>NC_090439.1:920813558-923213558 GCF_031143425.1 Pleurodeles waltl | reverse complement strand
TTATTAATGGTTTTGAAATGATCGAGAAGTTGGGTATCCACTGGCGACAGTAGCCCACCATTCCCAAGAACATCCTGACATCTCTCTTTGTTGTTGGGGGATTCATTTGTAAAACAGCTGTTATTCTCTCTTTTGATATTCTTCGGGACCCTTTCTCAATCAGATACCCCAAATACTTCACTTCTTTTTGACAGTACTGCAGCTTTTTAGGTGACACCTTATGTCCGTTTTTCCCTAAATGATTCAACAATGCAATGGTATCAAATTTACAGCTGTCTCTGGTTTTGGATGCAATCAACAAATCATCAATGTACTGCACAAGAGTCGAATTGTAAGGCAGCACAAGAGGTTCCAAATCCTTCTTCAATATCTGATTGAAGATGGATGGTGACTCAGAAAACCCTTGAGGAATTCTGCACCAACTGTACACCTTATCCAGGAATTTGAAACTGAACAAAAACTGACTGTCTTCGTGAAGTGGTATCGAGAAAAATGCTTGTGACAGGTCTACTACCGTAAACCATTCAGCATCACAAGGAACCTGGAACATTATTACCGCTGGGTTGGGAACCACAGGGCAGCATTTTATCACAATTTCGTTTATTTTTCTCAAATCCTGCACAATTCGAACTTTTCCACAGGGCTTCCTCAAACCCATAATAGGAGAGTTACACGGACTGCTCAGGACTTCTTTCAAAACTCCCTGTCTGAAAAAATCTGCAATTATCTGTGTCACTTCAATAAGGACATCCTGAGTCATGTGATATTGTGGCACTTGTGGGAACACTGCATCCGGCTTTATCTGCACCTTGACTGGACCTACTCCCTTGATTAATCCGACCTCCTTTCCAGTCAAATCCCACACCTTCTCTGTTACCGATCCTTTTAGATCAGCAGGTAGATCGATCAAAGTAAACACTGGGAATAGAGTAATTAGAGGGTAATCTTCATTCATCTCTCCTCTTTCTTCTATGATTTGACCTTCATCTCCCTCATCATCACTGTTTGTCTGTACCTCTATTCCACCATTGGAACAGGTAATTGAACATTTGGTTTTTCATAATAAGTCTCTCCCTAATAAGGATACTGGGCTTGAGTCGCATACAACAAATCTATGCAGGCCCTGAAAATTTCCTATTTCAACCTGCACTGGGTCAGTGATTGGATTAGTCAGGTACTGGTTAGCCACACCGACCACTCGTATGGTGCGCCCCGAGAGAGGTAATCTTGGTACCTCTGCACTGCGAACCGTAGAGCGTGTAGCTCCCGTATCGACTAAAAATGAAACTTTGTAGCCCATTACTTTTCCCTCCACATATGGGCCTCTCTGGTCTACCTCTAGGGATGCTGCAAGTCTGCACTCTTCACTGTCTGAGCTGTCATCTGACCAATCTTCATTCATATCATTTTCACCTCTTAATGGGAATTGTTGTACAGTGTTGTTTTGGTTTGTTACCTGACCTGTGACCTGCTGAGGAAGCGTCACCTGTTGCGGTCCCATCGGAGCTAGGGGTAACTGCATTTGCTGTCTAGGCACCATAGGGATCTACTGTTGTATTGGTTGTACTGACACTGTTTGGAAACGCGGCATTTGCATTTGCTGCATATTTTGCACCCCTGACATTTGCACCAAATTATTTTGATAATTCTGATTCTGGTGTCTCATTCTTGGACCTCGTGAATTTTGTAGTGTACCGGCATTAATACTCTGCTGAACCGTACCATCCTGCATAATATTCGGACAATCCCGTTTCCAATGCCCCACGCCCCCGCACGCATGACATGGTGACACCTTTTTCACTCCTTGACCATCATTTTGAATAATGACATTATTCATGTCCGAACCACGGTTCACAAACCCTCGACCTCTACCTCTCGGCTGTGCCTGAAACACACCATTCAATTGCGGTTGTTGCTGTATCATTTGCTGAACACCATTTCCCTGTATTCCAGCCTGTGCAGCCCTTATCTGCATCACCATCACTTTCACTGCTTCAATTCAATTTCGTCACTGCAGTATTTTGCATACTGTAATACTTCATCAATCGGTTTAGCTTGCCAACAAATCAGATGATTTTTAATCATTTGGCTGACCTCCGGTCTCAGCCCTTCGACGAATCTGAACACAAGATGATTCATGTCCTTCGGTTCAATTGTTTCAGTACCACTGTAATGTTTGAATGCCTTCAACAACCTTTCATAATATGCATGTATTGACTCTTTAACCTCTTGAGAGGTCCGGTCAATTTTCTGCCAATCAGTCACCTTCGGCGACACCTTTTGTTTCAAAAACTCAATTACTTTATGATAATATTTCATCACCTCTTCAGAAGGTGCTCCAGTCACTTTATCCCTTGCTGGTTCCTTTGTGGGCCAATCTACCCCTCTCTTGCACTCAAGCCACAAGTCTGGCGGAACAATAATCTCAAACAAGGTATTTAAGTCTTCCCAGAGACATTTCGCAAGCTTCACGAATCTATCTGTCTGTTGATACCACTCAATCGTTTTTTCTCTTAACCTGGGATAATCATTCGTAAAAGACAAAGGGGGTTATTCTAACTTTGGAGGAGGTGTTAATCCGTCCCAAAAGTGACGGAAAAGTGACGGATTTACCACCAGCCGTATTACGAGTCCATTATATCCTATGGAACTCGTAATACGGCTGGTGGTATATCCGTCACTTTACCGTCACTTTTGGGACGGATTAACACTCCTCCAAAGTTAGAATAACCCCCAAAATGTCTCCTCTAGACCAAGGCACATACACCAAGACACCACCAGCTGTTTCTCTCATAGGTAGGATTTTCACCGTGTCTAAATTAGGTGTGACTGTTGTTTCATTAGATCCTGGACTATCTCTTTTTCCCTTATCTCTTTTCTTTACCCATCGGCCTTCCCATTTCTCTAGTGCTCCCCAAATTTGTGCGCTTTGCAACAACTCTTTCAAATGTGTCTTCATGCCTGCAGATCTCATGTGTTCAAAATCTTTTGTGTCAAAATCTAATCTGTAACTCTGTTTCAAATGTTTCGTGTTTCCAATGTCGATATTGTATGTCCCTGTTTTCTCCTGTGCATATAATGGTACTGGGGGACCAACAGTAATAGGTAGCGATATAGCGGCAGGTGTCTGGCCTGATCCCAAGCTTCTTGGAGCGGCGACACCATAGGTCTGCTCTAATATTCCTGGTGCAGGGTCTTTCAAAGGACCCGCTACTGGGTTATACCCAGGTATCAGTTGTGGCGGTTGTGACACTAACTGTGGAGTTGACTCAATCTGTATTAACCTAGGCTTTGTATATATCGGGTCCGGCGGCACCACCAAATTCGTAGTAGTCTCGAGTACTGGGACATCGGGGTAAATTCTTTTTATCTGTGGTGGAGGCTGCAACTGTATCGGCGAGTCTGGTGCAGTGGGTACACTGACACCATTCTGTATCAAAGCTATATCGCTAGTCTGCACTGTATCAGTAACAGTAACACCCTTCTCCTTCGTCTGGTTCCCAGGGTCTAAGCTAGTACTTGGAGCACTACGGTGGCGGACGATCATGTAACAATCTATCCATAAACGCCTCATCATCTGAATCATCCTCTTCTTCCCAGGACCTTTTGTTCTCTTTGAGTTTGCCTGAATCTTTGTCAGTTTTGCAAGAAGCTTTCTTTCCCTGTGTCTCCTCTCCCTGTGTTATTGCCGGAAACAGCTTTAACCCATCCACTATTCCTCGTCTCCACATTTTGTTCTCATTATCCCACCTAGCCTCTGCATAGGATTTTTCTGCCCTTGTCAATCTTCTGTGAAATCTTTCTTGTCTATGTTTAAGAGCCATCAGGTCCCAAATTGCCAAAGCCTCATATTGTGCCAGTCTTGGAGGTGGTTTCTGCGTACTTAACATCCACCTCAAATTTTCTAACACCTTTTGATTAAGTGTTCCATGTTCCGGAAACGCTAGGCTCCCCTCTTTCTCTGTTAATTTGCGCCATTGTTTTATCCATAAACACGGTGCAACACCCTTTTCCTCCATAACCGTATAAGCTGGTGTACCCTCAGGTGGTGTAGGTTCCCCATCAGTTGCAACAATATACACATCTCCTTTCAAAGCGCATTTTATTTTATATTTAATCAGAAAAATGGCTTAGTTCCCAGGACAGTCTTCACCTACCCTTTGCTCAACCTATTGCCTCTCACGGACGGCAGCCAATCCGTGCGCGACCCCTTTCGGCATCTGACCTATCTCAGCGCGGCACCACTGACGTCACTCTCACACACACTGCAGCTGACAAAGTCTTGCGGCTTGTCCACACCTCGCTAACTCCTTACAACTCATACAAACTAATGCGAATTATTGCTAGCACTTAAATGACAACACAAATCTGCCGGTTTTCTACAGGAAGGGTAACACATTCGCTTCAGAACTTTACAGAGATTTCACTTGAAGCCTCGGCCGCTACTCTCTCCTTCTCAGTTCCCTCATACGCAAGCAGAATTCGACCTGCAAATCCTACTCTCGACTTGTCAATGACTCCTTCTAGTGCACTTTAGAACTTGTCAAATCTCCATCGAAGGTTTCACACATGCATCATAACTCAAACTTGACTTGTCATCCACGCCCGATTGACCTACTAAACCACACAGATTACAACATAAACCATTTCTTTAACGTCATACTCCGGAGTCTTAGACCTCAATAGGCCCGTATACCACAGCCAACCACGTGGATAATTTTGAGCAACAAGCGCTGCATTCACATGAAGTACGCCGACTTCCCTACTCTCATGCTGTGGAGTACGCCAAATCCTTCTAAACAACACTTAATTTGGCCTAATCGCACTCAAATATTCACAATCACCTGCAAAGTGCATAAGACTTAATAAGCGCAAAGACCCTAACCACACATACTATGGCGCCGAGAACATTCCCAACTCATTTAGGCAGGCTCCGAGATCCCGGGAAAGCCATGGCGAATCTAGCAACTCAACATCTCTCCAAATTGCATTGTCACAATAAAACAAATTAAACAATGAAACTCCGTCCTAGGGCCCCCAAGGGCCAAACCGTACTCTGCTACCAGAACTGTTAACGCGTCCGTCTATGTTAATTCATACACATCAGGACTCGTTTTAGGCCAATGAATCTTTGGGCCCAGTGGTGAGACACCGTAGGACGAGATAACTGATCAAAATATCAATCAATATGTCAATAACATTGTCAACATTTAACACCAAAATATATCTTACTTTAGACATTAATAAACATTTGGCGCACCCATGACCTTTCAGTCATGAATAACCACACCTTAATGAAGTTTTATGAGTTTTATTCCCTATTGATTACAATCTAGTAGCAAATGCATCAATCTCAAAGCCAGGAAGCATATAAGCACAGTAACAAGATTACAACTATAATAAGCTTTCAATAACGCAAAGATCAGTAGCATAGACAATCAGATAAATATAAGCAGATTGTAATACATCGAACTGTCTAAGATACCAGTTCAGCATAGCATCACGTCAGTCACATCAGTTTGTCAGTCAGAATGAATACCTCGTCTAACCTCTAATTAGCATTAGCATGTTGGGCGTCATGCAAAACAATTTTGAACACCAATTTAGAAAACATCTAACTAAGGTCTCTAATCAAAACATACAGCAGTTGGTACCTAGAAAGAAAAGGCAAATAAATGAATTTCCATTAGCAACATTATAATTACCCTCCTCTGAATAGGTCAGCATTCAGGATCAGTCTTCGTCTTCAGGACATCAGTTAGATCGCCGTCAATCTATCTAAGTTAAAGGCAAAGACACTCTCCTCATAAGGAGAAAAGTGTAAGGGGCAGTCTATGGGCAAGGATGGTTTGTCTAGGTCTCAAGTCACAAAATAGTGTGACAGAGTTTCGGGATGCAATCGATATCATTCCCTACCTAATGTCGTTTGTCTCCTGTGTCATGGGTTTTTATCCCTTTTTCGTGATTCATTCCCCCAAAATTCTATTGGTCAGTCAATACACCCCACCATTGTTAACCTATCAAATTATACATTAAGTAATGCATTTTGTCATTTTCGATAAATTCTTATTTTCTAATTGGTCATCATAATTGACGTATTTTCGTAGGTGGCTCATCCGGGATTACTTCATTGTCTTTGCACGTGTCAGGTCAAAAGTTCTCTTCTTCTCGCTTCATCGTCCTTGGAAGTGTCCATTAATGTTTCAAAGTATATAACTGTTATGCTAGAGGCTACTAACATGCGGATGGGAGAATCGGGTTATGTTGCAAACTAATGAAGAAAAGAACAATCGCTGGGTCATGGTCTTTTGCAAGTCAGTACACTGAAGAGACAGAAAAATACGCTTTAATATGAGAGCTACACAGCTTTGCTTGACTCACGCTAACTTAATATATACGAGTTCTAATGAATGCAGTTTTATGCGTTTTAATGTGCACAGCTTTGGCAATCTATGAACGATTATTTCTTACAGTTGACATTAGTTTACACACATAAAATCCTTTACGTTAATGAATATGTGTCAATGAATATTTTATTTAATGCAGCATTGTTAATCATAAGCATTTCACGTCTATAATATGTAATATCAAATACGCTCTCTCATATCTATCTATCTATCTATCTATCTATCTATCTATCTATCTATCTATCTATCTATCTATCTATCTGTTGGTCTGTAGCACTTCACCCCTGCTAACCAGTGCTAATGTGATTGTTTCCTCCTTTAAACATGGTGAAATTGGCTTGCACTTAATTTGCACATTTAGGGGCATATTTATACTCTGTTTGCGCCGAATGTGCGTCAAACATTTTGACGCACAATCGGCGCAAACCATGCACCATATTTAAACTTTGATGCCCGAGCCCACGAACGCCAAAATCCCACCATGTGCGTCATTTTCCGGATGCGGCAAACCGCCTTGCGTAAATGACATGGAAGGAGGTAGGCGTTCCCGTCCAAAAAATGCCTTAAACACCCGTGCGCCTTATTTATGCTACCGCGCAAAAATGACGTCCGGCCGGGAGGCGGAGTCGGAAAATGACGCACAACCTGATTTGCATCAAAAAATAACGCCTGGGTCAGGACAGGCGTTAAAATGGGGCAAACACACCGGTATTTAATGAAAACACACAGAAGCAACAGCAGAGCTCCAAAAGGAAATTTCTTGATTGATTGATTGAGGTGCTTTTCATCCAGCATGCACGCAGACGCAGAGCACAGGAACAACAACAGCAGCTTCCACAACACCAGCAGGGACCCCAAAGGCAATGCAGAAGGCAGGAGAGGACATTCCGCACCAGGACAACCCTTGTGGGACTCCGCCAACAAGACATCATTCAGAGGTACAGGCTTAACTGGCAAGCCATTCAGCAGCTGCTGTGCAACATTGAGACACAGTTTGCACCCAGCTTAGAGACACCCCGCACCATTCCACCAGAAACCAAGCTGCTAGCTGTACTACACATGTTGGCAAGTGGCTCCTTTCAAACCACTGGTACCCTGGTTGCTGGGATCTCACAGCCATCATTCTCCGCCTTCCTACCCAAGGTACTGGATGCCATCATCTCACTCACACCCCGCCACATCAGCTTCCCCAACACACAGCAGAAGCAGCAGGAGACAAAATAGGGGTTTTTCCAAATGAATGGCTTCCCACACGTCCTTGGTGCCATTGACTGCAGACATGTATGCATTGTGCCAACTTTTGCAACCGAACATCTATACCGCAACAGGAGGCACACACACTCCATCAATGTGCAGGCCATTGTCGTTCACCGGGGATTGATCACCAACATTGTGGCAAAGTATCCTGGGAATGTACATGATTCATTCATCTTCCATCACTGCACCATCAATCAAGGATGGACGATATGGAAATAGACTACTTGTTGGTAAGTACAGAAACCTACTTATATACACACTGCACAGCAACAGTCTAGGACACACAACACATACACCACGACATCGACACGTGGACAGGAACACACTGAGGTTGTGACACCGCTAGGCATGTTTGATATCTTCACCCAATGGGAGACACACCTAGGGACAAATGACCGTTCCAAATAACAACTGATGCCACTCCACAGACACAAGGGAAAAATGTAAAACAACACAATGACAAACACATGGCCCCAACTGGCAGTACATCTGGGAAGATTAAACTTTCAATATCACATCAATAACACTCAATCCAACACCCTTCAAACCAATATGTACTGTGTAAGGGGTGTGTAATATTTTTTGCTGCAGGTCAAACACCATGACATACATAGCATGATGATGACTACAATGAAACTCACGTGCAATCATTGAGGCCGTACCAATATCTCATATCACTCCTGCTCTCACATTGCCCACTACCAATAAGCAATTGGACTGTGCGAAGAACACATCTTGTTGGGACAATATTGAAAGTGCACATTCCTATACATACACATTGTGACAAATTAACACGCACACAACAGATGTACTGCCATACGGACCTTCTGAAACTCTAAATGACAACCTCACAACCAAGTTAGCCATCGGAACCTGAACATGTTCAGTAGTATAGGAACACGTAACAACCTGAGTCGACTTGACAAGGGCAGAGAAATAGGTCTGCAGTGAACTTGTCACACATGTGAAATTAGTGCATAGTCAATTGTTAACATGACAGTGCTCAGGACGTATGGAGATGTTTTGCACATTGTCACCTTGCAAAATCTAAGGGTCTCACTGATGCTTAAATTAATCTATAGCCTATGTCAAATTGTATGGGATGTCCAGGGTACATAGATGCAACTGTGTTACCACCACTGTCAAATTGATTCTGTGTATGGAACTATCATCTCACCCCCAGTTAAGACACATGGACACCTGTTTCACACATCACAATGCAAGGGAGTACACACTGTACTGCAACTCTCAAAAAATACTGCTGACATCCGGTCAACTGCCAAACACCCGTTCAGATAAGGAAACAACCCAATGCTGATGGTACATCCTAGAAGCCTAGGAATCCACACAATAACAAAAACACCAATGAGTCACAGACAACACAAGAGAACTACTGCCATGCAAAGTGATATTTATGGGGCAAGCTACATCAGCATGTTCTCACTCATTATCTCTTTCAGCTGATCAGGGGTATGGGATCCAGCCATGGATTATGACCCCATATGCCAACCCAAGCACTGCAGCAGAGCGTGCCTATAATGAGGCACATAGGAGGACATGCACCATAGTCGGGAGGACTTTGGCATCCTGAAGTCAAGATTCAGGGGCCTCGACATCACCGGAGGCAGCCTCCTATACTCACCTGAAATGGTGTGCAAAATAATTTTGACCTGTGCCATCCTGCGCAACATATGTGTAAGAAGGAACATTCCCCTATCTGAACCCGACCCACAAATGCCTGAAGAGGTGGAAGAGGAGGATGCTGGCCATCAAAATGAGGGGGACCATCCAAACACAGCTGCAGGATTGCGTCGGAGACAGCATATTGCCCAAAATTTATTTTAACCCTACTCACTCATCACCACTGTCTTACCATATGTAAATAAACACCTATACTAATCACCATATCATGGTCTGGATAATCATTTTTGCATAACAGTATCTCTAACTATCAGATTCAGAGTGTAGCCTCATGGAGCATTGCTAAAAAACCGATTAGGACACAGAACATTGCTAAACTAGTTAGATGCGTATGAATGTACAGCCACATTCACTCATACTGTAAATGACATATATCCTGTACGTGTCACATTTGAAGGGCAATAGCAGAGGACCACACCTATTTCACACATACATGTTGGCAACATGGTTCATTGCAGCATATGGCACACAACTAAGACACCATCAGTCAATAATGGAAAAAATGCATCATACATGAGGCAATGGATGTGCTATTGCATTAGTAACAGGAATGCATGACCAGACCCTTGACAGCAGTAACTGTTACATCACCTATCTTTGCAAGGACTATGTGTGACTAGATTTCCATATAAGCAGCAAAGTCATAGCACAAATGCCCCAGGTATGACTAGCATTGCTCACATGACATCCCTTGCACATGGCAGCCCATGTCCTAAGTCCTGACACACATATGTTCCCGGTCTCACCCCACCCTTTGTCAGAGGTTCCTGGAATGGTAACATATGTCCCCAGATAATCCCTCCTCTACACACTCCCAGACTCACAATGTAAATCCAGTGTGCTACCCTCTTTAGTATGGTATGCCATAGTCATTGTACTTCTGTCTGCATGGACGTCAGATTAAATAATGCACTGGCTTGTAGTCTCTATGCCCTGTTATCACCTGTACATTGCTTCCCATGTGAAAGGTACTTTTGGCCATTTGAACTTGAATCTCACCTACAGTACTTGGGAGAGACTGATGCTGCACACACCTGGGAGCACCTCCATGGACACCACTCATTTGAAAATGCACTGCCCTTGCAGCTGCTTGGAACAGCATAGAAGCTGCCATTTCATTCATAACACTGTTATGCCTTCCAGTATAAACCAGCTGTGTAACACAGCCCTTGGGTTAATGTGTTACTTTCCAACACACAGGACAAACACACTTTTCCATTTCCACTGTCTTGTTCCTCCTTTGACCACTCTCAGTCTGACCACTGTGTATTTACCTTGTGAAATGTTTGGAACCTGATTGATCCTGCATCCTGTGAGCCTGACTGGCTCCTGTCTTAGCGTTAGCCTAAAGGTTCCTTGGGCCCACATTTGTATCATAGTTGCTTTCCCAACCCTCATAATCCTCCTGGGGTATTGTGTCAGGTGGGTCTACAATGCATACTCAAATACATTGTATGGCATAATCAGTTTATTTATTGCACCATGGGGGGGAACTTGTCTCCAAATAGCCGAATCATGGCCTATCCCTTGTCTGGGTCTCAGGAACGCATGAGTGACAAATTGTGACAGTATACCATGGCTGTATGATGGATTGGGTATTGTGCCTCCAGCACAACAAACAACGTCAGATATTGTGCATGAAATGTCTACACATGTTAGGACCCTGACAGTCCACACGCTGATTCACATTGCACCCAACATATTGATGGGGCTTGTGTGTTGAATAGCTGTGAGAGTAATCAGCACAGAGGTACTGATGTTCCCAGATGGTGTGGGAATTTTAAAGGCCAACCTGTGTACAAATGTTGTCAGGAAACCTGCCGGTATAAGATTCCAGACACATTAACTTTGTCAGCAAACCAAGGTTGCCCTGTTCACAGTCTCATAACACGTCTGCAGTGACAGGGTTGGACCAGCCCCATGTGTGTTCTCAAATCCCCATTGGCTTTCCTTCTATTGATCTGGGAAGGATACTTTGTAAATACAGGAAATAGCTCCACAGACTCATGACTAGACCTGCACGTAACTGTGACAACATAGACCCCAATAATTATACAGGCTAAACATTGGCCCACACACATGAACCAGACACCCCTGTGCATTTTACCACTGGAAATATGTGAACAAGTGCTGCTTGGTCTGCTGGTCTTCCACTGCCACAGGAGAGACATGGCTCATTTATATGACTCCAACTGTGGTGTAACATTACAATTGTGTATTATATAAGTGACTACGTGTTAGACCTGACAGCCTTAGGGTGGTCACCCCTAACTTTTTGCCTGCCTCCCTCCACTTTTTGGACACTGTTTATGCTGGCTTTTAGACTCTGCGCACTTTACCACTGCTAACCAGTGCTAAAGTGCATATGCTCTCTCCCTTAAAACATGGTAACCTTGAATCATACCTGATTGGACTATTTAATTTACTTATATGTCCCTAGTAATGTGCACTCTCTGTGCCTAGGGCCTGTAGATTAAATGCTACTAGTGGGCCTGCAGCACTGGTTGTGCCAACCACTTAAGTAGCCCCTTTTCCTTGTCTCAGGCCTGCCACTGCAAGGCCTGTGTGTGCAGGGTCACTGTCACCTCGACTTGGCATTTAAAAGTACTTGCCAAGCCTAAACCTCCCCTTTCTCCACATATAAGTCACCTTTAATGTGTACCCTAGGTAACCCCTAGAGCAGGGTGCTGTGTGGGTGAAAGGCAGGACATGTACCTGTGTAGTTTACATGTCCTGGTAGTGTAAAACTCCTAAATTCGTTTTTGCACTACTGTGAGGCCTGCTCCCTTCATAGGCTAACATTGGGGCTGCCCTCATACAGTATTGAAGTGGTAGCTGCTGATCTGAAAGGAGTAGGAAGGTCATATTTAGTATGGCCAGAATGGTAATATAAAATCCTGCTGACTGGTGAAGTTGGATTTAATATTAACATTCTAGAAATGCCACTTTTAGAAAGTGAGCATTTCTTTGCACTTAAATCTTTCTGTGCCTTTCAATCCACGTCTGGCTGGGCTTAGTTGACAGCTCCTTGTGCATTCACTCAGACACACCCCAAACACAGGGTACTCAGCCTCACTTGCATACATCTGCATTTTGAATGGGTCTTCCTGGGCTGGGAGGGTGGAGGGCCTGCTCTCACACAAAGGACTGCCACACCCCCTAATGGGACCCTGGCAGAGAGGATTGAACTGAAAGGGGACCTGGTGCACTTCTTAGCCACTCTTTGAAGTCTCCCCCACTTCAAAGGCACATTTGGGTATAAAACAGGGCCTCTGCCCTACCTCATCAGACACTTGCTGGAGAAGAAACCTGAACCAGAAACTACATCCTGCCAAGAAGAACTGCCTGGCTGCTCAAAGGACTCACCTGTCTGCTTTCTACAAAGGACTGCTGCCTTGCTGTTGGCCTGCTGACTTGCTGAACTCTTGTCTGGCTGTGAAAGTGCTCTCCAAGGGCTTGGATAGAGCTTGCCTCCTGTTCCCTGAAGTCTCAGGACCAAAAAGACTTCTCTTTTTCACTTGGACGCTCCGTGCGCCGAAATTTTCGACGCACAGCTTGTTCCGCGGCGAGAAAAACGCCGCACACTGACGCTGATCGACGCGACGCCTTCGGGACGACCGGAACTTCGACGCCCGGCTTTGCAAGGACAACGCCGCCCGACCTCCAGAGGAGAAATCGATGCAACGCCTGCCGTGAGATCGAAATTTCGACGCGCAGCCCCGCAGAACGACGCGCAGCCGGAAAACAAGCAGGAAAATCCACGCACAGACCCAGGACATCTGGTAATCCCCGCGATCCACAGAAAGAGACTGTCCGCGCACCGGAAAACGACGCACGACTTCCCCACGTGAAAAATAACGACGCGAGTCCGTGTGTGCTGGGGAGAAATTGACGCACACACCCTTTTTCCACGTATCTCTTCTTCTGTGGCCCTCTGAGGAGATTTTCCACTCCAAACCAGGTACTTTGTGCTTGAAAGAGACTTTGTTTGCTTTTTAAAGACTTAAGACACTTTATATCACTTTTCAGTGATATCTCTACAAATTCACATTGCAACTTTATTCGTTTTGACCTACAATTATCCTGATAAATATTATATATTTTTCTAAACACTGTGTGGTATATCTTTGTGGTGCTATATGGTGGTATTGTATGATTTATTGCACAAATACTTTACACATTGCCTTCTAAGTTAAGCCTGACTGCTCGTGCCAAGCTACCAGAGGGTGGGCACAGGATAATCTTGGATTGTGTGTGACTTACCCTGACTAGAGAGAGGGCTTTTGCTTGGACAGGGGGTAACCTGACTGCCAACCAAAAACCCCATTTCTAACACTACGTGTCACAAACACTGTACCCACATTGTATGATCCCATGCCTGGCTCATGGTGGGTTAACAAACAAGTGCCTAGGAAGTAGTATCCAACATTCCAGGACATGTGATGGCTAAGTTTTAGAACATTGACATGAACAGCCGTCTGCTATCTATCCAGTGTATGCTTTGTCATTGGTGGTGTTTATTACAAAAAAGCTAGGAAGTGCACACAGCAATTCTTGCTATGTGTATGACAAACACATGTCCTCTCTCATTTCCACACTGACTTGCATCTGAGGGTTGGACACATTGGCTCCACATGCATACCAGCAGATTAGCAAAAATGCATCTTGTGATGTTCACACAGTGGGTCAACAACAATAGTAGTAGCCAATTCACGCACATTGACCTATAGGCTTTGAGTTATTGAGTTGCGTCGCCTTGCTATCCTTTCTTGACGCAAAACATGCCCAAACTGGGTAATACATAATTGTATCCCACACGTTTGGTAATGTATTGCGTCAGTGATGCGTGAAAATCCGGTACACCAAGTAGAGGATCATGGTCCACAGTAGTATGATCTGTCACATGTGCCCATACACCGTAATGCCCAATGTGGGTGCAATCAGCCTATCTTGTATTTTCACAACTGTCATGTTCCATTCAAAATGAGAAATGACCCAAACCCTGTTAATGACACTAATTTTGACGCATATGCATCAAAAAAAGACGATGTATAAAATGATGTATATGCGTCAAAATATGACACACAACGCCGTGAAACATCCATTGGCCCTGAGCGGTAATTCCCACACTGTCCCCCCGGAAATTGGTTAAGTATAACACATATTTAATAATATGGGTGCAGGGTTATTTCTTATCATGTGCGGCAAAAAAAATGACGCACAGACTGTAAGTGGCATTATATTTTGATGCATAACAATAAAAACGCACCGCATTTGAGGCAGGAAGTGATGTAATAGGATATCTTGTTTACAGAATTGGTACAGTGGGTGCACTTTCACTTTGCAGTCTGTGATATTTCCTGACTGTGTGGCTGTGTATAGACCTGTCTCTTTGTGCCTTTTGTGATTTTGTCTCCAGTGTGGACTTTAAATTGTCTTTTTGTGAATAATAACTGTCTGTGGTATCCTGTTTTTGTGGTAAGTTGTGTTGTCAACATTTGTCTTTGTTGTGTTGGGAGTCTGTTGTGGGTAGTGATAGTTTGGGTATAGTTGGGCTGTGTTTGTAGATTTTTTGCATTTTCCTGTCCTATTTTCCTCTATTCTCCTTTGTATTCTCCTTTGTTCCCCTTTATCCCCTCTTTATTTTTGCTACAATAATGTTGTGCAGGCCTCGTCTTGGCAGGATGGGAGAGGAGGAGCTGGGTGGGTTTATTTGGCTGGTGTGCCACTTCCTACCCCTGATGGCAGAGGTAGGTGGTCGTGTGATCCAAGGCTATCACACAGAGGCAAGGAGGCTCTGGTGGGCAAAGATGTTCTACCATCTGCAGAGAATATACAACACACCGCGAAATGACCACCAGCTGAAGCACTGCTGGGCTGACCTTGTTGCCAGGGAGCAAGATCTGCTGGACCACCTGGGGATTGTAATTGGCGGCCCTGTTGGTGAGTACAAATCAGAGTAATGTGAATGTTTAAATGCTCTGTCGTGACAGAAGCTAAATTGTTCATATTCTGCCAGCAATGTTTTTGAACATGTGGAATGCTACTGAAACAGACAGGGCCATATTTCTACTTTGTTAGCACTGCAATTGCGACCTGTTTTGAAGCAAGAGTGGCGCAAACTTACAACATACAATTGTATTTTGGAAGTTTGTGCCGCCTTTGTGTCAAACAGCAACACAAATGTGGTGTAGGTATAGATATGAGCCACAGTTGCCTGTGAGGGATACAACTTTCCTACACATTACCGTCATTTGTTGACGCAAAAGATAGACTAACTTTCTAAACACAACAGGAGCCTGAAACTTATTGCTGGCTTCACATCAATTGATGATGGCAATGTGGCCGAAACATATGTTTCAGGTGTGGTCGGTGAGTGTATCAGGAAACATATATTGGGAATCCTGATTTTTTTCATAAATATTGTGTCCCTCAATTGTTTTCGGATACATGTCTGAACTGGATTCTGACACATACGTAACAAGTAATAGCTTACCTCAGGAACATCTTAGACTGATATTTTGAGTTTGTAGTGCCACTTTTCAATTGGGACGGCTGGCAAAAGGTATGCACACAGGTTCATATCTCTATGGTTGGTGCAACGCACCATAGCTGTGGCACATAAAATGAAGAAAATGATACAAATTGAGGGCTGACAACTGTCCCTGGCCCTCTGTACATTGTACCTATGTGTCTAAAATTGGTCTTAGTCACAATGTCTGGGTGACTGGTATTGCAGTCCTCATGGAAAGTGGCTTTGGATGTCTCTCATGGATACACATGATGAGAGGAATACACTCCATGATTTTGTCTGCTCACCAATGAAGGAGCATGTTCGTCACCACATGATAGTTAGGGCCACTGCATGTGTGCGGATATGTCTGTATCACTCACTGGAGTCCCCGGGTCTGTACATGTTTACAGTGGTATGTAGGATGCAGTATCATCATGTCTGAGAGGCTTTACTTTCTGAGTTAATATTACACATAGCATTGTATTTTGAAGTGTTGTACAGTGCACAGACATTGAGCACATTTCTCCCTTCCATGCATTACAGGTGGACCTGCACCCTACACTATTGGAGAGGTGGCTCAATTTGCGGACCCAGACATCTCCAGTAAATGTTGATATTTCTGTTCTGTGTTGTGTTTGCTGATGTGTGATTGACTCCTGTGTGTTGGACACATAGCAAGGTGTGATGCACTGGTCAATCATCTGTTTTGTTCCTTGAGTGGAGTATCATTATATCACCATCTTTGAGTTGGGCAATCCTTATCCTATTGGCATATTTTGGGATCCTAGGTCAGTCCTGTAGGCACGGCAATGTGAAAAGGGATGAGTTATGTGGATAAAACTTGAAATCAGAATATGTAGCAGTGTACCATATTAGTTAATTAGTCAGCAAGTCAGACCCTGATTTTCACATAATAGAGATGCCAAAGTCTTACCCACAGTCGTCAGCTCCCATAATCACTAATGAACATGTTGGACTGTATGTTTAACTTCCTAGCAGCATGTAGCTCCACATGTTGTGCTACGAGTATGAGGCACTTGAGTACAATGGCCTAGGTGTGCATGCAGCTCATAGCCAGAAGTGTGCTTGCATCTATCTGTTTGTTGTAAGTCATGGCTTACTGGTAGGGAATGATGTAGACAATGGTCTGCATTTCCAAAGATAAGCGATGATCGGATTGTACAAGGTTTGGGTGTATCCTATTTGGACTTCCTCCTTACCTGTGGTGTGTTGGCCAAACCCATGGACAGCTTTCCAAAGCTTCCTGGGTGTCCTTGTTGTTAGAAATAATTAGTTGTATGTCCACCCACCCACTCAGACACAGGCTTAGGGTTTTGAATAGTGTACCTAGGATTAATGATCCAAGTTTGGTACACAGACATGTGAATCAGCAATTCACTTGTTCCAAACCTAGGATACCCACTCATGATTGGCACATGCATTCTAAACTGGCAAGTCCATTTAAAACTCGCAGATCTTGTGGCCCTAGATTGCCATCCAGAACATAGAAATTTGTTGGCCTGTCAGTGGTGAAGGATATGCAGCATGATTTGTAGCTGACAACTTGCAGAACTATGATGCCAAAGTCATTCCAGTTGTTACCCATCTTGTAGGGTTTGGATGTGCTATTTGATGATAGGACATTTGTAGGCTGGCTTGTCATGTACTTACTCAGGGACTATCAGTGATCTGTATGATGATATGGGCTGTTGCAGGTACATTAGATGTATTGTCTGATTTACTTTTTGAGCCATTTCACACAATGCAGTACCTAATGTTTGGTTTTCTATTTGTCTTAACAGCAGCCAATATGACTCCCATCCAGCTTCGAGAGTTTCAATGCAGGGCAATGCGTTACTGCCACATTCTGGATGTGGAGTCTGGGTACCGCAACATGGCAAGACGATATCGCCATGAGAGAGCCTCCGGAGTGTGGAGGGCATTTGCACACGGGGCCCCTTCCGTGTCCACCACAGCCACCAGCACCACCACTACCACCCAGGTGGCCCCCAACAGCAGCTGGGACCTTTGCTGGACCATCTACAGCAACAGCTCCAGGACCAGTCACAGCACCACCTGCACCTCAGCCTACGGACATGGCACCGACAAGGGCCCATACGTCATCGACTGTCACCCAGACCACCCCTGCTGCAGCCATGGACCCTGCTGCTTTTGCAAAGGAACTTGGACCGTGTCCTACAGAAAATGACCAGACTGCAGCAGGAGGTGGCACAAGTCAACCGGAGGGTGCGTGCCATTAAAAAGACCCTGAGGAGGGCCAACTTGTAGGCTTCGACTCCGACATGATTCTCTCCCCTCCCTCCTCTTTCCTGGTTCTTTGACTTAGTGGGTTTAGGAGGCTTACTGTTAGGTTAGTATAGGCTGTTAGTTTAGTTAGTGGTAGTGGGCGGGGGGTTGGAGGTTTCATACTTTTTTCAACTGTTTTTTTATTATGTGTGTGGGTGGGTGGGGGACAATGTTGGGGTTTTGGGGTTTTAAAAAATGAAAAAATATATATATAAATTTTTTTTAAAAAATAATATATATTTATATATCTTTGTTTAGTATAAGCTAGCATGTGTTTAGGTTAGTATCTGTTGTCCTCCATGTGTCCCGTTTCGTAAGGGGGGTGAGGGGTTGATGTTTAGATCATTTCGTTAAATGTGATAAGTAAGTTTAGCTTACGTTAGTTAGGGACAGTTGTGGGTAATGTGTAGTTAGAGTAGAATAGGTTAGGTTAGGTGTTTCCCCTGGTTTTAGCTTCTGTTTTTACTGTTTAATAAATATCTAGGTAACCCTTTACAGTATGTGTCACATGCTTGTAGATCAGGGCCTTGCCATGAGTGAACAGTGTCTCTTTGGCATTTGCTTTTGTGCCCCATGCTGCAACCATATCCCAACTGAGCTGTTACATTGGCAGCTACACCAAAGCTACTTAGCTAAGATTCGGCCATCCATTGCACCAACCACTCATGGTTACTATGGATCCCAAAGTGTGGTTATTTAGTGCTGTATGTTTTCAAGGTCGCATACTTTGCTACCACATTTGGTATTGGGGACACTGTGTAAAGTCTGCCTGTTTCATGATGTCCCAGCAAATCCTTATAAGGTGAGTGGTAGTATGGTATACATAACTCACACCTATCACCTTGAACCCTACACATGGACTCTGCCTACTGTGAGTCCTATCCTCCTAGTGGTACCAACATGTCAACCCAGTCCTGGATCCTTTGAAGTGGGCCTGATAGTGCTCTGCCAGCCCAGCTATTGTCTTTTGGGTAGAACCGAAGCAGCAGGATAACTTTTCTTGCAACTTCGCATTGGAACTGTCTCTGCATGATGCATCCTTGACACAGGACTCTGAGCTCTTTGAAAATGGCAACACCTCCTTGATGCAGGACCTTGCATCGCAGGCCCACAACCCACTGGAATTGCTGCTGCATGACACATCCTCGACTCAGGAGCTTGCATCGCTCCACAACCTGGATTTTAAGTGGCTTTGTTCAGCAGTTTTAACTTGGTCCCTCCATCATGCTGAACTTGTGACTTTGTCCCGGATTGGCGCAACCAGATAACCACAGTTGGCACTTTGTGCTCCTAAGCACTGTTTTGATTTAAACCTTTAAAATTTAATAACTTCGGTTCAACTATTCAATTTTTGTAGTTTTTGGTGTCAAAGAATTGATTAGATTTTGCCTGTTTCTCTAAACCGATGTGGGATTTTTATGCATTGTGTTTCTACTTTATCACTGTTTGAAGTGCTGCATGAATACTTTACACACTGCCTGTAAGGTACACCTGGCTGCTATTGTGAGGAACTATCAGAGGGTTAAGTACAAGATAATTTGGGGTTCGTTTGTAATTGTAATTGTAGATGTAGTTATATATCACTTACTACCCGTGACGAGTCGTTGAAGTGTTTTTCGGCGAGTAGCACACTACTCTGGAGCCCAAGCGGAATTAGTGGTGGATTAGTATAGGGAAATATAAGTACAGTATTGGTATTTTTATTAGTTAATTTGAGCAGAGGATATGGGAGTTTGGTAGCTGGATTGACTAGAGTAATAGAGGGATAGAGGAAGGATGAATCCAGAAGTGTTATAGTAATAGGCTGAGGCTTGGGATGAGTAAAGGAGAGATGGAGGAGGGAAGATTCTGTGGAAAGGGCGTAAAGGGATTATAGTAGCAGGAGGGGTTTTGGATGAGTCAAAGGTGAGATAAATGAGGGAGAAAATGGTAGGCTTTGTTGGCGAGATCATGGTAAAACTGAGGTTTGAAGTGAGCTAGATGCGGTACAGGAGGGAAGACCATATGCAGGGTTATTTTGGAGATGAAAGTAGGAGACTGGGTTTGGGATTAGTCAGAGTGGGGATGGAGGATAGATTGATAGAGACATAGGGGGTGATTCTGACCCCGGCGGTACTAGACCGCCGGGGCCAGGGTCGGCGGGAGCACCGCCAACAGGCTGGCGGTGCCCCGCAGGGCATTCTGACCGCGGCGGTTTGGCCGCGGTCAGAATAGGAAAACCGGCGGTCTCCCGCCGGTTTTCCGCTGCCCTTCTGAATCCTCCATGGCGGCGCAGCTCGCTGCGCCGCCATGGGGATTCAGACACCCCATACCGCCATCCTGTTCCTGGCGGTTCGCCCGCCAGGAACAGGATGGCGGTATGGGGTGTCGTGGGGCCCCTGGGGGCCCCACAAAGAATTTCACTGTCTGCATTGCAGACAGTGAAATTCGCGACGGGTGCAACTGCACCCGTCACACCTTCCCACTCCGCCGGCTCCATTCGGAGCCGGCTTCCTCGTGGGAAGGGTGTTTCCCACTGGGCTGGCGGGCGGCCTTTTGGCGGTCGCCCGCCAGCCCAGTGGGAAACCCAGAATAACCGCAGCGGTCTTCTGACCGCGGTGCGGTATTCTGGAGGGGGGAACTCTGGCACCCGCCAGAGTTAGAATGACCCCATAGGGTGGTGACGAGAGAAAGTAAAGCTTACAAGAGAGTAACATTTATACTATTTTTTATTTATTTATTATTTTATAAATATATATATATATGGATTGATTTTTTTTTATATATTAATTTTTTATGCAATTGAATTATTTATATTTTAAATTTTATTTATAGATTTAATTGTATTTATTTTTATTTATCTGTTCACTAGGGCTAGATAAATAAATATATATGTAAATACATCTTAAGGGAATACGTGTGCAAGGAATATAATAATGGGTATAATAATATGAGGAGAATAGTAGTACTGTATGAACACAGATCCCCAAGATCAGCAATATTTGACGTTAATTAATAACTGTACGTTTCTAACATTAATTTATCTTAAATGCTTGCTGTCAAATAGTTAAGGCAACATTTGCTCATTGTGCTATAAAAAAAGAAAGCAGGGACTCAGAAGCATCTAATATAACAACCCATTTAGGAGCTATGCAATAACCTATGAACATGTTAAGCATAGAATAACATACACATATATATATATATACACACACATGAGCACACACACATACACACATATATATATTTAACCATGAGAAAATATACATTTGTTACACAGGCTTAAAGAGTATGTGTATAATTTATTATTATGAAATAGTAACAATACATATTTTTTAAAGAATTTAACATATCTAGAATATTCACATACTCAGATTATAAATATTTCACAACACAGGCATATACAGTCCATTGGTGTTTGAATATGGTGGTTATAAGAGCCAACTCTTGAGTACTCTTCTGAAAGCAAGATAGTTATACTTGGATCTCATATTTGGGGTAATGAATTCCACAGTTTGGCCGCTTGAACAGAGAATGATGTACCACCTATTGTCTTGTTCTTGCATGGTGCTGTTTTAAGGTGGGGTGGCAATCTTGAGCAGAGGTTTCTTTGTTGAATGTATTTGATTTTTTTAGTTTCTGATGAAATGCGATCCTGTTCCATGTATAGCTTTGTGGGTGAACCAAAGCAGCTTGAAGGTGGATCTTCTGGCAATGGGTAACCAGCGCAGTGCTTGCAAGGCAGGGGAGATGCAGGCGTGTGGCTTTACATGTAATAGTAGCCTGGCAACTGAGTTCTGAATACATTGTAGTTCTTTCATGAGAGATAGAGATAATAAATGGTAGAGGCCATTGACATAATCCATTTTGGATAGTACAAAAGAGATAGTAGCCTGCACCTTGTGCGGAAATCCGAGATTGGGGAAGATACGTTGCAGAATCTTCAAGGTGATGAAGCCTGATCGTGCTAACTTTCTACTTGGGCATTCATTGTTAACTTGAAGTCCATGGTAATTCAAAGGTTTTTAACTTCCTTGGATACCTGAGGAGGTGGTCTGAGATCGTCAGGCTAGGCGCACAGTGGGTCATAATTTTTCCAGTTGCCACGTCTGAGTATTTTGGAAGCATTCAGTTTGAGATGGCTCCAAGTCATCCACTGATCAACGGCTCTGAGGCAACTGAAGATTTGTGAGTTTTTAATGTCTTTGGGGCATTCCAATTTAAGTAGTATTTGTGTGTCATCTGCATAGTTGCAGCATATGAGTTAAAAATCATTGATCAATTCTGGTTATGACATTATGTAGATGTTGACAAGCATAGGTGAGATGATTGGTCCTTGCTGGACCCTTTCTTTTGTGAGGTATGGTTTGGACGAGAAGGGGGGAGAATAGATAATATTAGTTCTGTTTTGAAGGTAGGATGTAATCCAGTCTAGAGCATTCCCTTCTATGCCATTTTAGTGGAGTCTTTGAATTAAGGTGTCATGGTCAACAGTATTAAAGGCAGCTGAGAGGTCCAAGAGAAGTAGTGCAACAACTCCTTTGCGATCAACTGTATTTTTAAGATCATCCCAGATTGCTAGGAGTGCCGATTCAGTGCCTCTTCCTAGGCGGAATCCAGTATGGTAGTCTGAAAGTATGGAATTATCTTCAATGACTTGTGACATCTGGGCGAAAGTTGCTCTTTCTATCAGTTTGCCCAGGAAAGGTTTATTTGGGATTGGTCTGTAGTTGTTGAGGTCCTGTGGATATAGGTTTGTTTTCTTTAATAAAGGACGTACGTATGCCTTTTTCAGGTCTTCAGCAAAAGTTCCTGTAGTTAAAGAGTTATTGATGATTCTTCTTACAGGTGTGGCAGCAGTGGTAGATAAAAGAATGTTCTTGAAGATGTGTGGTGGACAAGGGTCAGAAGGGCAACCGGGAGGCCTGCTTGTTTTGACCAAATCCATAAATTCACCTTGTGATATTTGGTTGAAGGAATGCAGAGACTGGGTTGATTTACTCTTGGAGGGGATTTTAGGAAAGTGGTTGGTGCTGATGGTTTTCTTCTGTTTTAAATAGGAGTCCAATGTGTCCATCTTGGTTGTGCAATGAGTGGCCAGTTTGTTTGTGAAATCTTGAGTAGTGGCATGACTTCCTTCCATGCATGTAGGTTTTCGAAATTCATTGAGAATTTTATAAAATTCTTTATTTGCAGATTTAGCATTTAAAATTCTGTCTGAGTAGTACCCTTTATGATTTTTTGATTGATGATTTATATATTCTGTTAAGTTTGTGTGGCTGAAGTTTGTCTTGGATGTTGTTTGTTTTGAGCCAGGTCCGTTGCAACCTTCTTATTTGTTGCTTTATCTTTTTAAGTTCTTTCTTTCTCCAAGGTGTTGGCTTTCTTTTGTCCTGTTTAGTTTTTCTGAGTGATATTAGGATATCAAAAGCTTCCTGTAGCCACTCATACAGTTTTGGAACAGAATTAATGGTGTCAAGATCTGTGTTGGCTGTTAGTTGTGTTTCTAAGTCTTCAAAATGTAGTTTGCTCCATGGTCGATAGATGCATGTATGTAAGTTGGTATGGGGTGTGTTGATTTGTGGCGTTTCATGTCAGAAAGTTATCAAATGGTAGTCTGACAATGTGATTGGTGTGATGCTTTGCAAAAATGACATCTAGGATGTGTCCAGCGATGTGTGTGGGATTGTGTGCAATCTGATATAGGTTCAATGTAACTAGGGCAGTGGTGATTGCTTTTTGATGGGGCCTATTGAATTTGTCAAACCAAATGCTTAGGTCCCCAAGAATGCATAGGTTTGAGCATAATGTTATATGGTTTGAGACTATCTAGAAAAGTGCCTGGGAATGTTGAATTGTTAGGTGGAATGTAAAGGAGGAGAAAGTTACAGGAGGAAGTTGGTGTAGGGTTGCATCTGGTGAGGAGGGCCTCACAACCTTGTATGACAATGTTGTCTGTTTTACTGAGATTTATTACTTGTTTGAAAATAATAGCTAGTCCACCTCCTCTCTTGTCTTTATGGTTTTGTTTGATAGTTTGATAGCCTGGAGGAACAGCTTTATGCAATCTGGGAGCCATGTCAGCTCTCAACCATGATTCCGTTACGAATAGTAAGTCAAGTTGTGTGTCCATGAACAGGTCGTAGATGTGGTGCTTGTTTTTTTAGAGTGATCAAGCATTTATGAACAGGCACTTTAGAAAATGTGCGTTTGTGGTGGTGGTGTTTTGTTTTGGGGAAGGGTGAGCAGTATATTTTGAGATTGTAGCAGGTGTGTTGTTAGTTGTGAAAACAGTGTGAGGGTCAAAATAGTCCTGTTTTTTTATATAGTGTTCCTCTTCCAGTAGGGTTAGGAGGCATTTTGTTGGGTCTGTGTGTGTTGGTGGTGGACCAGGTGGCTGAGACTGACATGATAAGTGTAGTTGTTTTTGTAGAGTAGCCTTATTGTGTAATAGACATGGGGATGCGAAGTTGTTAAGAGTGGCATGTTGTTTATTTTGTTTGCATCTGTTTAGTGTGGAAGGAGTATGGGTTAGAGGTGGTGGAGGAACATGTGGATCATAATGTAAGGCTCTAAATTGATCAATGGATAAGAGGCGCATGAATGAATATTGCTGTGTTGGGGCGCTTGTGGTAGATGTTTGTGAAGATTTCAAATTTAGGAGTAAAGATTAGGCAGGATGTGGCTTTTTCAAAGCAAAAACAAGGGATGCAGACACTTTCTAAACACAGAAACAGATTAGGCAGTCTCCTAAACACACTCTGGTTAGCCACTGAGGTGTATGTAGCCTTTTTCTTAAAAACAGATGACATGGGGGTTGGTGGTTGGCTTTATGCAGCCTTTTGCCACAAAGTTGGAGGGAAATTTACAACAGTCACGGCTAAAAAAACAGCAGTTTAAAAAGGCAAGCTGGCTGAAACACAGGGAGCCTACAGTGAACAGGCATGGGTAGCAGCACAAACACTTTTTAAGAAATAACAAGATTTCCCAGAAAGTCTGGGGCACTTACCAGTCTCCTAGGATTTCTTGATCACTGGGCTGTATTAGGGCACAGGAAAAAAGCTGGGCTCATAAAATGGAGGTGGCTTTTTTGGGGTTCATGCCACAAACTTAAAGGTCCAGTGTAGGGGTTACACGAGGGCTCAGGTTGCCTGGGAGTTAGAGAGCCAATCAGCAAGCCCAAGCACCTGTGGAAGGGAGGAGGGAGCTGCTGCTCTATTCAGAAATCTCAATGGATACAGACAGGCTGAATCCACAATTCCAAGCTAGCAGAGTCTACTTTCCAGGTAATGGATAGATTTGTGGTTGCTACTTGAGTATGCTTTCACCACACCCCTCAGCCAGTAAATAGATTAATCTATCTATCTATCTATCTATCTATCTATCTATCTATCTATCTATCTATCTATCTATCTATCTATCTCTTTCTTACACATACACACAGAGATAACCATGCACACACATTTGCGCACAAACACACACACACAGAAGTGTTTGTGTACTGCCTTCTGCACTTTTACTGTCAAACTCAGCATTGGGCTGCTGGTCAATCCATCCTCCTTAACACTTTCTCTGTTGGGGCTTTGCCCTAACTGTCCTTTTAGGAGCAACCACCCCTGTTTGAAATCTTTGTCACTGCCTCCTTTTTTGTCCATATGATTTCCCATTTCTAAGACCTTCCATGGCTACTGGCTTTTTTGCGTTTCAGAGTATTTTTTAATGTTTCTCTAAAGTACTGTTTAATATTTCTCTTTCATTCCCTATACAAATCAAGGTTACTAACATCTCGCAGATTCAGAGATTGTTACTGTAATTATTAATTTAATTTACAATTGCATTTTTCTACTACAGAATTTGTTTGCCTTTTGCAACGTGTGGGGAAATAATGGATAGAAAATGGAATTATGGTCCATCTTATCACTAGGGAGCATATTTAAGGTTTTGTGGCACAGGGCAGTGCAGCAAGTTATATTTCTGCACGGCTCCACATCACAGGGAAAGGGCAGAAATGCGCAGTATCTATGGCATATGGCACATTCCTGTCCTTTCCTCCTGTGCTGGTGCCGTTTGTTTCGGCAGCCCAGGGTCAATGCAAGCACCCTTGCACCACGGTGAAAGGGTGCCTATGTTCCATGCAGGACCGTTTTTGTGCAGGAAGGGACAGCTTTCTGTACAAAAACAAACCCCTGAGGCATTTCCCTCTTTCTATGTGTGCTGCAGAATGCAGTACACATAGAAAGAAGAAACAATGATGAGAAATAAAGATATTGCTCCTCATTGCGCATCCCCTGGTAAGCATAAGGCTTTGGCACATCCCCAGGTTTACAAGGTCTTGTAAATCTGGTGATGTGTCCAAATCATTTGGAATTGAGTGGGTACACCCACTGCAAAGTCCATGGTGCGCATATCCAGGGCAAAGTATCGCAACAAAGCAACTTGCACATCGTTGCACTATTCCAGATTCATGAGGCCGCTCAAAAACATGCAAAGTGGCTTTGCATGCCCTCATAAATCTGACTGAGAGCCTTGTATCACACATGTACATCTTTGCATGGTGCAAAGGTGATGCGAGGCTCTCATAAATATGGGGCTAGGCGTGAGAGAATGACCAAGGTGCACTGTAAAGAGACCAGCAAAGAGTGTATACGACCAGTCTTCCCAAGACCAGAAAGGACAACAAAGCATTAGATACTGTGCTGGTACAGAGGGGAAACATTGGAACACTTAGGGAAGAGGGAAAATTGGCTGTGTCACAGATGACTTATAATGCTCAGAAGTATGACACAGAGAACATTTAACTAATACAGTTGTATGACAGAACCACACATGGCAGAACCATGCATGGCTTGACAACGTGGTTAGAACCATGACCACGTCTTTACCACATATACCTTTACATCAAATTTCATTGTAAAAGCATGCTTAGTAAAGGTATATGTGGTAATACCATGCGTGATTGTGTGATACAACCCCCACCCCTTGTCTCCGCCCTACACCCTAAAACCTACCCTGTCCTAAAGACTACCCCACCCTGTCCTAAAAACTACCTCGACCCCCTGTCCTAAGCCCTAAAACCTACCCTGCCCTGTCCTAAAAACAACCCTAAACCCCACTCTAAACCCTAAAAGCTACCCTGCCCTGTCCTAAAACCTGCCCCACCCTGACCTAAAAACGACCCCAACCCCCTGTCCCGCCCTAAACCCTAAACCTACTCTGTCTTAAAAACTACCCCACCCTGTCCTAAAAACTACCCTGACCCCCTGCCCCACCCTAAAACCCATAAACCATACCCTATCCTAAAAACTACCTCAACCCCCTGTCCTAAACTCTAAAACCTGCACCGTCCTAAAAACTACCTCACCATGTCCTAAAAACTACCCTGACCCCCACCACCGCCCTAAACCCTAAAACCTACCCCACCCTGTCCTAAAAACTACCCCACCCTGTCCTAAAAGCTACTCTGACCCCCGCCCCTGCCCTGAACCCCAATACCTACCCTGCACTGTCCTACAAATTACCCCAACCCTCTGCCCCGCCCTGAACCCTAACACCTACCCTGTCTTAAAAACTACCCTGCCCTGTTCTAAAATATACCCAGACCCCCACCCTGAACCCTAAAACCTACCCCGCCTTATCCTAAAAACTACCCTGACTCCCGCCTTATACTCTAAAACCTACTCTGTCTAAAAGCCTACCCCACCCTGTCCCAAAACTACCCTGACCGTCCACCCCTCCCTAAAACCGAAAACCTACCCAGTCCTACCCTGCCTTGTTCTAAAAATGATCCTGAGCCCCCCACCTGTGCCCTAAACCCTGAAACCTACCCTGTCCTGAAAACTTCCCCACCCTGTCCTAAAAACTACCCCAACCTTCTGCCTTAAACCCTAAATCCTACCCAACCCTGTCCTAAAAACTAGCCCACCCTGTCCTAAAAACTACCCTGGCTCCCTGCCTCCACCCTGAACCCTAAAACCTGCCCTGTCCTAAAAACTACACTGCCCTGTCCTAATAACTACCCAGATCCCTGCCCCTACTGTGAACCCTAAAGCCACCCTGCCCTGTCCTAAAAACTACCCGACCCCTCGCCACCACCCTAAACCCTGAAACCTAATCTGCCTTGTCCTAAAAACTATCCTGACCCCCCCAATCCTAAACCCTAAAATCTATGCTGTCCTAAAAACTACCCCACCCTGTCCTAAAAACTACCCTGACCCCTTGCTCCCACCCTAATCCCTACCCTGCCCTGTTCTAAAAACTACCCTAACCCCGCCCTAAACCTACCCTGTCCTAGAAACTACCCTGACCCTGTTCTGTCATAAACCCTAAAACCTACCCCACCCTGTCCTAAAAACTACCCCAACCCCCGCCCGAACCCTACAACCTACTCCACCCTGTCCTAAAAGCTACCCTGACCCCCGCTCTGAACCCTAAAACATACCCCACCCTGTCCTAAAAACTACCCAACACCCCCGCCTGAACCTTGAACTCTAAAACCTACTACACCCTATCCTTAAAAATACCCCCAACTGCCCCTGCCCCACCTATCCGGCCACTGCGTTCCTCTCCTTCCTTTTCCTGCTGTGTGCCTGAACCATGCATATGCATCGTGCCTTAACCAGGCAGTTGCGTGGTTCAGCCAAGCATTGTATCGCTTGCGTGGCTACGCTACGTGTTGCTGCAGCCGCATAGACAATGCTGTTTTCCCACTAATAGTGAATACATTGTTTAGGAATGCAGACAACAATCTTGCAATAATACAATAATCTTGCAATACTACCAGGCATAGTTTTTTTTCTGGCTTTTTACACTTTCTCTGCTTAACATACCCTGCATGTGGTAAAACACAGAGATCCCACTTAAGATATCACAAGGAAACTAAGCGACACTGTCGTGCTCGTACTGTGCAACCACTATTTCTTCTATATGGAAAGCACATATGAAGAACTCCGTTTTTCACTGCATGCCTTCTGTGCAAGGAACACCCTACCAGGCAAATGCAGTTGCCACAGCCTCTACTGCCCCAACTCTCAGTGAATTCTTCTTGCAGGAACAGCACTGTAGGATAGTGGCCGCACGTCCTAGCGTGAAGTAGTGATTGATGCTGAATCTCAGCACTGTATCATTTCACTGGGATCTTTGAAGAAGTCATGTAGTAATCCCACAGCGGGGAAGGAGTCAACAAGTAGACAGGACGGCCACCCTTGAGCAGCACATGCTGTGGGGGAGAGCGATCGGCTGTTGCTTGTCCTATTCTAGATGGCCATTAGAAGACGTACTCGTCCCCGTTTTACTTTTGTTCCCCATGATCAGGAGCCGGAACCGAAATACAGGGAGCAAGTGAAAAAGACAGCGAGCGAGAGAGAGATGTAGAACGTGAGAAAGAGAATGTGGCAGGGAAAGAGAAATCGGAAGAGAGACAGAGGGAGATACAGAAAGATAGAGTGGGTGAGATAGAGATGGAAGAGACAGAGATGGAAAGAGTGACAGAGAGACGGACAGACAGACAGACAATTAGAAAAAGCGACAAGACACGAGACAGCGTGCAGGTTGAGTTGCATTATAATTAATTACGGTTTTACATAGTTGTCACAAATCATTTTGCTGTTAAAATGTAGTGTTCATGCTTTTGTTGTCTGTGTTTTTAGAAGTTTGTCTTTCTTATTTTCTTTTCATCTTTATGG
Organism: Pleurodeles waltl; assembly: GCF_031143425.1. Taxonomy (NCBI): domain Eukaryota; kingdom Metazoa; phylum Chordata; class Amphibia; order Caudata; family Salamandridae; genus Pleurodeles; species Pleurodeles waltl. The sequence goes on along the minus strand of NC_090439.1, from coordinate 923,183,712 downwards.
TACTTTTAGAGGGAGGGTTAGTAGGGGATGGGTATAACCACGAACTCCGTAGAGGCGATGGGGAAAAAGGGAGACAGAGAGTAAGATTTGTGACAATCACTCAGCAGTAAGCGTCAGACAAGGAAAAGATGTTAGCGCCTATGGTTGTCTAGGATGACAGAAAGGTGCACGGCGCCTCGAGAGGTGGGACTGGGGAAGAGATACTGCCACACAACTGAATACATTCACACCACAACCACTTTTAGTTGCAGCATTATTCAGACTTGTTTAAAAGATTTTTGTTGCTGAGACGATTAGGGTATAAAGAGTATTTGGGAGAAACTTTGATGGTGGTGTGCGAGGTAGTGACCCTTTAAGCAGCGATGAGTGGGAGAGCTTCTGAGACTTTGGCTGAGTTGTATGCTTGAGGAAGCTTTAGTGATAGATATTTTTGGGGAACATGCCACATTAACATGACACCAATGTGAACTTACAAAATAGATTTATACTTAGGGGTGGGTGGGACTCTTGGAGTGTCTTTTTGTGGAAGTCTAAGAGTCACCTTAATACAACCGCAAGAATCCGTAGAGTTTCGCAAGTGGAAGAATTTGGTACGTCATGCTCTTTGCGGTGATAAGTAGCGCTGGGAGCTTATCCCGTGCTGTAAAATCAGTATGAATGGCACCATGTGGCCAAAGGGTGCTACTTCTTTCTAGATTTTCTACTCAAGCTGCAGCTTTCTCAGAGCAAGATGCAGGACCTGCAGCGGCCCCCCTCACTCCCACCACGTTGAGAAACCTCACCAGGATGCGATATAGTGCTACATTTTTTCACACTCGCCAACTTAACGTTTGCGAGTCGCACGCAAGAAAAAACTCCTCTGTGTCGTGGTTGGTGGAGTTTTTCCAGAACTCTGTGCTCCAAGTTGAGCGCGGAGTGGGCAAAACTCCACGAACTCTGCCTATCCCTGTTTGTACTATGATTGAGACCATAAAACATAAATGAATTTGTGCTATGATAGTCTTACAGCTGCTTTGCTGAGTATTTCAGCTGTTCTGACGATTTATTAAAGTGGCACTACGACATCTGTAGCCAGAACACCAGCAAAAGTGCTCTATAAAGAGGTGACTTCCCACACTCGCAGTACCGTCAAGCCACTGTCACTTGTAATCCCGAGTCTGACATAGTACATTACCTCCAGTCGCATGGTGTCACGCTTCTTCTCAGATCGCCCGAGACCCTGGTTTGATGTACTTTTTTAAATAGATTCATGAAAGACTGCAGAGATGGCTTATAAGGTATCAGATATGTGTTTTTAACCGAAAGGCTGCCTGCACTTTGCAGACCCTAATTTTTCATGTCCGCGTCTTCAGTCCTTTCATTAGTGTGGGGGAGTGAGAGCAGGAGACCATTTAATAGAGAATGCTTCATCACTTTCACAACCTCCCCCCGTACAGTGAGATAATCAAGAGCTGAAGTAGAATGAAATATAGAAATCAATTTATTAACGATGGGTAGTAGATATGCGTGCTCATTAAGGGATTTGCGAAAATGATAGACGTGTCCATGACTGAGATTACTGTTCATTTCTAGCTTTCCTACTGGTTCTGAAGAATGAAGCATTAGTCCACAGACCTTACCAAAAGCAAAAAAATAGATGTTAAAGGAGTACCAAATAAACAGTGAAGTCTACAGTGCAACAGGCACGCACTGCGGTTTCCACTGTTCCACATAATTGACCTCATGCATTCAGCTTGGATTTTACTACATTAATAATCTGCATCACGGTGTTACCCAGGATTTAGCTTTCAAGGTCTGAAAACATTTGTGCCTTTTGCCACCTGTCTCAGTGCCTACTACTGTTAATGTTGCCACACACTATGCCCACACGATTTAGAGTCGAAAGAGTTCAACAGGCCGCTCTTTTGTTTCCACATTGCACCATTCACTGTGGGTGCCGGAAGGTGCAATAACTATACATTGCATATATAGCACATAATATCTCACTTCTACTGTTTCTAAGTGCTTCAGATAACAGATGGCTCTATTCTCTGTACTGACTGTGGAGGTAGGAAAGGCTGAGTCTAACATGTCAAGATTGAGACTTGTGACCTCCAGATTACATCATTTGTCTGCCCAGATTGTTCTACTGGCTCTCCGACCCTGAAGGCATCTTGAGACCAAACGTGATGCTCCTCCTAAATCCATAGTTCCTCCTTCCTTGCTTCCCATGAGTATGGATGTTTTGTTCGACAGGGCATCGCTTTGTAACTCAAACGGAAAAGATTACTGCTTTTATGAAAAAATTATAATTTTCTTTTATCATTAGGTTATAGTTAGATTTCACCGAGCTATCCCTTCGCTACAGCAAAAAACCCTTCCAAAGATGTCAACATTGTCATGCCTCAGGACTTCCAAGGGACCAGTACTGTTCAATGCCAACTTCGAACAGGTAAGATATTCTGATCTTGGGCTCTCATTTGTCAGATGCTCGTTCTCCCATCAGCATTGTTGCAACCAATCACTCTCCCTTACTCTCTACACTAACTTCTCTAGCATGCTGGGTCCCGCGGAGCTAAGCCCTGAGTCTCAAATATTTTAATAATAAGTAAAGTGCTATAGTGCTATCATATGCGAATGAAGCACTGCTGTATCATTGGTTGAGGGTGAATCCTACCCGGAAAACCAAAAAAGATCTAGAAACTGTTTGTTACAACGTGGATAAAAAAATCAAAATCATTTGAAATTAAACTCGAGGAATAAACACCAGTGCACATGCCTGTAGAAGGTGCACTGAAAGTGAGTTATAAAAAGATGCAAGTGTGCCTCCTGAGAGTAGCCCTCTCGAGGGGTGAAACGGGGTCCCATGGACCCTTCCCAAACATCCCCATGCAGGCGAGTGCAGCCACTCACTGCACCTGCTTGCAAGGGCTTCTCTAATCCCTCTTGAAAGCGCCTCTGGGTTGCCGCCTGTATTGTGAAAGAGCTACTCCATTTTTCACTTAAATGTGCTGCTCCCAGGGCAATGCAGGTTTGCAGCTCCCCTGAGGGCAGCACATTCATTAAAATAGGGAGCATTCTCCCTGTTGGCAGCCAGCACACCTGCTTAAAGGTACCAGTGGCGTAAGCAGAGAAAATCAGCTCTTTAAGTAATACGTGCCCAGATCATACCCGTTTTCTAAAAGCTCTTAATACATGTCTCTTTAACTGTTGGACCTGGCTTTTTGACAGGGACATCCCCAAACTTTTTGCCTCCTTCCTCCTATTTTTTCTGACATGTTGTTGTTGGCTTTTGACCTCTGGGCACTTTACCGCTGCTAACCAGTGCTAAAGTGCATATGCTCTCTGTGTAAATTGTACTACTGATTGGTTTATCCATGATTGACTATTTAATTTACTTGTAAGTCCCTGGTAGAGTGCACTACATGTGCCTAGGGCAGGTAGATTAAATGCTACTAGTGGGCCTGCAGCACGGGTTGTGCCACCCACCTCAGTAGCCCCTTAACCCTGGCTCAGGCCTGCCATTGCAAGGCCTGTGTGTGCAGTTTCACTGCCACTTCGACTTGGCATTTAAAAGTACTTGCCAAGCCTAGAACTCCCCTTTTTCTACATATAAGTCATCCCTAATGTGTGCCCTAGGTAACCCCTAGAGCAGGGTGCTGTGTAGGTAAAAGGCAGGACATGTACCTGTGTAGTTATATGTCCTGGTAGTGTAAAACTCCTAAATTCGTTTTTACACTACTGTGAGGCCTGCTCCCTTCATAGGCTAACATTGGGGCTGCCCTCATACACTGTTGAAGTGGCAGCTACTGATCTGAAAGGAGCAGGAAGGTCATATTTAGTATGGCCAGAATGGTAATATAAAGTCCTGCTGACTGGTGAAATCGGATTTAATATTACTATTCTAGAAATGCCACTTTTAGAAAGTGAGCATTTCTTTGCACTAAAATCTTGTTGTGCCCTTCAATCCACGTCTGGCTAGGTTTAGTTGACAGCTCCTTGTGCATTCACTCAGACACACCCCAAACACAGGGCACTCAGCCTCACTTGCATACATCTGCATTTTGAATGGGTCTTCCTGGGTTGGGAGGGTGGAGGGCCTGCCCTCACACAAAGGACTGCCACACCCCCTACTGGGACTCTGGCAGACAGGATTGAACTGAAAGGGGGCTTCGTGCATTTCTTAGACACTCTTTGAAGTCACCCCCACTTCAAAGGCACAACTTAGTATAAAACAGGGCCTCTGCCCTACCTCATCAGACACTTGCTGGAGAAGAAACCTGAACCAGAAACTACATCCTGCCAAGAAGAACTGCCTGGCTGCTCAAAGGACTCACCTGTCTGCTTTTCTACAAAGGACTGCTGCCTTGCTGTTGGCCTGCTGCCTTGCTGAACTCTGGTCTGGCTGTAAAAGTGCTCTCCAAGGGCTTGGATAGAGCTTGCCTCCTGTTCTCTGAAGTCTCAGGACCAAAAAGACTTCTCTCTTCTTCTTGGACGCTCCGTGCGCTGAACTTTTCGATGCACAGCTTGTTCCGCGGCAAGAAAAACGCCGCACACCGACGCTGATCGACGCGACACCTTCGGGACGACCGAAACTTTGACGCACGGCCTCGCAAGGACAACGGCGCCCGACTTCCCGGGAGAAATCGACGCAACGCCTGCCGTGAGATCGAAACTTTGACGCACGGCCTCGCAAGGACAATGCCGCCCGACTTCCCAGGAGAAATCGACGCGACGCCTGCCGTGAGATCAAAACTTTGACGCACGGCCTCGCAAGGACAACGCCGCCCGACTCCCCAGGAGAAATCGACGCGACGCCTGCCGTGAGATCGAAACTTCGACGTGCAGCCCCGCAGAACGACGCGCAGCCGGAAAACAAGCAGGAAAATCCACGCACAGACCCGGGACATCTGGTACTCTCCGCGAACCACAGAAAGAGACTGTCCGCGTGCCGGAAAACGACGCACGACTCCCCGCGTGGAAAATAACGACGCAAGTCCGTGTGTGCTGAGGAGAAATCGACGCCCACACCAGTTTTCCACGTACCTCTTCTCCTGTGGCCCTCTGAGGAGATTTTCCACCAGAAACCAGGTACTTTGTGTTTGAAAGAGACTTTGTTTACTTTCTAAAGACTTAAGACACTTTATATCACTTTTCAGTGATATCTTTACAAATTCATATTGCAACTTTGATCGTTTTGACCTGAAGATACCACGATAAATATTATATATTTTTCTAACCACTGTGTGGTGTATTTTTGTGGTGTTATGCTATGGTGTTGTATGATTTATTGCACAAATGCTTTACACATTGCCTTCTAAGTTAAGCCTGACTGCTCGTGCCAAGCTACCGGAGGGTGAGCACAGGCTGATTTTGGATTGTGTGTGACTTACCCTGACTAGAGTGAGGGTTCTTGCTTGGACAGAGGGCAACCTGACTGCCAACCAAAAACCCCATTTCTAACATTGGTGATCAGCGGTGAGGATAGGACTTGTGTTTGTGCAGTGACATACAGTAGCTAAGTATTTCACTACCTACCCACAGTTGAAGGTCAACTTGATTTTTCATTTTTTTTGGCTTTTGATTCTCTGATGTCCTCCTGGATATACTATTGATATTTTGGACTTTGGATTTTGTTTTTTGCTGGTAAGATCTTATCAGAATGGGATTGCTTACCTACTCATTCTTTGTTCGTACTGACCACCTCACTAAGGCTGACCTAAGGAAGCTTTGCAGAAAATGGGGCCTTCCTGTAGCAAGGAGATCTACTAAGGCGGAGATGCTACATAACTACATAGTCTGGGGGGAGGAAAGATGGGCAGAGAGAGAGGCAGCAAGAAACCAAATGACTAAGTACCCCTCAGATGAGGAGGAGGACTACGCACATGAGGAGGAAGACTGCTCACATGAGGAGGAAGACTACTCAGATGAGGAAAGAGACCCAGAGATAGATGAATGGCTCCGAAGTCAAAGGCGACAGGAGCAACAATTAGAGGAGTATCTTGCAGGGGTTGAGGAAAAAAGACTCTTAGCCCTGGAAGAAGAAAAGATTGCAGCTCAAGAGCTGAGCTGTAAAGAGCTGAAACTGGAGGCCGGAAGGGCTGAGTCCAGTTCAGATGGTGGCAGCAAAAATCTTGCATCTAGTACTGCTGAAGAAGGGCACAAGCCCAGAGATGTGGTGCCCAACTTGAAGAAGGGAGTTGATACACCCCAGGCGGTTCAAGGGTATGAGGTAGTTCCCGTTATGCACAGGGTCCCTGAGAAGGATTGGGGAACTGGCACAGGTAGTCATATTCCTACTGGGGGGAGGGACACTTTACTGACTCTAGCAGAGAGTGACAGAGAAAAGGGTTCCCCCCAGGTGGACGTCCTGGATATAGAGTGTAGAGACATCCCAGAAGAGTATGGGTTGAGTGTCAGGTACAGACAGATACTGTCTCACCAGTCTCAGGAGGGTGAGGTAGAGTGCTTTTCCAAGGTTGAGTTACTGGGTGGTTGGGTGAAGGGTACTGTGGTTAATACATGTGAAGGGCAGAGTGATGTAATTGCTGGAGAGCATATGTCTGGTCCTTATTTTCCAGAGCTACGCCAACACCAGGTGGAGTGTGAGTTCTCTGACCCCAGGGAACTTACCATGGAGGCAGACTTCTGGCTGAGTACCAGAGAGTCTGAAGAGGCATTTGGGGGTGCTCCTGAAGGGAGTGGTCTAGGTGGTTCCCAACCGAGTGAGGTGGGAAAGGATTGTAGTGTCCCAGGTAGGTCCCAGGTCCTAGAGGGTTCCATGAGGGAACACCAGGAGGGAAGCCTAGCCTGTACCGTAGGGCCACCTTTTGAGGGAAGCCCCGCAGTGTCAGAAGAACTTGGGGGGGTGACTGTAGCCAGCATCCCAACAGTTCTGGTGTCTGGCAGTACCCCTACTAGTGAGGGGGTGCAGAAGTCCAGACATAGGGTTGAGAGGGGGTTGCAGACCCCAGTGGAGGACCTTGAGAGTCAAGGGTCAGCTCTGAGAGCAGAGCCCCCCAGGAATGACCCAGGTGAAACCGTTTCTGGTTTGGGGGAAACCCAGACTCTGCCGGATGGGCAGAGGTCGGGATACCTGCGCCAACCAGACTCTTGTGTGGCCCTTGGGGACGGTGTATCCCTTGTGGGGGGTGAGAGTGCCCCCCAGGAAGTCCTGGCATGCCAGGCAAAGCTTCAACCTCAAGGTGGTGACTCTGGGTTGGATACCCAGGTTCAGAGGTTAAACTCTGACCTGGTGGGGGGTAGGTGTGCCCCCCAGAAAGTCCTGGCGTGCCAGGCAATTGCCCAACCTCAGGGTGGTGACCCTGGGTTGGGGAACCAGGCTCAGAGGTTAAACTCTGACCTGGTGGGAGGTAGGTGTGCCTCCCTGGAAGTCTTGGCCTGCCAGGCAATGGTTCAACCTCAGGGTGGTGACTCTGGGTTGGTTAACCAGGGTCAGAGGATAAACTCTGACCTGTTGGGGGGTAGGTGTGCCCCCCAGAAAGTCCTGGTATGCCAGGCAGTGGCCCAACCTCAGGGTGGTGACCCTAGGTTGGAGAACCAGGTTCAGAGGTTAAACTCTGACCTGGTGGAGGGTCAGTGTGCCCTCCAGGAAGTCCTGGCGTGCCAGGCAATTGTTCAACTTTAGGGTTGTGACTCTGAGTTGGAGAACCAGGTTCAGAGGTTAACCACTGACCTGGTGGGAGGTAGGTGTGCCTCCCAGAAAGTCCTGGTGTGCCAGGCAGTTGCCCAACCTCAGGGTGGTGACCCTAGGTTGGAGAACCAGGTTCAGAGGTTAAACTCTGACCTGGTGGAGGGTAAGTGTGCCCTCCAGGAAGTCCTGGCGTGCCAGGCAATTGTTCAACTTCAGGGTTGTGACTCTGAGTTGGATGGCCAAGTTCAGAGGTTAAACTCTGACCTGGTGGAGGGTCAGTGTGCCCTCCAGGAAGTCCTGGCGTGCCAGGCAATTGTTCAACTTCAGGGTGGTGACTCTGAGTTGAATGGTCAGGTGCAGAGGTTAAACTCTGACCTGGTGGGGGGTAGGTGTGTCTCCCAGAAAGTCCTGGTTTGCCAGGCAGTGATCCAGTCTGAGGGTACAGACCCTGGGCTGGAAGACCAGGTTCAGGGTGTCCCCCCGGATCTGGAGGGAGGGGCTACTGATAACAGTGCCCCTACCATGTTGTCTTCTGAGGAGGCCACTCCTAGTTGGAGGGTGCTGGACCCCAGAAGGGAGGGCAGGGGGAGGGAAGCCTCACCCCGGGCCCTAGTCCAACCTGAAGGTACAGACCCCAGGTTGGAGGACCAGTTGCAGGTTAACAGCCTGGCACTGGTGGAGGAATGGTACAGGGCGACTTCTATAAGCACCCTGACCATGTTGGACTCTGGGGGTACAGCTCCAGGAGGGAGGGTACGGAGCCCCAGAGGGGAGGACCAGGTTCAGGCTGTCATCCCTGACCTGGTGGAAGGGAGAGTGGTTAAAGGGTGCCCAGCACCTGGGGCTACCGCCCCCCACTCTCCACAGCCACAGTGGTGGGAGAGCTTTGAGAGGCCTGGGGCCTGGCTCTCATCCCTGGCAGCTGTCAGTAACCACTGTGGCTTGCTGTCCGGGTGGACACAGTTATCCCTGGGGAGGGGACAAGTGTCACACCCCGGGGGTAGAGTGGGCAACACCACTGTGTTGGTCATGGTGGTACTATCCTGCTCATGGGATACATCTATGAGCCAAGTAGGGTTAGGTGCTGCACAGATGGGATCCGCAGGTAAGGAGAAAGGTTCCCCATGGGTTGGCTTAGTTGGCCCTGAGAGTATGGACAGAGGGATCCAATTGGAGTCAGGAAGGCGAAGAACGGGAGCATGCCCCTGCTGTTGTGGGCCTGGGTCCTTGTTCTGTCGCCTCAAACAGGGAAGTACATCAGGATAGTGATTGTTCTCCCCTGGCTTTAGGCTGGTAGGGGGTCATGTTGGACCTGGCTTTTTGACAGGGACATCCCCAAACTTTTTGCCTCCTTCCTCCTATTTTTTCTGACCTGTTGTTGTTGGCTTTTGACCTCTGGGCACTTTACCGCTGCTAACCAGTGCTAAAGTGCATATGCTCTCTGTGTAAATTGTACTACTGATTGGTTTATCCATGATTGACTATTTAATTTACTTGTAAGTCCCTGGTAGAGTGCACTACCTGTGCCTAGGGCAGGTAGATTAAATGCTACTAGTGGGCCTGCAGCACGGGTTGTGCCACCCACCTCAGTGGCCCCTTAACCCTGGCTCAGGCCTGCCATTGCAAGGCCTGTGTGTGCAGTTTCACTGCCACTTCGACTTGGCATTTAAAGTACTTGCCAAGCCTAGAACTCCCCTTTTTCTACATATAAATCATCCCTAATGTGTGCCCTAGGTAACCCCTAGAGCAGGGTGCTGTGTAGGTAAAAGGCAGGACATGTACCTGTGTAGTTATATGTCCTGATAGTGTACAACTCCTAAATTTGTTTTTACACTACTGTGAGGCCTGCTCCCTTCATAGGCTAACATTGGGGCTGCCCTCATACACTGTTGAAGTGGCAGCTACTGATCTGAAAGGAGCAGGAAGGTCATATTTAGTATGGCCAGAATGGTAATATAAAGTCCTGCTGACTGGTGATATCTCTCTATATGTGTGCCCGGGGTTTCATTGCTCAGCTGGGTTTCAAGACCCCCACAAAGTTGAGGCAACCTTTGAAGTGCCCCTCAAAAGTAACCTTCAATTTTTCCTCATTGAATGGGAGGCCCTCTCATTTGTCCCTCAGCCATTTTGGGATTTTGATATATAAAACAGCAGCAAGAATGAGGATGATGGTTTTGTGGCGTTGAGGGGATAGCTCAGAATGACCAGAAAATGGATCACTTCCTCATCCTGTGTGTAATTTCCTGCTTGTTGCTGTAAGCGGAGGTCTCCACCCTGATCACAGATATTACACCCTTCTTGAGAGGCACAGATTCGGCATGTGTAAAAGAACCCTCTGCATGTGGAGGAATTGCCATTGGATACAGATACCCTGTGTGTAGAGAAAACCCAAAACAATTGATAGGATTACAAAGCTAATAACAGTGATTGTTGGTGTAACTAAATTGCAGAAAGTAAGGTTATCAATGTGTTTGTCCGAGTATTTTAGTGCACTATGTGACTTGTACTTAAGTGTTAGATATAAAAAGTGATTAAATGGTATAAAAAATAAGATGCATTTTTTTTAAAACTTGAGCAGCAGTTTCTAATCTGTAATGAGTGGAACCCTTGGGGGTCTGCTACACCTACCCATGGGGTCCATGACCGTTTAGAAAATTAAACAATATTAGCATCTTAATAAAGTACATATACATAAAAAGGAAAAATTGAAATCCGAAAATTTTAACATGATCTGCAAATGTGAAAGAACTTGAAACTGGGGGCTAAAACAACACTAACATTTCTTGCATGGCCACCTATCATGGGGTGACTCTTCAACTACTGATTGCCCTATTGCCTTAATCTGTGAGTTATTTTTCTTGGGGTATAAAGACCCCTTGTACCCACATGCACATAAACTGCACTAGTGCTGATGTGCACCTTTTTTATTGGTTTCTATGATTTATCAGGTGTCCCTATTATCCTTTTGTGCTGATAAGACCCCACACTGAATAACAATTCTAGTGACTTGACCCTTTCAATTGTAATTGGGTCTAGTAATCTGATGTACTAATTTCTAGGTCGTTTGATGAATTTTGGAAACCTCTTTTGTTCTTAATGGTTTTCTGAATTTTTTCTCACTGTTCACTTTCTTTGCTGACTGTGGATTCCACTGTATTTAGGACACTGTGTTCCTTTTCAGGTCTAGTGTAAGCGTACAACCTCAAGTGTACTTCAGTATACATCTCTGTGGGCTTAAATCCACCCCCTGCTTCTCATTTGTTTGTTTCAGTGTCCTTTAAAAATACTTGATTGCTAGTGGTCAGTCCTGCCTCTTTGTCCCTCCTTTTTCTCTTTCCTTCATGTCAGGGAGCAGGGACTAAGTACTGTGGCCCATATTTATACTTTCTTAGCGCCGCGTTTGCGTCATTTTTTTACGCAAAAGCGGCGCAAACTTACAAAATACAGTTGTATTTTGTATGTTTGCGCCGCTTTTGCGTCAAAAAGTGGCGCAAATGTGGCGCTAAAAAAGTATAAATATGGGCCTGTATATTTCCAATTTGGTGTTTTAACTCTTGCATTGGGGGACTACTTTATTATTTTGCTGTTGCTTCTGTTGCACTGTGGGTTCTTCAGGCCATAGCTCTTGAATTTTATTGCAGTATCTCCCTCCCACCACCTCCAAAGCTGGAAAAGATCAGCTGCTGTGCTCCGATTGGAGTTGCTGCAATGGGGGTGTTGCTGCTGCTCTTTTAGGCTAGTTGCCAAGTGCTGTCCCTGAGGAATGTGCTTGTCTGCGGCCTTGGTTAATGAAATGCTGAACCAGGAATCTTCTAAAAGTAATGCAAATGTGCCTCCAAAGAGCTATGAATCATCATCACAGGGTAACCGCAGGCAGCCTGCAAATGTTTACTTTAATTTTCACTACGTGCTCCCAGACATTTTAGTTCCCCTCTAAGCACAATCTTCTAGAGGCATTTCAGGATGGCAGCTAAATCCCAGCAACCCAGGCTCCCCGCATATGAAGTTTTGCATCCCAGCCAGCTTCCATCCTTCTCCTCAGAGAGGCTCTGCCTGTCTCAGAGCTGAGCTCCCATTCAAGGGAGGCAGTTCTCACAGCCTAATCAGCAGCTGAGACTCCAGTGTTCCCTATACTGTACAGGCTCTAGCTGCAAAGCAAGACCTTCTCTGGTGGGCCAGCAGTGGACAAAACCACAAGTGTAAACTTTGCTACAGTGATGTTTATCAACAATATACACTAGTCCCAAAAGCATAAAAAGACACCAAACCTTGAACACCCCATAACCAACATAGCATAGGGTGAAAAGTGAAGAACTGCGTACCACAGGACAGATTGATTTCAAGCAGAATTGAACTGCTTATAACAATGTGCGCTAACTTCAGGGTGAAAAAGCATTGGGATAGCCAAACTGAATTTATAAGTTGTTTTTGTGTGTGTGGCATAGCGGTAAAGAGAGGGAGGGGGCCCAATCAGATGGAGGCACAAAACAAAGGGCAGTGGGAGGAAGGCGGGAAGGAGGGGGGGTTTGAGTAGACCACAGCGGCACGAGGGAGCACACAGAACCACACAACGGGTGCAAACTACAGGGAAAGAAAGCACTGGTACAGCCAAACAGTTATCTTGCTTTCTTCTTTTGCACGTGGAAGGACAGGGAGGGAGGGGACCAGAGCAGAGGAGCCCCCCAAGCGATGGACAGAGGAATGAGGGTGAGACAGGCAAACAATATGAGGGAGGGGTGAGGGAACACCACAGTGGAGTGAGCAAACAAAACCAAGAAGCACAGCAATAATTGGGCGGACTACAAACACATCTACTATCTATTGGGTTTTTAAAATGAGCTGCTAAACGGAATAAATGGCATAAAACTTCTTCCAAGTGTACAATGGTATTATTATTAACCCTTCCACCCTCCATATCCCCCTCCACATCCATAACCCCCTGGACTGCGCTAGTGGCTGGGCACTAGCAATGCCTTTCCCTGGACCAAAAATCAAGGATCACGTAATGACTAAAAGGCCACTGAGTCAGGCTTGAGCCGATGTTTACCTGGGAGCTTCGAGGCTGTAACCATGGCTTCTCCAGCACCAGATCTGCAGTCACGCATCTTAACAGAATCAAACCCTCAGGTACTCTGTGGGCATAGCGCAGCCACATGATACCAACTGGGCCTGCGAGGAAATCTAAAGGTGTAGTTCTCTGCTCTGTCCACAACATGCACTCTGGCAAATCTCCCATGCAAAGAAATAATAACAACATGACAAAGCCCACAGGCGTAGGGTTTGAGGGTTCTCTGTTAAAACTTAAAGTTATACTTGTACACACCGACAACAGCATGGCCATGCTAACCTGCCTCCTGTCCCACAGGACATGGCTATGGTGCTGGGGAGAGGTTTTGGGGCCCATTACTCCTAACCCAGAAAGAGCTGGCAGAGTTTATGGCAGACAGGCAGGGGGCACATGATTTTGGCCACGGGCCCCAGTCAATTAGGGCTCAACATGGACCACGCTAGTGGCCAAGGAGCTGTACAAGCCAGGCAGGCTGGCCCCCTCCCTGCGGCACACGGGGTTTTGGGGGAGCCAGGTTCAGCCAAAAAGGCCACCTGCAAGCGCAGGGCACTGAGTATGGGTGGGCAGGGGCAAGAGGACACAGGCGAGCGTACAGTGGAACAGGAGGCAAGAGGGAGAGATGTAGAGTGGTGGGGGGCCCTGCTGGCCTCGAGGGGCACTCTTAGGGTATCATGGGCAGGGCTGCAGGAGGTTCAGAATTGGTCATCAGTGGATATTGAGGCTAGGATTAGGGAGCAGAGGTGGGTGGTATAGGAGATGGAAGATAGGTGGGCCCAGCTATGTAAGGATAGGGAAGAGGCCCTTGATAAGGCCCGTCGCACCAAACAGAAGGCAGGCAAGCGTGAGGTAGGGACCCTTAGGAGCCACAAAGAAGGGGCAGGTACCTGGGTGGTGTGGGTTCCCCAGGAGGGTAGGCAAGAGGTTAGTGTGGCGGAAGTGTCCAGCCGTGCGACGGACACGAGTGGCGCATACTGTCATGAGTGGTGCTGGAGACAATGCCAGTGGAAGAGACTGGCAGAAAGAAGGAGGTGCCAACAGAGCGCACTACGGCTCCAGGACGTTGGACTGAAGCGCTAGAAGGGTCTTGGGGGGTCTTCTCTACACCGCAGGAACGCACAGGGTTCACATATGGCAGACAACATGAGGGCTACACGAGAGAGCGTTTGTCTGAGACGTTGCATGGGAAAGGTGTGGAGGATGACCATGAGGGGTACAATGAGGATGATGTGGAGTTGGACTATGAGGACGAGTCTGATGATTAGGAAGAAGGAGAGATACACGATGGCGAGGGGGGAAGCGACAGCGCAAGGGGGGAAGGGTGCAGGAGCGGTGCAGCCCATCTCTTCGAATTCTGTGTTACAGGTACAAGAGAGCAAGGGGACGGCGAGTACAGCCGTTGGCAGGGGAGAACGGTTTCGTCCGGCCCAGAAGGCGGCGCAAGGGAAGACTACACGGTTAAAAGGTAAGCGAGAATGGTAGTCTGTGTGGGGCAATGGCCCAAAAACGCTTGTATCAACTATGCACAAATCAGTGAGAGTGGGCGATCACTCTATACATGAAGTACCCTGTGTTGGTGCGGTCCAGGTGGGGGACGTTACACCAACTGTTTCGGGCGAGGCCACAACAGGGGACAAAGGAGTGGAAGGATATTGATGACAAGAGTGGAGAGGGGCTTAGGAGGCTTTCACGTGGTGGTAAAATGAAGGCCAGGATCTGGCAGCACAACGTGTTTAAGCTATTACACAGGGACATCCAAGCCTAGGAGGGCTCGAAAGAGGAGGAATGAGAGTTAGCACGTAAGCCAAGGGTGCCGATTACAATGGATAACTGGACGTCTGCATTTTTTTATGTACGCCAGTATCTATTGTGAGAAATTTCCAGACAGGGCCATTGCGCTTATTAAATACATGGACATTATACGTAAAGCACAAATGGATTTCAGGGGGTTTGCATGGTTGAATTACGATGAGGAATTCAGAGCAAGGGTCAGCGTGAACCCAGATAAGGTATGGGGGGATGTCGATTCAGAATTGTGGATGCAGTGGATGGCTTCTTCGCACTCGGCGGAGTCCACATATACAGCTAGTGGGCTGCAAGTAATGTACAAACCCTTTCAGGCACGTCCCGCCCAGGAGGAGGCAGGTGCTCCACAACAACCACAATTGTCTATGTGAGGTACATGCTGGAACTATAACAAAGGTTTCTGCTTGCGCCATCCATGTAAATTCAAGCATGAATGTTCCAAATGCGGGGGTAGACACTGCGGTCATGCAGTGCTTCTCTCTCGCAAGTCCAGCAGAGCAGTGGAGGTCAGCTAGAGGTAGAGGGACACAGGGCGTTACTGCGCCAAAGAGCTCCTACGCCAATTAAGCTGGAATTTATGCTTCCCTGGTTGTGTATGTACCCGGACAGGGGCATAGCATGCAAGTTGGAGTGGGGTTTCAGAGAAGGTTTTCAGATAAGGTACCAAGGGCAGAGGCAGAAAAGATGGACAGACAATTGTGGGTCTGCCAAAACTCTAGCAACAGTGGTTGCCGACAAAATATTGAGAGAAGTTGCGGAAGGAAGCATTGCGGGTCCTTTCTTTCATTGGCCCCTGGACACGTTAATGTTTTCCCCGCTCGGCATGGTGCCCAAAAAGAGTAAAGGCGAGTTTCACCTCATTCACCATTTGTCATGGCCGGAAGGGGCATCGGTGAACGATTTCAACACTCAGGAGGACACTAGGGTGGTGTATGCGTTGGTTGATGATGCCATTCGGCTCGTTCGGGGTGTGGTAGAGGGGCGGAACTGGCTAAATGTGATATCAAGGCAGCATACCGGCTTTTGCCCATCCATCCGGAAGATTTTTCCTTATTAGGGATGCAATTGGATGGGGCAATTTATGTGGACATGGTTCTTGCTGTGGGCTGTGCTATTTTATGTGCGCTTTTTGAAGCCTTTCGTACTTTTCTACAGTGGGTCTTTGTATAGGCGTGTGGACATAGAGAAGTAACACACCATCTAGATGATTTCCTTATCGTCGGGCGAGCGGGATCACAGGCATGTAGCAAGGCCTTTGGCGGTTTTGAGGTTCTAGCGAAAGAAATGGGGGTTCCATTGGCCCTTGAGAAGACTGAGGGTCCTAGATGTACTCTGACATTTCTGGGGATTTAAATGGATACAGAGGCATTGGTAGCACGTTTGCCAGCAGGTAAAGTGGCAGAGATTTGGGATTTTCTGAGACAGGTGAGAGGTTTGCACAAGATTGATTTGCGTACGGCTCAGCAGCTTCTAGGTTTCCTCAATTTCTTATGCAGGGTAGTGCGAGGGAGTAGGACCTAATGTAGAAGATTGGGGCTTGCTATGTCGGGGGCGTCACTTCCCCATCATAGGATCCGAGTGTCAGTGGGGCTTCGTGAGGACATTAGATTATGGGAAAACTTCTTGGCTAGCTTCAAAGGTGTTTTCATGACCTTCCGGGAGGAAGACACGATCTGGCAAGTGCAGATCTTTTCGGATGCAGCAGGAACTTCGGGTTTTGGTTTGTTCTGGGATGGCAGGTGGTGTGCGGAACAGTGGTCAGAGGGTTGGCTGACAAAAGGCAGAAGTATCGTCTTTTTGGAATTCTTCCTGCTATTGGTAGCTTTGACAGTCTGGGGGGGTAAACTCGCCAACAGAACAGAAGTTTTTCATATTGACAATATGACAGTAGTGGAGTTGGTGAACAGATAAACGGCTAAGGATCTGAGAGTGTTGCATTTGCTGAGATGTTTTATGCTTAGATGTTTATCTTTAAATGTTATATTTAAAGCAGAGCATATTCCTGGAGTGAACAACGCCATTGCAGATTCCCTGTCTCGTTCACAGTGGCATTGTTTTTGAAGTTTGGCGCAAGGAGAGGAGCGAGTCAAGACAGCAGTCCCGGCAGACATTAGGATTGCGGGCCGTGATGGTCATTGGGCTGGTGGAGAAGTCTTTAGCAGATTCAACACAGAGGAATTACAGACTGGCCTGGTTGGAATTTCAGAGTTTTAAGAATTGGGAAGGGGATTTTTGGGAACAGAGTGCGGATATGTTATCGTCTCGCACGTTGTGTTTTGTTCTTTTCTTAATTCAGAAAGGTTTATTGCCTGCAACGATTGGGGGGAAATTGGCAGGAGTTTCCTTTTATGGTAAGTTGTTTTTTGGTTGTGACTTGGCACAAGATGATATATTAGGTCGTATGTTGAAAGGGTGGGGTAGGGTGCGGGCGGAGAGGGGTAAAGCAGCGAGGGAGCCTATCGCGTTTGACTTGTTGCTAGAATTGCTGCATGTGTTACCGGTTTGCTGTGCTGACCCTCATGAGGTGGCATTGTTTCGTTTGTGTATGGTGTGGATTTTTTTGGAGCGTTTCGGGTGTCAGAGTTGTGGATATGGCTCCGGAAGTCTAAGACTGACCTGTTGGGGAAGGGAAATTGGGTATGGTTGAGTAGAGGGGGGAATGCAGTGGCATGTCCAATTGCTGAGTGGAGCAGTTTCAGGGCAGCATGGCTGATTAGTGATGCAGGCGTTTTTAGCCATGTGAATAGTACAAAGCTCACGGCTTTTCAGTTGCTGGCTGTATTGCATATGGCGCTGAGAAGAGTGGGGCAACAGGTGCAGTATTGGACTCATTCTTTTAGGATTGGGGCAGCCACTGCCGCAGCGCAGCTGGGTTGGGACTGGTCGGCTATCAGGCGTATAGGCAGGCGGAGGTCGCGGTGTTGTCAACGGTATGTCAGGATGTGAGTGTTTGTGGTATATTGCGGGAGTAGGGGGGATGTTACTCCGTTTCTCTAAAATTTGTTTTCTTTGCTGGTTGTGTGGCTGGTCCCATCAAAGGGAGATTGTTCACTTGGTTTGTCGGGCATTCCTTCATCCATTGGGCAGCAAAATATGCGGAAAGGCAGATATATGGACGTTCTTTAGGATTGTCAAGTGGACGACATGAAGTGTTGTGGTAGGGGAAAAGTGGCATGGGGTGGGTCAATTTGCTTCCTTTTCTGATGTCAATGCTACCCAATTAGGGATGTCCAGATATGCTGTGTTTGCACTTGGGGGAAAATGACTTAGTGAAACTTTCTGGGCTTACCCTGCTGCAACATATGCAAAGAGATCTCGAGTTGCTCTGTGAAAGGATGCATGGCACATGCATAATATGGACCGAGCTTGAACCCCTGAGAAAATGGAGAGGGGCTTTGAAGCATGGGGCCGTAGAGAGAGCTAGGAGGAAGCTCAATAGAGCCAAGAGGGTTTTCTGTGGGGCGCATGGGATCAAGGTTTTGAAATATGAGGACATCAAGGAGGAAATGGTTGAGCTGTTCCGGTCAGATGTTGTGCACCTTTCCGAACTGGGGAATGCGTATTACCTCATGGAACTGAGATTAACGTTAGGAGATTTGTGGAGAGAAAGGATGTGGCTCCGAGATAGTGCTTGCGCAGGCAATGTTGCAGTGGGTTCGCTGGTGGGGCAGCAAAATGCCTATCAGGTTTGTGCTGAGTGGCATTAGATGGGGGAGGGTGGAGAGTCAGATGCAGGCTTGGATACCCTTCCAGGGGGGAAAAGAAAACAGGTGAAGGATGATAGAGTGGGGGATGCCCGATGCAGGCAGGGTTGGATGAAAAAGGAGGATGTGTGAATCAAATTGAAGTTAAATATGGATGAACGGAAGCTATTGGAGGGATGAGTGAAAAGAAGACTGGAGAGGTTTTATAATGTGGGGGCTGTTTTTTTTTCGAATTTGGTTAAATGTTTAATGATAATGTTATTGTACATAAGGCAATCCTGTCCTAATTAAATGGCCTTTCACACTTTTAGAACTCGTGTCACTGACTAAGTCTCGTTGTGCTGAGAGGTCATGTGATGTGAAAGTGGGTCCACCTGTCTCTTCTGTTATACCCCTAAAGCGCCCACGTACCGCCAAAAGTCACTTTGCCGCTTCGATAGGCCTTTGGTTTTTATTATGGATGTGGACAATAGACATGTGCATTTGTTTCCTGGTTTCTTCTGGCCCCAGCAGTGCACTGTTACGAGCAACTCCAATGGGAATGATATCAGCCCTTACATGTGATCATGAAGCCATTTTTTATCCCACTATATTGGTGATGGACAGTTCTTGGGCGGGTACTGAGTACCTGCACTCCCTTAATTTAAAAGGGAGAGTACCTGCACTTCTTCCCATTGCTGCAATACGTTTATTGGGAGAGAACTGTCACTTCTCAGGAGCAAACAGATACTGTGGTTAATGAGCACCAGTACTTATGTGCTTCCATTTAAAGTGCTGGTGATGGAATGTAAGGTTGTTCCATGTTAAGTGCATATTGCTTGTTCCCCTTGTTGCTTTACCTTTGCATTATGGTAGTCTGGCATTGTTTAATTACACCCTGATGATTCTTTTGTTTAAACCTCTTCCTCCCGCAGTCCTTTCTTCACCACCCCCGAATAAAGCCTCGAATTACTTGTTATATTGAATGTTAAGGACTCTATGAAAGTGCATGCATTTCCCAGCTAATTCCCTCATCTGCTGATTCCCCACAGAAATCCCTACGCCCAATTGCTCAAGGGTACCTAAAGCTCCTTCGGCATGACATAACAGTCAACAAACAACTCATCCATTGATTCTTTATCTAAGTTCATCACACTCAAGTAAAACAAAGCATTTATCTTTCTCGGTCTGGGTTTTACAGTTACAGCAAAGCCAGCAAACTCTGTTTCCAAGTCGAGAGGGCATAACAATGAAATAACATCCTTTCAAAATGGAGGGAACAATGCTCTTTGCCTTTCACTTTTCCCATGATTTACCGTTTGTTTGAGTTTTTGTTTAGTACAGTATGGGGTTTCAGGGTTTCTTGTAGCAGTTTTTCGTTCACTCCTTCCACCTTCCAGGCCCCAGAGGTGCTGATAAGCTTGAAGTAAAATAACTGTCAACAAGCACTCAAAGCCGGATAAATGGCCTCCGTAGTTTCACTGACTTCAACAAGGAACCAGCATGGTCGGCATTGTGTACATGTTTCCAATGCAGACACAATGCACTCTGCTTTTATATTGTGTCTTTCAACCAAATGTATCTTGGGTACCCAATAAACACAAATGAACCATGTTCTGGCACAAGGTGTACCAGTTCACCTACGGAAAAAATGCTGTAGAACAATTCATGTTTCAATAAAAGGCATTTGCTTTCAGGTAGAAAGAGTTCTGCTGGTTTACAGCTGCATTTAGTCTAACAGATACTCCCCCATAATGTACACTTTCACTCTGTAGCTTTTGAGAATACAAAGGAAGTGCTTACTCGATTTAAGGCATAAGCTGGTGCATGGTTCAATGTCCACCCCAAAAAGTAGGATGCCTTCTGGTCCTTGAACTATAGCCTACACCACATCCCACGTCATTTCAGGACCACCAGTTCAAACAGCTGGGAAAGCAAAACTGCAAGTCCCAGAAATCAAACTGCTGTTCATCAATGCACCTGGGCTCGACGACTGTAACTATCATGACAGTGGGCTTCTTGACAGTCATTATGATGTTCTACTAGCAATCGTCAAAGTTTATAACTATGGGGGTCATTCTGACCCTGGCGGTCCAAGACCCCCAGGACCACGAATGACGGAAGCACCGCCAACAGGCTGGTGGTGCTTCCAAGCCCATTCTGACCGCGGCGGTAAAGCAGCGGTCAGAAAACCAGGGCCGGCGGTTTCCCGCCGTTTTTGCCCCGGCTGGGCGAATCCGCCAGAGCCGCGGTGCAAGCAGCGCTGCCCTGGGGATTCTGACCCCCTTACCGCCAGCCTGTTTCTGGCGGTTTTCACCGCCAGGAAGAGGCTGGCGGTAAGGGGTGTCCTGGGGCCCCTGGGGGCCCCCACACTGCCCATGCCACTGGCATGGGCAGTGCAGGGGCCCCCTAACAGGGCCCCATGAAGCTTTTCACTGTCTGCCTAGCAGACAGTGAAAAGCACGACGGGTGCAACTGCACCCGTCGCAGCGCCGCAACACCGCCGGCTACATTCGGAGCTGGCTCCTGTGTTGCGGCCCCCATTCCCGCTGGGCCGGCCGGCACTAACTTGGTTAGCGCTCGCCGGCCCAGCGGGAATGTCAGACTGGGGGAAGCGGTATTTTGGCCGCATGGCGGCCAAATGCCGGTTCCCGTCTGGCGGACGGCTACCGCCGCCCACCAGGGTTAGAATCAGGCCCTATATGTGCTGTCATCCCTCTGGTGCAAAACATGTTTTACATTCATGCTCTTTCACTGCCCACCAGTGAGGCAAAACAAAAACAGCCGTACTCGAACACAGAAGATGATTCCTCTGTCAGTCATGTGTTTTCCTTTCTTAAGGTGTTTGCGCGTCAGACCTTACTTACAAGTGGACACGAATAGGTCGATGAACCTTTTGACTGTGCTTAAGATGTTCCCACCATATATCCAGCATGTGCAGTTCAATAATCAATAACAGTCAATAAAATTAATAAACAATAGTCAGTGATTGTCACACACCATGACTTCGCAGTCATGAATAACCTAGGAACAAAAGCAAATAGACATAGCAAACAATATTGCAGTCAATATACCTATCCTCAGCTTGGATCAGCAAGCTGTGACAGTCTTTGTCATCAGGACATCAGTCTGGTCAGCAGGGCATCAGGATTCTGCATCAAAGTTCAGAAAAGGCAAAGTCTTTAATCAGTAAAGTGAAGCACGTCTCTTCTAAAGATGGAAAATGGGCAAAATGCATCTAAACTCTCACAAAGAATGGGGAGGACAGCTAATGGCAAATGGTGGTTTCTTCTCAGTGCAGTCCAGCTAAGTTAGATTTCCTAAAACTACTTCCCAAGTCCCTATTGGTCAAGGGATCGCATGTTCACACTTTGTTCAATAAAACTAAACCTTCAAATCTACATTTCTATTAGTACATGGTTCACATGTCAATGATTGTTTCATACTGTTCTCATCAACTGGCTCGTCAGTTAACAACATTGTTGCAGCTTATACTCTAGTCAGAGTCTTCATTGTCTTCTCCTGAGAATGTCAGTCTTACACACATTACATTAAACAATGTTGCACTGGCTAGTTCAGCATCTTCTAGCAAGCAGTTCAGCTACGAGCACATGGACAGGTCAGTGTAAAATCACAATTTAATTCTCTAAGCAGACATTTTATTAAACACCTAAGAAATACAGCTTGACATGAGGCCGTGCAACTAGGCCAAGACCTCCGCTAAGCTAAGGCCTACAATTAATAAAGCTAATACATAAAGCATACCCCTTAATATGACATATTACTACATTAATCAAACATAATCTCAACATTCATATTAATAAGCCATTAATAAGTACACTTTGTGAACATTGACGGCCACTCACGTGGTCACACTTTCAGATGTGTGCATTATTTTCTCCACATTATTACATTTTCTATGCAAATTCAACACTCAAAATACATGAATATTCATTAATAATTTCAATATTAAAATCAGCGTTAACAATCCCTCCTCTGATGACTAAATGTGTCATCGGATCACACCTTTCACAAATTTTTTGCTTCTGCTACAATTCTGTCATTTCTATCCCCTCCAATCTTTGTTTACCTTTTTCAATTTTCCCTAAACAATTGTTCCCTTTTCTTTTCTTCCCTCCTCTGAATATTCTTTGTCTTCTTCAGTTTAATTATTTTACACAATTTACATAATCCCCATGCTCCAACTATACAAATCACGATAATCAATATTCCCTTCATTATTTTCAATAAGATCCCTTTCCCAATGTCGCTGAGCCAATTTCCAGCTAAAACAAATCCCTTGCCAACTTTCTCCCAAACACCTTGTTCCTTCAATCCGTTCACATCAGCACTTTCATTAGTCAGATTAATAAGTAAGCTTCTAATTTCTTTACTATTGTTAGGAATGAACGAACAGAAATGCCTAGAATTAAGTATCTTGCAAACTCTGCCATCCTTTGCTAAAAAAATGTGTAACGCAAGGTGGTTCTGAAGACTCATAGCTCTTTCAGTTGCTAGTTCACTATCTATCAGGATCATGGCTCCTGAAAAATTTGTCAGCATGTTATCCATAATAGTAGACAACTTTTGAATCTTTATCAAATTCAGAACATTACCTACTGAAGGAATTATTGCTGCAAATATATATCCCACTGTACCAGAAGGAGACTCTCTCCTTTGTCTAATGTGATGTAATTCAGTCACTTTCAGAAATGTCTTTGTTGTCAAGTTGAAAAATCTTTGGGAAAACTATCCCCAAGTAACATGTCCCATACCATCTTCTTGGAAGACGGTAATAAGCATTAGGTTCACAGATGTAATATATACCAGGAACCGCTGGATCATGTCCATTCAACATAAATGTCCATTTACTCTGAAAAAAAAACACGTCTATATTCACTCGTTCCCAGAAATAAAGTGTCAGTGCGAGATTTAGGGCTATATACACAAAGATTCCCTAAGTGGTGCACATCTAAAGCTAGTTTCTGTTGTGTTTTTATTGCACTATAAGCATAATCATTTCTAAACGTCCTTTCCTCTAAGCCCTTTTCTAACTTCTTCTTCAATGCCTTTCACCTATCATCTGTGTGATCTAAGAAGCTATTTTCTAAAGGTGTAAGCAAGCATATCAAGTTGTTATGGTGCGCATAAGCTGTGTCAAAAGTTCATGTAGGTTCAGAGAAACCTCTAACTAATACTATGTCATTATCCTTATCTACTCTATTCAGGTACCTAATTATGGGGACAAACGAAAACACCATTATCGTGTTTGGAGTAGAAGTAGTGAATGTACTCCTGGTCATAGAATCTTGTTAGTACCAGACTACAACTTATCCCATAAGTAAAAGGCAAACTATGATAAGTAACCCCTTCTTCGAAAGATGAAGGAATCTGCACACACACATAACAATTCTTCACATCCATAGTCTCAACATACTCACTGTTTAAGCAATAGAAGACATTAGAATAAAGTTCCCCTTGTGCATTAGTACCTACATGCAGATACTTCTCATTTAACATAAACTTCTCTATTGCTGTTAATGCAGTAGTTGTCCCTAAAGCTGAAGTATGGTTGGCTTCCTTTTTGTCAAGAACAGTCATACTCACAATCAATATCACAAACGATATCACACACACAATTGCCAAACCTGTACTCATGTATTTACAGCACCTGTTCCTCCAACCCTGCTGGCAAATGTTACTCATGATCTGTAAAGAATCAGAAAGCAAAAGAGAAAAGAAATTAGACAAATGCAGCACAAATAAAAAACAAAAATCTTCTTTCAGCAGTTAGTTTCAGCTTTCAGTCTCACTTCCAGGGTTCTTTGTCAAAAACGGTTTCAGCAGCTTGTCAAATCAGGTTTTTCAAAAAGTCAAATTCAGGTTATTAAAGTCTTAACTGGTTACTTTCAACAGTGTCTTTTACACCTTTCTCAAATTGTTTCAACAGTTCAGTTCATCAGCTTCCTTCAGGTGCCAAAATATTGACCTGGAATGTCCAGATCAAAACAAAAAGACAAAAATTATCTTTGCCATTCACTTGTAGTTTCACATGCCCATTCAGGACCTGTGTATCTTCGATTTGCTATTCTCTTTCTTTTCAACTTTTGATCTCCATTCAATTCTGATTCACTTAGAACTTCTCTCCTTGTTGTATCTACTTCTTCTTCGATTGTTGTTTCAACAACTGCTTCCTTTCTCTTTGCTTGTGATTCCGGTCCCTTGGTCAATGTTCTTTTCAGTGTTGAACTTGAGACTTCTTCTTGCTCTGCAGTGTTTTCTCTTGACGGACCTGCAACTGGTTCAGGAGGAGTTAGATCACAATGGCTTTGATCATCCTCAAGTCCTTTCCCCTCGGGATCTGACAACTGCTCTGTTTGTCTCTCAAAATTGTCTACTTCTGGGATCTGGGAAAGCCCTCCTCTGACTAGGCTCTCCTGCTGCCTAAACTGAGATAGGCCTACCGTCACCCTCCTGGAGGTCTTCTCCTTCATGTCTCACAGGAGTGACTGAACCGCCCTCAATGGGCTCAGATCCGATTTCAGTTCTTTTTCCTCCTCCTTCCGGTCTTCAGTCCTGTCTAGTCATTGTTGGTACTCTCAACAACTCCTCTTCATCATCCAAAGGACATGCCACTTTCTTCGTGTGGCTGGCGTGGATCCAGTTCAGAATTCCAGCACACTTCACAGCTATGGTAGTAGTGAGAACTACCTGGAATGGTCCTTTCCAGCAAGGCTACAAACACAATTTCCTCACATGTTTCCTGACCACAACCCTGTCACCAGCTCTCAGGTTCTGCCCTGGCTCATGGATCAGTGGCAGTGTTGTGGCCTCCACCTGCTAAGAGAAACAGCTAACCACATCAGCCAGACCCTTGCAGTAGTACAACACCATATCATCTGTAATGTTGACAAGTGCATTTGCAGGCATAGCCGGCAGGCTCATGGCTCGGCCAATGAGGATCTCATGCGACGAAAATCCTATCTTCTCATAGTCAGGACTAAAGGCAGTGCGTCAGGCCATTTCAGATTCGTGGACGCACGCATCTTTGCAACTCTTGACTTCGAGGAACCATTCATCTGTTCCACTAGTCCTGATGCTTCAGGGCGGTAACTACAATGCAACTTCTGCTCAATGTTCAAGGCTGCACACAGTAATTTAATTACTTATTGTTGAAGTGACTTCCCCTATCTTATTCTAAAGAGATCGCAAACCCAAAACGTAGTATCAGTTCCCTAAGCAGTAATTTCGCTACTTTGAGGCTGTCATTTCTTCATGTAGGATAAGCTTCAATCCAGTGGCCAAAGATGCAAACAATTGCCAACACATATCTCAAACCTCCACACACAGGCATCTCAATAAAATCCATTTATATTCTGCTGAATGGACCTCTTGATCTTCCAATGTGGCTCAGATTAACCACAGACCCTTTTCCTGTGTTCATTTGCTGGCAAATGACGTAACTATGAAACAAACTGCTTCAGCAACTTGTCTAAACCTTTGGGTGGACCAATTATGTTTGAGCAAACAAATCATGGCATCCCTCCCAACATGTGCTTGACTATGATAATACCTAGCCATTTGAGACAACAGGCTGTTGGGAAAAACCAACTGACCCTCTTCTGAACCCCATAGTTCATCCTGTCTTTGTACATATTTCATTATGCTTCATGAATGTTTTTTCTTCCTGTCGACATTATTCTCCAATGTTTTCAATTCTTCCAGTGTGTCAATTACTTTCAATGGAAAACTCAGACATGTTTCATCTTCTTCAGGTAACAATTCCCGCCTATCCTTGAATGATATACAGATCAATGCACAAAACCTTGCGATTTGATCTGCATATCCATTCTTCATTGACACAAAGTCTTGCGATTTCTGATGTGCACTGCATTTCACCACAGCAATCTTTTCAGGCATTTAGATGGTGTGCAACAATTCTTTAATTCTCTCACCATTTCTCACTGGTGAACCAGAAGAGGTCATGAAACCTCTCTGTGACCACAACTGGCCAAAATCATGGACTATTCCAAATCCATACTGGCTATCCGTATAAATGGTAACTTTAATTTGAGCAGAAACATGTCACGCTCTAGTAAGGGCTACCAGTTCCGCTACTTGTGCAGAATACACTCCCCGAAACCAAGACGCATCCAGGAGACCAGAAATTGTGCACTCTGCATATTCTGCTCTCAGTGTTCCTGTATTGTCTTCTAGGCAAGAACCATCAACAAAGCTAATTTGGTCATTTTCTTCCAATCAGGTGTCTCTAATATCAGGTATCGGTTTTGCGCACAAGTCAGTGATTTCAAGACAATCATGCTCAATGTCATTTGGAAGCAAGGTTGCCTGGTTCAGGTCTGTACATATTTTTTTTGACA
This sequence comes from Pleurodeles waltl, assembly GCF_031143425.1. NCBI lineage: Eukaryota > Metazoa > Chordata > Amphibia > Caudata > Salamandridae > Pleurodeles > Pleurodeles waltl. Next base: position 923,157,144 of record NC_090439.1, on the reverse strand, counting down.
CATTTGGTGACCCTAAAATACTCTTCTCATATCTGGTCAATCTTGCACCAGTTAAATATTGGGTCTTGGTGCGGGTAAGGAGAACTTCAACTGAGCGAGGGACCATTATTGTTAGGGGATGTCCCATCACAACGCCTTCACACTGTGTGAGGCTCTGTCCAACCAGTGCAACTGCATGCAAACAGCCTGGTAAGGCTGCTGCAACTGGGTCCTGAAGTAGCTGAAAAATATGCTACTGGACTGTCTACGACTCAAGGACCTGCAGACAAAAGCATGCATCACGCGCATGAAAAAACAATGGAAAAGGCTAAGTGTAGTCAGGCATACCCAATGCCTGAGCTTTGCACGGACTCTCTCTCAATTCAGAAAACACTTTCATGCAAGCTTGGTTTAACACTGTGGGATCGGTGACCTCCTTGTGGGTCAGCTTCTGCAAGGGCTTGGAAATGACTGAAAAATTGGGAATCCATTGGCGGCAGTAGCCTACCATCCCTAGAAACATCCTGACATCTCTCTGGGTGGTTGGGGGATTCATCTGCAATATGGTTGTGACCCTTTCTCTAGATATTTTCCTTGATCCCTTCTCAATCTGGTGACCCAAGTATTTCACTTCTTTCTTACAGTATTGCAATTTAAGTGGAAACACTTTATGACCATTCTTTCCCACATGGTTCAGCAAGGCAATCATGTCATTCTTGCACTTGTCCCTCATTTTGGATGCAATCAGCAAGTCATCAATGTACTGTACCAATGTTGATTGGAAAGGCAATTCCAATGACTCAATATTATTTTTCAAAATCTGATTGAATATGGAAGGTGACTCTGAAAACCCTTGAGGGATTCGACACCAACAGTAAACTTGGTCCAAAAATTTGAAACAAAAGAGAAATTGGCTGTCCTCAGGAAGAGCCACAGAAAAGAAGGTTTGTGACAAATAAATGACAGTGAACCACTCAGTATCACATGGAATCTTAAACATCATCACAGCTGGATTTGGCACCACATGGTTACATTTGATCACAATGCCATTTTCTTTCTCAAATCCTGGACAATTCGAACTTTCCCACAAGGCTTTTTCTATCTCATTATTGGTGAATTACATAGGCTGCTCAACACTTCCTTAAGGACCCCTTGTTCCACAAATTCTGCAATTATTTGGGCAACCTTTATAAGAACATCTTGTGGCATGTGGTTCTGGAGAATCTGAGGAAAAATCGCATTCGGCTTTACAGAAACTTTAACTGGCTCAACTCCCTTTATCAGACCTATCTCTTTCCCTGTCAGATCCCACACTTTCTCTTTAACCGTTCCCTGTAAATCAGTGTGAAGCTCCTTCACTGTGAACACTGGAATGAAATCAATCAGGGGATATTCCTCATTATGACCTCTCATTCTCAGTCCTCTCATGTTTTGAAATAAATTGATGCCATTGGTTCGCTAAACGACACCTTCCTGCACCATCATCGGACACTCCTGCTTCCTATGTCTGACCGCTCCGCAAGCGGGACAAGGCAGCAATTTCTTCACACCCCGCACATCATTCTGAGTCACTACAGTGCCCATGTCTGGATCACCATTTACATTACCTCTGCAACCTCTACCTCTCATCTGTTTTTGAAATATCATGTTTCCCTGCTGCTGTTGTGGAAAACTTTCCTGCATCCCTGTTTGTGCAGCTTTAATCTGCATAACCATAGCCTTCTCTTTCAACTTTCTCTGCTTCAATTCAATCTCGTCACTACAGTACTGTGCATACAGCAATACCTCATCAATCTGCTTTGCTTGCCAGCAAATCAAGTGACTGTTAATCATTTGGCTAATTTCAGGTGTCAATCCATCCACAAATCTAAACAAAATGAATCATGTCTTTCAGCTCAATTTGTACCACTGTAATGCTTGGATGCCTGCAACTATCTCTTATAATAATATGCATTTATTGACTCCCTTGCTTCCTGAGCTGTCATGTCTATTCTCTGCCAGTCAATTATTTGGGGTGAAATTCTCGTCTTCAGGAATTCAATTACCTTGTAGTAATATTTCATTACTTCAGGACACTGTGCACCCGTAACCTGGTCAATCTCTAGTTCTTTTTCGGACAATCTATACTCCTCTTATCTCCATCCACAAATCAGCTGGAACTATTATCTCCAAAAGAGTGTTCAAGTCTTCCCACAGGCATTTTGCAAGTTTCACAAACCTGTCTGTCTGCTGGTACCATTCCACTAGCTTCTCTCTCAACCTGGGTAATCATTCATGAGGGACAGATTATCACTTCTGCTCCAAGGGATATGAACAAAATTCCCTCCCGGAATCTCCCTTGTTAGTAAAATTTTCAGCGGATCCTTGTCCTGCTGCATATCTGCAGTCAGCTCTGCAGAATCTCTTTTTCTTTTATCTCTTTTCTTTACCCATCTGCCTTCCCATTTGTCTAATGTTCCCCAAGTCTAGGCACTTTGAAGTAACTCCCTAAGGTGTGCTTTCTTTCCGGCAGATCTCATAAGTTCAAAATCTTTAGCCTCAAAATCTAACCTGTAGCTCATTTTCAAATGCTTTGTTTTCTCTATTTCTATGCCGTACTTATCTGCCAGGTCTGCTAGCTTCTGGTGCACATTGCTCACTTCCCTCGTTATTTTCGGGCACAGATATCTCAACTCTGCTTTGTGTAGGACTCTAACCTATTTACACCCATAGTTCCCTCAATGAACTCACCCGCTTCCATGCCTAGTCTAATGAAGTTCAAGTACTCCTCTCCCACAGGGGAACTCTGCGTGGTATTCAGTTGGTCTAGCCATTCACTCAGTTGCTTGTCAGTCAAACCCTGCAACAAAATATTGTTAGCTTGTGCCAGTGGCACCTGTTGTACAACTGTATTCGGGGTCTGCGGTGTCAGAAATTTCAAGCTCTGACTAATGTTCGACCCTATCACAGTATCCGGAGGAACTCCAAATGAACTAAGATCTAGCAACAATCTGGATCCATCAAAGGTATTTCACACAGAAGAGGCTACTCGGATATTCTCATTAAGTCCTCCCCTCATTGAATTCTGACTTAGGACTCCCTGTCCATTCGCACTGGGTTTTTCTTGTGCAAACAATGGCACAATCAGACCTATGGGAACAGGTACAGATACAGCATCTGGGCTTGGTCTAACACTTAAATTCTGTGGTTGCGTAGCTCCCATATTTTGGATCATCAGTACAGACACATCTGTCTGGGTCCCTGTTCGGAATGTATCTCGGCATTACTTGTAGTTGCATTTGAGGCAGTAAAAGTGGAGTTGGCTCTGTCTGAACCAACGTCGTTTTCGGGAAAACCTGTTCTGTAGGCACTATTAGATTAGTGGCAGTTTCCACAATGGGCACATCGGGGTAAAATTTCTGGATATTTGGCTGTGTCACCTGAGTTTGTACTATTGGAGTAATAGGTGCATTAAGACTGCTCTGCATCGGGCTCTGTGTCGGGCTAGGATTTACCTGCACCGGACTCGTTGTCACATTAATCTGTGTCGGAGCTGAAAGATCTGCACTGGTACTCGGACCACTCTCAGGTGGTGCATATGGTGGTGGACGATTTCTTAGTAACTGCAAAATAAACTCATCATTGTCTGACTCTTCCTTACATGTCAAAGATTATCTAGCCTCCCTACTCTCAGAGGGGCTTCTGTTAGTCTTTCTAGTAGCTTTCCTCCATTCCTTCTCACTGTCTTGTGTAATTGCTGAGAATAACTTAATTACCTGCAAAGTCTCGGTTCTCCAAAACTTCTGAGCATGGTCCCATCTAGCCTCCGCTAGTGTCTTCTCTACAGTTCTCATTCTCCTTCCAAATTTCTGTTGCTGTCTGGCTACTAACTCCCAGATCACTAATGCCTCAAACTGTGCTGGTCTCGGAGGGGGTTCCAGATCATACAGCACCCTCCTCAAATGCTCTAAACTTCTCAAATTAAATGTTCCGTTAGCAGGAAACACTAAGCTCCCATCTTTCTCCATCACTTTGCACCATTGCATTAGCCAAAGACAAGGCGCAGCACCCTTTTCTTTGATAACAATGTAAGCTGGTATACCTTCTGGCTGTGCATTATCCCCTATACTTGTTGTAATGTACGTATCTCCCATTAAAGCACTCTTTAAAGCTTTGAAAAATGTAATCTTTTCGACCTTTCTGTTATTCAAAATCAAATCATGAAGTGACTTTTAATCCCAGAATTCTCTTCACCCACCTTCCTAACCAATTGCACTTCATGGACGGCTGCCAATCCGTGTGCTACCCTTTTCATTAGCCAACCTATTCCGGCACCGCTCCAATGACGTCACACTCACAGGTACTGTGGCTGACACAGTCTTGCGGCTTGTCATCCCAAACTCAATTTCACACGAAGCTAATGTACTTTATTGCGAGCACTACACAAAATCAAAACCCAATTTGTCACTTTACTACAGGTAGGGTAACACAATTGCTTCAGAAACTGTACGGATTTTTCACTGACTTCGTTTCCTCCAACAGCTACTCCTTCTTTCTCACCTTCCCTGATTCGCAAGCAAAATTTGACCCGCAAATTTCACTCTCAACTGATCAGTGGGTCTGTCCTAGCGCACATGGAACTCAACAGATCTTAGTCAGAAAATTTGTGCACTCACTTTGACTCACACTCTGACTTGTCGACCACGCCCCATCGACCTATTAAACCAGACAAATTACAACAAAAAACAAGTTTCTCATACACTTTTCAATATAATCCGGGGTCTAGACCATGCATGGTCCATACATCAACAACCACGTGGACAATTCTTCAGCACAAAGTGCCACACACATGTGAAGTTTAACGACTTCCCTACTCTCACACTTCGGAGTACCCACATTCCTTCCACAACTTCCTTTGGAGAACACAAACTCCCTAAACCCTCACAAACATCACAATTCACATGCAATTTGCAGAAGCTGTGCAAGCGCAAAACCTACTTCATTCACACTATCACTAGAATGCCGAGAACATCCTCAAACAATCATTGTGAGGCTCCAAGATTCTGGGAAAGTCATTTTAGGTACTTAGGGGCACATGTTCTCTCCAATTTGTATCATTGAAAAAGCAAATCCAAATCTCGGTGTTGATGAGCTCTCAAAAGACAAGACCATCAAGCTACTACCATCTCTGGGAACACCTGTTATTTCTTGCTTACAATCTCTGGGACTGCATACACTCCTATCTCTCTGTAGGAAGCTGGGTCTGTATATACTATATCAAAATGAGATATAGGGCCTCATTACGACCCTGGCGGGAGGGGGAGAAGTGGCAGTAATACCGCCAACAGGCCGGCAGAAAAAAAATGGAATTATGACCATGGCGATTACCGCCATGGTCATCCGCCACTTCTCCACTCCGACCACCAGGGCGGTGATGACCGCTGGGCTGGATACTTCGGTCTCCAGCCTGGCGGCCGTCACCAGACCACCGGCGGTATTAGGACCCTGCATACCACCATGGATTTCGGGTAGTTTGGACACGCCACGAAATCCATGGGGGTAGGCACTATCAGTGCCAGGGAATTCCTTCCCTGGCACTGATAGGGGTCTCCGCCACCCACCTCCCCCACCCCTGAGTCCTCCTCTCTCACCCACCATGCCCTGCCACCCCCCAAAGGTGGCAGGAACCCCCTCCCCACCCCCACCCCCAACATGCACATACACACACCCCCACACACACACATACACTACAACACATACCTGCACACATACAAACAGGCATGCACACATACCGACCCGCACACATTTCCCATACACACAACACACCCCCTGCATGCATACACACACTCACACACATCTTCTACATACTCACACACACACCCCCATGCATGCACACAACACACAACACCCCCTCACCCCCCTTCCCTAACTGACGATCAACTTACCTTGTCTGTTGATCCTCCGGGAGGGGACAGGATCCATGGGGGCTGCTCCGCCGCCAGCACCCCAGCACCAGAAGACCGCCATGCCGAATCATGGAACGTGATTCAGTGGGTGGTGTTCTGATGACGGGGCGGTGGAGGTGGAGCAGCCTCCACTTCCCCGCCGACTGCCAGTATGGCTGCTGGCGGCTCTCCGTCCGAAAAAGGACAGAGGGCTGCCAGCAGTCATAATACGCTGCGTGGAAAACCGCCTGCACTGGCGGTCTTCAGCGCAGCGGTATCTCGGCGGTCTTTAAAAAAGGCCACAGAGGTCGAAATGAGGGCCATAGTGTGCACAGAGTCCAGGGGTTTCCCAGAGGTTTGACACAGGCAAATGGAGATAATACTAATGCTCTATTTGTGGTAGCGTGGTCGAGCAGTTAGGCTTATCAGAGGGTAGTATTAAGCATTTGTTGTACACACACAAGCAATAGAAGAAACACACACTCAGGGGGTCATTCTGACCATGGCGGTAATTACCGCCATGGCGGAGGTCGGCGGTAGCACCGCCAACAGGCTGGCGGTGCACCGCTGGGCATTCTGACCGCGGCGGTTCAGCCGCGGCCAGAAACGGAAAGTCGGCGGTGTACCGCCGACTTTCCGCTGCCCGTCTGAATCCTCCATGGCGGCGGTGCGCGCTCCGCCGCCATGGGGATTCTGACACCCCCTACCGCCATCCTGTTCATGGCATTTTATTTAACGCCTAAGAAATACAACTTGACATGAGGTTATGCAACTAGGCCAAGACCTCTGCTAAGCTAAGGCCTACAATTATTAAAGCTAATACATAAAGCATAACCGTTAAACGATATATTACTACATTAATCAAACATAAGCTCAACATTTCATATTAATAGGCCATTAAAGGAACACTTTGTGAATATTGACGGCCACTCATGTGGTCACACTTTCAGATACATGCATTATTTTCTCTATATTAGTACATTTTCTATGCAAATTCAACACTCAAAATACATGAATATTCATTAATAATTTCAATGTTAAAATCAGCGTTAACAAAGAATTGCACAGACCTATTACACTTCTGGGACAAAGTTATGCCTCTGTTCTGACCTCACTACTTTGAAAAAACTAGAGCTCTTGACATCAGTATATATTGGTGTCTACACATCCTGATATGGGCTATCAGTTCTCTGCAGCTCTCACGCCTCTCTATCTTCCATGCTACATAATTCCACTACAGAAATCCACTCCACACCACAAGCAATTCCACAACTAACAAATCCAACCCACATAATTCCACTCCATGCCACATACATACACTCCACACCAAAACACATGCGTAAAAGACATTGGGGGTCATTCCGACCCCGGCGGTCATTGACCGCCGGGGTCGGCGGGAGCACCGCCAACAGGCTGGCGGTGCCCCGCAGGGCATTCTGACCGCGGCGGTTTGGCCGCGGTCAGAACAGGAAAACCAGCGGTGTCCCGCCGGTTTTCCGCTGCCCTGAGGAATCCCCCATGGCGGCGCAGCTTGCTTTGCCGCCATGGGGGATTCCGACCCCCTCACCGCCATCCTGTTCCTGGTGGTTCCGACCGCCAGGAACAGGATGGCGGTGAGGGGTGTCGTGGGGCCCCTGGGGGCCCCTACAGTGCCCATGCCAATGGCATGGGCACTGCAGGGGCCCCCGTAAGCGGGCCCCACTTTGAATTTCAGTGTCTGCATAGCAGACACTGAAATTCGCGACGGGTGCTACTGCACCCGTCGCACCCTTCCCACTCCGCCGGCTCCATTCGGAGCCGGCTTCCTCGTGGGAAGGGGTTTCCCGCTGGGCTGGCGGGCGGCCTTCTGGCGGTCGCCTGCCAGCCCAGCGGGAAACACAGAATGGCCGCCGCGGTCTTTTGACCGCGGTGCGGTCATTCGGCGGTTCCCGCCAGGCGGGCGGCTCCCGCCGCCCGCCGGGGTCTGAATGACCCCCATTGTCATTTACAACGCCAATAGCTCTAACTCACGCAAATGCAAGACCTGTTGGCATTGCCAATGCGACTTGTATGTTTGTTACTACAATACACTGCCTGAGACATCAACAATTAGTTTTGTTCTTATTCTTGTACTGTACCTTGAGGTGTCTTCTCTACCAGCAATTCTTTCATTGAGCTATTAATGTAATGGTGATATTTCTTCATTGATTAGATAAATATCACTAATAAGAGCTTTACGGCAAACCTTCAAACTTTCTCAGAAGACATGTTTTTTCCCTAGAGAACAGTCAGCTGCATAATCAATTGACATCTATGAAGTGTCTTTACAACTTTTGGCAGCTCAGTGCAAGTTTGGAACATTCACTTATCAGTAGACTCGGGAGGAGCTCGTGGAGTCACGCTACGCGGAACTCTGCAAAGTTGAAAAAAACCTTTGCAGTGATATCTTGAGTTCCTTGGGCGGGTGGAGTTCCCCATCACAACTGTTCGCCTTGCCCTTTTACATCAAACACAATGCAAAGTAAGTTCTCGCAATCAAAATCACACGCGAACGGCACAACCCGGTTTGCATGGGCGTGGCCATTTTGTTTTTCACACTTTATGATGCTCGGCCTGTTTTTTTCATCCCTTAATAATCTTTTCGATCCTCCACCCTCCTAATTAATCTACCCTTCATTTTAATTTATTTTATTAGTGTGTCTTTTTGTGTTTTTCCATTTTTTTTGTGCTTTTTTGACTTTCTGTATTTTTGTGTACTTTCCCTTTACTTCCTGAGTTATTTCTTCCTTCCTTTCTTCTCCTCTGTTTCCTTTTTTCACCCCACCACCCAGCACCATGGCAGAGCAGGGTGGCGCAGGCGAACAGGAGAGCTGCAGCCCCAGGCCCCCCTGGACAGCCAGCAGCATCCGTCTTCATTGTGGGTGGCGGTGCCGCCAAGGCGTGCAGCCCCAGTCCATCATTTGTGAGGAGGAGGTGGTAGCACTGGTTTTCTACATGCAGCGTCACCTCTCCTCCAATGCTGGCAGCTGGTGGTAGGCCTGACAGTGGTCCCCTCTGCTGGAGCGTCAGCTGCATTGGGCTAGGGTGCGCATGTGTGTTCAGGGCACCATCCTGGTCCAGCGCAAACAGGACCTGCATGGCCTACTAGGCGTGGAGATTCTGGGGCTCAATGAATATTAACTATATTATTTGTTGTTTTTGTGTTCTAGAATGCTAACTATTATTTTGTGATCCAGCTAGACCTAGGCAGGTGATCGGCCCTACTTAATCATACATGTTTTGGCTGATTATTTAAGAAGCCATTGCAATGCAGACTCCTCTGTCCTCCTGTCATAATACTGAATTAGTGACATCAGTGAGTTAGTGTTCTCTGTGACTTTCTTTTTGTAGCTCGTACAGTCTGAAGCAATTTCACAGTAACGTGTAATACTAGTATGCATCTATGCATTGCAAGAAAGGGAGATTGAGTTGGTCCATCAAGGGGGTTGAGAAATGAGAATAGAATCAAAGATCAATTCATTGCAATGCATTATTTCCAAATCTAGTTTTTGTTAAGGAAATTTAGAATAAGGATTTTAGGAGTATAGTCAACTCCATTATAGTTGATCATACTAGTACAATAGGCAATCTGATTTGAGTACAATGTTACTGTGTTTGACTGTTATATAATAATTTTGTGGAGATTAATTGTACCACTAATCTCTTTTTGTAATTTCTTTATTTCTTACATCAGCATCCAAGTGCAAGAAGATGGGCACCTCAGAAGTGGTCCTGGCAGGAGCTGGGGAGGTGCAGACCACCAGCACCAGTGCTGAGGGCTCTGCTCATCCCAGTAAGTCCTATTTCTTAAAATTATTATTTCCCTAACTTTTACCTTCACCCACTATTATACTACTTTTAATTTTGCCTTGCTTATTTTTTTATACTGTTGCCATTCTTTCCAACTCCCCTTTCCAATTTTTGTGTAATTCCTGCTATCCCTGCATTTTCTTGTTTTCTGTCTCTCATTGACCATTTTTATTTCACTTCTTCATTGTGCTTTAATGATTCAGACTTTCCATCATTATAGGCTAAAGCTCTGCCCCTCCATTATGCTAAGTTATTGATTGGCTTGACTACCTGGCTTTTCTAACATTGAGAACCAACAAAATACCCAGAGTGATATTTTTGATAGAAGATACTGCAGTGCTAACCCAACTATAACAATGCATTGCGGTTGCATTTTTTGATTAAAGAAATTAAGGGGTGGTGTACCTGGCATCTAAAAACTGTCTAATATTTTTTCTAGCCACACCCACCACTGGTGGACGCAGCTCATGTTCCGCTGCCCGAGCAGATGGAGTGGGGGAGAATTGTCATTGCTTGCTTGTTGACAATTACTATTACTCACTAGCTACAAGGGCATCATCGTGATTGTCAACCACCAGCATTACAGCTGCAGCAGTAGTTGGATTACTTGTGGCCTCTTCTATCTGATACTCAGCTAAAGCACACATAGGCCCTCATTACAGTTTGGCGGGCTGTCTCAGCCTCCCGCCAAACTCTTCCTACCCTCAGGCCGCCTGTGTGGCCTGAAACCCGCCGGCCCCATTTTGAGTTCTCTGCAGGGCAGGTGGGTGAAAACATTGTTTCCGCTCGCCGGCCTTGAGGTGACAGGGCCGTCACATTGACGACGGCGCCTCATGGATCTGGCACCAATGTGGTGGTGCGGCGGGTGCAGCAGCACCCGTCGCACATTCCACTTCACATAATTTGGGCAGTGGAATGCGCAACGGGGCTGTTCATGGGGGCCCCTGCACTGCCCAGGCCAAGTGCATGGGCAGTTCAGGGGCCCCCAGGGGTCCCCAACACCCCCATTCTGCCAGCCTTTCCATGGAGGTGTCAGCCACCATGGAAAGGCTGGGGGTTCATAACCCCCAGGGTGGCACTGCAAGTGACTGATTTGATTTCCAGTTTGGCAAAACTCATACTCTATGATGAATGTGCCAAATACAATTTATATAGCCTGTTCCTTTCCCTGCAGTGCATTGTTTTCCCCACCATCTACTTACGGAAGACATGATAAATATATGTGCATTTTGTACATGACATGTGTGACGTATCTTATTTATTCATCTGCCTCTCTAGAGTCAGGGTAGAAACTAGATGAACGGTATTTTGGGAAGAGCAGGGCCATTGGAAACAAAGATAGATAATTGGCTACTATAGCTGCCGCAGCTGCAGACAGTGGCAAAGTACTTGAAGCGCTGACTAGCATGCCTCCATTAATTTGGCACAATAACACGCACTCCATAGCGCATAATGCCTTACTCTTAAGTGAGAGGTAATTCATTTTTTATTTTTCCACTAAAAGTGTCTATTTAGTTACTAGAAAAGCCTTGAAAAGAAAAAAATGAAATCACTGTTTTTTTAAATCTGGTGTTCTTCTGTTCTAATTCTTTTCTACCAGATAGTCAGTGCTTTTTATGTAAGAATGTGTGGGTAAAAAAATACAATTGTCCATGTGACTCTCCTAATCATAATCACATCAACTTCCAATGTCCCCAGAGAACCCGCAATGTAGTGCTACTGTGTCACCCAATACCTACCTTGAATAAGTGTTTGTTTAGAGCATTGTTTACAATTTGTTTTTCTTGTTTTTGATTGTCTTAATATAGCTACTCCTGCTGAACCACCACTAACCAGGAAGGAGATAGCAGCCTGCCTTCGGCAGCTGAGGCTGGAGAACATCCAGGCTGAATACTGGCGGCTGGTGGTCCTGGAGGAAGAAGAGGTAGCTCCTCGGATCCAGCTCAGCAGCAGCATGCCAGCACCTGACTCCAGCCTCCCGGCCACTATGGGGGTCATTCTGACCTTGGCGGTCCATGACCGCCATGGCGGAGGGCGGCGGAAGCACCGCCAACAGGCTGGCGGTGCTTCCTGGGCGATTCTGACCGCGGCGGTAAAGCCGCGGTCAGAAAAGGGGAGCCGGCGGTTTCCTGCCGTTTTCCCGCTGGCCCAGGGAATCCGCCATGGCGGCGCTGCTTGCAGCACCGCCATGGGGATTCCGAGCGCCTTCCCGGCGCTAACAGGGCCCCACAAAGATTTTCACTGTCTGCTGTGCAGACAGTGAAAATCGCGACGGGTGCCACTGCACCCGTCGCACCCCTTCAACTCCGCCGGCTCCATTCCGAGCCGGCTTCATTGTTGAAGGGGCTGTCCCGCTGGGCCGGCCGGCGGTCTTCTGGCGGTCGCCCGCCGGCCCAGCGGGAAAGCCGGAATGGCTGCCGCGGTCTTTCGTCGGGAACCGCTTGGCGGGCGGCGACCGCCGACCGCCGCGGTCAGAATGACCGCCTATATCACTGGTGCCTCCGACAGCTGTCAGGGTCCCTGACTACACCTACTGCTGACCCCTCCAGCTCTGTTAGGGCATTGCTCCACCGTATCCTGCAGCAGATGGACCGGATGAAGAGCCGGCTCACCAGGATTGAGCAGAGCCTGGACAAACTCCAGACCCATATTGACTGTGCCCCCTTCTGAGCCCTTTTTTGTTTCGGTGGGAGGGACCTGTGGCTGGAGAAGGTGGGGAGGGAGTTGGGATGGGATTTTCATATTGGACTTTCCACTGGGGAGAAGGGTGGGCCTGTTGTGGGTGGAAAGGGTGGGTTTTTGTATTTGTGAAAAATAAAAAGAGGATTATTTAATTTACTTGATTTTTTTGGCTCAAATGTTTATTTTGGTGATCTAGTTTGCACTGTTGCCTTTTAGTGTAGCCTGTTTTTTAAATCTGCAAGAAAAGTGTATGTCATTTACTTAGACCACTGCTGTATTGTCCTCTCCAACTATACTGTCCACTAGGGGATGATTGCCATTGCCTATTTTGCCTACAAAAACCAAGATACACATAGACAAGTAAGACAATATCTTCTGTAGTATGAGTTCATTACTAAAGAAACAAGTTAACTTCAATCCATAGTTCTCTTACCTGAATTGATGAAGCCAGGCAGTCTTCTTACTGCAGGGTTTTTCCCTAGGAGGCATCTTAAGTGGGTGGTAGATTGTAGTAATAGCAGGCTAGCACGCTAACAGGAAAGACAGAAGGTGCCACTCCCACCTATGTGAACTCCAACTGCAGGAGTAATCAAAGGGTTGTCCATCACTGTCAACTAGATTGAAAGAAAACAGACAGTTAGTGGGTAATTTTATATCGTAAGTTTAGATAGATTGAGACCAGACTACCACAATGACAGTATTTGCCACACAGCAAAGAAGACCTGATGTGTTAATAAAAAGTAGAAATATCAACTTCTTCTGAGCAATGGTGGGGACCTAGTATTCAAAAACTAAACTTAGAAAATTAAATCATGGAGTCAGGAGACATGGGCTCAGAGTCAAGAGTGGTTGGACAAGGCTAAGCATTTACACAACACACAACAAAAGGCATGTATGATGATGTTGATGGGGCCGGTGTGGAGTATTGCTCAGGCAATAGAAGGTCATGTTGGTGTGACTTTCACCACATCTGCCTCAGCAAGTGTGTGATCCATTTATGGTGTAAAATTAAGCCACACCTCAATAAATCACATAGCCCAGAGGAAGAGGGTTAGGGGGCTCGATGAACGAATGGGAAAGGTGATCTGGGGAAAGGTGTGACAAACACTACACAAAAAAAACACAACAATATTCACTGAGGCACTGAGCAGCACACCATAATCAATCTGTTATGGAAGGAAATGATGAAGGGATAAGTGTGACACAGTTCAGTGAAATGCATTGCAAACAGTCCTTCGGCCCCACAATGACTCAAGATAGCATATCTCTAAATGTTCTGTCTTCTAAGTTTCAAAAATACAAATTATGGAGGATTGAAGTTAACCTGCCCAGTTCTAAAAACAATTATGATTGTTAAAAGGAAAATGATACTGTATTGCTAAATGGGATAGTGCATCTCCATTCTTCTTGGGATGTCCATCACTCCAGGGGGCCTGGCTGAATCTGTTCTGTAGGTAAACTGGAGTCTTGAGCTTTCACCAAGTTTTGTTTGTGCAGGAGAAGACTAGGAGAAGGCCTGTGTTTTGAAAAATATAGTAACTGTATTGTAGAGTAAAGAGAAGGACAAAAGAAAACAAGGTAAACTTCATGAGGAATGAGGAGTGTACCAAGAAGACTCAGAGGCAGAGCAAGAACATAAGAGGAGTTTGATTTTGAGCCAGCAATGCAGCAAATACATACTGAGCTGTATTTCCCAAATCAACGCACCTCTCTCCAGTCCACAGAGCTGAGTGAGTACTAGGCCTCAGAGTATTCGCCTTTATCGTGGTTTCTCTTTGAAGTCGATAACTTTCTCCTTCTAGCTGTTGAAGTAGTCCCGCCCTGAGTCCTTGCATCCTTCTCCTCCTGATTCTGGGTAGCTCTGTCCCAGTTTCAAACTGAGCGAGGTAGACCAGTGTAGTGCACTGCTGTTGAAGAACAAATAGGGAAACAGAACTGGATTATTTTCTGCAGGCTTTTGTTTGGTAACTAAAGTGACTGGTCTGGTCTGAGGAATGAGTTTTAAAGACCAATCCCTTTCAGGAAAAAAATTATCACCCATCATCCCCCAAACATTGCAAATCACCAGAATTAAGTTTACAAATGTGTTCAGCTCCCTCCCTCACTGCAATGGCATGTGAGGGAGACAGGCATTGTCTCCAATGTCCTGAAGGGAATTTGGGGGCTTCTTCATGGCAGACAAGTCGACCTCCAATCCGGCCATATAATATGTAACAAACAAATGGTGGGGCAGCATAAACCTGACACAAACATAATGTTCCAATAGGAATTTTCTTTGTTGGCATTGGCATACTCGGTCCAGGAAGTAGAGTTCGTCCTCAAACTCAGGGGGTTCACCCAGAAGTTGGTCAGCCAACACTTGATTCTGAACAATCATCCTCTTCTTCTTCCTGTCGAGATTTGGGAATGGTGTAGACAGGTGTTACAAAAGGCTGGTTCATTTTGATCCTGGTTAATCTCTCCACATTTTGAGGTGAGACTGGTCCTTCTCACTGTTACAAGTGCACCGGCTGCACTGAACACAAATTCAGCAGGCAAGCTAGCTTTAGGGCAAGCCAGATACTTTATTGCCAGCCTGCTGAGCTCCAGCTATTGGCACTTCTTCCCATACGACTACATCAATGGGATTCCACATCCACCTCTTTTGGGCCATCAAGATACTCCTGGAACATCAGCTAAAGTGTCATTGGTGCAACCACTTGCTCGACCTCCTTTGTTTTTTGTCTCTGCACTGGACTTAAGACCTGCCACTTGAACCCAAGCCAATGCAGAGGTTGGGTCCAATTCTTCTGATGCTGTTGTTGCTGGTGTTCTTTTTAGCACTTTTGGCTGCTGTGAGACAAGACTGCCCTCTCCCTGGAAGTTGAAGGTGGTACCCCAAAACTACAGACGTTCTCCTTTCAGTTCTCTGGCTTGCTCAACCATCCACCTCTTGTATTTTGTAAAATCCCCGTCAGAAAAAGGAACAACAGTGTGATTAATTTTTTTGTTGCTTGGATCAAATAGGGTGGCACAGATATACTTTTTGGATGAGATAATGTCATTTTACAGCCTTGCATTACAAGCCAAGCAAAGCTTTAGCTCTCAACTAAGGCATGCACTTCTTAGTTTTCATTCACACCTCTGAGTGCGGGCACCTTCTTTAGCTGCTCCTGTAGCAGATGCAACTATGGGATAGCTTTGCTCTTTGAATTGTCCTCCTTGCTAACTTCCCACATGAAAACCTCAAAAGGGAGCAGCATATATCAGGCATTTCACTAGGCCCCATTTGTCAATAGCTTTCAAAATTGCATCAACTCTTAGAATGACATATTCATTGATCTGTTTGTACTGCTCAAACTGACGTTGCAATATATAATAGGTTGAGTTCCAATGTGCTGGTCCCGTCTGTAGCCGGGCTTTAACTGGTACTCTGTTACCATGCTAAATAGTCCTTTAAAAGAATGGCTGAAATGTGTGCAGATTCATTTGCCGGTGGTCAGTATGTTGCTGACTATATCTTCTTTTCTTAGAAAGTCGTGCTCAACCAGGTTGATGCAGTGTGCCAAACACAGGACCCTGAAAGAGCCACCGTTTGCCATGGCCTTGTCTATGTTACTGCCATTGTCTGTGGCAACAATTCCAATTCAGAGACATCTGAGCCGGAGGCAAGTCATTCAGACACTTTGCTATTAAGTTTGTCCAAGATGTTTGCAGCTGTATGTGATTTCTCCATGGGGAAGATGGCTATTGCTGCAAGCTGCTGAACTCTCTTAAATATTTCTGCAGGGACAATAACTGTAGATAGCTTTTGTTTTACCCCTGCAAAATAGATCCAGTGTGCAGTGATGCACATATAATCAAGCAACCTGACAACCGGTCCACATGTCTGTCATGAGGTGGATAATGTAGACAAAACTTTGCTGCAAAGCTTGTCCTACCAATTGCAGCACATCATGATGCAGCACTGGAATAGCAACTTGGACAAAATAGGTCCAACTTGGACCCTTCTATTTTGGACAGATGGCTGCCAAAAACTCAAAAAATCCCACCCCTTCTACAAAAGAAAAAGGGAGGAGGTCCAGCATTAACATTTTTGCAAGCTTCACATTCAACAAATGTGCCATTGTGTGGCTGCAGTCATAGGGCCCCTCATGCCTGAATATGTCCATAATTGTAGCTTGAATTATCTTCTTTTCTGTGTCCACAAACGCAGGCGACTTTTGAGATGTGGGTGGTGGTAGACTCAATCTGCATTGTGGTGCAGTCACCGTATCCCGTGGTGTCTCCACCTGACCCTGAGGATTCCTGTGCCATTGTGAGGTCACTGAGATGGGTGATTCTGGTGCACTGCTGGAGACAAGGCTGCTTTGCGTGAGGATATCACCATCTTCTTCCTCACCTTCCACTGTGATTTGACCAGTTTAGCTGATGTTTCCCAGCTCTCCTCAACTTCACCACCACAACCGTGTTCACCAATTTTTTTAAGGTGCTCCTCCTACCCGATTGCATGATGTTTTTTCATATAGGTCATCTGGCCTCCAGTACCATAATGTGAACCAGGCTTACCTCGATGAACAATCATGTGGCAAATGGAGCACATCGCAATGTTCTCCTGTTTGGTATTCACAAATAGGTCCCAAACTGGGGAGAAGTCATTTCTTACTGGGCCACTACCAATGTCTGAAGAAAAACTGGAGGTAGAGTGTGTTGATTGCCTCTCTGCAGTACATACTTCTACTGAGGTATGAGGTGGTGCAAGTCTCTCCTGGGGTTCTTACAAATATGGAAGCTGGTGATGCTGCCTATGCCATATTCCTTGGAGCAGGTTCGACAGTAATGTCGTACTCCACTGTGCCAGCTTCCACAATGACTGGCTCGTTGTCATCATGCGCCTCATCCTCTCCTTCCATGATTCCAAAGCTTTCTGGAACTTTTCTTTCCCCTTGACTCACCGGGGTTCTCCCGAACTCTACCAGGTTCCATGCCATGTCCCTATCATCATCAGAAGTGGTGCTTGGAGAAGATGGTGGAGTAGTACTCTTCCTTTTTTTGCTAGGGATCTGGGAGCCATTGATTCTAAAAGAGGAGGCTTTTGCACGGCAGGAAACTTGACTTCCTACTCTGCTCCAATTTCAGGGAGATCTACTATTGCTGACTACGGATTCTGTCCACTTTGCTCTGTTTCCTGAAATGATTGGGTACCACTTTGCAAAATGGACAAATCCAATTCAATGTCACTTTTCATGATTGCAGTGGCTGACTCACTGAAAGGCATGGTCCTGGGCTTAGGTTTTGGTGGTGTAGATGTGGGAGTGCTGCTCCCAGGTTCCTCCCTGGAGGACGGTGTGGCAGGCACATGCCTCCCGAAAAAGGTTGCAGTCAGTACACCACTGGTGGAAAGCTGCTTCTTTTCAATTACCACTTTCTTGGGAGCAATTTTCTTTGAGGCCATCTTAAAGCGCTCAGTTGGCAGTGACACTAAGCTGTACAAGCAGAAGAGATTTGAAGACTTAAATGTACAGGCCTTCTCTTTGGAAGTACTGAGGTTGATGTGATGTCTCTTCTCTTTTTTTGCACCTAAAAGCAACAAAGCAACAAAAACATGTAGTTAGCAAAACGTGGCATTGTTATAGGTTGAAATAGCAGAAAAAAATGCAAAAGTGCAGTTGGGTACTTATGTAATAAATACCAATTTAATCAAACATTGTAAAGTCAAACTGCACCACCACACCATAAAATGTAATTTCAAATCAGGCAGCGCAACATGCAGAAATAGTTCTTTGCTTTCTCTCCATCTGTTTTAAAGGACACACCTGTGTTAGTCAATTAGAGGTACACAGGTGAATTAAATAATCCTTAAAAAACCTATGGTGGCAAGGTGGCCCAGGGGCAATGGAATAATCATTAGAAAATTAATTATGCTTCAGTGATTTGTCTCCAGTGCGCTACAGCCAGAGTGTCCAGGAGGAAATGGTATTATTATATACCTAAAGAAATCAAATGCTGTAGTATGGCTCTGTGCCTTTGCTGGATGGATGTAGGAATGGTTATGGATATGGATGGTTGGATGGATCAAGGCAAAATGCAGAGTTAAATAAAATTACATAAAAATCTAAAACATAAAAAAAAAAAAGAATACAAAATTAAAAAAGAAAGTGAAAATAAAAAATTAAAATAAACAAATGACCAATAATTAACAATGTTTGCATATAAGCCTATGGCAAAGACACACTAGCTGGATGCACAAGATGGTTAATAGCCATATGGCAAAACAACAACAAGGATGCATGGCAAACAAACAACACATGCAAAACTATGGCAAAGAGAGGGACAGTGGCTGGATGGACAAAATGGCCACCATCAACATAGTCAAACAACAACAACAAGGAGCAAGGAGGCAATGGGAACAAATAAACAGCATATGCAAGCCTATGGCAAAGGGAAACTCGCTGGATGGACAAGATGGCCACCAGCTACATGGTGAAACAACAACACGGAGTAGGGAGCCATGGGGAACAAAGAAAGAACACGGATAAGCCTATGGCAAAGGAACACTTGCTGCATGCACAAAATACCCACCAGACACATCGTCAAACAGCAATAACAAGGAGCAAGGAGGCATGGGGAAGAAAGAAAGAACACATGCAAGCCTATGGCAAAGGAACACTGGCTGCATGCACAAACTGGTTGCCAGACACATGGTCAAAGAACAACTGTGAAGAAGGAGGCATGGAGAACAAAGAACACATGCAAGCCTATCGACATAGACTACACAAAATGGCCCCTGGCCACACAGCATGGAGAAAAGGTGCTGGGTGATGACAAACACAAACACATACACACACACACGCCATATGGAAGCATAGTGGTAACACTGAAGAAAACAATATAAATAATTCAGCAGTACAAAGCATGAAAATTAACTGAGCTACAAACCTTTCACAAGAACAGTACACAAATCCTACTATGCCATCAAATATTACCACAAAACATATACACATTTTACAAAACAAATGAAATGCAAAACATAGCCAATATTTGTAATTTAATCATGCCATCCCTGCCTTAAATGATGTTTTAAAATCAAATACCACTGAAATATTTATTTCATGCACTTATGACTACTAGTACTGGGCCTACTGGCTAGATGGCCGTTTGGAAATCTAGGCCAGATATAACATTGCAAATGTTACAAACATGTAGAAAATGGAAGGCATTAAGCAGTGCAACAATTTTCCTTTGCAAAAGATGACAAATCTATGAAATTCAAAATAATTAGGCCCATACTCAACCAGGCCACCCACCACTATACATTTCTAAAATCAAATTAAAGTAAAAAGAAATATTGGTGCAAGCCCAAGCAAACAAACAACACCCTTATGCAATAGTTTTGAAACTTACTTGTGTGCTTTCACAAAAACAAAGTCCTTAAATCCAAATGTATAGCCAGGAGACAAAGAGAGTGATCCTTCCACCTCTAAATCCAAGTGAAAAGTGACCAGGAGATGGACAATGCACTGGGGGGAGCCTTTTTGACAGGAACAGAAAGTTGGAGTCTCTGCGGCACTTCTTTCCTGTTTGGAAAAAAAAAAGACTTCTTAATCTAAAAAAAACCAAGAAGGGTCCATTGGAGAAGAAAATCCACTCAAAAAACACTTTTTCACTAGTAGATGTATCTGGAGTCGCAAATTTACTCCAGGTGCATTCATGAGCAGGACTGTTTTGGTCACCATCACGACTGGAAGCACTGTGAGTAAATGCGAAGTCTTGTGCGCACGGCTGGATGCAGCGCTACTCTGTGTAGCGTGAAGCCCTCGAATTCTGCATACTCTGCCGGTGCAGTGGTGTAATATGCCTGTGCCTACTTATCAGCTCATCAGAGGTCAACTGGTAACTGGATATTAGAACGAAAAAACACAGGAACGTTTACTTACCTGCAAGAATCCTTCACTTGATTAGGTGGTCGACATCACTAATAGCATGCAGGAATCAAAAAATCGGTCAAAGAACTGAATAAAGACAGTGAGGAAGTGGTACTTCTAGTAAAACCTACCAAATCTACATCTAATAAACTGACTGTGAATAAGAAAAACATAAATGGAAGTGGCATATGTTTTCGTTGTGGTTCAAAGTTTCACGTACCCTCATTTAAACATTGTCCTGCTGTTGTCCGGCTGTGTCGCTGGTGTGGCACATCTGGTCATATTGTCAGAGTATGCCATTCTCAAACATGTAAAAACAGTGTGACCATTGTACATGAAAAACAAGATTTAGACCACAGCATGTATATTATGCTTTTATGTCTGAGAGTGCATGAGGATGATTTTTCTAAGGCAAAAGATTCTATATATGATCTTGTCAATAATGATAAAATTGTACAGCTGTTAACTGATTCGGGATCGAAAATAACTATAATTTCTAAAAGCACATATGATAGTAAACATTTTGAGAACAAGTTAGAAATGCCAGACATTAGACAATTTGGGTTTAATGGTGAGAAGAATTGATCTGGAAGGCTCTTTCCACTGTGTGTTACAATTCAGAGGCAAGGAGGTTCAACGTAAAATTCATGTTTCACCACATGGTCCTGACATCTTAGGTTGGCATCCCCATGGGTGTTTGGGGATTATCTTAAAACGTGGACTTTCCAACCAAATATTCGTGGTAGATGAGTGTAGAACATCCACCACTTTTAATGATTTTAATTGCTGTTGGTGGAAAATTAGGAGGTTTTTTAGAACAAACTGGGCAAACTAGGGCCCATATTTATACTTTTTGACGCTAAACTGCGCTAACGCAGTTTAGCGTCAAAAAAATTTGCGCCGTCTAACGCCATTCTGAAGCGCCATGCGGGCGCGGTATTTATGGAATGGCGTTAGACGGCGCAATCAGACCGGCGCTGCCTGGTGTGCGTGGAAAAAAACCACGTAGACCAGGCAGCGCCGGCGTTGGGAAAAAATTACGTTAGGGCGTCTTAAAATGGCGCAAGTCAGGTTGACGCTAAAAAATCGTCTTAACCCGATTTGCGCCATTTTTTCGACGCCCAGACGCCATTTCATGACTCCTGTCTTAGTAAAGACAGGAGTCATGCCCCCTTGCCCAATGGCCATGCCCAGGGGACTTGTGTCCCCTGGGCATGGTCATTGGGCATAGTGGCATGTAGGGGGGCACAAATAAGGCCCCCCTATGCCACAAAATAAATAAAAAAATAAAAAAAATTATACTTACCTGAACTTACCTGTACTTCACTGGGATGGGTCCCTCCATCCTTGGGTGTCCTCCTGGGGTGGGCAGGGGTGGCAGGGGATGTCCCTGGGGGCAGGGGAGGGCACCTGTGGGCTCATTCTGAGCCTACAGGTCCCTTAACGCCTACCCTGATCCAGGCGTTAAATTCAGGCGCGAATGCGGGTTTTTTTTACCCGCCACCTCCCGGGCGTGATTTTTGCCCGGGAGTATAAATACGACGCATTTGCGTCGCCGTCATTTTGTTAGACGGGAACGCCTTCCTTGCATCTCATTAACGCAAGGAAGGCGTTCACGCAAAAAAATGACGCTCTTTCTTCATACTTTGGCGCTAGACGCGTCTAACGCCAAAGTATAAATATGGCGTTAGTTTTGCGCCGAATTTGCGTCGAAAAAAACGACGCAAATTCGGCGCAAACGGAGTATAAATACGGGCCTAAGTGATCTTGAACATACCAGTTGAACACAAACTAAGGTCTATTCCTCTGAGCATCAGAAGCAAATTGTATGATCTTATTTCACAACTGTGCTTTGATGGTGTCATAGAACCAGTAGACTCTTCTTTATGGCTGTCTCCAATCATAGTATCATGAAAAAAAAATGAATGACTTGAGGATGTGTATTGACCTAAAAACCCTTAATAAGACCATATGGGTGGATGGACATCCTTTGCCCCATACATAGGAAATCATTGCTGCTTTGGCTGGTGCTAAATGTTTTTCCAAGCTGGGCATGAGCTGGACATGAAATCAGCTTATCACCAGCTTGCACTAGCAAACGAATCCAGATATCTCACAGCATTTGTAACACCATCAGGGTTATTTCAATTTTGCAAGATGTCTTTAGGCGTGATTCAGTGACAGCTGTCTTTCAACGTGCTATTGGAAAAGTCCTGAAGCATTTGAAAGGAGTCTTGGTTTTCCAGGACAACATTCTTGTATAATTTGAAACTGATATTGAACATAAATCAAGACTGAGTACTGTTTTGCTTGCATTCAGGGAGACAAATGCAATTTCGGAGTGAGGCAGGTTGAATATTTGGGTCATGTAATATCTTCACCACAACCTGGATTGCTCAAGGCAAAGAAAGTTCCTACTCTAATTGACAGAGAACAACGTCAAGCTGTTCTTGGCATGTGGGGGTTGTATGCTATGTTTATTTGCAATTTTGCCACTAAAGCGGAACCTTTTCTCAAGTTATTGAAGAAGAATTCAAAATTTGTTTGGGAAGAGGACCAGGAGAAATCATTTCTAATGATTAAGAAAGAATTAACAAATGTTCCTTTTTTGTATCCTTACATACCTGAGAAGCCATTGTATATTACTGTTGATGCAACCGGGGTTGGTGTCTGGGTGGTACTATCGAAAGGGAAAGGCACCAGTGAGGGTGTTCGGACTTTTGCTTCATGCACACTGAAACCACAGGAGCATCACTATTCAGTAATTGAGAGAGAAATGCTGGCGTGTATGTGGGCTGTAGAAAGATGTAAAGCTTATGTGTAGGGAACAACATTTTTGTTGCAAACTGACCACAAGCTTTTAGTTCCAATCATCAGTGGCTCTAATGTTCATTCCACAAATACCACCGCTCGATTGATCAGGTTGAAGAATAGAAGTACAATATATTCATGGTGGCTGGAACATAAAAGCTGATTGTTTGTCACACTTCCCTTGCCCTAGTGATGATCTTGAAATGCACACTGTTGATATACAAGATGAAGATTGTTTGGTAGCAAACATTGTGTAGAGTTAAACCACTCATTCCATTAACAGGTGTGTTGCAAGTGTTGTAATAATTGTAATATAAATCTCCAGCATTTTGTTATAAGAGAAGATATTGTATATTATGTTTATATATTTGTTTTAAATGTAAAACTTTGGAGAAACGTGCTGTATCACTATTACATTAACGTATAACTGAATGGTTAATTAATAAGTATATTAAATTATATAAAGATGATTTTTCTTAGGTTTAAATGTAAAAATAAATCCAAACCTAAAGCAAAAACAATAAATTATTTTATTATGGAATAAAAAGTATTACAACTTAATTTCTGCTTTAACAGCTGCTTAAAAGTGGTTTAAGTGTATCTTATAAAATGCCTTATTACAATAACATTTTATCTAAGCAGGTTATTAAATTAATTTATATTTAAATAATGAATATACAATATTGTTATATACTTTTTAAACATTAAATTATAATTATTAACTATTTACATTTAATTAATTTATTTCCACATGATTTCCTGAGGTTTTATTTTGAGTCCCTAACTCCACTGACTTCTATTGGATGGTTTAGCAGTACCAGTGGTTGTCCTTGTGTGGTGTTGTACTTACTTCAGGTCTGAGCTGGAGTAATTTACCTCTGTTGTAGGTCCCTTTTCGGTTGCAATAACTTTAGAAGTGCCATTTGTGGTAGGTACAGTTCCCTCTCTGAGTACTTCCCTGACTCTCCCTTAACCCCCAATTTACTCTTACTTGTTTCTTTCCCTTTTAGTAGTAAGTGTTCCCCATTTCCAGCCACTCCCCTCTCAAATTTACCACTAAAACGTGTACTTTAATTAAGATAGGAGAGATGGAGGTTTAAACTCCACATGTAGGTTTGTGAATAGCATGTTGTAGTACTTTTTGTAGTACTACATAGCATTCTTCAAAATACAGTTTGTGAATGGGCCCCAAATATTTTATTAGTTGGTGCTTTTTTGGCTGGTAGGGGCTTAGAGTAAGAAGTGTATATTTTTTATAATGTGTTTTTTGGTTGTTAATTAGTTAATTTATTAATTATGTTTATTTGTTAAATAATTATTTATATATATATGAATTAATTTGTATTTCGCATTTCTTTTAAAGGAGTAACATTAAATTCATTTTTTTATAACTTATTATTGTAATGGAATTATTTAATCATTTTTATTATGCCTTTTCTTTGGTGAGTTTGTGGGTTTGTTCAAGATTTGGTTGGGAAGTGGTTTTAATTATAAAACTTTTGTAATTTTTTGATTGATATTTGGTTAAGTTTTAATTGCATTAATTGGTTTATGATTTTTTGTTAGATTTGTATTTATTTATTAGTTTATAGTTATATTTGCTTTTTAAGGAGTAGTAATTAATTCTCTAACTTAAAATAACAGCATTACTTTTTAAGTCTATTCTTTATGGTTAGGAAGATTAAATATATAGATTTCATAATTTACTAATGATCACTAATTGGGCATAATTTGAATATAATAATTAGTTAACTAATTATATAGTTCTTATATTTTCAATTATTTACTTTCAATGTTTTACATTTAACTTTTTTATTAATAGTGTTTGATATTCAAGTATATCATTTACTATTGTTGTTCTATTTTAAATACAAAAATAATTGAACCTATGTTATGCTATGTGTATTTTTAAAGCACACACAAGGGGATCCTGGCACTGAGGTGTGTGTGCCTAGCTCTGCCTATGGTAAATTGATGAATTGAAAAGACAGGTCTTCAGCTTCCTATGGAACTCAAGAAGCGAGGAGGAGATCTCTGACGTGGAGTGGGAGGAGGTTCCATGCTTTAGAAGTGATATAAGAGAATGCCCATCCTCTTGATCTGGCTCTCTGCATATTTGGAATATTGAATAGTATCTTGAGAACTCTTTTAGGTCCTGAGTTTGTTCATCCCTGTTTTAGCTTAGTTTCATGGTTCATGTTTTTATTCACATTTTATTCATGTTAGCAAAACTGCTTTTTAGCAATTGATTTTGACACATTTTATCAGTTTGCTTTTATTCTAGGAAGGCAAAAAACAAGCTGCTTGCTTAATAAGCAGCACAATATATAATCATTACTTCTTATATAAAGATATGGAGCGAGGTACACAATATGGTAACTAATGTTGCCCATCTAGGAGACAGTTTTTTATCACCAAGGCACAGCATTACGTCAGAACTGTAGTCCCGATGTGGTAAGGTTTAGTATATAAACCATGCACCGACATATGTAGGGTATATGGCATTCTGGCCAGGATGAGTCCTGGGACGCATGCTCTGTGACACACAGCTTGGCTGGCACTTCTCTGCCAACTCCCTGAGAGGATCAGCATCTACAGAACAGGCTGATTCCTATTACTCTATCCAGGTATGGGGCTGAAGCTCATCCCTCAGATCGGGCCAGGCAGAAGTAGTCATAGGATTAGGAAGGAACTTCTAGAACATCTAGAGCCACGTACATCATGGTCAGATTGTTTATCTTTTTTTCCAAAATCATGATGTTGATTGCCTTGCTTTGATTCAACTGCCTAATTATCACAGCTCACTCGCTGTATACCAGATTGCGATTGTTTCAATAAATATATTAAAAACTTATCTCACATCTTTGTCTCACCTCAGCATGCATGAGTACCTGAGCAAAAGGGGTATGATCTGTTTCCACAGATTCCCTGGGAAGTCAGAGTGTCATGTTCAGGTTGCTACAATCACCTATTACCCTGGTAGGTTTGGATGTTTAGGTGAGGCACTGTGAGCTAGCCAGGAGTTAGGCCAGCAGTTACTAACTCTGTGGGTGGACTCGGTTTCCCATGCTTTATCATTCCGCAGTCCGAAACACGCAGTCCCATTACCAAAGTAGGAAGCACATTACACAAGTAGGAGTCCTGCGGATAGGAGGTGTTTGACTGGTTGCTTGACAGAGATGTGACTATTCCGGTGGGTGGGACCCGAGTTGTGCAGTGCCTTGAATATGTCTGTGAGGGTTTAAATTGAGCATGTTTGTGTATCGGAAGCCAGCTTAGTTTCCTGAGTTGTGGTGTGATATGAGTTCTGTGTGGGAGATTGAGGATGAGTCTGGCTGCCAAGTTCTGGATAGTTTATCATCTTTTAGTAAGTGCTTTATGATCCTGGCATACAGGGTGTTTCCATAGTCCAATTTTCTGGTGACTTGGATGTGAGTGACAGTTTTTCCAGAGTTGCCTGGTAGCCATTTGAAGATGTTCTTCATCATTATCAGAGTGTGGAAGCAAGATGCAGTGACAGTGTTAACGTGTACAGTCATTACCAGGTGATAATTATTCTGAGGTTCCTTGCATGGGTTCTGAGTGTGGGTCCAAATTTTGATGACCACCAGTTGGAGTCCCATGGTGAAGGGTTCTTCCTGAAGATCACTGACTCTGTTTTGTCGGTGCTGAGGTTGGGAAAGTCAGCTTTCATCCAGTTAGCAACTTCAGACATGCAGGAGATCAAGGATTGTGAAGGAAAGCTGAGTTGCAACAATAATGGGTCTGGTTGAAGGTGGAGGTTGCTGTACATGGAGCTTTCTCAGGGACTGAATATCCCTATGTTGTAATGTTACATAGAGCTAAGTTGTACAGTTAAGAGCCTCTCTTGCTTGTTTTTTGCAAGCTGCACATGCCCCTCACTCCATGCCCCTCACTGTTGTGTTCCTTTTTAGAATGTATCATTCCAAACCCTCAGAGTTCAGTTCTGGCCACTGCTCCACCAGCCACCACCTCTGCTGCTGTGGATATTTCTTGACAATAAATTGTTGCATGCTCCTTACCTGCCTCCAACCGTTATTACTATGCCCTAGCAATCTTTTCAGAACAGCTCAAATTTTGTAAACCTATCATCTCAAGTTCCAGGCCATCAATGTGAGATACTGAGGGTAGGTTAGTGGCAGGAGAGGGAACTGAAGTGGAGCTAAATCTGTTGAGAAGTGAGACTAATTCCCCTGAGATAGAGGCATTCGGAGAGGAAACGAAGGCCAACAAGGCCAAAATAGTGCTACAAGGCTTAGTGAAGTTCTCTCCTTCTGAGTCTTCTAAAGCACCTTTAGAAGAAGGGGAATTGGTGGACAAGCATACAGAATGGCCAGGGAACTGAGAGAGCATCAATTGCCCAGGCTTTCAGACACATTGTTGGTCATTACAAGTCTGGCATTCGCATGACCGCCAGACTCGAGGTGACAGCCCCACCTCGGTCAGACCACGGACACCGCCAGGCTGCCAGAAAAGGGGGCTCCCAGTGGTTTCTCATACTCCAGGGCAGCACTGCTTGTAGCGATGCCCTGGGGATTAGGAGTCCCCATCCACCAGCCTTACCATGGCAGTTCACAATGCCATGGAAAGGCTGCCGGAATAGGTGGCAAGGGGGGGCTGCACTGCCGATGCGCTTAGAGTGGGCAGTGCAGGGGCCCCCATGCATAGCCCCATCGTGCATTCCACTGCCTGAATTATGGGCAGTGGAATGCGCAGCGGGTGCTGCTGCACCCGGTGCACTGCCACATTGGCGCTGGCTTCATTAGGAGCCGACGTCAATGTTAAGGCCCTGTTCACTGTAGGGCCGACAGGTGGAAACACTGTTTCCATCCGCTGGCCTTGCGGTGAATTCCTATTAGGGCCGGCGAGGTTCAGACCGCAAGGGTGGTCTGAGGACGGGAAGAGTTTGGCGGGCGGCGACCCCCCATGTCTCTCTGCAAAAGATCGGCAGCATGTAGTTGTCCACTTTCAAAAACAAATCAGTCAGAGAGTCTCTGAACCATGCACATATTCAATTAAACTCCTGGATTGATAGATGGAACCTCACTGGGCTTGGAAGGTTGTGGCTGAAACCATCTGATCTGAAGTACAATCACCCCTGGATGTAAACTGCTGTTAGTGACTGAAGGTGACTCTCCAAGAAAATCTCTGAGCAGCTAGGAAGTTTAAACTAGAGCTCATTCTTTTCAGCCTGACTTTTTAAATATGCTCTTGTCAATTGATTGTCCGTTCATACTAATACATTGCAGCCCTTTAATAAATGACCCACAGTCTATAGTGCCTTCCACACAGTTACAAGTTCCTTCCAATCTGAGGAATGTAACTACTGTAAACTGTAAAACTGTAAAACTCCTATGACCATTGACCCTGCAATGCTTGATCATCCAGCATTGTTCCCCACCCTCATAGGCTAACATCTGTGGTCAGTTGGTTCAGGGAAGGAAGAAGCAGGGGAACCCCTTTTAATACGTTGCTTTCTACCAATCACCACTGCAATTATTATTATTTTTTTTAACTTGTCTTTTTATTCATTTTCGCATCTGCATTATTAATTCGCATACAAGATATAAACAATAGTAACTAAACTTAACTTAGACACTACCCTCCCTCCCCTACCCTCCTCCCTATGCCCAGTTCACAGATTGGGATGTACCAATTCTCATTTCCATGCTTCCCTTGTCCATCATGTGCGCATAGTTGCTGATAATCTCACTGGCATCCATAGGACCTACTGCTTGTCCAATTGTTACCCAATTTCCCCATATTTTCATAAATTTGTTTGAGCATCCCTGTCCCTTATGGATATCATTTTCCAGAATTCTGCAATGCTCCATGCCCAATTCCCATTCCCTTTGTGTGTGGGGGTGTTCGTTCCCCACTTCTGTGTGATAGATATCTCATTTTGCCACCATACATCCCAGGTTCATTAGGCATTTTTGATAACGTGTGTGATCAGTGCCTTCCCACACTCCCAGAAGTGCCATCTTTGGTGTCAAGTCCAGTTTTTTTTACTGTGGCAGCATCCAAAGTTCTTCCAGCTCCCTCCCAGAAAGGACGGACAGGGGGGCATGTCCACAGTGCCTGTAAGAAAGTGCCCTCTTCACTGCAACCTCTGAGGCAGTGTGCGTCTGTTGTTTTGCCTATCTTATGGAGTAAGGTATGGGTGTGGTACACTCTATGGAGGATCTTCAATTGATTCAAGCTTAAGCTGGCTTTAATGGCCACTTCAGCAATCTATGCCAGTGCTTCCTGCCAGTTCTCCTCATCGAGTTCCACAAGGTCCTGTTCCCAGTAAGACTGAAAGCCCGAAAGAGCCTTTTGTGTATTCCCCATGAGGGTGCTATACGTCAACGAGGTGATTTTTCTACTTATTTCCCCACCAAGTAGCCTGGTTTCCAAAGGGGATCTTTTTGTGCCTCCGTGTACGGTGAGATGCATGCTCTAAGTGCGTGGCTGAGTGTAGCAAATTTAAGCCATTGTGTCTCTCGCATCTTGTATGTTATTTTCAGGTATGTAAACTGTACCACCCCATTCACATCCCATACCTTAGGCAGGCCAGAAAGCCCGATGGTATTCCAGCCTGAAAACCCCTTCAGGAATGTCACGGGCTTCAGCAAGGAGCCCTCCCGCAGTGGTGTTTTTGCGTGTAAGTCTGCCTTTCCAGACCATTTCCGAGGTTAGCCTCTGCCACTCCGTCACTACAGTTTTAGTTGTTGAGCATGCATTTAATGGCATTTTGCCACCATGGAGGATGTGCAAATAACTGTGGTCCCTAAAAGTTGCCCTTTCCTGTCTACATGCCGGTTTGTTCCATTTCTTTACCAGACTGATATGAGGATCTCTGTAAAACTTTCAGGGCAATCCTGTGTGCTCCCCCTGTCCACAGTAGCTTGCGCTACAGGGAGTCCACCTTATTGAAGTAATGGTCTGGGACCCCTTCAAGGGAGTTCTGTAGGACATACAATAGGCGCTGTAGTTTTTTGAGTTGGGGTTCAAATTTAGCCCTGTAGAACGTCATTGGGTCTTGTGTGATCCACATGCCGAGGTATTTAAACTGCTGCTTCTCTGTCCGCAGTGGGAGGCTTGGGTCACACTGCCATGTTCCCGTCCCCACTGGAAACAACAGCGATTTGTCCCAGTTTATGGCAAAGCCAGAGTGTTCCCCAAATATTTTAAAAATTACTTCTAGCCTGGCTATGTACCATGACACCTTTGATAGATATAGCAGTATATCATCTGCATATAGGGAGATATGTTTCTCTTCACCCCCTGTGCCAGGCCATCCCCACACCAATGGGTCTGCCCGCGCCCATTATGCCAGTGCCTCGATAGCAAGCGCACACAGCATCGGAGAGAGCAGGAACCCCTGCCTTGTGCCTCTGCGGATATGAATTTCCCTTGACAGTTGTCTGTTGACTTTGACTCTTGCTATGGAGCGGTCATCTAAAAGTTTGACCCATTGTATATACTGGGGACGGAAGCCCATTTCGGCCAATATTCCGAAGAGGTAGGGCCATTTGACTGAGTGGAAGACCTTGTTAGCATCTAGTGATGCTATGGCTCTGCCCTCCGGTGAGTCCTCTACCAGAGCTAAGTTGTTATAGAGTCTGTGCAAGTTCAGTTTTGTGGATCTACCCTGAATGAATCCAGTTTGATTAGGATGTATCAGTTGGTGTATTACCTCCCTCAAGCTGTTGGCCATTACTTTGGCCAATATCTTAATGTATGTGTTTAATAACGATATGGGTCAGTAGGAATCCCATTGGTCCAGAGGTTTGCCTTTCTTTGGACTCAATATTATTGTGGCAGTGCGCATGTCCTCAGGCCATCGTCCATCTTGAAATGCCCGGAGATAAGCCACATGGAGCAGGGCTGCCACTTTGTGGCGTAATGCCTTAAATATTTCAAGGGGGAGCCCATTTGGGCCCGGGACCTTCCTGGACAGTAGCTGCCCCAGTGCAGAGGCCACTTAATCCACTGAAATTGCAGGGTCCAGGTCCCTTGCTTTCCCCAGCCTCTCTGTGGGGCAATCTGTTATAAAGTCCATTACTTCTAGGTGTGTGACTTGCAGTTGGAAAGCATAGAACTTCTCTTGGTGGTCTGCGAATGTCTCTGCTATGCCTCTGCTGTCTTTCACCACATCTCCAGTCGCTGATTTCACTTCCCTAATCGTCATGTGTTCTCTTTACTTGCTAACCAGCCAGGTCACCTCATTCCTAGCCACTGCCTGGTATTCTGCAAGCTTAAGATTCATGCCGTCTTTGCATGTAGGCGTTGGGTTTTGTGCACAGTCCCCTTCTAGGCCTTGGAGCTCTTCCTCCGGGCTAGTCATTCTTTCCTGTCTTTGACATCTGACCCCTATTTCCCCAATGATGATTACCCCACGTAGTGTTGCCTTATAGGCCTCCCACACTACCATTGGGCTGTCTACTGGATGTTGATTTACTGTGAAATAGTGTTGTGTTTCAGTGTTGAGGTATGTAACCACCTCTTTGTTGGCTAGGCACCACGTCTCCATGCACCATTGCCCTCTGTGTTTCAGAGTCTTAGTATCAATTACTGCTACCAACAAGGAGTGATCACCGATACCTCTTGCCTGATATTCCACTGATCAGAATCTGGCTTGAGTGTCTCCAGTAGTGAAGAGATAATCTATCCTGGAATGCATGTTCCCCCGAATAGTATGAGTATCCTGTATACTTGGGGTGTAAAGATCACCACACGTCACACAGCCCCAGTGCCTAGGTGACAGTGTCTAGCTTTCCTCTTGTGGAGTTGCCCTCCATTTTGTCACTCCCTCTGTCCTTAATGGTGTCCATTACTAGTTTAAAATCTCCCTTCTCTTCTGTCAGCACACCTCCCACCTTTCTCAGTGTCCCCAGTTGTAAGGGATCTCAGGAGGTCAATAGCCTCCTCACTGAGGGCAGCAGTGCTAACTGGGGCAGGGCCTGAGGTGCCTGGGGCGAAGGAGATGCCCGCCCTCCTAGGTGAGCGGCCACAGGACACACGCTGAGGGGCTGCTGGGAGGGCGGTGCTGGTAGGGCGGGTGGCGGCTGTACCTGTAGATGCGGTGGGCACAGAAGGGCCCGCCACCACAAGGGAGCTCCCTTCAGAGGAGGAGTCGGTGTCGCTGGTCTCTGCTCCTGTCCCCGACGTGGAGCTCCCCTCGCCCTCCATCCAACTGGTGGCTTCAGACTCCATTGTCTCGCCCTCCAGGGCCATGTGGGATGCAGCTCCCTCCTGCTCCGGTGGTACTGCTCCTCCACCTGATGATGCTAATGCACACAAGAACAGGGAGACCAGAAAAAGGGGGGGGAGACAGAAGAAAGACATGTTCAGTGCATGCAATACCGCTACCGTTGGCGGACACTACAGACACAGCAGCCCTCTGCACTACGCCATGCACTTAGGGTTCCCTAATTAATCACAGGGACATGGGGTACATGGCCTATGCCCGATTGCTGCACACATGGAAGTCACAGGAACCTGACTAGGTGTAGATGGCTCTAACCACTGGTGGGGTTGGGGTGCCACTTAGCCTGCCTCACAAAGGGTCCTTGCCTACAAAGCTCGCCCTAGCCTAGGGGAACCCACTGCCCACCTCCACTAACCAGAAACCTCGTAATGCGCGCAGAGTCAGATGGATGTGAATGTACTCACCCCTTGTGGCTGCTGTGATGCCCTCAAACGCCCATCCAACTCTGGATACGCCGCCGCCAGGATCCGGAACATCAGGGGGGTCATGGTGCGACGGGCACCCCTCCCACGTTGGGAGGCCATCCGCAGCTGGGCCTCCGCCGTCTTCTTGCTCCAGCAGTGAATGTCCTCCCATCTTTTACGGCAGTGGGTGCTCCGTCTGTGGTGGACCCCCAGGGTCCGGACATCCTTGGCGATGGCACGCCAAATATCCTTCTTCTGGTGGGTACTGACCTAGAGGAATAGTACAAGGGAAAAGGAAAAACTTTAACCGTCCGGACTGTCACAGTCATTGTCCCACGTTCTCACCCTTGCCCTGACGCACATACACTCAACGTCCGCTCATGCAGGCCTCATCCCCCCCATCTTCCATCCACACCACTCCAAACAGGCATTGCCCATACAGCATGCTCACCTGTTTTTCTGGAGGACCATAGAGTAGTGTGTACTGGGGGAGGACCCCATCCACTAGTTTCTCCAACTCCTCCGATGTGAAGGCAGGGGCGCTTTCCCCAGACACATGAGCAATTGTCGCTTCCAGACTGAGGTCACAGCAGCACTTGCAGTGTAGGTCCTCTCCTGTCGAAGGCCAGGTATCAAGTGAGTGAAGAGAGAGAAAATGGCGGTCACGTCCGTGGCGATGCATACCGTCACCGCCGGCGTACATCCTCATTGGCTCCTGGGACCCATATGATCCAATGCTAACCAATGCAGGATAGCGCTGCGGTCTTCGACCGCCTACCGCAACAGTGTACAACACCAGCGCAGTTACCTCATATCCCCTTGTCCCACATTCCAGGTCAGGCAGCCACCATTTCAGGTGGCCACATGGCTTTATTTTTAAATGTGTCACACATATCTAGGCCTTGCATACACACAGAGACAGGCACATAGCGGATTGACAAATGTGTGCAATAAATCCTTTTTTTACTACCTCAGTGTTGGCTGACTCTGTGCTCGCTGTTCTCGTCCATAGGGCACGTCCGCTGGGGCAGGTGAGGAGATGGCGGCATACTCCGGTGTACAGACCGCTGGTGGACCTGCCGACAATGGAAGAGACACATGTAATAGTCATCTACAGACTTGATCATGCCACAATCCAGGAACTGTGTGCCCAGTTGGAGCCAGACCTGATGTCAGCTATCCGCCATCCCACAGGAATCCCCCCTCTAGTGCACGTCCTGTCAGTACTCCATTTCCTGGCAAGTGGTTCCTTTCAAACAACAGTGGCCATTGCATCAGGGATGTCCCAGCCAATGTTCTCTAACGTGTTGTCCAGAGTGTTGTCTGCCCTGCTGAAACACATGTGCAGCTACATCGTTTTCCCTCAGGTGGAGGATTTGCCTACAGTGAAAGGTGACTTCTATGCCCTGGGACATATCCCCAACATCATAGGTGCCATTGATGGGACACATGTGGCCTTGATACCCCCCTGCAGGAGTGAACAGGTGTACAGAAACCGGAAGAGCTATCATTCAATGAATGTGCAGATGGTGTGTTTGGCCGACCAGTACATCTCCCATGTGAACAGCAAGTTTCCTGGCTCAGTCCATGACGCTTACATTCTGAGTAATAGCAGCATCCCTTATGTGATGGGGCAACTCCAGAGGCACCGTGTGTGGCTATTAGATGAGGACAAGGACCCTATACTGTGTGAATAGTTGTCTGGGGTTGTCCCTAAGGGTTAGTGTGTGTCTAACAGTTGTCCATCGACATTTGCAGGTGTCTCTGGGTACCTCTACCTGTCATGGCTACTGACCCCAGTGAGAAATCCCAGGACAAGGGCAGAGGAACGCTACAATGAGGCACTTGGGCGAACTAGGAGGATTATAGAAGGAACCTTCGGCCTCTTGAAGGCCAGGTTCCGGTGCCTCCATATGACAGGTGGTTCTCTGCACTACTCACCAAAGAAGGTGTGCCAGATCATCGTGGCCTGCTGTATGCTGCACAACTTGGCTTTGCGACGACAGGTGCCTTTTCTGCAGGAGGATGGTCCAGAAGGAGGTCCTGTGGCAGTTGTGGAGCCTGTGGACAGTGACGAAGAGGATGCAGAAGAAGCGGAGATCGACAACAGAAATACTTCCAGTGAGACACAGGTAAGAAGACATCACTGCCTCCTACATCTCATACAATTGTTAGACCTATCATATGTCTGTCACTTTCACCCAGTGTATGGACCCTGACCTGTCACTTTGCCTTTCCATTTCACAGATGTGGGTCCCACTGTGTGACCTCTGCTATGTTACCTCATGGACTAGAGATGTGTGACATAGGTATGTTGACAATACAATGGACATTGCTTTTTTCCTCAGTTATTGCAAATAAGCATTTGTGAATGCACAGACTGACTCCAGATTGTTTTTTGATTTGTGATTCAAGGGTGTTTATTTAAGTGCAAAATAGTGGAGGGGGTTGTAAAATGGTCAAGGGTGATGGTGGAGGAATGCCCATGGCTCAGTCCAGTTATTTGTCTCACAGGTGCATTGTCCAAA
The DNA here is from genome assembly GCF_031143425.1 of Pleurodeles waltl. NCBI lineage: Eukaryota > Metazoa > Chordata > Amphibia > Caudata > Salamandridae > Pleurodeles > Pleurodeles waltl. Next base: position 923,121,807 of record NC_090439.1, on the reverse strand, counting down.
GGGGCATAGGAAGTGGAGCTAGGGCAGTTGATGGATGGACAGGGTGACGAAGTGGGACAGAAGGATGACATTCAGGGTGGTCTCATTTCTTGGCGGGGGTATTGGCATTGTTCTCTGTCTTTGTCCTGGATCTCAGGGACCGTTTGCGGGTGGTTCTCCATCTGCAGGGGGTGGGGTGCTGGTGTCGTGGTCCTGTGGCGGTGCCTCCTGTCCACTAACACCAGCGGAGGTGGAGGGCTGTTCATCGTCCAGGCTAGTGTCAGGGGCCCCTTGTTGTGCCACAGTGTCCCTCCTGGTATTCACAAGGTCCTTCAGCACCCCTACAATGGTGACCAGGGTGGTGTTGATGGACTTGAGTTCCTCCCTGATCCCCAAATAATGTTCCTCCTGAAGCCGCTGGGTCTCCTGAAACTTTGCCAGTACTGTTGCAATCGTCTCCTGGGAATGATGTCATGCTCCCATGATGTTGGAGAGGGCCTCGTAGAGAGTGGGTTCCCTGGGCCTGCCCTCCCCTGTCACACAGCAGTCCTCCCAGTTCCCCGGTTTTCCTGTTCCTCTGTCCCCTGAACCGTGTGGCCACTGCCCCCAGGTTCCTGCTGTTCTTGGGTTGGTGGGTTTGCCTGGGTTCCCTGTAGTGGTGGACACACTGCTGCCTGAAGTGTCCTGGGGACAGAGGTATGGGCCCACTGGGTGGGTGCTGTGGTGGTGTTTCCTGAGGGGGGAGGCTCTGTGGTGGCATGTGCCAGTGTGTAGGCTGGTCATCTTGATCCAGTTGGACAGAGCTTCTGTCATCACTGTGGGCCTCTTCTGTGGGGGGGGTGGACATGTCTGGAACATCCTGTCCGGTGATGTTGGGTAGGGGTCCTGCCGGGGTGTAAAGGCATGATCATTGCACCTGTGTGTGCCATCATGTGCAATGGGTGGGTGACCCTGTACCCCAGTGCTTACAATCTTGTGTGGAACCTTGTGTGACAATTGTTTTGGGGTCTGTGTGGGTATCTGTAGTGGACATGCTTTGGTGATGGGTGTCCATGCTTTGTTGTTGCATGCAGGGCTTGGTGTTGGGATGGGTGGTTTGTGATAGTGGGACATATGTGAGGTGTTGGAGTGATTGGGGTGAGGGTGGGGGTATGTGATAGCATGCAGGTAGGGTGGGGGATGTAATAGTTATGATTTGACTTACCAGAGTCCATTCCTCCAGCTACTCCTGCGAGGCCCTCAGGGTGCAGTATAGCCAAGGCCTGCTCCTCCCATGTTGTTATTTGGGGGGGAGGAGGTGGGGGTCCATCGCCAGTTCTCTGAACTGCAATCTGGTGTCTTGAGACCACAGAACGCACCTTCCCCCAGGTCGTTCCTCCTCTTTCTGATGTCATCCCGTGTTCTTGGATGCTGTCCCACTGCGTTGACCCTGTCGAAGATTCTTCGCCATAGCTCCATCTTCCTAGCTATGGAGGTGGGCTGCACCTGTGTTCTGAATAGCTGTGGCTCTACCCGGATGATTTCCTCCACCATGACCCTGAGCTCCTCCTCAGAGAACCTGGGGTGTCTTTGCGGTGCCATAGGGTGGTGTGGGTGATATGTGAGGTGGTGTGTGTTGTGACGTGTAAGGGGATGTGTTTATGTGTGTTGTGTGAGGTGCGTGGATGATGTGTGAGTGATGGTGTTATGTGATTGGGGATCAATTCCATTCAATGGAATACTGCGGTTGAAAGACCGCCAGTTGGATTCGTGTGTCGTGATAGTGTAGGCGTATTCCTGTTGGCGTGACGGTGGAGGTTTTGTTATCGCCAGTTTATCACTGACCTTTGGTGTGGCGGACTTGTGTGGGTGTCTAGATTTTGGTGGATTCCGAGCTGTGGGTCGTAATAGCTGTAGTGGAATTACGCGGCTGCAGCGGTGTATTGGTGGTCTTCTGCACGGCGGTAAGTGGGATTTACTGCCTATGCTGTAATGAGGGCCATAGTCTGGATATATATGCACATTTTGACCCCCTATGTGCCAGGGGCCCTATTTCCTGGATGCTTGTAGAATGATGTCTCTGTCCCGAAAGTTCATAAGCCTGACGATGATAGGTCGGGGTTTCCCCCTGGTTTAGAGAGATAGATGGGGATCTCCTGTGCGTGTTCCACTGAGAAGAAGTGGGAGAGTTTGCCTTGTAGTACTGTTTGAGCCAGCCAATCCTCCACAAACAGCTCGATGCTGGGTCCATCGGCCTACTCTGGCACTCCGACCAGTCTCACATTGTGGCGCTGAGACCTGCCTTTCCCATCTTCGATTTTCCCTGCTAATCATTGCAGTTTTTTGTCCATGGCTTTACATTGTTCTGTGAGGTCTGCCACTTGTGGTATAATACTGCTAAGTTGGTCCTCCGATTCTTTGACTGTGTCTGTCAGCTTCCGCTGGTCATCTCTTAGAAGCCACACTTCGTTCACTACTGCTGCTATTTGGCTTTCCAGTGATATCTTGGTGTCATTAATGGCCTGTAAGATGGGAGCGGTGTTTGCCGCCAGTTGCATGCTGTCTTCTGCTCCATTCGATTCGTCTGGGCTTGTCCATCCTGGCTCCAGGTGGAGTCTTTGTGGCCCCGGTTGCGCACCATTGTCTCTCACCCCCAAGTGCACCCCCATTTGTGGCAGGTTAACTGCTTGCCAAGTCCCTCATTCTGGAGCCAGTGGGGGACTCCCATGAATTGAGTCCAGCCGCCTCCCTGTCTCTGCCTGGGTGGGCTGAGTATCCTTCTCCTCCTCCGGTGTAATGGCTTAGTTCTGTATGGCAGTCAGTGAGCAAAACCTTTGAGTCTCGATGTGTGTGCCTCTCCTCGTTTCTCGCCTCCTTTCGGTGGTGGAGGGCTGCCAGGAGCCCTCCGCATAGCTTTTGCGTGTCCCTAGAGCTGCCCCCGCCCTCTGTTGGGTCCCCAGAGCCATCTCCACCCCGGGTACTCTTCAGGAGTGTGGCTGGGTCTCCCACCGTGTTTACAGGCATATCCTTTGGCACTTCAGCATGTTATTGTTGCAGCGCCATCTTGGGGTCAGGTGAGTGAACCCTTTCGCCTCTTAGTCGCAACAATGACAGCGTCTGTCCCTTTGTCCACAGCCTGCTGTCTCCCCGATGTTCCACCTATCGGCCGTGTAGATTTGGTGGGTTAGGGTGCAGTGTTTAGTCAGGATTTCTGGGGTGGGGCAACCAGGTGCTCTTTGTTTAGCTCTCAGGTGTCTCTAGAGTGGCCCCTCCAACCCACCGTCGGGTCCCCAGAGCTGCCCCCACCGCGGGCACTCTCCAGGAGTCTGGCCTCCTGGAGAGGCCAGACTCCTGGAGAGCGTATTATCATTGCGGCACCATCCTGGGGTAAGGTGCGTTGACCCATTTGCCTCTTATTCTCAACGATCGCGGTGTCCCGTCCCTTTGCCCACAACCTGCAGACTCCCCGGTGTTTCACCTGTTGCAGTGTAGATTTGGCGGGATCTGCCTCAGTTTTTAGTCAAGATTTTGGGGTCCCCGGGGCTATGAAGCCGGGAGCTTGAAAAGACTGCGTGCTAACTCATGGCCATTTAGGCCACGCCCTCCCCCCCCCACTGAAATTGTTTTTTAATTAAAGGGCTTATTGGGACATGATGAAACATGTTCTGGGAACTTGGGGACCATTCTGAGAGCAAGTGGTTTACTAATGGTTTTGATGGAAACACACCCTTGGGGCCACCGCAGCTGACACCACGATCAGACCCTGAGTCTTCAACCATCCTCTCACTGGGAGAAACAGTTGACTGAGGAGAACAGAGAGAGAGTTTTCGAATCCTGGACTGAGGCAGAAAAACTTGAGCCACTTTTGTATTGAACTGAGTGCCAATAAAAATGTTGACTCATAGTGGTTAAAGGTGTGACGTTTGGAAGATTATTATGAAGCCCCAGTACTGCAACACTTTCAGTACCTTCTCAACACCCAGCTGAGCCTTACAGAGAGAAGAAGCAGGCAACAGCTGCACATCACGATATGGAACAAATAACACTCCATGTAACTGAAGATAAGGAGCAACTGGAGCAACTACCTTTCTAAAGAACCTGGGAAAGGAAGCCATCCCAAAGGGAAGAGCTCCTAACTGTAGCTGATGATCTCCCAAAGCAAACCACACAACAGTCTGACTGTGCAGATGGATAGGACATGGACATAGGCATCCTGAAGGTCCAGTGTGGTTATGAAATTGATTTATGATGTCAGAGGAGTAATGGTTTGAAGCAAAATCATGTGGAAGTTTTTAAACACGACACATTTATTCAATGTCTTTAAGTCCAGAACAGTCTGAAAAGTTCTGTCTACCTTTGGTATTAAAATACGTTTACAATAAAATGCTTTTTCTCTGTTCACCTGATACTGGATTTAGTGCTCCATTTTCCAAGAGAATGTGGATCCCCTGCAATATTGACTTTGCTTTTCATCATTCTTTGATAATGAAGTACGCACAAATCTGTGACTGAGAGGACATTTTGCAAAGGCGGTGTAGTGCCCATTTTACCAAATGTCCAGAACCCACAAATCTGAATACAGTCCTCCCATTGTTGAACAAATACTTGAGTTTTGCCCCAACTCTGGCAGAGACACTTTTGTGACTGACCTTGATCCTGAGATTTGAGTGGTTGGTCTTTATTGGCAAAAGTAGCTTCCCCGACCTTGGGCCCATCCATGAAAGGTACATGTGTCCGGTGCTTTCTGTAGTGGCTCTTGTGGGATAAAAGATTGCTTCCCAAAGTATATCTTGGATGGTTTGATGATCTTCCTTTCGCCTGCCAATCTCTGGACCACTCTATCCAATTCCTCCCCCAAACAATTTTTGTCCAGTAAATAGCAGTTTACAAATCTTAGGGCCATATTTATACTTTTTGACGCACAACTGCGCCAATGCAGTTGTGCGTCAAAAATTTCACCGCCGGCTAACGCCATTCCAACGCACCATGCGGGCGCCTTATTTATGGAATGACGTTAGCCAGCGCTCCGGACTGGTCTGAGTAAAAAAAAAATGACTCACACCATATGGGAAAATGGGGTTGTGCTTCAAAAAATGGTGCAAGTCAGGTCTGAGGCAAAAATCAGGCCTCAAACTGGACTTGCGCCATTTTTTTTGACACACAATCCCCATTGACATGACTTCTGTCTTAACAAAGACAGGAGTCATGCCCCCTTGCCCAATGGCCATGCCCAGGGGACCTATGTCCCCTGGGCATGGTCATTGGGCATAGTGGCGTGTAGGGGGGCCCAAATCAGGCCCCCCTATGCCACTTAAAAAAACCGTAAAATAATACATACCTGAACTTACCTCTGCTTCCCTGGGATGGGTCCCCCCATCCATGGGTGTCCTCCAGGGGTGGTTGAGGGTGGCGGGGGTGTCCCTGGGGGCACGGGAGGGCACCTCTGGACTCCTTCCGAGCCCACAGATACCTCAACTCCTGCCCTGACCCAGGCTTTAAAAAACGGCACACATCAGGCTGTGCGCCGTTTTTTAAGGCCCACCCGCTCCTGTGCGTCAAAATGACACTGGGGGATAAATAAGGCGCACAGGCCTTAAAGTCATTTTTTGGAAGAGAACGCCTACCTTGCATATCATTAACGCAAGGCAGTTTCCCGCTTCCAAAAAATGACGCACATGATGGAATTTTGATGTCCGCGGGGTCGGGCGCCAAAGTATAAATATGGGGCACGGTTTGCGCGGAATGTGAGTCAAAATTTTGGACGCACATTTGGCACAAACAGAGTATAAATATGCCCCTTAGTTCTCTGGGAGAGATAGAGCTTTCAAGACATCACCTACAACAACTGTTGTCCTGCTGCTGCTGCCTTGGCTGAGGAAGAAAGTGCCCAAAGATCATCAAAAGATACATCAGACAAAAAAAATTAGCAACGAGTCCCATGTCACCAGAATCAGCATGGGACCACCACTGTCTTGCAAACAATCAGAAAATGATTGGAAATACTTAAGAAGAACTTCAGCACCATAGCAGCATATTCTGAGTGGGTATTGGCCTGGATAGCAAAATCAAAATTAGATGCTGCAAATCTGCTTTTCAACGTAGAATTCACTTTTCTCTCTGCTATGTCAAGTGCCATCAGATCTTCTGATGCCAAGGACAAAATGGCTGCCATGGAGGCAAAATAGGGTTCACTTTTGGCGTTTGTGAAAAAGGCCGATTCACAATCTTTCAAGGAGTACCTTTTGTCAAGGAAACGAGTTATGGAAGGTTTGTCTGTGCCCTTTCATTCCCTCATCAGTATTTGCATTATGACATCATGCAGAGCCAGATTACCCACCTAGGCACCACTATATTGCACATAAATGCCTTCTTCCTGTTGTGGTTTAATTTCAAAATCAGGACTTTTCTAATATGGATGAGAAGGTCACAAACATGGTTGCCCAGTGCATGTATTCCTCTATGATCAGAGTACTGATCATCATCCTGATCTTTTCTTTGTCACGTTGACTGAGGCTCATCCAGAGCAGTATTAACTGCTTGTTGAAAATAACCCTTCCTGCAGGGTTGTCCCAATACTTTTTGCCTTTACCTCCTGCGTTGTTGCTATATCTTTTTGTTGACCTTAGGACTCTGAGCATTTTACTATTGCTGATCCGTGCTAAAGTGCATGTGCTTTTCCCCTAAAACCTGGTACACTTGGTGTATCCACAATTGGCATATTTAGTTCACTTGTAGGTCTTTTGTAGAGTGGTATACCATATACCCAGGGCCTGGAAAGTAAATGCTACTAGTGGGCCTGCATCACTGATTGTGCCATCCTCGTAAGAATCCCTGTAAACATGTTTCAGGCCTGCCACAGCAGACCCTGTGTGTGTACTCTAACTGCCACACTGACTTGGCATTTGAAACTTCTTGCCACACCCAGAACTCCCATTTTCTTATATATAAGTCATCCCTAACGTAGACCCTAGGTAGCCATAGGGCAGGGTGCAAAGTAAGCAAAGGGCAGGACATATACTTTTAAGTTCTCACGTCCTGGTAATGAAAAACTCCTCAAAGTCATTTTCATTACTGTGAGCACTCCCCCTCTCATAGGCCAGCATTGGGAATTCTTTATAATGCCTTTAAGATGTAATTCCTAATCTGAGAGGAGTAGTTTAGTACCATTGAAATAGTAATAGTAAATCCTCTTTACTGGTAAAGTCAGATTTATGAATATTATTTTAGAAACTCCACTTTTCAAAAGTAGGCATTTCTCTGCACTCACTGCCCTGTGTGCCCACAGTCTATTTCCAATACACATCTGGCTTGTGCTAGGTGACAGCTACACTTGTGCATTCTTTTCAGTCACCCACAACACAGGATACTCAACTGCATCTGCATGCATCTGAATACTGATGGGTCTTCCTGGAGAGGAGGTTGGGAAGGGCTCACACCTACACTACAAAGAGTAGTGTCTAGAGTCCACACAAAAGGCTGATTACCTCCCACTGATGGTGGGGAGTTGAGGCTGACCTGAAAGGGGGACCTGTGCACTTCACAAGAACTCTTTGTAGTCACCTCCACATCAAAGGCACTTTCTAATGTAAGTACAGGGTTCCTGACTCCCTCAAATCAGTACTCCATACATGTACCCCAAAGTAGCTCATACATGTGCCATACCATATGCCATACAGTAAGCATACATGCCATATAAACTATCAACAGTTGCCCACAGGAAAATCAGGATCTTAGACAACTATGATTGCATGGATGAAGTTGTGCAATCACAGGAACCATTGAACTAGTAGGAGACCTCATCACCCTCAATGCTTTGCCCCATGGAGCATTCCTCAGGAACCTGTTGTCATACAATAGTAGGCCAATGCCAGCTGCCAACTGCATTCCTACAAATCCTACACAAGGTCATGCACACATCTATTTGTCACATACATAATGACCCAACAAAAAGAAATGATGCTTCAAAATCCTGCCATGTTTCTGACAAAAGTGCAATGACCTGGAGAAGGTGACATGGAAATACTCTTGTTGTACTGGAAGCAGTTCCATAATGCACACTTCACTAAGTGGCATTTGTCCCAATGGAGTCATGGAGGTAGTACTAATGTGACTCAGATAGGTCACACATTTGGCATGGAAATAGACACTGTAGACATTGTGTGCAATATTTCAGGGAAAGATGTCTTTAAACTCCACAACACAATGAATCAGCAACCCTAGGGAAGTCACCACTAATGTCTGGCACCCCTTACAATGACATACACTGAGTGCATCAGTAGATGCCATTAGTCCCTTTGATATTCGAGAGGTGGAGAGATCTGCAAGTACTTGTTGAAGGCCCTCAACATTTTGCCCAATTGGAAGGTTCATCGTTGTCTCCATTATGGTCATGCAAGCCCAGATGTCTGTGGAGGAATGCTTTTAGCCAAAAACATGTGATCTCAACATAACTGTAAGTCCCCCTATGATGCATGCCAAACAGTCAGGTTACAAACCTTACCCATTTCACATGTGCTAAGCCCTCTGCTACATGATTCTATATTAATGACGTAGAAAGCACATTGTGGCTAAAAACTCTAGGTCTACTTGTCATGTCTCTCATTGCTACTGCAATTCAAAATAATATGCTATGATGCATGAGGGTGTGTGTCAGCCAATAAACAATGGTAACACACGCCTGTATGTGGCACAGCATGAAGTGTACCCCCATTGTAAATGTCTTAATCCACACACAGGTTGCCATGCATATATATGTGAGGCAATACAGACATCATCCCATCAACACAGGTAGATCATGCATGAAATATCAGCTTACAAATGTTTTGCAAATGAGAATGGGACATATGCTGACATGTAGGCATAAGGAATGTTGGCAACAGTGATGGCACATATCAATCAATCAATCAATCAATCATTTCATTTGTAAAGCGCACTATGTACCCGTCAGGGTTTCCAGGCGCTGGGGTGGGGGGGAGGGTGGGTGAGCTGTTAGGGGTCGAAGAGCCAAGTCTTGAGGAGTCTCCTGAAGGTGAGGAAGTCCTGGGTCTGGCGTAGTGAGGTGGGGAGAGAGTTCCAGGTCTTGGCGGCGAGGAAGGAGAAGGATCTGCCGCCGGAGGTCTTGCGCTGGATCCTGGGGACGATGGCGAGGGCGAGATTGGCAGAGCGGAGTTGACGAGTGGGGGCGTAAAAGTTGAGTCTGGAGTTGAGGTAGGTAGGTCCGGTGTTGTGTAGAGCCTTGTGAGCATGGGTGAGGAGTTTAAAGGTGATCCTCTTGTCCACGGGGAGCCAGTGGAGGTCCTTCAGGTGAGGGGAGATGTGACATCGGCGGGGTATGTCGAGGATCAGGCGGGCGGATGCATTTTGGATACGCTGGAGTCGTTTGATGTCTTTTGTTGGGATGCCTGTGTAGAGTGCGTTGCCGTAGTCAAGTCTGCTACTGACGAGGGCTTGGGTCACCGTCTTTCTGGTTCCTGTTGGGATCCACTTGAAAATTCTGCGGAGCATTCGAAGGGTGTTGAAGCAGGAAGAGGAGACGGCGCTGACCTGTTTGGACATGGTGAGGGCGGAGTCCAGGATGAAGCCGAGGTTTCTTGCGTGGCTGGCTGGGGTGGGTGGGGGACTGAAGTCGGTGGGCCACCAGGAGTCGTTCCAGGCCGAAGGGGTGCGCCCGAGGATGAGGACTTCCGTCTTGTCGGAGTTGAGCTTCAGGCGGCTGTCGTTCATCCACTCGGCGATGGCTTTTAGTCCCTTGTGGAGGTTGGTTTTGGCGGTGAGTGGGTCTTTGGTCAGGGAGAGGACGAGCTGGGTGTCGTCGGCGTAGGAGATTATGCTGAGGTGATGTTGGCGGGCCAGTTTAGCGAGGGGGGCCATGTAGACGTTGAACAACGTAGGGCTGAGGGAGGAGCCTTGGGGGACGCCGCAGATGAGGTTGGTGGCTTTGGAGCGGAAAGGGGAGAGTCGGACTCTCTGGGTTCTGTCGGAGAGGAAGGATGAGATCCAGTTGAGGGCTTTATCTTGGATGCCGGCTTCATGGAGGCGGGTCAGTAGGGTGCGGTGGCAGACTGTGTCAAAAGCGGCTGATAGGTCGAGGAGGATGAGGGCCGAGGTTTCGCCGTTGTCCATTTGAGTTCTGATGTCATCTGTGGCGGCGAGGAGTGCAGTCTTGGTGCTGTGGTTTCGTCTGAAACCGGATTGAGAGGGGTCTAGGATGGAGTTGTCTTCGAGGAAGTGGGCGAGCTGTGTGTTGACGATCTTCTCGATGACTTTTGCTGGAAAAGGGAGGAGAGAGATCGGTCGGAAGTTTTTGAGGTCGTTGGGGTCAGCCTTGGGTTTCTTGAGGAGGGGTTGGATTTCTGCGTGTTTCCAGCTGTTTGGGAAGGTGGCGGAGTCGAAGGAGAGGTTGATGATCTTGCGGAGTTTCGGGGCGATGATGGCGTTGGCTTTGTTGAACACGTGAAGTGGGCATGGGTCCGTGGGGGAGCCTGAGTGGATGGAGTTCATGGTTGTTATTGTTTCGGTGTCGTCCACGTGGGTCCAGGCGGTGAGGCGGCAGGTGTCTGTGGAGATGTCAGGGGTGGGGTCTGGCGGCGGAGTGGCATTGAAGCCGTCGTGGATGGTTGTTATTTTCTGGTGGAAGAAGGTGGAGAGGTCGTCGCAGAGTTTCTGGGAGGGCGGGATGTCGTTGGAGTTGGCGTTGGGGTTTGAGAGTTCCTTCACGATGCCGAAGAGTTCTTTGCAGTCGTGGGCGTTGTTGTTGATGCGTTCAGTGAAGTGGGCGCGCTTGGCGACTCGGATCCGTTGGTGGTGTTCACGGTTGGCGTCTTTGAGGGAGGCGAGGTTGTCGGGTGTGCGCTGTAAGATCCACTTCTTCTTGAGCTTCTGGCAGAGGCTTTTGGAGGCGGTCAGTTCGTCTGTGAACCAGGCTGGTTTTTTCTTTCCTTGGTTGGCGGTGGGTTTCTTGAGTGGGGCTAAGGTGTTGGCGCAGTCGAGGATCCATTGATGGAGGTGGATGGCGGCAGTGCTTGGGTCGGTTGAGTCGGGTGGTAGGTTTTTGACGAGGGTGCTGGTTAGTTGGTCTTGGGTGATTTTTCCCCAGCGGCGGTGAGGAGGTAGAGGGATGCGGTGGTGTTCGGTGATTTTCGTATAAGAAAAGTGGACGCAGTGATGGTCGGTCCAGTGGAGTTCGGAGGTGTGGCTGAAAGAGATGTGGTTGCTTGAGGTGAAGAGGGGGTCAAGAGTGTGTCCGGCGATGTGGGTGGGAGTGTTGACCAGTTGACGCGGTCCGAGGTTGAGGAGGTTGGAGGTCAGTGATGCGGTGTTGACGTCGTTGTTATTTTCCAGATGGTAGTTTAGATCTCCCAGGAGGATGTAGTCTGGGGAAGCGAGGGCGTGGGTGCTCGCGAGGTCGGCGACGGTGTCGCTGAAGGGGGCTCTTGGTCCTGGAGGGCGGTATATGAGGGTTCCTCTGAGGGTCGTGTTGGGGTCCGTGTGGATCTGGAAGTGGAGGTGTTCAGCTGTCTTGAGGGTGTCGTCTGTGTGGGTGTGGATTTTGAGGGTAGATTTGTGGGCGATGGCTATTCCGCCGCCGATTCCGTTGGTTCGATCTCTTCTGGTGATTTTGTATCCCTCCGGTATGGCGATTGCGATGTCCGGGGCCGAGGAGTCGTTCCACCAGGTTTCGGTCAGGAAGGCCACGTCAGGGGCGGTGGTGTCGAGTAAGTCCCAGAGTTGGATGGCGTGTTTTCGTGCGGAGCGTGTGTTGATGAGGATGCAGTTCAGGTGGTTGGTGTTGGAAGTTCTTGTTGTTGGCTTCGCCGTTCTGTCGCAGGAGAAGTTGCAGGTGCGGCAGGAGAAAGGTCCTTTTGTGTGCTTCGGGGTTGCAAGGAAGCACTCTGCGGAGGGGCTGGGGTTGAGTGCGCGGAGTTCGTTGGTTGAGTAGCGGACGCAGGGGATGCGGGGGGTGCGAGGACCAGGGGGGGTGGTGCTGGGCGCGGTCCAGGCGCGGACGGGCGCGGACAGGCTTGCCTCTGGCGCGCCAGTGGCGCGCCCGCTGCGCGGATGCACAGCACCAGCCATTAAAAAGGGAGGGGGGAGGGAGGAGCAGCAGGGAGGCGGGAGGGAGCGGCGAATGGGGGCGCGAGGGGGGCGGGGCCGCAGGGAGGCAGCGGCAGGGATCGGAGAGCAGGGGGAGCGCACAAGGGGCAAAAGGCACAAAAAAACGAGCGAAATTAAAGGCAGTCACAATATGAAAACACACAGTATGAAATACAGTAATGGCACAGTACACGATCGGGGAAACAGCAATCAGAGGGACACAACGGGGGCAGAAGCGCCGGAGGCGAGGCGCAGAAAAATGAGAAAAACAACTTACAGGACGGCGGAAAGCGGCACACGGGTCAAGTGAAGCTAGTCAGAGCCCACTAGACCCCAGGGATGAGGCGCAGGAGGATGCCTGCGGGTGGAGGAGGGCCACGAACACGCAAACAGCAGCGTGGTCGGGGGACAGAGGCAGGAGGCAGCAGGTTGGTGCTGCGGTCGTGGGGGGCGAGCTCAGGACCTGAAACAGGTCAGAGGTAGCTCACTCGCGACGCGCAGCGCCAGCCATTAAGAAGGGAGGGGGGAGGGAGGAGCAGCTGGGAGGCGGGAGGTGGGAGGGAGCGGCGAATGGGGGCACGAGGGGGGCGGGCCGCAGGGAGGCAGCGGCAGGGATCTGAGAGCAGGGGGAGCGCACAAGGGGCAAAAGGCACAAAAAAACGAGCGAAATTAAAGGCAGTCACAATATGAAAACACACAGTATGAAATACAGTAATGGCACAGTACACGATCGGGGAAACAGCAATCAGAGGGGCACAACGGGGGCAGAAGCGCCGGAGGCGAGGCGCAGAAAAATGAGAAAAACAACTTACAGGACGGCGGAAAGAGGCACTCGGGTCAAGTGAAGCTAGTCAGAGCCCACTAGACCCCAGGGATGAGGCGCAGGAGGATGCCTGCGGGTGGAGGAGGGCCTCGAACACGCAAACAGCAGCGTGGTCGGGGGACAGAGGCAGGAGGCAGCAGGTTGGTGCTGCGGTCGTGGGGGGCGAGCTCAGGACCTGAAACAGGTCAGAGGTCGCTCACTCGCGACGCGCAGCGCCAGCCATTAAGAAGGGAGGGGGGAGGGAGGAGCAGCTGGGAGGTGGGAGGGAGCGGCGAATGGGGGCGCGAGGGGGGCGGGGCCGCAGGGAGGCAGCGGCAGGGATCGGAGAGCAGGGGGAGCGCACAAGGGGCAAAAGGCACAAAAAAACGAGCGAAATTAAAGGCAGTCACAATATGAAAACACACAGTATGAAATACAGTAATGGCACAGTACACGATCGGGGAAACAGCAATCAGAGGGGCACAACGGGGGCAGAAGCGCCGGAGGCGAGGCGCAGAAAAATGAGAAAAACAACTTACAGGACGGCGGAAAGCAGCACACGGGTCAAGTGAAGCTAGTCAGAGCCCACTAGACCCCAGGGATGAGGCGCAGGAGGATGCCTGCGGGTGGAGGAGGGCCTCGAACACGCAAACAGCAGCGTGGTCGGGGGACAGAGGCAGGAGGCAGCAGGTTGGTGCTGCGGTCGTGGGGGGCGAGCTCAGGACCTGAAACAGGTCAGAGGTCGCTCACTCGCGACGCGCAGCACCAGCCATTAAGAAGGGAGGGGGGAGGGAGGAGCAGCTGGGAGGCGGGAGGTGGGAGGGAGCGGCGAATGGGGGCACGAGGGGGGCGGGGCCGCAGGGAGGCAGCGGCAGGGATCGGAGAGCAGGGGGAGCGCACAAGGGGCAAAAGGCACAAAAAAACGAGCGAAATTAAAGGCAGTCACAATATGAAAACACACAGTATGAAATACAGTAATGGCACAGTACACGATCGGGGAAACAGCAATCAGAGGGGCACAACGGGGGCAGAAGCGCCGGAGGCGAGGCGCAGAAAAATGAGAAAAACAACTTACAGGACGGCGCAAAGCGGCACACGGGTCAAGTGAAGCTAGTCAGAGCCCACTAGACCCCAGGGATGAGGCGCAGGAGGATGTCTGCGGGTGGAGGGGGGCCTAGAACACGCAAACAGCAGCGTGGTCGGGGGACAGAGGCAGGAGGCAGCAGGTTGGTGCTGCGGTCGTGGGGGGCGAGCTCAGGACCTGAAACAGGTCAGAGGTCGCTCACTCGCGACGCGCAGCGCCAGCCATTAAGATGGGAGGGGGGAGGGAGGAGCAGCTGGGAGGCGGGAGGCGGGAGGGAGCGGCGAATGGGGGCGCGAGGGGGGCGGGGCCGCAGGGAGGCAGCGGCAGGGATCGGAGAGCAGGGGGAGCGCACAAGGGGCAAAAGGCACAAAAAAACAAGCGAAATTAAAGGCAGTCACAATATGAAAACACACAGTATGAAATACAGTAATGGCACAGTACACGATCGGGGAAACAGCAATCAGAGGGGCACAACGGGGGCAGAAGCGCCGGAGGCGAGGCGCAGAAAAATGAGAAAAACAACTTACAGGACGGTGGAAAGCGGCACACGGGTCAAGTGAAGCTAGTCAGAGCCCACTAGACCCCAGGGAGGAGGCGCAGGAGGATGCCTGCGGGTGGAGGAGGGCCTCGAACACGCAAACAGCAGCATGGTCGGGGGACAGAGGCAGGAGGCAGCAGGTTGGTGCTGCGGTCGTGGGGGGCGAGCTCAGGACCTGAAACAGGTCAGAGGTCGCTCACTCGCGACGCGCAGCGCCAGCCATTAAGAAGGGAGGGGGGAGCAGCTGGGAGGCGGGAGGGAGCGGCGAATGGTGGCGCGAGGGGGGCGGGCCGCAGGGAGGCAGCGGCAGGGATCGGAGAGCAGGGGGAGCGCACAAGGGGCAAAAGGCACAAAAAAACGAGCGAAATTAAAGGCAGTCACAATATGAAAACACACAGTATGAAATACAGTAATGGCACAGTACACGATCGGGGAAACAGCAATCAGAGGGGCACAACGGGGGCAGAAGCGCCGGAGGCGAGGCGCAGAAAAATGAGAAAAACAACTTACAGGACGGCGGAAAGCGGCACACGGGTCAAGTGAAGCTAGTCAGAGCCCACTAGACCCCAGGGATGAGGCGCAGGAGGATGCCTGCGGGTGGAGGAGGGCCTCGAACACGCAAACAGCAGCGTGGTCGGGGGACAGAGGCAGGAGGCAGCAGGTTGGTGCTGCGGTCGTGGGGGGCGAGCTCAGGACCTGAAACAGGTCAGAGGTCGCTCACTCGCGACGCGTAGCGCCAGCCATTAAGAAGGGAGGGGGGAGGGAGGAGCAGCTGGGAGGCGGGAGGGAGCGGCGAATGGGGGCGCGAGGGGGGCGGGGCCGCAGGGAGGCAGCGGCAGGGATCGGAGAGCAGGGGGAGCGCACAAGGGGCAAAAGGCACACAAAAACGAGCGAAACTAAAGGCAGTCACAATATCAAAACACACAGTATGAAATACAGTAATGGCACAGTACACGATCGGGGAAACAGCAATCAGAGGGGCACAACGGGGGCAGAAGCGCCGGAGGCGAGGCGCAGAAAAATGAGAAAAACAACTTACAGGACGGCGGAAAGCGGCACACGGGTCAAGTGAAGCTAGTCAGAGCCCACTAGACCCCAGGGATGAGGCGCAGGAGGATGCCTGTGGGTGGAGGAGGGCCTCGAACACGCAAACAGCAGCGTGGTCGGGGGACAGAGGCAGGAGGCAGCAGGTTGGTGCTGCGGTTGTGGGGGGCGAGCTCAGGACCTGAAACAGGTCAGAGGTCGCTCACTCGCGACGCGCAGCGTCAGCCATTAAGAAGGGAGGGGGGAGGGAGGAGCAGCTGGGAGGAGGGAGGCGGGAGGGAGTGGCGAATGGGGGCGCGAGGGGGGCGGGGCCGCAGGGAGGCAGTGGCAGGGATCGGAGAGCAGGGGGAGCGCACAAGGGGCAAAAGGCACAAAAAAACGAGCGAAATTAAAGGCAGTCACAATATGAAAACACACAGTATGAAATACAGTAATGGCACAGTACACGATCGGGGAAACAGCAATCAGAGGGGCACAACGGGGGCAGAAGCGCCGGAGGCGAGGCGCAGAAAAATGAGAAAAACAACTTACAGGACGGCGGAAAGCGGCACACGGGTCAAGTGAAGCTAGTCAGAGCCCACTAGACCCCAGGGATGAGGCGCAGGAGGATGCCTGCGGGTGGAGGAGGGCCTCGAACACGCAAACAGCAGCGTGAGCGGGGGACAGAGGCAGGAGGCAGCAGGTTGGTGCTGCGGTCGTGGGGGGTGAGCTCAGGACCTGAAACAGGTCAGAGGTCGCTCACTCGCGACGCGCAGCGCCAGCCATTAAGAAGGGAGGGGGGAGGGAGGAGCAGCTGGGAGGCGGGAGGCGGGAGGGAGCGGCGAATGGGGGCGTGAGGGGGGGCGGGGCCGCAGGGAGGCAGTGGCAGGGATCGGAGAGCAGGGGGAGCGCACAAGGGGCAAAAGGCACAAAAAAACGAGCGAAATTAAAGGCAGTCACAATATGAAAACACACAGTATGAAATACAGTAATGGCACAGTACACGATCGGGGAAACAGAAATCAGAGGGGCACAACGGGGGCAGAAGCGCCGGAGGCGAGGCGCAGAAAAATGAGAAAAACAACTTACAGGACGGCGGAAAGCGGCACACGGGTCAAGTGAAGCTAGTCAGAGCCCACTTGACCCCAGGGATGAGGCGCAGGAGGATGCCTGCGGGTGGAGGAGGGCCTCGAACACGCAAACAGCAGCGTGGTCGGGGGACAGAGGCAGGAGGCAGCAGGTTGGTGCTGCGGTCGTGGGGGGCGAGCTCAGGACCTGAAACAGGTCAGAGGTCGCTCACTCGCGACGCGCAGCGCCAGCCATTAAGAAGGGAGGGGGGAGGGAGGAGCAGCTGGGAGGCGGGAGGCGGGAGGGAGCGGCGAATGGGGGCGCGAGGGGGGCGGGGCCGCAGGGAGGCAGCGGCAGGGATCGGAGAGCAGGGGGAGCGCACAAGGGGCAAAAGGCACAAAAAAACGAGCGAAATTAAAGGCAGTCACATAAATCATGTCAATGGATATTCCCCAGTTACCAAGGGAAAGTATTGATCGGTAGCTACACCCAAAGAACAATGTATGCTTTGTCACATGTATGATGGCCATATTCACATTACAGACAGTAGTGAGGCACTAGCACTCGTCATATGGTGAAGACAGATAGCCTCTGGGTGGCAGATGCCAAAATACCCATTTAACCAGACACATGGCTCAGGACAGTGATCCATCACTCCCTTACCTTTGACTTGTAACACTGAGGAGTAGTGGCCATTGTATAGAGTTTGCTCCCACTATAACAACAAACAGTACTTGATTAATCACTGTACACAGCCATATGTTATCCCTGGAGAGCAAGTTGTTTGTGGATTGTACACAGTTGTGTCCTAGGTCTCTCGGCCAACAGGCAAGGCACATCAACATACAATACATGGCATGTCTACACAAACAATCATTGCTGTGTTACACCTGGCTCATCCACAATCATCGTGGGGAGCTGTCAGAACCTAACACATTAACTTGGCAATGTTACAGGCAGGAATATGCCAGTACTCACCCCATGTGGCTGCTCTACTGTCCTCAAATGCCTTCAAGGTCTGGGTAGGCCACTGCCAGAATGTGGGCCATTAGGCTGGGGTCATGGTCAGAATGGCACCCTGCCCACTTTGGGAGGACATCCCCAGGTAGATCTCTGCTATCTTCCGGGCCCAGCGTCTCAGGTCTTCCCACCTGTTCCGACGGTGGGCGCTCTGCCAGCTGTGGACCCCAAGGATCCGCACCTATTTGGCGTTGGCTCTCCATAGTTCCTTTTTCTGATGGGCGTTGACCTGTATGGATGCAAAAGACAAATCAAGAGATTATAATCACAAGTTTTATCACAAATGGTTGACTCACAGAGATGTCAGTAACACCAAGATAGAACTTTTCTATTTGTTAATACTCCCAGGTGTGAAACACACAAGCGACAACCTCACGGGGCCTGACTACAGACTTATGTATTTGAATCTGCAGACTAACCCATTACCCTGCTCAGGGCTTACAATGACTAACATCTGACATCAGATAGTCCAAGCTCAAGCAACCTATACTGTGATGTGAGCCACAATGAAACACCACACACCTATGTGGCTTCTGAAGGGTAAATTCCTTAGGCATGACTGGACCAACACATTCACACTCTGTGAGAATGACTCCCTGTATTCAGTTCGTGCAGGCAACTGCCAGAGTACAAACGTCAACATTACACATGAGTAACAATGAAGGGGCTGCCATTGTGGGTACAGAAATAATCTTCCTTTCCATTTGTGGACTTGTGGAATAATAAATGCAGACTCATACCACTTCAGAGGGTGGGATCTGTGGTTTCTACCTGTACCACAGAACACTCCTTTGGACATATGTGTCTATCCTACAGAGACGGCATACAACAAACAAAGACATGCATTGGACAGTTTCTGCTATGTGCCCAAGCTACTGAGTCACATATCATGGCCTCCCAGGAATCAACACACTGTCTGCACTGTGGGACTGCCAGATAAACAATACACCTGTACAGGGCAAATATGACCTTTGTGAAGGTGACAACAGAGCTGTGGGAGTAAGGGTCATGTCATGAGTCTAAGACACATTGACAATGATGCTAAATGCACATATGGGCTTGATTAATGATTTACCTCTACCAATTTCTAATCTAGTCAAAAGAATGAGGCATTTAAAGATTTAAGGCAGGTTTTGCCACCATTATATTAGCCACATGATTGGACCTCCTGGGGTACAGGGAGTGGGCACAGTGCCACAGTTAGATAGCCACAGTGACTCTCCCATAGCTTAAACAAGGTCCCATACTGGGAATTACATTTGAAAGACCCTGGTCTCTGCAAGCTGAGCAGACAGAACCTACATGACACTCCATTTCCGTCACTTCCATGCATGAGAACATCATGTACCCAAAACAAATTTGGCATGTGGTGTGTGTACAAACCTCAATGGCAGAGTCAGCCATGATATGCCTTCCACACAACAGTTTTGCAAAGGCAGATATGGTTTAAAAGATCTGTGGTGCTAGATACATTGCTCACATGACTCTCAAAGGACTCGGACAATATATATACACAATGCATACTGTCATGCACATACATGTTGTCTGACATTTACAATAAACATGAGGAAAGGGATGGCAGTGGATGGCAGTAATGTCTCCTTACCTAGTTCTGTGCATCCAACAGAAGGATGATCTAGGAACACAATGTGATTGAATGTACCGTATGACACTGGTCACCAATACCTGTACTTTGCCTATCCAATTGATGCCACACAGACTGCAACAACAGACACACAAGAAGGCTAACTGGCACACAAGGCAAATTCTAGCCTGTGAGGAGGGAAAGGATGATGAACAGAGAAAACAGATGAAGTACAGAGAAAATTGTGCATGTGAGGTACTTATCTGCTCCTCTGCTGACGCATAGATCCATACAGGGGTAGGAACTTGTGAGAAAGTAGCCTCTTTATAGCATGGTTATCCCCACTTTTGGCCTGTTTGCGAGTGTGTGTCAGTGTGTTTTTACTGTGTCACTGGGATCCTGCTGGCCAGGACCCCAGTGCTCATAGAGAAAACCCTATATGTCAGTGTGTTTTGCCTGTCTCACTGGGATCCTGCTGGCCAGGACCCCAGTGCTATAGTTTGTGGCTTAATGAGTGTGTTGTCAGTAGTGCTTAACTGTGTCACAGAGGCTCTGCTAACCAGAACCTCAGTGCTTATGCTCTCTCTGCTTCCAAATTAGTCACTATAGGTGCGTGACTTCATTTACCAATTCCAATTGGCACACTGGCCCCCCCTTATAACTTCCTAGTATATGGTACCTAGAAACCCAGGGCATTTGAGTTCCAGGAGATCCTTAAGGGCTGCAGCATTTCTTTTGCCACCCATAAGGAGCTCAGACAAACATTTTCACAGGACTGCCACTGCAGCCTATGTGAAATAGTGCACACACTATTTCACAGCCATTTTCACTGCACTTAAGTAACTTATAAGTCACCTATATGTCCAACCTTCATTTATTGAAAGTTAGGTGCAAAGTTACTATGCGTGAGGGCACCCTTGCACTAGCAAAGGTGCCCCTACGCTGTCTAGGGCCAAATCCCCAGACTTCGTGAGTGCGGGGACGCCATTACAAGCGTGCACTACATATAGGTCAATACCTAAATGTAGCTTCACAATGGTAACTATGAATATTGCTATGTAAGGTGTCTAAGATCATGGAATTGTCCTCACATTCCAAATCTGGTATTGGGGAGCCAATTCCATGCATCCTGGGGGCTCAACCATGGACCCCCAGTACTGCCAAACCAGCTCACTGAGGCTTGCACTGCAGCTACAGCTGCTGCCCTCCTCACAGACAGGGTTCTGCCCTCCTGGGGTCTAAGCAGCTCAGTCCCAGGAAGGCAGAACAAAGCATTTACTGATGGTATGGTGTTACACCCTCTCCCTTTGGAAATAGGTGTTACAGACTTGGGAGGGGTAGCCTCCCAGAGCCTCTGGAAATGCTTTGAAGAGCACAGATGGTGCCCTCCTCACATAAACCAGTCTACACCAATTCTGGGACCCCTTGTCCCTGCTCTGGCACGAAACTAGACAAAGGAAAGGGGAGTGGCCACTCCCCTGACCATCCCCACCCCAGGGGTGGTGCCCAGAGCCCAGTGTGTCCCAGAATTCAGCCATCTTGTTTTCCAAGGTGTGGGGACACTCTGGAGACCTCTGAGTGGCCAGTGCCAGCAGGTGATGTCAGAGACTCCTCCTGATAGGTACATACCTGGTTAGGTAGCCAATCCCCCTCTGAGGGCTATTTAGGGTCTCTCCTGTGGGTTTGTCTTCAGATTCTGCTTGCAAGTTTCCATCAGGAATCCTCTGCAACCACTGCTTCATCCTCTGACCTCAGGTCAACCGCAGACTGACCAGGAACCACTGTAACTTCAACAAAGTATCCAGAAGGGCTACTTCGACTCTGCAACTTCAGCTCCAGCCAGCAACTGCAGCAGTTGTCATGGTGTGCATGCTCTGGGGATTCCCTGTCTTCACCCTGCACCAGAAGGGCCAAAGAAATCTCCTGTGGAGTGACAGAGTCACTTCCCTGCTCCAGCAGGCACCCTCTAAGACGATGACCGGTTCTCTTGGACTCCTCTTCTGGCAACGAGCATGCTCCTTGGAACACAGGTTGTGAACCCCTTTGACACAGACTGTCCTAAGGTCCTGCTGTCCAAATTTGGGGAAGGTAAGAGCTTGCCTTCCCGTTTGCGACAGTACCCCTGTGCACCTCATCATCTTCACCTCCTGAGGCATAAGTGCACTATTTGCAAGAATCCTTTGTGCACTGTCAGGCCCAGGTACCCAGCACTCTATCCAGCAATGCTTAACTTGCTGAATTGTTCTCCGGCGGCATGGGACCTTCTTTTGTAGTGCTGCAGTAACCACATTTTGCACCTTTTTGTCCCCATGTGGGTGCTTCCTGGTCATCTGTGGGTTCCCTCCAGTGTTGGGAGGCCCCTATGCCTCCTCAGTCCGAGTTGAGGCCCCCAGGTCCCTCCTGGGTCCAGGCAGCGCCATTTTGATGCAATCCGTGACATTGCTTGAACCAAGGCTTATTGGACGGATCCAGTGCTGCAACTTGCCTGCATCCAACCTCTCTTCGTGGGACATCCTTTGCATCATGCAGGAACCCGCAGCCATCTTCTTTGCTGCTCTTCTGCAGACTTCTTCCAACCAGAGAATCCTCTTTTGCACCATCTTCTAGGTTGGTCTCCTCTCTTTTCAGGTCTTAAGGTCCAGGAATGCACCATTTGTTGCTTGCAGTCTTGCTTGGTTCTTGCAATAACTCAAATCACGACTTGTAGTGTGTCCTAAGGAAACTTGCAGTACTTTACTCCTACTTTCCTGGTCTCTGGGGTGGGGTATTTTACTCACCTTTGTGGTTTTCTTACTCTCCCAGCCATTCTCTACACACTACACTTGTCTAGGGGGGAATTCATGATTCACATTCCACTTTCTTAGTATATGGTTTGTGTTGCCCCTAGACCTGTTTCTATAGTATTTTCTATTGTTTGCACTATCCTATGTCTAAGTGCTTACTTTATTTTGGTGTCTATTGTATGTATTGTGTATAATACTTACCTCCAGAAGGAGTATTGCCTCTAACATATTTTTGGCCTTGTGTCACTAAAATAAAATAAAATGGTAACACTGAGTATTGTATTTTATTGTGTATAAGTACTGTGTAACTATAGTAGTATTGCAGGAGCTTTGCATGTCTCCTAGTTCAGCCTAAGCTGCTCTGCACAGCTACCTCTATCAGCCTAAGCTGTTAGAACACTACTACATTTCACTAATATGGGATAACTGGACCTGGTATAAGGTGTAAGTACCCAAGGTACCCACTACAAATCAGGCTAGCCACCTACAGACCTCAGTCACCAGCCTCTCCAGCTCCCGAGAAGGCAGGAGCCCTATCACCTGCTGGAAGTAGCATGATTGCTCCCAGAGGTGGTACACAGCAGCTCAGGTTGTGGAGGTGTTGCTGCAGCAGTGTTAGGAGTCAAGTGAGTGAATCTACAGAATATGGCCCTCACGTCAACCACGTTTGCTGTCGCCACAACTGGCGGACACAGCCATTGGCCGTGACCACCACTGGAAATGTTAGCTTTTGGCTGTGTTTGCTGCGGTTCCTAATATCCAGTGGAGTAGGTCAGGCTGCTGCCATTTTGGCAGCCTGAAATGCTGGATTGGGTTTTAGAAACTGTATCCCCAGTTGCAAAAAAGTTGTTGGACCTCAGAAACATCCTTTTCCTGTCACCATGTAGGTCCTACTACAAAAACACCATTGTATTATTTTGCATGACACAGATGGCGTTTAACAGTGGGGCACAGTCCACCCCCTGCGACAATCATTTTGGTGGTCAGGATATACAGTCACATTTCGAGGGGCAATTGAGTTGCACATCTTTGAGTTTGGTCCATATCTATGTTGTGGACCCTTGTATTGAAAATCATGGGGGTCACATGTGACCCTTGTTTTATTTGCATATGTGATGTGCATTGTGTGCCGTATCTATCCAGTCAGAAATGCCTTGTCACGTGGTTTCATTCATGTGAATCTTGTATGTTGCTGCAGACACATTGACTAATGCTAGAAATCTTGTCTTATAATAGATAGATACACATGGAGAAGGAGGATGCAACAATCTCCTGTCTACTGTCCACAGCCAGACCTTCAGACCATGGTGCAAAAGCACGTAATAACATATCACTGCCTGGATAGGCAAACAGTAGTGGACTTATGACGTTGGTTGGAGCCAGATCTTCTGCCAGCTATTAGTTATCCAACCAGCATACCACCCATTGTACAAGCCATGTCAGCATTGCATTTCCTAGCCACTGGGTCCTTCCAACATACAGTGGCCCTATCTGCTGGCATGTCCCAATCTATGTTCAGTCTGGTGTTGAAGAATGTCCTCTCAGCAATGTTGAAACACTTTGACAGCTATAACCGGTTACCCCGACGTGAGGATTTAGCCAATGTGAAAGCTGGCTTTCATGGCTTTGCCTGCATCCCACATGTGGGTCCATTGATGGCACACATGTTGGCTTGGTCCCACCACAGGCCAAAGAACAAGTTTTCCCGAAAAAGAAAGAACTTCCATCCCATCAACGTGCAAGTTGTCTGCTTGATGGATTTCTACATTTCACCTGTGTGTGCCCATCATCGGGGTTCAGTCCATGATTCCTTCATAATACAGAATAGAACCACACCTCAGCTGATGTCACAACTGTACCCAGAGGGAACCTGGCTGGTTGGTAAGCCACATCTGTCCTGTTTGTGTGTGGAATGTCAGATGACTCACTGCTGCACATATTTCCCGTTCCTTAACAGGAGATTGTGCATATCCAAACCTTCCTTGGTTGTTGACAACACTAGGGAAACCAAATACACCAGGGGAATTCTGCTTCAACATGGTGCCGCTTGCGTGGTGGCAGGGGAGCTGCTGCTACAGAGGCAGGGTTTTCTGGGGTGGATTCTTCTACTGGTAGGGCCTCCCTTCCAGTGGCTGGCACTGATGTAGATGTGCCTGTTGTTGATGAGGCAAAGGAAGCAGACAATTGGTTTTGAAAAGCCCTGCTCAGGGCTGTGTGAATGTCCCTCATCACCCCTGTTAGGGAGGCCATGTTGTTATTGTGGGTCTCCATCTGTTCTTGCATGTCCCTAGCTGCTTGATTTTCTGGTCCTGGCCCGTAACGCCTTGGGACTCTTGATAGACCCCCAAGATGTGGCTTATGGTGTCCTGGCCAAGAGCAACCCCAGTGGCCTCACCCCGCTGGCCCACAGCATCCCTCTCACACACCCTACCCCCCACAGGCCTGTGCCCTTGCCACAGGTGCCTCGCCCACTGGTTCCTAATTGTTCAAAGTGTTGCGCTGCAACTCAGGATCCAGAACTGAGGGGCACTGTTAGACCTGACAGCCTTAGGGTGGTCACCCCTAACTTTTTGCCTGCCTCCCTCCGTAGACTCTCCATACTTTACCACTGCTAACCAGTGCTAAAGGGCATATGCTCTCTCCCTTTAAACATGGTAACATTGGATCATACCCAATTGGACTATTTAATGTACTTATAAGTCCCTAGTAGAGTGCACTATATGTGCCCAGGGCCCGTAGATTAAATACTACAAGTGGGCCTGCAGCACTGATTGTGCCACCCACTTAAGTAGCCCCCTAACCTTGTCTCAGGTCTGCCATTGCAAGGCCTGCGTGTGCAGTTTCACTGCCAACCTAATTTGGCATTTAAAAGTACTTGCTAAGCCTAAAACTCCCCTTTTTCTACACATAAGACGTCCCTAAGGTATGCCCTAGGTAACCCATAGGGCAGGGTGCTGTGTAGGCAAAAGGCAGGACATGTACCTATGTAGTTTACATGTCCTGGTAGTGTAAAAGTCCTAAATTCGTTTTTATACTGTTTTTTTTACAGTGAAGGCCTGCTCCCTTCATAGGCTAACATTGGGGCTGCCCTCATACATTGTTTGAGAGGTAGCTGCTGATCTGAAAATAGTAGGAAGGCCATATTTAGTATGGCCAGAATGGTGATATAAAATCCTGCTGACTGGCGAAGTTGGATTTAATATTACTATTTTAGAAATGCCACTTTTAGAAAGTGAGCATTTCTCTGCATTTAAATCTTTCTGTGCCTTACAATGCACTTCTGGCTGGGTTTAGTCCTTGTGCATTCACTCAGACACACCCCAAACACAGGATCCTCAGCCTCACTTGCATACATCTGCATTTTGAATGGGTCTTCCTGGGCTGGGAGGGTGGAGGGCCTGCTCTCACACAAAGGACTGCCACACCCCCTGCTGGGACCCTCGCAGACAGGATTGAACTGAAAGGGGACCTGGTGCACTCCTAAGCCACTCTTTGAAGTCTCCCCCACTTCAAAGGCACAATTGGGTATATAAACAGAGCCTCTGCCCCTTCCAACTCAGACACTTCCTGGAGAAGAAACTTGTAACCAGAACCTGCATCCTGCCAGGAAGAACTTACTGGCTGCCCAAAGGACTCACCTGACTGCTTTATGGAAGGACTGCTGCCTTGCTGTTACCGTGCTGCCTTGCTGCTCTCTGGCTGAGGTGAAGAAGTGCTCTCCAAGGGCTTGGATGGAGCTTGCCTCCTGTTTCCTGAAGTCTCAGGATCAAAAAGACTTCATCTCTTCAAGAAGGACTCCTTGTGTGGCAAAATTCGACACACAGCCTGCCAGAAACGACGCACAACCTGCACTGCGGTTAAAGTTTCCCCGCACGCCGAACCAGAACGACGCAGCCCGACTTCGCAATGAGAAGATCGACACAGCACCACCGTATCGACCGGAAATTCGACGCACGGCCCACTGGATTGACGCATAGCTGAGCCGGAACAACACAGCCTGACTTCCAGAGAGGAATCGATGCAGCGCCTGCCGTGCGGTGGAAAATTTGACGCAACGCCCACCGAATCGACACTGCTCCGGTGACTTCATCCTGCCAGCATAGGAAATCCACTCACCATCCCCGGGACATCTGAAAACCCCACAACCAAAGAGGATCCACGAGCGAGCGCCAGAAACCAATGCACAGCAGTCCCTGCATGAAAACTAAACGAAGCATCGCCGCGTGCAGCCCGAGAATCGACGCACACCCCTTTGTTTCCACTCATCTCCTCTTCTGCAGTCCTTTGTGGAGATTTTTCACACAAACCAGGTACTTTGTGCTTGAAAGAGACTTTGGCCCTCATTACAACCTTGGCAGTCGGACAAGTCTGACTGCCAAGGTTGTACCGCCAGACGGCCGCCCATGTGGCCGGAAACCCGCCGACCGCATTTGGACATCCCTGCTGGGCCAGCGGGTGGAAACATAGTTTCCGCCCACCGGCCCAGCGGGGATGTGGGCCGTAACATTGCAGCTGGCTCCTAATGGAGCCGGTGGCAATGTGGCGGTTCGGTGGGTGCAGCAGCACCTGTCGTGCTCTTCACTGTCTGCCAGGCAGACAGTGAAAATCGCGACGGGGCTGTGCCTGGGGTCCCTGCACTGCCCATGCTAAGTGCCTGGCCAGTGCAGGGGCCCCCAGGGGCCCGCAACTCCCCTTCCCGCCAGCCTTTCCATGGCGGTCTCTACTGCCATGGACAGGCTGGCAGGAATGGGAGTCATAATATCCAGGGCAGCGCTGCCCTGGCGGATTATAACCGCCGGGACAACCATGGCAGAAAACCGCCGGTCCTGGCGGTGTGACAGCGGCGCTACTGCCACGGTCAAAATATGGCGAATCGTACCGCCAGCCTGTTGGCGGTACGATCGCCACTTCAACCCTGGCGGTCTTTGACCGCCAGGTTTGTAATGAGGGCCTTTGTTTGCTTTTAAAAGACTTTTCAGTGATATTTCTGCATTTACTTATTACATATTTGATTGTTTTGACCTGCATTTGTCCAGATAAATATTATATTTGTTTTTAAACACTGTGTGGTGTATTTTTGTGGTTTTACATGGTGGTATTGTATGAATGATTGCACAAATACTTTACACATTGCCTTCTAAGTTAAGCCTGACTGCTCTGTGCCAAACTACCAGAGGGTGGGCACAGGATAATTTGGATTGTGTGTGACTTACCCTGACTAGAGTGTGGGTCCTTGCTTGGACAGGGGGGTAACCTGACTGCCAACCAAAGACCCCATTTCTAACATTGGTGATCAGCGGTGAGGATAGGACTTGCATTTGTGCAGTGACATACAGTAGCTAAGTATTCCACTACCTACCCACAGTAGAAGGTCAACTTGATTCTTATCTCTTTTTTGCAATTTCGTTTTTCCTGTCAATTTTTTTACCAAAATCCTCACTCAGCATGTCTCAGGCTGGGTCTCAAACAGGAGATTTTGACCTGGCTCTGTTGGAGACATATAGGCGGTCATTCTGACCCTGGCGGTCAAAGACCGCCAGGGCGGAGGACCGCGGGAGCACCGCCGACAGGCCGGCGGTGCTCCAATGGGGATTCCGACCGCGGCGGTAAAGCCGCGGTCGGACCGGCAACACTGGCGGTCTCCCGCCAGTGTACCGCCGCCCCATTGAATCCTCCAAGGCGGCGCAGCTTGCTGCGCCGCCGAGGGGATTCCGACCCCCCCTACCGCCATCCAGATTCCGGCGGTCCGACCGCCGGGAACCGGATGGCGGTAGGGGGGGTCGCGGGGCCCCTGGGGGCATTGCAGGGGCCCCCGTAAGAGGGCCCCTACAAGTATTTCACTGTCTGCTTGGCAGACAGTGAAATACGCGACGGGTGCAACTGCACCCGTCGCACAGCTTCCACTCCGCCGGCTCGATTCCGAGCCGGATTCATCGTGGAAGCCTCTTTCCCGCTGGGCTGGCGGGCGGCCTGAAGGCGGCCGCCCGCCAGCCCAGCGGGAATGTCAGAATTACCGCCGCGGTCTTTCGACCGCGGAACGGTAACCTGACGGCGGGACTTTGGCGGGCGGCCTCCGCCGCCCGCCAAGGTCAGAATGAGGGCCATACTGTCAAACAGCAGAAAGGGCTCTGCAGGGATATGGGAGTACCCACCCAAGGTGAGTACAGAAAGGAGGAATTTCAAGTGGCGCTGAGGACCAGGGCAAAAGCCCATTCAGAAGAGGATGCTGAGGAGGAGGAGCCAGAATATGGCTGCCAGAGGATTTTTCACCATCAGTGGATGATGTTCCCACTGCAGCTGTGCCCCCTGCCAAACCAGGGAGCAGTATCTCTGATCAAAGCCTGACCACAGAGGGAAGGAGAGAGGAGAGAGAGTTTCAGTTGCAAATGGCAAGGCTAAAAAGCGAGGCTCAACAGGAGGAGAGCAGAGAGAGAAGCCAAGCAAGCTGAGGCTGAAAGAGCAGCCAAACAGATTGAAGCTGAGAGAGCTGAAGCTGCAGCTGAGAGAGCTTTGGCTGAGAACAAACTGTTGTTGACTCATGAACTGAGTCTCAAGGAGCTGGAGATCAAGGCGAGACAGTCTGAGTCCAGCAGTGATGGTGGCAGCATACATGCAGGACCTGTTGAATAGAAAAAGGTTCGTATACCCAAGAATGTGGTGCCAAGTTTTGTGGTGGGAGATGACATTGACAAGTGGCTGGCTGCCTATGAAGTTGCACTAAGGGCCCATGGGAGCTCTGAGGAGCACTGGGGGGCGGTCATGTGGTTTTATGTACCAGCAGTGGGGAGGGACACACTTCTTACACTTGCTCCACAGAATAGAAATGACTAGCCACACATGAAAGCCACTTTACTGGCCAAGTTTGGACTGACCCCTGAGAAATACCGTCAGAGGTTCAGGGACAGCACCAAATTTTCAACACAAACCTGGGTGGATTGTTATGATTTCTCCAACAAGGCACTGGATGGATGGGTGCGGGCAGCAAAGCAGATGATTACAAAGGGTATTATGACTTGATTCTGAGAGAGCATTTGCTCAGTATTTCTTTCACAGAGTTGTGCCAGCACTTAGTAGATAACAAGCTGACTGATCCCAGGAAGCTAGCTGAGGAGGCGGACCTCTGGGTTAGCAGCAGAGTGTCCAAGAAGGCATCTGGGGGGGGACACCCACAAAGGTGGTCAGGGTTCCCAACAGAAGAAAGAGGGGGGAGAAAAACTTAAAGTTAAGGAGTTCTCAAAAGGCCCTCAGAAGAATTCCCACGGGGGTGGTATCCATTCCTCTTCTAGATTTGGGAGGAAGCCAGGGTACTTTGATAGAACATTAGGTAAATTCATCCCCAAATGCTTAGAGTGCTGCCAGAATGGACACTCTAAGGGCGACTCCCAGTGTTCCAAGAGAGCACAGTCCACCACTGGACAGACACCTGGGTTGGCTAGTGTAGCGCTCGGGGGAGACAGTCCCACTTAGCTTTGGGGGGCAGGCAGAGGTTTCCCTAGTGTCCCTAGGAGAAAGAGAGATGGTGCCTAAAGCCTACATGCCAGAAAATACTTCAAAGTATAGGCAGTGGGTCACCATTGAGGGGCAAAGGGTGGAGGCTCTGCGTGACACAGAAGCCAGTATGACTACTGTCAAGAGTGAGTTGGTATCATCAGAGCAGTTAGTCCCTAATACATTCCACCAGGTCATAGTCGCTGACAATCATGAGAGTCACCTACCTGTGGCTCTGGTTCCCTTTGAGTGGGGGGTCTCTGGTACTCTGAAAGTAGCTGTGAGTACTGCCACGCCTGTAGATTGCCTGTTAGGCAATGATCTTGAGCATACTGCCTGGAAGGAGGTAGAGCTCAGATCCCACCAGGAGATGTTAGGTTTGCCTGAATGGGTCTGCATGACCACACAGTCCATGGCTGCCCGGGAAGGGAGTCAAGGGGACCTGCAGCCTGGAACAATGGCCCAGACATCTGCAAAGAGGAAGGGCAAGAGGCGCGGGAAACCGGCCTCAGATGTTCCCACGGTGATGGACGGGGCCCCTGAGGAGGTGGAGGCCCCTGAGCCAACTGGGGAGGACATAGCTGACCTGGGTAACCTGCCTGAACTTGCTGGCTGGCAAGTAGAGGGTGGGCCAACCAGGGCAGAATTCTGCAAGGCGCAGAAGGAATGCCCAACCCTTGAGGGTCTGAGGCAACACGCCACAGCCCAAGCAGCAGGTGACGCCTCTGGCACTCACCATATTTACTGGGAGAATGATCTCCTTTACAGTGAGCCTAAGGTTCCGGACCCTGGGGCAGCACGTGTGCTGGTGGTCCCCCAGTGTTACCGAGCCTTCCTACTGGGTCAGGCTCGGGACATTCCCCTGGCAGGACATCTAGGACAAGACAAGACCTTTGACAGGCTTGTCACCCACTTTCATTGTCCCAGAATGAGGTTAGCCTCAGATAATTCCTGCAGAACTTGCCCCACCTGCCAGGCTAGTGGGAAGACAGGGAAAAAGCTTAAAGCTCCCCTGGTCCCACTTCCCATCATTGGCACCCTCTTTGAAAGGGTGGGCATCAACATTGTTGTTCCCTTGGACCCCAAAACTGCCTTGGGCAACAGTTTTATTCTGGTTTTGGTGGACCATGCCACCTGCTATCCAGAGACAATCCCTCTGAGAACACTGACTGCACCGGTGGTGACCAGAGCCCTGTTGGGAAAATTTACCCATGTGGGATATCCTAAGGAAGTTGTGTCTGACAGGGGCACAAACTTCATGTCTGCGTACATGAAGTCCATGTGGGATGAGTGTGGGGTGACCTACCAGTTTACCACCCCTTATCATCCTCAATCTAATGGGCTTGTTGAGAGATTCAACAAGACCCTGAAAGGCATGATTAATGGCCTGACTGAAGCCATGATCGTAAGTGGGACATCCTCTTACCATGCCTGTTGTTTGCTTACAGGGAGGTGCCCCAAAAAGGGGTGGGGTTCAGCCCCCTTGAGCTTCTCTATGGTCACCCCGTCAGGGGACCATTGAGCATAGTTAAAGAAGGCTGGGAGAAAGCTCCAAGGACACCTCCCCAGGATGTGGTCAGCTACATGTTGGCCCTCTGTAACCAAACCTAACACTTCTGGAAGCAGGCCAAGAGTAACCTCGAGGCCAGTCAAGAGGTGATGAACAAGTGGTATGAAGGGAAGGCCACTCTGGTTGAGTTCTCACCTGGAGACAAGGTTTGGATGATGGAGCTAGTAGAGCCTAGGGCTCTCCAGGACCACTGGACTGGCCCATTCGAGATCAAGGAGTGTAAGGGAGAGGCCACTTACCTAGTGGACCTCAAGACTCCTAGGTACTCCCTAAGGGCCCTCCATCACAACAGGCTCAAACCTCACTTTGAGAGGTCTGAGGTCAGTATGCTCCTGGTCACAGATGAGGGCATGGAAGAGGAGAGTGAACCTCTCCCCGACCTCCTCTCTGCCAAAGAAGGTGATGGGTCAGTGGAGGGTGTCATTCTCTCTGACTCCCTGACTCTAAACCAGAGAGGAGACTGCTATAAACTGTTAGAGAAGTTCTCTTCCCTGTTTTCCCTTATTCCTGGACTGACCCATTTATGTGTCCATGACATTGACACCGGCGACAGTCCCCCTGTGAAGAACAAAATTTACAGGTTATCGGATAAGGTGAAGGCCAGCATCAAGGAGGAGGTATCCACGATGTTGACCTTAGGGGTAATTGAGAAGTCCAGTGGTCCATGGGCCAGCCCTGTGGTGCTGGTTCCTAAGGGTGCTGCCCCCGGTGCGAAGCCAGAACTCCGGTTCTATGTGGACTACTGGGATCTCAACTCAGTCACATGGACTGACGCTCACCCAATCCCCTGAGCTGATGAGCTCATTGACAGGCTAGGCGCTGCCAAGTTCCTGAGTACGTTTGATCTTACATCAGGGTACTGGCAGATCGCCCTGACTGAGGGGGCCAAAGAGAGATCTGCATTTTTCACACCTGATGGTCATTACCAGTTCCGGGTGATGCCTTTTGGGTTGAAAAATGCCCCCGCTACCTTCCAACGGTTGGTTAACGGGGTCTTAACTGGCAAGGATGTCTACTGCACAGCCTACCCAGATGAAACAGCTGTCTATAGTTCCAGCTGAGAGGAACACCTGCTCCATCTCAAGGAGGTGCTTCAGGCTCTGCAATAGGCAGGCCTGACCATCAAGGCTAGTAAGTGCCGGACTGGGCAGGGTTCCGTGGTGTACTTGGGATACCTAGTAGGTGGTGGCAAGGTGCAGACACTTCAGGCCAAGATTGAAACCATCAAGGCCTGGCAACCCCCTAGAACACAGACCGAAGTAAGAGCCTTTTTAGGCCTCACTGGATACTACCATAGATTTGTCAGGGGCTATGGTACCATTGTGTCACCCTGGACAGAACTCAATTTAAAAAAGCAACCTAGGTTGGTGAATTGGACAGAGGCTTGTCAGAAAGCCTTTGATTCTCTGAAGGAAGCCATGTGCACGGCCCCCGTGCTCAAGGCCCATGACTACTCCCAGGAATTTATTGTGCAGATGGAGACTTCAGAGCATGACAAAGGGGCTGTTCTAACACAGCTAAATGAGGAGCGCTCAGATCAACCAGTAGCCTTTATTAGCGGAAGGCTAATATCACGGGAACAGAGGTGGAGTGCTGTTGAGAGAGAAGCATTTGCTGTGGTTTGGGCCCTGAAGAAGCTGATACCATACCTGTTTGGGACTCACTACCTGGTTCAGACAGACCACAGGCCCCTCAGAGGGCTCATGCAGATGAGGGGTGACAATCCTAAACTCTTCAGGTGGTCCATTTCCCTATAGGGGATGGACTTTATGGTGGAGCATTGCCCGGGGATTTACCACACCAATGCTGATGGTCTCTCCAGATACTTCCGCCTTAGCGATGAGAGCTCCCAGGAGGTTGGGTAGCTCTCCCCACTTTCATCTGGGGGACACACATGTTAGACCTGACAGCCTTAGGGTGGTCATACCTAACTTTTTGCCTGCCTCCCTCCACTTTTTGGACACTGTTTTTGCTGGTTTTTAGACTCTGCACACTTTACCGCTGTTAACCAGTGCTAAAGGGCTCTCCCTTTTTACATGGTAACATTGGATCATACCCAATTGGACTATTTAATTTACTTATAAGTCCCTAGTAGAGTGCACTATATGCACCCAGGGCCTTAGATTAAAAACTACTAATGGGCCTGCAGCACTGATTGTGCCATCCACTTAAGTAGCCCCTTAACCTTGTCTCAGGCCTACCATTGCAAGGCCTGTGTGTGCAGTTTCACTGCCAATTCGACTTGGCATTTAAAAGTACTTGCCAAGCCTAAAACTCCCCTTTTTCTACATATAAGACACCCCTAAGGTATGCCCTAGGTAACCCGTAGGACAGGGTGCTGTGTAGGCAAAAGGCAGGATATGTACCTATGTAGTTTACATGTAAAACTCCTAAATTCGTTTTTACACTGCTGTGAGGCCTGCTCCCTTCATGGAATAACATTGGGGCTGCCCTCACACATTGTTTGAGTGGTAGCTGCTGATCTGAAAGGAGTAGGAAGGTCATATTTAGTATGGCCTGCATCGTGAAGGAGCTCTCCAACCCCAGCGCCGTCAACGACGTCCCACCATCCCAGAATCTCTGCGACGCACTCTCCACCTTCTTCTATCAGAAGATCGCCGTCATCCACGACAGCCTTAACACCACACCTCCGCCAGACCCGACCCCGACAACTCCTCCCACGCCAACCGCCTCACCACCTGGACCCACGTAAACGATGCCGAAACTCGCAAGGTCATGAACTCCATCCATTCAGGATCCCCTTCAGACCCTTGCCCACACCACGTCTACAACAAAGCCGACTCCACCATCGCCCCCCAACTTCGAAAGATCATCAACCTATCCTTCGAAACCGCGTCTTTCCCGGACAGCTGGAAGCACGCCGATATCCAAGCGCTCCTCAAGAAACCCAAGGCTGACCCCAACGACCTCAAAAACTTCCGCCCGATCTCCCTCCTCCCCTTCCCAGCGAAGGTCATTGAGAAGATCGTCAACACCCAGCTCACCCACTACCTCGAGGACAATTCCATCCTAGACCCCTCCCAGTCCGGCTTCAAACGCAACCA
Organism: Pleurodeles waltl; assembly: GCF_031143425.1. NCBI lineage: Eukaryota > Metazoa > Chordata > Amphibia > Caudata > Salamandridae > Pleurodeles > Pleurodeles waltl. The sequence goes on along the minus strand of NC_090439.1, from coordinate 923,087,730 downwards.
CAGCACCGAGACTGCACTCCTCGCCGCCACAGATGACATCAGACAGCAGATGGACAACGGCGAAACTTCAGCCCTCATCCTTCTGGACCTTTCCGCTGCCTTCGACACGGTCTGCCACCGCACCCTACTAACACGCCTCCACGAAGCCGGAATACAAGACAAAGCCCTCAACTGGGTCTCCTCATTTCTCTCCGGCAGAACCCAGAGAGTCCGACTCTCACCCTTCCGCTCCGAAGCCACTAACCTCATCTGTGGCGTCCTCCAAGGCTCCTCTCTAAGCCCGACGCTATTCAACGTCTACATGGCACCCCTCGCACAACTGGCCCGTCAGCACAATCTCAGCATTCTCTCCTACGCCGACGACACCCAGCTCATCCTCTCCCTCACCAAAGATCCACACACCGCCAAAGCCAACCTCCATGAGGGACTGAAATCCATTGCCGAATGGATGAGGAACAGCCGCCTGAAATTGAACTCCGACAAGATGGAGGTTCTCATCCTCGGACGCACCCCCTCGGCCTGGGACGACTCCTGGTGGCCCACCGCGCTGGGACCCCCCCCCCAACACCAGCCAACCACGCGCGCAACCTCGGCTTCATCCTCGACTCCCCCCTCACCATGTCCAAACAGGTCAACGCAGTTTCTTCCTCCTGCTACAACACCCTCCGCATGCTCCGTAGAATCTACAAATGGATCCCGACGGAAACCAGAAAATTGGTGACCCAGGCCCTCGTCAGTAGCAGACTTGACTACGGCAACGCACTCTACACAGGCATCCCAGCAAAAGACATCCAACGACTCCAACGCATCCAAAACGCCTCCGCCCACTTGGTCCTCAACGTACCCCGCCGATGCAACATCTCCCACCACCTGAAGGACCTCCACTGGCTCCCCGTGGACAAGAGGATCACCTTTAAGCTCCTCACCCACGCACACAAAGCACTCCACAACGCCGGACCTGCCTACCTGAACAACAGACTTAACTTCTACGTCCCCACCCGCCAACTCCGCTCTGCCAACCTCTCCCTCGCCATTGTTCCCCGCTTCCAACGAAAGACTTCCGGCGGCAGATCCTTCTCTTACCTCGCCGCCAAGACCTGGAACTCCATCCCTACCCCCCTGCGCCAGACCCAGGACCTTCTCACCTTCAGGAGACTCCTCAAGACCTGGCTCTTCGACCAATAGCAGACCCCCCTCCCCTCAGCGCCTTGAAACCCAAACGGGTACGTAGCGCGCTTTATAAATATTGTGATTGATTGATTGATATAAAATCCTGCTGACTGGTGAAGTTGGAGTTAATATTACTATTTTAGAAACGCCACTTTTAGAAAGTGAGCATATCTCTGCACTTAAATCTTTCTGTTCCTTACAATCCACATCTGGCTGGGGTTTAGTTGACAGCTCCTTGTGCATGCACACAGGCACACCCAAACAGGATCCTCAGCCTCACTTTCATACATCTGCATTTTGAATGGGTCTTCCTGGGCTGGGAAAGTGGAGGGCCTGCTCTCACACAAAGGACTGCCACACCCCCCACTGGGACCCTGGCTGACAGGATTGAACTGAAAGGGGGCCTGCTGCACTTCTAAGCCCCCCTTTGAAGTCTTCCCACTTCAAAGGCACATTTGGGTATATAAACAGGGCCTCTGCCCCTTCCAACTCAGACACTTCCTGGAGAAGAAACTTGTAACCAAAACCTGCATCCTGCCAAGAAGAACTGCCTGGCTGCCCAAAGGACTCACCTGACTGCTTTCTGGAAGGACTGCTGCCTTGCTGTTGCCTTGCTACTTTGCTGCTCTCTGGCTGAGGTGAAGAAGTGCTCTTCAAGGGCTTGGATAGAGCTTGCCTCCTGTTCCCTGAAGTCTCAGGACCAAAAAGACTTCGTGGGTGATTCTAACTTTGTCGGGCGGCGGAGGCCGCCCGCCAAAGTACCCCCACCAAAATACCGCTCCGCGGTCGAAAGACCGCTGAGGGTATTTTGGGATTTGCCCTGGGCTGGCGGGCGGCTGCCAAAAGGCCGCCCGCCAGCCCAGGGCAAATCAACCTTCCCACGAGGATGCCGGCTCAGAATTGAGCCGGCGTAGTGGGAAGGTGCGACGGGTGCAGTGGCACCCGTCGCGTATTTCAGTGTCTGCATAGCAGACACTGAAATACTTTGTGGGGCCCTCTTACGGGGGCCCCTGCAGTGCCCATGCCATTGGCATGGGCACTGCAGGGGCCCCCAGGGACCCTGCGGCACCCCCTACCGCCATCCAACAGGATGGCAGTAGGGGGTGTCAGAATCCCCATGGCGGCGGAGCGCGCTCCGCCGCCATGGAGGATTCTGCAGGGCAGCGGGAAACCGGCGGGAGACCGCCGGTTTCCCGCATCTGACCGTGGCCGAACCGCCGCAGTCAGAATGCCCTGCGGGGCACCGCCGGTCTGTCGGCGGTGCTCCTGCCGACCATGGCCCCCTTCATCTCTTCAAGAAGGACTTCTTGTGCAGTGAAATTCGATGCACAGCCTGCCAGAAACAACGCACAGCCTGCACAGCATGCCGAACCGGAACAACGCAGCCCGACTTCGCAACGAGAAGATCGATGCAGCACCAGTGTAGCACCCAGAAATTCGACACACCGCCCACTGGATCGACGCATAGCCGAGCCGGAATGAGGCAGCCCGACTTCCAGAGAGCAATCGATGCAGCATCTGCCGTGTGGTAGAAAATTCAACGCAACGCCCACCGGATCAACGCAGTTCCTGTGAGTTCGTCCTGCCAGAGCAGGAAATCCATGCACAAGTCCCCGGGCATCTGAAAACCCCACAACCCAAAGAGGATCCACGACCGAGCACCGGAAATCGACACACAGCCATCCTTGCATGAAAACTAAACGAAGCATCGCCGTGTGCCGCTTGAGAATTCGCTGCACACCCCTTTGTTTCCACGCATTGCCTCCTCTGCGGTTCTTTGCAGAGATTTTTCACGCAAACCAGGTACTTTGTCCTTGAAAGAGACTTTGTTTGCTTTTAAAAGACTTAAGACACTTTCTACATTTACTTATTGCATCTTTGATCGTTTTGACCTGTATTTATCCAGATATTATATATTTTTCTAAACACTGTGTGGTGTATTTTTGTGGTGCTATATGGTGGTATTGTATGATTTATTGCACAAATACTTTACACATTGCCTTCTAAGTTAAGCCTGACTGATCAGTGCTAGGCTACCAGAGGGTGGGCACAGGATAGTTTGGATTGTGTGTGACTTACCCTGACTAGAGTGAGGGTCCTTGCTTGGACAGGGGGTAACCTGACTGCCAATCAAAGACCCCATTTCTAACAGCCACTAAATGGTAGACACTGTGCTCGGTACACAGGTTTGGGGCGAATGGTTGCCTGTGTTGTTGAGGCAACCGAGTTGGGAGGTGTTGACGTGGGGACAGTGAGACTCACTGCTGATGTCTGACCAGATTGCCCAGATGGGCAAGAACCATACTCCACTTCCAGACATACAGGAGTGCCGTTTTCACTCAGGACTTCATTCAGGGTGATAGTGGCAGTCTCTTCTGTGTTCGCTGTGTGCCCAGTGGCAGCTCGACCTGTTGATGTGAAAGATACATTGTTACTGGTTGTATTGTGACATCGACCTCCAACAATTTATTGTTACATTAAGCATAGACCTTGGGCAAAGTTAAGTTGCAGTTATTCCCATTGTGTTCAAGTCCCCATGGTATTGGTTGTATTGATATGACATTTGAAAAGCATGCCAATTCATTTAAGTCAAGTGGCTGTTGAAATGTGCAGATCATTAGCACCTGGGAGGATGGACTGAGAATGACATTTTGCCATGAGTGCAGGCAAAACAGTGGCTAGGCAAGATATGTCTTCAGACCTTTTAAGGCCTAGTTGATTGTGATGCAGGCAGACCCAGGGTTTTCTTTATATATGTGACTGGAGTCATCATGTGGTAAGTGCATAATGAATGTGTCTGCTGCCAATTCCATTCGGGTTATGCATCTTGAGGCCTTTGAGGTCCTATATAGTTTCATCTTGGTTTAGCAGGTCAAGATGGAGCTAGGTAGCCAGACACATTTCAGAGCTGAGCATGATCTGTATTTTGGTCACTTCCAGGTGAGTACAAGTCAATAGAGAGTTAGCAGGGAAGGGTTTTTGGACAAGTGACCTCCGGTCTGGTGTCTGGAGTTACTGAAACAGTGCCTCTTGGGAGTTGCAGTCAGGTCACTTGCCATACTACGCACACTTGACAAATGTTATCCTCCCAGGTGAGTAAACTTCAATTGAGAGTTCATAAATAGATGGATTTGGGCACGTGAACATTGTTTTTGTGGATGAGTTAGTGACACAGGTCTACTGGGCTTCGCATTCCGATAACTTCATTTGAGAGTTAAGACTAGGGGTATTTTGGCATGAGACTACTGGGCGTGTGTTTGGAGTTAGAGTGACAGAGCCTCCTGGCCTTAGCAGTCATGTCTCTCCCTCTACTTTATACACTTGATAAATGTCATCCCCAGAGGTGAATCCACTTATTTTTTTAGTTTCAAAAGAAGGGTATTTGGAGAACTGAACACTGGACTGGTGTTTGGAGTTAGTGAAACAGTGCCTCCTGGGAATTGCAATCATGTAACTCTCCGTACTACACACTCTATACAAATGGTATCCTCCCAGATGAGTACACTTCAATTGAAAGTGACACAGGGGTCTTTGGATGAGTGAATACTGGGCTGGTGTTTGGAATTACAGAAACAGGGCCTGCTGGGTGTTGCAGTCATGTCACTCTCTCTAGTTCACACACTACACAAATGTTATCCCCCCAGATGAGTATTCTTCATTTGGGATTTGACACACAGGGGTATATGGGCTAATGCACACTGTGCTAGTGTTTGAAGTTGCAGATACAGGGCCTGCTGTAAGTTGCAATCAGGTCACTCTCTCTAGTACACATACTATACAAATATTATGCCCCCAGGTGAGTGCACGTACCAAACAGGAGTCCTTGGAGTTGAGGACACTGGGATGGTGTGTGAAGTAACAGTGATGGCCCCTCCTAACCTTAGCAATCATGTAAGTCCCTCTACTACACACACTATACAAATGGTATCCTCCCAGCTGAGTTAACTTACATTGAGAGTTGCCAAACAGGGGTCTTTCAATGAATGAACACTGTTTTGATGTTTGGAATCAGAGAAACAGTGCCTCCTATGAGTTGCACTCAGGTTATTCCATCTAGTTCACACACTTTTCCAATGTTATCTTCCAGGTGAATGTACTTCAATTGGGAGTACACTAACAGATGTATTGTTGCATGTGACCACTGTGTTAGTGTTCATAGTTACTGAAATAGTGCCTCCTGTGAGTTGCAGTCAGTTCACTATCTCTTCTTTCCACACTTGACAAATGGTATCCTCCCAGGTGAGTGAAGTTCATTTGTGATTTGCCAAACAGGGGCCTTTGGACAAGTGACCACTGTGCTGGTGTTTGGGGTTACAGGTATAGTGAGTCCTGTGAGTTGGAGTCAGATCTTTCTCTCTAGTCCACACACTATGCAAATATTGCCCCCAGGTGAGTAGACTTCATTTGTGAGTTGACAAACAGAGGTGTATGGGCAAGTACCCACTAGTCTGGTGTCACTGAAACAGGGCCTGTCTGGCGTTGGAATCATGTCTGTCCCTGTACCACACACACTATTCAAATGGTAGCCTCCCAGGCGACTCCACTACATTTGAGAGTTATCAAACAATGGTACTTGGGCAAGAAAACACTGGGCTAGTGGTTGGTTTTACAGACACAGGACCTTCCTGGCGTTAGTAGTCATGTAACCTTCTCTACTTTCCACATTTGACAACTGGTATCCTCCCAGCTGAGTAAACTTAAATTGTGAGTTGCCAGACAGTGGCCTTTAGACAAGTTAACAATATTCTGGTGTTTGGAGTTGCTGAAACAGTGCCTCTTGCGAGTTCCAGTCAGGTTACTCTCTCTACCACACCCACTCAACCAATGTTCTTCCCCCAGGTGAGTACACTTCAATTGAGAGTTCACTAACAGATGTATTGTTGCATGTGACCACTGTGCTAGTGTTTGTAGTGTTTGTAGTTACAGGAGTAGTGCCTCCTGGCGGTGAACGTCAGGTCAATCTCTCTACTTCCTATACTTGACAAATGGTATCCTCCCAGGTGAGTGAAGTTAATTTGTGATTTGCCAAACAGGGGTCTTTGGACAAGCGACCACTGCTCTGGTGTTTGGACTCATAGAACAGTGCCTGCTGAGAGTTGGAGTCATGTCAGTCACTGTACTACACACACTTGCCAAATGTCATCTCTCCAAGTGAGAACACTTCAATTGTGAGTTGCCAAATAGAGGTCTTTGGACAGGTGGACACTGGGATGATGAGTGGAGTGACAGTAAAAGACTACACTTCCCCAGGTATTCCTGTCAAGCCTCCAGGATGCAGGATGGCCAAGACCTTCTCCTCCTGGGGAAAGAGATGCAATGGGGCACTGGGAGGGCCACTGCCAGTATTTCTGGCCTGCACCTGGAGCATGAAGACCAGTGAACGGACCTTGCCCCTGCGGTCTTTCCGCCTCTTCCTAATGTCCTACTTTGTGAGCTGGGTGGTGCCTACAGCATTGGATCTGTCGACTATCCTCTCCCACATTTCCATTTTCCTATTGAGAGGAGTATGCTGAACTCCTGCTCCAAACAATTCTGGCTCTACACTTATGATTTTATCCACCATGGCTCTTAAATCATCCTCTGTAAAACTAGGATTTTTAGAACGTGACATGTCTTTTTGCCTCTGCTTCTTGTGTTTTTGACTATGTGATGGAGTTTGTTTTTGCTGGCTTGGTACTCCGGGCACTTTACCACTGCTGACCAGTGCTAAAGTGCAAATACTCTGTATAAATTATATTTGTAATTGTCTTTTTCCATGATTGGTATATTTGATTTACTAGTAAGTCCCTAGTAAAGTGTACTAGAAGTGCCCAGGGCCTGTAAATTAAATGCTGCTAGTGGGTCTGCAGCACTAATTGTGCCACCCACGTGAGTAGCCCTCTAAATATGGCTCAGACCTGCCACTGCAGTGTCTGTTTGTACAGCTTTAAACTTCCAGTTCGACCTGGCCCAAACCTTCTCTTTTTGTACATGTAAGTCACCCCTCAGGTAGGCCTTAGATAGCCCCATGTGTGGGGTGCAGTGAATTTTAAAGATAGGACAATTACTGATCTGTTTTACATGTCCTGACAGTGAAATACTGCAAAATTTGGTTTTCACTGTTGTAAGCCTATCTCTTTCATAGGTTAACATGGGGACTGCCTTTAAATATCTTTTATGTGCAGTTTCCCATTGGGCGCAGATAGAGATATGGAGTTTGGGGTTTCTGAACTCACAATTTAAAAATAACATCTTTTGGTAAAGTTGTTTTTTTAGATTGTCAGTTAGAAATTGGGCATTTCCTTGCTTAACCATTCTGTGTCTCTGCCTGCTTTTGGAGTCAATGTCTGAGTCAGGCTGCAGTTGGGCTGTTTGTAAATTCCCTCTAGACTTTTACACAAAGGGAGCTGAGGAATGTCCTGCATATCCTGATGAGTCTGTCTCCTGGATTATAGTGGGGAGGGAGGAGCAGACACTAACACCTAAAAGGGCTGTGCCTGTCCTCTTACAATGCAGTCTCCAACCCCTTGGTGTGTGTCTAGGGCCGGGCTGGGAAAGACAGGATCTTGTGAACAACAGAAACGTTCCTTTGCCCACTTTAAAGGCAGAACTGGGTATAAGTAGTGGACCCAAAACCCCAGACTTTTAGATTACTTCTGGATCAAGAGGAACCTCTGCCAAGGAGAAGAGGTGAAAAGCCGAAGAAGGAGTACTGCCCCATTGCCTGTGAGTGTGCTTTACTGGGTTGGCCTGCAGTTGCTGCTTCTACCTGAGAGAGGACAAAGACTAGACTCTGCTGTGTTTTCTTGCTTGTGATGTGTCTCCAAGGGCTTGGACTGAGCTTGCCCCCTGTTCAGAAGTCTCAGGGCAATCAAAGACTTCCTCTGCCAGCACCTGGACTCTCTTGCTGAGACTCCTACCCTGCCAAGTGGTGCCCAATCCAGTCCCTGCTTCCTTCAAAGGAGATGCTGGTGAAACCAAGACTGAAATCCACGCATAGGAGCAGAGCAGGAGAAAATTGACACAGCACCTGGCTCGCAGCTGAAAATCAACGCACCACCTGCATCGTGGCTGGAAAATCGATGTAACACATGCTTGTGGCTGCCGAAATTGACACATCACCCACACAGTGCAGTTCTTCACCACCCTGTGCCAGGATTTTGCATGCACTGACCTGAGGATGCCCACCCGGAAATCGATGCATATAATCACGGGAGTTAAAAACAACGCATCACCTACCCGACCGGAGAAGAATCAACGTACGGGCGGCTTTATTTTTGATGCATACCAGGTACTGTGTGTAAAAACAATGCATCCATTAATTTCTATGGATTAAGACTCTTTAATTTAAAAATTCATTTCTTTGCTAGTGTATGTTGGATTTTTGTCGTTTTGGTCTTGTTTTAATCAAAGAAATATTGGCTATTTTTCTAACCTGGTGTTGTGTCCCTTTTGTAGCGTTTTCACTGTATTACTGTGTGTGTTGGTAAAAATACTTTACACATTGCCTCTGAGATAAGCCTGACTGCTTGTGCCAAACTACCAAAGGAGTGAGCAGGGGTTATCTGAACTCTGTATCTTCCTTATCCTGACTAGAGTGAGGTTCCCTGCCTGTATACAATGCAAATCGACTGCCAAACAGAGACCCTATTTCTAACACATGGTGGGAAAAAATGGGTGACAGTGACTTACTTAACAGGGGAAATGCAATAGGGTGTGAATGGACAAAAGTGTGTGCAAGGTGTTCAACGGGATGGTGAAAAAAGGGGTGCCTTATCTTGGTAATAATCAGTATGTGCTGGTCATGGTTCTTTGGCTCTGAGTGTAAATGCAAAGGATTGTGGTGTGTGAAGAGGTGTGTTCTATAATGCCCTCTGCAGGTGCGTCCAGTGTGGCAATGTGTGTCAGTTGTGTTATTTTCAAACTCATTCAATGTGCTGTTGTATATTACTTTGGTGACTGCAGACTCCTGTGGTTCGGACCGCCATTGGCTGACCACCATGGAAGTCCGCCATAGCGACTGTGTGCTTGTAATAAGGTCAGTGGTTGGTTGCAGTGCTGACAGTACTGGAGGTCGGACGGTCCATTTCCAAAACTCTGCACCATTGGCGATCTGCCTTTTTTAGGTGGCAGTTGCTGGTCTTGCCTGTGTAACGAGCATTAGGGCGATCTGGAAGACCCCCAATATGGAGGTCTTTTTTGGACCGCCAACATCGTGATCTGGCGGCCCACTCACCAAACTCATAATGAGGCCTATAGATCCAATAGTTTTCATAATATTGGTTGAATACGTTTGTTATCAATAATTATTTTTTATACTTTATAGTATTGATTTTCATGTGTTTTTGGGATTTTTTAAATGCTTAATATTTTATTTATTTTCTACATTAATATATTTGTCTTAGTTAATTGATTATATTTTTATGGTTTTACTGTGTATGTATGTTATATAGTGTAACATAATTGATAAGACTATTTATTTTACATTATATTAATGTATTAATATAATGTAAATATTTTTTTTTATTAATTAACACAGACACACACATGCTATGCAATGTCAAGGAATACATTCATACAAAAAAGTGCTACAGTGCAATATAAATTTGTAAGGGCTTGCAGAGATTAAAATATTTTGTTACAATAACAATTCCTGACAGCAAGTAAAATATCTAACAAGTAATGAGTCTTGATGTCAAGAAACAGATTCATATAAAGAAAACGTGCTAAAGTGTATTATATAATTATAACAGCTCACAGAACTTTAAAATGTTGCATAGCTGCAATTTGCCAAATAAATATCATTAACGATTTTCAAAGCGGTGCAGAGATATGAAACCAAGTTCTGAATGTTATCTACAGAGAAGAGACATTTGCAATTTTAACAACAAAAGCCCCGAACCAAGGCCAAAAGGTTGTTGCGGATAATTTGCTGTAATGTCCCAGCACCAACCCAGGACAAGTACTCGCCCCTACAGTAGATTTAAAGAAAAAAACCAAGATGGCACCCTCTCGAGGACCAATAAAGGCGCTTAGTTAAACATGTATGGTTCATGCTGCATAGGCTTGCATCGCAGCTGCTTTGAGAGACCAGGCCCAATTAAAAAATATTGCAAGAGCAAATACAATGGGTTCAGAAGTGTCATTTTAATATAGCCTTAGAACTTGCTGTAGCAGGCTCTACCGGCCATTAAAGGCCCGCTCCCGCGTCAAAGGCCCGAGCCGAAGGCAAAATCCACCTGGATCTCAGTTTATTATACTTATGACAAAACAATAAAAACTGCATCTCGGTTCTGGCATATTAGGGCAAAACGGGTAGTAACATTTCCATTCCCCCTCTTTACGCCATTTTGAGGTAAAAACCTTAAGTGGCAACGTGCCAACCTAGAAGCGAATAAATAAAGATTTTGGTGCAGGACATTGGGGGGGGTGGCGATAATTCTATCAAGAACAGCACCAAGTGTGGGGAGCATTTATGGCTTAAGAATTTGTCCAACAGGCCATCAGGCCTCGCGCCACGTCTTTTGTAAAACATGCTCCCAGAATATATCTTTTATTCAGTTGTCCGGATTCGCCCTCAACTTGCCAGCGTCTTCCCATACACCCCTAAACTTTAGCTCGGTATATAGAATTTTCACTGCTTTCATCCACGGCGTGGTGCAATGCTTACCTAGTAGTGCAGCTTTAAAGGGAGCCATCCCCTGGGTTGTCCATATACTAATCCAGTAGGTCAGGATTTTTAAACAAGCAATTTGGTCAACCCTTTTAAGTATGAAGTCCCATCTTGAAGGTATAAATGGGGTTCCCAGTAGACACACTCAAAACTGATCTTATAAATTTGCTTTATTTTATATTTAATTGTAAAGCATATTCATATATTTATAGTAATAGTAGTAATAGGTTTAAAATATAAAAAGTTATGTAAACTAAATCTTTGTATTAAGTATGTTACTATATATGTGTGTTTGTGTGTGTATATATATATATATATATATATATATATATATATATATATATAGTCACTGAAAAAAACACAGGTTACAGGGACGTTACAGTTAGGTTCTGAATTTACTCATACAAAACCATAGAAATTTAGCAGTTATAGTTAGAGTTCTTTCAAGTAAGTATAACTCGCACTCTAAGGTAACTATATCTTGTGTCCTTGCCATAGACAGTTTTCTTATCAATAATGTTATAGCAAACGCTGCAGTGATATCAAAGTTGCCATACAAGATCTCATCATTGACATAATATGTGGAGCAATTATCTGTGCATGGCGAAGGTACTAGTTCTAGTGAGGTCCTGGCGCAGGCATAAGGTGGCTCAAGGCGTTACAAAGTGGCGCAATGCAAGTATTGCTCCACCTTGTAAATATGGCGCAGAGTTTTTCTCCTTCCAACGCCACATTAGCATAAAAAAATGACACTACTGTGGGGTTGAATGGCGCAAGGGCTCCATAAATCTGGCCCCATATATTTTTGGCAACGATGTAGTTTACCATGATAGTGTGTCAGTGATTCCCAAACCTCTAATGACAAAGGGGGTGATTCTAACCCTGGCGGTCGGTGTTAAAGCGGCGGCCAACCCGCCAACAGGCTGGCAGTAAAAAATATGGGATTCTGACCCTGGCGGGAACCGCCAACACAGACCGCCACTTTAACACTCCGACCGCCACGGCGGTACAAACAAACAGCGCGGCGGTCACCGCCAACAGCCAGGCGGCAGCCAATGTACCGCCCACACTATTCCAACTCACCAATCCGCCACCTTTTCCGGGGCGGGAGCACCGCCGATAAAAACACGGCGGAAACAGACTACGGACGGGAAAACGCTCACCACTACGCACTCCAGGAGGAAGGAGGACAGCATGGAACCCGAATTAAACATCCTACCTGCTCTCGTCTACCTTCTCATCTACCACGAGTACGAAATCCGGCGCAGACGACAACGGTGAGTACTGCACCTACGACACACGGGAGGGGGAGGACAAAAGGTTACGGGCACACACATATGCGACCCCCTTCCACCCCAACTATGTACACACCAATGCAGAGCAACAAGTCACAGTGACACCACCCAAACACCCCTGAAAAATGCTAGGACATAATCACATTTGGAATAAATATTTATGTACCAAAAAGCTCCAGAAAATTATCGTACAACCATGAAAGATATTCACAACAAAACTAATGACATACACATCAGTGTATAACTGAAGTACCAAGTCCTGCACATCCTACGAATTCATCATGTCCGTGGGCCAAAGTCTTGAGAAATAAGGGCAAAGCCCACACAGGAGACCTGAGTCCTTTGGAGAGAACACTGCAGGGGCATCAGATGTAAAAACTACAGGCACCTCAGGGGGAAGGGAAGGGGGGGCACCACAGCCACATGAGTCCACGACGCCAGATCCACGAGGAGCCACCATGCCCACTGTACCATCCTGGGGAGTGCAAAGCCACAGTCTCTCAATGTCTCTACAGTGGGTGGGCTGCCCACTGTACCATCCTGGGGAGTGCTAAGCCACAGTCTCTCAATGTCTCTACAGTGGGTGGGCTGCCCACTGTACCATCCTGGGGAGTGCAAAGCCACAGTCTCTCAATGTCTCTACAGTGGGTGGGCTGCCCACTGGACCATCCTGGGGAGTGCAAAGCCACAGTCCATCAGGTGGATGACAGTCTCCACTGGTCAAGGAGGAGGCATGGTGGGCACAGTGAACCATAAACAGTGATTGAGACAGCGGTGCCCAGCGGAGCGGTGCTTGAGAAGAAGGGCCCAACGGAGCGGTGCTTGAGACGGCGGTGCCCAGCGGAGCGGTGCATGACAGGAAGGGCCCAGCGGAGCGGTGCTTGAGATGAAGGGCCCAGCGGAGCGGTGCTTGAGATGAAGGGCCCAGCGGAGTGGTGCTTGAGACGGCGGTGCCCAGCGGAGCGGTGCTTGAGACGGCGGTGCCCAGCGGAGCGGTGCATGACAGGAAGGGCCCAGCGGAGCGGTGCTTGAGATGAAGGGCCCAGCGGAGCGGTGCTTGAGATGAAGGGCCCAGCGGAGCGGTGCTTGAGATGGAGGGCCCAGCGGAGCGGTGCTTGAGACGGCAGTGCCCAGCGGAGCGGTGCTTGAGAAGAAGGGCCCAGCGGAGAGGTGGAGAGACAGCGGTGCCCAGCGGAGCGGTGCTTGAGAAGAAGGGCCCAGCGGAGCGGTGCTTGAGACGGCGGTGCCCAGCGGAGCAGTGCTTGAGACGGCGGTGCCCAGCGGAGCGGTGCATGACAGGAAGGGCCCAGCGAAGCGGTGCTTGAGATGAAGGGCCCAGCGGAGCGGTGATTGAGAAGAAGGGCCCAGCGGAGCGGTGCTTGAGACGGCGGTGCCCAGCGGAGCGGTGCTTGAGAAGAAGGGCCCAGCGGAGAGGTGGAGAGACAGCGGTGCCCAGCGGAGCGGTGCTTGAGAAGAAGGGCCCAGCGGAGCGGTGCTTGAGATGAAGGGCCCAGCGGAGCGGTGCTTGAGACGGCGGTGCCCAGCGGAGCGGTGCTTGAGACGGCGGTGCCCAGCGGAGCGGTGCATGACAGGAAGGGCCCAGCGGAGCGGTGCTTGTGATGAAGGGCCCAGCGGAGCGGTGCTTGAGATGAAGGGCCCAGCGGAGCGGTGCTTGAGATGAAGGGCCCAGCGGAGCGGTGCTTGAGACGGCGGTGCCCAGCGGAGCGGTGCTTGAGAAGAAGGGCCCAGCGGAGAGGTGGAGAGACAGCGGTGCCCAGCGGAGCGGTGCTTGAGATGAAGGGCCCAGCGGAGCGGTGCTTGAGACGGCGGGGCCCTGTTCAGCGGTGCTCTTCTGCCCCGCGGGCCCTGTTCAGCGGTGCTCTTCTGCCCTGCGGGCCCTGTTCAGCGGTGCTCTTCTGCACCGCTGGCCCTGTTCAGCGGTGCCTATCTCCACGGCGGGGCCCTGTTCAGCGGTGCTCTTCTGCACCGCGGGCCCTGTTCAGCGGTGCCTATCTCCACGGCGGGGCCCTGTTCAGCGGTGCTCTTCTGCCCCGCGGGCCCTGTTCAGCGGTGCTCTTCTGCACCGCGGGCCCTGTTCAGCGGTGCCTATCTCCACGGCGGGGCCCTGTTCAGCGGTGCTCTTCTGCCCCGCGGGCCCTGTTCAGCGGTGCTCTTCTGCCCCGCGGGCCCGGTTCAGCGGTGCTCTTCTGCCCCACGGGCCCGGTTCAGCGGTGCTCATCCAGCAGGTCAAGGGAGCCAGACCTGGCCTGGACTCCCGGCTCAGTCGCCCTCGGACCGTGACGTTTCTGGACCCTTCGGGGACGGACTCCTGGCCTCCTTAGTGTCCTCCTTCCCAGCTGGGATGTGGCATGTGGGGTCCACCTTCTCCGCACTCCTGCTGCCCTTCCGCTCCTTTGATGGGGCTCTCGGGCCCTTGCCTCCCCTAGATGGTGTGGGTGGTGAAGTGGCCGCACATTGCTCCTTGGGGGCAGCCCTGTCGGTCCTCGCACCGCGGCCCTTGTTTTTGCGGGTCCTCTTGCCGGGGGGGGGGGGGCTGGACGTGTCCTTGCTGCTGATGGATGTGTCACTGCTGGCAAAGGGTGGGCTCCAGAGCCCATGCACAACAGTGACACCCGAAGCTGGGCTGGTGGTGGCTGCGGTGCTCTTGGGACTCTTTGAAGATGGATGGGGGAGCTCATCGGGGGGAAAGAGGTCAAGGTTAGCCAGGAAAAGTTTTTTAGGGCCAAGGTAAAAGGTAGGAGAAGTGGAGATGGAAGTGGAGGTAGAGGAGGTGGTTGTAGGAGAGTCAGGTGTGCTGTCATTGGGTGAAGGTGCTGGTGCTGTAGGCTGTCGTGAGGTGGATGGCTGTTGGGTGGGTGGCTGCCTGCGTTTGTGTGTCGTGGAAGAGGGGGTGACAGACACAGTGGGAGAGGACACAGGGGACGTGTAAATGGCAGTGGGGGTGGTGACTGCACGAGTGTGGACTGTACTGGAGGGTGAGGTGGTGATGGAAGCACTGGCTGATGTTGGGGTGCATGCAGGTGTGAGTGTAGACGTCACAGGGAGGGAGGAGGGAGACGAGGAGGAGGGGGACACAGGGGTGGCAGTGGCTGTTGGCATGTCTGCATCTGGGTGTTGCTTGGGTGAGTGTTTGTGGGATCTGTGGTGCTTGTGTTTGGATGAGCTGCTCTTGGGTGTTGAGTTGTGTGCAGGCTGGTCTGATGGTGTGGATGGGATAGGCTGAGGGACAGGAGACAGAGAAAGGCTGGAGGCAGTAAGAAGAGGGAGGCTGGAAACAGGGACAATGGCTGCCGTCAGTGCTGAGGCCAGAGCAGTGAACGCTCGTTGATGGGCAGCCTGACCCGAATGAATGCCCTCCAGGTACGCATTGCTCTGTTGCACCTCCCTTTGCACACCCTGGATGGCATTCAAAAGGGTCGTCTGCCCAACAATGAGCGTCCTTACCAGGTCAATGAGCTCCGCACTGAGGGCAGCAGGGGCAACAGGGGCAGGGGCTGAGGTGCCTGGGGCGAAGGAGACGCGCGCCTTCCTGGGCGAACCGGCACGGAGCGAAGACTGAGGGGCTGCTGGGAGGGCGGGGCTGGTGCGCTGGGTGGCGGCTGTACCTGTAGAGGCAGGGGGCACGGATGTTGCCGCCACCGCTAGGGAGCTCCCGTCCGAGGACGTGTCGCTTTCGCTGCTCTCACCAGCGGTCCCCGTCGTGGTGCTCCCCTCGCCCTCCGGATCACTGGTGCCCTCGGTGTCTGTTCCTGGGCCCACCGGGGCCTTGTGTCCTGCAGCTCCCTCGTGCTCCGATGCCAAATCTCCTCCGCCTGATGATGCTAATGCACACATGCACAAGAAGATGAAGAGAAAGGGTGGGGGGAGAAAAAAGAAGACCAGGTTGAGTGCATGCAATGTCAACACCGTTGGCGGAGAGGACAGACACAGGAGCCTAATGCACTAAGCCGCGCATTCGGGGTACACTACTCAGTACTACTGACTAGGACAACAGGCCAAGAGACGTCAAACGCGCACATGGGAGATGCTGGACCTTCAATGGCTGTACTTGTCACCCTACCGAGGTGGCGGCCGGGGGCACAGGGCCATGCCTAAGGGAGAGGACTACACTACAGAATGCGCCCTGGCCTAATGTCACCCACAGCCCTCCTCCCCCACCCAGACGCCTCCACTGTGCAGAAAGATAGGAGAATGTGCTGATACTCACCCCCTTGTGTCTGCTGTGATGTCTTAAAGCACCCATCCAATTCTGGGTAAGCCACCGCCAGGATCCGGGACATCAGGGGGGTCATGGTGCGACTGGCACCCCTCCTAGGTTGGGAGGCCATCCCCAGCAGTCTTTCTGCGGTCTTCCTTGTTCCGCGGCGGATGTCCTCCCACCTCTTGCGGCAGTGGGTGCCCCATCTGTTGTGGACCCCCAAGTTCCGGACTTCCTTGGCGATGGCACGCCAAATCTCGATCTTCTGATGGGCGCTGACCTATTTGACATGTACAGGGTGGAAAGAAGGAATTCATCAATGACCTGCATGTTAGATGTGATTGGCCCCCCCCACCAACTTTGCCATATGGCACATGCTCTCATGTGTCGGGCGTTGCACTCCTCATTCGCCCCCCACCCCACCAACTTACATCCACCCCAATCCACACAGGCATAGCCCATTCCATGTGCACCCGGTGTACTCACTTGTTGGTCTGGAGGACCGTAGAGTACTGCATACTGGGGGAGGACCCCATCCACGAGCTTCTCCAACTCTTCAGACGTGAAGGCAGGGGCCCTTTCCCCAGTCGCAGCAGCCATTGTATCTTCCAGACCGAGGTCACAGCAGCACTTGCAGTATAGGTCCTCTCCTGTGGATGATCAGGTCTCGAGTGATTAAGCAGATAGAAAATGGCGGTCACGCCCGCGGCGGTGCGTACCGCGGTGGTGCGTACCGTGACCGCCGGCGCACTTCGTCATTGGCTCCTGAAACCCATAGGCTTCAATGTTAACCAATGTTGCTTTGCGCCGCGGTCTTCGACCGCCTACCGCCACGGTGTGCCCCGCCAGCGCATTGACCTCACATCCCATTGTCCCACTTCACAGGTCAGGCAGCCGCCATTTCAAGGGCCTACATGGCTTAATTTTGAATGCGACACACAGGCCTAGGCCTTGCATTGCCACACATACACGCCTTTCAACCCATTGCCATTCTTTAACTGTGCAAGCTGTCTGTACGTACCTGTGGTTTGGCTGACTCTGTGCTCCATGTTGTCCTTCCTAGGCACCGTCCGCTGGGACTTGCGATGAGAAGGAGGAATCCTCGCGTGTACCGACCGCTGGTTGACCTGTCCAGAATGGAAGAACGCCACATCATACTACGATACCGACTTGACCGAGCCACTATCCATGAACTGTGTGCCCAGCTGGAGCCAGCCCTGATGTCCCCCATCCGCCAACCCACAGGGATTCCCCCTCTGGTGCAGGTTTTGTCAGTCCTCCATTTTTTGGCAAGTGGGTCATTCCAGACCACAGTGGCCATGTCATCTGGAATGTCTCAGCCTATGTTTTCAAAGATTTTGAGTAGAGTGTTGTCTGCCCTGATGAAACTCATGCGGAGCTACATCATTTTCCCAGAGGAGGGTGACTTGCCTACAGTGAAGGGTGATTTCTATGCCCTTGGACATATCCCCAACATCATTGGTGCCATTGATGGGACCCATGTGGCTTTGGTACCCCCAAAAGACGATGAGCAGGTGTACAGAAACAGAAAAAGTTATCATTCGATGAATGTCCAGGTGGTCTGTTTGGCTGACCAGTACATCTCCCATGTAAATGCCAAGTTCCCAGGGTCAGTGCATGACGCGTATGTGATGCGAAATAGCAGCATCCCCTATGTGATGGAGCAGCTACAGAGACAACGTGTGTGGCTAATAGGTGACTCTGGTTACCCCAACCTGCCTTGGCTACTGACCCCAGTAAGGAATCCCCGGACCAGGGCAGAGGAACGGTACAATGAGGCCCATGGGCGAACTAGGAGGAACATCGAAAGGACCTTTGGCCTCCTGAAGGCCAGGTTTAGGTGCCTGCATATGATTGGGGGATCCCTGATGTACTCACCAAAGAAGGTGTGCCACATCATCGTGGCCTGCTGTATGCTTCACAATCTGGCATTGCGACGTCAGGTCCCTTTCCTGCAGGAGGATGGTGCAGATGGTGGTGTTGAAGTAGCTGTGGAGCCTGCGGAGAGTGAAGAGGAGGAAGACTCAGAGGACGACACAGACAACAGGGACAGAGTAATAGCACAGTATTTCCAGTAGCACACAGGTAATGATCACCCATGCCATTTTACATTTCCTGAAAGCCTCCTGCATCTCAACTTTGTCGGTTTCCCCCCAGACCTATGGACATGATGTTTGAATTTCCCTTCCCTTTTCTGTGCTGTATGAGTCACTGCGTGACCTCGGCTTGGTTGGCCCATGGACTAATGCTAAGTTACCTCGGTATGTGTAATTCACAATGTTCACAATACGTAATTGATATGTAATGTGTCATACATTTGTAAATAAGACAGCCTGAGTCCTGATTGATTTCAGTGCAATGTGTGATTTATTATTAGTGCATAGATATTGGTACATGATGGTGAAACAGTGATGGGTGGGGGTGGAGTAATGTCCATGGCGGAGTCCAGTTCTCAGTCTCACAGGTGCATAGTCCATACGCCTGTGGCAGGATGGAGCAGGGGCAGTTCAAGGTTTGACAGGGTGGCCATGTGGGACAGTGGGAGGACTTCAGGGGGTATGGGATGCTGGCGGAGGACTTGACATCCTACTCTGTCGTTTTTTTTTATCTCAGGCTCCTTTTGCGCGGCGGTTGTTGTTCAGCAGGAGGTGGGGTTCTGGGGGGCTGTCGTTGTGGTGGGGCCTCCTGTCCACTAGCGCCGGCGGAGGTGGTAGGCTGTTCCTGTTCCTGGCTAGTGACAGGGGCCCTGTGTGATGCCACATGG
Source organism: Pleurodeles waltl (assembly GCF_031143425.1). Classification (NCBI taxonomy): domain Eukaryota; kingdom Metazoa; phylum Chordata; class Amphibia; order Caudata; family Salamandridae; genus Pleurodeles; species Pleurodeles waltl. The sequence goes on along the minus strand of NC_090439.1, from coordinate 923,068,609 downwards.
TCCCGAAACGTGTCCTCTATGCGGTTCAGGGCCTGGACTATGCTCCCCATAGCGGTTGAGATGTTGGTTAGTTGGTCGCTGAACCCCATGTAGCGTTGCTCCTGCTGTGCCTGGATCTCCTGGAACCTGGCCAGTACCGTCGCCATCGTCTCTTGTGAGTGGTGGTAGGCAGCCATGATGGTGGTGAGGGCCTCTTGGAGAGTGGGTTCCCTGGGCCTCTCCTCCCCCCCCTGTCGCACAGCAGCCCTCCGAGTTGCCCTGTTTCCCTGGGCCTCTGTCCCCTGGACGGTGTGCCCACTCCCACTGCCCCCAGGTCCCTGTTGTTGTTGGGTTGGTGGGTTACCCTGGGGGCCCTGTAGTGGTAGACACACCGCTGCTTGACCTGTCCTAGAGACAGAGGCATGGGCCCGCTGGGTGGGAGCTGTGCGGTTGTTCCCAGAGGGGGTTGGGTCTGCAGTGGCCTGTGTCTGGGTGAGGGGAACCGACTGCCCAGAGGTCCCCGATGGTCCGGGCTGGTCGTCAGGTTCCAGGTCGACAGAGCTGCTGTCATCACTAGTGGCCTGTTCCGGGGGTGGGATGGACATTTCTGGTCCCTCCTGACCGGTGTGTTGTCGTTCGGGTCCTGCATGGGGTAAGAGGGTATGGTTATTGTTTCTGTGTGTGCATTAGCTTGCGTTTTATAGGTGCCCTTGTCCCCCAGTGCTGGCATTCCCTTGGGGGAGGTGTTGTGAGGGTGTTTTGTGGGGGGGGGGTGATGGGTATGTGCAGTGGTCATGCTTAGGTGATGGGTGTCCATAGTTTGGGGGTGGCATGCAGGGGTTGGTGTTGGGTGAGTTGTGCTGGGGAGACATTCTCAGGGAGGATGTGTGCTGGGGGGTTGGGGGTGAGGGTGGGGGTTAGCATGCTGGGGGTGGGGTGAAGTGGTTGGCCTTGTACTTACCAGAGTCCATTCCTCCGTGTACTCCAGCGAGGCCATCAGGATGCAGGATGTTGAGTACCTCCTGCTCCCATGTTGTGAATTCGGGTGGAGTGGGTGGGGGTCCCCCGCCAGTCTTCTGCACTGTGATGTTGTGTCACGAGACCATCGAGCGCACCTTCCCCCGTAGGTCGTTCCATCGTTTGCGGATGTCCTCTCTATTTCTGGGATGCTGTCCCACCGCGTTGACCCTGTCCACGATCCGCTGCCAGAGCTCCGCCTTCCTCGCTATGGTGGTGTGCTGGACCTGTGAGCCGAAGAGCTGGGGTTCCACTCTTATGATCTCCTCCACCATGACCCGGAGTTCTTGGTCCGAAAAGCGTGGGTGCCTTTGTGGTGCCATGGGGTGGGGTGTATGAGGTGTGGGGTGGTGTATGTGATGATGTGTGTGTTGGTGTGTGGTGCTTTGTGCTTCTATGTGGTGTGTGTGATGTTGCGGTGTGCCTCTGTGTGTCTGGCTATCTATTCTCTGATGTGTGTCTCTCTCTCCTTCGTCTCTGGTTTTTGTTGGTAGGGGTTTGTGGGTGATGTGGGTGTGTGTTTTATATGGTATTGGATGTGTGGGAGTGGTGTGTGTATGGGTTTCAGGTGTGTGCCTTTCAAATTGTCCAATGTGGTAGGGGTTTGTAAAGGTGTGTGTATTTTGACCGCGGCGGGGTCTACCGCCAATGGAACACCGCGGTTGAATGACCGCTGCGTGGATTTGCGGGTCATAATGGGATGGGCGTATTTCTGTTGGCGTGGCGGTGGAGGTTTGGTCTTCTCCAGTTTACCGCTGGCCGCTGATGTGGCGGACTGCAGTGGAGGGTGGATTTTCAGAGGTTTTGCAGTTGTGGGTCAGAATGTCCGTGGCGGCTGACCGCGGCCGCGGCGGTATTGTGGCGGCCTTCTGACCGGCGGTAAGCGGCTTTTACCGCCGAGGTCAGAATGACCCCCAAAGTGTTTTCTGTGTATGTTGAGACATTTTTACATTGAGATAGGGTGCATTTTACCTGATTTATGATGGATGCATTTAGTCAACATATCCTACTAAATATAAAAAATATAAAAAATAACAGGAAAAATTGAGGTGTATATACAGTTTCCCTTTCATTGTCTAATTATACAACTGTTTGTTCCATACTTTGTGCTACAACATTATGAAATGATCTGATCATTATACTAAGATCAACATTTTCAAATTATATTATTTAATGTATTTAAAATATTCTTTTCACTTGTTTTAGAACTTTTCACCTTCTCAACATGTTAAAAAAGAAAATCGTTTTGCAAAACATTTTCCAAGAGTAAGCTTGTTTATACAGTCGATGTATATAGGAGCGTATGCTCCTTCTTTTTCTCACTCAATTAGATTGACTGGTGATGATATACTAAGGGCCATATTTATACTTTTTGACGCAAAACTGCGCTACCGCAGTTTTGCGCCAAAAAGATTAGCGCCGGCTAACGCCATTCTGAAGCGCCATGCGGGCGCCGTATTTATTGAATGGCGTTAGCCGGCGCTAGCGGACAGGCGCTGCCTGGTGTGCGTGGAAAAAAACCACGTACACCAGGCAGCGCCGGCGTTGGGGAAAATGGCGTTAGGGCGTCTTAAAATGGGGCAAGTCAGGTTGAGGCAAAAAAATCGCCTCCACCCGATTTGCGCCATTTTTAACGACGCCCAGATGCCATTTACATGACTCCTGTCTTAGTAAAGACAGAAGTCATGCCCCCTTGCCCAATGGCCATGCCCAGGGGACTTATGTCCCCTGGGCATGGTAATTGGGCATTGTGGCATGTAGGGGGGCACAAATCAGGCCCCCCTATGCCAAAAAAAAAATAATAAAAAAAAAAATTATACTTACCTGAACTTACCTGAATGTCCCTGGGATGGGTCCCTCCATCCTTGGGTGTCCTCCTGGGGTGGGCAAGGGTGGCAGGGGGGGTCCCTGGGGGCATGGGAGGGCAGCTGTGGGCTCATTTTGAGCCCACAGGTCCCTTAACGCCTGCCCTGACCCAGGCGTTAAAAAGAGGCGCAAATGCGGGGTTTTTTGCCCCGCCCACTCCCGGGCGTGATTTTTGCCCGGGAGTATAAATACGACGCATTTGCGTCGCAGTCATTTTTTTAGACGGGAACGCCTACCTTGCATCTCATTAACGCAAGGAAGGCGTTCACGTAAAAAAATGACGCTCATTCCTCATACTTTGGCGCTAGACGCATCTAACGCCAAAGTATAAATATGGCGTTAGTTTTGCGCCGAATTTGCATCGAAAAAAACGACGCAAATTCGGCGCAAACGGAGTATAAATATGCCCCTAAGGGCCTTGCAGGGATGAGACTGCCGTCAACACGGCAGCCCCATTCCCAGTCATATTACTATGCTCCCACCAGGCTGACTGGTGGGAACATCATATTATGACGTTCCTGACAGTCACCCCGATGGGAACAGTGTTACGGTATTAAGGGAGCCGAGGCCAATACCATAGCACAACTGAACCCTCGAAATGTGCACTGTCTGCAAAGCAAACAGTGTGCACCCTTAGCGTGCTGGGCAGGGGGGCCCCTCCACTGCCACTATATGTTTGTGGGCAGTGCAGGGGCCCCTTGTGGCCCCCAACACTTCCTTTCCAACAGCCTTTTCATGGAGGTTGAACCGCCATGAAAAGGCTGGTGGCAAGGGGACTTGTGATCAGCCCGTCAGCGCTTAACTCCGCACCTCTCTGGCTGACCACATGTCCAACTGCCACCAGCCTGTCAGGAGACATGTTCCTGGTAGGGACAGGGGTCCCCTGGCGGTCTGACGGCCAGGGTCGTAATGTAGTGGTCGGACCGCCTGGAGTGCAGCGGTCAACGACCACCGTGAGGGAGGCGGTCTCCGACCGCCAGCCTTGTAATGAGGCCCTAAATGTTTACTTTATTGGATCACTATTCAAAATGTCGCAGTGATCCTAATCTACTAAAATGTGTAAAATACAACATATTTTGCAAAGTCGTAATTGAGGCAATAGATAATTACATATCAGTCAGCAGGGAGGCAATGTCAGTATTAAAGAGAAAATGTGGAGATTAAATGCACTTAGGCCCTCATTCAGCCGCCTGCCAAGATCGGACTGCCGGGCGGCCGCCAATGCAGCCACACCGCCGCTGCGGCCATTTGGAGATCCCCGCTGGGCCGGCAGGCAGAAACCTAGTTTCCGCCCGCCGGCCCAGCGGGGATCTCGGCCGCAACACAGGAGCCGGCTCCAAATGGAGCCGGCGGTGTTGCGGCCGTGCAACGGGTGCAGTTGCACCCGTCGAGCTTTTCACTGTCTGCTATGCAGACAGTGAAAAGCTGCACGGGGCCCTGTCAGGGGGCCCCTGCACTGCCCATGCCAGCTAGCTATGCAGACAGTGAAAAGCTGCATGGGGCCCTGTCAGGGGGCCCCTGCACTGCCCATGCCAGTGGCATGGGCAGTGCAGGGGCCCTTGTGGGCAGTGCAGGGGCCCCCAGGGGCCCGCGACTCCCCATACCAAAAGCCTTTTCCTGGCGGTTCAAACCAGCGGTAGGGGGACTCGTAATCCCCTGGGCAGCGACTCCTGCCAGGGCCATTGTGGCGGGAAACCGTAATGACCAGGGAAGCACCGCCAGCCTATTGGCGGTGCTTCCATCATTTCAGCCCTGACGGTCTTGTACCGCCAGGGTTGTAATGACCCCCTTAATGTACAGTTAGTAGGTAATATAGGCCCTCATTGTGACATTGGCGGTAAATCCCATTAAATGCACTTAGGCCCTCATTCAGCGGCCCGCCAAGATCGGACCGCTGGGCGGCCGCCAATGCAGCCACACCGCCGCTGCGGCCATTTGGAGATCCCCGCTGGGCCGGCAGGCAGAAACCTAGTTTCCACCCGCCGGCCCAGCGGGGATCTCGGCCGCAACACAGGAGCCGGCTCCAAATGGAGCCAGCGGTGTTGCGGCCGTGCGACGGGTGCAGTTGCACCCGTCGCGCTTTTCACTGTCTGCTATGCAGACAGTGAAAAGCTGCACGGGGCCCTGTCAGGGGGCCCTTGCACTGCCCATGCCAGTGGCATGGGCAGTGCAGGGGCCCTTGTGGGCACTGCAGGGGCCCCCAGGGGCCCGCGACTCCCCATACCACCAGCCTTTTCCTGGCGGTTCAAACCGGCGGTAGGGGGACTCGTAATCCCCTGGGCAGCGACTCCTGCCAGGGCCATTGTGGCGGGAAACCGTAATGACCAGGGAAGCACCGCCAGCCTATTGGCGGTGCTTCCATCATTTCAGCCCTGACGGTCTTGTACCGCCAGGGTTGTAATGACCCCCTTAATGTACAGTTAGTAGGTAATATAGGCCCTCATTGTGACATTGGCGGTAAATCCCATTAAATGCACTTAGGCCCTCATTCAGCGGCCCGCCAAGATCGGACCGCCGGGCGGCCGCCAATGCAGCCACACCGCCGCTGCGGCCATTTGGAGATCCCCGCTGGGCCGGCAGGCAGAAACCTAGTTTCCACCCGCCGGCCCAGCGGGGATCTCGGCCGCAACACAGGAGCCGGCTCCAAATGGAGCCAGCGGTGTTGCGGCCGTGCGACGGGTGCAGTTGCACCCGTCGCGCTTTTCACTGTCTGCTATGCAGACAGTGAAAAGCTGCACGGGGCCCTGTCAGGGGGCCCTTGCACTGCCCATGCCAGTGGCATGGGCAGTGCAGGGGCCCTTGTGGGCACTGCAGGGGCCCCCAGGGGCCCGCGACTCCCCATACCATCAGCCTTTTCCTGGCGGTTCAAACCGGCGGTAGGGGGACTCGTAATCCCCTGGGCAGCGCTGCTAGCAGCGCTGCCCTGGCGGATTACTACTGCCAGGGCCATTGTGCCGGGAAACCGTAATGACCAGGGAAGCACCGCCAGCCTATTGGCGGTGCTTCCATCATTTCAGCCCTGACGGTCTTGTACCGCCAGGGTTGTAATGACCCCCTTAATGTACAGTTAGTAGGTAATATAGGCCCTCATTGTGACATTGGCGGTACATCCCACTTACCGCCACAATGATGGCCGCCAACTTACCACTGTGGCAGCGGAAATCTGTTCACCATATTATGACACACACACACACCAATCCGACAGAATTCAGCCACAGACACAAATCCGCTAGCCCAAAGGTCAGTGATAAAGGGGCAGCATCAAAACCCACGCCGTTACGCCAACAGAACAACACCCACCACATTATGACCCACGAATCACCACAGCGGACTTTCACACCATCTGAACATTCATGGAGTGAAAACTCTTATGATTCCGAACACCTTTTCATTCTGGCGGGGGGAGGGACAAATGCAATATGTGTTTCATCAATCGCCCCAGTTATGTTGGGGATTTGTCCCATTGCATTAAACTCGGCCTTCACTGTGGCCAAATCCTCAACCTGGGGGAAAACAATGTAGCTGCACATGTCTTTTATCAGGTCAGACAACACTCTTGTCAGCACGTTTGAGAACATTGGCTGTGACATTCCTGCTGCCAAGCCTACTGTCACTTGGAAAGAACCAGTTTCCAGGAAATGGAGTACTGATAGCACTTGCACAAGAGGGGGGATCTCAGTGGGGTGACGGATATCAGATATCAGGTCAGGCTCCAATTGGGCACACAGCTCTGTGATTGTGGCCGTGTCAAGTCTATAGGTGAGGATAATGTGCCCGTCCTCCAGTGTTGCCAAGTCCACCAGGGGTCTGTACACAGGGGTATATTTCCATCTCCGATTCATCTGCAGCGGTAGGAATCTAAGGGAAACAAGAATGAGGAGCCGGTCACAACCTGAACAATGGAGCTACAACAGTAGTTTGCATTCTGTAAACATGTAATGGGTCAGTGTGATTTGTCCAGTATGGGCCAATACCTCTTGTGATGCAGCATTATTCCAGAGGCCTGCCCCCCCCCCGAAATGGCATCCACCTGGCCTGTGTGGAGGGACAGGTGGAAGTGAGGTAATTCCAATGACGTTGTGCGCCATTGCGGGAGGTGGTCGGGAACTGCAGTGCAACTCCTCATTGGTTAACATTGGGCCCTATAGGGTACAGTGGCCAATGGTGATCTACACCGGCAGTGACGGTATGCACCATCCTGGACGTGACCAACATTTTCTATCATATTCCTCACTTGCTACCTGACCTTCCATAGGAGAGGACCTACACTGCATGTGCTCCTATGACCTGTGTCTGGAACCTACCGTGGCCCGTGTGACTAGGGAAAGAGCCCCTGCCTTCACTTCGGAGGAGTTGGAGAGACTGGTGGATGGGGTCCTACCCCAGTACGGACTGCTGTATGGGCCTCCAGACTAACAGGTGAGTACACTGTGGGCACGATGCATGTGGGAAGGACGCATGGAGTGGTGTGTGTGAAGGCCTCATGCAAGGGGGCGGATGTCCTCTTGGTGGCATACAGGTTCTGTGCTGTGCTATGTGTGTGCCTGTGGTGATGGAAACGGGTATGGTGGGCCATATGTGTAACAGGCTGGATTTATTGTCTAATGGTATTTCCCTGTGTGTATTGCCTTTGCAGGTCAGCGCCCATCAAAAGAAGGGTATATGGCATGCCATCGCCAAGGAGATGCGGACCCTGGGGGTCTATGGCAGGTTGAGCAACCACTGTCACAAACGGTGGGAGGACCTGAGACGCTGGGCACGGAAGACGGCAGAGACCCAGTTGGGGATGCCTTCCCAATGAGGAAGGGGTGTCCGACGAACCCTGACCCCCCTGATGACCCGCATACTGGCGGTGGCATATCCAGAGCTGGATGGATGCTAGAGGGCATCACAGCAGCCACAAGGGGGTGAGTACAGTGCCCATCATTACAACTTACACATGGTAGTGTGGTATTCGGGTGGTGGATGTGTGTCAGTGGGTGCCCCTAGGCCAGGCCTGACATTGCAGATAGGTCCCCAGGTGGCTAGAATTCTGTAGGGATAATCCTGTTACCTAGCTCGTAGACATCCACTACTGGTCAGTGCTGTGTGAGTCCCAGGTGTGCTGCATTTGCTGGTGTGTGCCCCTCCCCATGCCTTGGTGGCTAGCAATATCACTGGTAGTGCAATGCATAGTGCGTAGGCCTGTTTCCTGTGTGTGAGGGTGTTATGTATGCCAACAGTGGTGTTGGTGCAGCCATTGACCCAGTGTATCCTTTGTCTCTCTCCCCCCTTTCCTGTTTTCTCATCCTGTCATAATGTGCATTAGCATCATCAGGCGGAGGAGCAGAGGTACCAGTGATGGAGGGAGCTGCATCCCACAGGACCCAGGAGGAAGGGTCCACCGATGCGGAGGGCACCAGTGGGACGGAGGACGAGGGGAACACCACAGAGGAGTCTGGAGGGGACACTTCAGACAGAGATACCTCCTCTGATGGAAGCTCCCTGGTGGTGGCGGACACTTCTGTGATCACCCCAGCTACAGGTACAGCTGCCCCCCCCTGTATCAGCACTGCCCTCCCAGCAGCCCCCAATCGAGTTGCCCGTGCCCGCTCACCCAGGAGGGTGGGCATCTACTTCGACCCAGGCACCTAAGGCCCTGCCCCAGTAAGCCGTGCTGCCCTGGGGCAGGGCCTGAAGTGCCTATTGACCTCCTGAGATCCATCTCTGTAGGGCAGTCAACCATTGTGAATGCCATCCAGGGGCTGGCAGCCCAGATGCAACAATCTAATACATTCCTGGAGGGCATTCACACTGGATTGGCGGCCCAACAGAGATCGATGCAGGCTCTGGCCTCCTCTCTGATGGTAGCCATTGTCCATGTTTCTACCATCCCCCCTCCAACTTCCACTGCCCAGTCCAATTCTTCTCACCCCAACACATCCCAAGCACACACACAGATGAGCATGCACACAAGACAACACCCAAGAGTGTTACAGGCAAACACAAGAACCACACTTAGTCCCACAGGCACTCGCACAAACATCATCCAGTTGCAGGCACAACAACATCCACTATTTCCACTGTCTCCCCCTCTTCCTCCTCCTCCACCTCCCACCTCGTTACGTCAACACTCACACCTGTATGCACTACATCATCATCCACTACCAGCATCATCACCACACCTAGGAGAACACACACCTCACTGGCAGACACCTCCACAGCATCCATGCACACGTCCCCTTTGTCCTCTCCCACTGTGTCTGTGCCTCCCTCCTAAAGTACACAAACCCAAGCACTCAGACACCCAACAGCCATCCACCTCACAACAGCATACAGCCCATGCACCTGCACCCAAATCCAACAGACAGACACCTCCAACAACCACTCCCTAATCCTACACTCCCATTCCTTCTCCCTCTTCCCTCCCCAATGTCCCTAAAAACTGTTCCTATCCACCACTGACCTCTTTCCTACCACTCCCCCTGTCCTGCACGCATGGCCAGGGTATGACAAACCCAGCCAAGGACCTTAGCCACACAGTCAATGGGCCCAGTTCCATCCGCAACCACTCGTGGTAGAAAGGAATCCAGGCCACATTTACTGAAGGGGAAGGAGCCTGCACCAGCCAGACTAAAGGGGAAGGAGCCTGCACTAGCAGGCAAGAAGGGCAAGGACCCTGCACCTGCCACCCGCAAGGCCAAGGAGCCTGCACCAGCAGGCAGGAAGGGCAAGGAGCCTGCACCTGCCACCTGTAAGGCCAAGGAGTCTGCAACAGCAGGAAGGAAGGGCAAGGAGTCGTGCCAGCAGCTGTAACGGAGCCCCCACCACCGAGCATGGATGTGCATCCATCTGAGGGTGCAGGGGATGTGCAGGAGCCTTCCCCCACCAGCAGCACCACCGCAGTGCATCCATTTGAGGGTGCAGGGGATGTGCAGGATCCTCCCCCCACCAGCAGCACCACCACAGTGCATCCATCCGAGTGTGCAGGGGATGTGCCAGAGCCTCCCACCACCACCAATACAGTGCAGCTGTTACCGCCGGTGGACAAAATGTAATCCTGCGTCCATGGGCTGCTGTGTGGCCTGTCCACTCCAGAACCAGTGGTCAAGACACCCACTCCGGAGACTGTGGCCTATCACTCCCCAAGACCAAGCACAAGGCATGTTGCCCCCTCCAGAACCAGTGGGAAGACACCCACTCCAGAGACTATGGCCTTGCACTCCCCAGGACCAAGCACAGGCATGTGGCCCCCTCCAGAACCAGTGGGCAAGACACCCACTCCAGAGACTGTGGCCTTGCACTCCCCAGGACCAAGCACGGGCATGTTGCCCCCTCCAGAACCAGTGGGCAAGACACCCACCTGAGAGATTGTGGCCTTGCACTCCCCAGGACCAAGCACAGGGCATGTTGCGCCATCAGAACCAGTGGGCAAGACACCCACTCCAGAGACTGTGGCCTATCACTCCCCATGACCAAGCACGGGCATGTTACCCCCTCCAGAACCAGTGGGCAAGACCCCCACCTGAGAGACTGTGGCCTTGCATTCCCCAGGACCAAGCACAGAGCATGTTGCCCCCTCCAGAACCAGTGGGCAAGACACCCACCTGAGAGACTGTGGCCTTTCGCTCCCCAGGGCCAAGCACGGCATGTTGCCGTCTCCAGAACCAGTGGGCAAGACACCCACCTGAGAGACTGTGGCCTTGCACTCCCCAGGACAAAGCACACCCACTCCAGAGACTGTGGCCTATCACTCCCGAGGACCAAGCACGGGCATGTTGTCCCCCCAGAACCAGTGGTCCTGTTTCAGCTCCTGGCTGAGGTGCCCCCCGAGGTGCCTGCCTATTTACCAACTGATGCCCCTGCAGTGTTCTCTCCGTGTTAATGCAAGTGACAAGTAGGGCCTTGGACTTTGGCCTGTGGCTATGTGGCTCATGCAAAATGAGTACTGGGCTGTCTCCCTTGTTCTGTACATTTGTATATATCTGTTACATTGCCTAAATTATTATTTATACTGTGTTGATCTTATTACATTCACTTTGGTAAATTCTTTTTGTCCTTACATTATTCAGCCGATTTAGAGGATTAACTTGTTTTCTTGTACAGCTGGTTGTGTGTATGGTGTGTGTGTGGGGTATGTATGGTACGTGTGTGTGTCACTCTCGTTTTCCTCCCCCTCCCATGTGTGCTAGCAAGCTGTACTCACCGTCGTCGTCTTTTCGTTGGTGTTTGTGGTGGAGCAGAACGTAGAATATCATTGGAAAAACATGCAGTTTGGGGTCTATGGCGGCGTGGTTCTTCTCTGTGTCTCCAAAGGTGATTCCTTTCACTTCTGAGGTCTGGTTCCGCCAGGCTTTTGATGTTGTTGGTACTGCCACAGGAAAGGTGGCAGAATGTCTGGTCATAATATGGTGGACGGAACTTTGACTTCTGCCTGGCTGTAAGGGGATACCACTGTGGTGCCTGTTGTTTCCACCCTGGCGGTTGGTGTGGTACATTGGCTGTCTTTCGGAGATCTTTCCGCCATGGTCATAATTTGGCAGTAGTTACCACCAGCCTGTTGCGGTATTGCTGACACTTTATCACCGACCGCCAGGGTCGTAATGAGGGCCATAGTCTTTATGGTAATTGTGAACTAATTACCAGTAGAAATTTAGCTTGCAAGAATAAGAGCACAGCACCTCAAGAATGTAAAGCACAGACAAAGTGAAATGGTATTATGGTCTACATATGAGCCTTAGACAACTTGGTATACTGTATGAGTATAAACAAAAAATTGGGCCTACCTCTGGAAAGCTTTTATCCACCTAACTTCAATTTAGGTACATTAAATCTTCACATTGTGAATGGAAAAGCAAGGGTTTTTTGTCTGTAGAAAATAAAGGTAAGTTTCAACATAACCATTAGTTATTCAAATGAATGTTCCTGTTGGTGGAAATCCTGTATGAATAAACTTTATGTTTGTGAGTGCTGGCTGCCAGAGATTTCCAGGAATTCGCCTGGGACTCATAATGAATGACATGAATGTTAGCCATTTACTTCCCATTGCAACTATTACTTTCTAGGATAGTCCCTAGTAAGCTAGAGTTAGGCTTCATATCATTTAACAAATAACCTTCTCCTATTTGGGGAACCAATATTGTATCTGCATTGGTTAAATGCTAATGCACATATTTTAAACTAGAACTGGAAACTGCATTTTCCATGTTTGTGTACCTCATCCCATGGAAGACATTTTAAGTTTCAATGTAAGAAATTGGATTATTATTTGAGGATGGTGACTACCCACCTCAAGGAATAATCACAACTCTTGTCAACGTGAACCCTTAAAGCCACTAAATGACCCTTATCTCAGCCCCCTGGTAGCTATGGCATAGAGCAGACACGCTTACCTTAGGGCAATGTGTAAAGTGTTCATGAAGTATAAAAACAATAATAAAGGCAAAACACCAAGAAGTAAAAATCCCAAATCAAGTTAGTAAATAGAGAAAAATTTAATGAACAAATTGACAAAAAGTGACAATCACATAAAGAGAACCATAGATATGAATTTTTAAAGATTTAAGTGGAATTATTGCCAAAAAACACAACGCTCCAATGACAGTCAATGACAGTCAATGGTGACAGTAGACTAGGACCTAAACATAATTTGAGGCTGACCGTGATTGCTCTGGTTATAGGTCTGTCAGGTTCCTCAGTGGACAGACTTCTATTTGCAGCCCTGGAGTGATGAGAAAATCTGTGAGTACAGGTTTAGATGGTCCTTGTTTGCCAAATGTTGGGGCGACCCCTTCTGGTAACCACAATGCCACTGACAAGGGAACGGCTAAGCAGCTAGTGCCCTACAGAAGGAGCCCCCAAGAGGAAAAACCCAGAAGGGGAAAAAAACTCCAGGGGGGCGGATGAGGACTGATACTGAAGGTAGAAGACCAGGACTGCAGCAAGGCTCAGAAGGTGCAGATAAGGCTAGTGGAAATGCCAGAACCTGGAGAATATAAAGGTTCAGAAGGGAAGAAACAGGAGTAGGAATCACCACCAGGCGCAAGGAGACACTAGCAAGAGCGATGATACACCAGCAGAAGCGATGGGACAGCAGCAGAAGCGATGATGCACCAGCAGGAGCAAAGACATACCAGCAGGAGCGAGGAGTGTTGCAAAGAGAAAGACAGTTCTTTTCTTTATATACCCAAAAACAAGCAGTGACATAGAGGAAGATGTGAGGCCGCCATGATGAATTTGGAAATGCTGGCAGGCATACATTATAGAGCCTCCATGATGGATTGGTTATGTAAAAACCCTTCCTCAGGAATTCTCGGAAGAAGAAGCTACAGGGAGAAAGAATATGGCCCCCAAGGAGAGGAATGCCTGCAGCCCAGCTGACAAGCAAGGCAAAAATTGGCCATCCAAGGTCCCTTGCAGGGCTCCCAAGACTGCAGGTAAGTTCATGGGGTGTCCCGCTATACAACATGGGATACCAAGGAGGCAGTGGATGGAGCTGCGAGTCATGCGGCTACCAGTGGCGTGACAGACACCAAGTTGATTAGTCCAGTTCCCATCCCCCCATTAGTCTTCAAACTTACTGACAAAGCCATGAGAACTTTTGTTTGGTCAGGCAAGGGAACTCGGCTCAAAGGGGGTCATTATGACCCTGGTGGTCGGTGTAATAGTGGCGACAGTACCTCCAACAGGCTGGTGGTACATACCTTCACTATTATGATATTGGCAGTTTGGCCAAAGTCAAACAGCCAAGTTAACACACTGACCGCCACGGTGGTAATGACCACCGGGCTAGAGACTATAGTCTCCAGCCTGGCAGCCGTCACTAGGCCGCCCATGGAATTTTGACCCCGCCCACCGCCATGGTTTCTGTGGTTTCTGTACCACCACAGAAACCATTGCGGTAGGCACTATCAATGTCAGGGAATTCCTTCCCTGCCGCTGATAGGGTTCTCCACCCGCCCCCTCCACCTCCCTAGAGCTCTCCCCTACCCCCCACCCTCTCCCGACCCCCCATAAACACACATACACGCACATACATATACACCCATAAACACACGCATATACACATTCACCCACACATGCATACATTCATACACACTCACAGCAACACTCACAAACATACACCCAGGCAATCACACGACAAAACATGCACGTACACACACACACACACTCATGCACACACACATTACACACACATGCACGCATTCAAACACAGTCACACACACCCCTACACACACACACACACACACAAAACACCCCCCTCCCCTGTCGGAGAACCTGACTTACCTGCTTGCAGGGGGTCCTCTGGCAGGAGACGGGACGCTGCTCTGCTGCCAGCAGCAGCGTCCGCCAGCAAAACAACGCCAGGCCGTATCATGGGACATGATAGAGTAGGCAGCGTTTTGCTGGCGTGTCGCTGCTGCTGGCAGCAGCGCCACCTTACCTTCGTCCACCGCCATGACCGTAGCATCAATTTCTGGTGGAATTCCGGCTATGGTCATGGTTCGATGGATGGTCAGTAGCCACGGCGACGGTATGTTGGCGGCCGTCGCCGTGGCGGTAAGCAGCATTTTCTGCCAATCTTGTAATGAGGGACACAGTGTCTAAATTCTATACAGCTACATCATAAGGGGGGTCAGACTACCAGATATATCTTTAGCCAAGTCATCAACTTTCTTCGCTTGCCAGATTGTTGACTGCCCATCCCTATAGTGGGTAATCATTGAAAGAACTGACTTAGGTAAAGTTTCGAAACTCATTGGCCTCTATAAACCACGATTCAACTGTCATTCCTCCGTCTACCATCAAATCTTCATATGAGCTTGGATTAGGTTTTATAAACAAATAACCAACAATGCTCAGGCATAATTCAGGTCTGTTAATTGGTGGCCATACTTTCAGAAACCATAAAGCTGTACGAGAAATCAGACTGAAATATTTCTACTTTAGAATATTACACGATTAGTGCTGGTCTTCAGCCAAATTGTGTGCTGCAAAACTATTCATTTGTGACACCTGTTGGAGATGTTTCTCCTCATGCTGTGACCTTCTCTACATCCTTTGCTCTTGTCCACATCTCTCCTTTTATGTTTTTTTCCCAAAAACATACCATGGACAGATACTAGGCCTGAAGAGAGAGGAGGAACTAGTTTGCAGTGCTGTGCAGCTGTGGAGAAATGGTTGGGCTGTAGAGCACCGAAGTGCTTGGAGGAGATTCTGATTATGTTTATAGATATTTCTATTTGTAAAATATAGTTTTGAATATAATTTCACAATCATGCCATTTTGTTTAATCTGCACTAATACCTTTAGTGTTTCTGTTCTCCTCCAAACTTTGTTTGCAGGGCTTTCTGATGACTTTTCCTTATTTTCTCACAGAGCCAACCCAAAACACACAGAGATACCTGCTCAGTCAAGTGTAAATTCTAGAGCAGCCATACTCATTGTAGGGTTTAGTGGGTTCTTACAGCCCTCCCAACTTTTACATGGGGCTTATTGATGAACAGCAGCACTAGGCTGTTATTTGCTTAACTGAGCACTAACGTTCAGAGATATGTTAAACAAATGGACAAGCATTTTATTGCACATCAACTGCAGTAAAGTATAAGAAACACAAAAGTTGTCCTGTAGCCCATATCGTAAGGACACCTTAATGTTTAAAGACATTGTGATACAAACATACAGATATGATAGTCTGCTCAAAAATCAGTAAAGTGTATTTCCTTAGCATGCAGAAGAAGTTCATCATAGCACATGATATTATATCACTGCATTGAGAGGTATTTTTTAAAAGTGACAGTTATGAAACACAGACTCATGCCTTCCTTGTATGCCACTGATGACAATGCCATTCATCAACCAAGAGGCCAGTCAGTTGTCATGCGCACCCTTTGTTTGACCTTGGATGTTGTTATCAGTGGGCCAGCATTAGTGTCAATTAAATCAGCCACAGAACATGGTTTTGTATAGCACACCTCCTGAACACATGCACTTCAAGGTGCTTCTATATGTTATAATGAAGAAAATGGCAGCAAAGTCAAATAAAACAAAACAATAGCTTACATCACACATTTGAGTTAAACAGGGAACCCAGGCCTAAGTTTTCTCCTGGTTTCACATTGTGCCTTTCAGGCACTACATTTTTTTTTTCCTCTTTCATTTCATATCAAATGTTAGTGCTTTGTCTTTATTTTTGGGCACATGAAGTCAATCACATGAAGGTTCAGCTTGTTTTGGATTGAGATCCCAAGAGAACCACTGGCTCACCAGACACTTGGCTCACCCATCTCTATCACATAATTGCAATTAAGAGGACAAATAGGAAGGACATAATTTGACATCCATCAAACAATTAGGTGAATCAGTAGCTTGGACTCCCTGTATGATGGTTCATAACTTTCTCACTACACCGCATTTTAGTGAATGTGTTATGAGACTGGGTGTTCTTTACCCCATGGGTAAAATTAAATGATTGTTGGGTTATTATCCTGTTTTCTTATCACATCGTTACCACCAGGACATAGTTTGCTTTAAGTTCTTCACAGTTATGTAAAAAAATAGATGTTGAATAATGACCCCCTTTGAGCCGAGTTCCATTGCCCATGAGCAGACAATTTGTCAAATGAAGAGGCTGGGATTAAAAAAAATCATGTCTCCTGGTTCCATAGATTCCATTTTATTCATTACACAACAGTTAGGGTGTGAGTGGTTTCAGTGTTGAGACTCATATGATAATCTCACTAATGAAATGCCACTGTGTTGTGAAAAACACTATACTTTAAATAGAGCTCTCAACCAGTATACCTTGGCAAAGTGGTAGAGCCAGGATTAATCCCCAAGGCCCCTAGTGCCATGGCTAAACCTTTCCCAATGTATCTCATCTAGTGGTTTTGTGCTTAGCCACTTCAGTGAATAGCACACCTTGTTGAAGATCCTTGTCAAACATTTTTAATAGCTGTTTCTACCTTATTTGAGCCAGTTTCTAGCACTCCCAATGTTGAGAGATAGGAGGCTCAAAGCATAAGGAGATTGTAAGGCCTAAGATTCCATTTAACTCCAATTTAATGATCAAGTTGCTTCCTTTCCTTTTGCCAAAGGGGGTGAGAGCAAGCAGAGATGGCTTACTTTAGTGTGTAGTAATGGCATAGCAAGGCAGATGCAGCATAACAGTACTGTCAAATCTATGTCTCTTCTAAGGACTAGCAACCTAATTTAGAGGGCAATATAGAGTAAAACCCTCAAAATAACTCCACAACTCACAGTCCATGACATGTGCTTGCTTCAGTCCCCCTATGTCCACCTTACAACCCCAACCGACACTACTCTGCTGGCATTAATGAAGCCCTCATTCACATAATAGTCCATACTTTTTGGCCCCAGGGAAAATGTTTGAGTACCCGTGGTCTAAAGAGCAGTTTTAAGCATCTCCAGAGAACTCCTGGCCTCTTAAGGTACTGCAAGTTCATCAAGCACCAAAATTATTGTCAAGCATGTTGACACTCTGCATCTTGGATAGAAGACTAAGGGGGTCATTCTGACCCAGGCGGTCACCGACCGCCAGGGCCAACGACCGCGGAAGCACCGCCAACAGGCTGGCGGTGCTTCCTGGGCAATTCTGACCGCGGCGGTAAAGCCGCGGTCAGAAAAGGGGAACCAGTGGTTTCCTGCCGGTTTTCCCCTGGCCCAGGGAATCCTCCATGGGAAGCAGCGCTGCCATGGGGATTCCGACCCCCTTTCCGCTATCCCGAAAACCGGCAGGAACAGGATGGCGGGAACGGCGGGAACTGGCGGCGGGAACTGGCATGGGCAGTGCAGGGGTGTGGTTGGATGACACTTCATCGACCCCTGCATGTCGACGTGGTCCGAAAGTCTTTGAGTGCGAGGTTCCCCGCTTCCCGACGGCTACGAAGGACTGCTGCCCTGGCTATCGCCCTGATTTGGACCCTTGATGTTTGGTAGAGCGAAACGATAAGACGAGTCTTCTGGTGACGTCATCGATATTTTCAGTTAAGTATAAGTGGAGCGTCTCCCAGTCCCTAGTTGGACACTTGATTTGGTCCTTAGTTGGACATTTGGTTTGGTATCCCTTCGGGATCACTTTGATTTGGAACTTGCAAGTACCAAAGCCGAAGGACTCGTGTATTCACGAGACTATCGTAAACGATAATCCTTTGAAGTTTGAAGCTAGACTAGTGAGCGAAGATGCCTGGTCTTAGCAGACTTGGAAATTTGTTTTGTCTTGGTTGTAAAAGGGACTCCCGGTTGGAGGACTCATATCCGGTTCCTCCGATTGGAACTCCAACCTATGAACTATATGTGAAGCACGGAGTAGGCCCCATCACGTTTAATAAAGTATGGGTCCGCTATTCTTGGAAATAATTGAGAAAAGTTTTCTTTTCTCTTGTAAAGATGACTTACAACTAGGATCTGCAAACGGTTCTGTAAGTAAATTGCGACGGCGCTATTTATGAAAAATGGCTAAAGCGCGCTGTATTGTGTGTACTGAGTGTTTTCTGTTTATATCTGAAATGAGCTCAATGTGTGTTTGTGGGTCTTCTTGATGTTTACAGTTTGTTAAGTAAAATGTTGGTTAATTAATATTAAGTAGAAACTTAGAAAAAATCCAGAAATGAACCATGTGATGTGCTAACATAGCTATATGTTGCTCTTTAATTTATAGAATGAGCAATTGTGCACATATACAAAACTGCCGTTAAATGCTTAATAAATTAGAAAACACATTCAATAGATCTAAATAGGGCCCCCCAAAAAAAAAAGAAATTATCTATTTTTGCAAAAAAAAATAAAAAATTACAGCATTTTTCTTAGATGCATTGTATTAGATGTTCACAGGCAAACTTTTCAGCTGCAGTATATTTGATAGGAATGTTCAATTCAGCCAGCACTTTCCCAGTTAAACACGGGTGGAATTTTGCATAACCTTCCTTTTAAATGAAAGTGGCGCAAAAATGTGACGCATTTCAAGTTAGGCTTATGCGCTTAGGCTTGTGAGTTAATGTATCCCAAATAATAGGCAAGGGATGCAGCTTGCTTTTATATGTGGAATTATCACAAAAAAAAGAATAATTGGGTTTTTATTTTTTTAAAAAAAGAAAATTATTAATTATGGAAAAATTATTTAAAAAATAAGTGCCTTTCAAAATCGTTTTTTAATATTTATAAAGCTTAATACCTATACTATGACCTCCTAACATTAAAATTTAATTTAAGTTATGTTGCACCACTAAAATGACATTTGTATGTGCAATTTTCCCTTGGCGCAGGAGCAAACAAGCTCATTTCTATAAAGTATAAAGTTAATATTTTCAATGGCTGACTCATGGATTGTGTAATAGACATTCTGGTAATGCATATTATGCAAGAAAATTGTAGGATATTGATTTTTTAATGCCTAAAATATCAAAGTCGATTTTGGGCAAAAGCACTGTTTAAACTGCATTTTCTTTCATTCAGAGTACTTTTTAAAGTGTCTCAGGCTTCAGTAAATGCATACATTTAGGTTTGATATATATTTGCAGGTTGTGCCTTCTTATGATTCAATGAGTCAATGTGCCAGTACAAAGGCTTGTTTTAATATCAAGGTTGAAGGTTCTAACTTCAGCTGGGCCTACTGAGACGTTCATTCATTCGAGGTTGATGAAATATGTACCATTGCATGGGATTGCAACAAGCATTTATTCTAACAACTGGTATGTGTGTTATTAAGGTTTATGAATTATTCACAGTAAATGTAGTTTAATAATCTGGAAATAGAGATAATTTTTTTAGCGCCTAAAAAGTTTTTTTTTTTTTTTTTAAATAGAGTGAATTATTGCAGGTTAGAAGGCAAATAGGAAGGCCTACTGTCTTTGACAGATTCAGAGTGGCAGAAGCTAGGAGAGCTACAGAGGCTGGCTCAAGTCACGCTGCTGAGATGCTATCTTTAGTTTTCCCATAAACAATGGAGGAGGCTGTCATGTTGACACTTGTGACCTTTTAAATTAGGGCCTTGTCTCTGTGAAATGCAGAATGACCCTACGGGCCTCTAAAAGTGGGATTTCTGGTTTCTCCAGAAGAACATCAATACAATTAAAAAACTTAATTCCAAAGGGAAAATATAAAAAAAAGGGGTTTCTTCGAAAGTCCCAACATCATGTTAAATGCTCTGCAGAACTGATACATTTGTGTCTCCGCTCTAAAAAATAAAATGATGCCTGCTAGTTGCTTTTATTTGACAGAAAACGAAGTGTTGCATTAAGTCTTAGACAGAAAATAAGATGCAGCCCTTTTCTAAAATTTTGACGGCTACATGCCTTAATGAGAACGATTTGCCAATTAAGACTTATTTTTCACAGTGGAAATTGTAGGTGCCAAATTAATATGGAGTGTCAGTGTAACAATTTTTACTTTTAGAAAGGTAAAACTAAGGTGGCTTGATGTTGCGAAGTAACTGACAAGAGGGTAAGAGTTAAGTAATGGAAATTTATTTTCTTGTATTTGGTCCTATCATGAATTGTTCTTGCTGGTCCTGTATGTTAGAAGAGAAACAGTAAAGTTATATTTGACAGCAGATTTCCATTGCCTGGTGATCTACTGTCAAAAGGAGGGTAAGGATTTTAAACCTGACAAATTAAACAGGCCCAAATATTGGGTTTTGGGCTGGAGGTTTACAGTGCATAAAGTACATGACATGATGTTGTGTGTCACCGCTTATTCACACATGCTATTGTTTTGTCTATGCTTTTTGTGCTTGATACACAGCAAGTATATCTGATGGCTTGACGTTTTGTGCGTTTTTATTATTTTTTATTTGTTTTTTTTGCATGTTTGTTGCTGCTTTTGATACTATTACAAGCTCCTCTGTGTTGTGAGGGGATGGTCATGACGATGCCCATCGCTACGCAACAGTTGGTTGAACTTGTTCTGGTTACTAAATTCCACAGATAATGATATTTCATGCTGTGAACATAAAAGACAACACTTCATCAGTGCATGTCTATTTGGCTATAATGGTATTGAAGGAAAATAAAAAGAGATATACAGGATCAAAGTGTGTCACCTGCAGTTAGTCACGTTACTGCCCCTTCCCTTAAAGGAACAGGCAGCCCTACATTTATGTAGCCTTGATTGGACCTAAGGATGAAATTATAGATCTGTGACTCAAGGTGGCCTAATTTCTATATTACATTAGTTAATGATGTTCTGTTTCCTAAGTAGCATATGGCTTTTGTTCCTTAAAAGAAAAACAGGTTTTCATTTTTTCCTGAAGAAGGAACTAAAACTTTAGCTAGGAGTACCGTATATGGTGTAGTCACCAACGGTAGAGTTAAAATTTGCGTAACTTTGGCCTTTGTGTATCACCCGTACTCTCGGTGTTGTGTCACATGCCTGACTATCACCCAAATAATTTTTTTGTTCTTCCTATAGATTTTTTGTTTTGTTACTTCCCCTGACCAATGTCGCATCATGCTTAGTTATTGAGATTTTAGCTATGTCCTAGTCCCATTTCTCTTTTTCGAATTCCTTTCACCAGTCAGCCCTTTTATTATTATTGATGTATTGTTCAGGTTCACATTTCCAGACTGCAGTGATGTACCAGGGACCCCCATGTTATATATAATTCCCTTTGGTATGACCAGACTGGTTTTCAAGAATTTGCCTTAGGCCTGCTTCAATGTTTTCCAGCCTGACTGTCAGGGTAGCGATAGACTGGTTAACTGACTCAATATTATAGTAAGACAAGTTTTCCATTTCAATAGGAGATATCTTATGTTTACCTTTTTGAACATGACGAATTTTCAATGTCTATTTTAATTTGGTTTTCGGTTCCCTTCTGTTCCTGCTTTTGGTGGGATCAGATGTGTCCTAATCATGCAAATATCAGGACCCTCTAGTTCTTGTCTTTTTGTTTGCACATTTGACTATTACCCTGTGTATTGCATAGTGCACCTGATGCACAGTTTTTAAAGGAAGGTTTCTACATGTCCCTGATAATCGGTATCATGTGATTTCTCTATTGAGATGTTCTAAGATAAGGAGGAACACCTAGACTTAATCATTGAGGAAAATATGTGTTTACCCCATTAGACAATGCCACTGTGTGAGGAAATCCATTCAGATAGAATTCTCATGTAGCTATAGATGGCAGAGAATAATGGAGAGAACCCAATTAAAGATGCTAGAGACCCTGTTTTGCCCTTCTGCCTTTGTCTTTGTATTTTATGCCCATGGTGTATGGCTACTCCTTTGAAGATTGCAGACCACCTGCTTGCAGTCCCCTTGTTAAAAACCATGAACTGTTTTTGTACTAAATTGAAGGGAACTAACAACTGTGGCACATTTCCTACGTCACTAGATTCTGCGGGTATCAAGTCATAATAACCTACAGGACATTGATTTAAGCCTAATTCCCATCAGTGACAGCTACAGATGAAAGACGGACGTTTTGGCCCTACAGTCTCAGCACCCAGAAAGTAGCAAAGCTGGACAGCGATCGCCAGCGCATGGTATCGTACTTGCTCCATCAGACGGCGTTGGACATCACAAAACCAAAGTTTCAGTGTAAAAGAGCTAAAGAGAAGGATTCCTGTTGTTGATGGCAGAGCTGTTTTGAGGTTTCATTTCTCTACCTGTCATGTGCTGGTAACCTCTGACAGTGTGCAATCCCTTGAGCCCCTTGGCCTGAGTTTTGGCCACACACCCCCTTTTCTTTGCTCCAACGGAAGAAGGGCAGTGCACCGGAGATTTCAAGTTTGGAAAAAGGCACTATATTGTGGTGCCCATGAAAGAGCAGCTTGAGCGTCCTCTGACACTAAATAATGAGTGTTGGAGTCTGAAAGTGCTGCTGAGCTTGAGCTATTTCCCAATTAATGGTGCTTGGGTCTGCAGGAGATGATTTGTGCCCTTGATCAATGAAGAGCACATTGTTTGTAGTGTCTGCCACAGAGGAGAGACACTGGTGCATTGCTTTAAGACATTGAGACTTTCGAGTGAGCTGTGGGTGTTTGCCAGGAGGGCACTCCAACTAAGCAGTACTTTTCTCACGAAGAGGCCTGAATTGAGAGGCCCATGCGAAAGAAAACAAAAAAAAGAAAATTTGATGGACAATAGAAGCTTGCCAGAGAGGCTTTTTGAACGGACTCTGGGCATAGTTGGTTTCACAAGAGGTTTCCGTGTGATTGTATAGACTAGGTGTTAGGAGACTGATTGTTTTGCTGGCATTGTTTTAAAGTACTATTCTGTTTAGTAAAAGCAGAATAAAGTCCATTTTCTGTGGAAAGAGTACCCCCTTTTCACCTTAGAGCATTGATGAGAGTCACCACTGTTCCACCTGAACATACCAAAATTACTGAAATGCAGAGGAGCCCTAAAAATGTTACTAGATAATTTTAGGATTTGCTTTTTGGTTAGGGTTGTGAAAAATTATTATTTCATTTGTAATAGTGGTCACCACTTTCTCCCGTTGTCTATATGTTCTTAATAACGTGTTTTCTAGTGTCTTTTAAACATGACGTTGTCATTTATGGGTGGGATTGTTTTTCTCTACTCAATTGACTTCTGCATCCACTTCCCAACCTATGTCTTTTCCTATTATTGTTTCTTTGCACTCTTTTCACCCTTTTCCTGAACATGAGCAGGTTAGAAGATCAGAATTCGTGAGCAATTCTTTTGTACAGCTTCTGCATCAACACTAGTTAGTAGTGAACATCACTAATTGTTGGGTGTGTGATCTTATGCCACCTACTGCAGATAGAGGTATTCCTTATTTTGTCCTGCCATATGTGGCCTTTTGTGCTACTTCATGTTCGAGGAGACCTGTCCAGAGAGAGTTACCAAGTACTAGAATTTTGCTCCAGCAACATCTCCATGGCCTTATAAACATAGACCTGGACTCAGATTAGCATGAGAATAGGTTTATTGCCTATGTAAGGGCAAAAGGAGGGTTTGTGGTTCTAAAAATTCTGGACCCATGTAATTTACTTTGCCACAGCAGTACGATTTTAGTATCAAAAGACCGATAATGACTAGTACACTTAGCATGAGCATTTTCGCTCAATTCCAGCAGCGTTTTCACCTCGAAATCGCCATTTTCGTCCTGCACTCGTGGCTCTCATTTTATACACGGCAGCCATTTTTAAAAGTTGCCCTCACATAGGCTTATAATACAGTCAGATTTGATTCCAAGGACACGTACACCTTGATTGACTTTTCTCTGACCTGGGCAAGCTGGATAAGCTGGATGCTTTGCAGACACTGAAAATCGCGACGGGTGCCTCTGCACCCGTCGCACCCCAGCAACTCCGCCGGCTCCATTCGGAGCCGGCTTCATCGTTGCTGGGTCTTTCCCGCTGGGCCGGCGGGCGGCCTTTTGGCGGTCGCCCGCCCACCGAGCGGGAAAGTCAGAATGACCGCCGCGGTCATTTGACCACGGTGCGGTCTTTTGGCGGTCTCTGCCCGGCGGGCGGCGCCCGCCGCCTGCCGGGGTCGGAATGACCCCCTAAATGCTCACAAACGACTAGACAATTAATACAGAACCACAAATGAATGCCTTTCACTTTATAATGGCCTCAGTATGTTTTGTTTCTGTGATTGGGAAACATCAGATCAGTGAGGCATTTAGGCCCAGATGATGTAGTACAACGCAGCAAGACAACTTTCTGTGCTGCATCAAATGGAGAGGGCAGAATTTTGTCATATTTACCAAGATTAGACACATTACTGCTCTCTCACTGCGCTGGCGCTGACGGTGCTGCCCAGAGCCAACACAGGCACACTTGCGCTGTGGTGTAAAGGTGCCTGCACTGTGGGCAGGATTGTTTTTGTGCAGCATGGTGCCCCTTCCTTAGAGGTTTTTTCCTCTTCCTAAGTGTGCTGCAGAGTGTGGCATGTGTAGAAAAAAGGAAACAACAAGGAGAATTAAAGATACTTCTCCTTGTTGTGCTTCTATCAGGAAGGTGTACAATTTGTACACATTCCCAGGTTTACTTTTCTTTGTAAATCTGGGAATGCATCGAGATACATGGGGGATGCGTGGAGACATCCATTCCTCACTGCAGTGCAGAGTAATGGAAGGCAGCAATTTACGCTGTCTTGTGTTACTCCAGATTTACCAAGCCAAGCGAGGTGCCATTGAGTGGCTTGGTAAATCTGAATTAAGGATTGCTTTGCCCTTGTGTCAGCCTGCGAGTCACAAATGCAATGAAATTCTTTATTAAATCTTGGCCTTAAATTTTATTATTGTCTTTCCAGGTTCCATATACTGGGTCTAGTTAACATATGTTTTCCCTGACCTATGACCAAATAAAACCTGGAAATGTTTATGAGATATCTGTACAGGGTATTACAATTATTCCACGAAGGTGTAAGAACAAACATAAATCTGTCAAATAGGTGTATATAGCTTACTTAAGTTTGAGCAACATATGTTCTTGTTGAGTTTTAGCTTACATTAGATTTGTTCATATTTGGTGTGTCAGAGGAATGGTCAGGGAAATATAAATCAAATATGTTGATCACCTGCTAAATTAGCAGTTTCCTAAACAGCGTTTTACTCTATTTACCACACTTATTATCAGCGCACTTAAGTTACACCAGAAGTACAGTAAATAAACTAGGGGCTTGATTCAAAAAGGTAAAATAAACTTTATGAGTAAGTTCAGGATTGCTTGCTATTCACAAAGGTATCTTAGGAGTAGTGTCTTTATGACTGCAGAGTCACTGCACGTAAACAGATAGGAGAGCTTTATCTTTTTGTTTGAAGACTCCGCAGTTATAAAGATACTACTCATAAAATATATTTTGGAATAGAAACAGTCGTAAACTTATATAAAACTGTTATTTTACCTTTCTGAATCAGGCCCCTAGTTTTCACAGCAGGGCAAGGTAATACAAACAATAGGTGGCAAAAACTATGGCCCATATTTATACTTTTTGAGCGCCACATTTGCTTCGTTTTTTTATGTAAAATCGGCATAAATTTACAAAAAACAATTGTATTTTGTAAGTTTGCGCTGCTTTTGCTTCAAAATATGACGCCAATGCGGCGCTAAAAAAGTATCAATATGGGCCTATGATCTTGGAGAAGGAGGGATTACAGAAACTGTATTACAGAAGCACCTTGAGACTATACTGGGAATTTGTGCACCTTTTTAGGGGTATTTCTTTATGACTGACCGGGCTGCAGATTTGACCCCCTTCTGTAATGAAGACATTTTGTGCCCAGGCAACGCAGGATTGAGTCCATCATTTGCATGGAGCTTATTCCCATGCAAATGAGGGTACATCTTTCCATTCAGACTGTTTTACTTGGCCAAAGCAAATGAGGCACCAGAAATGCGCCTGTCGCGAACGTTTCTCTCCTAACTTTATGATTTAATTATATTCTTTCCATTTTGCTTTTGTCCTTTTGGTCCTCCCACTTATTATGTGTGCAGAATAATAGAAGACTTAGCAAAAGACAAATAGAAAACTTAATGAAATCGCCATTCTTAATTTTTTATGCAGTTGCACTGAAACAGGAAAATACATGTTAAATCTTTAATGCCAGTGTAGTGAACATTTCCTGTAACTCTGTTGCCAGTGTCACGTTACAAAATATGCATGAAAAAGAAAGCACTAAATATCATTCTGAGGACACCTCGGACCTATATTTTGTAGGAGATTTTCGGTGAAAATACGATTAAGTGTAGGTGGGAATCAGGAAACATCTTCAAAGCACACTCAGAAGAAGATCATCAGAGAAGACACAATGCACCGACTCTGATTAGCTGGAAAGGAAATAACAGAGAGCTTCAGCGATGATTATATCCAGTGAGAGAGCACCTGATGTAGTCAGCTGTCCTCAAGGCCTGCCTATTGATGGCCTCTATGTATCACAATATAATTAATGTAAATTGGGGTCCTTTTAGAGTGTCATAAATTTTCAGCAGCCAGCTCTTGAAGTACATTCAGCATAGTCATTACAAAGTAGCTATTTTCAGATGACCCACTTTGTTCTACCAGCTTCTCCTCACCTCTTGTTAAAGATGTGTTAAATAAGAGGTTTCTGCTAACATCATTGTAAGATCTTCTGTGAGTTAAAACATGCTGTTAAAATATATTTAAGATTAAAATTGTACAATTTTGCTAAATTGATGTGGTACTTCAAAGTTAACTGAAGGCACTAATCACTGACGCTGCTTCTGAAAATGCCACACCTATTTTCGTCATACCGGATAGATACAGTGTTCACCATATTAAGGGCCTCATTATGAGTTTTGTGGTCGGACAAGCCAATGGTAAACTCGCAGGGAGGACGCTGCCGTCATGCTGATGCTGCCATCATGCTGGTGCCCTCGTCATATTGCAATGCTCCTGCCGGGCTGACTGGCGGGAACAATGCTACGATATTGGTCTTGGCTCCCCTGAGGCCAATACTGTAGCTCACCAGCACCCTCGGAATGCGCACTGTCTGCAAAACAGTGCGCATTCCAAGGGTGCTGGACAGGGGGCCCCCTGTACTGCCCATGCCATGGGCCCCTTGTGGCTCCCTGCACTGGCTTTCCACCAGCCTTTTCATGGCAGTGTCTCCATCATGAAAAGGCTGGTGGAAAGTTAAATTGTAATCAGCATGGTGGCTCTGATGGCAGCACCACTGTGGCTGACTATAACTCAGAGCGCCATTAGCACATTGAGAACCATTTTCCTGGGTGTGACGGCGGTCCCCCGGCTGTCCAACCGCTAGGATCATAATGTGGCGGTCTGACTGCCTGGAGTGAGGCGGTCTGACTGTCACTACGAGGCTGGCGGTCATGCGTTCTCATGACCGCCAGCCTCATTATGAGCCCCTAAGTGTGACATGGTACAGACTTAGGAAGCGTGTATGTTACTGTATAATGATATTAGGGACCGTGCGCACAATTTACTAACGTATGTCACTTTCCAAAATGTGAAGAAACTCCTGTTATTACACATTCCAGAATTATGAGTTTTGCAGTTTTTTTTGCAACCAGTAAAACTTAAGTGTGATAAAAACTGCCTGCTTGTTGTAGGGTTAATGTTACTGTATATAGGCAAGAATGCTAGTAAAGAGTTCTAAGGAATGCTGCGAGTGGAATGTTGTACAGGGAGGCCGGGCGGCAGTTAGAACTCAGGGATGACGCTCTAGGAGGTTGTGAGCTGCTCTCTTCACTTGTTGGTTTTTTAAGTATGTTAAATAAATACTACTGCTTCTTCATATTCTGTGTGATGAACTTTATCGCTTTTTACAAATGGGGACAGCTGGAAAATGAATGTTTATAGCCCACAGAGAGCGAAAAGCAGCAGTACTCGTTTCAACTGACAAAGAACTACCTTATATGGGATTGGTTTTGGCTTGCATTGGTGCTGCAAGTCATATCGCTCTGATTTCTAGTAGCCACCATTTGAGGTACTGTAAAACAAAATTATATTAGAAGATTACCGTTACTCAACAGCTTTGCAGAAGAGCGACACTGGAGCTGGAACACTATAAATTTTGCATGTGTAACACAGTGAAGTGTGTTGAAGTTATTCTGTGTCAGAGAAAGAGACACAGGCATGCAATACCAGTCTGTGGTACCGTTGACAAGGCCTATCAACTTTAGAAAGATCCATGCTTACGATGCTCTGTCGGCGGTAACCTTTAATCAGTATACAATAGTATTACCGCACATCAATGATATGCACACTTTGGAATTCGACAATGAAGAATTTATTTATTTAACTGCCAACAATGAAGAATTTAATAGTTCACACTGTGCATCTAATCTCAACATACTGTGATAAGCACACATTATAAAGGCATGCCACAGACACATAGGGGCATATTTATGAGCCCCTAGCACCACCAGAGCGTCACTGTCCTTGACACTCTGGTGGTGCTATGTCCTGCAACGTATTTAAAAGGTGGCTTTAAGACACTTTTTGTGGCTTAACGCCACCTTGTAAATACGACCCCGTCACATGCAGCCCTTTGCGTGGAAGGAGTGTGCAATATGTGTTGTTGTGGGCATGCCACAGCAACACCCATTGCATTTTGATGCTAGCTCAGATTTATGAGTTTTCGTAAACCTGAGGCAGCGCCAAAATCTAACACCACCCCACAGGTGGCGTTAGCAAAGCGCAACGAGGAGGAATACTTTTATGTGTGCTTTTCTATGTGTGCTGCATTCTGCAAAATGCCAGACATGATTGTTTATGTGTGGGAAGGTGTACACCGCACATAAACAATCATTTCAAAATGACACTTTGGCACTTCTGTGTGTGCTGCATTCTGAAGCACACAAAGAAGTGCCAAATCGCCATTAGTGATTGTTTATGTGCAGGAAGGGACACCTTCCCACACATAAACACTAAAACCCCTCAATGCAGACATCCTTGCACGATGGTGCAAGGATGCCTGCATTGAGGCTGGCAGCTAAATTTAGCGGCAGTGCAGGGGGCAAAACAGGGGTGCACCGCATTCAATTAAATACGGCACATCCCTGTGATGTAAAAGTGACGGAGCACGGCGCTGCCAATTTTGGCGCAGCGTTGAGATCGGTCATTTTCCTTTAAATATGGGCCATAATATTTAAGCTATGATTCGCACACATCCAAATTGTTTTACAGACATGTAACTCTTCAGCTGTGATACATACACATAACAAAGAAGTGTGTCACAAACTGTTTTATTATTTAATTCACTTTGGATTGTAGTCCTTTATTACCTAGTCATGGCTACCAATCATACGTTTAACTAACCTAGCATATTTTCACCAGTGCCTGGTGGACCAGTTTTCCTTTGGAAAAAATGGTTCAAAACATTTGAAAAATATTTAATGGCCATTGACAGAAAAGCATTTCCTGCTGAAAGGAAATTAATATTACTGTTGGGTAATGTAGCACTAGAAAAGTTTGAGAATTTACAACCCCTTCTTCCACCATATGAAGATGGGCTGTGGGATTTTTTAAGGAAGCAGATTGGAGAAACAATTCACTGAGGAACCCAAGGTCATGATTGAATGTGATAGTTTTTTTTTAAAGAAAACAATATGGCAAGGAGTCGGTTGGAGAATACGTTGCTGCTCTAAGAGTTTTAGCAGATAATTGTGAATTTGGGGAAAATGTTGATACTTACATCAGAGATCAGTTTTGTGTTCAATTGTGAATCTACAAAAATACAGGTACGTTTGTTGCAATGTTGTAATCCCAAACTATCTGAGGTTTTGGATCTTGTTAAGAGAATAAAAAGATCAACGTTGTCAGCAAAAGCATTAGCCTCCAATGAAACACAGTTAATTGCGTGCGTTATCAAAAACAAACAAAAAATGACAGAAAAGTAGTTATAAACTAAATTTAAGTTATTTTAAATGTGGATCTAAGACACATCTTGGAATAACCCATATAACCCCTCTATTAACAGAAAATGTGATAGGTGTAACAAAATGGGATGCTTTCAGAGTGTTTGTCATTCAGTCAAATATGCCAACAATACTTCTGTTAATAGCATTGAGAGTGTAGAGAATGCACTAAATAATTTAGTATTAACATTGTATAATTCAGAATCTAACTTAAATGTAAATATGATTCAGCCTGAATTCAAAGCACCGTTCAGAATTGTGCATATTGGTTAAGTGGCTGTTGATGTCATGGGGGACTCAGGTTCACTAATCACAATTTTGTCAGAAATCACTTT
The DNA here is from genome assembly GCF_031143425.1 of Pleurodeles waltl. Lineage (NCBI taxonomy): Eukaryota > Metazoa > Chordata > Amphibia > Caudata > Salamandridae > Pleurodeles > Pleurodeles waltl. The sequence goes on along the minus strand of NC_090439.1, from coordinate 923,038,095 downwards.
TTAATCAAAATTAGAGAATAATATTTTGAACAAAACAGATAGTAATTGAAATGCCTTTGTCAGTTTCGATATAAATATGTTAGGATACTTTGGGGATTGGTTAGAATTTCAGGTTTGCACTATTCTCACAAAAATATAGGTTGCCATTGATGGTAAAGACATTGTTGGATGGTAGGATTTGGGTATGCTTGGTGTGATGTTGTGTCCAGGCACAGAATCAAGGGACCTAACTGCTTCTATCACACCATTTGGAGCCTATTGATATTTATGGTTGCCATTTGGCCTGGCCTCTGCGCCTAGTGTCTTTCAGAGGCTAATGGATGTTCTTTTATAAGGAATGGAAGCTGTTCAAACCTTCCAGGCTTTCATCCTAATTTCTGCCAAAACAATCAATGAACAAAACAAATCGTTGGACATTGTGTTGCAGGTTCTTGAAGATAAAGTTATGACTATGGGCATAGACAAATGCAGATTTCTAGTACAAAGAAATGATGATTTGGGGCACAAAATCACAACAGATGGAATCAAACTCAAGACAGCTTTAGTGGATGCTATTGCCAAAGCGAGCAAACCATATGACAAAATGTCCGTGAATTTTTTTTTAGGATTATGTTAGTATTATGCCACGTTTGTTCAGGGATATACTATATTTACTGAACTCCCAGGTGAATTGCTTAAGAAGGGAGACAATATGTATAGACAAAACAACAAGAGGAGGACTTAGAAAAGGTCAAATATTTGATAATTAAGGCTTCTGCTCTCAAACCGTTCAATGCTTCTGCCAAATGTTATATCACAGTGGATTCTAGTTCACTAGGATTTGGTGCAGTTTTTAGTTGGATTTTCGATGGTAAAGAGAACACAGTGTCATTTATATCCAGGGCTTTGCAAGGAGATGAGTTGCAGTACAGTACTATTGAAAGGGAAGTACTCGCTTGTGCATGGGCTGTTGAAAAATTAAATATTTTTTTGTGGGGTAAAGATGTTGTTCTTCAAATGGTGCATAAGCTCATAGTGTATATGATGGATGGACGCAAATCTAACAATGCTTCATCAAGATTGGTGAGATTAGAATCCAGACTGCAGGACTTTAATTTAGTAATAAAATGTATGGCTGGTGCAAAGAATTTTAAATCCAATTGCTTGTCTAGATTACCACAGAGAGAGCTGAGGGAAGAAAAGGAGCTGGATCAACATGAGTGTTCTATTGCTGCCGTTGATGCCATTGGTAAGTGTGATGATGCTATATCAGAATCAGAATGGCTTCAATGGATGCAGAGTATAGTCAATTTCCACTCATTAAGCAGTATATTGTAAATGGGCAGCCAACCTGCAGGAAGTTATGTACTTAATTGCAAAGCAGTTTCAGGAGAAGTGAGTGGGGAAAATCGTATACTTTTGAGGCAGGATTTGTTTGTTCCTCTATAAGATCTGAGGTAGAGGCTTTATTTGTGGCGAGGACTGGATTCTGTGGTTGAAAGATTTAATAATGTTTGTGCTGTATGTGTTGGTTCTGATAAACATTGGAAGGTAACCTATGAATCTTTTAATCTGTCTGAAGTTCCAAGTACATCTTGGGAAAAGTGTCTATTGATTTTTCTGGGTGATACAACATTCTTGGATTAGGGAAAAGATTTGTAAGTGTACCTATGAACAATTCTTTGAAATGGATATATAATAAATGTGTTGGTAACCTAAAAACAGAATAAGTGATAAACTTCTTAACATCTGTTATTTAAATTGAAGGTTTTCCTAATGTCTTGATGTCAGACAATGGAGCACAGTTTGTGTCTGAAAAAATGCTGGACTCTTTGAGGTCACGTGGTATCACTACTGAAAGGTCACCACTCTATTGCCCTAAAGCAAATGGTCAGGTAGAGAGGTACAATAGATATTTGAAAGAGGGTATTCAATCAGCGTTATCTAATAACATAGAAGTAGAATCATTTTTAGAAAATAAGGTCTGGAGTGACCATAACACTTTACATTCTGCTATTGAGTTTTCTCTTTATTACTTGTTGAGAGGGAGGGATCTTCTAATATGGTTTCTCCTGAAATGAGTGATTCAGGGATGTGTGGATTCAAGGTACCAAATTGCAAATGTGGAAAAAACCTAGAAAGGCCAAGAATAATCTCCAGGATAAAAAGATTAGTTGTAAAGATTATTTAAGTCAATATTGGTGATTGGGTATTAATATCCAAACCCTTGATTGCTCATGAAGGTGAATCCAAATTCACAAATCCTGCACAAGTAATAAAGGTGACTGGCAATGCTGTACTAGTGTATAAAAAGGACAGTGAAATAAGAGTGCTATTATTGTTCTCAAACCAGGTGAAAAAGGGTGTGGCAAGATTGAGAGAAATCAAGAGTAGTGAATATCGAAGTGTATCTTGATGGCGAGATGTTGCATGCAAAAATATGCAAAAAGATCAGGAAGAACAGAGTTTGACTGATGCGGAGGGTGCAAAAGAAGGCACACCTTCACAAACCACAAGTGGTCAGAGGCAAGAGGCTACATGTTCACAAACAACTGTAGATGAACAGTATAATTGTACTGTTAATGAATGAGAACTGATGCAAGAGAATGCATGTTCATCAGACACTGTAGAAAGTTCTATTGAATGCGTACCATTCAGTATGTGAATCAAGGAGGAAAAAAAATCCAAAAACCCTGAAAGATTATGTTTAATATTGACTTGTTGTTTTGTGCATTTTGTAATACTTATTTTCTTCAAAATGTGTCATCTTTATTATGTTTTATTATCTTTGAATTGTACATCTTATTGTTTAGTATACATCGTAAAACAAAAAGATGGAAACATGTTGTACGGCTAATGATAGTGTATATAGGTAAGAACGACAGTAAAGAGCTCTATAGAATGCTGTGAGTAGGATGTTGTTACGGGATAGTGGGGTAGTAGTTGGAGCTGAGGGATGAGCTGCACTCTTTACTCGTGTTTTTTTTATTTAAGTAGTTAAATAAATACTACTGCTTCTACGTATTCTGTATGGTGAACTTTATTGCTTTCTTCAATTTACTCCCCCCAAAAATATCAGTTCAGAAGTGGAGATATTAATTTGGGGAAAACATTATGATAAATACTGTGACAAGGATTTTGATGTGGTGAGCACCAATATCTACTTGTATGGCTCCTTTTAGGGGAGACATTTGCAATAGGTAATAACTATTATATACTATGAATTCCATACAGTTGTCAGTTTTATTGTGTGTGATAATTTACACACAAAAAATGGAGTGACTCAGAATGATGGCCTTGCTGTTGTTTTGGTTGTCTTTAATTAACCATTCCAGCAGTAAGCAACATATGCCAGTTTAGTGTAAGGAAGCTTGAAACATTTATTTACTAACTTTAGAAATAATTTCTGCTCTCACTAAAAACACTATTTACCCTAACATCCTTTCTGCTTTCATACCCCACTGTGAAAACCAGTAGGATTGGTGCACCCTCTCACACTTTCTACAGCTGTTCCAGCTGATCTTGCCAATTGTAAAGAGTTTGCATGCATGTGTGGGAGATGGACTTGCAAATGTTGGTAAATAAAGTACACCTCTGTAAGAGTGCACAACCCTTACAAGAGGTTACCGTGACAACTGTCTGTAATTTGATGTTGGTATGCCTTTCTATCACCATTTTTGCATTCTAAGTCACAATAAATTGCATGCAACATTGTGGGTTCTTGTAGCAGAGGTTGTTGGTGTCTGGGAGTCAGTTCAAGGACTAGCAAGAATGGGATTGCCATGTCCACCCCTGATATTAGTGTATGGGTTTGCCATATATTTCTCTTGACCTGGGAAACTACAGTACATAAATCAAATGGTGGTTCTGTCAGAGATAATTCTGGTAAATGGAATACTTGGAGATGGTAAGTCCCAAAATAATCCTCCCCTGGAGCATCAATCTTAACGAAACAAAAATTCATTATCACACAAATAATCAAAACCTGTTGTCTCAAAATATATTAGTTTACATTAGTTACATTCACTACATAAGTGATAAAACTATGTATGATGCTCCGAGCACAGTGAAAAAGTGCTTGTGGTGACGTTGAGTGTGCATCCATAAATATACATCCATGTTGACCAATTGATAATTAATTGTTCAGGTTTATCCATCCTAAACTATACATATGTTTCGACTGGCCAGCTTTCCAAGTCCTATAATAGTACCCATCACAACTTTGCAGTACTGACAATTGTTGTGTCAACATTTTGACCATAGTCACAGACTCTGATACTTGTTCATCAGTGGGGTTCTCCTCAGGACAATGTGGAGAGATTAAATTCTTCAACAAAATGTCAGTTCAGAAAAAAGAAGGGGGATGCTATCTAGGTGCTAACCACTTCAAATTATGGCTCTTATGGGTCGCTCATATGTGGTCCAAAGGAGAACACTGTCTATTGTCCTGTCTCCCTATCATTTAAAAGTTTTCATAGCCTGATGATTTTGCCCATGTTCTACATCTGTGCTGTGTCCTTGTATCAATTTATCACATTCACTGGAGTGGTTCTTTTTCGTTGTGTGTATCTGTTTCAGAGTTAATTTTATTTCATGTATGTATTCTGTAGCCCCAGTATCTGCCGAACGGATTAAAAAATTATATCAAGGTTTTGGGAAAAAAAACTTTTTGGCAAGGTTACTCATATTAATAGCATTGTTACCTCCAAAATATTCACTATTAGGAAGGACATTAAAGAAACTATTCGTTACAGAATGCTCTGTGCTTGTAGGCTTATTTAAGCACAACTTGTTTTCAGAAGTCAGATGAAGGCTTTTTCTGGTTTTTACACCATGAAATCCAATTTTCAAGATGAGGATTCTGTGTCAACATTTGTGCTTAAAAACTGTAAAAACCTTTCACCCACTTCTTTATATAGTTGTACCTTTATGAAAGATTTCCACATGTATGGGGGCTTTCCATCCAGTATAAAGACTATAGAAAACATCTATCAAATGTAAAATAAAACATGGATATTGAGAATTTCGCTAATGACCACTCATAACATCTGTTTCCTTTTATTGGGAACTTTAGGTGCACATTTATTGTCAAAGTCTGCTGCAAACGTTCAAATCAGCTTTAGGCATTCGCCTGTTCAGGTGGAGGACAAACCTTATTGGTTCTGGGTGGTAGAGGCACCTGTGAGCTCGTGCTGCAGAATCTTTCATCAGTTTTAATACATTATTTCAATAAGAACTGTTGTCCTTTCTTCCCTCCTAAAAAAGCAAAAGAGGGGCTGTCTTGTAATGTTTTTCCTCAATTTGTGTTGGAAGATCTCAGCTTAATCAAGTTGATGATTTTGGAATTACCATTCTCCTACTTTTCTGCATGTGCCCATCGTGGCTCCCATGATTTTCAATCTATTTTTTGAGCCTTGGGAGGATCTATGGGACTGATGGGGTGACTACATCATATATGTCACAAAAGGCATCCAGAATTGAGCTTGAGGTGCCCCAGCAGCCTGATGTTCATCACTTAAAGGACCATCTTTTATTTATTGAGTCTCAGTTACCAATATCAGTTCTTAAAATCCAACCATTCCAATACAGAATATCTTCAATTTTCACTAAAACTTCACCAACCCATGGATTAGTCACTGCATGCTATTCTGGAACCTGAACGGGGTATTTCCTTTCCTCCATGGTGCCTTAGTGAAGGTACTAGGCTTCTGGCCGGACACAGGTTTTCATGAGATTCCATATCTATTGACAAGTAGCTAGCCTGTTATTTCTCCTCTTTTTTCAGATTCTGGTATTTTCTCATTCAGTATGTGATAATGAGCTATTAACGCTGAATTTATTTATGAATATTCATGTATTTTGAGTATTGAATTTGCGTGGAAAATGTATTAACTTAGAGAAAAATAATGCACGCATTTGTGCCCACCAGAGTGGCCGTCAATTTTCATGAAGTAAACTTGTTAATGGCTTAATAAATTTGAAATGTTGAGATTATGTTTGATTAATGTAGTAATATGCCATATTAAGGGTTATGCATTATGCATTATGCATTAGCTTTATTAATTGTAGGCCCTAACTTGACTGACACAACTGACACAAACCCCCCCCCCAACATAACCGAACCCAACACCGCCGCACACAACCTCAACGAATGGATCACCACCTGTGCCGACAATCTTGCGCCCCTCAAAATAAACATCACCACCCGCAATATCAAGAACGCACCATGGTTCACCACTGAACTCCACGAATCCAAACGCAAATGCCGCAAAGCAGAGAAAATCTGGAGACAAGAACCCACCACCACTAACTTCGCCACCCTCAAAACCACCACACGCATCCACCACCAACTCATACGCACCGCCAAAAGAGCACACCACAAGGAACGCATTGACAACAACTCCCATAGTAGCAAGGAACTCTTTACCATCATCAAAGAGCTCTCCAAACCCAAGGCCAGCAACCAAGGCCCCACACACACACAAACCCTCTGCGACTCCCTCTCAGATCACTTCCACCGCAAAATCCTAGACATACACAACAGCTTCACATCACACACATCCTCCACACACACCACGCACCCTCCAAACACAAACCCACCACACACACCCCCCAACCTACTCACCACCTGGGCCCCCACCACCGATGAAGAAACTGAAATCACTATGAACTCCATTCACTCTGGCTCCCCCTCCGACCCATGCCCACACCGTATATACAACAGAGCCAGCCCCGCCATCGCCCCCATACTCCGAGCCACAATTAACAGTTCTTTCGAAACCGCCACCTTCCCAGACCTTTGGGAACACGCGGAAGTCACTGCGCTCCTAAAAAAAAACAAAGCCGACCCAGACGACCTCTCCAACTACCGCCTCATCTCCCTCCTCCCATTCCCAGCCATGGTTACAGGAAAAATAGTCAACTCACGCCTATCCCACTTCCTCGAGACAAACAACACACTCGACCCTTCCCAATCTGGGTTCCGCAAGAACAACAGCACAGAAACCGCTCTCATAGCATGCACCGCCGAAATCAGATCCAGAGTCGACATGGGCGAAACCATAGCACTCATACTCCTGGATCTCTCCGCAGCCTTTGACACTGTCTGCCACCACACACTCAACACACGCCTTCACGACGCAGGGATAAGACACAAAGCCCTGGATTGGCTCACCTCCTTCCTCACCAACAGAACCCAAAAAGTCCGTCTCCCCCCCTTCCAATCTCCCGCCACCAAAATCACCTGCAGAGTCCCCCAAGGCTCCTCCCTCAGCCCCACACTATTTAACATCTACATGACCCCACTAGCCAACATCATCAAATCCCACGGAATTACCATCCTCTCATACGCTGATGACACTCAACTCATCCTCTCTCTCACCCACAACCCCAACACAGCCAAATCCAACCTACACAATGCACTCCTCGACACAGCCGCATGGATGACAGCCAACCACCTAAAACTCAACTCCAAGAAAACCGAAATAATCCTCTTTGGCCCACACAAAAACACTTGGGACCCCTCATGGTGGCCCACCATGATAGGCCCGCACCCACCCCCGCTAACCACGCACGCAACCTTGCATCATCCTGGACTCCTCCCTCTCGATGATCCCAACAAATCAACGCTCTCACCTCTTCATGTTTGAACACACTCTGCATACTGAAAAAAACATTCAAGTGGATTTCCACAGAGACCAGAAAGACAGTCACTCACGCACTCATCAGCAGCAGACTTGACTACGGAAACGCCCTCTACGCCGGCACTACACTAAAACTCAAGCGCAAACTACAACGTATCCAGAACTCAGCGGCACAACTCATCCTAGACCTCCCCCGACATGAAAACATCTCACCACACCTCAGATCCCTCCACTGGCTCCCCATAGACAAAAGGATCACCTTTAAGATCCTCATCCTCGCACACAAATCACTCCACAACACCAGCCCTGCCTACCTTAACGAAAGAGTGACCTTCCACACGCCCACACGCCACCTCGGCTCCGCCGACCTCTCTCTCGCCTCTGTCCCCCACATCAAACACACCACCACCGGAGGCAGATCCTTCTCCTACCTTGCCCCCAAGGCCTGGAACTCCCTCCCCACCCACCTCCGCAAGATCCAAAACCTACTACGTTTCAGGAAGAGCCTCAAGACCTGGCTTTTCGAACAGTGATCCACCCAAACCCATACCCCTCCCCCACCCCCCAGCGCCTTGAGACCCTCACGGGTGAGTAGCGCGCTCTATAAATCTCTTTGATTGATTGATTGATTGATTAACTTAGTGAGGCGTTGGGCCTATTTGCATGGCCTCATTTCAAGCTGCATTTCTTAGGTCTTTTATAAAATGGATGCTTAGGGAATTAAATTGTTATTTTCCAATGTTCTGACCATGTGCTCGTTGCTGAATTAGTTCCCATGAGAAACTGCTTGCTAGAAGATTCTGAACTTGCTAGTGAAACAGTGTATACTGTAGTATGTGTAAGACTGACCTTCCCAGGAGAACTGAATGGATGCACTGTCTGGAGTATAAGTTGCAACAATATTGATATCCCAAGAGTCTAATGACTAGAGCAGGAGAAAAGGAGCCAATCATCGACATGTGAACCATGTACTAGTAGAACTGTAGATTTGAGGTATTAGTTTAATTGGACTAAGAGTCAACAAGAGATTTCTTGATTAATTAGGATGTGGGAAGTAGTTTTAGAAAATGTAAATTAGCCGGACTGCACCTAGAGGAGAAAAGCCATTCTGTGATATTCTTCTTAACTGTCTTGAGCATTTAGTTATTATTCTTTTCCGAATTGCTTAAAGAGACTTTGCTTTTTCTGAACTTTGATGCTGAATCCTGATGTCTTGCTGACCGAATTGATGTCCTTGTGATGAAGACTGTCACAGCTTGCTGAACCATATTGAGGACAGGTATACTGACAATGTTACTGATCGTAAAGCCTATTTGCTTTTGTTTCTAGGTACCAACTGCTACTTTTGATAGAGCCATAGTTAGATGTTTTTCAAAGTTTGTGTTGACTAAATCATTTTGCATGAAGTCCAAACATGCTATTCGAATCTGATATTAGTTAGGGCTCTCACTGATGAAGTTTGCTACATGTGATAACAAGTGATGTCTTTTCTCTGCTGAATCTAAATGTATATTATATCGTTTGCACAGTTATTCTTGCTATTAATTTGCACTGTAACCTTAGAATGTGTAGTAGCTCAAGCTTTGATAAGATTGCGATTCTTTTGCTGCTTCAGTTAGCCAGTATTGTTTCTGTATGTTTATTTCAGATTTTGAGACTAAGGCCCTCACTATAACATTGGCGGTAAATGCCGCTTACTGACACACTGACGGCTACCAACATACCAGAGTGGTGGTGGATATCCGTTTTCCATATTATTGTAATTGTAATAGTATTTATATAGCGCTTACTACCCCTGACGAGGCGTCGAATCGCTTTTTGGCGAGTAGCACATTACTCCGGAACCCCTTCAAGAATTAGTGATGGATTAGTATCGGGAAATATGAGTACAGTTTTAGTATTATGAGTTCATTTGAGCTGCGGATAAGAGAGTCTGTTAGTTAGATTGACTGGAGTATTGGAGGGGTGGAGGAGGAAAGAATCCAGAAGTGTTCATTGGGAGTATTTGGTAATAGGATTTAGGCTTAGGATGAGTAAAGGAGGATGGAGGAGGGAAGAGCCTTTAGAAGGGGTTAGGGAGATCATAGTAGCAGGGTGAGATAAATGAGGGCGAATTTAGTAGGGTTGTTTGGGAGGTCATGGTAGTAAAGTGAGGTTTGGTGAGTTAGATGTGGAAGCGGAGAGAAGAGCTTAGGCAGAGTTATTTAGGAGATGAAAGTAGTAGAATTAATTTGGGATGAGTCAGAGTGGGAATGGAGGATAGATTGATAGAGACATGACATACGAAGATGGGTAGATAAGTATAAAATAAGATGAGAGCAGGGATCCATAGATATCTAGTATAACAACCCACCCAGGAGCCATGCAATGACCAGCTAACATGCCAAGCACAGAACAACATACACACATACATATATATATATATATATATATATATATATAGATATATATATATATATATATATATAGATATATATATATATATACACACACATGAATACACACACATAAGCACACATATATGTATATACAATACATATTTAGAACCATGGGTAAATATACTTAGTTAAACAGGTTTAAAGAGTGTGTGTTTATTTTATTGTTATGACATAGTAGCAATACATATTTTCTAAAGAATTACACATAACTAGAAATATACACATAATCAGAAAAAATATTTATCAACATAGGCATATGCAGTCCATAGTTGTTTGAATATGGTGGTTATGAAGTAAAAAGCCAACTTTGAGTAGTTTTCTGAAGACAAGAAAGTTATCTGTGGCTCTTATAGTTGGGGGTAATGAATCCCATAGTTTGGCTGCTTGAACGGAGAAGGATGTATCACCTATAGTCTTTTTCTTATATGGTGGTGTTCTAAGGTGGGGTGCCAATCTTAAGCGGAGGTTGCTTTGTTGGATGTATTTGGTTATTTTGTTTCTGATAAAAAGCAGTCCTGTTCCATGTATAGCTTTGTGGGTGAATCAAAGCAGCTTGAAAGTGCATCTTCTGGCAACGGGTAACCAGCGTAGTGCTCTCAAGGCAGGGGAGATGTGGGCTTGAGGCTTTACATGTAATAGTAGCCTGGTTGCGGAGTTCTGAATACGTTGGAGTTTTTTCATAATAGATAGAGATGATCTATGGTTGAGGCTATTGGCATAATCCAGTTTGGATAGTACAAGCGAGATAGTAGCTTGCACCTTGTGTGGAAATCCGAGGTGGGGGAAGATGCGTTGTAGCGTCTTCAAGGTGATGAAGCTTGTCCACTTGGGCATTCATAGTTAACTTGGAGTCCATGGTGATTCCAAGGTTTTTAACTTCCTTGGACAATTGAGGAGGTGGTCCGAGATCATCAGGCCAGACGCACAGAGGGTCATAACTTTTCCAGTCACCACATATGAGTATTTCTGTTTTGGAGGTATTTAGTTTGAGATGGCTCCAGGTCATCAACTGATCAATGACTCTGAGGCAACTGAAGATTTCTGAGTTTTCAATGTTTTTGGGGCATTCTAATTGAAGTAGAATTTGTGTGTCATCTGCATAGTTGTAGCATGTGAGATGAAAATCATTGATCAGTTCTGGTAATGATACCATGTAGATGTTGAAAAGCAAAGGTGAGATTATTGATCCTTGGGGGACCCCTGCTTTTGTGAGGTAGGGTTTGGACGAGAAGTGGGGTGAGTAGATGATATTAGATCTTTTTTGAAGATAGGAAGTAATCCAGTCGGAAGCAGTCCCTTCTATGCTGGCTTCTTGGAGTCTTTGAATTAGGGTGTCATGGTCAACCGTATCAAAGGCAGCCAAGAGGTCCAAGAGAAGTAGTTCAGCAACTCCATTGCGATCGACAGATCGTCCCAGATTGCTGTGAGTGCCGATTCAGTGCATCTTCCTGGGCAGAAACCAGTTTGGAAGTCTGAAAGTATAGAATTGTCTTCAATGAATTGTGGCATCTGGGTGAATGCTGCTCTTTCTAATAGTTTGCCCAGGAAAGGTCCATTTGTGATTGGTCTGTAGTTGTTGGGGTCCTGCGGGTCTAGGTTTGTTTTCTTTAATAACGGTCGTATGTATGCCTTTTTCAGGTCTAGAGGAAAAGTTCCTGTAGTTAAAGAGTTGTTGATGATTCTTCTTACAGGTGTGGCAGCAGAAGTAGATAAAAGAATGTTCTTGAAGATTTGTGTTGGACAAGGGTCAGAAGGGCAACCGGAAGGCCTGCTTGCTTTGACCAAATCCATAAATTCACCTTTGGATATTTGTTGGAAGGACTGTAGAGGCTGGGTTGGTTTATTCTTAGAAGGTATTTTAGGAAAGGGGTTGGTGCTGATAGTTTTCTTCTGTTTTAAATCGGAGTCCAATGTGTCTGCCTTGGTTGTGTAATGAGTTGCCACTTTGTTTGTGAAATCTTGAGTAGTGGGATGACTTTCTTCCATGCATGTAGGTTTCGAAATTCATTGAGAATTTTATGAAATTCCTTGGTTGTAGATTTAGCATTTTGAATTCTGTCTGAGTAGTACCTTTTTTTTTAGCTTTTTTGATTGATGTTTTGTATATTCTGTTAAGTTTGGGTAGCTGCAGTTTGTCTTGACTGTTGTTTGTTTTGAGCCAGGTCTGATGCAACTTATAAGTCCAGGTGCAAAGCCACCAAGCGTGAGGGCACCCCCGCACCAGCAAAGGCATCCCCACACAGCCCAGGGCCACCCCCGGGACCCTGCGAGTGCGGGGACGCCACCACATGCATGCACCACACACAGGCCAACACCCACATGCAGCCCCACAATGACACCTCCGAACATGGCCACGCAACATGTCCAAGACCATGGAACGGTCCCCCCACTCAAAATCCGGCACTGGGGAACCAATTCAATGCATGCTGGGGGCTCCACCATAGACCCCCAGTACTGCCAAACCTGCTCCCTGAGGCCCACACCTCATCAACAGCCGCCGCCACCCCACAGACAGGGCCCCGCCCCGAGGTCCGGGCAGCCCAGTCCCAGGAAGGCAGAACAAAGCACCCCCTCCGAGAGCAAGATGCCACCCCCCCAGGACCCAGGCGCCACAGGCCAGGGAGGGGCAGCCTCCCCCAGACCCCGGGAACGCCCTGAAGGCCAAAGACGGCGCCCTCCCCGCACAAACCAGTTTACTCCAGCCCAGGGACCCCCCGTCCCCTGCCCTGGTGCGAAACAGGACAAAGGAAAGGGGAGCGACCACTCCCCTGTCCACCACCACCCCAGGGGCTACGCCCAGAGCACCCCCAGCGCGTCCCACACCCCTGCCACCCTGAAACGCAATATGACATTTCTACAGCATACACTGATCATAATCTGCCCCTCTATGCTGACAATAAGTTGGCTTATTTGATGAACTTTGTTTGGTCCAAGAGTTATTTACTGAGGATGCTTAATGAATATGGAGACTTGTCGAGTTCTGAATAAACTGGAAGAATTCTTGAATGCTACCTCTGTGGATTACAGTTGGACATGCACAGCAAAGGCGTCCAGACTTATCAGTATTCCAAATTAGAGACCTGAAGTGACTGAGCATTCAAGTAGCACAGACCTCAACTTTAAATTTGTTTGAATTTAAGGGGAAATACCTTGTTAAATACCCTTCACGTTTACGCTGCCAATCTTAGGGGGTTATTCCAACTTTGGAGGAGGTGGTAATCCGTCCCAAATGTGACGGATTTACCACCAGCCGTATTACGAGTTCCATAGGATATAATGGACTCGTAATACGGCTGGTGGTATATCCGTCACTTTACTGTCACTTTTGGGACAGATTACCACTTCCTCCAAAATTGGAATAACCCCCTTAGTGACTGGCAGAATCACGCTTGTTAACATGGATGCATATCATAGCTGTATTTTGTTTTTTTAGGATGTTCTGTGTTATATTCCATCTTCTCACTTCACTGATTTCATGATTAAGATTCAAGTTGGACATGCTTAACCTACATTATCTATCAAGTTGACTTGGTCCGCCGACTTTGAATGCTGTTTGGTCCTGCAACTGGAACATCTGGTGAAATGGCTGGATGACAATGCCAACTAGGAGAAACTATTATTAGAGAAACACTGTGGTGCTGATGAATTGCAAAATTATGACATTATTAAGAACAGAATTTGTAGCCTCTTAGCTGGTCTTGCATGTCTCATATTTGGGTCTGGTTAACCATGAAATGCTGAAACAATTATTGCTGTTCCATGACACACTTCTTTGGTATTAGCCTGGTTCTCACATATTAAAACGTATACCAGGCCTGTGAACAAAACTTGGACCACCTGGGAGGGATTCCCTGGTAAACTGCCTGACTGTACCACAAAAGCCTAGCATCTTTTGCACACCTGTGAAGAGGGTGGCAGGTATCAGCACAGAGAGCTCGGCAAAGACTATGATAATTTGCAGAGACCATGACAATTACAGGCAAATGGGAGGAGGACTTTGTACCTCACTTTTAACTAGGGCTTGGAATAGAATTTGTTCTTTTACAAAGGGGGTCGCTACTAATGCCTACTGTGAACTCATGCAGCATACGTTTTTGCACAAAACGTATCATACCTGCAATTACCCATCTCGAACTGGTGTGTGCCCAACATGTGATACACAGGAATATTGCTTTTGTTCTTATAATTTTTCCAGTCCGGTGATGGCAGAGTATTGGAAACAAGCCCCACTGAGGATCAGGAAGGCAAGCCCCTAGTTGTTGTTTTCAGAAGGAAAGCATATTGCACTTACATGCAAGACCAAAAAAGGAGGAAAGTGGGTTAAAATATGAGTTGCTTCGCTATTTACAGACCAAGAGATGCACTGTTATTTATTGGTTACAAAGTAATGGCCCAGTGTTGAATAAAAGATGTTGTGATGAGCATGAGTGGACACTGGTGGAAGAGCTTCAAGTTAATGTAGTGGGTAGTGATGACAGGATTGTGGGGGCCCAGCTAAAGAAGAATCGTCTCATAGCATCTGTGCTATGCCCCTTGGATGGCGCTTTTACTCTCCGTTCAATATTATGTATTGTTTATTACGTAATTTATTTAGGATTGCAGGCTCCAAAAATGGTGCCGGTCTTTCTTCTTGTTGCTCCCCATTTGATGGCTCGGGAATGTCTTTATAAAGTGGATTGTTTTATTTAATGCTTGATTAAGTATTATGTGGCTTGTATGCTTTCTTATTTATTTTGCTAGTCATTTATTCTGTTCTAAAACAAATAGCATAAAAGGATATTTAAGGCATAAAGTTGCTTGCTTTTTATTTTAATTGTATGCATTGTATTCATTTTTACTTGCAAACATTGGAAGTTGTAAAGGTGCTCGTAAGTGGTACCTGATCTTCACAAATACAAAACACCATATACAAAACACACAAATCTGTAATTTTTTCTGACATTCTGGTACTATTCAACAACACACCATCACATTTAATCAAAAACACATTGGGCTCCCACAGTAAAGAAAACTGGATTAGTGTAGGGTATTTTCTATTAAGATCCACCAGAATATTAATTTCATACACAATCTCAAAAAAATGACTGAGCTCTTGTTTCAGCTACTAAAGTAATATCAAAGTGAGTTATAATGCATGAATAAAGAAAAGATACATTTCTGGTGATTCCTGTATTCCATCTTTTTTCCCTGCCTACTTCACAACTACTGACGAATTGCCAGTAGGCAGCACTGGCATAAGCCTTTCTAAAATAAATCTCTACCTTTAATAGTTTTAACAGACCCCTAGTGCAAGCAATCCTTTGCATGCCTAATCATGATCACCACCACTAAGGGGGTCATTCCAACCCTGGCGGTCATCGACCGCCAGGGTGGATGACCACGGAAGCACCGCCAACAGGCTGGCGGTGCTTCATTTGGGATTCCGACAGCCGCGGTCGCCCAGCCGGGTCTGGCGGTTTCCCACCGGATTTCCCCCGGCTGGGAGAATCCTCCATGGCGGCGCTGCTTGGGATTCCGACCCCCTTCCCGCCAGCCTGTTTCTGGCGGTTTTTACCGCCAGGAACAGGATGGCGGGAACGGGTGTCGTGGGGCCCCTGGTGGCCCCTGCACTGCCCATGCCGCTGGCATGGGCAGTGCAGGGGCCCCCTAACAGGGCCCCAGCATGATTTCCACTGTCTGCATAGCAGACAGTGGAAATCGCGACGGGTGCAACTGCACCTGTCGCACCCCTGTAACACCGCCGGCTCCATTCGGAGCCGGCTTCTGTGTTGCAGGGCCTTTCCCGCTGGGCCGGCGGGCGCTCCCTTGGCGGGAAAGTCTGAATGGCCCCCGCGGTCTTCTGACCGCGGAGAGGTCATTTGACGGGGTAAGTTTGGCGGTGGAATGACCCTCTAAGTTCCTACATTTTTAACCTATATGCAAGACTGACTTACATACAGCATAGGTTCAAAAGGGATGGCACCGTGGTGCTATGAAAGGCACAAAACGTAGACCTTGTGAAGTTCAACCACAGAAAACTGTCTGACACAGTAAATACACTGCTTGGCTTTAAACCTATGGGTAAAAGATGGAAACAATAGTTTTAAACAAATTATAAAAAAAGGTTAAGCGCTGCCCACAAAAGGGAATTCAACAAGGTAAGCTGACCTCTGCATGATTTTAGTAGCTGGAAAAAAGCAGGATGAAAACTTAGAGGATATGGTTGCAGGCACACTGCACTGATAGAAGTATGGCCTTTGTCCAATTCTCTAGGTTTCCTCTAAAACACCAGTCCCCATGCACAAGCCAAGGAATGGTTAGCGGATATTCCATATTAAAGAACATCCCCTTATTGACCTTCTTCAGGCCTGCCTCATGTGCCATCATTGCATCCCTCTGTTTGCCCTCCCTGGCAGGATGGCTCTTAGCAGGCTCCTCTTTATCTGCAGCCCTCCATGGCCCCCTTCTGACAGTCACTCCTTTGATCTAGAGATAGAAAAATAGATGGTATATTGGAAGCATGCAATTAAAACTAAGTAAAACACAAAAGACACACTATGTAAAATGTTCAACAAACTATAATGCCGGATCTGGACATAAGCCCACTTTTTTGCCTCTTTCCAGCGTGTCCTTTCATGACCTTTTCTAGTTAAGTGCAACTCAGCTAAACCGCAGCTTCCTGTAACGATTAACCCTGTATGGCCATCTTGAGGCCTCATGCCACATACATCTGACTTTCCACCTTGCTCTGTATCTCAAACATTTCTCACTTCAAGAGAACCTAAGCCAAACTCATGAGTGAAAAATAGTTGATTTTGGATATGAAAAGATAACTGCCTTGAACGGCTTACTATGTTATCACACTGTAATGTATAATAATGTGATAAACATGATAGGTAAATAAGAGCTTGCAGAATCTGTCAGCCAAATAGCCCTCTTTTGTTCCAAGGGACACCAAGGGGCACTTCGCACCAAAAAAATCACATTGGAACTAACGCCCACTCCTTCACACACACAATTTTCACTCTCCACAATGTTTCCAAGTCGCAAAGCCACAAAGGGAGCTCTCCGACCTGTCCCAGAACTTCCAGTGGTGGTTTTGGGGAACCATGTGGCACCCTCCTGTGAACTCAAGAGTAGGAGACTGGTCTTCCGTCATGTTGAGGGGCTACTTGTGTGCAACTGGCTAAGGCGTTGTTGCACTGACACACTCTCTAATACAAGGTAGCACATCATTTGTAGTATGAATTAAGACAATATTGTACAGAATACTATAATGTAACACACAAATCAATAGACCTCAATAATATAAGATATTGCTTAGGCACTAAGACTGGCAAAGCAACACTGCATGTTAGAAAACGCATGAATGAAACCTAACAAATTAGGCTGAATATTTTATGAACCAAGAGATTAAAATTCACCAATCAAGTTATCTTTATCTCCCAGTATATGTGAATGTAGTAGCTGCTTAGCTCGGGATAGTTAAATTAGTAACACTGATAGGGGTCATGTAAGTATCCTGCACCATTTCATCAACACTGCAGTCCCCTTGCATTACTTTGCTTTTAAAGGTGCATGGTTTATTCTGGTCGTAAATAATGACTTAAATTAAATTTACCCATTGATGAAAACTGATATGGAAAGGTCTTGTTTAATTCCATTTTAACTGTCTCACTCAGCATAGAATGCTTGCTAGTTTGCTGCAGAATGTCAAGTAATCTTGTACATGTGTATATTTAAGTTACCAGTACTGAATGTCACCAGTTACACTGGATAGCTGGAAGAAATTGAGCTACCCACTGTTTTAGTTTCTACTACTGACATGTCCATTCGAACTATAAAATGTTTGTTTAGATAAACTTTCAAAGATTCGAGTGTTTAACCTCCAATCTTCAGTTCGGGTAGACTAAAATATAGGATGGAATCTAGACAACACTATCTGTCCAGTAATTCATTTAAACTCATATGCCTGTGAGTCTGTGGTCACCACAGACTTGACATCTGAGAAAGGCTTGCACCTCCTGAGTGTGGCGACCACTAGATACTTTACTGAGCTTTCACAATCCCTGACCTCCCCCCAAATCTGTGATAATTGTCTGAAGAGCTCTTCCTACAGCGCCTGAGGTGTAACCTGTAATATATGATACTGTTATTACCAACATCTGCATCACAATCTTCAATGTCAGACTGTGAGGTCAGGTCACACACTTAAGTAATTTCCCCCAACATGCTACCATGTATAAAATCAGGTAAATTAGGCTATCTTGGTTATCAGTTCCCAAGTATTTTCTTGCGGTAGTGTAATCAATCAGATTTAACTCTCCGTGAATCGCTAACAGAAAAATAACTCGATTCGACAAATGAGGTTTTTTTAATCTTTCAAGGTCCGTTTTCAAAATCATTCACGCTATTCTTCAAAAGGCTAGCATGCTTCTTGATTCAAGCACATTTATTCGATTAAGATAACCGCAGAAATGTGTTCCTGCATTTTCAAGAGATATCCTCTAGTCCGTATGTTTGCAGTATGAAACTGTGCTTCGATTACCCTGGGCAGCTGCAGCTAGTGTGCCAGCAGATTAATGCTCTAAATTCATGAAAATCGATGCCTCTAGTTTTGATTTCTAATCTTAAAACACTTAGGAAGGGAACATATGCATGTTTTGTACTGGACAACCCTGTGATTCAATAGAACACCTAGGTTAAACGAGTTAAAGTTTGTTTAAGGGAAGTTCTTGGTGCTCTAAATTTAAAACTTGAATACGGAAAACCGACAAACTGACATAGCAAATGAGATTTGTAAGAGACATTCTCTGTGATAAAAAAAAAGATTATCTTCGGAACTCAACAACAAGGATAGTGGAATATTGCAAAGCATATTAATACAGCAGAAGATTAATTTTGCAAAACAAATACTGGCAAAGATACTAGGCATTACATGACAAGCCTTTGGTGTTTTATATGCACTGCATTAACATTTTAAACGTAATAAAACGTGAAAGTGATGCCACCTAAACGTGGCGTGCATATGCTAGGAAAAAAAAAAGTTTAAAAAAAGACCCTTTGCAAAAATGAAACAAGCACTGGCAATGCCAATAGGTCTGGCTTTAAAAGAATGTTGTATGGTATGGTATCACGGAGCTTTACGGGTAGATAGCATTGGAACTGATATGTATTTGTGCTGAAGCAAATAACTGTAGAAAAATATTTGTGTAGGTTAAAAGGTCACATGACAGTTCACTGTCAACACAGCCGTAAAATTCCATTTAGGTTTATGGATGCCCTCTTCTCATTTGGCTGCTGCCAAAGAAAAACACCATAAACTATCTAGTTACCTAAGACACTTTAACAGCTTTATTATTCCATGTGTTTCTCTCTAAAAGTTCAACCTTAGACAGCTGAATAAATAAACAAAATGATCAGTTGTGTGGAGGGTAAATGCTTTTGTGCGGAAGCACATAACTGCTGCCCAATCAAAACATCAACTCGTGGCCCCCAAACGAGGCCAGAGCCAAGGCCCCTCTCGTGGTCGCTCTCACAGAATTGTCTGACAACACCTCCGCTGTCAACCCATATGATAAAAAGACAATAATATAAAAGGAAACTGGTAGCTAAAATTGACTCGCCAGACCTCTCACTGACCAGGACATCATTTTAGGCAGATGAACACAAGCAAAATGATATCCTTCAAAGTGAGGAACACAGATATCTTAAGTGCGCTGATCCGTTGACCCCAACTCTATGCTTTGGTGGATGAAAACAAACTCTGAATGGCACTTTAACAGACTGACGGATAAATGGGCAAAAACAAAGCCATTTTAAGTTTATAGATATGTGAATATTTTTATTAGGAATTGTTTGAAAAACATGAGGATGGTGGACTACTAAAGCGGTCTCTAGCAAATACCTAAAAAAACAGATAGTCGAATACAAGTGTCATTATTTCTCATTTCTAGCTAGAAAAAACAAAAACACACACTAGCATACACACAAAAAATACAATATCAAATTAGGCCCATGGCATTGTTACGTGGAACAAAATACAGCGAAATAAACACATCAAATCTACTTCGATTCACCATTTAAAATAAAAAGGGCACTAAAATGTATACTGAGGACCGGTCAAGATAGTGAAAACAACGTTTTTAGGGTCGAGCCTGCGTCTTTAGGAGTTAGAAAAGGTCTCAGAGGCCCGTTCACGTCACGTCAGTTGTCTTTCATTGGTTCGTGGGCTTGCCTGTTAAAATCGGCTTGCTTTCATTAGTGGAAGGCACGCATATGTCATGCCTTTTCAAGTGGTTAGCCCTCCTCGAGCGCAGCAACCAAGCACTGAGAACATGCGAGGATCACTGTTTCCCATCAGGTTTGTGGACTACTTTTTATCTTTTGTTCACAGCGCGATCTCGCTTGGCAGAAGTCGAGCGCTTTGCATAACATCAACCCTGTTACATGGTTAATTGTACTTTTGATGGTTACGTAGATAATTGCACTTTTGCCGATAGGTTTCATTATGAGTGAACTGTAGCAGCGCGATCGTGCTGTTTTTTTCTTTCAATGTGGAAAGAAAAATCCGGTTGGGAGTTTACAACTGCTAATAGCTGTAACTCGGAGAAATGTGAGACCCTAGTGCATTGCAAATGCTTGTTTAAACAACATTAAAGGAGAGCGAATTCACAACCACTACATTACCCTGAGAGTGTAGGTACATGTACACATGCACAAAGTAACTGACAGCCCATTAAGAAAAATGCAAATTCGGAATTAGGTAAGGGCATTCAAATAGTGTTTCAACTGAAACTAACTGAAATACAACAATTCCCCTTACAGAAAGGAAGTCCAAGCATTAAGCACAGATAATAACGTGTGGGTCCATTGAAAAATATTTGCTAGTCAAAAAAGAACAGTAGTATAGGAAAAAGTGACACATCTACGAAGTCTGAAATGTAAAGTATGTAAGAATATACTTACCTGCAATCTTTCCTTCCCAAATAGTTGTTAACTGAGGCAGGTCAAAGATGTGCTATCACAAAGATGATGTTGCTTTCTATGTAGGCTGGGCAAAAATTAAATTAAGCAACTGTTTTTTACGTTTAGTGCATTTGCTTACTAGCGGAAACAACTTATGCCAGGATGCATTCTGTGCTAAAATATAGTCCTAAATGCCTGATGTTGAACCAGCAGGGATATGCCCTGACGTTCCAGCCATGTTCAGAGTTGTAGAGCTTCCTCACAAAGGGTCCACAACCTCACTCCGCCCTGCTTGTTGCAGTACCACATGGCTTTGGTGTTGTCCGTGAACACCTGCACCACTTTCCCTTTGAGGGAAGGATTGTTTTCAATGCAAGCCTGATTGCCCTGAGCACCAAAAGACTGATTTAGAGTCCGGACTCCGCCGGAGATTAAATGCCTCTGATCTCTACTACCCCCATGTGGCCACACCATCCCAGAAGTGACTCAATTGGCACTACTGTCAGATCCAGCTGGGGAAGGGAGAGGGATCTGCCTTTGACCCAATCGTGGTTAGACAGCCACCAATGAAGATCATGAGCAGTTCCCTCCGAGATCCGGACCACGTCGGAGAGATTACCCTGATGCTGCGCCCACTGGAACTTCAGATCTCACTGCAGAACCTGCATATGCCATCTGGCATGTTGCACCAGCAGGATGCAGGAGGCCATGAGGCCCAGCAGCCTTAGAGTCATTCTAACTGAAACCCAGGACATTGGCTGAAACATCGGTATCCTAACCTGAATATCATGGACTCGCCACTCTGGAGGATAGGCCCAAAACTGTAATGTGTCCAGAACACCGCTGATGAAAGGGAGAGACTGAGTCAGGTGTGACTTTGGTACATTTATAGTGAACCCCAGCAAATGCAGGAGGTTCGCCATAGTCTGGAGGCGGAAGACAACAGCCTGGGGTGAGCCTGCCTTCAAAAGCCAGTTGTTGAGGTAGGGGAAGACAAACCCCCAGCCTGCGCAGATGAGCTACGACCACCGCCATCCCTCTCGTGAACACCAGAGGGGCGCTGGTAAGGGCAAAGGGGAGCTGAAAGGTAAACTGAAAGTGCTTGTGACCTACCTTCTTGAGCACCAGAAAGTAGCGGGAATAAAAATCATAACCTACTTCTGACCCTCTGCGTGGCTCCCTTGGCCAATAGAGCCGTAACTTCCTCGCAGAGAAGTGCCAAGTGATCCTCTGTCAGCCGACTGTAGGATGGCTGCACGGCTGGAGGGGTAGTCTCAAAGGGGAGGGAGGTGCTGGACATGCCCCGAAAAGCCAGATGTCCTCAACCAAGAGTGGCACCTCAAGGTCACCATCAACGCAACTGATCTGTCTAGTGAGTCGGTCATGTCCAGCCCACAACGAATCGTGACCTTGGCTGCATCTTTCCAATCAGGAACAGCTTGGGATAGAATGACCCGGGCCGCCTCCAAGACCTGCGACAGCACCTGTGTGACCGTAACCCATAAAGTATGGCAATAACATAACATAACATAACATGTGTATTTGTAAAGCGCACGTTCACCCGTAGGCATCTTGGCGCTGAATAACAGATGTTTATTGTTACCCAACTCAATGGTACTCATTTTATCGACCTCAGAATTTTGGATGAAAGGCTGAGTGAACCTGACAGGATTTGAACCTGTGACCATGAGGTCAAACACAGGCCCTTACAGTGGACGCATTAGTCCACTAAGCCACCAGACCCGAAAGCCAGCGGCCCGAAAGGCATTCGGTGTTCACGGGCCACAACGTCAGGCTGGAGGAAGAGAACAACTTCTTCCCAAGTTCGTCCAGTCCCACCTTTGATTCCCTAAACATGGGTGTGGATGGGAATGCCACACAAACAAATCTGCCAGTCCAAAGGTCAGTGCTAAAATGGTGGTACCAGCACCCATACTGTTACGCCAACAAAACAACACCCACCACATTATGACCCACAAATCACCACAGCGGGCATTCAATGGCAGTAAACCATTGGCAGTACATACTGCCGTGCTCAGAATGGACACCCACAAACAAAACAACATTACATTGGTCAATACTAAAGACACACACCTGACATTTATACACACACCACACCCACACCACTATAAAACACACACCCACATTACCCACAACCCTTTGCCAACACCAAAAGACTAAAAGAGTTAGCCACCAACATAACAGAGTCAAGTAGACGCACACCACTTACACCCATACATCCCTTACGCACCCCACATCACACACCCCATTACTCAACACACTCTCACCAACATACAACACCCATGGCACCACAAAGGCACCCCCGTTTCACTGAGGAGGAGTGAAGGGTCATGGTGGAGGAAATTGTCAGGGTAGAGCCTCAGCTGTTTGGAGCACAGGTACAGCAGATTTCCATTGCCCGGAAGATGGAGCTATGGCGGAGAATCGTGGACAGGGTGAACGCTGTGGGACAGCACCCAAGACAACATCAGGAAGAGGTGGAACGGCCTACGGGGAGGGTACGTTCCATAGCAGCAAGGCACCAGCTTGCCATACAGAGGACTGGCAGCGGACCCCCACGTCCTCCCCCACAGCTTACAGCATGGGAGGATAAGGTACTGGCATTACTGCATCTCAGGGACTCGCTAGAGTAGCCAGAGGACTGGACACATGTAAGTCAACATTTACTACCTATCACCCCCCATACCTGCATGCCATTGCACACCCTCACTCCCATCTCTCCACTCTATCCCACACACTGCACCTACACATATGACTAACCCCAATGCCAACCCCTGCATGCTATACCAATGCATGGATAGCCCTCCCAGCCCTGCATGGCCACCCATCACCAAAGCATGCACAGTATAGGGAAACTAACAACCCCACACTACATCACCATGCACAAACATAAGGTGGCAGGGCAACAGCAACCATAAAGGTGAAGCCAGGGATGTACAATATGTCATACACATGAAGAACAATATATCACTTACATCCCCACAGGCACCCCGGCCAACGTCAGTGGAGAGGAGGTGCCACGACTTTCCAGTCCCCCAACAGAAGATGTCCTTAGTGATGACAGTAACTCTGGACTTCTGGATCTAGATGACCTACCTGGCCCATCAGGGACTACTGGACAGCCGGTCACCCACACCCACTCACAGACCACCACAGAGCCTCCCCCATCAGGATTTAACACCACAGTACCCAGCCAGGGTCCCCACACCTCTGTCCCCAGGACACGTCAGCAGTGTGCCCACCTGTACAGGGACCCTAGGCCACACCGCGCCCCCAAGACAATCAGGGACCTGGGGTCAGTGGCAGTGGGCACACCGTTGAAGGGACAGAGGCACAGGCCAACATGGACATTAGGAGGACTGCTGTGCTCCAGGGGGAGGACAGGAGCAGGGAACAGACTCTCCAGGACACACTCTACGACATCCTGGGAGCCTACCAACATTCTTAGGACATGATGGGCCAGATCCTAGAAAACATGCAGGGGATTAGGGAGGACTTGCAGGCCATCAACACCACTCTGATCTCCATAGCAGGGGTGCTGGCAGACATGGCCAACATCATAAGGGAGGCATGAGCACATCAGCGGGCCCCTAACACTAGCCAGTCCATCGACAAGCCCTCCACTTCCACTGCCACTAGTGGGCAAGAGGCCCCGCCACAGGACCCACAGGCCACCAGCATCCCTCCCCCTGCAGAAGGTGAACCACCCCGCAAATGTTCCCTGCGACCTAGACAGAAGCAAGAGATACATGCCAGACCACTGCCAGGAAATTAGACTCTCCTGATTGTCCCCCTTGTGTCCCACCCTGTCACCTTGTCCACTTTGAACTGCAGTTGCTCCCCTTCCTACGGCCCCTTGGACACTGGACCTGTGCTACAAACAGACTGGAAGAATACCCTGGACTTTCCTCCACATCACCCCATTCCATTCCACTTTCCCCTCAATTTCTTAACAGTACAATAAACAGCCTTGAACACAACTCGACTACTTGTATGTCATGTGTTGAAAATGTGTATTCATGGAAACAGTTTCATCCATTGCAAAACTACTGTACATTGTGAGACCATAGATATAATGACCTGTAGCTGGCTGTAGTCAGCACATCAATACATAGTTGTTATATCAACAACATCTGCAAAATGACAAACCATAGGTGACAGTAAATAGAGGTAAAAGGAAGTGAATGCCATCAAGCCACAGCCACACAGAATACACCAATAGTCATAGAAATGTCAATCTGCACTGTCTCACCTGTGTGTCATTGGAAGTACTGACGGATAACTGATGTTTGTTGTCCTCATCCTCATCCTCAGCCTCTTCATCCTCACTGTCAGCAGTGTCTACTGCTGATTCAGGGGCATCTCCAGTCTCCTCCTCCTGCAGAAAAGGTACATAGCGTCTGAGGGTCAAGTTGTGCAACATGCAGCATGCCACTACTATCTGGCAGACCTTCTTGGGTGAGTAGCACCTGTCAGATGGAAGCACTTGATCCTGGCCTTCAGGAGGCCAAAGGTCCTCTTGATGATCTGTCTGGTTTGCCCATGTGCCTCATTATAATGTTCTTCAGACCTTGTCCTGGCATTCCTCACAGGGGTCAGCAGCCACAATATGTTTGGGTAGCCAGAGTCACCTGCAAGTATTGAGGAACAACATTTATCCACGCACAATCCTATTGGGTTGACACCAGAGGTATACACTAACATACAGTGGGTGGGGACCAAGGCTCACCTATTGGCCACACCCTGTGCTTCTGTAGTTGGGCCATCTCATTTGGGATGCTGCTATTCCTCAGAACAAAGGCATCATGCACTGACTCAGGATGCTTAGTATTGACGTGGAAGATGTACTGGTCCGCTAGGCATAACATCAGCACATTCATTGAGTGGAAACTCTAACAATTCCTGAAAACCTGTTCATTCTGGCGGGGGGGACAAACGCAATATGTGTCCCATCGCACCAATAATATTGGGGATATGTCCCACTGCATAGAATCCGGCCTTCACAGAGGCCAAATCTTCGACCTGGGAGAAAGCAATGTAGCTGCACATGTGCTTTATCAGGCCAGAAAAAACTCTTGCCAGCACGATTGAAAACATTGGCTGTGACATTCCTGCTGCCAAACCCACTGTCACTTGGAAAGAACCAGTTGCCAGGACATGGAACACTGATAGAACTTGCACAAGAAGGGGATCCCAGTGGGATGACAGATAGATGAAATCAGGTCGGGCTCCAACTGGGCACACAGCTCTGTTATTGTGGCCCTGCCCAGTCTAAATTTGAGTATTATATGCCTCTCCTCCAGTGTATCCGAGTCCACCAGAGGTCTGTACGCCTCCTATTCATCCGCAGCGGTAGGTATCTAAGGGACACAAGAGTGAGTAGGGTGTCACAATTGAAACAACAAAACCACAACTGCAGTCCACATGGTGCACTTAAGTATTGGGACAGTGTAAATGACAAAGTGTGTGCCAATCCAATTTGTGATGCAGTAATTGTCAATAGGCCTGTTTCCCCCCCGAAAGTGTGACCGCCTGTCTTGTATGGTGGAATGGGTGGAAGTGAGGTAACTCTGCTGACGTTGGGTGTCATGGCAGAAGGTGGTCTTGCACAGCCGTGCAATTCCTCATTGGGTAATATGGGCTATATGGAGTGCAGTGGCCAATGGGGATCCATGCCGGCGGTGACTGTGTACACTGCTGCGGACGTGACCGCCATTTTCTATCTGATTCCTCACTTGTTTCCTGACCTTCAACAGGAGAACACCTACACTGCGTGTGATGCTGTGACCTATGTCTGGAACTTACCATGGCCCGTGTGACTGGGGAAAGGGCCCCAGCCTTCACTTCGGAGGAGTTGGAGTGACTAGTGGATGGGTTCCTACCCCAGTACGGACAGCTGTATGGGCCTTCAGACCAACAGGTGAGTACATTTGGGCACAATGCATGTGGGAAGGATGCATGGAGGTGTGTGTACAAGCATCCTGCAAGGGGGGCGGAGGGGTGGAGGAATGTCTACTGGCGGTGTACATGTTGTGCGCTGGGCTATGCGTGTGACAATGGTGATGGAAACGGGTATGGTGGGCCATTTGTGTGACAGGCTGGACTGTTTGTCTAATGGTGTTCTCCTGTTTATTGCCTCTGCAGGTCAGCACCCATCAAAAGAAGGGATTATGGCGTGCCATTGCCAAGGACGTGTGGACCCTGGGGGTCTATGGGTGGTGGAGCACCCACTGTCAGAAATGGTGGGAGGACCTCAGACGCTGGGCAAGGAAGACCCCGGAGGCCCAGCTGGGGATGGCCTCCCAATGAGGAAGGGGTGCCCATCAGACCCTGACCCCCCTGATGGTCCGCATACTGTCCTACCCTGAGCTGGATGGGCTCTTGAGGGAATCACAGAAGCCACAAGGGGGTGAGTACATTGGGTATCAATACATATTTTGGCTGATGGGGTGGTATTCGGGTGGTGGATATGTGTTAGTGGGTGCCCCTTAGGCTGGGCCAGACATTGCAGCGTGGGCCAACTGAAGGGTAAGGGGTGTTTGGCAAATACAGGTAACCTAGCTTGTTAGCAGTCCATTTCAGCCAGGGCATCGTGGGTCCCAGGAGTGCTGCAGTTGGCGGTGTGTGGTCCTCATCTTGCCTTAGTGACTAGCTATATCACTGGTAGTGCAATGCATAGTGCTTAATCCTGATCCCTGTGTGTGATGGTAATTTCCATGCCAATAGTGGTGTTGGTGCAGTCAATGACCCAGTGTATCCTTTGTCTCCCCCCTTTTCTTGTTTTGTCATCCTGTCCTTGTGTGCATTAGCATCATCTGGCAGAGGAGCTGGGGCACCGGTGACAGAGGGAGCTGCATCCCACAGGACCCATGAGGCAGAGTCCATTGACACCGAGGGAACCAGTGGGACGGAGGTTGAGGGGAGCACCACAGCAGAGACTGGAGGAGACAACACAGACTCAGATACCTCCTCAGATAGAAAGTCCCTGGTGGTGGTGGACACCTCTGTGACCACCTCAGCTGCAGGTACAGCCGCCACCCCCGTACCAGCACCGCCTTCCCAGTAGCCCCTCAGCAAGTTGCCCGTGCCCACTCACCCAGGAGAGTGGGCATCTCCTTAGTCCCAGGCACCTCAGGCCCTGCCCCAGTGAGCCCTGCTGCCCTGAGTGAGGAGGCTATTGACCTCCTGAGATCCATCTCTGAAGGGCAATCAACCATTGTGAATGCCATCCAGGGGCTGGCATCACAGATACAGCAGTACAATGCATTCCTGGAGGGAATTCATGGTGGATTGGCGGCCCAACAGAGATCAATTCATGCTCTGGCCTCCTATCTGATGGCAGCCATTGTCCCTGTTTCTACCATCTCCCCTCCCCCTCCAACTACCACTTCCCAGTCCCATTCTCCTCAACCCCAACCCATCGTAGGCACACATACAGATGAGCATGCACACAAGACAACACCCAAGAGTGGCACAGGCAGACACACGCACCACACTTCATCCCACAAGCACTCACGCAAACACCATACAGTTACAGACATGACAACATCCACTGCCTCCACTGTCTACCCCTCCTCCTCCTTCTCCAACTCCCTTCCAGTCAAGTCCACACTCACACCTGCAGGCACTACATCAACATCCACCACCAGCATCACCACACCAAGCAGCACATACACCTCACTAGCAGGCACCTCCACAACATCCATCCTCTTGTCCCCTGTGTCCTCTCCCACTGTGTCTGTCTCCCCTAAAGGACACAAATGCAAGCACTCAGACACCCAACAGCCATCCACCTCACACATGCACACTGCCCATGCACCTGCACCCAAGTCCAGCAGGCATACACCTCCAACAACCACTCCCTCAACCTCCACTCCCATCCTTCCTCCCGCCCCACCATCCCTAAGAAGCTTTTTCTTGCCCAGCATGACCTTTTTCCTACCCTCCCCCCGTCCTGCCCATAGAACTAGGGTGCCAACCAGCCAGCCCAGCACCTCAGCCAAACAGTCCACAGGGACAGGGAAGGAGCCCACAACACCTACAGCCAGAAAAGGAAAGGTTCCTGCACCTCCTACCATGGAGGGAATGAAGCCCTCAACTCCATCAGAGGGTCGGATGGGGAAAACAACAACCACCACCACCTGTGGTCACGGAACCCTTACTGCCAGCAGAGGCAGACCAGGAGGCTCCATTACCTGTTGCCACAGAGCAGCCCGCACCATCAGCTGAGGCAGTGCAGCTTTCACCGCCAGCAGAGGCAGGCCAGGAGGCACCATCACCTGTTGCCATAGAGCAGCCTTCACCACCGGGTGAGGCAGTGCAGCTCTCACCACCAGCAGAGGACATGCAGGCCACCCTCCAGGGACTGCTGCTCAAGGGGCCCCCTACAGAACCAGTGGGCATGTTTCCCAGCTCAGAGACTGAGGCCTTGCACTCCCCAGCAAAGACAAATGGGCATGGAGCCCCCTCCAGAACCAGTGGGCATGTTCCCCAGCTCAGAGACTGTGACCTTGCACTCCCCAACAAAGACAGAAGGGCAAGGAGCCCCCTCCAGAACCAGTTGGCATGTTCCCCAGCTCAGAGACTATGGCCTTGCACTCCCAGAACAGAGACTTGGGCATGGAGCCCCCTCCAGAACCAGTGGGCATGTTCCCCAGCTCAGAGACTGTGACCTTGCACTCCCCAGCAAAGACAAATGGGCATGGAGCCCCCTCCAGAACCAGTTGCCATGTTCCCCAGCTCAGTGACTGTGGCCTTGCACTCCCCAGCAAAGACAAATGTGCATGGAGCACCCGTCAGAACAAGTGGGCATGTTCCCCAGCTCAGAGACTGTGACCTTGCACTCCCCAGCAAAGACAAATGGGCATGGAGCCCCCTCCAGAACCAGTGCTCACGTTCCCCAGCTCAGAGACTGTGACCTTGCACTCCCAACAAAGACAAATGGGCAAGGAGCCCCCTTCAGAACCAGTGGGCATGTTCCCCAGCTCAGAAACTGTGACCTTGCACTCCCCAACAAAGACAAATGGGCAAGGAGCCCCCTCCAGAACCAGTGGGCATGTTCCTCAGCTCAGAGACTGTGACCTTGCACTCCCCAGCAAAGACAAATGGGCATGGTGCCCCCTCCAGAACCAGTGGGGAAGTTCCCATATTCGGCTGAGGTGCCCCCCTATGCCCCTGTGGTGCCTGCCTAATTGCAAAATGATGCCCCTGCAGTGTTCTCTCCGGATGATGTCAGGATACAAGATAGGCCTTGGACTGTGCCCTGTGGTCTTGTGTGCCCTTATGACTTTGGACTGAGCATTGGCCCTTTGTGAACATTTGTATATATTTGTTTTGTGTGGTGGGTTTTGATATGCTAATACATTTTCTGTACATCCATACTCTGGTCCTTGTGTTATTCTGCCGTGTGTCGTGTGCCATTGGTTTACGTCTGCAGCTGGTTGTGTGTATGGTGTGTGTGTTTAGGGTGTGTGTTGTGCGTGGGTGTGTGTCACTCTCGTTTTCCTCCCTCCCTCCCTTGCGTGCTAGGCAGCTGTACTCACCGTCGTCGTCTTCGTCGGCTTTGGTTTTTCAGGTGGAGCATAACGTAGAAGATCATCAGGAAGACTTGCAGTTTGGGTTGTATAGCAGTGTTGTTCTTCCCTGTGTCTCTGATGGTGAGTCCTTTCTCTTCTGAGCTCTGTTTCCACCAGGCTTTTGATGGCGCTGGTTCTGCCCCGTAAAAGGTAGCGGATTTGTGTTTCTTAATATGGTGGGCAGTACTTTGTCTTCCCCCTGGCTGTTGGCGGCTACTGATGTGGTGAGTGTTGTTTCTGCCCTGGCAGTTGGTGTGGTACATTGGCTGTCTATAGGAGTTATCACCGCCATGGTAAAAATTTGGCGATACTTACCACCAGCCTGTTGGTGGTATTACCGCCACTTTATCACTCACCGCCAGGGTCGTAATGAGGACCTAAGGGCCGGATGTAGGTATATTGCGAGTCGCAAATTGGAATGTAGGATGGTGTTCCTGACAAGGGTGTCGGAAAGGCCCACCTCATTAATATTCATGAGGAGGGTCGCAATTTGCGACCCCCTTGAGACTTGTGGCACTCACAGGGATGGTGGCCTGCTGGAGACAGCAGGCCACCATGTCTGTGACTGCTTTTAAATAAAGCAGTTTTTTTTTTTAATGCAGCCCGTTTTCCTTAAAGGAAAACGAGATGCATTACAAAACAAAAAAATGAATCGTTTTTGTTTCATTTTTTCAGAGCAGGCAGTGGTCCATTGGTAATGGAAATCATCCCGATTTGAATACTGTAGTAGTTCAGAATGATGTGCATGGAATGAAGAGAGTGTTGCCTTGTCACGCTTGCGGAGCGGTCGGACATTAGAAGCAGGAGTGTCCGATGATCGTGCAGGAAGGTGTCGTTCAGCAAACAAGTGACATCAATTTGTTCCAAAACATGAGAGGACCGAGAATGAGAGGTCATAATCATAACAATTTGAATCAAATGCAGAATTTTCAACCCATTCAGCAGGTGCAAATGCCACGTGTACAAATGACACGGTTGCAGCCAATGTAACAGCCGGTTCAAATGGTACCTAGACAGCAAATTCAAATACCTCAAGCCCCAACGGAACAGAAGCAGGGGATGCTTCCTTAACAGGTCACAGGTCAGAAGTGTAATCAGAGTAATAACACAGTACACCAATTACCGTTACACAGTGAGAATGGAATAAACAATGACTGGGTGAGTGAGAGTTCGGATGAAGAGGAATGTGTGCTTGCAGCTTCTCTAGAAGTAGATCATAAAGGCCCATATGTGAAGGGTAAGGTAATGGGTCACAAGGTTTCATTCTTGGTTGACACAGGAGCTACACGCTCTACAGTGAGAACTGCAGAAGTTCCGAACTTGCTTTCAGGAAAGACAGTCCAGATTGTAGGAGTAGCGAATCAATATTTGACCAACCCAATTACAGAACCAGCTCAGGTTAAAATTGGCAACTTTAAAGGATTGCACAAATTCATAGTCTGTGATACAAGTCCAGTATCCCTATTGGGAAGAGACTTGCTGTGTAAAACTAGGTGCTCGATTACTAGCTTAAATGATGGAATCGAGATGCAGATGAATAGTGATGATGAGGATGACCCAGCTCCAGAGACCGAGTGTAAGACGATAAATGAGGAGTACCACCTGATTAATTTCTTTCCAGTGTTCACAGTGAAGGAGCCTCCTCCTGATTTACAGGTAACAGTTAAAGAGAAAGTGTTGGATCTGACAGGGAAAGAAATAGGTCTGATAAAGGAAGTTGAGACAGTTAAAATTCCTGTAAAGCAAACATAATTTTTCATGCCACAGGATATACTTATGAAGGTTGCTCACATAATTGCAGAGTTCGTAAAACAAAGGTTCTTGAAAGAGGTGTTGAGCAGCTCATGTAAGTCACTGATATTGGGATTGAAGAAGCCCTATGGGAAAGTTCGAATTGTCCAGGATTTGAGAAAAATAAATGACACTGTGATCAAATGTTGCCTCGTGTGCCAAATCCAGCTGGGATTCTGTTTCAAATTCCATGTGATGCTGAGTGGTTCACCATCATCAACTTGTCAGAAGCCTTCTTTTCCATGCCTCTTCATGAGGTCATGAGAACAGCCAATTTCTCTTTTGTTTCAAATTTTTAGATTGAGTTTACTGTTGGTGTCGAATTCCTCAAGGGTTTTCAGAGTCAACTTCCATATTCAATCAGATCTTGAAAAAGAATTTAAAGTCGTTGGAATTGCCTTTCCAAACGACCTTGGTACAGTACATTGAAGACTTGTTGATTGCGTCCAAAACAAGGGACGAGTGCAAATATGACACGATTGCCTTACTGAACCATTTGGGAAAGAATGGTCATAAAGTGTCTCCACTTAAATTACAATACTGCCAGAATGAGGTGAAGTACTTGTGTCACCAGATTGAGAAAGGAATAAGAAAAATATCCATAGAAAGGGTCGCAGCCATTTTGCAGATGAGTCCCGCGACCACACAGAGAGATTTCAGGATGTTCCTAGAGATGGTAGGCTACTGCCGCCAATGGATTCCCAGTTTTTCAGTCATTTCTAAGCCATTGCAGAAGCTGACCCACAAAGAAGTTACCGATCCCCTAGTGTTAGATCAGGCTTGCATGAAAGTGTTTTCTGAATTGAGAAAGAGTACAAAGCTGCGGCTTTGGGTATGCCTGATTACACAAAGTCCTTCACGTTGTTTTGTCATGAGAGTGATGCGTGTTCTTTGTCTTTCATGACGCAGGTCCATGGAGGAATAAACCGCCCAGTAGCATATTTTTCAGTTACTGTGGGCCCAGTCACAGCAGCTTTACCAGGCTGTTTGCGTGCAGTTGCAGTGGTTGGACAGAGCCTCACACAGTGTAAAGGCATTATGATGGGACATCCCCTAACAATAATGGTCCCTCACTCATTTGAAGTTTTGCTTTCCCAAAACAAGACCCAATAACTGACAGGTGCAAGATTGACTCAATATGAGACGAGTATTCTAGGGTCACCAAATGCATAATTGAAAAGATGTACAGTGCTAAACCCGGCAATCTTGATTCCAAATGAAAATGTTGAATTTTGAAAAGTTGGAAGACACCAGATTGGAAGAAAATAACCAAATTATCTTTGTTGAATGTTCCTGTCTAGGAGACAATACAGGAGTACTGAGAGCAGGATATGCTGTGTGCATAATTACTGGTATTCTGGAAGATGTCCTGGCTTCAAGGAGTAGCCCTTACTAGAGCGTGCCATGTATTTGCTCAGCTGAAAGTTACAATCTATATGAATAGCCAGTAAGGATTTGGGATAGTCGATGACTTTGGGCCAGTTGTGGTCACAGAGAGGTTTCATGAGCTCTTCTGGATCACCAGTGAGAAATTGTGAATGAATTAAAATATTGTTGCAAGCTATCCAAATGCCTGAAAAGATTGCCATGGTGAAATGCAGTGCACATCTGAAATCACAAGATTTTGTGTCAATGGGGAATGAATATGCAGATCAAGTCGCAAGGTTTTGCGCATTGAACTGTATATCATTCAAAGATAAATGGGAGTTGTTACCTGAAGAAGATGAAACATGTCCAAGTTATGCATTGCATGTGATAGATATGTTAGAAGAATTGAGAACACTGCAGAATAATATTGGCAGGGAGGAAGAACAATCATGGAGTGAAATGAAATGTGTACAGCAAAAGGATGTGGGTTTCAGAAGATGGTCAATTGGTTTTGCCAAACAGTTGACCCTGTTTGGCAATATCAATTGAGTTTGTTGTCTCAAATGGCTAAGTATCACCATGGTCAAACACATGTTGGGAGAGATGCCATGATTCCCCTTTTCAAATATAACTGGTTCAATCCAAAGTTTAGACAAGTTGCTGAAGCAGTTTGCCATTGTTGCGTCATTTGTCAGCAACTGAACGTGTGAAAAGGGACATTGGTAAATTTGAGATACATTGGAAGAGCAGAAGGTCCATTCAGTAGAATGCAGATGGATTTTACTGAGATGCCTGTGTGTGGAGGTTTGAGATACGTGTTGGTGATTGTCTGCATCGTTAGTCATTGGATTGAAGTGTTCCCTACATGGAGAAATGACAGCCTCACAGTAGCGAAACTACTGCTTAGGGAACTGATACCCCTTTTTTGGGTTTTCGATCTCTTTAGAATCAGATAGGGGATGTCACTTCAACAATGAAGTAATAACTTGCTATGTGCAGCATTGAATATTGAGCAGAAGTTGCATTGTAGTTACAGCCCTGAAGCATCAGGACCAGTGGACAGATGAATGGTACCTTGAAATCAAGAATGGCAAAAATGTGTGTGTCCACGAATCTGAAATCGCCTGACGCTCTGCTGTTAGTTTTGATGACAATGAGAAATACACCCAACAGAAAGACAGGGTTGCCACCGCACGGGATCCTCATGGGCAGAGCAACGAGGTTGCCAGCGGTTCCTGCAAATGCTCTTGTGAACATTACAGATTATATGGTGTTGGACTACTGCAAACATCTGGCTGATGTGGTTTGCTCTTTCTCTCAGCAGCTGGAAGCCACCACACTTCTACAGATCCAAGATCAAGGACACCTCCTGAGGGCGGATGACTGGGTGGTGGTCTGGAAACATGTGAGGAAGACATGTTTGGCGCCTCAGTGGAAAGGCCCGTTCCAGGTAGTTCTGACCACTACCACAGCTGTTAAGTGTGCTGGAGTTCCAAACTGGATACACACAAGTAACGGGAAAGGTGGCATGTCCTTTGGACGATGAAGAGGAGTTGTTGAGTGTATCAACAACGATCAGACAAGCCTCAGAGCCGGAAGGAGAAGAAAGAGGAACTGAGGTCGGATCTGAGCACATTGAGGATGGTTCAGTCACTGCTGTGAGAGACGAAGGAGAATACCTCCAGGAGATTGACAGTGAGCCAATATTGATTGAGGCAGCAGGAGAGCCCAGTCAGAGGAGGGCTTTCCCAGAAGCAGATGATTTTGAGGGACAAACAGGGCAAACACCAGACCCCGAGGGGGAAGGAGTTGAGGCCGATCAAAGCCAATGTGGTCTGACTCCTCCTGACCCAGTTGCAGGTCTGTCAAAACAAAATCCTGCAGAGCAAAAAGAAGTTTCAAGTTCAACACTGAAAAAAACATTGACCAAAGGTCCACTGAAAGGAGATAAGTGGCCGGAGACACAAGCAAGGAGAAAGGAAGAAGTTGTTGTAATGACAACAGAGGAAGAAGTAGATACGACAAGAAGAGAAGACCTAAGTGAAGGAGAATTGAATGGAGATCGAAAGTTGAAAAGAAAGAGAATAGCAAGTTGAAGGTACGCAGGTGCTGAATGGGTGTATGCAACTACAAATGAATGGCAAAGAGAATTTTTGTATTTTAGTTTTGATCAAGACATTTCAGGTCAATATTTTGGCACTTGAAAGAAGCTAATGAACTGAACTGTTGAGACAAATTGAGAAAGGTACAAAGAGAAAGATACTGTTGAAAGTAACCAGAAAAGACTTTTGAGAACCTGATTTGACAAGCTGCTAAACTGATTTTGGCAAGCTTACCGATTTGTGAGAAAAAAGATCCTAGAAATGAAACTGAAAGCTGTAAATAATTGCTGAAAGAAGGTTTTTGTTTTTGATTTTACTGCATAATTTCTAAATTTTCTCTTCTACTTTCTGATTCTTTACAGATCATGAATAACATTAGCCAGCAGGGTAGGAAGAACAGGTGCTGTAAATACATGAGTAATGGTTTGGCAATTGTGTGTGTGATATTGTGTGTGAAATTGATTGTGGGAATGCCTGTTCTTCACAAGAGTAAAGCCAACAATACTTCAGCTTTAGAAACGACTACTGCATTAACAGCGATAGAGAAATTTAGGCTAGATAGAAGTATCTACAAGTAGACAATACTCAAGGGGAAGTTTCTTCTAATGTGTTCTGTCGCTTATTGAGTGAGTATGTTGAGATGATGGATGCGAGGAATTGTTGTGTGTACGCAGATTCCTTCATCACTTGTAGAAGGAGTTACTTATCATAGTTTTCCCCTTACGTACGGGATAAATTGTAGTCTGTTACTAACAAGATTCTATAACCAGGAGTACATTCAGTATTTCTATTCCAATCATGATGTAGTGTTTTCTTTTGTCCCCATAATTAGATACCTAAGTAGAGTAGCTAAGGATAATGACATTATAAGTGAGAGGTTTCTTTGAACCCACACTGACTTTTGGGACAGCTTAAGCACACAGAAACAACTTGACATGCTTGCTTACACCTTTAGAAAAGAGCTTCTCAGATCACACAGATGACAGGAGAAAGGCATTGAAGGAGAAATTAGAAAAGGGTTTAGAGAAAAGGACTTTTAGGAACGATTATGCTTGTAGGGCAATAAAAACACAAGGGAAATTAGCTTTAAATGCACAACACGTAGGGTAGCTTTGTGTACATAGACCTAGATCTAGTACTGATAGTTTGTTTGAAGTAATGAGTGAATGCAGGCATGTGTTTTTGTTTCAGAGTAAATGGACATTTATGTTGAATGACAGGATCCGGCGATTCCTGGCATATATTACATTTGTGAACCTAATGCTTATTACTGTCTTCCAAGAGGATAGTATGGCATATTTTACTTGGGGATAGTTTTCCCAAAGATTTTCCAACTTGAGGACTTGAAAAGATTACCGAAATTAAATGAATTACATCACAGTAGAAAAAGGAGAGAGTCTTCTTCTGGTATAACGGGAGATATATTTGGAGCAATGATTCCTTCAGTAGGAGTTGTTCTGAATTCGCAAAAGATTTGTAAGTTGTCTACTATTGTGGATAACATGCTAACAATTTTTTCAGGAGCCATGATCCTGATAGATACAGAATTGGAAGCAGAAAGAGCTATGACTCTGCAGAACCGCTTTGCGTGAGACATTCTTTTAGCAAAGTATGGCGGAGTATGCAAAATCCTTAATTCGAAGCATTACTGCTCGTATATTCCAGTGTAGAAATTAAAAGCTTACTTACTAATCTGACTAATGAGAGTGCTGATTTGAAAGAATTGAAAAAACAGGTGTTTGGGAGAAAATTGGCAAGGGATTTGCTTCAGTGGGAAATTAGCTCAGCAACATTGTGAAAGGGATAATTTTGAAAATAACATAAGGGATATTGATTATTGTGATTTGCCTAATTGGAACATGGGGAATATGTAAATTGTGTAGGATGATTAAATTGAAGAAAATGAAAAATGGTCAGAGGAGGGAAGAAATGAAAAGGGAAAATTGGTTTAGGGAAAAAAATGTAAAAAAGGGAACGAGGACTTGAAGTGATAGAGATGCTAGCATTTTAGCTGATGCAAAAAATTGTGTGGGAAGTTCTAGTGTGATGACATATTTAGTCATCAGAGGAGGGATTGTTAACGCTGAATTTATTAATGAATATTCATCTATTTTGAGTATTGAATTTGCGTAGAAAATGTATTAACGTAGAGAAAAATAATGTACGCATTTGAAGGTGAGCCCACCAGAGTGACCGCCATTCTTCACGAAGTGTACTTATTAATGGCTTATTAATATGAAATTTCGAACTTATGTTTGATTAATGTAGAAATATGTAATATTAAGGGTTATGCATTATGCATTAGCTTTATTAATTGTAGGCCTTAACTTAGCGAGGTCTTGAGCCTAGTTGCACGGCCTCATGTCAAGTTGTGTTTCTTAGGCGTTTTATAAAATGGATGCTTAGAGAATTAAATTGTGATTTTCCACTGTTCTGACCATGCACTCGTAGCTGAAGTTAGTTCTCATGAGAAACTGCTTGCTAGAAGATGCTTTACTTGATAGTGAAACAATGTATATTGTAGTATGGAGAATACAAAGGATGCACTGACTGCATCAATATTGATACTTGAGGAGTCGAATGACAAGAGCGGGCGTAGAGGAGCCAAGCATCAACATGTAAACCATGTACTAGTAGAATTGTAGATCTCAGGATTTAGTTTAATTGGACTAAGGGTAAACATGCAATTGCTTGACAAATTAGGATGTGGGAATTAGTTTTAGGAAATCTAACTTAGCCGTACTGCACCGAGAGGATAGAGGTCATTCCGCAATATTCTTCTTAAGTATCTTGAGCGTTTAGTTATTATTCTTTTCCGAATTGCTTAAAGAGGCTTTGCTTTTTCTGAACTTTGATGCTGAATCCTGAGGTCTTGTTGACCGAACTGATGTCCTATTGACGAAGACTGTCTCAGCTTGCTGAACTAAATTGAGGGCAGGTATACTGACAATGTTACTGATTTTAATGTCTATTTTGCTTTTGTTTCTAGGTACCAACTGCTAGTTTTCATAGAGCCATATTTAGATGTTTTTCCAAATTTGTGTTGACTAAATCGTTTTGCATGAAATCCAAACATGCTGTCCCAATCTGATGATAGTTAGGGCTCTCACTGATAAAGATTCCTACATGAAACAACAGTTGATGTCTTTTCTTTGCTGAATCTAAATGTGTGTTATATCGTTTGCGTAGTTATTCTTGCTATTAATTTGCACTGTAACCTTGGAATGTGTAGTAGCTCAAGCTTTGATTAGATTGCGATTCTTTTGCCGCTTCGTCAGCCAGTATTGTTTCTGTATGTTTATCATTTGATTTTGAGACCACGTTACGTGACATTAGCATTGTTAATATGTGGAAATAAACATTCTAACTTTTACATAAAGGTGTGGTTATTCATGGCCACAAGGTCATGGTGTGTGAAATTACTGACTCCTATTGCTTATTGATGTCATTGATTGCTGATGTTATTAATTTGTATTGGTACAGGATATTTGGTGGGAAAAAGTCGAAGAGCAGTCAAAAGGTCCATGGACCTATTCACGTCTCCCTTGTAAGTTTACTCAATAAGGTCCAACGCTCCAACAGAGCTTTTTCTAAGACTGCACGTTATCTTTTTAAACCATGTCTTAAGTCCAGGGTCCTTTTAAATATAGTAGGCAGGCCACATATTTCAACGATTTGACGCCAGCTTCGTTTAAGTCTTGCATCTTTTTCACGCTGGGCTGCATTATGTTTAATGCATTTTTATAGCAAAAAACATGTTAACCTATGAATGCCCTTTGTGTTGTAGGTTGTGTGGAAATTACTACAATCTTTCAGGGGCATGGCTGGAAACTCAATCTACCAAGAAGAACCGGCTTTCTCATGAACTGCATCTTGCTTTTAAAATTGCCTGTCACATGCTGAGCACTTCCAACGCTCATTTAATTCCACATGCCACAAACAGAGGCTTTATTCCGTTGACCAATGAGGGACTGGGTTGATCAGTAGGCCTTTTAATTCGTTTTGGACTGAGAAGGAACTATTATTTATTTTTCGTTATAGACACTTTCTTAATAAAGTCAAATACATTATTCTAAAACTATATTAATTTCTTTACCTAATTAACTGCTTCGAATTTCCACAAATTTGATTTTCTGTTCACAAATGGGAGCAGAACAATGACATAGCATTTTGTGCCATAATAATTATGTTATGACAAACAACAGTAAATTCCTTTTTTCAGCTAACTAGTCAAATACAAAGAACTTATCGTTCTTGGAGGATCAAGTTGAGAAGGCTTTTGTGAATGCTTTTATACCTTTCTCCAATGTAAACAATGCATCATGACACAGTACATTTACAGTTATCAGCTCTTCTTCGAGAGGTGTGTCTCTTTTTCCTTGCAAAGCATTCTGGTATGCTCAAACTAGCAAATAGATCTTTAAAATTTTTATACTAATGTAAGTAGTAATTCTAATTTAAATGTCTCCTCTTCTACTATTCTGATTTCCATGTCTCAAACATACACATTTTTGCTTACAGTAATCTTTGTCTGAAAACGTAACCATGCAACGGGTTATAGTAATGCCTACCCTTGACTGAAAAACTTCCATATTTA
The DNA here is from genome assembly GCF_031143425.1 of Pleurodeles waltl. NCBI lineage: Eukaryota > Metazoa > Chordata > Amphibia > Caudata > Salamandridae > Pleurodeles > Pleurodeles waltl. Next base: position 922,997,634 of record NC_090439.1, on the reverse strand, counting down.
GAGGACGAGGTCCTGGAGGTTTTCGGGTAGGAAGTGTTATACCTGACTGAGGCTTGTTCCCCACGACTTTTAGCAGACATCTGACCCGGAAGTGAAGCCTGGTGAGTTATGCAAGGGTGACGCCCTAGCTGTTATTGAAAAGGTCACATTAAAGATAAGTGGCTCATGTTAATCATTTAGTTCCTTCACATTCCTTGTTCCTTCCTGCGTTTTCATATCTCGTTGCGCTCCTGTTTAGTATGATTTAGGGGAAATACCGGTATTCCATCCTGGTATTTTGGTCTGTGGAGCTTCACTGTAATATCCATCACTGAAATTGGTAAGTCTGAGTTTTGTTTGTACTACTGTTATATTCCACCAAGCTGTTTTCACCTGTTGTTGCACTTGGCCCTCACTGCAGTGTCATTTCCAGACTATTTGCCTTCACCCCTTCTAATTTTCTGATTTCGTTTTGCTTGTATTAGTGCACCTTACCACTGCTAACCAGTGCTAAAGTGCTTGTGCTCACTCCCTAAAACATGATGAAATTGACTTATTCCTGACTGGCATATTTAATTAACTTATACTTCCTAGTAAAATGGTATACCATATACCCAGGACCTGGAAATTAAATGCCACTAGCCGGACTGCAGCATGTATTGTGCCAACCACCTAATTAGCCCTTTAAAACATGTCCCAGGTCTGCCATTGGAGCCTGACTACAGTTTTAAACTGCCAATTCGACTTAACAAAATGAGAAGGTTGGACATGTACATTTAACTTTACGTGCCCTGGTAGTGCAAAACTCCTAAATTCGTTTTTTTCACTTCTGTGAGGAATACCTATCCCATAGGATTACATTGATAGCATTTGGTTCTCCCTTTAATAAGTGCTAAATTTGATTGGAAGCAAGTAGTAAATTCATGTTTGGTGTCCGAGAAATTATAATTTAAAATCATCTTTAATGGTAAAGTCGTATTTTTAGTTACAAGTTTGAAAATGCCACTTTTAGAAAGTTGTCATTTTCCTGCCCTATTTGGTGCCTGCAGCCTGTTACTGGGTCACATGACTGGGTATAGTTGGCAGTTGGTCTTTGTATATTCCTCCTAGATAGCAACACAAAAGAGGGATTAGGTATGCCTGGATGGCCCATCCCTTGCAGGAAGGGGAGGCAGAGCTGAGTACAGCCCCACTTGCAAATCAATTGGCGGTGACCTGCCTTCTCATGCTAGATTTTTGCACCAGTAGCCAGATGTGAACCAGGGGAGGGATGGCAGGACATTCCAAGCACTTTAAAGGAAATCTCTAGGAAGCACTCCCTACTTCAAGGAAGGCAACAGGCATAAAATCAGGACACTTAGTCTCACGTCAATTCACTTTCTGGGCCTGCGGAAGAACTCCCAGAGGGCTGCCTGCTGCTGTGTACTTTAGAAGATTGCTTTGCTGTACCGGGAAGGACTGCTCTGCTGCCTGAAACCTGACTTGAACCCTCAGAGGCATGCCCTGCTGCTTAAGCCCTGTTCCACTGCTTGAACCCATGACTACCAGATTGGCTCCAAGGGCTGGTTGGCTGGCCTCCTGTTCAGAGCCTCAGGGACAGAAAAGGCTTCACCCATCTTGAACCCACACCTAGAGCAAGCCTGAGTGAGTCCTGACCATCCAAGTGATGTCTCTCCAGTCATAGACCCTTGGAACTGGTTCTAAAGGTGCCTAGGAAACCAAAATCTAAAACTTAGGACTTTACACTTTTTTGATTAAAAAGTGCTCTGAAAACCAATACTTAAGGTGCATCGCTGGTCGTCCTGACTTAGTGGCAGCTCCTGCTACATTCTTCTCAGCAGCAGCAAATCCTGTTCAGCGGTCCTTTGTAGAAGTGGTATCAGGCCTCATGGAGCCCTTATCGGCTACAGCTTTGACCCCTGCAACTTTCAAAAAGGAGTCTCAGTTGAATGTACAAATCTTCACTGCAACTTTGTCCAGTGGCTCCCCAATGACAATGCTCCTTTCTCGGACACTGCCTGCAGTCTTGCCCCACTGATCTGTGCTTTCTCAAACATTTTTCCATGAAATTTCTCCTAAGCCTAAGCCTAAGCCTAAATGTAAGCGCAGACCATGCCCAATCCGCTTCCTGTATGCAATCAGCACTTAGCCATCTTTGTCAACTTTTACCTGGTCACACGCGACTTGATGTCCGTGGTTGGCACTTTGATTTTTTTAGGTGCTAGTTTTTACCTTAAATGCTAATATTTCACAACTCCAGTTCTAACAGTTGGATTTTTGTTGTTTTGGGTCACATAATTTAGTAAAAATATTTTGGGAAATTAGTGTGGGATTTTTCTTGTGTTGTGTTTTCATTTTGTTACTCTTTGAGTGCTGAATAAATACTTTATGCATTGCCTCTAAATTAACTATGACTGCTTTTGCTACCAGAGGGCTAAGCACAGGTTAATATAGTGATTTTGGTCGTTCATCCTGAAAGGGGTTGTGGCTGCTGCTTGAGCAGGGTTTCCAACCCAGTTAACCAAGAACCCAATTTCTCACACCTGTGGTGTCCTACTTCATTAAAGTCAGTGCATTAAATTCCCATACTCCTATCAGTGAGGCATTCAGTCCAGCTCCCCACCTATACAGAGTTCAAACTAAGAATGAACTCCAGTCTAGTGTATCTTTCTATCTTCTCCCCTTCCGTCCCCAGATTGGTACCACAAGTGACAAGTGAGTAGTGTTGAAGTGTGACTTTGAGAATTAACATTAACATGAAAATCTTGCAATATATTGTGTAATGAAGCCGCGTCAAAGATATATTAACCTAGAAGAAAAATAATGTATGCGTTTGAAATGTGCCCACAGCGAGTGGCCACCAATGTATACGATGATTAATGAAACTGACTAATAATGAATTAACAATGTACTAATGTATGATTTTGGATTAGCATTAAGGGTTATGTATTAAGGTTTTGCTAAGTTAATCACTAGGCCTTAGTTAGCAAGGGTCTGGGCCTAGCTGCCTGGTCTCATATTAACTGTGTTTTCTAACGTGCAATGTGCTGCTTTCCTGAAGGACACGAAGCCGTACTTTTCCAGAAGCTAGAGATATCTGTGTAGCCGTAGTAAATTCTTTCTCATGGGACCCGACTTGCTCAAGGAGACATTCTTGCTGAATGCAACAGTGTAATTCGCAACAGGTGCAAGGTCGCCTGGACTAGGAGAAGACAATGGAACTACTGACTGGAGGGACAAGTGTAACTTTTCTTACCTGACATTCCACTCATTGAAGACGTCAATCACAGGAGCTAATCAACTGCATGAGAACCGTCTTAGGTGAAAATTCTAGTAAGGTGTGTGACGGATTATTGGACAGAGATAACAATGCACCAAATATTGCCCAATGAGAAATTAGAGACTTGTTCGACAACTTAGACATAACGACGTGACCCAAGGAGAAATCAGCCATTATCGAGCCATTCTTCGCCATTCTTCATCACCCTTTGCCATTCCGAGAGACTTTGTCTTTGGCAGTCTGATACTTTAAACCATCCTCATCCTAACCCCTTGTCCGATATGCACTTCTCCTCCTTATAAGGGAAGAGCTTTTCTTATTATGCTCTACTGAGACTTACCTGTTCTACCCTGGCTGATGGCGAATCGACTGATGTCCTCAGGAGGAAGACTGACCCTGCTTGCTGACTCAATCGGACGGGTAACTATCTGATGATAAATTGTAATTGTCTGTTTGCCTTTTCTTTCTAGGTACCAACTGCTCTTTTGACAGAGACCATAGTTAGATGTTTTCCAAATTCATGTTGCTAAATTGTTTTGCATGAAGCCCAACATGCTGATGCTAATTCGAGGTTAGTTAAGGAGTTCACTAATATCGGATGCAAATCGACAAATGACTGAATTCTTGCTTTGTTGAATAATGTACTAATGATACTCTGCAAAAGTTGACTCATGTTAATGTTGTGTTTTGTTCTAATGTTCATGACCTATGTTTTGATAAAGTCTTACTCGAGTTGCCAAGTTTTAGTGGTATTGATGTGCTTATTGATGTTGCGACTAATAAATATAATACTAGAGTGTAACTAATAGGGAATAAATATCCTAAATCTTACTAGATTTGTGTGGTTATTCATGGCTGAAAGGTCATGGTGTGTGTTATTCTTATTAAATGTTATTGATTAGTTGATTGCTTAGTTATTGTGAACATTGATGAGATTATTGATCTATTGATTGCAATGCTAAACAGATATCTCGTTCTGGGAAGTTCCCAAACGTGGTCAAAAGATTCATCGGTCTAAAACGTGTCTCCTTGTAAGATAAATTATCAAGGTTTTGACGCGTTATCAGTAGACCTCTCATTGCTTTTTTCCACAGTAATCCAGGGATGGCAAGGACTTTAAGGCAGTTTCAGAGTGTGAAAGGATTTTGGTTGAGTTGAAACCCACATAAAAAGGTGCCTTTTCGAATAAATAATATTATAGGTGGCATTACTTCAGAAAAATCATGAATAAATTGATGGTAAAAATTAGCATGCCTATTAATTGCTGTTTTTTGTGAAATGGTGTTTGTTAGACCTGTCAGTCTTACAGAGGTCTTCCTCCAACTGTTTTGCCTCACTTCTCCACATTTTTCTGACCTTGTTTTGTTGACCTTAGGGCTCTGTGCACTTTACAACTGCTAATCAGTGCTAAAGTGTGTGTGCTCACTCCCTAAAAACATGGTAACATTGGCTTCTATCCAATTGGCACATTTAAATTACTTGTAAGTCCCTTATAAAGAAGTATTCCATGTACCCAGGGCCTGCCAATAAAAACTACTAGTGGACCTGCCGCACTTATTGTGCCACCCACTTGAGTAGCCTCACCAACCTGCCTCAGGTCTGCCATTGTAGCCTGTGTGTGCATTTTAAACTGCCATTTTGATTTGGCAAAGCAAAGCAAAGACATTGTCTCTCCCAAAGCTGCTCCCCAGAAACACTGCTGCACAACGCATCTCCCTGCAAGGACATTGCATTACCTGTTGCAGCTCCCAAGAACTGCTGCTGTATGACGCACCCCCTTGCCCAGTCCTTGCATCATCTCTGCTGCGCAACATCTCTTCTACAGGGGACTCCGCATCTCTGCGCAGCCAGGATTAAAGTACTGCTCAGAGGGCCTAAGTGGGTCTCTGTAGCTGGCCTGTGCTCTATTGCGCTCGGCCTGAACTTGTGACTTTGTCCTGGTCTAGTGCAACCATATATCGTTGTGCTTTTTGGTGCTATATTCATTGAAATCTTTACAATTGTATATCTCCGGTTCTACCGATTGGATTTTTGTCAATTTGATTTTGTTTTCTTTATTACATTTTACTTTATGTCTCTAATTTCAATTCTTCTTGTATTATGTTTTCACTTTATTACTTTTTGAAGTGCTTCAAAAATACTTTACACATTACTTCTTAGTTAAGCCTGACTGGTCTGGGCCAAGGTATCAGAGGGTTGAGTACTGATTAATTTGTGGTTTGCTTGTGACTTCACCCTGGCAGATTTTGGGGTTGCTGCTTGAGCGGGGTTTCACTTTCTTTAACCAGTAGCCCAATTTCTTTCAGTTTTAGGAACTGACTGTTTATGTCGTGCTTGTATTTTGCCAGGATTCATTTCAATATCAGCATGGGGGATGACATATCCCAAAAATGTTACTTACTGTGCTTCCAGCATGCATTTCTTCATATTAGTATAGAAAGAGTCTTTGTAATACTTCTAGAACAAGCTGTCTATGTTCTGTCTATATACAAGGGCATATTACAATATCAGCCAGGTATGTCCCTGTGAACACGTCATGCATGTCTCATAGTACATCACTGAATCAATGCTGAAATGCTGCTGGTGCATTGGCTAAGCTAAATGGCATCAAGAGATAGTCCTAGTCTATACTTGGTTTAAAAAGCAGTATTCCATTCTTCCCAATTCCTTTATCTGTACGAGACTGTAAATACACCAAAGATCCAGCTTTGTGAACCATTTTAATTGTCAGAGTTGATCAATAAGATGGATATTAGAGGTAAGTGATGTCAAATGTGAATGGTGATGGTACTTACATTTGTGAGAGTATATGCAAGGTCTTTCATCTCCATACGGCTTATGGATAAAGAAGATGGCAGCAGGGAATGGGGAGTGCTGAATAAGTTCCTTAACTAAAAAATCTTCAATGTAATTCTTCTATTCTTTTTTATGTATTATGAGGACATATATTTGACTCACGAAGAAAGCAAGCTCAGGGAACCAAATCAATGGAACAATAAAAGGTGATAAGGTATTTGTTTCTTTCTTGTCAAAACATCTAGATAGTCCTGATATTGAAGTGATATGGTGCAGGACCTATCAATTCATGGTGTAACACTAGATGGTGTAATAGTGTTCTTCATAGCTTGATCAGAAAGTATGGCACTTCTCAATAAGGAGAGGTAAAAGCAATGGTATAGTTTACCCAGTTATTTTGGAGTTCATGATGCTGAAGACATGTGGTGCCTAAGATGAATGAAAGAGTAAAAACATTGATCATGCTGCCAACCAATACTTTTGCATAATCACAAGAGGTTGCAACAGTAAGTAGGTATGTTTCTTGCTCATCATCCTCAGATGGTGAATGTGGTGGGGAGAGTGGGTATCATTCTCAGCACTGAGAGATTTAGGGTTCTTCTCAAAGGTCAGGTCACCTTATAAATCGGAGCAAACTTGGGGCCTGATTTATGAAAAGTTTGTGCCGCCCTAGCATCATTTTTTGATGTAAAAGCAGCGCAAATTTACAAAATCCAATTATATTTTGTACATTTGTGCCACTTTTACGTCAACAAATGACGCTAAGGTGGTACAAACATTTCAGAAATCAGGCCCTTGTTTCCACAAAAATACCACAGACTCTGCAAACCAATGAAGTTAATAGAGACAAAGGTCCTCTGGGCAAAGATAACATGAGTATCAAAATATTGTCAGTGTCTGCAGTAGGCTCATAAAATTTTCTGCTCCGCTCCTGTCCACTGACGTGGACCAAGTGTGGAAGCTTTTCTGCAGATGAAAACATTACTTGAGAAAATGACCAGCACTGCCGCAATCAATACATATTTTCTCTCTGTGCTGACATTATCTTTCTGCAAGAGCTCTTCACCAGGAATAGCTACTAATGATGTCTATTGGAAATTAAGGAGTATATGTGAATCGTTTTACTTGTTTTTGTACTCTTTAAGAATTGGCATGCTGCAAATCAATTTGTAGTACCAATAAATTCATGGTTTTGTTATGTTTGGTCTATTTACTACAACATATACTGGGCTATTGGGTACTTTACATCAACATATAAAAGGCAGGATGAACTGCTTCAAAAGTCCATGAAGCCACTGAGCGGAGTCTATGTAAGTGTGCTATATATTGGATTGAATCTTGATCCCCATGGTGTAATGTAAGTGACTCTACATGTTCTTACTGGGAGCTGTGTACTTCTTCAAATAGTATGAAACTGAGCTTAAAATGTGGCGCATAACAGCAGACAGGACATAGGCTCAGGGAGCACATAGGATCTGGGAGTTACCCAAGTCAGAACTTGTTACAGTAAAGAGGGAAATGTCTCTGGCTCTTCACTGTTTCTCTGGATGTGCTACATATTATGCAAATGCTGCAGGGTGAGCAGCGAGCAATTCCATATTGAGAAGAATGGCTGAGTGAGTCATTCTGTGGTGAAACAACTGTGCCAATAGAATTAGCCTGTGAGATAGGATGTGGTAGAATGGTCCAACTGGCTTACTCCTTGAAGAAGGAACACCCTTGCTGCTCTGGTTTAGTTATGTTTTTATGCCTTCTACAGCTTGTGGCGAGGTGGCAAATGGACCATCTTGCACTTCCATAGTGGCCTAGCAATCTGTCATGACTAGATTGAGGACTGCACAGATTATGTACCATCCTCCCAATTTCCCAACGCCCTCAGCCCTATTTGTGCTGCAAACAGGTTTGAGGACATTAGGAAATTGGGGGTATAGGATAAGGGGACACATGTTTGGTGTAGGCAGAGAAAACAACATTGGTCAATCACCTTGTGTAAGTAAGCCAAGAGCATATCACCTCTTGTGAAGTACTTAGGGCCTCATTTACAAGGGCCTATTGGCACACTGCTCCACCTGAGTGTAATTTTTTTGACGTTCTGGTGGGGCAGTGTGCCATCCAATATTTACAAGGCCATGCAAAGCTACCATGTGTGGCTTTTTATGACCTTATAAATATGGGCCCCTTTCACGCATAAAACTGTGTGAAAGGGGCATTCCATTGGTTCCCACGCAACACCCACGGAACACTAAGGAATCTGATGCATTTCTAGATTTACAAGTCTGGGAATGTGTCAGATCCCTACGCCACTTCAGAGGTGGCATAGAAGTGATGCAAGGGGGAGAAATATCTTTATTTCTCCTTTTTTCCCACTTTCTATGTGTGTTGCATTCTACATCACACATTGAAAGATGAAAACACCACTTGTGATTGTGTTTTATACAGGAAGGTGACCCTTCCTGTACAAGAACGATCAACAATTAAAACCACATTTAACATTTAGGCCCAGATGAAGACACCCAAAAAATAGCAAGTCGAAAATAGCGACTCCATGCAAATCGCTATTTCCGACTCACAAAACGAGATGCCAGGAAAAATCGCTATACCAAATAGCGATTCGGTGCGGAGTCGCATCACAATTGCGACCTCGCGAGGTTGCATATTGCACAAGGGTGTGGTCCGGTGTCGCAAATTGCGACTGACTCACAAATTGCACGCAGGTGAAAATTAAAGTTTTGACAAATCCACTTCCTGGTTCTGAGTGATGACATCAGAACCAGGAAGTAACCCCATGGAACAGGGAGAAGCCCACCAAGCCCAAACTGCAGAGTCACACCCAGGTGAGAGGAGTTGCAGCAGCAATGGCTACACAGGAGAAGGAGACACCCAGTGCAGGCAGAAAATGAAAACTAAAGTTTTCAGAGAAGGAGTTGGAGGTGCTCACAGAGGAGTGCTGCCTGCACCATGACAAGTTATTTGGAAAGGCAGCAATGAGTGTCCCTGACAGCCACAAGAAGAAAATCTGGCAGGACATCCTCAACAAAATAAATGCCATCGGAGTCAGCCACCGCACACTGGATGAGGTCCGCAAAAGGTAGTATGACCTTCGCTCAAGGACCAACGAAAGGGTGGCGGAGCGCAAGAGAGAGATGCATGGCACTGGAGGATGGTCATCTACCGTACCACCCCCTACAGCCATCGAAACCATGGTGGAGACTACTCTGGAGCCGGAGGCTGTACTTGGCATCGGAGACCTAGACAGTTCAGCACCAGGAACATCCAAAAGTAAGTACCAAAATAAACGTATTTACACCAGCCTATGCACCATGCACACAATCACAGTACACATAAGCATGCACCTCCAGATTAGCTCCATTCCCAGTTTTGCAACCCATAGAACAGTGCATTATGGGCAATGTAGTACAGTAGTCCTGAAATATAGGGAAATGTTTATTCTGAGGCATCAAACATATGTGAGGCACTGACAGTGTATCCCCTGTGTCCCACAGGTCTCCCACAAGGACCCACCAACAGCACCACTGTGCAGGGAGAGGACCAAGGCACTGACACACAGGTGGAGGCTGCCACAGACACCGCAGGGGAGTGCAGGACAACACCACCCGTCCAATCAGCACCAGAGGACATGGATGATCCTGCTCTGGGTTAAGAGTCAGCCATTGTGACACCGGGGCCAATGCCTAGGGAGAGTCAACAACAGAGATCGGCTGGCTCGGTGCGTAGACGACGCCCAATGCAGTCTGCGCTTAGGGAGGATGTCACCGATGAGGAATTGTTGGGACTGGAGGCATCCTTACTGCAGAGTCACCGGCTGCAAAATAGACATATGCGGTTAATGAATCGTAACCTTACAAGACTGCAGAACACACTCACGCAGGGGTTTGCAAATGTGGACAACCAGTTCACTACAATGAACGCTCACATGGCTAACCTGACCACCTCCATAGACAACTTGGTCAGGGAAATGGTGGCCGACAGGGCACAAGCACGGCGCAGGGAGCGCAACACTGCTGCCCATTTAGACAGGCTAAGTGTGTCTATAGGGCACCTGGCTACCACAATAACCTGCCTGTCAAGGTGCACAGTCGCCTGCAAGTGGAACTAGGCCATTTTGCAGGTGATGTGGCTAGAGGACTTGGCCGCATCAGCCATGCAGTGGACCTGCTGGAGACAGGCAGCAAGGGGCATTGGGGATACCCGGCCGGACAGTGAGGAGGTCTCCAGTGTCAGTAGTGTGTCTGCCACTGATGCACGTGTTTTGTGGAGTAGCAGTGCCCGCCAGGAATCAGGGGACCAACCTGGAGTGAGCCATGGTGGCCGCAGTCGCAGGAGGCTGTGAGCTACTAATATGTGGTGTGACAGAGGCACATGCACTTAATGTGTCAGACTACACTTTTGTTTTTCATTATGTAGTATAGTTGACTATTGTTTCCACATTATAGTCCTGCAATAAAAGGGTTAATTTTTTGAACTACACAACTGGGCAATGTGTGTCTTACATTAGCAAGTGTTGTCACGGTTGCTACGTACCTGCCAAAATAGTGGGTTGCAATGTGGTTCCGTCTCTGTCTGCCCTCCATTGCGATGCTTCCATCCCCAGGCTGTCGTTGTGGTAGCTCTTGCTCCTCATCCTCCGAATCTGTGTCGTCAAGGGTGAGATATAGCCCACGTCTGGTGGCAATGTTGTGCAGGATGGCACAAGTGGCAACGATCTTGCATGCTGTTTCTGGGGCATACTGAAGTGCTCCTCCACTTTTGTGCAGGCATCTGAATCGTGAATTCAACAAGCCGAACGTCCTCTCAATTACAGCTCTGGTCCGCCGATGTCCAATGTTTTATCGCCTCTCATTCTGATTGCCAGGTGTTAGGTATGGGGTGAGTATCCATTGACAAAAGAGGCAAACTCAGCAGGGCATCACAGGGTTACGCAGTAACAGGTATGTGAGGCATCAGAGTGTACTCGCCAGTACCTAATAAGTATCCTTCTCCAAACTCCCCACGTTCTAGGCGTTGGTGTATCCCACTGTGCCTGAATATGTATGCATCATGTGTGCTTCCTGGATATTTAGCCACAATGTCAGTAATGACATTTTGGGCGTCACATACCACCTGGATGTTTAGTGAGTGGGTACATTTCCTATTGCGGAACACATATTCCAGATTTGCAAGGGGGCAAATTGGTATATGTGTCCCGTCCACACACCCTATTACACGGGGGAAGTTGGCAATTCTGTAGAAGTCCAACTTGGTGCTGTTAATTTCTGCCTCATTCCTGGGAAGGTATATATATCTGGACATGTGTGTGAGTATGGTATCTAGGAAACATCTGAAGAATCTTGAGAGGGCACTTTGGGATACCCCACCTGCCACTAAAATCACCCCCTGATAGCTACCCGAGGCCAAGAGGTGCAGTGAGCATAGCACATGCACATGTGTGGGGATGGCACTGCCGCGCATTGTCTGGTGTTCTAGCTGAGGTTTCAGCAGTTCAATGATCTCTAGGATGACAGCGCAGCTCAGTCTGTATTTATCATAAATCTCGTCCTCAGTTTGTTGGAATAGTGTCTCGCTGGCTCTTCTGTCTCTGCCTCCTCCTCCTCTGCTCGGCAGCCTGAACTCTCCCCCTCCATGCAATCACGTATAGTGCAGCCATTTTGAGTAACCGAGATGCCTTCTTGGTCTCCTTTTACACTTTGGTTCTGGTTACCACCTGTTCAGAATCAGTGGTAATCTGGGTGTGCAAAATGGGCTTTTTGCGACTAGTCGCAAATTGCGACTGGCTTTTGCATACGGTTTGTGACTCACAATTTGAGACTTCGTTATTGCGAGTCGCAAAATCAGGTTGCAAATTTTGCGAGTCGGTAATAGGTCACATCGCTATTTGGTACTCCGAAATGGGATTTGTACATCCCATTTCGCATTTTGCGAGGTTGCAAATAGCGCGCCGACCCATTTGCGACTCGCAAACGTTTGCTTCATCTGGCCCTTTGCCTTTTCCAGATAATCTTGGCCTTCACCCCTCCTGTTTTCTGAACACGTTTATGTTGGCTTTTAGGACTCTGTGCAATTTACCACTGCTAGCCAGTGCTAAAGTGCTTGTGCTCTCTTCTCTAAGCATGGTAACATTGGCTTATACCCATTTAGTACATTTAATTTACTTGTACGCCCCTAGTAAAATGGTACTAAATGTACCCAGGGCCTGTAAAATGAACACTCATTGTGCCACTCACTGAATGAGCCATTTAAAACATGTTTCAGGCCTGTCACTGCAGTCTAGTGCAGTTTTATACTGCCATTTGGACATGGCAAAATAAACATTTCCCAGGCCTAAACTTTCCTTTTATTATACATATAAGTCACTAAAAAATTGGGTTGTTGGTTGATTGAGGAGTGAGCCCTAGTCAAACAACAGCCATGGTCCTGAGAAAATGTTCTGAGAAGGTTAAGTTCAGCAGGGCAAGGCTGTAGGAGGTGTCTGAGGAGGGAGTGTTATCATTGGGGAGCCCTGCGTCAAAGCTAGAGTGAAGATTTCTGAATTCAGACATTGGGCCTGATTTAGAACTCATTGGATGGGTCACTTCATGACAACGGTTACAGATATCCTGTCTGGCAAAATCTAAATCCCATTATAGTCAATGAGTTCTAAATCAGGCCCTTAGTCTATTTTTTGGAAGTTGAAAACCTCCAGCAGGATGAGGCAGAGGGCTATAGCTGAAGCAGAGGCATGAGGCTGGATACCCCTTTGACAAAGGACCGCTCAACATGATTTGCTTTTGTGGAGAAGAACATAGTGGTAAAAGCTGCAATGCCAACCTGACCAGGTATGCACCTTGCAAGGATAGGCAAGGAAGTTGGTCCCATTCTCCTCCTGAAACTCCGAGCAGTTTCTGCCCAAAAAATTCTAAGGGGCATATTTAAGAGCCCTTAGCGCCATTCTAATGTGGCATTAGAAGGCCAAATATCCTGCACCATATTTACAAAGTGGCGCAATGCACGCATTGCAACCATTTTTAACCCCTTGAGCTACATTATGCCTGCACCTGGCATTATGTATGCTGAGGGGACGTTCCTCCATTAGGGTGGCTAAAAAAATGGCTCAAGGAGCAGGCGTTAAAAAGAAGGCTTCCATTGCTAACAATGGGCCTCTGGGTGGTTTGCAGGACTAGCATCAGATTTTTTATACTAATCCTGCAAAGCGCCGGACTAACGTGAAACATTCAGACGCTAGTCACCTAGCTACTGCCATGGTGCGCTGTATTTTAAATACTGTGCACTCATAGTGGTGCCAGGGGGGCACAAAGAGATGCAAGAAAAGTGGAGATGCACTGTGTGCAGCGTCACTTTTCTTAAATCTTAAATAAGCCCTAAGTTCTTCGTTTTGTGATTTGGCCATCTGGGTACTTTTAGCACCTCAGCCAAGGGTCCAGAGCTGGTGGGATACCACTTGGGGGTTCAGGACTCACTCATGCTGGGTCCAGGTGTGGGTTCAAGATGGTGTGAGCGTTTTGTGTCCCAGTGGCTCTGAACAATAGCCCGGGACTCCTCTGACCTCCTGATCAGGGCCTTCTGGCTCCCCTCTACGCAGCTCCACCAGTTGCTGCTGCTTCTGCTGTGAATTGGACTGAGAGCCTGCCTTGCTCTCAGTTCAAGGCCCACCTTCACCCGCACGCACCTATCTGTGCCTCATCCCTGGTGGCCTAGTGGCCATCTGTCTGTATGTGTCTTTTGCTTTTTTTGCCATCTATGTTTTCTTCCTGCCTCTTCTGTCTTGTTTTCTCCTTTTTTACTTTTTTGTGCCCTTCACTCTTCCTGCGCTCTGTCCCTGCCATTGCTGTCCCTGCCATCCGACTCCCTTCCCTGCAAAGCACTTACTTGCTCCCCCGCCTCCCAGCTGACCGGTCCCTCCTGCCTCCCTTGGCTTCTTAATGGTACCCGCTGTGCAGTGAGAAGACTACTCCTTTGACCTCCTAGTCAGTGTCTGCTTGCTTCCCTCTGCAGAACTCCACCTGTTGCTGCTGCTGATTCTACTGTGAATCGGACTGAGACCCTGCCTAATCTCAGTTAGAGGCCCACCTCCACTTGCAGGCACCCACCTGCGCCTCTCCCTTGGTGGCCTAGTGGCCATCTGTGTATGTGTCTTTTGCTTTTCTGTCATCTATATTGTCTTCCAGTCTGTTTTCTGTCTCATACCTTTCCCTCTCCCCGCGCTCTGTCCTTGCCGCTGCTGCCCTTGTGGGCCCGCAAATTCCCATGCCAAGCGCTTTCCCACCCTCCTGCCTCTTAGCTGACTGGACCCTCTCACCTCCCTCCCCTTCTCAATGGTAGATGCTGTGCCGCCGGCACACTAAAGGCAAGCCTGTCTGTGCTTGTCCGCGCCTGAACCGTGCCCAGCGCCACAAACCTTGGTCCTCCGACCATCCATCATTACAACGCAGAGACCCTCCATGCACTGAACACAGGACGCTCCACCTCCTGCCATCCATCATTCGCAGACACCCAGGAACCTTTCTCCTGCTTCAACTGCCACAACATCCTCACCCTACACCAAAAGCCGGACCCTCCCACCACAGGACCATCAAACACCCACCATGAGTGCCTCAACTGCATCCTCCTCAACATACCCTTCCCCACAAACAGACTGTAGAACTCTGGGACCTGCCAGACTCCACTTGCCCGGACATCGCCTTTCTCACCGAAACATGGACAAACCCAGCGTCAGCACCGGACATAGCCAGCGACTACAAACTGCACTGTAAAGACAGACTCTCTCGGCCAGGCAGCTGCCTGGCTATCGTACACAAATCCACCCTTCACCTGACACCCAACGCAGAAGAACACTCCCCCTCATGGAGCACCTCCATTTCCAGATCCAAGTCACTGCAAAGTCCATCTTCCACAGCACCCTCATCTACAGGCCACCCAGCCCCTGCCCAGCCTTCAGTGACTCCATCGTCAAGATAATATCTCCCCATGCACTCGCCTCCATGAACTACTTTCAATTCGGCGACCGCAACTACCACATCGACAACTACATCGACCACAACACTGCTTCGCTGCTCGAGAAACTCAAGCAATAGGCCTCAAGCAACTCGTCACCTTGACAACACACATTGCTAGACACAGACTCAATCCCATTTTCACTGGCAGCAACAACATCACTGTTGACAACATGTTCACGCCACACTAGATTGACCAACACTGCATTCATTTCTCCATCACCACACCCATCATCCACCTCCACACACTCTGCTCCCCACGTAGGAAATGGAACCAGATCACTGAGGAACAGCTCATCAACACCCTCACCAAATCACCTCCTCCACTCGCTACAGATGCAAACATCTCAGCACGGAACTTCCACCAATGGATCTCCGAATGCTCTAACACCCTAGCGGCACTCCCAATGACCTCATCTGAACACAACCTCAAGAAGGCCAGCTGGTTCTCCTTGGCACTTCAGGACTCTAAGCACACCTGCAGATGGCTAAAAACGAAATGGAGAAACAGCAGTGGACCTTGCAGCCTTAAAATCGTCCATCAAACCCACAACCAGCTCATCAGATACACTAGGAAAGCCACCCTACAGGACCGTACCAGCACCACTGCACACAACACCAAAGAGCTCTTCGCTGTGGTTAAAAAGTTCGCCTAACCCCAATCGGAAGCTGCAAACATCTCTCCATTTCATGACCTTTGCAACAGACTAACCACCTTCTTCCATCAAAACATCAAGGACATCTATGATGGCTCTGGATGCCAAGACCCTCTGAGCCAACCAGCAACCCGCCAGCTGAGAACGTCTGAACCATCACAGATCCTGCACTGCTCGACCACCCTCACCACGGACGAGACCCCTTCCATCATGGGCAACATCCACTCCGGAGCCCCTGCTAATCCTTGTCCCCACCACATTTTCAACAAAGCCAACACCTCCAAAATAAGAACAAACTACACAAAATATGGCAACACTGATTTGGATTAGCCGCACATCTCTGAAAATATTCAAATCTCAATACGTGCTTCTCAAACACTATACCACATCTGTTGCAACCATGTGTAAGCTTGAATCAAAAACAAACCAGTTATTATCCAAAATAAGAAAAAATAGTGGAGCACTCAAAATCTCTATAAATCATTCATGTACTAGTCAATAAGACCATCTAGAAAGGGGAATTGGATCAAAGTATAAACAGAAAAAACAACATACACAATTAGAAAAAGAACCAATTGGGTGTTGATGTTATATGTATCATCAACAACTTTAATAGCAAATTAACTATACATTCAATATATAGGGGGTCATTCTGACCTTGGCGGTCTTTTCGCAAGACCGCCGAGTTACCGCCGCGGTGAAGACCGCCGACCGCGGCGGTATGCCGCTGTGCGCATTCTGACCGCTGGGAGCGTTCCGCCGGAAAACCGCCAGCAGCCACACTGGCGGTCGGCGGGAAAGTGGAGACTGGTCAACCTCCACTGCCACGCCAGCAGAACACCGCCCACAGAATTACGACCCACATTTCTGTGTGGCGGTCTTCTGTTGGCGGTCTTCTGTTGGCGGTCACCTCCCCATGGCTCCTGTCACCTCCCGGAGGACCAACCCACAAGGTAAGTTGATCGTCCGTGAGGGGAGGGGGTGGGGGGGGTGTTGTGTGATGTGTGCGTGCATGGGGGTGTGCGTGTGAGTGTGTAGAGGGGGTGTGTGAGTGCGTGCATGCGGGCGGGGAATGCTGCTGTGCCTATGGGCAATGTGTGTAGTTCGGTGGGTGCGCATGTCGGCATGTATGTGTGCGGGTATGTGTCCCCGTTGTGTATGTGTGTGTGTAGGGGGTGTGTATATGTGCATGTTGGGGGTGTGTGCATGTCGGCGTGCGTGTATGTGCATGTCGGGGTGGGGGTGGGGAGGGGATACGTCCCACCTCTGGCGGGTGGCAGGGGGGTGGAGGGTGTGGGGGGAGGACTCGGGGGGGCAGTGGGGGGTGGGGGAGACCCCTATCAGTGCCAGGGAAGGAATTCCCTGGCCCCGATAGTGCCTACCGCCATGGTTCGCATGGCGGTTCCCGACCGCCAGAAACCGCGGCGGTAAGCAGGGTCATGATACCGTTGGCGGTCTTGGGTCGGCCGCCGGACCGGAGTGCGCAGACTCCAGCCCGTCGGTCATGACCGCCGTGGCTGTCGGAGTGGGGAAGTGGCGGTCGATCGCGGCGGTGACCGCCGCGGTCAGAATGCCATTTTTTATACCGCTGGTCTGTTCGCGGTCCGACCGCCGCCTCTCCGCCGACCGCCAAGGTCAGAATGAGGGCCATAATGTCTAGAATGTCCTATCCATGATACCGTAAAAACACATAAAAAGCAATACCAAAATATGAATTCTTTTGATACTGCAAAAAGAATTATAGTAGTTGGCTATACACGCAACATGCTGCTGCTGCCGCCGATGAGGGCTAGACAAATCGTTAGTGAGAGAGTTGGATTCTGCAAAATTGGAAATTTGGTGTCCATTAGGAATTAAACATGAGCCTTGATAAAGTCCCAGAACAGGACGAAACACGTGTCGGCAAAAACATTGTATGGGCTGAAACTCACTTCGAGTGGTTGAAGACTCATAAAGATTGAAGATCAGGGCCCAACTGTCAAACTGACTCTTGGCTATAACACTGCCTGGGTGGAAGATTACCTTAAATATTTGAAGATTTACAAAGAATGAACTCTTGGGCTTAACTACTAAGCGGATCTTCATAGTAACGGACACTAATTCTTTTTTATGCTATAACAAACACTGATGTATACTGATTAAATTGACTTTAACTGTTATTGCTTTTGTTCTGTAACCATTTCATTTATAAAGTGCTAGGTCACTTGGTTAGGAAAGGTTCACACATTTTAAAACTGCTATGTGGCCATGGCAAATAAATTTAAATTTCACTCAGACCCAGTTGATGTAAATACCGGGAAACATGCTGACTTGCATAAAAACTCATATAAATATATGAATAATTTGAATGTCTGTAAGTTATGGTGAAGTCTCTACAGCTTCCATTTGTTTAGAAGATTGCATATCATCCAACAATAATGCCTATTGCATATGTTTAATCTGTTTCTGCTTGTTGATATAATAGTTTCCATAGGTGCAAGGTGGTAGCTTCACATTGTAAGCCAATAATTTGCTACCTGACCCAGTCAGCTTCCCTGCCCACTCCATGTGCAGGTGCAGTCATCACTGTTCCTATTTTGCAGCCACACCGTTCTCTCTGTGTTTGGGCTGAGGCTTCCTTTAATGGATGTTGTAAGAAATTGGGTTGGTAGTAGACTAGGGTGTGAGCCATGGTCAGGCAGCAACCACAATTCTTGCCAGGATGAGGCACAACCCAATCCTATATTAACCTGTGCTATGCCCCCTGGTAGTTTGGCACAGAGCAGTCAGACTTAACTTAAAGGCAATATGTGAAGTATTAATGCAGCACTTCAAGTAATAAAGTGAAAACACGATGCAAGACAAATCCTGCACCAATTTAGAAACATAGCGCAATATTTAATGAATAAAACAAGACAAAATGACATAAAATCTATTTAGTAGAACCAGAGATATGCAATTTTAGATATTTTAATGACAATAGTTTCAAAAAGCGCAAACCACCAACTGTGGGTGTC
Organism: Pleurodeles waltl; assembly: GCF_031143425.1. Lineage (NCBI taxonomy): Eukaryota > Metazoa > Chordata > Amphibia > Caudata > Salamandridae > Pleurodeles > Pleurodeles waltl. Next base: position 922,978,919 of record NC_090439.1, on the reverse strand, counting down.
TGGTTTCCTTGGACTGCGACAAAGTCAATCATTCAGGCATGATAGAACATTGCCTGGCTACAGGCAAGTTAGGCCTGCTGAACAAAGTACCTTAAATGGTGTGCGGTCTGCATGGCATTGCTTTGCGAGGCTTAGTGGCACCCTGTGGCAGTTTCAATGATGTTGTGCTGTGAGGCTCTGTGGGGCACGGCATTGCTTTGTGTTGCTTCTGGTGAGCTGTGTGACAAAGCTTGGCGGGGCTTTGCATCTGTTAACATCAGTTCCGCCGGCACCTTGGCTGCAAGGCTTTGCAGGGCTTTGAGTTGCTTCACTTTGGTTCTAATGGGAACCACAGTTGGGCTTGGCATAACACCTTAAGGCCCACTTCCAAGGGTCCAGAACTGGGATGGCACCACTTGGGGGGCAAGACTCACAGACGGCAAAGTCCAGATGTTGGGTTGGAAGCCTGTTGTGACCTTGAGGCTTCTGATCAGGAGGCCAGCAAACTAGACCTTGGAGTCACTCTGGGTTCTGGTTTCAAGAGATGCAGGTCCAGTCCTACTTACCCAGGCAAGAGGGCAGCAGGTCAGAACAGCAGTACTTCAGATCAGCAGTCTAGGACAGTGGCAGTCCTTTCAGCAATACAACAGTCCTTTCTAGCAGAGTATCTACTGCTCCAGAAGTGTACTGAAGAGTTGGCTTTTGAGGTCTAATACATATATACTCAGTTGTGCCTTTGATCTTCAGAGAAGCTTCTAGGGGCACGCCTTTGAAGTATACAGGTGCCCTGCCTTCCTGTCCCTGGCTGCAGACTTACTGCAGGGGGTATGGATCCCTTTGTGTGGAGACAGGATGCAGACTATTCAAGTGTAAGTGGAGCTTGGACCAGCTCCTCCCACCCATCCTGCTAGTTATAGCCCATCCAGTCACACCTAAGCTCCCCGTTGTATGTGGCTGTCTAGGAGGAATACACAAAGCCCAACTGTACCCAGTCATTTGACCAAGAGACACACTGCAGGCAGAAAATTGCTAAGGCAGGAAAATGCAAATTTTCTAAAAGTGGCATTTACAAAATTGTAATTTAAAATCCGACTGCACCATGTTATGATTTTTCATTCGAAATCCGGAGACACCAAACATGAACTGCTTACCCCTTCCTATTTGGAAACTACAGCATATTAAATGTAATGCAGTAACTGTAATATTATCCTATGGGAAAGTTAGGCATTGCAGTAGTGAAAAAACAAATTTGAGTTTTTAGCTCCCAGTACATGTAACTATTAAATGTACATGTCATACTTTTTAAATACATTGCACCCTGCCCTCTGGGCTGTCCAGGGCCTACCCTAGGGGTGACGTGTATTAAAAAGAAAGGTTTGGGCCTTGCAAAAGATCCACCTTCCCAAGTTGAAATAGCAGTTTAAAACTGCACACAAACAAGCTGTAATGGCAAGCCTGAGAAATGATTAAAGAGCTACTGAAGTAGGTGCCACAATCAGTGCTGCAGGCCCCTAGTAGCATTTAATTTACAGTCCTTGGTCGCAGGTAGTGCCACTTTACTAGGGACCTACAAATAAATTAAATATGCCAAAGAGGTAATCTACTATGTTTAAGGGGAAAGCACAAGCCATTCAGCACTGGTTAGCAGTGGTAAAGTGGCACAGTCCTAAGGCCAACAAAAAACGAAGTGAAGAAAAACAGAAGGTCTGAAGCAAAAAGTTAGGGGAAAACCATACCAAGGATGTCAGGTCTAACAATTGTAATCTGCTGATGGATTACTCAGTTTGCCAACATCTCCCAGAAACAAAGTCTATGGATTCTGCACAAGTGCAGGAGCCATTATGGTGCACCTACGGCTCGGCTAGCGCTCAGTCTTCACACTCTACTTATCCGAAGTGAACTGCAAAGTCCCAAAAGACACTGTTTGGGCCTTGGTGAAAAGACAAAATGGAAATTTAGCAACATGCAGCAGAATGCTGAATTGCAAAAAATTTTCTATAATAGCTGTAGTAATCTGATAATATTCAAAAGAAACAAGACAAATCATCCCAGTAGTGAAGACAAACTGCAGGTAGAAATAAGGAACCCTCTGCACAGGTCAGGATCAAGCTATCCCAATAACTGCCATCAATCCATAAACAAACATTTCATACAAAACCTTTCAATAAGAGAAATCACTTAAATGGGATAAGCCACACAGAAGGACACCACAACAGCATCTTTAGATGTCCAGATCTCATCAGGGTGCATGATCGTGTTCAAGCTTTTTCCAATACCATTGATTTAGAGGGGTGTTTTCCAACTGTGCCTGGTGATGTGATATTTTGCATCTCAGTTAGTGCCAACAGACTTAAGACTCCTGAAGGGAAGTTGCTCACAAACCGAATATATAAAATTCAATATCTATTCTCCCACTGCATGGATTTGATGGGACTAGGGTGTCCTGCGTCATTCACCAGGGGTTTTCTGGATGATGGACAATGGGGGCTCATCACTGTCAAGGCAAGCACTGTTGCGTCCCCTCCGCCCAACACTTGAAGGTTGTCATCAGCACTGCAGAACTCAGGCCACTCTTTCCTTCTTCTGGGGAGAGCAGCTTCACAGGCGGGATCGAGGGCATTCCCACCAGCTCAGCCCTGGTGGCCACCTGACATGGGACAACTCCCCAGCAGGTCCACAGCAGCAGACTCTCCAGCCACCCAGGCTTACAATCTTATTTGGATGGCAGTGTGCAGTGGCAGAACACATAGTACGCCTCCTTCTGATATCACTCCTGCAGGAGACAAGAAGCACTGCTTCTAGATCGAGTCTAGTTGAAAGTTAGAGATTCTAGATGAAGAGCCCCTTGCTCTTCTGGAAAAGCTCAAACACCAAAGACGATGAAAAGCTTTTGTCGTTATCTCCCCTAATCCTGCCTTTGCAGAAGGTTGTAAATAAAGGGGGGCAAATAATTCTGTTATTGGTGACATCGCCACCCAGTCTACTATTACCACATCATTCCTCAATGCACTGATTGCCCTACTCCTGTACAATGTGCTGGAGAAATGTTATAGGAATATTTCGTACATATGGTCATAACTCTGCTGTGCACTACTCTGCCCCTTCAAGGTGCCACATCCCATCTCAAACTTCAAAGAGGTCACCTGAAATGCACTGGAGAAATGAGTCTTCCCTTTCTCCATTGTTCTGAGTCGGACAATCCCCTGACCCAATTAGCATGGCGATGCCTCTAATAACTTTCGAATTTCACATCTGTTTTCAGGAGCAGTTATCGCTTATGAAATAGGGTGTTTGTCTATGGGGCCTTTTATATGCCAGCTCAGGAGCAGAGTAATTTTCTCCACCCAGCCCGGGACATCAAGAAGCAAATTTCAATACTGTGGGGAGTCAGTAGAACATCTTCGCACTCAAGTATATGAAAAAATCCAGATAGCGAATCTGACCCTAGTTCTGGATTTTAGACCCAGGCACAAATATACAGGAGAGCAACCTTGGCCCTTATACGAATCAAGAGTTATATTTTAACACAGTTTTCGAAGTTACAGTGAAGAAAGTGAAACATTTTAGATGGGTATACACTTTATCCAAAAGGATTTTCCTATCCTTTTGCAATTCAAATGATTTCAAAGGTTTTGGCATCATGCTTCAGGCCATGTACAAGTTAGACTGGGGTGTATCTGACAAGTGGTCTACCTGTGTGCAGGTGGTAGGTACAGTCAGTCAACAGTCTTTCATGCTGACCCTACATGTGCACCTGCATGTTACACAGGTCCCCCTATTCCAGCTGACTACATATAGTTTACTTAAAGCTGGACACTAGAGGTTGCAGCTCAGATAGCAACTTTCAGAAAGCATTATGGTGAGTTAGGTTCATTTGATAATCTAATCCCACATCAAATGTCAAAAACGAAAAGACCAAAAGAGACAAAAATCTGTCGGTTTTATGAATGGCACTTAAATTTATACTAACATTTATACATATTTTATCTGCTTTCTCAAACTCTAAATACTGGACAGTTTGCTGATGTATTCAGATAAGCTCTTCCATTTCATTCCTCCCCAATACAGAGGTCATTTTGAGCGACCTTCAAAACAATGAACACGGCGAGGACCGCACATCTTGCACTAAAGATCAAGGAAGTAAATCTGCCCATGTAACCTTGTCCAGCCATCCCTATATCTTACCTATACTGATTACTGACATAACTAAACTGATAAACCTATGCTGCATACCGCTCAAAGGGGTTGTTTCAAAGTCAGATGGAAAAGGCGATCATTTCCCAATACTAACAACACAACTGTTGATGTCTCCGGTACCCTAACACAATACTGGGGAACGTGGTTACAGCACAGCTGCAACCACATGTATGGCTTGACTGCCTGTTTGAAAACTGATAATGAGGGTTCACACATATGTGAAGAACTGGATCCAGTCTGACCTCCATCAAAGCTCTTGATAAAGATCTTCAAGCTGCCTTATATCTCACCAGTTTCTCTGTAGTCCATGATGTGAAGCACCACAACCATTTGCTGTCCAGAAAGAGTGTATTCACTCCACTCCGAACATATCTTTGTTGACCACTTAGTGCATTGTTCAAAGAGATTACTGGTAGAAAGATAACACAACATCCGTACCTAGAATTTCTGCTCTATCAAAGTTCATTATTTATAGCAAGTGTCATATTAATGGCTAAACCAAAGCAGGCATTCCTTCGTAGTTCAAGGCCCAAACATGTGAATACATTACACCCTGACGAAAAGCAGAAAAAAATTACAAAGTTCTCAAGGACCATTTTAAAATTGACGTCCAGAATACCTTATGAGGAATGCTGGACAGGAACGTTGATGCAAATCCATCTGGATTCTAAATATTACACACTCTTCATTGACTTTGTTTTTAGTGTTAACACTGGCAATGTGCAAAATTGTTTTTTCTCTGCGGAATTTCAGGACATTTCATTACATTTTCAGGACAACAATCAAAACTGCATTTTACTAGTGGAATGCATATTCCTGGTATCTCAACTGACTTTTTTCATGTGAGTGCACATGTTGCATAAAAAGGCCTTGCAAGATAATGACAGGAGAATGGCTAAATCAGAAAATTGTATTTTCTGAAGAATGTAGTCTCTTGCGTTTCCAAAAATTAAGCAAAATTGTGTAACACCAATTTCTGAAAAACATAACGTGGATTTGGAAAATGTGTACATTTCACCAGTGTAATTAGAATTTCACCAAGGCCTATTTAAGATGTTGTTGTAATATAAGGAGGTATGCAGCATTGCCTAGAAAACTGAAATAAATAAATAGATTAGATATGAGAAAATATTTCCCTCTACAAGCCTATGGTAAACTGCAGGTCCATCATCAAGCAATTACACATTAAGTGCAGTATTCTTTTTAGCTGTTAAAGCTAGGTTTTGCTTTTAAGGTATCCAGGAGAATTCTCTTGTTTAGCACTGCGCAGAATGACTAGATCTTTAGTTTGAATCCGAGCATGGTGCCCGTTCATCACAGCTAACAGAAGCAGACCACTCTTCAAGGCAATCAGGCAAGGCATCAAACCTTGGACACACTGTGAAGAAATTCTGCAGTTTATTGGGTCACCCAGATTTTTTGCTGAATTTTATTGCTGGTTTTTAGACTCTGCACTCTGCGTTACTGCTGTGCATTGCCCAGCGTATGTACTCTGATCCCTGAAAAATGTAATAACTGGCTTATCCATTGTTGGGTTATGTAACTTTCCTGTAAGGACATACTATATGGGGTAGAAATTGTGCCCCTGGAATAGAAAGATAAATGTTGGCTGTAGTCAGCAGCATTGCAGCATGTATTGTACCATCCACCAATGTTACAAGGAAAACATGCCTTTAGGCCTATCATTGGAGCCTGACTGCTGCAGTTTACATCTGCAGCCCAGCCTGGCAAAATAACCCTTTTGGCAAGGAAAACCCTTCTTTGTTAATGTTAATAAGTGACACTTAAGTAGGGTTTATAGCCCTTAAGGTAGGGCGTATGGAACAAGAGAACATGTATAAATTTAGGCCCATATTTATACTTTTTTAGCACTGTATTTGCGCCGCTCTTTGACGCAAAAGCAGCGCAAACTTACAAATTACAACTGTATTTTGTAAGTTTGCACCGCTTTTGTGTCAAAAAATGGTGCAAATGCGGTGCTAAAAAAGTATAAATATGGGCCTTAATGTTGCCATTTCCATGCAGTGAGAAGCCCCAAAAGCTATTTTCACTGTAGAAGGTTCTGATTGTCCTATATTGAAAATCTAGAGCAGAGATTAAAATATTAATTCTGCTAGCTTGGGTTTGGGTTCAACTACAAAAAGGATTCAATCACTAATTTTAATATGTATTAACAGTCCCATCTGGTGATAAAGTTAAATGTGTAATACATATGTACGAAGAGTAACTTTAGAAATATACCCTATCTCTGCCTAAATCCCCTGGATCCTAATTTGCATTAGTTTTACAACAGCTCTCCAGCCAGTGCTTGACCTTAATGAGGTGTGAAAACAGCTCCAAGAGCGGAAACCACAGCCTGGGTCTGTGGTGGTGTTTTTCATCCCCGTGTAAGACAGGTTAGACTGGACCAATGCACTTCCTTAACTGGTAAAGGGCCTGCTTTCTCACAAATAAATGTGTGGTGAAACCTGAACAATTCAAACCTCTGTCTCCCCTTTCAGGCTTGCTCAAACATAGGTGGTCATTATGATGTTGGCGGTGTGGCCCGCCATGCTGGCGGTGACATGTAAAACCGCCAGCCGGCATGGCGGGACACACCGCCACATAAAGAACCACATGAGGGCCGCCATCGGCAGCCCTCACTCACTGCCAGGCTGCCTCCGTCAGGCAGCCTGGCTGCGTTCGGAATCATTATCCGATAGGGAATCGGTGCTGCCCCTCGGATAATGATTCCTCAGCCACCAGCCTTTCCCTGGCAGGTTTCCCCGCCAGGAAAAGGCTGGTGGAAGGGGTGCACTGGGGCACCCCTGGGGCCCCTGCACTGCCCATGCCCTTGGCATGGGCAGTGCAGTGGCCCCGGTGCAGTGCCCCATCGCGCAGGTCACTGCCCGATCTGCGTGACGGGTGCAGCTGCACAAGCCGCACACAGGAATTGGCAGCAGCTCCATGTGGAGCTGCTGTCAATGTCCCGGCCATGCATTCCTGTGGGCCGGCAGGCTGAAACAATGTTTCCGCCCTCCGGCCCACAGGAATGTTCTTTATGCGGCCGGCGGGGATCCAGGGGCGCTGGCGGTCAGTAGTTTGACCGCCAGCGTGAACACGGCAGTTTCGACTGCCGTGTTAATAATGAGGGCCATAGTGGGAGGGAAACTACTGCAGTACCATTTTTGAGTGATCACAAAGGGGTGGGATATGCATTTTCCTGGGCACATCTCTGTGTAGGCACACAGGCTCTGCATAAGGGAGAAAGGCTTTCACCCAATTTGGATTTTAGGAGTAAGGTGCTAAAAGTAGGGCAAACAGGAACTGCTGTAAAAGTGGGTAGGTTTCATCCTGAAATATTTTACCCCATTGGTTGGGAAGGGGCCAGGAGGCAGTCCCATCCTCTAAGTACTCTAGCTAGTGCAAACCATAAAAGTAGCACCTCAAGGCACACTCCTCAGAACATTTCTGGGCCTGTATAAGAGCAGAAAAGGCATGTGAGGAGACCTAGATGTCTGGATCTTCTCCTACTTGTACCTAAGAATGTGAAGTGGACTGCAAGAGCCAGTTGGCTGACCTCCTTTATGGCAACACAGTCACCAATAGCTACAAGAGGCCTATTTTCTGATGTGCACACCTGACCAGTTGAAACTGGACCTGGATTGGACCCTGACCCTGGCCAAACAAATTATGGGGTCCTAGTGTCCACCTACTTTCAATTTCTGACCCATTTACACTCAATTCACCCCCAATGAATTATACATTACCATTGCAGAAACTGTAAAAAAACCAGAAGACAATTGATGGGCAATTGTTTATATAAAACCCGCACTGTCTCACCCAAAACACCCCTCATTTTCTTGGTCTGATTTTGGACTGTTTTGATGTACAGATGGCACACCATAGAGTAACATCAACTAGCCTACTATAAGGCTATGGTGTATTTGTAACATTCTATTTCAAAAAGAGGTAGGATGTTCCAGATTTCAAACATGCTAATTTGAATAACAATGACATCCCAGTGAATGATTTTACAAGATCTTTCACATAACTATGAGATCACAGGAATTAACCACACAACATTGGATTGTGTGGTCTTTGATTCTGAGAACATTACTAAGAGGTGTGAGGGCTAGGTTAACCTCCTAAATATATGACATAGTGGACAATGGGAAAATAGTAGCAGATGAGGACTGCAAACACCAGAGGGTCCAGCAACTGCACGGTCGGAGAGCGACTAAGCAGGGAGTCCTGGCCAGGTCTGGCTCCCTTGAATGACTGGACAAGCACCGCTGAAGAGGGCCCCACTGTGCAGAAAGGCACCACTGAAGAGGGCCCCGCCGTGCAGAATGGCACCGTTGAAGAGGGCCCCGCCGTGCAGAAAGACACTGCTGAAGAGGGCCCCGCCGTGCTGAAAGGCACCGCTGAAGATGGCCCCGCCGCGCAGAAAGGCACCGCTGAAGAGGGCCCCGCCGTGCAGAAAGGCACCGCTGAAGAGTGCCCCGCCGTGCAGAAAGGCACCGCTGAAGAGGGCCCCGCCGTGCAGAAAGGCACGGTCAAGAGGGCCCCGCCGTGCAGAAAGACACCGCTGAAGAGGGCCCCACCGTGCTGAAAGGCACCGCTGAAGATGGCCCCGCCGTGCAGAAAGGCACCGCTGAAGAGGGCCCCGCCGTGCAGGAAGGCACCGCTGAAGAGGGCCCTGCCGTGCAGAAAGACACCGCTGAAGAGGGCCCCGCCGTGCAGAAAGACACCGCTGAAGAGGGCCCCGCCGTGCAGAAAGGCACCGCTGAAGAGGGCCCCGCCGTGCAGAAAGACACTGCTGAAGAGGGCCCCGCCGTGCTGAAAGGCACGCTGAAGATGGCCCCGCCGTGTAGAAAGGCACCGCTGAAGAGGGCCCCGCCGTGCAGAAAGACACCGCTGAAGAGGGCCCCGCCGTGCAGAAAGTCACCGCTCTGCTGGGCCCCGCCGTCTCAAGCACCGCTCCGCTGGGCCCTTCCTGTCAAGCACCGCTCCGCTGGGCCCTTCCTGTCAAGCACCGCTCCGTTGGGCCCTTCCTGTCAAGCACCGCTCCGCTGGGCCCCGCAGTCTCAAGCACCGCTCCGCTGGGCCCTTCCTGTCAAGCACTGCTCCGCTGGGCCCTTCCTGTTAAGCACCGCTCCGCTGGGCCCTTCCTGTCAAGCACCACTCCGCTGGGCCCTTCCTGTCAAGCACCGCTCCGCTGGGCCCCGCCGTCTCAAGCACCGCTCCGCTGGGCCCTTCCTGTCAAGCACCGCTCCGCTGGGCCCCACCGTCTCAAGCACCGCTCCGCTGGTCCCTTCCTGTCAAGCACCACTCCGCTGGGCCCTACCTGTCAAGCACCGCTCCGCTGGGCCCCGCCGTCTCAAGCACCGCTTCGCTGGGCCCTTCCTGTCAAGCACCGCTCCGCTGGGCCCTTCCTGTCAAGCACCGCTCCGCTGGGCCCCGCCATCTCAAGCACTGCTCCGCTGGGCCCTTCCTGTCAAGCACCGCTCCGCTGGGCCCCGCCATCTCAAGCACTGCTCCGCTGGGCCCTTCCTGTCAAGCACCGCTACGCTGGGCCCCGCCGTCTCAAGCACCGCTCCGCTGGGCCCTTCCTGTCAAGCACCGCTCCGCTGGGCCCCGCCGTCTCAAGCACCGCTCCGCTGGGCCCTTCCTGTCAAGCACCGCTCCGCTGGGCCCCGCCGTCTCAAGCACTGCTCCGCTGGGCCCTTCCTGTCAAGCACCGCTCCGCTGGGCCCCGCCGTCTCAAGCACCGCTCCGCTGGGCCCTTCCTGTCAAGCACCGGTCCGCTGGGCCCTTCCTGTCAAGCACCGCTCCGCTGGGCCCGCCGTCTCAAGCACCGCTCCGCTGGGCCCTTCCTGTCAAGCACCGCTCCGCTGGGCCCCGCCATCTCAAGCACCGCTCCGCTGGGCCCTTCCTGTCAAGCACCGCTCCGCTGGGCCCCACCGTCTCAAGCACCGCTCCGCTGGGCCCTTCCTGTCAAGCACCACTCCGCTGGGCCCCGCCGTCTCAAGCACCGCTTCGCTGGGCCCTTCCTGTCAAGCACTGCTCCGCTGGGCCCTTCCTGTCAAGCACCGCTCCGCTGGGCCCCGCCGTCTCAAGCACCGCTCCGCTGGGCCCTTCCTGTCAAGCACCGCTCCGCTGGGCCCTTCCTGTCAAGCACCGCTCCGCTGGGCCCGCCGTCTCAAGCACCGCTCCGCTGGGCCCTTCCTGTCAAGCACCGCTCCGCTGGGCCCCGCCGTCTCAAGCACCGCTCCGCTGGGCCCTTCCTGTCAAGCACTGCTCCGCTGGGCCCCACCGTCTCAAGCACCGCTCCGCTGGGCCCTTCCTGTCAAGCACCACTCCGCTGGGCCCCGCCGTCTCAAGCACCGCTTCGCTGGGCCCTTCCTGTCAAGCACCGCTCCGCTGGGCCCTTCCTGTCAAGCACCGCTCCGCTGGGCCCCGCCGTCTCAAGCACCGCTCCGCTGGGCCCCGCCGTCTCAAGCACCGCTCCGCTAGGCCCTTCCTGTCAAGCACCGCTCCGCTGGGCCCCGCCGTCTCAAGCACCGCTCCGCTGGGCCCTTCCTGTCAAACACCGCTCCGCTGAGCCCTTCCTGTCAAGCACCGCTCCGCTGGGCCCTTCCTGTCAAGCACCGCTCCGCTGGGCCCCACCGTCTCAAGCACCGCTCCGCTGGGCCCTTCCTGTCAAGCACCGCTCTGCTGGGCCCTTCCTGTCAAGCACCGCTCCGCTGGGCCCGCCGTCTCAAGCACCGCTCCGCTGGGCCCTTCCTGTCAAGCACCGCTCCGCTGGGCCCCGCCGTCTCAAGCACCGCTCCGCTGGGCCCTTCCTGTCAAGCACCGCTCCGCTGGGCCCTTCCTGTCAAGCACCGCTCCGCTGGGCCCCGCCGTCTCAAGCACCGCTCCGCTGGGCCCTTCCTGTCAGGCACCGCTCCGCTGGGCCCCACCGTCTCAAGCACCGCTCCGCTGGGCCCTTCCTGTCAAGCACCGCTCCGCTGGGCCCCGCCGTCTCAAGCACCGCTCCGCTGGGCCCTTCCTGTCAAGCACCGCTCCGCTGGGCCCTTCCTGTCAAGCACCGCTGGCCCATTGACAGTGCCGGTTCTGTGTCGAGCTAGTGTTCACGCTGCACTCGGGGCACCCTGCCTCCTCCATTACCTGTGGAGTCTGTGATCCACCTGATGGCCTGTGTCTCTGCACTCCCCAGGATGGCACAGTGGGCAGACCACCCACTGTAGAGACTTGTGAGACTGTGGCTTTGCACTCCCCAGGATGGCACAGTGGGCATGGTGGACCCTTCGTGGATCTGGCATCGTGGACTCATGTGGCTGAGGTGCCCCCTTTTCCCTTCCCCCTGAGGTGCCTGTAGTTTTGTCATCTGATGCCCCAGCAGTGTTCTCTCCAACGGACTCAGGTCTCCTGTGTGGGCTTTGCCCATGTGTTGATACACTTTGGCCCACGGACAGTGGAAATTTAAGTGACTGTGCAGGACTTATTGCCTATGTTTATCGGTTTCGCAATATTCTTACTTGATTTTTTACAATTCATATTGCTATTTTACCATGACTTCAAAGAACCTCTTTTATACATAAATGTTGTTTCTCACTTTAATTATGTCTTTGCATTATTCCGGGGGGTTTGGGTGGTGTCACTGTGACTTGGTGCTCTGCATTGGTGTGTAGATAGTTGGGGGGGGGGGCGCATATGTGTGTGCCCGTAAGCTTTCCTCCTCCCCCTCCCCTGTGTCGTAGGTGCAATACTCACCGTTGTCGTCTGCGCCGGCGTTCGTACTCGTGGTAGATGAGCAGGTAGACAATAGCTGGTAGGATGTTTAATTCGGGTTCCATGCTGTTCTCCGTCCTCGTGGAGTGTGTAGAGGTGAGCGTTTTCCGGTTCGTAGTCTGTTTCCGCCGTGTTTTTATCGGCGGGGCTCCCGCCCCGGAAAAGGTGGCGGATTGGTGAGTTGTGATAGGGTGGGCGGTACATTGTCTGCCGCCTGCCTGTTGGCGGTGACCGCCGTGCTGTTTGTCTGTCCCGCCGTGGCGGTCGGAGTGTTAAAGTGGCGGCCTGTGTTGGCGGTTCCCGCCAGGGTCAGAATACCTTTTTTTTGACCGCCTGCCTGTTGGCGGGTTGGCCGCCGCTTTATCACCGACCGCCAGGGTTGGAATGACCCCCTTAGTGTTCTCTATAAAACGTGCAGATTGTTCCAAAAAAAGTTTAGATGCAATCACCTTTCTATAGAATGCTTAAAACAAATGGTGGCTCAACGTGTTGAACTGAAGCCTGGGCCAATATTTTATGTTATGTACTGTGAGAGACCCACAGAAGTCCTACCGGTGGTGGGGCTCTGGACTAATAAAGATGTATTGGGAAAATGGTGCCTGCTGCAGACACCGTAAGAAAGTGGCAGTGACAGAACGACTGAGGTGGAACCCAAGGTTAAGCTGACCACTATTATTATATTTAAAAAAAACAAAAAAACAAGCAAATGATGCATTTGCATATAATTTTAAATAAAGTATTGCCAAATTTCTCAATATGGGGACAGGTCAGGTGGTGCTGCACATCAGTCTAGTACGTTGTCCCAAATTTTGAATTGAACTGTACGAAGCATTGTAAACTCGTTCAGAAATCATTTTGATGATTTGTGTACATTAGTATTCTTAAAAGTGGATAAGACGGCCCCCCACATTTTCTCCTTTAATACTCAGTTTCTACTTCCTCCGTGTAATGCTTTTTACCCACAGGTGAAATTCTGTCTTCCTAAGCCATTATTTTGCCATCTGATATTTGTCTCTCTTCTGCTCAGACATCCTTTATTCTTGTTCCTATCCTGCTAACCCCTCCCTTTTCTACTCCAGCGTCTTCTATAGTGTACCATTGTATTCTTGCTTTCATTTTTTCTTTCCTCTCCATCACATTTTCCTTGATAACCTCAGGCTCTTCACTTAATTCCTACCCTATTTATTGCTCCCTCGTCTACCCTTCTTCATCTCCACGTTATCCTTTCTCTTTCTTTCTTTTGTTCCTTTGCTTGCTTCCATCCCTTCTCCCTCTTTCTCCTCGTCTCCTCTGCCCTTTAATGCCCCTCTCACTCTATTTTACACTCCCTACTTATTTCTAGCTATTTCTCTGTTAAGTTCTTTCTCTTCTTTTTCTTACCTCTTACTGACAATGACAAATGACAATAGAGCTTCTTTTTTGCATGAACAAGGGTGAAGCTGGAGACTGTGTAGAGTTTGGGAGTAATGAAAAGACTGAATAGGGTGCACTCAATGGCCCACATGCATCAGGTAGAAATAGTACAGGACAAATGCATTGTTAAGGCTTGTAAAGAAACAGTGAGAAGCAAAAAGCCCTGGGAGAGGACACAGTGGACGTGTAAATGGCAGTGGGGGTGGTGACTGCACGTGTGCGGACTGTACTGGAGGGTGTGCTGGTGATGGAAGTACTGGCTGATGGTGGTGTGCATGCAGGTGTGAGTGGAGACGTCACAGGGAGGGAGGAGGGAGACGAGGAGGAGGGGGACACAGGGGTGGTAGTGACTGTTGGCATGTCTGCATCTGGGTGTTGCTTGGGTGAATGCTTGTGTGATCTGTGGTGCTTATGTCTGGATGAGCTGCCCTTGGGTGTTGAGGTGTGTGCAGGCTGGTCTGATGGTGTGGATGGGATAGGCTGAGGAACAGGAGACAGAGACAGGGTGGAGGCAGTTAGAAGAGGGAGGCTGGAAACAGGGACAATGGCTGCCGTCAGTGCTGAGGCCAGAGCATTGAACGATCGTTGATGGGCAGCCTGACCCGAATGAATGCGCTCCAGGTATGCATTGCTCCGATGCACCTCCCACTCTACCCCCTGGATGGCATTCAAAAGGGTAGACTGCCCAACAATGATGGTCTGTAGGAGGTCAATGACCTCCTCACTGAGGGCAGCAGGGCTAACATGGGCAGGGCCTGAGGTGCCTGGGGCGAAGGAGATGCCCGCCTTCTTGGGAGAGCGGGCACGGAGCGAAGGCTGAGGGGCTGCTGGGAGGGCGGAGCTGGTGCGCTGGGTGGCGGCTGTACCTGTAGAGGCGGGGGGCCCGGATGTTGCCGCCACCGCTAGGGAGCTCCCTTCCGAGGACGTGTCGGTGTCGCTGGTGTCACCACGGGTCCCCGTTGTGGTGCTCCCCTCGCCCTCCGTATCACTGGTGACCTCGGTGTCTGTACCATGGCCCACCGGGGCCTTGTGAGTTGCAGCTCCCTCGTGCTCCGATGCCAATTCTCCTCCGCCTGATGATGCTAATGCACACATGCACAAGAAGATAAAGAAAAAGGGTGGGGGGAGAAATAAAAACAGGTTGAGTGCATGCATTGTCAACACCGTTGGCGGAGAGGACAGACACAGGAGCCTCATGCACTACGCCGCGCAATCGGGGTACACTACTCAGTACTAGTGACTAGGCCAACAGGTCTATGGACAACAAATGCGCACATGGGTGATGCTGGACCATGGATTGCTGTACTTGGCACCCTACAGAGGTGGGGGGCGGGGGCACAGGGCCATGCCTAAATGAGGGGACTACACTACAGAAAGCGCCCTGGCCTAATGTCACCCACAGCCCTCCTCCCCCACCCAGATGCCTCCACTGCGTGTAAAGATAGCAGAATGTGCTGGTACTCACCCCCTTGTGTCTGCTGTGATGTCCTCACGTGCCCATCCAAATCGGAGTGGGCCACCGCCAGGATCCGGGACATCAGGGGGGTCAAGGTACGACTGGCACCCCTCCTACGTTGGGAGGCCATCCCCAGCAGTGACTCGGCGGTCTTCCTGGTCCCGCGGCGGATGTCCTCCCACCTCTTTCGGCAGTGGGTGCCCCGTCTGTTGTGGACCCCCAGGTCCCGGACGTCCTTGGCGATGGCACGCCAAATGTCGACTTTCTGATGGGCGCTGACCTATTTGACATGTACAGGGTGGGAAAGGAAATTTCAACATTTTTCTGCATGTTAGATGTGATTGCCCCTCCCTCCCCAACCCTGCCATGTGGCACATGCTCTCATCTGTCGTGCCTTGCACTTCTCATTCGCTCCCCACCCCACCATCTTACATCCACCATACACAACCCAGGCATAGCCCATTCAACGTGCACCCAGTGTACTTACCTGTTGGTCTGGAGGACCGTAGAGTAGCGCATACTGGGGCAGGACCCCATCCACAAGTTTCTCCAACTCTTCTGAAGTGAAGGCAGGGGCCCTTTCCCCCGTCGCAGCAGCCATTGTCTCTTCCAGACCGAGGTCACAGCAGCACTTGCAGTATAGGTCCTCTCCTGTGGATGATCAGGTCTCGAGTGATTAAGCAGATAGAAAATGGCGGTCACGCCCGCGGCGGTGCGTACCGCGGCGGTGCAGACCGCGACCGCCGGTGCACATCGTCATTGGCTCCTGAGACCCATAGGGTTCAATGTTAACCAATGCTGCTTTGCGCCGCGGTCTTTGACCACCTACCGCCACGGTGTGCCACGCCAGCGCAGTGACCTCACATCCCACTGTCACACTTCACAGGTCAGGCAGCCGCCATTTCAAAGGCCCACATGGCATGATTTCTACTGCGTCACACAGGCCTAGGCCTTGCATTGCCACTCATACACTCCTTTCAATGCATAGCGATTCGTGTACTGTGCAAGCTGTGGGAACGAACCTGTGGGTTGCTTGACTCTGTGCTCCATGTTGTCCTTCCTAGGCACCGTCCGCTGGGACTTGCGAGGAGAAGGATGAATCCTCCCGTGTACCGACCGCTGGTGGACCTGTCGACAATGGAAGAACGACATATTATACTTCGATACCGACTTGACCGAGCCACTATACATGAACTGTGTGCCCAGCTGGAGCCAGACCTGATGTCCCCCATCCGTCAACCCACAGGGATTCCCCCTCTGGTGCAGGTTCTGTCAGTACTCCATTTTTTGGCAAGTGGGTCTTTTCAGACAACAGTGGCCATGTCATCAGGGATGTCTCAGCCTATGTTTTCTAAGGTTTTGTCCAGAGTGTTGTCTGCCCTGATGAAATACATGCGGAAATGCATTGTTTTCCATGAGGAGGGTGATTTGGCCACTGTGAAGGGTGATTTCTATGCCCTTGGACATATCCCCAACATCATTGGTGCCATTGATGGGACCCATGTGGCTTTAGTACCCCCAAAAGACAATGAGCAGGTGTACAGAAATAGAAAAAATTACCATTCGATGAATGTCCAGGTGGTCTGTTTGGCTGACCAGTACATCTCCCATCTAAATGCCAAGTTCCCGGGGTCAGTGCATGACGCGTATGTCATGCGAAATAGCAGCATCCCTTATGTGATGGAACAGCTACAGAGACACCGTGTGTGGCTAATAGGTGACTCTGGTTACCCCAACCTGCCTTGGCTATTGACCCCAGTGAGGAATCCCCGGACCAGGGCAGAGGAACGGTACAACGAGGCACATGGGCGAACTAGGAGGATTATAGAACGGACCTTCGGGGTCCTGAAGGCCAGGTTTAGGTGCCTGCATATGACAGGGGGATCCCTCATGTACTCACCAAAGAAGGTGTGTCATATCATCGTGGCCTGCTGTATGCTTCACAATCTTGCATTGCGACGCCAGGTGCCTTTCCTGCAGGAGGATGGTCCAGATGGTGGTGTTGTCGCAGCTGTGGAGCCTGTGGAGAGTGAAGAGGAGGAAGACGACGGGGACGACACGGACAACAGGGACACAGTTATACAACAGTATTTTCAATAGCACACAGGTAAGAATCACCCACGCCATTTTACATTTACTTCTGGCCTCCTGCATCTCTACTTTCTGTGTTTCCCCCCAGTTCCTTTTCACAGATTTTTGACTTTCCCTTCCCTCTTCAGAGCTGTATGACCCACAGCGTGACTTCTGCTTTGTTTGCCCATGGACTAATGCTTATTGACACTGGTATGTTGTCATCACAATGTAAATGAACATTATTGCACCGTTATGTGTAATTCATTTGTAAAGAATACAAGCATACTCCTGACATTTGAAGTGCAATTGGTGATTTATTTTAAGTGCTGCGTATAGGTCCATGATAGTAAAACGGTGATGGGTGGGGGTGGAGTAATGTCCATGGCAGAGTCCAGTTCTCAGTAGCACAGGTGCATTGCCCATATGCCTGTGGAAGGATGGAGCAGGGGCAGTTCAAGGTTGGACAGGGTGACAATGTGGGACAGTGGGATGACATCAGGGGGTATCGTTTGCTGGCGGGGGTCTTGGCATCCTACTCTGTCTTCTTGTGTGATCTCAGGTTCCGCTTGCGGGGTGGTTGATCTTCAGCAGGAGGTGGGGTTCTGGTGGCCTGTCGTGGTGTGGGGGCCTCCTGTCCACTAGCGCCGGCGGAGGTGGTAGGCTGTTCGTCGTCCGGGCTGGTGACAGGGGCCCTTTGGGGTGCCACATGGTCCCGCAATGTGGTGACTATCTGGTTGAGGGCCAGGACGATGGTCCCCATTGCGGTACCGATGTTCCTGAGTTCGTCTCTGAACCCCATGTACCGTTCCTCCTGCTGTGCCTGGATCTCCTGGAACCTGGCCAGTACCGTCGCCATCGTCTCCTGGGAGCGGTGGTATGCCCCCATGATGGTGGTGAGGGCCTCTTGGAGAGTGGGTGTCCTGGGCCGGTCCACCCCCTCTCGCACAGCAGCCCTCCCAGTTGCCCTGTTTCCCCGGTCCTCTGTCCCCTGGACGGTGTGCCCACTACCACTGCCCCCAGGTCCCTGTTGTTGTTGGGGTGGTGGGTCAGCCTGGGTGCCCTGTAGTGGCAGACACACCGCTGAGTGACGCGTCCTGGAGACAGAAGCATGGGCCCGCTGGGTGGGAGCTGTGGTGGTATTCCCAGAGGGGGTTGGGTCTGCTGTGGCCTGTGTCTGTGTGTGGGGAACCGACTGTCCAGAGGTCCCCGATGGTCTGGGCTGGTCATCAGGTTCTAGGTCGACAGAGCTGCTGTCATCACTGGGGGCCTGTTCTGGGGGCGGGATGGACAAATCTGGACTCTCCTGGCCGGTGTGTTGGCGTTCGGGCCCTGCAGGGGTAAAAGAGTATGGTTATTGCTTCTGTGTGTGCCATGGCGTGCGATTTGTGGGTGCCCTTGTCCCCCAGTGCTGGCATTCCCTTGTGGGAGGAGTTGTGAGGGTGGTTTGTGGGGGGGGATGGGTATGTGCAGTGGTCATGCTTGGGTGATGGATGTCCATGGTTTGTGTTGGCATTCAGGGATTGGTGTTGTGTTGGGTGGGTTGTGCTGGTGAGACATTGGCAGGGAGGATGTGTGCTGGGGGGCTGGGGGTGAGGGTGGGGGTGTGGGTTAGCATGCTGGTGGTTGGGGGGGGTGAAGTAGTTGGGATTCGACTTACCAGAGTCCATTCCTCCGCCTACTCCAGCGAGGCCCTCAGGATGCAGGATGTTCAAGACCTCTTGCTCCCATGCTGTGAATTCGGGTGGGGTGGGTGGGGGTCCGCCGCCAGTCTTCTGCACAGCGATGTTGTGTCTTGACACCATCGACCGCACCTTCCCCCGTAGGTCGTTCCAGCGCTTTCGGATGTCTTCCCGGTTTCTGGGATGCTGTCCCACAGCGTTGACCCTGTCGACGATCCTTTGCCATAGCTCCGCCTTCCTGGCTATTGTGGTGTGCTGCACCTGTGTGCCGAATAGCTGGGGCTCTACCCTAATTATTTCCTCCACCATGACCCTGAGTTCTTGGTCCGAGAACCTGGGGTGTCTTTGGGGTGCCATGGGGTGGTGTGGGGTGGTGTTTGTGGTGATGAGTGTGGTGTGTGTGGTGGTGTGTGGTGTTTTGTGCGTGGATGTAGTGTGGGTGATGATGTTGTGTTCCTCTGTGTGTTGGGGTTTTCAATAGCTGTGCTCTCTCTCTCTCTCTCTCGCCTTCTCTCCGAATTTCTAGTAGTGGGGGTTTGTGGGTGATGTGGGTGTGTGTTTTATAGTTGATTGGATGTGTGGGTGTGTGTATGTGTATCAGGTGTGTGTATTTCGAATTGTCCAATGTGGCTGTGTTTTGTAAAGGTGTGTGTATTTTGACCGCGGCGGTGTGTACCGCCAATGGAATACCGCGGTTGAAAGACCGCCGCGTGGATTCGTGGGTCGTAATGGCATGGGCGTGTTTGTGTTGGCGTGACGGTGGAGGTTTGGTCATCTCCAGTTTATCGCTGACCGCTGATGAGGCGGCCTTCCGTGGATGTCGGGTTTTTGGCGGTTTGGCAGTTGTGGGTCAGAATGACCGTGGCGGTTTACCGCGGCGGTAGAATGGTGGACTTCTGACCGGCGGTAAGAGCCTTTTACCGCTGAGGTCAGAATGACCCCCTAAATATTCACATTTATAATCTAGGCTGTCTCTGATTGACCTTGTTTGGCATTTACATTTCGCTGGCATTATGACTTGCATAGGCTACTGAAAGACTAGGAGAGGGTACAGTGCCCTCACCATGGATTGTTATATTGTGATATTTTTATCCAGTTGTTGTTCTTTATGGGAAAGAAGGCGATTTAAAAAAATCATAATAAGCAGCCAGGTGAAGATTTTTGAGTTTGGCTGAAAGTACTTGATCAAATAACAGGGGGACTCTTTGAAAGGTGGTGCCATGTGCCAGAGCCCACCTTGCCCATGGCCTAAAACGTCTTTGTGCTGGAGTGGAGGATCTGCGGGCGTCCGGACCCCTAAGAGCTGTTCTTGAGGCCCTGGGACACTTGACTGTGCCCAACTGGACTACAATCTCTGCAGGGCTGAGAAACAGATTTATCCCACCTGGAGCTTTTCCGCAGGAACAAACCCAAGTTTTCGTGTCCTCAGCGAGAAGGCATATCTCTTCCTTGTATATATATATATATATATATATATATATATAAATATAGCCTGCTGCAGCCTTCCCACAACTTTTTACATGCAAAGGAACTTTTCTAGACTTTTATAACCGGAAAACCCCATTTGCAGAGTTTATCACTAATAATTCTTTAAAGAGATTTCACACATTTCATGAAGCTCGTGATTTTTTTTTACAGGATTCCATTAAGTGTGTTAGCTATTTCACACCTATGATGTGTATTTGTCTGTCTATGGTATCATTTTCCACAAAAGTGGTTATCATACAGATGCGTAACATTTTACTTTTCTATACATATGACGTACACAGAACAAGGTGCAATAGAGTTCATAGAGCTTGCAAAACAACAGGGAACGATTGTGTTCCTACTGAAATGAGAAAAAACACATTCTGATCTGCAATATGCTACTTTGAGGTTTCTTTTGAAAGTTAGGAGACGTAGGGGGTGATTCTAACCCTGGCGGTCGGTGATAAAGCGGCGGCCAACCCGCCAACAGGCCAGCGGTCGAAAAAATTGAATTCTGACCCTGGCGGGAACCGCCAACACAGCCCGCCACATTAACACTCCGACCGCCGCGGCGGTGCAGACAAACAGCGTGGCGGTCACCGCCAACAGGCAGGCGGCAGACAATGTACCGCCCACACTATCACAACTCACCAATCCGCCACCTTTTCCAGGGTGGGAGCCCCGCCGATAAAAACACGGCGGAAACAGACTATGAACGGGAAAACGCGCACCAAAACACACTCCACGAGGAAGGAGGACAGCATGGAACCCGAATAAAACATCCTACCTGCTCTCGTCTACCTTCTCATCTACCACGAGTACGAACTCCGGCGCAGACGACAACGGTGAGTACTGCACCTACGACACACGAGGGGGGAGGAGGGAAGCTTACGGCACACACATATGCGACCCCCCCCCCCCAAACTATGTACACACTAATGCAGAGCAACAATGCACAGTGACACCACCCAAACCCCCCTTAAGAATGCAAAGACAGAAATAAATTGGGACGAAAAATTTATATAAAAACTAGACTCTGATATGGAGCGGTCATCTACGCAAAATATCCATAACAAAATGATACTATATACACTGCCATGGAGAACCAAGGCAATTAGTCCTGTACATGAAAGTTAAATGGAACAGTCCGTGGGCTACAGTGTAGCGACACAAGGGCAAAGCCCACACAGGAGACCTGAGTCCTTTGGAGAGAACACTGCAGGGGCATCTGATGAAAAAATTACAGGCACCTCAGGGGGAAGGGAAGGGGGAGGCACCACAGCCACATGAGTCCACGACGCCAGATCCACGAAGGGGCCACCATGCCCCTTGATGTATCCTGGGGAGTGCAAAGCCACAGTCTCTCAAGTCTCTACAGTGGGTGGGTTGCCCACTTCACCATCCTGGGGAGTGCAAAGCCACAGTCTCTCAAGTCTCTCCAGTGGGTGGGTTGCCCACTTCACCATCCTGGGGAGTGCAAAGCCACAGTCTCTCAAGTCTCTACAGTGGGTGGGTTGCCCACTTCACCATCCTGGGGAGTGCAAAGCCACAGTCTCTCAAGTCTCTCCAGTGGGTGGGTTGCCCACTTCACCATCCTGGGGAGTGCAAAGCCACAGTCTCTCAAGTCTCTACAGTGGGTGGGTTGCCCACTTCACCATCCTGGGGAGTGCAAAGCCACAGTCTCTCAAGTCTCTCCAGTGGGTGGGTTGCCCACTTCACCATCCTGGGGAGTGCAAAGCCACAGTCTCTCAAGTCTCTACAGTGGGTGGGTTGCCCACTTCACCATCCTGGGGAGTGCAAAGCCACAGTCCATCTGGTGGATGACAGTGTCCACTGCTCAAGGAGGAGGCATGGTGGGCACAGTGAACCATAAACAGTGCTTGACAGGAAGGGCCCAGCGGAGCGGTGCTTGAGACGGCGGGGCCCAGCGGAGCGGTGCTTGAGAGGTAGGGCCCAGCGGAGCGGTGCTTGAGACGGCGGGGCCCAGAGGAGCGGTGCTTGAGAGGAAGGGCCCAGCGGAGCGGTGCTTGAGACGGCGGGGCCCAGCGGAGCGGTGCTTGACAGGAAGGGCCCAGCGGAGCGGTGCTTGAGACGGCGGGGCCCAGCGGAGCGGTGCTTGACAGGAAGGGCCCAGCGGAGCGGTGCTTGAGACGGCGAGGCCCAGCGGAGCGGTGCTTGAGAGGAAGGGCCCAGCGGAGCGGTGCTTGAGACGGCGGGGCCCAGCGGAGCGGTGCATGACAGGAAGGGCCCAGCGGAGCGGTGCTTGAGACGGCGGGGCCCAGCGGAGCGGTGCTTGAGATGGCGGGGCCCAGCGGAGCGGTGCTTGAGACCGCGGGGCCCAGCGGAGCGGTGCTTGAGAGGAAGGGCCCAGCGGAGCGGTGCTTGAGACGGCGGGGCCCAGCGGAGCGGTGCTTGAGACGGTGCGGCCCAGCGGAGCGGTGCTTGAGACGGCGGGGCCCAGCGGAGCGGTGCTTGACAGGAAGGGCCCAGCGGAGCGGTGCTTGAGACGGCGGGGCCCAGCGGAGCAGTGCTTGACAGGAAGGGCCCAGCGGAGCGGTGCTTGAGACGGCGGGGCCCAGCGGAGCGGTGCTTGACAGGAAGGGCCCAGCGGAGCGGTGCTTGAGACGGCGGGGCCCAGCGGAGCGGTGCTTGAGACAGCGGGGCCCAGCGGAGCGGTGCTTGAGAGGAAGGGCCCAGCGGAGCGGTGCTTGAGACGGCGGGGCCCAGCGGAGCGGTGCTTGACAGGAAGGGCCCAGCGGAGCGGTGCTTGAGACGGCGGGGCCCAGCGGAGCGGTGCTTGACAGGAAGGGCCCAGAGGAGCGGTGCTTGAGACGGCGGGGCCCAGCGGAGCGGTGCTTGACAGGAAGGGCCCAGCGGAGCGGTGCTTGAGACGGCGGGGCCCAGCGGAGCGGTGCTTGAGAGGAAGGGCCCAGCGGAGCGGTGCTTGAGACGGCGGGGCCCAGCGGAGCGGTGCTTGACAGGAAGGGCCCAGCGGAGCGGTGCTTGAGACGGCGGGGCCCAGCGGAGCGGTGCTTGAGAGGAAGGGCCCAGCGGAGCGGTGCTTGAGACGGCGGGGCCCAGCGGAGTGGTGCTTGAGACGGCGGGGCCCAGCGGAGCGGTGCTTGAGACGGCGGGGCCCAGCGGAGCGGTGCTTGAGAGGAAGGGCCCAGCGGAGCGGTGCTTGAGACGGCGGGGCCCAGCGGAGCGGTGCTTGAGACGGCGGGGCCCAGCGGAGCGGTGCTTGAGATGGCGGGGCCCAGCGGAGCGGTGCTTGACAGGAAGGGCCCAGCAGAGAGGTGCTTGAGACGGCGGGGCCCAGCGGAGCGGTGCTTGACAGGAAGGGCCCAGCGGAGCGGTGCTTGAGACGGCGGGGCCCAGCGGAGCGGTGCTTGAGAGGAAGGGCCCAGCGGAGCGGTGCTTGAGACGGCGGGGCCCAGCGGAGCGGTGCTTGAGACGGCGGGGCCCAGCGGAGCGGTGCTCTTCTGCACTGCGGGGCCCTGTTCAGCGGTGCTCTTCTGCACGGCGGGGCCCTGTTCAGAGGTGCCTATCTTCACTGCGGGCCCTGTTCAGCGGTGCCTATCTTCACGGCGAGCCCTGTTCAGCGGTGCTCTTCTCCACGGCGGGCCCTGTTCAGCGGTGCCTATCATCACGGCGGGCCCTGTTCAGCGGTGCTCTTCTCCACGGCGGGCCCTGTTCAGCGGTGCCTAGCTTCACGGCGGGCCCTGTCCAGCGGTGCCTATCTTCACGGCGGGCCCTGTTCAGCGGTGCTCTTTTCCACGGCGGGCCCTGTTCAGCGGTGCTCTTCTCCACGGCGGGCCCTGTTCAGCGGTGCCTATCTTCACGGCGGGCCCTGTTCAGCGGTGCTCTTCTCCACGGCTGGCCCTGTTCAGCGGTGCACATCCAGTAGGTCAAGGGAGCCAGACCCGGCCTGGACTCCCTGCTCAGTCGCCCTCCGACCGTGATGCTTCTAGACCCTTCGGGGACGGAGTCCTGGGCCCTTTGGTGTCCTCCTTTCCAGCTGGGATGTGGCATGTGGGGCCCACCTGCTCCGCGCTCCTGCTGCCTGACTTCTCCGCCCTGCTGCCCTTACGCTCCTTAGATGGGGCTCTCGGGCCCTTGCCTCCCCTAGATGATGTGGCTGGTGAAGTGGGCGAAGTTTGCTCCTTGGGGGCAGCCGTGTCAGTCCTCGCACGGCGGCCCTTGTGTTTCCTGGTCCTCTTGCCGGGGGGGGCTGGATGTGTCCTTGCTGCTGATGGAGGTGTCACTGCTGGCAAAGGGTGGACTCCAGAACCCATGCACAACAGTGACACCCGAAGCTGGGCTGGTGGTGGCTGTGGTGCTCTTGGGACTCTTTGCAGATGGAGGGGGTAGGTCATCGGAGGGAAAGAGGTCAAGATTAGCCAGGAAAACTTTTTTAGGGCCAAGGTAAAGGGTAGGAGAAGTGGTGATGGGAGTGGAGGAAGAGGATGTGGTTGTAGGAGAGTCAGGTGTGCTGTCATTGGGTGAAGGTGCTGGTGCTGTAGGCTGTCGTGAGGTGGATGGCTGTTGGGTGGGTGGCTGCCTGCGTTTGTGTGTCTTGGAAGAGGGGGTGACAGACACAGTGGGAGAGGACACAGGGGATGTGTAAATGGCAGTGGGGGTGGTGACTGCACACGTGCGGACTGTACAGGAGGGTGTGGTGGTGATGGAAGCACTGGCTGATGTTGGTGTGCATGCAGGTGTGAGTGTAGACGTCACAGGGAGGGAGGAGGGAGACGAGGAGGAGGGGGACACAGGGGTGGCAGTGACTGTTGGAATGTCTGCATCTGGGTGTTGCTTGGGTGAGTGTTTGTGGGATCTGTGGTGCTTGTGTCTGGATGAGCTGCCCTTGGGTGTTGAGGTGTGTGCAGGCTGGTCAGATGGTGTGGATGGGATAGGCTGAGGAACAGGAGACAGAGACAGTCTGGAGGCAGTCAGAAGAGGGAGGCTGGAAACAGGGACAATGGCTGCCATCAGTGCTGAGGCCAGAGCAGTGAACGATCGTTGATGGGCAGCCTGACCCGAATGAATGCCCTCCAGGTAGGCATTGCTCCGATGCACCTCCCTTTCTACCCCCTGGATGGCATTCAAAAGGGTAGTCTGCCCAACAATGAGCGTCCTCACAAGGTCAATGAGCTCCGCACTGAGGGCAGCAGGAGTGACAGGGGCAGGGGCTGAGGTGCCTGGGGCGAAGGAGACGCCCGCCTTCCTGGGCGAGCGGGCACGGAGCGTAGGCTGAGGGGCTGCAGGGAGGGCGGGGCTGGTGCGCTGGGTGGCGGCTGTACCTGTAGAGGCGGGGGTCCCGGATGTTTCCACCACCGCTAGGGAGCACCCATCCGAGGACGTGTCTGTGTCGCTGCTCTCACCACGGTCCCCGTTGTGGTGCTCCCCTCGCCCTCCGGATCACTGGTGCCCTCGGTGTCTGTTCCTGGGCCCACCGGGGCCTTGTGACTTGCAGCACCCTCTTGCTCCGATGCCAAATCTCCTCCGCCTGATGATGCTAATGCACACATGCACAAGAAGATGAAGAAGAAGGGGGGGGGAGAAAAAAGAAGACCAGGTTGAGTGCATGCAATGTCAACACCGTTGGCGGAGAGGACAGACACAGGAGCCTCATGCACTAAGCTGCGCATTCGGGGTACACTACTCAGTACTTCTGACTAAGACAACAGGTCAAGAGAGGACAAACGCGCAGATGTGTGAGGCTGGACCATCAATAGCTGTACTTGTCACCCTACAGAGGTGGGGGCCGGGAGCACAGGGCCATGCCTAAGGGAGAGGACTACACTACAGAAAGCGCCCTGGCCTAATGTCACCCACAACCCTCCTCCCCCACCCAGACGCCTCCACTGCGCAGAAAGATAGCAGAATGTGCTGACACTCACCCCCTTGTGTCTGCTGTGATGCTCTCAAGCGCCCATCCAAATCAGGGTAGGCCACCGCCAGGATCCGGGACATCAGGGGGGTCAGGGTACGACTGGCACCCCTCCTAGGTTGGGAGGCCATCCCCAGCAGTGACTCGGCGGTCTTCCTGGTTCCGCAGCGGATGTCCTCCCACCTCTTGCGGCAGTGGGTGCCCCGTCTGACGTGGACCCCCAGGGCCCGGACTTCCTTGGCGATGGCACGCCAAATCTCGACTTTCTGATGGGCGCTGACCTATGTGACATGTACAGGGTGGGAAGGAAACATTCATCAACTTACTGCATGTTAGATGTGATTGGCCCCCCCTCCCCAACCTTGCCATATGGCACATGCTCTCATCTGTCGTGCGTTGCACTCCTCATTCGCCCCCCACCCCACCAACTTACATCCACCCCACTCCACACAGGCATCGCCCATTCCATGTGCACCCGGTGTACTTACCTGTTGGTCTGGAGGACCGTAGAGTAACGCATACTGGGGGAGGACCCCATCCACGAGCTTCTCCAACTCTTCAGACGTGAAGGCAGGGGCCCTTTCCCCAGTCGCAGCAGCCATTGTCACTTCCAGACCGAGGTCACAGCAGCACTTGCAGTATAGGTCCTCTCCTGTGGATGATCAGGTCTCGAGTGATTAGGCAGATAGAAAATGGCGGTCACGCCTGCGACGGTGCGTACCGCGGCGGTGCGTACCGCTACCGGCGGCGCACATCGTCATTGGCTCCTGAAACCCATAGCATTCAATGTTAACCAATGCGGCTCCGTGTAGCGGTCTTCGACCGCCTACCGCCACGGTGTGCTCCGCCTGCGCATTG
This sequence comes from Pleurodeles waltl, assembly GCF_031143425.1. NCBI lineage: Eukaryota > Metazoa > Chordata > Amphibia > Caudata > Salamandridae > Pleurodeles > Pleurodeles waltl. The sequence goes on along the minus strand of NC_090439.1, from coordinate 922,952,128 downwards.
ACCTCACATCCCATTGTCCCACTTCACAGGTCAGGCAGCCGCCATTTCAAGGGCCCACATGGCATAATTTCTACTGCGACACACAGGCCTAGGCCTTGCATTGCCACACATACACACCTTTCAAAACATAGATAACCGTGTGCTATGCAAGCTGTGGTGAACGTGCCAGTGATTGGCTTGACTCTGTGCTCCATGTTGTCATTCCTAGGCACCGTCCGCTGGGACTTGCGAGGAAAAGGATGAATCCTCGCGTGTACCGACCGCTGGTGGACCTGTCGACAATGGAAGAACGCCACATCATACTACGATACCGACTTGACCGTGCCACTATCCATGAACTGTGTGCCCAGCTGGAGCCAGCCCTGATGTCCCCCATCCGCCAACCCACAGGAATTCCCCCTCTGGTGCAGGTTCTGTCAGTCCTCCATTTTCTTGCAAGTGGCTCATTCCAGACAACAGTGGCCATGTCATCTGGAATGTCTCAGCCTATGTTTTCCAAAGCTTTGTCTAGAGTGTTGTCTGCCCTGACGAAACACATGCGGAGTTACATTATATTCCCTGAGGAGGTTGATTTGGCCACTGTGAAGGGTGATTTTTATGCCCTTGGACATATTCCCAACATCATTGGTGCCATTGATGGGACCCATGTAGCCTTAGTCCCCCCAAAAGACGATGAGCAGGTGTACAGAAACAGGAAAAGTTACCATTCTATGAACATCCAGGTGGTCTGTTTGGCTGACCAGTACATCTCCCATGTGAATGCCATGTTCCCTGGGTCAGTGCATGACGCGTATGTGATGCGTAATAGCAGCATCCCTTATGTGATGCAACAGCTACAGAGACAACGTGTGTGGCTAATAGGTGACTCTGGTTACCCCAACCTGCCTTGGCTATTGACCCCAGTGAGGAATCCCCGGACCAGGGCTGAGGAACGGTACAATGAGGCCCATGGGCGAACTAGGAGGATCATAGAAAGGACCTTTGGGCTTCCTTGGATGTCGGGTTTTTGGCGGATTCACAGTTAGTGGTCAGAATGACCGTGGCGGTTTACCGCGGCCGCGGCGGTAGTATGGCGGCGTTCTGACCGGCGGTATGGCCCTTTTACCGCCAAGGTCAGAATGACCCCCGTAGTGTTCCAAACACTGACAGATTGTGCATTCAGGGTGAGGCTATTACGTGAAGTGGAGACCTCTCCCACATGCTGTTTTACTGTTTTTTTTAAGAGACAAGCTGATTAAATCTGCTGCAGCCTTCATTGTGCTTAGATTGTTTGTTTCACATATGATCATATGTAGGGCTATCAAAATGTATACATAAATGCATTTTTGCAGCATTTTGGCGAACTGGCGAATGTCTTAGCTGTCATCTTAGATATCCGTTTCTTAAGCCCTTACAGTTAAATGGGGTGAAAAGGAGAGGTGTCAAGAAAGCTAGTGTGCAAATGTCAAGTATTTGTAGCTGAGGAAGAATGCCGTTAAAGTGGAATATCCATTGCTTCAGCTATAAACCGTGCATTGTGAATTCATGAATAGTCTTGTGAAAGAAAAACAGCGAAAAAAGCAGCAAAACGTTTTCTTTCATTTAGATATGCGTATGTAGACTATTTTAATTTCTTTTACTAGTTAGCTTCATTAACCTGTTTCATCACACGTGGCTCTATTCTCAAAGGTAAAATACCTAACACAATTTAACGCGTGCATTTGATTTCTGAACCTGTCAAAGATTACGGATTATCACTATTCACAAAAATTACTTGCGTAACATTCTGTGCACGCACTTGTAGGTCGACTTCCCTTTATTAGGCCGGGTAATGCAGAGATAATAAATGTAACATTTCTAGTTTATGGGGGTTATTCTAACTTTGGAGGAGGTGTTAATCTGTCCCAAAAGTGACGGAAAAGTGACGGATTTACCACCAGCCGTATTACGAGTCCATTATATCCTATGGAACTCGTAATACGGCTGGTGGTATATCCGTCACTTTACCATCACTTTTGGGACGGATTAACACTCCTCCAAAGTTAGAATAACCCCCCATATCCTCTGAACGGTCGCAACGCTATGTGTAAATGACGTAGATGGAATGTTGTGCAATCAAGCATATCCCGCACGATTTTCAGATTGGAGGAATAGGAGAGTAGCCACATTTGACCAAAATGCCACACCAAGAAGCAATCATACTAAAAAAACACAGAAACACCAATTCCTCCCTTAGCCTTGTACTTCACTCTTCTGCTACACATCAACATAGAGCTACTCCCACAAAAAGGATCAATTTCCACTGAAGAGAAAGAAGCCCTTCACTGAGGAGGTAGCAGATATTATGATAAGTTCTGTGATTTTCGGCCGTGTTGAACTATAGGTAAGCACCATCGGTGTTGTCAGTCAACCAATAGGTTGAATGGGTTATGAATAGACATGTACTCCGTAGGGGACATAAAAAGAAGTGCCTGACATGCGAGGACGTTGCGGGCAGGTTGAATGGGTTAGGGGCGAAGATCTGCTCCGTAGAGGTTTAAGTTGAAATTTACAGGATGTGAACTGACTGGTTTGTGAATGCAAATTGCAATGCTACATATACGTTGATAGGTTGTATTGCACATTATACGTTCATATGGGGTCACAAAACTACCTGTGTAATGAACCTTACTTATGGAAGCCACAGTTTGCACCCACCCATACCCTCCCAAAACGCTTGCAAATGCAGGGAAGAAGGCCTGCAAAGGACATCAGAACTCCATCCCTAAATTTACATTCACAAACAGGAAACAATTTTTTTTTAAACTGTTAGGGCCTCATTATGACCCTGGCGGGCGGCGGAGGCCGCCCGCCAGGATCCCGCCCTCCAAATTACCGCGGCGGGTATTACGAGTTTTCCCCTGGGCTGGCGGGCGGTTCCAGTAAAACCGCCCGCCAGCCCAGGGGGAAAACGACCTTCCCACGAGGATGCCGGCTCGTAATCGAGCCGGCGGAGTGGGAAGGTGCAACGGGTGCAGTGGCACCCGTCGCGTATTTCAGTGTCTGCAAGGCAGACACTGAAATACTTTTCGGGGCCCTCTTACGGGGGCCCCTGCCGTGCCCATGCCATTGGCATGGGCACGGCAGGGGCCCCCAGGGGCCCCGTGACCCCCCCCTACCGCCATCCTTTTCATGGCGGCTTTCCCGCCATGAACTGGATGGCGGTAGGGGGGGTCAGAATCCTCATGGCTGCGGAGCGCGCTCCGCAGCCATGGAGGATTCCAAAGAGCAGCGGAAAGTCAGCGGGAGACCGCTGACTTTCCGCTTCTGACCGCGGCTGAACCGCCGCGGTCAGAATGCTCATTGGAGCACCGCCAGCCTGTTGGCGGTGCTCCCGTGGTCGGTGGCCCTGGCGGCCACCGGCCGCCAGGGTCAGAATGACCCTCTTAGTCTCCACTGAATAGACGGATAATGCTTTTAAAAATAATTCCTATTTGAGAAGATGGTGAAACTGTGCAGTTGTCCTCTGGACAACTTGTTGCCTGTTCTTCCTCCAAAGCAACTGTTGAAGTTTTTACAATGTGCAATTTTGGGTGACAAATTGTGTGAATTAGTCATTTTATGATTCATACAGCTGTAACCAATGAACTAATGGTACTGTACTTAAAACAGCTTCATTTTTTTTTTAGGAGTGTGACTAATAATGTTGTATAGTTATGCCACATTTTCATGCGAGCCACCATTTTATTTAAATGGATGCAATTTCTGGTATTGTAATCTTCTTGCTGCTGCTCATTCCCCCTTCCTAGTCAGTGACCTGCTGCAAGTCTTCTCTCAACACAGTTTCTGCAGTGCATGGTGTACTATGACCTAAATCAGTGGTACCCAACCTGTGGTCCGGGGACACTTGGGGGTCCGTGAAGCGTCCTCAGGGGGTCCGCGACTGCTTAGAATATTAAATAATATTAAAGGATTAGGTCACCAGCTTTCAGTAATGACTCAGTGGTGTCCCCGGATTCCAAAAATGATTCAGTGGGGGTCCCTGGGTTCCAGTAATGATGGGGGATCCACAGAAGTCAAAATGTTGGAAACCACTGACCTAGATAGTAACACTCCTTGGAATGCATGTATTTCTGAATGCAACATTCCAGTGTGTCCCCTGCGTATCATTTTGAAGGAGTTCTGTTGGAAGTTCCAATGATGGGCTGCAAAAGAACATTATTGTACTGGCCTTTTTTAAGAAGGCTTCATATTGTATTCTACATCTCCTGACTTTAGTTGCAAAGGAAGCAAATGGAAGGAATTATTTTACTTTAAGAAAAGGGTTAGTGATAAAGGTTTTAAATTTTATGATTTTGCTTCTGATTTTTCCAATCATGGTCATGCTGAATCAATGTTTTTACGAATCATTTATGCGTAAAATGTGTTTCAAAATCCCTGGTTTTAATGGTTCGGGGATTACTTCTCATTTTCCTTCTGAGACTCTGTTTTATTCACTTAAGACTTTCTTTTTTTCCTTTAGAATGCTGTCAGAACTCTTTATGAGTGTGACACAAATAATATAGAGAAATTTACCTGCTTAAGTAGGGACTATTATTATGATTTCTGATTTTGTATCCTGTATCTGAGCCTTCATGGCATTTAATGCAGTTTTGAACTAGAATTCAGTTATTGAATGGTCCCTGTTAATACTTGATTTCTACTTTTCTAGTTTGGCGGGTTCAATGTTATAAAGATTGGTGTCTCTTGCTACTAGATGAACATGGTCCCAGGGCAGAACTGCCTGATGTAAAAATGGAAGTGTCTGGTGTTAGACTTGACAGCCTTAGGGTGGGCACCCCTAACTTTTTGCCTGCCTCCCTCCACTTTTGAGTTACTGTTTTTGCTGGTTTTTAGACTCTGCGCACTTTATCACTGCTAACTAGTGCTAAAGTGCATATGCTCTCTCCCTTTAAACATGGTAACATTGGATCACAACCAATTGGGCTCTTTAATTAACTTATAAGCCCTAGTAGAGTACACTATGGGGGTCATTCTGACCTCGGCGGTAAAAGGCCCTTACCGCCGGTCAGAAGTCCGCCATACTACCGCCGCGGCCGCAGTAGACCGCCACGGTCATTCTGACCACCAACTGTGAAACCGCCAAAAATCCGACATCCAAGGAAGGCCGCCACATCAGCGGGCCGCGGAAAACTGGAGATGACCAAACCTCCACCGCCACGCCAACACAAACACGCCCATGCCATTCTGACCCACCAATCCACGCGGCGGTCTTTCAACCGCGGTATTCCATTGGCGGTACACACCGCCGCGCTCAAAATACACACACAGCTCCAAAACACTGCCACATTGGGCAATTTGAAATACACACACCTGACACACATACCAACAACACTCCCACACATCCATACAACTATAAAACACACACCCACATCACCCACAAACCCCCACTAGTTGGAAATCGGAGCGAAGGCGAGAGCGAGAGAGATAGAGATAGCGAGCACAGCATTAGGAAACCCCAACACACACAGGAACCCAACTTCATCACCCACACCACATCTACGCACACCTCACCACATATCACCACGCACATCACCACAAACACCACCCCACACCTCATCCACACCACCCCATGGCACCCCAAAGACACCCACGGTTTTCGGACCAAGAACTCCGGGTCATGGTGGAGGAAATCATGAGGGTTGAGCCCCAGCTCTTCGGCACACAGGTGCAGCACACCACCATAGCAAGGAAGGCTGAGCTATGGCAAAGGATCGTAGACAGGGTCAACACTGTGGGACAGCATCCCAGAAATCTGGAAGATATCAGAAAGCGATGGAACGACCTACGGGGGAAGGTGCGCTCGATGATCTCCAGGCACAACATCGCTGTGCAGAAGACTGGCGGAGGACCCCCACCCACCCCACCCCAATTCACAGCATGGGAGCAAGAGGTGGTAAACATCCTGCATCCTGATGGCCTCGCTGGAGTACACGGAGGAATGGACTCTGGTAAGTCGAATCTCAACTACTTCACCCCCCCCCCCAACCACCAGCATGCCAACCCCCCCCCCCCCCAATATCACCCCCCAGCACATAACCTCCCTGCCAATGTCTGACCAGCACAACCCACCCTAAACAACACCAACCCCTGAATGCCAACACAAACCATAGACAGCCACCACCAAAGCATGACCATAGCACATACCCATACACCCCCCCAAACCCTCACAACACCTCCCACAAGGGAATGCCAGCACTGGGGGACAAGGGCACCCAAAATGCACGCCATGGCACACACAGAAACAATAACCATACTCCTTCACCCCTGCAGGGCCCGAACGCCAACACACCGCCACGGAGGGTCCAGAGATGTCCATCCCACCCCCAGAACAGGCCCCCAGCGAGGACAGCAGCTCTGTCGACCTCGAACCTGACGACCAGCCCGGACCATCGGGGACCTCTGGACAGTTGGTTCCCCACACACAGACACAGGCCACAGCAGACCCAACCCCCTCTGGGAATACCAGCACAGCTCCCACCCAGCGGGCCCATGCCTCTGTCCCGCGGACGCGTCAATCAGCGGTGTGTCCGCCCCTACAGGGCACCCAGGCTGACCCAACACCCCAACAACAACAGGGACCTGGGGGCAGTGGTAGTGGGCACACCGTCCAGGGGACAGAGGCCCGGGGAAACAGGGAAACTGGGAGGGCTGCTGTGCGACAGGGGGGGGAGGACAGGCCCAGGGAACCGACTCTCCAAGAGGCCCTCACCACCATCATGGGAGCATACCATCACTCCCAGGAGACGATGGCGACGGTACTGGCCAGGTTCACCGAGATCCAGGCACAGCAGGAGGAACGGTACATGGGGTTCAGCAATGAACTCCGGGACATCGCTACCGCAATGGGGACCATAGTCCAGGCCCTCAACCGGATAGAAACCACATTGCGGGAGCATGTGGCACCGCAAAGGGCCCCTGTCACTAGCCAGGAACAGCCTACCACCTCCGCCGGCGCTAGTGGTCAGGAGGCCCCCACAGAACGACGGGCCACCAGAACCCCACCTCCTGCTGAAGAACAACCACCCCGCAAGAGGAACCTGAGATCTCAAAGGAAGACAGAGTAGGATGCCAAGACCCCCGCCAGTCTAATATCCCCCCGGATGTCATTCCACTGTCCCACAGTGTCACCCTGTCCAACCTTGAACTGCCCCTGCTCCATCCTTCCACAGCCATATGAACAATGCACCTGTGCGACCGAGAACTGGACTCTGCCATGGACATAACTCCACCCTCACCCTTCACCGTTTTAATCTCATGTACCAATATATAGCACTAAAAATAAATCACTCATTGCACATAAATCATTCTGGAGTCAGCCTGTATTATTTACAAATGTATAACACATTACTTATCACTAATGTTCTGTTATTTATGTGTGGACAACATACTGATGTCAATAAGCATTAGTCCATGGGCTAACCAAGCAGAAGTCACGCAGTGGGTCATACAGCACTGAAAAGGGAAGGGAAAAGTAAACTTCAGTTTAAAAGAACTGGGGGGAAATACACAAAATAAAGATGCAGGGGGCATTCAGTAAATGGTAAATGGCGTGGGTGATTCCTACCTGTGTGCTACTGAAAATACTGATGGATAACTCTGTCCCTGTTGTCTGGGTCGTCCTCTTCGTCTTCCTCCTCTTCACTCTCCGCAGGCTCCACAGCTGCTTCAACACCACCATCTGGACCATCCTCCTGCAGGAAGGGCACCTGACGTCGCAATGCCAGATTGTGAAGCATGCAGCAGGCCACGATGATCTGGCACACCTTCTTGGGTGAGTACATCAGGGATCCCCCTGTCATATGTAGGCACCTAAACCTGGCCTTCAGGAGGCCAAAGGTTCTTTCAATGACCCTCCTAGTTCGCCCATGGGCCTCATTGTACCGTTCCTTTGCCCTGGTCCGGGGATTCCTCACTGGGGTCAATAGCCAATGCAGGTTGGGGTAACCAGAGTCACCAATTAGCCACACACGTTGTCTCTGTAGCTGTTCCATCACATAAGGGATGCTGCTATTTCGCATCACATACGCGTCATGCACTGACCCGGGGAACATGGCATTCACATGGGAGATGTACTGGTCAGCCAAACAGACCACCTGAACGTTCATCGAATGGTAACTTTTCCTGTTTCTGTACACCTGCTCATCGTCATACTAAAGCCACATGGGTCCCATCAATGGCACCAATTATGTTGGGAATATGTCCAAGGGCATAAAAATCACCCTTCACAGTGGCCAAATCGACCTCCTCAGGGAATATAATGTAGCGCCGCATGTGTTTCGTCAGGGCAGACAACACTCTAGACAAGATCTTTGAAAACATAGGCTGAGACATTCCAGATGACATGGCCACTGTTGTCTGGAATGAGCCACTTGCCAGAAAATGGAGGACTGACAGAACCTGCACTAGAGGGGGAATTCCTGTGGGTTGGCGGATGGGGGACATCAGGGCTGGCTCCAGCTGGTCACACAGTTCATGTATAGTGGCTCGGTCAAGTCGGTATCGTAGTATGATGTGGCGTTCTTCCATTGTCGACAGGTCCACCAGCGGGCGGTACACGCGAGGATTCATCCTTCTCCTCGCAAGTCCCAGCGGACGGTGCCTAGGAAGGACAACATGGAGCACAAAGTCAAGCAAGTCACAGGTACGTTCACCACTGCATGCACAGTACACGAAAAGGTATGGATGTCTATGTTTGGATGTATGGCAATGCAAGGCCTAGGCCTGTGTGACGCAGTTGAAATTAAGCCATGTGGGCCCTTGAAATGGCGGCTGCCTGACCGGTGAAGTGGGACAATGGGATGTGAGGTCAATGCGCTGGTGTGGCACACCGGTCGAAGACGGTCGAAGACCGATATACGAACCCGCATTGGTTAACATTGAACCCTATGGGATTCAGGAGCCAATGACGATGTGCGCCGGCGGTACGCACCGCCGCGGTACGCACCGCCGCGGCCGTGACCGCCATTTTCTATCTGCCTAATCACTCGATACCTGATCATCCACAGGAGAGGACCTATACTGCAAGTGCTGCTGTGACCTCGGTCTGGAAGTGACAATGGCTGCTGCGACTGGGGAAAGGGCCCCTGCCTTCACGTCTGAAGAGTTGGAGAAACTAGTGGACGGGGTCCTCCCCCAGTATGCGCTACTCTACGGTCCTCCAGACCAACAGGTGAGTACACTGAGTGCACATTGAATGGGTTATGCCTGTGTGGAGTGGGGTGGATGTAAGTTGTTGGGGTGGGGAGAAAATGAGGACTGCAACGCACGACAGATGAGAGGGAGGGGGGGGGCATGTACTCCAAACATGCCGAAATTTCACGTTTTCTCTTTCCCACCCTGTACATGTCTAACAGGTGAGCGCCCATCAGAAAATCGACATTTGGCGTGCCATCGCCAAGGAAGTCTGGGCCCTGGGGGTCTACACCAGACGGGGCACCCACTGCCGCAAGAGGTGGGAGGACATCCGCCGCGGAACCCGAAAGACCGCCGAGTCACTGCTGGGGATGGCCTCCCGACCTAGGAGGGGTGCCAGTCGTACCCTGACCCCCCTGATGTCCCGGATCCTGGCGGTGGCCTACCCTGATTTGGATGGGCGCTTGAGGACATCACAGCAGACACAAGGGGGTGAGTACCTGCACATTCTGCTATCCTTAAGCGCAGTTGAGGCGTCTGGGTGGGGGAGGAGGGCCGTGGGTGACACTAGGCCAGGGCGCTTTCTGTAGTGTAGTCCCCTCCCTTAGACATGGCCCTGTGCCCCGCCCCCCACCTCTGTAGGGTGCCAAGTACAGCTATCCATGGTCCTGCATCACCCATGTGCGCGTCTGTTGTCCCTAGACCTGTTGGCCTAGTCAGAAGTACTGAGTAGTGTACCCCAGTTTCGCGGCTTAGTGCATGAGGCACCTGTGTCTGTCCTCTCCGCCAACGGTATTGACAAGGCATACACTCAACTTTGTTTTATTTCTCCCCCCACCCTTATTCTTTGTCTTCTTGTGCATTAGCATCATCAGGCGGAGGAGAATTGGCGTCGGAGCACGAGGGAGCTGCAAGTCACAATGCCCCGGTGGGCACTGGAACAGACACCGAGGGCACCAGTGATCCGGAGGGCGAGGGGAGCACCACAACGGGGACCGGTGAAGACACCAGCGACACGGACACGTCTTCGTTTGGGAGCTCCCTAGCGGGGGCGGCAACATCCGGGCCCCCCGCCTCCACAGGTACAGCCGCCACCCAGTCCTCCAGCTCCGCCCTCCCAGCAGCCCCTCAGCCTTCGCTCCGTGCCCGCTCGCCCAGGAAGGCGGGCGTCTCCTTCGCCCCAGGCACCTCAGCACCTGCCCCAGTTACCCCTGCTGCCCTCAGTGCGGAGCCCATTGACCTCGTGAGGACGCTCATTGTTGGGCAGACTACCCTTTTGAATGCCATCCAGGGGGTGGAAAGGGAGGTGCATCGGAGCAATGCCTACCTGGAGGGCATTCATTCGGGTCAGGCTGCCCTTCAACGATCGTTCACTGCTCTGGCCTCAGCAATGACGGCAGCCATTGTCCCTGTCTCCAGCCTCCCTCTTCTAACTGCCTCCACCCTTTCTCTGTCTCCTGTCCCTCAGCCTATCCCATCCACACCATCAGACCAGCCTGCACACACCTCAACACCCAAGGCCAGATCATCCAGACACAAGCACCACAGGACACACAAGCATTCACCCCAGCAACACCCAGATGCAGACATTCCAACAGTCACTACCACCTCTGTGTCCCCCTCCTCCTCGTCTCCCTCCTCCCTCCCTGTGACGTCTACACTCACACCTGCATGCACACCACCATCAGCCAGTGCTTCCATCACCAGCACACCCTCCACTACAGTCCTCACATGTGCAGTCACCACCCCCACTGCCATCTACACGTCCCCTGTGTCCTCTCCCACTGTGTCTGTCACCCCCTCTTCCAAGACACATAAACGCAGGCAGACACCCAAACAACAGCCAACCACCTCACGACAGCCTACGCCTCAGTCACCTGCACCCAAAGACAGCACACCTGACTCTCCTACAACCACATCATCTTCCTCCACTTCCATCACCACTACTCCTACCCTTTACCTTGGTCCTAAGAAATATTACCTCTCTAATCTTAACCTCTTTCCCTCCCCTGACCCACCCCCTCCATCGGTTAAGAGTCCCAAGAGCACCTCAGCCACCACCAGCCCAGCTTCGAGTGTCCAAGTGGTGCATGGCTTCTGGAGTCCACCCTTTGGCGGCAGTGACACTTCACTGAGCAGCAAGGGGACATCCAGCCCACCCCCAGGCAAGAGGACACGTAAACTGAAGGGCCGCCGTGAGAGGACTGAGACGGCTGCCCCCAAGGAGCCAACAACGGCCACTTCACCTGCCACAACAGCCAGGGGAGGCAAGGGCCCGAGAGCCCCATCTAAGGAGCGAAAGGGCAGCAGGGCGGAGAGGTCATCCATCAGGAGCGCGGAGCTGGAGGGCCCCGCAAGCCCCATCCCGCCTGCAAGGGACGACAGCAAAGGACCCAGGACTCCGTCCCCGAAGGGGCCTGCCACTGCACAGTCGGAGGGCGAGTGAGCAGGGTGTCCAGCCCAGGTCTGGCTCCCTAGACTTCCTGGAAGAGCACCGCTGAAGAGGGCCCCGCCGTGAAGACAGGCACCGCTGAAGAGGGCCCCGCCGTGAAGACAGGCACTGCTGAACAGGGCCCCGCCGTGAAGACAGGCACCGCTGAACAGGGCCCGCCGTCTCATGCACCGCTCCACTGGGCCCTTACTGTCAAGCACCGCTCCGCTTGGCCCTTCCTGTCAAGCACCGCTCCGCTGGGCCCCGCCGTCTCAAGCACCGCTCCGCTGGGCCCCGCCGTCTCAAGCACCGCTCCGCTGGGCCCTTCCTGTCAAGCACCGCTCCGCTGGGCCCCGCCGTCTCAAGTAGCGCTCCGCTGGGCCCTTCCTGTCAAGCACCGCTCCGCTGGGCCCCGCCGTCTCAAGTACCGCTCCGCTGGGCCCCGCCGTCTCAAGCACCGCTCCGCTGGGCCCCGCCGTCTCAAGCACCGCTCCGCTGGGCCCTTCCTGTCAAGCACCGCTCCGCTGGGCCCCGCCGTCTCAAGTACCGCTCCGCTGGGCCCTTCCTATCAAGCACCGCTCCGCTGGGCCCTTCCTGTCAAGCACCGCTCCGCTGGGCCCCGCCGTCTCAAGTACCGCTCCGCTGGGCCCCGCCGTCTCAAGCACCGCTCCTCTGGGCCCTTCCTGTCAAGCACCGCTCCGCTGGGCCCTTCCTGTCAAGCACCGCTCCGCTGGGCTCCGCCGTCTCAAGCACCGCTCCGCTGGGCCCCGCCGTCTCAAGCACCGCTCCACTGGGCCCCGCCGTCTCAAGTACCGCTCCGCTGGGCCCTTCCTGTCAAGCACCGCTCCGCTGGGCCCCGCCGTCTCAAGCACCGCTCCGCTGGGCCCTTCCTGTCAAGCACTCCCCAGGATATGGCAGTGGGCAATCCAACCACTGTAGAGACATTGAGAGACTGTGGCTTTGCACTCCCCAGGATATGGCAGTGGGCAATCCAACCACTGTAGAGACATTGAGAGACTGTGGCTTTGCACTCCCCAGGATATGGCAGTGGGCAATCCAACCACTGTAGAGACATTGAGAGACTGTGGCTTTGCACTCCCCAGGATATGGCAGTGGGCATGGTGGCCCCTTCGTGGGTCTGGCGTCGTGGACTCATGTGGCTGAGGTGCCCCCCCTTCCCTTCCCCCTGAGGTGCCTGTAGTCTTGTCATCAGATGCCCCTGCAGTGTTCTCTCCAAAGGACTCAGGTCTCGTGTGTGGGCTTTGCCCTTGTGTTGCTACACTTTGGCCCACGGACAAATCGTTACTACGTAAAATGTGCAGGACTGATTTCTTCAGTTGTCCACTGCTGTGTATATAGACTTTTTAAATGTAAATATTCTGGCTAGTTGACCAATACTTATCGGAGGCTATTTTGAACATAAATATTTATTGTAAATTTTTAGATGTCATTGCATTTTTTACGGGGGTTTGGTTGGTGTCACTGTGACTTGTTGCTCTGCATTGGTGTGTACATATTGGGGGGGGGGTTGCATATGTGTGTGCCCGTAACCTTTCGTCCTCCCCCCTCACGTGTGTCGTAGGTGCTGTACTCACCGTTGACGTCTGCGCCGGAGTTCGTACTCGTGGTAGATGAGCAGGTAGACGAGAGCAGGTATGATGTTCAATTCAGGTTCCATGCTGTCCTCCGTACTCGTGGAGTGCGTAGAGGTGAGCGTTTTCACATTTGTAGTCTGTTTCCGCCGTGTTTTTATCAGCGGGGCTCCCGCCCCGGAAAAGGTGGCGGATTGGTGGGTCATGATAGTGTGGGCGGTACATTGTCTGCCGCCTGGCTGTTGGCGGTGACCGCCGCGCTGTTTATCGGTCCCGCCGTGGCGGTCGGAGTGTTAATGTGGCGGGCTGTGTTGGCGGTTCCCGCCAGGGTCAAAATTCAAATTTTTGGACCGCCAGCCTGTTGGCGGGTTGGCCGCCGCTTTATCACCGACCGCCAGGGTTAGAATCACCCCCTATATGTGCCCAGGGCCTGTAGATTAAAAGCTATTAGTGGGCCTGCAGCACTGATTGTGCCACCCACTTAAGTAGCCCCATAACCTTGTCTCAGGCCTACCATTGCAAGGCCTGTGTGTGCAGTTTCACTGCCAATTCGACTTGGCATTCACTCAGACACACCCCAAACACAGGATACTCAGCCTCACTTGCATACATCTGCATTTTGAATGGGTCTTCCTGGGCTGGGAGGGTGGAGGACCTGCTCTCACACAAAGGACTGCCACACCCCCTACTGGGACCCTGGCAGACAGGATTGAACTGAAAGGGGACCTGGTGCACTTCTAAGTCACTCTTTGAAGTCTCCCCCACTTCAAAGGCACATTTGGGCATAAAAACAGGGCCTCTGAAGTATCACCATCAGACACTTCCGGGAGAAGATAGCTGAACAAGAACCTACAACCAGACAAAAAGAAATGTCTGGCAGCCTAAAGGACTCACCTAACTGCTTTCTGAAGAGGACATCTGCCTTGCTGTTGCCCTATTGTCTTGCTGCTCCCTTGCTTTGCTGCAGAAGTGCTCTCAAAGGGCTTGGATAGAGCTTGCCTCCTGTTCCCTGAAGTCTCAGGACCAAAAAGACTTCTCTCCTGCAGCTGAAATCCTCGTGCAGCAAATATTTGATGCACCGCCAGCCAAGAACGAAGTACAGCCTGCTCATAGTGAAAAATTCACTGCACGCCGAGTCTGGAACAACGCAGCCAGCTTCGCGACAGAAGATCGGCGCAGCGCCAGCAACGCGACTGGAACTTCGACGCACAGCCCTACAGGATCGACGCAAGCCGACTCAGAATGACGCCATCCGACTTCCTGAGAGGAATCGATGCTGCGCCTGCCGTGCAGAAAAAATTCCACGCATCGGCTACCGGAATCAACGCAGCCCCTGTGACTTCGATCCACAAGCCCAGGATTCCACGCATCATCCCCTGGGCGTCTGGAAACCCCATAACCCGAAGAGGCGCCAAGTCCGTGCACTGGAAATCAACGCAATGTCTTCCCCGCATGGAAAATAGTGACGCAAGTCTGTGTGCAAAGGGTTGAAACCGACGCACCCTCACCGTTTTCCACGCATCTCCTCCTCTGTGGTCCCTTGCGTGGATTTTTCAACGCAAACCAGGTACTTTGCCCTGCAAGAGACACTTGTTGTTTCTAGGATAACTTAAGACATTTTGGGGGTGATTCTGAGACTGGCGGGCGGCGGAGGCCGCCCGCCAGTCTTCCCCCGACAAAATACCGCTCCGCGGTCGCAAGACCGCTGAGGGTATTTTGAGATTTGCCCTGGGCTGGCGGGCGGCCGCCAAAAGGCCGCCCGCCAGCCCAGGGCAAATCTACCTTCCCACGAGGACGCCGGCTCAGAATTGAGCCGGCGTAGTGGGAAGGTGCGACGGGTGCAGTTGCACCCGTCGCGTATTTCAGTGTCTGCTTTGCAGACACTGAAATACTTTGTGGGGCCCTCTTACGGGGGCCCCTGCAGCGCCCATGCCATTGGCATGGGCACTGCAGGGGCCCCCAGGGGCCCCGCGGCACCCCCTACCGCCATCCTGTTCCTGGCGGGAGACCCGCCAGGAACAGGATGGCGGTAGGGGGTGTCAGAATCCCCATGGCGGCGGAGCGGGATCCGCCGCCATGGAGGATTCTCCCGAGCAGCGGAAAGTCGGCGGTAGACCGCCGACTTTCCGTTTCTGACCGCGGCTGAACCGCCGCGGTCCGAATGCTCGAGGGAGCACCGCCAGCCTGTTGGCGGTGCTCCCGTGGTCGGTGACCCTGGCGGTCACCGACCGCTAGGGTCAGAATGACCCCCTTTGTATTGCTTTTACAGTAATACTTTAACTTTAAGGACACTTGATATCACTTTCAGTGATATCCCTACATTTGCTTATTTCATCTTTAATTGTTTTGACCTGCATTTATCCTGATAAATATTATATATTTTTGTAAACACTGTGTGGTGTATTTTTGTGATGTTATGTTGTGGTATTGTATGGTTTATTGCACAAATACTTTACACATTGCCTTCTGAGTTAAGCCAACTGCTCAGGGCCAACTTACTAGAAGGTGGGCACAGGATAATTTGGATTGTGTGTGACTTACCCTGAATAGAGTGAGGGTCCTTGCTTGGACAGGGGGTAATCTGACTGCCATCCAATGACCCCATTTCTAACATCTGGATTATTGGGGTTCAGTAAATTATTGGGGTTCGTCTCCCACAAAATTTGATAGCAGAGAATCATTAGTGTTGCAGTACCTTCTCTTTTAAGGGGTCCCTAAACATTTCTGTGATTTTTTTTGTCTTGAATGCCAAGTCCAAGGAGCTAGCTGAATTGGCTGTGAATTCCAAAATCATATTGGAGTGTAAGTATGCATAGGGAGAAAGTGAATTTGTGAGTGTGGTTTGAAGTCTGAGATTGTGGTGATGGATTTCTATTTCTGTGTTGAGTTGTTTAGATATGTGATGATGATTGTGGGCTCAGTTGATGAACTGATTCCTGTTCTACTGATGTATTATTCATATTTGTAATCATATTTGAAGTTTCACTTGTCTATTGAATCGAATTGAGTTGGTTATCGGATTCATTGTAAATCCAAGATCTTGAGATATATTGATTACTTGTCTGTTATTGTGGTGTGTAGATGGAGCACTGTTTACATATTGATATCAATTCTGAACTAAATGCATTTTTAGGTTGTATGGTTCATTTTGGTTAGTGTAACTTGCCACTAACTACATGGGAGCAAGCTTACTGACTGAGGTAGATGACGGAGGGAGTCTACTTAGAGCAAATAGCAGTTTAAATAGAATTACGGATTCTTATTCTTAGTCTGAGCATTCATTTGAAAAATTCTATTTGATGTTCTTGACTTTCTTTGGAAATTAAACAGACGGGGTTTATTTAGTTATTTACTTTTTAAAAGGCTTTGTAACTGTTTTCCTGTTTCACAGACAAGTCAGGCTGTCATTGGGCTCACAGCCAGAAAGCTGTGCTAGGATTGGTGATATTTCATTACAAATCAGTGCTCTAAATGATTGTTACTGACAACACCACACTGTGATTGTTTGACCTTTGACAGAGCTGCACTGCAGTTGGTTATTGTTCACTAAACTGTTTGTTATGATTTTGAAGTGGTTTTATATTATCATGTAAACATTTTGGGGATAAACAATGGGAAGTTTGTTGGTAAAGACTGAGGTTACTGAGATGCCTTGAGAGAGTCAGATAATGCCAGCCAAGGGACCGGCAGCCTCTGAAATGATGAAGGAAGTTGAGTACGATACATGTACTTGGATTTCAGAATTGGCTAAATGTACTGCATATGATGAAGCGTTACAGTTTCCCTTACAGAGAATCTCCAATTTCAGGAAGTAGGATTTTTTTAGACAAACCCTGTATGACATGAAACCAACGGCCAGACCTACACAGTTTGAGGCGCCTGATAAATGTGATCACATGGCTACTGAAAAGAGGAGAAAGAAAGCCTCCAAAGATGTAAAGAGCTCATTTGAACATTGGCTTGAGAGCAAACTGGATCAGCAAGAAAAGAGTTGGTGAGAGGATATGATTGTATGTGTAAAAACATTCCCTGTTATATTTACCGATAAAGAATAGCAAGATAAAGAGAAAATAGAAAATAAGAATTAGCAAGCTGAATAGAGAGATGGCGATGATAAATTTATAAAAGAGTTTTTGAATTCTAGACTTCCTCCAAATAATGACAAATTAGCAGACACAGCCCATACTACTGGAGATTTGACACAGGTGCTGGGGGTTATAGTACCATAGTGCTGACTCCTAATGGAGTGGTACCAAGTGCACCAGCAGGAATTATAGTGAACAACAGGAGTGTCTAATACAAGTGGAAATGTGCTGACAGAGATGCAGACACAAGTTACACATTTGAGAGCAGTTATAATGAAGCCATCACCTAACAAAATTAGTATTGGTATTTTGATGGGCCAGATTACTTCAAGGGTTCATAGTAAAGATTTAATTGCAAAACCATTTGATTCAAGTGATTTGAAGAAATATTGAGAAAGATGGAAGACAGGGACAGCAAAGAAATAGAGAATGAAATGGGCTGAGAGAAAGGCGAGAAATGTTGCGAGAGATCCTGTGGGGCCAAGTTTTGGAATTCTCTTTAAGGATGGTTCATGGGGGAATTTTGTGCATGTCCTGTTGATGAGGTAGTATTTATATGCATTTATGCATAACTTTCCAAAGTTGCAAGACAATCAGGCAAGGTGGTATGATGAAATACATAAGTTGATGCACATTTCTAGGCTATTATGGACTGATTTGAATTTGTTATTTGAAATTGTGGCCCCTCTATATTTGTGGATAGAATATAAGGTTGTTGTTGGATGGCCAACACAAGAACCAGCTTAATTTGGTTCTTGTAAGGTGCCAGCTTCAGGGGTAGCAGACAAATATAAGGCTGTAATTAAATATTTGAAAACATACAAGTTCCTGAATAGGATATAAATTTACATAAGATGCTTCGATCTACACAGGAGCCAAAGGAGTCAGTGCATCCCCTTTTTGAACAGTTGATTAATATTCACAAAACAAAATAGCGGAGTTAAAAACAATGAGAAGGATGTAGTTAGAGGTTTCATTTCTGCTTTTCTGAGTGAGTTGAGGGCAGACATTAGTAATCAAATTCAGCAGAGTGAATTATGGTGGCCGGCAAAGAGCATAGGTGAGATTTTGACACTAGTAAAAAATAGTAGCGCCTACTTGGAGACAAAGCAGAAGCAGAAGTTTAAGAAAAAGATGATGACATTTAGGGCCTCATTATGACCCTGGCGGTAGAGAACCGCCAGGGCCAACGGGGGCGGGAGCACCGCCGACAGGCCGGCGGTGCTCCCTTGGGCATTCTGACCGCGGCGCTTTGGCCGCGGTCAGAACGGGAAAACCGGCGGTCTCCCGCCGGTTTTCCACTGCCCCTAAGAATCCTCCAAGGCGGCGCAGCTCGCTGCGCCGCCGAGGGGATTCTGACAATCCTTACCGCCATCCTGTTCCTGGCGGCTCGCCCGCCAGGAACAGGATGGCGGTAAGGATTGTCGTGGGGCCCCTGGGGGCCCCTGCAGTGCCCATGCCAATGGCATGGGCACTGCAGGGGCCCCCGTAAGAGGGCCCCGCTAGTATTTCACTGTCTGCATAGCAGACAGTGAAATACGCGACGGGTGCAGTAGCACCCGTCGCACCTTCCCACTCCGCCGGCTCGATTACGAGCCGGCATCCTCGTGGGAAGGGAGTTTTTCCCTGGGCTGGCGGGCGGTCTTTTGGAGACCGCCCGCCAGCCCAGGGAAAAACTCATAATACCCTCCGCGGTCTTCTGACCGCGGAGCGGTATTATGGAGGGCGGCATCCTGGCGGACGGCCTCCGCCGCCCGCCAGGGTCATAATGAGGCCCTTAGACTAGACAATTTTAGAAAAAGTCACAGAATCTTATGTCTTCAAATATTATTTTTTTGCAAAATGAAGTGAATGGAATGAATCACGTAACACAAGAGAGTAAAGTTGATGTAATTAATTTTGAGATGTTGAAATAGAATACAATATGTCATTTTTGTGGAAAGATCAGGCATTTGAAAACAGAATGTCCACAGAATACTAACAGAAGTCCACAGCATGGCAGGGCTTACAGCTACCAAAAGAAAACCAGAAACTACCCCCCTACTCAAAGGGAATCAGAGCCACAGGATGGTGGCTCTCCTGGTTGTCTGCTACTACAAACTGGTTGAATGTATTAGGTATCACCTGCTCTGATGACATCAGATGACACCTTACATTAGTCATACTGGCTCCTGTGTCCTTCAAATCTTCCACCCTCTTTCCACTGATAGTGGTGGGCTGCTTGTTCTTGGAAGTATTTGAAGGCATGTGGGCTCTGGGCGCCATCTCTCTGTCACCAAGGGTCCACTGGATAACCTCAGCTGTCTCCCCCGCACTAACTGGGGCTGTCTTCTCCCCAAGCGCTACACTGGTCAACCCAAGGGTGTGTCCTCCACTAGCCCTCTTGGGACACTTAGCATCACACTTGGTGGGCCAAAACTGGAAACACTCATAATATTTGGGGAAAAATTTACTAGTGTTCATGTCAGCAAATCCCTTTCTCTTGTCAGATTGGGACTGGGACCCTTTTCCTTGAGAACCTTTTTACGGACCTTGAGAGAATTCACACCTATTTATATCTTCTCCCTTCTTCTGGTTGGATCCCTGACCACCCGTTTGTGAGTCCCCCCAGATACATTCTTGTGTACCCTGGTGCTAATCCAGCGATCCACCTCCTTAGCAAGCTTCTTGGGCTCTGTCAGCTTATTATTCACAAGGTGTTGGTGCTGCTCTATAAAACAAAGACTGAGTAATCAAGCTGTACAGCCCTTTGTAATCACTCACTTCACTGTCAAGTGCATTGCAAAAATAATCTGCACAATCCATCCAGGTATGCTGGGGCAGCTGTTGCTATTCCTAAACAATTGCATATATCTTTCTGGATTGAGCCCATAGTTCCTGTTCAAAGGCCTCTTTATTGAGTGGATACATCATCCTGCCCCCTTACCCTAGGACTAAAAGGGCATCCCTCTTTTCACTGGGAATGCACCACCAGAAGATGTTCCCCCAATCTTCCTCAGGGACCCTATGGATCTCTACAGCAACTTCATAACCCTCAAACTAGTGGTCCATGTCATTTCCTACAACAAAGCTGGACACCAGATCTTTCAGAATGAGAACTCTCCTTTCTCCAGTGGAAATTTGGGTAATGCTGCCACCAATACGTCTGGAATCTGCCTACTTGGGTCTGATGTCCAACTTCTTGAGACTGTGCTCATGGGACATCCTTTCCTTTATGGCCAGTCTCTACCTTGCCAATGCACTTCCAGCATTAGTCTATTTCTCCTTAGCAATAGCCTTTTCTCTGGATGAGGCTCTCTGAGCCTCAGCCTTCCTCTCCTCTGTTTCCAGCTTCATTTTGGATAGCTGTAGTCTGAGCTCTCTCTCTACAATTTCTTGTCCTCAAGCTCCTCAGGGGACAGGCCCTGGGGAGGCACACTTTTCCTTGTCCCATCCTGGAAATCCCCTGGGGTACGTGGTGCTCTCCTTGCAATTCAGGACTCAGATTTGGGTCCTCTACCGCCTCATCATCATGCATGTATGCTCCCTCCTCCTCCAGGACATCCTCCTCTGGGGTGTCCGGCACCCTTTTGATTTCTTCATATGCCTTGAGGGAGTCAACATAGACCAGATCCATCTCGATGGTACAAACAAAAGGGAGGTAGGACATTTCAATTTAAATAAAGGAGCCAATTATCACTAATGGAAATGGAGCCAATGGAAAATTAATCAGAACTAAAAAGAGGTAAACTCTGGTGTCAAATTATTTATATGTGATATCTGTTTTACAAAATTACTGTATGGCACAGCTGAAACGCAGGTATAGATCCTACCTCTGCCTCCAATGTGAAAAATATTTGTTGGTTGAATGGGGACAACCCCTGTCCAAGCAACAGCCACAGTCACTGTCAGAGTGAATTACAAAAGCCACCAAATAACCTGTGCTTAACCCTCTGGTAGCTTGGCACAAAAGCAGTCAGGTTTAAGTTATAAACAATATGTAATGTATTTATGCATCACACAAACTGTAATACAGTGAAAAAGCAATACATATTCAATTAGTAGAACCAGAGTTATGACTTTTTAAAGTTCAAGTAAAAACTAGTGCCTAAACAATCAAAGTGCCAACCGCGGACATCTAGTCGCTCAATACCAGGCCAAAGTCGTAATATATGGCCTTCCGCGATGGAGCACAATACAAGAAATGATTTAGGCCCAGTTGGTGCTTACCTTGGGACTTAGAAGAAATTTGAAGAAAAGTGTTCTGATAAGGTGAAGTTCAGTGGGTCAGGGCTGCAGGCGGTGTCCGAGGAGGGAGCTATGTCATCAGGGAGGCCACTGAATGAAGTTGCTGTGAAGATGTCTTCATTTGAACATAGTCATTTTTTTTGAATTCAGAAATTTCCAGCGGGTTGAGGCTGTAGGTTGTTGCTGATGAGAATTCCATGAGGCCAGATACCCCTTTGGTGAGGAATCACTGTACAGGATTTTCTGCAGTAGGGAGCAATGTAGAGGAAGCTGCTGTAAAGTCAGGCTGGCCTGCGACGAACCTTTGGTGGACAGATGAGTAGTTGGTCCGGGTCTTCTTTTCGTTCTCAGAGCAGTTTTTTGCCAAACATTTTCTATGTCTCAAGTTTTAGAGTTAGACTACCTGAGCACTTGTAACACCACCATCAAGGGTCCCTGAGGCTCTGATCAGGAGGCCAGTCAACTAGTCTTTGGAATCACTCTAGTAGTCCTTGGTTCAAGCATTGGAACAGGACTCAAGCAGCTGGTCTTGGAGGGTTTAAGGCAGGCACCAGGTAAGGAAGTATCTCTTCCAAGTACAGCAAAGCAGTCTTGTGGAGGACACAGCAAGTCACAGAAGCAGTCAGTCCTCTGAGAGTCCTTCCACAGGGCCAGATAGTGAAATGATGAGTGGGCCTGATGTTCCTATTTTTTTTATACCGAGTGCCTTCTTTGAAGTAGTAGACGTTTCTAGAGAATTCTCTTTGAAGTGCTTGAAGTTTCCTGGTTCCCATGTCCTGGCTTCAAGCTGGCTATATGAACACTGCAGAGGTGACAAATTATTTGTGGGAAGGCAGAGCATAGCCTATTCAGTTGCAAGTAGGACTGAGCCCAGCTCTGTCCCCCATCCTGCCAGTTAAAAAGAAATTTTAAGTACAATTTCTCAGACACCGAACATGAAATGCTACTTGTTCCCAAGCAAAAGTTGGCCCTTATTAAATGAAATGATGCAACCCAATGTTATCATATGGGAGACATAGGCAGGGCTTGTAAAACTTAACAGTACATGTCCAGCCTCTTAATTATAGTGCACCCTGCCCTATGGGCTACTTACGCCCTACCTTAGGAATGACTTATATGCAATGGCAGACCTGGACATGTTTTAAGCGGGCTGCGTAACTGGGTGGTACAAAAAGTGCTGCAAGCCACTAGTAGCATTAAATTTACAGGCCCTTGGTATATGGTATACCAGTCTACAAGGGAAGTCCATGTTTTAAAAGAGAGAGCTTAAGTACTCTAGCACTGGTTAGCAGGGGTAAAGTGATAAAGTGATACAATCAAGAGCCATATTTAAACAGTACAGTACATTGCTTTATGTAGAGAAATATCTATAGTTATTTTATGCAATCAATTTATATGTTTTCCATAGAAACAATCATAATATAAAACATTTCATGCATTTTTCCATTATTAATACATATTTTCGGATCCTAAGATTCACACACACAATTTTCATTTTATACAATATCACACAATTAAAAATCATACATGAAAACAAATTGTAAAACAAAATTAGTTGAGAAAAATACTGTCAACGTGGCTTTTCAGTAGTACTTGAGATGCTTCACCCCACCTTCTTCAGGACACAATATTTGAAACATGCACAATTTCTTTTCCACCTTCTGGGGGACTATGGGCCTGATTTTAACCTTGGCGGACGGCGGAGGCCGTCCGCCAAGGTTCCGCCGCCAAATGACCGCACCGCGGTCACAAGACCGCGGCGGCCATTCTAACATTTCCTCTGGGCCGGCGGGCGCTCTCCAAAAGGGCGCCCGCCGGCCCAGAGGAAATGCCCCTGCAACGAGGACGCCGGCTCAGAATTGAGCCGGCGTAGTTGCAGGGGTGCGACGGGTGCAGTTTGCACCCGTCGCGTATTTCAGTGTCTGCATGGCAGACACTGAAATACTTTGCGGGGCCCTCTTACGGGGGCCCCGCGGCACCCCCTACCGCCATCCTGTTCCTGGCGGGAGACCCGCCAGGAACAGGATGGCGGTAGGGGGTGTCAGAATCCCCATGGCTGCGGAGCGCGCTCCGCAGCCATGGAGGATTCCCCCGAGAAGCGGAAAGTCGGCGGGAGACCGCCGACTTTCCGCTTCTGACCGCGGCTGAACCGCCGCGGTCAGAATGCTCGTGGGAGCACCGCCAGCCTGTTGGCGGTGCTCCCGTGGTCGGTGGCCCTGGCGGCCACCGGCCGCCAGGGTCAGAATGACCCCCTATGTCTTCTTCCATGCCATGGTGGCTAGATCAATCTTTTGGATCAAATTTCCGAAGAGTTGTGATACTACTGCTATGGTATAGGGATGTATTAATTCCCTTATTCCTATAAGGCCTGTCACAGATTCTGGGTCCTTTTTTACTACGATGTTGGGATTTAGAGTTTTATTTGACTTTCTCGCTGGGTAACATTTCACGCTCACAAATACTTGTGAGGTTTCTGCACCTAGTTAACACAGCCCAAAGTGAAGAAGAAATCAGGAAAAGACAGAAGGGCACGTCTCACCTAGAGACTTCCTCATCTTTTACAATGGAGTCTGCAGCCTCACCACTTACCCCCAGCATACAACAAATGGCAATTTGTTTAGGGAGACTAATCAGCAGCAATTAGTAAACCAAAAGACCTCATAAAATATCTAAGGAAGTCCTGTCTCACTACCCTCACTTCAGGATCTAGGTATCTTCCCATCAATTGCAGGAATGTAAGAAATGCATGTCCACTGTTTGGAAGTACAGGTCTCACCCTGCAACCTGTGCTAGGTAAGGCCACAGATATCTACAATAGATGCCACTGGCCTTCATTAATCTGGCTCACTCACACACCATGCATTGGCTACACTGGACACACATGCATAGTCATGCTTGACATGTACTCTGGATGTCTTCACAAAGGTCTGGCAGGCTCATAGAACTGGAACTGTATATTGGTAGGCCAGTAGCACCCATCCAGAGTGACCAAGATAAAAAGGTCTGGCAACACTACTGATTCTTTTAATTACAGTATGCTGCCACCCCCTCTATATGCTAAACCTCAACAAGTACAGTAGTCCACTGTCAACAGCAAGGACATGTATCGTGAAGCCCTCCAGATCACAGGACAGGTCCAGAACCTCGCACAGTTAAGGACAGATCAGTGCTTCTACACACTTTTAGATTAGTGTGAGGGCAGTACCAAAATAAAAGGCTATGACACCATGGCCCTCATTCTGACCTTGGCGGTCTTTTCGCAAGACCGCTGAGTTACCGCCGCGGTGAAGACCGCCGACCACGGCGGTGTGCCGCTGTGCGCATTCTGACCGCTGGGAGCGTTCCGCCGGAAAACCGCCAGCAGCCACACTGGCGGTCGGCGGGAAAGTGGAGACTGGTCAACCTCCACCGCCACGCCAGCAGAACACCGCCCACAGAATTACGACCCACATTTCTGTGTGGCGGTCTTCTGTTGGCGGTCTTCTGTTGGCGGTCATGTCCCTATGGCTCCCGTCGCCTCCCGGAGGACCAACGCACAAGGTAAGTTGATCGTCCGTGAGGGGAGGGGGTGGGGGGGTGTTGTGTGATGTGGGCGTGCATGGGGGTGTGCGTGTGAGTGTGTAGAGGGGGTGTGTGAGTGCGTGTATGCGGGCGGGGGGGCTGCTGTGTCTATGGGTAATGTGTGCTGTTCGGCAGGTGCGCATGTCGGCATGTATGTGTGCGGGTATGTGTCCCCGTTGTGTATGTGTGTGTAGGGGGTGTGTATATGTGCATGTTGGGGTGTGTGCATGTCGGGGTGCATGTATGTGCATGTCGGGGTGGGGGTGGGGAGGGGGTTCGTACCACCTCTGGGGGGTGGCAGGGGGGTGGAGGGTGTGGGGGGAGGACTCGGGTGGGTAGTGGGGGGTGGGGGAGACCCCTATCAGTGCCAGGGAAGGAATTCCCTGGCCCCGATAGTGCTTACCGCCATGGTTCGCACGGCGGTTCCCGCCCGCAAGAAACCGCGGCGGTAGGCAGGGTCATAATACCCTTGGCGGTCTTGGGACGACCGCCGGGCCGGAGTGCGCAAACTCCAGCCCCGCGGTCATGACCGCCGTGGCGGTCGGAGTGGAGAAGTAGCGGTCGGTCGCGGCGGGGACCGCCGCGGTCAGAATGCCATTTTTAATACCGCCGGTCTGTTCGCGGTCCGACCGCCGTCTCTCCGCCGACCGCCAGGGTCAGAATGAGGGCCCATATATCCATTCAGTGAAGCACTCACGGCAGTAGAACATGCCCAAGCAGGGGACGTTCCAGTCTAAATTGTACTTGACCTCTAAAATAAAATAATATCCAGATTTTAGTCTGTTACTCAGTGCAGGATCGCTTCTCTTAGAAACTCCTTCTATAACAGTGTCATCAGAATACAGAACTCTCTCCTTCTAGCTTCTTGCACCACTACCTTTCTTACCGCCTTCAAGAAAAACCTTAAACATCTTGTTTGCCAAAACTACTTCCAATCTATTCGCAGATACCTGCATTTCTTACTGCTTTAGTTCTTCGCTGAATCTCCTGCTGCTGCCTTCAAAATACTTCCACTCTTTCTCTGTTGTGAGTCTTTTTTCCCTACCCAACTCTGTCAATCTACATTCAGACATACACACCTCGTATTTGTTTCAGTCTCCTCAGGGGTGGAGAGATCAGGCTCAGCTGCTCCTTTGAACACAAATTCCTGAATTACCTGCTGAATTCACAGGCTGCCTGTTTCAGAAAGATGAAATAGGTTTGAAAATACAATCTGCATTGTATTGCTAAAAAGTTCTGTTTGGTAGCAGCCTCTGATGTACTGTTGGTGGAAAGTTTACATAATTGAGGGATGAAGGTAGGCCTAGAGTATTGACAATCTAGTGTCCTTTTTTGGAGGGATACTTGGATTGATTTTCACTTTATAAGTAGCCAGTAGAGTGTCCCTCTCTTCTACCATCCCTGATCAAAACACATTGTCCAAGGTCTTGGTACAAGTGTGACTGGGCTTCATCAACTGGTGTAAATAGATCAGCATTTTTAGAGGTATCTTTTTCAGTTAATCAATTTTATTAGAGACTGTACTTTGACACATAATCCAGTTTAGAATACACTGTGCCACATTACAATGTCCAAGAAAATTCTTCTTCTTCTTTGATTACTACTGGTGTCTTTCCTGGCAGGATCTAGGCTTCTACTTTTGCATAAGACTCTGTTTTTCAATTCTTTCTGAATAATTGTCTGCTGCTTCCTCAGCTTGGCATAATTGCACTGAGCCACATCCAGGCCCAAATTTACTGAGCCTTTATGTGGTCCTTGGGTTGCACAAGGCAGCACAAGTAAAGGGATGGGCTTAAGTCCTATTTACTATGCTCCACAGTGTATCTTTTGCATGTTTTTTCTTGTTCTGCATGGGGGAATTTCTGCGAGGCGGCAGCTTGGATGTCAGAAATGTTAATATATACAAGGTGGATGTTCCCATGCAAATGTTAACACAAGCAAATTGCATTATTATTTACAAAATACAGGCTGTGTTGCACAGCCTCACGCAGTGTAGCACAATGATAAAATTTCACCAGAATACTACGCATGTTTCTTGCAGGCGTAGCTAGTAATATAAATGCAATATAAAAGAAGGAAAACCCTACGAATTTACTAAAAATGACTTGCAGCCCTGGATGTTCTTTTTTTGCAATTGAGTCTTCTGCACTAATGTAACATTCAGTGAATTGAGAGGGATTTTGCCAAAGAATTAGCCTCATTGATTTTAGGGGTAAGGAGGTTATCCTTTACAGTATATTGTTTGTACAAGAACAGCATCTTAAGTTTATTGGAGAAGATTCCTCCTGTTCTGGAACCTGCAACATCTCATTCACACACAATTGAACCACATGTAAAATTGTTTGCAGTATTATTATATATATTGGATTTATGATAGATTGGCAGGTATTTCACAATCTTCATTTCCTTCTTTTCCACAAACTGTTCTGGATGCCATATTGAGGATCACTTCTCAGTATCTTCACTTCCCAAATGAAAGACAAGAACAAATGATCATAAAGCAAGGATTCTATGAGATTGCTGACTTCCCACAGCTTATTGTGGCCATTGACTACATGTATGTGCAGTTGGTGCCTCCAGTAGATTCCGCACAAATATAGTGCAGCAGAAAACACACCTTTTTAATTAATGTGCAAGCAATGGTGGACTATAAAAGCCAATCTATAAATGTTGGCAAATTTCCTGGTGGTGTGCATGACTCCTTTATCATCGGGCATTGCCTGCTTATTCGGCTTTTTCAAGATAGTTGATATTGGAGCGCCCTCCTGCTAAAAACATTATTTTATAACTATTTTAAAATAATATATACATTTGTTTTGAAGTTTGGCTTATTGTATTTATTAATATCACCAAATCGTACTGTTAAATACAATCTGCATCTAAAAACGTTATAATAAGAATGGGATTGAACCACTGTAACAATAAGGGGGTCATTACAACCTGGCGGACGGTGTTAAAGCGGCGGTAAGAATGCAAACAGGCCGGCGGAAAAAAAAAAAATTATGACCGTGGCGGAAACCGCCAACAAAGACAGCCACTTTAACACTCCGACCGCCACGGCGGTACAGACAAACAGCACAGCGGTTACCGCCAACAGACAGACGGGAGACAATGTACCGTCCACACTATTACAACCCGCCAATCCGCCACCTTTTCCGGGGCGGATTCACCGCAGATAAAAACACAGCGGAAACAGCTTTTGCTATGGGAAAACTCTCACCTGAACACATCCCACGAGGAACGAGGACACCATGGAGCCCGAACTCCAAATACTCCCTGCGCTTGTTTTTCTGCTCCTTTACGACCAACAGCTACGTAGGCGCAAAAGATACCGGTGAGTACTGCACCTACGACACGGGGGAGGGGAGAGGCAAAAGTTAGGGGGACACCCACCAAACACCCCCACCCTCGCATATCTCAACATACACACCAATGCAGTCACAAAAATAACAGTAACAACCCACAATCCCCCCGGAAGAATGAAAAGACAATGCGAAATTCGGGCAAACATTGTAATGTGGCAATATACATGTCATACAAAAATATACAGATATATATATCTCAAAATCACTCTTATTTACACATACAATCCGAGAAGTAGTGCAGATATGTACACAACAATGTCCGTGCACCAACAGTCCAAAAATGCATGGGCGAGGCCCACAATAGATACCTGACCAAAATCTGAGAGAACACTGCCGGGGCATCATATAGAAAGAAAACATGCATCTCAGGGGGAAGGAAAGGGGGGGCACCTCAGCCAGATGAATGCGAAGCCAGATCCACGACGGGGCTCCATGCCCATTGATGTATCCTGGGGAGTGCAAAGCCACAGTCTCTCAAGTCTCTACAGTGGGTGGCTTGCCCACTGTGCCATCCTGGGGAGTGCAAAGCCACAGTCTCTCAAGTCTCCACAGTGGGTGGCTTGCCCACTGTAACATCCTGGGGAGTGCAAAGCCACAGTCTCTCAAGTCTCTGCAGTGGGTGGTTTGCCCACTGTGCCATCCTGGGGAGTGTAAAGCCACAGTCTCTCAAGTGGATAACAGTCTCCACTGGTTCTGGAGGGGGACTGGTGCCCAGACTGGATGAGTCTCCACGTAAAAGTACCTGTCCTGTCACTGTCCCAGATGCACATGGGATAAGGATGCCTGATGTGGCGGTCCATTCATTCCTACACGGTGCATGCCCTGTTCAGCGGTGCTTTGCCATGGCGGTCTTTGCCCTGTTCAGCGATGCATTGCCATGGCGGTCTTTGCCCTGTTCAGCAGTGCTTTGCCATGGCGGTCTTTGCCCTGTTCAGCGGTGCTTTGCCATGGCGGTCTTTGCCCTGTTCAGCGATGCATTGCCATGGTGGTCTTTGCCTGTTCAGCGGTGCTTTGCCATGGCGGTCTTTGCCCTGTTCAGCGGTGCTTTGACATGGCAGTTCAGGACAGTTCAGCGGTGCTTTGCCTCGGCGGTCTTTGCCCTGTTCAGCGATGCATTGCCATGGCGGTCTTTGCCCTGTTCAGCGGTGCTTTGCCATGGCGGTCTTTGCCCTGTTCAGCGGTGCTTTGCCATGGCGGTCTTTGCCCTGTTCAGCGGTGCATTGCCATGGCGGTCTTTGCCCTGTTCAGCGGTGCTTTGTCATGGCGGTCTTTGCCCTGTTCAGCGATGCATTGCCATGGCGGTCTTTGCCCTGTTCAGCGGTGCTTTGCCATGGCGGTCTTTGCCCTGTTCAGCGGTGCTTTGCCATGGCGGTCTTTGCCCTGTTCAGCGGTGCATTGCCATGGCGGTCTTTGCCCTGTTCAGCGGTGCTTTGCCATGGCGGTCTTTGCCCTGTTCAGCGATGCATTGCCATGGCAGTCTTTGCCCTGCTCAGCGGTGCTTTGCCATGGCGGTCTTTGCCCTGTTCAGCGGTGCTTTGACATGGCGGTTCAGGACAGTTCAGCGGTGCTTTGCCATGGCGGTCTTTGCCCTGTTCAGCGGGGCTTTGCCATGGCGGTCTTTGCCCTGTTCAGCGATGCATTGCCATGGCGGTCTTTGCCCTGTTCAGCGGTGCTTTGCCATGGCGGTCTTTGCCCTGTTCAGCGGTGCTTTGCCATGGCGGTCTTTGCCCTGTTCAGCGGTGCATTGCCATGGCGGTCTTTGCCCTGTTCAGCGGTGCTTTGCCATGGCGGTCTTTGCCCTGTTCAGCGATGCATTGCCATGGCGGTCTTTGCCCTGTTCAGCGGTGCTTTGCCATGGCGGTCTTTGCCCTGTTCAGCGATGCATTGCCATGGCGGTCTTTGCCCTGTTCAGCGGTGCTTTGCCATGGTGGTCTTTGCCCTGTTCAGCGGTGCTTTGACATGGCGGATCAGGACAGTTCAGCGGTGCTTTGCCATGGCGGTCTTTGCCCTGTTCAGCGATGCATTGCCATGTCGGTCTTTGCCCTGTTCAGCGGTGCTTTGCCATGGTGGTCTTTGCCCTGTTCAGCGGTGCTTTGCCATGGCGGTCTTTGCCCTGTTCAGCGGTGCATTGCCATGGCGGTCTTTGCCCTGTTCAGCGGTGCTCTGCCATGGCGGTCTTTGCCCTGTTCAGCGATGCATTGCCATGGCGGTCTTTGCCCTGTTCAGCGGTGCTTTGCCATGGTGGTCTTTGCCCTGTTCAGCGGTGCTTTGACATGGCGGATCAGGACAGTTCAGCGGTGCTTTGCCATGGCGGTCTTTGCCCTGTTCAGCGATGCATTGCCATGGCGGTCTTTGCCCTGTTCAGCGGTGCTTTGACATGGCGGTCTTTGCCCTGTTCAGCGGTACTTTGACATGGCGGTTCTGATACGGACATTGGTGTGTGGCATGATGATCTCCACACTGGACATTGGTGTGTGGCATGACGATCTCCACACTGGACATTGGTGTGCGGCATGACGATCTTTACACTGGGCATTGGTGTGTGGCATGACGTTCCATCATTGCCCAGCGGGGCTGTGGCATCCTGGCCCCTCCTGGCCTGTGACTCCGGCGGTGGTTTCTGGACCAGTGACGATACTTGTGCCCTCCTGGGCTGTGACTCCGTTGGTGGTTTTTGGACCAGTGACGATACTTGTGCCCTCCTGGGCTGTGACTCTGGCGGTGGTCTCTGGACCAGTAACAATACGTGTTCCCTCCTGGGCTGTGACTCCGGCGGTGGTCTCTGGACCAGTGACGATACTTGTGCCCTCCTGGGCTGTGACTCCGGCGGTGGTCTCTGGACCAGAGAAGATACTTGTGCCCTCCTGGGCTGTGACTCTGGCGGTGGTCTCTGGACCAGTAACGATACTTGTGCCCTCCTGGGCTGTGACTCTGGCGGTGGTCTCTGAACCAGTAACTATACTTGTGCCCTCCTGGGCTGTGACTCCGGCGGTGGTTTCTAGACCAGTGACGATACTTGTGCCCTCCTGGGCTGTGACACCGGCGGTGGTTTCTGGACCAGTGACGATACTTGTGCCCTCCTGGGCTGTGACTCTGGCGGTGGTCTCTGGACCAGTGACGACGGTGCTGGCGGTTGTGTCTGGACCGTCGGAAATGATGGCGCACTTCTCCGCCGTGACACTCACAACAGGCTGGGCAGACTTCCTCTGGACCTTCCCCACCTTTGTTGGAGTTACAGCTGACTCACCAATCCCCTTCAATCCCATGTCACTTGTTGTCCCACCAGGGGTCTTAAGAAGGTCCCGTCGTCCACTCTCCATTTTCAGAGCCTTTACAGGGGGTGGGCTGCCAGTGCCTTGGCTCCGGGTCCTACTGCCTGCCCTGGTGGACGATGCACTCCAAAAACCTGGAACACGCACCACTGGTACTGGAGGCTTTTTGCCTGAGGCGCTACAACGGGACTGATGAATTGGAGGGGGGTGTGGGGGGCAAAAAGGTCAATTTGACAGAGGGACAGTTTCTGACGAACACTGGGATGGGTAGCTGGAGGGGGTCGGGGAGTGGAGGAAGAGGAGGTGGTTGTAGGAGGTGTCACTTTAGGTGTTTTGGGTGCAGGTGCAGGTACTGGAGGCTGTTGTGAGGTGGATGGATGTTGGGTGAGTGATTGCCAGCGTTTGTGTACTTTGGGAGGGGGTGTCACAGACACACTGGGAGAGGACACAGGGGACGTGTAAATGGCAGTGGAGGTGGTGAGTGCAGGTGAGCGGCTTGTGGTGCTGGGTGTCCTGGTGCGAGTCCTAGTGCCTGTAGATGTGGTGCATGCAGGTGTGTGTGTAGACGAGACTGGGAGGGAGGAGGGAGAAGAGGAGGAGGGGGACACAGTGGAGACAGTGGATGTTGCTGTGTCTGTATGTGGGTGAGGCTTGCGTGAGTGCCTGTGGGGTGCCTATGTTTGCTTGAGCTACTTGTGTGTGTTGACTTGTGTGCATGCTGGTCTGTAGGTGTGCTTGGGATGGGCTGGGGTACAGGGGATTGGGTCTGGGTGGAGGAAGTTGGAGGGGGGAGGCTGGACACAGGGACAATGGCTGCCATCAGTGCTGAGGCCAGAGATTGCAGGGTTCGCTGAAGGGCCGCCTGACCAGAATGAATGCCCTCCAGGAATGCATTACTGTGTTGCTACTCCCTTTCTACACCCTGGATGGCATTCACAATGGTAGACTGCCCAACAGTGAGTGACCTGAGGAGGTCAATGGCCTCCTCACTGAGGGCAGCAGGGGTGACTGGGGCAGGGGCTGAGGTGCCTGGGGCGAAGGTGATGCCCACCCTCCTGGGTGTGCGGGCACGGGGCGAACGCTGAGGGGCTGCTTGGAGGGCGGTGCTGAAAGGGGGGTGGCGGCTGTACTTGTAGAGGTGGGGCGCACAGGTGGTGCTGCCACCACAGGGGAGCTCCCATCGGCGGACGAGTCTGTGTCGCTGGTTGGTGATCCGGTGGCCGACGTGAAGCTCCCCTCGCCCTCCGTCCCACTGGTGCATTCAGAGTCTGTGGTGTGGCCCTCCATAGCCATGTGGGATGCAGCTCCCTCGTGCTCCGGTGCCACTGTACCTCCGCCTGATGATGCTGATGTACAAAAGGACAGGGAGAGCAGGAAAAGGGGGGAGACATAAGTAAGAGAGTTTTAGTGCATGGCATGCCGCTACCGTTGGTGGACAAGACAGACACAGCAGCCCCCTGCATTACGCCGTGCTCCTGACCTCTGCAAATGCTATTTCTGGGACATGGCCTACATGGCAATGGTGGAAATCTGCGCACATGGATGCCACAGGGGCAACTATACCTCAACTTGGCATTCTGCTGAGGTGGGGTTGAGTGCCACATGGCCTACATTACGGAGGGGCCTTGCCTAACTAACTCGCCCCGGCCTAGGGACACCCACAGCCCACCTCCCCCACCCATACCCCTCCAATGCATGCAAAGTCCGCTGAATGACGTTGTACTCACCCCCTTGTGTCTGCTGTGATGTCCTCAAGCGCCCATCCAACTCCGGGTAGGTCACCGCCAGGATCCGGAACATCAGGGGGGTCATGGTGCGACGGGCACCCCTCCCATGTTGGGAGGCCATCCCCAGCTGAGCCTCCGCCGTCTTCTTGCTGCAGCAGAGAATGTCCTCCCATCTCTTAAGGCATTGGGTGCCCCGTCTCTGGTGTGCCCCCCAGGGTCCGGACCTCCTTGGCGATGGCACGCCAAATGTCCCTCTTCTGGTGGGACAAGCACAAGGAAAGAGGAACAGTCATTACCAACTGCACCGTCAATGTGAGTGGCCCCCTCCCTACTCTGGCCATGTGGCCCATTCATTCCCATTCATAACTGATCTATGAACTCTGCCCCCTTCCCTCTTCAATCCAGCCCTCTCCACCCAGGCCTAGCCCATACAACGTGCTCCCTGTGTACTAACCTGTTGGTCTGGAGGACCGTAGAGTAGCGTGTACTGGGGGAGGACCCCATCCACAAGTTTCTCCAACTCCTGTGCAGTGAAGGCAGGGGCCCTTTCCCCAGACGCAGCAGCCATCGTCGCTTCCAGACCGAGGTCACAGCAGCACTAGCAGTGTAGGTCCTCTCCTGTCGAAGGTCAGGTATCTAGTGAGTGAACAGATAGAAAATGGCGGTGACGTCCACGGCGGTGACGTCCGCGGCGGTGCGCATCATCACCGCCGGCGCACCTGTTCATTGGCTCCTGGGACCCATAGGGTCCAATGTTAACCAATGCAGCATTGCGCCGCGGTCTACGAACGCCTACCGCGACAGTGTGCAACGCCAGCGCAGTTACCCCACAATCCCATTGTCCCAGTTTAGAGGTCAGGCAGCCGCCATTTCAGGGGCCCACATGGCTTCATTTCCTACTGCGTCACGCATAGCTAGGCCTATACTCAACACACATACAGGAAGGCTTTTTTGTCTGGTGTAGTCTTGTGTGTAACAGTGGGTACATACCTGGAGGAATAGTGACTGGTTCTTCGCTGTTGTCCTTCTTAGGCACCATCAGCTGGGACATATGAGAAGATGGCGGAATCCTCCGGTGTACCGACCGCTGGTGGACCTGTTGACAATGGAAGAAAGACATATCATCGTCACCTACCGGTTTGACCGTGCCACAATCCAGGAACTATGTACCCAGTTGGAGCCTGACCTGATGTCATCAATCCGCCATCCGACTGGAATCCCCCCTGACGTGCAGGTGCTGTCAGTGCTCCATTTCCTTGCAAGTGGGTCATTTCAGACAACAGTGGCCA
Source organism: Pleurodeles waltl (assembly GCF_031143425.1). Classification (NCBI taxonomy): domain Eukaryota; kingdom Metazoa; phylum Chordata; class Amphibia; order Caudata; family Salamandridae; genus Pleurodeles; species Pleurodeles waltl. The sequence goes on along the minus strand of NC_090439.1, from coordinate 922,917,426 downwards.
TGGCATCAGGGATGTCCCAGCCTATGTTTTCCAACGTGTTGTCCAGAGTGTTGTCTGCCCTGCTGAAACACGTAAGGAGATTCATCATTTTCCCTGAGATGGAGGATTTGTCTACAGTGAAAGGTGACTTCTATGCCCTTGGACATATCCTGAACGTCATAGGTGCTATTGATGGGACCCATGTAGCTCTGGTCCCCCCCGCAGGAGTGAGCAGGTGTACAGGAACAGGAAGAATTATCATTCGATGAATGTCCAGCTGGTCTGTATGGCAGACCAGTACATCTCGCAGGTAAATGCTATGTTCCCTGGCTCAGTGCATGACGCCTACATCCTGCGGTATAGCAGCATCCCTGATATGATGGGTCAACTCCAGAGGCACCATGTATGGCTATTGGGGGACTCTGGTTACCCCAACCTTTCCTGGCTATTGACCCCAGTGAGGAATCCCAGGACCAGGACAGAGGAACGGTACAATGATGCTCATGGGTGGACTAGGAGGGTTATCAAACGCACCTTCTGCCTTCTTAAGGCCAGGTTCAGGTGCCTCTATATGACAGGTGGATCCCTATTCTACTCACCGAAGAAGGTGTGCGACATCATCATCGCCTGCTCCATGCTCCATAATTTAGCATTGCGACGCCAGGTGCCTTTTCTTCAGGAGGATGATCCAGATGACGGTGTTGTGGCAGCTGTGGAGTCTGTGGAGCGAGTGGACAGTGATGAGGATGAAGCTGAGGATGAAGAAAACGACAACAGGGAGTCAGTCATACAGCAATATTTCCAGTGACACACAGGTGAGAACATTTTCTGGTTTAACATTACATTAACTTTCACACGCCTACCTCTATCCTGTACCTACATTTCACTCACTATTTGTTAGTTGAGTTGTACCCTTCCATTTCAGTTTCACAGGTGTGGTTACCTACGTGTCAACTGCTTGCATCCTTGAAGGGCTTGTGATGTGTCACATTGGTATGTTAGCCTTACAATGGGTAACCCATTATGACACTGTAATTGATAATACAAAGTTCCTAATCATAGAATGACTCCAGATTTTTTGGACTTTCAAGGGTGTTTATGTAAGTGCTAAAAAAATCAAGGAAGGTTGTAAAATGGGGATTGGTGATGGTGGAGGAATGTCCATGGCAGAGTCCAGTCTATTAGTCTCACAGGTGCACTGCCCATCTGGGCATTGGAAGTGGAGCTGGGGCAGTTCCAATCTGGACAGGGTGACAAAGTGGGACAGTGGGGGGACAATCAGGGTGGTCTCATTTCCTGGTGGTGGTCTTGCCATCTTGCTCTGTCCTGTTCCTGGATCTCAGGGCCCGCTTGCGTGGTGGTTGTCCGTCTGCAGGGGGTGGGGTGCTGGTGTGTTGGTCCTGTGGCGGGGCATTCTGTCCACTAGCGCCGGTGGAGGTGGTGGGCAGTTCGTCGTCCTGGCTAGTGTCAGGGGCCCCTTGGAGTGCCACGGTGTCCCTCAGGGTCTTTTGAATGTCCGTCAGCACCCCTACGATGGTGCCCAGGGTGGAGCTGATGGTCCTGAGCTCCTCCCTGAACCCCAAATACAGTTCGTCCTGCAGACGCAGGGTCTCCTGCAACTTGTCCAGGACCGTGGCCATCGTCTCATGGGAGTGGTGGTATGCTCCCATGATGGAGGATAGGGCCTCGTGGAGAGTTGGTTCCCTTGGCCTGTCCTCCCTCTGTCGCACAGCAGCCCTGCCAGTTCCCCTGTGTTCCTGTGCCTCCGTCCCCTGGACCGTGTGCCCACTACCAAAGCCCCCAGGTCCCTGTTGTTGTTGGGGTGGTGGGTTAGCCTGGGTGCCCTGTAGTGGTGGACACACCGCTGATTGACCTGTCCTGGGTAGGGAGGTTTGGGCCCGCTGGGTGGGTGCTGTGCTGGTGTTACCAGAGGGTGGCAGCTCGGTGTTGGGCTGTGGCTGGGCAAGGGGAACCGACTGTCCTGAGGCCTACGATGGTCCGGGCTGGTCATCAGGATCCAGTGGGGCAGAGCTGCTGTCGTCACTGTGGGCCTCTTCTGGGGGTGGAGTGGTGTTGCCTGGACCCTCTGGTGTGGTGACGGTCCTTCGGGTTCCTGCAGGGGTATAGGAACAGGATTATTGCATCTGTGTGTGTCATGGTGTGCAATGGGTGGGTGAGCGTGTACCCCAGTGCAAGCATTCCTGTGTGGGGGTTGGGTGATGATGGTTGGGGGGGGTGTTCTGGGTATGTGCAGTGGGCATGCTTTAGTGAGGGGTGCCCATGCTTTGTAATGCAGGGCTTGGTGTTGGGATGGGTGGTTGGTGTCATGGGTAGATTAGTGAGGATTTGGGGTGATAGGGGAGGGTGTGAGGGTGGGGGTGTGTGATAGCATGCAGGTAGGGTGGGGGATGTGATAGTTAAGATATGACTTACCAGTGTCCCATCCTCCACCGACTCCTCCAAGGCCCTCAGGATGCAAGATGGTCAGGACTTGCTCCTCCCATGTTGTTAGTTGTGGGGGAGGAGGTGGGGGTCCGCCGCCAGTCCGCTGCACTACGATGTTGTGCCTGGAGACCGTGGAACGCACCTTCCCCCGTAGGTCGTTCCACCTCTTCCTGATGTCCTCCCTATTTCTTGGGTGCTGTCCCACGGCGTTCACCCTGTCGACTATTCTGCGCCATAGCTCCATCTTCCTGGCTATTGATGTGTGCTGTACCTGTGAGCCAAATAGCTGTGGCTCTACCCGTACGATTTCCTCCACCATGACCCTGAGCTCCTCCTCGGAGAAGCGGGGGTGTCTTTGGCGTGACATGGGGTGGTGTGTGTGATGTGTGGGGTGGTGTATGTGTTGATGAGTGTGGTGAATGTAGTGGTATGTGGTGTTTTGTGCGTGGATGTAGTGTGGGTGAGGGTGTTGTGTGCCTCTGTGTGATGGGGTTGTCAATAGTTGTGCTGTCTCTCTGGCCTTCTCTCAGAAATTCTGGTTGTAGGAGTTTGTGGGTGATGTGGGTGTGTGTTTTTTATAGTGTTGGGTGTGTGGGAGTGTTGTTTGTATGTGTATCAGGTGTGTGTATTTTGAATTGTCCAATGTGGCGGTGTTTTGTAGATGTGTGTGTATTTTGAGCGCGGCGGTGTGTACCGCCAATGGAATACCGCGGTTGAAAGACTGCGGCGTGGATTCGTGGGTCGTAATAGCATGGGCGTGTTTCTGTTGGCGTGGAGGATGTGTTTCCGCCAGTTTATCGCTGACCTTTGGTGTGGCGGTATTGTGTGGGTGTCTGAATTTCGGCGGATTCCGTGATGTGTGTCATAATAGTTGTGGCGGTCTACCGCGGCCGCGGCGCTGTATTGGCGGTCTTCTGCACGGCGGTAAGCGCCTTATACCGCCAATGTTGTAATGACCCCCTAAATTTTACAACTGGTGGAGAATCAAAGAACATGAATTCACTTAAATTCTGTATTTGTCAAATGTATTATTTATTTTGCAGATTTCATGCTGAACATCAATTGACCAGTTACAATCCTTGAGTGACAAGCATTATTTTTTGTAAAACATGTATTCAGTGTGCTATGCATAACATTCCTTTTTTAATTAATGGATAATCTTCATTAGTCAATTGAATATCAATACATAATGAAGTAACTTCAAGAATAGCATTATGTTTATATAAAGATGATGTGATATCCAGCAGTCTCTGTCCACTATGATAACACTACAGGATATCCAACATGTGTTTCCTCAGCTTAAATATTCACTGCTTCTTCAGGGCTGTTGAGAAATCAATGTGAAAAACAAAAGAATCAAATTGAACACAAAACAAACATGCCAGGTTGTTCACTAATTATTCACTGCAGAAGTATAATATAAAGAAGAAAGGTCCATGCCATTCCCCCTTATGACAAAGCAATAAACACCAAAAAGGCATAATACCATTATTCCAAAAATCACACTTGAAAACAGATTACTTATACCTGAAACACAGCTAGTTAGTTAATGGGTTTTGACAAAAGTAGATTTCACAATATATCATTTCATAAGCACAGGCATATTTATAACAATATGTACATTTCCCTTATCTTGAGGCTAATCTGAGTTTATTAAGCAATTAACGTTCCGTTCACACTTATGATTCCCATATATCTGTAGGAATTCCCATGAAGAATTGTTTCTATTAAAATGTACCCACTTACCGATAGTAAAAAATTTAATAGTGATCATTTCCCAAAGGATTCAGGAAACTAGGTCTCCTCCTGTCATATTCTATGGATTCAGCTTCCGAGACAGACTGAGTAACTGTACAGAATACCAGAAAAAAACAGGCAAGAAAAAGAACGAAAATGGGAAGAGTCATAACTCAAAATGTCCAATATTAAACATGCTCAATCTTGATTCATAAGTATTCCTTAAAAGTGTTATTTAAAAAACTCTCACCAAACCTTCTGTGAAGAAATGATTCAAGACTATTTCTTTCCCAAATAGTTAAAGCCTGAATACACCTTCACAGAGTTGTGATTCCCAAGAGAATTGAAATCACTCACATCATCGTCAAAGATTCATTATTCTTACATCTCAAAAACAAAAACATTAAGGCCCTGATTTAGAGCTTGGTGGATGGGTTACTCCATCTCAAATGTGATGGATATCCTGTCCACTGTATTACTATTCCATAAGATGCAATGGGGTTATAATATGGCCGACGAGTCTAGGTATTATATGTATATTTGAATAAAGTGATTTACCCATTCATTACCAGTGCACTCAAAATCCATATCACAAAAGAAACAACTCCATGTGTTTTATGTCCTGTTCCAAAGCCTTTCCATCAATTCCTTTGAAACCATCAAACAATTTATCAATTATCATTATGCTTTATTTACTCTCAGTTGTCTCTGCAGCATCACAATTGATTAACATTCAGTTCCACTCTTACAGATAAGAAATAATCAACCCTGTATAAATTACCCCTCACGTATATTCTAAACAATGCATCTTAGTTGCTTTACAGCATCTGTTGGAAATGACCCTTTCTGCAGGGTGACCCCCAAACCTGTTCCCTTCCTCTTCCCCTTTTTGCTGAGTTGGTTTTTGTTGGCTTTAGGTCTCTGAGCACTTTACCCTTTACCACTGTTGATCAGTGCTGAAGTGCATGTGCCATCTTCTCTAAACCAGGTAATACTGGTTTACTTCTGTTTGGTATATTTAATTTACTTGTAAGTCCCTTATAGAATGGTATACTATTTTCCCAAGGCCTGTAAATTATTGTGATTGTGCCATCCATTTCAGTAGCCTTAGACATGTCACGGGCCTGCCACTACAGTGCCTGCATTTGCAGTTTTACTGCCACTTCCACTTGGCATTTAAACCTCTTGCCAAGCCTTACATTTCCCTTTATTACATATATATCACCTCTAAGGTAGGCCCTTGGTAGCCCATAGGGCAGTCTGCAATGTAAGTAAAAGGCAGCACATGCACTTTTAAGTTTCACATGTCCTGGTAGTGGAAAAACTCCCAAAGTCATTTTTTATTACTGTGAGATCCACTCCTCTCATAGCCAGCATTTGGAGTTCCTTAATATATCTTTAAGCTGTATTTTCTGATCAGAAAGGAGTAGCGACACCATATTTCATATCATTGAAATAGGAATGATAAATCCTCATTACTGGTAAAATTTAAGTTAACATTACTATTTCAGAAATACTACTTTCAGAAATTGGACATTTCTTCACTGTTACTGCTATGTGTGCCTGGCAGCCTGTCTCCAATACATGTCTGGGCTGGGATGGGTGATAGCTACAACACAGGTCACTCAACTGCATCTGCATTCATCTGCATACTGGTGAGTCTTCCTGGGCAGGAAGGATGTGAGGGGTTCACACTTACACTTGAAAGGGTAGTGGCCTGACTCCACACAAAGGACTGATTATTCCCCCACAGATAGCCTGGCAGACAGGGCTGTGTTGAAAGGGATCCTTGTGCACTTCAGAGAGTTCCATTGAAGTCATCCCCTATATTAAAGGCACTTTTGGGTATAAGTTCTGGGTCTCTATCCGCTAATATCGGATCACTACTGGACCTGGGAAGAGCTCTGCTGGAGTAAAGACTGCTGTGCTGTAAGGATTGCCGCTTTGCCTGTTCTGCTTGTTCTGAGAAACCGCTTCTCTGCTTTCCTGAGCTGCCCTGTTACCTGCTGATTTTTGCCCTGCTGAGCACAAGTACTGGACCCATGTCACTTGAACCCAGAGTAAATCCAAGGGCTTTCTGGCTTGCCCCCTGTTATTTGCAGTCATAGGGACATCAAAGGCTGCTTACAACTCTCTTGATGCTGCTGGACTCTGCCATCTCTAAGTCCTATTCTTGCCTGAGGTGCTCCCTCCATTGATGGGCCTCAGAAGTGGGTTTTGCAACTGCTTTCCGCTAAAAACGGATGCATCATCACCAATCCGTCGGTCTGGACCTACGCATTGACACTTCAGCACTGATACAGAGGCTGTTTGACAACAGCAGATTCGCATCCTGGGCGGCCCAGTGATGATGCTCTACACTGCTCAATAATGACACATTACATTCACTTCAATGGAGTTCGACCCAGAAGTGGGGCCCGATTGTGAGGCTTTATGACGATGTATCTACCTTGACTGCTCTGATTGGAACCATCACATTGTGCTGTCAACGCTTTGCTCCATCCAAGGTCCTTTTCAACAGTCCCTGCACGGATTCTATTGCCGGCCTACCCCAATCACAGTTGTCCTGTACTTTGGATTTACAATGGTCCCTTATGACCTCAAGTAACCTTTTGACCACTAGTGACTTCTAAGCACTATTTCTGATTCAGGGCCTGATATAGATTTCAATGGAAAGGTCACTCAGTCACAATTGTGACAGAGATACCGTATACCAAAATCTAAATCCCATAGGAAACAATGGGGTTTAGATTTCTGTGAATGGGATATCCCTCATTGTTGTGATGGAGTAACCCCCCCTGCTGAAATCTAAATCAGGCCCTTAAGCTTTGAAAATTCACATCTCTAATTCTATTGATTGGGTTGTTGTTATGGTCTTGTCATACTCAGATAAGTATTCTCTATTTTTCTGAACCTTTTTGGGGTCTTTTTGTGGTATTTTCATTGTGTTACTGTCTGTGTATATTGCATAAATACTTTACACATTGCCTCTTTAGTTAAGCCTTACTGCTCTGTGCCAAGTTACCAGAGGGCAAACACAGGTTAATTTAGGGAGTATAAGTGACTTACCCTGACTAGGATTGTGGTCTCTACTTGGACAGGGTGCATACCTCTGCCAACTACAGACCCAATTTCTAACAGCATTGTAGTTAGTTGTGATTCAGGGGGTGATTCCAAGCTTGGCGGGCGGCGGAAGGCGCCCGCCAAGCGGGAACCGCCAGAAGACTGTACCGCGGTCAAAAGACCGCGTCGGTCATTCTGGGTTTCCCACTGGGCTGGCGGGCGACCGCCAAAAGGCCGCCCCCAGCCCAGCGGGAAACACCCTTCCATGAGGAAGCCGGCTCCGAATGGAGCCGGCGGAGTGGAAGGGGTGCGACGGGTGCAGTAGCACCCGTCGCGAATTTCAGTGTCTGCTAAGCAGACACTGAAATTCTAAGTGGGGCCCTCTTACGGGGGCCACTGCAGTGCCCATGCCATTGGCATGGGCACTGCAGGGGCCCCCAGGGGCCCCACGACTCCCCATACCGCCATCCTGTTCCTGGCGGCCGAAACCGCCAGGAACAGGATGGCGGTATGGGGGTCGGAATCCCCATGGCAGCGCTGCAAGCTGCGCCGCCATGGAGGATTCCCCTGGGCAGCGGAAAGCCGGCGGTACACCGCCGACTTTACGTTTCTGGCCGCGGCTGTACCGCCGCAGTCAGAATGCCCAAAGGAGCACCGCCAGCCTGTTGGCGGTGCTCCCGCGGACCACGGCCCTGGCGGTTTTTACCGCCAGGATCGGAATGACCGCCTCAGTGTCTTATGCAAAACCGTATCCCCCATACTTCCCAGTAAACAGAAACACTTTTTATAAGTAGTAATCTGATATGTTCTAAACAATACATCTGCATAAAAGGACTATTTTCAAAATATGCAGCATACAATACATTCCAATTGAAACATTGGAGCATTACAACAGGAGCACCCACCCTTCAAAACAACAAAAAACCTAGTACGAGTAGTCATCAGAGGCACCCTAAAAAATATATCTATGTGAAATGGCTGTCTCCAAAACATAAAGGCCCTCATTACAACCTTGGCTGTAAATCACGCTTTCCGCCGTGCAGAAGACTGCCAACATACCATTGCGGCAGCGGAATTCCGCTATGGGCATTACGACTCACAGCTCGGAATCCGCCACAATACAGACACCCACACAAGTCCGCCACACCAAAGGTCAGTGATAACCTGCCGATACCAAAACCTACACCGTCACGCCAACGGGAATATGCCCACAGTATCACGACCCACGAATCAACGCGGCGGTCTTTCAACCGCGGTAATCCATTGGCAGTACACACCGCCGTGCTCAAAATACACACACATTTACAAAACAACCCCACATTGGACAATTCAAAATACACACAGCTGACACACATACACACACCACACCCACACACCCAATCCAATATAAAGCACACACCCACATCACCCACAAACCCTTACAACCAAAATTCAGAAAGAAGGCCAGAGAGAGAGACTACCTAACACAACACCAGCATCCACAGAGACACAATACCATCACTTATACAACATCCACACACCTCAAACAACACACACCAACACATCCCCTCACACATCACAACAGACAGCACCTCACACATCACCCACACCACATCATGGCACCTCAAAGACACCCCAGGTTCTCTGAGGAGGAGCTCAGGGTCGTGGTGGAGGAAATCGTCCGGGTGGAGCCACAGCTATTCGGATCACAGGTGCAGCAGACGTCCATTGCTAGGAAGATGGAGCTATGGCGGAGAATTGTCGACAGGGACCAAGAACATGGGATGACATCAGGAAGAGGTGGAACGACCTACGGGGGAAGGTACGTTCCGTGGTATCCGGACACCAGATTGCTCTACAGAGGACTGGCGGTGGACCCCGGCCTCCTCCCGCTGCCAACAAACAACATGGGAGGAGCAAGTCTTGGCAATAATGCATCCTGAGGGCCACGCAGGAGTAGCAGGAGGACTGGACTCTGGTAAGTCGAATCGTTACTGCTATAACCCCCTACCCCACCTGCATGCCATCACATACTCCCACCCTCACCCCCACACCCATCACCCCAACAACCCACAGATACGCCACTAACACAACCCACACATCCCAAAATCAAGCCCTGCACGTAACACCAATGCATGGACACCTATCACCAAAGCATGTCCAGTAGAGAGACTCACACATGCCCCAAAATCACCAATCACACAAGGGCCACGGCAATAATGCAAGCACAGGAGTTGATGATAACTCACCCATTGCACAAGACGCCACACACAGATACTAACATTATGCACTCACTCCCCAACAGGACCCATACCCAACGTCACCGGACAGGAGGTGCCAGACATATCCAGTCCCCCCACATAAGAGGCCCACAGTGATGAGAGCAGCTCTGCACGCCTGGATCAAGATGACCAGCCCGGCCCATCAGGGACCTCAGGACAGTCAGTTCCCCTGACACAGTCACAAACCACCACTGAACCTCCCCCCTCAGGAAACAACGCCACATCACCCACCCAGCGGGCCCATCCCTCTGTCCCCAGGACAAGTCAAGCAGCAGTGTGTCCACCACTACAGGCAACCCCACTAACACAGGATGATCAGGGACCTGGGGGAAGTGGCAGTGGGCACACAGTTCAGGGGACAGAGGCACATGATAAGAGGGAAGCTGGGAGGACTGCTGTGTGACAGGGGGAGGACATGCCCAGGGAACCCACTCTCCACGAGGCACTCTCCAAAATCATGGGAGCTTACCACCATTCCCAGGAGACCATGGGCACGGTACTGACCAAGTTTCAGGAGAAACAGCGGCTGCAGGAGGAACAGTACCTGGGGATCAGGGAGAACTTGAAGTCCCTCAACACCACCCTGGTCACCATTGCAGGGGTGCTGGCAGACCTTCTCAACACCAGGAGGGACACAGTGTCATACCAACGGGCCCCTGACACTAGCCTGGACGATGAACAGCCCTCCACCTCTGCCGATGCTAGTGGACAGGAGGCACCACCACAGGACCAACAGGCCACCAGCACCCCACCCCCTGCAGAAGGAGAACCACCCCGCAAACGGTCCCTGAGATCCAGGAACAAGACAGAGAACATTGCCAAGACCCCCGCCAGGAAATATGACTCTCCTGAATGTCACCCTTCTGTACCACTATGTTACCCTGTCCACCTTGAGCTGACATTACTCCACTTCCTATGCCCCCTTGGACAATGCACCTGTGATATTAATAGACTGGACTCTGCCATGGCCATTCCTCTACCATCACCCCAGCCCATTTCACACCCCCCTCCACTTATCTCACAGCAATAAACACACTTGAATCACAAAACAATCTGGAGCCTGTCTGTGCTTTCACTAATGTGTAATTGCAAAACCTCAGGAATATAGCAATGTCAATGTACTTGTTCACATACCAATGTAACACAGCTGTAGGCCAGCAGTAAACATAGCAGAGGGCACAAAGTGGGACCCAGATCTGTGAAATGGAAAGGCAAAGTAACAAGTCAGGGTCCATAAACAGAGTGAAAATGACAGACTTATGCTAGCTCCAACAATAGTATGAGATGTGGGAAGCAGTTACATCTTCTTACCTGTGTCTCACTGGAAGTATTGCATGATGATGTTGTTTCAGTTGTGGACATCTTCTTCTGCCTTCTCTTCTTCACTGTCCATAGGCTCCACAGCTGCAACAAGACCACCATCTGGACCATCCTCCTGCAGAAAAGGTACCTTGCATAGCAAAGCCAGGTTGTGCAGCATACAGCAGGCCACTATTATCTGGCATACCTTCTTCGGTGAGTAGTATAGGGAGCCAACTGTAAGATGGAGGCACCGGAATCTGGCCTTTAGGAGGCCGAAGGTGCGTTCTACAATCCTCCTAGTTCGCCCATGTGCCTCATTGTAGCGTTCCTCTGCCCTTGTCCTGGGATTCCTCACTGGGGTCAGTAGCCATGACAGGTTGGGGCAACCAGAGTCACCTGCAAATGTTGAGGGACAACTGTTAGACACACACTAACCCTTAGGGACAACCCCATACCCAGACACCTCTGTCAACTTTTTGGGGAACTTGGGCTCACCTATTAGCCACAAAGGGTGCCTCAGGAATTACCCCATCACATAAGGGATGCTGCTATTCCTCAAAATATAAGTGCCATGCACAGATCCAGGATACTTGTCATTCACATGGGAGATGTACTGGTCTGCCAAACACACCATCTGCACATTTATCGAATGGTAGCTTCTCCGGTTTCTGTACACCTGTTCATTCCTGCGGGGGGGGGACAAATGCCACATGTTTACCATCAATGGCACCAATGATGTAGGGGATATGTCCCAGGGCATAGAAGTCACCTTTCACTGAGGGCAAATCCTCACCTGAGGGAAAACGATGTAGCTGCGCATGTGTTTCAGCAGGGCAGATAACACTCTGGACAACACGTTAGAGAACATTGGCTGGGACATTCCTGATGCCATGGCCACTGTTGTTTGAAAAGACCCACTGGCCAGGAAATGTGGGATAGCTGAAATCAGGTCTGGATCCAACTGGGCACACAGTTCCAGGATTGTTGCATGATCAAGTCTGTATGTGATAATGATGTGTCTCTCTTCCACTGTCAGTAACACAAAAGGATGATGAACGGAGTGCTGACAATGCAAACACTCACCCCCAGTCACAGATCTGGGTTTAATCCATCGTTCTTTTGCTCACCATGCCACCCCAGTTCAGACCCAGCCATATGCAAATCAGTCTTGACCCTGTTCCTCATGGGAACAGTCCAGCCCGAACTGCCAGGCCAGGTCCTCCCTGGACCAGCAACAAACATCCTGGGACCAGTTTCAGGGTATCACCCTTCTTCAGCCAGGCTAGCTTGATTCCAGTGGCACAGTGAGCAAGGGACCCACGTCTGGGCATACCCTTCCCACTTAGGGCAACATTAGTAACACAAAAGGATGATGGACGGAGTGCTGACAATGCAAACACTCACCCCCAGTCACAGATCTGGGTTTAATCCATCGTTCTTTTGCTCACCATGCCACCCCAGTTCGGACCCAGCCATATGCAAATCAGTCTTGACCCTGTTCCTCATGGGAACAGTCCAGCCCAAACCTCCAGGCCTCTTCCACTGTCGACAGGTCCACCACCGGAGGATGTCGCCATCTCATCACCTGCCCCAGCAGACGTGCCCTATGGAGGAGAACAGCGAGCAGAAGGTCATCCAACACTTAGGTATCACAATGTGTTATTTGCTAAAACGTAGAGAAATCGCAATGTGCCTGTATCTGTCTGTATTCCAGGCCTAGATAGGTGTGTCGCAGGTTTTTTCCATCCCATGTGGCCCCGCTGAAATGGCGGCTGTCTGACCTGTAAGGTGGAACAAGGGGAAATGAGGTAACTGCGCTGGCATTGTACACCGTCGCAGTGGGCGGTCGAAGACCGTGGCGCAATTCAGCATTGGTTAACATTGGGCCCTATGGGTCCCAGGAGCCAATGACGATGTACGCCAGCGGTGACGGTACGCACCGCCGCGGACGAGGCCGCTATTTTCTTACTGTTCCCTCACTTGATACCTGACTTTCAACAGGAGAGGACCCACACTGCAAGTGCTGCTGTGACCTGTGTCTGGAAGCAACAATGGCTACAGTGTCTGGGGAATGGGCCCCTGCCTTCACTTCGGAGGAGTTGGAGAAACTGGTGAATGGGGTCCTCCCCAGTACACGCAACTGTACGGTCCTCCAGACAAACAGGTGAGTACACTGTGAGCATAATGGATGGGACATGAATGTATGGAGTGGGGTGGATGGGAGATAAAAGGGGGGGTGGGCTGAGGCCAGCATGTGAGGATGGTCAGTGTTTGTTTTACTGGGCCAGAGTGAGGACCGCCACCTGCATAGCCACCTGCACATCTGCAGCCTTAGCAACAGTCCCCAGCTTCTTCCCCAGTGGGCAGCAGTCCGAGGCTGCAGGAGAAGTCCTGCTGTGTCCCTCAACAGGTGCTGACACATGCAACACCGTCAGCACCGCCGCCACATACACCGCCACAAGCACCACCACAAGCCCTGCAACGTGATCGACAGTGGCACCACATCTGACATGGCTACTATCCACAGTGGGCAGCCGTCCGAGGCTGGAGGAGACTTCCTGGACCCTGACCAGCTTCCATGAGGCATGACTCTCATCACTGTTAGCACCTGCAGGTGGAAGGCGAAGCCGTAGCAGGGTGGGGTATGTCTCTGCCTCCATGGCGTATCATGCTACCTGTTCCTAGGCAATCTCATGTCACACACACCCAAGTGAGGGAATGGGACCTGCCACACTGCATGTGGAGCACTCTGGGCACAAGGCCCCCTCCCGAACCAGTGGAGACTCAGATTCACCACCTCAGTCTTTGGCAGGATGAAACACTCTGGGCACAGGGCCCCCTCCAGAACCAGTGGAGAATCACCTCCACTACCTCAGTCCTTGGCAGGATGAAGCACTCTGGCCACAGGGCCCCCTCCAGAACCAGTGGAGACTCACCTCCACTACCTCAGTCCTTGGCAGGATGAAGCACTCTGGGCACAAGGCCCCCTTCAGAACCAGTGGAGAATCACATCCACTACCTCAGTCCTTGGCAGGATGAAGCACTCTGAGCACAAGGCCCCCTCCAGAATCAGCGGAGACTGTTATCCACTTGAGAGACTGTGGCTTTGCACTCCCCAGGATAAAGCAGTGGGCAACCCACCCACTTGAAAGACTTGAGAGACTGTGGCTTTGCACTCCACAGGATAAGGCAGTGGGCAACCCACCCACTGGAAAGACTTGAGAGACTGTGGCTTTGCACTCCACAGGATACAGCAGTGGACAACCCACCCACTGGAAAGACTTGTGAGACTGTGGCTTTGCACTCCCCAGGATAAAGCAGTGGGCAACCCACCCACTGGAAAGACTTGAGAGACTGTGGCTTTGCACTCCCCAGGATAAAGCAGTGGGCAACCCACCCACTGGAAAGACTTGTGAGACTGTGGCTTTGCACTCCCCAGGATACAGCAATGGGCATGGAGCCCCCTCGAGGAGCAGTGGCGTCGTGCGTTCATCCGGCTGAGGTGCCCCCCCTCCCCTTCCACCTGAGGTGCCTGTTTATTTTCGATCTGATGCCCCTACAGTGTTCTCTCCATTTCGAGTCAGGTATCTTGTGTGGGCTTCGCCCATGCATTTTGGGACCACTGGTCCACGGACAATGATTGGTACACTATCCGGACTTGTGTAGTTGGTGTACATATTTGTATATACTTATTTTTGAACTTTCACTATCTAATTTTTCATGATTACAATCGTTACAATCATTTAATTTTCTCCTTGCGTTCTTCCAGGGGGCGGGGGGTGTACCTGTAATGTTACTGCATGTATTTGTGTGTATGGGGTGGGGGGTGAGGGTGGGGGTGGGGGTATTGCGTGCTGCATGTGTGTGTCACTCTCTTTTCCCTCCCCCTTCCCCTGTGTTGTAAGTGCAGTACTCACCATGGTCGTGGACGGCGTCTGTCTTGCTCCTGATAGAGCAGGAGGAAGGCCAGCATAGGCAGTACGTGTAACTTGGTCTCCATAGTGTCCTGGTTCCTCGTTGGGTGTCGAGAGGTGAGTGGTTTCCCATCTGTGTACTGTTTCTGCCATGCTTTTGATAGCGTTGGTTCCGCACCGGAGAAGGTGGTGGATTGGCCTCTTGTAATACAGTGGGCGGTACTTTGTTCTCCGCCTGTCTGTTGGCGGTTACCGCCGCAGTGTTTGTTTCTACTGTCGTGGCGTTCGGAGTGTTAAAGTGGCTGTCTATGTTGGCGGATTCCGCCATGGTTGTTATTCCATTTTTTTTCCGTCGGCCTGTTGGCGGTATTACCGCTGCTTTACCAACAACCGCCAGGGTTGTAATGAGGGCCAAAATCTCTTACAATGAAAGCAAATTGACCTTCAGAGAACCACCAAAATGCAATTTTAAAATTATCTACAATTCAACCCTATTTCCTGCAAAGTCCCCCTTCACAAGTACATCCTCCCATTTACTGACAAATATAACTTTAATTTGATCACCAAAGATCATAAAATTACACAATTAAAACAACAACAATATGCTAAATAAAAAAAGCCATACAGATCAGACAATCAAAAATACAAACATTATAAGATGAAGTTACAACAATCGCATACAAAACATACCCATAGTCCATTCTTCTGCTGTGGAAATAGGCCTATACTGTACAAATTAGTGATAAAGTGCACATTTTTCATATGAGCTTAGACAGCTAATCTTTTTAGAACCTAAAAACAAGTGCAAAATGTCAAGGATCAAAAAACCTATTTAATAAATATAGGATGTTTGATTACTCTCTAGCTTGAATAGCCTGAGTTTGAGATAGAGCCACAATTATAGTTGTGTTAGTGCTGAAAATCCAATAAGCCCCACTATGTCAGCCTGTGCCCAATTTTCTTTGATATCCATAAGCTGGCCAAAACAATAGTATATGTTGTATTGAATAAGATGCCCCTTCACAAACAGGACACTCGTCTAGCATGGGTGATACATTAACCCACTTACTGCAAAATGATCTTGTGAGTAGGGATTTATATCTAAATTGCATATACAATTTACGCGGAAGGATTATTTTAATGACTATGTTCTCATACAAAGGAAATGCTTTAAAATCAATAAACTCCTCAGCAATGATCCTTTACAGCTGCAAATGGTTTGGAAATACATATTCCCAGTACAAGGCTTTTATAGCTGCACTGGGGAGTAAATGTAATTCCTCTGTGCATACCCAGAATCACTCCAGGCCAAATTTCCCCAATAATGCTTTAACAAAACTCAACCACTGAGTTTTCCAAATAGAGGTAGGGGACATAAAATCACTTGAGCACTCTTGATATTCTTCTAAAGCAGTTGTGGTCATAAGTGATGCCAATACATCAAAGGCCTGAAATCAACTTTCTGTGCAATATTCTTGTTTGCCACATCCAAGTACACAGAATTTAATAGAGTACTCAGTGAGAGTGCAAAAAGGATCTTATAAAATTGTTTTCTACCACTGCCAGTATGTTGATATTTGCACCCCCCAAATTTTGAGCCATACACGGCTGCCCCAGAGCCTTAACATTATATGGTCCAAGGTTAGGGTAATTATCCTAGAAACAGTCTTTTTACGAATCTTAGATATATTCACAAGTAAGTGCTACTAAAGTTACTTTAGATTTTTGCATTTGTTAATCCCAGTTTAAATATGGGGTTGATTTTATCCCCAAGTAGTCAGAGTTAGAAACCAATTCAATTGGGACCTCTTCCACATATATTTTGCATTGACTGTTCTTTGACTTTGCAGGGTTAATGATCATGTATTTAGTTTTTGAGCTATTTAGTTCCAATCTGGGCTCTGTGTAGAATGCATTAACATTAGTCAGTAGCTGCTGTTGTCATAGGACTGTTGTCATGGGGATAAGAATGCTGGTTTTAGGTGGCAGCACCACCACGTGTGGGGGACT
This sequence comes from Pleurodeles waltl, assembly GCF_031143425.1. Taxonomy (NCBI): domain Eukaryota; kingdom Metazoa; phylum Chordata; class Amphibia; order Caudata; family Salamandridae; genus Pleurodeles; species Pleurodeles waltl. Next base: position 922,900,715 of record NC_090439.1, on the reverse strand, counting down.
GAGTCAAACCCACATAGTCTGGCAGCTGTCGGCCTAAACCTTTCAGCTAGCTAGCAGCTCCTCACCCAAACTCAAAAGTAAAGTTGATTTGTGATAGCCTGATGCATGACATTCAGACTCCTCAGGGAAGTTGTGATGGAACCGATCTTGCCCCTTTCTCTCAGTTACACAAGTCTCATATATGCAAAGACAACCAGAAGCAGGATTTGGTTCAATACATTTATTGAAGCAACTGTGTTCTATGTAAAAACACATGAACTAAAATTGAAGATAAAACACAACACTATGATCATAATGACCAGGAATGTGAAGCAGATTAAAAGACCCAACATTGTCACACTAGTGAATCTAAAATGCCTTCCTGCACTACTAAAAATCTGCATGAGAAAGTTAGCAGTGTTAGCCCTAATCTGCCCATTCTAGGCCCATATTTATACTTTTTGATGCACAACTGCGCCAACGCAGTTGTGCGTCAAATGTTTTACCGCCGGCTAACGCCATTCCAACGCACCATGCGGGCACCTTATTAATGGAATGACGTTAGCCGGCGCTGCGGACTGGTGTGCGTCCAAAAAAATGACTCACACCAGGCAGCGCCGGCGTATGGGAAAATGGGGGTTGTGCGTCAAAAAATGGTGCAAGTCAGGTCTGAGGCAAAATTCAGGCATCAAACCGGATTTGCGACATTTGTTTTTACGCCCAACCTCCATTGGCATGACTCCTGTCTTAGCAAAGACAGGAGTCATGCCCCCTTGCCCAATGGCCATGCCCAGGGGACTTGTGTCCCCTGGGCATGGTCATTGGGCATAGGGGCATGTAGGGGGGCCCAAATCAGACCCCCCCTATGCCACAAAAAAAATCGGAAAAAAATACTTACCCGAACTTACCTTTGCTTCCCTGGGATGGGTCCCTCCTTCCTTGGGTGTCCTCCTGGGGTGGGCAAGGGTGGCAGGGGGTGTCCCTGGGGGCAGGGGAGGGCACCTCTGGGCTCCTTCCGAGCCCACAGGTCCCTTAACGCCTGCCCTGACCCAGGAGTTAAAAAACGGCGCACATCAGGCTGTGCGCTGTTTTTTAAGGCCCACCCCCTCCTGTGCGTCAAAATGACGCCAGAGTATAAATAAGGGGCACAGGCCTTAAAGTCATTTTTTGGAAGGGAACGCCTACCTTGCATATAATTAACGCAAGGCTGGTTCCCCCTTCCAAAAAATGAAGTACATGGTGGAATTTTGACGCCCGCGGGGTCGGACGTCAAAGTATAAATATGGGGCAGGGTTTGCGCCAATTGTGCGTCAAAAATTTTGACGCACATTTGGCGCAACCAGAGTATAAATATGCCCCCTAGTCTCTGCAAGGAAGCCCCATCCCCATGCCTGAATATTAAGCAGGGGTTCACCTGTTGGTCCACTGGCAGTCCTCCCAAGTGGATGGAGGGAGGAGGCAAAGTTCAGCAGAGCTGCATTGACATGGTATAGCATGAGATGAATGGCTGGAATGTCCCCTTTAACTGTTTTGTGGCAGTGTGTTGTTTTATAACAAAATGTATTGTTGTTCTGACACCTGCCCAGATTTGATAATGTGTCTTCTCTATGTAAGGTAGATATTTTACTCTTGGACAGGCAACACTCAATAAATTATCATGATCAGACTTGGGCACATCACAAGATGAAATGTCATGCAAAAGAACTAATAATAAATTCTGCGTAAAAAGGCAGCTGATAAAAATAATAAAACATGTCCACTAAAATGAAGCCATAGTAAAATATAAAAAATGAATAAATGAAAGAAACAAGGTAAAAGAGCACAGGCCAAAGGCCCAGAGCTAAAATGAGTGTGCCCAAGCAAAGCGCTAAATTAACCTCATGACCCCCTCCCCATTGCCGGTGTAGGACTGCAGAGGTCCATTCTAAAATAATCTTACGCTAAAATCACTACTCCTGAACTACTATTTAAAAGCAGGCTAGAAGGTATACTAAGGGCCTCATTACGAGTTTGCTGGTTGGACGGCCAGACCACCATGTTGGCGGTCCCAAAAAGACTGCTGAGCTGGTGGTCCCCAGACCACTGTATTACAATGCAAGCAGGCAGGCCGCCAACTGCCAAGCAAAAAAGGGCAGACCGCCAGCGGCGCAGCAGCTCGTATGTAGACAGTCTGCCAACAGTCTGCCAACCATCGAGCCTAATACAATCACACAGTTGCCATGGCAGCAGTCAGCAAATGTCGGTTGACCACCACGGTCAGCAAATTGAAAGACACCTGCATATTGGAGGAATTAAAAAACAACAGTGCTGACTCACATTTCTCCAGTGGACACACCTGCAAAGCATACTATAAAACACACCCCTACACTGACCACAATCCTTTGTATCACTACTAGATAGTAGAAAACCATGGCCACTATTTTTTGAAAGTTTCATAGATTAGGCACCCCTTTTTTCACCATCAAATATAACACCTTGCACACATTTTTGTCCATTCACTTCCTATTGCACGTCCCCTGTTAAGTAAGTCCCTGTACCCACTTTTTTTTATTTCAAGATGTCACTGTCCAAAAATCTCCATTTCTTTGAAGATGAGGTGAGAGTCATGGTGGATGAAATCATAAGAGAAGAGCCATAATTGTTTGGAGCACAAGACCAGCACACTCCTCTCAGTAGGACACTGGAAATGTGGGACAGGATAGTCGACAGAGTGAATGCTGTAGGCACCACCCTGAACACAAAGGAGGACATTAGGAAGAAGTGGTATGACCTCATGGTAAGGTCCATTCTCTGTTCTCCAAGGAGCAGCCGAAGGCCAAGAAGACTGGTGGTGGCCCTCAAAATTCCCCATTACAACTCTTTCCCTCAGAGGAGAATATCCTGGTCAACCTGCATTCTGAAGGCTTGACAGGACTACCTGGAGAGTAGAGTCTGGTAAGTTACAACACAAAGAAAGTCACAAAAATGCAATGTCATGCATGCTCACTGCTCACCTTTTGCCACTGTCTTGTACATGTTCTTTACCAACATTCAATACCAAGAATATGGGAGTTTAAGCACTGTCATTGTGTATCATTGGACCCAACATCACAGCTACCAATGCCCATCACTTGCCATATGTCCAAATGATGCCTGTAAAGCTCACTATACCAAAAACACATTCCAGAATTCATGGTATGTCTCAAAATGTACATGTATTCCCACATCAAATGCAGCCTGCATACAGATATATATTATCCAACATTTGTCAAGTGTTGGGGAGTAGGAGGGACCTTACTGCAACTACCCAGAGGCATGGTTTCTCTAAATCCAAACACCAGCACATTGTTCACTAGTCCAAATATACATGTTTGTGAACCACCAAAATGGCGTGCTCACCTGGGACCATACCATTTGTCTAGTGTTGGGAATTAGAGGGACTGACCTGACTGCAAAGCCCAATAGGGCCTTTTGTTGTAACATCAGACACCAGCTCTTGGTCACTTGCCCCAATTACCCCTGTGTCTGCACTCTCAGTTTAAGGTTACTCACCTAGGAGGATACAATTTGTACAGTGTGTGTAGTAGAAGGAATGATCTGACTGCGACTCCCAGGATGCCCTGTCGTTGTGACACCAAACACCAGCCTAGTGGTCACTTGGCCCAAAACAACTGCTAGTGAGCTCCCACATGAGGTGTGCCCACCTCAGAAAATACCATTTGTGCAGTGTGTGTAGTAGAGTGAGTATTCTGACTGCAGCTCTCCGGAGGCCCTATTGTTGTGACTCCAAGCACCAGCCCAATGGTCACTTGTCCAAATACACTTTTTTTCCAAGTCTTAATTGCAGTTTACTCACCTGGGTGTATACCATTTGGCTAGTATTGGAAAATATAGAACGATACCTGACTGCTAAGCCCGATAGGCCCTATTGTTGTGACTCAAAGCACCAGCCCACTGGTTACTTGTTTAAATATTTCTGTTTGTGAACTCTCACTTGAAGTGTACTCACCTTGAAGTATACCATTTGCTTAATGTTGGGAAGTAGAGAGAGATACCTGACAAGCCCAATAAACAATGTTTTTGTGACTCCAAGAAGCAGTCCTGTGGTCACTTTTCCTTTCCAAATACCTTTGCCCAAGTTTCTATTGAAATTTACGCACCTGAGAGTAACCAAGATACAGATCATGCTCAACTCAGAGACGTGTCTGTCTACTTAGCTCCATCTTGACTTGCTAACCCAAGATGTAACTATTGAGGACAGGAAGGATACCTTACCCAGTGTATTCATCAAGTATTCCTAAGGCCTCAGGATGCATCCCCAGAATGGTATTGGCAGCAGACACATTGACACAGCACTGTGAACATGATGACTCCAGTCACATATAGAACAAAGTCTTGGATTTGTCTGCATCCCCCTCAACTAGGCCTCCAAATTGTCAATGCCATATGTTGCCTCTCCACTGTGTTGGCTGCACTGGTGGTAAGATGTCATTTTCATTCCATCATCCTAAGTGCAACCGATCTGCACATCTCTTCAGCTGCTTGAGTCAAATAGGTCTGGTATGCTTCACACATGTCATGCCAAATCACCCAATGCCTTGATTACTTAGCACATTTGGATTACCTACAGCTTTACTTGGTCTAAGTTCTCTGCTTAGTGTAATACAAAACCTTTGGAATTTGATGTCACAATTCAACCAGTAACAATGTATGTCTCTCATCAACAAGTTGCTCTGCTGCGAGGCACATAGAGGCCACAGAACAGACTGACACTACCCCACCTGAATGAAGCCCCCAGTGATGACAACACTCCTGGATTTGAGACAGTAGATGAAGGTTCTGGCCCATCTGTGCAACCTGGTCAACCGGCAACAGTGAGTCTCACTGTGCCCACAACATCACCTCACAGCCCTGTTGCATCAACATGACAGGAAACCATTTGCCCCCAGCCAGCGTACCTAGCATGGTTTCCATCATCTTGTCCCTCCCCAGGCTGGATCCTGAGGTGCAGCTCCACACTACAGACACTGAGATTCTAGGACCCAGTTTGAGAGGACACCCTGTGGCAAGAGCACAGGCTTGTGGGGGTAGGGTGAGTGGTAGGGATGCTGTGGGGCAGCAGAGTGAGGCCAAAGGGTCTGTTTTCGGCCAGGGCACTATCAGCCACTTATGGGGGTCTATCAGGAGTCCCAAGGTGTGATGGGCCAGGTGTTGACCAAACTCAGAAAATCAAGCAGCTACAGAGGGACATGCATAGGGACATTTGTGAACAGATGAAGGCCCACAATTCTAACATGGCCTCCCTAACAGGGGTTCTGATGAACGTGCACACAACACTGAGCAGATCTTTTCAAAACCAATCTTCCCCTTCCTTTGGCTCATCAAGAGCAAGCCCATTGAAATCAGCGCCAAACACTGGAATAGAGGCCCTGCCAGAGGAACAACCAGCCACAGACACCTCTGCTTCTGTAGCAGCTGATTCCCCCCGACAAGCACGGATGTACAGCAAAGAATCCAGGGGGTGCAGATGGCAAGCCACCTCACACAAACACATACATACAAGATTCTGGTCAAACATTTAATTACAGTGTTCAGCACATGGGCTGTCTATTTGTCTGAACAATTGCAAATCATATATATTTGACTCATACTGAGTAAATAAACATATTTACAGGTACAGACCTCCAGACCACGGAAGGAAGGGATTTGACAGACATTGGCCCTCATTACAACATTGGCGGTAAAAGCTGCTTACCGCCGTGCAGAAGACTGCCATCACACCGCCGCAGCCGCGGAAATCCGCCACAGCTATTATGACCCACAGCACGGAATCCGCCAAAATTCAGACACCCACACAAGTCCGCCACACCAAAGGTCAGTGATAAACTGGCGAAAACAAAACCTCCACCATCATGCCAACAGAAATACGCCCACACTATCACGACACAAATCCACGTGGTGGTCTTTCAACCACGGTATTCCATTGGCGGTGCACACCGCTGCGCTCAAAATACACACACACATACAAAACACAGCCACATTGCACAATTCAAAATACACACACCTGATACGCATACACACACCACTCCCACACACCCAATACAATATAAAACACACACCCACATCACCCACAAACCCCTATGAACACAATTGAGAAAGAAGCACAGAGAGAGACACCACCATCAACAATACTAGCATCCACAGGCATACCAGACCATCACCCAAATAACTTCCACGCACCTCACACAACACCCCACTACATATCAGCACACTTATCACCACACACACCACCCCACACATCACCCACACCACCCCATGGCATGGCAAAGACACCCCAGGTTCTCGGAGAAGGAGCTCAGGGTCATGGTGGAGGAAATCGTCCGGGTAGAGCCACAGCTATTCGGATCACAGGTGCAGCACACCTCCATTGCAAGGAAGATGGAGCTATGGCGAAGAATAGTGGACAGGGTCAACGCAGTAGGACAGCACCCAAGAAATCGGGATGACATTAGGAAGAGGTGGAACAACCTACGGGGGAAGGTGCGTTCTGTGGTCTCAAGACACCACCTTGCGGTTCAGCAGACTGGCGGCGGACCCCCACCTTCTCCCCCACAACTAACAACATGGGAGGAGCAGGTCTTGGTGATTCTGCATCCTGAGGGCGTCGCAGGAGTAGATGGCGGAATGGACTCTGGTAAGTCAAATCTTAACTATTACATCCCCCACCCTACCTGCATGCCATCACATACCCCCACCCTCACCCCCATCACTCCAACTCCTCACAAATGTCCCAACATCACAAACCACACATCCCAACACCAAGCCCTGCATGCAACACCAAAGCATGGACACCCATCACCAAAGCATGCCCACTGCACAAACCCATACACCCCCCTAAACCATCATCACAGAAGGTCCCACACAGGAATGCAAGCACTGGGGTACACGGTCACCCACCCATTGCACACCATGGCACACACAGATGTAATAAACATCCTTTTATACCCCTGCAGGAACCCTACCCAATGTCACCAGACAGGAGGTTCCACACATGTCCACACCAAAAACAGAAGAGGCCCACAGTGATGACAGCAGCTCTGTCCAACTGGATCTAGATGACCAGCCCGGCCCATCTGGGACCTCGGGACAGTCGGTTCCCATCACACAGTCACAGGCCACTACAGAGCTTCCCCCCTCTGGAAACACCAGCACAGCACCCACCCAGCGGGCCCATACCTCTGTCCCCAGGACACATCAATCAGCAGTGTGTCCACCACTACAGGGAACCCAGGCTAACCCACCACCCCAACAACAACAGGGACCTGGGGGCAGTGGCAGTGGGTACACGGTCCAGGGGACGGAGGCCCAGGCACATAGGGGAACTGGGAGGGCTGCTGTACGACAGGGGGAGGACAGGCCAAGGGAACCCACTCTCCATGAGGCCCTCTCCTCCATCTTGGGAGACTACCACCACTCCCAGGAGACAATGGCAATGGTACTGGCAAAGTTTCAGGAGACCCAGCGCCTCCAGGAGGAACAGTATTTGGGCTTCAGGGAGGAACTCAGAGCCTTCAATTCCACCCTGGGAACCATGGTAGGGGTGATGAAGGAAGTACTCAACACCAGGAGGGACACTGTGGCACAACAAGGGGCCCCTGACACTAGCATGGACGATGAACTGCCCACCACCTCCGCCGGCGCTGGTGGACAGGAGGCACTGCCACAGGACCACCACACCAGCACCCCACCCCCTGCAGAGGGAGAACCACCCCGCAAACGGTCCCTGAGATCCAGGACAAAGACAGAGAACGATGCCAAGACCCCCGCCAAGAAATGAGACCACCCTGAATGTCATCCTTCTGTCCAACTTTGTCACCCTGTCCATCCTTAAACTGCCCCAGCTCCACTTCCTATGCCCATTTGGGCAATGCACCTGTGAGTCTGGACTCTGCCATGGACATTCCTGCACCATCACCCCTCACCATTTTGCAACCCCCTCCAATATTTTGCACTTAAATAAACACCCTTGAAGCACAAAACAAGCTGGAGTCAGTCTGTGATTTCGGAATAGTGTATTAGCAATTACTGTGGCAAAAAGCTCTTTCAATTGTAATATCAACATACCTATGTCACACAGCTCTAGTCTATGAGGAATCAAAGCAAATGTCACACAGTGGGACCCACATCTGTGAAATCGTAAGGGAAAGTCAAAACTCAGTGACCATACACTGGGGGAAAACGACAGACAGTAGAGAGGTAGTAGTGTTAAAGTACATGTAGTAGGCAGGTTTGTATTCTTACCTGTGTCTCACTGGAAATATTGCAGGATCACTGAGTCCCTGTTGTCCATGTCCTCTTCTTCTGCTTCCTCGTCTTCACTGTCCACAGGCTCCACAGCTGCAACAACACCGCCATCTGGACCATCCTCCTGCAGAAAAGGCACCTGTCGTTGCAAAGCTAAGTTGTGAAACATACAGCAGGCCACGATGATCTGGCACACCTTCTTTGGTGAGTAGAATAGGGATCCACCTGTCATATGGAGGCACCTGACCTGGCCTTCAGGAGGCCGAAGGTCCGCTCGAATATCCGCTTTGTTCGCCCATGGGCCTTATTATAGCGTTCCTCTGCCCTTGTCCTGGGATTCCTCACTGGGGTCAGTAGCCATGACAGGTTGGGGTAACCAGAGTCACCTGCGAATGGCGAGGGACAAGTGTTAGACACACACTTACCTGTAGGGATAACCCCAGACACAGATAACCATTCTGACTGTCTTTCTTCCAGGTGCTCACCTAATAGCCACACACGGTGCCTCTGGAGTTGACCCATCACATAGGGGATGCTGCTATTCCGCAGAATGTAGGCGTCATGCACTGAGCCAGGGAACTTGGTATTCACATGGGAGATGTACTGGTCTGCCAAACATACCATCTGCACATTCATTGAATGATAACTCTTCCGGTTTAGGTACACCTGTTCACTCCTGCGGATGGGGGAAAGAAGCCTCATGTGTCCCATCTATGGCACCTAAGATGTTGGGGATATGTCCCAGGGCATAGAAATCACCTTTCACTGTAGGCAAATCCTCAACCTGAGGGAAAACGATGTAGCTCTGCATGTGTTTCAGCAGGGCAGATAACACTCTGGGCAACATGTTTGAAAACATAGGCTGGGACATCCCTGATGCTATGGCCACTGTTGTTTGAAATGACCCAGTTGCAAGGAAATGGAGCACTGACAGCACCTGCACCTGAGGGGGGATTCCTGTGGGATGGCGGATGGCTGACATCAGGTCTGGCTCCAGCTGAGTACACAGTTCCTGGATTGTGGCACGGTCAAGCCTTTATGTGATGATCACATGTCTTTCCTACATTGTCGACAGGTCCACCAGCGGTCTGTACACCGGAGGATGCCGCCATCTCCTCACATCTCACAGCGGACGGTGCCTATGAAGGACAACAGCGAGCACAGAGTCAAACAACTCAGAGGTACGTACCCACAGCTTACACAGAACATGAATCATAATCCGAAAAGTGGCCTGTATGTGTGTTGAGTCTAGGCCTAGGTATGTGTGACACAGTTAAAAATGAAGCCATGTGGGCCCCTGAAATGGCGGCTGCCTGACCTCTAAAGTGGGACAATGGGATGTAAGGTAGCTGCGCTGGCGTTGTACACTGTCGGTGGTAGGCGGTCGAAGACCGCGGCGCAATGCTGCATTGGTTAACATTGGACCCTATGGGTCACAGGAGCCAATGACAATGTATGCCAGAAGTGACCGTACGCACCGCCGTGGACGTGACGCCATTTTCTATCTGTTCAATCACTCGATATCTGATCTTTGACAGGAGAGGACCTACACTGCAAGTGCTGCTGTGACCTCGGTCTGGAAGAGACAATGGCTCGAGTGTCTGGGGAAAGGGCCCCTGCCTTCATATTGGAGGAGTTGGAGAAACTAGTGGACGGGGTTCTCCCCCAGTACACGCTACTCTACGGTCCTCCAGACAAACAGGTAAGTACACTGGGAGCATGCTGTATGGGCTATGCCTGTGTGGAGTGAGGTGGATGTGAGAAGGTGGGGGGAGATTGCGGCGTGCATGAAACGACAGTGAGTGCATGTGTCACATTGCAAGGGCAGGGATGGGGGCCAATGACTGTGACGGTGCAGTTGGTAATAAGTTTTTCTTCCCCCTGTAAAATTCATGTAGGTCAGCGCCCACCAGAAAAAAGATATTTGGCGTGCCATCGCCAAGGACATCCAGACCCTGTGGGTCTACCACAGACATAGCACCCACTGCCGGAAAAGATGGGGGGACATTCGCCGCTGGAGCAAGAAGATGACGGAGGCGCAGCTGGGGATGGCCTCCCAACGTGGACCCCCCTGATGTTCAGGATCCTGGGGGTGGGGTAGCCGGAGTTGGATGGGCATTTGAGGGCATCACAGCAGCCACAAGGGGGTGAGTACACTCTCATCCTGCTGATTTTGTGCGCAGTGGAGGTGTCTGGGTGGGGGAGGTGGGCTGTGGGTTTCCCTAGGCCAGGGCGAGTTTAGTAGGCAAGGTCCCTCCGTAAGGCAGGCAATGTGGTACCCCACCCCACCTCTGTAGAGTGCCATGTACACCTAGTCATGCCCCTGTGTCATCCATGTGTGCAGATGTCATCCATAGCCTAGTAGGCCATTTCCCAGGGATTGAACAGTGGAGCCCAAGAGCGCGGCGTAGTGCAGGGGTCTTCTGTGTCTGTCGTGTCCGCCAACGGTAGCGGTAATGTATGCACTGAACATGTCTTTCTTCTGTCATCCCCCCCTTTTTGTGGTCTACCTGTTCTTGTGTGCATTACCATCATCAGGCGGAGGAGCAGTGGCACCGGAGCACGAGGGAGCTGCATCCCACATGGCCCTGGAGGGCGACACAACGGACTCGGAGTTCACCAGTGGGACGGAGGGCGAGGGGAGCTCCACGGCGGGGACAGGACCTGACACCAGCGACACAGACTCGTCCTCTGATGGGAGCTCCCTTGTGGTGGTGGCAACATCTGTGCCCTCCACATCTACAGGTATAGCCGCCACCACCCCTACCAGCACCACCCTCCCAGCAACCCCTCAGCCTTTGCCCTGTGCCCGCTCATCCAGGAGGGTGGGTATCACCTTCGCCCCAGGCACCTCAGCCCCTGCCCCAGTCACCCCTGCTGCCCTCATTGAGGAGGCCATTGACCTCCTCAGGTCCCTCACTGTTGGGCATTCCTGGAGGGCATTCATTCTGGTCAGGTGGCCCTTCAGCGAGCTTTTCAGACTCTGGCCTCAGCACTGATGGCAGCCATTCTCCCTGTCTCTAGCCTCCCCCCTCCAACTTCCTCCACCCAGACCCAATCCCCTGTGCCCCAGCCTATCCCAAGCACACCTTCAGACCAGCATGCACACACGTCAACACACAAGGGAAGCTCAGGCAAACCACACATCCCACAGGCACTCACGCAAGCATCACATCCATGCAGACACACCAACATCCACTGCCTCCACTGTGTCACCCTCCTCCTCATCTCCCTTCTCCCTCCCAGTCTCATCTACACTCACACCTGCATGCACTACATCTACACCCACTACTACCATCACCAGCACACCCACCAACACACCCCGCTCAAGTGCAGTCACCACCCCACTACCATTCACACGTCCCCTGTGTCCTCTCCCAGTGTGTCTGTGACGCCACCTCCCAAGATACACAAACGCACACACACACCCACCCAACAGCTATCCACCTCACAACAGTCTCCAGCGCAGGCACCTTCACCCAAAGTCACCAAACGAACACCTCCTACAACCACAACCTCTTCCTCCACTCCCAAACCCCCTCCAGCTACCCGTCCCATTGTCTCCAAAAAACTTTTCCTGTCCAACCTTGACCTCTTTCCCACACCTCCCATACCCCGTCCGTCTCCTAGGGCCCGACTCTCCAGGTCCCAACCTAGCACCTCAGCCACATCACCGGGACCAGTGGTGCCTGTAGTCACCGGAATCTGGAGTGCACCAGCCACCAGGGCAGCCATTGTGGCACGGAGCCACAGCACAGACAGTCCCCTACCTGTCAAGCATCAAAAGTTGGCCAGTGCCCGGCAGGAGAGGGGGAAGACTCCAGCCACCATAGCCGCTCCCATGGGTCCCGGTGGGAGTGTGGAGCCAGCTGCAACACTTTCCAAGGTGGGGAATTTCCAGAAGAAACCCGGAAAGTCTGGGAAGAGCAGCATGGCGGAGGAGACCGCCATCATCCCGCTGCCCAGGAGGCCATCATCCCCGCTCCCCAGGAGGCCATCGCCATCATCCCCGCTGTCCAGCAGGCCACCACCATCATCCCCGTTCCCCAGGAGGCCACCTGCCCTGCTGCCGAGGAGGCCACCGCCAGCACAAGCCCCACTGGGCTAGAGAGGACTGCCAGCACAGGCCCCGCTGGGACAGAGAGGACCGCCAGCACAAGCCCCGCTGGGACAGAGAGGACCGCCAGCACAAGCCCTGCTGGGACAGAGAGGACCGCCAGCACAAGCCCTGCTGGGACAGAGAGTCACTGCAAAGGACCCCGTCGCCTCAAGCACCGCAGGACAGGGCACCGCCGCTCCAAGCACCGCTGAACAGGGCACCGCCACCTCAAGCACCGCTGAAGAGGGCACCACCGCCTCAAGCACCGCTGAACAGGGCACCGCTGCCTCAAGCACCGCTGAACAGGGCACCGCCGCCTCAAGCACCGCTGAACAGGGCTTTGCACTCCCCAGGATGGAACAGTGGGCAACCCACTCACTGTTTAGACTTGAGAGACTGTGGCTTTGCACTCCCCAGGATTGAACAGTGGGCATGTGGCCCCCTCAAGGATTTGGCGTTGTGCACTCAACCTGCTGAGGTGCCCCCCCTTTCCCTCCCCCTGAGCTACCTGTTTTCTTGCTCTCTGATGCCCCTGCAGTGTTCTCTCCGTCATGGTCGGGGATCTTGTTTGGGCTTCGCCCATACCGTGTGGGCCCAGTGTTCCACAGACTTCATTGGATCACTACCTGGACTACTAAGCTTGGTGTAGATTTTGTTTATGGTGTATATATATATATTTTTGCGTACTTGATTTTAATATGTTACAATGGTTACACTCATTTCCTTTTGTCTTTCCATTCTTCCGGGGGGGTTGGAGGATGTAACTATTATGTATAAATATGTATTAGTGTGTGTGTTGTAGTGGGTGAGGGTGGGAGTGTTGCGTGTGTGTCCCCCTGTTTTTTCCCTCCCCTCTCCCCTGTGTTGTAGGTGCAGTACTCACCGTTGTCTTCGCCACCAGCGTTCGTGCTCCTGGTAGAGGAGCAAGAAGATGAGGGCTGGCAGGATGTGCAGCTCGGGTTCCATGGCGTCCAGATTCCTCGTGGGGTCTGTAGAGGTGAGCGTTTTCCCTTCGAAGTCTTGTTTCCGCCGTGTTTTTGTCCGCGGTGAATCCGCCCCGGAAAAGGTGGCGGATTGGTAGGTTGTGATACTGTGGGCAGTACTTTGTCTTCCGCCTGTCTGTTAACAGTGACCGCCAAGCTGTTTGTCTGTACCGCTGTGGCGGTCGAAGTGTTAAAGTTGCTGTCTTTGTTGGCGGTTTCTGCCACGGTCGTAATTCCAATTTTTTTACCGCTGGACTGTTGGCGGTCTTACCATCGCATTAACACCATCCGCCAGGGTTGTAAGGACCCCCATTGTCCTGTAGAATAGGCAAACATTGAAGTGGATGATGTTACCAGCTTGAGCCTTGTCACATACCAAACCAAAGTCATCTAACATCACATACTCCAAGATTCAGACATGGCAGTACAACAGTTTCTGAACACAGGGTCATAATAATCCAATGCTCATGCATCTGGCAGTATGACACAAGCATATGTCAGTGTTTCGGCACAGGTACTGTGGCCTACAATGATGAAACACATTTACAGCTATAAACAGGTCATACAAAAAGAGTGTTTAGCCAATATGAATGGGAACTGACTTTGTTGTGGTCTAGGACTAGATATCTTTTGACCACATGATGCATTAGGCCCAACAAACAACACAAAACAAGTCCAATGGGCACCTCTGAACTTCCATCCAAATACTGTGCAAGCTATCTTGACACAGGTCTCCCACACCTAAGCTCTGTGACCTACATTACCTGGAACAATCCATGTCCATTTCATATGTCAGAACAGCATCACATACCTGCCAATGTCGCAACTTTGAAATGCCCGCATGAAGATGTCATGGTGAAGGTGTCTATACAAATGACAGAACAATAAGTGTAGGCTTGAAACCATACATATGACACAAGTCATATAGCAAGGATCTGGTAGACAAAGTACATTGCAAGAAATCTGACACAAATCTGACACAAACAAATCAACATCTTTAAGGGGGAGATGTGTCAAAAGCTAGCTCCTCAAACAGCCTTTGGTTGATTTGTGCAGAGTATCAGCTCCCTAACTGTTTAAAAAAAACACTAAACTCCACACATTTTCACAACTACAGTTTATTGTACAGTCACAGTCATGACATTACATGGCATACACTCATGAGAAGTAGCTGTGGATGAGATCTTCTCACTAGTCAGCTGCTTCCTCTTCACCACTATCATCTTCAGTTGACATTTCAGGATTATAACCCAGTAGCACTGCAGGCTTCGCCTCCTATGGGATGTACACGTTTTTCCGCTGCAGAACGATGTTGTGGAACATGCAGCATGCCACAGTGATCTAACAGACTTTCCCGGCTGAAAAGTGATGGCTCCACCAGTCCTGTCCAGTCAGCAAAATCTGGCCCTGAGGAGCCCAAAGGTTCGCTCCACTGCCTGCTGTGTTCTTCCATGGGTCTCATTGAAGCAGAATTCCTCTGGCATAGTTGGATTCCTCAGCAGGTGTAAATAAAGAATGGTTTGAATACGCTGAATCTCCTGTTAAGGAATGTGACAGAAGTGCAACAATGAGCACCTGATATTGCTCTCACACAATCATGACAGACGTAACTTACCAACTACCCAGGCCCTCTCTGGTTGCAGTTGTGGCATCAGCTGGGGTATGGTGCTGTTCCACATTGTAAAGGAATCATCAGCTGATCCAGGAAACAGGCACATTCATTTGTAGAGATCCGCCAAACAGACAACTTGCAAGTTGATGGAATGGAAATTCTTTCTATTGTGTTACACTTGTTCATAGGCCTGCATTGGCACCAAGCTAACGTGTACCACATGTGGGAGGCAGGCAAAACTGTAAAAGTCAGCCTTCAAATTGGCTAAATCTTCATGTTGGGGGAACCTAATATAAATGTCAATGTGTTTCAACATTTCTGAGAGGAAATCTCCCAACACCAAACTGAACATAGGTTAGGACATACCACCAGATAGGGCCGTTGTATGTTGGAAGGAACCTTGGCCAGGAAGTACAATACTGACATGACTTGAACAATGGGTGGTATGCAGTAGGGATTCCTGTTAGCTGGCATCAGATCTGGCTCCAACTGATGGCATACATTCACAAATGTTTGCCTATTCAGATGGTAGAGCTGGATGATGTGGTTTCTTCATGGTCTGAAGGTCTGCCAATTGATTGTAGACAGGAGGTTGACGCATCCTCCCTCTCCCAGGGTACCTATGTGTGGAAATACAATATTTGGAACATTAGTCAGTGTGTCCACAGCAACATACATGATGCATACCAACAATATCATGTGACAGAGCATTTCTGACTGTAAAAACAATACACCCAGTACCCATCACAGCTGTCAACTACGCAGGGGTCAAATGTGACCCCCATGATTGTCAACACATGTATCTACATGGATTTGGACGACACCCAACTACTTACTACTCAGTTGCCCCTTGAAATGTGACCTTTTTTGCAACCACAAAATATGCTGTCAGTAGTGGGGTACCGTGCACCGCCGTCATATGCCATCTTTGCCCTATAACACACTACACTGATTGCTATGCAGTCAGACCTACGCAACAAGACAGATTTAGTATGTTTGTGATGATCCTATACATATACTGTTGTTGTGACGCATTTCACAGGGCCATATACAGTATTTCAGACTGCCAAAATGGCAGATGTCTGACCTACTCCGCTGGACATCAGGAACCGCCCGCGTCTGCCAGCAGAAGCCATCCACGCAGTGGGTGGTACCAACCGCGGCAGACACAGCCATAGGCTAACAATGTTGCCTGTGGTGGTCGTAGCCCAATGGCTGTGTCTGTTGGCGGTCATGACCGTGTATGTGGTGTATACATACATGGTGTTGTGCAAAATCAGTAATTTCACTCCTGACAATGCTGTCAGCAGCACCTCCACAACTTCAGCTGCTGTGTGCCGTCTCAGGGAGCAATCATGCCTTGTCCAGCAGGTGAAAGGGCCCCTGCCTTCTCTCCAGAGGACCTTTTAAGCAAAGTCGTTCCACTCCATGTTGAGATCTTTGGCTCAGTAAAGGAGCAGGTAAGGTACCATTGACTCTGTTCAACACCATCCTGTCCCTCCTCACAGGCTACAATATGCCAGTTAGACCTCTTGTGTGCCTGTTGTTGCAGTTTGTGTGGCATCAATAGGATGCACATGGTGCAGGTATTAGAGACCAGTACTATTTAATGTGTTCATTCACATGGTGTTGTTTGAGGTTTTCTGAGGCCCTAGATCCTTCTTGTGTTTGGTGCACATTACTAGGCAATGAGACTTTACTGCTATGCAATTATTTTTTTGTTTCTGATGGTTTTAAATGATATGTATGTGCATGACTGCATGAGCTTTGTATGAATCTTGTCTGTGTCATTTGAGGATCTTGTAAGCAGTGTGTATCGTGCCACAGATATTTCTAGCTACACATCCAGCCTTGCCAAACCGTTGTCTGGAAGGCATATCATGACTCACTGTGCCCTTCAGGTTGCCACCCAAGCCACAGGCCACATTTCTGATGGGCGCATGATGTCATGCATCGAAGTGATGGAATGTGAGTGTCATGCAGGTTTTGTATGCTCAGCCTGCAGAGATAAGGACTGGTCAAATGTATCTCCCAGTATGGGACATACTCCAGGATGTGGGAGAGTCACTGTGACTATGCAACTGTGGCACTATGCCACTCCCTGTAGACCTGGCAATATGAGGCTCTAGTGGCATGACTTGGCCTGAATGCCTCATTCTATTGACTATATTAGGAATAGGTACTAAGGTGCATCACTGAACTAGTCCATATGTGCGTTTTGCATTGTTGTTAATGTGTTTTTGACTCACGTCAGGTCCCTTACTACCACAGCGCTGTTGTCACCTTCACATAAGTCATATTTGTGTCCCCCTATATCTCTGCGGTAGACCTTTCTACTTGAAGATCATAGGTCTCATGGGCAGATGTAAATGCCACGTTTTTGAAACAAAAGATCCTTCAGTCAGCTCAGCTTGTAAAAATTTACATTAGAAGAAACAATATGAGGGCATATGTCTTTTAATTTTATCTCTTGTGTGGGGGAAAAAAAGAGTATTTTCGGAACAAGTCAAACTTTGGAAAAGCAATACCATGTAGACGATGCTGGCCTTCATAGTACAACTGCCTTTATTGTTCAGCATCACATAGTTCCCATTGGAGAGCGCATGGAACGCTCAGCTTATCAAAGGGACATGAACAGGCTTCAGATAACAAGCTAAGTTCACTACTGCAGCATTACTAGCTCCGTGCAAGGTCAGCTGTTTACAAATGATCTAATGGCTCACAGAAGCCTCACATTCACTGCTGCTAAGAAAGACCTCCTTCATACTACTGAAACATTTGTACGTAAAGGGTAGCTCCCACACCTCATGATTGTAACTATCTCCTAGGCTCTCAAATCTGCTGACTGGAAAGTGTTTCAGGCACAAAGTAAACTGGAATGTTGAAATGGGCAGATTATTTACTCTGTGTATTGACCACACCACTTATGGAATTTCCCCCACAGTAAAAAAACTACTTTTGTACTTTTTTTATGTTAAGCATGATGTAAGTTGTTTCTTTCTTATCTGTTGTTTTTGTGTCAAATTAAATGTAGCAACCTATTGCAAGGGCATGTGGCCACTCTTAGAAACTTGTAACATTCAATCCAACTGCATAATGAACCTACATTGACTCTGTACACGATGTAAAAATGACATGCCATTTTGAATAATGTCAATTGAAGATGACACAATGGTAATTAGTGTGTAAATGTGCTTCAATAGTGTGTTTAAACCATTATCGGCAAAAGGTAGGGCTTTCTACAAATTTTCCTGATATATTTTCTTCAACAAGGCAGTGGTTTTCTTTTCGGAATGCTTCCAAATTCCATTATATAATTTATATTAGAAACACATTGTGCATGGTTTCCTAGGACCTAGCAAGGCATCTTGTAAGTCTATATCTCCTGACAGCAGACTAAGGTGTTTTTTAACAGCAGTTAGAGTGGAAGTTTGTAAGCATTGTTGACATAGTTTGCCCACGCTATATGTGTTGACAATACCAGGGTGTTGTGTTGGGGTGAACAAGAGTCAAGTTGACTCATTCTAAAACCCTGTGTGGAGTTCACAAAATGCACATGACAACCATTTGTGTCCACTGGCCACAATAACGATCTGTTAGGACCTGAAAATATTGAATTAAAGGTTCTGTTCTGGTCCCACCCATTGAGCTGTTCTTCGGTGACATTTGAAATCTTTTGCCATTTTTCTAATTTAGCTGGTGAGGGAATACTGGGTGCATCCAATTCCTTAATTTCCACCAAGCCTAAGCAACTGGTTTGTTGTACAGTTTCATTGAGAAATATAATTTGTAGTGGAATAATACATACTGTAAATAAAGCTTCCATACCATGTATTTGCCAATCTCTAGTTCCCCACACACTTTTTAAGTAAATCAACTTCAACCAATATCCATCCCCTTCTATAGCCAACTGAGAAACAAAGGAATCTTAATAAATCAATTTGGATTCACTTAACAAAATATTCCGAAATTCTGAAGGTGGCAATGTAAAATAATAAGATTCAGCATTTTGAACATCATGGCCAGTAAAATATGAAAACATTTTTACATATGTTTTTGAACTCCCCAATGGTGGGATTGGACAATGTTATCATTGTGTATAATTATAAACAGTTCTAGGGGTGCTAGTTTTGTGCTAAAAATAACATCCATAATGACCATTTCCCCATAACTTGTAGTTCTGTGATAAATATCTTCACTTTCCAATACAGTATAATATTCAAGCTTAGAAAGCATAGAATCAACTGTGTGTAAATTCCAGTCATCAGAAACAGTCATCAGAAACAACTCCTGGTGTTATAATATCATTCTTAGATACTTTTAATACATATGGAATTTTAATAATTTCCGTAGGACCAAAGATATCAAACTGTACTTTATCCCAAACAATCCCACCTGTAAACGGAACAGCTGAAATGTTCACTATGGACAAGTCTCTTCGGACCTTATATGAGGGCAGGTAAGGTTTTAAAACTTAATTTACCAGTTCAACAGCTTAGCGTTCAGGAAGATAGTGACCATGTATCAGCAGAAAGAAAGCAAGGACAAAACCAATCCAAAAAGAAAGTCAAGCAAAGTCAGAAATGTCCACAGATAATACCATGGATGCATCAAATAGTTGTTTATAAGTTTATGTTCTCTTGATACAGGTGCTGCAGAAGACACTGAAGAATTTGAAAATGATTCATTGATGTCGGCAAAATAACCAGAAGCAGTTTGTGCAAATACTGGAGCTGGTGTAGGTGAAGGAGAACTAGCAGATGTATCCCTTGGCAGTTCATAGTAAAGTATTCCATTTGTTTGAGTTGAATTTGAGTAATATAATTCAAAGTTTTGGACATTACTTGATGTTGAAGTGGTGAAAGGATCTAATGATAGATTATTTTCCACCCTCTTCATGCACAGGGAAGAATCTTCATTGTTGTTTAATGCTTGTAGAGGGGTATCCTGAAAGGTAGTAAGAGGGGTACAGGAACTACCTTGTGCTCTACTGTGTAACGTGACATTGTCAATTTAAATTGTTTCTTTAGAGCCAGTTAGTGGTAGTAGAGTGACAGTTATGATATTGTGTATTCCCAGGACTTGAACCGGTGCTCAATATGATGGGCCAAATTCCTTCTTTAAAGTAATCTTTCCTCACACTAGAGCCCCAACTTTTAGAATCTAGTCTGTTGATGTTGTTGGATAAACCCTCATTCCTATGGTGGTGGCATGTGCAGATGAATTTTCATCCCAAAACTGTTGTAATTCCGGCAATACAGTGAAACATTTATTTATGCCAAAAGCTGTTTCTGCCACCACTGCGTCAGAGCGCTCAAGATCTGGGACATACATAGGTATGCCAAACAGGACTTCGTATGGAGTACATCCTCCCAAAGATCTTCTGGGCATATTATTTAGTGCTCTTTGGACTCCATATAGGTGGTGCAGCCAACTACGACCCGTACCCATTGGGATTGTTTTAAGTCCTGTTTTTTTCTGCTTCACAATGGCATTTTCCTCAGGATGGTAGGGAGACAAGAAATAGAGTTGAACACCCATCATTGCCTTGGTGTCCCAAATGCCCTGGAGGCAAAGGCAGGTCTCTGGTCCAAGTTAAATGCTGCAACTGCATATGTGATCATGAAGACCTGCAAATCTTAAATAACAGTTCAGGCTTCAGCCGATTGTTGTGGCCATATCCATCGAAATCTGAAGCATGAATCAACAGCGATTATTTGTATGCACCATCAGATTGGATGGTACCACAATTGTCCAGGTACACATTGAAGTGGTTTGTTAGAAACCGAGAGAGGTGTCTGTGGTGAGCATTTGATGGTAGACCCTTTAATTTGTTGGCAGATGTCACAACAAATGACTGCTTGGTCTGGTTGTATGGACCCAACCATCAATAGCATTTTTGAAGTAAGGAAAAAGAAGCCACCTCACCAACATGGGCAGAAGCAATGCCTTCATGCACTGCTTTTAAGAGATTTAATACCTGGCCTTGGTGGGGTATCACATGATCACCCACCCTTGGCATTCATGCAAATACAAAGGTTTTGGGCACTTAAGTGGTGGGAATATTTGGGAGGATAATGTCTTTGGTAAGGGCTCGCTGTCAACCGAAACATTCACAGCCAGTGTTCCATCACTCAATCTCGTATGATTATGAGTATGACTAATTGCAGCAAAATAAGCCGTAGCTACTGCTGATTTGGCTGCCTCATCAGCCAAACTGTTTCCTACAACATGTACTCCAACACTTTGGTGACCCAATGTATAAATAACATGGGCCTTTGTTAGCTTGTCTTTAAGATGTGCTATCCTCCCCACAAAAGAATTGTGTTTGTTCCCTTTTTAATTTCTGGACCCATATTGATGCCAGTAGTGCAGATATACATTGAAGGACTGGACGCAGTAGTACAAATCACACACAATCAATGTAAAAAGTTCAGGATATGTGTGTTTCAATGTCAAAATTAGAGGCTTAAGCTCTGTAATTTGTGCGGTGCAGCCCCCTAGGGTCTGTGTGTAGGTATGTTGAAGGAGGAATTTCCCGTCCCTCATTTTCCGGCTCACAGCTGCACAGGCAGTGGAGTACTGGTGCTTGGTACCTACAGCAAATTGGACTGAACCATCAGTGTAAATGGTGATCTGATATTATCCAGGAGACAAAATATTTAAAGGCATTGGGTATTCAAGTTCATATTGAAGGAATTCTTGTGTTTGGAGTTTTGGATCAAAAACATAATCAACTTTACTGGCCGTCAGAGATGTTTGCCCATTGGATCCAACGTGGACATAAGCCCCAATTATAACCTTGGCGGTAAATGCCACCTACCGCCACAGCGCCGGGTGCCAAAAGACCGTCGCCGCGGGTAACATCCGTCCCCCATAATATGACCACAGCTGGATTGCCGCCACAAGAAGGGCGGAAATCCGTCTGTGTCCATGCTGGCGGACGGTTTTCAGATGGCGCTGCTACCACTAGCAGCGCCACACCAGTAGACCGCTGCCAGCTGTATTATGTCAAATAATACAGTATGGTGGTGTTCTGCTGGTGGTAGCTGTGTGCACTTTTCTAGAAAGTGGATGCCGAACTCTTTCCCTCATCTGATTACTCGTATCCCAAAAATAGGACACTAAGAAAAACGATTTTAGTTTCCTTGAAGTTAAATTTGTAGCCCAATTCAGCAAAATCCACAACAATGCAGTCCACCCATTCTAAGTCTGTTCTGAGGTTGTCATCTTTGAGATAGATGTCATCTACATAGGACAACACCTCAAAATCAGTAACATGTAGAATTGATGTTACACTAGCTGAGAACAATGCTGGATTGTTGTGAGTGAGTTGGCAAAATTTCCTTTGAGTGCCGAGCACACTGAAGGCACTCAAATCCCAACTTTTAGGTGCTAGACTTTGACAGTTTTTTTTTTTTTTTAAATGTCCAAGTTTGTTTTGTATTTTTTGTGCACTAAATTGTGCTGTGTGCATGTTGTATTGCAAATGTGTGTGTATGACTATTAAGGTGTCTGTAATCTAAGACTATTCTTTACAAATGGTCCGGCTTAGCCACAAGGAAAAAAGAGTTATAAATTGGTAAAATGCAGGGTTCAATTACTCCCTGGTACTCGAGTCTTTTTTTTTTTGTAAGTTTCCCTAATTATAAGATTGTAGCATTACTCAGAGGTATCCGATCGCAGAGATTCTTCTCTTTGTTTTTGATTATCTTTATTTGGTTTTTGTTTATCCCAGAGTTTTTTACAACCCTCTTGTGCTTGTTTGGTAGAATCCTTATTGGATTTACCTTATAGGTGTGGTTTACCTGGTCTGACTGCAAGACTATCTCGACCTATAGGTTTTGTTATAATTTTTGACAGCTCATGTTCTTGATCCTGTGTAGTAACATCACGGAGCTGTTGGCATACTGCCAAAGCTACTGCTTCCCTTTTTTAAGATTACTCAATATTATTGAGGATACTATGGAAAAATTGCCCACTAATTGCATTAATAGCATCCCCAAGTCCAGGGCCAGGGCAGCCCCATGTTCATCTTGAACCTGTTTTAACACTTCCAGAAGATTCACAATTGTTGGTGTACATTGGTGGTAATTTAGAGTGCAGCAAAAACTGCACTCCATGTGGCAAAATTGTCCACTGAGAGAACCATCTCAAAGGGCAAGCACATTGTGAGAATTCTATGTTTATCTTGGGGTTCCACATGGGGAAACACTGCTTCCAAAGCAGCTATTTTTTGTGCTAGCCAAAACGGGATTTCTTTACGTTTCGTGGGTAGCCTACCCATTATTGAATGCACAGAAGAAGGATTTAGTCCTGCTGTAGCCAAATATGGTTGCACTGGAGCAGCCCTTGCTGGGATGGTGTTTAATGTCTGCATTACGAATTGTATTTCTACTAAATGATCATATATGTGGCATACAGCTGCCACATGCAAGTTTCCTACATTAGGGTGTGGTGTAGATGTGACCAAGTCTCACCACGTAGAACCTTAACTACTTAAAGGACCTAGTCTAACATTTTGCAATGTGTAGTAAGGCGCCATCAAGCCAATTTTGGTGTTCTAGAAAAGATAGTGGTATTTCTAAAGATGGATATGGTCTATATTGTGCAAGTGTATTTGCTACAGTATAATGGTTCATTGTGTTTGTGTTCCCATCTGCTGCTGGCAAAATGACCCAAGACTAGAAACATTCAGATCTGAATGTGTTGTGTGCCTCAACCACAAACATAACTTTCCAGCCCTCAGCAATGAGCCCATTATTTAATACATGTTGTGTGAGAGGTTGTCTCATGTTTGCTGCAATTACTAACCATTGAGGGTCTGCCACAATTAAGAAACGGTCAGTTCAGAGATAGAAACCCAATTTGGGGAAATCATTTTTTAAGGTTCAAGCTTGAACAACTTACAGCCTAAAATAGGTACTACTTATTTAGCTGAGAAGGTTTTTGCCCTGATACCACAGAGGTCTCCGTATAAGGTGATTAGAGTGCCTTTAGCATGTAAAGAGACAGAGCCACTCAGGAGATTTGCAAAGTTAGTGCCTAACCAGCGTTGGTGGTGCCATGTCATAGGACTCTCACCATGGGGATGAGACTGCAGCACCTCACTCAAACGCAAAAGTAAAGGTGATTTGTTGCAGACTGACGCATGACACTCAGACTCCTCATGGAAGTTGTGGTGGAATAGATCATAACACTTTCTCTCAGCTACTTGAGCCTTAGACATACAAAGACAAACAGAAGCAGGATTTGGTTCAATACATTTATTAACGCAACTGCTTTCTAATCAAAAAGGCATGAATTGTGATTATTAGGAAGATGAAATACTACACTATTCTCATTATGACCAGGAACAGATAAAAAGTCCCAATATTCTGCCACCTTAGTGAATCTAAAATCCCTTCCTGTACTACTGAACATCTACGTGACAGCGTTAGCAGTGTTAGCCCTAACCTGCCCCTATTAGTCTCTGCAAGGAGGCCTCATCCCCATACTTGAATAATAAGCAGGGGTTAGTCTGTTGGTTTGCTGGCAGTGCTCCTAAGTGGATGGAGCAATGAGGCCACGTTCAGCAGAGCTGCAATGACATGACATGGTGTGAGATGGATGGCTGGAATATCCCCTCTAACCTGGTAGGTGGCAGCATGTTGTTTTATTACAAAATGTGTTGTTGTTCTGGGAGTTGCCCAGATGTGATAATGCGTCTTTTCTGAGTGAGGTAAACATTGTACTCTTGGACAGGCAATACTCAGCAAATTGCCATGTACAGCTTTAGCCAGGGCACAAGATAAAATGTTGTGCAAAAAAACTAATAACAAATTCTGCATAAAAAGGCTGCTGATAAAAATAATAAAACTTCTCTACTAAAATTAAGCCATGCTAAATTAATAAAAAGGAATACATGAAATAAACTAGGTAAAAGGGCACAGGCCGGAGGCCCAGAGCTAATGTCAGCATGCCCAAGAGACATGCTAATATAACTCCATGACACTGTAAACCCTGGGGGTTTTGGAAAGCAGAAGGGTGTCATCAGCAAAAGGTAGGGTTAGTACTCTCAGTCCTGCCAATTTTGGTGAGTCTCATCTATCGGTGCCCAGCCATTACATAACCCCATTTAAATACAATGAAAACAGGGAAGGGGCCAGGACACAGTCTTGTTTAACTCTGCACCTCATCAGTTAGTTTGGCCTGGTCCCCCCACCTGACTTGTGTATAATTCTCTGCATGTAACTACTCACAAATGGCCAGCAGGTTTGAGGGATACCCATCCCTTTCAAAACCAGCTACAGTTTTGCCCTTGTATCAGGTCGAAGGCTGCGTGCAAATCAACAAAGTCAACATACAGTCTGCCCTTGTTGTTGCTGCAGTTTTCCAATGAATAGAATGAAATTGAAAAACCTGATCAACAGTACTTATATCACCTCTGAAACTTGACAGGAGATCTGACAATACATCATTATCCTTCATCCATTCTTGGAAAAGTGCTAGCACCTGTTTGCAGAATATCTTCCGCAACACATCTACTAAACTAATTTGCTGATAGTTGTTAGGATCATTAATTTGGCCTTTTTCTAACTATAGGTATAATCTCTGCCATCTGCCAAGACGATGGTCTCTGCATGCCCTTCAAAATTTAGTTTGTTAGATGGTTAATATAAGGGCCCCACACATCCAGGTGGGCCAGGTAAAGGTCATTAGGGATTTTATAAGACCCTGGCACTTTATATGTTAGGCTAGTCTTAATGGCCACCAGGGTTTCACTCAAAATCCAGAGTATTCTGGTTTTCTAATTAGGTAGCTGTTGGAGGCTGGCCCTCTACATAGTGAACAAAATCGAGTACACTATGCAGAGTGTCTGGGCAACCACATGTTGGTTTCCAGAGGTAAAAATTAGACCACCTAATGTTCCAATTTGTAAGGTATCTGGTTGAGCAGTTAGACTATTCCAGTAGATGTGCTAAGCAAAGTTAGTCTTCTGTGCATAATTACGCACCATTGAAATCAATGCACAGTCGCCTTTAAAAATGCAGTTAAAATCACACAGGTGAGTTACCAGTCTCTTCTCTTGCAGAGTAGCTGGAGAGGTCGGTGGGCACACTGTGCCAGCTGTACAGTCTTGGGCAGCTCCCGGTTCCGGCGGGAGCAGCATTGGAGGGGTTCTTGGCACAGGGCTACCTGGAGGGGCCACTTGGAAAAGGAGCTGGTTTTCAGAGTTAAAGGTGGTGCTAGGGGTCCCCTTGGGCTGTCGAGGTTGCAAGGGGTTGGGGACCCGGGGCACAAAGCAGATCGTCCGATGCAAGGCCCAGGGCGGCCAGGTGCAGGGCGAGTTGGAGTTCCAGGAGCTGTGCGCAACGGAGTCCCTTGGAGCTGGAGGTGAGTCTCTTTGTGGGAGGCTTGCAGGACAACGCGGGAACTCTGCTTGGAGGTCCAGGGTGTTCCTGAAGTTCCTCAACTGGGGCTTCCTCCTAATCCTTTTTCAGCTCTGGGGGAGCTGGTTTTCTCCTTGTCCGACATCAGCTGACCAGAACACAGGATATTGGCATAACTCGGCCACTACAGGGTGCAGTGCCACCACACTTGGCACAGTTGTGAGTCACATCTAGGCAGTTGTCACTAAGTTGTAGGGTCTGGCTGGGACTTCTCGTCACAAAGATATCGGCCAGTCATGAATTGTTGGTCCTTTGAAGGTTTCTTGATTTGATTGAGTGGTGCCTCCACTCAGGAGGGAGATCTGGGATGATTCTTGAAGCCTGGAGGCCCCCTGGGTTTCTTGGGGTTGGTCCAGGGTCCAGCTCCTCTGCAGCGGTGATTTTCGGGTCCTGGGTGCAGCCGGCAGGGTTTGATGCCTTTTCTTGTGCAGTAGGTCCTCAGTTCTCTTGTTGTGGTCTTCTTTTGGTGCTGGCCTTTTTTTCTAATTGAGTCCTTTTCAAATCTAAATTCTTGGTCTAAGGGAGCCCACTAAATACTGAATTTAGTGGGTGTTTTAGGGGGAAACTGGTAGTGTCCATTGAGACACTTACCCTTGGGTGGCTACACCCTCTACAATGATGCCTTCCTGTGGGAAGGGTCACTTCCCTAAACCTGATTGCCTATTTTCTTCCATTCCAAGATGGAGAAAAATTAAATGAAGGGTCCACTTTGCCTGCAAGCCCCTATGGGTGCTGCATGCTCAGTGAGGCCACTCCTCCTACCCTTTGTGTGGTTTCCTGCCTTTGCCACCTCCTGAGGTGGGGGTTTGCAAAGGGGGAGGCCATCTGCTGCTAGCAGCAGGCCTGGGGTTCACGTTTCAAGGGCAGTAGCCCTTTGAAGTTCACTGCCAGGGCATCTCACATTCCTGAGGGAGAGGGAGTTAGCTCCTCCACCCAGGAAGGGCTTTATTTCTCAAACCAGAGAGACAGGGCTCTCCCCCAGGGTTTGTGTATTGGCTGTCTGGATGTGGCAGGCTTGCTGGAACCAGTCAGCAATCATGCCAGGATAGCTGGCTTTTTCAGGGGACAAATCTAAGGTGACCCCCTGGGTACTTTTTTATAATAAATCTAGTACTGCTACCCGTTTGGATTTATCATTCTGAGTTGTTTGATACCAAACAATCCAGGGTTCAAAGTAGCCATTATGTAGCTGGGAAACTCGTATTAACCATTGTCGTGCACATATTTTAAAATGGCTGCTCTGTTCACTCACTATGTCCCAGGTTTGGCAAGGACACAGTGGGGGCATATTGCTCATGCAGTTATGCACTCAGATATAGTATGATGCACCCTGCCTTAGGGATGGAAGGCATGCTAGAGGGGTGACTTAACATGTACAGTGTAGGGTGGACAGGGCACGCAGGGAGTGTGCCATGTCGAGTTTGTATTTTATGTTTGAACCCGGACACTATGGCAGTGCTGGGTGCACCTGGATGCATAGCTCTTCAGGGTGGCACAAACAGTGCTGCTGCCCTCAGGGTCTTACCCATAGTACCCCATGCCCTGGGTACCTAAGTACCTTTTACTAGGGACTTAAATCAAATCAAATCATTAACATTTATAAAGCGTGCTACTCACCCGTGCGGGTCTCAAGGCGCTAGGGGGGAGGGAGGGCTACTGCTGCTCGAAAAGCCAGGTCTTGAGGAGTCTCCGGAATGCGGAGTGGTCCTGGGTGGTCCTGAGGCTGGTGGGGAGGGTGTTACAGGTCTTGGCTGCCAGGTAGGAGAAGGACCTCCCACCCACCGTGGAGCGGCGGATGCGAGGGACGGCAGCGAGCGCGAGGCCAGAGGAACGGAGGAGACGGGTGGGGGTGTAGAAGCTGAGGCGACGGTTGAGGTATTCCGGTCCCTTGTTGTGGAGGGCTTTTTGTGCATGGGTGAGAAGTCGGAAGGTGATCCTTTTGCTGACTGGGAGCCAATGCAGGTGTCTCAGGTGCGCAGAGATGTGGCTGTTGCGGGGTACGTCGAGGATGAGGCGGGCCGAGGCGTTTTGAATACTTTGCAGGCGTTTTTGGAGTTTAGTGGTGGTCCCAGCATAGAGGGTGTTGCCGTAGTCCAGGCGGCTCGTGACGAGGGCGTGGGTCACGGTTTTTCTGGTGTTGGCGGGGATCCAGCGGAAGATCTTGCGGAGCATGCGGAGGGTGAGGAAGCAGGCGGAGGACACAGCGTTGACTTGTTTGGTCATGGTGAGAAGAGGGTCCAAGATGAAGCCGAGGTTGCGGGCGTGGTCTGAGGGGGTCGGTGCGGTGCCAAGGGCCGTGGGCCACCAGGAATCGTCCCATGCGGTCGGGGTGTTGCCGAGGATGAGGACTTCCGTTTTGTCAGACTTCAGCTTTAGGCGGCTGAGCCTCATCCAATCTGCGACGTCCTTCATGCCGTCTTGTAGGTTGGTCTTAGCGCTGGCGGGGTCCTTGGTGAGGGAGAGTATAAGTTGGGTGTCGTCGGCGTAGGAGGTGATGATGTTGTGCTTGCATACGATGTCGGCGAGGGGGCTCATGTAGACATTGAAGAGTGTCGGGCTGAGCGAGGAGCCTTGAGGTACGCCACAGATGATCTCGGTGGGGTCTGAGCGAAAAGGTGGGAGGTAAACTCTTTGAGAGCGGTTTGAGAGGAAGGAGGCGATCCAGTCCAGGGCCTGGCCTTGGATCCCGGTGGAGCGGAGGCGGGTTATTAGGGTGCGGTGACAGACGGTGTCGAAGGCAGCCGAGAGGTCGAGGAGGATGAGGGCGACTGTTTCACCTTTGTCCATCAGGGCCAGATGTAGCAAAAAGCCAATTTGCGAGTTGCAAATTGCGAGTCCCTGCGACTCGCAATTTGCAACTCGCAAATTGGTATGCAGAACGGTGTCTCAGACACCGTCTGCGAGTCGCTATGGGGTCGCAATGACCCACCTCATTAATATTAATGAGGTGGGTCGCTAATTGCGGCCCCATAGCGAGTCTAGGCACTCGCAAACATGGAGGCCTGCTGTAGTCAGCAGACCTCCATGTTCGTGACTGCTTTTAAATAAAGCAGTTTTTTTTTTTTAAGTGTAGCCCGTTTTCCTTAAAGGAAAACGAGCTGCACTTAAAAAAAAAAACGAAACCTTTAGTTTCGGTATTTTTTCAGGGCAGGTAGTGGCCCCGTGGACCACTACCTGCCCTGAAAAAATAGTTTTGGGTCCATTCACAAAGTGGAAGGGGTCCCATGGGGACCCCTTCCAATTTGCGAGTGGGTTACCATCCACTTGAAGTGGATGGTAACTGCGACACCATTGGTATTGCATACCACTCCGAATCGCAAATAGGAAGGGAACACCCCTTCCTATTTGCGATTCTGAAATGCATATTGCGAGTCGGTCCCGACTCGCAATATGCATTTCTGCATAGGAAAATTCGATTTGCGAGTCGCAAACTGCAATTTTTGCCGTTTGCGACTCGCAAATCGTTTCCTGCATCTGTCCCTTATAGTGGTAGCTAAAGGTATATCCAATTTCTTTTACTATGTTTTAGGGAAAGGACACTGTCACTGGGAACCTGGTAAGCAGGATCCCAGTGCACTCCAGTCCAAGTTGAATTCAGAAACCAGGCAAAAAGTGGGGTGGTACTGCAACAAGGAGCCAGTCTCTCACAGTGGCCAGAGATGGATCAACAACATTCCAACAAGGTTCCTTCACACCCAAATATGGATTACTAAAATGGACCACCTAATCCTGTGGCTGGACAAAATATTCCAATTCCCTCTGGGTGCCATTATCTCTCATTGCAGCTATTTCCAAAATGTTGTATTGTCTTTATTATTTATTGTGCAGTCCAAGTTTTCCCAGCAGGTATTCTCCCAGGCTCGCTTAGCTTTGGAAAGTTCCCTCTGTATGCTGCCCTTTGTATTATTAGATCACTCTAACACTTAACTTTAACTTCGCTGTACTACTTTCTTCATTGTACCATGGTACTACCTTCAGGGCTTTAGTGGCTCCCCTTTTGTCCTTAGCTAAAAGATCTCTAATAGATGAGAAAAGTGATTCATGGTCTTCCTATAAGACTGCCACTCTTTCCTCAGGGGATAGGCATTCAGTTTCCCTACCTCTTCCTCAACTGTAATTAGTAATGCTCCCAGAGCCTCAGGGTTCTTATCTATCCATTCCCACCAGATAGCGTTTCAATTGTTGGTATGTGAATTTTTGCCCACAGATAAGTCAACAGTAATCTGAGGTCTTCCAGCCATTGTTCCATACAGGGTCATGCTCAAGGCCTCATGATCACTATTGACTCTATTGATTACAATCATGTCATGCAAAGAAGGTCACAACTTCATATTGATTAGAAAATATTCTCCTAAACTGGAATGGCCCAGTTTGCTACAAATATGCCCACCTTCACTATCTGAAGGAATTCTCCCATTTGATACTCATAAATCTCAAATTAACAGCAATGCAAGCAATTGTGCTGCCCTTGGCATCCATTTCACTAGAGGTAACTCTAACAGAGGAATTCTTCACTAACTGTCTTGCCCTCATGTTAAGTCTGAAGGGACAACTGGCAACAATTCTATGGTTGTGTTTAGATCTCCCGCCACTATTAACCCCTTCACTGTCAGGCCTATTCCTCCTCAGGTGCCAAGCCTTTTTTTGGCTGTTTGGGGCAGTTCTCTCTTAGGCCCTCATACCTTTCTGTTCACATAAGCTACCCATGCTAAATTTGCATCCTTTTTTTCCAACATCCTAGGGATTCTAGAGGTACCCAGACTTTGTGGGTTCCCCTGAAGGAGACCAAGAAATTAGCCATAATACAGCGAAAATTTCATTTTTTTCAAAAAAATGGGAAAAAAGGGCTGCAGAAGAAGGCTTGTGTTTTATTCCCTGAAAATGGCATCAACAAAGGGTTTGTGGTGCTAACATCACCATCTTCCCAGATTTCAGGAACATGCAGACATAAATCAGAAAACCCCATTTTACAACAGAATTTTGGCATTTTACTGGGACATACACAATTTTTACTACTTTTTGAGCTTTCAGCCTCCTTCCAGTTAGTGACAGAAATGGGTGTGAAACCAATGCTGGATCCCAGAAAGCTTATCATTTCTAAAAATTCAGAATTTAAGGGGTAATTTGTGTAGATCATACATGGGTTTCCTACAGAAAATTACAGCTGAAATAAACAAATATTGAAATTGAGGTGAAAATACAGCCATTTTTCCCCACGTTTTACTCCATAACTTTTTCCTGCAATGTCCGATTTTTTAAAGCAATATACCGTTACGTCTGGTGGACATTTTTGGTTGTGGAGATATATATAGGGCTTGTAGGTTCATCAAGAACCCTAGGTACTTAGAGCCATTAAATGACCTGCACCTTGCAAAGGGTTTTCATTCTATACCGAGCATAAAGCAATTAATCTGCTGAAATATAATGAGTGAAAAATAGGTATCAAGAAAACCTTTGTATTTCCAAAAATGGGCACAAGATAAGGTGTTGAGAAGCAGTAGTTATTTGCTCATCTCTGAATTCCGGGGTGCCCATACTAGCATGTGAATTACAGGGCATTTCTCGAATAGACTTCTTTTTTACACACTGTCGTACATTTGGAAGGAAACAATGTAGATAAAGACGAGGGGCAATAACACTTGTTTTAATATTCTGTATTCCCCCAAGTCTCCCAGTAAAAATGGTACCCCACTTGTGTGGGTAGGCCTAGTGTCCCCAAAAGGAAATGCCCCAATAGACTACATGGACACATAAAAATGATAATAACAACACAAAAGAATGATGGACGGAGTGCTGACAATGCAAACACTCACCCCCAGTCACAGATCTGGGTTTAATCCATCGTTTTTTTGCTGCCCATGCCATTCCAGTTTGGACCCAGCCATATGCAAATCAGTCTTGACCCTGTTCCCCATGGGAACAGTCCAGCCCGAACTGCCAGGCCAGGTCTTCCCTGGACTGGAAACAAGCATCCTGGGACCGGTTTCGGGGTTTCACCCCTCATCAGCCAGGTTAGCTTGAATCCAGTGGCATGGGAAGCACGGGACCCACGTCTGGGCATACCCTTCCCACTTAGGGCGACATTAACAACACAAAAGAATGATGGACGGAGTGCTGACAATGCAAACACTCACCCCCAGTCACAGATCTGGGTTTAATCCATCGTTTTTTTGCTGCCCATGCCATTCCAGTTTGGACCCAGCCATATGCAAATCAGTCTTGACCCTGTTCCCCATGGGAACAGTCCAGCCCGAACTGCCAGGCCAGGTCTTCCCTGGACTGGAAACAAGCATCCTGGGACCGGTTTCGGGGTTTCACCCCTCATCAGCCAGGTTAGCTTGAATCCAGTGGCATGGGAAGCACGGGACCCACGTCTGGGCATACCCTTCCCACTTAGGGCGACATTAACAACACAAAAGAATGATGGACGGAGTGCTGACAATGCAAACACTCACCCCCAGTCACAGATCTGGGTTTAATCCATCGTTTTTTTGCTGCCCATGCCATTCCAGTTTGGACCCAGCCATATGCAAATCAGTCTTGACCCTGTTCCCCATGGGAACAGTCCAGCCCGAACTGCCAGGCCAGGTCTTCCCTGGACTGGAAACAAGCATCCTGGGACCGGTTTCGGGGTTTCACCCCTCATCAGCCAGGTTAGCTTGAATCCAGTGGCATGGGAAGCACGGGACCCACGTCTGGGCATACCCTTCCCACTTAGGGCGACATTAACAACACAAAAGAATGATGGACGGAGTGCTGACAATGCAAACACTCACCCCCAGTCACAGATCTGGGTTTAATCCATCGTTTTTTTGCTGCCCATGCCATTCCAGTTTGGACCCAGCCATATGCAAATCAGTCTTGACCCTGTTCCCCATGGGAACAGTCCAGCCCGAACTGCCAGGCCAGGTCTTCCCTGGACTGGAAACAAGCATCCTGGGACCGGTTTCGGGGTTTCACCCCTCATCAGCCAGGTTAGCTTGAATCCAGTGGCATGGGAAGCACGGGACCCACGTCTGGGCATACCCTTCCCACTTAGGGCGACATTAACAACACAAAAGAATGATGGACGGAGTGCTGACAATGCAAACACTCACCCCCAGTCACAGATCTGGGTTTAATCCATCGTTTTTTTGCTGCCCATGCCATTCCAGTTTGGACCCAGCCATATGCAAATCAGTCTTGACCCTGTTCCCCATGGGAACAGTCCAGCCCGAACTGCCAGGCCAGGTCTTCCCTGGACTGGAAACAAGCATCCTGGGACCGGTTTCGGGGTTTCACCCCTCATCAGCCAGGTTAGCTTGAATCCAGTGGCATGGGAAGCAACTGGGGTGGCATGGTGAGCAAAAGAACGATGGATTAAACCCAGATCTATGACTGGGGGTGAGTGTTTGACAATGTTCAGCATTCCGTCCATCACTTGTTGTTTTTGCTTTGTCACATAAAAATGATGTCAAATACAAAACTACCTGTTTTTGCAGGGGGGGGGGCCTGCATTTTTAGTCCTGGGCTCAGCAGCCATCTAGGGAAACCTACCAAACAAAGATATTTCTGAAAACTAGACACCCGAGGGAGTTCAGGGAGGTGTGACTTGTGTGGATCCCCCAATGTTTTCTTACCCAGAATCCTCAGCAAACCTCAAATTAAGCTAAAAAGGTATACATTTTCCCACATTTCTGTGTGGGACCACCACACCGGGACAACCCAACATCCTCCTCAGTCTCTCGGTAAAAATGATACCTCACTTGTGTATGTGGGCCAAGTGCCTGTGACAAGGAAGAGCCAAAAACATCTCAAAATTGAGGGGGAACCAAAGTGTGTCCAAAAGGACAGTTTGAAAAAAAGATGTTTAGGCTGACAAGTGCAGCAGAACTTTTATCGGTATAGATGAGACAATGCTGGGTGGTAGGAATTTTGTGGATTCCTGCAGATTCCGGAAGGTTCCATCATAAAAATGTGGGAAAAATGTGTGATTTCCAGCAAAGTTGGAGGTTTGCAGGGCATTGTGGGTAAGAAAAGGGTGCAGGTGCATGTGAAGCACACATCCCTGGAATCACCCAGATGTTTATTTTTCAGATGTGTCTAGGTCTTGTGACTTTTTCTACATGAGAGTGTCCCAAAGTCAAAAAAGTACAGCCTCACCATTCCAGGTGGGACGATTTTGAGAGTTAGCCAAGCTCTCATGGCCCAAACGTAAAACTAAAACCCACAATAATCAAATGTCCTCTTGTTTACCATGGGCTAAGATGTTTTAGTGTGCCGTGGGAGAGCTGAAAGACTGTTACCCCCTTGAGTTGGGGTGGGGGCATAACTAGGCCCATACTGGTTGGTGGCCACGACCCCACTATTTTTTTTTTTATTCCCTGACCTCTAGTACACTTTCTGCCCCCCTGAAGTGTGGATCGGGGGTCATTTCCCCATCTGCCCACTAATGGGCAGAACAACTTTGGCCCCATTTATTTGGGGTGGGGGTATGGCCATATCACCACCCTCTTATTTTGAAGAAAAATCTTCCCTGGTCTCTAGTGGGCTTTCTTTCCCCCTTGGGGCCAAATGGGCCTTCCAAAAATAGGCTGGGGGGCAGATATGGCCAACAGTAGTGTGCCCCAATTGGGAATGACCTTTGCCCAGGGGGCTGCCCCCCAAACAAATCACACACATATACACACACTAATCCCTGGTGCCTAAGTGGTTTCTGTCCCCAAGGGGAGCAGAAATGGCCTAAAATAAATTCCCCCCCAGGGGAGAGACCCTGTCCTCAGAGGTCGCTCCCCTTGCGTGAAATTGGCGCAAACAAAATTCCCAGTACCTAGTGGATTTTGGCACCCCGGGGGCAGATCGGCCTAATAAAAATAGGTCGACCTACCCCCAAAGGGGGTAGATATGGCCTAAAATAAATGTACCTACCCCAGAGGAATGACCCTTGCCTAAGGGGTCGCTCCCCTTACGTGAAATTGATGCAAAAAAATAAAAATACCTGGTGTCCAGTTGTTTGTGCTCCCCTTGGGGGTAGGTTGGCCTAACAAAAATTGGCCAAACTACCCACAAGGGGGGCAGAAATGGCCAAAATACAATTTGCCCCTCAGGGAAGCGACCCTTGCCTAAGGGGTCACTCCCCATATATAAAAAAACAAAAGTAAACATAAAGAAAAATATATCCCTGTTGTCTAGGGGTTTCTGTCCCCCCTGGGGGCAGATTGGCCTAATTATAATAGGCCGATCTTCCCCCAGATGGGGGCAGAAAAGGCCCAAAAATATTTTGCCCCCCTGGGGAGCGGCCCTTGCCCAAGGGGCCGCGTCCCTTATGTGCAAGTATAAAACAAATCTCTGGTGTCTAGTGGTTTCTGCCCCCCTTGGGGGCAGATTGTCCTCATAAAAATAGGCCGGTCTACGTCCAAAGGGGGCAGAAATGGCCTAAGTACAATTTGCCCCCAAAGGGAGCGACCCTTGCCTAATGGGTCACTCCCCATACATAAAAACATAAAGCAAATAAAAAAAATATATATATCCCTGGTGTCTAGAGGTTTCTGCCCCCGGGGCCACATTGGCCTAATTATAAGAGGCCGATCTGCGCCCGGGTGGGGGCAAAAAAGGCCCAAAAATATTTTGCTCCCCTGGGGAGCGGCCCATGCTCCCCTTATGAGTAAGTATCAAAACTAAAAATTCCCTCATGTCTAGTGGGCATTTCTGCTGCCTGATCCGATTGCGATCGGTCAGCAGAAATGCTTGCACAGACATGAAAGGAAAGGCCTTTCCTTTCCTATCATGCCTCTGCCTGCCTCCTCCTCCTGAGCGGAAGAGAAATGCTGAGCATTATGTGTAAGTATATATAAAAAAAATCCCTGGTGTCTAGTGGTTTCTGCCCCCCCGGGGGCAGATCGGCCTAGACCTAATTATATTAGGCCGATCTGCACCCGTGGGGGCAGAAATGGCCTAAAAATAATTTGGCCCCTGGGGACGACCCTTACCTAAGGGGTCACTCTCCACATATAAAAAAACCAAATAAACAAAAAAAAACATCCCTGGTGTCTAGGGGGTTTCGCAGATTGGCCCCATTATATTTGGCCAATCTGCCCCTGGGGGGGCATAAATGGCCTAAAAATAATTTGGCCCTCTGGGGAGCGGGCCTTGCCCAAGGGGCCGCTCCCCTAATGAGTAAGTATCAAAACAAAAAATTCTCTTGTGTCTAGTGTGCATTTCTGCTGCCCGATCGGATTGTGATCGTGCAGCAGAAATGCTTGCAGAAACATAAAAAAGAAAAGCCTTTCCTTTCCTATCATGCCTCTGCCTGCCCCCTCCTCCACAGCGGAAGAGAAATGCTGAGCATTTCTCTTCCGCATCGCACTGGAAGCATGCTTCCAGCGCAATGGGAGGTGACCTCTGATGAGTGACCCCATACCATCTCTGGGGTCACTACTTACACACAGTCAATTGACTTCACAAAGTCCCCTTGTCCTAGTTATCCTCTGGTCATCTGGTTTATATCATGTAGAGGTTCTTTGTGTGTTGGAGCCCTGGGCATGAACTTTATATTTGACCTGAATTTGGTTTTGGCACTACTAACTTTACGTGCAGCAATTGACGTAAAGCCCTCCACCAAATCTTTGGGGCATATTTATACTCCGTTTGCGCCGAAATTGCGTCGTTTTTTTTTACGCAATTTCGACGCAAAACTAACTCCATATTTATACTTTGGCGTTAGATGCGTCTAGCGCCAAAGTCCATGGAGTTAGCGTAATTTTTTAGCGTGGACACCTACTTTGCGTTAATTATATGCAAGGTAGGCGTTCCTGTCTAAAAAATCGACTCCGAGGCATGTGCGTGGGATTTATACTCCCGGGCAAAAATCACGCCCGGGAGTGGGCGGGTCAAAAAAAATGACGTACGGCCGCTTTTGCGCCGTTTTTTAGCGCCTGCAAAAGGCAGGCGTTAAGGGACCTGTGGGCTCTGAAGGAGCCCAGAGGTGCCCCCCCATGCTCCCAGGGACACCCCTTGTCACCCATGCCCACCCCAGGAGGACACCCAAGGCTGGAGGGACCCATCCCAGGGACATTAAGGTAAGTTCAGGTAAGTGTTTTTTTTTTTTTTTTTTGGCATAGGGGGGCCTGATTTGTGCCCCCCTACATGCCACTATGCCCAATGACCATGCCCAGGGGACAGAAGTCCCCTGGGCATGGCCATTGGGCAAGGGGGCATGACTCCTGTCTTTGCTAAGACAGGAGTCATTTCTATGGGGGTTGGGAGTGAAAAAAAATGGCGCAAATCGGGTTGAGGCGAAAAAATTGCCTCAACCTGACTTGCCCCATTTCTTGACGCCCAAGCTCCATATCCCCCTACGCCGGCGCTGCCTGGTGTACGTGTTTTTTTTTAACGCACACCAGACGGCGCCGGCGGCTAACGCCGGCTAACGTCATTCAATAAATACGGCGCCCGCATGGCGCTTCAGAATGGTGTTAGCCGGCGCAAATTTTTTTGACGCAAAACTGTCTAACTACAATATCACTCCTTCTGATTGAGTAGCAATTTCTAATGTTCCATTCCAGTAAATAACTTTGTTTATTTGTTTATTGAGGACACCTGACTTTACCTTGCACTTGGTATAATATTTGGAAACGGCATTAAATTAAGTTGACCTTGATTTAGTAGTGCTGGAGTTCATGTATAAATTCCCTTATGTGCCCTCCTTCTGTGTGAATAGGGTTACAAACAAGGTGGATTAAGTTTTCCAGGGACTTACCCACTATCACTTAGTAATCCTTCGGAGCCTCCAGCCCCCTCAAAACTTCATACCTAGAGTTCCACCAAAGGGGATTACTCCTTCTGCCTTTCTCCCAGGGCACATCAGTCTGATTATAAGATGGCTTCATCAACCTGGTAGGGTTACATACTCTTTCTGGGTCAAAGTTTGAGCTGCATTACAACCTTTGACCATGGCTTAATTTTGTTGCCCTTTGGCGGCGACCCCTTCAGATCCCCATGTCACCATCCCGTCCGGTCTAGTATTATTTAGTCCCATCGTTTCTACAACTTTTCCTTCCAAAGTATTTATAGCTTTC
Source organism: Pleurodeles waltl (assembly GCF_031143425.1). Lineage (NCBI taxonomy): Eukaryota > Metazoa > Chordata > Amphibia > Caudata > Salamandridae > Pleurodeles > Pleurodeles waltl. The sequence goes on along the minus strand of NC_090439.1, from coordinate 922,862,271 downwards.
ATTAGATCACGAACCTCATCCTTTAATCCTACTATAATATTCACTAGATTTTTTCAAGAATAGTGGGTCACATCCTTTCTCATTCTGTAGATTTTCTTTCTCCCCCTTTTCTAGCCCATCTCTACCCATTTCAAACAGGATATCTATTTTGGCATAGAATAACCAGGTTGACATGCTCAGGCTGTTGTCCCCCTGTGACGCTATTGGGGATAAGCACCTTCTGTGGGCTTCCTAGCTGGTCTGGGGAACCCATAGAAGTTCTGGGTGTGGGACTCGTGTCGGTATCTTTAGTTTCTCAAAACTTTTTAGAATGCGCCAAGCTTAAGTACTCGGGCTGGGCATGGGGTACAGTACAGGCAGGTGAGACAGTAGGATTTAACATTTCTTCAACTTCCTCCAGTAGATTATCAAGTCTACTGATCAAAAATATTTCCACTGTCAGCTTGAGGGGAGCTGTTCACTGCTTTCAAGGTGCTGGTTGGCTGTCGGGGAGATCTGACCCCTCCTTCGTCTGTAAGGCATGGTGCAGGATGGTTCTTAGAGCCCTACTGAAGGCTGTTGAGGTTTCCGGTACTGTTGTATTGCAATCCCACACCATAGCCTGACTGAGCTCCCACTGGGTACCTTAGAGGGAGGGCTGTGGCGGTACACAAGGGAACCCAGCCTTTGCCTACAGTACAGAGCCCGGTATCCCAGGCAAATCCAGGGCCAGCGAGGGAGCTAAGCAGGAATCTTTCACCACCAGCAGGGCTGGCGAAATGCACTGCAATGCCTCCCTAAGCTCAGAGTAAGGCTGTCTAGCATGTGTCAACCCTATGTGCCATGGCTACACTAGTTAAACTAGCCGTCTATCTCTAAAGGCACCAATAGCCACATTACAGCCTAATTGGTTACAATTTTGAAAAAAAAATACATTGTAAATCTCCTCCAATCAAAATACTGCCAACAGATTACAATGGAACACCAACAGGTTCCAAACAACAATTCTCACTGACTATTTCAAAATCCACCACAAAAATCATAAATCCAAGTGAATAATTATGTTATTTTCTTTTCTAAGCAAACATTTGAAATAAAATGTAATAAACAGATGAAAAAAGGCATCATCAACAAATTGTTATATAAAAAGTTGAATACAGCAATGGGGAATTTAACTCCCCAGTCATAGTATATGTGCTGTCCTATATTTGTCTCTAGTTCAATATTCTTCGAGAAAAAAACGCACAAATTAATGTTGTTCATAAAACAGGGAAACAAATAATTTAACATATTAATGAATTATAATATACAAACATTCCAGAGATAATATTATTAAAATTATTCTCAAAGAAAAGAAATCAACACCTTAAGGTCATCTTAAGGAAATGGTGTTTGAACTCTTAATCCACTACTTACTCACTACTCAAGATGATTGCAAGATGCTTCTTTAAACCCCTCTAAAGTTTCCAATCAGCTGAAGGATATTTGATGGCTCCTCTGTTAGGATTTATGAGACAGATAGCAAACATACATCCTTCATTACTACCTCCAGCAATTGTAACATGTATTGTTACAATGGTTAATTGTTTTTTGCCAATAGGCTTGCTTTTCAGGGAACTGTAAAGCCTGGTGGGTGGACTCTATCAGGGCCACTGGTATTTATTATGAATGCCTTTTAGCTTATTTACAATTCTGTAATTGCCTGTATTTGACAGTAAGAATTTTGCTAAACAAACTCCCTTAAAAATTCCTTGTGACATTTAGGGGGTCATTCTGACCCTGGCGGTAAATACCGCCAGGGCCGGGGTCGGCGGTAGCACCACCAACAGGCTGGCGGTGCTCCGCCGGGCATTCTGACCGCGGCGGTACAGCCGCGGCCAGAAGCGGAAAGCCGGCGGTGTACCGCAGACTTTCTGCTGCCCATGGGAATCCACCATGGCGGCGCAGCTTGCTGCGCCGCCATGGGGATTCTGACAGCCCATACCGCCATCCTGTTCCTGGCGGTTCACCCGCCAGGAACAGGATGGCGGTATGGGGTGTCGTGGGGCCCCTGGGGGCCCCTGCAGTGCCCATGCCAATGGCATGGGCACTGCAGGGCCCCCCGTAAGAGGGCCCCACAAAGAATTTCAGTGTCTGCTTTGCAGACACTGAAATTCGCGACGGGTGCTACTGCACCCGTCACACCTTCCCACTCCGCCGGCTCCATTCTGAGCCGGCTTCCTGGTGGGAAGGGTGTTTCCCGCTGGGCTGGCGGGCGGCCTTTTGGCGGTCGCCCGCCAGCCCAGTGGGAAACCCAGAATGACCGCTGCGGTCTTTTGACCGCGGTACGGTCTTCTGGCGGTTCCCGCTTGAATCAGGGCCTTAATGAGTGGTATATCTGCAAAATTACATTGTTCGACTGTGCAGTGCATTTGCAACTCAAGTACCGTTGTGCTATGCTGCAAGAATGGCTGTGTTAGAGAAATGATTGTATTATTAGAGGAATTGACATCTTCCTCTACAAAAACAATTCTAACAGGCATGTTTTCTTTCTGTGTGTCATGTGCAATGCATCAGACCTAGAAAGGTGTGGCTGCATTGTTATATTGTATTGAGTCTAAGTGCATTTCAATTTCCGATCTCCGCTAAAACCCAGATTAGATGCATGTGGATGCACATTATTCACAAATAGAATGTCTCACAGATGAAATCAAACGGAACGATGTACAAGTAACTGCAAAACCATGCAGACCACACAAATTACAACTTAACATAAGTTTTTTACATGTTGTGTATGTTATGCTGCACATAATTTGTGGTATGTATTTTGTATCAAATCGTTCTGCCTCTCAGAGTTGCTAACAGGTTTGTTATACAGTAATAACCCAGGTGATAACCCTTTCATTAAATATTAATATTTTTCCATGGCTGAATGTCTGACAATAGTAACTGTCACACCATGTTGTTCAATGTGCTGTCTTCAGTTTGATTTAGAAAATAACTGTGTATGAGCTTGTGTTTAGTAGAATTAGAAATTCTTTCTAAATATGTATGCATTTATAACTCAATAATCTTTTGTTTTTCTCCGTGATCCAGGGTGGACTAAAGCCCTGGCTAATGACTCCATTTGCTCAGCCACAAAATGATGCTCAAAAAGACTTCAATATTTCTGTTGCTTTTGCAGTTCTAATATCCAGATTCTGTTGTATGGAGCAGTCAGGTGGGAGAAGGCTTCATACCCTGCAAATTGTTCGCAAAGTAATTGTTGCCTGTGCGGTGCTTCACATCATAGGTATGCAGAGTAATTTTGCATAAGAATTTGCAACACAAGAATAATCTACTGAAGAAATGGATATGTCTGCCCGTATACATGATTCAACTGAAGGGTGTAGGAGGTGAAATAAAATGGTTGCTATTTATTTAAATTAACAATAGAGTGTTTAAAGTAAGAAGGTATATTTCTTATATTTAAACAATGCTCAGGCTAGTGCGATTTGCACACATTTATAGATGTGTGTAGAAAAAGGTGATGAAAAATAAGTAAGTAAATTACAAGGATGTATAAATATTGTTTTCTCTTTGGTACATACTTTAATATATTCATGTATAATTTAGTGGCTTATTGATCTATTTTTGTTGTTACATGTTTTATGTTAGGTTCTATACTAACATGTTAGTATTATATATAAATGATATTAATTATTAACATGTTGTAGCTGTGCTTGTTTGACTCTTTTAGCCACACCCAAACCCCTAAATCTAATTTGGCATTTAGAAGCCAACCAAATTTTGATTTGGTCTGCTTTGCATGGCATGTTGTTGAAAACACTGAAATCCTAATGTACACATTGCTCTGTGTTGTGTTACATTGCATTGAGGAGTAATCCATGGCTTTTTTGTAAAACCAGAGTTCCTTCAGTTAGCAAACCTACATTGTAACCAAAATCATGCAAGAAGGCTATTAGGAGCCGATTTATTATGTGTCATCATCACATACTCATCCCAAGACTGCTGCATTACACAGAACATGTAAAAGACGACTATTCCTATTAGTAGTTATATTCTGAATCATGAAACACGGTGCAGCAAAGGAATGCCCTGTGCTGCTTCACGAGAAAAGGAGACATAGCAGAAAAGCTACATAGTTACAAATATATTGTGAAAAGCTGCTTCCCCCTTGTGTAGTTGAACTGTGTGCTGCCTAACATCAACACATGAACCCTTGCATAAAAGGATGCCTGTGTCATGGTCATGCCATAAACATTTCAAAGAGGCATATTTCCCTATCTATGTTTGCTGCAGAATAGAAAGAGAAGTAATGATGAGAAATGATGATATTTCTACTCATTATGCCACTGATGGGTAATCACAACATGTATGCACAAAACCTGTTTTTCTATTCTTAGTACATGCATTGCTATTCACTGTGTTGTGTTACTTCATAATTAGAACACCATGCTAAGCCATATATTTTGCCTTTGTATGGTTTACTAATTGGCAGCAATGATTTATTGTCTGGCCAACAACACAAAAGTGATGCAACTGTGATGCAAACACATATTAGAACATTGGAATGCTGGGGGCTCCATTGAAAACAATGGAGTGCTGCGGGCTTTTACAGGCCGGTAAAAGCCCGCAACGCCAACATTCCAATGTTCGCTTTGTTCACAGCAACAGCTGTGAACAAAGCCTCACGGGGCCCGAGGGGATTTTAATCCCCCTCGGGCTCCGTGATTTTTTTTTTTTTTAATGGAACATTCTGCCCTGTGTGGCAGAATGTTCTAATAGCCTTAGAACCCGCCGTAGCGGGCTCTACCGTCTATTAAAGTCCCTCCCCCTTCGGCTCGGGCATTTAACGCGGGGAGCGGGCCTTTAATAGCCGGTAGAGCCCGCTACGGCGGGTTCTAAGGCTATAGTAAATAATAACATAAGTAATATAGCAGTAATACAGGAACATTTACACTGTGACACAAGGGAAGATTAATTACAGATAACATGCACAGATTGCTCCAGTGCAAGGAGAGACAAATACTATGTCATATCTTAAAATCCAAATTGCTGATCATAGCTCTCCATTTGACTCAAAACAGTGCAGCAAGGTGATCTATTGCATTTCTTTGAGTCAAATGTAATTTTTGTTTTCTCTCATTATGGCCCTCATTACAACATTGGCGGTAAAAGCCGCTTACCGCCGTGCAGAAGACCGCCAACACACCGCCGCAGCCGCGGAATTCCACCACAGCTATTATGACCCACATCTCGGAATCCGACAAAATTCAGACACCCACACAAGTCCGCCACACCAAAGGTCAGTGATAAACTGGCAAAAATAAAACCTCCACCGTCACGGCAACAGAAATACGCCCACACTATCACGACACACGAATCCACGCGGCGGTCTTTCAACCGCGGTATTCCATTGGCGGTACACACCGCTGCGCTCAAAATACACACACATATACAAAACACTGCCACATTGGACAATTCGAAATACACACACCTGATACACTGACACACACCACTCCCACACACCCATACACTATAAAACACACACCCAAATCACCCACAAACCCCTACGACCACTATTACAGAGAAAAGGCCAGAGAGAGACACCACCATCCACAAACTAGCATCCCCAGGCACACAACACCATCACCCACACAACTTCCACGCACAAAACACCACACACCACTACATATCACCAGATTTATCACCACACACACCACCCCACACATCATCTACACCACCCCATGGCACGGCAAAGACACCCCAGGTTCTCGGAGGAGGAGCTCAGGGTCATGGTGGAGTAAATCGTCCGGGTAGAGCCACAGCTATTTGGATCACAGGTGCAGCACACCTCAATTGCAAGGAAGATGGAGCTATGGCAAAGAATAGTTGACAAGGTCAACTCAGTGGGACAACACCCAAGAAATCGGGAGGACATCAGGAAGAGGTGGAACGACCTACGGGGGAAGGTGCCTTCTGTGGACTCAAGACACCACCAGGCGGTTCAGCGGACTGGCGGCGGACCCCCACCTCCTCACCCACAACTAACAACATGGGAGGAGCAGGTCTTGGTAATTCTGCATCCTGAGGGCCTCGCAGGAGTCGGTGGAGGAATGGACTCTGGTAAGTCAAACCTTTAACTACCATATCCCCTGCCCCAACCTGCATGCTATCACATACCCCCACCCTCGCCCCCACCCCTATCACCCCAACTCCTCACAAATGTACCAATATCACAAACCACCCATCCCAACAAGAAGCCCTGCATGTAACACGAACGCATGGACACCCATCACTAAAGCATGCCCACTGCACATACCCATACACCCCCCTAAACCATCATCACACAAGCCCCCACACAGGAATGCCAGCACTGGGGTACACGGTCACCCACCCATTGCACACCATGACACACACGGATGCAATAATCATGCCTTTCAACCCCTGCAGGACCACTACCCAACGTCACCAGACAGGAGGGTCCAGACATCTCCACTCCACCCACAGAAGAGGCCCACAGTGATGACAGCACCTCTTTCCACCTGGATCTAGATGACCAGCCCGGACCATCGTGGGCCTCGGGACAGTTGGTTCCCCTCACACAGGCACAGGCCACCACAGACCTTCCCCCCTCTGGAAACACGAGCACAGCACCCACCCAGCGGGCCCATACCTCCGTCCCCAGGACACGTCAATCAGCTGTGTGTCCACCACTACAGGGAACCCAGGATAACCCACCACCCCAAAACAACAGGGACCTGGGGGCAGTGGCAGTGGGCACACGGTCCAGAGGACGGAGGCCTGGGAACACAGGGGAACTGGGAGGGCTGCTGTGCGACAGGGGGCGGACAGGCTAAGGGAACCCACTCTCCACAAGGCCCTCTCCTCCATCATGGGAGCATACCACCACTCCCAGGAGACAATGGCAACGGTACTGGCCAAGTTTCAGGAGACCCAGCGCATGCAGGAGGAACAGTATTTGGGGTTCAGGAAGGAACTCAGAACCATCATCTCCGCCCTGGGCACCATCGTAGGGGTGCTGAAGGAAGTACTCAACACCAGGAGGGACACTGTGGCACTACAAGGGGCCCCTGACACTAGCATGGACGATGAACTGCCCACCACCTCCGCCGGCGCTAGTGGACAGGAGGCACCGCCACAGGACCACCACACTAGCACCCACCCCCTGCAGAGGGAGAACCCCCCGCAAACGGGCCCTGAGATCCAGGAACAAGACAGAGCATGATGCCAAGACCCCCACCAAGAAATGAGACCACCCTGATTGTCATCCCACTGTCCCACTTTGTCACCCTGTCCATATTGAAACTGCCCAAGCTCCACTTCCTATGCCCATATGGGCAATGCACCTGTGAGACTAATAGATTGGACTCTGCCATGGACACTCCTTCGCCATCACCCCTCACCATTTAACTTCCCCCTCCAATATTCTGTATTTAAATAAACACACCTAAAGCACCAAAAGATCTGGAGTCTGTCTGTGATTTCGAAATAGTGTATTTGCAATTACAGTGACAAAATGTTCATGAAATAGTAATGTCAACATACCTATGTCACACGGCTCTAGTCCCTGAGGAATCTAAGCAGATGACACACGTTGGGACCCACACCTGTGAAACCGTAAGGGAAAGTGATAACTCAGTGACCATACACTGGGTGAAATCGACAGACAGGATAGAGGTAGAAGTGTAAAAGTACATGTAGTAGGCAGGAATGTATTCTCATCTGTGTTTCACTGGAAATATTGCTGGATGACTGAGTCCCTGTTCTGCATGTCTTCTTCCTCTGCTTCCTCCTCATCACTGTCCACAGGCTCCACAGCTGCCACAACACCGCCATCTGGACCATCCTCCTGCAGAAAAGGCACCTGTCGTCGCAAAGCCAAGTTGTGAAGCATGCAGCAGGCCACGATGATCTGGCACACCTTCTTTGGTGAGTAGAATAGGGATCCACCTGTCATATGGAGGCACCTGAACCTGGCCTTCAGGAGGCAGAAGGTCCACTCGATCACCCTCCTAGTTTGCCCTTGTGCCTTATTTGTAGCGTTCCTCTGCCCTTGTCCTGGGATTCCTCACTGGGGTCAGTAGCCATGACAGGTTGGGGTAACCATAGTCACCTAACAGACGCACACGGTGCCTCTGGAGTTGACCCATCACATAAGGGATGCTGCTATTGCACATGATGTAGGCGTCATGCACTGAGCCGGGGAACATGGCATTCACATGGGAGATGTACTGGTCTGCCAAACATACCATCTGTACATTCATCAAATGATAACTCTTCCGGTTCCTGTACACCTGTTCACTACTGTGGGGGGGACCAAAGCCACATGGGTCCCATCAATGGCACCTATGATGCTGTGGATATGTCCAAGAGCATAGAAGTCACCTTTCACTGTAGGCAAATCCTCCACCTGAGGGAAAACGATGTAGCTCCACATGTGTTTCAGCAGGGCAGACAACACTCTGGACAATGCGTTGGAAAACATAGGCTGGGACATCCCTGATGCCATGGCCACAGTTGTTTGAAAAGACCCACTTGCAAGGAAATGGAGCACTGATAGCACCTGCACTTGAGGGGGATTCCTGTGGGATGGCGGATTGCTGACATCAGGTCAGGCTCCAACTGTGTACACAGTTCGTGGATTGTGGCACGGTCAAACCTGTAGGTGATAATCAAATTTCTTTCCTCCATTGTCGACAGGTCCACCAGCGGTCAGTACACCAGAGGATTCCGCCATCTCCTCACATGTCCCAGCGGACTGTGCCTATGAAGGACAACAGCGAGCACAGAGTCAAACAACTCAGAGGCATGTACCCACAGTCTACACAGAACACCATTCATACACAAAATGTGGCCTGTATGCGTGTTGAGAGTAGGCCTTTGTATGTGTGACGGAGTCGGTAATTAGGCTATGTGGGCCCCTGAAATGGCGGTTGCCTGACCTCTAAAGTGGGACAATGGGATGTGAGGTAACTGCGCTGGCGTTTTACACCGTCGCGGTAGGCGGTCGAAGACCGCGGCGCCATGCTGCATTGGTTAACATTGAACCCTATGGGTCCCAGGAGCCAATGACGATGTACGCCGGCGGTGATGGTACGCACCACCGCAGACGTGACCGCCGCGGACGTGACCGCCATTTTCTATCTGTTGAATCACTCAATACCTGATCTTCGACAGGAGAGGACCTACACTGCAAGTGCTGCTGTGACCTCGGTCTGGAAGAGACAATGGCTCGTGCGTCTGGGGAAAGGGCCCCTGCCTTCACATCGGAGGAGTTGGAGAAGCTCGTCGATGGGGTCCTCCCCCAGTACACGCTACTCTACGGTCCTCCAGACCACCAGGTAAGTACACAGGGAGCATGTTGTATGGGCTATGCCTGTGTGGAGAGGGCTGGTTGTAAGAAGGAAGGGGGCATAGTTCTGCGTGCATGAAAGACGGTGGGTGCATGTGCCACAAGGCAAGGGTAGGGATGGGGGCCACTCACTTTGACGGCGCAGTTGGTAATGACTTCTCTTCTTCCCCTGTACATTTCATGTAGGTCAGCGCCCACCAGAAGAAGGATATTTGGCGTGCCATCACCATGGACGTCGGGACCCTGGGGGGTCCATCACAGACGGAGCACCCACTGCCGGAAAAGATGGGAGGACATTCGCCGCTGGAGCAAGAAGACGGCGGAGGCTCAGCTGGGGATGGCCTCCCAACGTGGGAGGGGTGCCCGTCGAACCATGACCCCCTGATGTTCAGGATCCTGGCGGTGGCCTACCCGGAGTTGGATGGGTGCTTGAGGGCATCACAGCAGACACAAGGGGGTGAGTACACTCTCATTCAGCTAACTTTGTGCGCAGTGGAGGGGTCTGGGTGGGGGAGGAGGGCTGTGGGTTTCCCTAGGCCAGGGCGAGTTCCGTAGGCTAGGCCCCTTCGTAAGACATGGCCCTGTGGCCCCCCACACCACCTCTGTAGAGTGCCAAGTACAGCTATTCATGCCCCTGTGTCATCTATGTGTGCATATGTCGTCCATAGCCTTGTAGGCCATTTCCCAGGAATTGCACTGTAGAGCCCAACAGCGCGACGTAGTGCAGGGGGCTTCTGTGTCTGTCTTCTCCGCCAACGGTAGCCGTAATCCATGCACTCAACATGTCTTTCTTCTGTTCCCCCTTCCTTTTTTGCGGTCTCCCTGTTCTTGTGTGCATTAGCATCATCAGGCGGAGGAGCAGTGGCACCGGAGCACGAGGGAGCTGCATCCCACATGGCCATGGAGGGCCACACTACAGACTCTGAATACACCACTGGGACGGAGGGCGAGGGGAGCACCACGGTGGTGACAGGAGCTGAAACCAGTGACACGGACTCATCCTCCGATGGGAGATCCCTTGTGGTGGTGGCAACATCTGTGCCCCCCACTTCTACAGGTACAGCCGCCACCCCCCCCTACCAGCACCGCCCTCCCAGCAGCCCCTCAGCCTTCGCCCCGTGCCCGCTCACCCAGGAGGGTGGGCATCACCTTCGCCCCAGGCACCCCTGCCCCTGTCACCTCTGCTGCCCTCAGTGAGGAGGCCATTGACCTCCTCAGGTCCCTCACTGTTGGGCAGTCTACGATTTTGAATGCCATCCAGGGTGTAGAAAGGGAGTTGCCACAAACCAATGCATTCCTGGAGGGCATTCATTCTGGTCAGGCTGCCCTTCACCGAACCTTTGAAACTCTAGCCTCAGCACTGATGGCAGCCATTTCTCTGTGTCTAGCCTCCCCCCTCCAACTTCCTCCACCCAGACCCAATCCCCTGTACCTCTGCCTATCCCAAGCACACCATCAGACCAGCCTGCACACACCTCACCACACAAGGGAAGCTCAGCCAAACATAAGCACCACACATCCCACAGGCACTCACGAAATCATCACACACATACAGACACACCAACATCCAGTTCCTCCACTGTGTCCCCCTCCTCCTCGTCTCCCTCCCACTCTTGTCTACACTCACACCTGCATGCACTACCTCTACAGCCACTACGTCCCGCACCAGCACACCCACCAGCACACCCCGCTCACGTGCAATCACCACCCCCACTACCATTCACACGTCCCATGTGTCCTCTCCCAGTGTGTCTGTGACACCCCCTCCGAAGATACACAAACGCAGGCACACACCCACCCAACATACATCCACCTCACAACAGCCTCCAGCGCATCCACCTGCACCCAAAGCCACAAAACTTACACCTCCTACAACCATCACCTCTTCCTCTACTCCCAAACCCCCTCCAGCTACCCATCCCAGTGTCTCCAAACAACTTTTCCTGTCCACCATTAACCTATTTCCCACCACCCCCGTCCAACTCATAGGTCCTGAACTAGCGCCTCAGCCACAAAATCTCCGATACCAGTGGTGCCTGTTGCCACAGGTATGAGGAGTGCACCGGCCACCAGGACAGCCAGTGTGTCACGGAGCCACAGCACAGCCAGTCCCCCCCTGCGAAGCACCAGAAGTTGGCCAGTGCCCGGCGGGAGAGGGGGAAGACTCCAGCCACCCAAGCCGCTCCCAGGGGTCCCGGAGGGAGTGTGGACTCAGCTGTGACTCCTCCCAAGGTGGGGAAGGGCCAGAAGAAACCCGGCAAGTCTGGGAGGAGCAGCACGGCAGAGAAGACCGCCATCATCTCCGCTGGCCAGGATGGCCCCGCCAGCCCCATCCTCGCTGCCCAGGAGGCCACCGCCAGCCCCATCGTCGCTGCCCAGGAGGACATCGCCAGCCCCATCGTTGCAAATTCAGGAGGGCCCCACCAGCCACAGCCCAGCTGCCCAGGAGGGCCCCGCCAGCCACAGCCCAGCTGCCCAGGAGGGCCCCGCCAGCCACAACCCAGCTGCCCAATGAAGGACCGCCAGCCCCAGCCCAGCTGGGCAGTGAAGGACCGCCAAGGCAAGCACCGCTGAACAGGGCAAGGACCGCCAAGTGAAGCACCGCTGAACAGGGCAAGGACTGCCAAGTCAAGCACCGCTGAACAGGGCAAGCACCGCTGAACAGGGCAAGGACCGCCAAGTCAAGCACCGCTAGCCCATGAGCGGCAGGGGCACTGACGCAACAGGGACCGTCATGGGGTGAGTGATGCACTCTGGGCACCAGTCCCCCTCCAGAACCAGTGGAGACATGCATCCACTAAGTCTGTCCTTGGCAGGATGAAGCACTCTGGGCACCAAGCCCCCTCCAGAACCAGTGGAGACTGTCATCCACTTGAGAGACTGTGGCTTTGCACTCCCTAGGATGCAGCAGTGGGAAAACCACCCACTGTAGAGACTTGTGTGAGTGTGGCTTTGCACTCCCCAGGATGCAGCAGTGGGCAAACCATCCACTGTAGAGACTTGAGAGACTGTGGCTTTGCACTCCCCAGGAAGCAGCAGTGGGCAAACCACCCACTGTAGAGACTTGAGAGACTGTGGCTTTGCACTCCCCAGGATGCAGCAGTGGGCAAACCACCCACTGTAGAGACTTGAGAGACTGTGGCTTTGCACTCCCCAGGATACACCAACCGGCATGGAGCCCCCTCGTGGATCTGGCATCGTGCACTCATCCGGCTGAGGTGCCCCCCTTCCCTTCCCCCTGAGGTGCCTGATGTATTTCTATCTGATGCCCCTGCAGTGTTCTCTCTTTTTGATCTGGTATCGTGTATGGGCCTCGCCCATGCATTTTGGGCCCAGTGGTCCATGGACTATAAATGGTGCAATACCTGGACTACTAATCTTGGTGTATATTTTGTTAATAGTGTATATATGTATATTTTTGCTTACTGAATTTTGATATATTACAATGGTTACACTCATTTCCTTTTGTCTTTGCATTCTTCCGGGGGGGTTGGGGGTTGTAACTGTAATGTATAGATATGCATTGGTGTGTGTGTTGTAGTGGGTGGGGGTGTTGTGTGTGTGTGTCCCTGTTTTTTGCCTCCCCCCTCCCCTGTGTCGTAGGTGCAGTACTCACCGTGGTCTTCACCGCCGGCGTTGGTGCTCCTGGTACAGGAGCAGGAAGACTATCACAGGGAGAATATGGAGTTCCGGCTCCATGGTGTCCTCCTTCCTCGTGGAGTGTGTAGATGTGAGCCTTTTTCCTTCGAAATTCCTGTTTCCGCTGTGTTTTTATCCACGGTGAATCCGCCCTGGAAAAGGTGGCAGATTGGCCTGTCATAATAGTGTGGGCAGTACATTGCCCTCCCGGTGTCTGTTGGCGGTGACCGCTGAGCTGTTTGTTTGTACCGCCGTGGCGGTCTGAGTGTTAAAGTGGCTGTCTTTGTTGGCGGTTTCCGCCACGGTCGAAATTCCAAAACAATTTCCGCCGGCCTGTTGGCGGTCTTACAGTCACTTTATCACTGTCTGCCAGGGTTGTAATGACCACCTATGTGTCATATCAATGAACCCACATTTTCACCTTTTTGTACTAATCATTTATAATTTACATACTAACATAAAAATGTCTTATGACAGAGATTTCAACATGTATATATATTTAGTATTGCCCTCATATGCATTTATAGAACATTAGCTATTGCTGACTGTAAGTTATGATGCCAGTGAAAGCCACGCAGAATATTGACATGCCAGGTGTCGGTTTGGGCTACTTTGCACAGCATCTGCAGTGTGCACCAGCATTAGGGGAGGCGAATAACAATGCCATCTGAGCCAGCTCTGAGATGCGAATTGTATAACCTTGCAGGAGTTTTTTACCTTTAGCACTTATGATCAGCTGCTGATGTTGATGTATGTACACATGACATTCTACGGCAGTATGGGATAAAGACCACCCAATGACACTAATACAAAGTTCACTGGGTAGTATACTCATATGAAACCAGAGAATCTGGCATGATTTCTGCATCAAAAGTACTGCCGTTGTTATTTCTCACAATAATGACATGAGTAAGTGCCATTATGCCTTTCATTAGTATACTTCTTTGAGGTTTGCCTAAAAAAAAGTGTATCTGAACCTTCTGTACTACAGGTTACGTTGATTTGATCCACAAACACTTATATTGTTGTGGTGGCATTCAGACACATAAGCATTGTTTCCTACATGCAGCCACCTATGCAGCAACCCAGGCATCCTTACACCTTTCTGCACATATGCTTCACAACTCACCCTTTCTTCATCCCTTTTCCACTAATAGGCATTATTAATTCAATATTCTATAACTTATTTAACTTTACTTACTTTATCATTGAAAAAACATTTCTTTAAAAAACATATATACATATGTAGAAACAAATAATTACCATAAATACTCTAAATGTACACTAATCTAACTTGTAAAATAACCTAACTTAACTAACCTTAACTAACCTTACAATACTATTCAATGCACTCATATTAATACATCATAATAAGTAACTATTATCCCACAACAATAACCCACTCCCAAATTAACATCAAAACAAATATTAGTATGCACACACTAATATCTATACTTTATATATTGTACAAAAACATACGTAAACATGAATCCTATGGCATATACTACCTCTCCCCATCTCTTTTAGGTTATCCTTAAATTAAGTATATCTACTAATATCTAAGCTGTAAAGTAGCTATTCATATTCTGTCTATCAAACCTATAACACTATACATATTTAAAATATTAAATACAGACCATAAAAAATGAAGCAAGCGATGAAAGTAATACACTACTACATTTGTTACTGGATTGCATTCAGGCCCTGATGGCATCCTTTAATATTTTTTGGAATGCCCATTAAAATAGAATTGGTAATTTTTGGGGTTTGATACATTTGTTTCAAAAAATTATTGTTTTGTCTTATTGAAATGTCTTTTTTGAAAGTCGAAGATAGTTTTTCACAACATTTTTAGCCGTTAATGCCTTATTTTAATGAGACCCAGGATTGCTGTTTTGCTCCAGCAGCACTTTTCTTGGCCTAGGACTTTACATAATACTTTGCCATTCTGTGGAATGCAGGGCAGTATTTTCCAAACATTGATGTCATTCCATTCTTATGGCAAACATTGTCTTCTCTTTATCATTCATGTTTGCTGGGAATCAAATTTTAACATGTGGTTAATATTTATTATATGGTAAGAATTATGTTCTGAGATTGGAAATTACATATATCGTTGGATATTACAAGTTACTAATCTATCTTGGCAATTTGACAAACATAGCATTAGGAACTAATTTTCAAAGTTGTCTCTGAGAGAAGCCGGCATCTGATTAGCAATTTCATACATATGATGGTGTTTATCAAACTATACCATTTCAACACTCTCTACAGTCTAGCAGCAACACAGGCCCTCTTTGCCTTAAATTTGTCTTATGTTACAAGAACAGTGACTAAATATATTTTTGGCAACAACAAAGTCTATAAAGGAAAATACATCTTCATATGTGTGTGGCAAATAATGAACATATTATTTAAGATTTGTTTCATATATTGATCAAGATTTAGAGCATATTAATTGAAGGCAATGGGCCTGATTTAGAACTTGACTGTAATGGTCTTTCTGTCATTTTTGTTACAGAAAACCAGTCCGCCTACTAGACAGTCCGCTTGCCAGATCTAGATGCTGGTGGGACTATATGCTAAAGAGCACCAGAGTCCTACCAACTCCACTAAGAATCTCTAGCTGTTTTGTTGGCAGCATTGGAAATAGTGGCTGATGGCGAGGCTCCAACCACCTTTTCAGCTGAGTACATTTGGATGTGCCTTACCTCTAAGCCAAATGTGGCGGTCTGACCTCCACAGCTGAGTTGGCAGATTGGAGGAGGAAGGGGCAAAAAACCTCCCTTTTTCACATTTTGGCTTCCATTTTCACAGGACCCGACTGGATATCACCTGTTGTTGCTGCTGCCACTGGACCACAGAGGACACATGACCCCTCCATCGCTGGACTTGAAGGTAGGGAAACTGCATGTACTGTGCACATTGTGGGGGCACTGTACGTGAGCTCAGGACCTCTGCAGAGATACACATGCCACTGGTATTTTTGTAAAATACCTCTGGCATGCATATGCCAAGAACACATTTGTGTCAGTGATTGATGGGGACACACTGGTACAAGACACATATCGCAAACTTGCACAATTGTTATTGTGGTGTCAGTATTCATTGCCAAATGATTGCTGGCATCACAATAATGATCGCATCACACTTGTCATCATGTCTATGTGTGCACATTGCCAGTGAATCTGTATCTGTGATATTGGAAGTCTAGTTGTGTATATGAGTCAGTACAGGCATGTGTGTGTTAGATTAGATTGGCTGGTGGAGGGAGCTGGTCTGTATGTGTGCCACGTGCATGTAGGTCTAAAGTCTGTTGTGTATTTTAGGTTGTGTATTTTGGGTTGTGTGTTGTGTTGTTTTGTGCAACATCCAGGTGTGTGTTGTTGTGTGGTGGTCATTGTAATAATGTGTGCAGTTGTGATTTTGTGTGTTTGTGTAGATGGTTTGTGATTGTGCTGGTTGTTGTGGTTGTGTTGTATGTGTTTATAGGTGTGAAGTATCTACGCTGTGTGTATGTTGTGCCATGGATGTATGGCAATGTGTGTTTTTTGCATTTAAATGTTGTGTTGCGGTGGATTAGCAATGAGTACTAGGGTATATGTGGTTTTTGGTGTTGTGTGTTGTGCTGGTGGACACATATGGCCAAGGTACAATATGCTGATGTGTCACTTACATCTACACGATAGCCACTGCCATTGTACAATGCCCAAATGCTCCCACAATGATCCCCCTTCCGTCAGCAACCTGCCTCCAGTGCACTGCCTGCAGGACTGTAACATCGAAATTGGGTCGGTGGGAACCCGCCAGCCTGACGTCTAGGTAGAGCACTCCGTTTTGGCCATCTGCGGCTCAGCCACAATACAACTAAATTCAGGTGGCGTAACACTGTCAACTTGATTGTGTTTTTGAGTCCATTGCTGTAGCAGGTTGGCAGTAATACCGAGCAAGATCTACATCAGGTCCTATGTTTGGAGAACCAATTTTCTAAAAAGGCATGTGGAACTGTGCAATTAAATCAGGCCTTCTTTGGAATGTCAGTGATGGCTAGCTTTATAACAGAACACAATAAGGCACTCAGTTGTGGAATATATATGTTTTAAGAAAGCACACAAAGAAACAAACATTAAAATGGGTGGAGAAACACTTACAACATAACAGTTTGTCTAGGCTGGTATCCCTGTGTATAACACATGGCCAACATAAAGCCTAATTCAAACCACAGCATATGATTCAAATAATAATAATAAATTACTATTTATTTAAAGTTGGTAGTTTCAATATACTTTGTGCATCAAATAAGATTTTTCCTTGGCTGTTTTACGTGTTTTAGCCTATTTTCAATGGCATAACAAAAGCAGAGCACACATCCTTGCAAAGACATGCTTGGGTAGGTAAAAGTTGAAGGTTCTCACTACACTTTCATATGGGAATATTAGTAAATGGAGGTGTATGCCTCATAATTGTGTGTAAATTATATCAGTCCACCTATCTCTGAATACTGTTGGACTGGGCAACAAGACAGTCAACCAATATGTAGTTTTTAGGTGTGAAACAGTTGAGGAGAGAGATGGCTGCACTATAACCTTGGCACTTGAATGTACTGAATTGACTTTAGCACAGAAAACTCCATAATGTTCCATAGGATATGGTAGATAATGTATGCAAGGTGTGTCAGGAAATTTTAACACATACACAACCAGGTAATTAAAATACTATTGTAACACTAGTTTAGGATGATGTTATGTTAGGACAATGTAAAAGGCTGTTAGGCATCAACATGTACAGCAAAACATTTTTTTCAAATATACAATGGTTAAGAATCTCCTAACTATAATTTCAGAGGGACATGACAGCTGCAGAAATTGCAGAGGGTTATGATTCTATAACTCAAATAAGACATACACTGTCATATACCTATTTTCATATTATCAATCCACACATACAACAGCACAATGGGCAAGATGTACTAAGAAATTGGGCTGAGGTTGTCTTTTTTTGTGATTTTGTGTGGATTTTTAAATACAAATGTACAGAATGCAGCACATAGCGCTACCTTACGTTACTTTGCATGGTGTAGGCATTCCATGGGTAAAGCATAAGCATTTTCACCAATGCTTTTTGCCGTGTTTCAAGTCTGTGCTAAAGCTGTAAACACTGGAATGCATCAGTATGATATGCATTCTCCAGTGAGGCATAAATAGGAGAAAAATCTTATTTTTTTACCTTTTGGTGATGCATGTGCATCACACATAGGAATATAAAATAGTCTAAGAAAATTATCATGTGTGCATGAAGGTAAATCTTCCTGCAAAAACAAATCCTTCCCATAACACAGACACCCTTGAAACATGGTTCAAGGCTGCTTGTGTTGCTGTGACCCAGCCACAATAACTGCAGTGCTCGGTGTCTGTGAAAAGCACCATATATTAATAGTTTGGTGATTTTTGTAAAAAGTGACATTAATACAAATCAGCACAGCAGGGTTATAGTTGGCCTGCCTTGCATCAATTTAGAATAAACCTGGCCCACAGATATGTGACCTGATTGGTAGTCCTGGGAGTGGGTATTTAAGATGGTTAAGTGAAATAGTTGAGATGTTTATGTGGAGTTATATGAAGATTATCGAATACATTTGTGGAAGGGTGTGTGATTGACACTACAATCTAGACACGCAAATCATGGGGTAAAACACATTTTTAAATCATGAGGGAATAAAATTTGGTTATTTTCTAAACGCGCAGCAATTAATTTCTCCCAAAAAATGTGCATGATCCATCTATGTGTTCACAAAATAGATTATAAAATTATTAGTATAATATATTTCTAATAATGCAACAATGAAATCCTCTATACCCTTATTATCCATGTTTTAAAAATAACTGAATGTAAAATTACAATAGAAAATGCTTATATTTATATCCACACCTAATACTTATAAAATACATTAGCTGTGATTGTATAAACGACAGAGAATGCAGTTGTTAGTCAAATTTGGCATGCACAATCATCTAACCTTTATCTTAAAAAATCAAACATTTACCAAATGGTCCATCTTCTTCAATGCCCCAATAATGCAGCAGGTCTTCCTCATTATATACCACATCTGCCCATCGATGTTTGACCTGCTGCACCATCTGATCTATCAACTTGAGTGCAACCAGATTGTGATGCACTCTCTTCCACCGCATCACCCTTTCCTACTAGATATAAAAATGCCCCACCTTTCCACAAGCGGCTAGCATCCTCGGCAGGTAATGGACAACTAGCCACACCAGGACTCCAGCATCCCTCTCCACAAAATTTTCTTTACGACTCTTTCCTTATATATCTATACAACTATCGGTACAAAACGAATTAACCTTCCCTCTTGCTGACCCCTAAAAACACCATCAAAAACACAGCAAAAATGCCAACTACACTAGGAAAAAATAACATACAGTCAGTTCAAGGCTAACAACAATAATGACATTCACAAAAAAATACGGTAAGTACACAGTCACTATGACAAGACAATGCAAAACAATATGAGCTACAAAGACTACTGACAAAACCACAACCTTTCACAAAAGACCTCCAAAACTTGCTTTTCACAACCAATCTAACAAACTCCCTAGCACATAAAAGTGAAAGGGACAGATAAAAACATGCTCTCAGGAGTCATCACTGTTGGACCTGGCCCTCTCTGCAGGGTCCTCCACCAAACGTTTTCCTTCACCCTCCTCTTTTACTGAATTTGTCTTTGCTGGCCTTAGGATGCTGTGCACTTTACCACTGCTAACTAGAGCTGAAGCACTTGTGATAACTTCCTAAAACCTTGTAAAACTGGCTTCCATCTGAATGGTATATTCAATGTACTTATACACCCCTAGTAAAGTGGTACACCATATAATCAGGGCCTATAAATTAAATGCCACTGGTGGGCCTCTAGCACTTATTGTACCACCCATTTAAGCAGTCCTTTAAAACATGTTTCAGGGCTGCCATTGTAGCCTGCATGCAGTTTTAAACTGTTAATTTGACTTTGCAAAATACCCCCTTGCCAAGCTTTAAACCCGCTTTTTATTATATATAAATCACCCCTAGGGTAGGCTCCAGACAGCCCATTTGGCATGGTGCAATGTTATTAAGAAGTTGACATGTACTTTGAAGTTTTATATGTCCTGGTAGTAAAAAACTCCCAAATTCATTTTTCACTACTGTGAGGCCTACCTCTCCCATAAGATAACATTGGATTGATTTATTACATTTAATAATTGCTAACCTTTGATTGGAAACAAGTAGGAAATGCAATTTATTGTCTGAGAAACTATAATTTAAAATTACCTTTAATGGTAAAGTTGTATTTAAGGTGCAGTTTTGAAAATGTCACTTTTAGAAAGTTGACATTTTCCTGCCCTATTAGGTGCCAGCAGCCTGTTCCTGGGTCACCTGACTGAGAATAGCTGGCCTTTGTATATTCTTCCCAGACAGCTGCACAACAGAGGGAGTAGAGATGCCTGAATGAGCCATTACTGGCAGGATGGGGAGTGGGGGCAGAGCTGGTCACAGCGCTGGTTATAAGCCAATAGCTGTGCCCTGCCTTTACACAATGATCTTCATAGCCAGACAGGATGGTGCACACTTGTTCCTGTTGTTTCTTTCAGTTGTTTTTTGTTTTGTAATGATATCACAAATGACACAGTGTGTCACAATTCCAGGATTTAGATTCCATTTAATATACTGTTGGTATGTACATGGAGTGGTCTGATTTTCAAGCATTATAACTTTGTAGTTTCTATACTACTAATCTTTGCCTTTCTATTACTTTTTAAGGTACAACTTTTCCTGATAAACAACTATGTTGAAATGTATTTGCCCTCTTTGACCATCAGTATGAATATATGTATTATCCATGCAAATATGGCCACAGCTGGTGCATTTGGCTTGCATATAAAAAAGAGTAATGTTTTTCCAATCTCAAGGTAGTCTCTCTTTTATTGATTTCACAATATGGAAATGATCCCTCTTTTTCTGAAATATTTTTGCTGATGATCTCCTTCAATTGGAGAATTTATAATGTAATTATAGAGTAAATACACTTTTCTTGATGGTGATTGCTCGGCACATCCTCACAACATCATGTACATTTTGAATATGTTTCTATGTGCCTGGCATCTGATTACTCTCTCCAGTCCACAGTAAATGCAAAGATTACTGTTTCTCTGCATCTCCATAATTTGGGTTTCCCTGCTGCTACGCTATTTAAACAAGCACCATGTGTTTGAAGCACCAGCAGGTTGTACCAGTTGCCTTCACATTAACTGACCCGATGCCTTATCACGAATTTGTTTTGGTATGAAGAGGTTAAGTGCATGGGCATGGACACATGATGCAATATGATTTAATTTTCACATTTAGGTGAAACAGAGTTTGTTTATATCTGTTGGTGCATTGGCTTGCAATACACATAAAACAAATTGTGAGCAAAATTGTATTTAGCATCTTCTTAAAAAACAATGGGTGAAGATCTTCCAAAATGATAAGATGACTTTGAGCCTGATTATGACCTTGGCGGAGGGGATTACTCTTTCACAAAAGTGACGGATATCCCACCCGCCTTATTACAAGTTCCACTATATCCTTTGGAAATTGTAATATGGGGGATGGGATATCAGTCACGTTTGTGACAGAGTAAGCTCCTCAGCCAAGGTCGTAATCAGGCCCTTTATCTTACTGCCAAGGCATTTTTTACATACATTCAGTAGGCATGCTCACTTGTTGTAGACATAGTTTTCCTTGCAAACACTGTGAGTGCACCTTTTAAGACATTGGTGTACTGGGCATCACTTGCCTTGTATTTTTCAAACATGGTTGCATGCCTAAGTGATTTTTGGAAAGTATGAGATTTTTTATCTAATTTGTTAAATGTTACAAGAAACAAAGAGTTTTGACCAATATATAAGCTTATGCTTTTTGTGCACATATTTATGAGAGTTATTTCCTTAGCACAATAAGGCTCGGTATTTTTACAGAATGTTTTTGAAAATCATATTGGCATGATGGAAAAAGTACACAAGGGTGGCTTTATCTTAACTTTTGGGCTACTTACATTTATTGTTTAATATTAAACAGAATTGCAATAAAATTAGATTATTTGTTGTACAATTTTTTTAATGATTTTATAGCAATTGATCACTTGTCAACTCCCGGTCCTGATAAAGCCTACAATTTTATAACCAACTATTCCATTGGAGGAGCCAACAGAAGATGAACTTTCATAACTTTTTTATGTTGGGGAACTACATAATTTGGCAGAAGAAAGAAGTTATTTGTTTAATTTCCTGCTACCTCCTGGTGGATTTATGTAGTTTTAAAAGACATTTTATAAACAACATATACTATTCTCAAAACTGTGGTTGGGATAGACAAGGAGGGACCACTGAATGTATTTATGTTGTTGTTTTGTGACTATGGCCCTCATTATGGCATTGATGGTAAACTGCCGCCAACATACAGCTGTGGAGGTGAACATCCATTTGCCAGATTATGACACATGCATGCAAAACTGACAGAAAACTGCGACAACCACAAATCCCCCAGACCCACTTAACGTGATAAACTGTCAGAACTACCACCCATACCGTTACTCCACCAATACTACGCCCTCCAAATAATGACCCACGAATCACCACAGTGGACATTCAACGTCGGTTAACCATTGGTGCTGAACACCACCGCAGGGATAAGGCCACCCAAATACAAAACAAGACAACATTGGCCAGACCAAAAAACCCACACCTGACACAAATACACACATCCACCAACAGCACTATAAAACACACACCCACATCACCCACAATCCTTTGTTAACACAAGAATACAGATACACTTAGCAACGCTAACCCAATAGAGAAATGCACACATATATCACAACTACCTATTCATCCCACACTCACCACACACCCCACCACTTCACACATTACCCTCTGCACAACCTACACACACCACACAGCACCCATTTCCCCACAAAGGCAACCTCATTTCACTGATGAGGAGTTGCGGGTCATGGTTGAGGAAATACACAGGGTAGAGCCACAGCTGTTTGGAGCACAGGTCCAGCAGATATCCAATGCTAGGAAGATGGAGCTATGGCAGAGGATCGTGAACAGGGTGAACGCCATGGGACTACATCCATGCACAAGGGATGACATAAGGAAGCGGTGGCACTACCTACGGAGGAAGGTGCGTTTCATTGCAGCAAGGCACCAGCTCGCCATCCAGGGGACTGGCGGTGGACCCCCACCTCCTTCCCAACAGCTGATAACATGGGAGGAGCAAGTCTTGGCAATCCTGCATCCAGAGGGACTCACTAGAGTAACCGGAGGACTGGACACTGGTTATTCATCATTTCCTACTTATCACCCCTCCATTCTTGCATGCCACCACCAGCCCTCACCCTGACACCCGTCACCCCACTCCCTCCCACATAGTGCACCAGCACAATTAACAAACCCAAATGCCAAGCCATGCATGCCATACCCATTGTATGCACATCCCTTTCAGCCCTGAAGGTACACCAACCACCAATGCATGCACAGCATGAAGAACTAACAATCCCACAATACATCACCATACACAAACAAAGGTGGCACGGCAGCAGCAATAGTATAGGGGAAGCTAGTGATGCAGAATATGCCACAGACATGTAGCATAATACACCACTTACATCCCCACAGGTGCCCCAGCCAACCTCAGAGGCAAGGAGGTGCCACAACTACCCAGTCCCCCACCAGAAGATGCCCCTAGTGATGGCAGCAATTCTGGAGCTCAGGATCTTGATGAACTCCCTGGCCCATCAGGGACCACTGGTCAGTCTGCTACCCCAGCACACACCCAGTCCACTACAGAGCCTCCCCCCTCAGAATCCAACACCACAGCAGCCACCCAACGTCCCCACACCTCTGTCCCCAGGACACATCAATCAGTAGTGTGCCCACCTGTACAGGGACCCCAGTCCACATCTCATAGGCAATACAGTGAGGGTCCTGGGGTCAGTGGCAGTGGGCACACCATTCAGGGGGCACAGGCGCAGGGGGCCAGGGATGGTCGGAGGACAGCTTTGCGCCAGGGGGAGGACAGGCCCAAGGAACCGACTGCACAGGAGGCACTTACTAATGTCCTGGGTGCTTACCAACAATCCCAGGACAAGATGAGTCAGGTGATAAACATCATGCAGGAGAACCAGCGGCTGCAGGGGGATCACCATCAGGAGATCAAGCAAGAATTGCAGGCCCTGAACACCACCATGGTCTCCATTACAGGGGTGCTGGGTGGTATGGCCAACATCATGAGGGACATCATCATACAGCACACCAGCTGGCCTCTTCCACTAGCCAGTGTACTGACCAGCCCTCCACATCTGCTCCAGCTAGCGGACAGGAGGCCCTGCCACAGGACCCACAGGTCACCAGCACCCCTCCCCCCTGCAGAAGATGAACCACCCTGCAAATGGTCCCTGCGACCCAGACAGACACCAGAGACAGTTACCAAGACCAATGCCAGGAAATGAGCCCCTCCTGAATGTCCCCCTTGTGTTTCACTGTGTCACCTTGTCCACTTTGAACAGCCATTGCTCCCGTTCCTATGCCCCCTTGGACCTTGGACCTGGGCCACAAACAGACCAGCCCACTACACTGCACTATTCCCAACCATCACCCAACTCTATTGCACTTTGTATTGTATAGCATTTTTTAATGAACACCCTTGGACACAGCTTGAGTAATAGTGCTTTATCTGAAGGTGATATACAATGTATAGATCTGTTATGGACTGCATGATCCTGTGTAAATGTCCAGTAATATGTTGATCCATCCTGCAAATGTGTATCAGCAGTCTGTACACATCACAGCATTACACTGTTGTAACCACAGCAACATCTGCAATAAGGGAAGGCATAGGTGAGAGTCAGGTGGTATGCAAAGGTAATGACTAGCATAATGCTACAGCCACACAGCACAACACTGAAATGGAGAAATGTTTAGTTCAAAAGTCTTACCTGAGTGTCATTGGAAGTACTGCTGGATCAAAGGTGTCCTGTTGTCCACATCCTCCTTCTCTTCCTCCTCCTCACTGTCCTCAGTGTCCACTGTTGCCACAGCTGCATTGTCATCCTCTTCCTCCTGCAGATAGGGCACACAGTGTCTTTTGGCCAGATTGTACAACATTCAGCACACAACAACAATTCTGCAGACCTTTTCAGGGGAGGAGCATAGGGATCGACACAAAAATTCTAATTCTTTGCGTTGTGGATTTTAGAGTCATATCTCCCTGACATTTTGCACAATTTTGTCTACAGCATACATTTTCATAACAAATATGTGACATATCTGAACATTGGTACTACCTCCATGGCTCCATTGTGACATATTTCACTAGGTGAAGTGTGCATTATTGATATGTTTCCAGTGTTACTTGAGTATTTCAATGTCACCTTCTCCAGGCTATTGTGCTGTTGTCAGCAACATAGCAGGTTTTGGGGGCATCAGTTTTTATTGTTGTGGTATTGTGTGAGTGACAAATAGATGTCTGCCTGACCTTGTATGGGATCTGTCAGAATGCAGTTTTTAGTGGCCTAGTATTGTAGGGCAACAGGTAAGTGAAGCATGCTCCCTGAGGCAAAGCATTGGAAATGATGTGTCCTCCTAATTGTTCAAGGGTGACTGTGGTGGCACAACTTCAGCCATGCAATTGCATTTGTCTGAAATCCTGATTTTCCTGTGGGAAACCTCTGATATCCATGCATATGATATAGTACATTTAGGGGCAAACAAAGGTGGGGTTTGTTGCTTGTGCCTACTTGACGCCAGGGTAGTGTTTGCTAATCAGAGCTGTTGTTCAAGTGTGATGATGGACATATGATGACCCTATTTATCTTTGTCTTTGCAGCATCAGCCCATGGAAGCGAAGGAGTCAGGACACAGCTAAGTAGGAAAGCATCTTGCCATGGAACCTCTGGTCAAGGCACCACCAAAACAGAGGAACCCAGTGGTCTGGAGGGTGAGGAAAGTGCTATGGGCAAGAACAGATCTACATCATCATCAAATTCTTCCACCAAGGGCCACTCCCTAGTGGTGGAGTCCCATCAGGAAGTACTCCTGTACCATCTTTGTCTGCCACCCGTAATTCTATCGTCACCCTCCCTAATGCTTCCCACCCAGTAGGTCATGCCTGCTCACCCAAGAGAGTGGGTGTCTCCTTTGCCGCAAGCACCTCACCTCCAGCCCTTATAACCCTTGCTGCTCTGAGTGGGGAGGCTATTGACCCCCTGAGGAGTATCTCTGTGAGTCAGACTGCCACTGTGAATGCCATGCAGGAATTGTCCACCCAACTTCAGCAGACTAATGCATTCCTGAATGGCATTTATAGTGCCATGTCTGGCCTACAGAGATATTTTTGAACTCTGGGCTTCTCACTGTTGGCTGCCAGTCAACCTCACCCTTCCTATTCCCCTCCACCTCCCTATTCCGAATCCAAATCCCCCATTCCCCAAACAATCCTGAGCACACTGACAGATCTGCATAAACCCACCTCAACACACAAAAGCAGCACACATAAAAACAAACACCACAAGACACACCAGCATGCAAGCGCCCAACATACACCCACACACACATCAGCCACCACTTCCCCAGACACCACCATCAGCACCACCGGCCCACACTCACATCAAGCATACCCACAGCACCACCAAAACAGACATTGACACACCCACCACACCTGCAGACACCACCCCGATAGACACACACACATCCACCACTCCATCACCCAGCACCTCCACCTCCCAGCCTGACACACAAATTCCCACATGTGCAACAGACACCAGCCAAACATAAGCATACCTTGCACACACCCAAGACATCCACACTGACACAGCAGACAACCACTCCCTTGACCTCCAAATCCCCACTGCCTTCTGCATACCATCCCTGTGTTCCTAATGAACGTTTTTGATTTGACCTTGCCCTTTTCACTATTCCCTTTATCCTGTCTCAAACTCAAGTGGCCCAAAACCACATTGCGACCCACCACTTCCACCTCTAAGTCCTCCACTGTCACATCTGCCACCGTAGCACCTATGCCCCCACCCCCAAGAAGAAGCCTACCCCTCCAAAGAAGTAGTCCACCCCTACCAAACCGAAACCCACCCATCTCAAATCCAACCCCGCCCCTCAAGGATGATCCCTGAGGTGCCTTCCTGAGGAGGTTCCCTGGCACTTAAGAGTCAAGTTGTGATCCAGTACTGTGCTCTGTGGGACTTAGAAATGGACAGCTCAATGTCTTTGGACAATTTACATTGGTTTACTAATAAACCCAAACAGTTGTTTTTGGGTACACATTTGTCTTGCAATTCCTTTTCTACTTTTAGGTTGTTCCAGAGTAACTTGTGTTGTCTGCCTACAGTGGGGTGTGTTTCAGCCTACTTGCTGATCCATTTGCTGTTGTTTGTGGTATCAAGACAAAAGTATATGTTGACTCTATGGATATGTGCTTATAAATGCAATTGTGGTGTCATTTCATTTCATTGTGTTCTGTTTGGTATGGTAAGTATTAATTTTTGTGTTGCATTAGATTAGACCTGTCCCCCTGATAAGGATTGTAGGTTCATCAAATGTGTGGCAGCTTGAGTTTTGTTTGTGCAGACATAAATTGTGTTCAATTGTGCTACCTTTGTTTGCATTTGACTGTGCATGTGTCCATTTAGCTGTGTGTACTTTGCTACTTCATGTACATGTATGTCCCATACATTTGGAATTGTATTTGCTTTGTTGATTTGCTCTTCCATATTGTTCAGATAGGCATGTCATGTGACTCTAGTATTATTTATTTATTTATTGATTGTATTTGTCCCTGAGACACCTGAAGGGTCAGTTCCTGTGCAAACATTATTTAAGGGACATGTGCAAAGTGATATGTGTCCCAGGGCTGCATCCTTCCCTGAGTGCTTCTGATCCCCCCATCCCTATTGTGCAGTTATTATTTGCATAGTGAGGTTTAGGCATTTGTCTCTCTGACTAACGTACATCCCATTGTCCTTCCATTGTGTTGCAGGGTGGGTGATGTGTGTGTCCATTGCAGGGATGTTTAATGGGAGTGGTGTTTGTGTTCCATGACACATCCATACATATGTGTGTAGAATGTGAAGGGAGTCCGTGGCATGTAAGGGAAGTGAGTGAGTCAGTTGTATTTGTAGATGTGAAATTGCTGTGTTGTTGTTTTTGTGTGACATAATGTTCTGTACACTTCACTGTCCCTGTGCCTGAGATGGTCAGGTGTAGTGTTGAAGTGCAGTGTGAGTAACTGCCCAAAGGGGGCATTTTGTGACTATGAATGTGTCCTAGGTTGTGGATGATTCTGACCTGGGAAACAATGAGACGTGTACTTGGTGCCTGTACCGTGACCCCCATATCATGTGGATGATGTTGCAACAATCTGTTGTTGAGCTGCATGACACAGGTTGGTGTGTACTTACGGTTGGTTGCATCCATGGGGGCATGGATTCTGGGCCCCATGAATGATCAACAGCAGCGCCAGGACATGTGTGATGGGCTCCATGGCCGCACCAGACATCAAAGGCTACCTGCAGGTGAGTTTCTTCCCTTATACTCCCTGTTCCCGCAGGCTAAGATGTGGTGGTTGGATCATCACTGTCATACTGGTGGTGTGCAACCTCTTAGTGTTTCCGACTCAAACACTGTCTCTGCTGGCCTGTTTGTACTGCCTCATGACCACGGCAGTCTGCGCTACCTGGAGGTGCCGGCAGAACCACAGCAGTCTTTGCTCCATAGGCCTGCATTACTCACAATAGGGCAGTCCGACCGCCAAACTGATGATGGTCAGACTGCCAATGCCGCCATGGCGGGCCACGACTGCCAAACTCATGATGAGGCCTTACTATTCTATTTTTCCCTAACACAAACATTTTCTTTTAAAAGATGTGCATCTTAAACATTGGAAATATGTCCATATAACTGTTTTTTCATGTAAAGCAATTGGATTAAAGAAATACTCTTAATTAGTTAAAGACATTTAATTAATTTCAGTGTCAATGTCAAGACAAAAACAGAATTAAACTTCACTGAAGAGGAAAAGCAACCGAAAATATTCATAAAATAAGACATGCATTTTCGACCTTTTTGATACATAAAAACACATAAATTGCTATTATCTAAATAAGGAAGCTTTGAGACAAGAATACAGTGACAATTAGGACACTATTCCCCAAACAGTGGACTATAGTTGAAATGTAGATCTATGGAATAAGCACCAGACAAAAGATAAGACTGGCCAAATTATACTGAACAAGCATCACTAAGTTGATAATTCAACATCCTAAACCTCTTCAAATTCAGCAGATTCCTCATCTTGTTGAGGGATTGAACACTAGTGAGAAGGCAAAGGAGGAATGTTTGACAATACTGAATCAGAAGAGGGAGAAGATGAAGGACACAAGCAAGAGAGTACATTAGTCAGGGAACAGATGACTGCATGGAAATCTCTTGAAAGTGACTGCGGACTCACTAAGACGGCATTCAGAGTATTATTCAAGAAGTCTACTTTGGACTCCATTCCATGATACTATGCCTGAAATGTGGAACTGATTTCCCATAGCTGATTTATGATTATTAAGAGAAGGATTGTTGAGCGTGATCTTCTTTACTCTTTCCTTTCATCACTCAGCTAGGATCTCATCTTTTCTATGGAGCCAATAATTTGTGTCTAAGTAGCAGTAGTTAGTTCATGGTAAGGTCAAAGACACCTCTGGACTCTTTGATGGGTGCTTGCGAATGTCTTCATCCTCGATCTGAATAAACCATCCTACGTTGAAGACAGACATTTCTTTGAAAGTCAACTTGAGGGTCAGAAGATAGTTGTTCGCATTCTATCCATGCAAGATCTGAAGAAGTCTGGGCCGGTTCATTTGGAGACAATGCGACTTCTTGTTGCTTTTCTAAATCTGGACGAAAAGCACTGACTGTGCCCAGGATTGCTTGATAAGGGTCATCATTCCAGGAGTGGCGGTAGGAGTCAAGTGCAGGAAGCATATCATTGGCAGGCCACAACTCGGGCGACATTTACACAACCTCTGAGATATAAATGTAATGTATAGTGTAATAATATACTATTAGATTTGTGATTCCATTTCGTATTGCATACATATTGTAATACAAAAATTTAGATAACGAAAATACAAGAAATATATCTATGTGAAGCATATGCAGTAGGTACTTACAAAATGCAAACACTAAGTAGAAAAAATATAACTATTTAGATCCATAGTCATATATATAATAATTAGAAAAAGAAACATTACAACTTTAACATGTATGTGATATTGTAGATCAAAAATACCGTACTTTTTCATATTCTCAAGTAGAAGCATTATTACATAAGATATGTATTATAAAGTCCACCGAATACAGTACTTATCTTCCAGATCCAGACTTTATTTTCATCTCTACTGTTCAGCCCTTCTTACAGTTTTCTCATCACTCTTCCCTCACAGCTCCTCTCTTCTCCCAGCTCCAATCCTCACCTCATGCCAACATTCTATCACAACCTCCAGTTTCCAACCGTCCGAGTGTTCCATGTTCCCACTTTCCACGGGGAAGAAGAACGTACCATTCTTGGATCTGTGTTATATCTAATACATACTACAACTGTTATAACTGTGACTATCCAACATTATAACACTTAATATTAGATAACTACTACAAGTAATTATTATACAAAACTACCTTATTTACAACACATCTTCCCCTTTATGACAAATAAGAACTTGGTTTTTGCATCTGATATGTAGAAAAATCTTATTCCAAAAAAGGTTATGACTCCAGTTATTTTTCCTTGACATTGTAGTCCTTGCACCAAACCGGAGGTCTAGATGATCGTTCAAATTGTGAACTTTGTGAAAGACGTTGACTTTCCCCATACAAGTTCATTCAATTTTTCTGTGAGTTCCTATCGGAGATTGCATCATTGTTACGTATAGGGTATTTAGCAATTCTGTCCATACTCCAGCACTGGCCATTGTTTAATACTACTACATTTTTCTTTATTTTAGTTATGTAGAAGGGACCTGTGAATTTAGAATCTTTCATGTAGGGCCTTGATTTCCCCAATGGTCTATTTACTAAAACTTGATCTCCCACCATCCAGTTTTGTACTTTCACCCCGTGTTTAGGCCCATATTTATACTTTTTGACGCTAAACTGCGCTAACGCAGTTTAGCGCCAAAAAATTTTGCGCCGTCTAACACCATTCTGAAGCGCCATGCGGGCGCCGTATTTATGCAATGGCGTTAGCCGGCGCAAGCGGACCGGCGCTGCCTGGTGTGCGTGGAAAAAAACCACGTACACCAGACAGCGCCGGCGTAGGGGGAAAATGGCGTATGGGCGTCTTAAAATGGGGCAAGTCAGGTTACGTCGAAAAAATCGTCGTAACCCGACTTGCGCCATTTTTTTTACGACGCCCATCCCCCATCAACATGACTCCTATCATTGTAAAGATAGGAGTCATGCCCCCTTGCCCAATGGCCATGCCCAGGGGACTTATGTCCCCTGGGCATGGTCATTGGGCATTGTGGCATGTAGGGGGGCACAAATCAGGCCCCCCTATGCCAAAAAAAAAATATAAAAACAAAAAAATTTATACTTACCTGAACTTACCGGAATGTCCCTGGGGTGGGTCCCTCCATCCTTGGGTGTCCTCCTGGGGTGGGCAGGGGTGGCAGGGGGGGTCCCTGGGGGCAGGGGAGGGCACTGTGGGCTCATTTTGAGCCCACTTGTCCCTTAACGCCATCCCTGACCCAGGCGTTAAAAAGCGGCACAAATGCGCCGTTTTTGGCCACGCCCACTCCCGGGCGTCATTTTCGCCCGGGAGTATAAATACCACGTAAAGGCCTGGGAGTCATTTTTTAAGACGGGAACGCCTCCCTTGCATCTCATTAACGCAAGGAAGGGGTTCACGCTAAAAAATGACGCACACTCCGGGCACTTTGGCGCCCGAAGCGTCTAACGCCATAGTATAAATATGGCGTTAGTTGGCGTTGGTTTTGCGTCTAATTTGCATCGAAAAAAACGACGCAAATTCGGCGCAAACGGAGTATAAATATGGCCCTTAGTATCATACCTCTCTTTGTAATTACTTTGGTGCATTGTAATTTTTGTATTGTTGTGTGGGATCAAACTTCCGCCTTTATTTCCTCCCCCAAGCTAAGATGGAAAGAATTTGGTGCATGGTTTTCTGCCACGCAAAGCTACAAAGGGGGAAACTTTAGTAACTAAATTCGGAGTAGTGTGGTAGGCCCACAGCATATCTCTGACTGCTCTTTCCACATTTACATGGTTAATACAGGCCAACTGAATACATTCTTTAATCATACAGTTGGTACGTTCAGCCAACCCATTAGCCCTAGGGCAATAGAGTGCAGTAGTGAGATGTTTTATACCAACCGAGTCAAGAAACTGTTTCATCATCATGGATGTTAACTGCACACCATTGTCTGTAATGAGAGTTTCTGGAATTCCTTATACGGCAAATATGTCCTTAAGAAAGGTTATAACAGAATTGGTGGTAATTTGGTTTACAAATTTCGTGGATATCCAATGGGAATGGTAATCAATTAGAACAAAAGCAAATCTTTTTTGAAGACTTGCATAATTAAGAGGACCAATGATATCTAAAGCTAGCTTAACCCACGGTTTATTAGGAACTTGAACAGGAGAGATGGGAGTTTTACGAACCATTTTAGTTTTGTCACTTGCAGCACAGATAGAACACTCTCTAACTTCATTTTCTATTAAGGAATCCATGTTGGGGAACCAAAAACACTCTCTAACTCTGGCCTTGGTGAGACTTCGTCCTAAATGGCCCTCATGGGCAAGTTTTATTATTTTCAATCTAAGGCTCTGGGGAGGTATGATTTTATCATTTCTGAGTACAAAATTATTCTTCTCATTAATTTCTAACCTCACTTCCCAAAAATCTTTAATGATATCTTCCAGATCTCTTCTCATTAACGGCCATCCCTCTTTAGCTTTTTCTTTTAATAAGGATAAGGCGTCATCCTGTTTATATGCTAACTCCCATTCATCACTACTAATGGAAGGTAAGTCAATTAATAGTATGGGAAATTCGTTAATCTCCACCTCCTCTTTAATGCTCATTGGAGACCTAGAGAGGAAATCTGCTGCAGAATTCCTATTACCGGAAATGTATTCCACATTGAAACAAAAAATTTCTAACCCTAAGATCCACCTGGCTATTCTTGGAGTGCTATTGTTGAATCCTTTGGTGGAGAAGACATATACTAGAGGTTTATGATCAGTTCGCAAGACAAGTTGAGTTCCCCAGAGGAAAAACTTGAAATGTTTTATGGTCCAGAAGGCCACCAGGGCCTCTCTTTCGATAACCGAGTAGTTAGTTTCTGCTTTGCTTAAGGCCTTGGATGCAAAAGCAACTATTCTTTCTTTCCCGTCGACAATTTGAGATAATGTGGCGCCCAAGCCTAATTTGCTGGCATCGGTTGTGAGAATTGTTTTTCTGCTATGGTCAAAATTGCACAAGTAAGGCGCTTCCACTATAGCCAATTTGATTTGCTCGAATGCACGATCATGGTTATCGGTCCAAACGTATGGTATATGATTTTTTAATAATTCTCTAAGTTTAAATGAGATAGATTAATTTTTTTTTACATATTTGGACATGAATTCAGCCAACCCAAGGAATGATCGTAACTCATCTTTGTTTTTGGGAGGATCAGCTTTCTTCACCGCATCTACTAGAGAGAATTTAGGTTTAAATCCGTCTTTAGAGATGATGTGTCCTAAGTACTCTACCGAATTCACCCCCAACTGACATTTTTCTCTTTTTAATGTGAGCCCTGCTATCTTTAATTTTTGAAGGACAATTCTTAAATTCTTGTTGTGTTCTTCTTCCGTGGTGCCATAAATGAGAACATCGTCCTGAAAACATAAGGTGTTAGGTAAGTCGCCCAGGACGTTTTGCATAATTTTCTGAAAGACAGCTGCTGCCGATGCGAGCCCAAAGGGCATTTTATTAAACATGTAAGAGCCAAATGGGGTGGTAAAAGCTGTAAGCCATTTAGATTCGGGATGCAACTCAACTTGATGATATGCATTAGAAAGATCCAGTACTGAAAAATACGCTGCTTCCCCCATCGTACTTAGAATTTCGTGGATTCTAGGAAGAGGGTATCTCTCGACCCATATGTTCCTATTCAAATCCCTCAAATCTACACATATCCTGATATCCTTACTGTTACTTTTCTTGGCCACCACAATAGGGGCCAACCATTCTGAACACTCATCGGGTTGTATTATTCCTAAATTTTCTAACCTATTCAATTCCTCTTTGACTGCACTTTTTAGTAGATGCGGTATAGGCCTAGTCTTGTGTTTAACCGGTTTAGATTTGGGTTTGAGTTTAATCTTGTGTTGGAAGTTTTTTAGAAGTCCTAGTTTATCAGAGAAAATTTCTGGAAACTCTCGGATAAAAGATTCACTTTCATTAGAGCTCTCAATGCATAACACTTGTTCTGGATTGTTGGGATCAAGTTTTATCCCCAGTTCTTTTTGGTGTTGCCACCCTAGCAAACTGGAACCATCTTCCACCACATAGATTTTCCCAACGGTGGACCGACCTTTAAATGAAATGATGCCTGTGAACATTCCATTCAAGCAAATGGGATCCCTATTATAACCTTTGGGATTGATATCCGGTTGTAATAACTCGATTTTGCTTCCGTTCTCAATCTCACTCAAATCATGAGAATTAATAATCGTGAATGGAGAGCACGAATCCGCATATACTCTAGTTAGTCTGTTATTAATGGCTATTGTACACTCTGGATATTGACTAGTGTTACTACTATCTGAATTTATTTGTAACACAATTTTCTTGATCAATTGGGAAGCATCTTCTGATCTTTTGTTGTCAACCAATTTGGTTGTGTCCTTGCATACCCTGGCAAAGTGGCCTCTCTTATTGCACTTCCTGCAAATTGCAGATTTGGCTTGGCAATGAATAGAATTAGCCAGGTGATTATTACTACCACAACGGAAACATGTTAAATTAGGTTTTATGTTTCCATACATCTGGGGCTGTCTCTCTTTGCTTCTGATTTTAAGGATTTTATCATCTCTAGATTCATTCGTAATTTCATTTACGTGTTCCTCAACGGGTGTGTATCTAATTTCCTGTAAACAGATTTCAGTGTGTTCTATAGATTTCGGTATTTCAATTGCCTCCTGTAGGTCAGGTTGTCTTTGTAGGAGTTTTTCTTGAATTTTAACATTATCCGTGCATCGGACTAATTGGTCTCTGAGAAGAGAGTCATTGAGATCCCCGAATTCACACAATGTACACAACCCTCTAAGAGCAGCGATATAATTAGTGACACTCTCTTGCTTGCCTTGACATCGAGAGAAAAATTTGTGTCGTTCAAGAACTACGTTAATGCGGTCTCCAAATTGTTTCTCTAGTTTTAAATAAGTGGTTGCATACTCATCCTGAACCTGACCTTCAGGATTATTAGGATCTGGAAGAGATTCATATATTTTCCTCCCATGAGTCTCTAAATTATGTAGCAAAATATGTTGTTTCCTAATGGGATTGAATTTGTCCCCCCCAATCGCTATTAGATAAGATTCAAAAATTTTAAACCAATCCTTCCACGGAATGTTGGGTTCCCCCATTTCATTTAAGAAAGGGATTGGTTGGGACATCCCTGCAGCAGCCATTATTCCAAAGCAAATATTATTTTTCCAATTAAAAATAAAATTCAATTACCTAAATAACAAATTACAATATTATAATTGCCATTCAAAGTGTGATTTGCGATAAAAATATTAATATTCTAATTGATTAACCCATAATTCCTTATAGCAAACACAACTCAACCAGGAAATAAAAATTAGAGAAAAGGCATTGGCAGCAAGACAATCCCAACATGCACCTCAAAAATTGTATAACAAACACAACTCAACCAGGAAATGAAAATTAGAGAAAAGGCATTGGCAGCAAGGCAATCCCAACATACACCTCAAAAATTGTATAACAGCATTACCAGCTGAACCCAGACTTGGTAAGAAATTTCCCTTTCAAATTGGAACGCATTAATTTTGCTCAAAAGTTTGACTTTGACTGTTCTGCGAGTCCGTAAAATGAATGTAGTTCTTTGTCAGCCACGTTCTTTATATCCCAGGGCGGAGGTCTATGGATAAGTTATCCCGTCATGTAACCGATTTCGCTGTGCCTGTCAGCGCGAGCTTCGACAGGCAAGAATCCGTTCCTAGAAATGTGGTGTTCGCGAGCCACGCTCGCGAATGCAGCCGTAGCGGTCCGTTAACCTCAATCACGTTCAACGGCAGACGTGAATTTCGCTGTGCCTGTCAGCGCGAGCCCCGACAGGCAAAAAGCTGGAAATGAAGTGTTTGCGAGCCGCGCTCGCGAATGTGGCCGTGGCGATCTGTCAACCACAAAGTAATTTCACAAACACTCCACAGACGTGACAACTCCACTCCAAATCAATGACCTCTAGCAGATTAAATTCAACCGGCGATAAGGCGCTCAGACGAACCGTCGCTACTTCAAGCTGTGCCTGTCAATTTGCCTTGATCGGTAGGATGGTGGAATTAAAAGATCACTTCTTGACTCCTGATAAACATCTGCCGGTCAATGGTTCCAATCAAGTTTTCACTGTGAGGCTTACATGCAATTCTTTAGGTGTGATAGAACCTGTAAGCGCATGGATTTCCAGAATAGCGCTGCCTCAGCACACAATGTACTTCAAACACACTCAATTTCCAAAGTTCTATAGTTATTAATAACTTTTCCTTAGGTCCTGAAGGGCATGAATAAATATTAGCACTGAAAACAGCAGTTTAACAAGGGGTGGGGATGAGAGTGCCCCCTTTCGCACTCCTCGTCGCCAGTATTATAAAGTCCACCGAATACAGTACTTATCTTCCAGATCCAGACTTTATTTTCATCTCCACTGTTCAGCCCTTCTTACAGTTTTCTCATCACTCTTCCCTCACACCTCCTCTCTTCTCCCAGCTCCAATCCTCACCTCATGCCAACATTCTATCACAACCTCCAGTTTCCAACAGTCCGAGTGTTCCATGTTCCCACTTTCCACGGGGAAGAAGAACGTACCTTTCTTGGATCTGTGCTATATCTAATACATACTACAGCTGTTATAACTGTGACTATCCAACACTTAATATTAGATAACTACTACAAGTAATTAATATACAAGACTACCTTATTTACAACACATATGTGATATTGTAGATCAAAAATACCGTACTTTTTCATATTCTCAAGTAGAAGCATTATTATATAAGATATGTAATTGTATTTCAACATAACTAACAGCCAAAATATAAGAAAAATGATTATCAAAAAGACAACATTGTTTAAAAGATACAGTATAATGCACATTTGCCTGCCCTCATACCTGCAAGACGTAGATACAAATACAAAATAATACAAGCACACAACATGATGACATAAGAGTATCGACTAATAATTTATTTAGACCTAAAACAGCGACGCATGAGTACGGTTAGAAGTACAGAGTGAAAAAAATGACGACGAATAAAAAAATAAACCATTTAATGTCATAAAGCTTATCAGGTTGCAACATTGTGTTGTGTCAATTCAAAATACAAAAAGTAAACAGCATCGAAACATAAACAATCTACACACAATAGATGAAAACTGCAGGTATAACGTGCACTGTGGTATGCCTCACTAAAGCTAAGCACAGAGAGTGAGAACGACATTAATGTTAACAATTTTAGCAAACATATGACATCTGACACAGCAAAGATAACTTTGGAATGAAAGAGAAACCCATTACGAATAGACACAATCCAGCAATAGTTAGATATATATGAATAATGTTACAAAGTACATCTAGAATTGTAACAATAAGCTGATGGTAAAGTTCCAGCACATGGGTGTCTACAACCTCGGCTCCAGCAACTGTCTCAGTGGAAAGAAGTGATGCCACATGTTCCTTAATGGGATTCAATTTCTCCTGAACTTCAGGTCCTCCTCCAGTGCCATCACAACCTTCACGTTCCTGGTCAGCTCTTCTATTTTCCTGTATGTGTAATCATGCCATCTATAGACAATGTGTTTCTTAGGATGTGTACCTGATGGGAATGCTTCACTGCTATGTGCCTTCAGGACAGAGTCTGGGCACCTCTGATAATCTACTTACTGCGCCATGGGTATTTTTGGTGATATATTTATCCTGACATGTACATTCTTGGTGATAATGACAACCTGACTATTGTTGCAGGGTACTAGTAACTTGTGTGATGATCTGACAACAGTGGTGTATCGAGGTATTACTGATATGTTTTGTTTGGTCTAATGATGTTTTATGCAATACAGTTTGTTTTTATATAACTTGTTGTTGTGTTTCCTTTGTGGTGTATGTATTACTTTACACATTGCCTCGTGGATAGGCCTGACTTCTCGTGCCAAGCTACCAAGGGGGTGAGCAGAGGTTATCTTGTGTATGTAACTCCCTCACCCTGACTAGAGTGGGTTGGTTCTGCCTGGCTTCGGTGGATACCCTAGCCAACTAGAAACCCCATTTCTAACACCGCCGTTGAGCCAAACTTTTGAAGCATTGATGGCAGAAACACGACTCCAAATCTATGAGGTAATGCAATTGCCCAAATGGGTTGTTTTTTTAGATTTGAGTTGGAAAAAAAAGTGCGCCTAAAACAGCTCTTTCACACAGAAATATATATATGCAAGGTAGGTGTTCCCCCGCAAAACGTCACAGAATGGCTTTGGCAATGTGTGGTGCATTGTATGGATGCAACACACAAAGCTTAAAATGTGCAACACTTTCTGTGCATCGGTAACCAAGACGTAGGAAATGACACAGTGGTTGTGCTATTGTTACCCCTGGCATCCTTAGCATGGGTTCCCCTGTCTTTTTGCCTCTGCTTCTTGTATTTTTTTACTGTGTGCTGGATTTTGTTTTTACTGGTCTTGGTATTCTGGACACTTTACCATTGCTGACCAGTGCTAAAGTGCAAGTGCTCTCTATCTAAATTGTGATTTTGATTGGTTATCTCTGATTGGCATATTTGATTTACTAGTAAGTCCCAAGTAAAGTGCACTAGAGGTGCCTGGGGCCTGTAAATCAAATGCAGCTAGTGGGCCTGCAGCACTGATTCTGCCACCTACATGACAAGCCTTGTAAAGATGTCTCAGACCTGCCACTACAGTGGCTGTGTGGGCAGTTTGGAACTGACAGTTTGACCTAACCTAACCTCTAAGGAAGGCCCAAGGCAGCCTCGTGGACAGGGAGCAGTGTATTTAAAAGGAGAATATGAACTGGTGTGTTTTACATGTCCTGGTAGTGGAATACTGCCAAATTCGGTTTTCAATATGGCAAGAACTAACTCGCCGATAGGTTAACATGGGGATTGCCTTTAAATACCTGTTAAGTGTAATTTCCCATTGGGAGCAGATAACGATTTTGAGTTTGGGGTCTTTGAACTCACAATTTAAAAAATACATCTTTGGTAAAGTTGGTTTTTAGATTGTTTGAAAATGCCACTTTTAGAGAGTGGGAATTTTCTTGCTTAACCATTCTGTGCCTCTGCTTGGCTGCTGAATCCACGTCTGGGTCAGACTGACATTTGGGCATTTTGTGAATTCACTCTAGACAGTGACACAAAGGGAGCTGAGGTGTGTCCTGAATATCCTCATGGGTCTTCCTGGGCTAGAGTGAGAGGAAGGAGCTGACACCTGCACTTGAAAGATCTGTGCTTGACCTCACACAATACAGTCTCCAGCCCCCTAGAGTGTGGCTGGGGCAGGGCAAGGAAGAGGCAAGGTTTTCTGCACTACAAATACTTCTTCTGGATCAAGTGGAACATCTTCCAAGGAGAAGATCTGTGAGGAGGAGAACTGCCCCTTTGCTGTGATGTGCTGGGTTGGCCTGCAGTTGTTGCTTTTGCCTTAGGGATGACAAAGACTTTGCTGTGCATTCTGCTTGTGAAGTTTCTTCAAGGGCTTGGACTGAGCTTGCGTCCTGTTAAGAAGTCTCAGGGACATCAAAGACTTCATCTGCTAGCACCTGGGCTCTCTTGCTGAGACACCTGACTTGCCAAAGTGTGCCACATCCAGTCCCTTGGAAGGAGAAGCTGATAAAACCTGAGAGAAAAGTCACCCACAGGAGCTGAGCGGCAGAAAAATTGACATCTCCCTGCACAGCGGCTGAAATATTGACGTAGCGGCATTGAAATAGACACACCACCAGCTTGGCACAGATTAATCATTGACGTGCGTCTGTATTTTACATGCATCGTCCCTGGTTGTCAAATCTTCAACATCACCACAAGGGCCTGATGCTGCTCATCCGGAATCGATTCAACTCCTCACCTGCAAAGAAAGAATTGACGCATCGCTTACCCGATGGAGAGAGAATTGACACATGACCTAACTTGCGAGTAAGGAATCAATGCATCGCTTGCTTTTCTGATGCACCCTAACCCCTGCAGCTTCATTTTTGACACATACCAGGTACTTTGTGCTAAAACAACGCATCCATTGGTTCTTATGGATTAAGACTCTTTTTACTTTGATATCTCTTTTGTATATGTTGGATTTTTGTTGTTTTGGTCTTGTTTAATTTAGATAAATATTGGGTACTTTTCTAGAGTGTTGTGGAGTCGTTTTGTGGTGTTTTTACCGTGTTATTGTGTGTGCGTACAAATACTCTACACATTGCATCCGAGAGAAGCCTGAATGCTTGTGTCAAGCTACCAGGCAGTGAGCAGGGGTTATATTAGCTTTGTATCTCCACTTCCCTGACTAGAGTGAGGGCCCCTATTTATGTGCAGGAATGTATCCCTGTCAGACTTGGCAGCATACGTGTATGCTGTCCAAGTTCAGGAGCAACACTGGAAGAAGTATTAACAAAGTCCATGTGTGGCATGTAATGTAAATGTATGTGTAGGCCGCAGAGATGTTTGAAATGTCAATATTGTGTAACTTTATGACACCCACAGTACAAAATACTCATGTTTCACCCATACTTACAGTCTTGACACACATATGTGCATAGGCATTAAGCCACATTGACACATGTAAGCAATGTGATAGTTCACCAGTTTTGTGGTGTCAGTTGCCTGAATGACATGCATATCAATCCAGCAATGTGAAACTCACAAAGTCTAAAACATTGCTGTCAAACATGTCTTACAACAGTCACAAACATAGATTAAAATGCAATCTGTAAAGGGTATCTCAGTGTGCTCAGGACACCAATGTCAATATTCAGTAGTCACAGCAATGGTGACTGAATTGAGGCATAGAAGCACATAATCCCCTACAAGTTAGAGTCATGCACATACCTGTTGAAAATCAAAGTATTGTGCCTAGGTTTGTAGTAGACAGCTACATTAAGATGGCCCACATTGTAAGACCTATGTGTCAATGAAAGTACACCATGACAACTTCTCAGTCAAAAACAATAGCTGAAGGCTGACAATAAATTGTATAGCAATCCACATTACATGGATGAACGGCACCCCATGTATGCCCCAAATTTGCATGCTAAAGTAGCTGAACTATTAAACAGCTGTGTCAATGTCATGTAGGCCACCAGCATCATTGGTTTCAAATTGACATATATGTGGAAGGACCAACTGGCCAACAATCTGATCAATAATCTACTACTTTGCACATATAGCATGTGCACATAACGGAGTGTTCAAGAGAATCTCACAGTATGCTACTGGATAAACATGAAAGTCAAGAAGTAGAGGTTTCAAAGTATCAGGTCATGCTCATCATTTGCTATTACACACAGAACTCAAAGAAGAAATGTGTGTAAAACAATGGCCAACTGTATATTTAACACATATTGTGAAATACTGTAAGAAATGTGCATGACTTATTCAGTACACATAACACACATGGAGAGACTTTTTGCTGTAATAATGAGCAAATTCATTGACAGTTGTAATTTATTTTTTACTTTCAGCTGATAAAGGATAAGGTCTCCAGTCAGGTGTCATGACCCCATTTGCACATCCACAGACTGATCTGGACCAACAGTACACCAGCAACTGGTAAGGTCCTGTCATATTGTGGAACATAGTTTTGGCAAGCTGAAGTTCTTCGTTCAGATGCCCGGACATTTCAGGTCGGAGATAGCTATACTCTCCCCTATCGTCTGCAAGATGACACTAGTGTGTACTGTCCTCTATAACATCTTTGTATGTACAAATGTCCCATGGAATGTGGAACATGATAAGCAAGAACCAATGGAGGAGGAGGAGGAGGAGGATGAAGGAGAGATCCAACACATAGTGGCTGGTAGTCAGCGACACAACCACATCGTTCAAATGTTTTTCTGAAACTACTTGTCCTTTGATGGTCAAGCCCTCTGTAAATAATAGAAATGTTCAACATTAAATTAAATGTTAGAATCCATTCTTTTTGTTAGCTTTTATGCCACTGTGACAGTAAGCATCAAGTCACACACATCTTGTCAACTAAAACTACGCCTCAACATGTATCAATCATGTCATTAGACCTGTTGAGCAACATGCCTCTCATTAATCAGTTCTCCCTACACAGAAATACAATGTAATGCAGTTTACTGCACTAAAGGGACAGGTCAGGCATGCCACATTTCCAAATGAAAAACATTACTTTCCTCAGAGAGGTGAGCACTGCAGAGGATGCATGACTTCTCACTTAATTTTTACTAGGGCTGGGCAGAGCTCGTGGAGTTCTGCTACATGGAATTCCACTGAGTGCGCAAAAATCTAATCAAACTCTGCAAATAGTGGAGTTGTGCCCGTCGCCTGTTCGCACTGATTGCTGCGAGTGGCGTGCTCCAGGTTGCACACAAATCGTGAACAACTTCACATGGAAGCATGTGCACATAGTCATCTCATTTATCCTATTGTGTGCAGGTGCTGGGCCTACTTTTTAATCAAATCTTTATTTTTGTAATCCTTACTTTATCCCACTCATCCTCCTCTGTTTTACATTTATTTCATTAGTGTATGTATTTGTCTTTGTGTATTTACATTTTTGCCTCTTTTTTTGTTTCCTATGACATTTTCTCCTTTTTTCCCACTAACGTCTTCCTGCCTTCCTCTCTATTCCTTCTTTTCCCTGTCATTTTTTTTATTCCCACCCAGAGCCAAGGCAGAGCATGGGATAGGCGGTGTCAGTTTAGGGGGTGTAGTTAACGGCACACCCTGAGTTCACCGGAGCCGCCAGGGGGTGCAGCC
The DNA here is from genome assembly GCF_031143425.1 of Pleurodeles waltl. NCBI lineage: Eukaryota > Metazoa > Chordata > Amphibia > Caudata > Salamandridae > Pleurodeles > Pleurodeles waltl. The sequence goes on along the minus strand of NC_090439.1, from coordinate 922,818,942 downwards.
CTGCACCATTTTCAGCGAGAAGGAGGTGGCTGGAATGTTTTTTTAGGCAGTTTGGGAGCATCTCCCCTCCACGCTGGCAGCAGGCGTCAGGCCTGAGAGTTGGCTGCTGTGGGGGAAGGTGCACCATTGCATGCAAAGGCATACTGGAGTTTGGAGCTCCCAGCAGTAGCTGATGCACCGCTGAGCTGACATCTTCAACTGGGAGCAGGATCTAGCCAACCTGCTGGGTGTCTAGGTTGCAGGGCTTGGTGAGTACAAGTAATTACTAATTTTGTTGCATCCTACAATGCTAATTTCTTTTCAAACGGCATGCTCCTCACAATCAGAGGCAAGTTAAATTCATGTAACATTATGAATATTATGTGATCCAATTTGAGAGAGCCAGGTGCTTGGTGCTACCTAGTTCTGCTCATTGCTGTAGGTGCTTGCTTATGCTGATTATTTAAGAAGTCAGGCAGGCTCCTCTGTTCTACTGTAACTAAGATAGTGGTACTATGGTAGTCGAGGTAATATCAATAATTTAGCATTCTCTGTGTTTTTCTTTTCACATAGCTCATGCAGACCCAAGCATTTTCCCAGTGATGTGCAGTATGCATCTCTGCCTTGAAAGGGGAAACTGACTGAGTTGGCCCATCAAACAGGGTTAGGAAGCAAATATCATTCATTGGAAGGTATTAGTATTTCCAAATGTAGTTTAAGAAATTTGGAATCGGGCATAAGTAAGGTTTCAGAAATTTGGAATAGGTCAACATGATAATATTGTATACTCAATCTGATTTAGAAAAGTACAATGCCAATATGTTACTGCCTTTGCATCCCACAATATTTTCTAGGAGATTAATTGTATCACAAATCTATTTTTATCTTCTTTATTTCTTATATCAGTATCCAAAGGCAAAAAGAGGGCCTCAGAGGGTTGGGCCAAGGAGACAGCTACCACTAGTGCAGCAGTGGGTTGAAATACCACCACCACCACCAGTGCCACGGGCTCTGCTGGCCCCAGTAAGGTCTCATTAATATTATTTCTTTCTCTAACATTTACCTCTTTCCATTAGAGCAATTGTTCCTTCTTTCTCTTATACTGTGATTTTATTTCAAATTCTCTTTGTTCCATTTCATGTTTGTTAGTTCTTGTTATCCCTCCCTGCATTATCCTTTTTTCTATTTTTCTTGTTTCTTTAGCTCGCTTCCTCCTGTCTGTACTAATCTTAGCTTTATTCTGCTTGGTTATGAAACGTTCCCTCTCCCCTAGCTTAGATACCCTGTGGACCGGTACTGTAAGACTCAGACAATAGTTTAGGTACTCTACTGTGAAGTTGCAGAGTTTGCAGACCCAAGCAAGCTATTCCACATTTGTTTGTTGAGAAAGCTTTCTATTTCTTGTTCATGCTCAAATGACGAGAAAGTGGCCATGAGTATGGGTATAGTGACCCCGTCAATGTTGTGTTTTATGTATTTTTCAGTATCCCAGCAGTTTCAATGACAGTGCAGTATGGTAGGAAATTAGTATTAGGATGGTCTAATTGAATTTAGCAACCAAAACCATATATCCTTTCTTGACCTATGTATTCTACCACTTCATTGTACTTCAAATGACTCACAATCATCATCATCATATCTCTGCCCTTCTATTACAGTTGGCTGGACTACTGGCTTTTCTAACATTGTCAACCAACAAAATGCCTAAAGTGATATATTAGATGGGAGAGAAGATACTGTGAACTGAACTGTAGTCATGTATTGTGGTTATACTTTGTTAAAAAAATAAAAAGGGGGCGGTGTATCTGGAATCTAGAATGTGTAATATTTTTTCTAGATGCATGAAACATCAGTGCTGGGGCCAGCACCAGTGCACCAGATGACACAGCAGTAGCTGAAGGGGGAGTCTCTGTGGCAGCAGGGACAGGCGGTGCTAAGTCACATTGCTTGGTTATTGACAATTACTAGTATGCTCTCTGTATTTGTTTAGCTAGGCAGATCTTACCCATCATCATCCATGACCTCCCTGCCCATGGCATTTTAAGACCCATGGGCCATAATTCCACCTAATTGTAGCATGGTTTAGTTTGGCACTGCAATGTTGGTAGTGTAATGTGCGTCTGTTTCTGTTAATGTAGCATTTACCAAGCTTTTGATGGATTGCACATCAACACAAAAACAATTTGCCTTTCTCTTCCCTCCCAGTGCCCACTCAGTCAGCTCCTAGTACCGCACTCCTTTGTTGTTCCTATGTTCTGTCCCAGTCTACTGAAAACATTGAAAAAACATTGTTGGAATGTGCCACATCTTATGGGACAAGTGCTTCATGACGCTTCCAGAAACTACAGTGACTGAATAAGCCTAAGCTTAGTCACATCATCAATGACCCCCCCCAACCATTCTATAGCCTATACCGTACCTACTTGGACTTTTCCCTGTACCTTACCTTGCTGCAGTAGACTAAGGGCCAGATTTAGATCTCGGTGGAGGGGTTACTCCATTACAATTGTGACAGATAGCCTGCATGCCGAAATTCAAATCCCATTGAAAACAATGAAATTTAGATTTTAGAAGATGGGATATCTGTCACCGTTGTGACAGAGTAATTGTTCCACCAAGACCTAAATCATGCCCAAGTCAAGTTTCCTTCCCTTACTGCCAGAAGAATGTACTTGATTGAAATAATTTGTGTTTGAGGGCAAGGCCAGGACGTAGAGTGGAATTAAGTGTCTGTGAATTAGTGTTTTGCAAATCGGATACTCTGTGGTGAGCATGTCCAATAAAATCTATATATTCCATTCCTTTCCCTGTGCTGCAGTGCATTGTTTTTCCCACTACCTACTTATGGCAGACAGGATATCTATTACCCACATGTTATACATGTTATACATATCTATGGAGTCAGGGTAGAATTGAAAGGCATTTGGAGAAGAGCAGGGCCATTGGAATCAAAGATACTTTTTTGTCCGTTGCAGCTGCCCCCGCTGCAGGCTGCAGAGAGTAACAAATTTATACCTGATGCGCTAGCTAGCACGCCTCTAGTCATTTAGCAAAACAAGAATAGAACACTTGTAATCCATAGTGTATGATGCCTTACTCATTAATCAGAGTTATTTTTCTTTTTTCCACACAAAGTGTCTGTGTGGTTTACTTTTTTAGGAAATCCTTGACAAGAAAAAAAGATCACTCTGCTTTTTTAATCTTATGCTGGCTTCTTTCGGCCAGTCAGTGCTTTTATGTGAGTCATGTGTTGGTAAAACATGTTCCTGTGGCTTTCCTATTCACATCAAAAATTCCAATGGCCCTAGACAACCAGCAATGTACTTATACTGTGCCACTATATAATTTCAAACATGTGTTTGCACAGAGCATTTTTGACAATTTGTCTTTTTTAGTTTTTTCTTTCTTTATATAGCTCTTCCTGCTGGTCCACCACCACCTCCTACCCAGGCAGGAGATAGCGGCCTGGCTTCGGCAGCGGATGTTGGAGGCCACAAGGGCCAGTACCAATGGCTGGTAGATGTGGAGGGAGAGACACAAGCCCCTGTTCATGGCCTTAGTTCTGCCAGCCAACCACCTACACCACTAGTCTCCAAGCCACGCCAGCACCACCAGCAGCTTGGAGATGCTTGTCTCCATACTACCATTACTGCACCACCTTCAGACTGGCCACATCATCACCAAGCGCTGCACGAGCTGACACACCTGGGCAATAAGATGGCATGCCTTGAGGCCCAGATGCAACACCTGTGGACTGTCATTGAGAATGCCATCTTCTAAAGTCCTTTTTAAAAATCTTTTGTTTTGGTGGAAGGGGGTGGGTTTAGTTTTTGATTTTTTTAAGTAAAGGGAAAAACTGCTGTTAGAAATGGGGTTCCTGATTGGCTAGTGTATGCACCTAAGCCAGGCAGAACCCACCCATTCTAGTCAGGGCAAGGGAGTTATAACCCCTCTCGTCCCCTTGGTAGCTTGGCACGAGCAGTCAGGCCTAACCCGGAGGCAATGTGTAAAGCGTTTGCTCAACACGCACAACACACGTGACGCAATATATTCTCCACAAAGTAAACACAACACTGAGTTATGTAAAAATAAACTGTATTGTACACAACGTAATTATTAGACCAAACAACATGTCAGTACAAACAACAGTTGCTACTCAAGCAGTTGTCAAAACGTTACACAATAGTTACTCTGCAGAACCAACAGTAGTCACACATAACACACAGGTTACTTACTATTCTGCAACACAAGCAGTAGTCCGGAATCACATTACTAAATAAATGCACTTGTCATAGAAATATCAGAAATCCCCATATTAGGAACATTATAAAACATATGGAAAGTCATGAAAACATATCAGCGTAGCATGTCCATAAAAGGAACATCAGTAAACATATATGGCACATCATTAGAAGAGATAGGAAAACATATGAATCCATAATGTCCATATTACGAACATTTAAAATTATCTGTCTAAAAAAGAGTACCTGTTTAATGATGTAAAGCACCTCTAGTGCCATGAAGCACAAGGGGGCCCCCGGCGTTCCTTGTGCTCCACAGGGGCCTCGCGCAGATGTTAGGGGTGGGGGGCAACACGCACCCCCTCTGTTTTTTTTACTGGGCCCCTCCTAGGGCCTGTGGTCTCTCCTGGGGCCCCCTCAGGCTGCAACTGGCCCTCCGGGGGACAAAGTCAGCACAATAATGGGGACAACACAGGTGTCCTGGTGGCACAGGGGGTCTCCGGCAAGGCTTTCACCCCACCAGCATTCTCCAGGGGCAATATCAGGGCTCCGTTGGGGAGGAGGGAGCCTCAGATGAGGCTTCCTTCCCCCTGCCTATCCACCAAACAGCTAGGGCCTCCGATGAGATGGGGAGCCTCCAATGAGGCTTCTTTCCCCACCCATCTCCATCAGCTTCAGAAAGGCCCGCCCAGACCGTAGCAGTGAGCAGGCACCAAAGTAGGTGCCTGCTTGTGCCCTGGGGGTGCTCTTCAGAGCGTGCTTCGCCCCGGGGGCACAGTAGGAGCATGCTCAATCCTTTCTGATTTCAGTGGTGCCCCGGGGTCCCAGGGCATCGCGAATCCGTCATGCTTTCAACTAAAGCTGGGTCATGTCGGTTAATCCTTTCCTCGGCGATGCGCTTTTCAAAGCGCTGGGGGCAATTTAATGAGCCCGGGTCGCGGTGATGAATCCCTCGTTCCCAGAGCGCTCTCACAGCACAAAAGACATAGGAGGAAAGCGCTCACAAGGCGCTTGGGATAATTACATAGAGAACTGTCAAAGCACTCAAAATAAGCACAACAAGACGATCTCCAGGCGGTATATGATGAAATGAGGCACTCCTCATGCTTTATGCAGTTGCAGGGGTCAGGGGCCATAGCACCCTGCCTCTGGGGAACCAAGTATAATGGTGCACAGGTGTAGGAGGTTGGCCTGGTTTGTAGAGGGTACCCTAGATACTTACACCTAAAACCAGGTCCAGTTACCCCTTATTAGTGAAATGTATTCTGTGTTCTAGCAGCTAAGGCTGTCTAGAGGTAGCTGTAGCAGAGCAGCTTATGATGAACTAGGAGACATGCAAAGCTCCTGCAATACCAGTATAGTTACCCAGTAATTATACACAATAAAACACAATACTCAGTGTTAACAAAAAGAAAAGGTACTTTATTTTAGTGACACAAGGCCAAAAATATCTTAGAGGCAATACTCCTTCTGGAGGTAAGTATTATACACAATAAATGCACTAGAGACCAAAATCAGGTAAGTAAATAGTCACTGAATAGTGCAAACAGTAGAAATTAAATTAGAATGCAATAGGGGCAACACAAACAATATACTAATATACTAAGAAAGTAGAATGCAAATCACAAATTCCCCCCTAGGCAAGTGTAGAGTGTAGAGGGGTGCTGGGAGTGTAAGAGAACACCAAAGGTAAGTAAAATACTCCACCCCAGAGCCCAGGAAAGTAGGAGTAAAGTACTGCAAGTTCCCTCAAGTCGTGGTTAGAGTTATTGCAAGAACCAAGCAAGACTCCAAGCAACAAAAGGTAGATTCCTGGACCTGAAGACCTGTGAAGAGTGGAGACTAAGTCCAGAAGTCGCAGAAAATTCCAGGAAGGACAGGAGCCCTTGCCAACCTAGAAGATGGTGAAAAAGAGGATTCTCCAGGTTAGAAGAAGTCTGAGGAAGAGAACCAAAGAAGATGGCTGCAGGTTCCTGCATGATGCAAGAGATGTCCCATTGCTGGATTCGTCCAACAAGCCTTAGTTCATGGAAGGTTGCGGGTTGAGTCAAAGTGGTGCTGCCTGGACCCAGGAGGGACCTGGGGGCCCTCAAATTTGCAAGGGGCGGCAGAGGGGGCTCTCAACACAATTGCAGACAGCCCACAGATGACCAGGCAGCACCCACGGGAGTCCCAGAACCTGGGGACAAAGAAAGTGGAAATTGCGGTTGGTACAGCACAACAAAGGAAAGTCCCACGCTGCAGGAGAACAACTCAACAAGTTGTGCCTCACAGGATGGAGCGCTGGGGACCTGGGCCACACTGTGCATGAAGGATTCTTGCAGAAAAGGCACAGATACCCCAGGAAGCTAGAGATCATGCAATGCACAGGGGTACTGTCGCAAACCGGGAAGTCAAGCTCTTACCGTTGCCATATTTGGACCGATGGACTTTAGGGCAGACTAGGTCGGAGGGGTCCACCACCTGTGTTCCAGGGAGCACTCTCGTCACCACGAGAGGAATCCCAGAGAACCGGTCGTCATCTTGGAAGGTGTCTGCTGGAGCAAGGAAGTGACTCTGTCACTCCACGGGAGATTCCTTCGGTTCTTCTGGTGCAGGGTGCAGGCAGAGAGTCCTCAGAGCATGCACACCTTAGAAACTGTTGCAGTTGCTGGCTGGAGCTGAACTTGTAGGGTCACAGTAGCCTTTCTGGATACTTTGTTGCAGTTGCAGCAGTTCATGGAGCAGTCTGCGGTTGATCTGATGGTCAGAAGCTAAAGCAGAGGATGCAGAGGATTTCTGGAGGAAGCTTGCAATCTGAATCTGAAGAGGAACCCAGAGGAGAGACCCGAAATGGCTCTGAGAGGGGTATGGGCTACCTACCCATGTATGCACCTATCAGGTGGGGTCTTTGACATCACCTGCTGGCACAGGCCACTCAGAGATCTCCAGAGTGTCCCCACACCTTGGAAAACAAGATGGCTAACACCAGGGACACACTGGAGGAGCTCTGGGCACCACCCCAGGATGGTGATGGACAGGGGAGTGGTCACTCCCTTTTGCTTTGTCCCGTTTCATGCCAGAGTAGGGGCTGGTGATCCCTGAACCGGTATAGACTGGCTTGTGCAAGGAGGGCATCATCTGTGCCCTTCAAAGCATTTCCAGAGGCTCTGGGAGGCTACCTCTCCCAAGCCTGTAACACCTATTTCCAAAGGAGAGGGTGTAACACCCTCCTCCCAAAGGAAATGCATTGTTCTGCCTTCCTGGGACTGAGCTGGTCAGACCCCAGGAGACACCTTACATGGCCATATTCGGAGTTACCATTGTGAAGCTACTTATAGGTATTGACCTATATGTAGTGCACGTGTGTAATGGTATCCCTGCACTCACAATGTTCGGGGAATTGGCCAACCAGTTACAACTGTTTCTGGAAGTGTCCCCTCTATCCTCCAGCACACGCTCCAAACATCAGTTGGGGGTAGACAACCCTTTTATGTGAGGCCAGGGCACAGCCTTTACATATGTATGTGTGCCCCTCCTCTCCCTTCTATCAGCCCAGGAAGACTATTCAAAATGCAGATGTGCCTCTCTGACACCTCCACCCTCCCTTTGTACAGGCTGTCTGAAAAGTATGCACAAAGCCCAACTGTCACTCTGCCCAGATGTGGATTGGAGTCAAGCTGCAAAACACCAGAGTCATAAGCACCAGTAAGCAGCATTTCTCACTACATTACAACCATACCAAACATGCCTACGCTACCCCTCATAAATCAGACAATGCCCTTAGACATTAAGCAGTGCATTCCAATTCAATCCTATGAGAAGGCAGCACTCACAGCAGTGAGAAACCAAATAGGATGTTTGTCACTACCAGGACAGGCCACACAACCAGGCACATGTCCTGTCTTCTACATACATAGCACCTTGCCCATAGGGCTAGCTAGGGCCTACCTTCGGGTGACTTACATGTAGTAAAAAGGGGAGTTCGGGGCCTGGCAAGTAAATTTAGATGCCAGGTCCCTGTGGTAGAAAACTGATCGCCCAGGGCCTGCGCTAGCAGGCCTGAGACAGGTTTGAAAAGCTACTTCAGTAGGTGGTGCAAGCAGTGGTGCAGGCTCACTAGTAGCATTTCATTTACAGGCCCTGGGTATAGATATACTACTGTACAAGGAACTTACAGGTAAACTAAATATGCCAATTAAGTATAAGCCAATCTTACCAACTTTAGAAGGGAGAGCACCTGCACTTTTGCACTGGTCAGCAGTGATAAAGCGCTCAAAGTCCTAGAGCCAACAGCGAGAGGTCAGAAAAAATAGGAGGAAGGAGGCAAAAAGTCAGGGGATAAACCTGCCAAAAGGGCCAGGTCCAACAACCGCGATGTCTGAAGAATTATTTTGTGTTTTACTTTAACTTTGCACTGATGCCTTTTCGTGCAGCATGTATTTCTAATCTACTTCTCAAGGTGTAGTATGCCAGTTAGTTATAATTAGTTACACCCTTGTCCTAGTACCATTTGTAATCATATTCACCATTAGGAGTATATGCTGCCATTCCCAATATTGCCTACAGAAACCTAGATAAACAGTTACATATCTCATTGCAATGGAAGTTACTTAAGTACTAATTAAGCTATTTCATTTCATCCCATAGTTCTCTTACCTGAATAGATGAAGTGATAGCTGGTGGCTGCTCCCCCTGTCAATCTTCCAAGCACCTTATTGGAGAGTTTCCCAGTGTGTCTTCTTTATGGTAGTGGTAGTGCACGAGCATGGAATGCATTACAACAGGAGAGGTCACACTTCCACCTAGAAGATCTCCAACTGTAAAATTAATCTAAAGGATTATCCATCAGAGGCAACTAAATTGAAAGAAAAACACGTAGTTAGCAGATTATACACGTACATTTATATTATAGCTTTAGAATGACTGAGGATAGACTGCTATCACCATAAAAACATCAAAGAATACCACATAATATAACAGCAACTAGCAGTAGTAAATGATTTCAAGCAATGGTGAGCATGGAATTTTATGAAAACCAAAGATAAGAAATCCTCAAATCAGGAAAAGTGTGCTCAAAGTCTGTACTCTGGATTTGACAGGTTAAGCGTTTACCAATAACAAAGGCCTGAATGATGATGTTGACATTGAGGAATGGCGTTCCTCTTATGCATGGTTAGGTAAGTGGGGCTGGTATGGGCTATTGCTCTGGAAATAGAAGATCCAACATTGATTTGGTGTCACATTTAACCACATCTGCCCCACCATCTGTGTGATCTATTTGGTGTAAATTAAGTCACACCTCAATAAATCGCACAGCCTGGGGGAAGAGGGTTAGGGTTTGATCAATGGATGAGAAAGTGGATTTGAGGAAAGGCTTGACAAAGACAAACACAACACAAGAACAATATTAATCAGGGTGATGAGCAGCACATCATGAGGAATCTTTTGTGGAATAAAGCAAAGGAATGAGTATGACAGAGTTCAGTTAAATGCATTGCAAACAGTTCTTCTGCCCCAGAGACCCAAGTTATTAGACATCTAAATGGTATATAGGTTTGAGAAACCTAAATTATGGAGGAGTGATTGAACCCCCTCAGTTCTAAAAAATATAATTCTTAAAATAAAAATAATACTGTATTGCTAAATTGGGTGGTGCATCTTCATTCTCCTCGTGAATGTCTGTCACTCTTGGGTGCCTGTCTGAACCGGTCCTGTAGGAAAGCAGAAGTGTTGAGCTCAGCTTTCACCTTTTGTTCGTGCAGGAGAGGGGAAGACCTGCGGATTGTAAACAGAAACTGTATTGTGGAGTCAAGGAGAAAGACAGAAGATAGGTAAACAAGAGGAGTTTTATATTTGCCAGCAGTGCAGCACAGACAATCAGCAACATTTACCAAGTCAACTTACCTCTCTCCATTCCACATAGCTAAGTAGTAGGCCACAGTGTCCTCATCATCATGGTTTCCCTTTGAAGTTAATAACTTCTACCTTCTAGCTGTTGGGGTAGCCCCACGCTGAGTCCTTCCATCCTCCTCCTGATTCCAACCAACTCCGTCCCAGTCCCAACCCAAGTGTGATAGGCCTATAGTGCGCTGCTGTAGAAGAACAAGTAGAGAAACAGAATTGCAGGGTTTTGTATAGATTTGTGTCTGTTAACTAAAGTGACTGGTCTGTTCTCTGAAGAACCAGAAAAAAAAGAGTCTACCCTTCAGGTAAATGTTTGCTAAGTTTGATAGAGCCATTCACATTCAGGAAAATTCACCCATCAGGCGCCAAACATTGCAGTTCACCAAAATCAAGTTATTAGTTGAACACCATCCCTCACTGTCTGCCACCACAAAAATCATCAATCATCACTCACAACCACTCAATAAATATATAATCTCTCATTGGTGCAATAGTTTTAGTTACCTCTTTCAATCCAAGCACGTGGTAGGTGTACAATTGTATCTTTGATGCAAGCAACACATAGGAATTTGATATTGGCAGTTTTGTAACTCAATTATCTTCTGGGGCTGCCCTGCTAAGTGATTGAAAAAAAGGATAGGCATGCGAGGAAGGCAGGCATTGTCTCCAATGTCCTGAAGGAATTGTGGAGGCTTCTTCACTGCATTTGCTTCTGAGTTTTTGTTTACACTTGTGACTGTGAACCTTTCAGACACAATTTTTAGCTGGCCCTGTAGCAGATGCAACAATGGTATAGCTTGGCCCATTTTACTGTCCTCCTTGCTAACTTCCAATGTGAAACCCTCAAAAGGGAGTAGCATCTGCGTCAGGCATTTGACTAGGCCCCATTGCTCCAGGTTCATGGTCATAACTTTCCCAATTGCATCACTTCCTCTTTGAATGACAGTCATTGATCTGTCTGTACTGCTCAAACAGACGTTGCAACATGTAACAGGTCGAATTGCCATGTGTTGACATGTCCTGTATAAGGGCTTTAACAGGTACTCTAGTAGCACTCTGAATAATCCTTAACTGCTCGACTGCTTCTGGGCTTTAAAGGAATGGCTGAAATGAGTGCAGATTCTTCTGCAGGTGGTCAGTATGTTGCTGACTATGTCTTTTTTTAGAAACTCCTGCGCAACAAGTTTGATGCAATGCACCAAACATAGGACCTTGAAATTGCCACTGTCTGCCATGGCCTCGTCTATATTACTGCCATTGTCTGTGGCAACAAATAAAATTCAGAGAACTCTGGGATGCAGCGATTGCTGTTAAATTCGTCCAAGATATTTGCAGCTGTATGTGATTTCTCCATGGCAAACATGGCTACTGTTGCATGCCGCTGATCACGTTTAACACATTCTTCAGGGTTAAGAGATGTAGATTGCTGTTGCCTTACCTCCACAGATGAAATCCAGTGTGCAGTGATGAATGTGTAATCAGTCATGTGACAACTGGTCAACATGTCTGTCATCAGGTGGAGAGTGTAAACACCAGTTTTCTGCAAAGCTTGTCCGCAAATCGCAGCACATCATGATTCAGCACTGGAACAGCAACTCTGGCAAAATAAGCCTGACTTGGAACCTTCCATTTGTCAACACCAGAGCAGTACGCGCTCTATTGGCGACAAAAATGCAAAAACCCAACACTCTCAAAACAATGTAATTTATGCATAGTGCTGATATGTTGTGGTGTAACCTTTTGCATTGCAGAGTTCAATACTGAAAACTTATTTTTAATATGCTTACAAATACTGTTCCTTTGCAATGTATTGCTGCAGGTTTTCAAAGTGTGTTAGGGTGTGGCTCCTTTCCAGGGCCTTCCAGAGACTTTCCCTGCAACATGTCTGGGCGTGGTTCTGGGCTGGGCCAAGACTCTATAAAAGAGAGGCAGCCCAACTCCCAGTGCTCACTATTCAGAGGTCCCGGTGCAGAGCAGCAGCTTCTTCCTAAGCTCCTGTCCCGCCGGCCTATTTGGATCTTCCAGTCTTCTGCCCTTCATCCTTCATTGGTGATCATTGTTACAGGCGGTAAGATGGTGGTTGGACTGTTCCGACACCGTTATTGAGAATTTTCATATTCTTGGTTTAATTCTTAAATATGTAACAGATTACTTGCGCGCTACCATTTCTTGACATTTATATGGTAGTTTACAAATAGGCAAGATGCGCGATTTGTTTCATAAAGGTTTGACTTTGTTATTCATTGCGTGCTACCATTTCTTGACATTGGCATGGTGACTTAAGAATCGGCAAGACGCGCAATTCGTTTTATGGTCTTTAAACATTGTTGTCCATTGCGCGCTACTATTTCTTGACATTTACATGATGTTTTAGGAATTGGCAAGACGTGCAACTCGTTTCATGAAGATTTAACTTTGTTGTTCATTGCGTGCTACCATTTCTTGACATTTACATGGTGGCTTAAGAATCGGCAAAAGAAGGGCGATTCGTTTCATTGTACTTTGATCTTGTTATTTATTGTGATCTGTTATTTCTTGACATTTACATTGTGTTTTACGAATCGTCAAGACGCGCGATTCGATTAATGATGATTTGACTTAGATATTCATTGCGTGCTGCCATTTCTTGGTATTTTACATGGTGACACTCGAATCGGCAAGACACACGATTCTCTCCTCTAGTTTATTTCATGTTGTTTATTGTATGCCACTATTCTAAGATATTTATTATGTAATATTCGAGTTGACAAGTTATGTGATTTGTTTCCTGAATCCATATTGTGTTATTCATGGTGCATAATCCTTTTATGGTGTTTACTATATATATACATATATATATGCAATAAGCGCAATTTGTGTTGAAACATTTTAAGAGTACACAGAAGGCCAGAGTTTCTAGATGCAATATTGTATGGTCCTAGTATACATTCTCAAAACAGGATTTATATGACTGGTTTAAAATTTTGTCAGAATGTTTTTACTGATTCTCATGTAAAGGAAAGTACTTGAATAAGAAAGTTTTCATTTAATTCATCTTGATTCCCTTACAGGTATCCGGCCATCTTGAAACTTAGTCATTTTAAACTTAGCTCTTAAATTGTTCATGTTTTCAGAGTGACTAGGCTTAGAATCATAGTCTAGTATTGATTCAGGAGATATAATTTTCATATCGTGTGTTCTAAACTTTTTCTTTCTACAGGTCTCCTTCCCAGCTGTTCCCTTCCTAATCCCCTCTTCCCCTCTTGAACTCTCTCAGTCTCTGTGATTTATCTATCAGAGTCTTGGAGCTGTTCAGTGGTGGACGTGTTGGGAACATGCACAGACCCCGAGGATCTGGTGACTCTGACACCATTTCAGGCAGATAGCCACCACGAATTATACAAATTGCACTCCTTCTACAAAAGAAAAAAGGAGGAGATCCAGTGCTAAAATTTTTGCCAGTTTCCAATTGTTCAAATGTACCAATGGGTGGTTGAAGTCAAAGAGTCCCGCCTTCCTAAACATGCCTGCAATAGTAAATAGTAGGATTTTCTTTATTTTTTTGTGGCCACTGACGCAGTTAGCTTTCGAGAATAACTTGGTGTAGACTCAATGTGTGTCTTGGGAAGTCACTGTACACTATGGTGTCTCCATCTGACTCTGACGGGTGATACTATCGCTCTGCTGGGGACACGGCTGCTTTGTGTGAAGATGTCACCCTCTTCTTCCTCTTGACTTCCCACTGTGATTGGACTTGAAGCTGATGTAGCTCTCCTCACCTTCACTACAACCAGCAATTTCTATAAGGTGCTCCTCCCACTGGATTGCGTGATGTTTTTTCATAAGAGTAGTTTGGCCTCAAGTACCATAATGTGAACCAGTCTTACCTCAAAGAACATTGGCATGGCAAATTGAGGATATTGCAATGTTCTCCTCCTGTTTGCTAAGAGTAAAAAAGTCTCAAACTGAGGAGAAGTACTTCCTTAGTGGGCCAATGCCTGAAGAAGACCTGGAGGTAGTTGATTGTGTTGACTACTGCCTCTCTGCCCCCTACTTCTACTGAGGTAGTGGTTGGTGCAGGCCTCAGCTGGGGTTTGCAAAAATGGGGGCTGGTAGTACTACCTGTGCCACATCCCTCGGAGCAGTTTGAATACGAGGAGTAATGTTGGACTCCTCTGTGCCAGGTCCCACAATGTCAGGCTCATCATCGTCATCCTCCTCATCATACCCTTCAATAATTCTAAGGCTTTCAGCAACTTTTCTCTTCCCTTGCCTCTCCTGGCATCTCGTAGACTCTGCCAGGGTCCACTCCATGTCCACCTCATCATCATTAGAAATGGTGCTTGAAGAAGATGGTGGAGTACCCTGCTTTTTACTTGGTGAAGATCTTTGAGCCAATGATTCTAAAAGAGGACTCTGTTACTCTATAGGAAGTTCAAGTTTAAGTTCTGCTCCAGCTTCAGGAAGATCTACTATTGCTGTCTGCAGCTGCTGTCCACTGTGCTCTATTTCCTGAAATGACTGACTACTACTTTGAGAAAGCGACAAATCCAATTCAATGTCACTGTTCATCAGTGTCGCCATGATTGCAGTAGCTGCCTCAGTGACAGTCTTGGGCTTGGGTTGGGTGGTGCTGTTGATGCAGGAGAGCTGCTCTCAGGTTCCTCCCAGGAGGCCTGTGAAGCAGGCATACGTCTCCCAAAAAAGGTTGTGGTCAGCACACCAGTGGTGGAAAGCTTTTTTTTTCTCACTGGCCACTTTCTTGGCAGTACCTTTCTTTGGGGTAATTTTAAAGCTCTCATTTGGCAGTGGCAGTGAGCTGAACAAGCAGAAGAGATTGGAGGACTGGCACCACATATTTTTCATACAGGCTTTCTGTTTGGCAGTACTGTGGGTGATGTCTCTTCTATTGGGCACCCAAAAGCAAACACGCAAGAAAAACATTAAGTGAAATGTAGCATTTTTACAGTTAGAATTAGTACAGACAAATTAATATAATTTAGTTTGGTTGGTTACTTAGGTAATAATTAACAACAATTTATCTAACCATGTTAAAGTCATACCACAACGCCATACCATAAAATTTCATTTCCAACCAGGACAACAGTAAAACAACATACAGATATATCTCTTTGCTTTATGTGCATTTTTTCTAAAGGAGACATCTGTGGCAGTCAGGGAGGTAAATGGAATAATTCTTAAAATAATTAAGGTTGTTGTGTCCCTCTGGCAGGCAAGGTGGTCCAGGAGAAAATTGAATAATCATAAAAAATGAATAATGTTGATTGCTGAATGCTGATGTGTTTGCAGTGCACTTACTCTATGGCAGACAGGGTGTCCAGGAGGAAATGGAATTATGCCTAATAAAATGAATGCTAATGTGAGGCTGTGCGCCGATGGTGGATAGATAGAGGCAAAATGCAAAAAAAGAAGAGTAGAAAAAAGCAAAACTTAAAATAAATAGGAAAGTGAAAATAAAAAATGCAATTAAAAGACTACAAACAGAATAACATTTTTTTTATGAAAATAAAAAACATACAAATAAAACAAAATGCAAATTGAAATGAAACAAAAAATAAGAGTAAAAATGTAATTAAATCAAATTAAACTAAATAGATTAAAATTAAAATAAAAAGATAATGAATTGCTGATGTTTGAATGGGAGTATGAGAAACCTATTGTGAGGCATGGAGGTACAGATGAAAAATGCAAAAATAGACATGTAATCTGAAGCACTGTTCATCATAATCATATTCATAATAAACATATGCTTAAATGATGCTCAATCATATTATTAAACTGATATCACATCCATGCAAGCCTATATCAAAAGCACACTGGCTGGATGCACAAAATGGCCACCAACCACATGGTCAAACAGCAACAGTGATCAAGGAGGCATGGGGAACAAAGAACACATGCACACCTATGACAAAAGCACACTGGTTGGATGCACAAACTGTCCGCCAGTCAAATGGGCAAACAACAATTGTCGGGCACTGCACAGTAGCGTGCAGTCTCTTTAAGTTGTAGCGCGTAGGCCTTAACGCTACACACTGCACCATGACAACAGCTCGGCTTCAGTTTCTCCCTCCTCCTGACTTACCTGTGCTTGACTTGGCATTCTCCGTGTCACATCCTCGGAACGCTTGGTCTTCTTGTTCAGTGGTTTTCCTCTCCATCATGGCACTGGTAAATATAATAATAATTTATTATTATATTTAGTTAGCGTTTGTGCACAGTTATAAAATACTCTCATTGAGGAAGTTGTTGTATATATGTACAGAATCACTTGTTGCACAGTAGTCATAGCCAGAATAATACCATGCTGTATATTTATGATTGCAGGAGATAAAAAGCTGATAATTCTGTCAACTCCTATTTGAACCTTGATAGTGTAGAGGACTATGGTTGCTTATTTTATTACAGTCATGCATTTAGGTAGGTGTTAGTACCAATTGTTAACATTTACCCATGCTTACAACTTACCCTGTGGAAGTAATTCTCTTGAGTTGTGTCTTTTAGAAGTATTACATAAGTCACACTCAGTCTCCAGCAACCAGCATCTTAAAGGAAAGGGAGAAGAGACATGAGTAAGTGTATTATAGATTCTAAGGGCCAGATGTAGGAAGCTGTTTGCATGGTGCAAACTGCAAAAATCGCAGTTTGCGCCATGCAAACAACCTTCTGCGATGCACATTCACAAGTTGCGAGTCGATACCGACTCGCAAATTGTGAATGCGACTCGCAAATAGGAAGGGGTGTTCCCTTCCTATTTGGGACTCACATCACTATGCTAAATTGCTTTGTGACCACGAATGCGGTCGTAAAGCAATTCGCAGTTACTACCAGTGTCACACTGGTGATAACTCATTCGCAAAAGGGAAGGGGTCCCCATGGGACCCCTTCCCCTTTGTGAATGTTGCCAAAAAGGTTTTTTCAGAGCAGGCAGTGGTTTAATGGACCACTGCCTACACTGAAAAAATGAAACCAAATGGTTTAGTTATTTTTTTTCATTTTGCAACTCGTTTTCCTTTAAGGAAAACGGGCTGCAAAATTAAAAATACAAAAACTGCTTTATTGAAAAAGCAGTCACAGACATGGAGGCCTTCTGACTTCAGCAGGCCACCATCCCTGTGAGTGCAGGGACTCGCTATGGGGTTTCAAAATGCGACCCACCTCATTAATATTTATGAGGTGGGTCTTTGCGACCCTATAGCGAGTCGCAGACGGTGTCTGAGACACCGTTCTGCATCAGGATTTGCGATTCTGAAATTGCGAGTCGCACCGACTCGCAATTTCAGAATCGCAAATTCTGATCTTGCTACATCTGGCCCTAAATTCTAAAGGACTTTTTTTTGTTTCTAGAAACTGAAAGGCATTGATACTGCCTGACAGTAAATCAACAACTGGTTGAAACTTCTATTGTTTTACACCCTATTCATGGCACAAAAGTTACAACCTATGGTTCAACAAATGTTGCAGCCAAGTGGAGTGATTTAGGCTGAGCTTGTCTGGACATGGTATGCTTGTCTCTGTCCATATTTGAGTATGAGACTGGTGCTGGTGAAGTGAAACACATTACCCACACAGCGTTGGCAATACTCAGCATTACAGACTCCTGTAATCAGAATTACAGTAAGTGTGTATCCAAATGCAACATGTAATGTTGTTTTGCATCATACTATGGTCATACATGCTGCATATGTTACCTCACCTGCAAATTGAGTTTAGTATGAATGATTATACATGTAATCAGACATTCCAAATCATTGATTACAGTCATTACAGAGGACACGTGGTAACTAAAAATGTGTTACTGGAAGGGCATTCATACTTTGTCGTTAGGAATTATTTACTTTCTCTTAAATCTCTTGCAACACTTATCCTAAGTTATGCCTGCTGTTATCCAGCCTCATGGGTACCCAATCATGCCCCAGAGTAGTCCATACCATTCATATGTAAAATGGGGTGACAGAGAACTGATTACATAGATGCCATGGAGGCTGTAAGGATGTCAGCCTGCAACTCTTTTTTACCACGGGGTTGTACAAATCATTATCAAACTGACTGTCTGATGCACATTATGAGTGCAGATGTCCACATGGCAGGGTATAGACATATGGCTTGGCAGGCCGTGTCAGGATGTAAAGAATCCTACCTCAGTGCAAACAGATGTGGATGGAGCACATTGGGCACATATCACCAGTTTTCACATGGAAATGCAGTGAAATGCCTACTTCCTGCCCTTATATATACACTATGCCCCAGTCCTGAGAGGCATTCATACAATGACACGCAGTTGGTAATTTAGATCCAATGTGGAAAGGACTACATGCAGATATGCACAGTGTCAGCTACCTACTACCCATTAGACTGCTCAACTACTGGTGGCATTACTTCTACTGGCTAGCACCAATGCTGTCACCCTTGACTCATGGTGCAAGGTTACCAGCAATATACAGCGCAAATACTTGTACAATGAGAATTGCACCATGCATGCACAAACTCCTGGTATGCATAGCCTAATTGTTTATGTGTGTCAAGGAGAGCAGCATTGCTGAAGTGTGCACAGGCACCAGGATATGTTAAGGTCACCATAGTATTGCTACAACTGTACACCAGAAGCTATATGTTCTGGTATTTGCCAGAGTCTATATTGGTGAGGTGTACAACAGGTATGTTTCACAGGAGGTGACTACCCACTATTCAAGTATATGTTGACTACCTGGCACAGAGCCAGAAAATACAGCAATGTGTGTTGCCTTGCGTATTTCCAGATGGGTAAACCAATGAAGAGGCACAGAACCTGTACTTGTTTGAGCTAACTCATTACACATATATAAATGACCACCAGCTAACCCAGTTGCATGTTGAAATACAAACTCCAAAGTGTCCATATGTTGACCATGTGCCTGATTCTGTCTGGACACAGCATCATGCTTGCAACTGTTGAGATTGCCATATTGTATAACTACACTGCCAGCATTTGAGTATGTAAGCCTTGTTTGATTTTGAAGACTATATATATGGAGACGGTGTACTGTTCATATCTCTTTCTCAATATTTGGTATTCGGCTGGCCTGCTTCATGTAATTGTCTGAAAATGTGAGACTATTATTGCAGACATCATGTACATTTTCAACTTTAGCTGATACATATTTCCTTTATCGCCCCAGAAAGCATGACAGCTGAAGAGGCAAAGCAGTATTAGATATGTTTGGAGTGGAACTGCCACATCTGTCAAGTGATAAAGACATACAAGAAGATGGGCATTCTGTATGAACATGGAAATGCAGCCAGAACGTGGAATGCAGACAGGCGGGAACACCAGGGACATTCAAAGTACACAACACACCTGGAGGGTGCCCAACGGCTAAATGATGTACCTCAGGCCATTCCAGGACCATTATCTTCCCATCATGTGCCAGCCACACGGGCCATACAGACAATCTCTGCCATATACGGTCTACATTTAAGGCGCAGGCCCTCAAAGACTTGCAAGAACTTAAATTAAGGGTGACAGCCAATGAGGGTGAGTTGTAAAGCATGCGTGGAATGATGCTTTTCCCTTTCCCCATTTTTACCATGTTTGTAATACCCATGGTAATTTAGGCATAGTGTAGGTTAGGGGTTTATGATAGCTATTGTGTAGTTTAGTGTAACTTTAGAATAGTTAGTATTTTTAGGTGTGCGTTTAGATGGGTAGGTTTTTTAGTGAGTGGGGTGTTGATATTTAGTGTGTGTTTTAGAAAAAAACCTTTTTTTTTAAATCCCAAAATATATTTATGTATTTGTTTAGACTTCAATGTATACTAAGTATATGCTTAGGATGTACTTGTTTTCTATATTGTACTGATGTATTTGTGTTAAGGGGGGTTGGGGTGTAGATGAATAACTTGTCTTTTGTGTATAGTAGTTAAGATATTTTAGGATAAGTTAAGACAATACAGGATAGAGTTAAGGTTAGTTAGGACAGACTTGGTAGGTGTAGGTAGTTTTATATGTTAATATAGTGTACAGTTTTAAGTATACAGGGAGTGCAGAATTATTAGGCAAGTTGTATTTTTGAGGATTAATTTTATTATTGAACAACAACCATGTTCTCAATGAACCCAAAAAACTCATTAATATCAAAGCTGAATATTTTTGGAAGTAGTTTTTAGTTTGTTTTTAGTTTTAGCTATGTTAGGGGGATATCTGTGTGTGCAGGTGACTATTACTGTGCATAATTATTAGGAAACTTAACAAAAAAAAATATATACCCATTTCAATTATTTATTATTACCAGTGAAACCAATATAACATCTCAACATTCACAAATATACATTTCTGACATTCAAAAACAAAACAAAAACAAATCAGTGACCAATATAGCCACCTTTCTTTGCAAGGACACTCAAAAGCCTGCCATCCATGGATTCTGTCAGTGTTTTGATCTGTTCACCATCAACATTGCGTGCAGCAGCAACCACCGCCTCCCAGACACTGTTCAGAGAGGTGTACTGTTTTCCCTCCTTGTAAATCTCACATTTGATGATGGACCACAGGTTCTCAATGGGGTTCAGATCAGGTGAACAAGGAGGCCATGTCATTAGATTTCCTTCTTTTATACCCTTTCTTGCCAGCCACGCTGTGGAGTACTTGGACGCGTGTGATGGAGCATTGTCCTGCATGAGAATCATGTTTTTCTTGAAGGATGCAGACTTCTTCCTGTACCACTGCTTGAAGAAGGTGTCTTCCAGGAACTGGCAGTAGGACTGGGAGTTGAGCTTGACTCCATCCTCAACCCGAAAAGGCCCCACAAGCTCATCTTTGATGATACCAGCCCAAACCAGTACTCCACCTCCACCTTGCTGGCGTCTGAGTCGGACTGGAGCTCTCTGCCCTTTACCAATCCAGCCACGGGCCCATCCATCTGGCCCATCAAGACTCACTCTCATTTCATCAGTCCATAAAACCTTAGAAAAATCAGTCTTGAGATATTTCTTGGCCCAGTCTTGACGTTTCAGCTTGTGTGTCTTGTTCAGTGGTGGTCGTCTTTCAGCCTTTCTTACCTTGGCCATGTCTCTGAGTATTGCACACCTTGTGCTTTTGGGCACTCCAGTGATGTTGCAGCTCTGAAATATGGCCAAACTGGTGGCAAGTGGCATCGTGGCAGCTGCACGCTTGACTTTTCTCAGTTCATGGGCAGTTATTTTGCGCCTTGGTTTTTCCACACGCTTCTTGCGACCCTGTTGACTATTTTGAATGAAACGCTTGATTGTTCGATGATCACGCTTCAGAAGCTTTGCAATTTTAAGAGTGCTGCATCCCTCTGCAAGATATCTCACTATTTTTGACTTTTCTGAGCCTGTCAAGTCCTTCTTTTGACCCATTTTGCCAAAGGAAAGGAAGTTGCCTAATAATTATGCACACCTGATATAGGGTGTTGATGTCATTAGACCACACCCCTTCTCATTACAGAGATGCACATCACCTAATATGCTTAATTGGTAGTAGGCTTTCGAGCCTATACAGCTTGGAGTAAGACAACATGCATAAAGAGGATGATGTGGTCAAAATACTCATTTGCCTAATAATTCTGCACTCCCTGTAGTTAGTTTAGGCTAGATAGGTGTAGTTATATTAGATGTGCTTTATTTATTAACATATTCTACTTTCACTACTTTGCCACCATTTCTTTATTACGATTTTCTAGCATGGAGTAAGTTGAGTTGAGCGCATGATGTGGGTGTTAAACTGTTGACTTTTATGGTGGTAAGTGTTGTTTTGTCTGAAGCCTTTGGGGAAATGTTAATTTATATGACAACTGAGTGAAGAGTGATGGGTTTTAAAATATTATCCACTGTAAGAGGGACTATCTATGATAGTTTTCTCACAGCACAATGCAGGCAGCATACTGTTGCACTCTGTGTGAAAGTGATTAATCAAGTATATTTAGTATAGGTTTAGCAACACATCATTTAGATTCCAGGCTGTGGTGGGACATACTGGTGTCTTCCAGTACTGCACACACTCTTGCACTATTGTGCAAGTGGCTCATGGTTGGTGACTGGTTTCCAATAATGAGAGTATCCACACCTTCCTGTAGAACCTCCATCATCGTTGCCCCTGACTCCTTGGTAAGTGTTGCACTACATTCAGTTCACTTTGGGTTAATACTTTTGTTGATTCATGGTCATCTTCCCTGGGGAGGTGTTGCTTTGTGTCTGCTTCCGAGCTCTGTCTTCCATGCAGCAGTATATGTGTGCAATGAGCCGTTACACTTGCACTCAAAATATATGAAGCCATATCAGGGGCAGAGGAACACATTTGGTTGGAGAGGAAGTGGGGTAGGGACTATCTGGAGAGGGGGACGGGGGTGGGGAAGACCTCTATCAGTGACAGGGAAGGGATTCCAGCAAGCAAGCCAGCAAGCACATCAGCAGTCTTCCAGATAGTCTGCTGCCTTTAGTAATGACCCTCTGGGCACTCCAACTACCTGAAAAATGAACTAACATCGACTGCATTTCCTAAGATTCACTCATTGCTGGAGACTGTTCAGCATGTTTGTCTCCCAGTGGAAATTAGAGCAAACAATGGGCCCCATTCCAAGAAGTGGATTTCAGCAAGTATTTGTAATATTTGGCGATAAAGTACTGAAAGATAATGCCCCAGTGACCTCAAGCCAATGGCAATGCAGAACGTATCATCTGTACCCTCAATAAGGCGCTCTGGAGAAGGGTTGACCAAGGGATGACTAGTGTTCCCATCATTCCTTGCAAATACATTGCAACACACCACATAGCACCCCCAAGTGCTCACCGTGGATCTCATGTTTGCAAAACCTGTGCGTAACAGCATTCCAGCAGGGCCCATCCGATAACCTGCTGCTTTGAACATCTCAGACATCCAAAGAAGGTGGAAAAGGACGAACAATCAGGTTAGCAGGACAAGGAGCACCCACACCTCCCTGATTGGCCCTGGTGACCAGTGCCCATTCATGATCGATATACTGGGTAGAAGTTTAGGACCCGGTTTAAAAAGGGTCCAAGACCAGTTTAGAGAGTTAAGGACATAATAGTATTAGCACAGGGAAGTTGTGAGATGATGACTTGAAACGTCGTGTGGTTCAAAATAATCCCGCCTAGGGAAGATAGGGGAGACCAGGGGGGGAAATTGGCACCAGGCACCCCAGGGACCTCAATGACAGCAGAGAACGCCACCAATGAGGGGCATTTCCCCATAAATGATCTACAGATGCCAGTTATGGTTACCAAGGGCAAGAAGGCACCCAGCTAGGTCAGGGCCTGACAGTGAGTGAAGTGAGATCGGTCAAGAGCAGCCACCAACACGCAGCAGTTGGGGGCTCCTATGTCAGGCGTCTGGAGGCCGCATGCACCCGGAAGGCTGGGCGTAGCTGAATGTTTAAATAACGGGGCGTGTGACCACTGAGGACTCATTCCCAGACTGTATATCCAGTGTCTCAATTCTAGCGTGAAATATGCTGAAGCCCAATTATTGCTGCCGACCTAACACACACACAAGGCCAGTGACATGTTTAGGCAAGAAAACTGTAAAGCAGATCAAGTGTAAGCAAGTGACATGTGAAGGTCTTACACTTTTATCTTTCTTGTGACATCTTGTGGGCCCCACATTAAGATATTACCAGCTTTGACATTTTTGGATTGATCTCCGCATCACCGCAGGGTCCTGTTAGTGCAGGGATTCAGTTCCACAGCTCAGCCTTGCACTCGACAGCAGCTTGAACCGCTCCAGCCTTTCACTCTTAGCAGCAGTACCACTGTTCCAGCAGATAACTCGGCTCATGAAAATGGTGAGCTGGTGCTGGCGTTAAAAAGTCTAAAATGGTCCCTGAATTGTTCTCTCTTAAAATTGCAAGCAGTATGCTTTTTTTCTGGCAAACACCTCCTTAAACCAAACAAAATGGTGCAGCTGCCCTTTCCACTACACCGTTTTATTAAACTTTTACAATTGTGCCTAATTTGTTAGCTGTTGCCAAAAACGTCCTTTATGATATTGTTATTGCAGGGGGACTTACATTTACCAGATCAATCCTTGTCACCATGGACGCAGTGCTGGATTTATTTTGACAACCAAGTGCACTGTGGGAGGTGCAGTCATAATTCCCAGCAATATAACATTTGGAAAAGGATACTACATTTAAATAACTTGTAAAAGGAAATCTTCGAAATAGAGCACTGTGCTCTATGTAATCTCTGGGTAGTGTGGAAAGAGGGTCCGCACCGTTCAGAGCCAACAATAACACAACCCCACTGTACAAAGTCTTAAGAATGTTTATGGTTGGACTGTCCTTGATGCCAAGAGTCTGGCTGTCACGCTTTGTTGCTCTGAGTTGCCTCTCAAGATTTTCTTGCCTCTACATTGATAGACACCTGCATATCTTTTCAGGGGCAATTACGAGTACTTGGGGTAACAGAGCTGACAGAAAGCACCATGCAAATTAAATGACAAGAGCAGATTAGTTTAAGATAGGCAGAGAAGAAAACATGGACAGCTGGGGTACTGGTTATGGACTTCCAGTGTTATCTAATGCTTATTCTGCCTCTGTGCCACACAGGTCGCCGATCCCTCCAGTTGGTGTAATCCCATAGACTCATTGCTTGCATGTAACTAAACAAGGGTGCGTAGGTTTACTCCACAAACCAGAGTGATGCTTTGCTGGTTCACACCATCGTACATTTTATGGCTCACATAAACAGCTCAAGATTGTTTCAACTGTTTTAAAGTCCACTCTAGACTATTATGCACAAATAAATCTTAATGCTGGCTGATACTTTCGAGCTTGCACCTCCTACCCAGCCATTAAATAATAGGTATGGTGCACACCCTATCTGGTATGTGCTGCTCACAAATAAAACTGGAAAGCAGATCAACACAGGTTTAGAAACATAGAGGTGGATCCAAATTAAACAGTCTACAGAAAATAATTTGAAAAAAGAGATTTTATTGTATCTTCTTTATTTTTCTTTTCCAAATGTTTATTGATTCCACAGAGATGAATGTAACTTCATGCTCAGCCAACACATTTCATTCGAACATAGGCCTTCATCAGGGCATTGAATAGTTCAAGCAATCCATTTTTGTTCCACATTTGAAACAACAGATATCACAAGGATTCCAACATAGCCAAATTTCATGATCACAATAAATTCAATTGTAATTTCCCATATCCAGATTCCATTATCCTCAATTTATTGTCCACATACCGTGGACTCGGTAAAACATACATTCTGGAATGCCACCAGGATCTGTGTTAATAGTCAACACGTTGCCTGTCCACCAAACCAAACTGACCAACCAACCAACTATTCAAGGCTGTCTAATTTTACTCTACAAGCTAGAGTGATGCTTTGCTGGTTCAGAGCATTGTTCATTTTACGCCTCATATGAACACCTCAGGATTGTTTCAACTGTTTTAAAGACCACTCTAGACTACAATTGCTCAAAAGGAAGTCATTTTCAGGGTCGAGCGCGCAAGTGCTCTATCCCTGTTGTAATCTTTCGGTGGGCTTTTAACCATGCCTATGTAATGCCCATCACTGTCGCTGGTTTGTGGGCTTGCCTTGTTAAAATTTGCTCGATTTTATTTGTGAAAGGCATGGATATATCTGTCTTTTCTGGAGTTTAGCCCTCCTCGAGCGTACGAGCCAACTACTGAAAACATATGAGGCTCCATGTTTTCCGTATGGTTTCCGGACTACTTTTTCTCTTCATTTCATAGGCAGCACAATCTCTCTGGGCAGTAATCAAGTGCTTTTCATGACTACCAGTTTAATTCTATTGTTTATCTTAGCGCTCATTTTCTAATTCAAGGTTTTACACAGCACGATCACGCTTGTTTTATTTTTCAATATCTATGCAAAGGCGAAACCTGATTGGTCTTTTTGTTCTGATTAGTCACCTTCAGGCTCAAGGTGTGGTGCTTTAAAATCGACTCCCTTATGTGAAATTGTCTTACTTTTCATTTTTAGTTCAAGTGGCAAGAAAATTCCGGATAGGAGTTTACAATGCTAAGAGCTCTTACTCGAGCAAATGATAGACCCATTGCATTGCAAATGCTTGTTATAATAACTCATTATATGAGGATAGTTGCTTTGTTTCTCTCACGATAAGATGCCACTCAAAATGTCACACCTAAGTTATTGAAATGTCACAGATGTGTGCACAGGAAACATTGAAGTTGTCACACATGGGCCAACTGAAAACATGCCAGCTATGAGAAACAGACTATAGCAGTTGTAGTAGTAGTTTTGAATGCGCACCTGAATCCTATTGCGCAGCAGCAAAATCCCTAATAGTCTACCACTGGGAAACAGCTCTGCCAGAGCAGCTCATCCATTCCATACAGGAGCAAAGGCTCTGCTAGTCCAACACTGGGATCACAAAGAGCTTTGGTGGTGTGCCCCCATTGTTCACAGTAGTGTAACGAAACTTGATGGGGGCCCCCTGCAAAGTACATGGAGGGGTCCCCTTCGGAACTCATACAGGAGTTCTCAGTACAGGGTACTTTGTGAAGGGGCCCCCTGGACTCTGCACCCCCCTCCCACACCACAGGGGCTGCAGGGATCTTTGTTACTCCACTGAATGTTCAATACAGAAACAAAACTAGTGTTATTTTACTACGACTGTGGGAGTGTACTGCATCCCTGCAGCAGTCTATGCCATTTCAACAGTCGGACCACATTCTACTGCCTGGGGGCACAAGTGCCCCGTAGTGATATACTGCAGTATGTCTTCTGCTCTGCAATTGGGAAACAGTTACCTCTCCTTCCCTGATTCTCAACATTTCTGTCATAGCTCCTCTTCTCTTCCACCCATGTGAAGTCTGACCCTCCTCTCGTAAAACACACATCTATTTCTGAATATAGAGGGTTAAAGGTCAAAGAAGTGGCACGATGCAGTGCAGCAAACAAAGTTGCAATACCTGGAATAAGCAGAACTGCCCCACATCTTCAAAGAAATGGTGCTGTTCTGCTCTCGTCAGGCGCTGGCGCAATTTGAGCTGCCTAGTGCCCCCAGGCCAGTGCCATACTTAAAGGGTGTTGGCATTGTAGTCAGGAGATTTTTTGTGCAAGAGGGATACCTTCCCACACAATGCTATACTTTTATGATATTTCCTCTTCGTATGTGTGTTGCTCAGTGCACCATGCATGCAAAGAGGCAGTAACAAGGAAACATTTTTCCTAGCTACTCCATCCGTTTTGGCACAAATCTGTATACACATCTGTTTGTAAATATGGGTTTGTGTCAAAATACATGGGTGGATTCATGGGAACGCCCATACAGCATTAATGAAATGCTTGCCTGATGAAAAGTAATACAAGGCACCACCATGGTCTGCGTTGCGTTACTTTTTCTTACAAAGATGTGCAAATGGACATTGTCATGGCGCTGTAAATACCAAAAACAAAATTGCTGCAAAGAGGCATAAAAAAAAGCGATGCAACCTGAAACAAAATCTTTGTAGGTATGGACCAGAGTGTCTGAGCTTGGGAAACAGGCAGGGACCTCATGTGGCCAATTTCTTATTAAGCCTGAAATAAGTAGGTAAGGCTTTGTGCCGAACATGAGGACCTGAGATGCTGTTGGGTATACTTTGCAATGAATCTTTGCCAATATGGGAATCTCATTCTGTCTATAAATTGAATTCTGCTCTATGGTCAAATTTTGATTACGTTTTTTTTCATTAAAAATAAGAAAACACCCAAATAGATCAGAGACAGTTTGCCCATCACCCTTACTGACCAATACTTCTAAAAGATCTGGAGTGTCAGACTTTCACTTACTCTGCCCAGCCCTACAGGCCTTTCTGAAGCATTTCGCTACTACAAAAGTAGCAGATTATTCACCCAAGACAGTGCAGTGAGCCAGGTAGTCCAAAACGGTTTCTTAAATGGTTTGTTTTCCTCTCTCTACTAATGATGTGGTCCCAGGTGTCGGTATAAGTGAGTATAAGCCAGACCCTAAGTTTTTAAACTAAAATATTCTATTGGTGATTACACACTAGATATGGAACATATAAGAGACGGTCAGGCCTACAGGGCAATCAAGCAGTACCCGCAGGGCTTGCTGATAGGTCAGTAGGTGGGCCATTTTTTTAAGTTTGTGGGGCACTTTTATGGTCTGCTGGGCCTGTTTGTGCTGTTGATTTCCCTAATATCACAAAATTTGCTTGCAGCAAGCACACATGCACACAGTCTCCCACAGCATGCAAAATACCTACACATGTCTTTACAAGTTCAAAGCTGCCCTGTTTGTAAAATGTAAGCCACTTTGTTAGCTATCTGGGGCTGTATTATATATTATTCCCCGTAGGCCCTTGAGTCACATTGGTATACAGAAGGGGGTGCTGATGATTGTGTATCCCCTTCAGTAATACAGATAGCTCTGACATCATGAAAGGCTGCTCCCTCATTTGCATGGGGTTGTGCCCACCTGCAATTGAGGGGATCACTTTGACTCTGCATCCACAGTGCATTACCTATGTGGGTGCAGAGGCAAGCATGCCTTTAGGAGACACACTGATAATGCACCACAGAACAATGGCACACTTTGAGTGCACCTCCTAAAGGCAGCGTCTGAGGTGGGAGAAAGGGGGTCCATTGGCCCCCTCTAAACCTCCCACCTGCAGGCGAGTGCAGTCACTCAATGCACCCACCTGCAAGGGGATGCCTCTCCTCTCTTGAATGTGCAGTCAGCATGCCACCTGCACTGTGAAATACAGAGCGACTTTGAAGCAGACACTCTTTTTTTCATATGAATACGCTGCCCCCAGGCCAGCTCGTTCTTCTGCACCATAGGGTACAATTTTCCGGTTTGCACCCAATGCACATTTTGAAAGGTGTGCCATTGCACAAACAGGTAAAGTGGTCAATAGATATAATAAGACCCCTGATTCGCTAAGGGGACCACTTTTTCTGTGCCAGACAATATTTTCTGTCCCAATTTGATTGCAAATGCATTCTTGCTATTTCCTATGCCCTCGAGTGTCATGAAGATCTCAAGCCTCTTCCCTGGGACTAGATTACTCTGGACTTTCCTCCTTTAACCCCTTTGCTGCCAGGCTTTTTCCCCCTCAGACGCCAGGCCTTTTTTTGCATATTTGGGGCAGTTCGCGCTAAGGCCCCCATACCTTTTTGTTCACATAAGCTACCCAGGCCAAATTTACGTCCTTTTTTCCAACATCCTTGGGGTTCTAGAGGTACCCAGAGTTTGTGGGTTCCCCTAAAGGAGACCAAGAAATTAGCCAAATATAGCAAAAATTTCATTTTTTTTTAAATGGGAAAAAAGAGTGCAGAAGAAGGCATGTGATTTTTTTCCCTGAAAATGACATCAACAAAGGGTTTGCGGTTCTAAGATCCCCATCTTCCCTTCTTTCAGGAACAGGCAGACTTGAATCAGAAAACAACATTTTTCAACACAATTTTGGCATTTTACTGGGACATACCCTATTTTTATTATTTTTTGTGTTTTCAGCCTCCTTCCAGTTAGTGACAAAAATGGGTATAAAACTAATGCTGGATCCCAGACAGCTAAACATTTCTAAAAGTTAGACAAAATATTGAATTCAACAAGGGGTCATTTGTGTAGATCCTACAAAGTTTTCCTAAAGAAAATAACAGCTGAAATTAAAAAATATTGAAATTGAGCTGAAAAAATAGCAATTTTTTCCACGTTTTACTCTGTAACCTTTTCCTGCAATGTCAGATTTGTGAAAGCAATATACCATTACGTCTACTGGACTCTTCTGGTTGCGGGTATATATAGAGCCTGTAGGTTTATCAAGAACCCTAGATGCCCAGAGCCAAAAAATTAGCTGCACCTTGCAATGGGTTTTCATTCCATACCGGGTATATAGCAATTAATTTGATGAAATATAAAGAGTGGAAAATAGGTATCAAGAAAACCTTTGTATTTCCAAAATGGGCACAAGATAAGGTGTTGAGAAGCAGTGGTTATTTGCACATCTCTGAATTCTGGGGTCCCCATACTAGCATGTTAATTACAGGGCATTTCTCAAATAGACGTCTTTTTCACACACTGTCTTCCATTTGGAAGGAAAAAATGTAGAGAAAGACAAGGGGCAAAAACACTTGTTATGCTATTCTGTGTTACCCCATAAAAATGGTACCTCACTTGCATGGGTAGGCCTAACTCCTGCAACAGGAAACGCAACATGGACACATCACATTTTTACATTGAAAACTGATGTGTTTTTCGGAAAGTGCCTAACTGTTGATTTTGATCTCTAGCTCAGCCAGCACCTAGGAAACCTACCAAACCTGTGCATTTTTGATAACTAGACACCTAGGGGAATCCAAGACTTGTGGGGCTCTCACCAGGTTCTGTTACCCAGAATCCTTTGCAAACCTCACAATTTGGCGAAAAAACACTTTTTCCTCAGAGTTCGGTGACAGAAAGTTCTGGAATCTGAGAGAAGCCACAAATTTCCTTCCACCCAGCGTTCCACCAAGTCTCCTGATAGAAATGGTACCTCACTTGTGTGGGTAGACCTAGTCCCAATGAAAGGAAATGCCCCAAAATACAACGTGGACACATCACATTTTCCCAAAGAAAAGACCAAGACCATTGCCTGAGGGGTCGCTCCCCTTGCGTGAAATTGGCGCAAACAAAAAAATCCCTGGTGCCTCTTGGTTTCTGCCCGCAGGGGGGCAGCAATGGCCTAAAATAATCTTGCTCCCCAGGGGAACAACCATTGCCTAAGGGATCGCTTGCCTTGCGTGAAATTGGCGCAAAAAAATTAAAATCTCTGGTGCCTAGTGGTTTCTGTCCCCCTTGGGGGCAGATGGGCATAATAAATATAGGCCGATCTGCCCCCAAGGATGGCAGAAATGGCCTAAAATAATATTGTCCCCTAGGGGAGCGACCCATGCCTAAGGGGGTGCTCCCGATCTGTAAAAAAAAAAATTGGAAAAAAACCCTGGTGCCTAGTGGTTTCTGCCCCCCTTTGGAACAGATCAGCCTAATTAGAGTAGGCCGATCTGTCCCACCTTAAAATAATTTGCCCCCCTGGAAAGCGGGTCACTCACTTCATGACAATAACACAGCAAAACAAACATCCCTGGTGTCTAGTGGGCATTTCTGCAACCTGATCGCTTCACGCAGAAATGCTCAGGGAGACATCAAAGTAAAGGAAAGGCCTTTCCTTTCCTTTCCTTTGATGCCTCTCTGCCCTCACCACATGATCGGAAGAGAAATGCTTTTGCATTTCTCTTCCGATCCGCGCTGGAAGATCACGTCATCAGACATCACTGGCGGGTTGGGGAGGGTGGGGGTGGAAGGGGAAGTGATTCCCCTTCCATCCCCGCCCATGGGAGGGGGGTGCTTGGCCATCGGGGGGAGCGCTAGAGCTCCGGAGGGCTCATAGCAGGACGTAAAGGTTAATTCCTCAGCACCCGAGCGGTGCAAACAATGACATATCCGTTACGTCCTGGGCACCCAAGGGGATTTACAGGAGAAGCGGGCATATAAAGTGTTTTCTCTTCCTGCAATTACAAGAAAGTATGAAGCTGTTGGCATTGTAGGTAGATTGAAACCTCCTCTACTTTACTGCCTTCCAGTCAATGGGTGTTCGAGCCAAAAACGCCCAAATGAAGTAGCAGCCAGTGTTACCGATGCCACATTTTGTGGCATGCTGTGTGCAGAAAGTGTTGGAAAAAACTGAATGTAACACCAATTCAATAAGCTTTGATGATACCATGGATTTCTATCTCCATTGCAAAGCCACAAAAATCTTACGACACAGGCACCACCTAAATCCATGTCTTGGGATCAGAAGTGCATGAAATTAATCATTTTTCTAACTAAATTGCAAGAAAATTATACAAAACTATGTGAATTTTTGTGACATTATTTTTGCAGTATCTCGCATACAATTGATTCTAATACTAGTTATAAGACTGGTTGAAGGAGAAAATACATCTTTCAAGTCATTTTCTGCTTGAACGAGTGCCCCGAGATATTTTCATCTCAAGCCAATTCCCCAATATAAAAGCGGTGTGTGAAATTTCACACTTATGATTACTTGTCTTTCACAAGTTTTGCATTACACTGAATTCACATATTTTTAAGGTATAATATACATTTGCATATCTCATTGAACCTTTAGCAGTTCGGGTCCAAATTAATAACACCAGACTATGGCAGACCATGAGCTTCTGTGTACCTGTCCATAATCAAAGCATTTGTTATTATTCTAATAAATGAAATGAACGAAAAGATGCAAATAATGGTTTCAACATATGCTCTCATAATTAAATTTGATTAGCATTACTTCACCATATGCCAAATTATTAGAAAAGGAATGATCATACCTCACTTTTAATTAGTGAGAGATTGGTATTATTATCTGCCTAATTAATGTAATTTTTCAGTTTACACATTCAAACGTCAGCATATGGTCAGTTATAAAGAAGATTGCAGATATCTAAACTTTTGAAAACTTGCTGAAAACTAATAGATAAAATGTAAGAAGTCATATTTATTGTTTATATTTATGTTATATTTTAGCTCTTTGATAGAGGGCTAGCATATATCCTAGATGCTGAAGAGAACTACACAAAAATATGCATACAGCTGGAGAATCCAGTCACAAGGCGCTGTACCTAGAGAAGGATTGTAGGCAGGGCTGGCTTTAGGGCGGGTTTAAAAGCACCTGCTGAAAAGTTCCTTGTGCGTCCAGCCTTCAGGAAACAATTATGTCAAGATACCTTTTGTGATTAGTTTTGTGAGTAATTACTAGGGAGAGAGAAGGGAGTTTTGTCTAGTGGCAGCTTTGACTCACCATAAGGGAGCATAGAGGGATAATGTTCCTGCTGCAAAGAACAGAACTATATTTTATGTAGATAGCTGCTTGGATTAATAAAGCCAGCCCTTGCAAGTGCTTTAAAACAAATGAATGTATGTGAAAGGTGGGTTATGGAGAGATGAGGGGCACATTTTCCAGGTGGCAGTGAGGGAATCCGGGGAGGTGGTCATGGGGTGGGGTGCCAAAAAAAGAGTGTCACACAGGGCTCCACCAGCACTAGAGCCAGCCCTGATTGTAGATGTGGAGAATGTTTGAAACCAGATTACAGACACCAGCATGTGAAGAGGAGGGATTGGCAACGTTGATCGCAGGCAGCACTAGGAATCACAGTTACGTTTTTAAAGCACACATGGCACACACCACTGCAATCCATAATATCCTTCATTTGCAGCTTTGAAGGGAAGAGTAGTAATGTGAATCAAGCATGTGTGCAGGACATTATAACATGGGGGATGGTCTTCTGTCATTCCACAACTCAATCTGAATTGATTGTTAATAAAAAGACATTGATTAAGGAAAGTCATCCAAAAGGTTAGAGAGAGAGAGAGAGAGAGAGAGAGTGTGTGTGTGTGTGTGTGTTTTTTGAAAGGGAAATTATCCCACAAGTCACAACCACTGTAAAATAAATATTATGAAGGCAACTTTGAGTTTCATATGTGCAATAACATCATTTAATAGCAAAGCAAGGAGTGTGCAGTGATTATTTTGGATATATTTTATATGGTGGCGCTGATAATATGCAGACTGAAGGAAGGCTAATGGCTGACAGGCACTGGAGGAGTAGGGAGTGATGGAAGAGTGCAGAACCCCATGAGTTAATGACAGTTTAAATTGTAAATGTTCCTTGAGGAGGAGCAATTGAGGAGTCTTCAAAGTGGGTCGCATATGACGGCAGATTTTTAGGCCAGAGCAGGGACAAAACTGACACAACTCCATGCCCCCACAGTATGTGGGGATACAGTTTTCTGTACATAAAGGGGGCCCCCTCAGCTGGTCAGCTCGAGGGCCTCCTTAACCATCCCTTGCAGCCCCCCTCACGTTTTCCTTATCCTACTGGAACAGAGATGAGCCCTTCAGAGCTATGTGAGCTCCTCGTTAAAGAGTCCATCATAGCTGTCTTTATGGAAATCTAGTTTGAAGATGAAGGTTGTCAACATTAAAGCAATTTTATTAGTAAGATGGGTACAGGAAAGATACTCTGTAGCTGGTAGAGATGGAGGAATATTTTCTCGATGGGTACACATATTTCAAGGATTATGATAATCCCACTGTTGACTAGGATAACTAAGTTGCACACCTTGTGTATTAGCTACATGCGAGGTTCTGATTATAAAAGGTCACTTGAGGAAGGTGCTCAAATGGCCATGGGTAGTGTAAGAAATCCCATCCACTCCTTGTGTACCACCAGATTGTTTCCTTTTAGATGCTCTTAATTCATGACTTCTGCCGCTGAAGACTACTGACCATTCCTCAACTATTTAAAGTTCACTAAAGTGGTGTTTTGGTCTCTCCCACTCTAGCTCCTGTTGGTCCTATACTTTGGGATGTTTCCGGGTAAATCCTTGAATGGACAGAAAACGTAAATAAATAGAAGACAGTAACCTAACTGTAGGGATGTAACTAACCTGGTTATATTAGCCCTACCAACTAAATCGAAAATTACACCATGTAAGAAGGGAATGGGGTGCTAGAGGGGGTGGTGCCTTGTGCTGAGAAGCACATTAAGGGCCACCTGTGCCCCATCACAGCCACAAACCCTCTCCTTGCTGAGGTTGTTGTTGATGTGTTGGGTGTTTTAACACCCATTAATGGACATTGGCAATTCAAAGCCTCCAAAAACGAACTGAAAACCACTGTATACAGTGGGTTTTTTTCAGCTCTTTTTCCCTGTCACCATATGACATCGATTTTTCAGTGGATGACCGTGTGAAGGGAGTCGATACTGTGTGTCACATGGTAGCATCGTGTGATTTGGCAGGGCTGTTATATGTGTGCTTTGGTTATGTGATTGAGAAGAATGTGGCATTTCTACCCATCGCCAAAGACATTTTGTCAGTACATCAACACCTGAGAGAAATATTTATTGTCCAAAAAACCTCTTTCCTTGGACTTTTAGCAGCCAATAAGGTGAATTTCTGATGGGTTATAGATTTGAACAAGCCCAAATTAGAACACAATACTTTCTATGTAATCACAAGCACATAAAGGTAGAACAAACATTTGTGACAGTATCTATTCAGCAAGCGACTGAGTGAAATTGCACACCTATTGGTGGGAGAGGAACTTGTTCTGGAATTACCTTTCCTGAGACTCGTCTCCCTTCACATTTCTTTCCTACACCATAGATTAATTAGTGCATAGAGACGTCTGAGCTTTGCTTTGAACTTGTATAGTAAATCGCATTCTCTCTTTGTCCAGATATGAGCTTCACCTGTCAGCTTCACCTGTCACAAAGTGAATCCTAGCAGTGTTTTTGCTCAGAAGACCACAAGTGGTAAGGGGGTGGTCTTCTGTTTGAAATGTTTTTTAAATTCATATGGTGGAATTAAGGGTCAGGGTGAGGTTTTGAGAAGATACAAAACCTTTTAGTGTGAAGGGATGCCTCTAGTGAGAAATCCTGAAAGAAATTAAATGTCAAGGTACAATTTTTGCTCTAAAATGTGGCGTTTGTCTTCTTTACAAACTCATGCTGGACATAAAATCTAATCTCAAATCAGGCAATTATATGCCCAGGCAAAACTTTCATATATTCAACCAGAACCTCCTTTTTCCCAGACTCAACATCTATTTGACCAGGAATAGCCTAACATGCCCTGGAAAAGCCTCATAAAAGCATATGGACAAACACTTCAAAACCAGTCTGCACACATGCTGCATGGACTCAAACCATGGATACACATATTATTATTATACTTATTATTATTATTATTACTACTACTACTGCTATGAATCCTACTACTACTAGTACTACTGCTACTACTACTAATAATAATATTAATGGTAATAATAATAATAATAATAATAATAATAATAATAATAATAATAATAATAATAATAATAATAAAACAGAAGCCACAGTGGAACAGCCTGTATGAAATATTTTATGGTGATTTTTGGATAAGTGTAGGCAGCATATTTCTAGATGTATTTTCGTTTCCAGGTATGAGGAACTGTATAAAAAACAGTTCATATTATTACTATTATTTTTATTATTATTATTATTATTATTATTATTATTAATATTATTACTATATAATACGGTAAATATACTACTACCGAATAATAATAACTTGTTTTTCATATTTTTATGTAGCACTTCGAGCCACACTTGTGCAATTTCTAAACACTGTAACATACAGGTACTAGTATTTTCAACTCATGGTAACAACATTGTTACTTCTTAATTCTTAAGATGCTGAAAATAGCTGACTCAAAATATCCACTGTGTATGTCTTCTAGTTATTTTTAATGTGATCTATTTTCATATAAATGCTTAGCTCTTCTTTTCAGCACTATGTACATTTCATTTTTACCAGTCCTAAGGGCTGCCCTCAATAGTTGTCTTATATTGCTTTAAAAAATAAAAGCACACATTGTGTTGACTAACCCGCTTGAGATCCCATATGTCTTTTGCAGCAGCAACTTGTAAAGCCTTTTGTGCTTTGATAAGCACCACTCACCTTTCAGCATACACACTGAGAGACTGCACCCTCTGTGGATCCAGGCTCCAGATAATGGCATCCTTACTGAACAGTTCATTGCTTTTAGCAACATTGCACGTAATCAAATAACACTGACTGAAAACAATACTGAAAGCTAACATTGTAAATGTTTGTCAGGAGCTGTAGCTTTGTTCAGTGCTTTCAACACCAGCAGGCCACACATTAAAGTGAAGTTATTGTTTTTCTTTTTTCAGAAGTTAAACCTGACACAGGGAGTCCTGTAAATCAGGGTTGGCAGGGACTCTACCAGGTGTAGCAAAGAGCAAGCCAGAGGTCGCAGGTCAGACCCCTGGCCATCCCTAATTAATATCCATGACCAAGACTCTGCTATAACTCAGGATGGGCTGCAGCCTTGAGCCTGTTTCGTAAGCCCAGATGCTGAGGGTTTCCTGTATATCTAAGTTGTCCTGTTTTCCTTCAGAGGGTCTAGATGAAATTAGGGGCCAGTGCTTATGGTGACCCCACTTAGATTGCTAATAAGTGGAATGGTTTTGTTTGAACCATTTTGGGTGAAGGGCAAAAGAACAGTAGGTTTGTACCCCTACTATTCCTTCATGACTGATGCCAAATACTTAACCGTTCCAGACTTACACCAGAGGACCAAAGTGGGCAGGCAGGACCTATCTGAAACAAGCAAAGTGGCTTGTTCCACACCACTGCCCCATCTCCATGAAACTTATTCATGATGAGATCTAAGAACTGCAGGCTGATCATCACAATCTCTAAATAAAAATGTGTTAAAGAGTAACCAAGAAAGGAAAGGCTCAATCCATTTGTAATAAACTGACTTTGAGCCTCAAGCACTAAAAGATACCTATTCCTGCCTTCAACCCGACAGAGAAAGAGGGAAGTTGATAGGCCACCATTCACCCTCCCGATTCACAACGTCCTTTATCACAAAAGGTATGGTAGCAAACTACACTTTGCAGACTATTGCCCAATTCGGGTCAACAGTCTAAAACCCCAAGTTGGGAGATGACAGTAATGTTAGTTTCAAACAAGAGGGAAGCTTTTCCTTATGGAAGAGGAAGCCTCACCCACTTGATTGTGTCATGCTTCATCATCGGCATCCCCTCTCCACCCTGCTAGGACAGTACCACCTGGGCAAACTCAACCTCTTGGTGAAGCGAGACAAGAGGGAGTTCTTAGATAAAAGCTACTGGACAGGAAGGGGATCCAGATACAATAAAAATACCTTGAGGACTACCAGTATATTTACCTTCAATAGTGGTGTCCACAGATATGACTAAAAATGGACATAGGACAGTAGTGCTGAGAATAATGACTCAACTCGTCTCAAATCGCCAACATGTTTCTGCCCTCACAGCCTATCCAGTGCAGATGATATAGAGTGGTATGTGATTGAAAAGCTTTTGTCAACATGGTGAAATATGACACAACCATTGTGTTTTTTTTTAGCAAAGATGGGTATGGAGGCTTTGCACAGACTGATATGGATTACATGATAAGGTTACCTGGAGTGCATTAAGTAGATGAGCATGTTGCCATTATCATCCTTGCAGAAATTTCCAGATGCCTTCTTCTCCTCTACCAGAGATCCGCTCTGAGTTGTGTGGGGCACTAGGATCAATCCTATGTCGTGTTGCTCAAGTACCTCTTCAGAGCAGTATTCTAAAAATGTTTAGCCCATTTGACACTATACTGTCTCCTTTGAATGATTAATTGCACTATGACCGTGGAAAACGAATATATGTGTTTAGGAATTCACACCATTCTTGTGGTGTCTACCTTTAACTTGGATCATAGGATCGGGTCACTTGATAATTAATCTTAAAACTCAATTTTTTGAAACACCACCAGGTACAAGATTACTCCGCACTAGATTATTTATTAACCTTCATCTATAAAACTAAGAACCCCTCCCATCATCCATCATAATTGAACTGTCAAATTTACTAGTGTAACTTTATAGAAATTACTGTTATTCTACCTTAATGGATTTCCTAACCCCCACATTATGCATACCTGTAACCCTCTGTCCCACTGTGAAGGTGTGAAAAATACCATAGGGAATCATAGCTCTTGTTCAGCATTACCCGACAGACTCAACGTAACTGCCTGCCTGGGAACCTAGATTTCCCATCACCCCTTTGCGTGTCCTAACACAGTGGTGTGCTTAGAGTGCCATTACGTGGCTTCTATGGCATTGGCTCTCCAACCTTGCCGGGCCTTCAAATGTGTCTAGCTGACTCCGGAGGGCCGTATTGGTGGCTGGGAGCAGGGTTTGTTAGGTGCAGAAGCACAGTGTACCTTTTGATGACGTGAGTTACGCCCCAACGAGGCTTTATTTGGCCATTTGTGTCTTCTACTTCGGAATGGACTTGGGGTTACTGTGAGTGTGATGCTATGATTTTTTGACTACTGGCATAATGTACGTGGCTCGTGCTAACTTAGCCTTAACATGATATTTAGTAGCACCTTTTCAGCGGCATTTGATGACATTGAGAGCGATGTTATTTTGTGGCGGTTTTCCAGCAAAAGGGGCTTGTATGGTTTTGCAAGGTAGGACTTGAGAGTCTATTTTTACTGAATAAGTTAGGTTGCTACATTAGTACACCATTCCAGTTAGGGTTCCATAGCCCTGAGGAATGCCCCAGACCAGGAAAGGCTTATTTTGAGGGCAGAAACATATCAGCTATTTGAGATGGGCTGAGTCACTATTCACAGCACTACCGTCCTACTTCTGTTTTTAGTCATACCTGTGTACACCACTATTAAAGGTGAACATATTGGTAGTCCTCAAGGTATTTTTAGTGTATCTGGATCCCCTTCCTGTCCAGTAGCTTTTACCTAAGAACTCCCTCCTGTCTAGCTTCATCAAATGGTTAAGTCTGACCTGGTGGCACTGTCCTACCAGGGTGGGGAGAGGTCGCCGATGATGAAGCATGACACTATTAAGTGTGTGAGGCTTCCTCTTCCATAAGGAAAAGCTTCCCTCTTGTTTGAAACTAACATTCCTGTCATCTTCCAACTTGGGGTTTTGGACTGATGACCTAAATTGGGCAACAGTCTGTAAAGTGTAGTTTGCTACCATACCTTCTTTGATAAAAGATACCTTTTCCTGGCCATTACCTTTTCACTGATGCTTTGTCTCAGATGTATTTTACTTCAAAACTACACCACCTTCTGATTTAACCCACTGGACATAGTTTACTCCATAAGGCAATCCAAATAGAAAAAGTTACATTTTAACCAAAGAAACCAGTACTTAATTTGTAAACAATTGAGTGCATGTGCCCAAAATGATTCTTAGGAGTCCAGCGCCCACCTCCCACTGACACTGCCCACCTCCTCATCCTGCACCATTCACTGCCTTCATGGACAATGCCTAAAGCTGATTGTAGCAAGCAAAAGAAGTAAGAAATCCCCCCTCCAAAAATCAGAATTTTTAAATTAATTTGCTAAAAGCCATACATTAAAATAGAACCCGTAGCTCATTCCTCTTAGAATACACCTGACTACAAGCAAAGAGCTTTAAAGTTACATGCCATGCTTTACAAAACACATTACTGACTGTCATTACAGGCCCTTAAAGTCACTGATCCAAGGTCCACTTCTCACACAATATACATAATTTAGTAGCCCTTACTGACTTGTAGGACGTCCTTCACCGACTATATCTGACAGACTTCAAACAAAGTGCCTTATAGGCATGACACATGGCCCATGTTTCACACAATTAAAACACATTATGCCTCTCCAGTGAAAGCTGCTAGATCAGAATTTTGTCCTGGACCAGGCCTAACTTGAAAAGTCCCTGAAAGAGGACTATTGTGAGGAGGGAAAACGGTGTGGACGGGTGAGGTGAGACATGAGATGTATAGGCTGGCTAGCAACAGGATGTTGGCATGATAAATAATCAGGAGGGTTAAGGCTGTTAATTTAACCCCATATGTTTAGTAGCCTCTACAGTTCCTCTCTCACCCTAGTGCAGTACTACACATGAAGATGTTTGGTGAATTACACTTGTGGAAAAACAACCAAAGGGTGTCAGCGGCAGGGAGATGTGATGCAGAGACAAATTCAGAAGACTGTAGGGGGTGTCGCATCAGTGAGCTCAACACAAACAATTATGTACAACTTTACCTGAAGATTATAATATTAAAATGAGGGTAATCTTGTGAGAGTTGATCCGATTTTCTGGAGTTGCATAAATGCCTAGCAATTAAGCAAATGCTTTTTTGCACAGAAAACAAGAAATAAATGTGAAATGACAATAGACTTAATAATAATAATATTAATAATAAGTCTTATAGAGTGTGTAGTTACTTCAAATGAAGTGTCCCAGTGCTAAGGTCCAGACTCCCGCAAGAGAAAATGCACAGGTTACCAAGAAGAACAAACAGACCTGAATAGCAAGTTTTCTTTTTTTTTTTTCTGAAACAGAGGTTCCGAAGGGGCCTGTTGGACTGAAAAGAGGGTGAGAGTTCCAAAAATTGGATACTAGATAATTGAAAGAGCAACCACCAATTTGATCTCTCTTCACTTTGAGAATGATGGCGAACTTGGCCTCTGCAGATCTCAGGTTCCTAGAAGGTACATAAGGTTTGATGAAAGTTTCGAGAAAATGTGGGTCCTTGTTGGCTAAGGCCTTGTAACAGTAGCAGAGAACTTTAAAGGACGTTCTCTGCTTCAGCGGAAGCTAGTGCAACTTGATGAGCATGTCCCCAATAGAAGCATGCTTTGGGAGATTCAGCAAAAGGTTTGTCACTGCATTCTGTACACTTTGGAGTCTATTCAAACATGCTTGACACACCAAAATACAAAACATTACAGTAGTTCAGCTTGGACATAATCAGGGTTTGGACTACCGTACTTCTGTGAAGACTCTGGCAAAAAGTTGGATAGTTTTTTAATAGTCTTTAACAGTCCAAAATGTTTCCCTGCAAGTGTGGTGATTTTTCTCAAAAGAGAGTTTAACATTGAGCTAATTTCCCAGATTTTTTAACTTAGTCTTGGGGAGAGGTAGCGGACGAAGACTATTGGCCCACCAGGCAGTAGAACAGATGTTGGGCTGTTTAATAGGGTCAGTACCCTGGTGTTGTCTTCATTTAATTTGAGACAGTTTGAATCCATCCACATTGTGACTTCCGCAAGGCACAGGCTGAGGGAAAAGGTTACATGACTGGTTTTCTATGAGAGAACAATGAAGAGCTGAGTGTCAGCCATGTATGAGATGATAGTAAACCCATAGCATTCACTGACCTCAGCTGAAGGATGAACATATATATTAAGAAAAGTTGGACTCAAGGAGGAACCCTGAGGCACTCCTTGCTGCAGGGAGAGCACCCTCGACTGGAAAGGTTTTTGGAACACCTGGAAGGTGTGCTCTTGCAGGAAGGAGGCAAACCAAATCAAAGTCTTGTGGGAGACACCGCAGTTCCTTAGTCTTTCACTCAAAATGTTGTGGGAGACAGCGTCAAACTCAGCACTGACCTTCAACATTAGTAGTGCTGCAGAATCACCAGCATCCACAATCTGGTGAATGATTCAACATCTAGTAGCAAGACTGACTCAGTGCTATATGAGGGTCGAAAGCCAGGCTGCCTCATATGAAGTAGGTCATTAACCTCAATGAAATTGGGGAGATGCTATTAAGCTATGTAAGCTATATAATAGCTCTCATAAAACAGGATGAACAACCTCCAGGCCCACTGCAGACTTGAGGGCGATACTGGATCAAGAGGGGAGCCACACTTGACTGAAGAGTAGAGTCAGATCTGGATTCGATGGGCTTACAATTCAACAATTTTGAACTGTTATCTGAAAGGTTGAACCACACGCTGAGACAAGGAGAGTCTCTCTTTCTGGGAGATGGGTGTAGTGTATGGCAGTGCAAGTTTTGTCAATAGTGTTGTCTTGTGCTTTTTGATGCTTAGAAGAATCTGACTCCGTTATTCTTCGGCTGGACGGAGTTATTTATGTATGACCGTTCGAGTCCCTTCACTCTTCTTCATGTCAATTTGAAAGGGTGAGCAGGCTACAGAACTTCTGTGGGTTCACACCGTGCTCACCAAGGCTGGTTCCAGTGCAGTGCTGTGGCAGTGAGCCGCTCAAAGTGCTGTTAGAAACAGTACTCCAAGGTCACAGCAGTTGAAAAAGTAGTGGTCAGTAAGGCAACGGCAGCTCCTCAGCTATGGCGGATGAGCGTTACTCCCACCCTTGCAAGCAGCAGCAGCTGCAAAACTTTGACAATTAAACTATAATAAACTGTGTCTATTATGGTTTTGTTGTTAAAGAGGCGTGGCCAGTGGGGATGACGGGGACAAAGGGAGTGCACTGTGTATTCCCCTCAGTGCACATGTATGTTTTGTTGGCCGTCTCGGGCTAGAGAAACAGACATGCACACTGCCACTTCAACGTGCCATTTAAAACTACTTGCCAAGCCTTAAATGCCTCTTTTTCTACATACAAGGCACCCCTAAGGTAGGCCCTAGGTAACCCATAGGGCAGGGTGCTAAGTACGTAAAAGGCAGGACAGCTACCTATGTGTTTAACCTGTCCTGGTAGTGAAAAGCTCATAAATTAGTTTTCCTGTGAGGCCTGCTCTTCTCATAGACTAGCATTAGAACTGCCCTCATATAGTGGTAGATTCTGATCTGGAAGGAGTAGCTCTGTCATATTTAGTATTGCCAGAATGGTAATAGAAAATCCTGCTTACTGGTGAAGTTGGCTTTAATATTACTAGTTTAGAATGCCACTTTTCGGAAGTTGGCAATTGTTTGCACTTACTGCATATGTGCTTTATAGCCCTGTCTCCAATCCACGTCCGGTCTGTGCTGGTTGACAGCTCCCCTTGTGCATTCAACCCAGGCAACCATAAACACAGGGCACTCAGTCACATCTGCATTCATCTGCTTACTGAATGGGTCTCCCTGGGTAGGAAGGGTGGAGGGGCTGTCTCTTACATTTCAAAGGCCAGTGGCATGCCCTTACACAAAGGACTGATAACCCATGGCAGACAGGACTGGGCTGAAAGGGGAACTTGGGCACTTTAAAATCACTCTTTGATGTTTTTCCCACTTCAAAGGCATTTTTGGGTATATAAACTGGGTCTCTAACCCCACCAAATCCGACACTTCTGGACCTACACCTGAACTCTGTCAGAGGGACTACCAGGCTGCCCAAAGGACTCATCTGGAGTGCTTTGCTGAAGGGCTGGTATCCTGCTTGTTGCCCTACTGCCTGATGCTCCTGACTCTACTGGAAGGACTCTGCCTTCCTCCTAAAGTGCTCTCCAAGGGCTTGGATTCAGCTTGCTTCCTGTTTTTGAAGTCTCAGGACCAACAAAGACTTCACCACTTCAGGAAATCCTCGTGCATCAGAAAATCAATGCAACGCCTGCAGAAACTGATGCAACGCCTGCCTTGCGGCTGTAAAATCGTCACACCACCGACCGGAACGACACATCGCCAGACCTGCAACTGGAAATCGATGCAGCACCCAACGCGCATCTCATCGCCGACCGGAACGACGCATCACCAG
Source organism: Pleurodeles waltl (assembly GCF_031143425.1). Taxonomy (NCBI): domain Eukaryota; kingdom Metazoa; phylum Chordata; class Amphibia; order Caudata; family Salamandridae; genus Pleurodeles; species Pleurodeles waltl. The sequence goes on along the minus strand of NC_090439.1, from coordinate 922,774,774 downwards.
ACCTGCAACTGGAAATTGAAGCAGCACCCACCTCGCAGCTAAATTGTTGTTGCATCAACTACCGGAATGATGCGGCGCTTGCTCCTTCTACCAGCCCGTCGATCATTTTCAATGCATCATCCCTGGGCTTCACAATATCACATCATCGCAGTAAGGAACCAAGGCTGTGTTCCTTAAATTTGACGCATCATCTTGTAGCGTGTAATGAAACAATGCATTGTCTCTGCCGTGCCTGAAAATCCAACACCTTACTTTTCCACACATCTCTTCCTCTGCGGCCCCTGTACATCGTTATTTTTTAGGCATTCCAGGTACTGTTTGACACAAAGATACAACCATTGATTCCTAAGGATTGAGACTCTCTTAAACCATTTAAAAGTGATATTTCAACTTGTGCTTCTGGGATTTTTGTTGTTTTGACCTTATTTTATTCAGATAAATATTATCTATTTTCTCTAAATCTTTGTGGTGTAGTGTTGTGGAGTTTTCACTGTGTTACTGTATGAAGTATTGCACAAATACATTACACATTGCCTTCTAAGTTAAGCCTGCCTGCTCTGTGCCGAGCTACCAGAGGGTGAGCACAGGATAATGTGGGTTGTGTTGTGACTTACCCAGACTAGGATTTTGGTCCCTACTTGCACAAGGATGTATACCTCTCCCAACTAGAGACCCCATTTCTAACAGCTATTGTTAAAAATTAATTGTTGTTTCACTGGGGTATAAACCTTAGTCAAACCGAAACCACATTCCTAGTCAGGGTAAGTGACTGGCAAACCCTAAATTAACCTTTGCTCACTCTCTGGTAGCTTGGCAGAGAGCTGTCAGGCTTAGATTAGAAGCAATGTGTAAAGTATGTGTGCAACTCTTCAAACAGCAAATCATTGAAAACACCACACATAAAGATTCCACACCAGGTTAAAGAAATATCTCTGATTTTAATGAATGAAACAAGACCAAAAGAACAAACATCCAATGAGTAGAACTTGAGTTATTAATTTTCAAAGAACAAACTGCAAAATAGAGCTCAGAAGCAATAAGCCCCAACTGGGGATATCTGGTTGTGCCAAACTGGGACGAAGTCAAAAGTAGAGGTGGACTAAGATGGAATGTGGGCTACCTACAGGGACTCAGTTGGGCCCCCTGAACCAAAATACCTTAAATTCTGGTTGCAGAGTTTTACGTCAGTTCTGAACCATAAAGTAGAGGGGATGCATCGATTTTCTCCACACTACGGTGGTGATGTGTTTGTTCCAAGTTGCAGCGGAGTTAGGTTGTGAGTTCCTGCTGATGTGACAGTGAGAATCTAGGCACTGGGGCCTGCGATGCAAAGACTGTGGGCGGGGATGCTCTGTGCAGTCGAGGTGATACACTGGTTCCGATGAGCCTAGAGGCTGCAATGTGGATATTTGTCATCGTTGTCAAGGCTGCCATCAACAGGGATGTGAGGACTTTGTGCTGGAAAAAATGTTGCAGTGTTGGTTTTGAAGGTGGAACACTGGTTGTGTTCCATGCAACAGCGGTGATGCATCAATTCTGCCCCATCAACAGAGGATTTGTAGGTTCCACTCGAGCAAACACCTTAGATCCAGTTGCAAGGGTCCATGTCTGGGGTTGCACCACTTGGCAGGGCAGACTCACAGTTGGCAAAGTCCAGGTGCAGGAGCAGGGCAGTTGGAGGTCATTTATGTCCCTGAGACTTAAGATCAGGAGGCCAGGCAGCTAGCCCTTGGAGTCACTCTGGGTTCAAGTGATGCAGGTTCAGTCCCTCTCACCCAGGCAGGGGAACAGCAGGCAGCAGTGCAGCAAAGCAAGGCAGGAGTCTAGCAAAGCAGGAGTCTAGCAGAGTGGCAGTACTTCAGCAGCACAGCAGTCCTTCTTCCTGGCAGAATATTCACAAGTTCAGAGGTGTACAGAGTTGGTGGTGTAAGAAGTCCAAATCTTGTACACAGTTGGGCCTTTCAAGTGGGGGGGGGGGACTTCAAAGTCAAGCCTTTGAAGTGCACAGAGGTCCTTCCCTTCCTGCCCTGCCCTGGCTCCAGATATGATGGCTTCTATGACTGAAGGTGCCATGGCCAGATGCTTTCCCACTTGGTTCCACCCTGTCTCCTTCACATACCTGGGATGATGCTGAAATTACAAAGATAAATAGAGTCACTACATTTTCCTGATCACACTTGAACAACAGCTGTGATTAGCAAACCTTACCATGATGTACAGTAGCCCCCAGCACCTAGCTCCACCAAAGTGGCTCCTACATTTGCCACACCATATGCATTCATGCTACTTGAACTGTCAACAGGAAATTCAGAATCATAGACAACTCCAATTGTTTGGATGAAGTTGTGCAATCACAGTACCCTATGAACAAGTAGGAGATCTTATCAACTTCAATGGTTTGCCTTGTGTATAATTCCTAAGTTACCTGTTGTCATACAACTGTAGGGTAATGCCAAGTTCATTTACACAGATCCCACACAAGGTCATGCATCCAGCTAAACTTCACATAGCTAATACGACATCATGAAGAAATGATGGTCAAAAATCCAGCCATGTTGCTGACAGAAGTGCAGTAGCCTGGAAAAGGTGACATGGAAATACCCATGTCACATTGGAAACAAATCAACAATGTTACTTCACTATGTGTAAATTGCCCTAATGGAGTCATGGAGGTTGTACTAATGTTGCTCAGATAGTTAACACATCTTGCATGAAAATGTACACCGGAGACAGATTGTGCAAAATGTCAGGGAGATGTCTGCAAAATCCACAACACAATGAATCAGCTAGCCCCAGTGATTATGCCTCCCTTGATTGGTACTCCTGATAATAACATACCCTGATTGCTTCAGTAGAAGCCAATAGTTCTTTGAATGTTGGAGAGGCTCAGAGATTCTCAAGTACTTGTAGAAGGCCCTCAACATGTTGCCCAGTGGTATCACTGTCTCCATTTTTGTCATACAGACACAGATTCCCTTGGATGAAAGGTTGTAAAGAACCACATGTAATTCCCAAAGAACTGCAAGTTACTCCATGATGCATGCCAACACTTAGGCAACACACCTTCGCCATTCCCCATGTGCATAGCACTTTGCTACATAATTCCACATCAATGGCATTGAAATGCACATTGTGTGTAACAACTATAGTCCTATTTGTCATGTCCTTTGTTGTTATTGCAGTTGCATATGCCAAATTGCATGCAGTGATGGGTGAGGGTATGTGTGAGCCACCAATCAATGGTAACACACTTGTGCCTGTGTCCAATTCCAAACACATGTTGACATTCACACATATGTGAGGTAATTCAGACATCATTTCATGAAGCTAGGTAGACCATGCATAAAACAGCAGAGAAAATGATTTCGCAAAAGTGAAAGGAACACATGTTAACATGTAGGCACAAGGAATGATGGCAACAGCGATGTCACCAAGATCATGTCTATGGACATTTCCCACTTACCAAGGGAAAGTACTGCTATGTGACTGCACCTAAAGAGTCATGTATGCTCTGTCACGTGTATGATGGCCACCCTCACATGACAGACAGTAGTGAGGCATCAGCACTCATGACACACTGAAGACAAGTGACCTCTAGAGGACAGATGCCAATATACGCACTTGAGCAGACATACGGCTAAGGACAGTGATCTATTATTTCATGTTGTTTGGGCTGTCACACCAAAGAGTAGTGGACTGTTGTGTACAAATTACGCCAACAACAACAAACAATATGACCTGATTGTTCACTGTACTCAGCTATGTGTTGTCCCTCGAGAGAAAATTGGTTGAGGACTGTACTCGGCTGTGTCCTAGGTTACTGGGCTAATAAGCAAGGCACATCAGCATGCACCAACTTCCATTCCTACACAACAGCTACTCATCTTGTGTGTTACACATGGCCGATCCCCAATCTGCATGGGGAGATGGGAGAACCTAGTGCATCAACTTGGCAGGAATGTGCCCTGGACTCACCCCATTGTAGCTGTTGTGCTCCCCTCAAATGGCCATCAAGCTCCGGGTAGGCCACCACCAGAATGAGGGCCATTAGAAGGATCAGGTTCCGACATGCACCCTGCCCACATTGGGAGGACAGCACCAGCTGGGCCTCAGCAATCTTCTGGCCCCAGAGTCTCTGGTCCTCCAACCTCTTACAAGAGTGGGCATTATGCCGGCCATTGACCCCCAGGGTCTGCACTTTCCGGGTGATGGCTCTCCAAATCCCCTTCTTCTGATGGGCGTTAACCTGTATGGATGCAAGAGACAAATCAAAAGGTTACATGCACAAGTTTTTGCCCAAATAGTAGTGTGACACATGTCAGAAACACAAAGCACAAAATGTTCAACTTGTCAACATACCACAAGTGTAAAGCACGTATGCTGATAAGTACAGGGACATGACTGCACAACTTTGGAGTCATTTGCACACTAACCCACTACCCTACTCATGGTCTACACTGACTAAACAAGCTTACTGACATCAGTTAGCCCAGGCAAAAGCAACACATACTGTGATGCGAGCCACAATGAAACACTACACACCATTGTGGCCTTCTGAAGGGTAAACTCCTTGGGCCTGACTGGACAAACACATTTACACTCTGCAACATTGACCCACTGCATACAGTCCCTACAGGCATCTACCACAGTACAGACTTCACCCTAAGACTAGAGTGACAATGAGAGGGCTGCCATGGAGGGAACAGGAAGTCTCTTCCCTGTGCATGTGTGGACATGAGGCCTACTCAGTGTAGACTCATGCTACTTCAGGGTGGGTTTCTGTGATATGTAACTGTACCAGAGTACACACTTTTGACCATAAGTGGCAAACCTACAGAAATGGCATCCAACATACAAAAGTATGTTTGGTCTAATTTCTGCCATGTAATCAAGTTACTGAGTCACATGTCATGACCTCCCTGGAATCTATACACTATCTGCACTGAGACTCAGCATACCCAAACCATCCTTGGTTGCTAACACTACTGAGGAATCCAACTATGCCAGGGCAAGTCTGCTTCAATGAGGTCCATGGAAGAACACTCTGGGCAGTGGAGTGGGCTTTTGGGCTTCTCAAGTCCAGATTTTGCTGTCTGGACAAGACTGGTGGAGCCCTCCTCATCTCACCCGGTAAGGTGTGAAAGATCACCGTGGCATGCTGCATGCTCCATAACATTGCCCTGCCAAAGAATATCCCTTATATCCCAGAGGAGGGGGAGCCTGCATTGCCACCGGGTGAGAATCCTCAAATGACAAATGAAGATGATAGTGGTGAAGAGGAAGAAGCTGGCTTGTGACAAGATCTCATCGACAGCTTCTTCTTATGAGTGTAAGTATGCCATGTGATGTCATGACTTTGTACAATTAACTGTAGTTGTGATAATCTGTGTAGTAAATTCTTGGAAATAGTTAGGGAGCTGATGCTCAGCCAAAATCAGCCAACGGGTACTTGATGATGTAGCTTTTGACACATCCACATCTTGATGATTTTGCTTTGTTTGTGTTCAAGGTACTGTAACATACTTTCTTCTCCACATGCATGCTATGTGGCTTGTGTCATATGTATGGTTTCATACCTATACTTCTTGTTTTGTTCTTTGTTCTTGTACCTTCACCATGATATCTTAATGTGGGCATTTCAGAGCTGTGACATTGGCAGGTATTTGATGCTGTTCAGACATATGAAGTAGACATGAATTGTTCCAGGGAATGTAGGTTACAGACTTTGGGAGTAGAGGACCTGTGTCAAGGAAGCTTACACAGTGATAGGATGAAAGTTTAGTAGACTCCAGTGGACTTGTTCCTTGTCATGTGGTGGCCCTGTTGCATCATGTGTTTCATCATGTGGTCAGAAAATATGTAGTCTTAAGCCAAATTCATGTTAGTTTCCCTTCACATTGGCTAAACACTCTTTGAATGAACTGTATGTAGCCATTGATGTGTTTCATCATTGTAGGTCAAAGTACCTGTGCCACAACACTGACATTTGTTTGTGTCATACTAGATGCTCAAGCACTGGATTGTAATGACTCTGAGATCAGAAACTGTTGTACTGCCATCTATTTGAGTCTGGCATTATATGATGTTGGATTTGACTTTACTCAGAAAATGCCCATGCGTTACTTGCTGTTAATTTGTTTAGTAGTTCTTGACACATCTTTGTACTACAAAATGTAGTAGATGGGTTTCTGCGGCTTATTATTTTGTATGTTTTGTCGATTTAGCTGTCATTAACTCGTGAATCCTGGTCAAAGGAGAATCTGTAAATAATTGTTTGGCCTTTACATATTTGTTGCAGCTCACATCGGTGAATGGTTAGTGACAGACAACGCGTTCCAGAAAAGTAATTAAGTTACATTCAAGTGGATGTAAGTGGAGTCAAATGTTGCTATACAATGTTTTTGCGGTTGTATCAACAGAGTCACATATACAGGGAGTGCAGAATTATTAGGCAAATGACTATTTTGACCACATCATCCTCTTTATGCATGTTGTCTTACTCCAAGCTGTATAGGCTCGAAAGCCTACTACCAATTAAGCATATTAGGTGATGTGCATCTCTGTAATGAGAAGGGGTGTGGTCTAATGACATCAACACCCTATATCAGGTGTGCATAATTATTAGGCAACTTCCTTTCCTTTGGCAAAATGGGTCAAAAGAAGGACTTGACAGGCTCGGAAAAGTCAAAAATAGTGAGATATCTTGCAGAGGGATGCAGCACTCTTAAAATTGCAAAGCTTCTGAAGTGTGATCATCGAACAATCAAGCGTTTCATTCAAAATAGTCAACAGGGTCGCAAGAAGCGTGTGGAAAAACCAAGGCGCAAAATAACTGCCCTTGAACTGAGAAAAGTCAAGCGTGCAGCTGCCACGATGCCACTTGCCACCAGTTTGGCCATATTTCAGAGCTGCAACATCACTGGAGTGCCCAAAAGCACAAGGTGTGCAATACTCAGAGACATGGCCAAGGTAAGAAAGGCTGAAAGACGACCACCACTGAACAAGACACACAAGCTGAAACGTCAAGACTGGGCCAATAAATATCTCAAGACTGATTTTTCTAAGGTTTTATGGACTGATGAAATGAGAGTGAGTCTTGATGGGCCAGATGGATGGGCCCGTGGCTGGATTGGTAAAGGGCAGAGAGCTCCAGTCCGACTCAGACGCCAGCAAGGTGGAGGTGGAGTACTGGTTTGGGCTGGTATCATCAAAGATGAGCTTGTGGGGCCTTTTCGGGTTGAGGATGGAGTCAAGCTCAACTCCCAGTCCTACTGCCAGTTCCTGGAAGACACCTTCTTCAAGCAGTGGTACAGGAAGAAGTCTGCATCCTTCAAGAAAAACATGATTTTCATGCAGGACAATGCTCCATCACACGCGTCCAAGTACTCCACAGAGTGGCTGGCAAGAAAGGGTATAAAAGAAGGAAATCTAATGACATGGCCTCCTTGTTCACCTGATCTGAACCCCATTGAGAACCTGTGGTCCATCATCAAATGTGAGATTTACAAGGAGGGAAAACAGTACACCTCTCTGAACAGTGTCTGGGAGGCTGTGGTTGCTGCTGCACGCAATGTTGATGGTGAACAGATCAAAACACTGACAGAATCCATGGATGGCAGGCTTTTGAGTGTCCTTGCAAAGAAAGGTGGCTATATTGGTCACTGATTTGTTTTTGTTTTGTTTTTGAATGTCAGAAATGTATATTTGTGAATGTTGAGATGTTATATTGGTTTCACTGGTAATAATAAATAATTGAAATGGGTATATATATTTTTTTTGTTAAGTTGCCTAATAATTATGCACAGTAATAGTCACCTGCACACACAGATATCCCCCTAACATAGCTAAAACTAAAAACAAACTAAAAACTACTTCCAAAAATATTCAGCTTTGATATTAATGAGTTTTTTGGGTTCATTGAGAACATGGTTGTTGTTCAATAATAAAATTAATCCTCAAAAATACAACTTGCCTAATAATTCTGCACTCCCTGTATGTCCCATGACTGTAATTTACTGCTACACTACAGCTGTGAATATATAAGTGGATGTGGTGTTTAAGATAACTAAATGTGTGGAGTGAGGGTGTTCAAGACCTGGAAGAGCATCTTCAAACATAATAGAGGATTTAGGGTTAATGCAGAAAGGTGTGCCAAGCCCCGATAATAAGCTTAGGTGTGACTGAAGCGCAGCGGTCTCTATAGGTCAGGAGATCGGCCACATCATATTAAAAAAGCAGCATGGACGTCATTTAGGGGTCACCAGGGGTTGCAACTGGGACCCCTGGCTCGCCCTTTGCGAACCCTGACACTGCCTTTGCGACCCTTGGCTTCAGAGGTTGCAAATTCAGTGCCAGGATCACAGTTGCAGCTCGTCCTTATGGATGTCAGTTGGGGCTCCGCTCTATTTGTTTTCGTGAGCATCTGGCCTCCCCGGATGCAGACAGGATGTACAGCAGCGGCACAGTCGAGAACGCCACACCTGACCCGAAAGGACTTCAAGCAGCTGCAGACAATCTCCCGGGTGCAAACTCGGAAGTGGAGAGGGTTTTAAAACCCGTGAGGACGGAACAAGAGAAAAGGGAGTTTTCTTCTGGAGGAGAAGACGGGGTCGTGGAGGAAAGGTGGACGAACAGACTGAAGCAGACACCGGAGGAAGGACGATGCCAAGGAGAGACGCCAAGCAACCGCATAGTGCGGCCGGAGGAAGGCAACTGGGAGGCGAGACAGAGCGAACAGACCGGCCACGCTCTGGGAAGAGCGGGGCCCGGGCAGGTACAAAGCGAAATACAAGCGGGATATGGGGAAAACGGGGGTTTAGACTAATTAAGAAGGAGGGAAGGGGGGAAGAACACTGTGGTATTTTGACCTGAGCACATCTTTAACTATTGTTTGAGTATTCGTTTATTTTTGTTCTCTTTCTGTTATAACATGCACTGATTCACAGGGCACTGAAAGGAATTATAAATGAGAGAGTTGGAAAAGGGCAATGAAGGAAAGGAAAGTCCCTATATATATATATATATATATATATATATACATATATATATATATATATATATATATATACATATATATATATATATACATATAAATGACAATACAACAAAATGAGAGCCCAGACAGATACAATAGCATAAGGAAGAGAGAGAGAGAGAGAGAGAAGAGAGTACCGAGAAGGTTTGGCATCAAGGAAAGGAAGAAAGAAAGACGAAAACAACAGCAATAGCGAAAAGACAGAAAACAGAAAGTAAGAATATTGATAACAGACATAACAGCGAGAAAAAGACCACTTCAAGTAAAAGAAATAGGACAGAAATAAATGAAAGAATGAAAAGGGACAGAAAAGAGAAAGAGAGAGAGCAAGAGTAACACTAAATTACCTACCTCCTAAAACAATCCTTCTATGTTCTTCTTTCCTCCGATGTGCCACTTGAGCCTCCACCTGGAAAAGAAGACAGAACAAAGTAAAGGAGTGGAAGAACAAGCGAGAGAAAAGAAAGAAGAAAGAAGGAGAAGAAGGAAGGGAAAAGAAACACTTTCGGAACAAAAAGACTGTAGCAGAGGTATACCAAATGAAATAAAATCATAAACCACTATAACGCCTATCAGCCTCCATTTCTCTGACCCTGTCACACACCAATAGTGAAAAATAAAATATCATTCACTATTAGTGTGAAAAAAATGTGAATATGCCCTTCAATGGCAGCTGAGGTAAGTAAAAAGGCTTGTAAATGTATTGTGTGCGTGCATGTTTATATGAGAGACTGTGCATGTGAATTTGTGTGTATCTGTAAGTATGTGTCTGTGAACCAAAGTGGAGGTCAAAGGGACGTGATGTCACTTCTGCTACCGCTGCCATATTGGCGAATCACGCCCATGCTGCACAGGCCAGGTGCAGTGGATTCTGTGGTCACAGCAGATGCTACGCACTTCGTGGTAACAACGCATAGCGGAAGGATTAGGAAGCAGTTTCTGAGGCATTTGGACGTAGCCTGCTTTCAGACCCTTCCGACGTGTTTGAAAGACTTGCAGTGGATTCTGTGGACACAGTTTTTAAGCACAGCAGTTGGGTGGAAGCTGCCCTGTGCTGCGAGTTTACTGTACATGGCCTTGGGGCATCCACAGCAGGTCCTGGGACACCGGGCTAGAATAGGACATGGTCAAGAGCCTCACTTTCGGGCCGAGGTATTTCGTAACAGTATTCTCTTTGTGGAGCAGGAGAAAAACATTGAACATCAGGAATTCATTTGGTGTAATATGAAAATACTTTTTCCCACTTAGGTGTAAAAATGGTTCTGTCAAAATTAGTGCAAAACACTATTAATATGCAGTTCTGTTAAGTTTTTTGCTAAACAATCATAATACTATATATCTAGCCCTCAACACATATATCCAGGAAAGCAAACGGCCAAGCAACACAGAATTTATAGTGTTCTAAAAGCATAATCTGGTAACAACAAATGTGCAAAATCAACGTCTTTTTTTAAAGTGCAATTGTATAGACCTGTCCCAAACCTGCCATCTCTAAAGCATACTCTGGAAAGTATCTCCGAGCAAAAAGGCGTGTTTGCATGCTTGCTGACTAGTGATAGAAGTTATGAATGTGCTCAGCTTGTTGCAGAAGCATCCCGGACAACGCATGTTGAAAGAAGGATCAGGTGCAAAAATAATGTAAAACTGCACCCCTCCAGAATGCAAAATGTTTATAATGGACTCTCACTGGACTGTCAGATAGGTGAGGCCATGTCACAGCTGGATCCACAAAATGCAATACTGGGGGCAGAACAAGTCTTGAATGCACTATCCAACCATTCTGAGGGAATGTGGCCAGTGAGCTGGGAGCCAAGCAGTGAAAAGGTGAATGTGCCCTGCTGTGCTGGAGGATAGTATAGTCTTTGAGTCGTACGGAGCCATTAGTCTGTTGAGGAACAGTGGAGGTCTTCTGGCTATTGTGGTAGCTTGCAGGGTGCACAGAAACAACAATTGCAATACAAAATGTCCTCTAATTTGTGGCCAAAGAACAGCCCTGATGACACAAAGGGGCAGATTTATGAAAAGTGTCCCTACGCCTAGTGCAGCGCCACTTTTCTTGTGCCCCTTAGCAGCCCACTAACACCATCATGGTAGCGCCATATTTAAAATGTGGCGCAGCATAGCGGTAGTTAGGGTGACTAGCCTCATAATTTTTTATGATAGTCCGGCACTTTGCAGGATTACCATAAAAAAATGATGACGCTAATCCTGCAAAGCACCCTGAGTCCCATTGTAATCAATGGGAGCCTCTTTTTAACGTCTGCACTTAGCAGGTGTTAAAAAATACTGATAAAAATGGTGCAAAGGAATTCATGGATTCCTTTGTGCCATTTTTATGGCCACCGCCCCCCCCACCACCAAAATGTCCCCCTTGCATACATTAAGCCTGGCGGGGGCATAATGTGGTACAAGGGGTTACAAAGTGGAGCAATGCAAGCACTGTACCACTTTGTAAATATGGCGCAGAATTTTTCCCCTTCCAACACCACATTAGCATAAAAAAATGACCCTAATGTGTTGTTGGAACAGGGCAAGGCAAGCATAAATCTGCCCCAAGGAATCCAGCTTTAAAAGCACACACACACATGCACACAGGAAAATTGCATTTCGGCTTGATTGCCCTATCAGATAGGCACAGTTAAGCTCCTTTTCAGTTATCAGCATCGTGCATTTATAGGAAGTACATTTTGTTTATTGTTAAACCCAGTTTTGTCAACTAAACGGTGCATTTTAATTAAGTACTAGAGTCTTGATGTACTACTTTGGATCACATTTAAGTGCTATAGAGGATATTGGTGCGCACACATACTAATCTGTTGCAGAAACAATTACAAACTTGGTAAGATTTGCTGAACTCTTTTCTCATGCATATCAGTACAGCGATTCTTACTGAATGGCTGCAAATGGTATGAGAAGCCCTGAAGCACCAGCAGACCTGTAGACCTTGCTTTTGCAAAATGCAGTGATTGCAGCGCTGGTCCCTTAAAGGCATTAATTAAATGGACTTCACAAGGAGTGTGCAGTGGCTTCCTTAACCACTGCATGTTCCCTTGATGCTCACTGCCCCTATTCAAAAACTTCCTAACTGGACTTTTCTTGCCACATAATTGAAAAGTAAAACAGCTGACACAAGTGAGCCTATTCAAAGCACAATGGCCGCCATGGGCATGCGCATGAGCATGAATGAGACACAAAGAGAAAAATAAGTTTGTTAGCAGCCAAATGTATCGGCAATCGTGCAATTATCCATGCCATAGGGGCAGACTGCAAGGTGGTAACAAAACTGCCCCAAGGAGGGACAAACGTAAAGTAGTTACCAATTACATTAAGTCATTTTTGAATGGCAAGCCCACGAACAAGTGAAAATCATGAGCTTGTGGTGGTCGTGGTTAAAAGCCCACGGTAATCATAACAGGTCAAAGCACTTGTGCACTCGACCTAAAAATTAAAACTGTTCCTCATGGCTAGCTTCCACTTTATGAATGGAACCACCCCTTTTACTGTCAGAAGCCAATTAATGATTTGAAACCCCAACTGAAGAGGCAAACCATTGATACATTTATTTGCAATGTTCAAAAATGTAAATGATGCTGCGTTTACATCACTGTTTCCTTTTGAATTGCAAGTTGTAGTGTGGACCGCACCGCTGACAACATGACCGCCCTCAAGAACGCTACCCGCAAACACCACCACCTGATCCGCACTGCCAAAAGGAATTTTTTCACCGACAGACTGGACAAAAACAGCCACAACAGCAGAGAACTCTTCAGCATCGTCAAGGAGTTCTCCAACCCCAGCGCCAACGCCAACGCCGTCACGCCCTCACAGGATCTATGCGAATCCCTCGCCACTTTCTTCCATCGCAAGATCAGCGACCTCCACGACAGCTTCGGACACCAGACCCAACCTAACACCACCGAACCCACATCCCCGACCATCACCCTCAACAACTGGACCCACATCAGCACGGAAGAAACCAAATCCATCATGAACTCTATCCACTCCGGCGCCCCTTCGGACCCCTGCCCGCACTTCATCTTTAACAAAGCCGACAACATCATCGCCCCGCACCTCCAGACCGTCATCAACTCTTCTTTTTCTTCTGCTACCTTCCCCGAATGCTGGAAACACGCCGAAGTCAACGCCCTACTAAAGAAACCTACAGCTGACCCGAGCGACCTGAAAAACTTCCGCCCCATCTCCCTTCTGCCTTTCCCAGCCAAAGTAATAGAGAAGACCGTCAACAAACAGCTGACCACCTTCCTGGAAGACAACAACCTGCTCGACCCCTCACAGACCGGATTCCGAACCAACCACAGCACTGAAACCACCCTCATCTCAGTCACAGACAACATCAGAACCCTGATGGACAACGGTGAAACAGTCGCCCTCATTCTTCTCGACCTCTCGGCTGCCTTTGACACCGTCTGTCACCGCACCCTAATCACCCGCCTCCGCTCCACCGGGATCCAAGACCAGGCCCTGGACTGGATCGCCTCCTTCCTCGTAAACCGCTCCCAAAGAGTCTACCTCCCTCCGTTTCGCTCAGAACCCACTGAGATCATCTGCGGCGTACCTCAAGGCTCATCACTCAGCCCGACACTCTTCAATGTCTACATGAGCCCCCTCGCTAACATCGTACGCAAGCACGACATCATCATCACCTCCTACGCCGACGACACCCGACTTATACTCTCCCTCACCAAGGACCCCGCCAGCGCCAAGACCAACCTACAAGAGGGTATGAAGGACGTCGCAGATTGGATGAGGCTCAGCCGCCTAAAGCTGAACTCTGAAAAAACTGAAGTCCTCATCCTCGGCAACACCCCGTCCGCCTGGGATGACTCCTGGTGGCCCACGGCCCTCGGCTCGGCACTGACCCCCGCAGACCACGCCCGCAACCTCGGCTTCATCTTGGACCCCCTTCTCACCATGACCAAGCAAGTCAACGCCGTATCCTCCGCCTGCTTCCTCACCCTCCGCATGCTCCGCAAGATCTTCCGCTGGATCCCCGCCGACACCAGAAAAACCGTGACCCACGCCCTCGTCACGAGCCGCCTGGACTACGGCAACACCCTCTACGCTGGGACCACCGCCAAACTCCAAAATCGCCTGCAACGCATTCAAAACGCCTCAGCCCGCCTCATCCTCGACGTACCCCGCAACAGCCACATCTCCGCACACCTGAGACACCTGCATTGGCTCCCAGTCAGCAAAAGGATCACCTTCCGACTTCTCACCCACGCACACAAAGCCCTCCACGACAAGGGACCGGAATACCTCAACAGACGGCTCAACTTCTACGTCCCCACCCGCCCCCTCCGCTCCTCTGGCCTCGCACTCGCCGCCGTCCCTCGCATCCGACGCTCCACGGCGGGTGGGAGATCTTTCTCCTTCCTGGCGGCCAAGACCTGGAACTCCCTCCCCACCAGCCTCAGGACCACCCAGGACCACTCCGCTTTCTGGAGACTCCTAAAGACCTGGCTATTCGAGCAGCGATAACCACCCCCTTTGTCCCTAGCGCCTTGAGACCCGCACGGGTGAGTAGCGCGCTTTATAAATGCTAATGATTTGATTTGATTTGACATCGCAAGTCGCAAATCGATTTTCAAATTATAATGTAACTTTAGTACATTCCAATTCCAGGTTCTGCACTCGCAATTGCGTACATTTTTGCAGTTTTGGATTCCTAACTCCATCAAAGTAGGCAACCCAGCACCCTTAGCTGTTCAGGCATTGCAAAATTCACAATATGGCTTTTATTCATCAGACATATCAGTCATGTTCATGGTACAACTTTCCAGGAATAATTCTAAGATTGTTTGTTAATTAAAAATACTCGTTAAAGTACACTTAGGTGGAGTTGCAGCTCTCCACCTATGCTTTTTCAAGGTTAGTCATGAATAAGGTATTCTCAGTGCAGATTTTCCCATATATTTGAGAGTAAATCCTGCTGTTTTCTGTTTTCTGAAATGGAAAAGTATTCACAAACATTTTTCAGAGTTGTGCCTGGAAATCTGGAACTGGTGCAGTTTTTCAAGCAGAACCTGAAAAACATCTGTGAATTCCAAGAAAGTCAGAAATCGGCAGCCAGATGAGTACCATACTCAATTTTCCAAGGGAAAAGCCAAATTTATAAATTAGTCTTTTTCAGTCTATAAAAATAATTACTCGATAGCCAATAAGAATATTTCGGTCCATATTTTCTCTCCAGAGAAAAGTTAAGAAAAATAGGCCCAGATTTAAGAGAGCCTAGTGCCATCAAATTACACATTAGCGTCATTTTCTTATGTTAATGTGGCGTTAGATGGCTAAAAATGCTGCACCATATTTATAAAGTGGTGCAATGTAACCCCTTGCACTACATTATGCCTATATCAGATTTCTTTGCATCATTTTTTCCAGCATTTTTAACGCCTGCCCAGAGCAGGCATTAAAAGGGGGCACACCATTTGTTACAATGGGCCCCTATTTACTGTTCAGGGTTAGAGCCAAACTTTTGGTGCTAACTCTGAACACTACATCAATAGTGTCAAAGATTTTGATGCTATTGCCCCATACCCTGCAGAATGCCATTTTAAATATGGCGCACACATGGTGGCGGTAGGGGCATGCTAAAGGGTGCAAGGAAATAGGTGCTTCACTGGGTGCAGTGTCACTTTTCTTAAATAGTCGCCAAAGGGTCATATTTACGGTTTTGTGGACCAGGGCAACGCAGCAAGTTACCTTGCTGTGCTGCATTTTGTCAGAGAGAAAGGACAGTAATGCGCCCTTTCCCCCTGCTCTGGTGCTGTTGCAGCAGCCTACCACCAATGCAGGCACCACTGCCCCATGGTGCAAGGGTACCTGCTTTGTATGCAGGATTTTTTTTGTGCAGGGAGGGACATCTTCCGGCACAAAAACAATCCTAATCCTCCTTCTATGTGTGTTGCAGAACACATAGAAAGGGTTAAAAACGAGGAGAAATGAAGATATTGTAAATCTGGGGATGCTTCAGAATCCATGGGAGTTGCGTTGGAGCACCCACCGCAGTGCCCATGAAACGCCTACATAGGACAAAGTAGGGCAACGCTGTGACTTGCACTGCGTTCACTGCTCTAGATTTATGAGGCCACTAAAAGCCATGCAAAGTGGCTTTGCGTGGCCTCATAAATCTAACTGAGAGTCTTGCATCCTGCATGTAGCACTTTACGTGGTGCAAACTTGACGCAAGCCTCACATAAACATGGGCGAGGTTTTCAGAGGGCCATAATTTGCAAACTTATTTTCAACTGAGACAGTTGTGTTATTTTGCCTCACACTTTCACACTCGTTTTGTTTATTTTGGTTGTTTTTTGGTTTTGGGGATGATGGCTAAAGTGCACGTTAAATAGACACTTTAACCTTGTATAAAAGAAAACTGAAATAAACTATCTGTCTGTGTTGCATTTTAACGCCACAACCCTCGTAAAAGGGCTGCTATAAGGCTGAATTTTAACAAGTATAAATGTTCACGCGCCTTCCGTTGGATCTGCATTTCTTATTTTTTGTTATTCATAATTCAACATGGCTTGCATGTACCCTTTTGCAGCATTATGAGACTAAAAGTAGGAGAGCACGCGAAGGGTTTACTCTCGGCTCCTGAGCTCTGTGTGGGACCAGTGACCAAAACGTAATTTACATGCAAGTGTTTTACCTTTTTAGGTCTGGCCACTCACGAGTGTTAGTAAATGGGGTAACAGAGGCACCTCATGTTCAAAGAGTTTAGAAATGGTAAAACTGGGATGTGAAAAGCTATAGAGGAACCTGTTACTGGTGTATTATGCAATACTTTCTCTCTCCTCTTTTTCGTCTTTCGTCCTTGACCCCTTTATGGATTCTCCATTGGCTTTCTCCGGAGAGCGTGGAATCCCTATACTTGTACATCAGTTTTGTCTTTAATTGTACTCAGATGCTGCGAGACAGTGACGCCCGCTGTTTTGTTCCGCAACTCAGAATCGATTTTTTAGAGTATGTAACGAGGTCACATTTTTTCTGCTTCAAACCCCGCTAACCTGGCAAAGGGTCGTTATCCAGTTAGGGGTGCGATTTTCTAGGTCTTTTAAAAAAAAAAATCATTTATTTAATCCCCAAAATTGTATCAATTGTCTTAAATGGCCATCGTATATATATATTTATATCGGACTGTGAGGGTCTTTGTGTCATTTTAAGACAGTTTCCTGCTCTCCTTGACAAGGGCTGGCTGCATAATAGATACGCCTGTACACAAGCTCTCTTTGCCTCACACTTGCTAGTTTAGGTGTTGAAAGGCACGCTTCAATGGCAATCCAATTAGACACCATCAGGGCAATTTTACAAAAATCGATAGCAGGAATGACACGCATTTACCCTGTCAAACATGTCCTTTTATTCCCTGCTGAGCTGTCTCATTTCCTCTCATAGATTTCCCCACCACTGTGTGAATGGTTTGCTCTGCCGCCTGCGTGTCTGCTTCGGATCTTTCCTTTTCCCCTGCTGGCCACAACGCCTTAAAGGGTTGTTAGGGGGCTAGCAGGATCCATGACTTCTGGTGAAAGTCGAGATTTTTGCAAAGAGCACTGTGCTCATTCGCACCCAAAGTAACTTTTTTTTTTACTTCAAAGGGGAAAGCTTATCAACAAAACCTTATACGTCTCTCTTGTTGATGTCACTAAGAATGACTGCAATCGGGCCCTTTAACCTATAGAGGGCCGAATAGGGAGTGGGGATGGCCAGATGTATGGAGGTGGAGCAAGTGGTGTATGAAAGTCTAGGTTGCCTGGGAAATTTGACAAAGTGTGGGGGAGGTAGAGGTCGTACTATGCCCTGACGGATGAGGTTGTGGTTATGGTAGAGGAGGGGTCCCCACTTCCTGAAGAGAGTGGAGAGGGTGCAGTCGGTTGGGGGGTATATGATGTTGCCTATTTGCTAATGGATTGTGCAAGTTTACTGTTATTGTACTGCTTTGGAACTGAAACTAATAAAACATTTTTAAAAAGAATGACTGCAATCACATTGACAGGAGGAGAGAAGCACAGCAAATAGTTTTCAGTCCTGCTCTCATATAAGTTAACTGTTTTCTTCATAGTGCTTTTTTGCTAATGTTATCTCTGCAAGCCTATATTCCCACCTACATTGCACTTATTTATTTTGACTTAGAAAAAGATAAACAAATATGGGTAGAAAACAGTCTTAATGCTTCTTGATCTTCCTCAGCCTACAGTACATTGGACCACGACATTCAACAGGCAAGGCCAAATGTTGAAATCTGTCATGAAAGTGGATCCAATCAAGTCTCAAACACAGTCTAGAAGTGTGAATTGTGTATCTGGTGTAGTCTACTTGGAAGATTTCATAGGGTTTCAATATCTACATATATCCACATAGGGTAGTCTTTTAAGCAGTCCCCGGTGGGCTTCCTCATGGATACTGAAAGCACATAATTATCTCTGGAGAAGTGGCCTTTGTCCTAGGTGAACATCTCAGCACACTTTCACCCCATATTTCACTGTATGAAATAGACTGCTGTGCATGATCGCCGATAGGGCCCAGGTCCTGATGTTGGGAGAGGTAAAGTTCAATTAACTTCATTTCAACTGTCCGTTAATCCAGGCATGTCTCTATCCAGGTCTTTGAAAGTTCGTAACCAGAAACTAGACGGAGCTCACACTCCCTCCTCAACTCATCAGTTCCCAAAAGTCAGCATTGTCAATCTGCAGTTTTTCCCTGGTTGACGACTCCATCTGCTCATTCAAAATTACAAGCAATTGCTGATCACCAGAGGCTTAGTGATGCAATGCTTAAGTCACTGTTACATCATTACTCAAGCCTTTCAAGGAAACCTATTGCCAGTAGCAGCTCACAACAACGAGAAGGGGCGGGGTGGCATGAGCGCAGGGGTGTAAATGTTTTTATTTTATTTTTATTTTTAAAAAGCACTTATCTTCTCCGTCGCGCACCTCTCCTCTGTCCCTCATCATTCCAGGCTGCAGGCACAGGCTCCCAACGTCGCTTGCAGCCAATCCTGACCCTGCTCAAAGCAGCGTCAGGATTGGCTGGGAGCGCCCAGCCAGGGTGCTCCCTGCAGACTGGAAGCAACTGTGTTGTCGGGCTGGAGAGAACCTACTGCGCATGTGTGTTGGGCCAAACATACATGCACAGTGAGGGGGAGTGCTGAGCACTCCCCCTTGCTGCCCATCGCCCCTGTGGCCCCATCCCTTTAAAAGAAAAGGATAATAAACAAAGTTTATTATCCTTTTTTTTTTAAAGGTTTGCAGCTGCCGCTGCTGGCATGGAAGTGACGCTTCTCCACCCTAATGGAGGAGCCGCCCCTGCCTATTGCACATAATGGACGGATATAACGTCTTCTAAACCAAGTGACAAATTATAGCGCTCTGAAGCATCTAATATGATGCAAATGCACTCATTATGAGTGGTCCACTCAATTGTGGCCCCAACGCAAATGCCTGCTTGTGCCGTCGTCCAATTACACATTTGTTGGAATTTACATTTTAACACCTCAAACCTGTTCAAATGTGATGTGGAAAAAACCCATAAAATACTATGACATGGAGATTTTGATAAAATGCGCATGATATGCCCTATTTTGCCGAGCTGAACCTGTAATAAGATACGATAATTATCACACTTCCACCCCTACCACTCATAGGGAGGGGCTTAATATTAAATAACAGAACATAATTAAAACAACTGCGTTTCCATGAAAGTAAAAAGAATATTATTACTCTAGAGAACGGCAGTGACAATATGTGGGATACTGAACGTGACAAAAAACAAGAATTATTTATTTTAGAAAATCTAGCTCTACATAGTCTTACAGTAAATGCAACCTACGTGACTACGTCCATGCTGCTGAAGTCAACGCATTTCCAGAAGTTCACATTTCACTGCTAGGTTTGGCTGTATTTATGCCCCGTATTCATTCATATCAAATCATTTTGATCTGTAGAGCATCACAATGAATTACTGGCTTTGTTATTCACACGTAGGAGTACTTTGCTATCGGCTTGCTTCCGCAAGACATGTAAGTGCCTTACTAATGTTTCATGCCCCATTTTCATCGACGCCACTTGTAGGAAGGTTTCTTGCTGTGACAGAAACCATTGAAAACAAGCGTGTGCTGCAACACCCTGTGTGCATCTGAGTTTCGCTATTACTGTAGATACATGCGAGTCATCACATCTAGAGTGGTATCCGACCAACATAACACTTTTTGCATGCAACCATTCAAGTATCCATCCAATTGTAAACACAGCGATCACGTTTTAAAGGAAACGAGACTAAAACATAAGGGAAATGTTTGTATCTTATGTAGCAAACGTGCTATGAAATACCAATTATAAACACTTTTCAAAGGAGGAAAACGAAATGAAGTGAAAATGTCAATTGTCTTATCCACCATGTGAATGTTTAGTGTGGAAATTAGTCAATACATTGAATATGTGAAAGCTATAGAGTGCAACTGGTGTTGCAAATAGCTGTACATATGCTGCATTCCATGCTTCTCATCCTGAAGTTTCATTTAAAGAAGCAATAGATTCTACACTGATATCTAAGAGGTATCAGGGTAGTACACTCCATAAGGAGAAAGTAGTCTCTTAAAACATAGGTATTTTGTTTTTCCTTGAAGGATTTAGTACTAAAAAATCATAATAATTAATCTGACATTAATATCCCCCCAAAGAGGCATGGTTGTTTTCGCTGAAGGTCACAGAAGTTCCAGGGGCAATATGTGGGGCCGTCTCCAATCTCCATTTTTATCCAATTCTCCTTTTCTATATCGCCCTATCTGGGTACAGAGAGTTATAGTACCTGTGAGGTGCCGCATTGTGAACCTCTGTCGCTGAGGGACACACAACACAGAGGTCAATATTCCCAACCCACAGCCAGTGCCTTCATCCACCCTTTTTAGGGAGTCATCCCAGAAGGTCACTTGAGCTGAGACGGATTGATGGAAGAGAGATAGGCAAGAATATCTGTCCTGAAAGGACTGTTGTTGAAAAATAAATAACTATAACAGGCTAACTGCCTGTACGATGGAAATTGATCAGTATGGCAGTGTCAACTTTAGATTTATTGATGGTCCAACTCCTACCGGCTCCTTTATTAGCATCTCGGGTACACACCCATGTCTTAGGGAAGTAGTTATCAAAGAGCAAATGGAAGTGACCTGTGTTGTTGCAAAATCTATCAGTAGTCATGTGGATTAAGGTTTTACCAACAGATCCTCCACCCGCACCGCACCTCCACTCGCATGTATGTGTCTGTGTTATTGTATGTCACGTAGAGGACCAATTATTCCAAACTAATGCCTGGCAGTGCTTAATTTGTGGCTGTTGTTTCCGGTGCTGAGCACTGGCACTTATTTTTGAGGGCCGGGGCTTATTCTTCTGCCTCAAACATTTACTGCGTGCAAAAGACACATATGGGACAAACGGAGGGAGGGAAAAACGAAAAAGCATCACAAAGGGAGAAAGTAGAAAGCTGCAAGAGTGAACTGAAGGGGCAGGGAGTGGCTTTATATGGGTTGAAGAGGCTTGAGATGGCTTCAGGATTAGCCGCCTCAGTATTCTGTGTTCAAACATTTAATTGCTGCAGCAGCGTATATAAGAGGAGGGCTTTGGGCACTGGCACATTTTTATTTACAAATTAAGCACTGACGCCTGGTCTGGGGAAGAGAGGAAGATGATCTGCACTTGCTTGACATAGTAACAACTCAGGCATGCGGAAGGCACAGGGAGGAGATGAATCATGAGACAAAGGTGGTGCACTGGTTCTTACAGATAGGGCAAAGCAACCCGTGCTGTCATCGACCCTGTTAGAGAGTGCCCATGCTACTTACCATATTTACCACTGACTGTCTTTGTTTAGTGTGTGTTTTCACCTGTGCCTTACCTCACTAGTTTATTTTGTCATTCCTATGATTTCCTGTTGGACTGTAGGTACAGTTGCAAGGGAACAATTAGTACCAAAAGTCACATCTATAAAATATTTCTGAGAGTGAAAAGGTGTTGCATGCTGAAATGATTCGACTATTTACTTTCTCTGTTGTGAGGCCCATTTTAATGCTCTCAACATTCTATATGAACAGGCAGCATAATATCTGAGACACTGTGATGTACAAAAATAGACCACTTCAAGCATGGCTGCTACCCTCGCCCCTCCCCTAACCTGATCCTCTGGAAGAGGGTACAGCAATACAATCGAAGGCCGCAAAACACCCACGCCAGCAGTGAAAATGGGTGGCAGCTTCCTTAAAAAGACTTTTAGCCCTGGCACTTTTTTCTACACAAATTAAACAATGGCCACCTTCCACACACAATGGAACACATCAGTGCGATTCGTTGTTTGCCCCAAATGTGTACTGTTGGACTTTTGCTTATGCAGGGTCATCCCCAGTCTTTTTGCCTCCTGCCTCCTATTTTTTTCTGACCTGTTGCTGTTGGCTTTTCAACTCTGAGCACTTTACCACTGCTAACCAGTGCTAAAGTGCATATGCTCTCCGTGTAAATTGTATGCAATTGGTTTATCCATGATTGGCATATTTGATTTACTAGTAAGTCCCTAGTAAGGTGCACTAGAGGTGCCAGGGCCTGTAAATCAAATGCTACTAGTGGGCCTGCAGAACTGGTTGTGCCACCCACATAAGTAGCTTTGTAATCATGTCTCAGACCTGCCACTGCAGTGTCTGTGTGTGTATTTTTACACTGTAAATTCGACTTGGCAAGTGTACCCACTTGCCAGGCCTAAACCTTCCCTTTTCTTACATGTAAGGCACGCCTAAGGTAGGCCCTAGGTAGCCCCAAGGGCAGGGAGCAGTGTATGGATAAGGTAGGACATATAGTAATGTGGTTTATATGTCCTGACAGTGAAATACTGCCAAATTCGTTTTTCACTGTTGCAAAGCCTGTCTCTCTCATAGGATAATATGGGGGCTACCTTTAAATATGATTAAAGTGTAGATTCCCCTAGTGAGTAGATGGACATGTGGAGTTTGGGGTCCCTGAACTCACAATTTAAAAATACATCTTTTAGTAAAGTTGATTTTAAGATTGTGCGTTTGAAAATGCCACTTTTAGAAAGTGAGCATTTTCTTGCTTAAACCATTCTGTGACTCTGCCTTGTTTGTGGATTCCCTGTCTGGGTCAGTTTGACAGTTGGTTGTTTTTCACCTCACACCAGACAGTGACACAAAGGGAGCTGGGGTGTAACCTGCATTTCCTGATTAGCCATCTCTCCTAGGAGGGAGGGGTGGAGTGGTCACTCTCATCTGAAAGGACTGTGCCTGCCTCTAACAATGCCGGCTCCAACCCCCTGGTGTGTGTCTGAGGCCTTGCCTGGGCAAGGCAGGATTTCACAAGTAGGTGTGAGTCCCCTTTGAAGAAAGGTGACTTCAAAGACTAAAATGGGTATAAGAAGGGCACCCAAATCTACAGACTTGGGAAACACTTCTGGAACCAAGAGGAACCTCTGCCTGGAGAAGAGCTGAATAGCTGAGGAAGAAGAGCTGCCCTGCCTGTGACTATTCTTTGTGGAGCTATCCTGCAGTTGCTGCTTCTGCCAGAGTAAGAGGGCAAAGACTGGACTTTGTGTGCCTTCCATCTTGAGAAGAAATCTCCAAGGGCTTGATCTAGAGCTTTCCTCCTGTTGTTTGAAGTCTCAGGGACAGCAAAGACTTCTCTCTGCCAGCACCTGGAGTCTCTGGAGAGACTCCTACTCTGCCCTGTGGTGCCCATCCAGTTCCTGGGACCCTGAAAGGAGAAGCTGGCAGCCTAAAGACAAGAAAATCCACGCACAGAGCGCCGTGCGGGGAAAAGATTGACGCAAATCCGATCTGCGGCTGAAAAAACGACTAGCCGCCGGCTCCGCAGCTGAGAAACGACGCTCGCAGGAAACGCGACCGAAAAATCGACGCACGGAGCAGGAGAAACGACGCGCAGCATCGCTGACGGAGGCTGGGAGATCGCAACCTGCGCAGCGGGATTTTCAAATCATCGTGCGGCTGGATTTTTGACTCAAGTACCGCCGTGCGGAGTTATTTTTGACGCACACCCGCCCGTGCTGGGTTATTTTTGACGCACACCAGGTACATTTTCACTCTAGCAGCGCTAGTGTGTTTTTAAAACTACTTAAAGACTCTTTTTGATTTTTAATTAATAACTTGACTTGTGTATGGTGGATTTTTGTCATTTTGTAGTGTTTTCATTAAGTTACTGTGTGTGTTGGTACAAATACTTTACACCTAGCACTCTGAAGTTAAGCCTACTGCTCTGCCAAGCTACCAAGGGGGTAAGCAGGGGTTAGCTGAGGGTGATTCTCTTTTACCCTGACTAGAGTGAGGGTCCTTGCTTGAACAGGAGGTAACCTGACTGTCAACCAAAGACCCCATTTCTAACATTAGTGATCAGCGGTTGGGATTTGGACTTGTATTTGTACTTGACATACAGTGATTAAGTGTACACTACTGTTTGAGTTCAGACCACTACGTGACCACATACTACTTGTTTGGTGATCTTTTGCTTTTTCTCTTAAGGACTCCTTTTTGTTCTACTTCCATGATTTTGCTGATCCCTTGACTGATTCTTTTTACTTCACTGGGATCTTATTTTCCGCCTTTGGAACTTTGCACTTGTGACCATCATGTCTCAATCTGGAGATGCAACAGCTGGAGCTGTGTTTGAAATGGAGAAACTGAAGGAGTACTCAGTTGCTCAATTGAAACAGTTCCTTAAAGATCTTGACTGTCCCACTGAGAGCTCCACCAGGGAGGGGGAGCTACAAAATGCACAGAGGGCCTGGGTGACAATCTAGAAGGCTGGAGGGCACACAGTGGAGGAGAATGTGGGTGGGGAAGTGCAGAGGATACACAGTGGTGTAGTGGAGGTACCTGTTACGCCTGGGGGGAGGGTCCCCAGGAGGGGTAACAGGGTGTCATCCAAGGGTCTGACTCCTGAAGAGTTACAGGACAGACAGGCAGAGAGGGCTCGCCGGTTCAAGCAGTTGAGGATGCAAAGGGAGAAGGAGTTGGAAAAAAGGAGGAGGGACTTAGAGATCAAAAAGAGGATTTGGGCTTATGAGCTCAAAATGAAGGAGCTGGAAGTCATGAGGGCTGAATCCAGCTGGAACGGTGGCAGCAACAATTTTTTATCTAGTGCTGCTGAAGAAGTGCACATGCCCAGAGATGTGGTGCCCTACTTGAAGGAGGGAGTTAACACACACCAGGAGGTTCAGGGGTATGAGGTAGCTCCAGTGATGCACAGGGTCCCTGAGGTGGATTGGGGAACTGGCATGGGGAGTCATATTCCTACTGGTGGGAGGGACACTCTACTGACTCTAGGTGAGAGTGACAAGGAGAGGGGTTTCCCCCAGGTAGAAGTCCTGGTTATGGAGTGTGAAGACATCCCAGAAGAGTGTGGGTTGAGTGTCAGGGACAGTCAGGTACTGTCTCACCAGTCTCAGGAGGGTGATGTGGGGTGCTTTTCCAAAGCAGAGTCACTGGATGGTTGGGTGAAGGGTACTTTGGTTAATTCATGTAAGGGGCTGAGTGATGTAATTGCTGGAGAGCATATGTCTAGTCCTTATTTTCCAGAGCTACGCCAACACCAGGTGGAGTGTGAGTTCTCTGACCCCAGGGAGCTTACAATGGAGGCAGACCTCTTGGTGAGTACCAGAGAGTCTGAAGAGGCATTTGGGGGGCTCCTGAGAGGAGTGGTCTAGGTATTTCCCAACCAGGTGAGGTAGGGAAGGATTGTAGTGTCCCAGGTAGGTCCCAGTGTAGTGGGATGGGTGAGGGACCCCATGTCCAGTCTCTGAGGAGAGGGAATGGGGATGGGCTGAGGTCCAAGGTGCCCGAGATCTGGTCCCAGGTCCTGGAGGGTTCAATGAGGGAACACCAGGAGGGGAGCCTAGCCTGTACCATAGGGCCATCTGTTGAGGGAGATCCCACAGTGTCAGGAGAACTTGGGGGGGGCGGCTGTAGCCAGCGTCCCACCAGTTCTGGTGTCTGGCAGTACCACTCCTAGTGAGGGGGTGCAGAAGTCCAGACAGAGGGTTGAGAGAGGGTTGCGGACCCCAGTGGAGAACCTGGAGGGTCAGGGGTCAGCTCTGAGAGCAGAGCCCCAGAGGAATGACCTTGGTGAGACCATTTCTGGGTTGGGGGGAATCCAGACTCTGTCAGATGGGCAGAGGTCAGGAGACCTGCGCCAGCCAGACTCTTGTGTGGCCCTTGGGGACAGTGTGTCCCTTGAGGGGGGTAAGTGTGCCCCCCTGGAAGTCCTGGTGTGCCAGGCAGTGGTTCAACTGCAGGGTGGTGACTCTGGGTTGAATGATCAGGTTCAGGGGGTAAACTCTGACCTGATGGGGGGTAAGTGTGCTCCCAAGGAAGTCCTGGTGCGCCAGGCAGTGGTTCAACCGCAGGGTGGTGACCCTGGGTTGGATGACCATGTTCAGAGGGTAAACTCTGACCTGGTGGGGGGTAGGTATGCCCCCCAGGAAGTCCTGGGTTGCCAGGCAGTGGTCCAGTCTGTGGGTACAGACCCTGGACTGGAGGATCAGGTGCAGGGGGTAAACCCTGACCTGAAGGGGTGGGCAGTTTGCCCAATCACCCCCCCTGGTGTGATTTCAAGGGGTACTCTCCCTGAGGGGGGGTGCAGAACCCTGAGAGTAGGGGAAGGGGAGAAAGAGCCTCACCCCTGGCCCCAGTGCAATCTAAGGGTACAGACCCTGGATTGGAAGGCCAGGTTCAGGGTGTCCCCCCTGACCTGGAGGAAGGGGCTACTGCTAACAGTGCCCATCCCATGTTGTCTTCTGAGGGGGCCACTCCTAGTTGGGGGGTGCAGGACCCCAGAAGGGAGGGCAGGGGGAGGGAATCCTCACCCCTGGTCCAACCTGAAGGTACAGACCCCAGGTTGGCGGACCAGTTGCAGGTTAACAGCCCTGCACTGGTGGAAGAAGTGTGCAGGACTGCTTCTACAAGCACCCTGACAGTTTTTGACTCTGGGGGTGCCGCTTCTGCAGGGAGGGTACAGAGCCCCAGAGGGGAGGACCAGGGTCAGGTTGTCATCCCTGACCTGGTGGAAGAGAGAGTGGTCAAAGGGTGCCAGGCACCTGTGGCTACCGCCCCCCACTCTCCGCAGTCACAGTGGTTGGAGAGGCCTGAGGTCGGGCTCTCATCCCTGACAGTTGTCCGGGGCCACCGTGGCTTGCTGTCCTGGTGGACAGAGTTGCCCCTGGGGGGGGGACGAGAGTCACACCCCGGGGGTGGAGTGGGCAACACCACTGTGTTGGCCCTGGTGGTACTATCTGCCCATTGCAATACATCTGTGAGCAAAGTAAAGTTAGGTGCTGCACAGATGGTGTCTGTAGATGTGGAGAAGGGTTCCCCATGGGTTAGCTTAGTGGGCCCTGAGAGTATGGACAGAGGGATCCAACTGGAGTCAGGAAGGCATAGAACTGGAACATGCCCCTGCTGTTGTGGGCCTGGGTCCTTGTTCTATTGCCCCAATCAGGGAAGTACATCAAGGTATTGATTGTTCTCCCCTGGCTTTAGGCTGGTAGGGGGTCGTGTTGGACTTTTGCTTATGCAGGGTCATCCCCAGTCTTTTTGCCTCCTGCCTCCTATTTTTTTCTGACCTGTTGCTGTTGGCTTTTCAACTCTGAGCACTTTACTACTGCTAACCAGTGCTAAAGTGCATATGCTCTCCGTGTAAATTGTATGTAATTGGTGTATCCATGATTGGCATATTTGATTTACTAGTAAGTCCCTAGTAAGGTGCACTAGAGGTGCCAGGGCCTGTAAATCAAATGCTACTAGTGGGCCTGCAGAACTGGTTGTGCCACCCACATAAGTAGCTCTGTAATCATGTCTCAGACCTGCCACTGCAGTGTCTGTGTGTGTATTTTTACACTGTAAATTCGACTTGGCAAGTGTACCCACTTGCCAGGCCTAAACCTTCCATTTTCTTACATGTAAGGCACCCCTAAGGTAGGCCCTAGGTAGCCCCAAAGGCAGGGTGCAGTGTATGGATAAGGTAGGACATATAGTAATGTGGTTTATATGTCCTGACAGTGAAATACTGCCAATTTCGTTTTTCACTGTTGTAAAGCCTGTCTCTCTCATAGGATAATATGGGGGCTACCTTTAAATATGATTAAAGTGTAGATTCCCCTAGAGAGTAGATGGACATGTGGAGTTTGGGGTCCCTGACCTCACAATTTAAAAATACATCTTTTAGTAAAGTTGATTTTAAGATTGTGCGTTTGAAAATGCCACTTTTAGAAAGTGAGCATTTTCTTGCTTAAACCATTCTGTGACTCTGCCTTGTTTGTGGATTCCCTGTCTGGGTCAGTTTGACAGTTGGTTGTTTTTCACCTCACACCAGACAGTGACATAAAGGGAGCTGGGGTGTAACCTGCATTTCCTGATTAGCCATCTCTGCTAGGAGGGAGGGATGGAGTGGTCACTCTCATCTGAAAGGACTGTGCCTGCCTCTAACAATGCCGGCTCCAACCCCCTGGTGTGTGTCTGAGGCCTTGCCTGGGCAAGGCAGGATTTCACAAGTAGGTGTGAGTCCCCTTTGAAGAAAGGTGACTTCAAAGACTAAAATGGGTATAAGAAGGGCACCCAAATCTACAGACTTGGGAAACACTTCTGGAACCAAGAGGAACCTCTGCCTGGAGAAGAGCTGAATAGCTGAGGAAGAAGAGTTGCCCTGCCTGTGACTGTGCTTTGTGGAGCTATCCTGCAGTTGCTGCTTCTGCCAGAGTAAGAGGGCAAAGACTGGACTTTGTGTGCCTTCCATCTTGAGAAGAAATCTCCAAGGGCTTGATCTAGAGCTTGCCTCCTGTTGTTTGAAGTCTCAGGGACAGCAAAGACTTCTCTCTGCCAGCACCTGGAGTCTCTGGAGAGACTCCTACTCTGCCCTGTGGTGCCCATCCAGTTCCTGGGACCCTGAAAGGAGAAGCTGGCAGTCTAAAGACAAGAAAATCCACGCACAGAGCGCCGTGCGGGGAAAAGATTGACGCAAATCCGATCTGCGGCTGAAAAAACGACGTGCCGCTGGCTCCGCAGCTGAGAAACGATGCTAGCAGGAAACGCGACCGAAAAATCGACGCACGGAGCAGGAGAAACGACGCGCAGCATCGCTGACGGAGGCTGGGAGATCGCAACCTGCACGGCGGGATTTTCAAATCATCGTGCGGCTGGATTTTTGACTCAAGTACCACCGTGCGGAGTTATTTTTGACGCACACCCGCCCGTGCGGGGTTATTTTTGATGCACACCAGGTACATTTTCACTCTAGCAGCACTAGTGTGTTTTTAAAACTACTTAAAGACTCTTTTTGATTTTTAATTAATAACTTGACTTGTGTATGGTGGATTTTTGTCGTTTTGGTCTTGTTTTGCTTAGATAAATATTTCCTATTTTTCTAAACTGGTGTTGTGTCATTTTGTAGTGTTTTCATTAAGTTACTGTGTGTGTTGGTACAAATACTTTACACCTAGCACTCTGAAGTTAAGCCTACTGCTCTGCCAAGCTACCAAGGGGGTAAGCAGGGGTTAGCTGAGGGTGATTCTCTTTTACCCTGACTAGAGTGAGGGTCCTTGCTTGAACAGGAGGTAACCTGACTGTCAACCAAAGACCCCATTTCTAACATGTACTGTCACTTTCTTTTAAATAATTTGGAATATATGTGAGCTATTTTCAACTGTTCTAGGAAAGAAAAGAAAATTGGCCATCAATTCTGATCCTTGAGGCAGATTATCGAACTATTACATTGAAATTTAGTATTTTAAGAGACCCATTACAGCTTTTGCTCCTGAAATCTGACATTTGTGTGATGAAATTATTTTTTGTGGCATAAAATAGGCGTTTGGCAACAGTGAATGAAACTTTACAAGTGGGGCTGATCAGACTAATTGGTAATAATGCTGTATTGTATGTTGCTCTTGTCATTATGGATCCAGGGTCGGACCGAACATCAAAATAAAAGTGGCCCCACTTAACGAATCAGATAGCTAAAAAAGTGGCCCACATTTGCAACTCAGGGCCTTTTTTATCATGTTAAGACAAGCGATTGATGTGTTTTGTAAGATACGGTTGACTGCATGCATTTGTGATCGCTATAGGCAAAGTTTATGGTAATACAAGAGAAAATAAACACCCAACCAGACCATAAAATGAGACCACAAATTGTAAAAAACGGGCCACACACTGAACTGTTGCATCAGTCCTTCGAGTACTGCCAGAGTGTCCTATGGGCAGAACCACTGGAATTATGCAATTGTGTGGCTGCAGCCATTTTCATATAGTTATAGATTTGTTGTATTTGCCACATAATCCATCATCTGCTACATAATCATCAGATTTTAGCAAAATAAATGTTTCCAGTTGAAACAGTTCAAAAGTTATTAAAAACGCAGTGACATGTATTATTGCACATTAGAAGTCCCTTGCAATGGTTGACTGGTAACCTTGCTTGAACATTTTGCTATATTTGGGTGTGTAACTGCTGCTAATAAGGTGCAATTAATGCCCACAGAGTGTTAAAACGTTTGACAAGCATTTGCAAGGCTTTGGGTCTCACGTTTGCACGAGTTACAGCTATTAGAGTTGTAAATTCCTAACTGGACTTTTCTTGCCATATTGTTGAAAATGAAAAGTAAAACAGTTGACATAAGTGAGCCAATTCAAAGAGCCACGGCCGCCATGAGCGTGAGTGCAAAAGAGAGACAGAAAAGGAAAAAGAAGTTCTCTTGCAGTCAAATATACCAGCAAATGTGCAATTATCCATGTAACAGGGTCGATGACCAAGGCAGTAACAAAACTGCCCCAAAAAGCGTAAAGCATTTACCAATGATGAAAAATGATTTTTGAAAGGCAAGCCCATGAACAAGTGATAGTGATGTGTGTGCGGTGGGTTTGGTTAAAAGCCCACAGATAGATTACAACAGGTCAGAGAACTTGTACGCTGGACCTAAAAATGGCAAAATATTAAAGTAATTCTATCATGAAATCTGATTCATAATGCCGCATTATTTGGCCTTTCTTAATGCATAATTTACTTGACCCTGCCGCATAATTTGACCCTCCCCTGGCACATAATTTCAGTGGCCATGCCAACACTTTCATAAATAGGCAGATGACCACAGTTAACATGTTTAATGTAGTGGTCCTGATTTGGCCAAGCCTGAGGGCCAAACCCATTTGTTGAACCTGCGCTAGAATGAAACATTTTGTGTATTGCTCTGAAAAACAAGAAATGCTGTTGGAACATACAAAATAACTTTATATTATTGACTCAGTATATAAAAATGAAGACTTTTGGAGCTGTGGTACGGATAAATATGACAATTGAGAAATACGTACATTTTATAATTGAGTCACCTCATCATTCTATGAAGTTATACATATGCATTAGAACATTCCTATACAAAGCTCATAGATTAAAAATTGCAGGAGTGATAAGAGGCTAAATGTTAGACTAAAGCAACTTACTCCAATTTCAGCACCACTAGCAGTGGACAGCATCCTTAAAAGAAGGCAGATATAACTCCCGTTCTTAGGAAACATCATTATTTGTCAACTCCAGTAGACAAGTAACTTAAGGGACTATTATTAACACATACATTTATGCACAAAAGTTCCCCCCTGTAAATTAAGCACAGATTAAACCTATATACTCTAGGAACCTTGATTTCAGAGAATAAAAGCTGACGGATGGTCCAAAAGCTTAATTAACCACTGCCAATAGAAGCTTGATTTTTGTTTTAAAAAGAAACATACATGTGCACTACACTAACATGTTTGTGTGAGGCAGATAAGTTCAATGATACTATTTAAAAAGACCATCAAAACACTTGCCTTCTAAACATTAGCATTGCCTAGTCGAACATAGTGCACGGATACTCTATCCAGGGTCTGTTGTGTTATACAAATGGCAGTACACTAATGCTGATGATGAATCTGAACATGAGCTAGATATTCAAGGTGTATGCTGCAGTACTGCAATAAACATTATTACACAGACACTAGGGCAGTCAGGCTGTTTGAGCGCTCAGCACATGGTTGAGCCAGAATTTCAGAACACTGTGCATGATAATAATAGCAAGGCTCCTTCCTCTTCACCCTGCTCTCTCAGCCTGTTAACAGTACAGATATAACAGTCAGTCTTTTGTGTGTATGCATGTGGGATTTATATAGCACAGACATAGGCAAAAGGCATTGGAACACTGTACAGGGTCAAAGGCAAGCTTACATGAGATGAGTGACAGAAAAAATATGTGGGTTGTGGGAGAAGAATTGTACTGTTACTGCTTTATCATGAGGTATTTTTTAAAGAAGCTTGTCCTCAAGTATTTTCTAAATTGGACCAGTGTGTCCACCATGAACACAAACTTTTACTTATGACCTAACCAGCAACAATACAACTTGTTGAACCAATCAATCATCAGAACTATGGGGGTCATTCCGAGTTTGGGGGGCGATGGTTGCCGCCCGCCAAACTTCCCCCGTCGAAAGACCGCTCTGCGGTCAAAAGACCGCGGGCGCCATTTCGACTTTCCCGCTGGGCCGGCGGGTGAACGCCAAAAGGGCACCCGCCGGCCCAGCGGGAAAGGCCCTGCAACATTGAAGCCAGCTCCGAATGGAGCCGGCGGTGATGCAGGGGTGCGACGGGTGCAGTTGCACCCGTCGCGATTTTCACTGTCTGCAAAGCAGACAGTGAAAATCCTGCTGGGGCCCTGTTAAGGGGCCCCTGCACTGCCCATGTCAGTGGCATGGGCAGTTCAGGGGCCCCCAGGGTCCCCACGACACCCATTCCCGCCATCCTGTTTCTGGCGGTGAAAACCGCCAGAAACAGGCTGGCGGGAAGGGGGTCGGAATCCCCATGGCGGTGCTGCAAGCAGCGCCGCCATGGAGGATTCTCCCAGCCGGGGGAAATCCGGCGGGAAACTGCCGGACCCGGCTGGGCGACCGCGGCTGTCGGAATCGCAAAGGAAGCACTGCCAGCCTGTTGCCGGTGCTTCCGTGGTCGTCAACCCTGGCGGTCGATGACCGCCAGGGTCAGAATGACCCCCTATGAGTCAGAAAACTTCACACACCGTGTCCCATGTGACCATGAATAACCACACCCTTTGGTAAAGTTAGAAAGTTTATTTCCCTAGATTAAAAATGCTAATGCAACATTAAATAATCTTAAAAGCAAACGCTAAACATATGTGAATAGCACAGTTGACCAAAGTGGCGGAAAAACTCTCAATCTAACCAAAGCATTTAACAGTAAACATTCAAGAGTCAACGTACGAATCAATAACAACAATATCAATATCTGAACAGTAGAAATGACATACGTTTAGACTCAAAAGGTGAATAAAATCAATCTCTTGTTAATAATATTCATTTGAACATGGACACACTATCTAACCCTCTAATTTGATCGGCATGTTTGGCTTTAATGCAAAAGAAAATTAGACAAAAGTTGATTTGGAAAACATCTAGCTATGGCTTTAAATATAGTGGTTGGTACCTAAAAGAAAAAAAATAATATCTACAACAAAGACAATTGCATTTTGTTATACCTCTACTGAATGGATCAGGAAGCTGTGTTTTCTTCGTCAGTTGGACATTTGTCTGGTGAGAGTTGGTGGGGGAAGTTAAGGGAATTGGCTCAGCCAAGATTGGGCTCTAAGTAACTGAACCAATTTAAAAAGGGCATCCAACTAAGCAACAATCAGTAATAGCAATACCTACACGAATAAGGTTACAAGTCTTGGAAGAAAGTGTATCTGGAACTGTGCTACACCTGGTAGGTGCAGTCAGGATATGTCAAATCCACTAAGTAGTTTTCTTGTGCTGTCATTGATCAGAACATAGGGTGTGCACAATAAACATTAATTCTTAAATCGATGATATAGTTAGACAGTCTTCCACGCGCCGATGATTGGCTTCTCTTCTCCCAGTCCCCTCACCAGTTTCATCAGGTAACTTTTTAGGTAAAATCATAACTCCAGTTAGTGAAGCCATTGTCATGTCCTGGGACAATCAGCTTCTCAAGCACAAAAGATACAAATGTATCAGTAGCTAGTACATTGCCTTACAGTGTATAGTTCTCACAACAAAGTTTAAGACATCAACTAATTTAACGTTGCAACATTACAAATCTATTTGGTCAGCAAGTGTGAATTCTGCTTGAGACAGAAAACATTTACGAACATTTATTTATGCCATGAAGCTTAACATGGGGCCTCGTCGACTCGGCCCATAATTTCGTAATTACACTATGCCTAGTATTATTAAGGAAATACATTTCCTTAAAACGTTAATATGGTCCACTAATACATTTAGTTCTGTATGTGCATAATATTTCTAAACAATTAATATTATTTCTTTATTAATCTTGTACACAATATGGTTGCCACCAAGGTGGGCACATTTTCCAAAACACTCAATTTCTCTACATTAGCAGAATTCCTGTCAACTCTTAGTTGCTTAATTGATGCAAATGTATTATTAATTAATTCCGTTTTCACAATCTCTCCTCTGATGACTAAATGTGTCATCACACCTTATATCACATAACACAATTGTTTTGTAAATTTAAAATTTTGTTTCCTCAAAACGTCTTACATTTTCCCTCTTTTTCTAATTTTCATCAAAATATCTGCTTCTCACTTTTTCCAGTTTAATTTACTCCCTCCTCTGATTTCATTCTTTGCCTTTTAATTATAGTGTCCAATTTACAAACTCCCATTAGGCCAATGATACAAATTATAATGATTGACTGTAATATGTTTCCAATTATTCCTTTGCCTAGATTGCACAGCCGATTTACCACAGTAGTAAAACCTTTGCCAATCTTTTCCCAAACCACAGCTTCTTTTAGAACTGTTAAGTCAGAGTTAATGTTAGTCAGATTGTTAATAAAGCTTTCACCTCCTCTACTGTTATCAGGAATATACGTGCCACAATGTTGTGATTTCAGCATTTTACAGAGTACACCCTCTTTTGCTAAAAGGATGTCTAGCGCAAGGCAGTTCTGAAAGTCATAGAACGTACCACAGCCATTTCAGTGTCCTTTAAGACCATGGCTCCAGAAAACTAGTCTACTTCTTATCCACAATAGTAGATAACTTTCAAATTTTAAAGGAATTTAGAGTAACTCCCGGTGAGGGAATAATTCCTCCAAATATGTCTCCAATTATGTCAGAATAAGATTCTCTTTTTGGACTAGCAAGGTGCAATTAATTTAGTTTAGGAGTCTCATTTAGTTTCTCAAATTGATAAATTTTTGGGAAAATAATTTCCGAACAACATGTGCTATACCATCCTCTTGAAAGACGGTAGTAGGCATTCGGTCCACAGATATAGCAAACCCCAGGAATCGCTGGGTTTTGTTAATTTAACATGAAAGCCCATATACTCTGGAAAAGAAACACGTCTGCATTCACTCATACCCACAAATAAAGTGTCGGTTCTGGATTGTGGTCTGGATATACAAAGCTTTCCTACACGTTGCACATCTAAAGCTAATCTCCCTTGTGTTTTAGTTTTACTAAATGCATGGTCATTGCTAAATGTCCTTTTCACTAACCCTTTATCTATTTACTCCTTCACTGCCTTTCCCCTGTCATCAAGCTGTTCTAGACACCCCTTTTCTACCAGTGAAACCAAGCATGTGAGATTATTCCTGTGCGCCTAGCTGTGCTAAATGTTAGTGTAGGTTCAAAGAAGCCTCTCACTAATTCTATATTCTTTTCCCTCACTATGCTACTCAGATATTTGATAATAGGAACAAAAGAAAATACTAGATCATGATTTGAGTAAAAATACTTTATGTATTCTTGGTTATATAACCTTGTTAATAAAAGACTACAACTAATTACATATGTTAGTGGCAAGCTATGGTAAGTTATCCCTTCTTCCACTGATGAAGGAATTTGCGTGCAAACATAATATTCTTTCACATTCATTGTCTCAACATTTTCATACAGCAGGCAATAGAAAACATTAGAGGAAAGATCTCCTTGTGAGTTATCTATGTGCAAGTATTTCTCATCCTGTTTAAACTTGTCTAATTCCATAAGTATGGCAATTTCTAAAGACGTGTGATTAGTTTCAGCTTTACTGAGAAAGCTGTTGCTCACAATCAATAGCAAACATACTGTCATACATACAATTGCTAAGCCAATACCTTTGATTCTACAGCACCTTTTGTTCCAAACCTGCTCATTGTGATTATTCATAATCTGTAAAGAATCTGAAAGTGGAAGAAAAAAAATCAACTATACAGCAAAAATAAAAACAATCTTCTTTGCAGTTGTTTACAGCTTTCAGTTTCTTCTCCAGAGCTTCTGTCAGAAATCAGTAATTGTTGTCAAAAATCAGTTCAGCAACTTGTCAAATCAGTTTATTTCAAAGTATTTTCAAGTCTTTTAAAGTTATCCCTAATGCCTCTTTCCCTTCTCAGTTTCATTGAATCTTTCTCAAAGTTCAGTTCATGAACCAACTTCATATTCCAAAGTATTAACCTGGAATTTCCCGATCAAAACAAAATGACAAAAATTCACTTTGCCAGCCACTAGTTGTTGCATGTGCCCATTCAGGTCCTGAATAGATTTGATTTGAAACTCATTTTCTTTTCAGTCTTCAATCTCCACTTAATTCTCCATCATTTAAATCTTCCTTTCTTGTGCTGTCTACTTCTTCTTCAATTGCTAACACTGTGATTCCTTCTTTCCTCTTCACTTGTGATCGCTTGTCTTCTTTCAGTGTTCCCTTTCTCAATGCTCTTTTCAGTGCTGGACTTACAGCTTCTCCTTGCTCTTCAGGATTTTAACTTGAAGTACCTGCAACTGGTCCTGGAGGAGTCAGATCTGTTTGACTCTGATCTAACTCAACTTGTTCCACCGGGTCGAGGGTTACTCTGTTTGCCTATTGAGGTTGTCTGCTTCTTGGAGAGCCCTTCTCTTACTAGACTCTCCGGCTGCCTCAGTTGAGACTTGTTCGACGTTACTTTCCTGAAAGTCCTCCCTCTCATCTCTTACAGGGGAATCTGGATTCTCCTCGGTCTACTCAGAGTGTGTTTCTGATACTTCTGTTTCCTTCTCTGCTTCCAGAGTGCGTCTGTATGTTGTTGGTACTCTCAACAGCTCTTCTTCATTGTTCAAAGGACAGGGCATTTTTTGGGTGTGACTTGCATGTATCCATCCAGATTAGAACTCCTGCACACTTCACAGCAGTAGTAGTAACTAGTATCACTTGTGGGGACCCTTCCACCGGGTCTCCAAACAAGTATTCCTCACGTGTTTTCAGATCACAACCTAGTCTCCAGCTCTCAGGTTGTGACTTTGGTCTTGGGATGTCAGCATAGTTGTGGCTTCCACCTGATGAGAAAAAGAGCAAACCACATCAGCCACACCCTTGCAGTAGTCCAAAACGATATTATCTGTTATGTTCACAAGAGCATTTGCAAGAACATTGGCAACCTCATTGCTCTGCCCATGAGGATTTTGTGCGGAGACAGTCCAGTTTTCCTTTCAGGTGTATTTTATATGCTCATCAGAACTAACGATAGTGCATCTGGCCGTTTCAGATTCGTAGACGCACACATCTTTGCAAGTTCTGACTTCAGGGTACCATTCATATGTTTTATGAGTCCTGAGGCGTCAGGGCCCTAGTTATAGTGCAACTTTTGCTCAATGTTTAAAGCTAAACCTAGTAATGTAATTACTTTGTTATTGGACTGACTTCCTCTATCTGATTCTAGAGAGACCGGAAAACCAAAATGTGATATCAGTTCCCTAAGAAATAATTTTGCTGTCATTCCTGCATGTGGGCTATGCTTTAATTCAGTGACTAAAAATGCAAACAATCACCAACACTTATCTCAATCATCCACACACAGGCATTTCAACGAAATCCATTTGCATTCTGCTGAATGGACCTCTGCTCTTCCAATGTGGCTCATGTTAACAACTGTTCTTTTACCCACATTCATCTGCTACAGATGATACAACGGTGGCAAACCACTTCGGCAACCTGTCTAAATTTTGGATTAAACCATGAATGCTCGAATGTTCGAATCATTGCATCCCTTCCAACATGTGCTTGACCATGATATTATCTAGCCATTTGAGTCAATATACTGTTGGACAAGACCACTTGTCCCTCCCTGGACACCCAAATGCCATCTTCTCTTCGTACACTTTTCATTTTAACCCACGTTTTCTTTTCTTCTTTGTCAACACTTTCCTGGAGGCTCTTTAGCTCTTCCCAGGTATCAACAACGGTCAATGCTTAACTTGTACCAATTTCTTCTTCTGGGAACCATTCCCATTTGTCTTTGAAAGATATATAATTAAATGCGCAAAACCTTGTGACTTGATCTGCATATCCATTTCCCATTAAGACTAAGGGGGTTATTCTAACTTTGGAGGAGTGTTAATCCGTCCCAAAAGTGACGGTAAAGTGACGGATATACCACCAGCCGTATTACGAGTTCCATAGGATATAATGGACTCGTAATACGGCTGGTGGTAAATCCGTCACTTTTCTGTCACTTTTGGGACGGATTAACACCTCCTCCAAAGTTAGAATAACCCCCTAAATCTTGCGGTCTCTGGTGTTCATTGCATTTCATCACAGTAATCCTTTCAGGCATTGTAAAGCTTGAAACAAATCATGGATTCTTTCACCATTTCTAACTGGCGAAACAGACGAGGTCATGAAACCTCTCTGTGACCACAGCTGGCACAGTTGTACACTATTCCCAGTCCATACTGGCTGTCTGTATAAGTGGTAACTTTAAGCTGTGCAGAAACATGGCATGCTCTAGTAAGAGCCACCAACATAGCTACTTGTGCAGAAAATACTCCCTGAAGCCAGGATGCTTCAAGTATACCAGAAATTGTGCACACAGCATATCCTGCTTTTAATGTTCCCATTTTATCTCTTAAACAGTAACCATCAACAAAAATATTTTGGTCATTTTCTTCCAATCAGGTATCTTGAATGTCAGGTCTACGTTTAGAGCACAATTCAGTAACTTCCAGACAGTCATGTTCGACATCTTTCAATTTGTCAACTTCAACATTTTCTTTTGGAAGAAAAGTTGCTTGGTTAAGCACTGTACACCTTTTCAGAGTAACATTTGGGGAACCTGACATTACAGTTTGGTATCTGGTTAACGTAGCATTGGTGAGATACTGTGTTTTTATACGTGTGAGCAAAGCTTCAATGGAGTGAGGAAAAAATCTGTTAAGGGATTTCCCATCACAATACTCTCACTCTGATTGAGGCTCAATCCAACCGCTGCCACAGTCCGCAAACAGCCTGGCAAAGCTGCTGCGACTGGGTCCAAAGTAGCTGAAAAATATGCTCCGGGCAGTCCACACCACCATATATCTGTGTCAAAACAAAAAGAAAACATGTATCGCGTTCATGACAAAACAATGTGAATGGTTTGGTGTAGTCAGGCATTCCCAAAGCCAGAGCTTTGCACAGACTTTCTCTGAACTCCGTAAAGGCTTTTATACAAGCTTGGTCTAACTCTAGGGGGTCAGTAACCTCTTTGTGAGTCAGCTTCTGCAGTGGTTTGGAAATGATTGAGAAACCGGGAATCCATTGGGGACAATAGCTCAACATTCCCAAGAACATTCTCACATCTCTTTGTGTAGCTGGGGGATTTATCTGTAGTGTGGCAGTAACTCTCTGGAAATCTTTATAGCTCTCTTTACAATTTGATGTCCCAATTATTATTTCACTACTTTATGGCAGTACTGCAATTTTTCTGGGGACACTTTGGCCCATATTTATACATTTTTAGCGCAACATCTGCGTCATTTTTTACACAAAAGTGGTGCAAACTTACAAAATATAATTGTAATTTGTAAGTTTGTGCTGCTTTTGCTTAAAAAAATTATGCAAATACGGCCCTAAAAAAGTATAAATATGGGCCTTTTGTGTCCGTTCTTTCCAAATGATTTAGTAAGTCAATAATATATTGCCTGCATGCTTCCTTCATTTTTGAAGCGACCAACAAATCATCAATGTACTGAACCAATTTTGATTGGAAAGACATTTTCAATGTCTCAAGGATCTTCTTCAGAATCTGATGTAAAAAGGACGGGGACTCTGAAAAACCTTGAGGAATTCTGCACCAACAATATACACGATCAAGGAATTTAAATCATAGAAGAAACTGGCTATCCTCAAGAAGAGGTACAGAAAAAAGTGCTTGGGATAGGTCCACTACGGTGAACCATTCAGCATCACATGGGATCTGAAGTAATATCACTGCTGGATTTGGCACCACTGGACAACATTTATTCACAATATCATTGATTTTCCTCAAATCCTGAACAATCCAAAATGTTCCACTTGGTTTTCACAATCCCATGATAGGAAAGTTACATGGGCTGCTCAGTACTTCTTTTAAGACAGCTTGTCTTCTGAATTCTGCAGTTATAGGTGCAATTCCTTCAATAGTATCTTGTGTCGTATGGTATTGGGGAATATGACGAAAGACTGCATTTGGCTTGAGTGGGACTTTAACTGTCTCAACTCCCCTGATTAAACCAATGTCTTTCCTTGAAAAATCCCATACTTTCATCTTAACTGTTCCTTGTAAGTCAGGAGGAAGATCTCATACTGTAAAGACAGGACAGAAACTGATCAATGGGTGCTCTTCATTTACTAAATTATAATCAGTTTCCTCAGACTGATCATCTTCATCATCACTATTTGTCTGAATGGCAATCCCATCTTTCGAACAGGTAATTGAACATCTCGTTTTGCATAGTAAGTCCCTTCCTAGTAAAGAAACGGGTCTAGAGTCACAAATAAAAAATTTGTGAAAGCCTTTGAAATTTCCAATAAGAACTGGAAATGGTTCTGTAATCGGGTTTGTCGAATACTGATTTGCAACTCCCACTATTTGCACTGTTTTCCCTGAAAGGGGTATGTTAGGGTCTTCTGCAGTTCTTACAGTGGAACGTGTAGCTACTATATCGACTACGAATGAGACTTTGTGATCCATGTCCCTTCCCTTCACATATGGACCCTTTTGTTCTATTTCTAATGAAGCTGCCAACATGCATTCTTCTTCATCTAAGCTCTCACTCATCAACTCATCATTTGATTCATCCTCACTGTGTAATGGGTATTGGTGTATTGTGTCATTACTGGTGTGAAACAGTTGACCTGTGCCCTGCTGAGGAAGCATCATCTGCTGCTGTTCCATTGGGGCTTGAGGTATCTGAATTTGTTGCCTAGGTACCATTTGAACTTGGAGTTGCATCTGCTGTGACTGTGGTATCTGAAAACGTGGCAGTTGCATCTGTTGCATGGGCGAAGGACCTTGCACTTGATTCACAATATCTTGGAAATTAACATTTTGATCATGCATTCTCAGTCCTCTCATGGTTGGAAAAGCATTGTTTTCATTTATCCGTGGGGCAACACCTTCCTGCCCTAGCATCAAACACTCCCACTTCCAATGTCCAAAGCCACCGCAAGCGTGACAATGTAATGTCCTTTTCATTGCCTACATATAGTTCTGAGTAACTGCAGTGCCACGGTTCACAATTCCATTTCCAACATGACCTCCACTTTTCGCCTGATTTTAAAACCACATGTTTCCCTGCTGCTGCTGGAGAAAAGTTCCTTGCAGTCCAGATTTGCTGCTTTAATCTGCATCCCCATTGCCTTCTTTTTCAACTTTCTCTGCTTCAATTCAATCCCATCACTACAGTACTTGGCATATTGCAACACTTCATCAATCAGCTTTGCTTGCCAACAAATCAAATGACTCTTACTCATCTGGCTAATTTCAGGTCTCAATCCTTCAACAAATCTGAACACAAAATGAATCATGTCTTTCGGCTCAATTGTTTCTGTATCGCTGTAATCGTTAAATGCTTGCAACAATCTCTCATAGTCGCATGTATGGATTCCTTTACTTCTGGAGCTGTCCTGTCTATTCTCTGCCAATCAATATTCATGGGCTAATTCTTGTTTTCAAAAATTCTATCTCCTAGTAATAGTATTTCATTACATCCTGAGATGGTGCCCCTGTAGCCGGATCTTGTGGAGGCTCTCTCGTTGGCCATCTACACTCCTTTTGTAGTCAACCCACAAATCAGCTGGAACCACTATTTCTAATAGAGTATTGAAATCTTCCCAAAGGTATTTGGAAGTTTCACAAACCTGTCTGTTTGTTGGTGCCATTCTACTGGCTTCTCTCTCAATCTCGGGTAGTCATTTGTAAATGACAGAATGTCACTTCTGCTCCAAGGGATAAGTACAAAAGTTCCTCCTGGAACTTCTCTCAATGGTAATATTTTTACTGGATTGTCAGTCTGCTGCACACAAGCACAATTTTCAGATTCCTTTTTCTTCTTGTCTTGTTTCTTTACCCATCAGCCTTCCCATTTATCTAATGCTACCCATGTCTGGATGCTGTGTATCAATGCCCAAATGTGAATTTTCATTCCCGGTATCCTCATGTTCTCAATATCCTTTGAGTCAAATTCTAACCTGTAACGTCTTCTCAAATGCTTCATTTTCTCAATCTCTATGTTGTATTTCTCTGCCAGGTCCACTAATCTCTGGTGTACCAATCCTGCTTTGTTGGTAATTCTTTTGCACAAGAAACGCAGTTCATCTTCACTCTATGAGTCAATTCTGCTTAACTCAATTGTTCCCTCAATTAAGTCCTCTACTTCAACTATAAGCCTAGTCAAATATAATGGACTCCCTCCATTTTACTCTCATGGTGTGCTATTTAGCCTTTCCATTCATTTGGTTAATTGCTGGGGTGTCAGACCTTGTAATGAGATTATTATTACTTACATTGGGCACTGGTTGTAACGTTAGACACGGAGACTCTGGGGTCATCAAAAATGGGTTAGGACCTATATCTGGTCTTCCCGGATTATTCGATGGAGTCCTGGAATAATTCAAGTCAATTAATGGACCTGTCATGTCAAATGTTTGCTTCATCAGAGACATGATTCCTGTATTTACATTGAATCTCTCCATTTCTACACTGGCATTAAAATTTTCTTTTCATGCTCCTATTATTCCCCTGCGCAACCAATGATGTAACAGGACCAATAGTAACAGGCACCGGTACAGCGTCCAGACTCGGTTGGACGTTTTGCTCTCTACAGTACATTGCTCCTATATTCTGACGCAGATGTATTTGTCTGTGACACTGTTATCTCAGGATTGTCAGGGCTTGCATTGAGGACATCAAGTTAGGTGTAGATTCTATTTGGATCAATGTTGGCTTCTGATAAACATGTCTCATTTGGGAAACTTGTCCTGTCGGCACTATTATACTTGGCATGGAATTTACAATAGGGACGTCTGGAAAAATCCTGGGTATATCAACCCGTGGCATAGATGTTTGAATTGTGGAGTTGATAGGGACAGTATGGTTAACCTGTACTTGTCTGAGCAGTAGGATCTGCACTAGTACTTGGACCTGTCTCATGTGCTGCATATGATGGGGGATGACTTCTCAATAACTTCTCAATAAACTCGTCATCATCTGAGTCTTCATCACAGGTTGTTAGACTTGGCATGCTTGGCATGGTCTCCCCTGACATTTTGCCTCTGTTTCCCAGGTTGTTGATGTGTGCTGGACTTTTTGCTGTTTTTGTTACTCTGGGCACTTTACCACTGCTATCAAGTGCTAAAGTGCTAGTGCTCCTATGTTAAATGTATGTGTAATTGTATTTCCATGGTTGGTGTATTTGATTGAGTACAGTACACCAAAGGTGCCCAGGGCCTCTAAATCAAATGCTACTAGTGGGCCTGCAGCACTGGTTGTGCCACTCACATTAGTAGCCCTGTAAACATGGCTGAGGCCTGCCACTGCAGTGTCTGTCTGTGCAGACTTTAACTGCCAATTTGACTTGGCAGGTGTATCCACTTGCCGGGCCTAAACCTTCCCTTTTCTTACATTTAAGACACCCCTAAGGTAGGCCCTAGGTCGCCTCATGGGCAGGTTGCAGTGTATGTTTACGGTAGGACATATACTAATGTGTTTTATATGTCCTGAAAGTGAAATACTGCCAAATTTGTTTTTCTCAGTTGCAAGGCAAATCTCTCTCATAGGTTAACATGGGGGCTACCTTTAAATATAATTAGTGTAGATTCCCTCTGGGAGCAGATAGATATGGAGTTTGGGGTCTCTGAGCTCACAATTTAAAAATGCATCTTTTAGTAAAGTTGTGTGTTTGAAAATGCCACTTTTAGAAAATGGGCATTTTCCTGCTTAAAGCATTCTGTGACTCTGCCTGTTTGTGGATTCCCTGTCTTAGTTAGTTTGACGGTTGGGCTGGTTGCACCTCTCTCTAGACAGTGACACAAAGGGAACTGGGGTGTAGCCTGCATGTCCTGATGAGCCATTTGCGCTAGGAGGGAGAAGAGAAGTGGTCACTTACACCTGAAAGGGCTGTGCCTGCCCTCACACAGTGCAGTCTCCAACCCCCTGGTGTGTCTGGGGCCTGGCCTGGGCAAGGAAAGATTTCATAAACAAGCGGATACTTTCCTTTGAAGTAGGCCTACTTCAAAGGCCAAAATGGGTATAGGAAGAGCACTCAAAACCATAGAATGCAGATCACTTCTGGACATCAAGAAGAACGTCTGCCTGGAGAAGAGCTGAGGAAAAGTGCTGCCCTGCCTATGACTTTGATTTGTGGAGCTATCCTGCAGTTGTTGCTTCTGCCTGGTGAAATGGGACAAAGACT
This sequence comes from Pleurodeles waltl, assembly GCF_031143425.1. Taxonomy (NCBI): domain Eukaryota; kingdom Metazoa; phylum Chordata; class Amphibia; order Caudata; family Salamandridae; genus Pleurodeles; species Pleurodeles waltl. Next base: position 922,729,968 of record NC_090439.1, on the reverse strand, counting down.
GGACTTTGTTGTGCATTTCTGCTTGTGAATAAATCTCCAAGGGCTTGTCTTGAGCTTGCCTCCTGTTGTTGAAGTTTCAGGGCCATCAAAGATTTCTCCTGCCAGCACCTGGACTCTCTACTGAGACACCTGCCCTGTGAAGTGGTGCCCTATCGAGTTCCTGGGGCCTTGGAAGGTGAAGCTGGCAGACCAAGACTGAAAATCCACGCGCAGACCACCATGCAGGGAAAAAATTGACGCACCCTGCGATACTAGGCTGAAAAATGAAGCGCCCCATCTTCGCTTTAGAAATCGATGCTCCACCGGCATTGCCATCTGAAGATCGACGCACGCAGCTGGAGAAATGGTGCACAACACCCGCTGACGGAGGCTGGTAACGTCACAACCTACATAGCACGGTTTTTTTCAGCTTTTCTCATTCTCCTCTCAAATTTCTGTTGCTGTTGCTGTCTGGCCACTAACTCCCAAATAGCTAATGCTTCAAATTGTGCAGGTCTCAGATGAGGTTTCAAATTATACAGTACTCTCCTCAAGTTCTCTAAGATACTCAAATTAAAGGTTTAGTGTGCAGGAAACGGTAAGCTTCCTTCCATTTCCATATTTTTGCACCATTGTTTTAACCAAAGACATGGGGCAGCACCTTGTTCTTCAAAATACGATATATGCAGGTTTGCCTTCTGGCGGTGTCATTTCTCCTACTCTAACTGGAATGAACGCATCTCCCCTTTGAAATTTTTCATTTTCGGACTTAAGGTACACTTGTATCAAATCAGGGAGCACATGCCAATCCCCAAATTCTTTTCATTTGCCTTTCTCAACCAATAACGCTTCACGATTGTCCACCAATCCGTTGGTGGCTTTTCTTACCAACCAGCACATCCCAGTGTGGATCTAGTGACGTCACACTCACATGTACAGTGGCTGAAAAAGCCCTCCAGCTTGTCTTCCTCAAATCAGATCCACTCCACACTAAATGCAAATATCGCGAGCACTAAAGAAGAATCAATACACCAGACTTGTCTGTTTACTACAGGTAAGGTACACAATTGCTTCAGAAACCTTACTGAATTTACAACTGCTTCTTCTAGCTCTAACAGATACTCCTTCGATCTCAGTTTCCCTGACTCACAAGCAAACTTTGACCAGCAAAATTTACCCTTGACTGATCATTAGATCCTCCTGGTGCACTTAGGAATCACCAAATCTCTGTCAAAACCAACACCCTTTTAGCGCACACTCTATGAGTTTGTCAACCATGCCCGATTGACCTACTAAACAGACAAATTACAACATCAACCAGGTGTCTTCTACACCTGTTCAATAACCAATACTCAGTACTCTGGAGTCTTAGACCTCACAGGGTCTGTATACCAACAACCACATGGGCAATGTTTGAGCACAAAGCACCACACATATGTGAAATTCGATGACTTACCTACATACACCATTTGGAGTACACACATTCCCTAAACAACTTCATTGGAGTATGCAAACTCCATATTACTCACAAATGTCACAATTCACCTGCGATTTGCTTAAGCAGTGCAAGCACAAAACCTATTCCACTCATAAATCACACTAGGAACATCTTCAAACAAGCATTGGCAAACCCAAGGTTTCAATGCTAATGTCATCAAATGGCATTTCTACATTAAAGATATGGTAATTTCTTTAGGGGACATAACCTTTCGTTTCTACTACTAAACTGGGGACTACTTAAGGGGCAATTTTATAAGCAAAATTGTGAGACCCTGGCACTCTCTCAAGGAGACATAACAATTCATTTTATTACCTAAAACTGAAAAACCATGGCTACCTCTTAACTGCTACCAAAAACTGCGCACCTAGAACTGAAAAACCATGTCAGCCTCGTAATCGACCATCTGTTATCAAAAACTGCCCAAACTGGGGACCACTACAACTGAGAAACCATGGTGGCCCCTTAAGGAGACATAACCATCCGTTTCTTATCTATAATTGGGAAGTCATGATGCCCTCTTAATGAGACGTAACAATCCGTTTCTGCTACCAAAAACTGTGAGCATGTCTGGCCTTACTTCGTCTCTGATAGTTTATTGATAAGTTGACACGTAAATGGTTTGATGGACCTTTTGACTCCGCTAAGAGTGTTCCACCATGAACACAAATTTTTCTTATGACCTAATCAGCAACAATACAACTTGTTTAACCAATCAATCATCAAAATTATGAGTCAGTAAACTTTACACACCATGGCCCATGTGACCATGAATATCACCACCTTTTGGTAAAGTTAGAAAGTTTATTTCCCTAGATTAACAATGCTAATGTCACGTAAAGCATTCTTAAAACTGAATGATAAACATGTATGAATAACACAGGCTGACCAAAGCGATGGAAAAATCTCATTCTAAGCAAAGCATTTAACTCTAAACATTCAAGAGTTACCATACAAATTAATACCAACAATATCTGAACAGTAGAAATGGCATACATTTAGGCTCGACAGGTGAATAAAATGAATCCTTTGTTAATAGCATTCATTTGAACATGGACACACTATCTTACCCTCTAACATGAACGGCTTGTTTGGCTTTCATGCAAAAGAAAATTAGACAAAAGTTGATTGGGAAACCATCTAGCTTTGGCTCTAAAAATAGCAGTTGGTACCTAAAATAAAATAAAAAAGAAAAATCAACAACAAAGACAATTCCATTTGGTTATACCTTTCCCGAATGGATCAGCAAGCTGTGATTTCTTTGTCAGTTGGACATCTGTCTGGTCAGCGTTGGTAGGGGGAAGCTAAGGGGAGTGGCACAGCCAAGATTGTGCTCCAAGTTACTGAACTAATTGAGAAAGGGCATCAAACTAAGGATCAATCAGTAATAGCAATATACACGAATGAGGTTACAAGTCTAGGAAGAAAGGGTATCTGGAACTGCTTACTCATGGTAGGTGTAGTGGGCATATGTCAAATCCACACAGTAATTTTCTTGTGCCGTCATTGCTTAGAACATCGGGTGTTCACAGTAGAACCAATAAACATGAATTCTTAAATCGATTATATAGTTAGGCAGTCTTTCACACGTCTATGATTGGCTCCTCTTCTCCCATTACCAAAACCAGTTTCATCAGGTAACTTTTTAGTTGCAATCATAACATCAGTGACTGAAGCCATTGTCATGTCCTGGGAAATTCAGCTCTCACTAGAAATTTTAAGACATCAACTAATTTAACGTTGCAACATTACAAATCTATTTGGTCAGTACTGTGTGAACAAAGAACAAGTGTGAATTCTGCTTGAGACAGAAAACATTTACGAACATTTATTCATGCTATGAAGCTGAACATGGGGCCTTGTAGACTAGGCCCATGACTAGTAATATTAAGCAAATACATTTCTTTAACATGTTAATGTGGTAAACTAGTACATTTAGGTCCATATTTATACTTTTTTAGCGCTACATTTGCATCATTTTTTATGCAAAAGTGGCGCAAACTTGAAAAATACTATTGTATTTTGTAAGTTAGTGATGTTTTGCATCAAAAAGCGGCACAAATGCGGCGCTAAAAAAGTTTAAATATAGGCCTTAGTTCTGTATGTGCATATTATTTCTGAACAATTAATATTATTTCTTTATTAATGTCGTACACGTTATGATCGTCACCTAGATGGGCACATTTTCTAAAACATTTGATTCCTCTATATTAGCATAATTCATGTAAATTATTAAGTTACTTACTTAATGCAAATGTATTATTAATGAATTCAGCTTTCACAAGGGCTTGAACAGCAGTTAAGTCACTTTCTGAAAGAACCAGTTTTACTTTCTTTACGAGGGGGAGCTGATACTAGGTCATCTTCGTATTTTTGACTAAGTATACTTTAAAAGTGAGGTGGGTGTCAATGGTGAGTCCATGTGACTCTGTATTTTGTGAAAGTTGGGGTTCAAAACCTTCAATAGTCATGTCTTTGAGTCAGGATTTTACTATTTTTAGCTTGTTGTTTTTGGCAAATATCAGAATTTTGTCTTGATTGGGTTGAGCTTCACATAGGCTCTGGAAATCTAAGTTTGAATGAGGTGCAGGCAGTGTTGGAGCCATAGGATTTCTGGAGTGCAGGAGACTTTGAAGTGGTGTTAGGTATTGTTGGTATATTGGTGAATCTTGAAGCTGCTATCTGTGAGTAGAACACCAAGGTGCTCTGTGTAGCGGTTGAAATGACAGAGGATAGTATGGAATGCTGGGAGTTTTTTGGTCCTGGATGGATTTTTTTGGACCTTGAGGTGCCCATGTGAACAAAATGGTGTTGGTTGGAAAGGTAGGAAGAGAACCATTGAAGGACATTGAAAGTAAATCTCATTCAAGACTTCAGGATGTGGATGAGAGTGGGATGAGAGTGGGATGGTGAATTGTTTTAAAGGCAGCTCAGATGCGTACCAGTATCATTTTCATCTGTGATAAGGAGGGCACTGTCTACAATGTATATGGTAGTGATTCCCATGACACAGTGTAATCTGAACCCTGATTGATAGTCATGCAAGAGATGTTTACACTGAAGGGTAGCTTGGTGACTGGCTGGTGTAGGTGAGGTCATCAGGGTCTAGTGAAAGCTTCTTTAGGAGTGGAATTGTTTGGTTTATCTTGAGACCTTCTGGGAAGAAACCTTAAGTGAGGCAGGCATTGACAAGTGTGTGTGAGGGAGTGAGAGATTCAGCGGAGAGAGCTTTGATAAAGAACAAATGTACATCATCATCTTCATAGGAAATGGCTTTGAGGGACTTGAGTATGTTGGTGAGATATGAGAGGGATGGTTTTTAAGAATGACAATTGTGAGTTTTATGAGAAGTGGTGGGTGAAAGAGGAGAAGCAGGCTTGGTGTTTTCTTTTTTTGAATAAAGAAGAGGTTGATGTCATTGCACTTGTTTGCGCAGTATGGGATAAGAGGGCCAGACCAGGATTTAATTTTAATACTCTGCTTGATTGTCTCAAAAAAACATTCTAGTTCTGTTAGTGACTTCATTGGTAATGTTTGGTAGTTGTCAGGAGCTGTGTGCCTATTGCACTGAGGGAGATCAGTACCATGAGGAATTCAGTGTTTCCTCCATTTTCTTTGCTGTCTGCAGTTGGAACGCTTAGTGGCATTGAGGACTCTGGAGTACCAGTCATTCATTAGCATGTTGGCATTGGATTTGGAGATGGCAGGGCCAGATATTAGTTCAAGTATTAGGCTGTCAATGGAGAAGTCTTTGAAGGATCTGAAGGTTTGGTCTTCTCCTTTGGGTTGACCTCACTTTGTTCGTAGTACACTGAGCAGGGAAATAGGAATGATGAGGTGGTTGTAGGCAGTTTGAATTGGATTGTTAAGAAGACTAGGTTGAGATGTGAACTATGAGGTATGTTGGTTGGGTGATGTGCTGTACCTCACTGAGTGTGTCAAATTGGTTAAGGAAGATGTCTCTTGTTTTTTAAGCTTGTTATGTTATGTGTATTCGTATAGCATGCTTATCATCCGTGAGGTATGCAGGCACTTTGTAGATGGGTTAGGCAGCTGTCTCCTTTGTGAGTTTAGTTGAGAAGCCAGGTCTTCAGTTTCTTGCTGAAATCTAGAAGCAATGAGTAGGCTGTGAGGTGGTGAGGAAATTTGTTTCATGCTTTGGGGGAGATATATAGGCAAAGGTGTGGCCTCCAGCTGTAGCTTTGTGGACACAAGGTGAGTCCAGTTGAGCGAAAGTGCCTGGGAGGTATGGGGAAGTGTATGCGGCTGTTAAGGTAGGTAGGCCCAGTGTTGTGGAGCGCCTTGTATGTGAGTGTAAGCAGTTTGAACTAGGTGTATTTGTAAATGGGGAGCTAGTTCAGTTCTCTGAAAAGTGGAGTGACGTGTGTGCTTGAGGCATGATAGATAGAGGATGAATCTTGCTGTGGAGTTTTGAATGGTTTGGAGTCTGTTCAAAAGCTTCTTAGTGATTCCTGCACAGAGTGTGTTGCAGTAGTCAAGTCTGCTGGTAAATCTAGGCTTGTGTAACCATTTTCCTGGTGTTCTCTGGTAGCCATTTGAAGATCTTTCACAGCATGGTAAGTCTGTGGAAGCAAGTGGAGGTCATTGCATTTACTTGTGCTGTCATGTTGAGTTTGTCGTCCAGGATGAATCCAAGATTTCTAGCGTGGGTAGTGGGGTTGAGTGTAAGGCCAAGATTAGTTGGTCACCAGATGCAGTCCTAAGCAGAGGCTTTTCTCCCGAAGAGCACCACTTCAGTTGTGTCCATGTTGAGTTTGAGGCAGTTGGATTTCACCATGGGGTGATCGAGGTCATGCAGGTGGCAAAGGTTTTTTCTGTAGTGGGAGTCTTGTCTGACAGGGAGAGTATCAATTGTGTGTTGTCTGTGAATTGTGAGATCTGATGAGATCTGCTATCGGGGTCATATATATGTTTAATAACGTTGGACAAAGAGATGATCCTTTTGGGAACATATAAGGTTCTTGGCTTCTGACGTGGAGGGTAGCAGGTTGAGTCTTTGTGTTCTTCCTGTGAGGAAGGAGCAAATCCAGTTGAGGGTGTGCCATTGGATGTTTTTTTCATGAAGTCTTCTGATCAGGGTGGGGTGGGAGACCATGTCAAAAGCTGCAGAGAGGTCAAGCAGTAAAAGGGTTATTGTGTCTTCAGAGTTGAGGATCAGCCTCATGACATCTGTTTCTGCAATGAGGGCAGTCTCAGTGCTGTGTTTGGGCCAGAAACCTGATTGCATGGTTGTCTAGGAGCTGGTGTGTACTGAGGTACTGAAAAAGTTTTTTTTAATGGCTTCCTCCATGAACTTGGATGGGTAGGATAGAAGGGGGATCCAGCGGTAGTTTGATAGATGAGTGGGGTCTGCAGAGGGTTTCCTTAGCAATGCATTGAACATTGCATGTTTCCAGTTATCCAAGGACATCTCAGTGGTAATGGAGCTGTTAAGGATGTGGGTGAGGACTTTGATGATAGGGGCAGTGTCCATATTGTAGATGTGGTGAGGGCAGGGGTCCATTATTGCACCGGAGTGGATGGTCACCAATACATAGGCTGTTTTTCACAATAGTGAAAGTTTCCCAGGAAGTCAGGGTTTTTCTATGGGTATAGGGAGGTAGGCTAGGGGTGAGGGTGCAGTGGTTTGTTTGGGGTGTCGTAGCTTTTATAGATGGCTTTGATTTTGTTCTGAAGAATTCCGAGAGGCTGTCACATAGTTCTTGTGAGCGTGATGCTATTTGAGGCTGCAGCTGGTAAAGCGAAGTCTTTGATGATCAACAAAATGTCTTTGCTTTGGTTTGAGCTGTTCTCTTTTCACTCTGCTTAAGTCTTCTTCTTGGTTTCTATTAGATGTTGATGGTAGTGTCAAAGGCTGTATTGCATTACTTTTTGTCTATTTCCAGGTGGTTCATTCTCCATCTTCTTAGCAATTGTTGCAGTGTTGGTTTGTTGCACGCAGTTCCCCAGTGTACCAGCAGGCCTGCTCCTGTCTTCCCCTCTGTGTGTTGTATATCTGAGGAGTCTGGGTGTCAGTGCATTTTGTGATCCCCTCGTCAAGATCTTTTATTTCGCAGTTGAGGTCATTGGTAGAAGTTGGTTGATTCATGCACAGGGTATAGATCCAGTTGGATTCCCGGATGCAGTTCCAAGTGCATGCAGGCAACACTTGTGGTGGCGGGTTTAGTTAGGTGGGGGATGCTGATTTGGAATTGGATGATGACATAGTCCGTCCATGTGAGAAGCATGGTTGCAGTGTTGAAGGTGAATGTAAGAAATTGATTTTTTGGTTGACTGCAGTGTGAGCCCTAGTTAAGTAGCAACCACAATCCTTGTCAGGGTGTAAATTAACTTCCCCTCAACCCTCTGGTAACTTGGCACAGAGCAGTCAGGCTTAACTTAGATGCAATGCGTAAATTATTTGTGCAACACTCCAAGCAGTAGTAAAGTGAGAACACCACAAAAAAGGGATCTTAGGCCAAACTAGAAAAATAGAGAAATTTGTAATAAAGCATAACCAAAACAACAAAAGTCCAATCAGTGGAAACTGAGTTATGTAATTTTATTGATTGCAGTGAAAATAGTGCGAAAAAAACCAAAGCCCCAAGTGTGGTCACGCTGGAGTCAGCAAGTCACAAGTTCAGGCCGACTACAATGAATGTTGGCTGGCTACAGGGACCAATGTAGACTCACTGAACAAAGTATGCTAAATCCTGGTTTGTGTAGCATTGTGAGGATCTGTATCAAAGATTCAATTTACAGCTGAAGTGATGCGTCAGCTCTCAGGTGGGATAAGGCTGCAATGCGAGGTCCTGCATCATCGTACTGGATCCCACAGTTGAGGGCTTGTGATCCAAAATCCAGTATTGAGGATGCATCATATATTGGTGCTGAGACGTGAGGCTGCAATGCGGAGTTCAGCATCATGCTGCATGCTGCCCTCAGAGAGGGATGGGATGACATGTACAAAGGATGCATTTTGCATAGGCAGTTCCAATAGGCTGTAGAGACAATGCAGGTCTTTGTGACAGTCCCTATCCATGCAGCAGTGAGGATCTTCTGCTTCTGCTTGGGGTTGTGCCATGGAGCATAGGAGATGCTTCAGTTCTGCTCGATCCACTGAGGCTGGCAGGGCACTTCCAAGGATCCAGGACTGGGGTGGCACCACTTGACAGGGCTGCCTCACAAGTTGCAGAGCCCAGATGCAGAAGCCTGTTTTGTCCCAGAAGCCAGCCACCTAGCCCTTAGAGTCACTCTTGGGTTTTGGGTTGAAGAAATGCAGTTTAAGTCAAGAGGTCAGAAGGCAGGAGGTCAGCACAGCAGGGTGGCAGTCCCTTCAGGTCAGCAGTCCAATGGAGTGGCAGCACAGCAGTCCTTTTTCATGGCAGAGTAGCCACAGGTCCTAAAGTTTACTGAAGACTTGTTGTGAGGTCCAATATTTATACCCAGTTGTGCCTTTGAGATGGGGAAACTTCCAGAGGCATGCCTCTGAAATGTACATGTGCCTTACCATCCTTGCTCTGGCTCCAGACTATCTACTGGGGGTATGCAGCACTTTGTGTGGAGACAGGACACAGTCTATTCAAGAGTTAGTGGGGCTGTGCCTAGCTACTCTCTCCCATCCTCCCAGTGATGGCCCATATAGGCATGTCTAAGCTCCCTACTGTGTGTGGCTGTATAGAAGGAATACACAATCCCAACTGTCAGCTACACTCAGTCATGTGGCCAGAGACAAGCTGCAGTCAGTAAATGGCTAAGGCAGGAAAATGCCAATTTTCTAAAATCTGCTTTTTCAAAATTGTAATTTAAAATCTGACTTTACTATAAGTTAAAAATTCCAGGCACCAAACATGAACTGGTCACCTGCTCCCATTTCAAAATTACAGCTTATTAAATGTAATAAGGTAACTTCACTGTTACCCCATGGTAGAGGTAGGCCTTGCAGTAGTGAACAATTATTTTAGGAGTTTTTCATCACCAGGACATCTAGAATGCAAAAGTGTGTATCCCACATCTTGAATACATGGCACACTGCCCTCTGGGCTGTCCAGGGCCTATGGTAGGGGTGACTGATATGTACTTAAAAGGATGGGTTGGGCTTGATAAAAGGTTTAGTTTGCGAGGTCGACAGGGCAGTTTTAACACTGCACACACAGCCTGCAATGGCAGGCCTCAGACATGCCTAAAGTGCTATAGGTCCAATAATAGCATTTAATTTACAGGCCATTGGCACAAGTAGTGCCACTTTACTAGGAACGTTCAAGTAAATGTAATATGCCAATTGGGTATAAACCAATTCTACCATATGTTAGAGAGAGCAAAAGCACTTTACAACTGGTTAGCAGTGGTGAAGTGCTCATAGTTCTAAAAGTTAACAAAAAGGGGTTCAGAAACAAGGAGGGTAAAGTCAAAACAGTTTGGGGTTGACCCTGCAGAAAGGGCCAAGTTGAACACTAGTGAGCATAGGATTGGGAGTGTGTGGGTCCAGTGACATGTTGTGTTGGTCCCAGGGTCCCTCAGCTCTTAAGGAGGCCGATGGTATTGGCATCGTTCTTGAAGTTCAACTCTCCTACTAGGATTATGTGAGTTGATGGAGAGGGAGGTGATGAAGTAAGCAAAAGTGGTCCCAGTAGTTTGAAGACAAGGGTACCACTCAGTAAGTATGTTACCAATGCTTGTACCATGAAATGTAGGTGCTCCGTGTAGGGGATTGTGATTTCTGTGATTGTGGTGAAGTTGAAGAATTCTTCCATATTATTGAAATTCCTCCTCCTGGTTTGTGTTAATGGTCCTGGTGTGTGAGCTTGTGTTCTGCTTGGATTGTCATGGCAATGTTGGGTGCTGACATAGTGGACATCCATGTTCCCATAAGGAAGAGAAGATCTGGGCTGTCATTATCGAGGATATCCAAGATTTCCATGGTATGTTTGCTGAATGAGTGTGTAGATGTTGAGGACCATTTATGATAATTTGTCTTGGGGGGCATGTTTGTAGGTGAGTGTGGATTGTGTAGGTGTGGTGGATACTGTGTTGCACACAAAGGGGCAGAATGCAAATGGATGCCCAATGTGCTGTGGTGCAGTGCAGCGACAATGAGTGGATGGCCATCCTGAGTTCAGAGGCCAGAAAAGCTCACCAGAGTAGCATAGGGGATAGAAGGACAAGGGTTTGTGGTGCTGGGTGCCTTCCAGGCATGGATGAGCTGAGGTGGGCCTGCCTTTGACGCATCAATCGTGTTCCTGCTGTGCATAGCCACTGCCAATAAGTAGGCCCTGGCAAGAGGGAGGAGTGAAGGGGTGGTGGCCAGGAGTGTGGGAAGGAACAGCAGCATGGGAAGAAAGAGATAAGGAGGAGGGGAGGTGGGGCAAGGTATGGGAGGCAGGAAACAGAGGACTGGGGAGGCAGAAAAGGCAACATATGGGTGAAATAGAGCAAAAAATTATGAAATGGTGAAAAAAGGCACAAAAGGGTGAAAAAGAGCAAAAAGGAAACACAAGGCAGAGAAAGACCAAAGAGGTAACAAATGGAGCAAAAGGTATGAAAGGGTGAGAGGAGGGAAAAGATATGAAAGAGAGATGAAAGAGCAATGGGCTTAAAAGGAGCAAGAAAGCATTAAAGGGTAAGGAAGAGCAAAAGTCACAAAGGGTGACAGAGAGCAAGAGCAATGGCACAAGAAAGGCAAAAGAATCGCAATGGGTGACAGGCAAAAGGGTGAGAGACAGAAAGAACAAGAGGTGGCACAGTCAAGAGAGAGGGGAGAGGAGACAGGAGCCTCAGAGCATTACAGCTGGGTCTGTGAGGGCCTCAGATGGTCACTGGCCTTCTCTTACGTAAGTAATGGGGGAAGTGGCCTTGATTGGGAAGTTGAGGTCACCCAGGACAGTGGTGTAGGAATGTTGGATGAATGAGAAGAGCAGCAAACTTAGCAATGTAGTCCTTGTTCTGCCTAGAGCCCTGTAGATGATCTGGATGGTGGTAGCTGCAGAGAGTGGGATGGGGTGTGTCAGGAGCTCCATGGGATTGAGTGCCCCTTGCGTTCCTACGTTGCATGACCAGGAGCATTTCTGGATGAACAGCATGGCCTTCTCCTTTCTTATGTGAGGGGGGCACGGGATGAATGTAGTAGCCAGTTGGAAGGACATCTATAGTATGCGGGTTGAACCATGTTTCTGTGATGAAGAGGGTGTTAAGCTTGTGATAGTTGATGAATGCTGAGATACCTGGCAGGTGAAGCACTGCAGAGCAAGCTTTTGCATACATCAGTCCGAACTAGGGTTGCTACCTTTTTTTGCTGGCCTCCTTGGAGAAATATTGGCTATGCTGTTAAAAAGAACGGCCAGGTGGCAACCCTAGTTTGAAGCTGTGTTTTATAACTTGAGGTTGTGTGGCAGTTAGTGTAATGTGTATGTGTTTGAGTCTATGAATTGTGAGAATGCTGTGTACCAAACTGGAGGATGGACATCAGAAGTCATCCACTCCTGAATTTTCAAAGTTTGGATTTGTTACCTATATATTAACAGTGTTACGGTCCGCTGGCCCAGCGGAAATGTTACATCAACATTGCAGCCGGCTCGTAATAGAGCCGGCGGCAATGCTGATGTGCAGCCTGAAATTCAGGCAGTGAAATGCGCGACGGGGCTATGCCTGGGGGCCCCTGCACTGCCCATGCCAAGTGCATGCCCATGCCAAGTGCATGGGCAGTGCAGGGGCCCCCAGGGGCACCCCAAGTCCCCTTCCCGCCAGCCTTTCAATGGCGGTGTTTACCGCCACAGACAGGCTGGCGGTCGGTGACTCATAATCCCCAGGGCAGCGGTGCTTGCACCGCTGCCCTGGGGATTATGACCGCCAGGCGGAAACCTGGTGGTAAATTGGAGGGGCCGGCAGAATGGCTGTGGCTTTTGCGCCACGGTCATAATTGCTGGCGGAACACCGCCAGCCTGTTGGCGGTGTTACCGCCACCTTACCGCCGGCCACCAGGGTCGTAATGATCCCCTATATAATTAATATACCAAAATTATTAATAAAACATGTTAGAAAATATACATTCTCACAATCCTTCCTCTAGTGTCTATTTATGTTATCACATCAATACATAGTACATCTATTTATTTATCATCCGAGAATTCAAAATCAGGTCTCATTTATTTTTGCATTATTACTCTTTCTCCTTTTATTTTCCCCATTAAACTTTGTCATTTGTATATCAAATCTTCTTCGATTCTTTTCCAGCTTTCTCTTTTCCAAACATTTTACCATTTTATATGTTCCCCAAATCCCAATTAGACAAAATACAATAATTGACACTCATTTTGCTATTGCCAAAATAATACCTCTTCCCACATTACTAAACCAATTTCCCACAGCTGTAATCCCCTTACCAGCTTTTTCCCAAACTGTAGTTTCCGTTAGTTCTTTAAATCTTCTTTGCTAATTGTTATGTTTTTAATCAACTCTTTAACTTTTCCTGAATTATCAGGAATGTATGTAAAACAATGATTTAAAGCAAGTAATTTGCAAAGTCTGCTCTCTTTTGCTAAAAGAATATCTAACACAAGGCAGTTCTGAAGTGCCATAGCTCTTGTAGCAGCCAACTCAGTATCTAGAAGAATGATAGCTCCAGAATACCTTGTCAATATGTTATCCACTATTGTAGACAACTTCTGTATTTTGATAGAATTCAGACCTACTCCCACTGAAAGAATTGTAGCCCCAAAAATGTCTCCCACAATGCTAGAAATTGATTCTCGCTTTTGTTTACTTTGAATGTTCAATGTTTCAGATAATTTACTCAAGTCTTCCAACTGATAGATTTTCGGAAATACTATTCCCAAATAACATGTGCCATACCATCCTCTAGGAAGACGGTAATATGCATTTCTTCCACAAATACAGTAAATACCAGGCACTGGTGGATCCTGTCCATTCATCATAAAATCCCACTTACTCCGAAACATAAAAACATGTATACACTCCCTCGTTCCAATAAAAAGCTCTATCATTCTTACTCTAAGGCCTATAAATACAAAGTCTCCCCACATGTTCAGCATTTAATGTTAGTTTTCCTTGTTTAGTAATATCAGTATAAGCATTATCAATCCCAGATCTACTACTAATTATTCCCTTATCTATCCTTGCCTTTATTTTGCTCCTTCTATCTTCTGTGTTATCTAAAAATGTATTTTCTACAGGTGTTAGTAAACATGTTAAGTTATTCCTGTGCGCGAATGCAGTACCAAAACTTAAAGTAGGATCAAAGAAATCTCTCATAATAACTATGTTATTATCTTTGGCTATTTATTCAAATAATCTATGACAGGTACAAATGAGAATACCATGTCATAATTTGAATAGAAATATCGTATATACTCTTGGTTATAGAACCGCGTTAGTAAAAGACTGCAACTTATAGCATACGTTACAGCAAACTGTGGTAAGTAGTTCCTTCTTCCACTGAAGTTAGAATCTGTGTATACACATAACAATCTTTCTCATCCATCACTTCAACATACTCATGCAATAAGCGATAGAAAACATTAGAGGAAAGCTCTTTCTCTTCATGCAAGTATTTGACAACTATTCTAAACTTATCTTTAGTTAGTGATGTACCAGTTGTACTCAGGGTATTATCAATCTTTGCAGTATGGTTGGCTCTATTTGTTTCATAAACAGTTACCCCTACAAACAATAATAAACACATTAACACACTTGCTACAGCCAATCCAATACCTAAAACTTTACAACAACTAATTTTAATGTTTTGGTTATGAAGGTTTCTCATGGTCTCCATAGACTAAAAAAAAAAAAAAAAAGAATCAAAACATTAAAAAAATTAAGCAAACAAAAACTAAAATCCCTCCTAGTTGTCAATTTGGGTATAGCAGCTTGTCAAATTCCATTATCTGTTTGTCAATTCCAGTTATTAATGTTCTCTCTTAAGCATGACTTTCAGATAATTTCCAACTTTTCCCCTCAAATTCTATTTCTCATAGTCTTCACATGCCAGAATAACAATTTTCAGTGTCTCTATTAAAACAATAACTCAAAAATTCTTCTTGCCATTCATTCGTAGTTATATACACCCATTCTGGTCAAGCATATCACTTGCTTGCAACTCTCTTTCTTTTTGGTCTTTTGCTGTTTTCACTTTCTTCTCCAGTAGTATTTTATCCTTCATTCACCTCTTTTTCCTCCTGAACTGGTGGTACTACATTAATTTTCCCGCTCTTTTAGCCTTTCTCTGGCCAATTGTCTCTTTTCAACGTCTTTTTTGTTAACAACTTTCTCAAAATTGAGTCTTCACCTGACTTTGAACCATTTTTTTCCAACGTTTCCGCAACTGGTTCAGGAAGAGTATAATCCACTTGGGCAGGACTATCCTCAATTCCTTTCCCAGTGAAGTCAGTCCTTTCTTTGATTTGGTATGTCAAACCACCTGCTTCTGAGGACACCCTCCTCTGAGCAGATCTTCTCTCAGCCGAATGTCTCTGATCATTCTCGCCTAAGGACACCCTCCTCTGATCAGAACTTCTCTCAGCTGAATGACTCTGATCACTCTTTTCTGAGGATACCCTCCTTTGATCAGAACTTCTCTCAGCCAGAATTTCTCTTTCTTCATGAACTGACTCTTCTTCTACTCCTTTTGCAGACTGTTCAGCTTCTTCTGCGTTTTTTTCCTTTTTGTCTGTTATATGAGTAGGCACATCTCGCTCATTCTCAATATTCAGTTCTTCACTTTCCTGTCCTTTTTTCACAATGTTGTCAACTGTCGGTAACCTCAACAGTTCTTCTTCTGGTTGTGTTGGGTCATTCACTTTTCTTGTGTGGCCTGCGTGCACCCAATTCAGCAAACCTGCACACTTTACGGCTGTCGTTGTATGATCTTATAAGGACCCTTCCACTGTGGTTCCAGGCAAGACTTCCTCACATGCTTCCGTATGATCACCCAATCGCCAGCTCTCAAGTTGTGGCCTTGACCTTGCGTTTGTTGTACTGTTGTGGCTTCCACCTGATGAGAAAAAGACTGAACCACATCAGCTAGGCTTTTGCAATAATCTAGCACTGTGTCATCTTTAATATTCACAAGTGCATTTGCAGGTATCGCTGGCAATCTCATTGCTCTCCCCATTAGAATTTCATGCGGAGACAACCTAGTCTTCTTATCAGGAGTGCTTCTCATTGACATTTGCACTGGTGGTAAAGCATCTGGCCACTGTGTTGATGCACATACTTTTGCCAATCGTGACCTTGAAATTCCATTCATCTGCTCTACAAGTCCTGAGCCTTCTGGGCGAAAAGTACAATGTAGTTTCTGCTGAATGTCTAATGCTGAAAAAAGCAATATTATCACTTTGTTATTGAAGTGGCTTCCCCTATCTGATTCTATAGAGACCGGGAAACCAACATGTGGAATTAGCTCTCTCAGAAGTAACTTGGCTACTGTAAGTCTATCATTTCTCCTTGTTGGATATGCCTTAATCCAGCGACTAAAAATACACACAATCACCAACACATATTTCGAACCAGCACACGCAGGTATCTCAATAAAATCCATTTGCATCCTGCTGAGTGGACCTCCTGCCATGCCTATGTGTCTCATGTTGACAACTGTTCCTTTGCCAACATTCATTTGCTGGCAAACCACACACCTATGGCAAACCAGTTCAGCAACTTGTCTAAATTTTGGATTATGGCAACTATGTTTAAAAGACCTGATAATTGCATCTCTCCCTATATGTGCCTGACCACTTTCCCCTCTATAGTCACCCAAATCTCATCTTCTCTTTGAATGCAATGATGTTTTAGCCAATTCCTATGCTCTTCTTCTAGAACATTTGTTCTGTATGGCTTTTAATTCTTCCAATGTCTCAACAATTTGCATCGTGAAATTTGCATACACTTTATCATTTTCAGACATTAATTCCCATTTGTGTCAACAAACTGTTTGGTAAAACCACTTTCCCCTCTATAGTCACCCATATCTCATCTTCTCTTTGAATGCAATGATGTTTTAGCCAATCCCTATGCTCTTCTTCTAGAACATTGTTCTGTATGGCTTTTAATTCTTCTAATGACTCAACAATTTGCATCCTGAAATTTGCATACACTTTATCATTTTCAGACATTAATTCCCAGTTGCCTTTGAATGAAATTCCTTTTAAAACACAACATTTTGCAACCTGGTCTGCATATGCATTTCCAAATGTTACATAATTTTGTCCTCTCTGACGTGCACTGCATTTAACCACAGCAATTTTCTCTGGTTTCTGTACAGCTTGTAACAAGTCATGTATCCTTTCACCATTTCTCACAGGTGAACCTGGCGATGTTAGAAACCCCCTCTGTGGCCAATTTTGCCCAAAATTGTTTACAATACCAAATCCATACTGACTATCAGTGTAGATCGTTACTTTCACCTGGTCTGATAATAGGCATGCTCTAGGCATTCTGCAACTTGGGCAGAAATTACTCCTTTAAGCCATGAGGCTTCTAGTATGCCAGTAACTGTGCACACCGTGTAACCTGCTCTTAATGTACCTCTGTTGTCTCTCAGACAGGATCCATCAACAAAGATAATTTGATCATTATCTTCCAAACAAGTGTCTTTAATGTCATCTCTTGGTTTTGTGCATAATTCTGTCACTTCCAAACAATCATGTTCAATGTCATCTATTTTGTTTGGATCATCTCCCTCATTTGGTATCAATGTTGCCTGGTTAAGCACTGTGTACTTCTTAATCGTTACATTTGGTGCTCCAAGAATCACCGTCTCATATTGTGTCAGTATTGCATTGGTCAGGTATTGTGTCTTTGATCTGGTCAATAGAATTTCTATTGAATGAGGTATCATCACTGACAGAAGATAACCCTTCACAATATTTTCACTTTGAGGTATACTCTGCTCAACTGCTGCAACTGCTTGCAAGCAACCTGGTAATGCTGCTGCAACATCATCCAGAGTAGCTGAAAAATATGCTACTGGAGGATTGACACCACCATGTGTTTGTGTCAAGACAGACACGGAACATCTATCACGCTCATGACAAAACAACGAGAAAGGTTTTGTGTAATCAGGCATACCTAAAGCTGGAGCTTGACACAAACTTTGTATTAGTTCAGTAAATGCTCTCATGCATTCTCCATCCATTATTTTGGGATCTGAAACATCCTTATGTGTCAACCTTTGCAGTGGTTTAGAAATGGCTGAAAAATTTGGAATCCACTGGCTCAACTCTTTCTGTGAACTAGGTATTTTGATTTTCATTATTGCCACTACTCTTTCTCTCGAAATTCTCCTCAATCCTTTTTCAATCAAGTATCCCAAATATTTCACCTCTTGATGACAATACTGCAACTTGATAGGAGATACCCTATGGCCATTGCCTCCCAAAAAGTTCAACAATGCAAATGTATCCTCTCTGTAACCTTCTTTTGTCTTTGATGCAATAAACAAATCATCAATGTACTGCACCAATGTTGATTGGTAAGGCATTACAAATGACTCCAGGTTCTTTTTCAAGATTTGATTGAAAATTGATGGTGATTCTGAAAACCCTTAAGGAATTCTACACCAACAATAGACTCTGGTCAGGAATTTGAAACAAAAGAGATATCTACTGTCCTCATGTAGAGGCACATAAAAGAAGGCTTGACATAAATAGATTACTGTAAACCATTCTGCATCATATGGAATCTGAAACATTATCACTGCTGGTTTCAGCACAACTAGACAACATTTCACCACAACATAATTTATTTTTCTCAAATCCTGAATAAGGCAGATTTTTCCATTCGGCTTTTTCAAACCCATTATTGGTGAATTACACAGGCTACTCATCACCCCTCTTAACAACTCCCTGTTCCAAAAATTGTTCTATCAAAGGTCTTATCCCTTCAATTGCCTCATTCGTTATTGGAGATTGTGCAGTTTGTGGAAACACTACATTCTCTTTCACTGTTACTCTGACTCCTTCAACTCCTTTAATCAAACCAACATCTTTTCCTGATAAGTCCCAAACCTTTGACTTGACTCTCTCTTGCAAATCGATTGGTAGATCTTTTATTTCAAAGACTAGAAAGAAATTAACTAAACCTACTTAATCGTTATCTTCATTTGTCTGCTCATTTTCATCTGTTTGATCATTGAGAACAATCAAAGGGAATTCTCGAGACACCATCCCTCTTTCGACCATAATTGCCAAATCTTCTCCATCACTGTTTTTCTCAATTTCAATCCCTTTCAGTTGAACGTGAAATCGAACAATTTATTTTACACAGTAAGTCTCTTCCCAGTAATCAAACGGACTGGAATCACAATGACAAAACTGTGAAAATCTCTGAAATCGCCAATCTTTATAAGAACTGGTTTGTTAAGAATGCTAATCAAATGTTTGTTCGCTACTACTACTATCTGCACTCGGTACGTCACCTTTCACATAAGGATCCCTCTGATCCACCTCTAATGATGCAGCCATCATATACTCCTCCTCATCTGAACTATCCAATGGCCATTCATCTTTTATTTCATTCTCACTGTGTAAAGAAAACTGTTCAGCTGTTTTTCCACTTTTGTTCTTTTTCTGATTCGTGACCACTTGCGAAAGCATTACCTGTTGTTGATCCATAGGACTCTGTATCATTTGAACCTGTCTCAGCATGTGCATTTGCTGTACAGGCACCATCTGCACCTGTGGCTGTATTTGTCATATTTGTGGCATTTGTTCCTGATGTACCTGTGATTGTGTATTCTGTACCTGTTGTATTGGTTGTAAAGGCTGAAAACCCTGCATATTATTCACATTATTCTGGAAATTTTGATTTTTACCACCCCCATTCTAGGTCCTCTCATGCTCCAATATAGATTGACAACCTTTGGCTGTTGTACAATGCCACCTTTATTTAACATCGGGCACTGTCTCTTCCAATGTCAAATTACTCCGCAATTATGACAAGGTAACACTTTTCGCCTTTGCTGCTCATCCTGCATCACCATTGAACTCAAATCCACATTTCTATTGACTACCAGAAGCATCATTCCACCTCAACCTCTGCCTTGACTCGGAAACAAACCATCCCCCTGTGGAAGCTGCTGAAAATGTCCCTGTAGTCTTGTCTGTGCAGCCTTAATCTGCATCGCCATCACTTTTTCCTTCAACTTTTTCTGCTTTAACTCAATTTCATCACTACAGTATTTAGCATTTTGAAATTCCTCATCAATTGGTTTTGCTTGCCAGCAAATTAAATGATTCTTAATCATCTGACTTATTTCTGGTTTCAACCCTTCAACAAATGATTCATGCTCTCTTTCTCAATTGTTTCCACACCACTAAATTGCTTGAATGCCTCAACAACCTTTCATAGTAAGCATGAACCGATTCCTTCCCTTCCTGTGATGTTCTATCTATGCATTGCCAATCAACGTTTTTTGGTGAAACTCTTGCTTTCAAAAACTCAATGACCTTATAGTAATATTTCATCACTTCAGGAGATGGTGCAACTGTTTTCAAATCTCTTTGCGGTTCACTTGTTGGCCAATCCACTCTCCTTTTGCATTCAATCAACAAATCTGCTGGAACAACAATATCTAAAAGTGTATTCAAGTCTTCCCACAGACATTTCGCAAGTTTCACAAACCTATCTGTCTGTTGGTACCACTCCACTGGTTTCTCACTCATCATTGGATCATCATTTGTAAAATTTAAAATATCACCCCTATTTTAAGGTACTTGTACAAAATTCCCTCCAGGTATTTCCCTCATTGGTTACATCTTCACTGGGTCTCCTGCCTGTGTCACATCATCTTTCTTTGGCCCATTTGCCTTCCCATTTGTCTAATGCTCTCAAACCTGCACTCTCTCAGGTAATTCTCTAAGATGTGTTTTTATCCCTGCAGATCTCATGTGTGTAAAATCTTCCTCCTCCATGTTTAATCTGTAACTTCTTCTCAAACATTTCATTTTTGATAAATCAATATCATAATCATCTGCTATTTCTTGTAGTTGCTGGTGAACCCTCTCTGCTCCTCTGGTAATTATTTTACACAAATATCTCAATTGGGCTTCAGTATAGGACTCAAGACTGTTCACACCCATGGTCCCTTCCAAAAGTTCATTTCCTTCCATTGTTAATCTTACTCTGTTTATTGTGTCTTCTTCCCTGTCTTTCCTTTCTAGTGTTTTTGAATTACCTAAATCTTCCAACCACTTTGCTATTTCTTTTGCAGATAAACCTTTCAAAACTCCATTAGATTGTGCACCTAAATCTCGCTCTTGTCCCGAATTTGCACGTTGTTGTGAAACCATTAATCTCTGTCCCTGACTATTGTAAAATATAATACCAGAATTCTCAACAGGAGACAAACCTATTAAAGAATTAGCCTCATTCAAAGCTTGTCCTTGTCTAGGAATTGATTTTTCCAAAACCCCATTCTGAACTTGGATAAGAGAATTCACTCTACTGTTGTTTATTTGTGCATGTAATGGAGTTATCTGACCCATTGTAATAGGTACAGAAATTGCATCCGGATTAGATGAAGCCCCAACCCTCGGTATCTGCCCTGCACCCATGCTCTGTACTTGTGGAATCTGTAGTTGAACTGGCTCACTTTGGATTACACCCAATCCTTGCTGACCAGGATACATTACTACATTAGTAGTCGTCCTTATAATCTGAGCCTCTGGCTGTATCTTAGGAATGTTTATTTACAATCGCTGTCTATTGTTCAGTGAATCATTGAAACTACTCTGCATCTGAACTTTTACATTATTCAGAATACCTCTTGATAATTCTGATGTGGATGGTGCAGTAGGAATTGTATTACTAATTTCGCTCCTATTTGATCCACTATAACTTCTCTGATTCGCATTTGGTGGAGGATAAGTCTCTACAATTTCAGGAACTGTCTTATCTTTACCCATCTCATCATCATCATTAAACATGACTTGTTTCAAGTCTTTCACTTTTTGTTCTTTATTCTCTGTTGAACCCTTTTTCTTTTTCTTTCCATCTTTTGTCTCATTCTCATCCTCCTTTGTCGTTGCAGGAAATAATCTGATTCCCTGTAGTGTTTCTGCTCTTCACCTTTTCTGCTCTTCATCCCATCTAGCCTCCGCTAGTGTCTTTTCTACTCTCCTCATTTTCTTTTTGAATTTCAATGCCTGTTGCTGTCTAGCTACCAGCTCCCAAATCGCTAAGGCTTCATACTGTTCTGGCCTCTGTGGAGGTTTTAAACTGTACATTTTTAACCTCAGATTCTAGAAAATTCTCAAAATAAATGTTCCATTCTACGGAAAAGCCAAACAACCTTCTTTTCTGGTAATCTTAACCCAGTGTTTCAACCAAAGACATGCTTCTGCACCCTTCTCTTCAAATACAATATATGCTGGAGTATTTTCTGTTGGGCAAATTTCTCCTTCGAGTGCCGGAATATATTCATCGCCTCTCAATGCACTTCTCAAAGCCTTGAAAAACTTCATTTTCAACTGAATGTTACTTAAACCTGATGTCCACAACAAATGCTGTTTACGAACTGAGTTAAACCAAGCAAATCAAATGATAAAAGGAATATGAAGAAAAAACAAGCAATCAGGAAAAGTGACTGCGATGCCACAATTCTCTTCAAACTTCTCACTTTCCAATCGCGTTACTCTATTGTCTGACTGTTCAACGAATCCGTGCGTGATCCTTCTTGCTAATTAACCAATCCCAGCACAACACCACTTATGTCACACTAACACATCCACACTCCTATCCAGCGCAATCGCAGAGACGCTAGCAAAGTCTATTGTACTGATTTCTTGCACAACTCACATTAAATCAATGCAATATTAATTCACAAGCAAAACTCAGAACCCAAAATAAGAAAACAAATTGGTCCATTTTCTACAGGTGGGGTAATACAATCGCTTCGGACCTTCCAAAGTAACCTTCAGTTTTCGCCTACTCCTTTTCACAGTTCCCCTCAATCGCAAGTAAAATTCGACCTGCAAATTTCACTTCTCAACTAATCTTTGGACTGTCATCCTAGTGCATTTAGTACTCACCAAGTCTCAGTATAGTCTTGATAACACCAATTATCTCACAACGTCGACTTACTAATCACGCCTAATCGGTCTATTAAATGGACAAATTACAACATATACCAAGTGTCTCACTACATTTGTCAATATACTCCAGAGTCCCAGACCTCTCTCCTTAGGTCTGTCATCATCAATCACATGGATAATTTTTCTTGCATTGAGCGCCACACTCAAATGAAAAATGCTGCTTCCCTGCTCTCATACCTATTGGAGTACACCCACTCCTTCTCAATTCATAAAGCTTTATTCGGCACATATAAATGACCATGAAAGCAGCAGTACATATTTACAAAGACATTGCAATTAAAACTTACAGTTGTTAATTATAGTTAATGGCTCATTGAGTAATTCATAAATATATAGAATGCATAATAAAATACATTAAAAACTCATGCTTTTCCTGGAATTGATGCACTGATTTAAAAAGGTGGCAGTATAGAAACAAATATCTGCCGATTGCAGATTAAAAATTAAAGCCATAGCATGTTTAACTGTACGTGTTCCGTATCTAACAAACAGAGGTTTCAAAAATACTATACGAAAACATGTATACAGTTTACAGAACAGCAGAAGGTGCACAGTGCTCTGTGTAGATACATTATCGCACCTACATGGCCCAATCGGGTGTTTCTTAATATTTGGATGGGCTACTAGACAATGTGCCATCCCAAATCTTAGTCTGGTTAGCACAAATTTATGTGAATTCCTAGTCACCATAGTTAGGTAAGATGGAAAACCCTCCATTAGATTATATCTATTATAAAAAATGACGGAGGACAATGATCCGGCTATGATTGCTCGTTTCCTTTCTGCGTAAGTTAGAAATATACTTTTCATTTCTAGTTTGGAGATCGCGGTTGCTGCACTAGGATTATTTAAAATATTCAGATTAAAAATGTCTGAAAAACAGACAACAACATATTTAACCCAGGGAATATCTCGATATTTGTCCAAACGTAAGCAATCCTCAACAATAGTTCTGTTAAGTAGCTTCTCATCGCCAAGCCAAAAAGACCGCCAGATCATCAGTGGTCTAAGTGATATCAGATCAGTTAAATAATTAATGGCTAATTCGCGATGGCTTAATTCAGATGAGGCAGAGATGGGCAAAAACAGGAGCTTTTTTAAAAACATATTTTCCTCCAACTGTAAGTTGTAGGTACAGCTATAACCCCATACTCCTGCCCCATACAGAGCAATAGTCACACATCTAGCTTGGTAAATCTTGTGCATATCCCTGGTTCGACGATCCCCAAGTTTTGCAGCAAATCTATAAATACCATAAGCATTTTTTGCCATTTTATTCCGGATGTTATTAAATTCATTGTTCCATTTCCTGTCGTTAGAGAAGGTAATACCTAGGTAACAAAATTTATCCACCTGTTGCACCTTTTCGCCGTCTATAAAAAGGGCATTTAACGTTTTGGCTTTAGCTCCGCAGGTCTTGGTATGAGTTTTTCCCTTATTGATTACTAGTTTTGTATCTTTAATAAAGGAGGAAAAACTATCCTTTAGTCGTTGTAATCCGACAGGTGTTCGAGAGAGTAAAACAGCGTCGTCGGCATATAGTAACACCGGCACCGGAAACACCGTTGATCTGAGGAGCATCAGCATTAACCTTTTTTAAAATATCATCAATTCCATTAATAAATAAAATAAATAAAAGAGGAGCCAGAACACAACCCTGTCTAATTCCTCGTGTAACACAGATTTTTGGAGTACATTCTCCTCTGGTTCCAAAACGTACGTTGGTTTTCAATTTCTCGTATAACCTAGCGAGGAAAAAGATTATGCCTTCTGGGGCTCCTAAATTTAACAGAGTTGGCCATAAAATGGAATGATCTACCATATCGAATGCGCTGCTCAGGTCAGCAAAACAAAGATACAGGGAACCGGGTTTCGCTTCAGTATACTTCCCGATCAGTAGATCAAGATTGATGCACTGGTCGAGCGTACCTCGTCCCTTCCTAAAACCATACTGGCTATCAGCCAGTATGCTATCCTGCTCAACCCATTCCTCTAATCTTACTAACATCACTCTACTCATAACCTTGACTGAAGAGTCAAGGAGAGAGATCGGGCGGTAATTCTTAGCGTCAGATCTACTTCCCTTTTTATGAATTGGCACAATGATTGATTCACCCCAAGTTACAGGGGCCTCGGCACACGCGGCAACGTTAAAAACAATGGTTAAAAGGGGGCCCCAGACATCTGGCGCAGCTTTATAAACGTCTATAGGTACCCCGTCCGGGCCCTGAGCTTTCCCCCCTTTGCTAGCCCGTATACCATGTTTAACCTCACTAACGGATATATCCAAAGGCAGAGTAGGCCACTTATTGGGACTAGGATCATTGACTTTATCAGAGTCAAAAATGCTGGAGAAATGTGCAATCCAACCATCACTAGAAACATTAGAAGTCAACTATGGTGTTTTTTCATCCCTTAAAAAAGGCGAGTTGACTGTGGCCCAGAATAATGTACAATTTGATAATTCAGCAGCTTGGTTGAGGGAATCCCAAGCCTGTTGCTGCAGTTCACCCTTCCTCTGTTTGAGCGCACATTTATATTTCATTCTTAATTTATTTACCAGTTTTTTGTCCCTGGGCCTCGCTGCTAGAGCCTGTTTGAGGCTAGTTAGTGCGGAAGTACAAAGGTGATTGAACCATCTCGGTCCGTTCCTACTTTGCCTACTATTGCAACTGGTAAACTTGGCATCAATAGCTTTATTAATTTGGTTAAAACAATATAAAACCCTCTCAGAGTCAGATCTATTTTTTAAAATAGAGGCAATGTCCAGCAGGCTCTCATTAATTATGGAGCTAGTTAAATCATCGGCTCTTTCACCAATCCATTTTAGCCTAACACCGTTAGTCCTATGTGGTTCTACATTAGAAATAATAATTCCCACATCCACCGAACTACCGGTCCAAAGGGTAGTGTCCAAAATAATACGGTTGTGGTCACTCAGGGTAGTTACTTCAATTCTTGGTGGTTCACAGTAAGAACTAATATTAGAAGATGTGATCACATGGTCAATGACCGAGCTAGTGTGCCAATTTTTAAAAGTGGGAATGGGTAAACCATTAACATCTTTACAGCACTCCACTATTTCCAGGTCATAGCAGCCCATGAACTTATGCAGTGCTTCCCCATAACTGTTATGTCCAAAATGCGGGACATCCCAGCCGGCACTGTTAGTAACCCCACAAACCCTTTGTGTAGACAAATCGCACAGAGTAGTATTGAAATCCCCTACCCAGATGAAGTCAAATACAACATTCTGTTCCAGACATAGATTTTCGACAGCGCCGGCTAAGTCTGTTACTACTTTGACCCGGGTAACATCAAAAATGTTATTATAATAATTAATCAATAAAACATTATGGTCTTTGTCATCCACAAGCCAGAGGATCTGCACAAGGTCCCCTACAGGTATATACTTTTTAACCACAATAGGACGACAGATCGTTACAAGTATAAGGAGACCGCCTTTCGCTCTGCCTATACCACCTCCCAACGCCGGTAAATTGTAAGAAACGAATCCCTCATAGTTAACATCATCTTTACACCATGTTTCTTGAAGACATAAAATGTCATGGGCATTAACAAACGTTAACCATCCCGGGTCCCTCTCCTTTGATTTCAGTCCTGCCACATTCCAACAAACAATAGTAACAGTATCCTTACCCCTAACACAATTACTATCAGGCACCATACGGTTGTTTCATCCCCAATTCGCAATCTGGTTTGAATAGCTTATGTCACCACAATCGTGCGGTGCCCTTATATCCACCGCCAATTCAATTTCTGTATTGTTGGGCATCTCTTGGGCCATGGTATTATCTATACCGATATCCACACAGGGAATAATAGTCACCTGGGGTAAGAACTGCCCTCCCTCATTAAGTCAATCATTTGTATCCAGAGAACTTAGGGGTTGAAACCGGTTTTGCATTGAAATATCAGGGTATAGCCTGTGTGTAACAGGGCATAATCTGCTACCTCTACTCCCATAAGGGGCATTATTATGATGGCTGTAAAAGAAGGCAAGCGAGCGGACACACACATTATTATCAGTAATTGGTAATGAGGCAGCTTTTAATAATACAGTGGCAGCATGTTGGGGGTGTTTAAAGTTTATAATGACACAGTCACCACCAAAACTTTTCTTAGAGCTCCCTATCCAATCTACCCTTCTGGCAGTCAAGACTTGATCTGAGAGTTCAGTTGGAAATCCACAATGCCTGTGCATCCAGGAAACGGTTTTATTTTTTAAAGACTCGTGGGTTTCCTGATGGTTCCCCTTTACAACAGGGGGAACATTAGCTAAAACTACCACATATGGTGCGCAATCAGGAGGGAGATTAATGGCGCGCCTTCGCCTTACCTCAGTCCAATCCTCTTTTCTATCAGGTATTAAAACAACCTGGCTATCATTACAGGCTAAGGGCTGTGCTGTCGAGTAGTTCTGTACAACATTCCTACTAGTATCAAAACCTGTAACAACACCGGGGGGGGCAACCTGAGTATCATGATTGTTTATTGTTATTGGGGCTGACACACTATCTGCTTCCACCAGTGTTTTTTTGAGGAGATCGCCTAATCTATTAACCTCCGCGGTTAGCTGATCAATTTTTACCATAAGAGGTTTGACAATACCCTTAATCTTTGAGTCAATAATACTTACTAAGTTATTTGTTTTTTCTGCATCTAGTTTAACGTCGTCGATATTTGCCGTATTATCCTCATCCTTATCTGGATTCTTGAGGGGGCTAACTAATCTTTTATTTGCGGGCCGAGCACCCCCACGTTTAGTCTGGGTCTTTCTACATGCTCTAACCACTCTGGGTAATGGGGTGGGTGGGTATTGCACTATGGGATCAGTAGAAGCCTCTAGATCGACTAAAGTAGAAGTATTCTGCATAATCATTTCCCTATCAGGAACACCGGAATTAGTGCAGACACTACTACTGTCATCCAGGGCCAATGGAGCCGGTGAAAGTTGCGCACTAGATAATGGGGGGGGGGGGCTGCTAAGCCCTAGGGATTGTCTCCTCTCGCAATTAATTTTACTAACAATCTTCACTAAATAATTATCCAATGTCTGGGGTATAGAGGGGACTTTTTGCTTTGACATGCTTAGCAGTCACAAATTATCACTTTTAAAATCGAATAAGGCTTTTCCAATTACGCACAGATAATAAGATGATAAGGGCTGCTTGAAAATATAAATAAAAGGCCGGTTAGCCTCTTGAGGGCCCCACTCCCCGCTCCCCCGCTCCCCCAATGAAACACAAAGCACCCCAGTCCTTACTGGAAACAGAACCTAAGTGTCGCTCGGGATATCAGTCCTTGCGGGCTACGATGATCACTTACGATGATCCCTTACAGGCCTCCGGAGCGTGCCGGTGGTACCGAGTCCCTTACGAGATGCCGGGCTCAAACCCTCAGTCCTTCTGGGGAGCCAGGCGTCCGTATTTGAGCGGACTGAGTGCCGTCAGGCCGAAAGTCCGAAGCCCGAAAAGTCCAAAAGTCCAGAAGGGATGCGGGCACAGACAACTCAGTCCTTTCCGGTTATCCGGGGAATTGGGTCAGTCCTTTTCCCTCTGCGGGTCTCCGCGTGTATCCTAATTTACGGTTCCCCGTCTTCCTTTTCCCGCTCTCACGCTCCAGCGGGCAATGTCGGCGGCTTCTTCCCGAAACGTCACCTTGGGCAGCTGTTTGGGCTAAAAAGGGATGCAAGGATCGGTGCGGCCTACTGTGAGTTTGTGCGGCCTATGGCACAGGCACGGTCCTTTACGAGGCCTCTCGCAGGCCGCCGGCTTATCCTTCCGTCCCCTTGCGCCGGGCGCTGGAAGGCGAAACTGGTTGCTCCGGCGACGTTTTGGTCTTCTCTTGGCAGCAACAAATGGCGGCTATCTGTCTGTCACAGGCTGTCACAAGCGCGGAGTTTCCAAGGCTGGTAGAGCGGCGCGTGGCAGTCTATTCCCCCCTCGTAGAGGGCACCTCTCCCTGCACTGGGGTTACGTTGGGCTCTGCGGCGGGCACGGAACCTCTTCCGGGCTAGGGGCTCACCTGCACTACCACAGGGGATGGCGGCGGTGTGTCCTCAGCTCCTCGGCAGCGCGGTCACTCCTGGCCCTTGCCCTTGCCCTTGCTCCGCCGAGACTAGCCTTCTCCCCGGCTGCTCCTCAGGAAGGAGCGGGTGAGGCCTCGGGAGGGTGGGGAGTGGTTCGTGAAGGCACAGAGTACCCTCCAGCAGTCGTTGCCCGTAGCAGTCCCCCGGTCTCGTACCTGGGCGGCAGGGCGTGCGGGCACTAGCAGGCACTAACAGGCGCTCGTCCCCGAGGAGCCCTCCCTCGGCCGGCAGCAGCGCGGGGAAGGAACCCTGCCTTCTCCTCCACGGCAGAGCCTGTCACGCTGTCAGAGCCTGCTTCCCACTGGTGCTGCCTC
The DNA here is from genome assembly GCF_031143425.1 of Pleurodeles waltl. Lineage (NCBI taxonomy): Eukaryota > Metazoa > Chordata > Amphibia > Caudata > Salamandridae > Pleurodeles > Pleurodeles waltl. The sequence goes on along the minus strand of NC_090439.1, from coordinate 922,700,964 downwards.
CGCTGACCCGGCACTAGCAGGCGCTCGTCGCCCCGAGGAGCCCTCCCTCGGCCGGCAGCAGCGCGGGGAAAGAACCCTGCCTTCTCCTCCACGGCCGTCAGAGCCTGCTTCCCACTGATGCTGCCTCCGCTGACCCGGAACCGGAAGTCTGGAGCGACTCAGTTTCTACGGCTGTCATGAGAATCACATGGATAATTTTTCTTGCATTGAGCGCCACACTCAAATGAAAAATGCTGCTTCCCTGCTCTCATACCTATTGGAGTACACCCACTCCTTCTAAATTCTACTAGAGTATTTCCAATCCTCTAAACTCGTACACACCTCTGTCATCTGCAAATTAGCTCAAGCTGTGCAAGCGCAAATCACTCCACTCAATTCAACCAAACACCGCTAGAAACACCCTTCAACACAGAGGGTCTCCAAGAACTGGGGAAAGTCACTTAGGGCAATTAGCAACTCACCTTGTCAAATCCTTATAACATTTCACAAAAAGAAAACCAACAAATTTTATTTTTAGTAAAGGAATAAAGTGTTACATTATCCTCATTATGACATCATCAAACAATGACATAACCGTAATCTGCTACCAAAAATGCTGCAGCGCCACAAAATCCTAGCTATTCCTTAAACTGAATAGTGGATTCTGCGCAAGAGCTCAATGGATCGACGCGACATAGGAATAAGGGGATGTCATCAATGAGGAATGTAATAATCAACAATAATCAATGTCATCAAAGATCTTGAACCTCAAACAATAACCACACCAGTTTATTAGGAAGAGTTATAAAATGTATTTCCCTAAATTAACAATGCTAATGTCATGAAGATTACTCTCAAACACTGGTGATAAACATCTAAAATTAATAGTGGTAGATTAGAACGTCCTATACATCTATGTTTAATCAGAACAATCAAGCAAATAATCTCCAAAACAATAACACTGATTAACAATACCAGAATCGGTAGTAATGGCAACTTATGCATTAGTAAAAACAATCAAAGTGTGTCAGTATAAATCTTGGGCATTTGAAGTTAATACCCTCACTAACCACGAATTAGCATCAACACGTTGGGCTTCATGTAAAAAGAAGTTAGTAACACAAATTTAGGAAAATCACTCTGACTCTGGTTATTGTAAAAAAAACATTATTAGTATGCAGCAGTCAAATTATAATTTGCAGCTGGTACCCGCAAAGCAAAAAAGATGCATATAACATTACAATACTATACATTACTCATGCAACAGCAACATGCAGTCTACTTCAGCAAGGGGACACCATCAGGTAAGTCTTCAGAGAATCGGGCCTAATAACAATTGAACCCAAACTGCTCGTATGTCTCGAACCATCAGGAACTCAAAAATCTTGAGTCTGTAATCATTTAATCCCTAGCCTCCCTGTAGAAAATCCTACCCAGTTTGTTATACTAATCTTCAAAACGTTTATGATCCCTTGCTCTGTCTCATGTCAAGATAGAGGGAACAAAACTTGTGGTAGGATTTAGGTTCATATTTAAATAGTGTTTCTTGCAAAATGGAAGAGGCCTCCATTGATGCATGTGCAGCTACCACTGTGTTGGTTCCAGAACAGCAAAAGAGGCAGGTGATGGATATCTACTATCCTCCAGAAACCCGTTGCTTTTGAAGATGCTGTGTGATATGTACCCCAGTCCGCTCTGTTCAGTACTCTGCACCACAGCTTAAAGGAATAACTGCAAGTGACACATACTACAGTCAGTATGATGACTGATAATTGAAGCAGGATCAAAACCAAAAGAAGAACCCGGAGTTAACCACAATGAGTTATACGAATTACAAGAAACATTTTCCCTCTCGAAATCACTAACACATTCTGATGCAGCATACTCCAGGATAGTTGGCCTGTTGGCTTACATGTGAAACCTATGAAAGTTGACTATAGTTACTTCTGCAAGATTATTTGCCAACATATTAAATTACTTGAACATTATGCAAAAGATTGGGCCTCTTACACGATTCTCCAGTTTTCTCTACGTTAAACCATAAAAAATAAAAATGGCTCCTCGAATTATTTTTCTTTGTCTTTCACCGCACGAAACAAATATTGGACAATTTTCATGGCTTCCAGAGTTCAACAAATGCTCTCAAGGACAGTTTGAAATGTATATGCATCAATTGTGCTCTTCTGTTGCACTGCGTGCCGCCTGGAATTCAATTTGTGTAAGAGTAGTGCTCAAGATCTAATTGGCCTTTCTGGAAATGAAAATCAGTCCAACAGAGGCCTGGGTGCTTTAGATACCTCCAGGCTTTAAGAAACAATCCTATATTTTTTGTCAATCCGAAAAGATCGATGTTAAAGTAGCAATTATGTGACATAAAATAATCGAAATAGATGGGTTTCTGGTAAAATGCAAGACGAAAAACCTCTGCATGACGCCACCAAATTGTAGAGAGATTTACTCTTGCGGATAATGACTTGATCTGCCATTATATGTAAATTCTCTCATTCACAGTTTGTTTCTGATATTTTCTAGCTAAGTACTGAGAAATGGTTTCAATCATTACAGTGTGCATACAGCTTCCATCATATGTAAATGCTATTCCATTGTCATCTAGCCTAGTGGTACTGACAATTTAGAGAGAACACTGATAAAATATATAATCAACAATTGATTTACCTGAACAGTGTAATACATACAGTTGAAAAGGCACTGGACTTGCCTGTAGTATGCATTGTACACTCTCTGGAGCAGTCAATGTGATTCTTAGCACCGTCCTTTAAGTTTCTAACACAGGAAGCGGTTAGTTGTGCCGCTAAATTATACATCTTGCCTTGCAGCTGCCAGAGTAGAAAAGCACGCTGGGCTCAGATGCTTGGCAAAGTCATGCAATAAAAAAGTAAACATCACAGATACATACCATATTCTAGATTTAGATGGTAAAAGAAATACCTAAAAACCGAGCACCAGATATGTTTTAAAATTATGTTTTTATTGCTTGGAATTCACTACAGACCAATTTTCTCAGGATTCGCCACCTTCACAATACCATGCCATAAATACCAAACTGATATATAAATATGCAATGTAACAACCCCCTAATCAGCTAATAAAGTGGCAATACAATAACGTTTTTGACAATTTCAGCTTCTGACCGGTAGTTGATAAATTGATATATAAATACACAATGCAACAAACTTCAATTGACCAATAAAGTGACAGTGCACTAGCGATTTCAACAATTTTGGCATTGAACCGGCAGTTTATAAAGTCACATGTGGCAGGCGGGGACCCCATCACATAATATATAACCAAAAAAAGTCACAGTACAACTGATGCTACATTTTTCAACAATCCGAGGGCCCATGGATAAATGTATACAATGCCTTGAGAGTGGGCGTCTCCCCAATTGGCACACAATATAAAGTGGCAATGCAAATAAAGTGTCAGCGCCAACCAACATGTATACCATAATGCTAATGCTATAAAAGCGGCCCAAAGTTAATAACATAGCATGTCGTTATAAAGTGCCTGTGCAGTGAAGAAGTGGGTTCCTTTATTACCTTTACAAATAGGTGTAAACAGGTAACGATGCAAATTGCTGCATCTATCGGTTCAACAGCCGACACCAGGATAAAGAGTGAGGGGCATATTTATACTCCGTTTGCGCCGATTGAGCGTCAAAAAATTTGACGCACAATCAGCGCAAACGTTGCCCCATATTTAAACTCTGACGCCAGAGCCCGCGGACGACAAAATTCCGCTGTGCGCGTCATTTCTTGGATGAGGCAACCCGCCCTGTGTTAATGATATGCAGGGTAGGCGTTCCCGTCAAAAAAACGACGCAAACGGTCGTGCGTCGTATTTATGCTTCCGGGCAAAAATGACTCTCGGCCGGGAGGCGGAGCAAAAAAATGACACATAGCCTGATTTGCGTAAAAATTTAACGCCTGGGTCAGGGCAGGCGTTAAAATGGGGCAAACACACCTGTATTTAATCAGAACACACAGAACAAACAGCAGAGCAGCAGAGCAGCAGAGCAGCAACAGGGAGACATGGAGGTGATTTTTATCCAGCGTGCACGTAGACGCAGAGCCCAGCAGCAACAACAGCAGCTACAACAACACCAGCAGGGACCCCAAAGGCAGCGCAGAAGGCAGGAGAGAATATTCCGCCCAAGAACAACCCTGCATGGCCTCAGGGAACACGTCATCATACAGAGGTACCGGTTGAACTGGCAGGCCATTCAGCAGCTTCTGTGCAACATTGAACCGCAGTTGGCCCCCACTTTAGTGACATCCCGCACCATCCCAATAGAAACAAAGCTGCTTGCTGTACTTCACCTGCTGGCAAGTGGCTCATTTCAAACAACTGGTGCCCTGGTTGGCGGAATATCACAACCATCATTCTCCGCATTTCTGCCAAAAGTACTGGATGCCATCATTCGCCTGACACCCCTCCACATCTGCTTCCCTAACACACTGCAGAAGCAGCAGGAAACAAAACAGGGGTTCTACGCAATCAGTGGCTTCCCACACGTCCTTGGGGCAATCGACTGCACACACGTACGCCTTGTGCCACCTGCTGCAACAGAACACCTCTACCGCAACAGGAAGCACACACATTCAATCAACGTGCAGGCCATAGTCGATCACCAGGGATTGATCAGCAACATCGTGGCTAAATATCCTGGGAGTGTACATGACTCATTCATCTTCCGTCACAGCACCATCAACCAACACTTCCAGGATGGACGGTATGGCAATGGACTACTCGTTGGTAAGTACAGAAACCTACTTATATACACACTGCACAGCAACCCTCTAGGACACACAACACATACACCACAACAGCAGCATCTAGACAGGAAAACACTGAGGTCCTTACATCACTAGCCATGTTTCTTAAGTCACCATTGAACCTGTCACACATTGGAATTTACTGTACAGCCTAATGTGAAGACATTAATGAGTGTGGTTGCCTAAATGTCACCTTGCAAATTGTAAGTGTCACAATGACCTTTACATTAATACATTGCATACGTTTAAAGGTATGGGATGTACAGGGTACTTTGATATGAACGTGTTAACAACACTTCCAAATTTAAATGTGCATGGAACTATCATCTCACCCTCAGTGAAGACACACGGACACCTGTATCACAAGTCACAATGCTAGGGAAGGCACACTGTACTGCAAATCCCAAAACATACTGATGACAAACGGTTAGCAGACAAACACTCGTTCAGCCAAGGAAACAACACAATGCAGATGGTATAGCCTACAAGTATAGGATGTCACATTAGTACACAAAAGAGTCACAGACAACACAAGACAACTACTGCCATTAAAGGTCTTTTCAATAGTGCCAGCTACATCAACATGATCACATTCTGTGTTTTTCTTTCAGCTGATCAGGGGTATGGCATCCAGCCACGGCTAATGACACCATTTGGGAACCCAAGTACTGCTGCAGAGCGGGCATACAACGACGCCCATAAGAGGACACGCAGCATTGTTGAGCGCACCTTTGGGATCCTCAAGTCAAGGTTCCGCTGCCTTAACATGACATCACTGGCAGTAGCCTACTATATTCCCCGAGATGGTCTGTAGGATCATACTCACATGTGCAATATTGCACAACATTTGTGTAAAAAGGAACATTCCCCTCCTCGAATCAGACCCATACATGCCTGAAGACGAAGAAGAGGAGGATGCTGGCCTGCAACAGGAGGGGGAATAACCAAATACGGCTGCTGGAGTGCGTAGGCGCCAACAGATTGTAAATAATTTCTTTTCATAATTATCACCATCACCACTTAATGCACTATTGTAAATAAACACTGATAACAAACACCTCATCATGGTTTGGCCTATTAATTTCTGCCCACCTTTAGCTTGAAATATCTGAAGAAGAATGTCGTCTCATTGAGCAAGAATGATATAACACTCATGACACAAAAAAATACACCACAAATGTAATGGCCACCATACAATGGTCAAATACACACACAATGTAAATGACAGACATCCTGTACAGTTCACCTTTGAAGGGCAATAGCTGAGGACCACACATATGACTCACATACATGTAGTAATCATGGATCATCGCAGCAGATGGCACACAACTAAAACACCATCACTCAACTAGGGGAAAACAGGCCTCATACATCAGGCAGTTCACATGCTAATGCTTCAGGAACAGGAATGTAGTACTAGACTCTTGCCAACAGTAATTCCAACTACTTACTATCATTGCAATGACTATCTGTCACTAGAGTTACACATAAGCAGAACATACACAGCACAAGTGCTACACCTATGACAAGCATCCAGCACATCACATCCCATCTACATGTCAGCCCTTTTCTAAAAACATTACACACACTTGCAGCTGCTCACACCCCACTTGTCTGAAGAGGTCCCTGGAATGCCGATTTGTGTACACTGAGATTCCCTCATCTACACACACACACACTCACAAGAGTCATCCAGTGTGCCACACCCTTTCCCATGCCTACCATTGTCATACTACCATCTCACTGCATGGAACTCAGCTCATATAATACACTGGCTTGGAGTTTATAAGGCCTGGTATCACCTGTAGATTGATTCTTCTGTGAAAGGTACTGTAGGCAATTTATCAGCAAATCCCATCTGACAGGACTAGTGAGACACAGATGGAGGCCACACCGGTGATCCCCTCCATGCACACCACCCAAATGTACATGCCCCGTCCCTGCTGATGCCTCCTACTGCATACATGTTTGAATTTGAGCTATTACATCATTAAGCTTTGACACTAATGTTGCCGTAGAAAACTTTATCAGGGTTCATGTGTCACCTTCAAAACAACACAGGACATACACAGTGTGACATCTCAACTGTCTACTGCTCCCTCTGACCAGTCCTAGTCAGAACACGTGATCATGTAATTACTGAAAGAACTTGCTCCTGATTGACCCAGCATCCTGTCAGTCTGACTGGCACCTGTCCGTGGGTCACTCTACAGATACCTGGGGTCCACCTATGGACCACACGTGCTGTCCAAAACCTCTTGTACCTCAGACACTAATTTGTAATTAGCCTCATCAATGTATACTCAAATACATAGTATTGCATCATCTGACTGTTATTTGCATCCGATTTGTGACAGTGCCCTTGAATAGCCAAATCTTGGCCCTTCCGTTGTCTGGCCCTCATTAATGCCTAAACTACAAAGTGTGACAGTGGACCAGGATCATAGTGTATGATGGTGTAAGTGGCCTCCATCAAAGCCAGCAACCTCAGATAATGTCCATGAAAAGGTAACACATATGAGGACCCTGACTGTTCAAACGCTGAGTAACATTTTTCAAATGATAAAGATGAGTTGTGTGTTGAATACCAGCCATTTACTTCTGCACAGAGGCTATGATGTTTCCTGATACATTACCATCCACAGAGGCCAACTGGAGTAGAAATGTTGCAATGACACATGCCGGATCCAGACACCTGAGACATTCTCTCACTCAGCACACCAAGGTTGCCCAGTTGAAAGTCTCATTACACGTTTTCAGTGACAGGGTGGGACCATCCATGTGTAGGTGACCATGTCCTCAATGGCTTCTCTCAAATTTTGCTACAAACAATACCCAATTGAAACAAGATTAGCTGCCACTAACTCATGAGGAGACCTGGAAGTTACAGTGACAACATACACCCTGACAGTTGATACTGGATCAATATTGGACCACACACATAAACATGTAACATCCAATCAACAAAATATTTGCAAGCAGCCGATCAGAGTATTGTCCCAGTTGTAACCTAGCAGGAAGAATGAAACATGCCACTAAACCAGGTAATGCATAAAGGGCCACATACATCAACAACCTATTTGCCATCAGGACATGAAGAACGTTGAGATTTCGCAAAAAATATCAATGCAAAATGGTATGTCAGATTTCTCCAAAGAATCAATAGGGCAAACGTCAAATGGGCAAATGGGATTACAGAATGGCAAATAGTGAATCATACCCTAATTGCTTCCATGAGCCTGCTGCTGCAGGTTTAGCATTACTGAATTTGGGAAAACCTTGGATAAATTTGCAAGTCTGGAAGAGCAAACCCTAGGGTGCTGGGGGCCTTAGTCCACCTCTACTGCCCCCCAAATAGACATTATATATGCACATGTGAAGCACACACATGCATAAGGCGCATGTGTGGCCTACATGTCAAAAGTAAAACACATTTAAGATACATTAACTCGTAATTAGGACATGGTTACCCCCTTAAAAAGTGTAGGCGACAATTGCACTACCTATTTGGGCTTTATATAATTTTGATTACTGTGATAAATGTGGACACATTTTTGCTAAGGAATACATCCTGGTATCCCATTCATATTTTGAAATTAGCCATAAGCAATTACCCACATATGTGTACAATTATGAGTAATCATTACTATTGCACTGTGAATACCTTCTATACATCCTATAAGGGACATTTGCCATAGCTAACCCCAAATGTGTATCACTTAGCACCGTTTGGTCATGACAAAATTATTTTCACATTTTGACAAATGAAAGACATATTTGTCATAATGCGTCATATTTCCATGCATACAGCTTGTGCGTCATAATTTTTGACGCACAGGAGTGCAGATAATGCTGAGTCAAAAAAATATCTTAAAAATAGATATAATACTATCCAGCATTACATGGCCACCATTTTTTTCCATAATGCGTCATATTTCCACGCATACAGCTTGTGCGTCATAATGTTTGACGCACAGGAGTGCAGATAATGCAGAGTCAAAATTATTTTTTATATTTAGATATCATAATTGCCAGCGGCTTAATTATAAACTCTAGAACTGTAAAATAAGCCTCAAACAAATATAATGAACCAATGATGAAATTTCTTTTTGACTCTGCATTATGTGCACTCCTATGCATCAAAAAATATGACGCACAAGCTGTATGCGTTAGATAATGACACATAGCGGAAAAAAACGGTGGCCATTTTATGCAGGATGTGATGTAATAGGATATCCTGTTTACAGAATCTGTACAGTGGGTGTACTTTCACTTTCACTTTGCAGTCTCAGATTATTCTAGACTGTGTGGCTGTGTGGAAAGTGTTGTCCTGTGTATTAGTGCTTTTGTGTCCAGTGTACCTTCTCAATTGTGCTTTTGTCATCATTCTCTTGTTGTTGAATACTGTCTGAGTCTGTGTTGTATTATTTTGTCAAGTCCAGTGTTTCATTTATTGTCTGTGGGAGTCTGTTGTGGGTACTGTAATATAGGGGTTAGTTGGGCTCTTCTTCTTAAGTTTTCTTTGTTTTTCACCACTCTACCTTTCCCCATTTCCCCTTTTCCTTTTTCTCCAACTTTTTCCCCTTTGTCAGTGCTGACATGTCTGGTAGGCCACGGCTTGCCAGGATGGGTGAGGAGGAATTGGGTGGATTTATATGGCTTGTTTGCCATTTCCTCCCACTCGTGCTGGAGGCTGAGGGTAGGATGATACAGGGGTATCACACGGAGGCCCGTAAAGTCCGGTGGGGGAAGGTGCGCCATCACTTGGTCCGTGTATATGGTAGCCTAAGGAATGAACATCAACTGAAGCACCGCTGGGCTGATCTGATATCCAGGGAGAAAGATCTGCTGGACCACCTGGGAATCAGGATTGGTGGCCATGTTGGTGAGTACACATCAATTACATGTGCACAATATAAAGCTGTGTGGCGACATGTGATGATTGTTACCCAATCTGCCAGATAAGTAGCTGACTGTGTGTAAAGCTAGGGAAACCTACTGGGTAATTGTTGCACAATGTGAAGGAAGACAAATGCTAGCAGTCAGGTAACTCATGTTTTCGACACATACCGGTTGCCTGTAGCAGTATGTAATGTAGTGCTGCCTTTGTGTCAGACAAGCAACACGTTAATGACTCAATTAGAACTCTACAGGTCACAATAGCCAGTGAAAAATGGATGTTGAAACATCATACCTACATATGTAGACGCCATAGCTATACTGACATTTGTAAACCCAACATGATGCTATAAATGAGTGCTGCCTTCACGTCAATTGAAGTTAGCAATGTTGTCCACACATATGTCACATGTGTGTCTGGTTGGTGTGTAGGGAAAATGACCACATAGGCTGTTTGAGTTTGAGAGGTCATGCAGTCCTCAAGTAACCAGCTTTTGGATGTCTCTCTTGGATGCACATGATGAGATGAATGCACCCCTATATTGTTGGGGCATACTAATGGAGGTGCATCTTTGACACCACATGACTGTCCAGGCCACTGCATGTGTGTAGTAGGGTGTGTAACTGTAGCAGGACACTCATCCAATGTAAATGTTGCTCAAGAATAATTCCATGCAGTATGAGCATGTGTGAAAGTGTTTCATTACTCATGTCATATTCTCACATTGTCTTTGTAATTGCAATTGTTTGTCAGTGCACGGATTCTGAGTATATTCTTCCTTCCATGCTTTACAGGTGGACCTGCACCGTACACTGTGGGAGAGGTGGCTCATTTTGCAGACCCCGACACTTACAGTGAGTGTTGCATGTGTGCTATTTTTAATGTTTGCTGGTGATGCATGATGAACTACTGTGTGTTCAACAGAATTCAAGGTTTGATGCACTGCCCATTCATTAGTATTGTTCCATTAGTGGGATTTCAATTATCACTTCATTTTGAGTAGACCTATGCTTATCCATTTCTCAGATTTTGGATCTGTAGGCCATTCCAGTAGGGCCCGCTATGGGGAATGGGGTGAGTCATGTGGAATACACTGGTTAATATAAGAGTTGCTCTGGGATTTGTCTCGGACTGAGTCTGCATTTCAGACTGACATTCTCCCAGATAGCTTCTGCAAAAGGCTTGTCTGAAATATGCTGCTTCCCTAGTTAACGATGGACTGAGTACACTGTAGATTGGATCTTCCGGGGGCATACACTTCCACAAGTTGAACTAGAAGTGTGTGGGACTAGAGTGCAATGGCCTAGGTGTACATTCTACTCATGATCATGGGTTTTCTTGCTCCTCTGTGTGTGTAGTAAAATATGCCTCACTGGTAGTATGTGATGTTGGCCTAAGTCAGTACATTTTGACATGTGTGGACCTTGGATAGGACAAGGTTCAGCTGACTCCAATTTGTTGCTAGGCCTTCACTGGTGTTGTGTGTGTGGAGGCAAAAACTTGTTGAGCTTTCTAGACACTCCTGGGTGTGCATTGATTATGGGATTGTTGGTTGTTCTTCCCACCCCACCCTCAAAGACTGCCATGTGTTTGGGAATAGGGTACCTAGGACTGTAGCAACCAGTATGTTACACATACTTGTGACCATTTGCAACTTTGTTTTGAACCTAGTGTACACACTTGGTTATGGGACATGAGCTCTATACTAGCAAAAACAATTACAAATGGCAGATATTGAGGGTTGTGATTGTTATCACATAGACTGACATATGTAGTCAAGGCAATAGGCGGAGGAGGTGCAGCCATAATGTCAGCTGCATCACCAATTATTTTGATGAGAAGTTTAGGCTGATGTCACCCATCATATATAGATATGTATATGCTAGGTGTGAGATGCCCTTTTGTATGCAGGCTTCCCATGTACTTCCTCTGAGACTTTCAATGATCTATGTGGTAAATTAGCTGTTACAACTACAGTAAAAGTAATTTCCAATTGACCCATTGTGCTATTCCACCCAATGCATTTCCTATGGTAAATAGTTGCCCTTTCTCTTCACAGCTGCAAACATGAGTGCCGCACAGAGGCATGATTTTGAAAGGCGGGCAATGAGATACCGGCACATCCTGCAGGTGCAGTCGGGGTTCCGACGGATGGCCCGAAAATACCAGGCGGATCGGGCCTCCGGAGCATGGTGGGCCTCACCGCAGGGTGGCCCAACGTTGCCCACTACAGCCACCACATCCACCAGTTCTCCCCAAGTGGCCCCAGCAACGGCGGGGACAGTTGTCCCTGCCTCTGCAGCACGACCTGGACCCAGCAATTTCAGAGCTGCAGGACAGTCCAGTGGGCTACAAACAACTCCCACACCGAGCACCTCTGCCAGCACACAGAGAGCAGCAGCACCTCCAATTGACCCTGCGGCATTCCAGGCTTTAGACCGGAAAATGGACAAGTTCATTCGGAAGGTGGACAAGCTGAGCCAGGATGTGGCGTACATTAAGAAGCGGGTCAGGTCCATCAGGCGGACCCTACGGAGGGCCAACCTCTAGGACTTATTTGGTGCATTTAAATTTATCCCTCCCCTCTCTCCTCTTTCCTTTTTATCATGATAGGTGGGTTTTGGGGATTAGTGTTAGGTTAGTATAGGTTGTTAGCTTAGTTAGTGTTAGGGAGGAGGGTGGGGGGCTTTATTCTTTCTAGTTTTCTTTTTTGAGTGTGTGGGTGGGTGGGTGTCAATGTTGGGATTCCTGTCTGTTTAGAAAAAAAAAAAAGAAAAAAAAAATTATAAAAAAAATACAAACAAATATATGATTGTTTAGGATAGTATAGTATGTGTGTAGGTTAGTATGTGTTGTCCTGCATGTGTCCTGTCTCATAATGGTGGGTGGGGGGTTGATGTTTAGATCGATTTGTTATATGTGTAGGGTAAGTTTAGATTAGGTTAGTTAGGGACAGTTGTGGGTAAGGAGTAGTCAGGTTAGATTAGTGTAGGTATGACTTTTCCCTTAGTTGCCTCTGGTGTGAATACATATGAATAAATATATAGTTAACCCTTTGCATTATGTGTTAACTGCTACTTGATCATGGCCTTGACATCAGTGTAGGTGATTGTTTTTCTATGACATTTGTGTCCTATGCTACACATTGAAGAAAATAGAGGTTTAAAATGGCAGCTACCCCTGTGCTAACTTGGTAAGTATCCACCATTTGATAGAACCACCATTTGTAGTTTACATGGATCACCAAGGAATTGTGTTGATGAGTATGTTTTCTACATCACAAAGTGTGCTTCCAGACTTGGTATTGTGGGTAATTTATTAGGTCGGACTGCAGTGTGATGTTCAGGGACATCTTTGTAGATGAGGTGTTGTTAACACTCTTGTCTTGTTGTCTTCATTGCTGACATAGATCATGTGTGCAAAAATTCAGCATTACTTCCCTTCATGGAAGTATACTCAGAAAGGGTGATTGATGCTATGTTTAGTTGTGTTTGCTTAGATTATACTGCATAATTTCATGTTTTAGTATTGCATGGTGCCCACATTTATCAGCCACCATTAGTTGACTTTGATTGCTATTGATGGAGCATTATTCTGTCCAACACAGCATGATTGTGTGTGGTTTCCCCCTTCATCAGTTATTCTCCTCAGGATGGTCAGGCTATGATGCAATCCTGGCCACTGCACAGATGTCTCAGACTACATGATGTCAGGACAGTTGTATTGACAAGCTACATGGTTGTCACACAGGCACTTTAGAGTTATCTACTGCACAGTTGATGTGTCAAATAACACAGAGACATATTAGTTGGGCAAGTGCTATTTATTGATAGGTGCTGTAGTGCAAAATGTACATTGTCCAAGTTTGCTGAGTCCGTTCTAGTGCATTCTTACATGGTGATCCTTCAGAAGGGTTGTGGATGATGCTCCTGACATGCTGGGGTGATGTTACAGACAGTGCAGAGGGACAGGATTTGCCGATTAGTAGGAGAGAGACATTCACTGGCAATGCTGACAAGTCATACAGTGGTTAGCAGAACAGTCATTGAGTATAGTTGTACTGAGACTGGCAATTGACAAAACGTAGGACCTTGGTCAAAGTAGGCCATGGTGCAGGGACTAGTGCTTCCGGGTACTCTTCCGTGTGAATGTGATCTGTTCCATGTCTTCTTCTTCTGATGTGTGTGTTGCCTGCTTTGTCCTTGTTGTTGTTGGTTGTGAAGGGGCAACACACACCTCAGTGTTAGAAGACGTGGAGTCAGACATCCAGGTGGCTGCTCCCTGTGAAGTTCTTAAGGGCAGTACTGAAGCAAGGAGGGCCGGCTGTTTTTTGAGAATAGCAGCTACATCACAATGGTAGGCAGCCAGGTCGGCCCTGAGGGAGTCATGATTGCATTCGTGCATGCAGTGGAAAGTTTGGGGTGCGAGGTGTTGTGGCAACTCCCTTACTGCAGTGGTGAATTCCTTTATAGTTTCTTGTAGTCCTTGCAGTATGGATGTTAGGGCTTGCATAGCTGCTGCCTGATCTGCAGATGACATCATGCACGAGCGCACCCCCTCAAGGCTGGCTGACATAGTTTGCATTCCCACCCGCACCTCCTTGGCCAGCTCCCGCTGTACTCCAACTACAGTTCTTTCAAAGCTGGAGCCAGCGTCGTCAGAGTCCTCAGCTGTATTGGAGCTGGCAGGTCTTGCAATTGGGGTGGTGGGTGGTTCTTCTGTGATGGCTGCTTGTTCTGTGCTCCTCCTTGTGACTGAAGGTGGGGTCTGGAGGGTTTCAAGGACCTTTTGGATGGTCTCCTGGGGAATGTTTATGGGCTTGTCATCCATGTCATCAGGGAAATCAGGGACAGGCATATCGGCAGGAGATCCATGTTCCTCTGCAATGAAACAGGGTACAATTAGTGTGTCTGTGTTGTGACAATTTTTACGTAACATGCCAGCCTTTTGATGAATTCACTTTGTGATCTTGTTTGGTATTGGTATCTGCTGTCCTTCATATGGGCATTGTTATAGGCCTATGGCCCACCTGTGTGACACATGTATGATATAGAGTTATCTGACTTGTCTGCCTAATCGCCTCTAGGTGTTGCTTTGTACCAAATAGGGAATAGCCATCTTTTTGTCCTACTCGACCCTCCGTGTATATCTATTCTTATGGTGAGACCTTTCACTGGCTGTGGGTGTTGTGATTGCCCTGGCAGCACACTTGCCTCTCAGGACCTAACCCAATCCCTGATTGTTCACATTGACTTAATTGTAATTGACATGTGGCATATCCTATGCATGGCAATGTTATGATGTGATATGGATGTAGACATTGTTAATGTGTCCAGCTGATGTTGGGTAATGTGTGTTTAATTGGATTGCCCTGTTTATCGTATCAATGTCCTATATGGTCCTCTGACTGTGCAGGTGTATTTCAGTGACCAGTTGCATGTGTCCCCTCCTCAATGCTGTTGTCTGAGCAGTATGACATTTGTGATGTTGCCTTGTTAGCCAGGCACGTGAAGGACCCTGACATATGCAGCATGTGTGTGTCCTTAGTGCTGTGTGGCTCCTATTGCTGTTTACTTTGGCTGATGTATGTGACAACTATGGGCATTGACATATGAGTGTACTGGGGCCTTTGTCTTGTTTCAGGAGATTGTTGCAGATGTCATCCTCACCCCCTAATTTAGGTATGTATGTTCCATGGGGAGGTT
The DNA here is from genome assembly GCF_031143425.1 of Pleurodeles waltl. Lineage (NCBI taxonomy): Eukaryota > Metazoa > Chordata > Amphibia > Caudata > Salamandridae > Pleurodeles > Pleurodeles waltl. The sequence goes on along the minus strand of NC_090439.1, from coordinate 922,685,584 downwards.
ACTGCCATTGGCTACTTGAGCTGCACAGAGATCAGAGGTGTTAGTGTCAACTGTTGTCGCAGTTACATTGCAGTTGTTGTTTTGGCTACTGGATTACTGATAGGGCCCTAGTTGATGTAGAAGATATTTTGGCTGACGAGTGCCAGGATGTAAGTTTGACGTAGTGGCCTTCCCTCTTGTCGAGGCTTTCCCTTAGCTCAATTGTTGTCATGACAGGATGCCCCCATGGGACTGTTGTTGGTGTTGTGTAATGTTGTGCCCCAGCTTCTGTATGTGCAGGGCATGCCCCCCTGCGGTGCCCCTTTACCCATACCACTCCATGTATATGCTGACTTACATGCAATGTGTAGTGGTATTTCCCCCCCTGCTTACAGTCAACATTATTGCATTATAATTCCCCATGTGACTTACCCTGCATGTGCGTTGTCTCGTGGTAGTCTGCGCTGTCCTGTCCTTGAATCCCTGTGACGATCTCCTCAGGGATGACGGCTGCGACCATCTCCTCCATGTGGTCCAGGGCCTCCTGGTGTGCTGGACTCCCCCCTCCAGTCTGCAGTGCTGCCTTCCTGTTCCTGGCCATTTTTTCCTTTGTCCTACATTTGCAGTCATGCCAGCGTTTCTTACACTCGGTGACTGTTCTGCGTACTTCAGCCACACTGTTGATCTTGTCAACAATTTGTTGCCATATGGCCTCTCTCCTACTGATTGGCAACTTAGAGGTGATGAACAGTTGGTGCTGGTGTTCCGTCACCTCTATAACCAGGATTTCCTGCTCCTCTGCACTGAAGCGACACTTTCTTTTTTTTCTATATATATCCTGGTTCCTGTATGGATCATCCTGGCTGGTTCCTGGTCTACTGTCATCTTCCTGGGGTCTGTAGTGGCATCTGGGATCCATTTTGGCTCTCCTCTGCTGAAAGGGCAGTGTTCGCGGGTATTTTTGACGTTATTGTGTAACAAAAAACTGCGCTTTCCGGTTTGCGCTGTCGTAAATCGACCCACAGTCATTTACGTCGCGTTAACGTCGTTTTCCTTTACGACTTGAGGCCGCGATGTGCGTAAAAAAAAATGACTCCCACCTGTTGGTTGCACCGCCGTGCGTCAAAATATAAATTTGACGCCTGCACAGCGCATCGAAATGGCGTTAGCCGGCGGTAAAATTTTTGACGCAAAACTGCAGCGGTGCAGCTTTGCGTCAAAAAGTATAAATATGGCCCTAAGTGCAGTAACCATGCCAATCAGGAATGTACAAAAATGCTGGAAAGCCTAAACAGAGATCTATTTCAGTTTTCAATCTCTTCGTCTTATGCCTCTTCCTCAAGGAAAAGCCCCTGTATTCTTTTATACTGATCTTATTCAGGTGAGCGAAATACAATTGTTCCCTTATACTAAGGCCCTTATTTATACTTTTTGGTGCAAAACTGCACTAACGCAGTTTTGCACCAAAAACTTTTGCACCGGCTTGCACCATGTTTTAGCACCAGCTGGGCACCATATTTATGGAATGGTGCAAGCTGGTGCAAAGGGTAGGCTAGCGTAAATAAAAAAGGACGTTAGGCAGGTTAGAGTAAAAATAAATGACTCTAACTAGATTAGCGTCATTTTTTTATGCTAAGGGGCATATTTATACACTTCACTGCATTAGCGTCACTTTTCTTTACTCTAATTCGGTGCAAAACTAACTCCATATTTATACTTTGGTGCTAGACCCGTTTAGCGCCAAATTTATGGAGTTAAGGGGCCAGATGTACGAAACAAAAAAATTGCGAGTCGCATTTTGCGAGTCAATGCGACTCGCAAAATGCGACTCGCAAATTGGTATGCCAGGAAAGAAACCGGTCCGATTTAGCGACTCGCATCCGGACTCGCAACGCTGTGTGCGAGTCCGCAGATTGCGAGGTCGCTGTTTGCGAGTGTGCAAAAAACAAACTCGCAATTAGCGAGTTGGTGTCGCAAATTGCGAGTTCCCTCAAAATTGCTTGCAGGTGCAGCAGAACACTCCAGAAAGCACACCAAAACACTCTGGAAACACTTCCTGGCACATGATGATGACATCACAGCCAGGAAGTTAACAAATACACCTGGGAGGAGGCTGGACCACACCCTTTTACAGTCTGCACACTGAGCTAGCTGCAGCAGCCATGGAGGGAACCCCCCGAAAAAGGAAAATTAAATTCTCAGAGAGGGAGCTTGAGGTGCTGACCGAAGAATGTTGTCAGCACCATGATGAGCTCTTTGGGAGAGCTGCCCTCACTGTTCCAGAGGCCCCCAAAAGAAAAATCTGGCAGGAAATGCAGGAGAAAATCAATGCCCTGGGGGTGAGCCACAGGACAATTGAGGACATAAGGAAGAGGTGGTATGACCTCCGCTCCCGGACCAAGGAGAGGGTGGCAGAAAGGCTCCGGGAGATGAGAGGCACTGGAGGGGGACCATCATCTGTGCCACCACCCACACCCCTTGAAGACAGGATTGAGCAAACCTTTGAGCCGGAGGCAGTGTGTGGATTTGGGGACCTGGACACTTCAGAGCCCAGCACATCAACCGGTGAGTACCATGTGATAAGCCTGTACCCCTATCAATGTCATACCCCACCCACCATGTACACATGTGCATGCACAACCAAATTAGCTCCATTTCAGGGTAGAAAAAGCTAGAATGATGCATTATGGGAAATGTAGTCCAATAGGCAGTGCATAGGCAAATGTTTATTAGGAATTGTGCAACAGATACTAGACACTGACAGTGTGTTCCCCATGTCCCACAGGTCTCCAGCAAGACACCCCCTACACCCCAAGCACCCAGGCCCAGGAGGACACCCCAGGACCCTCCAGCACCCCCACATGCACAGTCAGCAGCATTCCTGCAGTTGTAACGCCTGCTGCAACAGCAACGCCAGGAGCTGCCCCAGCAACAGCCAGGGAGGATACAGGTGCGAGGACAGGGCAGCCACCACTGCGCAGGCGTCGCAGGGCAAGAGCGTCTGATATCCGGAATCATCCTCCAACCAGCAGTGAGGCACATCTGCTGCGGGGTCAGCGCCTGCAAAACACAACATTGGGCAGGATCAGTGGGGTGCTGCACCGCATTGAAAGACAAAACCAGGCAAGCATGCAGCACCTCAACAGGCGGATGGACCTGATGTGCCAGAACACTGGGGACATTGCCTCTGCCATCAGGGAACTGGCGGCCGGACTGCTGGGTCAGGCAGAGGCTGGGCGGCGCAGGGATAGGCAGATTATGTTAAGACTGGACAGGATGGCCACATCAATCGGCAGGCTAGCCATCAACACAACAGGCCTGTCGAGGAGGACAGTTGGCCTGCAAATTGAGATGGGCCATTTTGCTGGGGATGTTGCCAGGGGCCTGGGACGTCTCACACATATCATTGAACTAATGGAGACACGTGAGATGTCGAGGGCCACCGGGGAAACACCCCAAGATAGTGAAGAGGGCTCCACAGTGAGCAGTGTATCTGCCACTGACAGTAGGGTGCTAAGGAGTGGGAGGCAGAGCACCATAGATGCGGCTGGGACCAGCCAGGCTGGCAGGAGGGGCAGGAGAAGTTAGCCAACAGCCCGGACAAACAAATGTGGCACATGGCTTTAATGTGCCACATGAGTGGTTGGCATTTCCCTGCCCATGGACAATTGAATCATGTATATAGTTCATCCATTACATTATTAAAACTATTATTTCTCTTCCACTTAACAAAAGGAGTGTCTGGTTAGTGGGTGAGTATGGTGGGAGTTTACACGTACCGTCCAAAATATTGCGTTGCGATGTGTTCCCGTCTCAGTCTGCCTTGATTAGCTAGACTCCTATCCCCATGATGGCGGTGTGGTTGTTCTTGCTCTTCCTCATCAGGATCTGGGTCTGCAGGGGTGAGAGGTAGCCCACGTCTGGTGGCTATGTTGTGAGGATGGCGCATGCGACCACAATTTTGAAGGCGGTAATGGGGGTGTATTGGAGGGCGCCTCCGCTGCGGTGGAGGCATCGGAATCTTGCCTTCAGGAGTCCGAAGGTGCGCTCGATCAGGTTCCTGGTCCTCTTATGCGCACTGTTGTATTGCCTCTCTGATTCATTGCTGGGTGTTAAAAATTGAGTCATGATCCATGGCCTTAGAGCATATGCACTGTCACCTGTTGGGCACAAAAGTACACTGTTAGTAAGTCCAGATAGTCGTGCACAGTGACCTGTGTGTGTGTCTGCAAGGTGTATGCAGCTCTACCTAGGAGGTATCCGTCTCCAAACTCCCCACGTTCCAGGCGTTGATGGATCCCACTATGTCTAAAAATGTAGGAGTCATGGGTACTGCCTGGAAACTTAGCTACGATGTCCGTGATGACGTAATGGGCATCACAAACAACCTGTATGTTGAGTGAGTGGGTACACTTTCTGTTGCGAGAAATATGTTCCAGATTAGCGGGGGGGCATATTTGAATGTGTGTCCCATCTACACATCCAATGACCTGGGGGAAGTGGGCAATGCGGTAAAAGTCCAGCTTCGTGCTGTTAATTTCTGCCTCATTCCTTGGTAAGTATATGAACTGAGACCTGTGCGCTACTAAGGCATCTAGGAATGCCCTGAGGAACCTTGACACTGCACTTTGGGATACCCCACCTGCCACGGCAATGACCCCCTGATAGCTCCCTGATGCCAAGAGGTGCAGTGCGCATAGTACTTGCACATGCGTAGGGATGGCGCAGCCACGCAGGGTCTTGTGTTCTAGCTGTGGTTTTAGTAAATCTATTAATTCTAGAATGGCAGCGCTTCTAAGGCGGTATTTAGCATAGATCTCCTCTTCAGTTTGCTGGAAAAGGGTCTGCCTTGTTCTATATATCTTCTCCTGTCTGTGGCCCCTCCTCCTCCTCTGCTGGGCTGCGTAGACTCTCCTCCTCACTGCTATCAGGTATATGTCCGCCATCTTGAGTGACCCAGATGCCTTCTGGGTCTCCTTTTATACTTTGGTAATGGTTACCACCTGCTCTGAGTTAGTGGTAAATGCGACTTGCACACTGGGTTTTTTGCGACTAGTCGCAATTTGCGAGTTGCAATTGAATAAGCTTTGCGAGTCGCAAATTGTGACACGCACATTGCGGGTCGCAAAAGGGGGTCGCAACGGGTGCGACTCGCAAACGGGGCACATCGCTTTTTGCGAGTCGGAAATGGGCTTTTTGCATCCCATTTCCGATTTTGCACTGTCGCAAATTGCGATTCTGCCCGTTTGCGAGTCGCAAACCTTTGCTACATCTGGCCCAAAGTCCTTTTTTGGAAGTGGAATGAGATGCAAGGTAGGCATTCCCGTGCAAAAAATGACTCTATGGCCTTAACTCCATATTTATACTCCCATGCAAAAATGGTGTAAGGGAGGGAGGAGAGTTCAAAAAATGGGGCAAAGCTTGCTTTGCCCCATTTTTTAAAGCCTGGGTCAGGGCAGGCGTTAGGGGACCTGTGGACCTATTTCCATGGTGGAACACCATGGAATAAGCCCACTGGTGCCCTCCCCAGTCCCCAGGGGCACCCCCACCCACACCAGAGGGACTGCGGAGGATGGGGGACCCCATTCCAGGTAAGTGCAGGTAAGTACAGGTAAGATTGCATTTAATTTTTGAAAGTGCCAAAGGGGGCCCTGAAATGGGCCCCATACATGGCACAGGGTGCAATGGCCATACCCAGGGGACCCATGTCCTCTGTGCTGGCCATTGGGGTGGTGGGCGTGACTCCTGCTTTTTCTAAAGCAGGAGTCATGTGGCATGGTACGTGTAGCACCATAAAATTACGCTAATCTGGTTAGAGTAATTTTATTTTTACTCTAACCTGCCAAAGTCATTTTTTGGTGCTAAACCCTCTTCTTCTATACTACCAGCCCCACCCGACTAAAGTCATTTTTTAAAACTCTAGCCTACCCTTTGCACCGCCTTGCACCATTCCATAAATATGGTGCCCGGCTGGTGCATAGAAATGGTGCAAGCCGGTGCTAAACTTTTTGGTGCAAAATTGAGTTAGTGCAGTTTTGCAGCAAAAAGTATAAATAAGGGCCAATATTTTGTAAGTTTGCGCCACTTTTGTATCAAAAAATGACGTTAATGCAGCGCAAAAAAAGTATAAATCAGGGCCTTGGTGCTAGATGCGTCTAGCACCAAAGTATAAATATGGAGTTAGTTTTGCACCGAATTAGAGTAAAAAAAAAGGATGCTAATTCGGTGCAAACAGAGTATAAATATGCCCCTAATTTTCCTCATTTTCTTTACCCATCCCCGAATGGAGACTTCCAGTAACTAGTAATAATAGACTGAGCTACCAGAATAGAAATATAAATACATTTGGGCGGTCAGTCTGACCGCGCCGCCCGCCATGCGGTCACCACCATTTGGCCGCTCCGCGGTCAAAAGACCGCGGAGGCCATTCTGGCTTTCCCGCTGGGCCGGCGGGCACCCGCCAAAGGAGCGCCCGCCGGCCCAGCGGGAAAGGCCCTGCAACACAGAGGCCGGCTCCGAATGGAGCCTGCGGTGTTGCAGGGGTGCGACGGGTGCAGTTGCACCCGTCGCGATTTTCACTGTCTGCTATGCAGACAGTGGAAATCATACTGGGGCCCTGTTAGGGGGCCCCTGCACTGCCCATGCCAGTGGCATGGGCAGTGCAGGGGCCCCCAGGGGCCCCACAACACCCGTTCCCGCCATCCTGTTCCTGGCGGTAAAAACTGCCAGAAACAGGATGGCGGGAAGGGGGTCGGAATCCCCATGGCGGCGCTGCTTGCAGCGCCGCCATGGAGGTTCAGCCCTGCCAGGGGTTTTCCGGCGGGAAACCGCCGGATCCCCTTTTCTGACCGCGGCTTTACCGCCGCGGTCAGAATGGGCACTGAAGCACCGCCAGCCTGTTGGCGGTGCTTCCGTTGCCCGTGGCCCTGGCGGTTTAGAACCGCCAGGGTCAGAATGAGGCCCTTGGTGTCTTGTTCCTCAGTCTGTGAAGGAAGGGTGAGGCTGAATAGAATGGTACTAGGTGCAGGTTGACCTCATAGCCCAGCTTGAGTGAGAGGTGTTCAAAGATCTGCAGCCAACAATTGGAAATGACTTTACGGGTCATAAAAATATGCCCCCAGTCTCCCACACCTTTGCATTTAGGACATGCTCTTGTAGCTGTATGGAACATTCTATTTAGCCTCTCTGGGGTAAAACAGTGCACTCAGGTATTACAAAACATAATTCTATGAAAATTAGCCTCCCGCAGCAACGTTAAACTGTACTCAAAGTACTTTGACCAACACTCAACATTGATCTCATTCTGAGTACATTCCAAACATTCATTTCATATTCTGGGGAGAGGAAGGGCAAGGGAATTGTCTGGACGAATCTCTTTATGAAAGAAACTCAGAGAGTCATTCACATTCGCCAGCCAGAAAACTTTCCCAGCCAGCCCCAACAAGTAATAAGCATCATATAGTGAGAGACTGCTATAGGAAGCAATTCATGTCAAAATTACAGTTCCCTATATAGGACACCTCCTGGAATGCATAGCGTGTTGCATAGCGTGTTGCAAAATGAATATGACATACACTAGAATTAATGTACTATGTTTCAAAATAAATATGATACCTGGCAGAGTGAATCTGACTTAGTGATTATTATGAATAACTCACACTCAGAATTTAATAAGAGATAACCTGAAATATATATTAATCATAATGAAATAAATATGGGCCGCACTGTAAATAATAAAGCAATCACTGAAACACATACAATATTTGTAGGAGGCTGGCCTGGCTTGTAGTGGGTACCAAGGGGTACTTACACTCTGTACCAGGTCCAGTTATCCCTTATTAGTGTAGAAGAGGTGTTTCTAGCAGCTTAGGCAGATAGCAGGTAGCTATAGCAGAGCAGCTTAGGCTGAACTAGGAGACTTGCAAAGCTCCTATTATACCACTGGTGTCATATGCACAATATCATAAGAAAACACAATACACAGATATGCTAAAAATGAAGGTACTTTGGGCCATATTTTTTATACTTTTCAACGCAAAACTGCGCCGCCGCAGTTTTGCGTCAAAAAATGTACCGCTGGGTAACGCCATTTCGTAGCGCCGTGCGGGTGTCAAATTTATACTTTGACGCACGGCGGCGCAATCAACAGGTGGGAGTCATTATTTTTGACGCACACTGCGGCGTCAAGTCGTAAAGGAAAACGACGTTAACGTGGCGGAAATGACTCTGGGTCGATTTATGACACCGCAACCCGGATATGCGCCGTCGTTTGATGCAATAGCGTAAAAAAAAAACGCGAACACTGCAAGTGCACCAGAGGAGAGCCAAAATGGATCCCAGATGCCACTACAGAGCCCAGGAAGATGACAGCAGACCAGGAACCAGCCAGGACGATCCATACAAGAACCAGGACATTTATAGAAAGAAAAGAAAGTGTTGCTTCAGTGCAGAGGAGCAGGAAATCCTGGTTAAAGAGGTGAAGGAACACCAGCACCAACTGTTTATCACCTCAAAGTTGCCAATCAGTAGGAGAGAGGTCATATGGCAACAAATTGTTGACAAGATTAACAGTGTGGCTGAAGTACGCAGGACAGTCACCGAGTGTAAGAAACGCTGGCATGACTGCAAACGCAGGACAAAGGAAAAAATGGCCAGGAACAGGAAGGCAGCACTGCAGACTGAAGGTGGGAGTCCAGCACACCAGAAGGCCCTGGACCACATGGAGGAGATGGTTGCAGCCGTCATCCCTGAGGAGATTGTCACAGGGATTCAAAGACAGGACAGCGCAGACTACCAGGAGACAACACACATGCAGGGTAAGTCGCATGGGGAATTAAAATACAATAATGTTGACTGTAAGCAGGGGGGAAATTCCTACTAAACATTGCATGTAAGTCATCATATACATGGAGTGGCATGGGTAAAGGGGTACTGCAGGGTGGCATGGCCTGCACAAACAGAAGCTGGGGCACAACATTACACTACACCAACAACAGTCCTTTGGGGGCATGCTGTCATGCCAACAATGGAGCAAAGGGAAAGCCTCGACAGGAGGGAAGGCCACTACGTCAAACTTACATCCTGGCACTCGTCAGCCAACATATCTCCTACAGTAACTAGGGCCCTATTAGCAATCCTCTATCCAAAACGAAAACTGCAATGTAACTGCCACAACAGTTGACACTACCACCTCTGATCTGTGTGCAGCTATAGTAGCCAATGGCAGTAACCTCCCCATGGAACATACATACCTAAATTAGGGGGTGAGGATGACATCTGAAACAATCTCCTGAAACAAGACAAAGGCCCCAGTACACACAAATGTCAATGCCCATAGGTGTCACAAACAACAACCAATGTAAACAACAATAGGAGTGACACAGCACTAAGGACACACCCATGCTGCATGTGTCAGGGTCCTTCCCGTGCCTGGCAAACAAGGCAACATCACAAAAGTCATACTGCTCAGACAACAGCATTGAGGAGGGGACACATGGAACTGGTCACTGAAATACACCTGCATAGTCAGAGGGGGAAATAGGACACTGATACGACTATCAGGGCAATCCAATGTAACACACATTACCCAACATCAGCAGGACACATTAACAATATCAATATCCATATCAGATCATAACATTGCCATGCATAGGATATGCTACATGTCAATTACAATTAAGTCAATGTGAACAATCAGGGATTGGGTTAGGTCCTGAGAGTCAAGTGTGCTGCCAGGACCATCGGAACACCCACAGCCAGTGAAAGGTCTCACCATGAGAATGGATATACACGGAGGGTCGAGTAGGACAAAAAGGTGGCTATTCTTTATTTGGCATAAAGCAACACCTAGAGGCGATGAGGCTGACAAGTCTGATAACTCAATAACATACATGTGACACAGGTGAGCCATAGGCCTATAACAATGCCCATCTGAAGGACAGCAGATATCAATACAAAACAAGATCACAAAGTGAATTCATCAAAAGGCAGGCACGTCACGTCAAAATTGTCACAACACAGACACACTAATTGTACCCTGTTTCATTGCAGAGGAAGATGGATCACCTGCCGATATGCCTGTCCCAGATTTCCCTGATGACATGGATGACGAGCCCATAAACATTCCCCAGGAGACCATCCAAAAGGTCCTTGAAACCCTCCAGACCCTACCTTCAGTCACAAGGAGGAGCGCAGAACAAGCAGCCAGCGCATAGGAACCACCCACCACCCCAATTGCAAGACCTGCCAGCTCCAATACAGCTGAGGACTCTGACGACACTGGCACCAGCTTTGAAAGAACTGTAGTTGGAGTACAGCAGGAGCTGGCCAAGGAGGTGCAGTGGGGATGCAAACTATGGCAGCCAGCCTTGAGGAGGTGCGTTCGTGCATGATGTCATCTGCAGATCAGGCAGCAGCTATGCAAGCCCTAACATCCATACTGCAAGGACTACAAGAAACTGTCAAGGAATTCAGCACTGCAATAAGGGAGTTGCCACAACACCTCGCACCCCAAGCCTTCCACTGCATGCACAAATGCAATCATGACTCCCTCAGGGCCGACCTGGCTGCCTACCATCGTGATGTGACTGCTATTCTCAAGAACCAGCAGACCCTCCTTGCTGCAGTACTGCCCTTAAGACCTTCACAGGGAGCAGCGACCGGGATGTCTGACTCCACGTCTTCTAACACTGAGGTGTGTGTTGCCCCTTCACAACCAACAACAACAAGGACGAAGCAGGCAACACACACATCAGAAGAAGAAGACATGGAACAGATCACATTCACACGGAAGAGTACCCGGAAGCACTAGTCCCTGCACCATGGCCTACTTTGACCAAGGTCCTACGTTTTGTCAAATGCCAGTCTTACAACAACTATACTCAATGACTGTTCTGCTAACCACTGTATAACTTGTCAGCATGTGCCAGTGAATGTCTCTCTCCTACTAATCGGCAAATCCTGTCCCTCTGCACTGTCTGTACCATCACCCCAGCATGTCAGGAGCATTATCCACACCCCTTCTGTAGGATCACCATGTAAGATTGCACTAGAACGGACTCAGCAAACATGGACAATGTACATATTGCACTACAGCACCTATCAATAAATTGCACTTGCACACCAAATATGTCTCTGTGTAATTTGTCACATCAACTGTGCAGTAGATAACACAAATGTGCCTGTCTGACAACCATGTAGCTTGTCAATACAACTGTCCTGACATCATGTAGTCAGATACATCTGTGCAGTGGCCAGGATTGCATCATAGCCTGCCCATCCTGAGGAGAATAACTGATGAAGGGAGAAACCACACACAATCATGCTGTGTTGTACAGAATAATGCTTCATCAAGAGAAATCAAAGTCAACTAATAGTGGCTGATAAATGTTGTCACCATGCAGTACTAACACATTGAACTATGCAGTCTAATCTAAGCAAACACTACAAAACACAGCATCAATCAACCTTTCTGAGTAAACATCCAAATAGGTAATCATGCTGAATTTTAGCACAAATGATCAATGTCAGTTATGAAGACAAGAAGACAAGAGTGTTAACAAGACCTCATCTTCAAAGATGTCCCTGAACATCACACTGCAGTCCGACCTAAAAATGTCCCCACAATACCAAGTCTGGAAGCACACTTTGTGACGTAGAAAACATACTCATCGAAACAAATCCTTTGTGATCCATGTCAACTCCGATTGGTGGTTCTAACAAATGGTGGATACTTACCAAGGTAGCACAGGGGCAGGTGCCATTTTACACCTCAGTTTGTTTTTGTTTGTAGCATAGGACACAAATGTCATAGAACAACAATCATCTACACTGATGGCAAGGCCATGATCAAGTAGCAGTTAACACATAATGCAAAGGGTTATCTATATATTTATTCATAACTAATCATACCAGAGGCAACTAAGGGAAAAGTCATACCTACACTAATCTAACCTGACTACTCATTACCCACAACTGTCCCTAACTAACCTAAGCTAAACTTACTCTTCACATATAACGAATCGATCTAAACATCAACCCCCCACCCACCATTATGAGACAGGACACATGCAGGACAACACATACTAACCTACACACATACTATACTATCCTAAACAATCATATATATATATATTTTTTTAGAATTTTTATTTTTATTTTAAACACACAGGAACACCAACATTGACCCCCACCCACCCACACACTTAATAAGGAAAAGAAGAAAGAATCAGGAACCCCCACCCTCCTCCCTAACACTAACTAAGCTAACAACCTATACTAACCTAACACCAATCCCCCAAGCCCACTAATCATGATAACAAGGAAAGAGGAGGGAGGGGAGGGAATTATGGGGGTGATTCTGACTATGGCGGACGGCGGAGGCCGTCCGCCATAGTACCGCCGCCAAATGACCGCACCGCGGTCAAAAGACCGCGGCGGCCATTCAGACATTTCCTCTGTGCCGGCGGGCGCTCTCCAAAAGAGCGCCCGCCGGCCCAGAGGAAATGCCCCTGCAACGAGGACGCCGGCTCAGAATTGAGCCGGCGTAGTTGCAGGGGTGCGACGGGTGCAGTTGCACCCGTCGCGTATTTCAGTGTCTGCAAGGCAGACACTGAAATACTTTGCGGGGCCCTCTTACGGGGGCCCCTGCCGTGCCCATGCCATTGGCATGGGCACGGCAGGGGCCCCCAGGGGCCCGCGGCACCCCCTACCGCCATCCTGTTCATGGCGGGTTTCCCGCCATGAACAGGATGGCGGTAGGGGCTGTCAGAATCCTCATGGCGGCGGAGCGCGCTCCGCCGCCATGAAGGATTCCCCCGAGCAGCGGTAAGTCGGCGGGAGCCCGCCGACTTGCTGCTTCTGACCGCGGCTGAACCGCCGCGGTCAGAATGCTCGTAGGAGCACCGCCAGCCTGTTGGCGGTGCTCCCGTGGTCGGTGGCCCTGGCGGCCACCGGCCGCCAGGGTCAGAATGACCCCCTATGTCCATTGAATATATCAGTCCTAGAGGTTGGCCCTCCGGAGGGTCCACCTGATAGACCTGACCCGCTTCTTGATGTAGGCCACATCCTGACTAAGATTGTCCACCTTCCTTTTAAATTTGTCCATTTTGCGTTCCAAAGCCAGGAATGCCGCAGGGTCGATTGGAGGTGCTGCTGCTGTTTGGGTCCCAGCAGAGGTGTTCTGTGTGCGTGTTGAGCCTAGCCCACTGGACTGTCCTGCAGCTGTCACACTGCTGGGGCCTGGGTGTGCTGCAGAGGCAGGGACAACTGTCCCCGCTGTGGCTGGGGCCACTTGGGGAGAACCGGTGGTTGTGGTGGTGGTGGTTGTAGTGGGAAACCTTGGGCCACCCTGTGGTGAAGCCCACCATGCTCCGGAGGCCCGATCCGACTGGTATTTACGGGCCATCCGTCGGAACCCCGACTGCACCTGCAGGATGTGTCGGTACCTCATGGCCCGCCTCTCAAATTCATGCCTCTGTGCGGCACTCATGTTTGCAGCTGTGAAGACAAAGGGCAACTATTTACCATAGGAACTGCATTGTGTGGAATAGCACAAGTGGTCTATCTGACAATACATTTACTGTACTTGTAACAGCTCATATCACCATACAGATCATTGAAAGTCACAGAGGAAGTACATGGAAAGCCTGCCTACAAAGGTCATCTCACACATAGCACATACAATAATCTACATGATGGGTAACAACTGGCAATAACTTGTCATCAAAGTACTTACAGTTGCAGCTAACAATCATGCTGCACCTCCTCCACCTATTGCCTGGACTACATATACAATCACAAACTTCAAGGTCTGCAATTTGTAATGGGATTTGCTAGTATAGAACTCATGTGCCATAACTGAGTGTGTACACTAGGTTCAAAACCATATTTCATATAATCATAAGTATGTGTAACATACTGGTTGCTTCAGTCCTAGGTACCCTATTCACAAACCCATGCCTGCCTTTGAGGGGGGGGGGGAACAACCAACAATCCCAAAATAGATGCACACCCAGGAGTGTATAGAAAGCTCAACATGTTTTTGCCTCCACACACACACCACCAGTAAGGGCTATCAACTAATTGGAGTCAGCTAAACCTTGTCCTATCCAAGGTCCACACATGTCAAAATGTACTGACCTAGGGCAACATCACATACTTCCAGTGAGGCATAATTTCCAACAGACACAGAGGAGCAAGAACACCCATGATCATGAATAGCATGCACACCTAGGCTGTTGCACTCTAGTCCCACACACTTCTAGTACAACTTGTGGAAGTACATGCTCCCGGAAGATCCAACCTACAGTGTACTCATGTACTCAGTACATCGGTTAATAGGGAAGCAGCAGTTTTCAGACAAGCCATTTGCAGAAGCTATCTGGAAGAATGTCAGTCTGACATGCAGACTCAGTCCGAGACGAGTCCCAGTGCAACTCTTATTGTAACTAGTGTATTCCACATGACTCACCCCAGTTCCCATAGCGGGCCCTGCAGGAATGGCCTACACACCCAAGATCAGACAAATGGATAAGCATTGGTCAACTCAAAATAAAGTGATAACTGAAATCCCACTAATGGAACAAGACTAATGATTGGGCAGCGCATCACACCTTGCAATGTGTTCAACACACAGTAGTCCATCACACATCACCAGCAAACACAAAACATACCACACATGTCAACACTCACTGTAGGTGTCGGGGTCCTCAAAACGAGCCACCTCTCCCACTGTGTAAGGTGCAGGTCCACCTGTAAAGCATGGAAGGAAGAATATGCTCAGAATCCGTGCACTGACAAACAATTTCAAATACAAATACATTGTGATAATCTGACATGAGTAATGAAACACTTTCAGACATGCTCTTCCTCATGGAATAATTCCTGTGCAACATTTACATAGGATGGGTCTCCTGCTAGAGTTACACACACTTCTACACACATGCAGTGGCCCTGACTGTCACGTGGTGGCAAACATGCACCTCCATTAGTGTGCAGCAACAATATAGGTGTGTATTCATGTCATCATGTGCATCCAAGAGAGACATCCAAAAGCTGGTTACTTGAGGACTGCATGACCTGTCAAACAGCCTATGTGGTCATGACACATTTGTGACAGTTAGGTACATGGTACAGAGGGCCAGGTACTTTGGAAATACCTCATGTTGTTACAGTTTCATAAATTGATGTGTCCAAACAATGGTGATTGGCACCAAACATAGATGTTTGTACCCTAGTCCATACCTTTGGACTGCCATCCCTAATCGGATTTTGGCACAAGTGACAATAAATACCTGTCTAATATGTTAGCTGAGGGCACCTGAGTCCTTTACAAATATGGTTCATGTTCAGATCTGGCATCTATCAATAAAATGTGAAGGTGCACATTTATCCCGAACAGGCATGGCACTTCCGTGAACACTTTCCCTACACACTAACCAGACACACATGAGACATACGTCTGGGCCACATTGGTATCATCAATTGACGTGAAGGCAGCACTCATTATCAGCATCATGTAGGGTTTCAAATGTCAGTCTAGCTATAGCGTCAACATATGTAGGTATGATGTTACTACATCCATACTTCACTGGCAATTGTGACCTGTAGAGTCCTGATGCGTCATTAATGTGTCGCTTGTCTGACACAAAGGCGGCACTACATTACATTCTGCTACAAGCAACCTGTATGTGTGGAAAACATGAGCTGCCTGACTGCTAGCATTTGTCATCCTTCACATAGTGCATCAATTACCCTGTATGTTTCCCTAGCATTACACACAGTCATCTACTTATCTGGCAGATTGGGTACCAATCATCTCATGTCACTACACAGCTTTTAATTGTGCACATTTACATGATCTGTACTCACCAACATGGCCACCAATCATGATTCCCAGATGGTCCAGCAGATCTTGCTCCCTGGAGATCAGGTCAGCCCAGCGGTGCTTCAATTGATGGTCATTCCGTTGGCTCCCATACAGACGCACCAAGTGATGGCGCACCTTCCCCCACCGGACTTTTCGGGCCTCCGTGTGATACCCCTGTATCACCCTACCCCCAGCCTCCAGCATCAGTGGGAGGAAATGGTAAACCAGCCATATGAACCCCCCCCAATTCCTCCTCACCCATCCTGGAAAGCCGTGGCCTACCAGACATTCAAGTACAGAAAAAGGGGAAAAAGTAGTAGAAAAAAAGAAAAGGGGGAAATGGGGAAAGTTTGAGTGAGGAAATACAAAGAAAACTTAACAAATAGAAGAGCCCAACTATCCCCTACATAACAGTACCCCCAACAGAACTCCCACAGACAATAAATACAACACTGGACTGGACAAATGTATACAACACACACTCAGACAGTATTCCACAACAATATATTGATGACAAAACAACAAGTAAGATGGCACTCTGGACACAAAAGCACAAATTCACAGGACAACACTTTGCACACAGCCACACAGTCTAGAATAATCAGAGGCTGCAAAGTGAAAGTACACCCACTGTACAGAATCTGTAAACAGGATATCCTATTACATCACATCCTGCATAACATGGCCGCCGGTTTTTTCCATTATGCGTCATATTTTCACGCATACAGGTTGTGCGTCATATTTTTTGACGCACAGGAGTGCAGATAATGCAGAGTCAAAATATTTTTAATAATCGGTAATTAATATTTGTTTGCGGTATAATTTACAGTTCCAGAGGTGAAAATTAAGCCGCAGCCAAATATGAAAATACATTTTGACTCTGCATTATTTGCACTCCTGTGCGTAAAAAATTATGACGCACAAGCTGTATGCGTGAAAATATGATGCATTATGACAAATATGTATTTCATTTGTCCAAATGAGTAATGGAATTTTGCATGACCAAACGATGCTAAGTGATAAACTTTGGGGTTAGCTATAGCAAATGTCCCTTATAGGATGTATAGAAGGTATTCACAGTGCAATAGTAAGGATTGGCCAGAAATGGATATTACTCATAATTGCGCACATATGTAGGTAATTGCTGATTGCAACTTTCAAAATATGAAAGAGATACCAGGATGTATTCCTTAGCAAATTTGTGAGCACAATTAGGTAATGCAATTGTCGCCTAAACCTTTTTTGGGGGTAACCATGTGCTAATTACGAGTTAATGTAGCTAAAATATGTTTCATTATTGACATGTAGGGCACACATGCCCCTTATGCATGTGTGTGCTTCACATGTGCATAAAAAAATTATATTTGGGGTGCAGCAGAGGGGGACTTAGGCCCCCAGCACCCTGGGGTTTGCTGTTCCTGACTTGCAACTTTAGCAATGGTTTTCCCAAATTCAGTAATGCTAAACTATTGGCAGCAGGCCCATAGATGCAAATTGAGTATGATTCTCTGTTTGCTAATCTATAATCCCATTTGCCCATTTGAAGTTTGCCCTATTACTTCTTTGGAGAATTCTGACATACCATTTAGCATTGACTTAATAGCAAATTGTCAACACTCTTTATGTCATGATAGCAAATAGGTTGTTGATGTATGTGGCCCTTTATGCATTACCTGGTTTAGTGGCATGTTTCATTCTTCCTGCTAGGTTACAACTGGGACACTACTGTGATAGGCTGCTTGCAACCATTTTGTGTATTGGATGGTACATGTACATGTGTGTGGTCCAATGTTGATCCAGTATCAACTGTTAAGGTGTATGTTGTCACTGTAACGTCCAGGTCTCATCATGAGTTATTGGCAGCTAATCGTGTATCTAATGAGTATCGTTTGTAGCTAAATGTGACTAAAGTCATTGAGGACATGGTAACCTACACGTGGATGGTCCCACCCTGTCCCTGAAGACGTGTAATGAGACTTTCAACTGGGCAACTGTGGTGTGCTGAGTGAGAGAATGTCTCAGGTGTCTGGATCCGGCATGTGTCATTGCAACATTTGTACTCAAGTTGGCCTCCGTGGATGGAAATGCATCAGGAAACATCATAGCCTCTGTGCAGAAGTAAATGGCTGGTATTCAGCACACACGAGCCATCTCTATTATTTGAACAATGTTAATCAGCGTGTGAACTGTCAGGGTCCTCATATGTGTCGACTTTTAATGGACATTATCTGAGGTTACTGGTTCTGCTGGAGGCCACGTACACCATCAAAGGCTATGGCCCAGGTACACTGTCACATTTTGTAGTTTAGGCCGTAATGAGGCCCAGACAACGGATGGGCCATGATTTAGCTATTCAAGGGCACTGTCAAAAACATGATACAAAGAAAAGTCAGATGATGCAATGCAATATATTTGAGTATACATTGATGAGGCAAATGACAAATTAGCCTCTGAGGAAAGAGAGGTTTTGGACAGCAAGTGTGGTCCATAGGTGGCCACCGGGTATCTTTAGGGTGACCCACGAACAGGTGCCAGTCAGGCTGACAGGATGCTGGGTCAATCAGGAGCCAGCTCTTTGACAAATTACATGATCAGTGGTCTGACTAGGACTGGTCAGAGGGAGGAGTAGATAGTTGACATGTCACACTGTGTATGTCCTGTGTTGTTTTGAAGGTGACACATGAACCCTGATAAAGTGTTACACGGCAACATTAGTAGCAATGCTTAATGGTGTAATTGCCCAAATGTCTACATCTATGCTGTAGGAGGCATCAGCAGGGACGGGGCATGTAATATTGGGTGGTGTGCATGGAGGGGATCACTGGTGTGGCCTCCATCATTGTCTCACAAGTCCTGTTGGATGAGATTTGCTTTAAAATGGCCTACAGTACCTTTCACACGAGAATCAATCTACAGGTGATACCAGGCCTTAAAAACTCCAAGCCAGTGTATTATTTGAGCTGAGTTCCATGCAGTGAGATGGTACTATGACAATGGTAGGCATAGGAAAGGGTGTGGCACACTGGATTACTCTTGTGGGTGTGTGTATGTAGATGAGGGAATCTCAGGGTACACATATCAGCATTCCAGGGACCTCTTCAGACAGGTGGGGTCTGACCAGGCGCATGGGTGTGTAAGTTTTTTAGAAAAGGGCTGACATGTAGATGGGATGTGATGTGCTCGATGCTTGTCATATGTGTGGCACTTGTGCTGTGTATGTTCTGCTTATGTGTAACTCTAGTGACAGATAGTCATTGCAAAGATTGTATGTAGTTGGAATTACTGCTGCCAAGAGTCTGGTCATACATTCCTGTTCCTGAAGCAAAAGCATGTCAACTGCCTGATGTATGAGGCCTGTTTTCCCCTAGTTGAGTGATGGTGTTTTAGTTGTGTGCCATCTGCTGCGATGAACCATGTTTCCTACATGTATGTGTGTAATAGGTGTGGTCCTCAGCTATTGCCCTTCAATGGTGAACTGTACAGGATGTCAGTCATTTACATTGTGTGTGTATGTGACCGTTGTATGATAGGCATCACATTTGTAGTGTATTTTTCTGTGTCCTGATTGTTATATCATTAATGCTCCATGAGGCGACATTCTTCTTCTGATATTTAGAGCTAAAGGTGTGCAGAAATTAATAGCCAGACCATGATGTGGTGTTTCTTATCAGTGTTTACAATAGTTCATTCAGTGGTGATGGTGCTAATAATTAAAAAAAATTGTGCACTTCAGCAGCCGTGTTTGGTTGTTCCCCCTCCTGTTGCAGGGCAGCATCCTCCTCTTCCTCGTCTTCAGGCATGTATGGGTCTGGTTCGAGGAGGGGAATGTTCCTTTTGACACAAATGTTGTGCAATATTGCACATGTGAGGATGATCCTACAGACCATCTTGGGGGAATATAGTAGGCTACCACCAGTGATGTTGAGGCAGCGGAACCTTGACTTGAGGATGCCGAAGGTCCGCTCGACAATGCTGCGTGTCCTCTTATGGGCCTCTTTGTCTGCCCACTCTGCAGCAGTACTCGGGTTGCCAAATGGTGTCATTATCCATGGCTGGATGCCATACCCCTGATCAGCTAAAAGAGAAAAAGAATGGGATCATGTTGATGTAGCTGGCACTATTGAAAAGACCTTTAATGGCAGTAGTTGTCTTGTGTTGTCTGTGACTCTTTTGTGTACTGATGTGACATCCTATACTTGTAGGCTATACCATCTGCATTGTGTTGTTTCCTTGGCTGAGCAAGTGTTTGTCTGCTAACCGTTTGTCATCAGTATGTTTTGGGATTTTCAGTGCAGTGTGCCCTCCCTAGCATTGTGACTTGTGATACAGGTGTCCTTGTGTCTTCACTTGGGGTGAGTTGATAGTTCAATGTAGAGTTTAATTTATAAGTGTTGTTAACACGTCCATATCAAAGTACCCTGGACATCCCATACCTTTAGGCTTATGCAATGTATTGATGTAAAGGTCATTGGGACACTTACAATTTGCAAGGTGACATTTCGGCAAACACACTCATTAATGTCTTCACATTAGGCTGTGTAAATTCCGATGTGTGACAGGTTCAATGGTGACTTAAGAAACATGGCTAGTGATGTCAGGACCTCAGTGTGTTCCTGTCTAGATGTTGCTGTTGTGGTGTATGTGTTGTGTGTCCTAGAGGGTTGCTGTGCAGTGTATATATAAGTAGGTTTTTGTACTTACCAACAAGTAGTCCATTGCCATACCGTCCATCCTGGAAGTGTTGGTTGATGGTGCAGTGACGGAAGATGAATGAGTCATGGACACTCCCAGGATATTTAGCCACGATGTTGGTGAACATTCCTTGGTGATCGACTATGGTCTGCACGTTGATTGAATGTGTGTGCTTCCTGTTGCGGTAGAGGTGTTCAGTTGCAGCAGGTGGCACAAGGCGTACATGTGTGCAGTTGATTGCACCAAGGACGTGTGGGAAGCCACTGATTGCGTAGAACCCCTGTTTAGTTTCCAGCTGCTTCTGCAGTGTGTTAGGGAAGCAGATGTGGCGGGGTGTCAGGCGAATGATGGCATCCAGTACTTTGGGCAGAAATGCGGAGAATGATGGTTGTGATATTCCACCTACCAGGGCACCAGTTGTTTGAAAAGAGCCAGTTGCCAGCATGTGGAGTACGGCAAGCAGCTTTGTTTCTGTTGGTATGGTGCGGAGTGTCACCAAAGTGGGGGCCAACTGCTGTTCAATGTTGCGCAGCAGCTGCTGAATGGCCTGCCAGTTCAACCGGTACCTCTGTATGATGTCGTGTTCCCTGAGGCCCTGAAGGGTGGTTCTTGGTCGGAATATCCTGTCCTGCCTTCTGCGCTGACTTTGGGGTCCCTGCTGGTGTTGTAGCTGCTGTTGTTGCTGCTGGGCTCTGGGTCTGTGTGCACGCTGGATTAGAATGACCTCCATGGCTCCCTGTTGCTGCTCTGCTGCTCTGCTGTTTGTTCTGTGTGTTCTGATTAAATACAGGTGTGTTTGCCTCATTTTAACACCTGCCCTGACCCAGACGTTAAATTTTGACGCAAATCGGGCTGTGCGTCATTTTCTCGCTCCGCCTCCCGGCCGTGCGTCTTTTGTGATCCGAAAGCATAAATACGACGCACGGCCGTTTGAGTCATTTTTTGGACGGGAACGCCTAACCTGCATATCATTAACGCAGGGTGGGTTGCCGCATCCAAAAAATGATGCACACTTCAGAATTTTGTCATCCGCGGGCTCAGGCGTCAAAGTTTAAATACGGGGCAACGTTTGCACTGATTGTGCGTCCAAAGTTTTGACGCACAATCGGCGCCAACGGAGTATAAATATGCCCCTTTATGTTTATGACAATATGCCAAAACTATCTCAATGAGTACCCTCAGTATGAGGATGCCAAATATACACAAGATATATGTACACAATACCAAAAATATGCAGTAATAGCAAAAGGAAATAATGCAAGCAGTCTAAAGTTACAGTAGTTTGCAATAGGAGCACATAGGTATAGGGGCAACATAAACCATATACTCCAAACGTGGAATGCGAACCACGAATGGACCCCAAACCTATGTGAGCTTGTAGAGGGTCACTGGGACTGTAAGAAAACAGTGAGGGTTAGAAAAATAGCCCACCCTAAGACCCTGAAAAGTAGGTGTAAAGTGCACCTATAACCCCCAGAGAGCACAGAAGTCGTGATAGGGGCCTTCTGCAAGGAAGACCAACACCAGCAAAGCAACAACAGTGGATTTCAGGATCTGAGTACCTGTGAAACAAGGGGACCAAGTCCAAGAGTCGCGACAATGTCGAGAGTGGGCAGATGCCCAGGAAATGCCAGCTGAGGGTGCAAAGAAGCTGCCACCGGATGGAAGAAGCCTTGGTTTCTGCAAGAACGAAGAGGACTAGGAACTTCCCCTTTGGAGAATGGATGTCCCACATTGTGAAGAAGCTTGCAGAGGTGTTCCCACGCAGAAAGACCGCAAACAAGCCTTGCTAGCTGCATGGGTCGCGGTTAGGTTTTTTGGATGCTGCTGTGGCCCTGGAGGGACCAGGATGTCGCCACTTGGATGAGGAGACAGAGGGGGCGCCCAGCAAGTCAGGGAGCCCTCACAGGAGCAGGCAGCACCCGCAGAAGTACCGGATCAGGCACTTAGAAGAGGAGTGAACTGGAGTCCACCTGAAGACACAAAAGGGAGACCCACGATGCCGGAGGACAACTCAGAAGGTTGTGCACTGCAGGTTAGAGTGTTGGGGACCCAGGCTTGGCTGTGCACGAAGGAAATCCTGGAAGAGTGCACAGGAGCCGGAGCAGCTGCAAATCACGCGGTCTAGCGTGGGGAGGCAAGGACTCGCCTCCACCAAACTTGGACTGAAGAGTCACTGGACTGTGGGAGTCACTTGGACAGAGTTACTGAGTTCCAGGGACCACGCTCGTCGTGCTGAGAGGGGACCCAGAGGACCAGTGATGCAGTCTTTTGTTGCCTACGGTTGCAGGGGGAAGATTCTGTTGACCCACGGGAGATTTCTTCAGAGCTCCTGGTGCAAGAAGGAGGCAGGCTACCCCCAGAGCATGAACCACCAGGAAACAGGCGAGAAAGCCAGCAGGATGAAGCAATACAAGGTTGCAGTAGTCGTCATTGCCACTTTGTTGTGGTTTTGCTGGCGACCAGAGCAGTCAGCAGTAGATCCTTTGGCAGAAGGTGAAGAGGGAGATGCAGAGGAACTCTGATGAGCTCTTGAATTCGGTATCTCAAGAATTCCCCAAAGCAGAGACCCTAAATAGCCAGAAAAAGAGGTTTGGCTACCTAGGAAGGAGGATAGGCTAGTAACACAGGTAAGAGCCTATCAGAAGGAGTCTCTGACGTCACCTGCTGGCCCTGGCCACTCAGAGCAGTCCAGTGTACCAGCACACCTCTGAATCCAGGATGGCAGAGGTCTGGGGAACGCTAGAGGAGCTCTGGGCACCTCCCCTGGGAGGAGCAGGTCAGGGGAGTGGTCACTCCCCTTTCCTTTGTCCAGTTTCACGCCAGAGCAGGGCAGGGGGATCCCTGAACCGGTGTAGACTGGCTTATGCAGAGATGGGCACAATTTGTGCCCATCAAAGCATTTCCAGAGACTGGGGGAGGCTACTCCTCCCCAGCCCTGACACCTTTTTCCAAAGGGAGAGGGTGTAACACCCTCTCTCTGAGGAAGTCCTTTGTTCTGCCTTCCTGGGCCAGGCCTGGCTGGACCCCAGGAGGGCAGAAACTTGTCTGAGGGGTTGACAGCAGCAGCAGCTGCAGTGAAACCCCGGGAAAGGCAGTTTGGCAGTACCCGGGTCTGTGCTAGAGACTCGGGGGATCATGGAATTGTCTCCCTAATGCCAGAATGGCATTGGGGTGACAATTCCATGATCTTAGACATGTTACATGGCCATGTTCGGAGTTACCATTGTGACGCTATACATAGGTATACACACTAAGTAACTTTGCACCCAACCTTCACCAGGTGAAGGTTAGACATATAGGTGACTTATAAGTTACTTATGTGCAGTGTAAAATGGCTGTGAAATAATGTGGGCATTATTTCACTCAGGCTGCAGTGGCAGGCCTGTGTAAGAATTGTCAGAGCACCCTATGGGTGGCAAAAGAAATGCTGCAGCCCATAGGGATCTACTGGAACCCCAATACCCTGGGTACCTCAGTACCATATACTAGGGAATTATAAGGGTGTTCCAGTATGCCAATGTGAATTGGTAAAATTGGTCACTAGCCTGTTAGTGACAATTTGTAAAGCAGAGAGAGCATAACCACTCTGGTTCTGGTTAGCAGAGCCTCAGTGAGACAGTTAGGCATCACACAGGGAACACATACATATAGGTCACAAACTTATGAGCACTGGGGTCCTGGCTAGCAGGGTCCCAGTGACACATAACAAACATACTGAAAACATAGGGTTTTCACTATGAGCACTGGGCCCTGGCTAGCAGGATCCCAGTGAGACAGTGAAAACACCCTGACATATGCTCACAAACAGGCCGAAAGTGGGGGTAACAAGGCTAGAAAGAGGCTACTTTCTCACACAACCCCCCCCTCCCCCAAACGAAGGACAATAAGGCTAACCTTGGCCAGTTGAGACTTTATTGTCTAAGTGGTGATAAGTGGAGAGTAGCTCTGCAATAGACTGGTTACTCCCTTTTTCATCCACTATATGGTTACTTCCCTGTGGGGATGTAAACCACCCTGTTTGAAGTTTTTTAGCTAAGCAACAATGTGAAGATATATTTTCAGAGTTTCTTTCAGTAAGTTTTAGTTTAGAGCAGTGGGAATTGTCCACTGGACCTATTTCTAGTGATGAGAATGCCAGACAGGGATGCTGTCTCAGTAAAGCCATAGCTGGGCAAAAACTTTGTCCATATGTCTGCAAGAGAGAACAGGGATGCTGTTTCTCTTGAGTTGGAGCAGGGCAGGGATGCTATCCTATGAGCTCCACACTAGGGCAGGGTTGCTGTCCTAAGTGTTGTGAGGCAGTGCAGGGTTTCTGCACTAAAGTTTCTCTGGGAGGGTTGGAGGGATGCTCCATGTTAACTAAAATGGTGATCTTTTTCTCACCAATATTAGTTATCCCACAGAGAGGTACTTCCACCTCAGGGAGTACAGCTATGCTAGCTGATGATTCCCTTGGTACAGGTGCCACCCCAGGAGAGGTTTCTCCCACCACAGGAATGGTATCCTGAATGGCAGGGTGGTTAGGGGATACTGTGATACCCTTTTTACCTGTTGTTGGAGAAGGATCCTGAGTTTTCAGGCCTTTTTCTCTCCTTTGCTTTTTCATTTCAGTAGAAATGAGAGGGAACAATTCCTCAGGGATACCCAGCATGGCTGCATGGGTATAAAACTCTACCTCAGCCCAACCTGAGGTATCTAGGTCATTACCTAAGAGACAGTCTACAGGTAAGCTAGGTGACACTACCACCTGCTTAGTGCCAGTAATTCCACCCCAACTAAGCTGAACTATAGCTAAGGGAAGAAACGTAGTGGAGTTATGGACATCAATAATCTTGTACTGTTGTCCAATGATGTGTTGTTCAGGAGCCACTAGGTTTTCAGTCACCAAAGTGATACAGGCACCTGTGTCCCTGTAGGCCTGGGCCTCAACACCATTTATTGAAACTGTCTGCCTGTACTTATCCATTGTAAGGGGACAAGCAGCCAGTGTGGCAAGGCCAATGCCACTGGGTGTGACAGAAACTGTCTTGGGACTGACTACCCCAGTTTCTATGATGGACCCATAAGTGAACCCAACTACACCCTTAGTTTGACTGTTGCCAGCAGTCCCACCACTATTACCACTACTGCTAGGGGCACTAGAGTTTGATGTATTAGTGGTGGTTGGCTCAGGGGTTTACCTGGACAGGACTTATCCCCTTGCTAATGGCCTTTATTTTTACACACATAGCACCAATGCCTTTTAATATGTGTATGTTGTGAAGAAGAGGAAGAATTTGATTTCTCCCCACCCCCTGAAGAGTGTTTAGGATGTGAAGAAGGATCTTTGTTTTTACCCTTATCCCCATGCTTATTCTGAGATTTCTCACCATCTTTCTTCTTGCCATCCTTGTCACCCCCGTATGAACTTTTCTGTTCACTCTTGTTCTGACCCATTTGTCTGCCTTCTTTCCCAATTCTTGGGCAGAGGTCAGATCTGAATCCACTAGATATTGGTGTAACAAATCAGACACACAGTTATTCAGAATATGCTCTCTCAGGATTAGATTGTACAGGCTTTCATAGTCAGAAACTTTACTGCATTGTAACCACCCCTCCAAGGCCTTCATTGAATAGTCAACAAAGTCTACCCAGTCTTGTGAGGACTCTTTTCTGGTTTCTCTGAACTTAATCCTGTATTGTTCAGTGGTTAAGCCAAATCCATCCAAGAGTGCATTCTTAAAAACTGTAAAATTATTGGCATCACTTTCTTTAACAGTAAGGAGCCTATCCTTATTCTTTCCAATGAAAGATAGCCATAGGATAGCAGCCCACTGCCTTTGCGGGACCCCCTGTACAATACAGGTCCTCTCAAGTGCAGCAAACCACTTGTTAATGTCATCCCCCTCCTTGTAAGGGGGAACTATCTTGTGCAGATTCCTGGAATCATGCTCTCTAACAGGATTACTATCAGGAATACTGCTGCTGCCAGCATGGGGTCCAAACCCCAACCACTGTCTCTCCTTCTCTAAGTCTAGGGATTCCCTGTCTAGAGCCAGCTGTTGCTGTTTAAGCTTCAGCCTGGTCTCTTCCACTCTCAACTTATTGAGTTCCCTTTCTAACATTTTGTCATCAGGGTGGGTGGGTTGGGAATGTTTTGACACAGAAGAAATATTGGAATGAACAGAGGGAGACCTGTCCTTAACAGCTGGTACTCTAACAACCTGGCCTTCAGGAACAAAAACATCCCTACTATGATGGGAGCTTCTATTACTACCAGCATTGCTATGAGGTCTGCTAGGGGGCAGGTTTGGAAAAGAACCCTGTACCACTCCCTCAAGGGGCTCCCCTGAGTCAGAGTGTGAGCTGTCTACTAACTTTTCAGATGAGGTGCCACCCTGGGCCTTATCATTCTCAATAAGCAAATTAGACAGACATTCTCTAGTAGAGTTCTTTCCTACTACTAAACCTCTATCAATGCAGAGACTCCTTAGGCTCTTAAAGTTAAGATTGTCATATGTTGTATTGACCATTTTAAGAGAAGTTCCTACATCAGACATGATAGAAGAAGGTTTAGGGACAGTGAGAAGAGAGAAAAAGTTTCAGGACTTTTTAAAGAACAGAAAAAAAACTTTTTCAACTTTTTGAAACTTTTAGAAAGTTTAGGAGTACTTTTCAGCACTTAGCAGAAAGTGTAAGAGAAGAAAAGCAAAACTTTTTGGTTAGGTGTACATACACTGAACTTGTTTTGTATATTTTTCTATTATGAAAAGTACAATAGTTACAAGTACTTATCCCACCGCTGCACAACCAATGTAGGAGACTGACCTGGCTTGTAGTGGGTACCAAGGGGTACTTACACTCTGTACCAGGTCCAGTTATCCCTTATTAGTGTAGAAGAGGTGTTTCTAGCAGCTTAGGCTGATAGAAGGTAGCTATAGCAGAGCAGCTTAGGCTGAACTAGGAGACATGCAAAGCTCCTACTATACCACTGGTGTAATATGCACAATATCATAAGAAAGCACAATACACAGATATACTAAAAATAAAGGTACTTTATTTTTATGACAATATACCAAAAGTATCTCAGTGAGTACCCTCAGTATGAGGATGCCAAATGTACACAAGATATATGTACAAAAATCCCAAAAATATGCAGGAATAGCAAAAGGAAATAATGCAAGCAGTGTAAAGTTACAGTAGTTTGCAATAGGAGCACATAGGTATAGGGGCAACACAAACCATATACTCCAAAAGTGGAATGTGAACCACGAATGGACCCCTAACCTATATGAGCTTGTAGTGGGTCGCTGGGACTGTAAGAAAACAGTGAGGGTTAGAAAAATAGCCCACCCCAAGACCCTGAAAAGTAGGTGTAAAGTGCACCTATAACCCCCAGAGAGCACAGAAGTTGTGATAGGGGGTTTCTGCAAAGAAGACCAACACCAGCAAAGCAACAACAGTGGATTTCCGTACCTGAGTACCTGTGAAACAAGGGGACCAAGTCCAAGAGTCGCGACAATGTAAAGAGTGGGCAGATGCCCAGGAAATGCCAGCTGAGGGTGGAAAGAAGCTGCCACCGGATGGAAGAAGCCTTGGTTTCTGCAAGAACGAAGAGGACTAGGAACTTCCCCTTTGGAGGATGGATTTCGCACTTCGTGAAGAAGCTTGCAGAGGTGTTCCCACGCAGAAAGATCACAAACAAGCCTTGCTAGCTGCAAGGTTTGCGGTTA
This sequence comes from Pleurodeles waltl, assembly GCF_031143425.1. NCBI lineage: Eukaryota > Metazoa > Chordata > Amphibia > Caudata > Salamandridae > Pleurodeles > Pleurodeles waltl. Next base: position 922,657,330 of record NC_090439.1, on the reverse strand, counting down.
GGGTTTTTGGATGCTGCTGTGGCCCAGGAGAGACCAGGATGTCGCCACTTGGATGAGGAGACAGAGGGGGCACCCAGCAAGTCAGGGAGCCCTCACAGGAGCAGGCAGCACCCGCAGAAGTACCGGATCAGGCACTTAGAATAGGAGTGAACCGGAGTCCACCTGAAGACACAAAAGGGAGTCCCACGACGCCAGAGGACAACTCAGAAGGTTGTGCACTGCAGGTTAGAGTGTCGGGGACCCAGGCTTGGCTGTGCACGAAGGAACTCCTGGAAGAGTGCGCAGGAGCCGGAGCAGCTGCAAATCACGCGTTACCCAGCAATGCAGTCTAGCGTGGGGAGGCAAGGACTTACCTCCACCAAGCTTGGACTGAAGAGTCACTGGACTGTGGCAGTCACTTGGACAGAGTTGCTGAGTTCCAGGGACCATGCTGGTCATGCTGAGAGGGGACCCAGCGGACCAGTGATGCAGTCTTTTGTTGCCTGCGGTTGCAGGGGGAAGATTCCGTCAACCCACGGGAGATTCCTTCAGAGCTCCTGGTGCAAGAAGGAGGCAGGCTACCCCCAGAGCATGCACCACCAGGAAACAGGCGAGAAAGCCAGCAGGATGAAGCGATACAAGGTTGCAGTAGTCGTCTTTGCTACTTTGTTGTGGTTTTGCAGGCGTCCTGAGCAGTCAGCGGTCAATCCTTTGGCAGAAGGTGAAGAGGGAGATGCAGAGGAACTCTGATGAGCTCTTGAATTCGGTATCTCAAGAATTCCCCAAAGCAGAGACCCTAAATAGCCAGAAAAAGAGGTTTGGCTACCTAGGAAGGAGGATAGGCTAGTAACACAGGTAAGAGCCTATCAGAAGGAGTCTCTGACGTCACCTGCTGGCCCTGGCCACTCAGAGCAGTCCAGTGTGCCAGCACACCTCTGAATCCAAGATGGCAGAGGTCTGGGGCACGCTGGAGGAGCTCTGGGCACCTCCCCTGGGAGGCGCAGGTCAGGGGAGTGGTCACTCCCCTTTCCTTTGTCCAGTTTTGTGCCAAAGCAGGGCTGGGGGATCCCTGAACCGGCGTAGACTGGCTTATGCAGAGATGGGCACCATTTGTGCCCATCAAAGCATTTCCAGAGGCTGGGGGAGGCTACTCCTCCCCAGCCCTGACACCTTTTTCCAAAGGGAGAGGGTGTAACACCCTCTCTCTGAGGAAGTCCTTTGTTCTGCCTTCCTGGGCCAGGCCTGGCTGGACCCCAGGAGGGCAGAAGCCTGTCTGAGGGGTTGGCAGCAGCAGCAGCTGCAGTGAAACCCCGGGAAAGGCAGTTTGGCAGTACCCAGGTCTGTGCTAGAGACTCGGGGATCATGGAATTGTCTCCCCAATGCCAGAATGGCATTGGGGTGACAATTCCATGATCTTAGACACCTTACATGGCCATGTTCGGAGTTACCATTGTGACGCTATACATAGGTAGTGACCTATGTATAGTGTACGCGTGAAATGGTGTCCCCGCACTCACAAAGTCCGGGGAATTTGCCCTGAACAATGTGGGGGCACCTTGGCTAGTGCCAGGGTGCCCACACACTAAGTAACTTTGCACCCAACCTTCACCAGGTGAAGGTTAGACATATAGGTGACTTATAAGTTACTTATGTGCAGTGTAAAATGGCTGTGAAATAATGTGGGCATTATTTCACTCAGGCTGCAGTGGCAGGCCTGTGTAAGAATTGTGAGAGCTCCCTATGGGTGGCAAAAGAAATGCTGCAGCCCATAGGGATCTCCTGGAACCCCAATACCCTGGGTACCTCAGTACCATATACTAGGGCATTATAAGGGTGTGCCCTTGGAGCTTGGGCGTCAAAAAATGGGGCAAGTCAGGGCTGAGGCAAAATATTGGCCTCAACCCGATTTGCGCCATTTTTTGTGACTCCCAACCCCCATTGAAATGACTCCTGTCTTAGCACAGACAGGAGTCATGCCCCCTTGCCCAATGGCCATGCCCAGGGGACTTATGTCCCCTGGGCATGGTCATTGGGCATAGTGGCATGTAGGGGGGCACAAATCAGGCCCCCTATGCCACAAAAAAACTAAAATAAATTTACTTACCTGAACTTACCTTAAGTTCCCTGGGATGGGTCCCTCCATCCTTGGGCGTCCTCCTGGGGTGGGCAAGGGTGGCAGGGGGTGTCCCTGGGGGCATGGGAGGGCACCTCTGGGCTCCTTCCGAGCCCACAGGTCCCTTAACGCCTGCCCTGACCAGGCGTTAAAAAATGACGCAAAAGCTGCTGGACGTCATTTTTTTTGACCCGCCCACTCCCGTGCGCCATTTTTGCACGGGAGTTTAAATAAGGCGCACATGCCTTGGAGTAATTTTTTAGACGGGAACGCCTACCTTGCATATCATTAACGCAAGGTAGGTGTCCACGCTAAAAAATGACGCTAACTCCAAGATCTTTGGCGCTAGACGGGTCTAACGCCAAAGTATAAATATGGAGTTAGCTTTGCGTCGGATTTGCGTAAAAAAAAAAGACGCAATTCCGGCGCAAACAGAGTATAAATATGCCCCTTAATGTATAAAAAAATGAATACGGTTTGTATTGAAAGTAATATGATACACATTAACATGATTATGATATGTGTTGCAATTGGTATGAGTCATGTTAAAATCAATATCATTGTTAATTTGAATGAGACATCTATTGAAAGGAATATGACACATGCTACGATGAATATGACATGCATTGAAATGAATATGAACCCTTTTGAAATTAAATAAACATGCCTTCAACTGAAGATGACCAATGCTGAAATTAAAATGAAACTTTGTCAAAATGAATGTTATGCTTTGAAATCAATATGATACACATCGACATGAATATTGCATATATTAAAATGAATTTGTCCTATGTTGAAATGGATATGACCCATATTAAAATTCTAATGTCAGGTGTTAAGATGAATAAGGCATCCACTGACACGAATATGCCATTCGTTTGAAGCAATATGACACAAGTTAAAATTTATATGAACCATTTTCAAATGAATATGACATCTGATGAAGTTGATATGACCCATATCAAAACTAATATGACATTCATTAAAATTAATATGACACTTATTGAAATGGCTATGAAACTATGTGAGATAAATATAGCATGCTTTGAAATGAATAAAGCACATATCGAAATGAACACAAGCCATGTGCAAATTAAAATGCTCACTGTTTAACTAAATATGGCTTGCCTTGAATCGATAATGATATGCTTTAAAATTAACATTAGATATTGAAATTAATATTACATATTCTGAAAGGATATGATATGAACACAAATTAATTAATTAAAATAAATATATGTTTTCGACTGTGTACTACATTCAGTTTTTGCCGGCTTTCGGACCCTGAGCACTTTACAACTGCTGACCAGTGCTAAAGTGCAAGTGATCTCTGTCTAAATTGACCTCATGATTGGTTTATCCATGATTGGCATATTTGTTTTACCAGTAAGTCCCTAGTATAGTGCAACATGTGTGCCCAGGACCTGTAAATCAAATGCTACTATTGGGCCTGCAGCACTGATTGTGCCACCCACATGAGTATCCCTGTAAACATGTTTCAGACCTGCTACTGCAGTGTCTGTGTGTGCAGTTTTAAACTGCCATTTCAACCTGGCAAGTGCACTCACTTGCCAGGCCTAAACGTTCCCTTTTACTACATGTAAGACACCCCTACGGTAGGCCCAAGGCGGGGTGCAGTGTATTTAAAAGGTAGGACATATACTGGGGTATTTTACATGTCCTGATAATGAACTACTGCTGTAGGAAAGTACCATCTTCCTTGGCATGTTACCCCCATTTTTACCTGTATGTCAGTATGTTTTTGCCTGTCTCATTGTGATCCTGCTGGTCAGGACCCCAGTGCTCATAGTGTATGACCTAATATGTGTGTCTGTATAGTGCTTGATTGTGTCACTGAGGCTCTGCTAATCAGAACCTCAGTGCTTATGCCCTCTCTGCTTTTAACTTTGTCACTGTAGGCTAGTGACTTCATTTACCAATTTCAATTGGCACACTGGACCCCCCTTAAAAGTCCCTAGTATGTGGTACCTAGGTACCCAGGGCATTGGGGTTCCAGGAGACCCATTTGGGCTGCAACATTTCTATTGCCACCCATAGGGAGCTCAGATAAACCCTTTCACAGGCCTGCCACTGCAGCCTGCGTGAAATAGTGCACACACTATTTCACAGCCATTTTCACTGCACTTAAGTAACTTATAAGTCACCTATATTTCTAACCTTCACTTGCTGAAGGTTAGGTGCAAAGTTACTAAGTGTGAGGGCACTCTTGCACTAACACAGGTGCCCCATGTAGTTCAGGGCCATTTCCCCGGACTTTGTGAGTGCTGGAACGCCATTACACATGTGCAATACACATAGGCCAATACCTATATGTAGCCTCACAATGGTAACTCCGAGTATGGCCATGTAACATGTCTAAGATCATGGAATTGTCCCCCATTCCAAATTTGGTATTGGGGAGCCAATTCTATGCATCCTTGGGGCTCTACCAGTACTGCCAAACCAGCTCTTTGAGGCTTGCACTGCAGTTACAGCTGCTGCCCCCTCACAGACAGGGTTCTGCCCTCCTGAGGTCTGAGCAGCTCAGTCCCAGGAAGGCAGAACAAAGCATTTCCTCTGAGATCAGGGTGTTACACCCTCTCCCTTTGGAAATAGGTGTTACAGGCTTAAGAGGGGTAGCCTTCCCCAGCCTCTGGAAATGCCTTGAAGGGCACAGATGGTGCCCTCCTTGCATAAACCACTCTACACCGGTTCAGAGACCCCTTGTCCCCTGCTCTGGCGCAAAACTGGACAAAAGAAAGGGGAGTGGCCACTCCACTGTCCATCACCACCCAAGGGGTGGTACCCAGATCTCCTCCAGTGTGTCTTAGACCTCAGCCATCTTGATTTGCAAGGTGTGGGAGCACTCTGGAGGGCTCTGAGTGGCCAGTGGCAGCAGGTGATGTCAGAGATCCCTCCTGATAGGTCCTTACCTGATAAGGTAGCCAATCCCCCTTTCAGGGCTATTTAGGGTCTCTCCTGTGGATTTTCTTCAGATTCTGCTTGCAAGTTTCCTTCAGGAATCCTCTATAACTACTACTTCATTCTCTGACCTTGGATCAACTGCAGCCTGCTCCAGGATCTGCTGTAACAGCAACAAAGTATCCACAAGGGATACTTTTCTTCTGCAACTTCAGCTCCAGCCGGCAACTGCAACAGTTTCCATGGTGTGCACGCTCTGGGGACTCCCTGTCTTCATCCTGCAGCAGAATGACCAAAGAAATCTCCCGTGGGGTGAAGGAGTCACTCCCCTGCTCACACAGGCACCTTCCAAGATGACGACAGGTACCCTTGGACTCCTCTCACAGCAATGAGCATGCTCCTAAGGACACAGAGGGTGGACCCCATCGACATAGGCTGTCCTGAGGTCCTGCTGACACAATTTGGAGGAGGTAATACCTTGCCTTCCCTGAGAGCGACGGTACCCCTTTGTATGGCATCTACTTCACCTCCCGAGGCCTCTGTGCACTATTTGTAAAATTCCTTCATGCACAGCCTGGCCCAAGTCCCCAGCACTCCATCTTGTGATGCTCAACTCGCTGAGTTGTTCTCCGGCAGCAAGGGGCCTTCCTTTGTTGTGCTGCACCAACTGCATTTTGCACCTCCTTTGTCCACGTGTCCTGGGACTTCAGTGGGTGAGAGCTGAGAGCCCCCTCTTCCTCCTCACACAGAGTTGAGGCCCCCAGGTACCTCCTGGGACCATCCAGTGTCATTGTGATGCAAAATGCATATTTGTAATAACCAAGGCTTGTTGGTGACTTCCGACATGAAATCACATCTGCATCCATCTTCACATTGTAAGACATCCTTTGCATCATGCAGGAACCTGCTGGAATCTTCCTAGGGTGCATTCCTGCAGTCTTCATCCAACCGAGGACTCTTCTTTTGCACCCTCTTCTGAGTTGGCAGGGGCTCCTGTCCTTCCTGGATCTTCTTTCGACTTCTGGACTTGGTCCCCTTCTTTTGCAGGTCTTCAGGTCCAGGAATCCAGCAGTTGTTGTTTGCAGACTTGGTTGGTTACTGCAATAATCCATATCACGAGGTGTAGTGTGTCCTAAGGAAACTTGCAGTACTTTACTCCTGCTTTTCTGGGCTCTGGGGTGGGGTAATTTACTTACCTTTACTGTATTCTTACTCCCCCAGCGATTATGCACACACTACACTTGTCTAGGGGGGGAATTGTTATTCGCATTCCACTTTCTTAGTATATGGTTTGTGTTGCCCCTAGACCTATTTTCTCCCATTTGCATTAGCCTGTCCTATTGTTTGCACTATCCTACGTCTAATTACTTACCTTATTTTGGTTTCTAATGTATATATTGTGTATAATACTTACCTCCAGAAGGAGTATTGCCTTTAAGATATTTTTGGTACTGTGTCACCCAAATAAATACCTTTGGTTTTGGTAACACTGAGTATTGTCTTCACTTGTGTATAAGTACTGTGTAACTATAAATGGTATTGCATGAGCTTTGCATGTCTCCTAGTTCAGCCTAAGCTGCTCTGCTTTAGCTACCTCTATCAGCCTAAACTGCTAGAACACTAAAACGTCACTAATAAGGTAGTATAAGGTGTAAGTACCCAAGGTACCCACTACGAACCAGCCAGCATCCTACAACTGCTAAAATCGTTTTTCACTATTGCAAGGCCTATCTCTCCCATAGGGTAACATGGGGATTGCCTTGAAATATCTTTTAACTGTCATTTCCCCTTTGGAGCAGATAGAGCTATGGAGTTTGGCTTCTCTGAACTCACAATTTAAAAATACATATTTTGGTGAAGTTGGTTTTCAAACTGTAAATTTTAAAATGCCACTTTTGGAAAGTGAGCATTTGATTGCTTAACCATTCTTTGTCTCTGCCTGGTTGTGGAATACATGTCTAGGCCAGGATGACAGTTGGGCTCTTTGTGAATTTACTCTAAACTGCCACATAAAGGGATCAGAGATGTCCATGCATATCCTGATGGGGCTTCCACAGCTAGAGTGATGGGAGGAGCTGACACGTGTACCTGAATAGGGCTGTGCCTGTCCTTACACAAAGCAGACTCCAACCCCCTAAAGTGTGTCTGGAGCCAAGGCAAGAAAGGCAGGGTCTTGTGCACTACAAACACTTCTCTCTGAAGTTTTCCTGCTTCAAAGGCAGAAATGGGTAAGAGTACTGGACCTCTGACCCCACAAATTTAGAATCCTTCTGGACTGAGAACATTCTGCCAGGAAGAAGAGCTGGATGCTGTAGGTGGGACTTCCACTCTACCTGTTGCTTTGCTGTGCTGGCCCACTGCTTTCTGCTTCTGCCCTGGGACTGAAACAACTGGGATTTGCCTTCTACATCATCCTTCCAAAGGTTCTCTAAGGGCTTGGGCTGAGCTTTCCCCCTGTCTCAGGGATATCAAAGACTTAGGACCGGCGGGGATGCGGGAGCACCGCCAACAGGCTGGCGATGCCCCGCAGGGCATTCTGACCGCGGCGGTTTGGCCGCGGTCAGAACAGGAAAACGCCGGTCTCCCGCCGGTTTTCCGCTGCCCTGGGAATCCCCCATGGCGGCGCAGCTTGCTGCGCCGCCATGGGGGATTCCGACCCCCTCACCGCCATCCTGTTCCTGGCGGCTCCGACCGCCAGGAGCAGGATGGCGGTGAGGGGTGTCGTGGGGCCCCCGTAAGAGGGCCCCACTTTGTATTTCAGTGTCTGCTTTGCAGACACTGAAATACGCGACGGGTGCCACTGCACCCGTCGCACATCCTCCACTCCGCCGGCTCCATTAGGAGCCGGCATCCTCATGGAGGGTTGTTTCCCACTGGGCTGGCGGGCGGCCTTTTGGCGGTCGCCCGCAGCCCAGTGGGAAACCCAGAATACCCGCGGCGGTCTTTCGACCGCGCAGCGGTATTCTGGCGGTTCCCTCCAGGCGGGCGGCTCCCGCCGCCCGCCGGGGTCAGACTGACCCCCTTAATGTGCCAGCACCTGGGCTCTCTTGCTGAGAGTCATGACTTGCTAAGTGATGCCAAATCCAGTTCCTGGACCCTTGGGAGTGAGTTCTGGTGCAACTAAGAAGAAACCATGTACATTGACTCCAGAGCGACTTCGGAAGAGGTGCCTCTGTCTGACTCCACTCAGCTGCTGAGACCCGAGCTGTGGTCCCCATTGAGGGCAAAGATGGAGACCGATGCTGCAGGCTCAACGCCACCGCAGCAACTGCGAATTCCCATCCACAGCGTAAGTCCAGAGTGCAGTGTCACTGACACCTGTAACACCCAACTCCAAATCCGCCGTATGGTGATTGCGACACCATGAAGTCAACGCCTTGTGTATTGACCTGCTGGATTCATCAGCCCCACCTTGTCAAAAGGAACCAATGCCTCGCCACTGATGCCACATCACCTCCCCTGCAACCGTAAGGAACCAATGCCTCACCTCTGCTGCCTAGCAGAAAGGAATCAATGCCTCCCTTCCACGGTAGCAGTAAGGAACCAACACTGCACCAACTCCAGTGACGCCTCACCTCCGTGACTCTGTGCAAAGTGTTTGTTTCCTCATTTTCCAAGGTACTGTACCTGGGGTCCGTGCGACTCCGTGACCAGCCACACCCCCATGCAAGTGGTGTCGGAATGTTGTGAATGACTCCGTCAAGATGCCGTGGTAGCCCCAGTTGAAGCTATTGTGTTTCTAAGTGCTATACTAAGATTTAGGGCCTGATTAGGAGTTTGGCGATTGGGCCACCAGACTGCCATGTTGGCAGTCCCAAAAAGATCATGCGGTTCCCAGACCACCATCTGCTAAGCAAAAAAGGCAGACTGCCAGCAGCGGCTTGGATTTAGGTGGTCTGACCTCCAGTGCAATCAGTGCAGCAGCACAACACAAAGCCTATCACAATCACACAGTTGCAGCAAGCAGTCAGCCAGTGGCGGTCGACCACCGCACTCTGGCTTCAGCAAAGTAACAGACAAGTGCACTCTGGGTAAATTCAAAAACAACACAGCTGACACACATTGGCTAAGTGGATGCACCTGTAAAGGACGCTATAAAATACACCCCTTAACAGATCACAATCTTTTGCATTTCCACTGCAGCATATCAAGACAGACCACACATCATTTTGTCCATTTTTTGTCAAAGGCAGCCCTTTTTTCCCATCCCATTTTACACCTTTCACACACATTGTCTTTTTGCCCCCCATGTTCACTTGTCTTGTTCAGTTAGTCACTGTCACCCTCTTTAATTTCCAGGCATGTCACAGGCCAAAAACCCATGATTTTTAGAGGATGAGTTGAGAGTCATGGTGGAAGAAATCATTATAGTAGACCCACAATTGATAGAAGCCCAAGCCCAGCACACTCCTCTCAGTAAGGTCATGAAATTATGGGACAGGATATTTGACAGAGTGAATCCTGTAGATACCACCCCGCACAAAACAGAAGGAGATTAGGAAGAGGTGGAACAACCTCAGGGGCAAGGTCAATTCCATGGTCTCCATGCAGGTGACTGCTGGTGGCTCTACCATTGCCCTGTTAGGACTCTTTCTCTGGGAGGCCATTCTGCATCCTCATGGCTTGACAGGAATAGCTGGGGGAGTGGAGTCAGGTAAGTTACACACAAATAATGTCACAAAACTCCAATGCCATGCATGCTCACAGCTTAGCTGTTGCCACTGTCTTGTTCATGTACCTCAACAAAATGCAATGCCCAGAGTATCTAAGTTGTTACACTGTCAGTCTGTATAACTGGATCCAGCATCACAGCTACCAATGCCCATCACATGCCATATGTCAGAATGGTGTTTGGAAATCTCACAAAAACTCATTCCAGGATTCATTGTATGTCCCAAAATGTAAACGTATGTTCAAACCTAAATGTAGCCTACATACAGATATGTAATAGAAAACGTTTGTCAAGTTTTAGGGAGTAGAGAGAGTGACTTGACTACAACTCCCAGGAGGCACTGTTCCAGTAACTCTAAACACCAGTCCAGTGGTCACTTGTCCAAATATCCTTGTTTGTGAACTCTCAATTGTAGTGTACTCTCCAGGGAGGATACAATTTATCAGGTGTGTGTACTAGAGGGAGTGAACGGACAACAACTTCTAGGAGGCACTGTTCCAGTAACTTCAAACACCAGCCCAGTGGTCACTTGTCCAAATACCCTAGTTTGTAAACTCTCAATTAAAGTGTACTCACCTGTGAGTATAAGATATGTCAAGTGTGTATTGTAGGGGGAGTGACCGGACTGCAGCTCCCAGGAGACACTGTTTCAGTAACTCCAAACACCAGTCCAGTAGTTACTTGTTAAATTACCCCTTTTTGTGAACTCTCAATTGAAGTGTACTCACCTGGGAGGATACCATTTGTCAAGTGTGTGTAGTAGAGGGAGTGACCTGACTGCAAAGCACAATAGGCCCTGTTCCAGTTACTCCAAATACACTCATTTATGAACTCTCAATTGAAGTGTACTCACATAGGAATGATCAAGATACAGATCATGCTTAAATCAAAGAAGTGTGTGTCTACTTAGCTCCATCTTGACTTGCTAACCCAAGATGAAACTATTGAGGACAGGAATTACACTTTACCCAGTGTGTACAACAAGTATTCCTAAGGCCTCAAGAAGCATCACCAGATTGGTATTAGCAGCAGACACATTGACATAGCACTGTGTACAAGATGACTCCAGTCACATATACAACACAGTCCGGGGTTTGCTTGTATCTCACTCAACTAGGCCTCAAAATGGCCAAAGCCATATCTTGCCTCTCCACTGTGTTGGCTGCCCTAGTGGTAAAATGTCAATTTCAGGCTACCTTCCAAAGTGCAAGTGATCTGCACATCTCATCAGCTGCTTGAGTCAAATTGTGTTGCCATGCTTCATAAATGTCATGTCAAACCACCCAATACCACAATTACTTGGCACAATTGGATTACCTACAACTTAACTTTGTCAAAGGTCTCTGCTTACTGTAACACAAAAACTTTAGAGGTAAATGTCATCATTCAACAAGTAACAATGTATGTTTGTCATCAACAGGTGGATCTGCCGTTATGCATACTGAGGCCACAGAATAGACTACTACCTCCCCTAGATGAAGCCCTGAGTGATGCCAACACCCCTGGACTTGTGGAGGTGAAGGATGGTTCTGGCCCATCTGGGCAAACTGGTCAGATGGCAACAGTGAGTCTCACTATGCCCACAATGTCACCTCCCAGCCCTGTTCCTTCAACATCACAGGAAACCATTTGCCCCCCCACCAACCTGTGTAACTAGCACAGTTTTTAGCATCTTGTGCCCCCCATAAATCCTGGATCCTGAGTTGCAGTGGACAATGAGGGTCCATTAAAAAGTTGGAGAGGTTACCCTGTGGCAAGAGCACATGCCCTTGGGGGTAGGGTATGTGGGAGGAATGCTGTGGGCCAGTGGGGTGAGGCCACTAGGGCTGTTCTTGGCCAGGACAACTTCAGCCATGTCTTGGGGTTCTATCAGGAGTCCCAAGGAGTAGGTGTTGACTGAACTCTGGGAAATCAAGCAGCTACAGAGGGACATGCATAGGGACGTGCATGAAAAGATGGATGCCCACAATTCCAACTTGGCTTCCCTAACAGGGGTGTTGAGGGACATGCTCACAACACCAAGTAGTGCTTTTCAAAACCAATCATCTCCTGCCTATGAGTCATCAACAACAGGCTCACCAACATCAGTGGCAGCCACAGGAAGGGAGGCCCTAAGAGAGGAACAATTAGTCACAGACACCCCTGCCTCTGTAGCAGCTGATCCCCTGCTGATTTTACTTTGATATTTAGCCATGAAGCTATGTCAGATCATGTGAGCCATACAATGATGATCCAAGGTACTTGTTTAATATGGTCTATGTTGCATGTACACTGTTTCCAGCTCAGGATTACAACCATGCCGCACAAACACTTACATACAAGTGTCTGGTCAAACTAAAACATATATTACAGTGTTCAGCACATAGGCTGTCAATATATCTGAACTCTTGTAAATCATTAATGATTGTCTCATACTAAGCAAATGAACATATTTACAGATACAGACCTCCAGACCACGATAGGAAGGGATTTGTTAAACACTGTCCTGTAGAATAGGCAAACATGAAGTGGTTGATGTCACCAGCTTGAGCCTTAGAACATACCACACCAAAGTAATCCAACACCACATAATCCAAGATTCAGACAGATGGCAGTATAACAGTTCTGGATCACAGGGCCTTTATAATTCAACGTTCATGCATCTGGTGATATGGCACAAACCATATGTCAGTGTTTAGTCACAGGCACTGTGGCCTACAATGATGAAACACATCTACAGCTACATATAGGTCATACAAAAGGTGTTTAGTCAATGTGAGGGAACAATGACTTTGTAGTAAGCTAGGACTACATAGTTCATGACCACATGACGACATACAAGATGCATCATGCCCACCACAGGACACAAAACAAGTGCAATGGGCACTTCTGAACCTCCACCCAAACACTTTGCATACTGTCTGGGTCAAGGTCTCATACACCCAAATTCTGGGACCTACATTACCTGGAACAATCCATGCCCACTTTGTATGGCAGAACAGCATCACATACCTGCCAATGTCACAACTCTGAAATGTCCACATGAAGATGTCATGATGAAGGTACCTGAACAAAGATCAAAGAACAAAACAAGGAGTACAGGCTTAAACCCATACATATGTAACAAGTCACAAAGCAAGCATCAGGAAAACAAGTTACATTGCAAAGAAACTGGCACAAACAAAGCAACATCATCAAGGTGGCGATGTGCAAAAACTATCTTATCAATCAGCCTTTGCAGAGTATCAGCTGCCTCACTGTTTCAAAAACACTAAACTCTACACATTCCCACAACTACAGTTCATTTTACAGACACAGACACAGTCAATACATCACATGATATACTTACACTCACAAGAAGTAGCTGTGGATGAGATCTTCTCACAAGTCAGCTTCTTCCTCTTTACCACTGTCATCTTCATTTGGCATTTCAGGATTCTCATCTGGTGGCACTGCAGGCTCCCCCTCCAATGGGATGAATGGGATATTTCTCCACAGGGCGTTGTTGTGGAGCACTCAGCATGTCTCAGTGATCCGACACAATTTCCCGGGTGAGTAGAGGAGGGCTCAACCAGTCCTGTTCAGATAACGGAATATAACCAAGGATGGTTTGGATATGCTAAGTCTCCTCTTATTGTAGCACCTGACATTGCTCACACACAATCAGTACAGATGTGACTTACCAACCAGCCAGGCTCTCTCTAGTAGCATTTGTGACATCAGCTGGGGAATGGGGCTGTTCTGCATAACCAAGGAATCATGGGCTGGTCCAGGAAAACAGGCACACACATTTTAGATGTAGAGATCCACCAAACAGACAACTTGCAAGTTGATGGAATGGCCATTTTTTCTTCTGCAATAGACTTGTTCCATGGCTTTTGGTGGCAGCAGGCAAACATGTGTGCCATCAATGGCCCCCAGCACATGTGGGATGCCGGCAAAACCTTAGAAGTCATCCTTCACATTGCTTAAATCCTCACACCAAGGGAATATGACATAGCTGTCTATATGTTTCAACATTGCTGATAGGAAACCTTTCTACACCAGAATGAACATAGGTTGGGACATACCACCAGATAGGGCCACTGTATGTTGGAAGGCAAAGATTTTCAGGAAGTACAATACTGACATGACTTGTTCAATGGGTGGTATGCATTATGGATTACTGTCAGCTGGCATCATTCCTGGCTCCAACTGATAGTATAAATCCACTACTGGTTGCCTAGTCAGGCGGTAGAGCAGGATGACGTGGCATTCCTCAATGGTCTGATGGTCTGGCAATGGACACTAGACAGGAGGTTGAAAATACTTATTTTGTATTTGTGATGCATATAACAGGGCCATATGCAGTCTTTCAAGCTGCCAAAATGGCGGATGCCTGACGTACTCCACTGGACATCAGGAACCGCCCACGGCTGGCGGCGGAAGTCATCTGCACGGTAGGTGGTTTCAAACAGCGGCATACACAGCCATTGGCTAACATTGTTGCCTGTGGTGGTAGCTTCCCAATGGCTAAGTCCGTCGACAATGATGACCACGTATGTGGCATATGTGTACGCCGCATTGTGCAAAATCAACCACTTGACTCCTGACACTGCTGCCAGAAACACCTCCACCACTTCAGCTGCTGTGTGCCACCTCCAGGACAAATCATGCCACGTCCAGCATGTGAAAAGACCACTGCTTTCTCTCCAGAGGAGCTGGAGATGCTTGTGAGCAAGGTTCTTCCCCTGTATGGTCCGCTCTACTGCTCACTCCAGAGGAGCAGGTAAGTACCTCATAATTAACTCTGTTCAACACCTTCCTTTCCCTCCTCACATGGTACAAAGTGCCCCTGTGTGCCAGTTAGACTTCTTGTGTGCCTGTTGTGACAGTCTGTGTGGCACCAATGAGATGTAAATAGTGCCGGTGTTGGAGACCAGTACTATGGTGGTCATTACAACCCTGGCGGTCGGTGTTAAATCGGCGGTAAAACCGCCAACAGACCGGCGGATTTTTTTTTTTATTACGACTGTGGCGGAAACCGCCAACATAGACAGCCACTTTAACACTCCGACTGCCAAGGCGGTACAAACAAACACCGTGGCGGTAACCGCCAATAGACAGGCGGAAGACAATGTACCGCCCACAGAATTACAAGCCACCAATGCGCCACCTTTTCTGGGACGGATACACCGCAAACAATAACACGGCGGAAACAGGACTTGGAAGGGAAAATGCTCACCTCTACACATCCCACGAGGAACCAGGACGCCATGGAACCGAAACTTCAGATTCTTCCAGCCTTTATCTTCCTGCTCCTCTACCAGGAGCACGAACGCCGGCGGCGAAGACCACGGTGAGTACTGCACCTACGACACAGGGGAGGGGGGAGGGAAAAAACAGTGACACACACACGCAACACTTCCACCCTCACCCACGACAACACACACACTAATACATAATGATACATCACAGTTACACCCCCTATTCCCCCCTGGAAGAATGCAAGGACAAAAGGAAATGAGTCGAATGATTGTAATATATACGAAGACAGTAATCAAAAATATATACATAGATTAAGATATTCACACTATAAACAAATATATACACCAAGAATCCAAGTCCAAGGTATTCCACTATCATAGTCCGTGGACCACTGGGCCCAAAAGGCATGGGCGAGGCCAACACTCAATACCCGAACAAGACGGAGAGAACACTGCTGGGGCATCAGATAGAAATAAAACAGGCACCTCAGGGGGAAGGGAAGGGGGGGCACCTCGGTCGGATGAGTGCACAACGCCAGATCCACGAGGGGGCTCCATCTCCACTGTTCAATCCTGGGGAGTGCCAAGTCACAGTCTCTCAAGTCTTTTCAGTGGGTGGTTTGCCCACTGTTCAATCCTGGGGAGTGCAATGCCACAGTCTCTCAAGTCTCTACAGTGGGTGGTTTGCCCACTGTTCAATCCTGGGGAGTGCAAAGCCAGAGTCTCTCAAGTCTCTACAGTGGGTGGTTTGCCCACTGTTCAATCCTGCGGAGTGAAAGGCCACAGTCTCTCAAGTCTTTTCAGTGGGTGGTTTGCCCACTGTTCAATCCTGGGGAGTGCAAAGCCACAGTCTCTCAAGTTTCTACAGTGGGTGGTTTGCCCACTGTTCAATCCTGGAGAGTGCAAAGCCAGAGTCTCTCAAGTCTCTACAGTGGGTGGTTTGCCCACTGTTCAATCCTGGTGAGTGCAAAGCCACAGTCTTTCAAGTGGATAACAGTCTCCACTGGTTTCTGGAGGGGGTTTTGTGCCCAGAGTGCTTCATCCTGCCAAGGACTGAGGAAGTGGATGCCTTTCTCCACTGGTTCTGGAGGGGACATTGTACCCAGAGTGCTTCATCCTGTCAAGGACTGAGGTTGTGGATGTGATACTCCACTGGTTCTGGAGGGGGCTTTGTACCCAGAGTACTTCATCCTGCCAAGGACAGAGGTAGTGGATGTGATACTCCACTGGTTCTGGAGGGGGCTTTGTGCCCAGAGTGCTTCATCCTGCCACGGACAGAGGTAGTGGATGCCTTTCTCCACTGCTTCTGGAGGGGACTTTGTGCCCAGAGTGCTTCATCCTGCCAAGGACTGAGGTAGTGGATGTGATACTCCACTGGTTCTGGAGGGGGTTTTGTGCCCAGAGTGCTTCATCCTGCCAGGGACTGAGGTAGTGGATGTGATACTCCACTGGTTCTGGAGGGGGCTTGGTGCCCAGAGTGCTTCATCCTGCTCGTGGTGGCCCCAGTAGCGTCGGAGATTTTGGCGCTCATTGGCCTGCGGTGCTGGTGGCGGCGGTGTCCTGGCCTGCGGGGCTGGTGGCGGCGGTGTCCTGGGCAGCGGTTCTGCTGGTGGCAGTGTCCTGGCCTGCGGGGCTGGTGGCAGCGGTGTCCTTGGCAGCGGTTCTGTTGGCGGTGGTGTCCGGGGCAGCGGGGCTGCTGGCGGCGGTGTCCTGGGCGGCGGTGTCCTGACCTGCGGGGCTGTTGGCGGTGGTGTCTTGGGGAGAGGTTCTTCTGGCGGCGGTGTCCTGGCCTGCGGGGCTAGTGGTGGCGGTGTCCTGGGCAGCGGTTCTGCTGGAGGCGGTGTCCTGGGCAGTGGGGCTGGTGGCGGTCTTGTCCGCCATGCAGATCTTTCCAGACTTGCCGGTTTTACTGTGCTCCTTCCCCATCTTGGATGGTGGCGAAGCTATCTCCACACCCCCAACTGTACCCTTGGGAGCGGCTTTGGTGGCTGATTTCTTTCCCCTCTCCCGCCGGGCACTGGCCAACTTTTTATGCTTTACACTTGGGAGACTGTTCGTGCTCTGGCTTCTTGCCACACCGGCTGCCCTGCTGCCTGGCACACTCCAGAAGCCAGTTACTACTGGCACCACTGGTCCCACAGATGTTATGGCTGAGGTGCTGGGTTGGGACCTGGAGAGTCGGGTCCTAGGAGACTGAAGGGGTGGGGGAGGTGAGGGAAAGAGGTCAAGGTTGGACAGGAAAAGTTTCTTAGGAACACTGGGATGGGTAGATAGAGGGGGTTTGGGAGTGGAGGAAGAGGTAGTGGTTGTAGGAGGTGTACGTTTGGTGATTTTGGGTGAAGGTGCATGGGCTGGAGGCTGTTGTGAGGTGGATGGCTGTTGGGTGGGTGTGTGGCTGCGTTTGTGTACCTTGGGAGGTGGCCTCACAGACACACTGGGAGAGGACACAGGGGACGTGTGAATGGTAGTGGGGGTGGTGACTGCACGTGAGCGGGGTGTGGTGCTGGTTGTGCTGGTGATGGACGTGGTGGCTGAGGATGTAGTGCATGCAAGTGTGAATGGAGATGAGACAGGGAGGGAGGAGGGAGACGAGAAGGATGGGGACACAGTGGAGGCAGTGGATGTTGGTGTGTCTGCATGTGTGTGATGCTTGCGTGAGTGCCTGTGGGATGTGTGGTGCTTATGTTTGCCAGAGCGTACCTTGTGTGTTGACGTGTGTGCATGCTGGTCTGATGGTGTGCTTGGGATAGGCTGAGGTACAGGGGTTTGGGTCTGGGTGGAGGAAGTTGGATTGGGGAGGCTAGAGACAGGGACAATGGCTGCCATCAGTGCAGAGGCCAGAGTCTGAAAAGCTCGCTGATGGGCTGCCTGACCAGAGTGAATGCCCTCCAGGTATGCATTGGTTTGTTGCAACTGCCTCTCTACACCCTGGATGGCATTCAAAATGGTAGACTTCCCAACAGTGAGGGACCTGAGGAGGTCAATGGCCTCCTCACTGAGGGCAGCAGGGGTGACAGGGGCAGGGGCTGAGGTGCCTGGGAGCGAAGGAGATGCCCACCCTCCTGGGTGAGCGGCCACAGGGCAAACGCTGAGGGGCTGCTGGGAGGGCAGTGCTGGTAGGGGGGTGGCGGCTGTACCTGTAGATGCCGGGGGCACAGATGGGCCCGCCACCGCAAGGGAGCTCCCATCAGAGGAGGAGTCCGTATTGCTGGTTTCAGCTCCTGTCCCCGCTGTGGAGCTCCCCTCGCCCTCCGTCCCACTGGTAAGTTCAGACTCCGTAGTGTCGCCCTCCAGGGCCATGTGGGATGCAGCTCCCTCCTGCTCCGGTGCCACTGCTCCTCCGCCTGATGATGCTAATGCACACAAGAACAGGGAGACCACAAAAAGGGTGGAGGAAGAGAGAAGAAAGACATGTTGAGTGCATGCAATACCACTACTGTTGGCGGACACTACAGACACAGAAGCGCCCTGCGCAACGCCGCACACTTGGAGTTCCCTATTCAATCCCAGGGACATGGGTTGCAAGGCTATGCCCGATTGCTGCACACATGGATGTCACAGGAGCCTGACCAGGTGTAGTTGGCACTGTACACAGGTGGGGTGGGGTACCACAGGGCCTGCCTTAAGAACCGTCCTTGCCTACTAAACTCGCCCTGGGCTAGGGGAACCCACAGCCCACCTCCACCACCTAGACACCTCCAATGCGCGCTGAATCAGCAGAATGAGAGTGTACTCACCCCCTTGTGGCTGCTGTGATGCCCTCAAGCGCCAATCCAACTCCGGTACGCCACCGCCAGGATCCTGAACATCAGGGGGGGTCATGGTGCGACGGGCACCCCTCCCACATTGGACCTCCGCCGTCTTCTTGCTCCACCGGCGAATGTCCTCCCATCTTTTCGGGCAGTGGGTGCTCCGTCTGTGGTAGACCCCCAGGGTCCGAACTTTCTTGGCGATGGCACGCCAAATGTCCTTCTTCTGGTGGGCGCTGACCTACAGGAATAGTACAGGGGAAAAAGAGAAGTTATTACCGTCCGCACCATCACAGTCATTGGCCCGCATCCCTACCTTTGCCATGACGCACATGCACTCACCGTTGTTTCATGCACGCCTCATTCTCACCCCCCCCTATCTTTCATCCACACCACTCCACATAGGCATTGCCCACACAGCATGCTCACAGTGTACTTACCTGTTTGTCTGGAGGACTGTAGAGTAGCGTGTACTGGGGGAGGACCCCATCCACGAGTTTCTCCAACTCCTCTGTGCTGAAGGCAGAGTCCCTTTCCCCAGACACACGAGCCATTGTCTATTCCAGACTGAGGTCACAGCAGCACTTGCAGTGTAGGTCCTCTCCTGTCGAAGATCAGGTATCAAGTGATTGAACAGAGGGAAAATGGCGGTCAAGTCCGTGGCAGTCGTACCGTCACCTCCGGCGTACATCGTCATTGGCTCCTGGGACCCATAGGGTCCAATGTTAACCAATGCAGGATACAGTTACCTCATATCCCCTTGTCCCACTTTACAGGTCAGGCAGCCGCCATTTCAGGGGCCCACATGGCATTATTTTGGACTGCATCACACATATCTAGGCCTTGCCTAAACACTCATACAGGCATATGTTGATTTGCTAATATTTCAGAGTAAGCTGTGTTTACGTACCTCCTCCATAGGCACCGTCCGCTGGGGCATGTGAGGGGATGGCGGCATCCTCCATTGTACAGACCACTGGTGGACCTATCGACAATGGAGGAGCGACATGTGATCATCACCTACAGACTTGATCATGCCACAATCCAGGAACTGTGTGCCTAGTTGGAGCCAGACCTGATGTCAGCTATCCGCTATCCCACAGGAATCCCCCCTCAAGTGCAGGTGCTGTCAGTACTCCATTTCCTAGCAAGTGGGTCATTTCAAACAACAGTGGCCATAGCATCAGGGATGTCCCAGCCTATGTTTTCCAAGGTGTTGTCCAGAGTGTTGTCTGCCCTGCTGAAACACATGCAGAGCTACATCGTTTTCCCTCAGGTGGAGGATTTGCCTACAGTGAAAGGTGATTTCTATGACCTGGGACATATCCCCAACATCATAGGTGCCATTGATGGGACACATGTGGCCTAGAACCCCGCCCGCAGGAGTGAACAGGTGTACAGAAACCGGAAGAGTTACCATTCAATGAATGTGCAGTTCGTGTGTTTGGCAGACCAGTACATCTCCCATGTGAATGCCAAATTCCCTGGCTCAGTGCATGACGCTTAAATTTTGAGAAATAGCAGCATCCCTTATGTGATGGGGCAACTCCAGAGGCACTGTGTGTGGCTATTAGGTGAGGGCATGGACCCAATACAGTGTGAATAGTTGTCTGGGTCTGGGGATGTCCCTATGAGTTAGTGTGTGTCTAGCAGTTGTCCCTCCATTTTGCAGGTGACTCTGGTTACCTCAACCTGTCATGGCTACTAATCCCAGTGAGGAATCCCAGGACAAGGGCAGAGGAACGCTACCATGAGGCCCATGGGTGAACTAGGAGGGATATAGAGCGGACATTCGGCCTCCTGAAGGCCCGGTTCCGGTGCCTCCATATGACAGGTGGTTCCCTATTCTACTCACCAAAGAAGGTGTGCCAGATCATCGTGGCCTGCTGCATGCTTCACAACTTGGCTTTGCGACAAACAGGTGCCTTTTCTGCAGGAGGATGGTCCAGATAGCGGTGTTGTGGCAGCTGTGGAGCCTGTGAACAGTGAAGACGAGGAAGCAGAAGAAGAGGACATAGACAACAGGAACACGGTGATCCTGCAATACTTCCAGTGAGACACAGGTAAGAAGACAACACAGCCTGCTACATCTGATTTAATTCTACTACCTCTCATCTGTCTGTCATTTTCACCCAGTGTATGGTCACTGACTTGTCACTTTCCCTTACGATTTCACAGATGTGGGTCCCACTGTGTGACATCTGCTTTGTTACCGCATGGACTAGAGCTGTGTGGCATAGGTATGTTGACATTACATTTGATATAGCATTTTGCCACTGTTATTGCAAATACACATTTTCGAAAGCACAGACTGACTCCAGATTGTTTTGTGATTTAAGGGTGTTTATTTAAGTGCTTAATAGTGGAGGGGGTTGTAAAATGTTCAGGGGTGATGGTGGAGGAGCCCAGTCTATTAGTCTCACAGGTGCATTGTCCAAAAGGGCATAGGAAGTGGAGCTGGGGCTGTTTAAGTATGGACAGGGTGACGAAGTGGGACAGAAGGATGACAATTAGGGTGGTCTCATTTCTTGGCGCGGGTCTTGGCATTGTTCTCTGTCTTTGTCCTTTATCTCAGGGACTGTTTGCGGGCCGGTTCTCCATCTGCAGGGGGTGGGGTACTGGTGTGGTGGTCCTGTGGCGGTGCCTCCTGTCCACTAGCTCCGGCGGAGGTGGTGGGCAGTTCATCGTCCAGGCTAGTGTCAGGGGCCCCTTGTTGTGCCACAGTGTCCCTCCTGGTGTTGCCGAGTTCCTTCAGCACCCCTACAATGGTGCCCAGGGTGGAATTGATGGATCAGAGTTCCTCCCTGAAGCCCAAATACTGTTCCTCCTGCAGCCGCTGGGTCTCCTGAAACTTGGCCAGTACCGTTGCCATCGTCTCCTGGGAATGGTGGTAGGCTCCCATGTTGTTGGAGAGGGCCTTGTGGCGAGTGGGTTCCCTGGGCCTGTCCTCCCCCAGTCGCACAGCATCCCTCCCAATTCCCCTGTGTTCCTGGGCCTCTGTCCCCTGAACCGTGTGCCCACTACCACTGCCCTCAGGTCCCTGGTGGTGTTGGGGTGGTGGGTTAGCCTGGGTTCCCTGTAGCGGTGGACACCCTGCTGCTTGACGTGTCCTGGGGACAGAGGTATGGGCCACTGGGTGGGTGCTGTGCTGGTGTTTTCAGAGGGGGGAAGCTCTATAGTGGCCTGTGCCAGTGTGAGGGGAACCGACTGACCCAAGGTCCCAGATGGCCCGGGCTGGTCATCTAGATCCAGCTGGACAGAGCTGCTGTCATCACTGTAGGCCTCTTCTGTGGGTGGAGTGGACATATCTGGACCCTCCTGTCCGGTGACGTTGGGTAGGGGTCCTGCAGGGGTGTAAAGAAATGATTATTGCATCTGTGTGTGCCATGGTGTGCAATGGGTGGGTGACCGTGTACCCCAGTGCTTGCATTCCTGTGTAGGACCTTCTGTGATAATGGTTTAGGGGGGTGTATGGGTATGTGTAGTGGCCATGCATTGGTGATGGGTGTCCATGCTTTGGTGTTACATGCAGGGATTGAGTTTGGGATGTGTGGTTTGTGATATTGGGACATATGTGAGGAGTTGGAGTGATGGGGGTGAGTGCGAGGGTGGGGGTATGTAATAGCATGCAGAGGGTGGGGGATGTAATAGTTAAGATTTGACTTACCACAGTCCATTCCTCCAGCTACTCTTGCGAGGCCCTCAGGATGCAGTATAGCCAAGACCTGCTCCTCCCATGTTGTTAGTTGTAGGGGAGGAGGTGGAGGTCCGCCGCCAGTCCGCGATGTGGTGTCTTGAGACCATGGAACGCACCTTCTCCCGTAGGTCGTTCCACCTCTGGAAATGCTTTACAGGGCACAGGTGGTGCCCTTCTTGCATAAGCCAGTCTACACTAGTTCAGAGACACCCAATCCCTGCTCTGGTGCGAAACTGGACAAAGGGAAGGGGAGTGACCACTCCCCTGTCCATCACCACTCCAGGGGTGGTGCCCAGGGCTCCTCCAGTGTGTCCCCGGCATTAGCCATCTTGTTTTCCAAGGTGTGGGGACACTCTGGAGATCTCTGAGTGGCCAGTGCCAACAGGTGACATCAGAGACCCCTACTGATAGGTGCATACCTGGGTAGGTAGCCAATCCCCCTCTCAGGGCTATTTAGTGTCTCTCCTGTGGGTTCCTCTTCAGATTTGGCTTGCAAGTTTCCACCAGGAGTCCTCTGCAACTCCTCCTTCATCCTATGACCTCGGATCAACCGCAGACTGCTCCAGGAACCGCTGTAACTGCAACAAAATATCCAGAAAGGCTAATGCAACTCTACAACTTCCGCTCCAGCCAGCAACTGCAACAGTTTCCAGGGTGTGCACACTCTGGGGACTCCCTGTCTTCACCCTGCACCAGAAGGACCGACAACATTTCCAGTGGAGTGACAGAGTCACTTCCCTGCTCCAGCAGGCACCTTCTAAGACGACGACTGGTTCTCTGGGACTCCTCTCCGGATGATGAGCGTGCTTCTTGGAACACAGGTGGTGGACCCCTTTGACACAGACTGTCCTAAGGTCCAGCTGTCCAAATTTGGAGGAGGTAAGAGCTTGCCTTCCTCGTTTGCGACAGTACCCCTGTGCACGACATCATCTTCACCACCTGAGGCCTCTGTGCACTATTTGCAAGAATCTTTCATGCACAGCCTGGCCCACGTCCCCAGCACTCTATCCTGTGACGCTCAACTTACTGAGTTGTTCTCCTGCGGCGTGGGACCTTCTTTTGTAGTGCTGCAGCAACCAGAATTTGCACCTTCTTTGTCCCCATGTCCTGGTACCTCTGTGGGTGCTGCCTGGTCATCTGTGGGTTGCCTCCAGTGTTGGGAGTCCCCTCTGCCTCCTCAGTCTGAATTGAGGATCCAAGGTCCCTCCTTGGTCCAGGCAGCGCCATTTTTACACAATCCGTGACATTGCTTGAACCAAGGCTTGTTGAACTAATCCAGCACTACAACTCGCCTGTATCCAACATCTTCACGTGGGACATCCTTTGCATCATGCAGGAACCCACAGCCATCTTCTTTGGTGCTCTTCTGCAGACTTCTTCCAACCGGAGAATCCTCTTTTGCACCATCTTCTAGGTTGGCAGGGGCTTCTGTCCCTGCTGGAATCTTCTGCAACTTCTGGACTTGGTCTCCTCTCTTTACAGGTCTTCAGGTCCAGGAATCCACCATTTGTTGCTTGCAGTCTTGCTTGATTCTTGCAATAACTCTATTCACGACTTTTAGTGTGTCCTGAGGAAACTTGCAGTACTTTACTCCTACTTTCCTGGGCTCTGGTATTGGGTATTTTACCAACCTTTGTGGTTTTCTTACACTCCCAGCACCCCTCTACACGCTACACTTGCCTAGGGAGGAATTCATGATTCGCATTCCACTTTCTTAGTATATGGTTTGTGTTGCCCCAAGGCCTATTTCTTACTATTGCATTGGTATTTTCTATTGTTTGTGCTATCCTATGACTATTTACTTACCTGGTTTTGGTGTTTAGTGTATATATTGTGTATAATACTTACCTCCTGAAGGAGTATTGCCTCTGAGATATTTTTGGCCTTGTGCCACTAAAATAAAGTACCTTTATTTTTGGGAACACTGAGTATTGTCTTTTATTGTATATAAGTACTGTGTAACTATAAGTGGTATTGCAGGAGATTTACATGTCCCCTAGTTCAGCCTAAGCTACTCTGCTACAGCTACCTCTATCAGCCTAAGCTGCTAGAACACTACTACATTTCACTAATAAGGGATAACTGGACCTGGTATAAGGAGTAAGTACCTAAGGTACCCACTACAAGCCAGGCCAGCCTCCTACAACAGCTCACAACCCACAGCCCCACACACCTCAGTCACCATAGCCCCAGACACCACCATAACACCCACAGACACATCCACCACATTTGCTGTTGTTTTTCAATATCTGACTTTGTGGGAAGTGCTGGTCACCCAAGAGAAGGGTAGATGTTCACTGTATGGATATATGGGTGTTGATCCAATTGGAGTGTCATTGCATTGTGTTATGCTTGCTAGGGTAAGTATTTCATCTTGTGTTGGCCAATATCAGCATGTATGGTGTAGATTTGTCCCCTGATATGGATTGTACGTCTCATGTGGGGGAGCTAGAGTTTTGTTTGTCCACACTTGGAGGGTGTTCAATTGTGGTAGCTTCCTTTGGATTTGACTGACCATGTGTCCATTTTGATGTGTGTACCTTACAGCTACATCATGTAGATGTCTGGACCATACTGTTGCCATTGTATGTGCTTTCTTGACTTGCAATTACACATTTGCCATCTAGGCATATCACTTGGATCAAATATTGTATGTCCCTGAGATACATGAAGGGTCAGTTCCTATGCAAATGCTGTTTTAGGGGCATGTGAAAAATGAAATATGTCTATGAATGCTCCTGGTGTCGCCATCCCTATTATGCAGGTATTGTTTGCATTGTGAGCTTTGTATATTTGTTTCACAACCTATTGTGCATCCCATTGACCTTCCATTGTGTTTCAATGTGGCTGCTGTGTGGGTCCATCGATGAGCAGCACCTGTGGCAGGATGTGTGTGTGATGGGCTCCACGGCATCACAGGACATGTAACACTGCCTGCAGGTGAGTTGCTTCCTTTATGCTTTCTGTTTCCACCTGCTGGGATGTGGTGGTTGGACTGCCACGGTCACGCTGGCGGTAGGCAACATCATAATGTTTCCATCTGAAACACTGGCTCTGTCGGCCTTTTTGGCCTGCTTCGCCACTGCGGTGGTCTGCGTTGCCTGGTGGTGCTGGCGGGACTGCAGCAGTCTTTCCCTATGGGACTGCCAGCATCGTAATACTGTGGCCTGACTGCCAAGCAGATGGCGGTCATACTGCCACCCTTATGGTGCATAAACTGCCAAACTTGTATTGCGACCCTTTGAGAATATGTAACATTAATTTCAATATGTAATATTAATTTTAAAGCAAATCAACATAAGTTCAGAGCAAGCCATATTAATTTAAACAGCAGTCATATTTGTTTAAATATGGCTTGTGTTCATTTCAATATTTGCCTAAATCATTTCAAAGCATGTTAGATTTATCGCAGTTTCATTTTCATTTCAAAAAGAGTTATATTCATGTTACGGAATGTCATATTACTTTTGATGTGGGCCATATTAATTTCACCAGGTGTCACATTCATTTCAAAGTGGCTCATATTCATCTTAACGTGTCATATTCCTTTCTATGAATGTCATTCATTTCAATGGATGTCATATTCACCTTAACACCTGTCACAATAATTTGAACACAGGTCATTTCAATTTTAACATAGGTCATTTAAATTTCAATATATGCACTATTTATTTTGCTGTGTACCATATCAATTTCAAAGCACAACATATCCATTTTGACAAGTTTCATTTTAATTTCAGCATTGGTCATATTCAGTTTAAGACATGTTGAATTTATTTCGATGGAGCTCGTATTTGTTTCAATGCATGTCATATTCATGTTAGCATGTGTCATATTTCTGTCAATGGATGTTTCATTCATATTAATACATCTTAATTTTAACATGAATCATATCCATTTCAACATATATCATGATCATGTCAATGTATATCATATCACTATCAATGCAAGCCATATTCGTTGTGATAAATGTCATGATCATTTTAACGTTACTCATATTCATTTTAAAACATGTCAAATTCATTTCAATGAAGGTCATATTCATTTCAACTCATGTCATATTCATTTTAACATGTGTTATATTCTTTTTAATCAATGTTAAGTTTATTTCAATGGATGTCATATTCATATTAACACTTGTCATATTAATTTTAAGATGCAGCTTATCAATTTTATCATGTATCATATTAATTTGAATATGTATCATATTAATTTGAATATGTGTCATATGAATTTCAAGGCATGCCATATTCATTTTAACAAATCTCATGTGAATTTCAGCTGTGGTCATACTCATTTGAAGGAATGTCAATTTCAATTCAATAGGATTGCATTCATTTCAACATAAGCCATATTATTTTTCAATCATCTCCTATTCATTTCTTTGTGTCTCATATTCATTGCCATCTAGGTAATATTAATTTCAACACAATTAAAATTCATTGCAACATGTTTCATGTTCATTTCAATGTACATTGTATTAGTTTCAATGTGCATTGTTTTCTTTTCAGAATATAATATATTCATTTCAGTACTTTATATTATTTTCAATCTGCCATATTAATTTCAATGTATGTCATATTAGTCTTGGTATAAGTCAATCATTTTAAGAAATGCCTCATTCTTTTTGGTGAATATTGTATTTGTTTCAGTGATTGTTTTATTGTTTACAGTAAAGGCCATATTCATTTCAGTATGAATTATGTATATTTCTTATTGAATTTGGTGTGTGTGTTATTCATATTAATCACTAAGTAGCATATTCATTCTGTTAGGTTTCATAATTCTTTTTGGTTCAATTCAGATTCACTCTGCCAGGTATGATAATTATTTTTACACATAGTACATTCATTCTGGTGTGAGTCATATTCATTTTTCAGCACGCTATGCATTTCAGGAGGTGTCCAGTATGGGGAGCTGTAATTTTGACATAAACGGCTTCCCATAGACTGCTAAGAACAGAAACCATCTCTCTATGGGGTGCCAGTGTTGGACTGCGAGAACAAACCTCTGCCAGTGTCTTTCTCTTCAGCCAAAAAATCTACAATCATCTAAATATGAAGCCTACCCCATTTCTTAATAACCTCTAGCTAAATTCAAAGGGAAAGATGACAACAGCAAGACAGAGGGTTAGCAGCATGAATCGCAGGTATCTTAAATTTATGAAAGAAAAATCTGTTTCATAGCCCTGAAGGTCAACAAAGTCATATACTTGCCCTTTTTGGCATCTAAGGATCATGGATAACACTTGGAAAACTTCCTATCTTGTAGCGATCTAGCATATGTATCACCAGAGAGTTGTTGAACTGAGATCCCCGCATAGAAACCAATGCAGCTGTAAAGCGATCAATGCAAGATAATAAGTCCTTAGACAGGTAAGGGTAAAGCCGCCCTTGGACTTAGGAAGTTTGAGTATTTTTAATCTGAAGCATTAGAATTGAAATCACACAACACTATGACCACACATCTTCAATGAAACCCTGCTACTGGCAAGTAAGCATGATCACAACACATAAACAAGCTTTAACTGACAGAGAGCTACTGATGGCCAATCTGAAAGTTCAAGCGTAAACACAAAAATACAGTTCCATCTAAATACAATTTGATAAAATGCAGTATGCTCAGTTACACACACAGCGCACACACCTTTGTTCTGACATGTGCAAAAAGACATTAAAATACATGTCAGCAGCAACAACCAACCCACATGTGGCAAAGCACTGAAGGACATAACATTAAGTGAGTACCACACGTGTGAAATGGTAATCCAACACTGGAATACATATGTTCCAACCTTGAATGTGCACATGGCTACATTACAGGCTAGGCACCAGTGGACAGTTGTGCTATGCCGGGTTCAATATGTTACAGAGCCAGGTAACAAAGCCAGACAAACTATGCTCCTTCCACCAGAACACACCAGTGCATTCTTCCATACTTAGCTTACTCCTTAAAACGATAAGCTGCATTTCATGAATATTCTCATAGCTTAATTGAACACATTTTCTAGTCCTTAGCTTCTGGGCATAGCTCTTTGTAAGTTCAAAAAGAGAACAAAATTCAGCAGCCATTGAATACATTGAATCTAGAGAGCACGTATTTCCAGTATGGATAAATGACACAGCATTGATGAACACAATGCCGATTCACAAAAAATATATATCCTTCATCCTATTTCCTGTGCATTGGTGGCCCACTGAATGAGGAATTAAAATCCCCAAGATCCTTTGCCAGCTTGTTGAGCCCAGGAGGAGGGCTCCAACAATGATAATGTGTTCTTAAGCACTCTATGACCCGCTGCATCCAGGAACTGTATCCTGTGCATTGGATGCCCATGGAAGAGGGAACCAGAACCACTGGTGTTAATGCACTCTTAAGAGCTCTGTGCCTGCAGCAATTGTGATGCCCTAGGTGAAGACCAGGCCAAGGGTGGGCCCCTCTTCTCCGTCATTGACCCGAAGAGGCTGGACCAGGCCCTTCCTCTTGATGCCTGAACTTTATCCACCGAAATTGTGAATCTTTGGCTATCGCCATTTGTTAGGGACATTTTTGAAGTCCTTTATCAGATAATTGTTGAGTAGTTCCATTCAACTCAACCAGTTAATATATCTAAAACCAGAATGGATGAGCTGGAAAGAGTAAGGGGAAATGAAAGTTGGCTGGGCCTAAAGTCAATGGCAAACCACAGTGATGCCATTCTCCCTTATGTTACTATGTTGGACTCCTGTTTGAATCAAAGCTTCATGCGCAGAGGAACCCCAACAAGAACTCCATGGTCATTGCCCAGCAGTCTGGACCATCCCAAACACCTGCAATTGGAGACACAAGTGAATACTGGGATCAGGTATTTGATAAGTCTAAAGCCATCGTGGTTGCCAGTATTACCCCACTGGTGGAAAGGCTGAAGTGCCTGGAAAAGGCAGTTTTGGAGCCAACTAGTACATATACTAGTGAAAAGACCTCGCCACAATGTTGGCCACAAAGACCCTCTTAGCTTAGCTGATTCTATGGGCCGAGCGCCTCGTGCTGGTAGTGACTCTGACTTAGTCATCTCTATACCTCAAGCACATACAGGCCCTGCTAACACCCAGACCTCCAGTCCTTTTGAAGGTGGTATCTCAGAGTCCTTGAGAGGGACGAGTGGCACATATGGGGGGCCAAGGGGCAGAGTACCTCTCCTCATCAGGATATTGGTGTTTATGTTTAGCCCAATATGCATAACCAAACATGTTTAAATCTCCGTCCAGAATGCTACCCTTCAGTTCCTAATTTGACGGTGCACCCTCTTTGCCCCCCTTCACAGAAGAATCATCCCTTAACTTAAGAACAAGGTTGGCCTTGGTTGCCCCAAAGCCCACATTTTAACATGTGGGAATATAATAACATAATTTTTGTCAGAAGGGCTGGTTTGGTTGGGCCTACCACTAAGACTTGATGGGGGATAGTGTAGTGATTAACTGCAGGTATCCGAATCTGGCCCATCAATTGATCTCAAGTTACGTGAGGAAGCATTCTTTGAATGTCAATATTAGCATTCTTCTGCTTTTTTTTTCTAAACACCTGCAACCTAGGATGCAGCAAGGGCAGTCAGGCCTTCCATGATTGGTGAATCTGTTAGATCATCTGTCCCAATTTCAAGCTGATTTCTCCTCCTGACTAACATAGATTGTATGGATTGACAACAAAGGATCTACCATTTCCTAGTGACAGCCTCAAGATGTCCATGGATTGTCTCTTACAGACTCGGCTTCTGAACAAGGCCGTGTTCTAAGACTTGCTTGTAGAAATATTTTTGGCACAAGGACTAAACAGCAGGGCCTGAATTGGTTTGATTTTTTTACCCAGTTTGATATTGAAATGCTGCTCCCGTCATAGGCTAACATTGGGGCTACCCTCATATATAGTCTGAGTGGTAGCTGCTGATCTGAAAGGAGTAGGATGGTCATATTTAGTATGACCAGAATGGTGATACAAAATCCTGCTGACTGGTGAAGTTGGATTTAATATTACTATTTTAGAAATGCCACTTTTAGAAAGTGAGCATTTCTCTGCACTTAAATCCTTCTGTGCCTTACAATCCACGTCTGGCTGGCTTTAGTTGACAGCTCCCTTGTGCATTCACTCAGACACACCCTAAACACAGGGTACTCAGCCTCACTTGCATACATCTGCATTTTAAATGGGTCTTCCTGGGCTTGGAGGGTGGAGGGCCTGACACTTGCAAGTCAAAGGACAGTAGCCTGTCCTCACACAAAGGACTGCCACACCCCCTACTGGGACCCTGGCAGACAGGATTGACCTGAAAAGGAACTTTGTGCACTTCTAAGCCACTCTTTGAAGTCTCCCTCACTTCAAAGGCACATTTGGGTATTTAAACAGGGCCTCTTCCCCTATCAACTCAGACACTTCCTGGAGAAGAGAACCTGAAACAGAACCTGCATCCTGTCAAGAAGACCTGCTTTGCTGCCCAAAGGACTCACCTGTCTGCTTTCTGTGAAGTACTGCTGCCTTGCTGTTGCCCTGCTGCCTTGCTGCTCTCTGGCTGTGCTGAGAAGTGCTCTCCAAGGGCTTGGATAGAGCTTGCCTCCTGTTCCCTGAAGTCTCAGGACCAAAAGACTTCATCTCTACAAGAAGGACTCCTTGTGTGGCGAAAATCAATGCACTGCCTGCCAGAAACGACGCACAGGCAGCATTGCGGTGAAAAATTCACTGCATGCCGAACCCGAACGACGCAGCCCAACTTCGCAACGAGAAGATCGATGCAGCGTCAGCGTAGCGACCACAAATTCAATGCAGGGCACACAAGATTGATGTACAGCTGAGCCGAAACAACGCAGCCTGACTTCCAGAGAGGAATCGACGCAGCGCTTGCCATGCGGTAGAAATGTCCACACAACGCCCACCGGATCGACGAAGCCCTGTGACTTCGTCCTGTCATCCCCGGGGCATCCGAAAACCTGCAACCCGAAGAGGATCCTCGACTGAGTGCCGGAAATCGGCACACAATCGTCCCTGCGTGAAAACTAAACCACGCATCGCTGTGTGCGGCCTGAGATAGGACTGTGGCCTGCCCTCACACAAAGGACTGCCACACCCCCTACTGGGACCCTGGCAGACAGGATTGAACTGTAAAGGAACCTTGTGAACTTCTAAGCCACTCTTTGAAGTCTCCCCCACTTCAAAGGCACATTTGGGTATTTAAACAGGGCCTCTGCCCCTACCAACTCAGACACTTCCTGGAGAAGAGAACCTGAACCGGAACCTGCATCCTGCTAAGAAGACCTGCCTTGCTGCCCAAAGGACTCACCTGTCTGCTTTCTGTGAAGGACTGCTGCCTTGCTGTTGCCCTGCTGCCTTGCTGCTCTCTGGCTGTGCTGAGAAGTGCTCTCCAAGGGCTTGGATAGAGCTTGCCTCCTGTTCCTTGACGTCTCAGGACCAAAATACTTCATCTCTACAAGAAGGACTCGTTGTGCGGCAAAACTCGATGCACAGCCAGCCAGAAACAACGCACAGCCTGCATTGCGGTGAAAAATTCACTGCACGCCGAACCGGAAAGACGCAGCCCGACTTCGCAACGTGAAGATCGATGCAGCGCCAGCGTAGCGACCAGAAATTCAATGCACAGCCCACAAGATCGACGCATAGCTGAGCCGAAACAATGCAGCCTGACTTCCAGAGAGGAATCGACGCAGCGCCTGCCCTGCAGTAGAAATTTCCACGCAACGCCCACCAGATTGATGCAGCCCCTGTGACTTCGTCCTGTCATCCCCAGGGTGACCGAAACCCCACAACCTGAAGAGGATCCACGACTGAGTGCCGGAAATTGGCACACAACCGTCCCTGCGTGAAAACTAAACTACGCATCGCCGTGTGCGGCCTAAGAAAGGACTGTGGCCTGCCCTCACACAAAGGACTGCCACACACCCTCCTGGGACCCTGGCTGACAGGATTGAACTGAAAGGGGACCTTGTGCACTTCTTAGCACTCTTTTAAGTCTCCCCCACTTCAAAGGCACATTTGGGTATTTAAACAAGACCTCAGCCCCTACCAACTCAGACACTTCCTGAAGAAGAGAACCTGAACCAGAACCTGCATCCTGCCAAGAAGACCTGCGTGGCTGCCCAAAGGACTCACTTGTCTGTTTTCTGTGAAGGACTGCTGCCTTGCTGTTGCCTTGCTGCCTTGCTGCTCTTTGGCTGTGGTGAAGAAGTACTCTCCAAGGGCTTGGATAGAGCTTGTCTCAGGACAAAAATACTTCATCTCTAAAAGAAGGACTCACTGTGTGGCAAAAATCAATGCACAGCCTGCCAGACATGACGCATAGCCTGCATTGCGGTGAAAAATTCACTGCACGCTGAAGCGGAACG
Source organism: Pleurodeles waltl (assembly GCF_031143425.1). Taxonomy (NCBI): domain Eukaryota; kingdom Metazoa; phylum Chordata; class Amphibia; order Caudata; family Salamandridae; genus Pleurodeles; species Pleurodeles waltl. The sequence continues at coordinate 922,624,606 of NC_090439.1, read as the reverse complement.
ACGCAGCTCGACTTTGCTTCGAGAAGATCGATGCAGCGCCAGCATGGCGACCGGAAGTTTGGAGCATGGCCCACTCGATCGATGCACAGCTGAGCCAGAACAAAGCAGCCCGACTTACAGAGAAGAATTGGCGCAGCGCCTGCCATGCAGTAGAAAGTTCCACGCAACGCCCACCGGATTGGATTCATCCTGTCAGGACCAGAAATCTTGCATCGTCCCTGGGGCGTCAGAAAACCCTGCAACCCAAAGAGGATCCACGACCGAGTGCAGGAAATCGACACACAGACGTCCCGGTGTGAAAACTAATCGACGCACACCTCCTTGTTTTCCACGCTTCTCCTCCTCTGCGGAGACTTTGAACGCGAACCAGGTACTTTGTGCTTGAAAGAGATATTTATTGCTTTTAAAAAACTAAAGACTAAAGGCACTTTATATCACTATTTAGTGATATCTCAACATATACTTATTTGCTTTTTAATCGTTTTGACCTGCATCTTATCATATTAGTATTATATATATATTTCTAAACACTTGGTAGTGTATTTTTGTGGTGCTATACTGTGTTAGTGCATGATTATTGAACAAATACTTTACACATTGCCTTCTAAGTTAAGCCTGACTGCTCAGTGCCAAGCTACCAGCGGGTGGGCACAGGATAATTTGGATTGTGTGTTACTTACCCTGACTGGAGTGAGGGTCCTTGCTTGGACAGGGGGAAACCTGACTGCCAACCTATTTCTAACAGGAAATATGTAATGTAAAAGAAAGGTTTGTTTTATTTAATTTTTATGGATTGAAGAAGTGTGTTTGACTGTGTCAATCGTTCTAAGTTGTGAGGCATTTTGTCAATTATTGGCTGTCCTCTCCCTTAGTTGATTTTTTTACAAGCTCAGCTCTTGGGGGTTAATGTCTCTGTTAGATATGGCACTAGGGGAGAATGCTCTGAACCCTTTGGTTTGCCCCGGGGAGTTCAATGAAGTTGTGTCCTAACAACTATTTTATTTAGTTCATATATAAATAGTTTGAACTTATATTTGGTTTCCATTGGAAAGGGTATGCCAAAGGTGTAGTTGCCTATATCCTGGCCTTTCTGTATGCCGACGATGCAGTTCTGCTTTCCTGCATGCCTAAAAGTCTTAGGGCCAGAGGTATCAAAGGATTTTGCATTCACAAACGGTGCAAATCGGTAAATCGCCTTTCACGATGTATGAAAGACATTCACAGTGCAATTTTAAGGAATCGCTAAAATAGCAGTTCCTTACAATTGCGATAAGATATTGCGAATCACACACAGCGATTCGTAAATAGCGATGAGATAAAAACCTGATTCTCAATGCAATGTGTCAACCAATCGCAAATTGCGATTGTTCGCAGAATGGGTTTTCACACTTGCAATTTACCACGCATTGAAATCAGCTGGTAAACAGGTGCAACCTATGTAAAGAGGCCTAGAATGACTCAGCCTCTTTCCATAATGGCTACACTCTACGTCATGACGAGGAGGATGGGGATCCTGGCAGATTTGAGGAGAGGGTGGAGGGGACAGGAGCGCAGTACAGGTTAAACTCTGCCATAATACTTGACCTAATAGCTGATCTACAACCCCTACTGCAGCAAAACACACACAGGACCAATAGCATACCCACCCATGTGCAGGTATTGTGCTCCCTGCACCTCTTAGCATCAGGGAGCTATCAAGGGGTCATAGCAGCAGCTCGAGGTATCTCACAGAGTGCACTTTCACACTTCTTCAATGCATTCCTTAATGCCATGCTTATCAAAATCCATCTGCACAGAAGACTCCGCAACACCCCACAGGATTTGCCACAAACCAAATACATTTCTACCAGATTGCCCAATTCCCACATGTAATTGGATGCATCGATGGGACACATGTAGCTATCTGTCCACCATCTGCCACAGAGTATGTTTATCGGAACAGAATGAGTACACATTCCATGAACATACAAGTCATAACCAATGCCTCTAATGTTGTAACGGGTCTTGTGGCCAGATACCCAGGTAGCACATATGACTCCTACATCTTCAGGCACAGTGGAATACACACAAGACTACTTGCTGGGGAGTTTGGTGAAGGATACCTAGATGGTAATGTATTAGTTGACAATGTCACCTTAATGTATATGTGATGTCACGGATAACAATTACTCATTTTACTCTCCTGTCATTCTAGGAGACAGTGCATATGCAGTGTGGTCCTTCATTATAACTCCCCATCTAAATCCTGCCACTCCAGGTGAAAGGAAGTACAATGCAGCAAACAGGGCAGCACTCAGCGTTGTAGAGAAGACCTTCGGCCTGCTAAAGAGCCGGCATACCAGGGGCATACCAGTGGAACCCACAGAGCCTGACTCCGATGAGGATGACGATCCCTTGCCACCCCTTCAGCCAACAGACAGAAGCAGTGCAGCAGAGGGCAGATAAAGACGTGCTGAGATCACTCGCAACTATTTCTGATGTAAGTAATGACAGCACCATGTTTACTTGTATGCATTGCTGTAGGTAGCATGTTTATTGCCTTGACTTCAGGTAGTATATGTGTGATTAGGACATAAGTAAGCACTATACACAAATAGGTCCCAGTTACATTGTCACACTATTAGCATCATAGTATCACTGCATTACTACATGATATGCAAGTCCCCTGTACCACTCAATATTATTTTCTACGTCCACGCACTCCACTTGAGTGCTCAGTGGTCTCGGTGGCACCTCTTGTTGCGGGTTCGAGACAGTACTGTTTCTGGTAGTGTGAGGCCTCTGATCTATCACAGGGGCTGTGAGACTGCTGAGGCTAGAGAGCTCCTCACTATCCTCACCACCCAGTTCGCTGTTTGTAGCACTCCGGGCTGTCTGCGTTGTCTCCAAAACATTGGTGATTTGCACCAATCCTCGTGCAACGTCCAGACTGCAATGTGCCATCTCCGCTTGCATGCCCACAGCACGTTGTGACACCAAAGCAGCTGTGGTAGTGAGCCGATTGACAGATCTGCAGAACCCATCCAACCTGCCCATCAATTGGTGATGGCGCCTACGGTGGCTGACATGCTCCTGCTGCATCACAGTGCAGAGTTCCCTAATGGCATTTGTCATCTCCCTTGTGTGTTCTGCTGCTGTTTGCTGTCCCTCATGCAGCTTGCATATGTTGTCATTAAGAGACTCCAACTGCTTGTGCATTGATCCCATGTTGTGATTGAGAGACTCAAACTGCCTGTGCATTGCTCCCATGTTATGATCGATTGACACCAACTTCCTGTGCATTGACCTCATGTGTTACATTGAAGGCGCTGCACTTTCAGCATGGAAGCCTCAAGGCCACCAAAGAGTGATTGGCCCTCACCTTCCTCTGTGCATTGTCTGCCTTCTTCGCAACGCATCCTAAGGGGAGTGGATTGACGCTGGGGCAGGGACTTCGGTCTGTTGGTGCTTCTAGCCTCTGAGGGTGGTGTGGGTACTTCATCTGGCAATTCATCTGAGTCCAGGTTACTCTCAGGGAGGGGTAGCACTCCTGCCCTGCGTCTAGTTGGTGCTTGTATGATGGACTTCCTGGTGTTTGAGTCGGACTGTGGCTGACTTTCGCAATCCCCCACATTTCCACCTTCTTCTGCGTCAGGGCCTGGAACATCTGCAACAACAATGCGCAGCATGTCATTCTTGGATATGTACTGTCACAGTTGTGTAATAGGATTAAGTTTGCCCTGGCATAGTATCTCTGAAAGTCTTTTGTGTCATGTATCTGTTTGGTTTTACACTATCTCTCTATTTATGGGGTAGATGCACTTTAGGGGTGTGCACTACCACTCCCATAATGCATTGTTGTGTTGTATGTAAAATGTGGCATGGACTACTTATCACACTGCATAGTGCCATAGCTATTTTCTAAGGGCCATTTGTACATGCACATATGGGGAAAGACATTACTGCCCTTACCTTTGCTGGAGCTAGGTGTGCCTGAGTTGTCAATGTCAGTGACACCACTAACAGCATTGTTGACTCCACCATGTCTTCCATTGGTGTAGACATTGTCTGGGTGGCTGGTCCTCCTCCAGTGCTCCTTGCCTCCATCAGCCTGCTTGCTACCCTCTCTTTGGCACGTGAACACAAGTCATACCAGCGCTTGCACATCTCCTCAATGGAGCGCTGCGCACCACCCACTACGCATATTTTGGTCTGGATTTCTGACCACATTTTTCTCTTCTCACTTTCGGTACCTGTAGTGAGTGTTTTCCAAATAACTTTTCATGGTTCCTGATCACCTCTTCTGTGAGCACCTCCAATTCCTGCTCACTGAATTTAAGTTTGTGCTTTCTCTCATTTTTGTCCTTCACATTCCCATCAGTAGCCATTGTCCTGTTTGGTCCTGGTTGACTCTCAAGATTGCCTCCCTGGTGTTTGGCTGGATCTCTCTGCCTGCTCCTGTGGCTGTGGCTTCTGGAAACAGCATGCACTGGCTCACTTCCTGGTTGTGGTGTCATCAGTTTGTTCCAGATTGCCGGTATCGCAATTTGTGATTTCCAAATACCGATTCGCTATTTTTGCGATTCGGTATTTAGAACTCGCAAATTGCGATTGCGATTATTAAGAAATCGCTATTACCAAATTGCAATTTTCATACATCCCATTTTGCATTTCCTAAATAGCGATTTCTTACAATTCACTATTTAAGAAATGCAAACCGGGAGCTTGATACATCTGGCCCTTAGACCCCTTGTTGATGCCTTTTTCCCAATTTATGGACAATTTAAATTTAGCAACTAATATTGCTGAGACGTATTATATGGTCTGTGAAGGCAGACCTGCAAAATTAAACCAAGTTCAGTTAAGAGTAAAAATATTCTGAACGTTAGTGAGTTTTCCTATTTGGGGATTACCTTTGACTCGCTGGCCTTTTGGCTATTTTGACTTTCAAACCTATGTTTTCGGTTTCACAATCATATGGGGTATTATTTGAGCTTGTGCAGGAAAGTAACCACTTTCTTGCCATGGTTACCCCCATTTTCTGCCTGATGTCAGTGTGATTGACGGTGTTCACTGGGATCCTGCTAACCAGGACCCCAGTGATTATGCTCTCTCTCCTCCAAATTTGGTTGTTTCTTACTGTTAACACAGTATTTCACACACAATTGGCATACTGGTGCCCCCTTCTAAGTCCCTATTATATGGTACCTAGGTATCCGGGGCATTAGGGTTCCAGGGGATCCCTATGGGCTGCAGCATATATTTTGCCACCCCTTGGGAGCCCATGCAAAGGCTTTTGCAGAACTGCCATTGCAGTTTGCATGAAAAGGTGCAAGCACCACTGCACCAGGTCACTTATATGTCACCCCTAAAGCAGGCCCTCCAGCCCTGGGGGCAGGGGGCAAAGTACCTGTGTGTGATGGCACCCCTGCACTAGCAGAGGTGCCCCCACAACCTCCAGGACCATTTCCCCGGACTTCATGAGCGCAGGGATGCCATTTTACGTGTGTATTGGAAATAGGTCACTACCTATGTCCAGCTACATAATGGTAACTCCAAACATAGGCATGTTTGTTATCAAACATGTTGGAATCATACCCCAAGGCTTTTGAAAGCATTGGTTGTATGATTCCATGCACTCTGGGGGCTCCTTAGAGGACCCCCAGTATTGCCATTGCAGCCTTCTGAGGTTTTCCAGGCAGCCCCAGCTGCTGCCACCTCGCAGCCAGGTTTCTTCTCTCCTGTTACTTGAAAAGCTCGGGCCCAGGAAGGTAGAACAAAGGATTTCCTTTGGGAGAGTGGTGTTACACCCTCTCCCTTTGGAAATAGGTGTTACAGGTATGGGAGGGGTTGCCTCCCCAAGCCACTGGAAATGCTTTGAAGGGCACATTTGGTGCCCTCCTTGCATAAACCAGTCTACACCGCTGGTTCAATGACCCCCGGTCCCTGCTCTGGCATAAAACTGGGCAAAGGAAAGGGGAGTGACCACTTCCCTGTCCATCACCACCCAAGGGGTGGTGCTCAGAGCTCCTTCAGAGGGTCCCTGGGTTTTGCCATCATGGATTCCAAGTTGGCAGGGAACTCTGGGAGCATCGGAGTGGCCAGTGCCAGCAGGTGACTTCAGCGCCCTCCCCTGATAGGTGCTTACCTGCTTAGGTGACCAATCCCCCTTTCAGGGCTATTTATGGTCTCTCCTTTGGGTGATTCTTCAGATTTGGATTGAAGTACTCCAGCAGGAATCCTCTGTATTCTCCACTTCGACTTCTCACTGAAGAAACTGCATCTGGACTCTCCAGGAACTCTACAAGCTGCAACAAAGAAGCAAGACGCCTTCTGCAACCTTGTGTCTACAGCTTCTGCCAGCAACTGCAACTGTTTCCCGGACGTGCATCCTCTGAGGACAGCCCATCTTCAGCCTGTACCAGAAGAGTGAAGGAATCTCCCTTGGGGTGAAGGAGTCATTCCCCTGCTTCAGCAGGCACAAATTGCAATGACAACCAGCTACGTGGATCCCTTTTCCTGAAGATCTGCATGGATCCTGCATTGCGGGTGGTAGACTGAAGTGGTCCCGACGGTCCGCATGGCCCACTGTCCAACTTTGTGGTGGTAAGAGCTTGCCTCCCCACGCAAGACTGTACCCCCATGCACTGCGTGTTTTGCAGCTGCCAGGCTTGTTGGCGTCCTTCCTCTAAGTCCTTCATGCATTTTGTAACTCCAGCACCTAGCACTCTATCCTGCAATGCACAGCTTCCTGAGTGGTTCTCTAGCAGTATGGGAGCCTTTGTCGTAGTGCTGCATGGGCCTCTTCTACAACTTTTTTGTCCCCATGCTGTGGAACTCCTGTGTGCACTGTCTGGTCTTCTTTGGGCTCTCTGTGTTGCTGAGAGCCCCCTCTGACTCCCCCTTCTGGATAGAATCCACCTGGTCCTTCCTGGTCCCGGTCAGCGCCATTTTTCGCTAACCGTGAGCTTTGCGTGTGCCAAAGCTTGTTGGCGGACTCCAGCGACGAAAACCAGACTGCAATCCTTCATCCGGCATGGGACATCACTTGACCTAACCAGGAACCCGACCCCGTCTTCTTGGGTGCAGTACTGACTGTTCTTCTTCACGGGTGGTTCTTTTTTTGCACCTTCATCCGGGTTAGCAGGGGCTCCTGTTCTCCCTGGACTCTTCTGTGCTTTTTGGACTTGGTCCCCTTCTTCCACAGGTCCTCAGATCCATGAATCCACTGTGGGTGTCTTTCCGTCTCTTCTAGTTCTTGCATAAATCTACTTCTCGTTTCTGTGTGTGTTCTGGAAAAGTTACTGTGATTCACTCCTGCTTTCCTAGGCACTGGGGTGAGTTCTAGTACTTACCTTTGGGCTTTTCTAGTACTCCCAGCTCCCCTTTACACACTACATTTGCCTAGGTGGGAGACCGACATTCGCATTCCACTTTCTTTTATATGGTTTGTGCCCCCCAGGCCCATTTCTAACTATTGTGAATTTCACTAATTGCACAGTTTTCTAACTGTTTTATGCCTATTTCTGCATACTAGTGTATATCATTTGTGTATTACTTACCTCCTAAGGGAGTATAGTCTCTATGGTATTTTTGGTATTTGTGTCACTAAAATAAAGTACCTTTATTTTTGTAACACTGAGTATTTTCTTTCTTGTGTGTGAGTACTGTGTGACTACAGTGGTATTGCACGAGCTTTGCATGTCTCCTAGATAAGCCTTAGCTGATCATCCACAGCTACCTCTAGAGATCCTAGCTTCTAGACACTACCTACACTACACTAATAAGGGATAACTGGATCTGGTATAAGGTGTACGTACCATAGGTACCCACCTCACACCAGGCCAGCCTCCTAAAGCTTACAGCTAGTGTTGGAAGCAAGCCTATTCTGCCCCCCTTGGAAATATACAAATTGAAATGTCTCCCTGTTCTGAGTTATGGGGCTGTTCGAAATTGCAGCAGTAGGAGAATCATTTCTGAAGGGGCTGTTGAGTGTAGGCCCACATAGCTCCCACTTCTTTGCCCATGTGGAACTGAATATAGCTTATGTGGAAGTCCACATAAAAATTGCCCTTCTTCTATTATGGAAGGTGATTTGGAGTAATCAACATACCACATTAGACCGTGATCAAGAACATAGGATGCCATGGTTAGATTATGTAAGAAGAGCTGCTGAGATGTTGATCTGTATAGCTCTCAATATATGATAGGCAAGGGGGAGTATATGAAGGTTAGGGAGCAATTTATGAGCCATTCTTTTGGATGCAAGAGAGAGTAGGGGTTTAGATTACTTAGCTAGCCTTCTCTCTTGCTCGTGAGAAATCTATGGGAAAGGTCTCACTTCCCTAAATTTTGAGCAGGCTTGATTAGAACCGACCTCTGTTTTCTGGCAGGCCAGTTTGATCTGAGATCTATATTGATCTGCCCCGTGATAATACTTCATTACAGATACTTGAGCACCTCTCCTTTTTTATTATTATGAACCCTTTCAACATAGATATTTGTTGTCCATACTTAAAGACCAAAGTTTTGGCCAATATGGATAGGCTTTTTATTTTATTCAAATGATAACAGAGCCAGTTGTTTGTCATTCAGCAGGGGTATTTTCAAAAGTGCTTTGAACTGGCGTGATACAATGAATTTTTATTATAGTGTGAGAAAGGCATCCTTTTTGCCCTGGTCACTGCCATTTTTTGGACTGACACTGGTAGTTACTGTCTCTGATTGTGCCCTAGGTTCTGCTAAATAGACCTAGGGCCAGCGCGCTGGTTAAAATGTATATGGTAATTAGGCGTAATTACAATTGTTACTGACAACCTACCTTTAAGTCCCTAGCAAAAATGTACGGCATGTGGGTTTAGAGGTCCAAGAGAGTTATTGCACTTAAGTGTGTACTGCTGTGTGGCCCGCTGTCATTTCAAAAGTCAGCCCTGGTTTGCAGGCTGCTTTTAAATTAAAATTATATGCAAATTCGACTTTGCAATTAAAGGTACTTCCAAAGTCTTAAACTACCTTATTTCTACATATGTCACCCTAAGGACTCCCCTAGGTGCCCCAGGGGTAGAGTACCTTGTAAGCATAAGCAGGGACATTACAAAGGAGTTTTTAATGCCCTGACTGCCAATTTTGTTTTCCCCATTGTAGTGCATTAGCACCATTGGCTAACATTGGAAGGCTTTATTTTAAATTGTTAAAGTCTTACTTTTGACAGGGATGAGCTAAAAATATCATTCAAGATTTCAAATGAATAGTTAGAATAAATCCAACAACCTGCCAATGTTAGATGTATTCTAATTATTACAGGGAAAGAGTTTAGGACTCTTCTAAAAGTTACCTAAATTCAGCCGTGCAGTAGCTTTTCCTGATTTGCCAGACTTTGATAGGCTGAGCCAAATGACCTTGATGAGGTGTAAAGTGACCTGGGCTGAAAAAAAGGGACCATCTGGTGGGAGGAGAACTGCAGCAACAGATGGCAGAGCAGGAAGGGGGCTGGAGGGATCAACCTTGGTTTAAAAGGAGGGAAAGGCAGTTGGGACAAAAAACAGACCTTCCCCATTTCCTCCCCCTAACCAGAAGGGAGACCTAGTAATTGAAATAGCAGAGGGGCTGGAAGGAGAGTGTTAGGGAAGTTAGCCAACAGTAGGTTGGGCTAGCCAGGCCTTAAACTTCAGGAGAGATTTTCTCCATTTTGGACTTCTAGAAAACAATGTTTTCTGGGATGAAAAGAAGCCACACTTTGGAGGAAGTGGTCATGCCTGCGGGTGGCATCTGTATCCTAATGGTCAGGGGTGCCCCCTGCTTGTCACCCCAGAAGTTTAGACAAATATGGGAGAGCTGCCCAGGAACTGAGATCCCTGCCTTGAAAATACAAGCAGACGAAGGACTGGCCTGCTGGACCCTTTGACTGCATTAGAGAAGACTTTGCCTGTTGCACATGCTGATCTTCAGCCCAAAAAAGACTTTGCCTTGCTTTCAGATTGGAAGGAGTGGACTCCGTGAAAGCACCAGGTTAAAAGAGCTCCACCTTTATCATCTCCATCAAGTAGAACCTTGCTGACCACCCTCAGCTCGACTTTTAAGGATTTGGACAGGTGCATTGTGGGAGTGGCAGTCCCAGCATCCCAACTCAGAGACTCTGAAGCCTTGGATTGGTGTTGTGGACACTTTGGAATCCCAGCAGTGCCTTCTGGAAGAAGATCCAGAAGTTTGAGATAATTTGGAGAATTTTGGGTAAAAAGCTCTATAAGTGGACTGACCTGATGTCGAAAGTGAAGACGGCGACTTCGAACCACAACCTGGCCTGAATTTCAGGTTTGCCCTGCTGAAGCGCCAGAGCTCTTTAATGTTGAAAAGACTTCCAGGAGTTGGCTGAGCCATCGTGCTGGATGAAGCCGCCTGTTAAAGAGAGCCTCTCACTGTCTAGAGAAAAAGCTCCAAAAAAAGACTAAGGGCCTGAGTTAGAGTTGGTGGAGGAGTTACTCTGCCACAACAGAGACAGATATACTCTCCGCAAAAGTATAAATCCCATAGGAAATAATGAGATTTATATTTTGGACCTCTGCCAAACTCTAAATCAGGCCCTGAGTCCGAAGGTAAAATTTTGACCGCTGCCTTCTACTTAATGTATCTGACTTGGACTCCATCGTGGTCGGCCTCAAACTTTGACTTGGTCCTGGTCACGCACGACCAGATGTCACCAGGTGCAGCTATTGGCTTTTAAGCCCTAAAAAGCAAATTTTTGATGTAATCTTTAAAAAGTCATATCTCTGGTTCCCTGCACTGGATTTTTGTTGTTTTGGTGTCTTTTTGTTCATGTATATATCAGCAATTTTTACAAATTTGTATGGGATTTTTATTGTGATAGTGTCTTACTTATTTAATGTATTGGTGTATTTAAATGCTTCACACGCCTGTCTCCAAAGTTCAGCCTGCCTGCTCTCAGCCAAGCTACCAAGGGTTGAGCAAGGATTAAGGCCCAGATGTAGGAAAGAAGCAAATTGCAACTTGCAATTTGCGAGTCCGTGCGACTTGCAAATTGCAAGTCGCAATTTGCTATGCAGAAAGGTGTCTCAGACACCTTCTGCGAGTCACTATGGGGTTGCAAAGACCCACCTCATTAATATCAATGAGGTGGGTCGCAATTTGCCACCCCATAGCGACTCAGGGCACTCACTGGGATGGAGGCCTGCTGGGAACAACAGACCTCCATGTCCGTGACTGCTTTTCAATAAACCTTTTGTTTCGGATTTTTTCAGGGCAGGTAGTGGTCCCTTGGACCACTGCCTGCTCTGAAAAAATAATTTTGGGTCCAGTCACAAAGGGGAAGGGGTCCCATGGGGACCCCTTCCCGTTTGCGAGTGGGTTACCATCCACTTCAAGTGGATGGTAACTGCGACTCCATTTGCGACCGCGTACGCGGTCGCATTTGGAATTGCATACCACTGCAACTCGCAAATAGGAAGGGAACACCCCTTCCTATTTGCGACCCGGAAATGCATTTTGCGAGTCAGTTCTGACTCGCAAAATGCATTTCTACATAGCAAACACGCATTTGCGACTCGCAAACGGCGATTTTCGCCGTTTGCGAGTCGCAAAGTGTTTGCTATGTCTGGCCCTAAATTATTGAGACCTTGACTGGACCTTATTTGTGATTGCCGCCTCATTGTTAGCGGTAGGTACCTACCTGCATCTACTAATAATCCACCTTCCATCATATACTTTTAGAATTGTGCATTTTCTAATGAGTGTCTTTTTTTCCATAGTTTTTTATGTATTTATTATTCAGTGTAAATGTTATATTTATGAACTGATTTCCATTTGATGTAATTATGTAGTTTCTCTGTATTGTGCTTTCATGGTTATTTTTTATAATAAAATAAATAATTGAATTGAATTGAATATCATTCACCAAAATATTGGCTTCCTATGGCTAAATAAAAAAATAAAAAAATCTTGATAATAAAAATATCACTGTCATAAATATAGGTTTTTATTAACCCCTAAGCTGCTGGTCCTTTTCATACCTGTGCTGAGCCCTTTTTTGGCTATTGTGGGTAGATTGCACTTAGGGCTCCATAACTTTTTTTCCACATAAGGTATCCATGCCAAATTTGCATCCTTTTTTCCCAACCTACTAGGGGATTCTAAAGGTACCCATGGTTTATGAATTCCCCTGGAGGGGGCTGAGAAAATAGGCAAAATATTGCACACCCTTGAGTTTTTTGAGAAACATAGGGAGAAAGTCCAGATAAAAGTGACTGTTTTTTTCACCTAAAAAGGCATCTGCAAACAGATTGCTATACTAAAGTCACCATCTCCCCAGCTTTAAGGAACAAGCAGACCTCAATACGAAAACCTAATGTTGTATCAAAATGTTGCCATTTCTCTGGGAGGTAGCCTATCTTCCTTATTTTTTGTGCTCTCAACCTACTTCAAGTCTGTGATGGAAACGAGTGTGAAAACGATGGGTGATCCAGAAAAGCTACACATTTCTGTAAAGTAGCCAACATTCCAAATTCAGCAAGGGGTCATTTGTGTAGATCCCTCAAGGTGTTGTCAAGTAAAATAACTGTTGAAATAAAAAAATATTGAAAATGAGTAGGAAAAAAATGGCATTTGTGACTATATTTTTATCTTTAACTTTTTGTTACAATGACAAAAGCAATATACAATTATGTCCGGTGGACCCTTCTGGTTGTGGGGATATATAGGGTTTGTAGGTTCTCCAAAAAGCCAAGGTACCCAGAGCCAACTGAGATGCACCATACAATGTTTTTTCATTGAGTATCGCGTATAGACCAATTCTTTTAGCAAAATAGGCAGAGTGAAAAATGGGCAACAAAGAAACATATATATTTCTGAAATGGGCATAAGTGGTAGAGATTAGAGGCAGTGGTCATGTGTACATCTCTGAATTTGTGGGCACCCATACTAGTGTATAGACTGGAAGGTATTTTTCAAAACACCAACTTTCTTATACACTGGCTTACATTATAAAAGACACAAATGCCACGAAATCCAATAGGTAACAACAACTGATCTACTATTCTATGCTTCCACTACTCTCCTGATGAAAATGCTACCCCACATGTGATAGGAAACAATCTCAAAACACAACATGGACGCAGCACATTTTTCCACTGAAAACTGACCCTTTTTCTCCAATGTGGATAGCTCGAGAGTTTGGAACCTAGCTCAGCTGGTACCTAGGGAAACTCCGCCAACCTGTACATTTTTGAAAATTAGACACCTAGTGGCATAGTTCCCTCTAACATGCGTGCTTGCGCGCGTACGCACACAATCTTTCTTCAGTGCACACACACACACACTCTCAAAGCAGGCATGCCACCAAAAGAACATTTATTAGCTACATACTCAAATATAACACAAGAGCGCTCCAAAAACACAAAACGGTCACTTTCTTCTGAAGTGCACAGCAGTTTTTTTCAAGGCTGGTTGGAAGAGCAGCTGTTCTACCATAGGCACATTTTACAGGGCGTTGCTTCAGGGAGTTGCATGGGGTGGAACACCCTCCCAATAATTTTTAAAGTCAAGGCAAAATCAGTGCCATCAACCTGGTTGAAGTCAAGTCCTTTCCTCGACCATCACAGTAGCAAGCTTTGACTCTATTTGCTCTAGCGATGAGACTGTAGGCAGGGCCCAGGAAGAATAGGCATAAGTAAAATTTTGTTTAAAAATAAATGTGTGCTGGCATGACATGTTTCTGACTGACCCTTGCAGTGGAAGGATGACCTCCCTTAGACCCGATGCGCAAGTGTGAACATCGGGGTAGAAGCTGCGTCCCAGGTGATGGATCTTGAAACACTGTGCTGCAGTTATTTAAAAAATGAGGTCTCACTCAGGGTCAGACTGGCCTAAAGGGCAATCAGGTAGCGCCCGTTGGTCTGGTCTTGCAGATTAGTGTGTGGGCCGGTCTTTTAGCACTTGTGGACTTGTTTATTGGCTATTATTGTTGATGTCCTTTTATTATGGAGCCAGGGCAAACTTTTTGTCCAGTCTGACCCTGGTCTCACTTTAGACTTGCTATGCAGGCAATAGTTTTCCCGCATGCGTGCTCGTAAGTGCAAGTCAGACCTGCATGACTGTGACCTTTTGTGGCACCTCAGCTGAGGACATATTCCCGATCTTGCATAGATATAGGTACACTTTTTAAATTATTAATTGTTGTAGTAGCCCTTAATGCAGCAGTTTCATTTAAAAACTCTATAAATAACATCTTATGGGTTTAAGGCATCATCTGCACAGATCTTTGTGTGCCCAGCAAATATCAAGGCATAATAACAACAGCAAGAAAACTGCGGTGGTTTATGCAGTTGTTGGAGAGATTTGAGTTACAGTTTTGACTCATAATCCTGCATAGAGGGTTAGGCCCATATTTATACTCGGTCTGAGCAGAATTAGCGTCATTTCTTTTTACGCTAATTCAGTGCAAATCTAACTTCATATTTTTACTTTGGCGCTAGACACGTCTAGCTCCAAAGTTATGGAGTGTATGTCATTTTCTGGAGGGGAAAACCTATCTTGCGTCAATGAGATGCAAGGTAGGTGTTCCCGTCCAGAAAAGGACGATATGGCCTTTGCCCCATATTTATCCCCTGTGCTAAAACCCAGCACAGGGGGATGGGGGCTTTAAATAGAGGCACTAAGCTGGCTTAGCGCCATTCTTTAATGGCTGGGTCTGGGCAGGTGTAAGGGGACCTGTAGGCATATTTCCATGGAAATTGCCCACAGGTGCCCTTCCCTGGCCCCAGGGACACCCCGACTCACACCAAGAGGTCACCTAAGGTTGGGGGACCTTAAATAAAGGGGCTAAGCTGGCTTAGCGCCATTCTTTAGTGCCTGGGTCTGTGCAGGTGTAAGGGGACCTGTAGGCATATTTCCATGGAAATTGCCCACAGGTGCCCTTCCCTGGCCCCCAAGACATCCCCACTCACACCAAGAGGTCACCTAAGGATGGGGTACCCATCCCTGGTAAGTCCGGGTGAGTATGTTGTAATTTAATAGCGATTAGATTAAGCATTAGCAGAAGACATCTTGTATTTAGCAACTATTGTGAACATTTGGCGGAATCCATTTTGTATTCATGGCAGCCATTTTCTCTGCCATGTGCTCACCATGTGCTCTGTCCTACCATTCTGTTAGCTACTCTTGAAAATCTGTCTAATGACAAGTCATATTTAGCAACTCCCACTTTTGCTCATGCCCAGTAAGATCTGCAGCTGTTAGTAATCAGTAACAGAGTGTAATGTGTCAACTAGTCCTTGAAACTGTTAGCCCCTCCTACCTGTTGACTGTGCATTTCCATATGACCTTACATGTATGCAATTCTTGCTTCTATAATTGTATCACCTTCTTTTAGCCCCTGCGTGGGTATAAAAAGACCATTCTCTCTTAGTTCAGTGTGCTACTTCAAACATTACCGAAGAGTGCTGTTTGAACTGTAGTACGCCCTCATGAGGTTCAATAAACTTTGGGCCTGATTACAACTTTGGAAGAGGTGTTAATCCGTCCCAAATGTGACGGATATACCACCAGCCGTATTACTAGTTACATAGGATATAATGGACTCGTAATACGGCTGGTGGTATATCCGTCACTTTACCGTCACTTTTGGGACGGATTAACACCTCCTCCTAAGTTGTAATCAGGCCCTTTGTGTTTTATTTCAGTTTCTGTGCCAACTTCTTCCTACATGGTCTGAGGACTTTGTGCAGAGAAGGTCGAACCCCTTGCACTAGTAGGCCTTGCTGAGGCTTACTTCAACAAATTGTCGCCTTGGACGCCCGACGGATTGGTCGCGATGAAGGATTGGGATCTCACTGCGGATGATCAGTGCCTGAGGAGACCCGAGTCTTGGCAACCACAGCGTTTTTCCCTTCTTTCTGATTTGACCATCCAGGTGGCACCAGTCCTCGACTGAGATCCTTTTTGTTAATTCGTCATGCAGTGACTATTTGGTCGATTTTAGAACTTGGCAGTTGGAACCTGGACACCCTGTGATTGGTAAGATACGTTTTACAGCACTTGCTGTGGGTTTTGATGCCTTTGTTTGGTAATGAAGTTTAGCACTACTTACTGTGGCTCCCGTGTTTTGGGTGACTAGTCAATTTGTGTCCTTTGAATTGATATATAAATTGCAATTTATATAGGCAGGTAATGAGGAGAATTTTCTCCAATTTAATTTTGATTTGAACGGCACCTTAAGTGCTACTTTGATTATAATATTGCATATTCTGCACTATTTTTGGCATGCCTGTTTTTAGCACACTTTGTAGGATGTGTTGCTTTTGTAATGGTACCAATTTGAGACTGGAAGAATCGCAACCGGCACCCCCAGAGGGGCCGCCCAATAGAGATATGTATGTTAAATATGGGCTTTCTTCTATAATGTACAGCACATTATGGAATAAATACACTTGTGTGGATCCTGAGTTACGTTGTCCTATGCATGGGTCATGTGATTTGCGAAAGATTGAGTATGTGGAACAATGTATGTGTAAGCGAAGGTCTAGGCAAGATATGTTTGACTGTGTACGAATGTGGGAGAAAGAAGTGCGTGGATGAGTGAAGCGTGAGCAAGCCAAGCTTGAGAAAGAGCAGCGAAAGAATGTATATGTGAAAGCATTGGAAATGAGAAAGAAAGAAATAAATGACTTAAAGGAGCTAGAAGAAAAAGAACGTAAATTACTAGTAACTGGCCAATACACCTTTAGGCAACCTCTCTATCCTATCCTTAATAAACCACATGATGATTTTTTGTTACTAGATCACCCTCCACCTCCGTATGTCGTTCCTTCTGCCCCTCATGAGTTAGCTAAGGTCTCCGGTTCGGAGCAACAGAAGATACGAGACAGTCGCTCTATGTTGCCTGCTGACCGTGCGTCTGAGCTTAGATCTATTGCTCATAAATCAATTTGTAGCGTTGTCTCTGCTTCTGAACTTTTAGACAACATGAAAGGGTGGACGGAAAAGGAGCAGCTATATTTTGCTGAGGCATTTGGCACAGAATTTATTGAACTATATCGGAAATATTCTGATGAGTTAGAGCCCGATGATGTAGCAGCTGATCATAAGCAAATGCGTGATGGTCTATTTGTTTTCTCCCAGGTGGCTGATGCAATCAGGTGTTTGGTGAAATTATGTGTTGTGGCAGTCCGTTTGCAAGAGGAGAAAAGGGCTGTGGATGTAGTTGCACGGACATCTCAGACTGGCAGGGTGCAAGCTTCCATCTTCGGAACAGATAAGACTATGATAGTTCACGCGATACCAATGCGGGAGGCCGCACCTTTGTATGTTCCTCCTACAGGATTAGGTACAAGTGATGATAAAACTTCTGTTGATGCTAAGGGTTATTTTATTTATAATTGGGTGTATACTCCTTGGAATAGGGCAGATGTAATGGCACTTAAAACAGCATTACCTGACCCACGGAAAAATCCAGCCGCCTTTTATGAGGAAGTGGAGGGAGCAATTAGTTCTTGTACTGTGACTTTGGCTGACATTGATTTATTTTTTGGATTGATATTACCGCCAGATATGTGGAGAACTGTTCGTAAAGTTGATGATCGTGTAGTTTTTGGGGCGTCATGGAAAGAATTAGAACAGATGGACGGGGATAGGGAACCTGTGAAAAAGTCATATCAGTTGATTCTAGATCTTCCCGCAGCCATATTAGTTAAGTTAACAACGATTATTCCCCCAAAAAAGATAGATTGGACTGTTTTAGCGTCTTGTAAGCAAAAGGCAGATGAATCGGACTCTGATTTCTTTACACGCTTTGAAGAAGCATTTCATGATTTTAGCGGCCAGTTATTGTCAGATGATACGGGCAGACATTTGTTTGTCGATAAATATGTTGCAAATCTGTTACCAGGAATAGCTAGTCGTCTAAAAGCTAGTGAAAGTTCATGGACTACCTCTACTCCGGTTTCTCTTTTGACTATGGCTCAGTATTATGAACGTCAGGAATTAGAAGCAAACGGTAGCGGGGACGAAAAGATTAAAGAATTAAAGACGAAGGTTATGTTGGCTCAAGCTTATGGTCCGCCTTTTAGAGGTAGTGATAGAGGTGGACGTGGATCTTATGGTTCTTCTTACACTCGTTCGAATTTGTCTGTTGATCAGTGTGCGTATTGTAAGAAATTTGGGCATTGGGCTGCTGATTGTCAGCACTACGTGATCAGCAGTGTTCACGTGGTCGGGGACAAATGAGAAATCGCTCAGGATATTCAGGGCCTATAAGAAGCACGAATGATCATGCTAGGGTTGATGCTACTGTACGAGGGCAGGATGGGTTTAACACTTTTGATAGACGGAACCAATACCAGATGTCTAACTATGTGCAGCCTGATTTCCAAGATTCTGCTGATGCATAGGATTGCCTAGGATGGGGTAAGGAATCAGTTGAAGTTCCAGTAGATCAGAGGGGTCCCTATGTTTCAGCACATGTTTTGGGTTCTACTGATCAGTTTCTGGTTGATACAGGAGCTACTCGTAGCGCCTTGTCTAAACAATTGATTCCAAGGGCTCCCCTGTCTGGCTTAACCATTACATCGATAGGTTTCGATGGAACACCTTCCCCTAGCCCATTGTCACAACCACTTGCATTCCATGTTGATAAATTTACTGCTCCATGTCCATTTTTGCTTTCTCCAAATACATCAGACAATATTGTGGGTCTTGATATACTCAAGTATTTCAGGGCTAAAATACGATGCTCTCCTGAAGGGGTGCGTGTTATTTTAAATGATAATCATCCTGTGATGGAAAGAGTTTGTCTTGTTAAAGAGGCTATTACATTAGCTTCACTCCCTAGTACTTTGTGGGCTACTTCAGATACTGATGTGGGACAAAGGATTATTCCACCGGTACATATTAGTGTCAAGGAGGGAGCTGTATTGCCACGTTTGCCTCAATACAAAGTTTCACAGGAGGGCGAAGAAGCACTCACATGAATTGTGCATGCTCTTATTGCAGTTGGAGTTGTTGAGGAAGTTCCGTATAATGTTTGTAACAGTCCGATTCTTCCTATTCTGAAAAAGGATACTGATACTAGGATTTACCAATTCATTATTGATTTACGAGAAGTCAATAAGATTGTGATACCACAATATCCTGTGGTTTCTGACATCACAACACTTCTTACTTTGGTTCCCCCGACAGCAACTACGTTCTCTGTGATAGACTTGAAGAATGCTTTCTTTTCGATCCCTATTCATCCTGATGGCCGATATTTGTTTGGTTTTACTTTGAATAAACGATCATTTAGATTTTGCAGAGTTCCTCAAGGCTATACTGAGAGTCCTAGTATTTATAGTGAAGCGTTAAAACTACATCTTGATTCTTTTGTTTTGCCTGAAGGTGCGGCTCTCATACAATATGTTGATGATATTTTGTTGGCAGCTGATACCCCTGAGCAATGTGAAAAGTGCACTTTGTCCTTACTTTCTTTTCTTGCTTCACACCATCATAAAGTAACACGAAAGAAATTGCAATATTGTAGACCAAAGGTAACCTATTTAGGTCACCTTTTGTCTAAGGAGGGACGTGCACTTACATCAGATTGTATTCAAGCAATTTTAGACACACCAGTACCCTCTACTCAGAAAGATGTTCGTGCATTCCTTGGTCTTACTACTTTTTGTAGGCAATGGATATTAGGGTTTTCACACATTGTCAAACCTTTGCTAGCACTTTTGACTAAAGATACTCCAATGCCCCTCCCATGGACAGATGAATGTGAGACTGGTTTCCGGCAGCTACGACAAGCCCTTTGTTCAGCACCAGTGTTAGGTACTCCAGATTACATGAAGCCTTTTGCACTTTACTTACATGAGAAAGATGGATGTGCATTGTCAGTTTTAGTACAGAAACATGGCAATAAGCAGCGTCCCTGTGCATATTTTCCAGCAGTACTTGATCCTGTCGCTCGAGCGTTGCCTGGGCTCTCTGTGTTGCTGAGAGCCCCCTCTGACTCCCCCTTCTGGATAGAATCCACCTGGTCCTTCCTGGTCCCGGTCAGTGCCATTTTTCGCTAACCGTGAGCTTTGCGTGTGCCAAAGCTTGTTGGCGGACTCCAGCGACGAAAACCAGACTGCAATCCTTCGGCATGGGACATCACTTGACCTAACCAGGAACCCGACCCCGTCTTCTTGGGTGCAGTACTGACTGTTCTTCTTCACGGGTGGTTCTTTTTTTGCACCTTCATCCGGGTTAGCAGGGGCTCCTGCTCTCCCTGGACTCTTCTGTGCTTTTTGGACTTGGTCCCCTTCTTCCACAGGTCCTCAGATCCATGAATCCACTGTGGGTGTCTTTCCGTCTCTTCTAGTTCTTGCATAAATCTACTTCTCGTTTCTGTGTGTGTTCTGGAAAAGTTACTGTGATTCACTCCTGCTTTCCTAGGCACTGGGGTGAGTTCTAGTACTTACCTTTGGGCTTTTCTAGTACTCCCAGCTCCCCTTTACACACTACATTTGCCTAGGTGGGAGACCGACATTCGCATTCCACTTTCTTTTATATGGTTTGTGCCCCCCAGGCCCATTTCTAACTATTGTGAATTTCACTAATTGCACAGTTTTCTAACTGTTTTATGCCTATTTCTGCATACTAGTGTATATCATTTGTGTATTACTTACCTCCTAAGGGAGTATAGTCTCTATGGTATTTTTGGTATTTGTGTCACTAAAATAAAGTACCTTTATTTTTGTAACACTGAGTATTTTCTTTCTTGTGTGTGAGTACTGTGTGACTACAGTGGTATTGCACGAGCTTTGCATGTCTCCTAGATAAGCCTTAGCTGATCATCCACAGCTACCTCTAGAGATCCTAGCTTCTAGACACTACCTACACTACACTAATAAGGGATAACTGGATCTGGTATAAGGTGTACGTACCATAGGTACCCACCTCACACCAGGCCAGCCTCCTAAAGCTTACAGCTAGTGTTGGAAGCAAGCCTATTCTGCCCCCCTTGGAAATATACAAATTGAAATGTCTCCCTGTTCTGAGTTATGGGGCTGTTCGAAATTGCAGCAGTAGGAGAATCATTTCTGAAGGGGCTGTTGAGTGTAGGCCCACATAGCTCCCACTTCTTTACCCATGTGGAACTGAATATAGCTTATGTGGAAGTCCACATAAAAATTGCCCTTCTTCTATTATGGAAGGTGATTTGGAGTAATCAACATACCACATTAGACCGTGATCAAGAACATAGGATGCCATGGTTAGATTATGTAAGAAGAGCTGCTGAGATGTTGATCTGTATAGCTCTCAATATATGATAGGCAAGGGGGAGTATATGAAGGTTAGGGAGCAATTTATGAGCCATTCTTTTGGATGCAAGAGAGAGTAGGGGTTTAGATTACTTAGCTAGCCTTCTCTCTTGCTCGTGAGAAATCTATGGGAAAGGTCTCACTTCCCTAAATTTTGAGCAGGCTTGATTAGAACCGACCTCTGTTTTCTGGCAGGCCAGTTTGATCTGAGATCTATATTGATCTGCCCCGTGATAATACTTCATTACAGATACTTGAGCACCTCTCCTTTTTTATTATTATGAACCCTTTCAACATAGATATTTGTTGTCCATACTTAAAGACCAAAGTTTTGGCCAATATGGATAGGCTTTTTATTTTATTCAAATGATAACAGAGCCAGTTGTTTGTCATTCAGCAGGGGTATTTTCAAAAGTGCTTTGAACTGGCGTGATACAATGAATTTTTATTATAGTGTGAGAAAGGCATCCTTTTTGCCCTGGTCACTGCCATTTTTTGGACTGACACTGGTAGTTACTGTCTCTGATTGTGCCCTAGGTTCTGCTAAATAGACCTAGGGCCAGCGCGCTGGTTAAAATGTATATGGTAATTAGGCGTAATTACAATTGTTACTGACAACCTACCTTTAAGTCCCTAGCAAAAATGTACGGCATGTGGGTTTAGAGGTCCAAGAGAGTTATTGCACTTAAGTGTGTACTGCTGTGTGGCCCGCTGTCATTTCAAAAGTCAGCCCTGGTTTGCAGGCTGCTTTTAAATTAAAATTATATGCAAATTCGACTTTGCAATTAAAGGTACTTCCAAAGTCTTAAACTACCTTATTTCTACATATGTCACCCTAAGGACTCCCCTAGGTGCCCCAGGGGTAGAGTACCTTGTAACCATAAGCAGGGACATTACAAAGGAGTTTTTAATGCCCTGACTGCCAATTTTGTTTTCCCCATTGTAGTGCATTAGCACCATTGGCTAACATTGGAAGGCTTTATTTTAAATTGTTAAAGTCTTACTTTTGACAGGGATGAGCTAAAAATATCATTCAAGATTTCAAATGAATAGTTAGAATAAATCCAACAACCTGCCAATGTTAGATGTATTCTAATTATTACAGGGAAAGAGTTTAGGACTCTTCTAAAAGTTACCTAAATTCAGCCGTGCAGTAGCTTTTCCTGATTTGCCAGACTTTGATAGGCTGAGCCAAATGACCTTGATGAGGTGTAAAGTGACCTGGGCTGAAAAAAAGGGACCATCTGGTGGGAGGAGAACTGCAGCAACAGATGGCAGAGCAGGAAGGGGGCTGGAGGGATCAACCTTGGTTTAAAAGGAGGGAAAGGCAGTTGGGACAAAAAACAGACCTTCCCCATTTCCTCCCCCTAACCAGAAGGGAGACCTAGTAATTGAAATAGCAGAGGGGCTGGAAGGAGAGTGTTAGGGAAGTTAGCCAACAGTAGGTTGGGCTAGCCAGGCCTTAAACTTCAGGAGAGATTTTCTCCATTTTGGACTTCTAGAAAACAATGTTTTCTGGGATGAAAAGAAGCCACACTTTGGAGGAAGTGGTCATGCCTGCGGGTGGCATCTGTATCCTAATGGTCAGGGGTGCCCCCTGCTTGTCACCCCAGAAGTTTAGACAAATATGGGAGAGCTGCCCAGGAACTGAGATCCCTGCCTTGAAAATACAAGCAGACGAAGGACTGGCCTGCTGGACCCTTTGACTGCATTAGAGAAGACTGCCTGTTGCACATGCTGATCTTCAGCCCAAAAAAGACTTTGCCTTGCTTTCAGATTGGAAGGAGTGGACTCCGTGAAAGCACCAGGTTAAAAGAGCTCCACCTTTATCATCTCCATCAAGTAGAACCTTGCTGACCACCCTCAGCTCGACTTTTAAGGATTTGGACAGGTGCATTGTGGGAGTGGCAGTCCCAGCATCCCAACTCAGAGACTCTGAAGCCTTGGATTGGTGTTGTGGACACTTTGGAATCCCAGCAGTGCCTTCTGGAAGAAGATCCAGAAGTTTGAGATAATTTGGAGAATTTTGGGTAAAAAGCTCTATAAGTGGACTGACCTGATGTCGAAAGTGAAGACGGCGACTTCGAACCACAACCTGGCCTGAATTTCAGGTTTGCCCTGCTGAAGCGCCAGAGCTCTTTAATGTTGAAAAGACTTCCAGGAGTTGGCTGAGCCATCATGCTGGATGAAGCCGCCTGTTAAAGAGAGCCTCTCACTGTCTAGAGAAAAAGCTCCAAAAAAAGACTAAGGGCCTGAGTTAGAGTTGGTGGAGGAGTTACTCTGCCACAACAGAGACAGATATACTCTCCGCAAAAGTATAAATCCCATAGGAAATAATGAGATTTATATTTTGGACCTCTGCCAAACTCTAAATCAGGCCCTGAGTCCGAAGGTAAAATTTTGACCGCTGCCTTCTACTTAACGTATCTGACTTGGACTCCATCGTGGTCGGCCTCAAACTTTGACTTGGTCATGGTCACGCACGACCAGATGTCACCAGGTGCAGCTATTGGCTTTTAAGCCCTAAAAAGCAAATTTTTGATGTAATCTTTAAAAAGTCATATCTCTGGTTCCCTGCACTGGATTTTTGTTGTTTTGGTGTCTTTTTGTTCATGTATATATCAGCAATTTTTACAAATTTGTATGGGATTTTTATTGTGATAGTGTCTTACTTATTTAATGTATTGGTGTATTTAAATGCTTCACACGCCTGTCTCCAAAGTTCAGCCTGCCTGCTCTCAGCCAAGCTACCAAGGGTTGAGCAAGGATTAAGGCCCAGATGTAGGAAAGAAGCAAATTGCAACTTGCAATTTGCGAGTCCGTGCGACTTGCAAATTGCAAGTCGCAATTTGCTATGCAGAAAGGTGTCTCAGACACCTTCTGCGAGTCACTATGGGGTTGCAAAGACCCACCTCATTAATATCAATGAGGTGGGTCGCAATTTGCCACCCCATAGCGACTCAGGGCACTCACTGGGATGGAGGCCTGCTGGGAACAACAGACCTCCATGTCCGTGACTGCTTTTCAATAAACCTTTTGTTTCGGATTTTTTCAGGGCAGGTAGTGGTCCCTTGGACCACTGCCTGCTCTGAAAACATAATTTTGGGTCCAGTCACAAAGGGGAAGGGGTCCCATGGGGACCCCTTCCCGTTTGCGAGTGGGTTACCATCCACTTCAAGTGGATGGTAACTGTGACTCCATTTGCGACCGCGTACGCGGTCGCATTTGGAATTGCATACCACTGCAACTCGCAAATAGGAAGGGAACACCCCTTCCTATTTGCGACCCGGAAATGCATTTTGCGAGTCGGTTCCGACTCGCAAAATGCATTTCTACATAGCAAACACGCATTTGCGACTCGCAAACGGCGATTTTCGCCGTTTGCGAGTCGCAAAGTGTTTGCTATATCTGGCCCTAAATTATTGAGACCTTGACTGGACCTTATTTGTGATTGCCGCCTCATTGTTAGCGGTAGGTACCTACCTGCATCTACTAATAATCCACCTTCCATCATATACTTTTAGAATTGTGCATTTTCTAATGAGTGTCTTTTTTTCCATAGTTTTTTATGTATTTATTATTCAGTGTAAATGTTATATTTATGAACTGATTTCCATTTGATGTAATTATGTAGTTTCTCTGTATTGTGCTTTCATGGTTATTTTTTATAATAAAATAAATAATTGAATTGAATTGAATATCATTCACCAAAATATTGGCTTCCTATGGCTAAATAAAAAAATAAAAAAATCTTGATAATAAAAATATCACTGTCATAAATATAGGTTTTTATTAACCCCTAAGCTGCTGGTCCTTTTCATACCTGTGCTGAGCCCTTTTTTGGCTATTGTGGGTAGATTGCACTTAGGGCTCCATAACTTTTTTTCCACATAAGGTATCCATGCCAAATTTGCATCCTTTTTTCCCAACCTACTAGGGGATTCTAAAGGTACCCATGGTTTATGAATTCCCCTGGAGGGGGCTGAGAAAATAGGCAAAATATTGCACACCCTTGAGTTTTTTGAGAAACATAGGGAGAAAGTCCAGATAAAAGTGACTGTTTTTTTCACCTAAAAAGGCATCTGCAAACAGATTGCTATACTAAAGTCACCATCTCCCCAGCTTTAAGGAACAAGCAGACCTCAATACGAAAACCTAATGTTGTATCAAAATGTTGCCATTTCTCTGGGAGGTAGCCTATCTTCCTTATTTTTTGTGCTCTCAACCTACTTCAAGTCTGTGATGGAAACGAGTGTGAAAACGATGGGTGATCCAGAAAAGCTACACATTTCTGTAAAGTAGCCAACATTCCAAATTCAGCAAGGGGTCATTTGTGTAGATCCCTCAAGGTGTTGTCAAGTAAAATAACTGTTGAAATAAAAAAATATTGAAAATGAGTAGGAAAAAAATGGCATTTGTGACTATATTTTTATCTTTAACTTTTTGTTACAATGACAAAAGCAATATACAATTACGTCCGGTGGACCCTTCTGGTTGTGGGGATATATAGGGTTTGTAGGTTCTCCAAAAAGCCAAGGTACCCAGAGCCAACTGAGATGCACCATACAATGTTTTTTCATTGAGTATCGCGTATAGACCAATTCTTTTAGCAAAATAGGCAGAGTGAAAAATGGGCAACAAAGAAACATATATATTTCTGAAATGGGCATAAGTGGTAGAGATTAGAGGCAGTGGTCATGTGTACATCTCTGAATTTGTGGGCACCCATACTAGTGTATAGACTGGAAGGTATTTTTCAAAACACCAACTTTCTTATACACTGGCTTACATTATAAAAGACACAAATGCCACGAAATCCAATAGGTAACAACAACTGATCTACTATTCTATGCTTCCACTACTCTCCTGATGAAAATGCTACCCCACATGTGATAGGAAACAATCTCAAAACACAACATGGACGCAGCACATTTTTCCACTGAAAACTGACCCTTTTTCTCCAATGTGGATAGCTCGAGAGTTTGGAACCTAGCTCAGCTGGTACCTAGGGAAACTCCGCCAACCTGTACATTTTTGAAAATTAGACACCTAGTGGCATAGTTCCCTCTAACATGCGTGCTTGCGCGCGTACGCACACAATCTTTCTTCAGTGCACACACACACACACTCTCAAAGCAGGCATGCCACCAAAAGAACATTTATTAGCTACATACTCAAATATAACACAAGAGCGCTCCAAAAACACAAAACGGTCACTTTCTTCTGAAGTGCACAGCAGTTTTTTTCAAGGCTGGTTGGAAGAGCAGCTGTTCTACCATAGGCACATTTTACAGGGCGTTGCTTCAGGGAGTTGCATGGGGTGGAACACCCTCCCAATAATTTTTAAAGTCAAGGCAAAATCAGTGCCATCAACCTGGTTGAAGTCAAGTCCTTTCCTCGACCATCACAGTAGCAAGCTTTGACTCTATTTGCTCTAGCGATGAGACTGCAGGCAGGGCCCAGGAAGAATAGGCATAAGTAAAATTTTGTTTAAAAATAAATGTGTGCTGGCATGACATGTTTCTGACTGACCCTTGCAGTGGAAGGATGACCTCCCTTAGACCCGATGCGCAAGTGTGAACATCGGGGTAGAAGCTGCGTCCCAGGTGATGGATCTTGAAACACTGTGCTGCAGTTATTTAAAAAATGAGGTCTCACTCAGGGTCAGACTGGCCTAAAGGGCAATCAGGTAGCGCCCGTTGGTCTGGTCTTGCAGATTAGTGTGTGGGCCGGTCTTTTAGCACTTGTGGACTTGTTTATTGGCTATTATTGTTGATGTCCTTTTATTATGGAGCCAGGGCAAACTTTTTGTCCAGTCTGACCCTGGTCTCACTTTAGACTTGCTATGCAGGCAATAGTTTTCCCGCATGCGTGCTCGTAAGTGCAAGTCAGACCTGCATGACTGTGACCTTTTGTGGCACCTCAGCTGAGGACATATTCCCGATCTTGCATAGATATAGGTACACTTTTTAAATTATTAATTGTTGTAGTAGCCCTTAATGCAGCAGTTTCATTTAAAAACTCTATAAATAACATCTTATGGGTTTAAGGCATCATCTGCACAGATCTTTGTGTGCCCAGCAAATATCAAGGCATAATAACAACAGCAAGAAAACTGCGGTGGTTTATGCAGTTGTTGGAGAGATTTGAGTTACAGTTTTGACTCATAATGCTGCATAGAGGGTTAGGCCCATATTTATACTCGGTCTGAGCAGAATTAGCGTCATTTCTTTTTACGCTAATTCAGTGCAAATCTAACTTCATATTTTTACTTTGGCGCTAGACACGTCTAGCTCCAAAGTTATGGAGTGTATGTCATTTTCTGGAGGGGAAAACCTATCTTGCGTCAATGAGATGCAAGGTAGGTGTTCCCGTCCAGAAAAGGACGATATGGCCTTTGCCCCATATTTATCCCCCGTGCTAAAACCCAGCACAGGGGGATGGGGGCTTTAAATAGAGGCACTAAGCTGGCTTAGCGCCATTCTTTAATGGCTGGGTCTGGGCAGGTGTAAGGGGACCTGTAGGCATATTTCCATGGAAATTGCCCACAGGTGCCCTTCCCTGGCCCCAGGGACACCCCGACTCACACCAAGAGGTCACCTAAGGTTGGGGGACCTTAAATAAAGGGGCTAAGCTGGCTTAGCGCCATTCTTTAGTGCCTGGGTCTGTGCAGGTGTAAGGGGACCTGTAGGCATATTTCCATGGAAATTGCCCACAGGTGCCCTTCCCTGGCCCCCAAGACATCCCCACTCACACCAAGAGGTCACCTAAGGATGGGGTACCCATCCCTGGTAAGTCCGGGTGAGTATGTTGTAATTTAATAGCGATTAGATAAAGCATTAGCAGAAGACATCTTGTATTTAGCAACTATTGTGAACATTTGGCGGAATCCATTTTGTATTCATGGCAGCCATTTTCTCTGCCATGTGCTCACCATGTGCTCTGTCCTACCATTCTGTTAGCTACTCTTGAAAATCTGTCTAATGACAAGTCATATTTAGCAACTCCCACTTTTGCTCATGCCCAGTAAGATCTGCAGCTGTTAGTAATCAGTAACAGAGTGTAATGTGTCAACTAGTCCTTGAAACTGTTAGCCCCTCCTACCTGTTGACTGTGCATTTCCATATGACCTTACATGTATGCAATTCTTGCTTCTATAATTGTATCACCTTCTTTTAGCCCCTGCGTGGGTATAAAAAGACCATGCTCTCTTAGTTCAGTGTGCTACTTCAAACATTACCGAAGAGTGCTGTTTGAACTGTAGTACGCCCTCATGAGGTTCAATAAACTTTGGGCCTGATTACAACTTTGGAAGAGGTGTTAATCCGTCCCAAATGTGACGGATATACCACCAGCCGTATTACTAGTTACATAGGATATAATGGACTCGTAATACGGCTGGTGGTATATCCGTCACTTTACCGTCACTTTTGGGACGGATTAACACCTCCTCCTAAGTTGTAATCAGGCCCTTTGTGTTTTATTTCAGTTTCTGTGCCAACTTCTTCCTACATGGTCTGAGGACTTTGTGCAGAGAAGGTCGAACCCCTTGCACTAGTAGGCCTTGCTGAGGCTTACTTCAACAAATTGTCGCCTTGGACGCCCGACGGATTGGTTGCGATGAAGGATTGGGATCTCACTGCGGATGATCAGTGCCTGAGGAGACCCGAGTCTTGGCAACCACAGCGTTTTTCCCTTCTTTCTGATTTGACCATCCAGGTGGCACCAGTCCTCGACTGAGATCCTTTTTGTTAATTCGTCATGCAGTGACCATTTGGTCGATTTTAGAACTTGGCAGTTGGAACCTGGACACCCTGTGATTGGTAAGATACGTTTTACAGCACTTGCTGTGGGTTTTGATGCCTTTGTTTGGTAATGAAGTTTAGCACTACTTACTGTGGCTCCCGTGTTTTGGGTGACTAGTCAATTTGTGTCCTTTGAATTGATATATAAATTGCAATTTATATAGGCAGGTAATGAGGAGAATTTTCTCCAATTTAATTTTGATTTGAACGGCACCTTAAGTGCTACTTTGATTATAATATTGCATATTCTGCACTATTTTTGGCATGCCTGTTTTTAGCACACTTTGTAGGATGTGTTGCTTTTGTAATGGTACCAATTTGAGACTGGAAGAATCGCAACCGGCACCCCCAGAGGGGCCGCCCAATAGAGATATGTATGTTAAATATGGGCTTTCTTCTATAATGTACAGCACATTACGGAATAAATACACTTGTGTGGATCCTGAGTTACGTTGTCCTATGCATGGGTCATGTGATTTGCGAAAGATTGAGTATGTGGAACAATGTATGTGTAAGCGAAGGTCTAGGCAAGATATGTTTGACTGTGTACGAATGTGGGAGAAAGAAGTGCGTGGATGAGTGAAGCGTGAGCAAGCCAAGCTTGAGAAAGAGCAGCGAAAGAATGTATATGTGAAAGCATTGGAAATGAGAAAGAAAGAAATAAATGACTTAAAGGAGCTAGAAGAAAAAGAACGTAAATTACTAGTAACTGGCCAATACACCTTTAGGCAACCTCTCTATCCTATCCTTAATAAACCACATGATGATTTTTTGTTACTAGATCACCCTCCACCTCCGTATGTCGTTCCTTCTGCCCCTCATGAGTTAGCTAAGGTCTCCGGTTCGGAGCAACAGAAGATACGAGACAGTCGCTCTATGTTGCCTGCTGACCGTGCGTCTGAGCTTAGATCTATTGCTCATAAATCAATTTGTAGCGTTGTCTCTGCTTCTGAACTTTTAGACAACATGAAAGGGTGGACGGAAAAGGAGCAGCTATATTTTGCTGAGGCATTTGGCACAGAATTTATTGAACTATATCGGAAATATTCTGATGAGTTAGAGCCCGATGATGTAGCAGCTGATCATAAGCAAATGCGTGATGGTCTATTTGTTTTCTCCCAGGTGGCTGATGCAATCAGGTGTTTGGTGAAATTATGTGTTGTGGCAGTCCGTTTGCAAGAGGAGAAAAGGGCTGTGGATGTAGTTGCACGGACATCTCAGACTGGCAGGGTGCAAGCTTCCATCTTCGGAACAGATAAGACTATGATAGTTCACGCGATACCAATGCGGGAGGCCGCACCTTTGTATGTTCCTCCTACAGGATTGGGTACAAGTGATGATAAAACTTCTGTTGATGCTAAGGGTTATTTTATTTATAATTGGGTGTATACTCCTTGGAATAGGGCAGATGTAATGGCACTTAAAACAGCATTACCTGAACCACGGAAAAATCCAGCCGCCTTTTATGAGGAAGTGGAGGGAGCAATTAGTTCTTGTACTATGACTTTGGCTGACATTGATTTATTTTTTGGATTGATATTACCGCCAGATATGTGGAGAACTGTTCGTAAAGTTGATGATCGTGTAGTTTTTGGGGCGTCATGGAAAGAATTAGAACAGATGGACGGGGATAGGGAACCTGTGAAAAAGTCATATCAGTTGATTCTAGATCTTCCCGCAGCCATATTAGTTAAGTTAACAACGATTATTCCCCCAAAAAAGATAGATTGGACTGTTTTAGCGTCTTGTAAGCAAAAGGCAGATGAATCGGACTCTGATTTCTTTACACGCTTTGAAGAAGCATTTCATGATTTTAGCGGCCAGTTATTGTCAGATGATACGGGCAGACATTTGTTTGTCGATAAATATGTTGCAAATCTGTTACCAGGAATAGCTAGTCGTCTAAAAGCTAGTGAAAGTTCATGGACTACCTCTACTCCGGTTTCTCTTTTGACTATGGCTCAGTATTATGAACGTCAGGAATTAGAAGCAAACGGTAGCGGGGACGAAAAGATTAAAGAATTAAAGACGAAGGTTATGTTGGCTCAAGCTTATGGTCCGCCTTTTAGAGGTAGTGATAGAGGTGGACGTGGATCTTATGGTTCTTCTTACACTCGTTCGAATTTGTCTGTTGATCAGTGTGCGTATTGTAAGAAATTTGGGCATTGGGCTGCTGATTGTCAGCACTACGTGATCAGCAGTGTTCACGTGGTCGGGGACAAATGAGAAATCGCTCAGGATATTCAGGGCCTATAAGAAGCACGAATGATCATGCTAGGGTTGATGCTACTGTACGAGGGCAGGATGGGTTTAACACTTTTGATAGACGGAACCAATACCAGATGTCTAACTATGTGCAGCCTGATTTCCAAGATTCTGCTGATGCATAGGATTGCCTAGGATGGGGTAAGGAATCAGTTGAAGTTCCAGTAGATCAGAGGGGTCCCTATGTTTCAGCACATGTTTTGGGTTCTACTGATCAGTTTCTGGTTGATACAGGAGCTACTCGTAGCGCCTTGTCTAAACAATTGATTCCAAGGGCTCCCCTGTCTGGCTTAACCATTACATCAATAGGTTTCGATGGAACACCTTCCCCTAGCCCATTGTCACAACCACTTGCATTCCATGTTGATAAATTTACTGCTCCATGTCCATTTTTGCTTTCTCCAAATACATCAGACAATATTGTGGGTCTTGATATACTCAAGTATTTCAGGGCTAAAATACGATGCTCTCCTGAAGGGGTGCGTGTTATTTTAAATGATAATCATCCTGTGATGGAAAGAGTTTGTCTTGTTAAAGAGGCTATTACATTAGCTTCACTCCCTAGTACTTTGTGGGCTACTTCAGATACTGATGTGGGACAAAGGATTATTCCACCGGTACATATTAGTGTCAAGGAGGGAGCTGTATTGCCACGTTTGCCTCAATACAAAGTTTCACAGGAGGGCGAAGAAGCACTCACATGAATTGTGCATGCTCTTATTGCAGTTGGAGTTGTTGAGGAAGTTCCGTATAATGTTTGTAACAGTCCGATTCTTCCTATTCTGAAAAAGGATACTGATACTAGGATTTACCAATTCATTATTGATTTACGAGAAGTCAATAAGATTGTGATACCACAATATCCTGTGGTTTCTGACATCACAACACTTCTTACTTTGGTTCCCCCGACAGCAACTACGTTCTCTGTGATAGACTTGAAGAATGCTTTCTTTTCGATCCCTATTCATCCTGATGGCCGATATTTGTTTGGTTTTACTTTGAATAAACGATCATTTAGATTTTGCAGAGTTCCTCAAGGCTATACTGAGAGTCCTAGTATTTATAGTGAAGCGTTAAAACTACATCTTGATTCTTTTGTTTTGCCTGAAGGTGCGGCTCTCATACAATATGTTGATGATATTTTGTTGGCAGCTGATACCCCTGAGCAACGTGAAAAGTGCACTTTGTCCTTACTTTCTTTTCTTGCTTCACACCATCATAAAGTGTCACGAAAGAAATTGCAATATTGTAGACCAAAGGTAACCTATTTAGGTCACCTTTTGTCTAAGGAGGGACGTGCACTTACATCAGATTGTATTCAAGCAATTTTAGACACACCAGTACCCTCTACTCAGAAAGATGTTCGTGCATTCCTTGGTCTTACTACTTTTTGTAGGCAATGGATATTAGGGTTTTCACACATTGTCAAACCTTTGCTAGCACTTTTGACTAAAGATACTCCAATGCCCCTCCCATGGACAGATGAATGTGA
Source organism: Pleurodeles waltl (assembly GCF_031143425.1). NCBI lineage: Eukaryota > Metazoa > Chordata > Amphibia > Caudata > Salamandridae > Pleurodeles > Pleurodeles waltl. The sequence continues at coordinate 922,591,775 of NC_090439.1, read as the reverse complement.
GACTGGTTTCCGGCAGCTACGACAAGCCCTTTGTTCAGCACCAGTGTTAGGTACTCCAGATTACATGAAGCCTTTTGCACTTTACTTACATGAGAAAGATGGATGTGCATTGTCAGTTTTAGTACAGAAACATGGCAATAAGCAGCGTCCCTGTGCATATTTTCCAGCAGTACTTGATCCTGTCGCTCGAGCGTTGCCTGGGTGTTTTCATTCAGTTGCCGCAACAGCTGTGTCAATACGTCAGAGTGAAGGGATAGTTTTGTCACATAAGCTGTTGGTGTTAGTACCCCATGCTGTTGATGCTCTTTTGAATCAAACAAAGACACAACATATAACTAGCGCTCGCCTGACAGGAAATGAATTGACATTGCTGGCACCTCACATTACACTGAAGAGATGTGCAACGCTAAATCCAGCCACTTTGTTGCCATATCCGGTGACTCAGCCTCAGTCACAAGAAACACATGATTGTATGTTCCTTACCGAAGAACAGACAAAGGGTTGTATTGATTTACAAGATACGCCCCTTCCAGATGTAGACGGGGAATTGTGGGTTGATGGGTCTTGTTTGAAGTTGCCAGACGGTACGACCTCAGCTGCATATGCAATCATCACAATACACACAGTAGTGGAGACAGCTCGTATACCACAGAATTCAGCTCAAGCATCTGAACTAATAGCTTTGACACAAGCATGTGAGCTTTGTACTGACTTATGTGTGAACATTTATACAGACAGCCGCTATGCTTTTGGAGTGGCTCATGATTTTGGTTTGCTTTGGAAGGAGAGAGGCTTTCTCACATCCCACGGGATGCTGATAATGCACAGAGAATTAGTGCATAACCTCTTGATTGGATTGACATATCCAAAGAAACTAGCTGTTGTGAAATGCAGTGCACACAAGAAAGTGACCGATAAGATAGGGCAAGGTACTGCCCTTGCGGACCGCGTAGCACGTGAGCCTGCGATGCAGCGAAGTACTACTTCTATGTATGTAGTGAAGTCACAAGCTGAATGTTGGCATAATGCTAGACAAGACGTATTAGATATACAGAAATCTGCTTCTGTGAAAGAACGTGAGCAATGGTCTGAAGAAGGAGAATTGGATGATGAGGGCTGTTGGCGGAATAAGCAGATGGATAAATGGAAATTGCCTATAGCTTTTGTACAACCTATGGTTCAGATGGCACATGGGCTGGCACATGTTGGAGCTTCAACAATAACGAAGTTGCTTACGTAAGTTTGGGAGCATCCAGAAATTTCCAGTACAGCTAAGAGGGTGGTACAGTCTTGTTTGATCAGTTTACAATACAATCCTGGAAAAGGGACACGTACTCCTGCGGGAGGGTTTGCTACACCAACTGCACCTTTTGAAGTTCTACAAATGGATTATATTCAGCTTGAACACTGCAACAATTTAAAGTATGTATTGGTGGTGGTATGTGCCTTCAGTAAATGGATAGAGGCGTGCCCCACAAAGGATAATACTGCCATTACCACAGCGAAGGTGCTTTTGAAAGAATTTTTCCCTAGGTTTGGTGTTTCCAGACTTTTATGGAATGATAACGGACCTCATTTTGTTGGGGAAGTTATTAAGTATGTCCTGAAAGTATTAGGGATCAAACAGAAGTTCCATGCGGTTTTCCACCCACAATCAGCAGGGTTGGTGGAAAGGTATAATGCTACTTTGAAGCTGAAGTTAGCGAAGATACAGGCTTCCACATCCTTAACTTGGCCGGATGCATTACCGTTGGCATTATTGTCTATTAGGTCAGTGCCACACTCTCGAATCGGCCTTACTCCTTACGAAATAGTGTTTGGAAGGCCAATGAACATTTGGGGAGTTCCTAAGCCAAATTCTGGAGATGATGTACCTTGTGTCCTGATGAATGATTATTTGGCACAGTTAACCGACAATTTGGTTTCTATTCATCAACAGGTTCGAGAAGCACTTGATGACAGATCTACAGGTGAAGGCCATGAACTCCGACCTGGTGACCAGGTGATGATTAAGTCCTTTGAAAGATCAAGCAGCTTGGAATCAAGGTGGCGAGGCTAAGAACAGGTGCTCCTTGCGACAAGGACAGAAGTTCAGGTGACGAACCGAAAGAATTGGGTCCACAATACTCACTGCAAGACAGTGCTACCTACCTTGGTGGAACCTGCTGTGCTGACAGATCATCGAGAGATTTTGACTACGGAGAAAGGCCGTGCTATATCACCTGACGAATCTGCGGAGTTCTTCCCGGACCATACAATTTCTGGAGTGTCGCGATATAATTTGAGACCGAGGAAAGACCCCGTAGTGCTGGAGAAAACTGGTTGAGCTACCGCCCTGGGTTAGTGAAACGGAGAGCCAATGTGGCAAGGGGGGGGGGATCAGCCATGCATTAGAGTAGTGCCACCCGTCTTGGCCCGTGGTGAAGAAATCAGCGGCTGCCCAGGGATAAGAACTCCAACGATTGTTTTTAATTAATTTCTGAAAGGGTCGATTATCACTGTTGCTAAAATGTATAACAAACTGATCATTAGTACTATGGGGTTTGTTGTTGTTTTGGTGGTTTTAGCAATAATCACCTGGTTTGTTGAAAAGAAGACTCCTGTTCGTGAGTTTGTTGATGCCACTACTCCAGTACCAGAGGATCACTATTACTTTACGCTTCCCTATCAGGAGCAGAAGCACCATCAATCGTACTTCAATAATACTTTCATTCAGATGTTGCATCATACTCATAATGCTACAAATACTACTAACTGTTGGGTATGTGGAATGATACCTGCGCATCAAAAGAAAGGAGGAACACCTTTCATTCCTCTTCTTTTTTCACACAATGGTTCTTGTCAAGCTTGGTATACGCTTTTGTTTGCATCTGGAAAACATACAGCGGGCGGACTTCTTTTTCGCCTTAATAAAGTATGCTACCAAGAAAAAGATGGGTATCCCCAAGCCAAAGGAACTAAATGGGAATGGGAAGAGTATCAACCGGACAATGTTTCAATACCATATGTCTTCACAAATATAAGAGACTCTGACAAGAAAGAGCAATTTGTGATTTCTGTTACAAAAACTAAAGCAGATTTATGTATACGTAGCATTGGGCGAATTCCAGTAAGGATAAGCGATTGTACCTTGATTTTAACTATTGAGGGTGTAAATAATAGTAGTTTTACAGCTTCACATAATACATATTTTGTTTGTGGTAACTATGGATATTACCAACTACCTGTTGGGTGGTCAGGTGTGTGTTATGTATCTTTTCTATTACCCCCTGTGTTTTTGACCCCTGCATCATATCACCGAGATTTTAAACTGTTCAATGACATCATTAAAAATAGATGTAAAAGGACAATAAGTACAAATGAGGTAGAGCAAATGGATACTAGCCTGCAACAATATGTTGATTTTAATTTAGGGTTGTTCTCCTTTGTGGGTGCTGCTTTAAACAGTAGGAAAGTGAGACGATTGACTAGGGTTGTGGAAGCTGTTACCAATCAGGCAGCTCTGGCACTTGGGAATATTACAGAGGAGCTCCAAATTGCGAGGATTGTAGCGCTCCAAAATCATATGGTACTAGATGTGATATTAGCTGATCGAAGTGGTCGCATCATCAGTAGTAGTTGCTGTGTTTTTATTCCAGATCACTCACCTTCAGTATATGATGCAATATCTAAATTGCATAAAATTGCTGCAGAAATCCACACAAAGACTGGTACTTGGACTTTTTCTGGATGGTTTTGGGCTCTTTTTTCCGCTTGGGGCTGGAAACTACTGACTATCCTGTGTGTAATGATTGCGATATTTTTCACATGCTGTATCTGTATTCAGTGTGGTCCAATGTTCTGCTCCATTTGTATTACTGCTTGTATGCCTACCAAAAGAAATATTACAGAAATGAAAGCACAACACATGTTAGATAAGGAAATAGCTGAAATGATGAGCATAAATATCCAAGATGAATATTTAGAGTATCCCAGAAAGACGAATGTCTTCAGCTAATGCTGAAAGGGTCGTCTACTGTAATTTAATAGCGATTAGATTAAGCATTAGCAGAAGACATCTTGTATTTAGCAACTATTGTGAACATTTGGTGGAATCCATTTTGTATTCATGGCAGCCATTCTCTCTGCCATGTGCTTGCCATGTGCTCTGTCCTACCTTTCTGTTAACTACTCTTGAAAATCTGTCTAGTGACAAGTTGTATTTAGCATCTCCCGCTTTCGCACATGCCCAGTAAGATCTGCAGCTGTTAGTAATCAGTAACAGACAGTAATGTGTCAACTAGTCCTTGAAACTGTTAGCCCCTCCTACCTGTCGACTGTGCATTTCCATATGACCTTACATGTATGTAAGTCTTGCTTCTATAATTGTACCACCTTCTTTTAGCCCCTGCGTGGGTATAAAAGGACCATGATCTCTCAGTTCAGTGTGCTACTTCAAACATTACCGAAGGGTGCTGTTTGAACTGTAGTACCACCTCATGATGTTTAATAAACTTTGTCTTTTATTTCAGTTTCTCTGCCAACTTCTTCCTATATGGTCTGAGGACTTTGTGCAGAGAAGGGCGAACCCCTTGCACTAGTAGGCCTTGCTGAGACTTACTTCAACAAGTATTTCTTTTTTCCCAACATCGCTCGGGGGCCCTGACTTGAGGCCCCCTGCACGACACTGGTGGTGGGCATGGCTCCTGTCTTTACTAAGACAGGAGCCATTTCTTTGGGGGTTGTTTGCCAGAAAATGGCGCTACACTGCTTAGAGGCAATTTTTTCCCTCCAAACAGTGTAGCGCTATAATTTAGTGAACAAGCCCCAGTTCCCCCTATGACTCCCCGGCCCTGTTAGCGTCCTTTCCAAGGACGCTAACAGGGCCTTAGTGCTGGCTAGCGCCATTTCATAAATATGGCGCCTGTCCGGCGTCAAGGAATGGCGCTAGCCGGCGCTATACTTTTTGATGCAAACCTGCGCTAACGCAGGTTTCCATAAAAAAGTATAAATCTGCCCCTTAGTATCTTGTCCTGCAACACATGTAGTGTAATATGCAGATCACAGACTTTTACATTTTGTCGATAGGTAAGTGGGCTTTAGCTTTTGACACAAATCCTTTTAGTACTGGCAGTTCATAAATTGCAATCCTTCTAATATAGCATAGTGAGCTGAGAACCAGCATCAACAAGCTGCATGCAAACTGCAAGTCATGAGTTAGAACCTCACTGTTTTCTTTCTCAATGTTTCACATAAGGCTGCTAAAAATGGTTACTTTGGGTAGTTTTGAATTCCTATAACTAAAGACAACTCCAAGCACTCTGTTACATTTTGAATCCCTTATTGTTTCTTCTCCAGCTATCCATTCCTAATATATAATGCCCACCTTCTTATAGTACATGCATACAGTTTACATACAAGAGGTGAAAAAAGTCAAAAACTCGCCTCAAATGTTTCTCTTAAGTGCTTGACTTTTAAAGTGAAATGCTTTCTTCCTTGTTTCTCCTCCACTGCATTGACATATAGGTATTAGGTTCCAGGCAGCTCCAAGCCAGGATCATTCATGAACAAAGGTAGGGTTGATGACCCTGTAAATGAAGCTTTTGTTTTGGTCCTATCTGGAATTGTAAATAAGAAAGCCCCTTCACTGTCTGCAGATTCCTACTTGGAACAAAAATCAGACAACCTGTGGGTGCTACTCAATGTTCCTCAATGTCAGCAAATTACAGAGGGCAAAAGTTCAGCATATTTCACTGGTTCCAACCTGGATCCCAGTTGTGGCTCACTAACGGCGGCCTCATTCTTCTGACTGTCTGCATCAAGCCAAATGTTCAGTGAAATCTCACAACCTTCTGGGTCTTGTCCTTTTTAAAACCTGGGGTGTAGGTGCCACCAGAGTAAAAATTCATGTCATGAGGGTTTTTATCTATATTGAAAACTAAGGAAACCAAGCCACCTTGTACATTTTTAAAATTCAGAAACCTATGAGTATCTAAGGGGGCTAACTTGCGCAGCTCTGACCAGGTTTTTTTACCCAGAATCCCTTGCAAACCTCAAACTTTCATTAACAAACACATTTTCATGAGATTATGAGATGGAAAGTTCTGGAATCTGTAGGGGGCCACAAAGGTCCTTCCCCCCAGCATTTCCCTAAGTCTCCCCATCAAAATGGTACCTCACTTGTGTGGGTAGGTCTAGTGCCTGCGAAGGGAAGTGGCCCAAAAGCAACATGAATGCAACTCTTTTTTCCACCAAAAACTGACCTGTTTTTTTCCAATTTGGATAGCTTGGGACTTTGGACCCTAGTTCAGTCGGCATCAAGGAAAACCTAGCCGACCTGTAAATTTTTTTTAAACCTAGACATCTCAGGGTATCCATGGTGGGCTGACGTGCATGGCTCTCACTAGACTTGTTTACCCAGAATACCCTTGCAAACCTCAAACTTTCACATTTTCCTCACATTTCTGAAACGGAAAGTTCTGTAATCTGTTGAGAGCTACCAAGTTCCTTCCAATTGACAGTCTACAGGTCTCGCAGTAAAAATGGTACCTCAGTTATGTGGGTAGGTCTAGTGCCCCCGACAAGAAAGGACCTAAAACACAACATGGACGCAGCACATTTCTCTACAGAAAACTGACCACTTTTTTTCACAGGTGGGTAACTCGAGATTTTGAACCCTAGCTCAGGCGGCACCTAGGAAAACCTAACCAACCTGTACATTCCTATAAACATTTGCCATGTTTTCTTTTACCCAGAACCCCTTCTAAACCTCAAGCATTCTCTAAAAAAACACATTTTTCTCACATTTCTATGATGGGAAGTTCTGGAATCTGTGAGGAGCCACAAACTTCCATCCACTTGGTGTTCCCTCTGGTTTCTTGATGAAAATGGTACCTCACTAGGTAGGCCTAGTGCCCATGACAGGAAACAGCCCAAAACACAACATAGCCTCAGCTCAATTTTCCTCAGAAAACTAACCCTTGCTTCCAATGTGAGTAGCTCAAGATTATGGATCTTAGCGCAGCTGGCACCTAGGGAAACCTAGCAAAGCTGTCAATTTTTTAAAAGCAAACACCTAGGGGTCCCCAGGGTTGGCTGAAAGCATGTCTCTCTCATCACATTTTAATACCCAGAATCACTTGCAAAACTGAAACTTTCACTAAGAAGCACATTTTCCTCCCATTTCCGGGATGGAAAGTTCTGGAGCCAGCGGGGAGCCATAAACGTCATTCCACCCGGCATTTCCCCAGGTCTCCCGATAAAAAGGGTACCTCACTTATGTGGGTAAACTTAGGGGGTGATTCTAACTTTGGCGGGCGGCGGAGGCCGCCCGCCAAAGTTCCCCCAACAGAATACCGCTACGCGGTCAGAAGACCGCTGCGGTTATTCTGTGTTTCCCGCTGGGCTGGTGGGCGACCGCCAGAAGGCCGCCCGCCAGCCCAGCGGGAAACCCCTTCCCACGAGGAAGCTGGCTCCGAATGGAGCCGGCGGAGTGGGATGGGTGCGATGGGTGCAGTAGCACCCGTCGCGATTTTCAGTGTCTGCATGGCAGACACTGAAAATCTTTTAGGGGCCCCCAGAGGCCCCACGACACCCCTCACCGCCATCCTGTTCCTGGCGGTCAAAACCGCCAGGAACAGGATGGCGGTGAGGGGGTCGGAATCCCCATGGCGGCGCAGCAAGCTGCGCCGCCATGGAGGATTCCTCAGGGCAGCGGAAAACCGGCGGAAGACCGCCGGTTTTCCGTTTCTGACCGCGGCCATACCGCCGCGGTCAGAATGCCCTTGGGAGCACCGCCAGCCTGTTGGCGGTGCTCCCGCGGTCGTTGACCCTGGCGGTCAATGACCGCCAGGGTCAGAATGACCCCCTTAGTGTCTGTGACAGGCAACGGTGCATTACGCAACATGGACGCAGCACATTTTTCCATCAAAAAACGGACTCTTTTTACCAATGTTAGTAGCTTGGGATTTGGACCGTAGCTCGCCGTGCACCAAGGGACACCCAGTCAACCTGTACATTTTAAAAAACTAGACACTTAGGCCCATATTTATACTTTTTGACGCAAAACTGCGATAACGCAGTTTTGCGTCAAGAACATTTGCGCCGTCTAACGGCATTTTGAAGTGCCATGCGGGCGTCAAATTTATACTTTGACGTACGGTGGCGCAACCAACAGGTGGGAGTCATTATTTCGTGACGCACACAGCGTCGGTCTGTCGTAAAGGAAACCAACGTAAATGCGACGCACATCACTGTGGGTCGATTTACGACAGCGCAATTGTGAAAACGCCGTTTTTTTTCACGCTATTGCATTACATTTTTGTGCGAAAACTGCCCTTTCAGCAGAGGAGAGCCAAAATGGATCCCAGATGCCCCAACAGACCCCAGGAGGATGAGAGCAGACCAGGAACCAGCCAGGAGGATCCATACAGGAACCAGGACATTTAAAAAAAAAAAAAAAAGTGTCGCTTCAGTGAAGAGGAGCAGGAAATCCTGGTGAAAGAGGTGACGGAACACCAGCACCAACTTTTCATCTCCTCAAAATTGCCACTCAGTAGGAGAGAGGCCATCTGGAAACAAATAGTGGACAAGATCAACAGTGTGGCTGAAGAACGCCGCGCAGTCACTGAGTGTAAGAAACGCTGGCATGACTGCAAACGTAGGACAAAAGAGAAAATGGCCAGGAACAGGAAGGCAGCAATGCAGACTGGAGGGGGGAGTCCAGCACAACAGGAGGCCCTGGACCACATGGAGGAGATGGTCGCAGCCGTCATCCCGGAGGAGATCGTCACAGGGATTCAAGGACTGGACAGCGCAGACTACCACGACACAACGCACATGCAGGGTAAGTCGCATGGGGAATTCAAATGCAATAATGGGGACTGTAAGCGGGGGGGATACCTACTACACAATGCATGTAAGTTAGCACATATATGAAGTGGCATGGGTAAAGGGGCACGGCAGGGGGGCATGCCCAGTACTGACCGAAGCTGGGGCACGACAAAATACAGCAACAACAACAGTCCCATGGGGACATCCTGTAATTACAACAAGAGAGCCAAGGGGAAAGCAGTGACAGGTGGGAAGGCCACTACCTCAAATCCACATCCAGGCACTTGTAGTGCAAAATCTAATCTACATCAACTAGGTCCCTATCTGTAATGCAGTAGCAAAAACAACAACTGCAATGTAACTGCCACAACAGTTGACAATAACACCTCTCATCTCTGTGCAGCTATAGTACCAAATGGCAGGAACCCCCCCCTGGAACATACATACCTAAATTAGGGGGTAAGGATGACATCCGCAACTACTCCTAGAAATAAGACAAAGGTACCAGTACACTCAAATGCCGAATGTCCATACCTGACACATACATAAGCCTAAGTAACCAGCAATAGGAGCCACACAGCACTAACGACACACACATGCTGCATACGTCAGGGTCCCTCACGTGCCTGGCTAACAAGGCTACATCACTAATGTCATACTGCTCAGACAACAACATTGAGGAGGGGACACAGGCAACTGGTCACTGAAACACACCTGCACAGTCTGACAAACAAATAGGACATTCATACGATAAACAGGCCAATCCAGTAAGACACACATGACCCAACATCATCTTCAAACATCAGCAATGTTTACATCCATACCACATCCTAACATTGACATGCATAGGTAATGCCACGTAACATGTACAGTTCATGCAATGTGAATAAAAAGTGTATGGGGCAGGGCCTGAGAGGCAAGTGTGCTGGCAGGGCAGTCACAACACCCACAGTCAGTCAAAGTGTATTGTGGCAAGTGAAACGTATACATTGCGCATTAGCTTCAGGCTTTAGGCCTTTGTGCATCTTACCCTGAATGTACTTATACTCATTTGATCACATCTAAGAGCCTCAGAGCACTTTGCACTAAATGATTCTCATTGCCCTTCCTATCAGTTAATGTAGCAAATAGCCAGTCTTAAGGTGTGGTCAATTAGTCAAATCACACTGTTTTGCCTACTTCTGCACTGGAGTTTGCCAGAACATATTCACTCTGTGCCCCAGTCAAGGATACAGTCTGGTATGTTGCTGCTAGATGTGGTAGGGGTTAAGGTTTGGCATTCCTGCGTAGGGAAACTTTGTCATCACCATGACATATGACTTTTAAAATCACTTCCTTGTCCCAAGACACGCAAGAGGGAGTTTCCAAACAGAAAATCACAACTAGATGCTGCCTGCCTTGCTGCTGATGCACAACCAGATCACAGCCCATTCCTCTGATATGAGGGATGATGTCTCCCCTGTGATTCAGACAGGCAAGCTCAAAACTTAACATGCTGTGCTATACATAGAACAAGCAGAGGGAGAGTAGAAACTGTTAGGCACCATGAGAGCTGTGTACTAATGTATTACTCTCCTGCGGACTATTTCAATTCTAACAGTGTGTATTGTTTGGGTTATTGGGGCTCACACCTAAATTTCTACAAGTCAGTTGTACAATGAAACTTCATATTAAACAAATACTGTCTTTGTCCTTTGTGTATGGGAACATACCGGAAAAGACATAATTGTGTAGGATCTGAGTGACCACGACTTCCCTGAGAAGTTCCAAAGATGTCATGCGCTCGGATGTCTAAACATTCCTTTGATGTGGGAGACCAGAGGCACTGCTAGTTAGTCTGAGCAAAATGAAATATCTAGGTGACAGAGTTATTTACAAGTGGGTCAGACTTAGTCCCCCACACCATTAGCTATCCTGCTGCTTAGAAAGCCAAGAATCACATGTAGGATAATGAGAGCACACCCAACAAAATGTCCCTCCATAACAATAGTTAAACACCGAGGGAGGAGTAGGACAAAAAAAAGCCTATTCCTAAATTATTACAAAGCAACACCTAGAGGCGACCTGGCAGACATGTCTGATAGCTCCATATCATACATGTGACAGACAGGTGGGCCATAGGCCTACAACAATGCCCTATGACGGACAGCAGATACCAAGACAAACACAGAGTACAAAGTTAAGGCATCCAAAGGCTTGTATCTTAGTGCAAAATTGTCACAACACAGACACACTAATTGTACCCTGTTTCATTGCAGAGGAACACGGATCTCCTGCCGATCTGCCTGTCCATGAGTTCCCTGATGACATGGATGACGAGACCATCAACCTCCCACCAGAGACCATTCAAATGGTCCTTGAAAGCCTCCAAACCCCACCTTCAGTCAGAAGGAGGAGCACAGAAGAAGCAGCCACCACAAGAGAACCACCCGCCACCCCAATTGTAAGACCTGCCAGCTCCAACACAGCTGAGGACTCTGACGACACTGGCACCAGCTTTGAAAGAACAGTCGTTGGGGTCCAGCGGGAGCTGGCCAAGGAGGTGCGGGTGGGGATGCAAACTATGGCAGCCAGCCTTGAGGGGGTGCGTTCGTGCATGTTGTCAACTGCAGATCAGGCAGCTGCAATGCAAGCACGAACATCGCTCTTGGAGGAACTTTTAAAAACACTGAAGGAAATCTGCACAGCTGTCATCCAGTTGACACAACAACTCCAACTGCAAGCCAGTCAACGTGTGCACGAATGCAACTTAGAACCCCTCAGGGCCGACCTGGCTGCCTACCATCGTGATGTGGCTGCCATTCTGAAAAACCAGCAGGCCCTCCTTGCTGCAGTACTGCCCTTCATTACTCGACAGGGAGCAGCCCCCGGGATGTCTGCCTCCATGTCTTCTAACACTGAGGTGTGTGTTGCCCCTTCACAACCAACAACCACAAGGACACACCAGGCAACACACACATCAGAAGAAGAAGACATGGAACAGATTACATTCACACGCAAGAGTACCCGGAAGCCCTAGTCCCTGCACCATGGCCTACTCTGACCAAGGTCCTACGTTTTGACACATGCCAGTCTCACTACAACTACACTCAATGACTGTTCGGCAATCCACTGTATGACTTGTCCCTATTGCCAGTGAATGTCTCTCTCCTACTAGACCAGTTCCTCTGCACTGTCTGTGACATCACCACAGCATGTCAGGAGCATCATCCACACCCCGTCTGTAGGATCACCATGTAAGAATGCACCAGAACGGACTCAGCTAACATTGTGAATGGACATTTTGCACTACACCACCTATAAATAAATATCACTTGCACACCTATTGTGTCTCTGTGTTATTTCACACTTCAAATGTGCAGTACATAACTCCAAAGTGGCTGCGTGGCAACCATGTAGATTCTCTATACTACTGTCCTGATTTCATGTATACTGAAACATCTGTGCATCGGCCAGGATTGCATCATAGCCTTACTATACTGAGGAAAATAACTGATGAAGGGACTAAGCACACACAATCATGTTGTGTTGGACAGAATGATGCACCATATATAGCTATTCTAGACAACTAATGGTGGCTGAGAAATGTAGGCACCATGCAATACTAAAATTAGAATTAATGCTGTAAAATGTAAGGAATCATAAACAAATTACACTGCATCAATCACCCTTACGGCGTACACTTCCATTAAGGAAATTCATGCTGAATCAGTACACACATGATGTAGGTCAGCAATGACAGCAACAAGACAAGAGTGTGAACAAATCCTCATCTACAAAGATCTCCCTGAACTTCACACTGCTGTCCGACCTATCTATTTACCTACAATAACAAGTCTGGAAGCACTCTTTGTGAAGTAGGATACATGCCAACCCCAAACCTTGATGATCAATGCACACTACCAATGGTGGGTCTCCCACATGGTGGATACTTACCAAGTTAGCACACGGGTAGCTGGCATGTTAAACCTCAATTGCCTGGGGATAGCGAGCATAGGACACAAATGTCATACTAAAACATTCTGCTACACTGATGTCAAGGCCATGATAATGTAGCACCTAACGCATCATGTAAAGGGTTAACTAAATTTTTATTTCAAAGAAGTAATAAAAGAGGCAACTAAGGGAAAGGTAAACCTACACTAATCTAACCTGACTACTACTAACCCACAACTGTCCCTAACTAACCTAAGCTAAACTTACTCTACACATGTAACGAAAAGATCTAAACATCAACCCCCCACCCACCATTATGAGACAAGACACATGCAGGACAACACTTACTAACCTACACACATACTATACTATCCTATACAAACATATATTTTTTGGGGTATTTTTTTTTTTTTTTTTTAATTTAAACAGGAATCCCAACATTGCCCCCCACCCACCCACCCACACAAAAATAGAAGATAGAAAGAATAAGGACCCACCACCCTCTTACCTAACACTAACTAAGCTAATTACCTACACTTATCCTATAACTAACCCCCCAAACCCAACTAACAGTATAAAATAGGAAAGAGGTGGAGGGGAGGGGTAAAAGTTCAGGAGGGCAAACGTACTACAGATTTTCCCTCCGTAGTGTGCGCCTGATGGAGCGCACCTTCTTTTTGACCTCATTCATGTCCTCCGTCAGGTTGTCCACCTTTCTAATCAAGTTGTCCAATTTTCGGGACAATGCCTGGAAGGCCGCTGGGTCGATAGGAGGGTCAGTGCTGGTTTGCGTGCCTGTGGAGGTGGATGTTGTGGCAGGAGTTGTGTGGCCACGGGACAGTCCTGCTCCCACCACACGGCTGGGTCCAGGTCTGGAGGAAGATGCTTGGTCCGTTGCTGGGTCCACTTGGGCAGACCTGGTGGATGTAGTGTCGGTGGTTGTTGGTGGCACCGTTGGGGGAGCCTGTGGTGTGGCCCACCACGCCCCGGAGGCCCGATCTGAATGGTACTTGCGGGCCATCCTCCGATACCCACACTGCACCTGCAGGATGTGCCTGTATCTCATCGCACAGCGCTCAAAATGGTTGCGATCAGCGGCACTCAGGTTTGCAGCTGTGAAGAGAAATGGCAAATATTTAGCTTTGGATTTCCAGTGGGTGGAATACCACAATGGGTCATTTGTCCATTACTAGAAACGTATTGGTTGCAGCAATTGTTACAACATAGTTCACGGAAAGGCTCAGAGGAACTACATGTGAAGCATGCATACATAAGGGCATATCACACCTAGCATATCCATGTCTCTACATGATGTATGACATCACCCTAAACTACTCATCCAAATCATACCTAAGGCATTTGACATTATGGCACCATCTCTTCCGCATACTGACTTCACTACAGATGTCATTCTATGTGATAACAATCACACTCCTCACTCAATGGCATTTGGAATTAGTTGTGTGCTAAGATTGAACCCCTGGCCCAGAATCATATGTCCACACTAGGGGCCAGATGTAGGAATTTGGAAAATTCAACTAGCAATTTGCAATGCAGAACGGTGTCTCTGACCTCATGAACATCAATGATGTGCGTTCCAAGTTGCGCCACCTTAGCGACTATGGGCACTCACGGGGATGGAGGCCTGCTGGGAACAGCAGACCTCCATGGACGTGACTGCTTTTAAATAAAGCAGGTTATTTTTCCCCAAGTGTAGGCCGTTTACCTGAAAGGAAAATGAGCTGCAATTAGTTAAACATCACAACAAATTCAATCTTGGATCATTTCACGGTAATTAGTGGTCCCTTAGACCACTGGCTGTTTTGTGCAGGATTATTTTGGTCCACTCACAAAGGTGAAGGGTTACAATGGGGACCCCTTCCAGTTAGCAAGTGGGTTACCATCCACTTCAAGTGGATGATAACAGCGACTCACTTTGCAACCACGTACTCGGTTGCAAATGGGATTGCCTACCACTGTGAGTTGCAAGTAGGTCTGGTAAACCCCTTAATATTTTGCAATTTGAAAAGCATTTTGCTAATATGTTCATGACCACCAATAACAATTTGGAATCGGAAACAGACGTTTGCAACTCACAAACAGAAATTTATGCCATTTGCAACGTGTAGACATTTTGCTACATCTGGCCCTAGGTACTCACTCAAGTCACAAAAGGTGTCAAGTACGTGTAACATACTGGTTGCTACAGTCCTAGGTACCCTGTTTCACAGTAACATCCCAGTCTTTGTGGGTGGTGTGGGAAGAACAACCAACATTCCCATGTTCAATGCACACCCAGGAGTGTTTAGAAAGTTCCACAAGTATGTGCCTTCACACACAACACCTATGAAGGGCTAGCAACACGTTGTAGTCAGCCAAACATTGTCACATCCCAGGTCCACACATGTCAAAATGATATGACTTAGGCCAACATGATATACTATCAGTGAGGCATGTTTTACAACACACACAGAGGAGGTCGAACACCCATTCTGATGATTCCACAGAACACCTAGGCCATTGCACTCAAGTCACACACACTTCTAGTTCACCTTGTGGAAGTACATGCCCCCGGAAGATCCGACATACAGTGTACACAGTCCATCCTCAACTAGGAAGAAGCACTTGTCATCAAAGCCATGTGCCTAAGCTATCTGGGAGACTGTCAGTCTGATATGCAGACTCAGTTCATGGCAAGTCCCTGACCAAGTCTAACATTGACCAGTGTATTCCAAATGAGTCATACCATTCCCCATTGCCGCACAACTGGAATGACCTACAGCCCCTCAAACTGAGAGATGGCTAGGTATTGCTTTACAGAAACAGAAGTCCTATTTGATATCACACTAAAACAACAATGCCAATGAACGGTGAGCGCATCAAATCATGAATTCTCTTGAACACACAGTAATCCATCATGCTTCTTTACCAAACAATGAAAATGGCACTCAGGCGACACTCACTGTAGGTATCGGGTTCGTCAAAATGTGCCACCTCTCCCACGGTGTACGGGGCTGGTCCACCTGTAAAGCATGAAAGGAAGAATATACTCAGACTGGGTGAACTGACAAATAATTTAAGTTACAATGACACTGTGTGAATATGACATGGTAATGATAGACTTTCAGACATGCTCATACTGCATGGATGACTTTGTATTCAACATTATCATTGGATGAGTCTCCTGCTACAGTGACACACCCTACTACACACATGCAGTGGCCAGGACAGTCATGTGTTGGCCAAGTTAATCCTCCATTAGTATGCCCCACCAATAATGTTATCCATACATCTCAGCATGTGCATCCCAGAGAGACATTCCAAAACTGGTTCCATGAGGACTGCATGACCCCTCACA
The DNA here is from genome assembly GCF_031143425.1 of Pleurodeles waltl. Lineage (NCBI taxonomy): Eukaryota > Metazoa > Chordata > Amphibia > Caudata > Salamandridae > Pleurodeles > Pleurodeles waltl. Next base: position 922,575,670 of record NC_090439.1, on the reverse strand, counting down.
ATCAAACAGGCTAGGTGGACATGTTCAACACACAGCAACCACACACACATGTGACATATGTGTGGACAACATAACTAACTTCATGTGACGTGAAGCCAACACACATGTATAGCATCATCATGGGTATCTAATTTTCTGTCTAGCTATGGCGTCTACATATGTAGGTATGTTGTTTCAACATGACTTACTCACTGGCCATTATGACCAGTAGAGTACAAATAGAGCCGTTCACGTGTTGCTTTTCTGACACAAATGCAACACTACATTTCATACAGCTACAGGCATCTGGTATGTGTTGCAAAAATGAGCCATCGGACTGGTAGCATTGGTCTTCATACACATTCTGCAACAAATACACATTAGGGCACATATGTATACCTTTGTAGCGCATCATTTGCATCATTTTGTTACGCAGAGAGGGGGCTACTTAGCAAAATACAGTTAGAAGTTGCAATTTTCTGCTGTTCTTGCGTGAAAATGTTTTGCAAAAATGGGGATATATGTGTATAACCATGGGCCTAGGTTTACCTAGCATTACACACAGTCTGCTACTTATTTAGCAGATTGGGTAACAATCATCACATGTTCCCACACAGATTTCTAATTTTCCCATGTAATTGATTTGTACTCACCAACATGGCCACCAATCCGGAGTTCCAGGTGGTCCAGCAGGTCCTGTTCCCTGGTGATCAGATCTGCCCAGCGGTGCTTGAGTTGATGGACATTTCGCATGCTCCCGTAGACCCGGACCAGGTGATGGCACACCTTCTCCCACCGGATTTTCCTAGCCTCCGTGTGATACCCCTGTATCACACGGCCCCCAGCCTCCAGCATCAGTGGGAGGAAATGGCTAACTAGCCATATGAATCCCCCCAATTCATCTTCACCCATCCTGGACAGGCGAGGCCTACCTGACATATTTAGAGCTCTAAAAATGGACAAATGAAATATGAAAGTAAAAGTGGGAAATGGGGAAAGGTAGAGGTGTGAAAGAAAAAGAAAAAGTAGAAAAATAGCCCAACTAACCCCCCAAACTATGCTACCCACAACAGACTCCCACAGACAATACAAACTATCACAGGAATAGACAAAACAAGACTAAACAAACAGAGACAATGTTATACAACAAGAATAGATTGACAAAAAGACAAAATACAAGGGACACAGGACACAAAAGCAGTAAAACACAGGACAACACCTTTCACACAACCACACAGTCTAGATAAATCTGAGACTGCAAAGTGAAAGTGAAAGTTAACTCCCAGTACAGATTTGGTAAACAGGATATCCTATTACATCACTTCCTGCATAAAATGGCCGCCGTTTTTATTTTCCCGTTATGCGTCATATTTTCACGCATACACAATTGTGCGTCATTTTTTTTTGACGCATTACATTGCACATGATGCCGAGTCAAAAAATATGATATGAATATTTTTTATTGTACATGAGATGACCAACATATTGTCCATGTAGCGTCAATTTGACCAAGCATACATCATGGGCGTCATTTTTTTTCCACGTACAGTAGTGCACATGATGCGGAGTCAAAAAATATGATATGAATATTAATATTTTTTAATGTACATGAGATGACCAACATATTGTCCATGTAGCGTCAATTTTACCACGCATACATCATTGGCGTCATTTTTTTTCCACGTACAGTAGAGCACATGAAGCGGAGTCAAAAAATATGATATGAATATTAATATTTTTTAATGTACATGAGATGACCAACATATTGTCCATGTAGCGTCAATTTTACCACGCATACATCATGGGCGTCATTTTTTTTCCACGTACAGTAGTGCACATGATGCGGAGTCAAAAAATATGATATGAATATGAATATTTTTTATTGTACATGAGATGACCATCATATTGTCCATGTAGCGTCAATTTTACCACGCATACATCATGGGCGTCATTTTTTTCCACGTACAGTAGTGCACATGATGCGGAGTCAAAAAATATGATATGAATATTAATATTTTTTATTGTACATGAGATGACCAACATATTGTCCATGTAGCGTCAATTTTACCACGCATACATCATGGGCGTAATTTTTTTTCCACGTACAGTAGTGCACATGATGCAGAGTCCAAAAAATTGATGATGTAAATTATACTTTGAAGGCGAAATATTAAGACACTTTTGGATACATTCGTATTTGACTCTGCATTGTGTGCACTCATGTACGTGAACAAATTATGACGCCCATGCTGTATGCGTAGAATATGGAGCAAATTTTTCCTTATGTCTTCATGTTTTTACCTTTGGAAAGGTGATTTGTCATGGTCAAACGGTGCGATGTGATACACATTTGTGTTTGGATATGACACATGTCCGTTGTTTTATGTATAGAAGGCATTCACACTGTAATGTTTTGGATACGTTAACTAATGTATTTACCATATTTGTCAACATATTTGGGTTAATTGCTGATGGCTATTTTGAAATGATGGATGGGATACCATGATGTATTCCTTCTCCAAAATGTGTCCACAATTAGGATGGTGATGCTTTTATCTGTAGTCCTAACAGGGAGTGGAAGAGTCACTTACAGTTTTTATGGGGCTAACCATGTCCCATTATGATTTTGTGTTTCAGATTTGTGTTGGACTTATGACATGTAGGCCACACATATGCCTTATGCATGTGTTTAGTTCACAAGTACATGAGTCTTGTATGTTTTGGGGGCGGTAGAGGTGGACTTAGGCCCCCAGCACCCTAGGATTTGACCATCCAGAATAGCTACTGTATCCATGGAGTATATTTATTATATCATGGCAAACCTGCAGCAGCAGGCTAATGTAAGGCCATATGGTATGAATGACTGTTGACCATTCATTCATCTCATTAGCCCATTTGACGTTTGCAGTAATGATGAATTGGAGCAAACTTGCATACCATTTTCAAATGACTATGTTTGCAAGACTCTCAGCGTTCCCGATGTGATAATGAGAATAATTTTGTTGTTGTCTGTGTCCCTTTCTGCATAAACTGGTTTAGTGGCATGTTACAATCTTCCTGCTATGTTCAAACTGGGACACAACTGTGATGGTCTACTTTCAAATATTAGGTTGATTGTATGACATATGTGTACATGTGTGTGGGAATGTGGATCCACTATCACTTGTCTGGGTGTATGTTGTCACTGTGACTTCAAGGTCTCCTCCTGAGTTAGTGGCAGCTGATGTTGTAACAATTGGGTATTGCTCATATCACACACTTGAGAGAAGCCATTGATGACATGGTCACGTACACATGGATGGTCCCACCCTGTCTCTGAACACGTGTGATGTGACTTTCAAATGATCTCAAATTTTGGGCTGGGTGAGAGACTGTTTCAGTTGTTTGGATCCGGCATGTGTAATTGCCACATTTGTACTCCTGTTGTGCTCTGTGTATGGTAATGTATCATGTCACATCCTACCCTCTGTGCATACATTTGTGATGTTTTTTTTTGGTGTGATGAATGTTATAGCATTCTTGCTCAATGAGACGACATTCATCTTCAGCAATTTCAAAATAAAGGTGGTCAGAAATGAAGAGGCCAAAGCATGATGTGGTGTCTCTTATCTGTGTTTATTTACAAGTGTGGAATACAAGTGATTATAATAAATTATGAAAAAAATTTCTAGACAAGCTGTTGGCGCCTACGCACTCCTGCTGCCGTGTTAGGTTGTTCCCCCTCCTGTTGCAGGCCAGCATCCTCCTCTTCGTCATCCTCAGGCATGTCTGGGTCCGGTTCAAGGAGGGGAATGTTCCTTTTTACACAAATGTTGTGTAATATGGAACAAGTGAGTATGATCTTACAGACCATCTCTGGGGAATAGAGTAGGCTACCGCCAGTGATGTCAAGGCAGCGGAACCTTGACTTTAGGATCCCAAAGGTCCGCTCCACAATGCTGCGTGTCCTCTTGTGGGCGTCATTGTATGCCCGCTCAGCAGCAGTATTTGGGTTCCCATATGGTGTCATTATCCAAGGCTGGATGCCATACCCCTGATCAGCTGAAAGAGAAACACAGAATGGTATCAATTAGATGTAGGAGGCACTGTTGTACGTATCTTTGATGGCAGTAGTTGTGTTGTGTTGTCTGTGACTATTTTGTGTACTAATGTGACAACCTATGGTTGTTGGTGAAAACTTTGGCATTGTTTTTTTTCCTTGGCTGAGCAAGTGTTTGTTGGCTAACTGTTTGTCAGCAGGATGTATTGGTTTCTCCAGTACAGTGTGCCCTCCCTTGCATTGTGACTTGTGATACAGGTGTCCGTGTGTCCTCACTGGGGGTGTGATGATAGTTCCATGCAGAGTTGAAACATGAAAGTGTATTAGAAACGTTCATATGAACATACCCAGGCCAACCCATCCCTTCAAACTTATGCATTGTATTAGTGTACAGGTTATTGTGAGCCTTCAAATTTGCAAGGTGACATTTAGGCAACCACAGTCATTAATGTCTTCACACTAAGCTGTAGAGTAAATTCCAATGTGTGAGAGGTTCAATGGTGACTTGTGAAACATGGCTAGTGATGTGAGTACCTCAGTGTGTTGCTGTCTAGGTGTTTATATTGTGGTGTATGTGTTGTTTATCCTAGAGGGTTTCTGGGCAGTGTGTATATGAGTTTGTTTTTTGTCCTTACCAACAAATAGTCCATTGCCATACCGTCCATCCTGGAAGTGTTGGTTGATGGTGCAGTGACGGAAGATGAATGCGTCATGTACACTCCCAGGATATTTAGCCACAATGTTGGTGATCAGTCCTTGGTGATCGACTATGGCCTGCACGTTGATTGAATGTGTGTGCTTCCTGTTGCGGTAGAGGTGTTCACTCACAGCAGGTGGCACATGGCGTACGTGTGTGCAGTCGATTGCACCAAGGACGTGCGGAAAGCCACTGATGGCGTAGAACCCCTGTTTAGTTTCCTGCTGCTTCTGCACTGTGTTAGGGAAGCAGATGTGGCGGGGTGTCAGGCGAATCCAGTACTTTGGGTAAAAAGGCGGAGAATGAGGGTTGTGATATTCCACCAACCAGGGCACCAGTTGTCTGAAAGGAGCCACTTGCCAGCAGGTGAAGTACGGCAAGCAGCTTTGTTTCTGTTGGGATAGTGCGTGGAGTCACTAAAGTGGGGGCCAATTGCTGTTCAATATTTGTCAGCAGCTGCTGAATGGCCTGCCAGTTCAACCGGTACCTCTGGATGATGTCCCGTTCCCTGAGGCCATGCAGGGTTGTTCTTGGGCGGAATATCCTCTCCTGCCTTCTGCGCTGTCTTTGGGGTCCCTGCTGTTGTTGTTGTAGCTGCTGTTGTTGCTGCAGGGCTCTGCGTCTACGTGCACGCTGAAGAAAAAGCACCTCCATGTCTCCCTGTTGCTGCTCTGCTGCTCTGCTGCTCTGCTGCTCTGTTGTTTGTTCTGTGTGTTCTGATTAAGTACAGGTGTGTTTGCCCCATTTTAACGCCTTCCCTGACCCAGGCGTTAAAATTTCACGATATTCGTGCTTTGCGACATTTTTTTGCGCCGCCTGCCGCGCGGGAGTGATTTTTGCCCTGAAGCATAAATACGACGCAACGCTGTGTGCGTCGGTTTTTGTACGGGAACGCCTACCCTGCATGTCATTAACGCAGGCCGGGGTGCCGCTTCCAAAAACTGGCGCACATAGCGCCATTTTCCTTGTGCGCCGGCTCGGGCGTCAGGGTTTAAATATGGGGCAACGTTTGCGCTGAAAGTGCGTCAAAATTTTTGGCGCACATTCGGCGCAAACGGAGTATAAATATGCCCCTTAGGTCCAAATTTAAGAAAAGCTAGCGCTGCCTTTGCACTATTATTTTCACGCAAAAGTGGCGCTAACCCAGCGCCGTATTTAGATAGTGTCACTTGAGCAGTCTTGCGACAAATTTCCTGACTTTGTGTCAATTTTTAGAACTGCCTCCTCACCTTGCATCATTTAACGACAATGATATGCAAGGTAGGCGTTCCCTCCGAACAAATTACGCTAGCGCCATATCTACAAGCCGATGGAAAAACAACATATGCTTAGGACCAGCCACAAACACAGAAGGGAAACACACAGAAGAAACCCTGGCAAGCAACTGGACAACATAGATCTGTTACTCCTACAGCTTGGCACTCAAAGAACATGAAAGCGATGACACCAAGTGCCACCAGCATCAACGCAGCACCCGCAAACAGCACCACTGCAGCCACAAAGGCAGCGCAGAAGGAGGAAGAGAATATTCTACACATATGCATCCATCCTTGGCCTCAGGGACGAAGAGGTCATCAGACTGTACCGTCTGAAGTGGGAGTCCATCGTACAGCTGCTCCACCACATTGCTCCTGACATCACGGCAAGAGTGGAAATTATTACTACCATACCACCCATGAACAGACTCCTGGCCGTCCTCTACATGCTGGCCGCTGGATCATTTCAGACCACTGCAGTACTAGTGGGTAGGAAATCACAACCAACCAATTCTGCCTTCCTCCCTATGATCCTGGAGGCCATCATCCGCCTCACACCCCACGACATCTGGTTCCCCAACACCCAGCAACTTCAGCAGGAGAGCAAACAAGGATTCTACCAAATTGCAGGGTTCCTGCATGTGCTGGGTGCAATGCACTGCATACTTGTCTAACTTGTCCCTCCTGCTGCAACTGAACACCTCTTCAGGAACAGGAAAAACACACACTCAAATAATGTGCAGACCACAGTGGACCATCGTGGAATATTTACTAACATCCTTGATAAATACCCGGGCATCGTCCATGATGCCTACATCTGCAGACACTCAACAATTAATCAACGCTTCCAGCATTGACAATATGGCAAAGGCCTACTCATAGGTAAGCCAGCCTACACTTCATAACACAGACAACACACTAAACATGTTGCAGAAACAATACATACACCACACCACAGTACACACATGGACAGGGAAACACAGATGTGTGGCCAACAACAAAAATGCCACATGCCCCACTACCCCGCACTCAATGCACATCACCTTCACATTTTCCCATATGTACAAGTTCTTAGCACCACCTGACTGATATTTTACATTACAGACTGGTGGAGCAATGTCCTGTTTGCATTCAAAAGCTGGGGTCAAACCACTACGTGTCCACATGTTTATTACAAAATATAGAATCTTCACACATAACACTTAGCATCGAATAGCTCAGCTGCGTGTATTGCATTGGCCATGTCACCATAAAACAACTCACATATTGGCACAGCCCCACATTTACCATGCTGTAGGAACTTGAGAGAGCACTGACAATTGATGCTACCCTATTGGTGGCATCACCATCTATATATCATCAAAATATACCGGATATACTCATTGTGTTCACCTTTCCCTTGTGTAGTACATAGTGCAGCACACATTCAAATAGAACATCACCTTCATTGATAGATCATGTGTAGGAATGGACACCTCACTGAACACCTACCCCTAAATCCCACATCTCCCTAACATGATACAAGTGTACCAACAGTGGACTGTGGCAGCTGAACTACTGCTGGTGCACAGGTAGAGGCAAGAAACGCACAATAATAAGGAGACAAGGGACTTTGAGGGCTCGATAGGCGATGCAGGGCTGTGCAGAAAAGCACATCATGACCTGTCCGACAGGTGTCTGAAAACTCATTGCATACATTACAATATATCACATACAACTGTGCCATAATGTGCGTATGAACCACATGCACATACACATGCTAGCCAGCAATTGGAAACAACAACACTTTGTGTAAGGGAGGTATTTCAAGGCCAAGGGTGTGAGATTCACATGCAACACACAGGGTGCAACACCAGTCTCATGGCACACAACACACAAAATAGGTACAGATTATGCAAACATCACATTTCTTCAGATCTAAAGTAATGGGACTAGGGGATGCATATAAACAGCACCACACATATTCTGCATGGGTGAACTATCAGACAAGAAATTAACCAACAATCACCAGGTCCATGAGGCACAACTCATGACTGGAAAATGCACCACTACACACCAAAAGCATACATTCAAACAGGAACACACACAATACTAGATGCAAGTCTCAATCACCACCTTACTGAAAAGAAATATGTGCCATGGCACATAGCAATAAACAAATATCCATGTCTTACACTTTTTCTCACATTCCATTACAGCAGACCGAGGTTACAGCATCCAGCCGTGGATCATGACCCCATATGGAAATCCACAAACTGATGCTGACTGGGCTTACAATGAAGCACACAAAAGGACCTGAAATGTGGGGGAAAGGATATTTGGCCTGCTGAAATGCAGGTTCAGGTGCCTAAGTCTAGCAAGAGGAAGCCTATTATATGCACCACTCCTTGTGTGCAAATTAATACGGTCTGTACAATTTTTCACAACATCTGTGTATGCACCAATGTCCCTAGGGATGAACAGGTAGATGTCCCTAGTGAGGAGGATGATGACACTGATGCACAACAGGACAATGGTGAACAACCAAACTCTGCTGCTAGAGCATGCAGAAGAGACCAAATTGTGCACAACTTTTTTTCACTTAGAGACTGTACTCCAAGCATCAATAAATACAAATTTGTAAATAAATCACATGAACTCTAATTTCTTATGGCATACTTTTTTTCCACCACCTATTTAACTCACACGCATCTCAGAGAGAATGACTAAACTACTACAGATGTAAATGACTTAGTAACATGGTCAGGATCTAAAAACAACTTAAAACAATGCACCACCACATGAATGTGTGGGTGAAATATAGGCATAGTCTGTAGGGTAACAATTTACATTGTCACACATATGTCACACAAGTGAGTTGGCTTGACATATGCCTGCAGCAATCTTGGAAATACACATGAAGACTGCTGTACAGGTGTATGGCCTAGGTAGGAAAAGAGGAGCAATTACCTACAATGGCAGGTTTGTGTCTGCTATGTAACCAAGCAATGTCTGAATGGCACTATCACAATGGATAGCTGAAAACATACTCCTCAGTGGCCCACACATGTTTTACCAAGAGAGAGTGACATACAGGGACCAAAACATGTAAATGTCTAGGTCTCTCACACGTAATCCAGTTTGGAATGTGCATGCAAGTCAAACAATGTCTAAACAAGTCACAGACCCTTGCCAAATTGTACGTCTGTTAAGGACACATAGGTTGAATGTTGTATCTTCTCTACTCATAGCTGTCATGAGTACTCACACAATCTAAGTACACTCATAGTGAATGTGGCAAAGGATGTAGAACGCAGATGTGAGTGTGTGTCCATGTCGAATAAATGATGTGGAAGGACAGCTGAGAGACTCCCTTGGGTCACTTTGAGATCCAATATGTGGCGGTCACTCAGACATTACACAAGTGCTGTGGCTGGTGTTCTGTTATGTGTGGGGACCAATCATGTGATCTAGCAAAGCTTGGACACTTGAGGGCAAATATTGCTTAGCCTGTAGAAGAAGGCATACCCACCTACAAAGTTCACAAGTCTGACTTAGTATGCTGTGCATGAATGAAGGGACACTGTTGATGAAGACGATAAGTATTAAGGGTAATCTGCAGAAATTATGCCAGCAATGTTGAACTAGAAGCATACCTGGCAAAATATGCAAGCAATGTGTATGAAGGAACATACATAGACGAATACTCACTGTACAGCACAACAATGTTTCCATGTAACACCAGGCACACATTCACAGAGATTGTGTAGATCTGTACATATTTCAGTCACATTGACAACAACTACAAATATGTGCTTGGCCAGCACAAACAAGTGTGACAGAAGCAAATGACAGTCCCTGTAGCCTGGGTCTGCAGATGTGACCCAGTTCCACAATCTATCAATGACCTGACCAAGCATCATATGAATAATCTCACCTGTGCATGCCAAGTCTTGTCAAACTATAGCAAATGATGAGCCATGTCCAACACAGACAAGCTGCAAGTCTTTAGTGAATAATATGGCAAGCATGACATCAACAACCTCAAAGTTAACAAAACATACTTAGCCATCGGACCACAAATATGTAGTTGTATGTCTGCAGATGGCTGTGCATTGCAGTGCTTATGATTGATCTTGAGGATGGCAGAATCCCCCTCACCTCCCATCCCCAGAGGAAGCTACATCGACTCTATACACAATCAGGGGCCTGCTGCCTGTAAACAGTGAACTGAGTTGAGGTGACCAGTCAACCTGTGTCAATACATGCAAAAATGTGCCTGTGCGGACATACAAAGTGCCGCTGGAGCACTGATGACTAGAGTACCATCACTGCTCGAGAGCAGCCCTCCATACAGATGGTATGCTAATAGGGAAATCTGGCTATAAAAAAGGTTGAGTCATTGTACATTCCAAGTGTATGTGCTAATCATATAATTCCTCTTTCTTAGCACACATGTCCTACATAGATGGACCAGGCCTGGTGCCATCTATTTGCGTATGGACGAAAAAGAACAATTCACATATGAAAATGTGTCACATATTTACTTACAAACTTATATGTTTCCACATAGGGAAACATAGTAAACACAGATATGTGTACATAGCCTTGAGACAATGGGCTACATCTATTCATGATAGAATAGGGAATTGGTAGTTGTCACATCCCTAAACACACCGCTGTATATGCATCATACATGAAACATATCTTTTCACACACAAACATGTCACATACATAACAACAATGAGACATGTCAGCATACCATCTCCAACAATTAGCATGCATGGGGAATGATACGTTATAAGTGTTGCATTGCATCATGAAGTTTGGCCCTTAGAACACACCAGAGTGTGACACATACTTGCACTTACATTGTCATTGGTTACCAATTTATAACCCACCCTTAGTCAACAGCATCCTTTGCTAAACATTTGTCAAGGGTATCATATGCATGAACAAGTGTTGCACATGCCCCATCCTATCTTATGCTATGTTGTGAAACGAACAATGGGAATTCTGACATAACAATGTGGTAGACCTACAATATGAGTTCACTCACATATGTAAACTCACAGTACACACATTGTACCCATGTGTAAACATGTATGTGGAAGTGACATTTGCAAACAGTATAATTCCTCTAATGCATCACACACACCTACAAACATATGGAAACACATTACTAAATTACCGGGACACAGTGAAATACTCATGCATACACATGTTGCCCTACCATACAAACAACAAAGATGCATAGCACCTGTAACTAGGAATGTGAATCTGGGTGCCCTGTCAACCTTCCCTATGAAATCCACGCATGCCCGTCATGTGTCAAAAAAATGTGCACATACTGCAGTTCAACATACATCACAAATACCAAAAATGACGCCTTACACCTGTGCATCTAATCTAAATCGTCATGCCTTATCAGCCTTCATACAAAAATTCACGCATGCCCGTCATGTGTCAAAAAAACATGCATACGTTAATCCTTCAAACATTGCAAATACCAAAAAAGATGCCTTGCACCTGCACGTCTAATCTAAATTGTCATGCCTTGTCAGCATTCATACACAATTTCACACATGGCCATCATCAAAAAAACTGAAACATATCAGAAAATGTGATGCATATGCCCAGGAAGTGATGTAATATGTCTTCCTTGCTACACACTTGGGAAAGTGAACTTACTTTCACTTTTACTCTGCAGTCTTGTAGTCTGTGCTTGGGAGAGGTTGTGTGGTGCTTGTGCTGGTGTGAGAAGTGGTGGATTTTGAGTCTTTTTTCGTGCTTTGTGCTGTCTGTGTCTTTCTCAGCTAGTAATTTTATAATTTATTGTACATTGTTGTCCTGTTATTGTGTCAATATTGTTGTGTGTCTGTCTTGGGGTAGTTAAGTTTGTTGGGGTAGTCGGGGTTAGTTGGGGAATAATTTTGTTCTTATTTTTTGGGGTTATTTAGGTTGCAGTGGAGGAAAACTGCAACACGTCAGGGAAGGGAAGGGTCCAATGGATGACTGGGGTTGAACTGGGAGGGTTCATCTGGTTGGTGAGCCACTACCTCCCAAACATGGTGGTTATCGGTGGCCGTGTGATTATGAGCTACCCAACATAGGCTTGACAACTGTTGAAATTTGCAAAGTAATGTTTAAGTGATGACACACATGAAGCTGGGGCATAGGTAGTCATGGATGTGTGTGTTCCTTGAGTGATGTATGTGCACAGCGACACAACAAGGACACAAATGTAAGAAAGACTTAGCGGCTTCTACTGCAACATTAGTCTCATAGTGTTTTAAGGTAATGTAGCTGCTGGAGGCATGTATTGCCACATCATATGTCAAAAGCTGAACAATGCAAGCATTGTGGCACTTTTAAATCTTTGTGCCACATAATGCCTGCGCCTGGCATGATGAATGCAAGGGGTGTGTTCCGGCGGTAGGAGGCACTTAAAAACGTATCAGTTAAATCTACTAGGTTCCACTGTTCCATATTTTTTAGTTAACTTGAATGGGTGCCTAAGGCAGGGTGGTAAAATGACACTCCGATTGTTTTGCATGTGCCTAATTTCACTTAGCAGGTTTGGAACCTTCATGTATGGCACAAAGAATGCAAAACACTACGATAATGTCATAGTTTACAATGTTAGTGTCCTAATATGCGCAATAGTGCTATGTATGTTGAATAGGGCACACACATGGTGGAGTTATGTGGTGGTAGGGGACAGCAGAAAAAGTGGAGAAAAAGAGGAGCATCTGAGTTGTTTCTCCTTTTTCACATAAATTTACTACAAAGTACTAAGCTTCTGATAATTGACAGTGTCATGTCCCCAATAAATTGTTACGTATGTATTTGAGACATGTACGTATGGATGAATCCCAAATCTGTATGTGTTTTTGTGGGTTAAAAATGTCCATGTAAGTGACATGTTATAAAGGCCAGTTGCTCATTCTTAAAACTAAGTTAACTAGGTCAATCAGCTAAACAAGTGGAATGTGTAACAGTTGTCCATGCTTTTCTTTGTACAACAATCACAAAGCTATGTTTTCCTGTCACGTCTTGCAGATGGACTTCCATCCTCCACCATTGGCGAGGTTTCACAATTTGAAGACACCGATGCAGCCAGTAAGTGTTACCTTTTATGTCAAATGTGTAGATCAAGGGTTGTGTGTAAAAGAGTATGATGTGTGCAATGCCATGTTAAAATGGCATGTGTGTCAATTAAGACACCATAATCTATCCCTGGGTATATACATCATGTCTGATGTTATGTTGAGCATGTAGAATAAGAAAAAATGATACACATGTGTCAACGTGTGCTGCAATGGATTTGTGAGTCTTTGGAAAAGTTAAATATGTGCAGAGTGATGTCAATGAAGATATGAGTCAGAGGTGCTGGGTTTCAGAAATGTATGGATGTTGGCAACATATTTGTCACAGCAAATGTTACTGCACTGTGTGCCACACATTGCACAAAGTTATTTTGGACATGGTACGGGTTATGTCCATGTGTCGAGGTCTCCAAGGGGCTTATCAATGAGACACTTGTACCACCGGTGCTTCACTACTCTTCAGTAATGAAGTGATGCACCGGCCATGCAAAGAACATTTTGAGAAGCCAACATTTAGTTGAGTACACATTGAGATTTCAGCACTTCTTCTGAGGATTGTGGTCCATGTCTATGGATTGTAGTAAATAAGATGTGTGCATATGAACCTACATGATCTAACCACCATGAAGAGTGCGAACGAGCATGATCACATCACATGTGTATGAGATGTGCATGGTGAATGTTTACCTGTTACGTAGGAGATGTTTCAAGCTTGTGCACAGATAGTGTGCAACACTGGATAGCCGTTATCCCTGCGACATGAACAATATATCGTAGCTGCCTGGGTGACAGATTGGTATAGACTTTGTGCTTGATGTCATTTTTATGAGGTCTGGTGGGCTAAATGTGTCATCTGAAGATGCTGTTTCCATTGCATGCTTGTTCTTCCTCTACCAAACACAGTTTCTGATGACATGTTCCCCTCATGTTTTAGAGGCCTCAATCGACTCCAGCACAGAAGCTTGCCTTTGAGAAGAGGGCTGAAAGATTGTGGCACATCTGTGTGGTCCAGATGGGGTACCGCAGCTTGTCTTTGAGAAGAGGGCTGACAGATTCGGGCACATCTGTAAGGTCCAGAGAGGGTACAACAGAGTGGCCAAGGGTTACAGATGTGAGAACTGATCGGGTAGTGGCTGGTATTTCCTCATGGAGGACCAGCCAACAGCGTTCTACAAGCACAAAAACAAGTGGAACCTCAACACAGACGGTCAGGGATGGTTCTGCAGGTTCCAACCCCTTAGCATCATACCCCTACCACAACAACATCCCAGCCAACTCCAGCTTCCACTCCCTTCAAGTTTGAGGACGTAATACGTAAGGACATGGCCGAGATCAAGTTAAGGTTGGCCTAACTTGAGGAGAATAATGAGCAGAATTATAAACTTTTAAAGTTCATCAAAAAGAAGCTGAAGAAACACTGACTTTGAAACCTTTCCTCTTCCCAGTAGCTTCCCTTCCCTAGTTTTTATTTTGAATAATTTTTGTGGGTTTTAGATAGGTAGGCATAGGTAAGGTAGCAAAGAGTAGGTTAGTTTTAGGACATAGTTGGTATAGTTGGAGGGTGGATTTTAGGAATCTTTTTTGTTTTTGTGGGATGTGGGATGTTGGGAGAGGGGCTATATATAGGGGTATATTTTATAATATATATATATATATATATATAATAACAAAATTACAAAAATATATATATTTGTTTAGCCAAAAGGTTTAGGTAGTCTAGTCTATGTTTAGCTTTAGTTCATGTTGAGCTTCTCGTCTATTGTCTCTTAAGGGGGGTCAGGGGCAAGTGTTTATTGTGTGGCATTATATGGACAAGGTATGTTTAGATAAGGATAGTTAGTTGTACGGATAAGTTAAGATTAGTTAGTATAGATTAGGTTAGTGGAGGTTAGTGTGTAGCTTAGGCGTTTTGTTAGGTAGTGATGTTTAATATTAATAAATCTTGTTAGTTTCCTACAATATGGTGTCCATGATGATTGACTGTCTGGGTGTTATCATGTCTGCACTGGTCACGCTGGACAAATGCCTTTTGGTATGCACTCAGTATTGATTTACATGTGTGACTATACTGTAGGTATCCACTATGACTATGGACCTGTCTGTTTGGCAGCAGTATGATATCAGCTACTCAATACAATATTCAGTACAGTTCCTGACACTCTGATTGTGCATGGATACAAATTCTAAGGCAGTTAATCAGGCAACATCTATTGTTTGTAGTAAGTTATGCAACACTGATTGTAGGAAAGTTTCGAACACTGTTCTGCACCTCAATTGAGGAATGGATACTAGCACACTAATGGCTGCCCCTCACAGTCTTACATATGCCTATTTTGTTGGTCACATAAATGTTGTGCTGGTACAATCATCAGGTATACGTTCAGACACTTGTGTTGTGAACAACACATATCATATGTAAACTTGCATGGTACCTGTTTAAGACTCTGACATTTTCTTGTAGTCCACAATGCTAACAGTCCCCTAAATCATATTTGGGTCTGTGTGTGTGGCTACTTTGTGTCTGACAGAAAGCCACACATGTCCTTTTGTTCTGTAGTCTTTGTCCTAGCTTCACATAATGCATAATTTGAAACAGTTGATGGATCACTGAAAAAAGAAGAATACATGTGATTATGGTAATTTATTTACATGTGCAAGTTTTGTTTCAGATGATGTACAATGGATAGTTCACTGACCCCATGAGAGATTCCAAGCCGTGGAATGTCCAGTCAGAGTCCACTGGTGAGGGACATGTCATCAGACATGTGTAGGAGAGGTGAGCATCAGTGAGAAGGTGGCCAAATTGACAATAGGTAGAAATTGAGACTATGGCAGTCTAGGTATGATGAGTCAACTTTGGTAGAGTGGAGTGAAGAGGGCACATTGGCAGCTGTCACTACACTGGCATGATCTTAAGCAGACAACTAAAGAGTGTGTTGATGTGTTTGGTGCCTTCTGTGCCAGGGGTGGAATTGTTGTTGAAGTTGAGGGGGGGCACACACACATCAGGGGACAGAGATGTGGAATCAAATGTTCCACCAGCTACCATTTGTGAGAAAGTGAAAGACATCACTGCAGCAAGGAGGAACTGTTGGTTGTGCAACACACAGCTACATCATGGTGGTAGGCAGCCATGTTTTCAAAGAGGGAGGATTCCGCTACATGGACCCTAGGACATTTTGGATAGCCTCCAGCCAGTTGTCAATCATGCTGCTGCCACTTTGGGAGAGCAATTGTTCCTAACTCTGCCTCAGGACAGTGGCTATATCAGCCAGGGGCTACTGGAGTCCATGTAGCCGAAAGTGGGTGTCTCTGAAGGCAGCAGAGTTGTCTGTATTCAGACTGAGGCACCTCTGCACTTCCTCTAGGCTGCATGCCATGGTCTCCATCCCCACCTGTGCATGTTGTGCCAGCTCCCACAGGACTCCTGCTGCTGTCCTCTGAAAGGTAATGTCTGGGTCCTCAGAGTCCAGGGCTGTGGCTTGACTGGTCAGTGCAGTGTGTTGGTTTTTGGGTGGTTCATGTGGAGACCCAGCCACACTGTCTGTCCTCCCTGTGACTGGTGATGGTGTCTGAAAGGAACCCAGGACATCCTGGAGAGTGTCAGCATTGATGGTAGGCAGCTGGTCATCCAGGTAATCAGAAAAATCCAGGACAGACAGGTCCGAAGGAGGTAAGGCTTCATCTTCTGCACTGGGATAGTCAAAGGTCAATATTGGACTGTAGTGGTTGTTGACATGAGTCTTCATTTACTTGCAACTGGTTGCTTAGTGACATGGTACTGACCCAGCAATCAAGGCACACATTTATGGACCCCTAGTAGCACACTGTGCCACCTGAGCATCATTTCTATGGAGTCACCATTTGCACAATATGCCTGTCCACATTTCCCATTGTGTTACCCCCTCCTTGATTGACTTATCATGGTCTTCTGCATCTGTACCCCTTTCATTGATTTGACTGTGTTACATATGCATGCCAGGGCTTTGTTAGGGATTTGTGCACACACCCCAAATGTGGATGTACAGAATAAATTGAATTTGTTTTTACAGATATTTGAGTAAGTAACTGACTCCTCTATCACCCTTTGTGTGTTCTTAGAGTGATGGAAGGATGTGAGCTGTCCACATTCATCCTCTTAGACACTTTGAGTCATGTGTTCAGCATCCTGCACCACCCACTGTGGGATTCAACCACCTTGTGTGTATGTGTGCAAACAGGAATTTCTCCTGTACTGCAAAACAACATTCATCCGTGCATCACAGGTTTCCTTGTTGCAGAGCTACAAGGATGCCTGCATTTCTGGACTGAGTGTTGTTTTGCTGGAAGGTAGACCTTCCTGTTTGCACACATACACACAAGGTGGTTCATCGTTATGTTGTGTGGTGCAGGATGCTGAACACATGACTCAAAGTGGTTAGGGGGATGCATGTGGAAAACCAACTCACTTCCATCACTATGATAAAACAGTGGGGTTGCATGAGGACCTTTCACATTTTGAGGCTTGTTGTTGTCTGGATGCATCATGTTGGGACACCATATCATGGGTGGCATTTTTGTTGTAGTACTAACGACTGACATTGTTGTGATCCTATTATGGACAAGTTTTAATGTGTATTGCAATCATCATCAATCAGTGTAAGTGGAGGCAGCATTTCTGTTAGTTGAATTCACAGGATGTGTACCTTCCTGCACATATGCATTAGGGCGGGCAAGAGAGATACCCCCATATCATGCAGTTTGTGTGGCAAAGTTGGTATTGTCTGTCATATGTTTTGCCTTTACCTAGGTTAATAGAGGGATTTATTGACTATCTGTGACAACTATACATCCCTGCACATTTGAAATGATGCTACACAGCACAGCAAACTGAGATGTTGCACTGCATCTTTCTTCATAAATGGGTAAAAACGTGCCACAAAATCCAGACACAGACATCATAGTGCTCTACAAATGCATATTTTATTACCTTACACTCCAGTGGTGGATAATAGTAGCTCATAATTGACATGCCAATGTAAGGCACCTTGCATACCTTATCCTGCCCAAATCTCATGTCCCCCTCTCACACCTGACACTGCATGTAGTAGGAATTCCATGTGTATAGTAGGGATGTTTCAGTGCAACACATGTGACCCACCCAGCTTCTGATGCCTTTAAAACTTTTGCACATCTGTATTTGGTTCAGTGTAGTCCAGGAAATCAAGGGTGGTGTGGGAGTGACAAGTGCATGTGTGACAAGTTTGTATTTCCAAAGAATGTAAGTTGTTCATTGTATGCTGCATTGTGCATCACACATAGGGCAAACATTCTGTGTATTTAGTGCATTGATCCCAAACCACCATTTTCCTTGCAGCCCCCTTGCCCCACCCAACAACAAACGGAAGCACCTTATTTACATTACTGGTCCCCATGGTGGGCATTTCCACAGTAGCCTCTGGAGTTTTGTAACTATAGTGGTGCTTTACTGTATTGGCACCATAAATTATGGCACTGGTGCAGCAAAGCACAGGGAGGTCCATTGCTTACAATGCTTGCATCACTTTCACATCTGCCTTTGGCAGGCCTCACAAACAAGGTTAACAGACAGCACAGTGAAATCTTTGTGGAATGCCTGCCCCATTTGTTCTTCCCTTCCTCTGTAAGAAATATTTCCTTGCATACACCATATCTGGCACAGGCATATTATGGTGCAAAGATATACAAGAGGATCTCTGCATGCATTGTGTGGCTTTGTTAATGTAGCACAAGAGGAATGGGTGACTTGAGTTCACATTGGCATCAATCGATATGATGCTAATGTTGCATTAAGGACTTGTAAATATGGGTACCTAGTGAGACAGGAAGACCACTTGTAGCTGATGTTATGCAAGAAGGTACCCCTTTCTGCGTGACACCAAACATTACCACTACACAGACAACCTTCCTATATGGTGATGTGGAAGCTACTTGTACAGCAGCACAGATGATGATCACAGACATGTCCCATATGTTGTGTCTGATCACTTTTGTGGCCATTCCCAATGGTGCATGGAGGCGTCTCAGAGTTCTTCTTGGCCCACCCTGTGCAACAAGCGTAGTACATGTTGCCCATTAAGTGTGACACATGGGCAGGTGGTTACGTTGCCACAGTGAAGGGACTGATATGAGGGTTGGGAAATGGTCTGTGCATATAGGGGGGAAGGTGTGAGCACATTAGTAGTCTTTGGCCATTATTGTGTCCCCATGCTACCCTCTTGCATGCATTCAGTGTATCCTGTGTGCCTCCACCTTCTGCCAATTGTTAGTTTCAAGAATGCCCACACTGCAACTTACCCTGCATTTGTGGTAGGTCTTGAAAGTCTGCACTGTCCTGTCCTGAGACTATGGTAACTAGCTCCTCTGGGATGACTGCTGCCACCATCTCCTTCAGATCACCCAAGTCCTCTTGGGGTGCTGGACTTCCACCTCCAGTCAGAAGTGCTACCTTTCGGTTCCTCGCCAATTTCTCTTTAGTTTTGCGCTTGCAATCGTGCCAATGCTTCTTACAAATTGTGACAGTCCTCTTCACCTCTGCCACACTGTTGACTTTAATGACAATTCACTGCCATCTGGCCTCCTTCCTACCTATTGCAATTTGGAGATGACAAAGAGCCAGTGTTGGTGCTCTGTCACCTTTCTGACCAAGATTTTAGTCTCCTCCTCGCTGAAGCGACACTTCCTCTTCCTTTTCTCCTTCTCCTGTGATTTTGTATGTCCATACTGGATTGAACTGGGCTGATTGGGGTCTCCCTGTGATCTTGCCTGACCTGCATTGTCCATCTTGGGTCCTTGTGGCTTGTTTGGCATTGTTGCATGATTTGTTTATACGCTTTTCAGGGAAAAATGTCTCTAGCACAATTAGCATGAAAAAGTGCCGCTAATCATGCTAATAACAATTTTGCAGCATTAGCATAATTTTTCTTTACAGTGTGTCGCAATGGTTAGCATAATTATTATTACGCCAACCTTTCCTTAGAGCCATGGTGCGTTGTTTTCTAAATATGGTGCATGAAGGGTGAAAGGAAGTGTTGTTAGGCGGCGTTAATTTTTTTGAAGCACAAAGGCGCTAGTGCAGTTGTGCGTTGAATTTCTTAACTTTGGGTTTTAGGGGATCCAGGGTGGGCTGACCTGCAAGGCTTTCCTCATAGTTTGTTTACCCAGAATCCCTTGCAAACGCCAAACTTTCACCTCAAAAACACATTTTCCTCATATTTCTGTGATTGAAAATGCCTGCATCTGTGGGGAGCCACTAACTTTCTTCTACTCAACATTCACCCAGGCCCCCGATATAAATGGTACCTCATTTGTGTGGGTCGGTCTAGTGCCTGCAACAGGAAATGGCCCAAAAAGCAACATGGAGCCAGCTTATTTTTCCACTGAAAACTGACCCTTTTTTCAAATGTGGATAGCTATAAATTTTGGACCCTAGTTCAGCCGGCACCTAGGTAAACATAGCCAACCTGTAAATCTTTTAAAAATAGGCACCTAGGGGTATCCAGGGTGGGCTTACTTGCATGGCTCCCACCAAGTATTTTTACCCAGAATCCCTTGCAAACCTTAAACTTTCACTACAAAAATACATTTTCCTACTGTTTCTGTGGTGAAAAGAGCTAGAATCTGTGGGGAGCCACAAACTTCCGTCCAGCATTGCCCCAGCTCTCCCAATAAAAATGATACCTCACTTATGAGGGTTGGCCTAGTGCCCACAACAGGAAATAGCCCAAAACACAAAACGGATGCAGCACATTTTTCCAAAGAAAACTGACCCTTTCTTCCAATGTGGGTAGCCTGAAACTTTGGAACCTACTTCAGTCGTCACCTCGGGAAACCTAGCCTACCTGTACATTTTTGAAAAAGTTAATACCTAGTGATACCCAGGGTGGGATGATGCATGGCTCTCACATCTTTCCTTTATCCAGAGTCCCTTGCAAACCTCAAACTTTGACAAAAAAAAACACATTTTCTTTACATTTCTGTGAGGGAAAGTTCTGGAATATGCTGGGAGGCACAAACATCCTTACACCCAGCATTCCTTCCTGTCTCCCAATATAAATGGTACCACGCTTGTGTGGGTAGACCTAGTGCCCTTGACAGGAAAGGGACCAAAATGCAACATGTACCCAGTAGTGGCACAACAAAACTTGAGTGGGCCCCCTGCAAAGTACATGGAAGATCCTACCTCAAGCCTTAATTAGGAGCTCTCCGACCCGGGTGCTGTGCTGAGGGCTCCCCCACACCACAGGGGCCCTTGTTAAATCACTGGGATTCAGCACATTTTTCCACTGAAAACTGACCCTTTTTTCCAATGTGGGTACCTCGAGATTTTGGACCTTACCTTAGCAGCACCCAGAGAAACCAAGCCAACCTGCAGATTTTAAAAGCTAGACACCTAGGTTACCCCAAATCCCTTGCAACCCTAAAACTTTCACTAAAAACACACTTTTTCCTTGCATTTCTGTGAGTGAAAGTACAGGAATCTGCAGACAGCCACAAATTTCCTACCACATAGCATCTCCTGAAAAAAATGTTGCTTCACTTGTGTGGGTGGCCAAGTGCCCATGACAAGGAAGGGCCCAAAACATAGGCCCCGAATTACAAAAAAAGTGGCTCAGCGCTGTGACAAAATTTGCAGCCTGCCTGCGCCACTTTTGAAACGCAGAGATGCAGGGTATTTTCAAAAATACAGTGCACCCCTGTGTTTCCCCCTGTAGCAGTGCTAAATTTAGCTGCCAGCACCAATGCAGGCATCCTTGTCCCAGAGTGCAACGGTGTCTGCATTGAGGCGTGTGATTGTTTATATAAAAGAAGGGATATCTTCCTGCACAAATACAATCATTCATGGGCTTTTGCTATTTCTATGTGTGCTGCAGAATGCAGCTCACATAGAAAAAGCCAAAACGAGGAGGAATAAAAGTATTCTTCCTTGTTGCGCCATGCTCACGCCAACCCTGGGGTTTATCGTAAACCTGGGGCAACGTCAAAAGCAATGGTGGTTGCGGTGGAACACCCACATCAACACCCATTGCACACCCCCACAAAAAAGTGGCTTCATGCCTCCTTGTATATATGATCCAGTGAATAGCGCCACCAGAGAGTCACTAAAAGTGACACTCCGATGGTGCAAGGGCCTTGTAAATCTTGGGGAAAATGCATTTTGGGACCTCCCCCTTTTCTCAGACCCCACTTTGACGGATCACCCCGAAACATTCAAGACAGCAGCTAAACCCACTGAAGTACACGTTTTGAAAATGTTGTGACGATTTATCAATCAGCGTTAAAGTTATTGGCAAAACAAAAAATGCTCTTTCTATGGAAACTAGGTCCTAGCTATAACTACCTACTGGTGACTGCCAGGAGGTTATATATACATCTATATCTGTATCTATACTTATATATATATATATATATATATATATATATATATATATATATATATATATATATATACATACAGATAGATAGATAGATAGATAGATAGATAGATAGATAGATAGATAGATAGATAGATAGATGGATATATATCTCTCTGTGAAAACAAACATAAAGAACATAGAAAAGAGACCACCCTTCTTCCATCCTTGTGGGCACCATCTTATAATTTTTTTAAGCCCCTCATAGGTTAATGCATAAATTGAGCATGTCGTTTCACATTCCTAAAACATATAGACAGAACAGTGTGAAGAAACAGTAGAAGAACAATCTGAAAGAAATATACACTTGAATGTTACTTCACATTCCATTGATTGTCTTTCTATTGTCTTTGTTGGCTTCCTTGAGGAAACTGTGCAGCAAACAAATGTGGGCGTAGAACAATTTCTGGGGGAGTGTGGAAGCACTCTCGGGCCCCATTCTAAGGCACGCCAGTGGACTTCCACTTTACTGGAGGAATACAAAATATTAGGGTTAGGGCAGAAACCAACCTTGTGTTCCCCTAAGTCTCCCAAGTAAAACGGTGCCTCACTTGGGTGGGTGGACCAAGTACCTGCAACAGGGAAGGGCACAAAATGTATTGTGGAAACATCAAAATTGTCTATAACAAAACAGCCTTGTTTTGGAAGGGGGGGGTCACCTGCGATTTTGGTCCCAGGCCTGGCAGCCCAAGGTCAACAGTAGGGCATGCAAGGACTACCATTGAGCTTTGTGTGATCCATTCCTGTCGAGGACACTAAGCCCAAGCACACCAATGGGGTAGCGTTTTTCATAAAAAGTGGGGAACACTAGGTGGTAGGAAGTTTGTGGATCCCTGTATATTCTTGTAGTTTACATCACAGAAATGCAAGGAAAAATAGTCTTTTTATTCAATGTTTCACCTTTGCAGGGAATTCTGGGTAAGAAAACTTTGGGGGAACCACACAAGTGATACTTCCCTGGACTTCCCTGGACTCCCCTTGACGTCTACTCTTCAGAAATGTCTGGGTTTGATAGGTTTCTCTATATGGTTGCTGGCCTGAGGACTAATGAGTATACCCACTAATGTTATTAATATCACCACAATATGTTTTGGGTCCATCCCTGTCGTGGGCACTTGGCCCACTCACACAAGTGAGGCACTGTTTTTCTGAGGATACTTGAGAGAACGCTGAGTGGTAGGAAATTTGTGACTGTCTGCAGATTCCAGAACTTTCCATCACAGAAATGTGAGAAATGTGTGTTTTTTTAGTCAATGTTTGAGGTTTGCAAGGAATTCTGGGTCAAACAATGTGGTGAGAGGCCAGCAAATCAGCCCACTTTGGATACCCCTAGGTGTCTAGTTTTCAAAATGTACAGGTTAGGTTGGTGTCCCTAGGTGCTGGCTGAGTTAAGGCCTAGAATCTCGAGCTTCCCACATTGAGAAAAAAGGGTCATTTTTCGGTGGAAAAATTATCTGCGTTGTGAGCCATTTTCTGTTAGGGGTACTAGGCCTACCCACACAAGTGAAGTACCATTTTTATCGCGAGACCTGGGGAAGTACCAGGTGGAAGGTTGTTTGTGGCTCCCTGCAGATTCCAGAACTTTTCATCACAGACGTGTGAGGAAAATGTGTTTGTTTAGTGAATGTTTGAGGTTTACAATGGATTCTGGGTGAAAAAGCTGGTGTGAGCTACACAAATCAGCTCACTCTGGATACCCCTAGGTGTCTAGTTTTAAAAAAATTACAGTCTGGCTAGGTTTCCCTAGGTCCAAAACCTTGAGATACCCACAGTGGGAAAAAAGGGCCAGTTTCCGTTGGAAAAATGTGCTGCGTCCATGTTGAGTTTTGGGCCTTTCCCTGCCGCGGGCATTAGGCTTACTCACACAAGTGAGGTAACATTTTTTTTGTGAGACTTGTGGGAGCATAGAAAAGTAGAACATTTGTTTTTACCTATTGGAGTTTCCTGCACTTGTGCCTTTCAAATGTATACCAGTGTACAAGAAAGATGACATTTTGAAAAATACCCTCCAAATCGTATGATAGTACTGGTACCCACAAATTCAGAGATGTAGAAATGACCAATACTCCTAAATTCTGTGTCTTGTGCTCATTTTAGAAATACATGTTTTCTTGACATCCATTTTTCACTCTGTCTATTTTGCTATAAGAACTGGTCTATCCTCGATGCTCAATAAAAAACCATTGTAAGGTGCAGCTGAGTTGTTGGCTCTTGGTACCTCGGATTCCTGGATAATTTTCAAACCCGATGTAGCACTGCAATCAGAAGGGTCTAGGAAATGTAATGTTATATTGCTTTTGTCAATTGGCGATCGTGACAAAAAGTTACAGATGAAAATTTTGTCACAAATGCCAATTTTTTCCTACTCATTTTCAATATTTCTTTATTTCAACAGTCATTTTGCTTGGCAACACCTTGAGAGATCTACACATATGACCCCTTCCTAAATTTGGAATTCTGTCTACTTTTCGGAAGTTGTTAGCTTTTCTGGATCACCCTTGGGTTTCACATTGATTTCCACCACAAACTGGAAGTAGGTTGAGAGCACAAAAAATAGCGAAATTAGGCTACTTCTCAGAAAAATGCCAAAACTGTGGCACATAATTAGGTTTTTGGATTCAGCTTTGCATGTTCCTGAAAGCAAGGAAGATGTTGACTTTAACACAGCAAACCGTTTGTGAATGCCCCATTTTCAGGAAAAAGCCAGACACTTTTTTCTAGAGCATTTCTTTCCCTATTTTCTCAAAAATCTAAAACTTTTTCTTTATTTTGTCTATTTCCTCAGTCCCCACCCTGGGTACCTTTATAATCCTCAGGATGCTGGTAAAACTGACCCACATTTGGCATGGATACCTTATATGGGAAAATAAATTATGAAGCCCCAAGTGCTAAGTACCTCATATAGCCAAATAAGGGCTTAGCACTGGGGGGAAAAGACCCAGCAGCTAAGGGGTTAATAAACATGTAACATTACTAAAATACATATAAATCACCCAAAATAAGAATGAAACTAAATATATTACAAAATCAGTGAATATGATTATTTGTAATAAGTACAAACATTAAAACAATATTTAGAATACATATATATCTATCTATCTATCTATCTATCTGTCTGAATGCAAAATGTATTAAATAGATATTGAACATTATACAACAAACATTAATTAGTGTTGATCATGAAAGAATATATGTAAGTATAAAATTAAAAAATAAATGTTTAATTTTGTATGTGAATAACAAACATATTATACATTTTAAAATTGTAATAATGTATTCCATTACACTGTTTTTAGACATGGGACCTCATTACTAGTTCGGTGGTCGGACAGCCAGACTGCCATGTTGGTGGTCCTAAGACCACCAGTAGCATTGTGGCCAGGAAATAGGTGGTCCAATCTATAGTGCTGACAACACTGCAACCATCCACTGAGCATATTACAAGCACATAGCCACTGTGGCAGACACTTCATGGTGGTCAGCCAATGGCAGTACGAACCACAGCGGAAGTGGTCAGCATAGCAATAGACAACTGCGCATTAAATGAATTTGAAAACAACACAGCTGACACACATTGCCACAGTGGACACACCTGCAAAGGACACTATAAAACACACCCCTTCACAGACCACAATACTTTGCATTTCTAACGCAAAACACAGAGGCCAGAGCACCTTATTTCCCATACACTTCATTGATTAGACACCCAATTTTTTAACCATCCCATAGAACACCCTGCACGCACGTTTGTCCATTCTCACCTTTTTGCACTTCCCCTGTTTAGTAAGCCACTGTCACCAGCTTTCTTTTTTTTCCCACCATGTCACATTCAAAAAATCCCTATTTTTCAGAAGAGGAGTCATGGTAGTCGTGGTAATCATAAGAGTAGAGCCACAATTGTTTGGAGCATAAGTCCAGCACACTCCTCTCAGTAGGAAAATTTAAAAATGGAAATGTGGGACAGGATTGTTGACAGAGTTAATGCTGTAGGCACCACCCTGCACACAAAGGAGGACATAGGGAAGAGGTAAAACAACCTCAGGGGCAAGGTCCGTTCCCTGATCTTCAGGCACCAGCTGCAGGCCAAGAAGACTGGCGGTGGCCCTCCCAGTGCCTCATTACATCTCTTTTCCTGGGATACGGTCTTGGCCATCCTGCATCTTGAGGGCTTGACAGGAATAGCTGGAGGAGTGGAATCTGGTAAGTTACAACACAAAAATATGTCAGAAAAATGCCATGTCATGCATGCTCACAGCTCACCTTTTCCTATTGTCATGTACCCACCAACATTCCATACCCAGAGTATCTGAGATTTAACACTGTCAATCTGTATTGTTGGACCCAACAGCACAGCTACCAAGGGCCATCACATGACATTGGTCCAAATAAGGCTTGTAAATATTTCACTATACAATAATAATAACAGGACTCATGGTATGTCTCAACAGGTAAATATATGCCCAAACCCAAATGCAGTCTGCATACAGAGATGTAATACACAACATTTGTATAGAGTGTGTCGTACAGAGAGTTACCTGATTGCAACTCCCAGGAGGCAATCTTTCTATTACTCCAAGCACCAGACCAGTGTTCACTTATTCAAATACCCATGTTTGGCAACTCACAAATAAATTTCACTCATCTGGGAGGATACTATTTGTCAAGTGTGTGAAGTAGAGGGAATAACCTGACTGCAACTTCCAGGAGGCACTGTTCCTCCAAACACCATAGCAGTGTTCACTTGTACACTTGTACACATACCCCTGTGTGGGAAAGCTTAATTTACGTTTACTCACCTGGGAGAATACCATTTGTCAAGTGTGGGAAGCATGGGAAGTGACATGACTGTCAATGCCAGAAAGGCCTGTCTGTAAATCTGAACACCAGCCCAGGGCACACTTGCCTAAAGACCCCTATTTGTTAACATACAATTGAATTGCACTCATGTGGGGGATAACATTTGTATAGTGTTAGTACTAGAGAGAGTGACCTGACTGCAACTTTCAGGAGGAACTGTTTGTCTAACTCCACACACCAGACCCAAAACTCCTGTTTGGTAACTATAAATGAAGTGTAGTCACCTGGGGAGATCACATTTGTATAGTGTGTGTAGTACAGGGAGTGGCATGACTGATGAGGCCAGGAGGCTCTGTGGCTGTTATTCCACTCACCAGCCCTGTGTTCTCTTGCCCCAAAACCATTGGTTGGTAACCTACAAATGAAGTTCACTCACCTGGGAGGCTACTATTTGTCAAGTGTGTGAAGTAGAGGGAATACTCTCTCTGCAACTACCCAAAGGCACTGTTTTAGCACCTCCAAACACCAGACCAATGTTCATTTGTACACATACCCCTGTTTGGTAAAGCTTAATTTAAGTTTACTCACCTGGGAGGATACTATTTATGGATGGAGTTACCTGACTGCTAAGTCCAGGAAGGCCCTGTGTCTGTAAATCCACCCACCAGCCCAGTGTACACTTGATCAAACACCCCTGTTTCTTAACTTTCAGTTGGAGTGTACTCACTTGGGAGGATAACACTTATACAGTGTGTACAGTGTGTGTACTGGAGAGAGTGACCTGGCTGCAACTCCCAGGAGGTCTTGTATCTTTCGTTCCAAACACCAGACCAGTGCCCACCTGTCTAAAGACCCCTATTTGGTAACTCTCAAATGAAGTGTAGTCACCCTGGAGGATAACATTTGCTACGTGTTGGGAAGTAGAGGGAGTGACATGACTGCAAAGCCCAATAGGCCCTGTAACTAACACTTCAAACCACAAGCACAGTGACCACTTGTCCAAATGGCCTTGTTTGTCAACTCTCACATGAAGTATACTCACCTGGGAATGATCAAGCACAGATCATGCCAATATCAGAAACATATCTGTCAATAGAGCTCCATCTTGACTTGCTAACCAAAGATGGAATATTGGAGGACAGGAATGATAACTTACCCAGTATGTATAACAAGTATTCATAAGACCTCAAGATGCCTCACCAGATTGCTATTGGCAGCAGACACATTCGCACTGCTAACTCCAGTCATATATTCAACAAAGTCCTGCATCACACTCAACTTGGCCACCTAGAGGGCAAAGCCATACCTTGCCTAACCACTGTTTCGCATGCACTGGTGGGAAGATGTCATTTTCAGGCCTTCCTCCCAATTGCTAATGATCTGCACATTTAAGCAGCAGCTTGAGACAAAATTAATTGGCATGCTTGATATATGTCATGTCAATACACCCAATACCATGGTTACTTGCCACAATTGGATTAACTGCAACTTAACTTTGTACAAGGTCTCTGATTACTGTAACACTAAACGTTTAGCGGTAGATGTCACAATACAACCAGTAACACTGAACGTTTTGCGTCAATAGGTTGAGCTGTCACAGGGCACACAGAGGCCACAGAAGAGACTGCCACTACCCCCTTGGATAAAGCCCCAGTGAAAAAGAGGGTGGTTCTGGCCCATCTGGACAACCTGGTCAGACAGCAACAGTGAGTCTCACTGTGGCCACAACGTCACCTTCTAGCCCGGTTGCCTCAACATCACAGGCAGCCATTCAGCCCCCAACCTATGTCCCCAGCACAGTGTCTGCCATGTTGTGCCCCCAAGTTCTAGATCCTGAGTTGCAGCGCAACATTTTTGACAATGAGGGTCCATAAACAAGTTGGAGAGGGCACCCTATGGCACGGGCATAGGCCCTTGAGGGTAGGGAATGTGGGGGGATTGCTTGGGGCTAGCAGGGAGAGGTTACTGGGACTGCTGTCTTCCAGGACACCATCAGACATGTCTTGGGGGTCTAACAGGTGTCCCAAGGCATGATGGGCCAGGTGTTGACTGGACTCTGGGAAATGAAGCAGTTATAGGGGGACATGCACAGACACATGAGGGAACAGATGGAGGCTCACAATACCAACATGGCCTCCCTAACATGGGTGCTGAGGGACTTTCACACCACCCTGAGTAGGGCTTTTCAACAGCAGTCTACCCCTTCCTTTGGCTCATCAATACCAGGCACATCAACATCAGTGCCAGCTACTGGAAGGGAGGCCCTGCCAGAGGAAGGACCATCCCCAGAAACCCCTGCCTCTGTAGCATTAGTTCCCCCACACACAAGCAGGGATGTCCAGCAAAGAATCCTGGAGGTGCTAATGGCAAGGCACCCACCACTGCCAGCAAGTGTTAAAGGACCTCCTCTGTGTGCCACATGTTCACTGTGTTGACTGATCCTCAACCACCTAACAGTTCCAATTGGAGGAGTACTTTGGACTTAGGACTCCCTATGGTGTGGCATCTACTCCATTGATTTTATTCAGCATGACTGACCCCTTCACTGTACATCTTTTGTTTCTTCCTTTCCAAAACTTATTTCCTGCAATAGCATTGTAATAAATTCACCCATCACAAACTCATTGTCTGCTTGCTTAGTTTTCACATTTCGCTATGTAGAGATGTAAGACTATGTGAACCATATGATGAACACAACAAGCTAATTGTGCAATCAGGGATATGTTAAAGGTACACAGTGTCCATCTCAGGATTCCAACCATTACATACCAACACACTAGTACATGTGTTTGGTCAAATCAAAACTTTTATTCCTGTGTACAACACATATGCTGTCAATATGTCTGGACTTGTAGAAGCAAGAATGTGTGAATCATCCTGAGTCAAAGTACATATTACAAGGTACAGACCCCCAGACCACGGAAGGAATGGATTTGCCTGACAATGTCCTGTGGAAAAGGCAAACATTAAAGTGGCTGATGTCTGCAGATTGAGCCTAATCACATTCCACACCAAAGTAATTCAACATCGCATCATCCAAGATACAGACAGATAGCTGTACAACAGTCCCTGATTACAGGTTTATAATAATCCAATGCTCATGCATCTGGTAGTATGACACAAACATATAACATTGTTGTGGCACAGGCACTGTGGCCTGCAATGATGAAATATATCTAAAGCTCTATAGAGGTCATTCAAAAAAAGTATTTTGCCAATGCATATTACAAATAACTAGGTCAAAAGCTCGGACTACATATTTTATGACTACATGATGATAAAAATGATGCATCAGGCCCACCACAACACACCAAACAAGTGCAATGGCCACTTCTGTACCTCCACCCAAATACTGTCCATACTGTCCTAGTACAGGTCTAATACACTCAAACTCTGTGACCTCCATTACCTGAAACAGTCCATGCCCTCTCTTTATGTCAGAACAGCATCAGAAACATGTCAATGTCACAAGTCTAAAATGCCCACATGAAGATGCCTTTGTGAAGGGAGCAGTACAAAGACCAAAAGATGGACTATAGGCTTGAAACCATACCTATAACACAAATCACTTTGCAAGCAAATGGAAAACAAAGTACAATGCAAGGAATCGGACACAAACAAAGCAACATCATCAAGTTGGCGGTGTCTCAAAAGCTATCTTATCAAACCGCCTTTGGCTGAATATTGCAGAGTATCAGCTCCCTAGATGTTTCTAAAACACTCAACTCCACACATTCTCACAACTACAGTTCATTGTACACTCACAGTCATGACATCACATGACATACTTACACTCATTACGAAGTAGCTGTTGATGAGATCTTCCCGCAAGTCAACTCCTTCCTCTTCACCACTGTCATCCTCACTTGGCATTTCAGGAATCTTACCTGGTGGCACTGCAGGCTCCCCCTCATCTGGGATGTAGGGGATATTCCTCCGCAGGAAAATGTTGTGGAGCATGCAGCATGGGACAGTGATCTGACACACTTCCCTGAGTGAGTAGAGGAGGTATCCACCAGTCTGACAGAAAAATTCGGCCTTTGGGAGCCCAAAAGCCCATTCTACTGGCTGATATGTGCCTCATTGAAGCAGACTTCCCCCTGGTGTAGTTGGATTACTCAGTGGTGTCAACAACCAAGGACAGGTTGGACATGCAGAGTCTCCTGTCAAGGAATAGGACATTAGTGCAACAATGATTGTAACACCTGACACAGCACACACAATCAGGACAGATGTGACTTACCAACCAGCCAGGCCCTCTCTGGGTGCAGTTGTGACATTAGCTGGGGTATGGTGTGCTGTTACACATTATGAAGGAATAACAGGCTGAACCCGGATAACGGGCACAGACATGTGAGATGTAGAGATCCGGCAAACAGACAACTTGCACATTGATGGAATGGAAGTTCTTTCTGTTGCGATAGACTTGATCAGTGGCCTGCTGTGGCACCAAGTCAACATGTGTGCCACCAATGGCCGCCATCACATGTGGGAGGTGGCCAAAACCATAAAAGCCAGCCTTCACATTGGCTGAATCCTAATGCTGGGGGAACCTGATGTAGCTGTCAATGTGTTTCAGCATTGCTGATAGGAAATCCTTCACCATAAAACTGAACATAGGTTGGGACATACCACCAGATGGGGCCACTGTATTTTGGAAGGACCCTGTGGCCAGGAAGTACAATACTGACATGATTTGTACAATGAGTGGTATGCTGGTTGGATAACTAATAGCTGGCATGGGATCTGGCTCCAACTGATGGCATAAGTCCACTATTGTTTACCTATTCAGATGATACAGCTATATGGCGTGGCATTCTTCCATTGTCTGAAGGTCTGTCAGTAGATGGTAGACAGTAGGTTGTCGCATCCTCCCTTTCCCAGATACCTATGTGTGACAAGACATGATTTGGAACAATAGTCAGTGTGTCCACAGTAACATACATGATGCATGCCAACAATATCATGTCACAAAGCATTTCTGACTGGATAGACATGACACAGAGTACACATCACAGCTTTCAACTACACAAGGGTCACATGTGACCACCCATTGTTTTCAACACATGTGTCCACAGCATGGGTTGGGATGAATGTCAAAGATGTGCTACACAATTCTGACCACCAACAAGACCACTGTTAAATGCCATCTGTGTCTTGCAACAATCTACACTGGTTGTTGAGTAGAAGGACCTACATGACAACACAGAATAAGGATGTTTGTGATGCAGCAAAACATATATTGTAGGTGTGATGCAGTTTATAGAGCCTATACAGCATTTCAGGGCACCAAACTACTTCACTGAAATTAGAAACTGCCAACGACCCCCAGGGCGGTAGGTGGTCGCAACCATAGCAGACACAGCCATAGACTAACATTGCTATCTGTGGCAGTCCCGGCACAATGGCTGTGTCCACCAGCAGTGAAGACGATGATAGACATGACTAACATTTTGTGCAGATTCACTTGACTCCTGACACTGCCAGCAGCAACACCTCCAGGACTTGAGCTGCTGTGTGCCGCTTCTGGAAGCAATCATGCCACGACCAGCAGGTGATAGGGCCCCTGCCTTCTTTTCAGAGAAGCTGGAGAGGCTTGTTGATGACGCCCTACTCCTGCAAGGACAGCTCTATGGCTCACCAGAGGAGCAGGTAAGAATCTCATAGGCACAATTGATACTGTTCGACACCATCCTTTTCCTCCTCACAGGCTACAAGAGTATCTCTGTGGGTCAGACTGCCATCGTGAATGCCATCCAGGGATTAGCCAGCCAAATTCAGCAGACCAATGCTTTCCTGGAAAGTATTTATAGTGCCATGTCTGGTCTACAGATATCTTTTCAGGCTCTGGTCTCCTCACTAATGACTGCCAGCCAGCCCCCACATTCAGTCCCCCCTTCACCTCTCTTCACAATCCAAATCCCCCACTCCCCTACTTTTCCCAAGCAAACAGACATATCCACATGCACCCACCTCAACACACACAAGCAGCACACATAAACACAAACACCACATTACACTACAGCATGCAGGTACTCAACATACACCTGCACATACAACATCAGCCACTACTTCCACAGTCACCCCACCACACCAGCCACCCAGCAAGCATATCCACAGGCACCACCACAACAGGTAGTGACACACCCACCACACCTACCATACCCACAGACACAACCCCAATAGACACACAGACATCCACCACACTCACCATACCTGCAGACACCACCCCAAAAGACAGACATCCACAACATCTATCGTACCTGCAGACACCACCCTAACAGACACACAAACATCCACCACTACAAGGATACATACAAATACCACCCTAACAGACACACACACATCCACCACTCCCACTTCACCCAGCACCTTCACTGTCCAGCCCCTCAAGACACACAAATGCCCACACTCACACACAGACAATAGACACCACCCAATCGTAAGCATCCTTCACACATGCACACACCCAAGACATCAGCACTGACACACCAGACAACCACTCCCTCAACCTCCAAATCTCCAACCCCTTCTGAAGACTGTCCCCATGTTCCAAAGAAAAATGTCATTTTTGACCCTGCTCTTTCACCTGTTCCCTCTACCTACGTCCCAAACCCAAGAGGCCCCAATCCATCCCTTCCACATCCAAATCCTCTCCTGAAACACCTGTCTCCTGCAAGCACCCATACCCCCAAAGCAGAAGCCCACCCCTCTGAAGAAACAGTCCACCCCTCCCAAACGCAAACCCAAACCCACCCCACATCTAACCCCCCCCAGGGATGCGCCCTGAGGTGCCTGCCTGCCCACTTGATGCCCTTTCCTGTGGAGGTTCCCTGGCAGTAATAGGATTCAAGTGTTAGTACAATACTTTGCAATGACAATCTGCTGGACTGGTCAATGGCCTTTGATATTTTGCATTTTCTGTTTAATAAATCACAATTGTTGTTTTTCCAGGTAAACATTTGTCCTACAATTCCTTTTTTACCTTTAGATTGTTCCTGAGTAACTTGTGTTGTATGTCTACAGTGTTGTTGTTGTGTTGTGTATATGTTATCAGT
Source organism: Pleurodeles waltl (assembly GCF_031143425.1). Lineage (NCBI taxonomy): Eukaryota > Metazoa > Chordata > Amphibia > Caudata > Salamandridae > Pleurodeles > Pleurodeles waltl. Next base: position 922,541,325 of record NC_090439.1, on the reverse strand, counting down.
CAATTTGCTGCACTGTGTATGTCTCAGTCATTGTCATTTACAAGCTTGTTTCTCTCAGTGTAACTTTTTTGTTTTGTTTTTTTGTCCTCATTCACCCTAGGCCTTATATAAACCTCCTTTTCTTTTCAACCAAGACGAGAAGAGTTTTCCTTGGCCAGGGGTTGCTCTTTCCTCTCAAACAATCCTCAGACTGTCCCAGTTCCAGGAGGATTTCAGAGCAAGATATAAAATCATTGGACCAATAACAGAAATACACTTTCATTCAGTAATACTTAAACAAAAAAAAACAAAAAAAATCTTTATCTCAATGTCTTGATTCCCAATTCAATAATGGTGCCCAAAAGTTCCCCCACGCCCTGTCCCGCCCCCGTCATTTGATCCAGTTCTGCAGTGCAAAAAAGGTCCTTCAGACAATCTGAGTGGCCTGGAGGGGTCTTTGAAACCCATTTTCTGCATATTTCCCGCCTCCCCAACAGTATTGCGTAAAATATAAGCTTCTTATCTACCACTATGTCTCGATCAGACCGTCCCTGCTGATCTTGATACTGACCAAAGATGATTAACTGGAGAGAAGCTTCAATTTCCCGATCTAGTATACTCGAAATTGTTTCACACACTCCTTACCAAAAATGTTGAATATCAGAACATTCCCAAAACATATGAATGTCAGTTGCCTGGATTAACCCACACTTTGGACATCTTGCCTCCTGCCCTCCTCTCATTTTAGATAATTTCTCCGGGGAAATATAAACTCTATGTATCGTGAAATAATGATTGTTCCTAAGAGTAGCCAGTTTCACAGTACAAAAAAGCATTTTTAGTGACTCTTCCCACCAACTCTTAACTTCCTCCTCTGAAAAAAACTTCCTCCACAAATCACTGGGAAGTACAAATTCACCATCCACCCCTTCTAGGATCCCCCAGTACCATGCAGACACTTCGTGGGAGCCTCCCAGTGGGCTCGGGGTGATCTCACTCAATGGATTGGACATACCAACACCTTCCTTAACCCCCTGAGCCCATTTTTTTATCTGTAAAAATTTCCACCTAGACAAGGAACCACCCGTCTTTAACTGCAATACTTCCCAAAGAGGAGGAACCCCCTCCGAAAACAGATCTCCCCAGTGCTCTAATCCTGCTTGTTTTATCGGTAGTGCTAAAATATCTTGAAAGCATTCCGGGGTTCCCGGGGAGTCCCAAATAGGTGCATCGGCATTATAATAGGTAAGTTTCGCAGATTGTCTGATGTGGTACCAACTTTCTGCCAGCCCCCGCATAATTTTTAGTTTTATCTTTTTGAAAAATTTGGGGTCCCCGAATTTAAACATAAAATTGGTTGAAGCGCTTTTGATATTAGAAGCCATTATCTGAAACATTAAACCCGTAGTCGTTGAGTCTGAGGCAAGAGACAATGTTCTAAAGTTTTTCAAAAGGAAGGCCCATGCATAATATTGCAGCTCTGGTAAAGCCAACCCGCCCTTATTCTTACACCGACGTAACTTTTTCCGAGAAATTCTAACACCTTTAGAGCTCCATATGAAGTCACTTATGAGGCGCTGCATTTTTTCTATGTATATTTTCTGCATTGGGAGTGGGGAAGTAGAGAACAAAAAATTCCACTTTGGAAGAATAGACATTTTTACCAAGTTAACTCTTCCGATAATCGTTAAGGGAAGGTGAATCCAGCTTTGTAGTAGACTCTTACATTTCAACAACAGTTTTAACTGGTTCCTCTCAGCTAGTTGATTAATATTTTGAGGTATCAGGATTCCCAAATATCTAATTTCCTTTTTACGGTAAACAGATTCATACTCCATATTCCAAGCCATAACTTCTGTTTTTTCCACATTCACTTGATAACCAGACACCTTACCAAACTCCTCAGCCAGCTTGAGAATCTCAGGGAATGCAGTTACTAGATTATCTGTGTGCACCAAAAGATCGTCTGCATACAAAGCAAGTTTCCTCTCCCAGCCCTGACAACAGAAGGGAGAAATCATCCTGTTCTGCCGGATCTTCCTCGCAAATGGCTCCATATATAAGTTAAACAGCACAGGAGATAACGGACAGCCCTGTCTGGTGCCCCTTGCTATAGCTATAGGGCCAGTAAGATTCCCATTCACTAATATTCTGGCTGTAGGGGCCGTATATATCTGATTTATTACCCCACAGAGATTGTTTCCCAACTTAGCTTTTTTTAACAAGAGTTTCAAATAAGCCCAATTTACCTGATCAAAGGCCTTCGCAGCGTCAACCTTGATAACCCCTAAAGGGGAATCAAAGGATACTGCCATATCTATGGCCCCGACTAATTCATATGTCAGCTCGTGCAAATATCTCCCTTTTGAGAAGCCCTTCTGGTCCGAGTGCATTAAACTATTTGCTACTCTACTTACTCTGTCTGCCACTATTTTGGTGAACATTTTATAGTCGCTATTCAATAATGAGATAGGTCTGTAAGAAGAGCAATTGGTCAGATTTTTCCCGGGCTTCAAAATCAGTGAAATCACTGCATCATTCCATGAAACAGGTATTCCTATCTCATTAGAAAAAATCTTACCAAATAGCTCGACCAAAATTGGAGTAATAACATCGCCTAATACTTTATACAGCTCTACCGGAATGCCATCAGGGCCCGGGGCTTTCCCTTCTTTACCCCCAGCTAGAGCCGCCCTCACTTCCTCAACCGTAATAGGGCCATTAAGAAATTCCTGTGTCTGCTGCGAGATTTCCAGTAACACGTCCTGAGCTAGCCAGTCCTCCACTGATTCTTCTTGCACCTCCAGGTGCTCCGAATACAGAGATATAAAAAAAGTCCTGAAACCCTTGTTCAATATCCTCCCTGCGGGATAGTTTTGTGCCAGTATCTCCCGCCACTATTTCCTTAACATGGCCCCTAACTTGATCTGATTTCGCTTTCCAAGCAAGCAATTTCCCTGAGCTCTCCCCGTATTCAAAGTGTTTAAGTTTACTAACCTCCCATCTCTTAACCGTTCGTGCCTGTAAAATATTTGCCAATCGTATTCTTAGATCGGCCAGCTCTGCTCTTCCCAGCTCCTCCTGGGTCCCTTCATCTTTGCCGACCAGCATCTCATTTTTTATTAGCATTTCCTGCTCTAGCCTATTTATTTCTTCACTAAACGTTTTACGTTTATAGCATGAAATACTCTTAATTTCCCCTCGTATTACCGCCTTAAAGGAGTCCCAAACCGTTGATAAAGATGCTGAGCCTATATTAACCTTAAAAAAACCTTCCGTCTCTCTGCGTAATTGCACCAAGACATCCTCATCTAGCAACAGTGCACGCTCCAATGTCCACCTCTTAAACATTCTTCTCTGGGGGAGCGTCAAATGCAATGCTACCGCAGCATGGTCTGATAGATGTGGGGGCAAATATTCAATTCTATCAACATTTTCCAACAACCTATCATCTACTAAAAAATAATCGATACGTGACGCGTGGCTATATTTCTTATTAAAAAAGGAAAAAACTCTGGCCCCCCCTTCCCTCTTTCGCCATATATCGCACAAACCGTAATCTTTCATCATTCTCTTTAAATAACATTGTGATTTTGGCGTACCTAAGGATCTGCAAGTGTCCGTTCTATCCAGTCTATTATCCAGCACCACATTAAAGTCACCCATCATAATAATTGGATCTGAAAATTCAATAAGCTGGGAAAAAACCTTTTTGAGAGGTTCAATATCATCCGTGTTCGGGCCATAGAATCCAACCAATATCAAAGTGACCTCATTAACCTGAATTTTTACTGTGACCCAACGACCGGTTTGATCCGCTCTAAATTCGAGAATTTCTAGTCTAGCTTGCAGGCCTTGTTTGACCAAAATGGCTACTCCCCTTGTGTGAAAATTATGAGTGGTACAAAGACACACTTGCACCCATTTTCGGGCCTTAAACAACTCCTTACACTCATCTGCAGCCAAATGAGTCTCCTGCAGAATTAAAATTTGCGCCAGTGAATCTTTTAAGTATTGTAGAATTTGATTCCGCCTTGATTTGGTCCTTAAACCATTGACATTCCAAAAAATCGTGAGATTGCCCTCCCCCTGCCCTTTACCTAATCTAACCATTCCAAGTTAACCCGTCGTCCCACTGCCCTGGTGAATGAGGAACTATTTCAATACAAAACTCAAAAACACAAAACTCTAAGAAGGAAACAAAGACCCCCCGCCCTGGTGAATGAGGAACTATTTCAATACAAAACTCAAAAACTCAAAACTCTAAGAAGGAAACAAAGACCCCCCCGCCTAGTACCACCCCCTCACTAACCCCTCCCTTGGGGGACACCCCCACTATATCGGCCACCATGGGCCTGATTTTAGAGCACCCCGCCTACCTGGGAGCGTAAGATTTCAAGAAAAATTATTTTACATGATCGGTCTGTTCCTTTTTAATACGATCTAACAACTCATCCGCCCGACCTGTTTCCCTTATGTTATACATTTTATTGTTGTACATTATCCGCAAAAATGCTGGAAACTTCAACTGGGCCGTGATTCCTAGCTTTTTAAATTCATCCAACCTTTTCCCCAACTCCCACTGCCTATCCATTGTAATCTTTGATAAATCGGATCTAATCTCAAATGACATATTTTCAACTCTTAACGATTTCTGTTTCAATGCACTATTCAAGATTTTTTCTTTCAGATGATAGGTTAAAAAATTAACCAAGATTTTCCTTGGTCTAGTGCTGTTGGCCCGCCTCGTAAAGGGATCACGGTGTATTCTCTGAATATCTTTTTCAATTTCTTCCCCACTCTCTTCCAGCTCACATACAGCTTTAATAAGGGAAACCACATAGGACTTCAAGTTTATCCCTTCTCCCCTTCCGGGATCTTTAACAGCTTTATGTTATTCTGACGTGAATAGTTCTCCAACTGCTCAATTCTGACTTGTAAGCCTTGTTCTTTTTCGTTTAAATCTCGAATCTCATCCTTCTGGTGTTTCAGCTCCTCCTTCATCCCCCCTACCGTCTCCTCCAATGTCTGGATCCTCTCCATTAAACTATCAAATTTTCTTTCCAAAACCTCACAGGCCTCTCTAATCTCTCCTTGATTACTCTCCGAGCTTGCAAAGCCCTTTTTTAATATCCTCCGAGATGGAGAGAATTACTTCCTCCATGGAAGGATTGTGCCTGGGGTCAGGGGGCAAAACCTGAGCAAGGGGAGGGCTAGTAACCGCTTCTGGTATGACTCCTTCCTCCTGTCGCATAATATATGAATTACCACCTTGGCTCAGAGAAGAATCGAAATCGACTTGTGAATTCTTCTGGTGAGCTGAAATATCCATCAAGGGGGGAGGGTAACTTTCAGCCCCCTCGCCAGGGTCTGCGCTGTTCCTAGAGTCCTTAATCGTGTGGCTATCCATTTTTCCTTGTCCCGGTACCAACACAATATCCTCCGGCCTGACCTTAAAATAAGCCCTTAATGAGGGCGCAAGTCCGTGCTTATTTTTTAATCTCCCCTCACTTCCTTCTTTCTTTTTCTTAAATAAATGATTCGCCTGGTCCGTTTTGCTTTTAAGTTTCCCCTGTCTTCCACCAACATCAATGTCCTTTTTCCCCCCCTTCAACCCCAAACCCCCTACCTGTAAGGCGTTAACAGAGGTCTGGGGTGGGGGAGAACTCTTATCTCCTTGTCTGTAAGCGCCCCTGGCCCCCGCGACACCCACCACCTTACTTGAGCATTCCGGGTTTGGATTTGTAGAGAAGCGCGTTGTCACGCTATCGGGCTCCTGAGAAACCTTCTGAGGAGCCTTTCCGATGCTGGCTCTGCCTGGATTCCCCCGCAGGGGAATCCTCGCCGAACCCCTTCGCACCCGGCGGAGCTCCAGCGCGGCACGCCCCCAGTGCCGGATTCTCTCGCCGGATGCCTCCCCCGGTCTCAACAGCGGCCGGGATTCCGCGTCTCGGGCGGCCGGGCAGCACATCCAGCCGATCGATGTGTGTTCATGCCACGCCCCCAGGAGCGGCGGGAGATGCGTCTAGCGAGCAGCGGTCGCGATGCAACCCGCCATGTCCCCTCGTCGACCAAGGATTTTGCACCACTCTCAGTGTAACTTTACTCCAAAGATGTTAGGTTACTCATATCTCAAGTGCTGATAGTCATGTTGTGATTTGGATAATGTTGATGTGAGTTTGATGATCATCAGTATTATTAGTACTGTATGTGGCCTCCATGCACATGACAGGTGTACATTGTATTGAAGATGTTGTTATGGCTCCTGGGGTTGTCTGTGGGTAAATCCTGTGTGCTGGGTAGGCCCCTAATGCTGTACGTGACTTTTACACATGATAATTGCTAAAATGAGTCGGTCCACAAAGTGTGTATCAACCTTAGTAAAACACTATTGATACATATGTTGTTGAAATGCATATGAAAACTATTTTACTCCAACTTTGGATATGCCAAATGGAGTAGGTGCATCTGTGTTTTTTACATTTGTGAAAGTAATAGACACAGTTGAAAGTTATGAATGTGATTGGTAAGCAACATGCTGTGTTATAATTGGAATGTGATGAGGTAACTTTCATAGGACATGACATCTGTTATTGGACTGAGCAAATTTAGATTTGGAGTATGTATGAATGTGATATCACAGTCAACACTAATTCCCATTGATAGAGTATAGTTTCACAGTGATGCTGTGTATAGGGACACACTTTTAATGTTGGCAATTCATCTTGTGCTGGTATAGGGTTTGTTATAGCTGTACTGGTAGGATGGCGATGTAGTGTTCTGATATTTGGCTTATGTTGTGCAAGACATTCTTGCTATATAGGGTAGTGAGATTATGTTGTTGTGACATGATGTTGGCTCAAAAATGGTTCCTACCTGGGGTGATTTACACATAAATGTGATGTTACTGTTGTGTATGGTGTAATGTATGTGTATGCAAAGAATGTGATGACCCTACATCTCTTTATGTTTCTCAGCATCAGCATCGGAAGGTGAAGGAGACGGGACACAGCAGCCAAATTGGGAAGCTGCTGGCCATGGGAGTAGGAGGCTGGCCTGGTTTGTAGTGGGCACCAAAGGTTCTTACACCTTATACCAGGTCCAGTTATCCCTTATTAGTGAAAAGTAGTCAGTGTCTAGCAGCTAGGTTGTCTAGAGGTAGCTTGTAGCAGAGCAGCCAAGGCTGAACTAGGAGACATGCAAAGCTCTTGCAATACCACTATAGTCACAAAGTACTCACACACATGAAAGAAATGTGTACACTAGTTTCCAAAAACAGGTAAGTGAAAATCACAATAGGTTGCCAAAGGCCTTGGGGGAACACAACGCATATACTAAAATAGTGGAATGTGAAAGTCAGGCTCCCACCTAGGCAGGTGTAGTGTGTAAAGGGGAGCTGGGAGTGTAAGAAAACACCAAAGGTAAGTAATAGAACCCAACCCAGAGCCCAGGAAAACAGGAGTAAATCACAGTAAGTTTCCTGAAACACACAAAAAGTCATGATAGAAGATTATGCAAGAACCAGAAGAGACTGCAAGACACCAATGATGAATTCCTGTATCTGAAGACCTGTGTAAGAAGGGGATCAAGTCCAAGAAGGACTGAAGAGTTCAGGGAGAACAGGAGCCCCTGCTTACCCGGATGAAGGTGCAAAAGAAGAACCACGGGTGAGAAGGCAAAGGCCCTCATTATAACAAAGGTGGTAAAAAACACCTACCGACGCAGTGACGGCCACCAAAATACCGTCACCGCAGCTACCATCCGTCCGCCATGTTGTGATCACTGCTGGACGTCTGCCACAAGAATGGCGGAAATCCGGCAGTGAGCATACTGGCGGACAGTGGTAAGCTGGCACTGCCACCAGCACCACCACGTCAGTTGAACGCCACCTGCCATATCATGATCTGTGATAGGGCCTGGTGGTGCTCTGCTGGCGGGCGCTGCTGGCTGTAGCAGTGCCCCTTCCCTTTTCCTGCCGAAAGACCTCCTTGACAAAGGTAAGCCAGGCTTCCAACAGGGGAGGGTGGTTGTGTGCATGAATGTGTGAGTGTGTGTGTGAATGCGTCTGTATGTGTTGTGTTGTTTGCGAGGTTGTATGCGTGTGAGTGAATGCGCCTAAGAATGGTGAAGTGAGTGTATATCTGCATGTCAGTGTGATTGTGTGTAAGAATGTGTGCGAACATGTCTGGAAGTATGCATGTATGAATGCGTGTATGCCAGTGTGTGTATGAATGCATGTATGCCAGTGTGAGTGATTGGGTGTATGTGTGGTGCGTGTCTGAGGGTGTGTGCATGTATGGAAGTTGGAGGGGAGTGTGAGGATTGGAGGTGGTGGGTGTGTGTGTGAGGATCGGAGGTGGTGGGGGAGTTTGGATGGAGGGGGGTGGAGGGTGTCAGGTGTGTGTTGGGAGACTCACCTACCAGTGACAGGCAAGGAATTCACTGTCACTGGCAGGTCCTACCGCCATGGTTTCTGTGGCATTGCTAACGCCCGAAAAACCATGGTGGTAGGCAGGCTCATAATGCTGCTGGCAGTATTATGCTGTCCGCTGGGCTGGAGATTGACATCTCCGGCCTGACAGCTGACACCGCTATGGCGGTATGAGTGGAGAAGTGGTGGGTTGGCTGCAGCCAACACGCGATTCTTATAATGTGGCGGTATGTGCTGCCAGCCTATTGGCGGTACTACTGCCACATTTCCACTCACCGCCACGGTAATAATGACCCCCAAAGTCAGTTATACATCCAGGAAGCAGATGCAGGTTTGTGGTTGGTGCAGAAGATGTCCTACGCTGGATGGATGATTGCAGTCTGGTTTGCATTGCTGGATTCTGCCAACAAGCCTTGACACACGCAAAACTTGCAGTTAGCGAAGGTGATGCTTCCCAGGACCAGGAGGGACCTGGTGGCCTCTACCCAGAAAGGGAAGACAGAGGGGGCTCTCAGCAGCTCAGGGAGTCCTCAGAAGACCAGGCAGCATGCACAGGAGCCCCACAGCATGGTGAGAAAGAAGGTGCAAATGGAGGCCCATGCAGCACAACACAATGGGATCCCACACCGCCGGGGAACCATTCAGGAAGCTGTGCATCGCAGGATGGAGTGCTGGGGGCCTAAGCTGTGCTGTGCAAGAAGAACATCTTGAAAAGTCGCACACAAGCCTTGGCAACTGCCAGGCACCTGATGCAGTGGGGTACTGCCTTGCGTGGGGAGGCAAGCTCTTACCTCCACCAAAGTTGGACAGCTGGACTTTGGGACTGTCCTGGTCACTTTAGTCTACCACCCATGTTGCTGGATCCACGCTTGTCATCTGGAGAGGGGACCCACGCCACTGGTCATCGCTGCTCCGTCACTCCACAGGAGATTCCTTCAGTTCTTCTGGTGCAGGCTGAAGACAGGCTTTCCTCAGAGAATGCACAACCTCTTGCAGTTGCTGGCAGGAGCTGAAGATACAATGTTGCAGAAGCCGTCTTTGCTTCTTTGTTGCAGTTTGTATAGTCCCTGGGGGGTTCAGCTGCGGTTCCGTCGGTAGAAGATGAAGTAAAGGATGCAGAGTATTCCTACTGGAGTCTTGCAATCTGAATCTGAAGAAACACCCAGAGTAGAGACCCTAAATAACCCTGAAAAGGGGATTGGTCACCTAACCAGGTAAGCACATATAAGGGGAGGGCTCTGACGTCACCTGCTGGCACTGGCCACTCAGATGCTCCAAGAGTGCCCCACCACCTTGGAATCCAAGATGGCAGAACCCATGGACACTCTGGGGGAGCTCTGGGCACCACCACTAGGGTGGTGATAGACAGGGGAGTGGTCACTCTCCTTTCCTTTGCCCAGTTTCACGCCAGAGCAGGGACTGGGGGTCCCTAAACCTGTGTAGACTGGATTATGCAAGGAGGGCACCATCTGTGCCTTTCAAAGCATTTCCAGAGACTATGGGAGGCTACCCCTCCCATGTCTTTAACACCCATTTCCAAAGGGAGAGGTTGTAACACCCCTCTCCCAAAGGAAATCCTTTGTTCTGCCTTCCTGGGCTTGATCTGCTCAAGCAACAGGAGGGCAGAAACTTGTCTTTGAGGTGGCAGCAGCTGGGGCTGCCTGGAAAACCTCAGAAGGGTGGTATGGCAGGACTGAGGGTCCACTGTGGAGCCCCCAGAATGCATGGGATTGTGCAACCAATATTGGAATCAGTATTGGGGTACGATTCCCAGTTGTTAGACACCTTGCATGGCCATATTCGGGGTTACCAATGAGAAGCTGGATATATATTTTGACCTATGTCCAGTGCACGTGTAAAATGGCGTCCTCGCACTCACAAAGTCTGGGAAAATGGTCCTGGATGATGTGGGGAACCTCTGCTAATGCCAGGGTGCCCTTACACACAGGCACTTTGTACTCAGCCTTCAGGGTTGGATGACCGGACATAGAGGTGACTTATAAGAGACCTGGGGCCAGATGTAGCATTGTTCCAAATTGCGAGTTGCAATTTGCGAGTCCCAGCGACCCGCAAATTGCAACTCGCAATTTGGAATGCAGAAAGGTGTCTCAGACACCTTCTGCGAGTCGCTATGGGGTCGCAAAGACCCACCTCATTAATATTAACGAGGTGGGTCGCAATTTGCAACCCCATAGCGATTCAGGGCACTCACGGGGATGTTGGCCTGCTGGGAACAGCAGACCACCATGTCCCTGACTGCTTTTAAATAAAGCAGTTTATTTTTTTTCAAAGTGCAAACCGTTTTCCTTAAAGGAAAACGAGCAGCACTTTGAAAAAAAAAACGAAACCTTTAGTTTTGGTATTTTTCAGGGCAGGTAGTGGTCCATTGGACCACTGCCTGCTCTGAAAAATTATTTTTAATGCCAGACACAAAGGGGAAGGGGTCCCATAGGGACCCCTTCACGTTTGCGACTGGGTTACCATCCACTTCAAGTGGATGGTAACTGCGAGTCCATTTGCGACCGCATTCGCGGTCACAAATGGAATTACATTGCATTGCGAGTCGCAAATAGGAAGGGAACACCCGTTCCTATTTGCGAGTCGGAAATGCATTTTGCGAGTCGGTTCCGACTCGCAAAATGCATTTCTACATTGCAAATTGGCTTTAGTGACTCGCAAACGGCGATTTTTGTTGTTTGCGAGTCACTAAACCTTTGCTACATCTGGCCCCTGGTGCAGTGAAATTGGCTGTGAAAGAGTGCATGCACCATTTCACGCAGGCTGCAATGGCAGTCCTGCAGAAGCCTTTGCATGAGCTCCCTATGGGTGACAAAAGTAATGCTGCAGCCCATAGGGATCCCCCTGGGACCCCACTGCCCTGGGTACCTAAGTACCATATACTAGGGACTATAAGGGGTGACCAGTATGCCAATTGGGAGTGAAATACTGGGTTACCAGTATGTAGTGATCAATTTGGAAACAGAGCGAGCATAAGCACTGGGGTTCAGGTTAGCAGGACTCCAGCGACACAGTCAAACATACTTTCAAAAACTGTGAAACATGCTGACAAATAGGCCATTGACCATAAGCACTGGGGTCCTGGCTAGCAGGATCCCAGTGACACAGTTAAAGTAAACTGACATCAGGCAGAAATTTGGGATAACATGTCAAAAAGAGGGTACTTCCCTACCAAGGGGCCCCAAGTCATAATGCTAGTGACACCGAGGGACCCAGTGTCCCGGGGGTGAGGAGAGTGCCATGGAGGAGACAGGATACTGTTCTTCATTTTCAGAATCCTTCTCCAGTGGACACTGCCTGGCAGTGGCGAACCCATCTGGCACCACCCCAACACCATCTCTGTCCGCCACCCCCCTTTCTACCACTGACCTCCCTGTAGCTCCCCATCCAGTTGGCCGTGCCCGCTCACCCAAGATGGTGGGCATCTCCTTTGCCGCAGGCACCTCTGACCCTGCCAGCCCTGTTGCCCTCAGTGAGGAGGCTATTGACCTCCTGAGGTCCATCTCTGTGGATCATTTGACCATCGTGAATGCCATCCAGGGACTGTCAACTCAGATTTTCATTGCTGGAGTGCATTCACAGTGCACTGGCTGGCCTACAGTGATCCTTCCAGGATCTGGCCTCCACACTGACGGCAGCCAGTCACCCTTTGTCTACTGTCCCCCCTCCACCTCCCCCTTCATCTTCCCAAACCCAAACCCCTCTTCCCCGACCCAGCCAAAGTACACAGACAGACAGGCATGCATCCACCTCAACATCCAAGGGTAGCTCAGACAAACATGAACACCACACGACACACCACCACTATGCACACAAGCAACACACACCTGCACACACAGCAACAGTCATTGCCTGTCCTGACATCCCCACCATCCCAGCATCACTGACAGCACACCTTACACACCTGCAGACACCACACCAACATTTACAGATCCAGCCACCACACCAATCTTACCCACAGATGGCATCACAACAGACCCTCAGACATCTACCACAGTCACCACACCGATAGACATCACAACCACTTAGACTCCTACATGTAGCACATCCACCATACCTGCAGTCACCACCCCAACAGACACTCACCCATCCACCACGGCATCCCCCAGCACATCCACCCCCAGTCCCATACACATAAATGGCCCCTCACTCACACAGCCAACAGACACCAACTTCATACAAGCATACCTCCCCCACACATGTACCCACAACACTCACACCAACACTTCAAACAACCACTCTCCCACCCTTCATTCCCAAACCCCCTTCTGATGACCATCCAGTGTGTCTAAAAAAGTGTTTCTTTCATGGTTTGACCTTTTTTCCTACTCCTCTTTCCCCTGTGGACTACTAAACACCCCTTTTCCCTCCCCAGGCCTGTCCCTTCCACCTCCAAGGCCTCCCATGCCCCCCTGCAAGTACCCATGCCCCTCCCCCACCAAGAAGTCTATCCCTCCCAAAAGAACCCAACCCTCCCCTGAGCCAAGACCTAAACCCCCCTCCCAAGCCCAATCTCAAAGGACCCCCTACAAAGCCTAAGCCCCTAAACCAAGTAATCTATACCAAAAGTGGTGTATTTTAATGGGAGAAATGGTGCACCAAGGATATTGGATTAGATTAATTAATCATCTAAATCTGCAACGGTACTCTACAGTGAGGAATACACCCTAAATCCCCTAATTATTGATTACAAAGAATCAATTACCATTGTGAAAATACTGAGGCACCCGTTGAGCATGTATATAATTATTGTAAAAGAAAAAAGAAAAAGACTTCCCCCTTACATGAGTTATTGTTCAAATATCACAAACGCACCAAATATTTCTCTATAATAGGCCCAAAGAAAAGCAGTAATGCACAAAAGTAACAAATCATATATATCCTATATCTAATTACATTCAGACACATCAGTTACCCTCCCTCCTAATCACATTATAATTCCCCTATTCCTCCAGAATTTTGGAAGTATAAGTTCATTTCCTTTCAAAATTCACAGAACAGTCCATCAGTGTTCCTGGGGTGTCGGAACCGCCAGGAACAGGATGGCGGTGAGGGGGTCGGAATGGTTATTGAAAAAATATGCCTGAGGGGTGTCGTGGGGCCCCCGTAAGAGGGCCCCACTTTGAATTCCAGTGTCTGCTCAGCAGACACTGGAATTCGCGACGGGTGCAACTGCACCCGTCGCACCTTCCCACTCCGCCGGCTCCATTCGGAGCCGGCTTCCTCGTGGGAAGGGGTTTCCCGCTGGGCTGGCGGGCGGCCTGCTGGCGGTCGCCCGCCAGCCCAGCGGGAAAGCCAGAATGGCCTCCGCGGTCGGAATCCCCCATGGCGGCGCAGCAAGCTGCGCCACCATGGGGGATTCCCAGGGCAGCAGAAAACCGGCGGGAGACCGCCGGTTTTCCTGGTTTGACCACGGCCAAACCGCCGCGGTCAGAATGCCCTGCGGGGCACCGCCAGCCTGTTGGCGGTGCTCCTGCATCCCCGGCCCACGGCGGTCCTTGACCGCCGGGGTCGGAATGAGCCCCATAGTGTCCACGCGTCCATGTGACTGGAAATTCGGAGGCTTTGATCAATGTGGTGGATGTTTACTGGATGGAACAACGCTTACTTACCAGGTATTTTATCTGGGTCTTGCATAGATATTCAATATGTATTAATGAGGATATTGACTCAGCAGTATTTACTTGCATAGTTGGATCACGTAACGGTTTTTGTCTTGTTTGCTTATAGAACAGTGGACCGCCCCTGCAGTAGTTTTTGATTGGGGAGCTTTTCCTCTGAATCACATTGTTTGGTGGGTTTTTGGTCTGATTAAGGCCATGAAGTTGGGAATACAACTCCTTTGAAGGTACAGTTTTGTGGTTTGGGTTTAACGTGACAGTAAAGATGTCACAGTTTCTATTCTTATATATTCATTTTTCACTGTGTGCAATTCTTTAAACTCACTAGTCAATTTCCCCTCCACTGGCACTTTATGGGATACTTGCGGATGCAGGGACTGTTGTCACTTTGGGTGTCTTCACAGATTAATAAGGTGCTATTTCGCGCTATAATAGGATTGTAGGATGCTAATCAAATTAATGGGCTTGTGGACTAATAAGCTTGAGTTAATTAATGTTGCATGTCCTAGTATTGGTGGTGATTGTTTTGTGGATAATAGCATAACTCCAGTGTGCTTTTTTTAATGAATTTTGGAATCTAGACAAATTGTTGCAAGAAGCGACTATATTCCAGCCCTGAAGAAGTTAAATAACGAAACACGTGACGTCGTTATAAGGATTTTGGATGGTTTGTCAAATATTTGGTTACAAAAAGTTTTGGAGGAACACTCAGAAAATATTCTAACGACTATTGAAGATTATAGAGGAACACTGATGGACTGTTCTGTGAATTTTGAAAGGAAATGGACTTATGCTTCCAAAATTCTGGAGGAATAGGGGAATTATAATGTGATTAGGAGGGAAGGTAACTGATGTCTCTGAATGTAATTAAATATAGGATATATGTGATTTGTTACTTTTGTGCATTACTGCTTTTCTTTGGGCCTATTATAGAGAAATATTTGGTGCGTTTGTGATATTTGAACAATAACTCATGTAAGGGGGAAGCCTTTTTCTTTTTTCTTTTAGAATAATTATATACATGCTCAACGGGTGCCTCAGTATTTTCACAACCCTAAGCCAAGTACCCATGCCCCTCCCATGCCAAGAAGCCTGCCCCTCCCAAGAGAGCCCAACCCTCCCCTAAGCCGAGACCTAAATGTCCCCTCCCAAGCCCAATCCCAAAGGATCCCCTCCAAAGCCTAAGCCCAACAACCCCTACACTGATAATCCCTGAGGTCCCTGCCTGCCCCCTTGATGCCCCTACCTGTGAGGGTTACATGGCAGTCAGGGGTCAAGTTAGGGGCACACAGATGTGTTTCAAGTGCATGTTGCACTATTTTTATTTGGACTGGCCTATGGCCTTGGACATTTTCATATTTATTATCACTTTTAATACATAATTGGACCAACCAGTTGTTGGTTTTGACGTTACATATTTGCCCTGCATTTCTTTTTTTAGGGCATATTTGGGAATGGCTGACATTGTTTGTGTGTGAGCATTTGTGTGTAAGTGGTGCTTGAGCTACCTGTTGTGTCTGGGCAGCATGTGAGGTTGTGTGCAGTGCATTTGTCCCCCAATGATGGGTGTGTGTTGTGTGATGGCCATGTGTATGATGGGGACATGTTATTGTCATGGTATTGAGTTGTCTTTGTGTTGACATGTATTTGTTGCAGTATTGTGTGGCTTTATGTGCTTTGACTGTGTGCGTGTGTGTGTTTGGTGCATGGTATGTCAGATACGTTGGGATGTGTGTTCTTCTGTGCATGTTGAGTGCTGCGTTGTATGGTTATGTGTGTTTGTTCCCTGTTGGTGGTGTGTTTTGGTGTATGTGTGATTTGTCACTGGGTAGTGTCTATTGTGGGTGCTTGCCAATGCATTGATGGTGTTGCGGTTGTGTTGTTGTAGGGATGTTTTGTGTTGTTGTGTGTAACTGTGCCAATACTGTTTCCGGGAGTAGGTGTGTGTTTTTAATGTGTGTGTGTGAAGACCATAGTGTGTGTCTTGTATATGTGCGTGTTTCTATGTGGCTGTCTGTGAATGTGCGTGTCAGTGTCAGGTTACATGTGTGTGTCGTCCTTGCCCCTCGTTCCCAATTGCATGTTGTGTGAGCGTACAAACTTATTGACAAAAGTGACAGGTAAGTGTGTGTACTCACGATTGATATCATCGTCTTTGGCGTTAATTCCGGTGTTTCTGGGAGAGTAGGAGCAGCGGGATGAAGTGTAGTTCTGGTTTCCATGGCGGCTCTGGACGAGTATGGCTTCCTGAAGGTGAGTGTCTCCTTTTATGCAGGTTGTTTCTGCCTGGGTTTCCATGGTGGTGCGAAAACCTTGGTGGTGTGCAACCTCGTAATCTGTCCAGCAGTTACATGGTCTCCACTGGCCTTCAGCTGGCTGCCATCGTCCATGGTGGGCAGACCGCTGTGGGGGTATCAGCAGTACTTTGGCTGTATTCTGTCCTGAATGCCACAATTGTCATAATTTGGCGGTCTTCTCCACCAGGCTGTTGGCGGTCAGACTGCCACCACCAACATGGCAGTCCTGAGACCGCCAAACTCATAGTGAGGCCCTACATTTTTAACAATGCCTACTTTGGCCTGAAGTAGGGTTGAATGAGTGTAATACCTGTATTATTCAATGTTGATCTTGTTTTGTATTGTATTGAAACACTGTCACATTTGTAGTAGGGTCTGGTCAGCTTGTAGTTTGGTCTAATCTAGCTTGTAAATGCCGTAAACTGCTTCTTTCAAAATTGCTAGTCTTTTCATGAAACAGACATTTACAACCTTCAATTGTAATAATTTTGTCCATGTCTTTGTAATACTTTTCACTTTGGAATTTTGTACAATTAAATGTTCCCTAAGACTTCTTGCCTGACATTAAAATTAATGGCCATCTGGTAGGGCACTAGCCCCTCCACAAAAGAGGTTTTGATGGTATTCAACCTATTCTCCAAGTGTCATCTTTGAAAAATATCTGCCACCCGATGCTCAGCCCTCCTTGGGATTGGATGGCATCCTACTATTCACAACTGAACCCCAAGAAGACAGAAGGGATCACTTAGACCCTGGCAGATGGTCTGGGATACTGCCACAGGGGTAGAGGTAATGATGTCTGCCACAATGACATAAGCTTGTCTACCTTGTTTAGAGATTCCCTTCTGCCTGACAATAATCTCTTTTTTATGAAGGGGGTCTCTCCTGTGATGCCTCCCTTCACAGCATGATCATTTACTAGACATTTAGTATGTCAAAGTGTCCATTCAGCAAACTTTTCTATATTGAGAAAGTAACATTCCAAAACAGGAGTTTCTTTACTTAGTTCAATGCATAAATTACCCTGATGCACAAGAAGGTTTCTCCCTTTGCATGTGGGCCATTCTATATTTTCCCTTTGCAGTCAGGGCAGGAAAATAAATGCCTTGCACCCTACTCTCATAGAATGAGGTGCTCTAATATTGTGACCTGGAGGACCCTTTCCATATGGACCACCATGTCCGAGGTTTAAAGTGGCAGAGCACAGTGGAACATCCACAAGAAGAAGCACTGCCAATCTGCCAAATCTAACTCAGTCCCAGAGTTCTTATTTCTATTGCCCTAATAATAGAATAATTTTACATTATTCTACCTTTTCCCATGTGGAACATAATGCTAATTTATTTTTATATACAGTAGATGAAATCTGCCATTTCTGAGCACTGTTAACAACAGATGCTACTGCTACACAATTTACCCACCATGGACAACTGGTGGCCTGAGTCTTCATTGCTTGTCAGTTTCATAACACCAGATTTTGTCACCAGTGAGCATTTAGCTCATTGAGCTAAAGTGTTGGTTTAGTGTTAGGTGACTAATCTCCCGGATAATGGTGTTACAACCCATACAAAACCAAAGTTAATTCATCATTCAGATGAACTTTCTGAGACCAACACCTTTGGAGTGATCTAACAAGCTTCATGTTTGGCTTCAAGACTATAGGATATAAGCAAACCTCAAGCAAACAGAAAAGGATGATAGACGGAGTTCTGAAACATTTCCAACACTCAACCCCAGCCACAGATTTAGGTTGAATCCCTCGTTCTTTTGCTCACCATGCCCCCTCAGTTTGGACACAGCCATATGCAAATCAGGCTTGACCCTGCTCCCCATGGGAACAGTCTAACCCGATCTGCCAGGCCATGTCCCCCCTGGACAGGAAACAAGCATCCTCAGACCTGTTTCGGGGCTAAAGCTTTTACCAACTGACACACAGCAAAGGGAGTGCATTCATCTTGCCTGTTTCACAGGTTTTTTGAGTTTGAACTACCTGCACAAATCGTCACTAGCCGTCCATAAGCTGTCCCCTGTGCTGGCTTCTTAGTAAAATGCCCTGGTGTGGATAGGCTACAGTCTTCCCATTAAAGCAGCAGGATCTGTTTTGAAAACTCTGTTCCTCAGCTCTTCCAAATCACAACAATAAAGAGGACCAGAGTTGTTATTGTTGTTCGAATGTCCCACTTCTGTTAAACAGTCAGGAAATAAACAGATAATCAGCATTGGAGAAATAGCAGGATGAGTGCAGTGACAGCAGAAAATGAACAAGAGCAAGAGTTCTTTAATGGTTTTATGGCTTTGATTAAGGTCAGGTGATGTAAGCAGGAGTCATGTGCTTTACGCATACTAAGTCATCAGGCAAATGAGGTAAACAATTTTAATCAAGGAAGCTGAGCCAGCACATTGCTCAAAGATGCATTGGATGTATTTGGGGAAGCAAACAATTACATGCAGTTCAGCACGCTGTACTTTCATGCAAAGAATATGAGGGTGGTTGCAAATGACATGACGTGGGTAGGGATTTGTAGGGGCTTCAGATTTTCTCAAGCAAAATATCTACATATAGAATTCCTTTGAAAATGTACCTTCATACAAAGGAGATATATTAACACCTATCATAGCATCAGAATATCTCAGGCTGCCTCACTGTAGTAGTATTGCAATCTGTGCTAGACCCATTTCTACTAATATGATAAATCACTTTCAACTTAATAAGCAGATCTGTTTAACATCCAATTCTCAACTGGTTCCTTTTAGAAAGATGAGAGTGGTTTGATGGCATACCATAAAAGCCTTCATTACAAGTTCCCCAATTTGCCCAATTGGGCTGTAATAGGAATTACTGTTCACATCAAAATTATATATTGTGGTCATTTTTGGACATTGTGATGTTGGTTGACTGAAGTGTGAGCACTGGTCAAGCAACAGCCACAATCCCTTGCAGGGTGAACCACAAAAAGTCATTAAATTAACCTGTGCTTAACCATGGTAGAGGCAACATGTAAAGTATTTATGCATCACACAATCAGCAATAACATGAAAACCAACACAAGAGAAATCTCAGATCCCCAAAGCTGATGAGCTCATTGATAGGTTGGGAAATGCCAAGCTGAACACTTTTGACTTTAAGTCAGGGTCCTGGCAGATAGAACCTCACTGAGGGGGGTCAAAGAAAGGTTGGCCTTTTCTACCCCAGGGAGCAACTTTCAGTTAAAGGTGATGTCCTTTGGACTTAAAAAGGCTCCTACCACCTTCCAGAGGCTGGTGAACCAGGTCTTAGCTGGGAGGGAGACTTTTCATTTTAAAAATGCATTTGACTTGAAAAAACAAATATTCGGTCAGTAGAAACAGAGTTATGAATTAAGTTTTTAGCACAAAGTAGCCCCTAAAAGATCAAAGTAGCAAACACGGGCAACTAGTCATGCAAGACTGGGTCAAAGTGTAAAAATATGGCTGACAGTGATAGAGCACGGTTCTAATACAGGAAGTGGATTCAACTTGGTCAGCTTACCTTTGGACTTTAAAAAATATTAATGAATAAAATGTTCTGAGAGGTTCACCCAGGAAATGCTGCAGGGGGTGTCCTATGAGGGAGCATTGTAGCCAGATAGCCTTTGATCGAAGCCAGGTTGAAGGTTTCTATGTTCAGACTCAGGCCCAAATTTATGAGATTTGGCACAGGTCAATGCAGCAAGTCACCTTGCTGCGCTGCCCTGCATCAAAGGGAAAGGGCAGGAATGTGACTTCTCTATGGCAAACGGTGCATCACTGTCCTTTCCCACTGTGCTGGTATCATTTTGGCAGCCTAGCACCAACACAGACACCCTTGTACGATGGTGCCTGGGTGCCTGCGTTGCATGCAGGATTGTTTTTGTGCTGAAAAAGACGCCTTCCTGCACAAAAACATTCCTGGGAGGCATTTTTCTCTTTCTATGTGTGTTGCAGAATCCTGCTCACATAGAACACAGAAGAAATGAGGAGAAATAGTAATAAGAAGGTGTAAGGTTTTGGTGCATCCTCAGGTTTACAAGGTCTTGTAAATTTTTGAATTTGTCAAAATCCATGCAAGTTGTGTGGGAACCCCCACTGCAACACCCATGAAACTCCTCCCTAATGCAAAGTAATGCAACACAACAATTTGGGTTAAGGTTTAGGGTTGGGTAGAAGTGGAGGGGGAATCACTTGTTAGGGTTCAGGGTCTGGTAGAGGTAAGGAGGCAAAATAATTTTTAAAGGGGGCTTTTAAACCCACAAAAGGGGCTCTCAGGCGGTTACCACCCCCAAAACTGACCAAAGAGGGGCATTTGGGGTAGTTATCCCATAAAGGAATAAATACAATCATAAAGGATATTTAGGGATTGTAAAGGTAAAGAGAAGGATCAAAGAACAATATCAGTGGCCTGGTGTTAAATCAGACATAGAGATTTTTCTACACAAAACGTGTTACATCCAGACTGCCTTTGTGCCCTATAACAGTTCCTGACACACTGTAGGAAACATTATATGTACATCTTAGGCTTGATACACAATGTGTGGGAAAAGATGAAAAAATCTTGATGTTAGTTAATACAGTCTCTAAATGGATGGAGGATAATGTAGTAATAAAAGCTGAAGCGTCATATGTGCTCAAATTTCTGGACAAACTGTTTCAAAAGGAAGCACTACCGGAATGTGTAATACGTGACAATAGGTCACAATTTCGTTCTAAGGCTACAAATATTTATTCTTCAGAAATGGAGTCAATCTCAATGTTACTTCAGTGTATTTTAGGAAATCCATAGCCCTCAGACATCAGCTTGTCACCTTCATACAGTATTCACATGCACAAATGCCTGACATGGAGAAATTGTGCATCATATTATATCTTGAACTTTATGTTTGGTTAGGAGGGAAGATGGGGAGTGTTGCTTAGTGATGTACCATAGGTATTCTCAGTTGTTAGAATGTGAGTGACTGTGGGATTCTTGAGCCAACAGTTACTAACTGTTAGTAATCAGTGCCGCTGCACCTGGGACTGTGGCCAAAAAAAATATTTTTCCTCTAAACTAATAAAATAGCAGGCAAACATCACATGCTCTTCAGCACAAAGGGAATAATTACAAAAATAAATTTCCTCAACTCAGTTTAATCAAATTTAACTATGTTTTGGGAATACATATATTTGTCTGTCAAATACCAGGTTCCAATTCAGGCAAGCAATCTCAATTTTCAAGAAGGAAAGCCTTTTCTGAAAAATCATTTTTGCTTTCAAAATAACATTTTTTATTCTTAGGAAATACATAGACATCAGCTTGTCCTAAGACATCAGCGTGTCATTTTCATAGAGTACTTACATGTACAAATGCCTCACATTGACAGACTGAGCATCAAATGCCCAGCATAATTCAATCATAGGCCGTAAATGCTCACCATAGCACAATGTGCAATAATGCCCACCATTATAGCAGGACCATTAATATTTCATGACTGCACACCTTAATGGCCAAAATGTCCACCATATATCAGTCAAGGTTAGTGTTATGTAAGGAGTGACCACCATTGTGTCATCTACGGTAGGCCCGGGTATAGAAATCTGCTCTGTGGGTGGAGTGTGCAGAATTCTGGCATTCCTCACTAAGTGGAGTACTGTGGAGTTCACAAATTCTGAATTCCGGTGCGGAGTTTATTTGCGTGCAAGAGATCAAGTTTTGATGCTCTCTTGTGAGTGCCACAATCGTCCCGGCCCACTAGCGATCAAGTGCACTACTTTGCCTTTGACTGTGCTGTTTCCGCCTGTGGACGCACAACTTTGTGTTCACGTGCACTGCTTCCAGCTGCGTCAGCAGCAAAAGCAGTCCCGCTCGCGGACGCACCTGGAGTAGATTTTCTACTCAAGATACATCTAAATGTATTTAAAAAGTATTTAGGCCCATATTTATACTTCTTAGCGCTGCATTTGCGCCGCTTTTTAACGCAAAAGCGGTGCAAACTTACCAAATACAACTGTATTTTGTAAGTTTGCCCCGCTTTTGCGTCCAAAATTAACGCAAAAGCAGTGCTAAAAAAAGTATAAGTATTTTTTTTTTTTTTTTTTTTTTTTAAAAACAGGAAGAAAGTGCTCCACAGACTTCAACTTCCTGTTCCTATCCGGCAGGCTCCTCCCAGTGCATTTTCCATCTCATGGTCACTTTTCACTCGGATTTCAAGGTGGTAGGCTCTCTCTCTTTGTCTCCTGGATCTACCTTTGGATTTAAGGACTTTGTTCTTGTGAAATCACAAAAGTAAGTTAAAAAACTGTTCAATAAGGGTGTTGTTTGTTTGCTTGGGCATGCACCAGTATTTCTATGTATTGTAATTTTATTTTACAATTTCTATAGTGGTGGGTGGCCTGGAGTTTAAGTATGGGCCTAGTCATTTACTTTGCATTTCATTGATTTTTTATCTTTTGTAAAGAAAATTGTTGAACATCTCAGTTCCTTTTCTACATGTTTGTAACATTTGCAATATTATTTTACTATGGGGCCTAGATATTTAAAGGACCATCTAGCCAGTAAGCCTTGTACAAGTAGTCATCAGTGAATGAAATAAATGTATCAGTGATATATGTTTATTAAACTTCAGTTAGGGCAAGGATGACATTGGATTAAATTAAAAATGTTGGGTATTTTTTGGATTTCATTTTTTTTTTTAAAGTATATTTGTTGTATGGTAATATTTGATTGCATAGGAGGATGCATGTACTGTTGTGAAATTGTTATAGCTGTGTTAATTTTCATTTTTTGCCTTGCTGAGTTAATGTTAGTGTTTTCTTCAGTGTTACCATCATGTCTCCTTATGGGCAGTCTGTGAGTTTGTCAGCATCCTCCATTTGTCTTTGTCCTCCATGCCATGTGGCCCGTGTCATTTTGTGTAGTCAACATCAATGGGGTTGCATGTGTTCTTTGTTTTTCATGCCTCCTTGTTCGCAGTTGTTTGACCACTGCTAGCAGCCATTTTCTTCATCCAGCCAGTGTGTCTTTGCCATAGGCTTGCATGTGTTCTTCTTTGTCCTCCTTACTCCTTGTTGTTGTTGTTTTCTTGACCATGGGGCTGGCAGCCATTTTGTGCATGCAGCCAGTGTTCCTTTGCCATTGTCTTGCATGCATTCTTTCCTAATTCCCCATGCCTCCTTGTTGTTGTTTGACCATGTGGCCGGCAGCCATCATGCACATGCAGCCAGTGTTCCTTTGCCAGATGCTTGCATGTTTTCTTTCTTTGTTTGCCAAGCCTCCTTGCTCCTTGTTGTTTGACCATGTGTCTGGTGGCCATTTTATACATCCAGCCAGTGTCCCTTTGCCATAGGCTTGAGTGTGTTCTTTGTTCCCCATTCCTCCTTGTTTTTTGACCATATGACTGGCAGCCATTTTGTCCATCCAGCCAGTGTCCCTTTGCCAGAGGCTTGCATGTGTACTTTGTTTGCTATACCTCCTTGCTCCTGCTTGTTGTTTGACTATGTGGCTGGTAGTCGTTTTGTGCATCCAGCCAGTGTGTCTTTGCCATAGGCTTACATGCAAACATCCTTAATTATTGATCATTTGTTTATATAAATTTTCTATTTCAATTTTTTATTTGTATTTTCAATTTTTATTTTTATTGTAATTTTTATTCTATTGTTTAATTACATTGCTTATTTCGTTTTTATTTTACATTTCATTTTAATTTTTGATTATATTTTATTTTGTATTTTTTTAAATTTTAATTTGAAATTAAATTGTCTTAATTTCTTGTTTTTGATTTTAATTTTAATACTAGTTTTTCTTTTTATTTTACATTTTTAATTTTTAATTTTAATTTTATTTAGCTCTGCATTTTGCCTTGATCCATCCATCAACATCCATTCCTCCATCCATCCATCAAAGACGCACAGCCACCCTACAGCATTCGGTTTCATTAGGTGTTTAATAATTCCATTTCCTCCGGTATACCCTGGCTGCAGAGCACTACAGACAAATCGGCAATATAATTCCTTTAAAAAAAATTATTCCATTTCTCCTGGACGACCTTGCTGCCATAGGTTTCTTAGATGATTATTCCATTTACCCATGTACCTCACTCTGTTTACCCCAGGTGCCCACTTTAAAACCGATGGAGTAAAGCAAACAGCTATATCTGCACGTTGTGCTGCCTGATTAGAAATTACATTTTATGTTGTGGTGGTGTGGTTTGACTTTAAAATGTTTGATTAAATTGGTATTTATTACATAAGTAGCCAACTGCACTAAGAATGCATTTGTCTGTACTATTTCAACTATAGCAACGGTGCCACATTTCACTAACTACATGTTTTTTTTTTGCTTGGTTGTTTTTCGTTGCAGAACAGAAAAGACGTCACATTACCCACAGTACTGCCAAAAAGAAGACCTTACAGTTACTTTGGTCATCCAAACTGTTCTGTATGTGCAACTTATTGCCATTGCCAATTTCGAGCTTAAGATGGCCCCAAAGAAAGTTGCTCACAAGAAAGTGGCCAGTGAGAAGAAGAAGCTTTCCATCAGTGATGAGCGAGCTACAATCTTTTTTGGGAGATGTGTGTCTGCCACACCGGCCTCCAGGGAGGAACCTGGGATCAGCACTCCAGCATCAACAGCACCACCCCAACCTAAGCCTAAGACCATGTCTGTCAGTGAGGCAGCCACTGCAATCAAGGGAACACCGACAGGCAGTGAGATTGAATTGGATTTCTCCCTTTCAGAAAGTAGTACCCAATTGTTTCAAGAATCAAAGCAAAGTGGACAGAAGCCACAGCCTGCAATAGTAGATATTCCCAAAGGTGGAGTAGAACAGGAGGTCGAGCTTACTGCCGAGTGTTAGAAATGGGGTCTTTGGTTGACAGTCAGGTTACCCCCTGTTCAAGCAAGGACCTTCACTCTAGTCAGGGTAAAAGAGAATTACCCTCAGCTAACCCCTGTGTACCCCCTTGGTAGCTTGGCAGAGCAGTGGGCTTAACTTCAGAGTGTTAAGTGTAAAGTATTTATACCAACACACTCAGTAACTTAATTAAAACGCTAAAATATGACACAACACAGGTTTAGAAAAATAGGAAATATTTATCTAAAGAAAACAAGACAAAAACGACAAAAATCCACAATAAACAAGTCAAGTTATCAATTAAAAATCAAAAAGAGTCTTTAAGTAGTTTTAAACACACGCTAGAGCTGCACGGGTGGGTGTGCATCAAAAAGGGCTTGCGATGCGTCGATGTCACTTACGAGCGAGAACTTGCATTGTTTCCTCCTTCTGTCGAGTCAGCGTGCGTCGTTTTTTCTCTCAACAATGGTTTGCGTCAGAAATCCAGCCGCGCGATGATGCAATCTCCCAGCCTCCATCAGCGATGCTATGCGTCATTTCGCCTGCTTCATGCGTCGATTCTTCAGTCGCGTTTGCGGCAAGCATTGATTCTCAGCTGCAGAGCCGGCGGTGCGACATTTCTTCAGCCACAGATCGGAGTTGCGTCGAAAGGTTCCCCCACGGCGCTATGTGTGTGGAATTCTTCCTCTTAGGCTGCTAGCTTCTCCTTTCAGGGTCCCAGGAACTGGATGGGCACCACAGGGCAGAGTAGGAGTCTTTCCAGAGGCTCCAGGTGCTGGGAGAGAGAAGTCTTTACTGTCCCTGAGACTTCAAACAACAGGAGGCAAGCTCTAAATCAAGCTCTTCAAGATTTCTTCTCAAGATGGAAGGCACACAAAGTCCAGTCTTTGCTCTCTTACTCCAGCAGAAGCAGCAACTGCAGGATAGCTCCACAAAGCACAGTCACAGACAGGGCAGCTCTTCTTCCTCAGCTCTTCTCCAGGCAGAGGTTCCTCTTGTTTCCAGAAGTGTTTCTAAAGTCTGTGGTTTTGGGTGCCCTTCTTATACCCAATTTCTCATTTGAAGTAGGCCTACTTCAAAGTAAAGTCTCTTTTGAATGTGAAATCCTGCCTTGCCCAGGCCAGGTCCCAGACATTCACCAGGGGGTTGGAGACTGTATTGTGTGAGGGCAGGCACAGCCCTTTCAGGTGTGAGTGACCACTCCTCCCCTCCCTTCTAGCACAGATGGCTCATCAGGAAATGCAGGCTACACTCCAGCTCCCTTTGTGTCATTGTCTAGTGTGAGGTGCAACCAGCCCAACTGTCAGACTGACCCAGACAGGGAATCCACAAGCAGGTAGAGACACAGAAATGGTATAAGCAAAAAAGGCCCACTTTCTAAAAGTGGCATTTTCAAACACACAATCTTAAAATCAACTTTACTAAAAGATGTATTTTTAAATTGTGAGCTCAGAGACCCCAAGCTCCACATGTCCATCTGCTCCCAAAGGGAATCTACACTTTAATCAGATTTAAAGGTAGCCCCCATGTTAACCTAAAAGAGGGACATGACTTGCAACAGTGAAAAACAAATGTAACAATATTTCACTGCCAGGACATATAAAACACATTACTATATGTCCTACCTTAACCATACACTGCACCCTGTCCTTGGGACTACCTAGGGCCTACCTTAGGGGTGTCTGATATGTAAGAAAAGGGAAGGTTTAGGCCTGGAAGTGGGTACACTTTCCAAGTCTAATTTACAGTTAAAACTGCACACACAGACACTGAAGTGGCAGGCCTGAGACATGATTACAGAGCTACTTCTGTGGGTGGCACAACCAGTACTGCAGGCCCACTCTTAGCATTTGATTTACAGGCCCTGGCACTTCTAGTGCACTTTACTAAGGACTTGCTAATAAACCAAATATGCCAATCATGGATAAGCCAATTACATACACATTTTGTAAAGGAGCACTTGCACTTTAGCACTGGTTAGCAGTGGTAAAGTGCCCAGAGTAACAAAAACAGCAAAATCAGAGTCCAGCACACATAAACACCCTGGGGAATGGAGGCAAAACGTTAAGGAAGACCTCGCCATGGATGAAAAGTTCAACACCGAGGAATAACCTCCTCTTTTAGAATCAATGGGTCCCAGAACTCCAGCAAGAAAAAGGAAGGGTATGAATCTACCATCTTCTCCAAGCACCACTTCTCATGACAATGATAGGGGCATGGAGTGGATCCTGTCAGAGTCCTTGAGACGCCAGGAGAGGTAAGGGGATTATGATGAGGAAGATGATGACAAAGAGCAAGTCACTGTGGCAGCTGGCGCAGAGGAGTCCAACATTACTATCCAACCTTCTCCAAGGAATATGGCACAGGCAGTCCTGTTAGCTCTCATATTTGCAAGGCCCCCGCAGAGATCTGCATCAACACGTATCTCAATAGAAATATGCACTGCAGAGTGGCAATCAACACACACACCTATCTCCAGTTCTTCAGGTATTGGCAGTGGCCCAATAAGAAAGTACTTCACCCCAGTTTGGGCATTTTGTTTGTGATTAGGAAACAGGAGAAGAACATTGCGATATGCTCCTTTTGCCACACAAGTGTTAATTGCGGTAAGTTTGGTTCACACTTTGGTACTGGAGGCCAATCGACCCATATGAAGAAATATCACACAAGCCGGTGGGAGGAGCACCTTAAAAAAATGCTGAACTTGGTTGCAGTGGTGAAGGTGAGGAGAACCAGGAAACATCAGTTACAACTGGTCACATCAAGGTGGAAGGTGAGGAAGAAGAGGGTGACATTCTCATGCAAAGCAGACCAGTTGTTAGAAGTGCGCCATAATCACCTCCCTCAGCGACCTCACAATGGCACAGGAAGACCCAGAGTCAGATGGAGACACTGCAGCATATGGTGACAGCACAATGATGCACATTGAGTCTGCCACCACCTACATCTCAAACGTCGCCTGCGTCAGCGGCCACACAAAAGAAGGAAATCTATTACCGGCATGTTTAGGCAGGAGGGGACCTACAACCGCAACCACCAAATGGCAAGTTTATACAATAGGAAGCTGCAAAAATGTTAGCGATGGATTTCCTCTCTTTTTCTTTTGAGGAAGGAGTAGGATTCTTAGCGTTTGAAGAAAACATCTGCCTGAAATGGGAGGATCCAACTAGGACCTATTTTGCTAATGTTATTGTTCCAGCACTGCATCATGATGTGCTGCAATTGGTTGGACAACTTTGCAGCAAAGTGTTGTCCACACTATCCACCTGACAACAGACATGTGGACCAGTTGTCAGGTGATGGATTACATATGCATCACTGCACACTGGATCTTTTTGGAGGGTAAAGCAAAAGCTATCTACAGGTCTTGGCCCTGAAGAAAGTTTTAAGTAGCCATGTTCACCATGAGAAACCACACACAGCTGCAAACAGCTTGGACAGAGTTAATTGCATGGTGTCTGAATAGCTACGACCCAGAGGTCTCCGAATTGGATTAGTTGCCATGGACAATGGCAGTAATATAGTCAAAGCTATGGCAGACGTTGGCTGTTTCAGGCTCCTGTGTTTGGCGCACTGCATCAACCTGGTTGTGCAAGACTTTCTCAAAAAAGAAGACATAGGGGGTCATTCTAACCCTGGCGGTAAAAACCGCCAGGGCGAATGACCGCGGTAGCATCGCCAACAGGCTGGCGGTGCACCGCTGGGCATTCTGACCGCGGCGGTTCAGCCGCGGCCAGAAACGGAAAGTCGGCGGTGTACCGCCGACTTTCCGCTGCCCTTGAGAATCCTCCATTGCGGCGGAGCGCGCTCCGCCGCCATGGGGATTCTGACACCCCCTACCGCCATCCTGTTCCTGGCGGGTCTCCCGCCAGGAACAGGATGGCGGTAGGGGGTGCCGCGGGGCCCCTGGGGGCCCCTGCAGTGCCCATGCCAATGGCATGGGCACTGCAGGGGCCCCCGTAAGAGGGCCCCACAAAGTATTTCAGTGTCTGCTATGCAGACACTGAAATACGCGACGGGTGTCACTGCACCCGTCGCACCTTCCCACTCCGCCGGCTCAATTCTGAGCCGGCGTCCTCGTGGGAAGGCTGTTTCCCACTGGGCTGGCGGGCGGCCTTTTGGCGGTCGCCTGCCAGCCCAGTGGGAAACCCAGAATGACCGCTGCGGTCTTTCGACCGCGGTACGGTCTTCTGGCGGTTCCCGCTTGGCGGGCGGCTCCCGCCGCCCGCCAATATCAGAATCACCCCCATAGTCAGAAACATACTGAAAACCTGCAGACAAATCTGCACTAATTTTAACCATTCTTTTAAAGCCCAGAAATAGTTGCACATTATTCAGTGTGGTAACAGTACCAGTTAAAACCCTGATACAGGAGGTACCAACACGCTGGAACTCAACCTATTATATGCTATATCTGCTTGAGCAGTACAGACAGATCAATGACTATATAATTCTAAGAGGAGGGGATGCATTTGGGAGAGCTACGACCATGGATGCGGACAAATGGGGCCTAGTCTAATGCCTGGCACATATGCTGCTCCCTTTAGAGGTCTTCACACACAAAGTTAGCAAGGAGGACAGTATGATGGGCCAGGCTATCTGCTACAGAACCAGTTTAAGAAGTTGTCTGAAAGGTTCACACTTTGAGGAGTGAACGAAAACCCAGAAGCACATGCCTTGGTGGAGAGCCTAAGCTATTGGTTGACTTGTAATACAAGGCTACAAAATGACATTATCTCATCCAAAGAGTACATCTGTGCCACTCTACTTGACCAATGCTACAAAAAAGTTCTTTCCTCTTTTATTTCTTTTTTTTTAAGCAGATGTTTCAGAATACAAGAGGGGGATTGTTGAGCAATCTGGAGAACTGGAAGAAGAATGGCTGGAACTTAGAGTCCCACTCTGCAGTTCTGGAGTGCTACCTTTAACTTCCAGAGGGGGCAATCTTGTCTCACAGCAGCCAACACTAGCAACAAGAACACCGGTAACAACCTCATCAGAAGAATTGGACCCAACCTCTGCATTGGCTTGGTTTCAAGTGCAGAGGCCAAGGCAAAAGAGGTTGAGCAAGTGGCAGCACCAATGACACTTCAGAGGATGTTCCATGAGTATCTGGATGACCCAAAAGAGGTGTATGTGGATCAAAACCCATTGGTGTATTGGCATGGAAATATGGACCAATAGCCAGAGCTCAGCAGGCTGGCAATAAAGTATCTGTCTTGTCCTGTAGCCAGCATGTCTGCTGAATGTGTGTTCAGTGCAGCTTGTGCAGTTGTTACAGTGAGAAGGACCAGTATCTCACCTCAAAACGTGGAGAAGTTAACTATAATCAAAATGACCAGCATTTTATACAACCTGATTACACTGCTCCTGAAACATCACAGGAGGAGGAAGAGGATGATTGGTCAGGATCAAGTGTGTTTGCTGACGAACTTTGGGGTGAACCACCTGAGTTTGAAGACGAACTCTACTTCCCGTTCTGAGTATGACAGCACCACCATAGAGCTTTTTAATTATTTCTTGTTGAACCTCTTTCTTTCTTTGCAAAAAACATATTACTAGTGGAACATAATGTTTGTGTCAGATTTCTGTAGTCACATATTATTATATGGCTGGATTGGAGCTGGACCCCTGTGCAGTGAAGAAACCCCCACATTCACCTCAGGAGATTGGAGATGATACCTGCCTTTCTCACATGCCACTGCCAACTTTTTTTTTATATCACCCGGCACGACTGCCCCAGAGGATCATTGATTAAAAACTGTCAGTGCCAACGCAAAATTTCGATGTGTTGCTTCTTGCTACCAATGGAGGAGATAGTATTTTGTTCATACACATGCTTGGATTAGGATAGATAACTACTAACTATTGCACCAGTGAGTAGTGATATTTTGAGTGATGGTGAGTGATGATTGATGATGTATGTGGTGGCTGACAGTGAGGGAGGGAGTTCAATAAATGTATAAAATCGATTCTGATGATTTGCAATGTTTGGGGGCTGATGGATGATGATTTATTCCTGAAAGTGATTGGTCTTTTAAACTTAGTGAAATTTACTTTCAAGGTCCACTTCTTTTTGCTGTCTCCCCAGACCAGACAAGCCACACTAGTTACCAAACACAGATCTACACAAAATACTCCAGTTCTGTTTCTCTATTTGTTCTTCAACAGCAGTGCACTTGACTACACAGGTCTACCTCACTTGGTTTGGGACTGGGACGGAGTTCCTTAGAATTAGGAGGAGGAGGATAGAGAGACTCAGGGCAGGCGAAGTCAACAGCTAGAAAGAAACTTCAAAGAGAAACCACAAAGATGGCTAAGAGGCTTAGTACTCACTCAGCTCTGTGGACTGGAGAGAGGTGTGTTGCTGGGAAATGCTGCTAAGTGAGTGTTTGCTGCATTGCTGGCTCAAACGTCAAACTCCTCTTATGTCTTGCTCTGATTTCTCAAGAAGCTTACCTTGCTTCCTTTTGTCCTTCTCCTTTAGTCTATGATTCAGTTACTGTTTTTTTCAATATGCAGAACTTCTCCTAGCCTTGTCTTGCATGAACAAAACTTGGTGAAAGTTCAAGACTCAAGCTTACCTTCTGGATTCAGCCAGTCACCCAAGAGTGACGGATATTCCAAGGAGAATGGAGATGCACTGCCTAATTTAGCAATAGTGTATCATTTTCCTTTTAACAATCATAATTGTTAGAACTGGGTGGGTTTAAAAAATGTAATTCTTCCATAATTTGTATTTTTCAAACCTAGAACCTGAAAAGTCCAAATAAAGTCCAAGGTGAAGCCCAGTCCCAACTCCCCCCCCCTCTCCACCCACAACAAGTCACTCCCACAAAAACAAAATAAATTACAAAAGGGCTTAGAAGAGGGCATTATCCATATGGGTCTGGAGATGGTCCAGGCTCTGCTTTATGCTCCCTAGCCAGCTTCCAATGTGGTGAAGCTGCTGCAGGACTCAGACCTGGAATAGCCTGTCAAAGCGGGAAGGGGTAGCAGCAGTGGCCGTCAGGGACCCTGACCACTGGCGGCAGTTCCTTTGATGTAGTGGCCGGGAGGCTGATGCTGGCATGCTGCTGGGCCAGGTCCTGGGTCACAGGCAGCTATTTCAGCCTCATCCTTCTCTAGGACCACCAGCCACCGGTATTTGGCATGGATGTTTTCCAGCCTCTGCCGCCGCAGATGGTCCTCTATCTCCGGCCTGGTTGATGGTTGTCCAGCAGGAGTAGCTATATCGAGAGAAACAAAAAGCAAACAAATTGTAAACAATGGTCTGAATAAACACAGCTTCAAAAATAGGTAGTGGGTGGCACAGTAGCACTACATTATTGGTGCCCTAGGGACAATGGAATTTGATGTGATTATGATTAGGAGAGTCAGAGGGCCAATTTCATTTGTTTACCCACACATGCCTCACATAAAAAACACTGACTGTCTGCTAGAAAAGTATTAAGGCAGATTAACACCAGAGTAAAATAAACAGTGTTTTTTTTTCTTCTTTCAAAGGCTTTTCTAGTAACAAAACAAGCACTTTTAGTGGACAAAAAAATAAATTACCTGTCATTTATGAGTAATGCATTATGCATTATACACGTTTTTGTGCCAAATTAATGGCGGCATACTAGCAAGTGCTTCCAGTACTTTGCTACTGTCTTCATCTCGGGCAGCTGTAGTTGACAATTATTTATCTTTAATTCCAATGGCCCTGCTCTTCCCTAAATGCCTTTCACTTACTTTCTACCCTGACTCTAAAGAGGCAGATGAATAAATAAGGTACGTCACACATGTCATGTATAAAATGTGGGTATATTTTTTATCCTATCTGCCGTAGGTAGACGGTGGGGAAAATTATCCACTTCAGGGAAAGGATCAGGCTATATAGAGAGTATCCCTTACTCTAAACTTGAAATCAAATTGGGCACTTGCTAGACCCACTTTACTCACTGGCCTCACTCACCACCACAAATTCCTTCCAACAAATTGATTCGCTGGGCAGTAAGGAAAGGAAACTTGACTTACTTTTCTGCTGAGTAAAGCAGAGGGATTAGGCAGGTAGGTAGAGGCTTTTGCTGTTGAATACAGGGGTGCCAATGATCACTGATTCATCATGTGCCTAAGCTCTGGCTTATTTACTCACTTTGTAGACAAAAGTTTAAAAGGAAAAATCTGAACAGGCATTAAGTAAATCTGTTATGGTAAACCTTGAAATATATTTTGGAACACTTCACATAGCCATTAAAAGGTGCCACATGCCAAGAATTGATTTGTCAATTTGTTTGGTAGGCTGGGATGGAAGAACTTAGGAAAGGATAAAGGAGTGAAGTACTAAGAGGTGACTGAGTGGTTGGAGAGAAAACAACAGACTTTGGGGGTCATTCCAACCCTGGCGGTCAGTGATAAAGCGGCGGCCAACCCGCCAACAGGAAGGCGGTCCAAAAAATGGAATTCTGACCCTGGCGGGAACCGCCAACACAGCCCGCCACTTTAACACTCCGACCGCCACGGCGGGACAGACAAACAGCGCGGCGGTCACCGCCAACAGGCAGGCGGCAGACAATGTACCGCCCACCCTATCACAACTCACCAATCCGCCACCTTTTCCGGGGCGGGAGCCCCGCCGATAAAAACACGGCGGAAACAGACTACGAATGGGAAAACGCTCACCTCTACACACTCCACGTGGACGCAGGACAGCATGGAACCCGAATTAAACATCCTACCAGCTATTGTCTACCTGCTCATCTACCACGAGTACGAACGCCGGCGCAGACGACAACGGTGAGTACTGCACCTACGACACGGGGGAGGGGGGAGGAGGAAAGCTTACGGGCACACACATACGCCATACACCCACCCCCCCACCCCAAATACCTACACACCAATGCAGAGCAACAAGTCAGAGTGACACCCCCCAAACCCACCGGGATAATGCAAAGACACAAATAAAATGATCTTAAAAATATATGTATAATATAGCTCCATTGAAGTCATGGGAAATATGCAATATGAAATATACAAAATAAGGAATGAACATAGTAAAAAATATATACATAGGCAATAAGTCCTGCCCATTCTGTCAAAGTTCCATAGTCCGTGGGCCAATGTGCACAAACACAGGGGCAAAGCCCACACAGGAGACCAGATACCATTGGAGAGAACACTGCTGGGGCATCAGATGATAAAACTACAGGCACCTCAGGGGGAAGGGAAGAGGGGGCACCTCAGCCACATGAGTCCACAACGCCAGATCCACGAGGGGCCTCCATGCCACTGTGCCATCCTGGGGAGTGCAAAGCCACAGTCTCACAAGTCTCTACAGTGGGTGGCTTGCCCACTGTGCCATCCTGGGGAGTGCAAAGCCACAGTCCATCAGATGGATTACCGACTCCACTGTTAATGGAGGAGCCATGGTGCCCAGAGTGCTTTGTGAAGCCCTGCTCGACACAGAACCGGCACTGTCAATGGACCAGCGGTGCTTGAGACGGCGGTGCCCAGCGGAGCGGTGCTTGACAGGAAGGGCCCAGCGGAGCGGTGCTTGACAGGAAGGGCCCAGCGGAGCGGTGCTTGACAGGAAGGGCCCAGCGGAGCGGTGCGTGACAGGAAGGGCCCAGCGGAGCGGTGCTTGACAGGAAGGGCCCAGCGGAGCGGTGCTTGACAGGAAGGGCCCAGCGGAGCGGTGCTTGAGACGGCAGTGCCCAGCGGAGCGGTGCTTGAGATGAAGGGCGCAGTGGAGCGGTGCTTGAGTTGAAGGGCCCAGCGGAGCGGTGCTTGAGATGAAGGGCCCAGCGGAGCGGTGCTTGACAGGAAGGGCCCAGCGGAGCGGTGCTTGACAGGAAGGGCCCAGCGGAGCGGTGCTTGAGACGGCGGTGCCCAGCGGAGCGGTGCTTGACTTGAAGGGCCCAGCGGAGCGGTGCTTGAGATGAAGGGCCCAGCGGAGCGGTGCTTGACTTGAAGGGCACAGAGGAGCGGTGCTTGACAGGAAGGGCCCAGCGGAGCCGTGCTTGACAGGAAGGGCCCAGCGGAGCGGTGCTTGACAGGAAGGGCCCAGCGGAGCGGTGCTTGAGACGGCGGTGCCCAGCGGAGCGGTGCTTGACAGGAAGGGCCCAGCGGAGCGGTGCTTGAGATGGCGGTGCCCAGCGGAGCGGTGCTTGAGATGAAAGGCCCAGCGGAGCGGTGCTTGAGAGGAAGGGCCCAGCGGAGCGGTGCTTGAGATGAAGGGCCCAGCGGAGCGGTGCTTGACAGGAAGGGCCCAGCGGAGCGGTGCTTGAGATGAAGGGCCCAGCGGAGCGGTGCCTGACAGGAGGGGCCCAGCGGAGCGGTGCTTGTCACGGTGGGCCCCTGTTCAGCGGTGCTTGTCACGGCGGGCCCCTGTTCAGCGGTGCTTGTCACTGCGGGCCCCTGTTCAGCGGTTCTTCTCACGGCGGGCCCCTGTTCAGCGGTTCTTCTCACGGCGGGCCCCTGTTCAGCGGTTCTTCTCACGGCGGGCCCTGTTCAGCGGTGCTTCTCACAGCGGGCCCCTGTTCAGCGGTGCTTCTCACGGCGGGCCCCTGTTCAGCGGTTCTTCTCACGGCGGGCCCCTGTTCAGCGGTTCTTCTCACGGCGGGCCCTTTTCAGCGGTGCTTCTCACGGCGGGCCCCTGTTCAGGGGTTCTTCTCACGGCGGGCCCCTGTTCAGCGGTGCTTCTCACAGTGGGCCCCTGTTCAGCGGGCCCCTGTTCAGCGGTTCTTCTCACGGCGGGCCCCTGTTCAGCGGTTCTTCTCACAGTGGGCCCCTGTTCAGCGGTTCTTCTCACGGCGGGCCCCTGTTCAGCGGTTCTTGTCCTGTGTTTCTAGGGAGCCAGACCTGGCCAAGACTTCCCGCTCACTCGCCATCCGACGTTGTGGTTGCGGGGCCCTCCTGTGATGGAGTCCTGGGCCCGTGGGTGTCGTCCATCACAACCGGAATGGGGCTGGTGGGGGCCTCCTGGGCAGCTCACCTGCTGCCTGACTTCTCCGCCCTGCTGCCCTTGCCCTCCTTCGCTGAAGCTCTGTGGCCCTTGCCTCCCTTTGATGATGTGGCAGGTGACGGGGCAAGGCTACTGTCCTTGGTGGCAGCCGTCTCAGGCTTGTCGCGCCGGCCCTTTGTTTTTTTTGTCCTCTTCCCAGGGGGTGGGCTGGCTGTCCCCTTGCTGCTGGCCGATGTTCCTGCCCTAGGAGCTGGTGGACTCCAATAGCCCTGCACTATGGTCATAGTAGATGCAGGGCTGGTGGTGGCTGAGGTGCTTTTTTTACTCTTACCAGATGGAGGGGGTGGGTCAGTGGTTGGAACGAGGTCAAAGTTGGAAAGGAAAAGCACTTTGGAAGGACAGGGATGGGTAGGTGTAGTGGGTATGGGAGTGGAGGAAGAGGATGTGGTTGTAGGAGAGTCAAGTGTGCTGTCTTTGGGTGCAGGTGCTTGTGACGGAGGCTGTGGTGAGGTGGATGGCTGTTGGGTGGGTGGCTGCCTGCGTTTGTGTGGTTTGGAAGAGGGGGTGACAGAAACACTGGGAGAGGACACAGGGGACGTGTAAATGGCAGTGGGGGTGGTGACTGCACGTGTGCGGACTGTAATGGAGGGTGTGCTGGTGATGGAAGTACTGGCTGATGGTGGTGTGCATGCAGGTGTGAGTGGAGACGTCACAGGGAGGGAGGAGGGAGATGAGGAGGTGGGGGACACAGAGGTGGTAGTGACTGTTGGCATGTCTGCATCTGGATGTTGCTTGGGTGAATGCTTGTGGGATCTGTGGTGCTTATGTCTGGATGAGCTGCCCTTGGATGTAGAGGTGTGTGCAGGCTGGTCTGATGGTGTGGATGGGATAGGCAGAGGAACAGGAGACTGGGACTGGGTGGAGGGAGTCAGAAGAGGGAGGCTGGAGACAGGGACAATGGCTGCCGTCAGTGCTGAGGCCAGAGCGTTGAACGATCGCTGATGGGCAGCCTGACCCAAATGAATGCCCTCCAGGTATGCATTGCTGCGATGCACCTCCCTTTCTACACCCTGGATGGCATTCAAAAGGGTAGACTGCCCAACAATGAGCGTCCTGAGGAGGTCAATGACCTCCTCACTGAGGGCAGCAGGGGTAACTGGGGCAGGGCCTGAGGTGCCTGGGGCGAAGGAGATGCCCGCCTTCCTGGGCGAGCGGGCACAGAGCGAAGGCTGAGGGGCTGCTGGGAGGGCGGCGCTGGTGCGCTGGGTGGCGGCTGTACCTGTTGTGGCGGTGGGCACGGATGTTGCAGCCACCGCAAGGGAGCTCCCTTCCGAGGACGTGTCGGTGTCGCTGACGTCTCCACGGGTCCCCGTTGTGGAGCTCCACTCGCCCTCCATCTCACTGGTGTACTCGGAGTCTGTTGCATGGCCCTCCGGGGCCATGTGAGATGCAGCTCCCTCGTGCGCCGATGCCACTTCTCCTCCCCCTGATGATGCTAATGCACACATGAACAGGAAGACAAAGAAAATGGGGGAGGGGAGAAATGAAGACAGGTTGAGTGCATGCATTGGCAACACCGTTGGCGGAGAGGACAGACACAGAAGCCCCCTGCATTAGGCCGCGCAATCGGGATACACTACTCAGTTATTGTGACTAGGCCTACAGGTCTATGGACGACAAATGCACACATGGGTGAGGCCGGACCATGGATAGCTGTACTTGGCACCCTACAGAGGTGGGGGGCGGGGGCACAGGGCCATGCCTAACGGAGGGGCCTAGCCTACAGAATGCGCCCTGGCCTAGAGATAGCCACAGTCCTCCTCCCCCACCCAGACACCTTCACTGCGCGCAAAGATAACAGAATGTGCTGATACTCACCCCCTTGTGTCTGCTGTGATGTCCTCACGCGCCCATCCAAATCGGGGTAGGCCACCGCCAGGATCCGGGACATCAGGGGGGTCAATTTGCGGCTGGCACCCCTCCTACGTTGGGAGGCCATCCCCAGCAGAGACTCGGCGGTCTTTCTGGTCCCGCGGCGGATGTCCTCCCACCTCTTTCGGCAGTGGGTGCCCCGTCTGTTGTGGACCCCCAGGGCCCGGACGTCCTTGGCGATGGCACGCCAAATGTCGATCTTCTGATGGGCGCTGACCTATGTGACATGTACAGGGTGGTAAAGGAAATCTCATTACTTTTCTGCCTGGTCAATGTGAGTGGCCCCCCCCTCCCCAACCTTGCCATGTGGCACATGCTCTCATCTTTCGTGCGTTGCACTCCTCATTCGCTCCCCTCCCCACCATCTTACATACACCTCACTCAACACAGGCATAGCCCATTCAACGTGCACCCTGTGTACTAACCTGTTGGTCTGGAGGACCGTAGAGTAGCGCATACTGGGGGAGGACCCCGTCAACAAGTTTGGTGATGGGTGTCCATGGTTTGTGGTCGCATGCAGGGCTAGGTGTTGGGATGGGTGGGTTGTGATGGTGAGCCATTTGCAAGGAGTTGGTGTGATGGGGGTGGGGGTGAGGGTGGGGGTATGATTTGGCATGCAGGTGGGGTGGGGGGAATGAAGTAGTGAAGATTTGACTTACCAGAGTCCATTCCTCCGCCTACTCCTGCGAGGCCCTCAGGATGCAGGATGTGCAAGACTTCCTCCTCCCATGCTGTGAATTCTGTGGGAGTAGGTGGGGGTCCGCTGCCAGTCTTCTGCACCGCAATGTTGTGCCTTGATACCATGGATACCATGGAACGCACCTTCCCCCGTAGGTCGTTCCAGCGCTTCCTTATGTCTTCCCGATTGCGTGGATGCTGTCCTACCGCGTTGACCCTGTCCACTATCCTTTGCCATAGCTCCATCTTCCTGGCAATTGTGGTATGCTGCACCTGTGCCCCGAAGAGCTGGGGCTCTACACGGACTATTTCCTCCACCATTACCCTGAGTTCTGCGTCACTGAACCTGGGGTGTCTTTGGGGTGCCATGGGGTGGTGTGGATGAGGTGTGGGGTGGCGTTTGTGGTGATGAGTGTGGTGCGTGTAGTGGTGTGTGGTGTTTGGTGCGTGGATTCGTTGTGGGTGATGGTGTTGTGTGCCTCTGTGTTGTGGGATTGTCTATTCTGTGCTCTCTCTCTAGCCTTCGTCAATAATTTCGGGTCGTAGGGGTTTGTGGGTGATGTGGGTGTGTGTTTTATATTGTGTTGGGTGTGTGAGAGTGGTGTTAGTATGTGTATCAGGTGTGTGTGTTTCAAAATGACCAATGTGGTTGAGTTTTCTATGTGTGTGTGTATTTTGACCGCGGCGGTGTGTACCGCCAATGGAATACCGCGTTTGAAAGACCGCCGCGTGGATTCGTGTGTCGTGATAGTGTGGGCGTATTTCTGTTGGCGTGACGGTGGAGGTTTGGTCATCGCCATCTTTTCGCTGACCTTTGGTGTGGCGGACTTTTGTGGATGTCGGGTTTTTGGAGGTTTGCAAGTTGCGGGTCAGAATGACCGTGGCAGTTTACCGCTGCCGCTGCGGTGTTATGGCGGTTTTCTGACCGGCGGTAAGCGCCTTTTACTGCCGAGGTCAGAATGACCGCCTTTGTCTGTTTTGTTTGCAATGCATTGAAAACTTTGCAAATGCTGCATTAACTGAATCAGGCACACATTGCACAGCAAACACTGCAGGCACACATTGAATCACACTGCACTTCTTTGGTCATAGTTGGCAAAATGCCATGGGCAGGGAGGGGGTTCATTTCCATGAAGCCATAATTTTAGCATACATTATGGGCCTCATTGCGAGTCAAATGTGGCGGTCTGAAAGCCACGTTATGATTGCGGCAGTTGTGTGGCGGTTGGACTGCCAGCGCTGCCAGGATAAGTCATTCCGGCAGTTTGGCAGTCATGGTGGTCATAATTTGCTAGAGCAGCGCTGCAAACAGCACTGCCCTGGGGATTATGACTATGGGGGTTATTCTAACTTTGGAGGAGTGTTAATCCGTCCCAAAAGTGACGGTAAAGTGACAGATATACCACCAGCCGTATTACGAGTTCCATAGGATATAATGGACTCGTAATACGGCTGGTGGTAAATCCGTCACTTTTCCGTCACTTTTGGGACGGATTAACACCTCCTCCAAAGTTAGAATAACCCCCTATGTTCTTTACCACTTGGCATGGGCGATGCAGGGCCCCCCTGGCCAGCACTGTTGCAATATTTAGTGAACATTGAGAGGGTGCTGGTGCACCCTGTGCACTACAGCATTGCTGCCAACTCTATAACAAGTTAGAGACAATGCTGTAGGCCGTTTCCCGCTGGGCCAGTGGGTGGAAACTGAGGATACAGTGGGAAACTCATAATGGGCCGGGAGGGGAGGCTACCGCAATGGCGGCAACCTACCTGTTGTAATTTCAGCGGACAGGCTTTTCTGTCCGCCGGAATTG
Source organism: Pleurodeles waltl (assembly GCF_031143425.1). Classification (NCBI taxonomy): domain Eukaryota; kingdom Metazoa; phylum Chordata; class Amphibia; order Caudata; family Salamandridae; genus Pleurodeles; species Pleurodeles waltl. Next base: position 922,500,788 of record NC_090439.1, on the reverse strand, counting down.
TAATGAGGCCCGATGTGTGCATTTGCTGAGTTGCAGATAGAAGAGGCTATAAGTAACCCAACCATGCTGTAGCTTTAACACAGAGGGATCTCAAGCACAATGACTTCCTTGTAGCTAGTAAGTATTAGTAATTGTCAATAAGCAAACAATGTGACTTGCACCGCCCATCCCTGCCGCTGCTTCTCCCCCTGCTCTATCTGGTCCTGCACCAGAACTTGAGCTGGCTCCACCGATGGTCGGTGTGGCTTGAAAAAATATTATACAGTTTTTAGATGCAAGGGTCACCTCCCTTAAATTTTTTAATTACAAAAATGCAATCACAATACACCATTACAGTTTGGTTAGCACTGCAGTATCGTCTATCAAAAATATCACTCTGGGCATTTTGTTGGTTCACAATGTTAGTAAAGCCAGGTAGTCAAGCCAACCAAAAACTTTGTGTTATGGAAGGTCAGAGCTATAGCCTATGATGGTGATGATGACTCGGAATCATTGAAGAGCAATTAAAGGGTGGAATAAAAATTGTTAATGAAAGAACGATAATGCACGGATAAGAGGAATTAAACAAAAATTAGATAGAGGAATCTGAAAAAAAGAAGACGGTAGAAAAAAGTAAACAAGGCAAAATTAAAAGTAGCATAATAGTGTGCAGATGTAAAAGTTAGGGAAATAATAATAATAATAAATAATAGGACTTACTGGCATGAGCAGAGCCTGCAGCATTGGTGCTTGTGGTCAGTACCACCCCAGCTCCTGTCTGACCAGCCATGCGGTGCCCCTCTTCTTTCACTTGAGTGCTGATGTAAGAAAACAAAGAAGACAAAAAAATGGATTAGCGGAACTGTTAATTGGCCCAAAATGATTATAACAGGCATTCACAGTAACATTGTACTTATCTAAATCAGATCGCCTATGGTACTAGCATCGACTATTGTTTCGTTGACTTTACTATACTAAAATCCCAAATTTCAAATTTCCTTAACAAAAACTACATTTGGAACCAATGCATTGCAATGATTGATCTTTGATTCTATTCTCATTTCTCAACCCCCTTGATGGACCACCTCAGTCTCCCTTTTTTGCAATGCATAGATGCATACTAGTACTACACATCACTGTGAAATTGTTTGGGACTGCACAAGCTAGATGAAGAAATTCATAGAGAATGCTAACTCTCTGATATCACTGATTCACTATGGTGACTGGAGGACAGAGGATTATGCATTGCAATGGCTTCTTAAATCAGCCAAAGTGAGCCCCAACAAGTATGATTAGGTAGTGCCAAACACTTGCCTAGCTCAAACTGGATCACATAATATTTGTAAAGTACACTAAACTAAATTGACCTCTGAGTGCAAGCAGCATGCTATTCAGAAAAAAATAGCATAGTAGACCAGAAACACAACAAATAATATAAATCATACTCACTGACCTGCTCGTGGTTAATGATGTCTGCCCAGCGGTGCATCAGCTGTTGGGTGGTGTGCTGGACCTGAGAGGTATATCGGACATAGCGGCACACCCTAGCCCACACCCTAGCCCAATGAAGCCAATGCTCCCACAGGGGTTAACGGGTTCCAGGCCGGCTGCCTGCCGCCAATGTGTAGGAGAGGTGGCGATGCACATAAAAGAACAATGCCACCACCTCCTCCTCACTGAAGATGGGCCAATGCTGCACCCCACAAGGTAGGTGGCCGCTGCTGACAGTCCGGGAGGGCCAGGAATTGCCACTCCCAGGTTCCCCAGCACCACCCTTCTCTGCCATGGTGCTGGTTGATGGGGTGAAGAAAAAAAACAGGGGGAGAAGGAAGGAAGAAAATAAATAAGTGAAAAATAAACAAAAAGTAACAAAAAATGTAAAAATAGTCAGCCACAAAAAAACACAGTAACAAAATGAATAAAAATGAAGTGTAGATTAACTAGAATGGTGGAGGATTTAAAAGATTAAGGAAGGATGGAAAAAACAGGCCCAGCACCATGTGTGAAAAACAAGATGGGAGCAGCCATCACACACGATTTTGAACACGAGAACTTACTTTGTGTTGCGTTTGATGTAAAACTCAATGCAAACAGGTGCAACAGGAAACTCCGCCCACCATCAGAACTCCGTGTAGTGAAGCAGAGTTTTTTTTGCTACTTCCTGGAGTTGCGTATTAGGCATCTCAACCAACTCCGTTCAGGACTAGTCATGTGGCCAACCCCACAGGCCGACACTGTGTGAGTTTGAGTGTTATCATGACGCCCTCGCATAGGTTTGGCTGGCTGTCACTCTAAGGGTCTGGATGAGCTGTACTTCATACTATAATATGAACATACCTAAATGAGGTACTGGGCCTGGATTTACTACTCACAATTACTTTGATGGGGCCAGTGAGATCCTAGTAGCTCCTAAGCTGAAATCGACGCCCCACTTGCAATGCAGCTGGAAGATTGACGCATCAGGGCTGGAGAAACGACGCAACACCCACTTGCGGCTGCTGATAATGATGCAAACCCCATGCAGCATGGTTCTCTAACACCATGTGACTGGATTTCTCATGCAGTGTCTCTGGGTGTCAAAGTCATCGTGAACCTGCGCGAATCTGAGGTCCCCTGTCCAGAAACTGACGCATCACTCTCTTGCGAGGAAGGAAAACAACGCATCGCCTACCTGACCGGAGAAGAAACAACAAACAGCTTCACTTGCAAGTAAGGAATCAATGCATCGCTGACGTTTCCAACAAATGCTCGCCTGTGCAACTTATTTTTGACACAAACCAGGTACTTTGTGTAAAATCAACTCTTAGGTGGCCATTATGACACCGGGAATGGCAGTAGTACTGTTGCCAGGCCGGCAGTAATGACACCAGATAATGAACATGGCGTTGATCCCTCCCATAGACAGCCAATGTACCAACCACTAGAGTAGTCTGACCACTGAACACGGTGTTAGCCACATACAGGCAAGCGGAACACAAGGATCTGCCGCCATATTATTAAATAGCACACCGCCAGGATTTCTGGGGTGGCAGCAATGTCACCAAAAGCCTGGCAGAAACACATCATATAAAAGGAGACACTCACCTCCAGGGACACGGATGAGTCCGCGGACGCCATGGAACCTGGACTGCAAGACTTCCCGATGCTGTACCACGCCATGGCTGTCCTGGAGCACCAATGATGACTTTGAGTACAACCGCCTAGCACACAAAGAAGGGAGGGAGGTCAGGGAGAGTGACAGACACACGCACATTACACACCATACATACACACCACACACCCAGAACCAGCTACAGAGTAAATCGACTGTAACAGTACCTAGGAGCAAAGAAAGCCAGGACACATACCTCTGTTCCAACCACTGTAATCCTGTTGGATGAAAATCCCAAATCCAAAAACATACACAACTGCATGTTTAAATCCAGGCCCAAAGGCCACTTCAAAGTCTTTAATGTCCACAGTGCAAAGTCCATGCCCCCAACTTGACTCCTGACAGGAGGGTGCTCCTTGGCCTCTGGTTCGGGATGGGGCTTGTTGGTCTTAGTTTTGGGAGGGGCCTCTTTGGCCTTAGTTTTGGGAGGGGTCTCCTTGGCCTTTGTCTTGGGATGGGGCTCCTTCGCCTTTGTCTTGGGAGGGGCCACCTTGGCCTTTGTCTTGGGATGGAGTTCCTTTGCCTTTGTCTTGGGAGTGGTCTCCTTGGCCTTTGTTTTGGAAGGGGTCTCCTTGGCCCTTGGTTTTGAAGGTGGCTCCATGCTCTTGGTAGTCTGTTTGGGAGTGGGGAGCACTTTAGCCCTCCGTTTTGGGGGTAGAGGAGTGTACTTGGGGTGGGGGGCTGGCGTTGCAATCATGTTCCCCTTAGTGGCATCTGAAGACTTTGGGGGTGGGACAGTGTCAGACTGGGTGCTTGAGGTACTGGGCTCGGGGGTTGGACCTTCCTCTTATGGGCAGGATGAGGGGGAGGGAAGAGGCCAAGGCAGGAAAGGAAAAGCTTCTTAGGGACAATGGGCCTTGATGTGGGAGAAGGGATGGGAGTGGAGTGAAGGTAGAGTGAGTGGTTGTAGGAGGAGGAGGTGTGCTGGACTTGGGTGCATGGACAGTGTGCGTGTGTGAGGTGGATGGCTGTTGGGGGTCTGAGTGTGAGCGTTTGTGTGTCTTTGGAGGGGGCAGACAGGGTGGAGAAGTCAAACAGGAGGTGTGGATGGATGTTGTGATGGTGTCTGCACGTGAGGTTGGTGTGCTGCATGAGGTGGTGATGGTGGTGGTGGTGACTGCACATGTGGTGTGTGGGTGCATGTCTGCGGGTCTGCTGCTGTGGTTTCTTTGGGCAAGGCTGTGCAGGTGGCAGGTTTAGGGACTGTTGATGCAGTGCATGCAGGTGTGAGTGTGGATGTGACTGTGAGGGAGGAGGAGATAGTGGAGGCAGTGGATGATGTTGTGTGTGCATCTGTGTGTTGGCTGTGTGAGTGCTTGTGTACTGAAGTGTGCTGCCTCTGTTTGTCTGTGCTAGTATAGTGTGATGTTTTGTGTGCATGCTTGTCTGAATCTGTGCGTGGGATGGGTTTGGGGTGAGGAGACTGGGAAGTGGTAGTTGGAGGGGGGATGGAAGAAACAGGGACACTGGCTGCTGCCAGAGAGAAGGCCAGAGCCTGAAACGATCTCTGCAGGGCCACCAAGCCACAGTGAATGCCCTCTAGGAAGGCATTGCATTGCTGCATCTGGGATGCCAGCCCCTGGATGCCATTCACTATGGTTGACTGCCCTACAGAGATGGATCTCAGGAGCTCAATAGCCTCCTCACTGAGGGCAGCAGGGCTGACTGGGGCAGGGCCTGAGGTGCCTGGGGAAAAGGAAACGCCTCCCTTCCTGGGTGAGTGGGCATGGGCAACTTGGTGGGGGGCTACTGGGAGGGAGGTGCTGGTACGGGGATGGTCGGCTGCACCTGTAGCTGGGGTGGTTACAGAGGTGTCCACTACCACCAGGGAGCTTCCATTAGAGGGGGAATCAGAGTCAGTGTTGTCACCTCCTGTCTCTGCCGTAGTGGTCCCCTCGTCCTCCGTCCCACTGGTCCCCTCAGTGTTGATGGATTCTGCCTCCTGGGTCCTGTGGGCTGCAGCTCTCTCACTCACCGTTGCCACTGCTCCTTCACCAGATTATGCTGATGCACACATGGACAGGATGACAAAAGGAGGGGGGGAGAAAGAAGGTGGCCAATTCCATTGGCTAAGTACCACAGCAGGTAGGAGCCAAACACTGCCATCTGCACACCAACTGGGACCAACTAAGCCCTGTCTGCCATGGAAAGCCAGCTATCTAGCTATCAAAAACATGCATTTCACCCAATTAACCTAAGCTGGACCACACAGCAATGTCTAAACTGGCATATTGGGGCATCCACTAACTAGTACCCTGCACCCAAATCCCATGCTAGACAACAGAGATGGTTGTCAAACAACTGTACTAACCCGCTTGTGGCTGCTGTGATGCCCTGAAGCGCCCATCCAGCTCTGGGTAGGCCACTGCCAGTATTCGGGCCATCAGGGGGTCAGGTTCCAACAGGCACCCGCTCCCTCATTGGGAGGCCGTCCCCAACTGGGTCTCTATGGTCTTCCGGGCCCAGAGTCTCAGGTCCTTCCACCGTTTCCTGCAGTGGGTGCTCTGCTTGCTATAGACCCCCAGGGTCCTCACGTCCTTGTCGACAGCACGCCTCAACCCCTTCTTCTGGTGGCCACTGACCTGCAGAGGAAACACAAACAGTGGAACACCATGAACCGGACAATCCAGCCTGTCACACATAAGGCCTACAAACTGCATTTGCCCCTCATCAGGCACACACATGACCTGTACCCTTGCATTAACACCCCCACCAGCCATACCCCCCATGACACACTGCCAGCACATACACACATCTCCATGCAGCCATGTCGCATGCAACGTACCCTTGGTGTACTCACCTGTTGGTCTGGAGGCCCATAAAACCACCCATACAGGGGTAGGACCCCATCCACAAGCCTCTCCAACTCCTCCGACATGAAGGCCTTTCCCCTATTGCATGGGCCATGGCAGGTTCCAGACACTGGTCACAGCAGCACACCCAGTGGAGATGTCATCCTGTGGAAAGTCAGGAATCAAGTGAAGTGGTAGAAGTAAAAGGGCGGTCACGTCCGCGGCGGTGAACACCGTCACCGCCGGCGTTGATCATCATTGGTTCCCATACTCCATAGAGGGCCATGTTAGCCAATGGGGAATTGCACGGCGGTGCAGACTGACTCCCGCCATGACGCGAACACCGACAGAGTGAAATCACTCCCACCTGTCCCTGCATACAGGACAAGCGGTTGCAATTTTCTAATGCTAGTACACATGCATAGATTAATAAGTGCGTCATTGTAGTTGAATGTACACACCTAGACAATTCCTGTGTCCAACATACAAGGATGCTCAGTTTACACTGCTGTAGTTTGTTCATGGTTCCTGTTGTCACTCCCTTCTTACTTTTGGGTTCCTTAGGTACCAACCACTGTGGAGGATTAGGAGGAGGAGGCAAGCACCCATGTACAGACCCCCTATAGACTTGGCTACACTGGAGGGCAGGCACATCATACTCACCTATCGCCTGGACAGGGCCACAATCACAGAGCTGTGTGCACAATTGGAGCCTGATCTGCTACCTGCTATCCATTGCCCAACAGTAATACCCCCTTTTGTGCAGGTACTCTCAGTGCTCCATTTCTTGGCAACTGGCTCTTTCCAGGTGACAGTGGGGTTGGCTGCAGGAATGTCACAGCCAATGTTCTCTATTGTGCTTGCAAGGGTTTTGGCAGCTTTGCTCAAACACATGTGCAGCTACATCGCATTCCCTGAGGTAGATGATTTACCCACTGTGAAGGCTGGATTCTATGCAATGGGACATATACCACATATTATTGGGGCCATTGAATGTCATGAGGAATAGCAGTGTCCCACAGCTGATGGCACAACTACAGAGACACACAGTGTGGCTTATAGGTGAGTCCCTACCCAATGTATGTCAGTGTATGCCTTCTGGAGTCATACCCCATGCCATTGTGCAGGGCTACTGTGTGTCCCTCACTTCTTGCAAGTGATTCAGGCTACCAAACCTGTCCTGGCTCCTGACCCCTGTTAGAAATCTGATAACAGGGGCTGAGAATAGGTACAATGATGCTCATGGCCATACCAAGAGGATTGTTGAAAGGACCTTCTGTCTCCTGAAGGCCAGGTTCAGGTGCCTCCATCTGACAAGTGGATCCCTATGCTAAAGTCTGCAGGATTGTTGTTGTGTGCTGCATGCTGCACAATTTGCCCATCAGACGCCATGTGTCCTATCTGCAGGAGGGGGAGGGTGACAATGCAGCTGTGGCAGAGGTGGACACTGAGGGCAGTGCGGAGGAGGAAGAGGAGGAGGATGTTGACAACAGGAAACATATGATACAGCAGTACTTCCAATGACACTCAGGTAAGACTGTTGAACTAAACATTTCTCCATGTCAGTGTTGTGCTGTGTAGCTGTAGCATAATGCCAGTCATTAACTTTGCATCCCACCCGACTGTCAACTATGCCTTCCCTTATTGCAGATGTTGCTGTGGTTACAACAGTGTAATGTTGTGATGTGTACAGACTGCTGAGACACATCTGTAGGACTGGACATTTACATGGGATCATGCAGTTCATTACAGATCAATACATTGTATATTACCTTCAGATAAAACACTATTACTCAAGTTGTGTCCAAGGGTGTTTATTGAAAATGTGTATACGATGCAAAGTGCAATAAAGTGGAGTGATGGTTGGGAATAGTCCAGTGTAATTGGCCAGTCTGTTTGTAGCACAATTCCAGTGTCCAAGGGGGCATAGGAAGGGGAGCAATGGCAATTCAAAGTGGACAAGGTGACACAGTGGAACACAAGTGGGACATTCAGAAGGGGCTTATTTCCTGGGGGTGGTCTTGGCAACTGCCTATGGTGTCTCTCAGGGACCGTTTGCGGGGTGATTCACCTTCTGCAACGGGGGGGGTGCTGGTGGCCTGTGGGTCCTGTGGCAGGGCCTCCTGCCCACTAGCTGCAGCAGATGTGGACTGGCTAGTGGAAGGGGCCTGCTGGTGTGCTGTATAGTCCCTCATAATGTAGGCCATGTCACCCAGCACCCCTGCAATGGACACCATGGTGATGTTCAGGGCCTGCATTTGTTGCTTGTTCTCCTGGTGGTGTTCCCACTGCAGATGTTTATCTCCTAACCCATCTTGTCCTGGGATTGTTGGTAAGCCCCCAGGACATTAGTGAGTGCCTCCTGGGCAGTTGGTTCCTGGGCCTGACACACAGCTGTCATCCAACCGCTCCTGCCCCCTGTGCCTTTTTCCCCTGAATGGTGTGCCCAATCCCCCCTGACCCCAGGACCCTCATTGTCTTGCCTGTGAGGTGTGGACTGGGGTCCCCATACAGGTAGGCACACTACTGATTAACGTTCATGGGTGCAGAGGTCTGGGGACGTTGGGTGTCTGCTGTGGTGTTGGAGTCTGAGGGAGGAGGCTCTGTAGTGGACTGGGTGTGGGCTGGGGTTGCCGGCTGACCAGTGATCCCTGATGAGCCAGGAAGTTCATCCAGATCCAGAGCTCCTGAGTTGCTGTCATCACTGGGGGCATCTTCTGCTGGGGGACTGGGTAGCCGTGGCATCTCCTCGCCACTGAGATTGGCTAGGGACTTGTGGGGATGTAAGTGGTGAATTATGCTACATGTCTGTGACATATTCTGCATCACTAGCTTCCCCTATATTAATACCGTTGCCATGCCATCTTTGTTTGTGTATGGTGATGGATTGTGGGATTGTTAGTTTTCCATGCTGTGCATGAATTGGTGGTTGGTGTACATGAAGGGCTGGAAGGGATGTGTATGCAGAGGTATGGCATACAGCGCTTGGCATTTAGGTCTGGTAATTTGGGTGGTGAACTGTGTGGGATGGAGTGGGGTGATAGGTGTCAGGGTGAGGGGGCATGGTGGCATGCAGGTATGGGGGTGATATGTAGGAAATGTTGACTCACCAGTGTCCAGTCCTCCAGCTACTCCAGTGAGTCCCTCAGGATGCAGGATTGCAAAAAGACTTGCTCCTCCCATGCTGTCAGCTGTGGGGCAGGAGGTGGCGGTCCACCCACCCGCAATGGAACACACCTTCCCCCGTAGGTCATTCCGACTCTTCCTTATGTCATCCCTTGTGCGTGGATGTAGTCCCACTGCGTTCACACTGTTCACGATCCTCCGCCATAGCTCTATCTTCCTGGCAATGGATATCTACTGGACCTGTGCTCCAAACAGCTGTGACTCTGACCTGACTATTTCCTCAATCATGACCCGCAACTCCTCATTGGTGAAATGGGGAAATGGGTGTTGTGTGGTGTGTGTACATTGTGCAGAGGGTGATGTGCGATGTGGTGGGGTGTGGGGTGTGTGGTGTGTGGTGCGTGTTGGGTGAAGTGGTAGTTGTGATATGTGTGTGGAGTTCTCTTTTGGATTAACGTCACAAAGTGTAGCTGTCGTCTCATGTTTGCAAAGGATTGTGGGTGATGTGGGTGTGTGTTTTATAGTGCTGTTGGTGGGTGTGTGAGGTGTGTGTATTTGTGTCAGGTGTGTTTTTTTTGTTCTTTCCAGTGTTGTCTTGTTTTGTATTTGGGTGGGCTATATCTGCCACAGCGGTGTTCACCACCAATGGTTTACTGCCATTTAATGTCCGCTGTGGTGATTCGTGGGTCATTATTTGGAGGGCGTAGTATTGGTGGCGTAACGGTATAGGTTGTAGTACCGACAGTTTTTCATGTGCAGTGGGTCTGTCGGATTTGTGGTTGTGGCTGTTTTCAGTCGGTTTTGTATGTATGTGTCATAATCTGGCAGACGAATGTCCGCCTCTGTGGTGGTATGCTGGCAGCAGTCAGTGCAGCGGTATTCGGTATTTACCGCCGAGGTCATAATGAGGGCCTTAATCATTTGAAAATTCATATTTTGACTTGGGTATGTTGCATCTTTGTCGATTTGGTCTTGTTTGATTTGGATAAATATTACTTATATTTCTAAACTGGTGTGGTGTCCATTTTGCAGGGTTTTCACTGTATTACTGTGTATGTTGGTTCAAATACTTTACACATTGCTTCTGTGTTAAGCCTTCCTGCTCGTGCCAAGCTACCATGGGGATGAGGGAGGATTAACCAAGTGTATTTCTCCTTTGCCCTGACTAGAGTGAGGGACCCTGCTTGGACAGATTGCAAACTGCCTGCCAATCAGAGACCCCATTTCTAACAGGTCCCTGAGGTACCCCTTTCCATTTGTGAATGGGTTACCAACAACTTTCTATTGGCAGTAAACTGTGAATATTTTGTGACCACATCTTGGTAGCAAAACATTCATACATACTTTTCAGATTCTGTATTTTGAAGGGACACCCTCAACACGCCCCTTCCTAATACTGAATTACTGACTCTCAATTTGGGCTTTTTACATCTCAAAGAATATTTTCCTAGTAGCAAACATCCAGATTCTGCAAATTTGCTCATTTGTGACTAGAAAAATGCTTTAGACATGTGCCCCTTAATACACAGTCTAGGAAATCCTAAACAACCATAGACCAACAAGTAACTTATCTCTACTCCCATCTTGTAGCACCTCCCTCAATCCCTGGGCTGACCAGAGTCAAAAAGTATTTTCCATTGGTGTACTATCATTACACACAGACTTTCTCTCGTGCCACTGTTCTCAGATGTTTGCCACTTGACCACTTAATTTGTAAGACCCTTAGGCCCTGATTTATACTTTTACACGCAAAACTGCATTAGCGCAGTTTTGCGTGTAAAAGTATAGCGCCAGTGGTAATGCCCCGTTAGCATAATTGTAGATGAAGCTAACCTGGTGGAGGAGGCGTAGGGGGAACCGGAGGTTGTGCACCGGACTATGGCGCTACACTGTTTAGTGACAAAAAAATGCCTCTAAGCAGAGTAACGCCATTTCCTGGTGCACAACCCGCATGGACATGACTCCTGTCTTTGTAAAAACAGGAGTCATGCCCATCACCCCAATGGCCATGTCCCCTGGGCATGGCCATTGGGGCCAGCGCCATGAAGGGGGCCCCAAGTCAGGGCCCCCGAGCAGGTTAAAACAAAAAAAGAAAAATACTTACCGGGACTTGCCTGGGATGGGTCCCCCATCCTGTGGTGTCCCTCTGGTGTGGGTCGGGGTGGGTAGTGGTGTCCCTGGGGCCAGGAAAGGGCACCTGTGGGCTCTTTTCATGGTCTCTGACCATGGAAATATGCCTACAGGTCCCCTAACGCCTGCCCATAACCAGGCGTTAAATAATGGTGCTAAGCAAGCTTAGCGTCATTATTTAAGGCCCCCATCCCTCGTGCTTGAATTTAGCACAGGGGGATAAATATGGCGTTAAGGCCATATCGTAATTTTTGGGATGGGAATGCCTACCTTGCATCTCATTGATACAAGGTAGGTTTTCACATCCAGAAAATGACGTTAACTCTATTCCGTTGGAGCTAGACATGTCTAGCACCAAAGTATAAATATGGAATTAGGTTTGCGCTGAATTAGCGTTAAAAAAAAAAGCTAATTTAGTGCAAACCAGGTATAAATATGCCCCTTAGTGCACTAGGACACATGCCGTCTCTACAAAATCTTTCAAATTAAGATTATAGCAATGTTCAATTCTTCAAGAAGCGCTTTTGCTAATTTTTTATAGCATGTGCGATTTTTTCCATGCCCAGAATAAACCAAAGTCTATGGTATCATTGTTGTAGGCATGGAGTAAGCATTGTGCCTCATTTAGATGTGATTGCCCATTTAGGGGAAGGGACATGATGTTCACCAATGCTGTTATCCTTCTAAAAATGGACAAGCTGATCCCCAGGAACTACCCCAAAATTATTCCTCCTGGGTCCTCTGGTAACTGTATTCCCAGTGCAACGTTTATGGCTTTACACACTTCATCCCAGAAGCCTCTCAATTTCTCACAACCCCACAATATATGTGATATTGCCCCATTGTCCCTGCAGCACTTCAAGCACATATTGCATCTAGTTGTATTTACTACCTGTAAGTGAGCATAAATGAGATGCCATCTACAGAGGATTACACTTCGAGACTCTAACCCTTGGCATGTAAAAATACTTTTTCTTGACCCTCTCATTATTATATCCACTAACATACCTGAATATATCTGTTATGTTCTGACTCTCATCCTAATTTGCTCTCTCATGTTTTTGAACAAATTTGTCATTCTCTCCTTGCCCATATCCTCAATGCTGTGTATTAATCTCCTGCGAGGCTTTAAATTCTTCTTTATCCATCCCTGGGATTAACATCAGCTTCCGTAAATTAGGTGTGTAAGGAGCTGGCAGTGAAGTGGGGCCAACTTTCTCAGCCATTTAATCCCTGATCCTAAGGATGGCTTTTGTGATCAGTGTGCATGACATATTGGGTAAGATGTATGATCGTCAGCCTTTGTGACTCACAAATTGTGATTTTTTGCAACTCACAATTTGTGAGTCGCAAAACCTGATGCACAACAATGTCTCAGACACTGTTTGCATTTCTTAAATGGGTCACAAGGGACCTGCCTCATTAAACTTCATGAAGCAGGTAGCAATTTGCGGCCCATTGGGAATGGCCAGCACTCACAAGGATGGTGGCCTGCTCAGGACAGCAGACCACCATGTCAGTGACTGCTTTTTAAATATAGCAGTTTTTTTAAATGCAGCCCGTTTTTCTTAAAGGAAAATGGGATCCATTTCAAAAATAAAAATGAAAAGTTTCTGTTTCATTTTTTAAGGGTAGGCAGTGATCCGTGGGAAATATTTTCTCATCCATTCACCCTCAGGTGACCCCTTGACTTTGCGACTGGCAAACTTGAAGTAGGCAGTAAACTGAAATGGTTTTGCAATTTCATTCCGATCTCAAAACAATCGTACATCCCCCTGTGACTCGCTGTTAGGAAAGAACGCTCTTGTCACGCCCCTTCCTAACAGCAACTCACGAACCCTATTTTGCGAGTCTGTAATAGGTGACAGACTTGCAAAATAGGGTTTGTACATGCTACTGGCTGATTTACCAGTCGCAAATGGGCAAATCTCTGCAACTGCTATAAAGGATCGCAGATCTGGCCCATTGCCTGGTGTATTTTATAGTTAAGGCATGGGACCTCTCAGAATCTCAGCTGCTGTGTCTTTTCGGCTCTGCTTTAGACTATTCTAATAGGTATTGAAGATGTGAAGCTTGATATTACTACGGGTTCCCCAAGTTCCACCGTTATGTTGGATGAAATGCCAATTTCATGACTTTCCTTCCTTCTTATATGACAGTGGAGCATAGGAGTCGCCACTGTGCCAAGAATTGTGATGCAATCATTAGAGGTGTGGTACTGGACGAAAAATGGCTGTCTATTCAGCAGTAATCTCTTCACAGTGACATAAAGCCTAACCAAGTCAATGCTAGGTTATACCACCTTTGCACATCCGCTCTAAGCTCTATTAGTTGTGGAGAGACCTTGGCATTATGGGGGTGATTCTAACCCTGGCGGTCGGTGATAAAGCGGCGGCCAACCCGCCAACAGGCCGGCGGTCCAAAAAATGGAATTCTGACCCTGGCGGGAACCGCCAACACAGCCCGCCACTTTAACACTCCGACCGCCACGGCGGGACAAACAAACAGCGCGGCGGTCACCGCCAACAGACAGGCGGCAGACAATGTACCGCCCACACTATCACAACTCACCAATCCGCCACCTTTTCCGGGGCGGGAGCACCACCGATAAAAACACGGCGGAAACAGACTACGAATGGGAAAACGCTCACCTCTGCGCACTCCACGAGGAAGGAGGACAGCATGGAACCCGAATTAAACATTCTACCTGCTCTCGTCTACCTGCTCATCTACCACGAGTACGAACGGCGGCGCAGATGACAACGGTGAGTACCGCACCTACGACACAGGGGAGGGGGGAGGAGGAAAGGTTACGGCACACACATATGCGACCCCCACCCCCCCCAAACTATGTACACACCAATGCAGAGCAACAAGTCACAGTGACACCACCCAAACCCCCGCTGAAAAATGCAAAGACATAATTAAATTGTGAATCAAAATTTATGTAAAAATAGCCTCTGATAAGTCATGGTGAAATAGCAATAAAAATTTAAATAATTCAATTCAATATTTAGTGCAATCGATAAACCGAGGCAAATAGTCCTGCACATTTAACGAAATTCCAAGTGTCCGTGGGCCAAAGTGTATCAACACAAGGGCAAAGCCCATACAGGAGACCTGAGTCTTTGGAGAGAACACTGCAGGGGCATCTGATGACAAAACTACAGGCACCTCAGGGGGAAGGGAAGGGGGGGGCACCACAGCCACATGAGTCCACGACGCCAGATCCACGAAGGGGCCACCATGCCCACTGTGCCATCCTGGGGAGTGCAAAGCCACAGTCTCTCAAGTCTCTACAGTGGGTGGGTTGCCCACTGTGCCACCCTGGGGAGTGCAAAGCCACAGTCCATCAGGTGGATAACAGTCACCACTGGCCAAGGAGGAGGCATGGTGGGCACAGTGAACCGTGAACAGTAGCTCGACACAGATCCGGCACTGTCATTGTGCCAGTGGTGCTTGAGATGGCGGGGCCCAGCAGAGCGGTGCTTGACAGGAAGGGCCCAGCGGAGCGGTGCTTGACAGGAAGGGCCCAGCGGAGCGGTGCTTGAGACGGCGGGGCCCAGCGGAGCGATGCTTGACAGGAAGGGCCCAGCGGAGCGGTGCTTGAGACGGCGGGGCCCAGCGGAGCGGTGCTTGAGACGGCAGGGCCCAGCAGAGCGGTGCTTGACAGGAAGGGCCCAGCGGAGCGGTGCTTGAGACGGCGGGGCCCAGCGGAGCGGTGCTTGAGACGGCGGGGCCCAGCAGAGCGGTGCTTGACAGGAAGGGCCCAGCGGAGCGGTGCTTGAGACGGCGGGGCCCAGCGGAGCGGTGCTTGACAGGAAGGGCCCAGCGGAGCGGTGCTTGAGACGGCAGGGCCCTGTTCAGCGGTGCTCTTCTGCACGGCGGGGCCCTGTTCAACGGTGCTCTTCTGCACGGCGGGGCCCTGTTCAGCGGTGCTCTTCTGCACGGCGGGGCCCTGTTCAGCGGTGCTCTTCTGCACGGAGGGGCCCTGTTCAGCGGTGCTCTTCTGCAAGGCGGGGCCCTGTTCAGCGGTGCTCTTCTGCACGGCGGGGCTCTGTTCAGCGGTGCTCTTCTGCACGGCGGGGCCCTGTTCAGCGGTGCTCTTCTGCACGGCGGGGCCCTGTTCAGCGGTGCTCTTCTGCAAGGCGGGGCCCTGTTCAGCGGTGCTCTTCTGCACGGCGGGGCCCTGTTCAGCGGTGCTCTTCTGCAAGGCGGGGCCTTGTTCAGCGGTGCTCTTCTGCACGGCGGGGCCCTGTTCAGTGGTGCTCTTCTGCAAGGCGGGGCCCTGTTCAGCGGTGCTCTTCTGCACGGCGGGGCCCTGTTCAGCGGTGCTCTTCTGCACGGCGGGGCCCTGTTCAGTGGTGTTTGTCCAGTAATTCACGGGAGCCAGACCTGGCCTGGACTCCCTGCTCAGTCGCCCTCCGACCGTGCAGTTGCTGGACCCTTCGGTGACTGAGTCCTGGGCCCTTTGGTGTCCTCCCTTACAGCCGGGATGGGGCTTGTGGGTCCCTCCTGCTCCCGCTCCTGCTGGCTGACTTCTCCGCCCTGCTGCCCTTTCGCTCCTTAGAAGAGGCTCTCTGGCCCTTGCCTCCCCTGGATGTTGTGGCAGGTGAAGTGGACGAACTTTGGTCCTTGGGGGCAGCCGTGGCACTCCTCTCATGGCAGCCCTTGAGTTTCCGGGTCCTCTTGCCTGGGGGGGGGCTGGCTGTCCCCTTGCTGCTGATGGAAGTGGCACTGCTGCCAAAGGGTGGGCTCCAGAACCCATGCACCACAGTGACACTCGAAGCTGGGCTGGTGGTGGCTGAGGTGCTCTTGGGACTCTTAGCAGATGGAGGGGGTGGGTCAGGGGAGGGAAAGAGGTCAAGATTAGAGAGGTAAAAAAAATTAGGACCAAGGTAAAGGGTGGGAGTAGTGGAGATGGGAGTGGAGGAAGAGGATGTGGTTGTAGGAGAGTCAGGTGTGCTGTCTTTGGGTGCAGGTGATTGTGACGTAGGCTGTCGTGAGGTGGATGGCTGTTGGGTGGGTGGCTGCCTGCGTTTGTGTGTCTTGGATGAGGGGGTGACAGACACAGTGGGAGAGGACACAGGGGACGTGTAAATGGCAGTGGGGGTGGTGACTGCACGTGTGCGTACTGGACTGAAGGGTGTGTTGGTGATGAAAGCACTGGCTGATGGTGGTGTGCATGCAGGTGTGAGTGTAGACGTCACAGGGAGGGAGGAGGGAGACGAGGAGGAGGGGGACACAGAGGTGGTAGTGACTGTTGGCATGTCTGCATCTGGGTGTTGCTTGGGTGAGTGTTTGTGGGATCTGTGGTGCTTGTGTCTGGATGAGCTGCCCTTGGGTGTTGAGGTGTGTGCAGGCTGGTCTGATGGTGTGGATGGGATAGGCAGAGGAACAGGAGACTGGGACAGGCTGGAGGCAGTTAGAAGAGGGAGGCTGGAAACAGGGACAATGGCTTCCGTCAGTGCTGAGGCCAGAGCATTGAACGATCGTTGATGGGCAGCCTGACCTGAATGAATGCCCTCCAGGTAGGCATTGCTCCGATGCACCTCCCTTTCTACCCCCTGGATGGCATTCAAAAGGGTAGTCTGCCCAACAATGATGGTCTGAAGGAGGTCAATGACCTCCTCACTGAGGGCAGCAGGGGTGACAGGGGCAGGGCCTGAGGTGCCTGGGGCGAAGGAGATGCCCGCCTTCTTGGGCGAGCGGGCACGGAGCGTAGGCTGAGGGGCTGCTGGGAGGGCGGGGCTGGTGCGCTGGGTGGCGGCTGTACCTGTAGAGGCGGGGGGCCCGGATGTTGCCGCCACCGCTAGTGAGCTCCCATCCGAGGCCGTGTCGGTGTCGCTGGTGTCACCACCGGTCCCCGTTGTGGTGCTCCCCTCGCCCTCCGTATCACTGGTGCCCTCGGTGTCTGTACCACGGCCCACCGGGGCCTTGTGACTTGCAGCTCCCTCGTGCTCCGATGCCAAATCTCCTCCGCCTGATGATGCTAATGCACAAGCAGATTAAGAAAAAGGGGGGGGAGAAATAATAAAACAGGTTGAGTGCATGCAATGTCAACACCGTTGGCGGAGAGGACAGACACAGGAGCCTCATGCACTACGCTGCGCAATCGGGGTATACTACTCAGTACTTGTGACCAGGCCTACAGGTCTATGCACAACAAATACACACCTGGATGATGCAGGACCATGGATAGCTGTACTTGGCACCCTACAGAGGTGGGGGGCGGGGGCACAGGGCCATGCCTAAAGGAGAGGACTACACTACAGGAAACGCCCTGGCCTAATGTCACCCACAACCCTCCTCCCCCACCCAGACGCCTCCACTGCGCATAAAGATAGCAGAATGTGCTGATACTCACCCCCTTGTGTCTGCTGTGATGTCCTCAAGCGCCCATCCAAATCAGGGTAGGCCACCGCCAGGATCCGGGACATCAGGGGGTCAGGGTACGACTGGCACCCCTCCTAGGTTGGGAGGCCATCCCCAGCAGTGACTCGGCAGTCTTCCTGGTCCCGCGGCGGATGTCCTCCCACCTCTTGCGGCAGTGGGTGCCCCGTCTGATGTGGACCCCCAGGGCCCGGACTTCTTTGGCGATGGCACGCCAAATGTCGACTTTCTGATGGGCGCTGACCTATTTGACATGTACAGGGTGGGAAAGGAAAATTCATCATTTATCTGCATGTTAGATGCGATTTCCCCCCCCTCCCCAACTTTGCCATGTGGCACATGCTCTCATCTGTCGTGCGTTGCACTCCTCATTCGCTCCCCTCCCCACCATCTTACATCCACCCCACTCAACACAGGCATAGCCCAATCAATCTGCACCCAGTGTACTTACCTGTTGGTCTGGAGGACCGTAGAGTAACGCATACTGGGGGAGGACCCCATCCACAAGTTTCTCCAACTCTTCAGACGTGAAGGCAGGGGCCCTTTCCCCAGTCGCAGCAGCCATTGTATCTTCCAGACCGAGGTCACAGCAGCACATGCAGTATAGGTCCTCTCCTGTGGATGATCAGTTCTCGAGTGATTAAGCAGATAGAAAATGGCGGTCACGCCCGCGGCGGGGCATACCGCGGCGGTGCGTCCCGCGACCGCCGGCGCACCTCGTCATTGGCTCCTGAAACCCATAGGCTTCAATGTTAACCAATGCGGCTTCGTATAGCGGTCTTCGACCGCCTACCGCCACGCTGTGCCACGCCAGCGCATTGACCTCACATCCCATTGTCCCACTTCACAGGTCAGGCAGCCGCCATTTCAAGGGCCCACATGGCCTAATCTGTACTGCGTCACACAGGCCTAGGCCTTGCATTGACACACATACACGCCTTTCAAAACATAGATAATCGTGTGCTATGCAAGCTGTGGTGAACGTACCTGTGATTTGCTTGACTCTGTGCTCATGTTGTCCTTCCTAGGCACCGTCCGCTGGGACTTGCGAGGAGAAGGATGAATCCTCGCGTGTACCGACCGCTGGTGGACCTGTCGACAATGGAAGAACGACATATTATACTTCGATACCGACTTGACCGAGCCACTATACATGAACTGTGTGCCCAGCTGGAGCCAGACCTGATGTCCCCCATCCGCCAACCCACAGGAATTCCCCCTCTTGTGCAGGTTCTGTCAGTCCTCCATTTTTTGGCAAGTGGCTCATTCCAGACAACAGTGGCCATGTCATCTGGAATGTCTCAGCCTATGTTTTCTAAGGTTTTGTCCAGAGTGTTGTCTGCCCTGATGAAACACATGCGGAGCTACATTGTTTTCCCTGAGGAGGTTGATTTGGCCACTGTGAAGGGTGATTTCTATGCCCTTGGACATATCCCCAACATCATTGGTGCCGTTGATGGGACCCATGTGGCTTTAGTACCCCCAAAAGACGATGAGCAGGTGTACAGAAAGAGGAAAAGTTACCATTCTATGAATATCCAGGTGGTCTGTTTGGCTGACCAGTACATCTCCCATGTAAATGCCAAGTTCCCTGGGTCAGTGCATGACGCGTATGTTATGCGTAATAGCAGCATCCCTTATGTGATGGAACAGCTACAGAGACAACGTGTGTGGCTAATAGGTGACTCTGGTTACCCCAACCTGCCTTGGCTATTGACCCCAGTGAGGAATCCCCGGACCAGGGCAGAGGAACGGTACAATGAGGCCCATGGGCGAACTAGGAGGATCATAGAAAGAACCTTTGGCCTCCTGAAGGCCAGGTTTAGGTGCCTGCATATGACAGGTGGATCCCTGATGTACTCACCAAAGAAGGTGTGACATATCATCGTGGCCTGCTGCATGCTTCACAACCTGGCTTTGCGACGCCAGGTGCCTTTCCTGCAGGAGGATGGTCCAGATGGTGGTGTTGTGGCAGCTGTGGAGCCTGTGGAGAGTGAAGAGGAGGAAGACGACGGGGACGACACAGACAACAGGGACACAGTTATCCAACAGTATTTTCAGTAGCACACAGGTAAGAATCAACCACGCCATTTAACATTTGCAGAAAGCCTCCTGCATCTTTACTTTGTGTATTTCCCCCCAGTTCTTTTAAAATGATGTTTGATTTTCCCTTCCCTTTTCAGTGCTGTATGACCCACTGCGTGACTTCAGCTTGGTTAGCCCATGGACTAATGCTTATTGACATCGGTATGTTGTCATCACAAAATTACCTGAACATTATTGATCAATAATGTGTTATACATTTGTAAATAATACAGGCTGACTCCTGAATGATTTCAGTGCAATGAGTGATTTATTTTAGTGCTAGATATTGGTACATGATATTAAAACGGTGATGGGTGAGGGTGGAGTTATGTCCATGGCAGAGTCCAGTTCTCAGTCGCACAGGTCCATTGTCCATATGCCTGTGGAAGGATGGAGCAGGGGCAGTTCAAGGTTGGACAGGGTGACAATGTGGGACAGTGGGATGACATCCGGGGGTATCTTATGCTGGCGGGGGTCTTGGCATCCTACTCTGTCTTCCTTTGGGATCTCAGGCTCCTCTTGCGGGGTGGTTGTTCTTCAGCAGGAGGTGGGGTTCTGGTGGCCTGTCGTTGTGGTGGGGCCTCCTGTCCACTAGCGCCGGCGGAGGTGGTAGGATGTTCCTGGTCCTGGCTAGTGACAGGGGCCCTTTTTGGTGCCACATGGTCCCGCAATGTGGTTTCTATACGGTTGAGGGCCTGGACTATGGTCCCCATAGCGGTACCGATGTTCCTGAGTTCATTGCTGAACCCCATGTACCGTTCCTCCTGCTGTGCCTGGATCTCGGTGAACCTGGCCAGTACCGTCGCCATCGTCTCCTGGGAGTGATGGTATGCTCCCATGATGGTGGTGATGGCCTCTTGGAGAGTCGGTTCCCTGGGCCTGTCCTCCCCCCCCCCTGTCGCACAGCAGCCCTCCCAGTTGCCCTGTTTCCCCGGGCCTCTGTCCCCTGGACGGTGTGCCCACTACCACTGCCCCCAGGTCCCTGTTGTTGTTGGGGTGTTGGGTCAGCCTGGGTGCCCTGTAGTGGCGGACACACCGCTGATTGACGCATCCTGGAGACAGAGGCATGGGCCCGCTGGGTGGGAGCTGTGCTGGTGGTCCCAGAGGGGGTTGGGTCTGCTGTGGCCTGTGTCTGTGTGTGGGGAACCGACTGTCCAGAGGTCCCCGATGGTCCGGGCTGGTCATCAGGTTCTAGGTCGACAGAGCTGCTGTCCTCACTGGGGGCCTGTTCTGGGGGTGGGATGGACATATCTGGACCCTCCGTGGCGGTGTGTTGGCGTTCAGGCCCTGCAGGGGTGAAAGAGTATGGTTATTGTTTTTGTGTGTGCCATGGCGTGCATTTTGAGTGCCCTTGTCCCCCAGTGCTGGCATTCCCTTGTGGGAGGTGTTGTGAGGGTGGGGGGGGGGTGTATGGGTATGTGCAATGGTCATGCTTTGGTGATGGCTGTCTATGGGTTGTGTTGGCATTCAGGGGTTGGTGTTGTTTAGGGTGGGTTGTGCTGGTGAGACATTGGCAGGGAGGATGTGTGCTGGGGGGTTGAGATTGGGGGTGAGGGTGGGGGTGGGGGTTGGCATGCTGGTGGTTGGGGGGGTGAAGTAGTTGAGATTCGAATTACCAGAGTCCATTCCTCCGTGCACTCCAGCGAGGCCATCAGGATGCAGGATGTTTACTACCTCTTGCTCCCATGCTGTGAATTGGGGTGGTGTGGGTGGGGGTCCGCCGCCAGTCTTCTGCACAGCGATGTTGTGTCGCGACACCATCGAGCGCACCTTCCCCCGTAGGTCGTTCCATCGCTTTCGGATATCTTCCCGATTTCTGGGATGCTGTCCCACAGCGTTGACCCTGTCTACGATCCTTTGCCATAGCTCCGCCTTCCTTGCTATAGTGGTGTGCTGCACCTGTGTGCCGAAGAGCTGGGGCTCTACCCTTATAATTTCCTCCACCATGACCCTCAGTTCTTGGTCCGAGAACCTGGGGTGTCTTTGGGGTGCCATGGGGTGGTGTGGATGAGGTGTGGGGTGGTGTTTGTGGTGATGTGCGTGGTGATGTGTGGTGATGTGTGCGTAGATGTGGTGTGTGTGAGGATGTTGTGTTCCTGTGTGTGTTGTGCTTTGCGTTCCCTGTGCTCTCTCTCAGTGTATTGCGCCTTCTCTCAGATATTTGTGGTTGTAGGGGTTTGTGGGTGAAGTGGGTGTGTGTTTTATAGTTAATTGGGTGTGTGGGAGTGGTGTGTGTATGTGTCTCAGGTGTGTGGATTTCGAATTGTCCAATGTGGCAGTGTTTTGGAGCTGTGTGTGTATTTTGAGTGCGGCGGTGTGTACCGCCAATGGAATAGCGCGGTTGAAAGACCGCCGCGTGGATTCGTGGGTCAGAATGGCATGGGCGTGATTGTGTTGGCGTGGCGGTGGAGGTTTGGTCATCTCCAGTTTATCGCTGCCCGCTGATGAGGCGGAGTTCCGTGGATGTCGGGTTTTTGGCGGTTGCACAGTTGGTGGTCAGAATGACCGTGGCGGTTTACCGCGGCTGCGGTGGTAGAATGGCGGACTTCTGGCCGGCGGTAAGGGCCTTTTACCGCCGAGGTCAGAATGACCCCATATATGTTCATGTGATCGTTGCAGAATTGTTTCCCTTTTAAATAAACAGAATGAGTGAAAAGTAGTTGTAAAGACCAGTCCTTAAGATATTTTCAGTTTTTTTCTAATATCAGAATTAATATTAGATCTTTAGTATTGAATACTATGACAAAGAGGCAAGCAGCATTTCTGTCAAACTGATGGGGCAGAAAATCACTTCCTCGATTTACATCCTGGGCAATTTACTCTTCTGCACATTGAGAGAAAAATGTGTTATTTCTCTGTTTTGCAATCAATACAAATGTCCACAGTTTTTCCTTAGAACCCTACTGCAAGTGTTCCTAATTAATCAATGGCAAGATATTCTCCATTTAACTCTAAGTTCAGAAGATAGCTGCCTTCTTTTGATTTGGGATTAGAGTCTGCACAACGGTGCCCCATGCTGTTCGCTAGCTGTGTGCCACTATAGCATGCATTCTGTTTGCTAAAGGCACATTGTACCACTGAAAAACATCATATGATAAATAGCAGACAATTCATAAGTTTAGTATTTGACGTATAACGCAGCTAAAATATGCTGCTAATTTAATGTTTATATTATTTTCTTTTCGGCTTAATTAAAGAATGAAGTTCTGGTTGGATGTAATGAAGCAAAGCGGGACATAACCTAGAGAGTGCCAACTACATTAAATGTGTCAACATAACAAGAAAACAAAATCCACAGAACGCACCTACATCGGACTCTGGTGGTATTCGGCAGAAGACGATCTTGTAAAAGGTGCAGAACAGAATGTGCAGATAAATAAGTTTGGTGAACCCAAAAAACACATCCATTAAAACATTCCCATGCAGACCACGCAGCTTGACACAACCCTATAATGCAGTTGGCATTGCAATTTCTACATACTGCTTATTTTTCTTAGCAAAAAACGCCTACAGCCAAAAAAATATTAAATACTTCACTTTTGTTTAAACTAAAAATGTGGCGCCCAGGATAAGGCACAAAACATCAGATATGTTCAGTTACCTTCTCATTGGCGTATTCCATATGCCGAGCATAGATAGCTGAGACTGGTGAAGGCTGAAACCTGTATTTTCCATCCTAATAGCATTGGTACAGTTGTATGCCAAAATATCCAGTTTATACATTAATGTTTGTGCATTGATTCACCTCTAAGTAAATTGTAGCTACCAACGCATATAATTACACTAGCTGTGCTTTAACGACCACACGTAGGAGAGAATAAATCTTTGAGAGCTTTATGAAACTGAATTTAAAATGTGGATTCCCAGTAAAGGTTTATTCTATAACATGGGATCCCGTGGGGGAATTCTCTAGTTCTTGAACCTTTTACACCTGGCCTAAGGTTGATTGGACAAAATATCAATAAAAAATATCATGACCCCCAAATGTCATGCCAAGAATATCGGATGTCGAAAATATCGTGGACAGTAATATCGAAGGTAAGAATAAGTGTTGTTTGTAATATAGTTGTAAAAAATATAGGGCCTCATTAGGAGTTCGGCAGATGGGAAGGCCTGTCAGTTGAATGTCCGACAGGTAGGTTGCCGCCTAACTGGTGACTGCCCCGCTGGCCCTATTAGAACTTTTCCACTGGGCTGACAGGCGTAAACCTAGGTTTTTGCTTGTCAGCCCAGTGGGAAAGTGGCAGCAGCATTGTCGCCAGCTCGTAATCGAGCCGTCAGCAATGCTGCCACCCTCAGGAGGCGCCAGCACTCTTGTAATGCGCACTGTCTGCGCAACATACAGTGCGAATTACGAGGGTGCTGGGCAGGGGGACACCTGCACTGCCCATGCCTTGGGCATGAGCAGTGCAGGGTCCCACCTGTGGCCCCCTACACCTGTTCTCCACCAGCCTTTTTATGGCGATGAAACCGCCATGAAAAGCCTGGCAGAGAATAAGGTTGTAATCAGCGGGGCAGCGCTGACTTCAGTGCCACCCTGGCTGATTCTGACATGCACGACCGTCAGCCCGCTCTTGGCAGAGACAGCAGTTGTTTCGCACTCTGACCACCAAGCTCTTAATTTGGCAGTTGGAATGCCAAACCGGCAGCAGACATGACCGCCACTGCCACCGCGAGTCCGGTTGTCTGTTGACCACCAGACTCGTAATGGGGCCCATAGTTAGATAAAATAGAATTAAAGGGAATATAGTTTTTATAAGTTACTTATGCATTTTATTGCATTTTCTTTTATTTTTGTTATTTGTTCATCTAAATAATTTTTATTCATGTTAATTGGATTTTTTAAAAGTTTTGTTAATGGTTATAATTACATTTTATGTTATTGTGTTAAAGCTGTGGAATGTTGGGGAGATTTTTAAAATGTCAATATGATTCTATACTTGATTTTTAAACATATGCAAACTAATTTTTCAATATTTTGAAAATGTTTGTTTTTTTGTTTTTAAAATAAGTTAAATATATTTTTAATGTGTTACTAATTTAAATGTACTGATGATTAAAAAATAATTATGTATTTAATGTGCATTATATAATAATTGTGACGTAATTTAAAAAAGAAAGTTAAAATATTTACATTTTTAATTTAATAATGTGAATGTTTCTGTAAAAATATTTTATTCAGTATTTTATTGCATAAAATTTATAGTTATTTTTTTGTTAAATTAAGTGTATTATATTTGTTTTTTGAAAATCTATAATATTTTGTTTTTATTTTAATACGTTTTGTGGAATTAAATGTTTTTTTTTTAATGTAAATAATGTAATACTTTTATAAAAGTGTATATTTTTATTACCAATTATACTAAAAAAGAATTATTAGGATGTCATTATAAAAATATATATTTATGGTTATATTTTAGATGTATTATATTTTATTGGTAATGAGAAATGTCATAGTTATATTCAGATATAAAAAGATAATTGGGAAAATACTTTACATTATTTTTTATGTTTAATTCATTCAATTCAGTACAATTTCATTTGTATTGTGTCAGCATAAGAAAACCCTTAAAATACTCCTACAAACCATATACAAGGAAACCCTTCACAGTAAACCCTACATAAAAACATTTCCTCTCTAATTAAATTCAGGAGGATATTGTTCGTAATGTGCTACATGTAACAATAGAAATAAAATCAATCCTTTGATAAAATACATAAGCAGCACACCTTGTTTGGATGATAAAACAGAAAAAAGTGATAAATAAACAAATTAAAAAACAGATAGGTATCGCTAGACAGTAGACTATTTTAGGGGGGAATGCATTGTGGCAAATTTCCGCAAACCATCTTGCGTAAGAAACATATTTTCACAAGGGGACATTGGCTGTAATGACACCAGAATTTGCTAGCTCCCACTAGCTTATTTTTACAACCCTAAAGTGTTGAATGTCCTGTTAGGTCCGCCCAGCAAATATATCCCTAGGCCTCCACCCACACACTGAAACAGGTTCTCTGCCTTAAGTGACCTTGATGTGTTAGATTAATTGAGGTCTATATCTGTTGCTAGGAACACAGTAATACTTACCCTCCTAGTGATAGTTCCCCATCCTGACATCCTATCACTTTTGGGCAATGCCATGGGTTTGTGTGATACTGTGCTGTTTTTCTGCAGTTTGAAAAAAAGGCAGCAAATCTCACTAGAGAAATCATCATGGACTGACTCAGCTGTGATAAGGACCTTTCAATTCCATGTTTAGCTGGTATGGAATTAAGCCTTTGAATGATCAGCTTTCAGCATGTTTTTATGGATCCCAAGCTTAATACTAATATTTAAAAAAATCATGTACAGCAAGACCTGTATAAATTTGCTTACACTGAAAAATGACTGTAGAGAGGGGAAAGACGAGTGTGGCAGCCGATTTGAAAACTGTAATTGATTGTCCACCCACAAGTTACATTATTAGAGTCCTGGGATGCTGGGAATGTAGCCTATTGTTTAGTTTTAGGGCTGGCACAATAAAATGTTTGCTGTGCTGCCCACTGAGCTCTCAAACAAACTTTGATTGAAATCCAATCAGTAGCAGTCGAGATATTATTTCTGAAAGAGTAAACTAAAAATAGCGCTTAAAAGTCGCTAGAGATCAAAAGGTTACTTAAGGTTGCGGGAGACTGGTGCAAATCCAAAGTTCAGGCCGACCACAATGGAGGAGGAGCTGGCTATAGAATACATGTAGGGTCCGCTGAAAAGTGCCTTAGATGGAGCAAAGCATTTACGGTGAGTCACAATGTGTTGGTTCTAATCTGCAGAGTCCGTAGATGTGTTGATGTTGAGCCTCGGAATCGGGTCCCAAGCCAGCATCGAACTCCGTTGGAGGCGCGTAATGCATCATCATCAGGCCATGCATGCTGTGAATCTGCTGTTGTTGAACAGCTCCTGCTTTGGTATTGAAGGGGCGATAAGTCGGTTCCGACCTGCGCAGTGGTGACAAAGCCCCATTTTTTGAAGAAAACAGCTGCAGAACCCACTTCTGAGGCCTGGGACTGGATGGGCCACCTCAGGAAACCATAGGACTCACAGATGGCAGAGTCCAGCAGCACCAGGAGAGTTGCAGGTAGTCTTTGATGTCCGAACTGCTGGAGAACAGTGGGCAAGCAAACAAACCCTTGGAATCACTCTGGGGTCAAGTGAGATGGGTCCAGTACTTGTCCTCAACAGGGCAGAGATCAGCATGCATCATGGTAACTCAGCAAAGCAGAAAATCAGTTCCTCAGAACAGTCAGTCCAGCAGCACAGCCGTTCTTACTCCTCCAGCAGAGTCTTCCCAGGTCCATTAGTGTCCTGATTTGGTAGGGTCAGAGACCAGTACCTATACCCAAATGTGCCTTTGATGTGGGGGTGACTTCCAGGAATCCTTTAGTTCCTAGCCCTGGCTCCAGACTACCAGTAGAGGGTAATCAGCCCTTTGTGTGGGGAAGGCACTTGCCTGTTCAAGTAAAATTGTCATCTCCCCTCCGCCCTTCCTGCCCAGGAAGGCCCTGTGTTTGTGGCTGTCTAGAGGGAATGCACAAAGTGTAGGTGTCAACTAGCCCAGATGTTTATTGAAGCACACAGGCAAACAGAGCAGGAAGAGCAGAGAAATGTCCACTTTCTAAAAGGGGTATTTCTAAAATAGCAATATTAAACCCAACTTCACCAGTAAAGAGGATTTATTATTACCATTCCAATGATATGAAATATGATGTAGCTACTTCTTTCTGTTCAGGAATTACAGGGTAAAAATTAGTTTTGACTACCAGGACATGTAAAACTTCAAAGTACATGTCCTGCTTTTTTTTTTTACATAACACCCTGTACTATGGGCTACCTATTGCCTACCGTAGGGGGGAAATATGTAATAAAAAGGGGAGCTTAAGGCTTGGCAATATGTTTTAAATGCCAAGTCGAAGCAGCAGTAGAACTGCACACAAAGGCTCTGCTATGGCAGGTCTGAGACATGTTTAAGGGCTAGTGAAGTGAATTTCACAATTGGTGCTGCAGGTCTGCTAATAGCATTCAGTTGACAGGCCCTGGGTATATGGTATACCATTTTATAGGGGACTTACAGTAAATGAAATATGCCAAACTGGTGTATACCAATGTTACCATATTTAGAGCAGGGAGCACATGCACTTTAGCACTGATTAGCAGTGGTAAAGTGCCCAGAGTCCTAAAGAAAGGCAAAATGTTTGGGGTAACCCTACCCAAATGGACTGATTAATATAAACTGTAAACAATAATGAAGTGCCTAATATGATAGACGTTAAACCTCAATCCTCAGACAGTCAATCAGTTGATACGCCCCTTGATATAGAGAAATAACAGTTATAAGGAGTCTCTGACAATTGAATTCAGACTAGGTTGTGAATACTGTTCATGCACCAGCAAGGTAAAGAATAGTTATACAAAGTCATGCATTTAGCTTGTTTTACCACAGTTACGTTGTTTTTGTTGGCAAAAAACTGATGCTTGCAATTCCTAGCAGTGTTCCCTCCATGTACACCCTTGTATTACTCCCTTTTCAATTGAGATTGGAGGAGCACACTAACCCATTTTCCCATAACAAACAAAAGCAGTATTTTCCTGATGCAAGCCTTTTATAGTTTGTATCAATGGACTTGAAACTCCTAGTTGCTCCAGGGCTTTCCGCAGTTTAGAACGACTGACCAAATTGAAAGCTGACATCGGGTCGATAAAGGTTAGGCATAGCAAGGTTTTATGAATAATGGTATATAAGCAACATATCTGATCAACTGTCCTAACTTTTGATCCAAC
This sequence comes from Pleurodeles waltl, assembly GCF_031143425.1. NCBI lineage: Eukaryota > Metazoa > Chordata > Amphibia > Caudata > Salamandridae > Pleurodeles > Pleurodeles waltl. The sequence continues at coordinate 922,472,317 of NC_090439.1, read as the reverse complement.
ATAAGTCTACAGCTCTGTAAATAGGTTCCCCGAATTCACCATATGTTGTAGTCTATGGAGCAATGCTTTCCCCAGTACTTTCCCCACACCATTCAGGAGGGAGATTGGGCAATAGTTTGAGGATTCCGTAGGCTGCCTTTTTTATGTACTGGTATTTGATAACTGAACATAAGGAAGTGGGTATACTGGGACTATCTATGGCAGTGTTAAGGATCTCTGGCCCTGATTATGAGTTCGGCGGAGGGGAAAACCTGTCTGCCAAACTCCCGACAGGGTGGCCACTACAGTAGTGGCAACCTCCCTGCTGGCCCCATTATGACTTTCCCCCCGGGATGACCAGTGCAAACCAAGGTTTCAGTCGGTTAGCTCAGCAGGAAAGTGGCAGCAGCAGTGTCACCGGTTCATAATAGAGCAGGCGACAATGCTGCAGCTTATGGTGGGCATTAGCACCCTCGCAATACACACTAGCCCTCCTTATGACATTTGCAGTAAGTCCCGCTTACCGCCATGCTGACTGCTGCCAACATACCGTGACCGCAGCGGTATACCACTATCTATATTATGACATACTAATAGCAATCCGTCAATATACAGACACACACACAAGTCTGCAAGCCCAAAGGTCAGTGATAAACTGGCAGTAGCAAAACCCACACCGTTACGCCAACAGAATCACGGCCACAGCATTATGACCCACGCATGCCTGCGGCGGACATTCAACTGCAGTAAATCATTGGCGGTACATACCGCCACGCTCAAAATACACACAACCTAGCAAAACAACATTACATTGGTCAATTCAAACTACACACACCTGACACCCATACACACCACACCCACACCACTATAAAACACACACACACATTACCCACATCCCTTCACAACTAACAAAAGTTCCCACTAGAGAGAGATACAGCAAGAGCACCCACACAACCAGAGCCACAGAACACCATCACCCATACACCATCCACGCACCTCACAGCACACACCTCAACACATCACCCCACACACCCTCACACACATCACACACACTACACCCATGGTACCACAAAGACACCCCAGGTTCTCAGAGGAGGAGCTAAGAGTCATGGTGGAGGAAATCATCCGGGTAGAGCCATAGCTATTCAGATCACAGGTGCAGCAGACATCCACTGCTAGGAAGATGGAGCTATGGTAGAGAATCGTGGACAGGGTCAACACCGTGGGACAGCACCCAAGAACAAGGGATGAAATCAGGAAGAGGAGGAATGACCTACAGGGGAAGGTGCGTTCTGTGGTAGCAAGACACCAGATAGCAATACAGATGACTAGCGGTGGACCCCCACAACTAACAACATGGGAGGAGCAAACCTTGGCAATACTGCATCCTGACGGGCTGGCAGGATTTGCAGGAACCCTGGACTCTGGTAAGTCAAATCTTTACTACTTTCACCCCCCTACCTGCATGCCATCACAAACCCCCACCCCTACCCTCACCCCCATCACCCCACTACCTCATATACACCCCACCATCACAATCCACCCATCCCAGTACCCAGCACTGCATGCACCACCAATGCATGGACACCACTCACAGCCCTGCATGGACACCCGTCACCACAGCATGCACACCAGAGAGAATCACCTAGCCCACAGAATAACTACTCACACAAGGCAAAGCTGACAGGGCACTCCATGGAGGCCAACACACCCATGCACAAGATGTCACACGCAGAAACAATAGCACTGCATTTACATCCCCACAGGTCCCCCACCCAACGTCACCAGAGAGGAGGTGCCAGCAACATCCAGTCCCCCCCAGAAGAGGCCCACAATGATGACAGCAGCTCTGCTCTCGCCTGGATCAGGATGACCAACGTGGCCCATCAGGGACCTCCGGACCGTCGGTTACCCAGGCACAGTCCCATACCCCCACAAAGACTCCTCCCTCGGGAAACACCAGCACAGCATCCACCCAGCAAGCCCATACCTCTGTCCCCAGAACACGTCAATCAGCAGTGTGTCCACCACTACAGGGACCCCAGACCACCCCACAAACACAGGACAATCAGGGACCTGGTTCAGTGGACAGAGGCATAGGACAAAAGGGAAACTGGGAGGACTGCTCTGCGACAGGGGGAGGACAGGCCCAGGGATCCGACTCTCGACGAGGCACTTAGCAACATCCTGGGAGCATACCACCATCCCAGGAGACGATGGGCCATATACTGGCCAAGTTGCAGGAGATCCAGCGGCTGTAGGAGGGACAATACCTGGGGATTAGGGAGGACCTAAGGAACATCCACACCACCCTGGTCACCATTACAGGGGTGTTGGCAGACATTCCCAACACCATGAGGGAGGCAGTAGCACATCAACGGGCCCCTGACACTAGCCAAACTGATGAACAGCCCTCCACCTCCACTGACACTAGTGGACAGGAGGCCCCACCACAGGAACAACAGGCCACCAGAACCCCACACTCTGCACAAGGAGAACCACCCCGCAAATGGTCCCTGCAATCCAGGCAGAAGGCAGAGAACATTGCCAAGACCCCCACCAGGAAATAAGACTCTCCTGATTGTCACCCGTGTGTCCCACTCTGTCACCCGGTCCTCCTTGAACTGCCATTGCTCCACTTCCTATGCCCTCTTGGACAATGCACCTGTGATACAAATAGACTGGACTCTATCCTGGACTCTCCCCCCCCAGCCTATAGCAATACCCCATACACTTATTAGCACATGAATAAACATAATTGTAAAAAATACAAGTATTGAGTCTGTCAAGTGATTGAACTATGTATTTATTTCACAATCTGTAGACACTGCAATTCAAGTGTACGGTAATGTATACTTAGGTATGCACTGTAGTTTGCTGCAGCCAATACACCAGGAGCCAGTGTGGGGCATATATATCTGTAAATAGACATGTCAAAGGGTACAGTAAGTGGCAATAGTAGTGGGAATATCAGCCTGCCAGTTAAAATTTACAACACAAAACTGCAATGGTAGGTGAAGTTACAGTGGTGGTCATTCTGACCTCGGCGGTAAAAGGCGCCTACCGCCGGTCAGAAATCCTCCATAATCCCGCCGCGGTCGCGGAAACCCGCCACGGTCATTCTGACCCGCAGAAGGCAAACCTCCGAAAATCCGACCGCCACAACAGACCGCCAGACCAGCGGTCGGCGGAAAGGTGGAGGTGACCAAACCTCCACCGCCACGCCAACAGAAATACGCCCATGCCATTACGACCCACGAATCCACGCGGCGGTCATTCAAACGCGGTATTCCATTGGCGGGACACACCGGCGCGGTCAGAATACACACAAACGAACAAAACTCAGCCACATTGGACGATTTGAATCCCACACACCTGATACACATACACACACCACTCCCACACACACAATACAATATAAAACACCCACCCACATCACCCACAAACCCCTACGCTTAAAAATTCGTAAAGAAGACAAGAGCGAGACACCAGCATCCAAAACATAACAGCCACAGCCACTCAACACCATCACCCACACACTATCCACACACAAAACAACACACACCACCACACTCAACTCACTTAAATACACATACTCCACCCCACACATCATACACACCACCCCATGGCACCCCAAAGACAACCCCGCTTCACAGACGAAGAACTCAGGGTCATGGTGGAGGAAATCGTTCGGGTAGAGCCCCAGCTGTTCGGCACACAGATACAATACACCAGCATTGCCCGGAGGACGGAGCTATGGCAGAGGATTGTCGACAGGGTGAACGCAGTGGGACAGCACCCCAGAAATCGGGAAGACATCAGGAAGCGATGGAACGACCTACGGGGGAAGGTGCGTTCCATGGTATCCAGGCACAACATCGCCGTGCAGAAGACTGGCGGAGGACCCCCACCTCAACCCCCACAATTCACATCATGGGAGGAGGAAGTCTTGAACATCCTGCATCCTGACGGCCTCGCAGGAGTCGGCGGAGGAATGGATACTGGTAAGTTGAAGCTTCAATACTGCTTCCCCCCCACCTGCATGCCAAATCAGACCCCAACCCTCACCCCCATCCTCGAACCCCACCCTCACCCCCACCCCCATCCTCACCCCCACCCTCACCCCCACCACCATCCTCACCCCCACCACCATCCTCACCCCCACCACCATCCTCACCCCCACCCCCAGCACACCTATTCCCCGCCAATGTCTCACCATCACAACCCACACATCCCAAAACCTAGGCCTGCATGCGTCCACTAAGCATGGACACTCATCACCAAAGCATGCCCAATGCATATACACATCCCCCCCACAAGCCACCCTCACCAAAGCCCCCACACACGAATGCCAGCACTTGGGGACACGAGAACCCACAGATACACCCATATGCCACACATTTAAACTATAACCATACCTCTATACCCCTGCAGGACCCGACCGTCAACACACCGCGGCGGAGGGGCCAGAATTATCCACACCCCCCACCCAAGAGGCCGTCAGCGATGACAGCAGCTCTGTCGACCTGGACACCGATGACCAGCCCGGACCATCGGGGACCTCTGGACAGTCGGTTCCCCTCACACAGGCCCAGGCCACTACAGACCCAAACCCCTCTGGGAACACCAGCACAGCTCCCACCCAGCGGGCCCATGCCTCTGTCTCCAGGGCGCGTCAATCTGCGGTGTGTCTACCACTACAGGGCACCCAGGATAACCCACCACCCCAACAACAACAGGGACCTGGGGGCAGTGGTAGTGGGCACACCGGCCAGGGGGCAGAGGCCCAGGGAAACAGGGCAACTCGGCGGGCAGCTGTGCGACAGGGGGGGGAGGAGAGGCCCAGGGAACCCACTCTCCACGAGGTCCTCACCACCATCATGGGAGCATACAACCGCTCCCAGGAGACGATGGCGACGGTACTGGCCCGGTTCCAGGAGATCCAGGTGCTGCAGGAGGAACACTATCGGGGGTACAGGGAGGACATCAGAGCCATCAACACCACCCTGGTTACCATGGTAGGGCTGCTGCAGGACCTCGTAAACAGCAGGGCGGACACTGAACAACACCCAAGGGCCCCTGCCACTAGCCTGGACCAAGAACAGCCATCCACCTCCGCCGGCGCTAGTGGACAGGAGGCCCCCGCACAGCAGCAGCCCACCAGACCCCCACCTCCTGCAGGAGAAGAACCACCCCGCAAGAGGGCCCTGAGATCTCGCAAGAAGACAGAGTAGGATGTCAAGACCCCCGCCAGCAAAGGATACCACCTGATGTCATCCCACTGTCCCACATTGTCACCCTGTCCATCCTTGAACTGCCCATGCTCCATCTCTCCACAGGCCTCTGGACAATGCACCTGTGTGACTGTTACTCTGGACTCTGCCATGGACATTCCTTCACCATAGCCCCCACCCACTTGAAACCACCCATCCCATTTTGAGCACTTCAATAAACACCTATTTTGCACCAAAATATCAGGAGTCTGGCTGTGATTTCAATAGATTGTAATTGACATGACAGTGCAAATATGTCCTTGTACATGGTGAAGTCAACAAACAGCTGCCACAAAGCTGTAGTCCATGGGGAAACGAAGCACAGGACTCGTAGTGGGGACCCCAGATCTGAAATAGGGAGGGAAAAGCCAAAACTCAGTCATCATACACTGGGGCAAATAGACAGGCAGCAGAGATGCTGCAGAGTAGTTAACATTTACTAAATTATCTTTGAAATGTTACCTGTGTCCTATTGGAAGTACTGTTCAATGATTCTGTCCCTGTTGTCTGTTTCAGCCCCGTCGTCTTCCTCCTCGTCACTTTCCTCAGGTTCCACCGCTGCCACAACACCACCGTCTCGACCATCCTCCTGCAGGAAAGGCACCTGGCGGCGCAAAGCCAGGTTGTGAAGCATGCAGCAGGCCACGATGATGTGACACACCTTCTTAGGTGAGTACATTAGGGATCCACCGGTCATATGCAGGCACCTAAACCTGGCCTTTAGGAGGCCAAAGGTGCGTTCGATCACCCTCCTAGTACGCCCATGGGCCTCATTGTACCGTTCCTCTGCCCTGGTCCGGGGATTCCTTACTGGGGTCAGTAGCCACGACAGGTTGGGGTACCCAGAGTCCCCCACTAGCCATACACGGTGTCTCTGTAGCTGTTCCATCACGTAAGGGATGCTGCTATTCCTGAGGATGTAGGCGTCATGCACTGACCCTGGGAATTTGGCATTTACATGCGAGATGTACTGGTCAGCCAAACACACCACCTGGATGTTCATTGAATGGTAATTTTTTCTGTTCCTGTACACCTGCTCCCTGTCTCTTGGGGGAACCAAAGCAACATGGGTCCCATCAATGGCACCAATTACGTTGGGAATATGTCCAAGGGCGTAGAAATCACCCTTCACTGTAGCCAATTCGCCCACCTCAGGGAAAATGATGTAGTTCCTCACGGATTTCATCAGGGCAGACAACACTCTGGATAACACCTTCGAAAACATGGGCTGAGACATTCCGGAAGCAATTCCCACGGTTGTCTGAAATGACCCACTTGCCAAGAAATGTAGTACTGACATGACCTGCACCAGAGGGGGAATCCCTGTGGGTTGGCGGATGGGGGACATCAGGTCGGGCTCCAGCTGGGCACACAGTTCATGGATAGTGGCACGGTTAAGACGGTAGGTCAGGATAATGTGGCGTTCTTCCATTGTCGACAGGTCCACCAGCGGTCGGTACACGGGAGGATTCATCCGTCTCCTCGCCCAACCCAGCGGACGGTGCCTAGGAAGGACAACATGGAGCACACAGTCAAGCAACCCACAGGTACGTACTCACAGCTAGCACAGTATACGATTCTCTATGCAGTGAATGGCGTGTCTGAGTGGCTATGCAAGGCCTAGGCCTGTGTGACGCAGTTGAAATTGAGCCATGTGGGCCCTGGAAATGGCGGCTGCCTGACCTGTGAAGTGTGACAATGGGATGTGAGGTCAATGCGCTGGCGTGGCACACCGCGGCGGGCGGCGGGCGAAGACCGCGGCGCGAAGCCGCATTGGTTAACATTGAAGCCTATGGGTTTCAGGAGCCAATGGCGAAGGGCGCCAGCTGTGGCGGGACGCACCGCCGCGGTACGCACCGCCGCGGACGTGACCGCCATTTTATATCTACTTATCCACTTGCGACTTGAACTTTCACAGGAGAGGACCTATACTGCAAGTGTTGCTGTGACCTCGGTCTGGAAGGGACAATGGCTGCTGCGACTGGGGAAAGGGCCCCTGCCTTCACTGGAGAGGAGTTGGAGAAACTTGTGGATGGGGTCCTCCCCCAGTATGCGCTACTCTACGGTCCTCCAGACCAACAAGTGAGTTTAATTCAATATGGATTTGGGGCCACTGGCTGGCTTGGGGGCCTGGCGGGGATGGGGGGCATGTTGGGGCTGGCGGGGGGCCTGGCGGGGGGCCTGGCGGGGATGGGGGGCATGTTGGGGCTGGCGGGGGGCCTGGCGGGGGGCCTGGCGGGGATGGGGGGCATGTTGGGCATGGCGGGGGGCATGGCGGGGGGCCTGGCGGGGATGGGGGGCATGTTGGGCATGGCGGGTGGCCTGGCGGGGATGGGGGGCATGTTGGGCATGGCGGGGGGCATGGCGGGGGGCCTGGCGGGGATGGGGGGCATGTTGGGCATGGCGGGGGCATGGCGGGGATGGGGGGCATGTTGGGCATGGCGGGGGGCCTGGCGGGGATGGGGGGCGTTGGGCCACTGGAAAGGAAAATGCTGAGAAACTTGAACGTGGTATTTCTCCCTCCCTTTACGTGTCACATAGGTCCGCGCCCATGAGAAGATCGGGATTTGGCGTGCCATCGCCAAGGAAGTCCGGGCCCTGGGGGTCCACCATCGACGGGGCACCCACTGCCGCAAGAGGTGGGAGGACATCCGCCGCGGGACCAAGAAGACCGCCGAGTCTCTGCTGGGGATGGCCTCCCAACGTAGGCGGGGTGCCTGCCGTCAACTGAGCCCCCTGATGTTCCGGATCCTGGCGGTGGCCTACCCTGAATTGGATGGGCGCGTGAGGGCAGCACAGCAGACACAAGGGGGTGAGTACAAGCATTATCTACTCTGTTGTCGCGCAGTGGAGGTGTCTGGGTGGGGGAGGAGGGCTGGGGGTCCCCCTAGGCCAGGGCGATATCTGTAGGCTGGGCACCCCCGTAAGCCCCTGTGTCCCCAGCCACCACCCTCAGTAGTTTGTCAGTACAGCCATCCCTGGGCCGTGTCATCCATGGGTGCAGTTGTCAACTCTAGGCGTGTAGGCCATGTTCCACGGAATGCGTAGCGTACCCCAAGTGCGCAACTTAGTGCAGGGGGCATCTGTGTCTGTCATGTCCGCTAACTGTACCGGAGATCCATGTACTCAATATGCCTTTATTTCTCTCTCCCCCCCCCTTTTTGTTTGTCTTTCTGTGCTTGTGTGCATCAGCATCATCAGGCGGAGGAGAAGTGGCATCGGGGCAGGAGGGAGCTGCATCTCACATGGCCCAGGAGGGCCATGCCACAGAGTCAGACTGGACCAGTGAGACGGAGGGCGAGGGGAGCTCCACGACGGGGACGACTGGACCCTGCAGCGACACGGACACGTCCTCGGAAGGGGGCTCCCTTGCGGGGGTGGCACCATCCGTGCCCCCCGCCATTACAGGTACAGCCGCCACCCAGCGCACCATCTCCGCCCTCCCAGCAGCCCCTCCGCGTTCGCCCCGTGCCCGCTCTGCCAGGAAGCCGGGCATCTCCTTCGCCCCAGGCACCTCAGGCCCTGCCCCTGTTACCCCCGCTGCCCTCAGTGAGGAGGTCATTGACCTCCTCCGAACGCTCATTGTTGGGCAGACTACCCTTTTGAATGCCATCCAGGGGGTGGAGAGGGAGGTTCATCGCAGCAATGCGTACCTGGAGGGCATTCATTCGGGTCAGGCTGCCCATCAGCGATCGTTCCAGGCTCTGGCCTCAGCACTGAAGGCAGCCATTGTCCCTGTCTCCTGCCTGCCTCTACTAACTCCCTCCTCCCAGTCTCCTGTTCCTCTGCCTGTCCCACCCACACCATCAGACCAGCCTGCACACACCTCAACACCCAAGAGAAGCTCATCCAAACATAAGCACCACAGATCACGCAGACATTCACACACGCAACATTCCGATGCAGACATGCCAACAGTCACTACCACCTCTGTGACCCCCACCTCCTCGTCTCCCTCCTCCCTCCCTGTGACGTCTACACTCACACCTCCATTCACCTCACCATCAGCCAGTGTTTCCATCACCAGCACACCCTCCACTCCAGTCCGCACACGTGCAGTCACCACCCCCACTGCCATTTACACGTCCCCTGTGTCCTCTCCCACTGTGTCTGTCACCCCCTCTTCCACACCACACAAACGCAGCCACCCACCCACCCAACAGCCATCCACCTCACGACAGCCTATCCCTCCTGCACCTGCACCCAAAGACAGCAAACGTGACTCACCTACAACCACATCCTCTCCCTCCACTCCCATTCCCACTGTACCTACCACTCTCCATTGTCCCAAGAAGCTCTTCCTCGCCACTACTAACTTCTTTCCTGACCCTGAGCCCCCCCCTCCTTCTCGTCGGGGTAAGAAGAGCACCTCAGCCACCACCAGCCCTGCAGCCCCCTTGACAAGGGTGCAGGGGTATTGGAGCCCGCCAGCCCGCATGTCTGGATCTTCTCCCAGCAGCAAGGGGACAGCCAGCCCACCCCCTGGGAAGAGAAGCAGAAGGCGGAAGGGGCGCCGCAGGAGCCCGCCTTCTACATCTCCCCCGGACACCACCCAGAGACAGTCACCAGCCACAGCTCCAAAGGGAGGAAAGGGCCACAGGCCGACGACTAAGGAGGGCAAGGGCAGCAAGTTGGAGAGGTCAGGCAGCAGGCCTGCTGCCCAGGAGGAGCCCACAACCCCCATAGCCGCTGCCCCGGGAGGAACCGGCACAGCTGCCCCGGGAGAGCCCACCACCCCCATAGCCGCTGCCCAGGGAGGACCCAGCCCAGCTGGCCAGGAGGGCCCCACCACCCACAGCCCAGGTGGGCAGTGAAGGAGCACCATCCCCGCTGCCCAGGAGGGCACCACCAGGCAATTAGCAGTTGGCCATAGACCGTCCGCCGTCTCAAGAACCGCTGAACTGGGCCCTTCAAGGCAAGGACCGCTGAACTGGGCCCCGCCGTCTCAAGAACCGCTGAACTGGGCCCCGCCGTCTCAAGAACCGCTGAACTGGGCCCTTCAAGGCAAGGACCGCTGAACTGGGCCCCGCCGTCTCAAGAACCGCTGAACTGGGCCCCGCCGTCTCAAGAACCGCTGAACTGGGCCCCGCCGTCTCAAGAACCGCTGAACTGGGCCCTTCAAGGCAAGAAGCGCTGAACTGGGCCCCGCCGTCTCAAGAACCGCTGAACTGGGCCCCGCCGTCTCAAGAACCGCTGAACTGGGCCCTTCAAGGCAAGAAGCGCTGAACTGGGCCCCGCCGTCTCAAGAACCGCTGAACTGGGCCCCGCCGTCTCAAGAACCGCTGAACTGGGCCCCGCCGTCTCAAGAACCGCTGAACTGGGCCCCGCCGTCTCAAGAACCGCTGAACTGGGCCCTTCAAGGCAAGAAGCGCTGAACTGGGCCCCGCCGTCTCAAGAACCGCTGAACTGGGCCCTTCAAGGCAAGAAGCGCTGAACTGGGCCCCGCCGTCTCAAGAACCGCTGAACTGGGCCCCGCCGTCTCAAGAACCGCTGAACTGGGCCCTTCAAGGCAAGAAGCGCTGAACTGGGCCCCACCGTCTCAAGAACCGCTGAACTGGGCCCCGCCGTCTCAAGAACCGCTGAACTGGGCCCTTCAGGGCAAGAACCGCTGGCCCTTTGGCAGACGTGGCAGGGCAGGATCTATCTCGGGCAGGGCTGCAGGATGTCCTCTGGCCAACTTGCCTCCTCCAGTGGCAGTGGGGTCTGTTATGGACTGTATGGACTATGGCTTTGCTCTCCCCAGGATGGCCCAGTGGGCAGGCCACCCACTGTATGGACTGTATGGACTGTGGCTTTGCTCTCCCCAGGATGGCCCAGTGGGCAGGCCACCCACTGTATGGACTGTATGGACTGTGGCTTTGCTCTCCCCAGGATGGCCCAGTGGGCAGGCCACCCACTGTATGGACTGTATGGACTGTGGCTTTGCTCTCCCCAGGATGGCCCAGTGGGCAGGCCACCCACTGTATGGACTGTATGGACTGTGGCTTTGCTCTCCCCAGGATGGCCCAGTGGGCAGGCCACCCACTGTATGGACTGTATGGACTGTGGCTTTGCTCTCCCCAGGATGGCCCAGTGGGCAGGCCACCCACTGTATGGACTGTATGGACTGTGGCTTTGCTCTCCCCAGGATGGCCCAGTGGGCAGGCCACCCACTGTATGGACTGTATGGACTGTGGCTTTGCTCTCCCCAGGATGGCCCAGTGGGCAGGCCACCCACTGTATGGACTGTATGGACTGTGGCTTTGCTCTCCCCAGGATGGCCCAGTGGGCAGGCCACCCACTGTATGGACTGTTTGGACTGTGGCTTTGCTATCCCCAGGATGGGCCAGTGGTCATGGAGTCCCCTCGTGGATCTGGCGTCGTGTACTCAAGTGGCTGAGGTGCCCCCCCTTCCCTTCCCCCTGAGGTGCCTGTCCTATTTTCTTTCTGATGCCCCTGCAGTGTTCTCTCCGTGGAGTTCTTGTCGTGGGACTGGGCCTTGCCCCTTTGCACAGGACCCCTGTGATCCACGGACAGTGGTTGGACTACATTTAGTAGCTGTATATATTTTGTACATAGTTTATTTATTAATTGGGATTACTGGTGTACATATTTCAATATATCTGCCCGTTTATGATCTCTTCTTTTGGTCTTTGCATTATTTCGGAGGGGGGTGGTTTGTGGGTTGTGACAGTGATCTGTGGGAATGCATTGATGTGTGTGTTGTAGTGGGTGTGGGTGGGTGGGTGTGTGCCGGTAATCTTTTCCCTCCCCTGTGTCGTAGGTGCCGTACTCACCAATGTCTTCCGCGCCGCCGGGCGTGCTCCTGGTATATGAGCAGGAATAGGAGTGCGGGGATGACCTGCAACTCTGGCTCCATACTGCCGGAATCTCGCGTGGAGTGCGTAGAGGTGAGCGTTTTCCCGTTCGTAGTCTGTTTCCGCCGTGTTCTTATCGGCGGTGCTCCCGCCCCGGAAAAGGTGGCAGATTGGTGGGTCGTAATAGGGTGGGCGGTACTTTGTCTGCCGCCGGGCTGTTGGCGGGAACCGCCGCGCTGTTTGTTTGTACCGCTGTGGCGGTCGGAGTGTTAAGTTGGCGGGCTGTGTTGGCGGTTCCCGCCAGGGTCAGAATTGCATATTTTAGACCGCCGGCCTGTTGGCGGCTTGGCCGCCGCTTTATCACCGACCGCCAGGGTCAGAATGAGGGCCAGTGTCTTACCTGTGTGTCACTGGAAGTATTGTTGAGTGATTGCTGTTCTGTTGTCTACATCCTCATCCTCTGTCTCATCTTTGTCACTGTCCACAGGGTCCACCACTGCCACATGCCCATCTCCAGCCTCATCCTCCTACAGAAAAGGTTCCTGGTGACGTAAGTCAAGGTTGTGCAACATGCAATATGCCACGATGATCTGGTACAACTTCTTGGGTGAGTAGCACAGGGAAACACCTGTTAGATGGAGGCACCGAAACCTGGCCTTCAGGAGGCCAAAGGTTCGCTCTATAATTCTCCTTATTCGACCAGGTGCCTCATTGTAACATTGCCCTTGTCCTGGCATTCCTCCCTGGGGTCAGTAGTCATGAGAAGTTGGAGTAACCAGAGTCACCTGCAAATACCGAGGGATACCTGTTAACCAGACACTAATCCTTAGGGCCAACCACATACCCATGCACCAATATCCACTGGGTGGGGTCCATGGGCTACCCTATTAGCCACACCCGGTGTCTCTGGAGTTGATCCATCACATATGGTATGCTACTATTCCTCAGGATAAAGGCATCATGCACAGATGCAGGATACTTTGCATTCACATGGGAGATGTACTGGTCCACCAGGCACACTATCTGCACATTCATAGAGTGAAAGCTCTTTCGATTTCTGAACACCTGTTCATTTCTCCGGGGGTGGGGGGAACAAAGGCAACATATGTACCATATATTGCCCCAATAATGTTGGGGATATGTCCCATTGCATAGAAGTCAGCTTTCACCGTGGCCAAATCCTCCACCTGGGGGAAAACGATGTAGCTGCACATGTGTTTCAACACTCTGGTCAGCACGTCTGAGAACATTGGCTGTGACATTCCTGCTGCCAAGCCCACTGTCACTTGGAAGGAGCCAGTTACCAAGAAATGAAGCACAGATAGGACTTGCACAAGAGGGGGGATCCCAGTGGGGTGACGGATAGCTGAGATCATGTCTGGCTCCAATTGGGCACACAGCTCTTGGATTTTGGCACTGTCAAGTCTGTAGGTGATGATAATGTTCCTGTCCTCCATTGTTGCCAAGTCCACCAGGGGCCTGTACACGGGGGGATGTCTCCATCTCCTATTTATCCTCAGCGGTTGAAATCTAGGGGGCAAAACGATGAGCATCTGGTCAGTTTTTTAAATGTACAGTGCATTGCATGTTGTGACAGAAACAGTATGTTGATGTTTAGTCCCAAATGGTGCCTAAGTGTTCTGTGACGCAGTTAGGGGCCATGGCCTGCCTCCCCTTGAAATGGCGGCTGCCTGTCCTGTGTGGCTGGTCAGGTGGAAATGAGGTAATGCCCCTGACGTTGTGCACCGTTGCGGGAGGCTGTAGAGTACTGCCGTGCAACTCCTCATTGGTAAACATTGGGCCCAATGGGTTACAGCAGCCAATGGCGATGTACGCCGGTGGTGACTGTACGCACCGCCATGGACATGACCACCATTTTCTATCTGTTCACTCACTTCCTACCTGACCTTAAACAGGGGAGGACCTACACTGCAAGTGCTGCTGTGACCTGTGTCTTGAACCAACCATGGCTCGAGTCACTGGGGAAAGGGCCTCTGCCTCCACCATTGCGGAGTTGGAGAGACAGGTGGATGGGGTCCTACCCCCAGTACCAAATGCTGTATAGGCCTCCAGACCAAAAGGTGAGTACACTGTGAGCACAATGCATGGGGCATGAATGCATGGAGTGCTGTATGTGAGGGCCTTGTGTACAGGGGTGGTTGAGGGGTGCTGGGCTATGTGCTGCATGTATGGTGGGCAATGTATGTGCGTAAGGGGATGGGAGGGCTATGGTGGACCATAAGTGTAACATGCCAGACGGTATGACTGATAGCCTTTTTCTATGTGTATTTCCCCTGCAGGTCAGCGCCCATCCAAAAAAGGGTATATGGCGTGCTATCGCCAAGGACGTGCGGACCATTGGGGTCTACGGCAGTCGGAGCACCCACTGTCGCAAATGGTGGGAGGTCCTGAGACGCTGGGCACAGAAGATGGCAGAAGACCAGCTGGGGATTGCCTCCCAACGAGGAAGATGTGCCCGTCAAACCCTGAACCTCCTGATGTTCTGCATACTGGTGGTGGCCTACCTGGAGCTGGATGGGCGCTTGAGGGCATCACAGCAGCCACAAGGGTGTGAGTACAGTTCCCAACATACTACTTGCGCATGGTGGGATGGTCTCTGGGTGGGGGATGTGCGCCTGTTGGTGCCCCTAGGCCAGGCCGGACATTGCAGGGTAGGTTACATGTTGGGCAGGGGCTGATGAACTCCACCTCCAACCAAGCTAGTGGGCATCCACTCCTGGGCAGGGCTCTGTTGGTATCAGGCATGCTGCAACTGGTGTTAGGTATTCCTGTCCATAGCCTGGTGACTAGCATTGTGACTGGTAGTGCACTGCCTAGTACATAGGGCTGTTCCCTGTGTATTGTGTATGCCAACGGTGGTGTTGTTGCCTCCATTGACCAAGTGCATCCTCTGTCTCTTAACCCCCTTTTTGTTTTGTCATCCGGTCCTTCTGTGCATTAGCATCATCTGGCAGAGGAGCAGAGGCACCGGAGACAGAAGAAGCTGCATCCCACAGGGCCCATGAGGCCGAATCCACTAACGGAGAGGGCACCAGTGGGACAGAGGGCGAGTGGAGCACCACTGCGTAGACAGGAGTGGACAGTTCTGAAAGTTATACCTCCTCCGATGGAAGCTCCTCAGTGGTGGCGGACACCTCTGTGGCCACCCCAACTACAGGTACATCTGCCACCCCGTACCAGCACAGCCCTCCCAGCAGCACCTCACCGAGTTTCCCATGCCCTGCCCCAGTTAGCCCTGCTGCCCTCAGTGAGGAGGCTATTGACCTCCTGTGATCCATCTCTGTTGGGCAGTCAACCATAGTGAATGCCATCCAAGGGCCTGGCAGGGCATTTGCAACATACAAATGCATTCCTGGAGGGTATTCACTCTGGCATGGCGGCCCAACAGAGATCATTCCAGGCCCAACAGAGATCATTCCAGGCCCTGGCCTCCTCCCTTATGGCAGCCACTGTTCCTATCTCTAGTCTCCCTCCTCCAACTCCTCTGCCCAGTTCCATGCCCCTGCTCCCCAACCCATCCCAAGCACACATTCAGACCAGCATGCACCCAAGACAACACACAGGAGTGGCTCAGGCAAACACAAGCACCACACATCATCCCACAGGCACTCACACAAACACCATCCACATGCTGGCATAACATCCACTGCCTCCACTGTGTCCCCCTCCTCCTCGTCATCCACCTCCCTCCCAGTAGCATCTCCACTCACACCTGCATGCACTATATCCACACCCCCTGCATCGAACCATCACGCCTGTCACTACACGCCCCTCACTGGCAGTCACCACCCCCACATCCATGCACATGTCCCCTGTGTCCTCTCCCACTGTGTCTGTGCCCCCTCCTCCCAAAGTACACAAACGCAAGCACTCAGACATCCAACAGCCATCCACCTCACAACAGCATCCAGCCCATGCACCTGCACCCAAACACAGCAGACAGACACCTCCACTCCCAAACCTTCACCCTCTTCCTGCCCCAGTGTCCCTAAGAAGGTTTTCTCTCTGCTGTTGACCTCTTCCCTACCCCACCCCCCGTCCTTCACGTCCAGCCAGGGTTGGCAGAAATCAGGCTAGCACCTCAGCCAACCAGTCCACGGTCACTGTAGTTTCAGCAGCTACTGCAGGTGTGAGAGGCTCCAAGGAGACACCCATCAGCACTAGCAGTGTGCTTGCACCAGCTGCCTAGGGGAAGGGCAAGGGTGTACTACCAGCTTCCAAGGACAAGGAGGCCCCACCAGCTTCCAAGGGGAAGGGCAAGGTGGCACCACCAGCTTCCAAGGGGAAGGGCAAGGAGGCACCACCAGACGGCAAGGGCAAGAAGGCACCACCAGACGGTAGGGAGGCACCACCAGACGGCAATGGCAAGGAGGCACCACCAGACGGCAAGGTCAAGGAGGCACCACCAGACAGCAAGGGCAAGGGCAAGGAGGCACCACCAGACAGCAAGGGCAAAAGGCCTGTCCTTGCAGGCAGGAGGGACAAGAGGCCTGGTGCTGTGACAGAATCTGAGCCCCCAACACCAACCATGGTGCTTCAGCCGTCCGAGGCTGCAGGGGAAGGGCTGGAGCCTCCCCCCACCACTAGCAGCACCGCCACCTGCACCGCCATCAGCACCGCCACCTGTACCGCCACCAGCACCACTGCCAGCAGCAGCAGCCCCAGGGGCAGCCATCCGAGGCTGCAGGGGAAGGGCTGGAGCCTCTCCCCACCACTGGCAGCACCGCCACCTGCACCGCGATCAGCACCGCCACCTGCCCCACCACCAGCACCACTGCCAGCAGCAGCCCAAGTGGGCAGCTGTCTGAGGCTGCAGGATAAGGTGCTGGAGCCTCCCCCCACCACTGGCAGCACCACCACCTGCACCGCCACCAGCACCACTGCCAGCAGCCCCAGTGGGCAGCCGTCTGAGGCTGCAGGGGAAGGGCTGGAGTCTCCCCCCACCACTGGCAGCACCAACACCGGCACTGCTACCACTGAGCAGCCGTCGCCACCGGCAGACGGTCTGTAGTCCTGCCTCCATGGAGTGTAATGCATCCTGCTCTCTGTAGATCCTGTGGGTATGACACCCAGGTGAGAGACTGTGACCTTGCACTCCCAAAGATCAGCATCACTGGGCACAAAGCCCCCTCCAGAACCAGTGGAAGAAGCCATCCGCTCACCCCCTCCTTGCCAGAATGAAGCACACTCGGCACAATGGGCACAAGGCCCCAGCCAGAAACAGTGGAAGAAGCCATCCACTGACCCCTTTTTACCAGGATGAAGCACACTGGGCACATGGCCCCCTCCGGAACCAGTGGAAGAAACCATCCACTCACCCCATCCTTGCCAGGATGAAGCACACTGGGCACAAGGCCCCCTCCAGAAACAGTCGAAGAAGCCATCCACTGACCCCTCCTTGCCAGGATGAAGCACACTGGGCACAAGGCCCCCTCCGGAACCAGTGGGAGAAGCCATCCACTCACCCCATCATTACCAGGATGAAGCACACTGGGCACAAGGCCCCCATCCAGAAGCAGTGGAGAAGCCATCCACTCACCCCATCGTTGCCAGGATGAAGCACACTGAGCACAAGGCCCCCTCCAGAACCAGTGGAGAAGCCATCCACTTGAGAGACTGTGGCTTTGCACTCCCCAGGAAACAAGCAGTGGGCAAACCACCCACTAGAGAGACTGTGGCTTTGCACTCCCCAGGACCAAGCATTGGGCAAACCGCCCACTTGAGACACTGTGGCTTTGCACTTCCCAGGACCAAGCAGTGGGCAAACCACCCACTAGAGAGACTGTGGCCTTGCACTCCCCAGGACCAATCAGTGGGCAAACCACCCACTAGAGGGACTGTGGCTTTGCACTCCTCAGGACATCGCACAGGACATGTTGCCCCCTCCAGGACAAGTGGTTTTGTACCATCTTCCGGCTGAGGTGCCCCCCCATTCCCTGTCCCCATGAGGTGCCTGTGTATTTTCGACCTGATGCCCCAGCAGTGTTCTCTCTGTGTTGATGCAGGAGTAAGATGGGGGCCTTGGCCTATGTGATGTGGCCCTGTGGCCCACGGACATTATGGACTGGGCAGTGTCCCTTCATTTTTATTTATGTAAATACTGTTTTTAATTTTTGGGACATATTTCTGGATTTTTATCTTATTACACTCACTTCAATCACTTCCTTTTGTCCTTGCATTATTCCTGAGGGGTACGGGGTGGATGTGTAATGTTGTTGCATCTGTTTGTGTGTATGTTTTTGGGGGTGGGGGTGTTGTGTGTGTGTGTCACTCTCTTTTTCCTCCCCCCTCCCCTTTGTGCTAGGCGGCAGTACTCACCGTGGTCGTCGTCGCCGGCGTTGGTATTCCTGGTGTAGGAGGAGGTAGACCAGCATGGGGAAAATCCACAGTTCGGGCTCCATGGCGGCATGGTTCTTCCCTGAGTGTCCAGAGGTGACTCCTTTGACTTCTGAGATCTGTTTCCGCCGTGCTTTTGTTGTCGTTGGTACCGCCCCAGAAAAGGTAGCAGATAAGCCTGTTGGAATACAGTGGGTGGAACATTGTCTTCCGCCTGGCTGTTGGCGGTTACCACTGCAGTGCTTCTTGCTACCGCCGTGGCGGTCGGTGTGTTAAAGTGGCTGTCTGTGTTGGTGGTTTCCGCTGTGGTCATAATTCCAATTTTTTTACATCCGGCTTGTTGGCGGTATTACCCCCGCTTTATCACTGACTGCCAGGGTTGTAATGAGGGCCACTGTCTGCACTGCAGACAGTGTGTATTACGATTATGATGGGCAGGGGGACCCCTACAGTGTCCCCCTGTGGCCCCCTGCACCTGTCCTCCACAAGGCTTCGAATGGCGCTGAAACTACCATGAAAAGGCTTGCTGAGAAACCAAGTTGTAATCAGCTGGGTGGTGCTAAGGTCAGTGCTGCCGTGGCTGATTGCAACCTGCACCCGCTAGCAGCCGTTGGGGACAGCGGTAGGTTGGTGGGGCTGCCTGCCAACCTCGTAATGTGGCAGAAGGACCGCCACGCCTGTAATCAGGCCCTTTATCAGGACCCATGACCAATAACTTCGGTCCGTCTGGTGTATGTCCATTGGTACAGCATCTGGGCCAGGCGTCTTGCTTTGTTTCAGATAGGAATGCTCGCTCACTTGGGGTCTTAAAATTTACAGACGTGCAATATCACCTCGATTGGCATTCTTGTCCGTGATCTAATTGTCACCCTGGCTCCCCCTCCTTGTCCAACCTATACAGGTTACTAAAATGATCTTTCCAGGCTTTTGGACAGATGTGATGGCTTAGGAGATTGGATTTTCTTCTTTCAACATTGTTAAGTATTCTCCAAAAATGCTTGGAGTTCTTCTCGCCTGCTCCCTGCTTAAATTCATCCAATAACGTGCTGTTGACCGAGTTTCTTGGCTTTTGACAGCAACTTGTTAGCCCGCCTGTGGGTCTGAAAACACATTTCGCTTTGCCTGTCATGGTGGGGATGAATAAGGGCCTGTGAAACTCACCATTATTCCTGGTAACATTCCTCGTCATAACAAGCAAGTATAGGTTTTCTAAATTGACCTTGGATAGTATGGTTAGTCGGACATGTCCACATTCATTTAATCTCTATTAGCAATGTCTGAAAGGTGTAACACAATTTAATTTCCTACGCCCTGGTCAGTAAATAAGACCTCTCCCATCCTATCTAATAGAAGTTTTAGCTGATGCAACTCGACTAGATATTTAGCATGCTTCCAGCTTATTGTTTTCCTGTTACTAGCTGTTTCATTTGTGCACGGCAATAATTATCTCCGAGTTCAAGTCTGAATTTGACAGGCTCATGATCACTTTTTAACCGCCGCACTATAAGCATGTTGCTTACATTAGTCCAGTTCTCAAGGTTGATTAGAACATAATCTATAAGCGAACCCCTAAAACCTGTTCCATAGGTGATTTTGACTGGGAAGTCAAAAATGGTATGGCCATTTAATCACCGAAGACCCATCTCCAGTAGTAGAATCACAAATGCCTCCCCTTTTTTGCATGGCTTTCCCCATGCCATCCTAGGTTCTGGTATAATATGACAGCAATCTTCCATCAGAATCTCGTTGTTAATCATTCCGTCCATGGGGTGGACATTAAGATCTCCAGAAATCAAAAGGAGTTGTTTGCCCCTCTGAACCTTAGCTTCCCCCTTGCAGAGCCTTTGACTTTTTAATGATTCTAAATATATCATTATATTGGACTATATCAACTGCACATGCTCCCCCATCCTGGTGGAATGTAAACATTAGTTATATCCATGCATATAACTTCCTTGTTTGGTTTCAGCAGCCTAACATTGATTAGGTTAGAACCCACTACTGTTGTGGAACACTGGACCATCTCACAATTTAATTTACAAGCAACATAACATCTGCTACTCAGCGCCTGGGATAGCCATTCCCAACCATGGTCAGTATTTGCTACTTGCATCTCTGTCAGTTGACTCGAATTTGGCGAAATATCAGTATCGAGCTGTTATTATTCCTGGTAATGTTCAGGTTTCCAAAGTCATTAAATAGTGGTTGATTTTTTGTTAGCATTTTTCCCAAGGTTGTGAGTTTATCTCTCCCAGATTGCCACTGGACCCCGTGTGCTCGACATGTGAACTATTAGATGATTTTCCTCCGTCCTTCAGGTTTTTATTATTTTTGAGTGGTAACACGTTTATGCCCATTACATCGAGATCGTCCAGATGTTGAAGTACTAGTCTGCCAACGTTACTGAAGGCAAACTCGACTTTGGAGGTTAGAATGTTTCCAGATTTGTTCTAAGCCCACTTGTTTTGGAGGCACACTCTTTTAATGTCACTAAATGTGATGATTCATAGTGCTGGGACCATGCTGAAGAGATTTAATGGGTGCCTCCTATTTAGTGGATTGAATCTGCTCAGTCTGGGAATACATTGATAAAGTAATAATGAATCGACGGTTCTAATACTTTATTGTCTACTGGACCAGATGAAGGTGTACTGTGACGTCTATCACTTTTGAACCTAATGCTGGTTGTTTCTAGTTGTTCAGATTCATGTTGGGGGTGTACCACTGGAGTTCGCTGCGTTTGGATGCCACTCTACATCTCTTGATAATCTATTTATACAGTCATTCCCGAAGGGACCAGCTTATGAATTTAGATTTGTTACATGCAATTGTTTTGGACTGACGTCTATTGAAGCTATTATTTTGGGCCTCCTTATGAATTTGGTGGTCCCATGACTGCAATGTTGGCGGTGGTGGTCTGACCGCCGACAGGCTGGCGGAGAAGACCGCCAAATTATGACATTGGCAGCGGTGTATACAGAAGACTGCCAAAGCACCACTTGCACCGTCAGGCAGCACAGACCATCACAGTCAAATCGAGGGACAAACAGTCCAGCGGAGACCATGTTTCTGCCGGACTCATTAAGTGGATGCACACTGCCAACATAACCTCCGTGGTCGAACCACCACAGAACACCAGGCTGAAACAAACTCTATAAAAGGAGACAGTCACCTCCAGGAAGCCATGCACATCCGGAGCCGTCATGGAACCACAACTAGACGTCATCCTGTTGCTCTTGCTCACTGAAAGATACCAGAATCATCGCTGATGAGGATGACACCCACCGTAAGTGCACACACTCACCTGTTACACTTGTAAATTGTCAAATACTGTACAGTTACATAACATACCATATGGAGGGTAGTGCGAGGGCTGCACACACACGTAACAGTACAGTGACACACACTCACATACTGCATCAAGGACACCCACACATACACAGCACGCACACTGCAGCCAGCACACACACACACCACACGTCAATGACACACAGTTACACACGGCAACACAGCACAGGCCTAGCCTCACACATTCCCATACAATATACCAACATGTCACAACAACACTACAACCGCACAAATATGAACACATGTCACTAACTCACAACCAACACTGGCCAGGGACTTGACACACATACAACACAATATACAACCATCTTTGAAGTAACACACACAATTACACCATCATACAACCTAGCAATCAACATACACACAGAGCACACCGAACCCATTATGCCATGCACAATACACACAGACTCAAACAGTCAAAACAGACAAAGCCACACAGCACAACAACAAATATATATCAACACAAACACAACACAATACCATGACATCAACATATTTCACCACATATATATAATCCATCACACAAAACACACCCTATGCCTGGGGTACAAAATCACTGCACACAAACTCAAATAATGCTCTAAGAAAACATGAAGCACAAGCATCACAAACACAAATACAGGCACACTACCAATGATAGCCAGGAAAAACTCAAACCGAGGAAAGGAAATGCAGGACAAAGATGTAACCAAAAAAACAACTGGTTTGCTTTAACAAGTCCAAATGGAAATCAATATGAATGTCCAAGTCCATAGGCCAGTCCAAAAGTTTTTCAGTGGCACCAAAGGCACAAAATGGTGCCCCAACCTGACTCCTGACTGCCATCTAACCTCCGCAGGTAGGGGCATCAAGGGGGAAGGCAGGCACCTCAGGGATTCTTGAGGGGTGGTTGGGGGAGGGGGAGGTTTGGGCTTGGGCTTTAGAGGGGGGGCTTTAGGCTTTGATTTGGGATGGGGTTGGACCTTTTGGGAGGGGGGATTTCTTTTTGGCAGGAGGAGGGGCATGGGTGCTGGGAGGGGTGGAGGAGGCCTTGGAGATGGAAGGGATGGTCTTGGAGAGGATCAAAAATCATTTAGGGGTGTAACGGGAAGGAGTAGGGAAAAAGTCAAACTCAGAAAGGAACACTTTTTTTGACACACGGGGATGGTCATCAGAAGGGCGTTTGTGTGTGGAGGGTGTGGGACTGGTTGTCTGACGTGTATGTGTGGATGTCTTGGCAGCGCGTTTGTGGGGGGTGTGCTTGTGGGTGTCTCTTGGGTGGGTGAGTGAGGGCGTTCATGTGTCTTGGTCTGAGGGGGGGTGAAGGTGCTGGGGGATGCCGTGGTGGGTGAATGGCTTTCTGTTGGGGTGGTGACTGCAGGGATGGGGGATGTGCTGCATGTAGGTCTGTCAGGACTTGTGATGGCTGCAGGTGTGGTGACTGGGCTGGATGTCTGAGGGTCTGCTGGGGTGCCATCCGCGGGTAGGATAGGTGTGGTGGCTGGATCACTGAAAGTTGGTGAGGTGCCTACAGGTGTTATGTCTGTGATGCTGGGGTTGGTGGAGTTGTCAGGGAAGGTTGTGACTGTTGCTGTGTCTGGAGGTGGATATTGTCAGTGTGTGGGCTGGTGGTGTGTCTTGTGGTGATTTGGTTTGTCTGTGCTACCCTTGGATGTTGAGGTGGATGCATGTCTATCGGTTTGTGTGCTTTGGCTGGGACGGGGAAGGGGGATTTGGACTGCAAAGGGAAATAAGATGGGGGGGTGACGGTAGGCAAGGGGTGACTGGCTGCCATTAGTCGGAGGCCACAGCCTGAAAATGATCACTGTAGGCCAGAGATTTCTCCGTAAATGCCCTCCAGGAATGCATTGTTCTGTTGGATCTGGCTTGCCATTCTGTGGATGGCATTCACAATGGCTGTCTGACCCACAGAGATAGACCTAAGGAGGTCAATAGCCTCCTCACTGAGAGCAGCAGGGCTAAAAGGGGCTCACATTCACAAGATAACACTTCCATCATACATTAGACATAAGTCACATAACATCCAGTTCACTAGCACCATCAGGAAGTGCCAGTATAGTGCCAACAACATGTCACAACTAAATCTAATGTAGGCCCCTCAAAATCTACATTGTGACACACCAGCAAAGCTACCTGACAGACACCTACAATGCCATGATTTAAGTTGACCAATCACACTGACCATACCCTGACAATCTAATATGCCACTTGATACTGGTTCTCTATCCAGAGCAACATAGACAGACACCAATCAAACAATATTTCAGAAATGTGAACTAGCTTTCCACAAAATCAAAAAACATATTTAACACACAAATAGCTTATCCTGATGTTATGAACCAGGCAATGACACATGTTGTAAAGTAAAGGCATGCAAGCCTTGTGCAAACAAGCCATACCTTCCTCATGTCAAATAGTTACTACATACGCTATGGACACATGCCAGCATGTAACACCTCAAATTGTCACACACGTCAAATGTTGTTCAAGGAGTTAGAACACATGTCACACACATGCACCAATGGTGACTTACGAAGAAGTGCCAAGATAATGTGGATTGAGGCATATAGGAACAAGGTCGCCAGAAATCGGGCAGTATCAGTCAGGTGAGGACCAAGTAGGCTCAGACCAATGTCCCACACAATAACAAGTTGTCAATAAAGTGAATGTATCAAATGGACTACCGTATAGTGCAGAAAGGTGAAAAACAGACATAGATAACTATGCAACAAGTCCTTCAATAGGCCACTGACTGACAAGCAACATCATCACTCACACATAAGACATGACATGCCTGATATCTGTCTGTGGAGGATTCCTAGAGCCAAAGCATATGTGATGCTAACATAACTGGTACACCAACCATGATGCAAGCCAACAGCCTGGACACACTAACCAACCTACTCACAGGTGTATATGAACTTCCACAACTGCACCAAATAGGTGTCATGGCAAACATGAGGTTACAAAACGAGCAGGGTTCGTTAGACATATCCTTTAGAGCAACAGCAGGTACACATAACAAATATAAGTGTTGAGTCATTACATGACCTTTCCATTGACACATGATGTTATCAAATTACTATCTGGGCCATAGCTGTGATTAGGCTACCATTGCCTATGTATCATGCCTACAACAGTATGCCTATGGACAAAGCTGTATGGGCAGTTCCTACTATCAGTACATCAGCATGGTGGTTACACTCATGCCTCTGATACCAAGATATGTGTGTCTATCTAAATGCCTATATAAATGATGGAAAACCTCAATGGTATCCAACAAGCACATTGTCTACTCTGATGAGACATCATAAATGTCTATGTACATCCCTCACTTAGCAAAGGGAATTACCTTGCTCCAGGTGGGAAGATGTTTACCTTGTATGGCATGTGACATGTCAGATGGACATCACAGCCTCACATAAGACTGTCACTTGTCAGAAACCATTAGAAAACTAGAGATTACTTGATCATGTGTGACTCAATGTTGCACATAGACATGAATCTTGAGACATTGCAGAGGACCTACACACCTTAACAGTATGGCATTGGGAGGATTGACCTGTTAGTGGGAATTGACAACCTACAGGGTAGAAAAAGCAGTATATTGGTACACATATGACACAGTCATATGTGCACCATTATGTGCCATTGTACTGAAGGGACAACATAATTGAGTAACATGTTTCAATATATATTTGGATGTGCAAACCTGTGTGCAATAGATGGCCACTGAACAGTACAATACTGTGTTCACATGAGATCTATGACACGTTGCTCTTACCATATTGTCAGTTCTAACCATCAGTTCCATCACTCATTCACCTGAAAACGGGGCAGAAAATTATTAGGTCTGTCCTTACGCCCTTGTGACTGCTGGGCTGCCTTAAACGCCCATCAAACTCGGGGTAGGCCACAGACAAAATTCGGGCAATTAGGGGGGTCATGTTCCGACAAGCACACCGTCCTCATTGGGAGGTTATCCCCAGCTAGGCCTCTGCAGTCTTCTGGTTTCAGAATCTTAGGTCCTCCCACCTCTTCCGACAGTCGGCGCTCCCCTAGCAGTGGATTCCCAGGGTCCACACTTTCTTGGCGATGGAATGACAAATCGCCTTCTTCTGATGGGAGTTGACCTGCATGGATGGCAAGACCAAACGAAAACAAGCACAATAATTTTCAAGTCAGTTCAGCAATCCAGACACAGACTGTCCGGAACATCCACTCCACTGATGGATGAGCATATACAGTGAGGGTATATGTGAGCTGGAAACGGGCAGACAGCATGCATCTCTAGCACCAGCTGTTATGTTATCACATATGGCCAGACACCCAACACATATAAAGAAGAGTTTTCTCAGGCGTAGACTGGCATGACACCTCCATTAAGCATGTGCAACAGACCCAAGGTGGCTCAGGGAGCATACATGACACACTCTCTACAATGTCTCAGGACTCTAACTCTGTCACCAAACATTTGTACATGTCCAGGAAGCCACCCATTCTAGCATAACTTTAGCACCCAAACAACTTTAAAGACACAATCCGAAACATTGCCCATCAACCTTTACTTATCATACATATCAAATAATAGTTTAGTTAATGAGAGGTATGTGCACATGTTGAACTTACCTGCTCCTCTGGTGCACCATAGAGTTGTTCATACAGGGGTAGGACCTCCTCTGCCAGCTTCACCAGCTCTTCAAGTGAGAAGGCAGGGGCCCTATCACCTGTGGGAAGTAGCATGATTGCTCCCAGAGGCAGTACGCAGCAGCTCAGATCGTGGAGGTCTTGCTGGCAGCAATGTCACAAGTCAATGAGAGATGACATAGGAGATGGCAGTCACATCCACCACGTAGGAGACCATCACCACTGGCTGACATCGCCATTGGACGTAGACCGCCATAGACAGCAATGTGTTCCAATGGCAATGTCCACTGCAGTAGTATCCACCTACTGCTATGACAACTTCTCCAGGCGGTCGCAGATTGTTTCCTATCGTCCAGTACAGTAGTTCAGGCAGTCAACATTTTAAGGCCCTTAGATGGTCAGAAAAGTTAATTTCATGATGCGCCACAAGATCGGAAACACATATACTGCATTGTCTTGAGTGCTGGCATTAATTAACCATATATGATTGTCCAGATTGAAGTGACATTTTGTCATGGTGATAAGTTAAAAGTAAGGTATCTTTAGTGGCAGAGTCAGCCCTCTCTTGGCAATTGGCTAGATCATTGTTTTGCTTTTTTATGCAATACATTGCTGGATGTCCATAGAACAGAGGCTCCCTAAATCATATGTTTACATTTCCATGTCATAATTGAGGGAAAAGGGTGAGATTCCACTAAGTTGACATCATTAACATTGGTGTGTGCTGTGTACCATGTTCCTACTGTATCATTTGCCATGTCACAATATGATATGAGACATATGTTTAGAAACTTACAAGGGACACAATGAGTGATGGGTATACCTTCATATTTTCCCTCACATAGTTACCCTGGAATGAGAATGGTCAGACAAATTCCAGTGTACCATCCACTAGCAGACCTGCAGTCCATGGGGGATCAACATGTCATTCAAATCTACCACCTGGATAGGCAGACAATTATGGATCTCTGACGTCAGTTGGAGCCAGATCTGATACCTGCCATTCATCATACAAATAGCATACCACCCATCATACAAGTCATGTCAGTACTGCTTTTCCTAGCCACAGGGTCTTTTCATAATGCAGTGACCCTAACTGCAGGCATGTCCCAGCCTATGTTCATTCTGGCCTTGAAGGATGTTCTCTCTGCATTATTAAAACACTTGGACAGCTACATCAGATTTCCACAAAGTGAGGATTTGGCCCATGTGAAGGCAGATTTGTATGGATTGGCACACATCCCACATGTAGAGGTAGCCATTGATGGTACCTATGTAGCCTTGGTTCCACCACATGGCAATGAATAGGTGTATCAGAACAGGAACAACTTCCACTCCATTAATGTCCAAGTAGTCTGTTTGGCAGACCTCTACAGTCTTCAATTATGTGCATGGTACCTGGATTCAATCCATGATACCTTCATCATGCGGAACAGTGCCATATCAGAGCTGATGACATGACACTACCCAGAGAGGGCCTGGCTGGTTGGTAAGTCATTAATGTCATGTGTGTTATTATCCTTTGTCTGCTGTCAAATGTAAGGATGTCCAAGATTTATGTTTGCACACATGTAATGATTCCTTACAGGAGACTCTGGCTACTCAATCCGTCCCTGGTTTTTGACACCAGTGAGGTATCCAACCACGCCAGGGGAAGTTCGCTTCAATGAGGCCCATTGAAGGACATGGCGTGTTGTGGAGCAGGCTTTTGGGATCCTGGAGGCAAGATCCAATAGCACTGATAAGTTTGATGGAGCCCACCTCTACTCACCTGCCAAAGTATCAGATCATTGTGGCCTGCTGCATGCTCCACAACCTCGCCCTGAGGCATCAGATCCCATACATCCCTGATGTGGGGGAGCTAACATTTCCACCAGGTAAGCATGCAGAAATGCCAAGTGAGGATGACAGTGATGAGGATGAAGGAGGAGACATTCAGGCAGATCTCATCAATCAGTACTTACCTGACTGTAGGTATGTTTTGTTCTGTTTTTTGATTGACTCAGTAGGGTAGTGGTGGGGTTCTGGATATTTGAGAATGGTCTTTCTATGACCATCAGACATGTTTTCATTGCTTTGCAATAGATAGCCCAGCTTTTACTGTAAAATAGTAAATGGAGTTTAAACTATTGTGATGTTCTTTCTTCTTAGTGTTTGTCACAATGCACATTTAAAGTCACCATTTTATTTGGGAAAGGTATTCCTAGGTCATGTTGACCCTTATTTGCCTAGAATCCTTGTTTAAAATTGGTATTTTCCAGATCTCTCCACAATGCCATCCTCATGTGGACATTTCTAAATTGTGTCACTGGCATGTTGCTTTAGCTGGTCTGACATGTGAAGTGGCCATGGATTGATCTAAGTAGTGTCTGACATTGTTTTGGAATGTGTATGAGTTCCATGCCCTGGCTGTCAGTACAATGGGATGGCTGTGTTCTGATCCACACAATAGACCTGTTTGCCATGACATGTGGGCCAATAGTGTCATGAGTGTGATCATGGGTCTATGACAAATGTCTTCCTGTGCAATCCATTTACTCAAACTTCTCATTGGTTCGATAATGATACTATCTTACTTGTATGTAGGTGTCACTGTGTTTCCTGATTGCGGGCCACTATGCATGTGTGTCAAGACTGACATAGGTGAGTAGCATGCCTACAGATACCTGACCATGTCAAGTTGAAGGTTTCCTGACTGGAGACAGTTGTATTGACCTCTGTCTGTGTAATGGGGTATGTTCATTTGGTAGGTATGGTATGGGTATGTGATAAGGGATTAGCTGATGACAAATTGTACCAACCTGTTTGCCAATGTGGGTAGACAAAGTCTGACATGCCCCTTACTTTGGTGGTCTGTGGGAAGTTAGTTACTAACACCTATGCTGATGTACTAAATTGTGAAGATGTACTTCACTGTGCGATCATTGTCATCTGGTCAGCCTATATGCTATAAATGGGGATTGATGATTGTCCACTTATATCATTGTGTATGCATTGAACCCAGAATCAACAGTACATGTGACCTCTCTACTCCTACATTTGCTATGTTTTACAAGTACTATGTTTATTCAAGAAAAGTCACAGTTAACTGTTCAAAATAGTGGAAATATGACTCTCAAACATTTGTTGTAATTTAGTTGTGTTTATTTACAAGTGCACAGAAAAATAAAATGAATGGGATAAAAGCAATAAAGTGCAAATAGTGAAGGGTTCAGTCATAGTGGATCTTATCTTCAAGATAGCTGCTACAACATTTGTAGTCTCAAGTCCAGTGTCCTACTGTCCTTGAGAAAATGGAGAGTGGGTGTAAAATAGTCAACAGCGTGTATCAGTGGCACACAAGGGGAACCAGTCATTGGAGGATCACGTCCTGGCAGTGGTTATAGTCCTGGCATCAGTGCCTCCTGGTTGTTTTGGTGGATGTCCAAGTGTGCGATGGTTCTTCAGCTACAGAGGCATGGGTGTCGGAGGCATGCCTTACCCCTGGCAGAGTCTCCATTCCATTGGTTGCCAGAGATGTAGAAGGGGCTGATGTTACATGGCCAGTGGAAGGGGTTTGGTGTTGTGGACAGACCCTGCTTAGGTTGGTGTTGATGTCTCTCAGCACCCCAGTTAGGGAGACCATGTTGGAAATGAGGGCTTCCCACAGTTGCATTACTTCCTGGTGGTTGCCCTCTGCAGCTGCTTGATCTCCCCCATCATGGCAAGTACCTGGCACATCATGCCTTGGGACTGTTGGTAAGCTCCCATGACTTGGGAGATGGTGTCCTGGCCAGAAGTGTCCCTAGCAGCCTTAGTCCACTGGCCCACACCATGCCTCCCATGCACCTTACCCCCACATGCCTGTGCCCTTCGCACACTTTGCCCACTACCAGTGGTGGCAAGTCCTTCATTGTCAGGCTTTTCTACTTGTGACTCCAGTACCTGTACTGTGTGGTACATGATGGTAGAAACTGTCCTTGGAACACACGTTTGGGGAAGAATGGTTGCTTGTGATGTCGATGCAACAGGGCTGGGTGGAGTCGATGTGGGCAGGGTGAGGCTGACAGTTGTGGACTGACCAGGTATCCCAGATGGGCCAGAGTCTTCCTCATTGTCCACACATCCAGGGGTGTTTTCATCACTGAGGGCTTCATCCAGGGGGGAAGTGGCTGTCTCAAGAGTCCTGTCCATGGTTCCAATGGCAAGTAGACCTGTTGAAGAAGTGGAACAGACAGTTACAGATTGTAATGCTACATGTGTTATCAAACTTTGACAGGTAGATATGCTTTGAGCCATGTACAGAAAGTCTATGCTTGATCCGCTGATATGACAGTGACACCTGCTTTCAAATCTGGAGTACAGCTATGTGGAATACAGACAATTCCTATATCATACCTCTTGCTACAGGATGTCTGAGTATCTTTGCATTTGAATGTCTGTTCATGGACTCATATCTTGGCAGCTGTGAAGCTTTATATTTTTCACGTTACCTCCTAGTTAGCAGCAGTTCACTATTGAGTCAACAGACAGCTGCACAATGTAATATGGGAACTGACCTGTCCATTAAATTAGGAGTAACCCTTCTTTCTGGCCATATGTGTCAGTTTACACCAAGTACAGCACACTGCATATATGTGTATTCCCCCCATGTGTGTATATTTGAATAGTTGATGGGAGGTAGAAGGGACAGTTTAGCAGAGGACACAGCTGTTGCTGTGTGTTGGTTGTATTGTACTGGCAGATGCCCATTACGTTACTGTTATTGCCATAGACTATACAATTGTGAAATTGTGAAGCATTCAGGTGGGTTTAGTTGATTGTTTACTTGACATGCAAGACAATTTTCAAAGAGGTATACTGTTCTGGTTTTCTT
Organism: Pleurodeles waltl; assembly: GCF_031143425.1. Taxonomy (NCBI): domain Eukaryota; kingdom Metazoa; phylum Chordata; class Amphibia; order Caudata; family Salamandridae; genus Pleurodeles; species Pleurodeles waltl. The sequence goes on along the minus strand of NC_090439.1, from coordinate 922,441,061 downwards.
AATGGTGGAACAGTGCCTGCTAGGAGTTGTAGTGCTTTAAGTCCCTGTACTATCCCTGCCATACACAGACTTTGCCCTCAGGTGAGTTTAGTTGAAATGTGGGATGCCAGGCAGGGGTATTAGGACAGTTGGACACAGGGGTGGTAAGTAGGTTGGTAGTTAATATATGATAAAATGATCAGTGAGCATGCAAGACAAAACCTTTGGGTGACATCATAGGTGTTGCGACTTACTAGACTCCACTCCCCCAGGTATTCCTGTCAAGTCCTCAGGATGCACGATGGCCAAGACCTTCTCCTCCCATGACGTGAGCTGTGGGAGAGGAGGTGGGGGACTAGTTGGTGTCTGGTGGACATGAAACAGTCAGTGAAATGGGGATTGTTTGTGGGACATAGTGGTGCTGAATGACACAGGGTGAGTGACTGGCGATGCATGATATGTAGGGTACTAATTTTTGTGTTGGGTATGTTGTGGAGGTGTGGAATGAGTGGTATTTTAAGTGTGGAGGGGTGCCTGATTTATGTTTTGAAAATTACACTTGCGATCTCCTCAACTTGCTGTGTCTGGTGTTCTGGTTGCAAAGGATTGTGTGGTGTGAAGGGGAGTATCTTATAGTGCAATTTATAGGTGTGTTGGGTGTGTAGTTGTGTGTGGAATTCAGACTATCCAATGTGGTGTTGTATATTACTGTGGTGCCACCGACAACCACGGTTCGCACCGCCATTGGCTTTCTGCCATGAAAGAACCACTACTGTGATTTGTGATTCGTAATAGATTGGGTGGATGTTTGATGGGCTGGCGGTCCTAGTGGTTGGACTGCCTCTTTCCCGCCCTCCAGAGTACTGGCGGTGTCGGCATTTTGGCTGTCTTTTGGCAGGCTTGGCTGTGTAACTTGTAATTCAGTGGTCTGTATGACTGCCAACATGGCGGTCTTTTGACTGCTGCCACCACAGCGGTCTTACTGCCAGATCGCCAAACTCGTAATGAGGCCCTTAGTGTAGTTAGTAATTGGACTTTGTTTATTCCTCCAAGACAGCCATACAATAGAGGGTGTAGTTGTGCCTGGATGGGCCATCAACTGGTAGGATGGAGGGTGAAGCGGAGCATAGCCCCACTTGCAACTGAATAGCAGGCAGGGGAAGCAGGAACCTTCAAGCATTTCAAAGGGAATTCTGAAGAAACTTCTCCTACTTTAAAGATGGCACCAGGTATAAAACGAGGACCCTCAGACCCACTCTTTAGTTTGCTTTCTGGACCTGCAGAAAGACTCTCAGGATTGCCTGCTCCTGTGGCCTACTGTTTACTCCACAAGACTGCTTTTCTGAACCTGGGAGGACTGCTTTGCTGCCTGGAGCCTGCATGAACCCTTGGGCCTACACTGCTGCATGAACCCTGTTCCACTGCTCATATCCAAGACCAGCAAAGTGATTGAAGGGGCTAGGTGGCTGGTTTCCAGATCAGAGTCTCATGGACAGAAAAGGCACCAACCCTCTTGAACCTGGACATAGCCTGAGTGAGTCCTAAACCCCCAAGTGGTGCCCCTCCAGTCCTTGACCCTTGCTTGTGGTGTTAAAAGTGCCCAGACAGCCAAAATCGAAAATTTTGAACTAAGAGCATTTTGGCTAAAATCTGCTGTGGGGACCGAGAGGAGATGGGGACCAACCTGCTCATCTATCCACCCAAGATGCATCGTCATTTGGCTTGACTTTATGGCAGTTCCCACTGCGTTTTTCTGCACAGCAACAAATCCTGTTTGATGGGCTTTTGCCAGAGGATAATCCCACCTCATGGAAGTCTTCTCAGCTACAGCCTCCAGCCATGTTCCACTGGAGATTTATGACTTCCAAAAAATAGAGTAACATGTGAATGTAGAATTCTTCATTATGACTTTGTCCAGAGTCTCCTGACGATGTCGCCTCCTCCTTGGACACCACCTTCAGCCTTGCCCCACTGAACATCTACTTTCTCATAGACTCCAAAAGTAAGCGCTAACCGGGTCCTATCCACTCTTTGTATCCGACTCATGGTCCTTTTTAGTCAGCAATATTTTTTTACTTGACCCAGTCTTGCTTGACTAGATGTTTGTGGTTAGGGTTTTGATCTTTTAGGTGACAGTTTTTACTTTAAACTTAACAAAATCATAGCTCTTGTTCTACTAATTGGATTTGTATTGTTTTGGTGTCAAATATTTTATTAAAAATTACTCTATTTTTCTAAATTGGTGTAGCATTTTTCTTGTTTTGTATTTTTACCTTATTACTGGTCATTTGATGCATAAATGGTTTACACATTGCCTCTAAGTGAAGCTTGTCTGCTTTTGTACCAAGATACCAGAGGGATAAGCACAGGTTAGTTAAGTGACTTGTGTGGTTTACCCTTATAGGGACTGTGGGTGTTGCTTGAACATATGAACACCCCACTAAAACAACAACCCAATTTCTCAAAGGAGTTATTTTTCCCCAGAAGTTTTTTATCATGGGAGTGTGTTATAGTACCTGTAAGCAGCCATGTGTGGTGTTTTGTTTACAACAAGGTTGGGCAGGAGTAAATTTAAAAGTGGTTTGACACCTTTAGCATCATAGCAACTTGTCTCACTCATTTATGGAAGCATGTTTGTATTAGCTTATTCCTTACATTTCTTAAAACACTGCTATAAAAAAATTAATTAATAGTTGAAGGGATGAGTATCCATCTCAATTTTTTGCAATTCTTGCCAGGGTGAACCTTTAAATTCAGTACAATAACCTGAGCTCAACCCCTGGGTAGCTATGGCTCAGCGCAGACATGCTTACCTGGGAGGCAGTGTAAAGTATTTTTGAAGTAGTCAAATAGTAATTAAGGCAAGACACAACACAAGACAAATTCTAAACCTATTTGGAAATATATAGAATATTTTAACAAATAAAACTACACCAAAAGGACAAAACTACAATAGGTAGAATTAAAGTATTATTTTAAATCTTTTCTTTAAAAATATTGTCAAAAAACATAAAGCACCAAACGCATGATCTGGTTGCGTGGAACAAGTTCAAAAGTAAGGTTTAAGGCAGACTACAATGGAGTGCGGTTTGGACACCGGAATCAAGTTCATCCTGGTGAGAAAGTCACCTCCTGACATCAACAGCCTTAGATGAAAGCAGGCAGTAGGCAGGCGCCGATGAGAAAGGCTTCAGCATTGGGATGGAGCCTCAGCAGGACCACTGATTTTTGGGTGAAAAAGCTCCAGCAAGAGAAGTTCAAGTGTTGCAGAGGCCTTAGACCATGATCAGGTTCTCATTGATGGCACTGTTGAGGGAGCTGCATGATGGAGTTGAAGCGACCTCAGTGTCAATGGATTCCAACGGCAGCAATGCACCCTCATCAGTTTGGCTGGGTAAGTTCCTTCAGGTCTTCCAATGGTTGCCCAGGGACAAAGTCCACAGAAAGTTTGTAAGTGACTGGTTCTCTGGAGGAGTACACTCTGACACCTGCCAATGGTCAAGGACATCGGGGGAATCACTTGAGGGGGGGTCAGACTTACTCTAGATGAGGCAGGAAGCTGGGTCTACAACCGGTCCAGTTGGAACTAGTCAGTTGGGAATGCTTGTTGAATCCCTATACCTCAGACAGGAGGTCAGCCTTATGGCCCTTGGAGTCACTTTTGGGGCCCTAGGTACTAGTGAAGCTGGTCCAGTGTTCACAGGTCTTCAGGCAGCAGGGCAGTCCTATTCTGATTCCTCCTGTCCAGCAGTGTTCTAAGAAGGTTACTAGGGATGCCACCTTTGTGCCCAATGCTGAACTGTAGGACACGGAAAGTCCTGGCCATCCCCAACCAATGAGATACAAGTTCCCAGGGGTGATGTTACCAAAGTTTGCAGAACTTCCTTCATATTTTACTATAAACTAATCTACAATGCCCCTCTCTGGCTAAATCCAACAAGCAGAACCTTTCTTCGCTTGATCAGATCTGCCTGGGTACACCCAGAGTTGAAGGCATGATAATGAGCAAACCCACCCTTGTGATCACTCTAAACCAGTTCTCAGGCAGCTTCATCTCCCACTGGTTTTGGAGTCAAGCTGTGTAACAAGACAAAGGAAGGGGGCAGGCCTGGTGTCATGTCATTTGCTTGTGACACTGTAGGCCTCTTTGAAGTATAACTAGTCTTTGGGCACGGCCCCAGACCATCCTTTCAAAGGAAGGCTAGCACCTCCCCACACCCAAGCCCTTTTTCCTCTGTCCGGGAGCAATCCACATCTTACCAAAGAGGAATCATTAGGTGAAAACTGGCAGAAAACCCTCCATAGGTTTAAGCAAGAACAGGTAACTTTTCTGTATTTACCTTTCCAACATAGTCATAATTCAATTTCACCAATAAGTTAGATTTTGAATAAGTATTAGCCATTGAGTTCTTGACTTAAATTTCTAGCTGCTTCCAAACTGAAATTATCATTATAGAGTATTTTAATGTAATATAGTATTTGCCTTGTGGGGCAACTAATCTTGCCACAGTGAAGAGGGCTTTTGGCGCCTATTACTGTCAGAACATGTGTAACATTAATTTTTACATGTTTTATTTTTAAATACCATGCACCATGCTTTGTTGGGTAATAAGGTCTACCTTAGGAGTGATATAAATATTTGAAAATAAAGGTTTAGGCCTGTTCAAAGAGTGAATTGGATAGGTGCACAATCCAATTTGCAATTTAAAAACTGCACAGCTAGGCTGCAGTGGCAGGCCTGGAAACATGCTTTACAGTGCTACTGCAGAGGGTGCCATAATGAGCCCTCTAGCCCACTAGTAGCATTTAATTTACATGCCCTGGGTACATGTAACACCATATACAAGGTACTTAGAAGTCAATATAGTGTGCCCAGTCTGGTGTACACCAGTTGCAGTACATTTTATGAGAGTGCATTGTTTGCAGAGGTAAAGTGTGCTGAGTCCTAATCCAGCAAAAACAGTTAAGGCAAAAACTGGTGAATCTGAAGCAAAAGATGGTAATATCCAGCTCCCTCCTATTTTGTAGTAAGTATTTCCCATTTACCTATCACTTCCATTTACCTTCTTTCATTTACTACCAGAAAGTACACCTATGTATATGGAGATCCCTGCTGCCATGGTGGAGATCTCTGTACAGAAAAGAAATGAGAGGTGGAGACCTCCACCCATGAGTTTGTGAATACGATTTCGTACTACATTAGTAGTACTACTTCATATAAAAAAATTCATTTTTAATAGTCTTGTGAACGCCAAAAAACCTAAACAATCATCCATGCATGTACTGCTACTTACGGACAAAAATCTACTGCTTGACTACTGATAAAAAATGTAGGAGTAGTTCTGTGGACAATTGAACCAATCTCAAATTTTCAATTATACTTCAGGGAAAATCATGTCACTAATTTGTGCAGCAGCATTGTTCATTAGTGGAATTGTATGAACAGTACACTTCCACACAGCACAAATGCATTTTTTTCCATCGTGACCTTATATCCCCACTGAGAAATTATTTTCTTATGTCTCCCAAAACCTATGTGGATGTTTGGTTCGCCTTCCCAATCTGGAAATAAATAAGTAAGTCGCTTATGAATGTTCACAGACTGATGTGTTTGTGGAAGTTCCCAATTTTCACGGTGTATTGCGCCCTAAAGCACCTACTCCCTGTCCCCTGCATGTGATTATGGTGGTCATTACAGCCCTGGGGGTGGTGTTAAAGCGGCGGTAAGATCGCCAACAGGCCGGCGAGAAAAAATAATGGAATTACGACAGCCACTTTAACACTCTGACCGCCACAGCGGTACAAACAAACACAGCGGCCGTCACCGACAGCAGACAGGCGGAGGACAATGTACCACCCACAGTATTACAACCCACCAATTCACCACCTTTTCCCGGGTGGATTCACCGCAAACAAAAACACAGCGGAAACAGGACTTCAAAGGGAAAACACTCACCTCTGCACACCCCACAAGGAACCAGGACGCCGTGGAACCCGAACTCCACATTACCAGCCTTTATCTTCCTGCTCCTCTAGCAGGAGCACGAACGCAGGCGGCGAAGACCACGGTGAGTACTGCACCTACGACACAGGGGAGGGGGAGGGGAAAGAGAGTGACACACACACGCAACACCCCCACCCTCACCCACTACAACACACACGCTAATACATATTGATACATCACAGTTACGTCCCCCAACCCCCTCTGGAAGAATGCAAGGACGAGAGGAAATGAGTTGAATAATTGTGATATATTCAATTACACACATCAAAAATATTTACAAATATATACATTTATACTATATACAATTATATACACCAAGAACACAAGTCCAAGGGATTCCACCATCATAGTCCATGGATCACTGGGCCCAAAAGGCATGGGCGATGCCCACACAAGATACCCGAGCAAGACGGAGAGAACACTGCAGGGGCATCAGATAGAGATAAAACAGGCACCTCAGGGGGAAGGTAAGGGGGGCACCTCAGCCGGTTGAGTTCACGACGCCAAATCCACGAGGGGGCCCCATGCCCACTGTGCACTCCTGGGGAGTGCAAAGCCACAGTCTCTCAAGTCTCTACAGTGGGTGGTTTGCCCACTATTCAATCCTGGGGAGTGCAAAGACACAGGTGGTCATTCCAACCCTGGCGGTCCTTGACCGCCGGGTTGGAGGACCGCGGGAGCACCGCCGACAGGTGCTCCAATGGGCATTCCGACCGCGGCGGTAAAGCCGCGGTCGGACCGGCAACACTGGCGGTCACCCGCCAGTGTACCGCCGCCCATTGGAATCCTCCAAGGCGGCGCAGCTAGCTGCGCTGCCGAGGGGATTCCGACCCCCCCCTACCGCCATCCAGTTCCCGGCGGTCCGCCCGCCGGGAACCGGATGGCGGTAGGGGGGGTCGCGGGCCCCTGGGGGACCCTGCAGTGCCCATGCCACTGGCATGGGCACTGCAGGGGCCCCCGTAAGAGGGCCCCTAAATGTATTTCACTGTCTGCTGTGCAGACAGTGAAATACGCGACGGGTGCAACTGCACCCGTCGCACAGCTTTCACTCCGCCGGCTCGATTCCGAGCCGGCTTCATCGTGGAAGCCTCTTTCCCGCTGGGCTGGCGGGCGGCCTGAAGGCGGCCGCCCGCCAGCCCAGCGGGAATGTCAGAATTACCGCCGCGGTCTTTCGACCGCGGAACGGTAACCTGACGGCGGGACTTTGGCGGGCGGCCTCCGCCGCCCGCCAAGGTCAGAATGAGGGCCACAGTCTCTAAAGTCTCTCCAGTGGGTGGGTTGCCCACTGTTCAATCCTGGGGAGTGCAAAACCACAGTCTCTTAAGTCTCTGGTGCAAAGCCAGTCTCTCAAGTGGGTGTCAATCTCCACTGGTTCTGGAGGGGGCTTAGTGCCCAGAGTGCTTCATCCTGCCAAGGACTGAGGTAGTGGATGTCAATCTCCACTGATTCTGGAGGGGGCTTAGTGCCCAGAGTGCTTCATCCTGCCAAGGACTGAGGTAGTAGATAACAGTCTCCACTGGTTCTGGAGGGGGCTTTGTGCCCAGAATGCTTCATCCTGCCAAGGACTGAGGTAGTTGATGCCTTTCTCCACTGGTTCTGGAGGGGGCTTAGTGCCCAGAGTGCTTCATCCTGCCAAGGACTGAGGTAGTGGATAACAGTCTCCACTGGTTCTAGAGGGGGCTTAGTGCCCAGAGTGCTTCATCCTGCCAAGGACTGAGGTAGTGGATAACAGTCTCCACTGGTTCTGGAGTGGGCTTAGTGCCCAGAATGCTTCATCCTTCTCGTGGCGGCCTCAGTAGCGTCAGAGCTTTTGGTGCTCATGGGCCTGTGGTGCTTGTGGCAGCGGTGTCCTTGGCAGAGCTGCTTGTGGCGGCGGTGTCCTTGGCAGCGCTGGTTGTGGAGGCGGTGTCCTTGGCAGCGGTCCTTGTGGCGGCGGTGTCTTTGGCAGCGGTGCTTGTGGCGGCGGTGTCCTTGGCAGCGGTGTGTGGCGGCGGTGTCCTTGGCAGCGGTGCTTGTGGCGGCGGTGTCTTTGGCAGCGGTGCTTGTGGCGGCGGTGTCCTTGGCAGCGGTGCTTGTGGCGGCGGTGTCCTTGGCAGCGGTTCAGCTGCTGGCGGTCCTGTCTGTGGCAGTGGAGCTGCTGGCGGTCGCCTCCTGGGCAATGGGGCTGCTGCTGGTGGTCCTGTTTGTGGCAGTGGGGCTGCTGGCGGTCGCCACCTGGGCAGCGGGGCTGCTGCTGACAGTCCTGTCTGGGGCCGTGTGGCTGCTGGCGGTCGCCTCCTGGGCAGCGGGGCTGCTGCTGGCGGTCCTGTCTGGGGCAGTGTGGCTGCTGGCGGTCACCTCCTGGGCAGCGGGGCTGATGGCGGTCTTCTCTGCCGTGCTGATCTTCCCAGACTTGCTGGTTTTCTTGTGTCCCTTCCCCACCTTGGAAGGTGTCGCATCTGACTCCACAATCCCACCTGTACGCCTGGGAGCGGCTTTGCTGGCTGGTGTCTTTCCCCTCTCCCGCCGGGCACTGGCCAACTTTTGATGCTTGACAGGTGGGGGACTGTCCGTGCTGTGGCTCCTTACCACACTGCCTTCCCTGCTGCCTGGTGCACTCCATAATCCGGTGAATACTGGCACCACTGGTCCCGCTGATGTTGTGGATGAGGTGCTAGGTTGGGACCTGGAGAGTCGGGCCCTAGGAGACTAACGGGGTGGGGGAGGTGAGGGAAAGAGGTCAAGGTTGGACAGGAAAAGTTTCTTAGGAACACTGAGACGGGTAGATGGAGGGGGTTTGGGAGTGGAGGAAGAGGTAGTGGTCGTAGGAGGTGTAGGTTTGCTGACTTTGGGTGAAGGTGCATGGGCTGGAGACTGTCGTGAGGTGGATGGCTGTTGGGTGGGTGTGTGGCTGCATTTGTGTACCTTGGGAGGTGGCCTCACAGACACACTGGGAGAGGACACAGGGGATGTGTGAATGGTAGTGGGGGTGGTGACTGCACGTGAGAGGGTTGTGGTGGTGGATGTGCTGGTGATGGACATAGTGGCTGAAGATGTAGTGCATGCAGGTGTGAGTGGAGATGAGACAGGGAGGGAAGAGGGAGACGAGGAGGAGGGGACACAGTGGAGGCAGTGGATGTTGGTATGTCTGCATGTGTCTGAAGCTTGCGTGTGTGCCTGTGGGATGTGTGATGCTTATGTTTGCCTGAGCTTCCTTTGTGTGTTGAGGTGTGTGCATGCTGGTCTGATGGTGTGCTTGGGATAGGCTGAGGTACAGGGGTGTGGGTCTGGGTGGAGGAAGTTGGAGGGGGGAGCCTAGAGACAGGGACAATGGCTGCCATCAGTGCTGAGGCCAGAGTCTGAAATGCTCGCTGAAGGGCTGCCTGACCAGAATGAATGCCCTCCAGGAATGCATCGGTTTGTTGCAACTGCATCTCTACACCCTGGATGGCTTTCAAAATGGTACACTGCCCAACAGTGAGGGACCTGAGGAGGTCAATGGCCTCCTCACTGAGGGCAGCAGGGGTGACAGGGGTAGGGGCTGAGTTGCCTGGGGCGAAGGTGATGCCCACCCTCCTGGGTGAGCGGGCACGGGGCAAAGGCTGAGGGGCTGCTGGGAGGGTGGTGCTGGTGGGGGGGGGGTGGCGGCTGTATCTGTAGATGCGGGGGCACAGATGGGGCTGCCACCGGAAGGGAGCTCCCATCAGAGGAGGAGTCCGTATCGCTGCTGTCAGCTCCTGTCCCCGCCGTGGAGCTCCCCTCGCCCTCTGTCCCACTGGTGAATTCGGAGTCCGTAGTCTCACCCTCCAGGGCCATGTGGGATGCAGCTCCCTCCTGCTCCGGTGCCACAGCTCCTCCGTCTGATGATGCTAATGCACACAAGTACAGGGAGACCACAAAAAGGGGGGCGGGGAGACAGAAGAAAGACATGTTCAGTGCATGCAATACTGCTACCGTTGGCAGACACGACAGACACAGAAGCCCCCTGCACTACACCGCGCACTTGGGGTCCACTATTCAATCCCTGGGACATGGCTCACAAGGCTATGGACGATTTCTGCACACATGGATGTCACAGGAGCCTGACTAGGTGTAGTTGGCACTGGACCCAGGTGGAGTGGGGTGCCACAGGGTCTGCCTGAAAAAGGGGACTTAACTAGTAAACTCGCCCTGGCCTAGGGGAACCCACAGACACACCCCCCCACCCAGACACCTACAATGCGCGCTGAATCAGCTGAATGAGAGTGTACTCACCCCCTTGTTGCTTCTGTGATGCCCTCAAGTGCCCATCCAATTCCGGGTACGCCACCGCCAGGATCCTGAACATCAGGGGGGTCATGGTGCGACGGGCACCCCTCCCATATTGGGAGGCCATCCCCAGCTGGGCCTCTGCCGTCTTCTTGCTCAAGCGGCGAATGTCCTCCCATCTTTTCCGGCAGAGGGTGCTCCATCTGTGGTAGACCCCCAGGGTCTGAACTTCCTTGGTGATGGCACGCCAAATATCCTTCTTCTGGTGGGCGCTGACCTACAGGAATTGTACAGGGGAAAAAGAGAAGTTATTACCAACTGCACCGTCACAGTCATTGGCCCGCATCCCTACCCTTGCCATGTGGCACATGCACACACCGTCGTTTCATGCACGCCTCATTCTCCCCCCCTATCTTTCATCCACCCCACTCCACACAGGCATTGCCCATACAGCATGCGCACAGTGTACTTACCTGTTTGTCGGGAGGAACGTAGAGTAGCTTGTACTGGGGGAGGACCCCATCCACAAGTTTCTCCAACTCCTCCGTGCTGAAGGCAGGGGCCCTTTCCCCAGACGCACAAGCCATTGTCTCTTCCAGACTGAGGTCACAGCAGCACTTGCAGTGTAGGTCCACTCCTGTCGAAGATCAGGTATCGAGTTATTGAACAGATAGAAAATGGCGGTCACGTCCGCGGCGGTGCGTACCGTCACCGCCGGCGTACATTGTCATTGGCTCCTTGGACCCCTAGGGTCCAATGTTAACCAATGCAGAATTGTGCCGCGGTCTTTGACCGCCTACCGCGACGGTGTACAACGCCAGCGCAGTTACCTCATCTCCCATTGTCCCACATGGCTTTATTTTTTACTGCGCCACACATACCTAGGCCTTGGCTCAACACTCATACTGGCAAATTTCAGTTTATGAATAGTTTTCTGAGTAAGCTGTGTTTACGTACCTCAGAGTTGGTTGACTCTGTGCTCGCTGTTCTCCATACGCACCGTCCGCTGGGGCATGTGAGGAGATGGCGGCATCCTCCGGTGTACAGACCACTGGTGGACCTGTCGACAATGGAGGAAAGACTTGTGATCATCACCTACAGGCTTGATCATGCCACAATCCTGGAACTGTGCGCCCAGTTGGAGCCAGACCTGATGTCAGCTATCCGCCATCCCACAGGAATCCCCCCTCAAGTGCAGGTGCTGTCAGTACTCCATTTCCTTGCAAGTGGGTCTTTTCAAACAACAGTGGCCATAGCATCAGGGATGTCCCAGCCTATGTTTTCCAACGTGTTGTCCAGAGTGTTGTCTGCCCTGCTGAAACACATGCAGAGCTACATCGTTTTCCCTCAGGTGGAGGATTTGCCTACAGTGAAAGGTGACTTCTATGCCCTAGGACATATCCCCAACATCATAGGTGCCATTGATGGGACACATGTGGCCTTGGCCCACCCGCAGGAGTGAACAGGTGTACAGAAACCAGAAGAGTTACCATTCGATGAATGTGCAGATGGTGTGCTTGGCAGACCAGTACATCTCCCATGTTAATGCCAAATTCCCTGGCTCAGTGCATGACGCTTACATCCTGCGGAATAGCAGCATCCCTTATGTGATGGGGCAACTCCAGAGGCACCGTGTGTGGCTATTAGGTGAGCTCCTGGAACCAAATCAGTGGGAATAGTTGTCTGGGTCTTGGGATATCCCTAAGAGTTAGTGTGTGTCTAACAGTTGTCCCTAGCCATTTGCAGGTGAATCTGGTTACCCCAACCTGTCATGGCTACTGACCTCAGTGAGGAATCCCAGGACAAGGGCAGAGGAACGCTACAATGAGGCACATGGGCGAACTAGGAGGATTATAGAGCGGACCTTCAGCCTCCTGGAGGCCAGGTTCCGGTGCCTCCATATGACAGGTGGTTCCCTATTCTACTCACCAAAGAAGGTGTGCCAGATCATCGTGGCCTGCTGTATACTTCCCAACTTGGCTTTGCGACGACAGGTGCCTTTTCTGCAGGAGGATGGTCCAGATGGAGGTGTTGTGGCAGCTGTAGAACCTGTGGACAGTGAAGACAAGGAAGCAGAAGAAGAGGACATCGACAACAGCAACTCAGTGATCCTGTAGTACTTCCAGTGAGACACAGGTATGAAGACAAACCTGCCTGCTACATGTACTTTAACACTACTACCTCTCTACTGTCTGTCCTTTTCACCCAGTGTATGGTCACTGAGTTGTCACTTTCCCTTACGATTTCACAGATGTGGGTCCCACTGTGTGACATCTGCTTTGTTTCCTCATGGACTAGAGCTGTGTGACATAGGTATGTTGACATTACATTTGAAAGAACATTTTGTCACTGTAATTGCTAATACACTAATTGGAAATCACAGACAGACTCCAGATTGTTTTGTGTTTTATGGGTGTTATTTAAGTGCTCAATACTGGAGGGGGTTGTTAAATGGTGAGCGGTGATGGTGGAGGAATGTCCATGGCAGAGTCCAAGCTATTAGTCTCACAGGTGCATTGTCCAAAGGGGCATAGGAAGTGGAGCTGGGGCAGTTTGAGGATGGACAGGGTGACAAGGTGTGACAAAAGGATGACAATCAGGGCGGTCTCATTTCTTGGCAGGGGTCTTGGCATCGTTCTCTGTCTTTGTCCTGGATCTCAGGGACCGTTTGCGGGGTGGTTCTCCATCTGCAGGTGGTGGGGTGCTGGTGTGGTGGTCCTGTGGCTGTGCCTCCTGTCCACTAGCGCCGGCGGAGCTGGTGGGCAGTTCATCGTGCAGGATAGTGTCAGGGGCCCCTTGTTGTGCCACAGTGTCCCTCCTGGTGTTGAGGACTTTCTTCAGCACCCCTACGATGGTGCCCAGTGTGGAATTGATGGATTTGAGTTCCTCCCTGAAGCCCAAATACTGTTCCTCCTGCAGCCGCTGGGTCTCCTGAAACTTGGCCAGTACCGTTGCCATCGTCTCCTGGGAATGGTGGTAGGCTCCCATGATGTTGGAGAGGGCCTTGTGGAGAGTGGGTTCCCTGGGCCTGTCCTCCCCCTGTCGCACAGCAGCCCTCCCAGTTCCCCTGTTTCCCTGGGCCTCTGTCCCCTGAACAGTGTGCCCACTGCCCCGAGGTCCCTGTTGTTGTTGGGGTGGTGGGTTTGCCTGGGTTCCCTGTAGTGGTGGACACACTGCTGATTGACGTGTCCTGGGGACAGAGGTATGGACCCGCTGGGTGGGTGCTGTGCTGGTGTTTCCAGAGGGGGGAAGCTCTGTGGTGGCCTGTGACTGTGTCAGGGGAACCGACTATCCCGAGGTCCCAGATGGGCCGGGCTGGTCGTCTAGATCCAGTTGGACAGAGCTGCTGTCATCACTGTGGGCCTCTTCTGTGGGTGGTGTGGACATGTCTGGACCCTCCTGTCCGGTGACATTGGGTAGGGGTCCTGCAGGGGTGTAAAAGAATGATTATTGCATCTGTGTGTGCCATGGTGTGCAATGGGTGGGTGACCGTGTACCCCAGTGCTTGCATTCCTGTGTGGGACCTTGTGTGATGATGGTTTAGGGGGGTGTATGGGTTTGTGCAGTGGCCATGCTTTGATAATGGGTGTCCATGCTTTGTTGTTGCATGCAGGGTTTGGTGTTGGGATGTGTGGTTGGTGATACTGGGACATTTGTGAGGACTAGGAGTGATGGGGGTGAGGGCGAGGGTGGGGGTATGTGATGGCATGCAGGTAGGTTGGGAGATATAGTAGTAAAGATTTGACTTACCAGAGTCCATTCCTCCAGCTACTCCTGCGAGGCCCTCAGGATGCAGAATCGCCAAGACCTGCTCCTCCCATGTTGTTAGTTGTGGGGGAGGAGGTGGGGGTCTGCCGCCAGTCCTCTGTACCGCGATGTGGTGTCTTGAGACCACGGAACGCACCTTCCCCCGTAGGTCGTTCCACCTCTTCCTGATGTCATCCCTATTTCTTGGGTGCTGTCCCACTGCGTTGACCCTGTCCACTATTCTTCACCATAGCTCCTTCTTCCTAGCTATGGAGGTGTGCTGAACCTGTGCTCCGAATAGCTGTGGCTCTACCCGGATGATTTCCTCCACCATGACCCTGAGCTCCTCCTCAGAAAACCTGGGGTGTCTCTGCCGTGCCATGAGGTAGTGTGGGTGATGTGTGGGTTGGTGTGTGTTGTGATGTGTGGGGTGATATTTAGTGATGTGCTGTGTGAGGTGCGTGGATGTTATGTGGGTGATGGTGTTGAGTGCCTGTGGATGCTTGTTTGTAGATTGTGGTGTCTCTCTCTGGCCTTCTTTCAGAAATTTTGGTAGTAGGGGTTTGTGGGTGATGTGGGTTTGTGTTTTATATTGTATTGGGTGTGTGGGAGTGGTGTGTGTATGTGTATCAGGTGTGTGTATTTCGATTTGCCCAATGTGGCTGTGTTTTGTAAGTGTGTGTGTATTTTGAGGACATCGGTGTGTACCGCCAATGGAATACCACGGTTGAAAGACTGCCGCGTGGATTCGTGGGTTGTGATAGTGTGGGCATATTCCTGTTGGCGTGACGGTGGAGGTTTTGTTTTCGCCATTTGTTTTGACCTTTGGTGCGGCGGACTTGTGTGCGTGTCTAAATTTTGGTGGATTCCGAACTGTGGCTCATAATAACCGTGCCGGAATTCCGCGGCCGCGGCGGTGTGTTGACGGTCTTCTACACGGCGGTAAGCTGCTTTTACCGCCAATGTTGTAATGACCCCCTTAATCCTGCATACTATTATGCTGTTATGGCGGCTGGGATAAATGTTGATAATCCCCGGCAGTTGTAAATTCAGCAATGTTTTGTGGTAAAATAAAGACTAGGACTGAAAATGGCTTTGTGAATCAACCACAGGTTTCTGGATTACAGGAGAACCGATGAAATTCTCAATGTTTCTTTGTACGAAATACTTTCATTTTATTTGAAGATTTCATTTTCATTCAATTCCCAAAAATCTTTTACATGGCGTTCTCCAGCTGCAGGATTAATAATTTATTATTTGCATACAATCCAATATTTACATTTCACAGTATTCTGTCACCATAAATGTTGGAAACCGCAGGTGCCATTGAGCTAGGTTATGTGAGTTCTAATCTTAAGAAGTTCCTCAGTTACTGTGTTTTTTTACAACCATTTTATGGCTTTTCAAAAACAAGCTTGTAAGTGCAATGTGATGTTGTTTTTCAATTTAATCACTCTCGACTGTGCTTATTTTTCTGTCAAAAAATGTTGCGATTTGCATGTAAATTACACTGGCTGGTCTCTGAAAAAATAACTAAGTACATACATTTCAAAGTTTTAAAGCTTATTGGCAGATCGAAAAACACATTTTCATGGTCGAGAAAATGTAAAATCAATAAAATCGATTTCACATAAATTCATCATCGGAAAATACAATGACAAAAAAACAACATCTCATAAAATAGCAGTTAATAATTTTCTTGCTCATAAAAAAAATCTTTACTTGAATGACTAAGACAATTATATAGATTAAAACTTCAACCTCTATGTCAGGTTTACTGCAGTTGAGATAATTTTTTTGTCTAACAGTCCATGCTTCCTAAAGGAATTTGGAAGCAGTCACCACAACCGCAGAGGAGTAGTCACTCCTACAGATCCTTAGGGCATTTACTCCATCTGTAATACATTTCTATATAGGGGAACAAGCCACCTAGCCTATAGGTCGCATACTTGAAGCAAAAGAAAAACAAATGCTTCTCAGTTTCGTCAATGGAAATACAAAAAGTAGAAGGTTCTCAAACCTCCATTCGAAGAATCCCACCGTGCAGTAACAACAGCAATCGGCAGAATCCCAAATCTAAACTGCAGGAATTAGGTGTGAGCTCACACCGGGCGGATACAACTAAGAAATTCCTCAACTTTAGGCACCGACTTGTACATTAAAAAGCACCTTGAGAGCCTCCCTCTGTGGCTTGACTGTCCGTTTCGGCCAGCTATCATCTCCAAATACCCTTTTTTAACCATTTGGGCTACGTTAGCTGGAATGATTGTGGGGTCCTCCCAAAACTCCCATAGCCCCCATTCAGTCCATACTCTTTTCATATATCCTAGCCACTTGATGTTCGAAGTGGAAAATTGAAGGGCCATGATATAAGTAAGGCCCGATCTAAAATCTTGGAGCTTGGTAGTGATCCGATACTGACCCAATATAAACCGCCCACTCTGCCACAAGGTTTATCCCAATATTCAATGTTAGGGGCAAAAGAGGAGTTCCATTTCCCAACTCAGTGACAGTCTAAAACGTTGTTCTCTTTAACACTTCAGGCACACAAATTGCAGGGACAACAGGAAACCACTTAGGCTTTTTGCCACCCTAATGATGGCTTCTACTCCATAGTTTGCAGCATGGAAACTTTTTGGAATCTCATTTCACAATTTGAACCTCATTAAATAATCTGACAGTCCCATTCACCCACTTTTACTTGGTATAAACCATCAATTTTGTTTGGGCAGCATTTACCTCTATGCCATAGTCTTTACAAAAAGTGCAGGAACTGTCAACAAGATTTTGACGACACACCCTCTTTTTTGCTAGTAAGAGAGTGCCATCTGCATACATAAAGGTCTGGGATTCTTTGTCCAGCCAGAGAGTCTTTGCCACAGTTAGTTAAATATTTTAGACAATTATTTATATACAGGAGAAAAGGGGTACGGACCAGGACGCATACCTGGTGGACACTCTTCTTAACATAAACTCAGTCTGTTAATTCCCTCATGATACTGCAGAGAATCTTAGTGAAGTTCCCTTCATGGAGGCGTACTACAAATACATCTTATTCTGCAACAGATCTACACACCCTGATTGGCATATTTCCATATACGTTAATTTATTTCCTCTCCTTCCTAACATCAACGATATTTGCTATGTTTGGTTTCAGTGCCTTTTGGTAGTTTTGTCCATATGGCCTGGGAATACACAAGCAACCCATTTGAAGTCTTTACAGCAGAAGTAAATGGTTTTCTTAATGCCATGGATTTCGGCAGCAGTAGCCCTCTACTTTATTGGCACCTAACCTTTAGAGCTTCTTGCCTTTAACATGAATAAGGCATGGTTTTCCCAATGCTTTCCATGGCCTCTGATACACAGGGCAGCAAGTGGCAGAATTACAAAGCATTTCCATGGACGAAAATGCTCTGAATACATGTTTGTGATTGTAGAAAATCTTTTTTACAACATACTAAACTCATTTTAGGAGTGGGTAATGTTGTTCTACGTCCCAAAATGGGTTTAGAAATGGATAAGTAATTGTTATTTGTTGTAGGAATCTCTTCCAAATAGGGATTCCTATCCATATCTATCAATGGTTTAGGATCAAAAAACGAGTTGTAAATCATTGATAAGTTACCCACCCCCTAGATTGGATTGTAACTGTAAATGTTAATAAAACATGTGTTGGGGCGTTGGCAGTAAGTTAAAAAAAAAAAAAAACTTTTCTTTTTACTCTCAGCCCTGTTTTCTTTAAGGAAAATGCGCTGTATTAAAAAAAATATATATCCAAAAGCAATCACAGACATGGTGGCATCCCGACCCAAGCAGGCCACAGTGCCTCATGGATATTAATGAGGTAGGTCAAATTATGACTCAGTGCCTGATTTCGATTTTGGTGGATGGGTTACTCCATCACAACGGTGATGGATATCCCATCCGCTGAAATAGAAATCCCATAGGAAATACACCGTTGGGGCGGAGTAACTTGTCATCCAAAATATAAATCAGGCCCTCAGTCTGTTTCTATGGTTTACAAACTGACATAATAGTACATATTTACTGGTCAGAAATTGCAAGTGGTATTTTACAAGCAGTAAATGGTAGATATGACCCGAGTACTGTAAAACCTGTACAATAAAAAAGAGCAAAAATACAGAAAGAACACTCTTCAGCACAACAAGGTAAAATCAAAAATTCAGGATGGTATGGAATCTGATAAAACAAGTTCAGGAACTTTACACTCAGAGACGTCACAAACAATGCATCATACTGTTCTGTGGAGCCCCCACCCCAACTGTGGAGATATCCCTATGGTAAAGGATAGGTAATTTTTCTTTATTCATTGTCATATATAATTCTCCACCTCGACTGCAGTTTCTCCATGTTGTAAAGAACAGGGAAAAGTAATGAAGTTTATTCAACTTGAAAGTAGGGTGGTAAAATATCTTGATGTAAAATATTGATGTAAATAATTTTTATGTATTTATTTTATTTGTAAAACAATGCCACGGCACCACTAACTACATCTTGATTTAAAATTGATTTTGAAAGATTTAGGCCCTCATTAAGACATTGGCAGTAAATCCTGCTTACCACCATGCTGACGGCCGCCAACTTACTGTCGCGGTGGTGGATATCTGTTCACCATATTATGACACACACACATCAATCCGACAGAATACAGCCACATACACAAATCAGCCAGACCAAAGGTCAGTGATGAAGTGACGGTACCAAAACCCATACGGTTACGCCAACCGAACAACGCCCACCACATTATGCCCCACGAATCACCACAGAGGACATTTAATGGCGGTACACCATTGGCGGTACATACCGCCACGCTCAGAATGGACACCCGCATACAAAACAACACTGCATTGACCAATACTAAAAATACACACCTGACACCCATCCACACACCACACCCACCCATCCACACCACTATAAAACACACACCCACATTACACACAATCCTTTACCAACAACCATTGCCACCAGGAGACTGAGAAGGAAAGCACAGGGACAACTAGACACACACACCACTTACACCCAGACACCCCTCACACACTCCACATCACACACCCCATCACATTACTCAGCACAACACACACCACACAACACCCATGGCACCACAAAAGCACCCCCGTTTCACTGAGGAGGAGTAAAGGGTCATGGTGGAGGAAATTGTCAGGGTAGAGCCACAGCTGTTTGGAGCACAGGTACAGCAGATATCTATAGCAAGGAAGATGGAGCTATGTTGGAGAGAATCGTGGACAGGGTCAATGCCGTGAGACAGCACCCAAGAACAAGGGACGACATCAGGAAGAGGTAGTACGGCCTACGGGGGAAGGTATGTTCTGTGGCAGCAAGGCACCAGCTCGCCATACAGAGGACTGGCTGTGGACCCTCACCTCCTGCCCCACAGCTCACAGCATGGGAGGAGCAGGTACTGGCAATACTGCATTCTGAGGGACTCGCTGGGGTTGCCGGAGGACTGGACACTAGTAAGTCAATATTTACTACCTATCACCCCCCCCAATACGTGCATGCCATCTCACACCCACACCCTCACCCCATCACTCTACTCCATCCCACACACTGCACCCTCACATCTGACTAACCCCAATGCCAAGCCTGCATGCCATACCAATGCAGGGACACCCCTCCCAGCCCTGCATGGACACCCATCACTAAAGCATGCAAAGCATAGGGAAACTAATATACCTACAATACATCACCATACACAAGCAAAAGCTGGCAGGGTAACACCAACCATACAGGGGAAGCTAGGGAAATACAAATGTCAGACACTTGAAGCATAATACATAATTTATATACCTACAGGTACCCCAGTCAATGTCACTTGAGAGGTGGTGCCAACACTATCCAGTCCCCAAACAGAAGAGGCCCACAGTGATGACAGTAACTCTGTGCTTCTGGATCTGGACGATCTACCTGGCCCATCAGGGACCACTGGACAGCCGGTCACCCAAGCCCACTCCCAAACCACCACATAGCCTCACCCATCAGGAGCCAACACCACAGCACCCACCCAGCGTACCCACACCTCTGTCCCCAGAACATGTCAATCAGCAGTGTGCCCACCTGTACAGGGACCCCAGCCCACACCTCGCCACAAGACAATCAGGGGCCTGGGGTCAGTGGCAGTGGGGACACCATTCAGGGGACATGAGCAGAGGCCAAAATGGCACTTGGAGGACTGCTGTGCACCAGGGGGAGGACAGGAGCAGGGAACCGACTCTCCAGGAGGCACCAATATTCCCAGGACATGATGGGCCAGATCCTAGACAACATGCAGGAGAACAGGCGGCTGCAGGGGGGACAGTAACAGGGGATCAGGGGGGACTTGCAGGCCATTGACAACACCCTGATCTCCATAGCTGGGGTGCTGGCAGACATGGCCAACATCATGAGGGAGGCAACAGCACACCAGCGGGCCCCTGCCACTAGCCAGTCATCTGAACAGCCCTCCAATTCCACTGCTGCTAGTGGCCAGGAGGCCACCAGCACACCTCCCCCTGCAGAAGGTGAACCACCCTGCAAATGTTCCCTGCGAACCAGGCAGAAGCCAGAGACACTTACCAAGACCACCACCAGGAAATGAGACTCTCTTGGTCGCCCCCCTTGTGTTCCATACTGTCACCTTGTCCACTTTGAACAGTCATAGCTCTCCTTCCTATGTCCCCATGGACAATGCACCTGTGCTACAAACAGCCTAGAACAATACCTTGGACTTTCCTCCATCATCACCCCATGCCATTGCACTTTCCCCTCTTTATTTTAGCACAACAATAAACACCCTTGGATAAAACCCGACTACTAGTATTTCATGTATTGCAAATTTGTATTGATTGAAACAGCTACAACCATTGCAAATTAACTTAAATAGCATGAGCATAGAATTAATGACCTGCAGCAGGCTGTTGTGATCACATCGGGAGAATGTTGTCATATCATCAATATCTGTAAAATGAATATTCATAGGTAACAGTAATTAGGGGAAAGAAGTGGGTAATGCCACACAGAATACACCAATACTCATAGAAATGTGAAGTTGCACTGTCTCACCTGTGTGTCATTGGAAGTACTGACGTATCACCAATGTTCCGTTGGTTGTCCACATCCTCATCCTCTGCCTCCTCATCCTCACTGTCCTCAGGGTCCACTGCTGCCACAGGGACATCTCCAGTCTCCTCCTCCTGCAGAAACGGTGCATGGCGTCTGAGGGCCAGGTCTTGCAACATGCAGGATGCCATGACTATCTGGCAGACCTTCTTGGGTGAGTAGCACAGGGATCCACCTGTCAGGTGCCTTCAGGAGGCCAATGGTCCTTTCAATGATCCTTCTGGTTCTCCCATGTGCCTCATTATAACATTCTTCAGCCCTTGTCCTGGCATTCCTCACGAAGTCAGTAGCCATGATTGGTTTGGGTAACGAGAGTCACCTGCAAATATTGAGGGACAACATTTAGCCACACACTATCCTATATGGCCCACACCATTGGCATACACCAACATATACTGGGTGGGAACCAGGGTTCACTTATTTGCGACACCCTCTGCCTCTGTCGTTGGGACATCACATTTGGGGTGTCCTTCGGACAAAGGCATCATACACGATACAGGATACTTAGCATTGACGTGGGAGATGTACTGGTTTGCCAGACACACCATCTGCACATTCATGGAGTGGAAACTCTTATGATTCCTGTACACCTGTTCATTCTGCCGAGGGGGGACAAATGCAATATGTGTTCCGTCAATCGCCCCAATTATATTGGGGATATGTCCCATTGCATAAAACCCGGCCTTCACAGTGGCCAAATCCTCCATCTGGGAGAAAGCAATGTAGCTGCACATGTGTTTTATCAGAGAAGACAAGACTCTTGCTAGCACTATTGAGAACATTGGCTGTGACGTTCCTGCTGCCCAGGCCACTGTCACTTTGAAAGAACCAGCTACCAGGAAATGGAGCACTGATAGAATCTGCACAAGATCCCAGTCGGATGACGGATAGCTGAGATCAGGTCAGATTCCAACTGGGCACACAGCTCTGTTATTGTGGCCCTGTCCAGTCTATAGGTGAGTATATTGTGCCTGTCCACCAGAGTAGCCAAGTCCACCAGGGGGCTGTACATGGGGGTATGTCTCCGTCTCCTATTCATCCTCAGCTGTAGGTATATAAGGGACACAGGAGTGAGTAGCCTGTCTCAATTTGAACAACTATATTATCGATAGGTCTGATCACCCCCCCCCCTGAAATGGCGACCACCTGTCCTGTGTGGAGGGACAGGTGGAAGTGAGGTAATTCCGCGGACGTTGTGTGCTGTGACGGTAGACGGTCGTGAACTGCCGTGCAATTCCTCATTGGTTTATATTGGTCCCTATGGGGTACAGTGGCCAGTAAGGATCTACGCCAGCGGTGACGGTATGCACCTCCGCAGACGTGACCGCCATTTCCTATCTCAATCCTCACTTGTTTCCTGACCTTCCATAGGAGAAGACCTACACTGTATATGCTGCTGTGACCTGTGTCTGGAACCCACCATGGCCTGTGTGACCGGGGAAAGGGCCCCAGCCTTCACTTCTGAGGAGTTGGAGTGACTGGTGGATGTGGTCCTACCCAGTACTGACTGCTGTATGGGCCTCCAAACCAACAGGTGAGTACACTGTGGGCATAATGCATGTGGCATGAATCCATGGCATGGATCGTGTAAGGGGGTGGGTGGGTGTCCTCTTGGCGGTGTACAAGTTGTGCACTGGGCTATGTTGATGGGATCGGGTATTGGTGGCCATTTGTGTGACAGGATGGACTGTTTGTCTAATGGTGTTCTCCTGTCTGTATTGCCTTTGCAGGTCAGTGTCCATCAATAGAAGGGAATATGGTGTGCAATAGCCAAGGAGGTGCGGACCCTGAGGGTCTATGGCAGGCGGAGCACCCACTGTCAGAAACGGAGGGAGGACCTGAGATGCTGGGCATGGAAGACCATGGAGGCCCAACTGGAACCAGTGGGGAAGACACCCACTCGAGAGACTGTGGCCTTGCACTCCCCAGGACAAAGCACAGGGCATGTTGCCCCCTCCAGAACCAGTGCGGAAGACACCCACTTGAGAGACTGTGGTCTTGTACTCCCCAGGACAAAGCAATGGGCATGTTGCCCCCCCTCCAGAACCAGTGGGGAAGACACCCACTCGCGAAACTGTGGCCTTGCACTCCCCAGGACAAAACAATGGGCATGTTACCCCCTCCAGAACCAGTGGGGAAGACACCCACTCGAGAGACTGTGGCCTTGCACTCCCCAGGAAAAAGCACAGGGCATGTTGCCCATTCCAGAACCAGTGGGCTTGTTCCTGCATCTGGCTGAGGTGCACCTCCTCCTCCTGATGTGCCTGCCTATTTGACAACTGATGCCCATGCAGTGTTCTATCCCGATTGGTGCAGGATTTAAGTTGGGCCTTGGACTGTGCCATGTGGCCATGTGGCCCCTTTGAACTGTGGACTGGGCAGTGTCCCTTTCTTATACAAGTGTACATATCTCTTTCAATGCCAAATCGGATTATTGAATTTGATGTTGAACTGATTACAATAACTTTTGTAAATTCCTTTTGTCCTTGCATTAATCTGCAGATTTTCTGGGTCAAAATATTTTTGTAATGCAGCTGGTTGTGTATGGTTTGTGTGTATCGGGTGTGTGTGGTGCATGTGTGTGTCACTCTCGTTTTCATCCCTCCCTTGTGTGCTAGGCGGCTGTACTGACTGTCCTTGTCTTCGCCAGCGTTGGTGTTCGTGGTGGAGCATAACGTGGAAGATCATCGGTAAAACTTGCACTTCGGGTTCCATGGCGGCGTGGTTCTTCCCTGTGTCTCCAATGGTGAGTCCTTTCACTTTTGTGCTCTGTTTCCACCAGGCTTTTGTTGGCGTTGGTACCGCCACGGAAAAGGTGGCGGTTTGCATGGTCTTAATATTGTGGGCGGAACTTTGTCTTCCGCCTGGCTGTAGGCGGCTACCGCTGTTATGACTGTTGTTTCCGCCCTGGCGGTCGGTGTGGTACATTGGTTGTCTATCAGAGATATCACCGCCATGGTCATAATTTGGCAGTAGTTGCCGCCAGCCTGTTGGCGGTATTACCACCACTTTATCACGCACTGCCAGGGTCGTAATGAGGGCCTATGTTATTTAAGGTGTAAATTCTGTTGAGCAAAGCGTTCATGCCATTATGGACAACAGCTAAAGCTTTTTCCATGTTTTCCTTATCAATCTGCCTTCATGTGCATCAGCTTTTATCTGGGATAGTTTCCAGACCTCATTGAATATGACATATAGAAAGTGTTTTGAGCGCAGTTTCCTGGGTGCTAATAGGAAATCTTGTAGATTGACTTCCTCATACAGGAGACTAAGGTATTCTTTGGCAGCTGTCAAAGTGGAGGAATGTAGCAATTGTTGGCACAGTTTGCCCACACCGAATGTAGTAGCGATACCTGATTGTTGAGCCGAGACAAATCGACGATCTGGCCCGCTTGCTCTGAAACCCTCTGAGGAATTAACAAAATGTGCCTGGCATTCATCCGCATCCATTGGCCACAAAACCTACCCGCCAGGACTCAAAAGTGAAGATTTAAATGTACCATTCTGAACCCAAGAAGTAAGCTGTCCTTCAGTAAGATTTTAAAATGTTTGTCAATTGTGAAATTTAGCAGGTGTGGGGATACTGGGCACATTTAATTATTTTACTTCTGCTAATTCCAAATAGGATGTTTGCTGGACAGTGTCATTTAAAAAAATAATTTGTAGAGGAATAAGGCACGCTCAAAACAAAGCTTCCCTGCCAATATTTTTGTTCCAAATACACTTTTCAAATCAATAGTGTATTTCCAATACTCATAGCCTTCCATAGCAAGCCTGGAAGCAAAGGAAACTGTGTATAATCAGTTTTGTGCTCGTTAGCAATGTTTTTCGCATTGTGAAAGGCAGCAATTTAGAATAGTACGACTCAGCATTGCTAGTGTAATTCTAGTGTCAGGCTCAGTAAAATACGCAAACTTATCTACATATGTTTTGTTACTCCCCGTAGGTGGTGTCGGACAATATTCCCACTGTGTCTAATTGTAACCTGATCCTGGAGTGATAGCTCGGTGCAGAAATAAATGTCCGTAATGGTGATAACAAAACATTTCCCCATAATTCGCTTTGTTCATATACACGTCTTCATTTTCAACACAGTGTAATGTTCAAGCTCAGAAAGCATAGAATCATCTATTTTAAAATACAAGTCATCGGAAACAATACCAAGTGTGATAACATCACTCTTAGAAACTTTAAATACATATGCAATTTCAGTGACCTCAGTAGGACCGTATATGTAAAATGGTACTTTATCCCACACAATCACATCTGGAATCAGAACTGCTGAAATGTTCACAAAGGACAAGTCTCTTCGGACCTTATGGGAAGACCGGTAAGGTGTTAAAACCTCATTCACCGGCTTGAAGATGGAACGGTCAGGAAGATAATGACCATTTATCAAGAGAAAGAAGACAATAACAAGACCATTCCAAGCCAGAAAGGCAAGCAATGTCAACAGTATCCAGAGATAGTGCATTGGAGAAATTAAATAATTGATTTTAAGCCACATGTAAAGCTTACATGTCTTTGATACAGTCTCCGTTGCAGAAGCAGGTGAGTCAGAAGATGTTGATAAAATAACTAGAAGCAATCTGTGCAAAAACAGGAGCCAGTGCTGAGCTGATGGATGGACCCATTTATGGTGGTTCATAGTAGACGATGCCATATGTCTGTGCCAAATTGAAATAATAGTGTTCCTCATCTTGGATGTTTCTCACCAACGAAGTGTTAACAGGAATCAGCAGAAGCTCATACTCCACTCTCCCCAGGCTCGAGGAGGCAACTGTAGTATTGGTACCTGCTGAAGTGTTGTTTACTACATGTAGAGGTATGTCCTGTCGGGGAGTGAGAGGGGAGCAGGCACTACCTGAAGGACCTCTTGGTCTACTGTGCAGGATCAGCCCCATGGTGCAATTTGATGTTATCAATTGAAACAAATCTGTTCTCGCTGGAACCAGGCAGCGGTGGTATGATGACAGTTCTGGTACAGTGTATTCCCAGGACTGGAACTGGTGCTCGGTAGGATGGACCAAACTTTTTCACAGCAATCTTTTCACACACTAGATTCCAGACTTCAGCAAACCAGCCTGTAGATATTGTTGGCAAATCCCTTATTCCCAAGGTGGTGGCGCAGGTAGATGAATTCTTATCACAGAATTGATGTAGCTCCTGTAAAACAGTGAGACATTCATTTAAGTAAAAAGGTGTGCCTGCTGCCACCGCACCAGGACAAGGACGTACATAGGGATCCTGAAAAGGACCTCATATGGGGTTCGACCTTCCAAGGACCTTCTGGGCAGATTATTTATAGCTCTCCGGTCCCCATATAGGTGATGCAGGCAACTACAGCCTGAACCTATAGCTTGTGCTATTGGGGACAACTTTAAGTCTTGGTTCCTCCACTCGATTACACTGTTTCCATCTGGATCACGAGGTGAGAAATAATTGAGTTGAACACCTATCATTCCTATGGTGTCCCTGAATGCCCTAGAGCAAAGGTAGGGCCAGGGTCTGAGTGGAATGCTGCAACCGCATATGTAGAGAAAAAGACTTTCAGTTCTTTAATAACAGTCTGAGCATCAGCTGACCATTGTGGCCATACCCACAGGAATCTAGAACAAGAATCAAGAGCGACTAAAATGTATTTGTATGCATCATCAGGTTATAAGGGGACCACAATGGTCCAGGTAGACACAATGTAATGGTTTGTCGGAAATTAGGAGGGATGTCTGCGGTGGGCGTTTGATGGTGGACCCTTTAATTTGCTGCAAAAGTCACAACAAAGGACATATTGGTTGGTCTGTTTGTAAAGACCTGTCCACCTAAAGTGTTTTTGTAATAGAGTTATTGCATCTACCACACCTGTGTGAGCAGAAGCGGCACCCTCATGCATTGCTTTGATGAGATCTAATCTCTGGTCTTGGTTGGGGATCACACAATCTCCCACTCCTGGAATGGTTGCAAATGCAATGTTTTGGGCACTGAGATGGTAGGAATATTTTGCAGGGTATGCTTTTGGTAAAGGCTTGCCATCAGTTGAGACTTTCACAGCAGCCAGCGTCTCTTCATCCAATCTGCATTGAGAATGAGTTATTGCAGCAGCAGAAGCCATAGCTACTACAGATTTGGCAGCTTCCTCAGCTAAGGTTTTTCCTGCAACATCTATTCCTACACGTTGATGGCCCAATGTATGTACTACATGAGTTTTTGGTAGTCTGTCCCATAGGTCAGCTACCCTCCCCCACACGTTTCTGTGTTTGACGTGTGTTCCCTTTGGAATCTCTGAAATCATTCAGACTCAAGTGATTCAGATAGTCATTTTGGGACTGGACACAATAATATGAATTATACACAATTAGTGTTGGTAGGCCTGTATCCATATGTTCCAGTGCCAGTACAAGGGCCTTAAGCTCTGCCAATAGTACAGTGCAGTCCCCCAGGGTCTGCGTGTAGGTGTTTTTAGGGTGGAACATACCATCCCTCATCACTCCACTTACGGCTGTACAAGCAGCTGAGAATTGTTTAGTACTTACAGCTGGTTGTGCTGAACCATCAATATAAATGGTAGTTTGGCATTGACCAAGTGCTAATATATTGATAGTTGCTGTGTACTCCTGTTCATATTGGAGAAACTCTTGGGTCTGAAGCTATGGGTTAAAGATGTAATCAACATCAGTGGCAGTCCACTGAATCCAACGTGGATGTAATGCTTTGGTGTTTAGGATGCTCGCTTTGGTTACTGCCCCAAGGACAGGCATTGAGGTACCAACAATGCTTTTCCCTTGAGCTAGTGGCTTCTCCTTAATAATAGCCATATGTACACCAGTCTGTGGGTGCAAACGTTGTTCTGCATTTCTGTACAAATGTGATTTGTATGCTATGGGTAAGGTGTATCCTTCATTAAAAGTGACATAGGTGAATCCTACAGTGCCAGCAATTATTCTGATGACCACGTTTATTTTGTTGTTACCTGTCTGTAAGTGTTTTGCTTCTAGCATGTCCTGCTGCAGTTCTCTGAGAATGCATATGTGTTCTGCTGTCCAGTGTTTACTCGAAAAATCTGGATGAATTAGATCATAAAGCAGTTTTATATGTTGTGCATAATCAGGTATGTATGCTCTGCCAAGGTTAAAGAAATCCAGCAATGACTGCAGTTTCTGATTGGTGTCTAGGGGTTGAAGTTGAGTGCAATTTTCTAGAAACAGTGAGGCCAGAGTCTTGCCTTCATCTGATAGCTCGTATCCCAAAAATAGGACACCAAAGAAAGCAATTTTAGTTTTCTTGAAATTGAATTTGTGGCTCTGGATGGCGAATAAAAACACAATCCGATCCACCTTGGCCAGATGTATGTTGAGGTCATCATCAGTGAGATAAATGTCATCCACATAAGACTACGCCTCAGGGTCAAGCTCATGTAGTATCGATGTTACTTGGGCTGAAAACAACCCTGGGATGTTCTTATAACATTGTGATAAATGAAAAAAGGGCTGCTGTAAGTCTAATGAGCTAAAGGTGCTAAGGAGCTAGATTTTGGCAGAAAACACATTAGAAATATCCAAGGTTGTTTTGTATTTTGTGCGCAATGTGTTGTTAATTAGTGCTGTTCTTTTTGCATTTTGTATTGCATTAGTGTGTGTGTGACTATTTAAATGTCTGTAATCTAAGACTATTCTGTGTGAATGATCGGGTTTTGTAATAAGAGGGCAGAGACATAGGGGGTTATTCTAACTTTGGAGGAGTGTTAATCCGTCCCAAAAGTGACGGTAAAGTGACGGATATACCACCAGCCGTATTATGAGTTCCATAGGATATAATGGACTCGTAATACGGCTGGTGGTAAATCCGTCACTTTTCCGTCACTTTTGGGACGGATTAACACCTCCTCCAAAGTTAGAATAACCCCCATAGACCCCAATTACTCCCTTGTATTGAAGTTGTGTGAAAATCTCTCTCACCTGAGCTTTAGCCTCTTGTCTAATAAGATATTGTGAATGAGGCTGTGGTGTAGATCTAATTGGTATTACATGGTAGGGGGAATCTTTATCCCACCCTATATTGTTGTGATACAGCACGAGAGCCTGCGCCAGAGCCCAATCAGTGGCATAGGCTTCCTTTACAGCATCTGCAACTAGGATTGAGAAAGAAGGCAAAATGACATCTTCCCCATGTGGGGGCTTGTTGGCAAATTCAGGTTGCCAATCTTTTTCTGCCAATAGAATATAGCATTTTAAGTTTTCCCAAAATATTACTTCAATGAAGCGCTCTTTGTTCCCCTCAATTTGCTTATTTAATTCATAAACCCTATTGGGTAGGGAGATGCACCTGTCCACTGTCTCAATGACAAGAAGGTCGTTATCTGCTGCCACATCCCGATGATCAGTAACATCCTGGTGATAAATCGTGACCTCTGCTGTGGTGTCTAGCAGAGTCACTGTCCTCGTCCTGTTCTTCAACAACGTTGTCAGCATGGTGGGCATTTTGTTTGAAATTGCATCCACCTTATTGTTTTTTAAATTGAGGCTTTTGTTGTGAAGTTTTGTCCTCTTTTTTAACAAAAGCTTCTGAGGAATGTTGTGAGTCCTTCTTTGGCTTTGTGTAGCCACTTAGCATTTCAGACCGTCCAACTCTCTCACTCCATTTGTCCGATGTGTATGAGTATATTGGTATCTATCAGGAGTTTTTAAAGTTTCTCTGTTTCAGAGATTATATCTTATCTCCAAGGTATCCAGCTAGGGAGATTCTCCTCTCTTACTTCTTATATATTTATTTTGCTTTTGTTTATCCCAGTGTTTTTTAGAACCCTCCAGTGCTTGTTTAGTACCTTCCTTAAGGGTGGCACTTTGAATTTTTAGGTTAGTTGGTCTGGCCCCCAAACTATCCCATTCTATATAAGAATAGGTTTCAGAAATAATTGTTGGCAGCTTGCACTCTTGCTCGAGTTGAGGAACCTCCTGGAGCCGTTGGTGAATGGCCAATGCTGTTGCTTCCACCCTAAATGTTACTTAAAATAACTGTGTCAAAGTTGCACATCATTTTCATTCCAAAGTCCAACCCCATGTTCATTCTGAATTTGTTTTTACACTTCCGGTAAATTGGCAAGCATTTCGGTATTGTGTGGTAGTGTAAATTGTGGCAAAGGTTGAACCCCAAGTGTTACAGTTCTCTATTGAGGGAACCATGGCAAACATCAAGCACATTGTGAGAATTCTATGTTTATCTTGGGGTGCCGTATGGGGAAATACTGCTTTCAGCTGATTTCTTTTTTGTGCAATCCAAAACAAAATTTTCTCCCCCTCTATGTGTGCTTTTCCTATTATTGAGTGGACTGTTTATGGATTAATTCTTGGAACAGCCAATTGATAAACAGCTAGAGCAGCCCTTGCTGGGTTGGTATTCAAAGTCTGCATTATGAATTGTTTTGCAAGTCCATATATTTCTACTAGCTCATTGTAAAGTGTGCGTACGTCAGCTAATTGGATAACCTGCACATTTGGGTGTGGTGTGTACGTGCCAAGTGCTGGCTATGTCGGTCCATCATTACTTAAAAGACCTAATCTCACAGATTGCATTACATATGGTAGAGCACCAATGAACAGGTTTTGATGTTCTTGATAAAAGAGAGGTATGCTGTTGCATGGAATGTAAGTATATTTGCAATTGTTTCAGGGAAACTGACCCAAGAATAAAACATTTCTGCTCTAAATGCGTTGTGTGCTTCCACAATGAATGTAACCTTCCCCCCCTCTTCTGTTAAGCCATGAGCTGAAAGAAATTGCATGAGCGGTGGTCTGCAGTTCCCCAAATGTTTATCATGTATGCCATATTAAGGAATAGGTGTTTAGGGATGGGTACACCAATGTGTAAATATCCTTTTAAGGTTCAAGTTTGAAGACCCTACAGCCTGCTCACTATCTGGACTGTCCCTAAGACCACAGACGTCTCCGTTAATGGTACTTACGGTACCTTCAGTGTGCGTGAGACAAAGATACTAAGGAGACTCATAAAATTAGTGCCTACATCATCGTTGGTGGTGCCATGTCATAAGGACTCTCGTATAACAGTGAGACTGCTGGATTTGGAGCAGCAGCACCTCTGCTTGTAGGTGACTAAGTCACTCCCACCCCCAGTTGCCAGCTGTCGGACCAACCCTCCCAACTCTCTAGGAGCACCTCATCCAAACCCAAATTTTAAAGGTGAATTGTGAAAGCCTTGTGTATGGAACTCTGAAAACCCTTCAGGGAAATCATGATAAACAAGCCTTACCCTTTTCTCTCCAAATACAAGTCTCTTAACACACATAAAGGCAAGAAGAAAGATGCAGGATAGTTTCCAATATTATTATTACTATTATTGAAAAGACTGCAATCCATGATAAAATTCATGAGCTGAATGATTAGGATAATGAGGAATAACAAAATCAGGATTGTGAAAATCGGAGATGTAAATATAAACAACCACAACATATTGCAATGACATGTATACAGAATCCCTACCTAAAAGCCTAATCTCTAGTCCCTAGTGAGAGCATCTTAATGTAAGCCAAATCTGTCCATACAGTGTCCATAGGAAGCACATCCCACCCCCTTTACCTTGTTACAAGGTCAGGCCTTCAGTCTCTAGATCAGGCTCTGCAGAGACACGAATGCCGAGTTCGGCCACAAACGGGCATGCAGCATGGATGGAAAATCCTGGCTGGAACCCCCTCTAATGGCCTTTGTCCTACAAGATGGTTTTATAGGGGACATGTTTATGTTCTTGTACAGATGCCTGATGGGGTATGTACCTAAGAGCTGGACTGTTTATGTAGACTTGGGACGGCAATACAAAATATTACCCTGTGTGCCTTGCATTCTCTTCTTGTGAACCAGAGGAAAAAGAACATGATGCAAAATATGTACTCCATAATACTGATAGTGACGCTCCCACAGAATAGCAACTGATTATGAAAATAAAACATTCCTACTAAAATGAGCCAAACTAAAATTAATGAAAATGAATAAATGAATACAGAGCATATTATCTCCGGCAAAAGGGCACAGGCCGCATGCCTAAGCTGAGCCATCACTGTGCCAGGTAGGGAACTACAAAGGGACCCACAACAATATACACAGTATATTGTATGCAGTAATTAGGAATATATATATATATATATATATATGTATATATATATATATATATATATACGTAAATGTGGTGATTGTCACATGAAATGTCTCAGCACTGGATCTGATGATGTAAGAGAGAGGATTCTAACTAGTCAAAAACAGCCTTTTTGCTTTTGGGACCTCATTATTTTGAGGTTTTGGATATGCATTTTTTAAATAAATTTACATTTCGCAACACCTCAGGAACATACATTGAAGGAAAGACAGATTAACCATGCCCTGGGGGAAGAAAAGAGACAGGGTAAAATCTGCAGAACATGATTATTTGTTTCTGACTGAAAAGCTTGGGCATGTTACTCACAGAGACAAATCAAAAGTAGGCAAGAAATTTGGTATCAGCTATTCAAAGAGTTTTCTTGGGTGTTTTGGAGAGAAGAAAGAAGTTCTAGCAGGGAGGAGTCATGCTTAAAGGCAAGGTCATTCATGCCTTAGTTGAAATTACCATCTTGGATATTTCACAAGTAATGTCAGTTAGGGATGGATAGGTTATGAGACATCTCTGGATTTGTTAAGAACTCCCACCTTCTAGAAATTTATTGTACAAGGACGGAGACTGCAGGATCAGTGGAGAAACAGAAAAAGAAGAAGAAGGGAAGAATGACTCCCTATCTGGAGGCAAAGGCTTCTGTACTTGTATTTCTTGTGCTTCTTGTACTTCTGTTGGATTCAGTCTCCATTACTAATGGCACTAGATTCCCCTCTATCTCTGTGGGACAGCAGACGGAGGACTTACTCGTCTTGGAAGACTGTGGACTGGTCCTGGCTGAAATTGCTCTAAGAAAAGTGCCACTTGATACTCTTAGCCTTTGCAAGTGGCTAGGAGGCAATAATGCCCATGGAAGTCCATGTAGGGAGAGTATTCTTCCTTGAGTCCCATAAGTTATTGCTCCAGGGATACCCTGCCTGGAGACTACCAGGACCTGGAACAAGAACATCGTCCTTCAAAGCTTTTCACAGCCCGCTGCCGCTAGGAGCAAACAACAATCTCCTGGGGCCAAGAAAAGCCTTTAAAAAAACAAAAAAGCAAGCAACAACACCCCAAATATTTAGCATGCTCTAGACACCAAAGTTAAACACTCCTGATGGCTAGAGCACACTACCAAGATTCAAAAACACAATGAGATCTGGTCAAGGGTCTAAGGATCCTAGCTTTTGATTGAGCCACTCACGTGCTGCACTTTTTGAAATTACCACAGGGACCAGTAGCCAGGGTTACCCATGGCAGTCACCTCACATGTGGGGGGAAACTCTAGATATCTTGGATCCCACAGGCATGACCACGCCCACTCCCCTGTGCCGAAGCCTGTGCCCATGAGGAGTGGGGGACAAAGCAGCTGGAAGATGTTTTGGCTTCGCTGCTTGGCAGAAATTCGAGTGCCTGACTATGTGGACAGCATGTTTGTGAAAATATGTGCATTTCTTTTCAGTGGTGCTCAAGGACACAGAGTACCGTTATCACCACTGTCTGCATACTTGGAAAGCTGATAGAAAAGCAGTAGACCTTACCCTTGCCCTTCCTAAAACATGCACTCTACCTCTCCCAGGTCCCAGAAACTGTGACCATGAGGTAGGTTTCCAATAATTTCAATAGCTCCCAACAGTAAGCTTTAGGTCAGATATTTTGGAGTGGTTTTGGGTTCTTTGTAAATGACAGGCAATATGGCTTTTGATAGAAAGTAAGACTCCTAATGAACTGTTCACTGTTCTTTACTGTTATATTGTTATAATACTGCCAAACCACAAAGATGCGAGGCAAATTGAGTACATATTTTGAGTTTAACTACAAAATGTTGTATCATTATTGAGTGGCTTATATTACGCTTCTGATCGTATCGTGATTGTTTTTGATAGTATTAATTGAGTCCCGCACCTCCACAATGGTAGCTTCGATCTTGGTCAACTTCTGGCAGCAGTTATCAATGGAGTTAAACACTAAGGCCCATATTTTTTTTTTTTTAGCACCGCATGTGCACCATTTTTTTACGCAAAAGCGGCGCAAACTTACAAAATACTATTGGATTCTTCTGCGTCAAAAAAAGACGCACATGTGGTGCTAAAAAAGTATAGATATGGGCCTAAGGTTTCAATTTTAGTCAAAACAATAAACCTAGAATCCAAAAAATCTGGCACCACATAAAAAGATTCCAACTTGTGCCTGTAAGGATTGTCTACTGAGCCATTTCTGTTTTTTCTCTTTACCGGTGAGGAGTGGTCAATTGTCCTCTGTGATGGAGATTGATGTACATCAGCAGTAATAATCAATAAATTCCTCTCACCAACTGGACAGAAATCAGTGACCCTGATAATAGTCCATGTAGCGAAACAGGAGTAGATATCCCCCATTACCATCCTCCAGTACATTGCCCTGGGCATTTAACCTGGTTCCACCTCTACAGTTGAAATGTCATCATTGATTGCTCCCACTGCAGAAGTAAGTAGGGACATAATGGAGGATTTTTTACAAGGTTGCTTTGATCAATTATAGGGGCCATCGTTTGGAGGGAGCTTTTTATACTTCATCATCACCTAGTTAACTGGATAACCAAGCCAAGAAGGGTTTCCCAGTCTGCCCTGGGCTCTGAGATGTGCAGGCGGGGATGCTTTTAAGTACCCTTTAAGGCAAGTAAGTCCAAACAGCCCTTCCACAGTAAAGCGTCTCCCACCACGTTGAATCCGATGCCCTTTTAAGTGCCTGTTGTGCTGAACCAGCCCTTCCTCCTCCAGCAAGGGCTTATACCCAGTCAAAGCATCCATGGTGTGTAGCCTCTGGTCCATATGAAACATAAACTCCAGTTTACAAATATGAATTCTGAGCAACTCTGTAGTTTATCAGAGTTAATTTACATAAATCGAGACTTTCTCTTCAGCAACCCTCCTTCTCTTTCTGGTCTTACATTGCATCATGCTACTGTAGCTCTATACCTGAAATCGAAACTGACAGAAGAGTTATTTTCCTAAAAGAGTTAGTTTTACCTGAAGCCAGAAATGCACTATTCCCAGAAATTATTATTTTCTGAGGCAATTGGACCTCCAAGTTCTCATATCTGATTAAGCAATATAACAGTTCATGTTTGTCTTTCCATCGACGTTATTTACATTTTAAACCTAAACTTAAATGTTGCTAATCTGGTGAGGTTAGTTAGAAATGTAAAGATTAATTTTGAATTTCCATTTGGGAGTACAGTATTCAGAGTGACAACCTGCAGTGAATCACTCTAGAACACGCTTCCTGATTTCCACAGATACTTCACCTATTTTCACATTATTAAACGGTTTCAACTGTAATGGACATCCCATATAGGACCTCATTAATGTAATCCTAGAGACTGATGTGGCCTAATCATTGAATGCTCAGCATGTTAACTTCTCGTTGAATCAGCCAATTCTAGAATTTACTTCAGATCTTAAAGTTTGTTACTGTCGAGCACTGTTTGTCTAAATTATAAATGCACGTTGTTGCTCTTAATCAACATCTATCTTTTGCAAACGTCACACCTTGACAAAAATAAAATAATAACGTTTTATCTTCTTTATCTTCCTTCTGGTGTATTACTTCACTGTTTTCTTCAGACATGCTAAATAAGAATAATATCGGCCTTACCTTCAAATTGTAATGAAACATTGCTGAAATTGTCTTATCCACATTATGCTAAAAGGACAGTTCTAATTGGCATCAACAAACTTGAGTAGGTCTTCAGCTTTCATTATTTCACGTCATCCGCCTCTTCCTTCTGAAGTATTCGCTATGTTGACTCATTTTTGAGACATCAATTCTCTTAGTAAAGCAGATTTTGCTATTGAATAAATCATTCAGGGATACTTACCTTGCGTTTTCGAACGTCAGTAAATGAAGTCCTTAAGGTCTTATCTGCTGCTTCATCTAATCCTTTATACCAATGTGCTACCTATTTTTGGGAATTACATTTTAAAGCTGGCGCTCTAAATCCTGTGTGCTGATAACCAGGCAATTATGCCCGGCAATCCTTGATGACAATTGTGCTTATTTGAACCTTAGTTTGTTTCTATTTGTTTTGTCTGTCAAATTACCCTAATTCAGGAGATCATCTTAGTGTAAAACATGGCCTCATTTCACAATACCTATTTCTCTTATTGGCATGTAAAATTATTCTTTCAAAAATTCTGGAGTACCTGTGGAGTCTTATATTGGGGCCAGCTCACTATAGTATGGGATTTTAATCAGCCTCCTAACCTCAAACCAGATATGAGCAGCAGCCTACAATATTTTCAATTTAATTTTCTTCAAGTTTTTCAGTAAGGCACATTTATATAAAAATTGCCTCTACATATATTTACTAACGTTTCTCGTAACAGCACTCCCCTTTTTGTGTCTCCTGGACATGTAATTAAAACTAGACAATGTTTTAATTGGAACACCCAACAATACACCTGAATATCTTAATTGGAACGTCCAACATTATAACTGATTATTTGATAAAGCTAAACCTCCTTGAATCTCCTACATTTTTCCCAAGCTGAAATAAAACTGTTAATTTAACTTGCATTCTCAAGATTTCCTTATTATGAAAATGTAATGATATACAATTGAACAAATAAGTTAACTTTGGCAATATGAATATTTTCACAAGGTTCGCCCTCCCATACATTGTCAAAGGGCTAGTGCTCAAAACCATCAAT
This sequence comes from Pleurodeles waltl, assembly GCF_031143425.1. Lineage (NCBI taxonomy): Eukaryota > Metazoa > Chordata > Amphibia > Caudata > Salamandridae > Pleurodeles > Pleurodeles waltl. The sequence continues at coordinate 922,404,149 of NC_090439.1, read as the reverse complement.
ATCTTTTTATTCTGTTTACTCTTTTTGTAGATTAGTGGATGGAATCGTATTAATGTTAGGTGTTATACTAATTCCAGATACATAATTTCTTTACAGACTCGGTTATCTTTGGTATCTATATTCTTGGTAATTATTCCTTCCTCATCTGCGTTTACTTCATAACCTGATATTTTCCTTTAATTTTGTATTACTTTTCTATTTTTAGCAACACACTAATTATATCTAAGGTAAACAGAATCTGATCTTCAACAAATAAGTCCACTTTATTTTGGAAAGACCCATAACTAAAAAGGGTTTATACCCTTGTCTGTTCTTCATTGGGCTAATAGCTCTATTGATAGGTCAAACAAAAGGAGTGAGATAGGCAGGGCATCAGAGTCTTGTACCCCTCACTACTTAGATAGAGTGTGATAAACTGCCATTCACCAAGATTTTAACTGTCAGTCTTGATAGATAGCTTGCAGTGCATTCCCAACACCTTCCTTTATCGCAGAATGTGGTAATACTTCTCAAAGATAAGTCCAGTTTACCCCATCAAATGCTTTTGTTGCATCTCATGATATTTTTGCTAGAGTTCTAATAATATTCCCAGCTAAATCAATTGTACATACTAGAGAGTGGATTAACGTGAAAATTTCCCACCCGACATAAACCTTTTTTGATCATCATGCACAAGATCAGGCACTGCTCTAGTCAGTCTGGATGCCAATACCCATGCAAATACATTGTAATGGTTGTTGAGCAGTGGTGCGTTCAATAAGATTCCTTCTTCTTCAGATCTTTATCGGGTTTCATAATGATCAAAATAGAAGCTGCACTCTGTGTCCTAGGGCCATTTACTAATATTGAATTAAATAAATCTTTCAGTATTGAACTTATAACATCCTTGATTTTTTCGTATACCTCTCCAGAAATGCTGTTTAGTCCTTCTGCTTTCCCTTTAATGTGTCTAATCAAGAACGTGAGTATTTTTTCTTAAGGCTCCATACTTTGTACTTTTGTAAGTCTTGTAGATTCCAAGACCACAACCAATTTCTAGTCACCTCCAGCCCTAAAGTAGACTTCCCTTCATACAAATCTTGAACAAAACAATCTAGAAATGCAGTTTCTATTTATGGTGTATTGCTAGTTACCACACGTTTTTTTCTAATGAATATCTCTGTTCTGTTAATTCTATTCCTTTCTCATCTAATTGTACAGGCTAGTTATGCACCAGAGCGTTCTTCATATTCAATGTGTGTATTTTGATACCTTATTTTCTCCTCCAGGGTTAACCTGAACACTAGGCGTGCCTCATCCAGTACTGCATGTGCAGACATCCTTGTTGCTTCAGGGTCCTGGAGTACTGCAATCGAGTCCGCGGTTCTTTATTTTCCGTTCCTAATGTCTTCTCATTCTCTGTTTTGATATTTTAGTTATTATTGGTCCCAAATATGCCTTATATGCGCCCAATGCTACTCATAGCTTAGTGGAGCCAATAAATCGTTGAAGGAAATTGGGTTAATGGTTTACGGGGGTAGTAAAACCCTACTCAAGCAGGAACTAAAATCTCTTTGAGAATAAAACACAGGCACATGTCAAATTATCCTGTGCTTAACCCTTTGGTAGTGCTAGCACAGATATATTAATAAACATTATTAACAAGTGTTCATGTATTCTGAATAAGTGATTTGTGAAAAAATATCATAATGTAGAAAACAAAGCACGCATTTGAAAATGTGATTAGGAAGAATGGTCGTCAATATTAACAAAGTGTACTTACCAGTGGGATTAATGTTGTGAAATGTTGAATATATGTTTGACTAATGTAGTAATACATCATATTAAGGGTTATGCATTATGTTCTAGCTTTATTAATTGTAGGCCTTAACTTAGCGAAGGTCTTGGCTTGGTTGCCGGGCCTAATGTCAAAGCTGTATTTCTTAACATTTAATAAATGGCTGTCCTGGAGAGTTAAACTGTGATTTTCCATTTTGCATTGTTTAAATGTGCTCACAACAGAAGTTTCTCATGAGAATCGACTGCTAGAAGATGCTGTTCTTGCTAATATAAAATTTTTGTGGAATACATGTGAGACTGACTTTCTCAGGAGAAGAACAATGGAGATACTGACTGGAGTGGAAGCTGCAACAATATTGTTACCTGACAAGCCGAATAATGAGGACATTGCAGGACAACCAATCAATGATATGTGAATGGAGAAATAGTATAATTCATAGGTTTGGAATTTTAGTTTTATTGGACAAAGTGTGACATGCAATTAACTGACCAATGGGGATTTGGGACATAGTTTTACCAGTTTTAATTTAATGACACTGCACTGAGAGAAGACAGATTCATTGCCCATTTTCTTGCTGGCCGAAAGGTCAATACATCCTTCTGTGTCTTAACAGGAAATGTGCTTAACTTTACTGCTTAAAGACTTTGGTGGTCATTACAACCCTGGTGGTCGGTGTTAAGGCGGCAGTAAGACCGCCAACAGGCCGGCGGCAAAAAAAATGGAATGACGGCAGTGGCGGAAATCGGCAACAAAGACAGCCACTTTAACACTCCGACCGCCACGGCGGTACAAAAAACAGCGCAACGGTCACCGCCAACAGACAGGCGGGAGACAATGTCCCCCCCACAGTATCACAACCTACCAATCCGCCACCTTTTCCGGGGCGGATTCACCGCGAACAAAAATACGGCGGGAACAGGACTTCGAAGGGGAAACGCTCGCCTCTGCACACCCCACGAGGAACCAGGACGCCATAGAACACGAGCTCCACATATTACCAGCCTTTATCTTCTTGCTCCTCTACCAGGAGCACGAACGCCGGTGGTGAAGACCACGGTGAGTACTGCACCTACGACACAGGGGAGGGGGGAGGGGAAAAACAGTGACACACACACGCAACACCCCCATCCCCACCCTCACCCACGACAACGCACACACTAATACAGCATGATACATTACAGTTACACCTACCAACCCCCCTGGAAGAATGCAAAGACAAAAGGAAATGAGGTGAACGATTGTAATATATTCAAATTCAGTAGTCAATTAATATACGTACACTATTTACAAATATATACACCATGAATATTAGTCCAGGGTATTCCACCCTTAAAGTCCGTGGACCACTGGGCCCACACTGCATGGGCGAGGCCCACACAAGATACCCAAACATGACGGAGAGAACACTGCAGGGGAATCAGATAGAAATAAAACAGGCACCTCAGGGGGAAGGTAAAGGGGGGGCACCTCAGACGGTTGAGTGCACGACACCAAATCCACGAGGGGGCCCCATGCCCACTGTTCAATCCTGGGGAGTGCAAAGCCACAGTCTCACAAGTCTCTACAGTGGGTGGTTTGCCCATTGTTCAATCCTGGGGAGTGCAAAGCCACAGTCTCACAAGTGGATAACATTCTCCACTGGTTTCTGGAGGGGGCTTTGTGCCCAGAGTGCTTCATCCTGCCAAGGACAGAGGTAGTGGATGTCAATCTCCACAAGTTCTGGAGGGGGCTTGGTGCCCAGAGTGCTTCATCCTGCTTGTGGCGGCCTCAGTAGCGTCAGTGCTTTTGGCACTCATGGGCCTGCGGTGCTTGTGGCGGTGGTGTCTTTGGCAGCGGTGCTTGTGGCGGCGGTGTCCTTGGCAGTGGTGCTTGTGGCGGCAGCGGTGCTTGTGTCGGCGGTGTCCTTGGCAGCGGTGATTGTGACGGCAGTGTCCTTGGCAATGCTTCAGCTCGCTGGCAGTCCTGTCTGGGCCAGCGGGGCTGCTGGCGGTCACCTCCTGGGCAGCGGGGCTGATGCTGGCGGTCCTGTCTGGGCCAGCAGGGATGCTGCTGGCAGTCCTGTCTGGACCAGCGGGGCTGCTGGCGGTCGCCTCCTGGGCAGCAGGGCTGCTGCTGGCGGTCCTGTCTGGGCCAGCGGTGCTGCTGGCGGTCGCCTCCTGGGCAGCGGGCTGATGGCGGTATTCTCAGCCATGCTGATCTTCCCAGACTTGCCGGGTTTCTTGTGCCCCTTCCCCACCTTGGAAGGTGTCGCAGCTGACTCCACACTCCCACCTGTACCCCTTGGAGCGGCTTTGGTGGCTGGTGTCTTCCCCCTCTCCCGCCGGGCACTGGCCAACTTTTGATGCTTGGCAGGTGGGAGACTGTCCGTGCTGTGGCTCCTTGCCACACTGGCTGCCCTGCTGCCTGGTGCACTCCAGAATCTGGTGACTACTGGCACCACTGGTCCCGCCGATGTTGTGGCTGAGGTGCTAGGTTGGGACCTGGAGAGTTGGGCCCTAGGAGACTGATGGGGTGGGGGAGGTGAGGGAAAGAGGTCAAGGGTGGACAGGAAAGGTTTCTTAGGAACACTGGTACGGGTAGCTGGAGGGGGTTTGGGATTGGAGGAAGAGGTTGTGGTTGTAGAAGGTGTACGTTTGGTGACTTTGGGTGAAGGTGCATGCGCTGGAGGCTGTCGTGAGGTGGATGGCTGTTGGGTGTGTGTGTGCCTGCGTTTGTGTACCTTGGGAGGTGGCGTCACAGACACACTGGGAGAGGACACAGGGGACGTGTGATTGGTAGTGAGGGTGGTGACTGCATGTGAGCGGGGTGTGGTGGTGGGTGTGCTGGAGATGGAAGTAGTGGCTGTAGATGTAGTGCATGCAGGTGTGAGTGGAGACGAGACTGGGAAGGAGGAGGGAGATGAGGAGGAGGCGGACACAGTAGAGGTAGTGGATGTTGCTATGTCTGCATGTGTGTGATGCTTGCGTGAGTGCCTGTGGGATGTGTGGTGCTTCTGTTTGCCTGAGCTTCCTTTGTGTGTTGAGGTGTGTGCATGCTGGTCTGATGGTGTGCTTGGGGTAGGCTGAGGTACATGGGATTGGGTCTGGGTGGAGGAAATTGGAGGGGGGAGGCTAGAGACAGGGACAATGGCTGCCATCAGTGCTGAGGCCAGAGTCTGAAAAGCTTGCTGAAGGGCTGCCTGACCAGAATGAATGCCCTCCAGGAACTGTCTCTTTACACCCTGGATGGCATTCAAAATGGTAGACTGCCCAACAGTGAGGGACCTGAGGAGGTCAATGGCCTCCTCACTGAGGACAGCAGGGGTGACTGGGACTGAGGTGCCTTGGGCGAAGGAGATGCCCACCCACCTTGGTGAGCGGGCACGGGGCAAAGGCTGAGGGGCTGCTGGGAGGGCGGTGCTGGAGGGGGGTGACGGCTGTACCTCTAGATAGGGGGGGGGGCACAGATGGTGCCGCCACCACAAGGGAGCTCCCATCAGAGGACGAGTAAGTATCACTGGTGTCAGCTCCTGTCCCCGCCGTGGAGCTCCCCTCGCCCTCCGTCCCACTGGTGAAATCAGACTCTGTAGTGTCGCCCTCCAGGGCCATGTGGGATGCAGCTCCCTCTTGCTCCGGTGCCACTGCTCCTCCGCCTGATGATGCTAATGCACACATGTACAGGGAGACCACAAAAAGGGGGGGGACAGAAGAAAGACATGTTGAGTGCATGCATTACCGCTACCGTTGGTGGGCACAACAGACACAGAAGCCCCCTGCACTACGCCGCGCACTTGGGGTCCACTATTCAATCCCTGGGACATGGCCTACAAGGCTATGGCCGATATCTGCAAACATGGATGTCACAGGAGCCTGATTAGGTGTAGTTGGTACTGTACCCAGGTGGGGTGGGGTGCCACAGGGTGTGGCTGAAAAAGGGGACTTAACTAGCACACTCACCCTGGCCTAGGGAAACCCACAGCTCACCTCCCCCACCCAGACACCTCCACTGCACACTGAATCAGCAGAATGAGAGTGTATTCACTACCTTGTTGCTGCTGTGATGCCCTCAAGCACCCATCCAACTCCAGGTACGCCACCGCCAGGATCCTGAACATCAGGGGGGTCATGTTGCGACGGGCACCCCTCCCACGTTGGGAGGCCATCCCCAGCTGGGCCACCACCGTCTTCTTGCTCCAGCTGCGAATGTCCTCCCATCTTTTCCGGCAGTGGGTGCTCCGCCTGTGATAGACCCCCAGGGTCCAGACGTTCTTGGCGATGGCACGCCAAATATCCTTCTTCTGGTGGGCGCTGACCTACATGAATAGTACAGGGGAAAAAGAGAAGTTATTACCAACTGCACCGTCACAGTCATTGGCCCGCATCCCTATCCTTGCCATGTGGCATATGCACTCACCGTTGTTTCATGCACGCATTATTCCCCCCCCTATCTTTCATCCACACCACTCCAAACAGGCATTGCCCATACAGCATGCTCCCAGTGTACTTACCTGTTTGTCTGGAGGACCGTAGAGTATCGTGTTCTGGGGGAGGACCCCATCCACGAGTTTCTCCAGCTCCTCCGTGCTGAAGGCAGGGGCCCTTTCCCCAGACGCACAAGCCATTGTCTCTTCCAGACTGAGGTCACAGCAGCACTTGCAATGTAGGTCCTCTCCTGTCTAAGATCAGGTATCTAGTGATTGCACAGAGAGAAAATGGCGGTCACGTCCGCGGCGATGCGTACCGTCACCGCCGACGTACATCGTCATTGGCTCCTGGGACCCATAGGGTCCAATGTTAACCAATGCAGAATTGCGGCGCGGTCTTCGACCGCCTACCGCGATGTTGTACAACGCCAACGCAGTTAACTCACATCCCATTGTCCCACTTTACAGGTCAGGCAGCCGCCATTTCATGGGCCCACATGGCTTTAACTTTTAACTGCGTCACACATACCTAGGCCTTACCTCAACACCCAAACAGGCAAAATTCGGGTTATGAAAGGTTTTCTGAGTAAGCTGTGTTTACGTACCTCTGAGTTGGCTGACTCTGTGCTCACTGTTGTCCTTCAAGGGCACCGTCCGCTGGGACATGTGAGGAGATGGCAGCATCCCCTGGTGTACCTGTCAACAATGGAGGAAAGACATGTAATCATCACCTACAGGCTTGATCGTACCACAATCCTGGAACTGTGTGCCCAGTTGGAGCCAGACCTGATGTCAGCCATCCGCCATCCCACAGGAATCCCCCCTCAAGTGCAGGTGCTGTCAGTACTCCATTTCCTTGCAAGTGGGTCTTTTCAAACTACAGTGGCCATAGCATTAGGGATGTCCCAGCCTATGTTTTCCAACATGTTGTCCAGAGTGTTGTCTGCCCTGCTGAAACACATGTGGAGCTACATCGTTTTCCCTCAGGTGGAGGATTTGCCTACAGTGAAAGGTGACTTCTATGCCCTGGGACATATCCCCAACATCATAGGTGCCATTGATGGGACACATGTGGCCTTGGTACCCCCCCGCAGGAGTGAACAGGAGTACAGAAACCGGAAGAGTTGCCATTCGATGAATGTGCAGATGGTGTGTTTGGCAGACCAGTACATCTCCCATGTTAATGCCAAATTCCCGGGCTCAGTGCATGACGCTTACATCCTCCGGAATTGCAGCATCCCTTATGTGATGGGGCAACTCCAGAGGCACCGTGTGTGGCTATTAGGTGAGCACCTGGAACCAAATCAGTGGGAATAGTTGTCTGGGTCTGGGGATATCCCTGCAGGTTAGTGTGTGTCTAACAGTTGTCCCTCGCCATTTGCAGGTGACTCTGGCTACCCCAACCTGTCATGGCTACTGACCCCAATGAGGAATCCCAGGACAAGGGCAGAGGAACGCTACAATGAGGCCCATGGGCGAACTAGGAGGATTATAGAGCGGACCTTCGGCCTCCTGAAGGCCAGGTTCCGATGCCTCCATATAACAGGTGGTTCCCTATTCTACTCACCAAAGAAGGTGCCAGATCATCGTGGCCTACTGTATGCTTCCCAACTTAGCTTTGCGACGGCAGGTGCCTTTTCTGCAGGAGGATGGTCCAGATGGAGGTGTTGTGGAGGAAGCAGAAGAAGAGGACATCGACAACAGGAACTCTGTGATCCTGCAATACTTTCAGTGAGACACAGGTAAGAGCACAAACCTGCCTACTACATGTAATTTAACACTACTACCTCTCTACTGTCTGTCCTTTTCACCCAGTGTATGGTCACTGAGTTGTCACTTTCCCTTACGATTTCACAGATGTGGGTCCCACTGTGTGACATCTGCTTTGTTTCCTCATGGACTAGAGCTGTGTGACATAGGCATGTTGACATTACATTTGAAAGAGCATTTTGCCACTGTAATTGCTAAAACACTATTTCAAAATCACAGACTCCAGATTGTTTTGTCCTTTAAGGGTGTTTATTTAAGTGCTCAATATTGGAGGGGGTTGTAAAATGGTGAGGGGTGATGGTGGAGGAATGTCCATGGCAGAGTCCAGTCTATTAGTCTCACAGCTGTATTGTCCAAAGGGGCATAGGAAGTGGAGCTGGGGCAGTTTGAGGATGGACAGGGTGACAAGGTGGGACAAAAGGATGACATTCAGGGTAGTCACATTTCTTGGCGGGGGTCTTGGCATCATTCTCTGTCTTTGTCCTGGATCTCAGGGACCATTTGCCGGGTGGTTCTCCCTCTGCAGGGGGTGGGGTGCTGGTGTGGTCGTCCTGTGGCGGTGCCTCCTGTCCACTAGCGTCGGCGGAGGTGGTGGGCAGTTCATCATCCAGGCTAGTGTCAGGAGCCCCTTGTTGTGCCACACTGTCCCTCCTGGTGTTGAGGACTTCCTTCAGCACCCCTACGATGGTACCTAGGGTGGAATTGATGGATCTGAGTTCCTCCCTGAAGCCCAAAGACTGTTCCTCCTGCAGCCGCTGGGTCTTCTGAAACTTGGCCAGTACTGTTGCCATCGTCTCCTGGGAATGGTGGCAGGCTCCCATGATGTTGGAGAGTGCCTCGTGGAGAGTGGGTTCCCTGGGCCTGTCCTCCCCCGTCGCACAGCAGCCCTTCCAGTTCCCCTGTGTTCCTGGGCCTCTGTCCCCTGAACGGTGTGCCCACTGCCACTGCCCCCAGGTCCCTGTTGTTGTTGGGGTGGTGGGTTAGCCTTGGTTCCCTGTAGTGGTGGACACACTGCTGATTGACGTGTCCTGGGGACAGAGGTATGGGCCCGCTGGGTGGGTGCTGTGCTGGTGTTTCGAGAGGGGGCCAGCTCTCTAGTGGCCTATGCCAGTGTAAGGGGAACCGACTGTCTGAGGTCCCAGATGGGCCAGGCTGGTCATCTAGATCCAGTTGGACAGAGCTGCTGTCATCACTGTGGGCCTCTTCTGTTGGTGGTGTGAACATGTGTGGACTCTCCTGTGCAGTGACATTGGGTAAGTGTCCTGCAGGGGTGTAAAAGCATGATTATTGCATCTGGGTGTACCATGGTGTGCAATGGGTGGGTGACCGTGTACCCCAGTGCTTGCATTCCTGTGTGGGACCTTGTGTGATGATGGTTTAGGGGGGTGTATGGGTATGTGCAGTGTCCATGCATTGGTGATGGGTGTCCATGCTTTATTGTTGCATGCAGGGCTTGGTGTTGGGATAGGTGGTTTGTGATATTGGGACATTTGTGAGGAGTAGGAGTGATGGGGTGAGGGCGGGGGTATGTTTTGGCATGCAGGTAAGGTGGGGGATATAGTAGTTAAGGTTTGACTTACCAGAGTCCATTCCTCCAGCTACTCCTTCGCGGCCCTCAGGATGCAGAATAGCCAAGACTTGCTCCTCCCATGTTGTTAGTTGTGGGGGAGGAGGTGGGGGTCCTCCCCCAGTCCTCTGAACCGTGATGTGGTGTCTTGAGAACACGGAACGCACCTTCCCCCGTAGGTCGTTCCACCCGTTCCGGATGTCATCCCGTGTTCTTGAGTGCTGTCCCACTGCGTTGAGCCTGTCCACTATTCTTCACCATAGCTCCATCTTCCTAGCTATGGAGGTGTTCTGCACCTGTGATCCGAATAGCTGTGGCTCTACCTAGATGATTTCCTCCACCATGACCCTGAGCTCCTCCTCAGAGAACCTGGGGTGTCTTTGCCGTGCCATGGGGTGGTGTGGGTGATGTGCGGGGTGGTGTGCGTTGTGATCTGTGGGGTGATATTTAGGGGTGTGTTGTGTGAGGTGCGTGGATGTTATGTGGGTGATGGTATTGTGTGCCTGTGGATGCTTGGTTGTAGATTGTAGTGTCTCTCTCTGGCCTTCTGTCGCAATTGTGGTCGTAAGGGTTTGTGGGTGATGTGGGCGTGTGTTTTATATTGTATTGGGTGTGTGGGAGTGGTGTGTGTATGTGTATCAGGTTTCGATTTGTCCAATGTGGAAGTGTTTTATATATGTGTGTGTATTTTGAGCGGGCGGTGTGTACCGCCAATTGAATACCGCGGTTGAAAGACCGCCGCATGGATTTGTGGGTCGTGATATTGTGGGCGTATTCCTGTTGGCGTGACGGTGGAGGTTTTGTTTTCGGCAGTTTATTACTGACCTTTGGTGTGGCGGACTTGTGTGGGTGTCTAAATTTTGACGGATTCCGAGCTGTGGGTCATAATGACCGTGGCGGAATTCCTCGGCCGCAGCGGTGTATTGGCGTTCTTCTGCGCGGCGGCAAGCGGCTTTTACCGCCAATGTTGTAATGACCCCCTTTGTGTTTTCTGAACTTTGATGCTGAATCCTGATGCCTTGCTGATCGACTGATGTCCTGAGGACAAAGACTGAGGGGGTCATTCTGACTCCCGCCGGACGCGGTCACCACGCGCCCGGCGGGAGCCGCCAAAATACCGTACCGCGGTCGGAAGACCGCGGTGGGTATTTTGAGGTTTCCCCTGGGTTGGCGGGCGGTCGCCAAAAGACCGCCCGCCAGCCCAGGGAAAAACTCCCTTCCCACGAGGATGCCGGCTCGTAATCGAGCCGGCGAAGTGGGAAGGTGCGACGGGTGCTGTTGCACCCGTCGTGTATTTCACTGTCTGGCAAGTAGACAGTGAAATACTTGTAGGGGTCCTCTTACGGGGGCCCCTGCAGTGCCCATGCAAGCAGCATGGGCACTGCAGGGGCCCCCAGGGGCCCCGCGACCCCCCCTACCGCCATCCGGTTCCCGGCGGGCGGACCGCCGGGAACTGGATGGCGGTAGGGGGGGTCAGAATCCCCTCGGCGGCGCAGCAAGCTGCGCCGCCTTGGAGGATTCCAACGGGCAGTGGTAAACCGGCGGGAGACCGCCGGTTTACCCTTTCTGACCGCGGCTGAACCGCCGCGGTCAGAATGCCCTCGGGAGCACCGCCAGCCTGTTGGCGGTGCTCCCGTGGTCGGTGGCCCTGGCGGCCACCGGCCGCCAGGGTCAGAATGACCCCCTGACTCTGCTTGCTGATCCACATTGATGATAGGTATTATGAATTAGACTGTTGATTATCATGTGTATTTGCTTTTCCTTTCTAGGTACCGTTAGCGGGTAATTGAGCATTCTAGCAGTCCGTGGGCCAGCCCTGTGGTATTGCACCTGGTGCCACTCCAGAACTCAGGTTCTATGTAAAATACCGGGACCTCAATGCGGTCAGCAAGACTGGCGCACATCCCATCCCGAGCTGATGAGCTCATTGATCGGTTGGGAGCTGCCACCTACCTCAGCACGTTTGACCTAACGTCTGGGTATTGGCAGATTGCCTTGACTGAGGGGGCCAAGGAGAGGTCAGCATTTTCTACCCCATATGGGCACTTTCAGTTTAGATTGATGCCATTTGATATGAGAAATGCCGCTGCCACCTTTCAGAGGTTGGTCAACCAGGTGTTGGCTGGGCTGGATGAGTTCAGTGCTGCCTACCTGGATGACAATGCTGTCATTAGTTCCACATGGGAGGAACATCTGCAACACCTCTGCAGAGTGTTGGAGGCCCTGCAAAAGGCAGACCTCACTATTAAGGCAAGCAAGTGCCAAATAGGGTAGGGTTCTATGGTGTACTTGGGACACCAGGTAGGGAGTGGCCAGGTGGCACCCCTATAGCTAAAAATTGACACCATTCTGGGCTGGGAGCCTCCCAAACCACAGACTGAGGTGAGAACCTTTCTAGGCCTCACTGGCTATTACAGGAGGTTTGTCAAGGATTATGGTACCATTGTTACCCCTTGACTGAGTTGACTTCTATGAACCAACCAAAGAAGGAGATCTGGACAGAGGCTTGCCAGACCGCTTTTGATGCCCTGAAGGCTACCATGTGCACAGCCCCTGTGCTGAAGGCACCTGACTACTCCAAGGAGTTTGTTGTGCAAACAGACACCTCAGAGCATGGTATTGGAGCAGAACTCTCACAGCTAAATGAAGAGGGCCTAGATCAACCCATAGCCTTCATTAGCAGGAGGTTACTTCCAGGGAACGTAGGTGGAGTGCCATAGAACGTGAAGCTTTTGCAGTGGTCTGGGCGCTGAAGAAGCTAAGACCCTACTTGTTTGGGACTCACTTCAGGGTTCAGACTAACCACAGGCCCCTCAGATGCTTAACACAGATAATGGATGAGAATCCAAAACTGTTAAGGTGGTCCATTTCCCTACAGGGGATGGACTTTACGGTGGAACACCGCCCTGGCACAGAACACGCCAATGCTGATGGTCTGTCCAGATTCTTCCGCCTTAGTGATGAGAACTCCCATGAGGTTGGATAGTTGCTCCCCACTTTCAGCTGGGGCAGACATGTGTTAGACTTGGCATCCTTGGTGTGGTCTCCCCTAACTTTTTGCCTCTGCTTTCCAGGTTGTTGATGTGTGCTGGACTCTGTTTTTGCTGTTTTTGGTACTCTGGGCACTTTACCACTGCTAACCAATGCTAAAGTGCAAGTGCTCCTAAATAAAATGTATATCTAATAGGATTGCGATGATTGGTATATTTGATTTACTAAGTCCCTAGTACAGTGCACTAGAGGTGCCCAGGGCCTGTAAATCAAATGTTACTGGTGAGCCTGCAGCACTGGTTGTGCCACCCACAATAGTAGCTCAGTAGGCATGGCTCAGACCTGCCATGCAGTGTCTGTGTGTGCAGTTTTAAACTGCCAATTCGACTTCGCAAGTGTACCCACTTGCCAGGCCTAAGCCTTCCCTTTTCTTACATGTAAGGCACCCCTAAGGTAGGCCCTACGTAGCCCCATGGGTAGGGTGCAGTGTACGTTTAAAGTAGGACATATACTAATGTGTTTTATATGTGCTAGCAGTGAAATACTGCCAAATTCGTTTTTCACTGTTGCAAGGCCTATGCCTTTCATAGGTTAAGGGGCTGGCTTTAAATATGATTAAGGCATAGATTCCCTTTGGGAGCGGATAGACATTTGGGGTTTGGGATCTCGGAGTGTTGGAAATGGCCCTTTTAGCAGGGTCATCCCCAGTCTTTTTGCCTCCTGCCTCCTATCTTTTCTGACCTGTTGCTGTTGGCTCTTGAACTCTGAGCACTTTACCACTGCTAACCAGTGCTAAAGTGCATATGCTCTCTATGTAAATTGTATGTAATTAGTTTGTCCATGATTGGCATATTTGATTTACTAGTAAGTCCCTAGAGGTTCCAGGGCCTGTAAATCAAATGCTACTAGTGGGCTTGCAGCACTGGTTGTGCCACCTACATAAGTAGCTCTGTAATCATGTCTCAGACCTGACATTGCAGTGTCTGTGTGTGCAGTTTTAACTGTAAATTTGACTTGGCAAGTGTACCCACTTGCCAGGCCTAAACATTCCCTTTTCTTACATGTAAGGCACCCCTAAGGTAGACCCTAGGTAGCCACAAGGGCAGGGTGAGGAGTATGGTTAAGGTAGGACATATAGGGGGTCATTCTGACCCTGGCGGTCTTTGACCGCCAGGGTCGCGAATGACGGAAGCACCACCAACAGGCTGGCGGTGCTTCCATGCCCATTCTGACCGCGGCGGTAAAGCCGCGGTCAGAAAACCGGGACCGCGGTTTCTCGCCGGTTTTCCCCTGGCATGGGCAGTGCAGGGGCCCCATAACAGGGCCCCATGAAGCTTTTCACTGTCTGCCTAGCAGACAGTGAAAAGCGTGACGGGTGCAACTGCACCCGTCGCACGCCCGCAACACCGCCGGCTCCATTCGGAACAGGCTTCTGTGTTGCAGGCCTCTTTCCTGCTGGGCCGGCCGGCGCTACCATGGGTAGCGCCGACCGGCCCAGCGGGAAGGTTGGAATGCCGGCAGCGGTCTTTTGACCGTGTAGCGGCCAAATGGCGGTTCCCGCCTGGCGGGCGGCAACTGCCGCCCGCCAGGGTCAGAATGACCGCCATAGTAATGTGTTTTATATGCCCTGACAGTGAAATATTGCTAAATTCGTTTTTCACTGTTGCAAGGCCTGTCCCTCTCATAGGTTAACATGGGGGCTACCTTTAAATCTCATTAAAGTGTAGATTCCCTTTGGGAGCGGATGGACATGTGGAGTGTGGGGTCTCTGAGCTCACAATTTAAAAATACATATTTTAGTAAAGTTGATTTTAAGATTGCGCATTTGAAAATGCCGCTTTTAGAAAGTGAGCATTTTCTTACGTATGCCATTTCTGTGACTCTGCCTGTTTGTGGATTCCCTGTCTGGGTCAGTTTGACAGTTGGGCTGGTTGCACTTCACACTAGACAGTGACACAAAAGGAGCTGGGGTGTAGTCTGCATTTCCTGATGAGCCATCTGTGCTAGGAGGGAGGGGAGGAGTGGTCACTTATACCTGAAAGGGCTGTGTCTGTCCTCACACAATGCCGTCTCTGACCCCCTGGTGAGTGTCTGGGGCCTGGCCTGGGCAAGGCAGGATTTCACATTCAAGAGACTTTACTTTGAAGTAGGCATACTTCAAAGGAGAAATTGGGTATAAGAAGGGCACCCAAAACCACAGACTTTAGAAACACTTCTGGAAACAAGAGGAACTTCTTCCTGGAGAAGAGCTGAGGAGAAGTGCTGCCCTGCCTGTGACTGTGCTTTGTGGAGCTATCCTGCAGTTGCTGCTTCTGCCAGAGTAAGATGGCAAAGACTGGACTTTGTATGCCTTCCATCTTGTGAAGAAATCTCCAAGGGCTTGATTTAGAGCTTGCCTCCTGTTGTTTGAAGTCTCGGGGGCAGCAAAGACTTCTCTCTGCCAGCACCTGGAGTCTATGGAGAGACTCCTGCTCTGACAAGTGGTGCCCTATCCAGTCCCCGGGCCCTTGAAAGGAAAGCTGGTGGAACTCCAAGGAAATCAACTTCAAATGACTTCGGACCGATGCCGCTGCTGAATCTGGTGACACTGCCTGCAACCAACTCCGTGATTTTTGCTGGAACGCTGAAACCTTTGCAGGCCAGATGCCACTGCAGCCCCGCTGAAGTCCACGACTCTGTGGAAGTCGCCGCACCACGTCGTGACCGACGCTGTTCGAAGTGCGCGGATTCAACATTTCATACAGACACCGCGATCCTCGACTTTGCGCATCGACTTATTTTCACTCTTCACCAAAGGTACTGTACTTGGGGGTCTACGCGACTCTGTGTCCGGCGCCACTGGTGTTGGCTTGTCGGTAACGACTCCGTCAGGATGGCGTGTTAACACCTCATCGAAGCATTTTGTGTTTCTAAGCGCTATTTTTGAGTTTAATCTTAAAAAATTCATAACTTGACTTGTGTATGTCGGATTTTTGTCGTTTTGTTTTTGTTTTGTTGAGATAAATATTTCCTGTTTTTCTAAACTGGTGTTGTGTCATTTTGTAGTGTTTTCATTAAGTTACTATGTGTGTTGGTACAAATACTTTACACCTAGCACTCTGAAGTTACCTACTGCTCTGCCATGCTACCAAAGGGGTAAGCAAAGGTTAGCTGAGGGTGATTCTCTTTTACCCTGATTAGAGTGAGGGTCCTTGCTTGAACAGGGGGTAACCTGATTGTCAACCAAAGACCCCATTTCTAACACTGAGCTAACAATTTAAAAATACATCTTTCAGTAAAGTTGATTTTAAGATTTTGTGTTTGAAAATGCCACTTTTAGAAAGTGAGCATTTTCTTGCTGAAACCATTCTGTGACTCTGCCTGTTTGTGGATTCCCAGTCTGGGTCAGTTTGACAGTTGGGCTGTTTGAACCTCTCTCTAGACAGTGACACAAAGGGAGCTGGGGTGTATCCTGCATATGCTGATGAGCCATCTGTGCTAGGAGGGAGGGGAGGAGTGGTCACTAACACCTGAAAGGGCTGTGGCTGCCCCCACAAAATGCAGTCTCCAACCCCCTGGTGTGTGTCTGGGGCCTGTCCTGGCCTGGGCAAGGCAGGATTTCGCAAACAAGAGAGACTTTCCTTTGAAGTAAGCCTACTTCAAAGGCCAAAATGGGTATGAAAAGGGCACCCAAAACCACAGACATTAGATCACTTCTGGACATCAAGAGCCATAGTTAGATGTTTGCAAATTTGTGATACTAAATTGCTTTGCATGAAGCCCAACATGGTGATGCTAATCTGATGTTAGTTAAGGAGCTTCACTAATGAAATTATGCTAATAGGGAAAAATGCTTGATGGATTTCTCTGCTGAATTCAAATGTATATAATCACTTTGACACAGTTGCCTTACTATTACTTTGCACTATAACCTTAGAATTTGTTGTAGTTCAAGCTTTGATTAGATTATGTTTCATCTGGACAGCCAGTGTTGTCTCTGTATATGTTTCATTTAATTTTAAGATTAATCTACATCAACATAACATTGTTATTATAGGGAAATAAATATTCTAACTTTTATTAAAAGGTGTGGTTATTCATGACTGAAAGGTCATGGGGTGTGGCAATTACTGACTCCATTGATTATTACTGTTATTGATTGTTGTTGATTATTGATATTGTGTATTGGTTATAGATTATGTACTGGAGCTATGGTAAGAACATCTTAATTGCAAGTCAAAAGGTTCATCGACCTATTTGCGTCCCCTTGTAAGTTTACTTATTAAGGACAGACACGCTATCAGAGATGGTAGTAGAGGATGGTTAGTCTCTTTAAGAGCTTATCATAGTCATCCGGTACAGAGTAATAGGTGTTAACAGATGGTAAGTGAGGCTGATGGTTAGTCTCCTTAAGAGCTTATTATAGATGTCCGGTACAGAGTATCAAGTGTTAACAGTGTTGGTAGAGGGAGGTGAAGGTTTGACTCCTTAAGAGCCTGTGATAGATTTCCAAAGATAGTAACAGAGGTGAAGATTCATTATTACTGAGATTTGGATTTTGTTTTTCAAAGATGCTAATTGAAGAGAAAATGATGTTCCCTTAAGTCCAGAAATGACTTTCCCAGAATCCTGGATCCTGCTAATGGGTGTTTGAGGATGTTCTCGTCGTTCTAGTGACGGTGTAAATGAAGTAGGTTGCGCCTTTACAGCTTATGTAAATCACAGGTGAATTGCGAGGTTTGTGAGTGTTTAGGGAGTTTGCGTACTCCAAATGAAGTTGTAGAAGGAGTGTGCTTACTCCCCAGTGTGAGAGTAGGGAAGTTGTCAAACTTCATATGTGTGTGGCGCTTTGTGCTAAAAAATTGTCCACATGGTTGTTGATGTACGGACCCTGCGTGGTCTAAGACTCCGAGTATATTGGAAAGTGGATGAGACACTTGGTTTTATGTTCTAATCAACAAGTCAGAGTGTGAGTTAAAGTGAGTGAAAGAAAATTTTGACTGAGATTTGGCGAGTCCTATGTACACCAGAACAGACCCACTGATCAGTTGAGAGTAAAATTTGTGGGTCGAATTTTGCTTGCGAATCTGTGAGACCGAGAAAGAAGGAGTAGGTGTAAGTGCGGGAAGAGCCGTCAGTGAAAAATCCGTAAGGTTTCTGAAGCAATTCCGTTACCTTTCCTGTAGTAAACCAGCAGATTTGGTTTTTGGTTTTTGATTTAGTGCTCGAAATGTTTGCATTAGTTTGTATGAATCAAAGTTTGGGAGGACAACACCGCAAGAGTTCACTCTCAGCCTAGACAGATCGCCGAAGTCCTTTAGCAACTTCTGGGTGCCCTGCAGATCATGCTCCGTGTCCTTCAGTAAGAATAAAATGTCATCCGCGTACAAGGCTATATGATGTGTCTGATCCGCCAAGGTGATACCCCTGTATGCTCCGCCCTCCTGAGCCCTGCAGGCCAGTGACTCGATTGCTAGTGCGAATAGTAGGGGGGAGAGTGGACAGCCCTGTCTAGTTCCCCTCACCACCTCATATCTGTCAGAGATGATTGTGTCCATTCGAACTCTAGACGCTGGCCTAAATTACAGTAGTTTTAGCCAGGCTAAAAAACGTTTTCCTACCCCAAACTTGTGGAGTACCTCATATAGGTAACACCACTCCAGGCTGTCAAATGCTTTTTCAAAATTAATGGCGAAAAGTGACGCCCTATCTTTATCACATCCATCCCCACGCAGCAAGGCTAGGAGGCATTGTATGTTCTGTGCCATTTGGCTTCCTGAAGTAAATCCAGCCTGGTCTGTATGTATCAAATGAGGAATGTGGCGCATGAGTCGAAGCGCTAATATTTTACTCACTATATTATAGTCTGTTGCGAGCATCGACAGCGGACGGTAAGAAGCCACGTCTGTCGGAGCAGACAATTAGAAGGTCCGGCTCTCAGATGCCGCCTCAAAAAGCATCACCAGTCTAGGCCCTAACTTGGATACATAGGTCGAGTAGAATTCTATTGGGAGCCCATCTGGGCCAGGCATTTTATGCGTGCCATAGAAGTCATAGCCTCTTTCACCTCCGCCACTGTGATCGGCGCACCCAGCGCAGTTGCCTCTAAAGCTGTCACCGTAGGAAGTGGCAAATGGCGCAGGAAGGCATGTATTTCCCCGGATGGGGGATGTACTTTGCAAGTGTAGAGATCTGTATATTTCCGAAATTCTTCATTGATAGCCGAATGGGAGTTAATACAAATGCCTCCGGGTTGTGTGAGTTCAACTATTACCGAGCCTCTCCTTGCTGGGTTCGCCAGCCATGCCAGTAGTGAGCCCGCTTGGTCGCCCTCCGCATGTGTTCATGTCAGAAAGGCTCTATAGTCGTAACAGCGCAACCGATCAGTTGCTGTGATAGTTTTTCACTGCGCTGATGCGAGCAATGCTCTCATGTCTTGAGTCTTGGGGTATTGTCGCTCCAGCTCGCTCTGGTCGTGTTCGGCTTTCCCAATGTAGTGCAACAGGGCACGTCTCTCTCCAGCTACTGCCGAAAGACATTTCCCTCTAATGACTGCCTTGAACGCGTCCCATTCCACTATTGTAGAAGTAGTCGACTCCTCGTTAGTTTCGAAGTAAGTGTCTATTGCCTGGGCAATGGCGTGTTTGAACGCCTCGTCCTTCAGCATATCGGGCTGAAGTCGCCAAGTAGGTATCGGTGTCCTCGTTCGGGACCAATTCAGACTAAGAAGGAGTGGTTTATGGTCTGAGATTGTGCGAGTAAGGTATTCGCTCGCATGTATTAGCCTGTGTATCTCTGGTGAGGAGAGAAAGGAATCTAACCTGACATGTAGATCGTGCATGGGAGAGTAATATGAATAGTCTCGGTCTGTTGCATGTTGGGTGCGCCAAGTGTCTACCAGTCCCCAGTTTTGTTGCCATGTCCAGAATGAGTGAGACGTTGGGGTGGTTGGGGAGGAAAGGAGGTGGGATGTGACCTATCCATTGTTATATCTGCTTTGCAGTTGTAGTCTCTGCCTAGGACTATCCGCCCCATTAGATGTCCTGCCAGCTTTGATGACAAGCAGGTCAAAAATTTACCTTGATCTGAGTTGGGACCATATACACTACCCATCGTTATCTCTCTACCATCTATTTTTCCGGAGATCACAGTGTAAAGACCCAGCCGATCAATGATGACTGTCGTGTGTTGGTATGGAACCCACGCCCTGAACCATATCAGCGTCCCTCTAGGAAAGGCTGAGTAGTTGGTGCAGAAGACTCGACCCTTCCAACGCCTTTGGAGAGCTTGACTCTCCCCAACATCCAAGTGCGTCTCCTGAAGCATCACCATGTGGACTCCCCATCTAGTGAGAAAGGAGAATACCTTGTGGCGTTTGGCCGTAGAGCGCATGCCCCTAACATTCTACGTTAGAAATTTCAATCCCAGTGTACCACTCATCAGACATATAGTAATCTCCCCATAACTTAAAAATATACATCTTACCCTGGCAATGCAGCATGTTTCGTAATATAACTGTGTAACTATTTCCCCAACTACCTTTCCCTAGGACAAAGGACATAGGCCCTTATTTTAACCTTGGTGGTCTTTTTACAAGACCGCTGAGGTACCGTCGTGCTGAAGACCGCCAGTGCAGGCGGTTTTCCACACAGCGTATTATGACTGCTGGCAGCCCTCCATCCTTTTTCGGATGGAGAGCCGCCAGCAGCCATACTGGTGGTCGGCGGGGAAGTGGAGACTGCTCCACCTCCACCGCCACGTCATCAGAACGCCGCCCACCGAATCACGTCCCAGGATTCGGTGTGATGGTGTTCTGGTGACAGGGTGCTGGTGGCGGAGCAGCCCCCATGGATCCCGTTCCCTCCTGGAGGATCACCGCACCCCTCTCCTTTAGGGGAGAGGGGTGCGGGGTGTCGTGTGTTATGTGCGTGTATGGGGGTGTGAGTGTGAGTGTGTAGAGGGGGTGTGTGAGTGCGTGTATGCAAGCGGGTGGGGTGTTGTGTGTTTGAAAATGTGTGCTTGTCTGTCTGTTTGTATGTCTATGAGTATGTGTGCGTGTATGTCTGTATGTATGTGTGCGTGTATGACTGTGTGTGTGTCTGTTGGTATGTTTGTTGGTGTGTTTGCGGGTATGTTTAATGGTGGTGTCTGTATGCGTATAGGGTGGGGGTGTGTTTCGATGTTGGGGAGTAGAGCGGGGGTTGGGGTGTGGGGGGAGTACTCTAGAGAGGGGGTTGGGGGTGGGGGTGACCCCTATCAGTGCCAGGGAAGGAGTTCCCTGGCACTGATAGTGCCTACCGCCATGGATTTCATGTCGGTACAGAACCCCACATAATCCATGGTGGTATGCGGGGTCGTGATATCGCCGGCACTGTTGTGACAGCCGCTGGTCTGGAGTCTGAAGTCTCCAGCCCAGCGGTCGTTACCACCCTGGCGGTCGAGGTGGAGAAGTGGCAGTTTAGTATCGCGGTCACCACCAATCTTGTACTGCCATTTTATTTCCGCCGGCCTGTTGGCGGTATTACCGCCATTTCTCCACCACCCGCCAGGGTTGTAATGAGGGCCATAGTGTCTTCGTCCAAACTTTTAAACAACAATAGTAGTTCAGCCTGAATCGTAGTTTCCGCTGTGTGATCCACAGTGGCTGTGTGGTTGGCGCGCCTAGTCTCCTGAAGTCAGAAGCTCTGGGGTTTCCTCCGGGCCCGCCCCCCCTCCGTCTTCTATCAATGTAGCGGGTAGTGCAAAGTGGGGTGTACTCAAGTAATTTGTCAGCATTAAAGTTATAAACAAGATGCACTCCTCCTGCGAATCCTTCTTGTCTTAGGGGTTTCCTGTTAGATAACTCAGTTTAATGGGGGTGTGGGCATGATGTATCAGTGTTTCCTGTTCAGATTATTTGGTCTGCTGTTCCAGGTGTAATCATAGGTAGGACTATACTCGACTGAGTGGAGATCGCAATCTCATTGTCGGAGTCCGAATGGTTATCTTCTTTTTGGGAGCTCGAGGGTGAAGCCGCTTCCGATCTCCTATTTCCTTCCGCCAGTATTGCCACCGCCTCGACCACCCGCCGTCTTTCTTTTTGTGCTTCATCTGGGGTGGATGGGTCGCTTCTGTGTATAGTTTGATGTCCCCTTGATCTAGGGCGCCTCTGTTTCTTACTATGCTGCGAAGTGTTATAAGGGTCTGAGGCTGTGTGAGACTCCAACCAGACCCAAGTATCCTCCGGTGTGGAAAAGAACTCAGTGCCATCCGGGGTGACCACTCGGAGTCTGGCCAGGAATAGCATTGAATAAGGAATATCCAGGACGCGAAGTTTGCGTTTCACTGCAGTATAGTCCGGTCGCCGACCCTACACTTCTCTGGAGAAATCTGGGAAGATGGATATTTTGCTGTTCGCGATTGTCAGCGTGCCCTGATGCTGTGCTTGGCGCAGTATGTGGTCCCTGTCGCAAACGTAGAGAAGTCTTGCTATCACTGGTCTCGGGGAAGACCCTGGAGGTGGCGCCCAGCTAGGCACTCTATGAGCTCTCTCCAGGGCAAACAATGCGGACAGGCCTTCCGGAGCAACAATCGTCCTCAGCCTGCTCTCCAGGAACTTCACCATGTCAGGACCTTTCTGGGATACCTATGATTCTGATGTTATAACGTCTTGCCCAGTTTTCTGCATCTTCAGCTCTATTTCCCCATACTGTGAGGCGGTTGTCTATTACATTTAGCCTGTTGTTTGCTAGTGTCAGATTAGGGATTACTTCTGCCAGGTCTCTCTCTGTCATGAAGACTCTTTCTGTCAGCCTCTTATGATCATCCGGCAAGAGGCCCAGGTCTATGCTTAGTGTGTCAATCTTGACTTCCAGTGCTGTTCAGGATGCTGCTATGGCCTGAAGCACATCCTGGAGGGTCAGATTGACGGGTTCCACCTCAGGTACAGTATGTGTGGTCTGGTCTGTACCCCCTGTGCGGGGCCTTGGGTGCACAAGTCCTCCTATGTTGCATTCTCTTTTTTTGAGGGTCTTGCCCATTTGTACGGCAGGGTTGGATTTCCTAATGCAATGTGTAGTAGTCTGATTTTACAGTTCCATGAAGAAGATAAAGGGTTGATTTTAGTTAACAGTTCGTACCACTTCACTTTGAGAGGACTGTGAGCACTCCTTATATGTATTGCATCGTCTCCCCTGAGGGTCCTCAGCAGCGTCTCATGGGCTGTTTTGATATCTCAGCTTCTGGCCCGCATATAGGTCTCGCTGTACCCCTGTGAAGAGGGACTTTTCAATTGGATCGCATTTGCTTTATGTGTCTCCAGGGGTTTGTGTCTTCCCATGATATGCAACTCTGCGGCACCCCCAGGCCCGCTGATGCGCCCCGTTCCTACCGGTAAGTCTTTCGGGGTTCTCGCTCTCCGCATCGTCCAATGGTCTCTCGCTGCCTGCTGGGTTCCACTTAATTCAAGACGCTCTGCTTTAGCCTCGCCAGACATTCGGGGCTCCGTTACCTCGGAACGCCGTGCTGCACTCCGTGCTGAACACCCTTCCGGTCTGTCGAGCCTCGCAGCTCTCGCCTGTCGCCTCGCGCGGCCGCCCTGCCCTCCTAGGCGTGCGAGTCTCCGGCGATCCAAGCCCATGTCCCGGAACCCGCACGCGCCCCACAGGGGCCCCACGGTCTCTGTTTTTATCCGGTCCTGACACCCAGTGGTCTCCGTTGTTCCCAGGGCACCTGCCTATCAGTAATGCTGCTGACACTTACTCTGCGGTGGCGGCCACCATTTTGTGCATGTCGCAAGGCGGAAAAAAATAATTAGGCTACATGTCGTGGTTTCAGCCCTGGTGTCTCCCGTTGGGATTCCCGAGGTCCAAGGCGGATCGGCAGCCGATTTTCGTTTCAATTTCTTCAGGATGGGTCGGGGAATGTAGGTTGCGCTCGGCTGCCTCTATCCGCCTAGGCACGCGAGTCTCTGCTGAGCCAGACCCTCGCTCTGGAACCCCCATGCACTTCTCCAGAAGGTCCGAAGTCTCTGCCTCTGTCTGGCTTCGGTGCCAGGTGGTCCCCCGGTGCTCCCAGGGCACTCCACTTTACAGTATTGCTGCTGACTTTCACTGTGCAATGGCGGCCGCCATTTTGGTCGTACTGCTGGCCGAAACCAGAATAGATAGTATCGGATCGTATTTTGATCCCTGGTACTTCCTGCTGGGATTCCCAGGGTCTCGTGGGGATCAACAGTGCAAACCCCGCTTTAACATCATCCTGATGGGTCAGGATACATGGGTAAGCGACCCCGGGCCCTGGAGCTCCCGAAACTCGCTGCCTACTCCATGAGAGTCCTGGCCACGCCCCCCATGGCTAAGTACTATCATGGTCAAGCACATATTGGGAGGGATGCAATGATTCGATTGTTCAACCATGATAGGTTTTACCCGAAGTTTAGACAAGTTGCTGAAGCAGTTTGCCATTGTTGTGTCATTTGCCAACAACTAAATGTTGGAAAAGTGACAGTGGTTTATTTGAGCCACATTGGAAGAATGGGAGGTCTTTTCAACAGAATGCAGATAGATTTTATTAAGATCCCTGTGTGTGGAGGTTTGAGATATGTGTTGGTGATTGTTTGCACCTTTAGTCACTGGATTGAAGCTAACTCTATATGAAGAAATTATAGTTTCACAGTAGCGAAACTACTGCTTAGGGAACTGATACCACGTTTTGGGTTTCCGATCTCTTTAGAATTAGATAGGGGAAGTCACTTCAATAATGAAGTAATTAAATTATTGTGTGCAGCATTGAACATTAAGCAGAAGGTGCATTGTAGTTATCACCCTGAAGCATCAGGACTAGTGGAACAGATGAATGATACCTTGAAGTCAAGAGTTGCAAAGATGTGTGCATCCATGAATTTGAAATGTCCTGACACATTGCCTTTAGTGTTGATGTCAATGAAAAAGGCTCCCGATGCATGAAATCCTTATGGGCCGAGCCATGAGGTTGCCAGCGGTGCCTGCAAATGCACTTCTCAACATTACAGATGATATAGGGGGTCATTACAACATTGGCGGTAAAAGCCGCTTACCACCGTGCAGAAGACCGCCAACACACCGCTGCGTCATTCCGCCACGGTCATTATGACCCAAAGCACGGAATCCGCCAAAATCTAGACACCCACACAAGTCCGCCACACCAAAGGTCAGTGATAAACTGGCGATAACAAAACCTCCACTGTCACGCCAACAGGAATACGCCCACACTATCACGACCCACTAATCCACGTGGCGGTCTTTCAACCGCGGTATTCCATTGGCGGTACGCACCGCCACACTCAAAATACACACACATTTACAAAACACTACCACATTGGACAAATCGAAATACACACACCTGATACACATACACACACCACTCCCACACACCCAATACAATATAAAACACCCACCCACATCACCCACAATCCCCTACTGCCACAATTGTGAAAGAAGGACAGAGAGAGACACCACCATCTACAAACTCGCATCCACAGGCACTCAACACCATCACCCACATAACAGCCACGCACCTCACACAATACACCTCTAAATATCACCACACACATTACAACACATACCACCCCACACATCACCCACACCATCCCTTGGCACCGCTAAGACACCCCAGGTTCTCTGAGGAGGAACTCAGGGTCATGGTGGAGGAAATCATCTGGGTAGAGCCACAGCTATTCGGATCACAGGTGCAGCAGACGTCCATTGCAAGGAAGATGGAGCTATGGCGAAGAATCGTGGACAGGGTCAACGCAGTAGGACAGCACCCAAGAACTGGGGATGACATCAGGAAGAGGTGGAATGACCTACCGGTGAAGGTGCGTTCCGTGGTCTCAAGACACCACATCGCCGTACAGAGGACTGGCAGCGTACCCCCCACCTCCTCCCCCACAACTAACAACATGGGAGGAGCAGGTCTTAGCTATAATGCATCCTGAGGGCCTCGCAGGAGTAGCTGGAGGAATGGACTCTGGTAAGACAAATCTTTACTACTTCATCCCCCACCCTACCTGCATGCCATCACATAACCCCACCCTCGCCCTCACCCCCATCACTCCAACTCCTCACACATGTACCAATATCACAAACCACACATCCCAAACCCAAGCCCTGCATGCAACACCAAGGCATGGACACCCATCACCAAAGCATGGCCACTGCACATACCCATACACCCCCCTAAACCATTATCACACAAGGTCCTACACAGGAATGCAAGCACTGGGGTACACAGTCATCCACCCATTGCACACCATGGCCCACACAGATGCAATAATCATGGTTTTACACCCCTGCAGGTCCATACCCAACGTCACCGGACAGGAGGGTCCAGATATGTCCACTCCACCCACAGAAGAGGCCCACAGTGATGACAGCACCTCTGTCCAACTGGATCTAGATGACCACACTGGCCCATCTGGGACCTCAGGATAGTCGGTTCCCCTCACACTGGCACAAGCCACTACAGACCTTCCCCCCTCTGGAAACACCAGCACAGCACCCACATAGCGGGCCCATACCTCTGTCCCCAGGACACTTCAAGCAGCAGTGTGTCCACCACTACAGGGAACCCAGGCTAACCCACCACCCCAAGAACAGCAGGGCCTGGGGGGCAGTGGGCACATGGTTCAGGGGACAGAGGCACAGGAACACAGGGGAACTGGGTGGGCTGCTGTGCGACAGGGAGAGGACAGGCCCAGGGAACCCACTCTCCACGTCATGGGAGCTTACCACCATTCCCAGGAGACGATGGCAACTGTACTGGCCAAGTTTCAGGAGACCCAGCGGCTGCAGGAGGAACAGTATTTGGGCTTCAGGGAGGAACTCAAATCCATCAATTCCACCCTGGGCACCATTGTAGGGGTGCTGAAGGAACTCGTCAACACCAGGAGGGACAATGTGGCACAACAAGGGGCCCCTGACACAGTAGCTTGGATGATGAACTGACCACAACCTCCACC
The DNA here is from genome assembly GCF_031143425.1 of Pleurodeles waltl. Taxonomy (NCBI): domain Eukaryota; kingdom Metazoa; phylum Chordata; class Amphibia; order Caudata; family Salamandridae; genus Pleurodeles; species Pleurodeles waltl. The sequence continues at coordinate 922,377,682 of NC_090439.1, read as the reverse complement.
GGCGCTAGTGGACAGGAGGCACCGCCACAGGACCACCACACCAGCACCCCACCCCCTGCAGAGGAAGAATCACCCCACAAATGGTCCCTGAGATCCAGGACAAAGACAGAGAACGATGCCAAGACCCCCGCCAACAAATGGGACCACCCTGATTGTCGTCCTTTTGTCCCACCTTGTCACCCTGTCCATTCTTAAACTGCCCCAGCTCCACTTCCTATGCCCCTTTGGACAATGCACCTGTGAGACTAATAGACCGGACTCTGCCATGGAGATTCCTCCACCATCACCCCTCACCATTTTACAACCCCCTACAATATTGAGTACTTAAATAAACACCCTTAAAGCACAAAACAATCAGCAGTCTGTCTGTGATTTCAAAATAGTGTATTAGCAATTACAGTCGCAAAATTATCATTCAAATGTAATGCCAACATACCTATGTCACACAGCTCTAGTCCATGAGGAAACAAAGCAGATGTCACACAGTGGGACCCACATCTGTGAAAATCATAAGGGAAAGTGACAACTCAGTGACTATACACTGGGTGAAAATGACAGACAGTAGAGAGGTAGTAGATTAAAATCAGATGTAGCAGGCAGTGTTGTCTTCTTAACTGTGTCTCACTGGAAGTATTGCAGGATCACCGTGTTCCTGTTGTCGATGTCCTCATCTTCTGCTTCCTCGTCTTCACTGTCCACAGGTTCGACAGCTGCCACAAGACCTCCGTCCGGACCAGCCTCCTGCAGAAAAGGCACCTGTCGTCGCAAAGCCAAGTTGTGAAGCATACAGCAGGCCAGAGTGATCTGGCATACCTTCTTTGGTGAGTAGACTAGGGAACCACCTGTCATATGGAGGCACCGGAATCTGGCCTTCAGGAGTCCCCCCATGGGCCTCATTGAAGCGTTCCTCTGCCCTTGTCCTGGGATTCCTCACTGGGGTCAGTAGCCATGACAGGTTGGGGTAACCAGAGTCACCTGCAAATGGTGAGGGACAACTGTTAGACACACACAAACTTATAGGGACATCCACAGACCCAGACAACTATTCCCACTGTATTGGGTCCATGTGTTCACCTAATAGCCACACCGGGTGCCTCTGGAGTTGCCCCATCACATAAGGGATGCTGCTATTCCGCAAGATGTAAGCATCATGCACTGAGCCACGGAATTTGGCATAAACATGGGAGATGTACTGGTCTGCCAAACACACCATCTGCACATTCATGGAATGGTAACTCTTCCGGTTTCTGTACACCTGTTCACTCCTGCGGGGGGATACCAAGGCCACATGTGTCCCATCAATGGCACCTATGATGTTGGGGATATGCCCCAGGGCATAGAAATCACCTTTCACTGTACGCAAATCCTCCACCTGAGGGAAAACGATGTAGCTCTGCATGTGTTTCAGCAGGGCAGACAACTGTAGGTGATGATCACATGTCGCTCCACCATTGTCGACAGGTCCACCAGCGGTCTGTACACCGGAGGATGCCGCCATTTCCTCACATGCCCCAGCGGAGGGTGCCTATGGAGGAGAACAGCGAGCAGAGAGTCAACCTACTCTGAGGTACATAAACACAGCTTACTCTGAAAATATTAGCAATTCGAAATTAGCCTGTATGAGTGTTTAGGCAAGGCCTACATATGTGTGACGCAGTAAAAAATAATGCCATGTGGGCCCATGAAATGGTGGCTGCCTGACCTGTAAAGTGGGACAAGGGGATATGAGGTAACTGCGCTGGCGTTGTACACCGTCGCGGTAGGCGGTCGAAGACCGCGTGCAATCCTGCATTGGTTAACATTGGACCCTATGGGTCCCAGGAGCCACTGACGATGTACGCCGGCGGTGACGGTACGCACCGCCGCGGACGTGACCGCCATTTTCTCTCTGTTCAATCACTTGATACCTGATCTTCAACAGGAGAGGACCTACACTGCAAGTGCTGCTGTGACCTCAGTCTGGAAGAGACAAAGGCCCGTGTGTCTGGGGAAAGGGCCCCTGCCTCCAGCACAGAGGAGAAACTCGTGGATGGGGTCGTCCCCCAGTACACGCTACTCTACGGTCATCCAGACAAATAGGTAAGTACACCGTGAGCAAGCTGTATGGGCAATGCCTGTGTGTAGCGGGGTGGATGAAAGATATGGGGCTGAGAATGAGGTGTGCATGAAAACACGGTGAGTGCATGTGTGTCATGGCAAGGGTAGGGATACGGGCCAATGACTGTGATGGTGCGGGCGGTAATATCTTCTCCTTTTCTCCTGTACTATTCCTATCGGTCAGCGCCCACCAGAAGAAGGACATTTGGTGTGCCATCGCCAAGGAAGTCCAGACCCTGGGGGTCTACCACAGACGGAGCACCCACTGCCGTAAAAGATGGGAGGAAATTCGCCGCTGAAGCAAGAAGATGGTGGGGGCCCAGCTGGGGATGGCCTCCCAACGTGGAGGGGTGCCCGTCGCACCATGACCCCCCTGATGTTCAGGATCCTGGCGGTGGCGTACCCGGAGTTGGATGGGCGCTTGAGGGCATCCCAGCAGCAACAAGGGGGTGAGTAAACTCTCATTCTGCTGAATCAGCGCGCATTGTAGGTGGGTGGGTGGGGGAGGTGGGCTGTGGGTTCCCCTAGGCCAGGACGAGTTTAGTTTTAGTAGGCAAGGGCCCTGTGGCACGCCACCTGTGTACAGTGCCAACTATACCTATTCAGGCTCCTGTGACATCCATGTGTGCAGAAATCGGCCATAGCCTTATAACCCATGTCCCTGGGATTGAATAGTGGACTCCAAGTGCGCGGCATAGTGCAGGGGACTTCTGTGTCTGTCGTGTCCGCCAACGGTAGCGGTATTGCATGCACTCAACATGTCTTTCTTCTGTCTTCTCTCCCCTTTTTGTGGTCTCCATGTTCTTGTGTGCATTAGCATCATCAGGCGGAGGAGCAGTGGCACCGGAGCAGGAGGGAGCTGCATCCCACATGGCCCTGGTGGGAGAAACTACGGAGTCTGAATTCACCAGTGGGACGGAGGGCGAGGGGAGCTCCACTGCGGGGACAGGAGCTGACACCAGCGATACGGACTCCTCCTCTGATGGGAGCTCCCTTGCGGTGACGGGCCCATCTGTGCCCCCGCATCTGCAAGTACAGCCTCCACCCCCCTACCAGCACCGCCCTCCCAGCAGCCCCTCAGCTTTTGCCCCGTGCCTGCTCACTCAGGAGGGTGGGCATCACCTTCGCCCCAGTCACCCCTGCTGCCCTCAGTGAGGAGGCCATTGACCTCCTCAGGTCCCTTACTGTTGGTCAGTCTACCATTTTGAATGCCATCCAGTGTGTACAGAGGCAGTTGCAACAAAACCATCCACTGCATACCTGAAGGGCATTCACTCTGGTCAGGCAGCCCTTCAGCAAGCATTTCAGACTCTGGCCCCAGCACTGATGGCAGCCATTGTCCCTGTCTCTAGCCTCCCCCCTTCAACTTCCTCCACCCAGACCCACACCCCTGTACCTCAGCCTATCCCAAGCACACCATCAGACCAGCATGTACACACCTCAACACACAAGGGAAGCTCAGGCAAACATAAGCACCACACATCCCACAGGCACTTACGCAAGCATCAGACCCATGCAGACACACCAACATCCACTGCCTCCACTGTGTCCCCCTCATCCTCCTCGCCCTCCTCCCTCCCTGTCTCGTCTCCACTCACACCTGCATGCACTACATCCTCAGCCACTACGTCCATCACCAGCACACCCACCACCACACCCCGCTCAAGTGCAGTCACTACCCCCACTACCATTCACACGTCCCCTGTGTCCTTCCCCACTGTGTCTGTGACGCCACCTCCCAAGATACACAAACGCAGCAACACACCCACCCAACAGCCATACACCTCACAACAGCCTCCAGCCCATGCACCTTCACCCAAAGTCACCAAACGTACACCTCCTACAACCACTACCTCTTCTTCCACTCCCAAACCCCCTCCAGCTACCCGTCCCAGTGTTCCGAAGAAACTTTTCCTGGCCAACCTTGACCTCTTTTCCTCACCTCCCCCACCCCTTCAGTCTTCTAGGGCCCGACTCTCCAGGTCCCAACCTAGCACCTCAGCCACAACATCAGCGGGACCAGTGGTAGTCACCAGATTATGGAGTGCACCAGGCAGCAGGGCAGCCAGTGTGGCAAGGAGCCAGAGTACGTACAGTCCCCCACCTGTCAAGCAGAAAAAGTTGTCCAGTGCCCGACGGGAGAGGGGAAAGAAATCAGCCACCAAAGCCGCTCCCAGGGGTACAATTGGGAGTGTGGAGACAGCTGCGACACCATCCAAGCTGGGGAAGGGGCACATTAAAACCGGAAAGTCTGGGAAGATCAACACTGCGGACAATACCGCCAGCAGACACCCGGCTGCCCAGGACAAGACCGCCAGCAGCCCTGCTGCCTAAGACAGGACCGCCAGCAGCAGCCCCGCTGCCCAGGACAAGACCGCTAGCAGCCCCGCTGCCCAAGACAGGAACCCCAGCAGCAGCCCACTGCACAAGACAGGATCGCCAGCAGCAGCCCTGCTGCCCAGGACAAGACAGCCAGCAGCCCCACTGCCCAAGACAGGACCGCCAGCAGCAGCTACGCTGCCCAGGACAAGACCGCCAGCAGCCCTGCTACCCAAGACAAGACCGCCAGCAGCAGCCCTGCTGCCCAGGACAAGACCACCAGCAGCCCCGCTGCCCAAGACAGGACCACCAGCAGCCCCGCTGCCCAAGACAAGACCGCCAGCAGCAGCCCCGCTGCCCAGGACAAGACCGCCAGCAGCCCCGCTCCCGAAAACAGGACTGCCAGCAGCCCCGCTGCCCGAGACAAGACCACCAGCAGCAGCCCCGCTGCCCAGGACAAGACTGCCAGCACCACCACAGGACAGTGAGCGCCAATGATTACTACGCTACTGAGGCCGCCACGGGCAGGATGAAGCACTCTGGGCACCAAGCCCCCTCGAGAACCAGTGGAGAATTACATCCAGTACCTCTGTCCTTGGCAGGATGAAGCACTCTGGGCACCAAGCCCCCTCCAGAACCAGTGGAGAAAGACATCCACTACCTCTGTCCTTGGCAGGATGAAGCACTCTGGGCACCAAGTCCCCTCCAGAACCAGTGGAGACTGTTATCCACTTGAGGGACTGTGGCTTTGCACTCCCCAGGATTGAACAGTGGGCACCCCACTCACTGTAGAGACTTGAGAGACTGTGGCTTTGCACTCCCCAGGATTGAACAGTGGGCAACCCACCCACTGTAGAGGCTTGAGAGACTGTGGCTTTGCACTCCCCAGGATTGAACAGTGGGCATGGAGCCCCCTCGTAGATCTGGTGTCGTGCACTCATCCGGTTGAGGTGCCCCACCTTCCCTTCTCCCTGAGGTGCCTGTTTTATTTCTTTCTGATGCCCCTGCAGTGTTCTCTCCATCTTGTTTGGGTATTGAGTGTGGGCCTCGCCCATGCCTTTTGGGCCCAGTGGTCCACGGACTATGATGATGGAATCCCTTGGACTTGTGTTCTTGGTGTATATAATTGTTCATAGTGTAAATGTGTATATATGTAAATATTTTTAATTACTGTATTTTAATATATTACAATCATTCGACTCATTTCCTTTTGTCCTTGCATTCTTCCAGGGGGGGTTGGGGTTTGTAACTGTGATGTATCAATATGTATTGGTGTGTTTGTTGTTGTGGGTGGGGGTGTTGCGTATTGCGTGTGTGTGTCACTCTTTTTTCTCTCCCCTCCCCTGTGTCGTAGGTGCAGTACTCACCGTGGTCTTCGCCGCCGGCGTTTGCGCTCCTGGTAGAGGAGCAGGATGATAAAGGCTGGGAGTATCTGAAGTTCTGGTTCCATGGCGTCCTGGTTCCTCGTGGGGTGTGTAGAGGTGAGCGTTTTCCCTTTCGAAGTCGTTTCCGCAGTGTTTTTGTTCAAGGTTAATCCGCCTCTGAAAAGGTGGCGGATTGGTGGCTTGTAATTCTGTGGGCGGTACATTGTCTTCCGCCTGGCTGTTGGCAGTTACTGCTGCGGTGTTTGTACCGCCGTGGCGGTCGGAGTGTTAAAGTGGCTGACTATGTTGGCGGTTTCCGCCACGGTCGTAATTCAATTTTTTTTACCGCCGGCCTGTTGGCGGTTTTACCGCCGCTTTAACACCGACCGCCAGGGCTGTAATGACCACCATAGTGTTGGACTACTGCAAAGGTCTGGCTGATGTGGTTTGCTCTTTTTCTCAGAAGGTGTAAGCCACCACACTGCCACCGATCCATGACCCAGAACACAATCTGAGAGCTGGAGACTGGGTTGTGGTCCAGAAACAAATTAGGAAAACCTGTTTGGAGCCTTGTTGGAAGGGACCGTCTCAGGTAGTTCTGACAGCTACCACAGCTGTGAAGTAAGCTGGAATTCTGAACTAGATTCATGTGAGTCACACAAAGAAAGTGGCATGTCCACTGGATCATAAGGAAGAAGAGTTGTTGAGAGTACCAACAACAGTGAAACAAGTCTCAGAGCTGGAAAGAGAACAAAGGGGAACTGGGACCAGATCTGAGCCTGTTGAGGGCGATTCAGCCACTCCTGTGAGAGACTAAGGAGAAGACCTCAAGGAGTGTGACAGAGAGCCTATCTCAATTGAAGCAGCAAAAGAGCCTAGTCAGAGGAGGGCTTTCCCAGAAGCAGATGATCTTGAGAGACAAACAGAGCAATTGCCAGACCCAGAGGGGAAAGGAGTTGAGGTGGATCAAAACCATTGTGATCTAACTCCTCCTGAACAGATTGCAGGTCCGTCAAGAGAAAACACCACAGAACAAGAAGAAGGTTCAAATTTGACTCTGAAGAGAATACTGACAAAAGGTCCACTGAAAGGAGATAAGTGGCCGGAGTCGCAAGTAGAAAGAAGAAAAGAAGTGGTTGTTGAGACAACAATCAAGGAAGAAGTAGATAAAACAAGGAGAGAAGATCTAAGTGAAGGAGAATTGAATGGTGATCGAAAGTTGAAAAGAAAGAGAATAGCAAGTCGAAGATTCACAGGTCCTGAATGGGCATATGCAACTACAAGTGAATGGCAGCAAGAGTTTTTGTCTTTTCGCTTTGATAGAGACATTCTGGGTCAGTATTTTGGCACATGAAGGAAGCTGATGAACTGAACTGTTGAAACAATCCCAGAGAACATTTTTGAGAAAAGAGACTGTTGAAATTAACCGGAAGAGACATTAATAACCTGGTTTGACTTTTGAAACCTGATTTTGACAAGCTGCTTATCAATTTTGACAAGGGATCCTGGAAGTGGGGCTGAGAGCTGTAGATAACTCCTGAAAGAAGAGCGGTCTATTTTTGATTCTTGCTGGAGTTTTTCTAAAGTTTCTTCTGCTTTCTGATTATTTACAGATCATGAGTAACATTAGGCAACAGGGTAGGAATACTAAGCGCTGTAAATATATGAGTATTGGTTTGGCGATTATATGTGGTATATTATTTGTGGTGTTGAATATGGGTATGTATGTTCTTAATAAGAGTGAAGCCAACCATACTTCTGCTTTCGAAATGACTACTGCACTAACAGCAATACAGAAGTTTAGGTTAGATGAGAAATATTTGCATGGGCATTCTAATGCGCAAGGAGAACTTTCTTCTAATGTCTTCTATCGCTTGTTGAGTGAGTATGTTGAGATGACTGATGCGAGGAATTGTTCTGTGTGTACGCAGATTCCTTCATCAGTTGAGGAAGGAGTTACCTACCATAGCTTGCCCTTAACATATGGAATGAGTAGTCTGCTACTAACAACATTTTATAACCAGGAGTATACAGTACTTTTACTCAAATTATGATATGGGGGGTCATTACAAACCTGGCGGACGGTGTTAAAGCAGTGGTCATACCGCAAACAGGCCGGCGAGAAAAAAAAAGGGAATTATGACTGTGGCGGAAACCGCCAACATAGACAGACACTTTAACACTCAGACCGCCACGGCGGTACAGACAAGCAGCGCCAACAGACAGGCGGAAGACAAAGTACCACCCACAGTATTACAACAGGCCAATCCGCCACCTTTTCCGGGGCAGATACTCCGTGGATAAAAACAGCTTTTGCAAGGGGAAAACGCTCACCTTAACACACTCCACAAGGAAGAAGGGCACCATGGAGCCGGAACTCCAAATACTCCCTTGTCTTCCTGCTCCTCCACGAACATCAGCAACGGCGGCGCCGAAGACAACGGTGAGTACTGCACCTACGACATAGGGGAAGGGGGAGGCAAAACACACACCAATGCATTTCCAAACATCACAGAAACAACCCCCAACCCCCCCGGAAGAATGCAAAGACAAAACTAAATGAGTACAACCATTGTAATGTATCAAAATATAGGGGGTCATTCCGACCCTGGTGGTCCATGACCACCAGGGCCGGGGACCGCGGAAGCACCGCCATCAGGCTGGCGGTGCTTCCTGGGCCATTCTGACCGCGGCGGTAAAGCCGCGGTCAGAAAAGGGAAACCGGCGGTTTCCCGCCGGTTTACCCCCGGCCCAGGGAATCCTCCATGGCGGCGCTGCTTGCAGCGGCGCCATGGGGATTCCGACCCCCTTCCCGCCATCCTGTTCCTGGCGGTTTTTACCGCCAGGAACAGGATGGCGGGAACGGGTGTCGTGGGGCCCCTGGGGGCCCCATAATGATTTTCAGTGTCTGCTTTGCAGACACTGAAAATCGCGACGGGTGCCACTGCACCCGTCGCACCCCTACAACTCCGCCGGCTCCATTCGGAGCCGGCTTCATTGTTGAGGGGGGTTTCCCGCTGGGCCGGCGGGCGGCCTTCTGGCGGTTGCCCGCCGGCCCAGCGGGAAAGCCAGAATGGCCGCCGCGGTCTTTTGACTGCGGTGCGGTCATTCGGCGGTTCCCTCCAGGCGGGCGGCTCCCGCCGCCCGCCGGGGTCATAATGACTCCCATAGTATGCTCATATATACATAAATATATACACATTCCAAAAATATAAATCACGATTACAGTAGTAGTGTAGGTATGCACATTTCAATGCCCGTGGACCACTGGGCCCAAAATGCATGGGCGAGGCCCACACGCGATACCTGTCCTGAAACTGAGAGAACACTGCAGGGGCATCAGATAGAAATACAACAGGCACCTCAGGGAGAAGGGAAGGGGGGGCAGCTCAGCCGGATGACAGCACCACGCCAGATCCACGACGGGGCTCCATGCCCATTGATGTATCCTGGGGAGTGCAAAGCCACAGTCTCACAAGTCTTTGCAGTGGGTGGTTTGCCCACTGTACCATCCTGGGGAGTGCAAAGCCACAGTCTCACAAGTCTTTTCAGTGGATGGTTTGCCCACTGTACCATCCTGGGGAGTGCAAAGCCACAGTCTCTCAAGTCTTTTCAGTGGGTGGTTTGCCCACTGTACCATCCTGGGGGGTGCAAAGCCACAGTCTCACAAGTCTTTGCAGTGGGTGGTTTGCCCACTGTACCATCCTGGGGAGTGCAAAGCCACAGTCTCACAAGTCTTTTCAGTGGGTGGTTTGCCCACTGTACCATCCTGGGGAGTGCAAAGCCACAGTCTCACAAGTCTTTGCAGTGGGTGGTTTGCCCACTGTACCATCCTGGGGAGTGCAAAGCCACAGTCTCACAAGTGGATAACAGTCTCCACTGGTTCTGGAGGGGGACTGGTGCCCAGAGTGCATCACGCTCCCCGTGACTGTCCCAGTTCCGTCACTGCCGCTGCCGCTCATGGGCAAACGATGCTTGAGTTGGCGGTGCTTGCCCTGTTCAGCAGTGCTTTCCATGGCGGTCTTTGCCTTGTTCAGCTGTGCTTGCCTTGATCAGAGGTGCTGTCCATGGCGGTCTTTGCCCTGTTCAGCGGTGCTGTCCATGGCGGTCTTTGCCCTGTTCAGCGGTGCTTGCCCTGTGCAGCGGTGCTTGCCATGGCAGTCTTTGCCCTGTTCAGCGGTGCTTGCCCTGTTCAGCGGTGCTTGACTTTGCTTTCTCTGACCTGTGCAGCGGCATGGCGGTCCCTCATTGCCCAGTGGGGCTATGGCTGGCGTGGCCCTCCTCGCCACTGACTCTGGCGGTGGTCTCCTGACCAGTGACGATAGTGCTGCCCTCATGGGCACTGACTCCGGCGGTGGTCTCCTGACCAGTGTCGATTGTGCTGCCCTCCTGGGCACTGACTCTGGCAGTGGTCTCCTGACCAGTGACGATTGTGCTGCCCTCCTGGGCACTGACTCCGGCGGTGGTCTCCTGACCAGTGACGATGGGGCTGGCGGTGGTGTCTTTGGCAGTGGGGAGGATGGTGGACTTCTCCGCCGTGCTGCTCTTCCCAGACTTTCGAGACTTCTTATGCCCCTTCCCCACCTTGGGAGGAGTCACAGCTGACTCAACACTCCCCCCGGGACCCTTGTGGGCGGCTTTGCCGGCAGGTGTCTTCCCCCTCTCCCGTCGGGCACTGTCCAACTTCTGGTGCTTCACAGGGGGTGGACTGGCAGTGCTTTGGCTCCGTGTCACACTGGCTGCCCTGGTGCCCGGTGCACTCCACATACCTCTAACAGGCACCACTGGTACCGGAATCTTTTTGGCTGAGGTGCTACTACGGGACCCATGAATTGGAGGGGGGGTGATGGGACAGAGGTCAAGGTTGCTCAGGAAAAGTTTCTGATGAACACTGGGATGGGTAGCTGGAGGGGGTCTGGGAGTGGAGGAAGAGGAGGTGGTTGTAGGAGGTGTAACTTTTGATGCTTTGGGTGCAGGTGCATGTTCTGGAGGCTGTCGTGAGGTGGATGGATGTTGGGTGTGTGTGCCCGCGTTTGTGTACTTTGGGAGGGGGCGTCACAGACACACTGGGAGAGGACACAGGGGACGTGTAAATGGTAGTGGGGGTGGTGAGTTCAGGTGAGCGGGGTGTGGTGCTGGGTGTTCTGGTACGAGTCCTACTGGCTGTAATGGTAGTGCATGCAGGTGAGAGTGTAGACAACACTGGGAGGGAGGAAGGAGATGACGAGGAGGGGGACACAGTGGAGGCAGTGGATGTTGCTGTGTCTGTAGGGTGATGCTTGTGTGAGTGCCTTTGGGATGTGTGGTGCCTATGTTTGCCTGAGCTGGCCTTGTGTGTTGACGTGTGTGCAGGCTGGTCTGATGGTGTGCTTGGGATAGGCTGAGGTACAGGGGATTGGGCCTGGGTGGAGGAAGTTGGAGGGGAGAGGCTAGACACAGGGACAATGGCTGCCATCAGTGCTAAGGCCAGAGATTGCAGGGTTCGATGATGGGCAGCCTGACCAGAATGAATGCCCTCCAGGAATGCATTAGTGTGTTGCAACTCCCTCTCTACACCCTGGATGGCATTCACAATGGTAGACTGCCCAACAGTGAGTGACCTGAGGAGGTCAATGGCCTCCTCACTGAGGGCAGCAGGGGTGACAGGGGCAGGGGCTGAGGTGCCTAGGGCGAAGGTGATGCCCACCCTCCTGGATGAGCTTTCACGGGGCGAAGGCTGAGTGGCTGCTGGGAGGGTGGTGCTGGTAGGGGGGGTGGCGGCTGTACCTGTAGAAGTGGGGGGCACAGATGGTGCCACGCCACCACAAGGGAGCTCCCATTGGAGGACGAGTCTGTGTCGCTGTTTGCTGATCCGCTGACCACTGTGGTGCTCCCCTCACCCTCCGTCCCACTGGTGTATTCGGAGTCCGTGGTGTGGCCCTCCATGGCCATGTGGGACGCAGTCCCCTCGTGCTCCGGTGCCCCTGTACCTCCTCCTGATGATGCTGACACACAAAAGACCAGGGAGAGCACAAAAAGGGGTGGGGAAACAGAAGAAAGACAGGTTGAGTGCATGGCTTTCCGCTACCGTTGGCAGACAATACAGACACAGCAGCCCCCTGCACTACGCCGCACTCTTGGGCTCTACAGATGCAGTTCCTGGGATATGGCCTACATGGCTATGGTCCACATCTGCACACATAGATGACACAGGGGCATGTATACCTGTACTTGGCACTCTACAGAGGTGGGGTGGAGTGGCACATGGCCTGCATTACGGAGGGGCCTAGCCTACGGAACTCAACCTGGCCTAGGGAAACCCACAGCCCTCCTCCCCCACCCAGACCCCTCCACTGCACGCAAAGTCATGAGAATGTGAGTGTACTCACCCCCTTGTGTCTGCTGTGATGCCCTCATGCGCCCATCCAACTCAGCCACCGCCAGAATTCGGAACATCAGGGGGGTCATGGGCACCCCTCCCACATTGGGAGGCCATCCCCAGCTGAGCCTCCGCCGTCTTCTTGCTCCAGCGGCGAATGTCCTCCCATCTTTTACAGCAGTGGGTGCTCCATCTCTGGTGGACCCCCAGGGTCCGGACGTCCTTGGCGATGGCACGCCAAATATCCTTCTTCTGGTTGGCGCTGACCTACATGACATGTACAGGGAAAGAAGAGAAGTCATTACCAACTGCACCATCGTAGTGAGTGGCCCACATCCCTGCCCTTGCCATGTGGCGCATGCATTCACACTCCTTCATGCTCGCATAACTCTGCCCCCTTGCTACTTAAATCCAGCCCTCTCCACCCAGGCATAGCCCATTCAACTTGCACCCTATGTACTCACCTGTTGGCCTGGAGGACCGTAGAGTAGCGTGTACTGGGGGAGGACCCAGTCCACGAGCTTCTCCAACTCCTGTGCAGTGAAGGCAGGGGCCCTTTCCCCAGACGCACGTGCCATTGTCTCTTCCAGACCGAGGTCACAGCAGCACTTGCAGTGTAGGTCCTCTCCTGTCGAAGATCAGGTATCGAGTGATTGAACAGATAGAAAATGGCGGTCACGTCTGTGGCGGTGACGTCCGCGGCGGTGCGTATCATCACCGCCGGCGCACTTCGTCATTGACTCCTGGGACCCATAGGGTCCAATGTTAACCAATGCAGCATTGCGCCGCGGTCTTCGACCGCCTACCGCGACGGTGTACAACACCAGCGCAGTTACCTCACATCCCATTGTCCCACTTTAGAGGTCAGGCAGCCGCCATTTCAGGGGCCCACATGGCTTCATTTACAACTGCGTCACACATACCTACTGTGTAGCTGTGGGTACATACCTTTGAGTTGCTTGACTATGTGGTCGCTGTTGTCCTTCCTAGGCACCGTCAGCTGGGACATGTGAGGAGATGGCGGAATCATCCGGTTTACCGACCGCTGGTGAACATGTTGACAATGGAGGAGCGACATTTAATCATCACCTACAGGTTTGACCGTGCCACTATCCAGGAACTGTGTACCCAGTTGGAGCCAGACCTTATGTCACCAATCCGCCATCCCACAGGAATCCCCCCTCAAGTGCAGGTGCTATCAGTGCTCCATTTCCTAGCAAGTGGGTCATTTCAAACAACAGTGGCCATGGTATCAGGGATGTCCCAGCCTATGTTTTCCAACGGGTTGTCCAGAGTGTTGTCTGCCCTGCTGAAACACGTGAGGAGCTACATCGTTTTCCCTCAGGTGAAGGATTTGGCTACAGTTAAAGGTGACTTCTATGCCCTGGGACATATCCCTAACATCATAGGTGCCATTGATGAGACCCATGTAACTTTGGTCCCTCCCCACAGGAGTGAACAGGTGTACAGGAACCAGAAGAGTTATCATTCGATGAATGTACAGATGGTATGTTTGGCAGACCAGTACATCTCGCTGGTAAATGCTATGTTCCCTGGCTCAGTGCATGACGCCTACATCCTGCGGAATAGCAGCATCCCTTATGTGATAAGTCAACTCCAGAGGCACCGTGTGTGGCTATTAGGGGACTCTGGTTACCCCAACCTGTCATGGCTATTGACCCCAGTGAGGAATCCCAGGACCAGGGCAGAGGAATGCTACAATGAGGCCCATGGGCGGACTAGGAGGGTGATCGAACGCACCTTCGGCATCCTGAAGGCCAGGTTCAGGTGCCTCCATATGACAGGTGGTTCCCTATTCTACTCACCAAGGAAGGTGTGCCAGATCATCATTCCCTGCTCAATGCTTCACAATCTTGCTTTGCGACGCCAGGTGCCTTTTCTGCAGGAGGATGGTCCAGATGACGGTGTTGTGCCAGCTGTGGAGCCTGTGGACAGTGATGAGGAGGAAGCAGAGGAAGAAGACATTGATAACATGGACTCTGTCATACAGCAATATTTCCAGTTACACACAGGTGAGATACATTTTTTTTACTATTACATTTACTTTCACACTTCTACCTCTATCCTGTCGGTCAATTTGAAGCAGTGTTTGCTAACTGAGTGGTACATTTCCATTACGGTTCACAGGTGTGGTTACCAACGTGTGTCATCTGCTTGCATCCTTCATGGACTTGTGATGTGTGACATAGGTATGTTGACATTACATTTTCGAACGGATTTTGCCATTGTCATAGTTAATACACATTTTCATAATCACAGACTGACTCCAGATTGTTTTGTGGTTCAAGGGTGTTTATTGAAGTGCTAATTATTGGAGGGGGTGGCAAAATGGTGATGGGTGATGGTGGAGGAATGTCCATGGCATAGTCCAGTCTATTAGTCTCACAGGTGCACTGCCCATATGGGCATGGGAAGTGGAGCTGGAACAGTTCCAATCTGGACAGGGTAACAAAGTGGGACAGTGGGATGACAATCAGGGTGGTCTAATTTCCTGGCGGGGGTCTTGCCATCTTGCTCTGTCCTGTTCCTGGATCTCAGGGACCGCTTGCGGGGTGGTTCTCCGTCTGCAGGGGGTGGGGTGCTGGTGTGGTGGTCCTGTGGCGGGGCGTCCTGTCCACTAGCGCCGGCGGAGGTGGTGGGCAGTTCATCGTCCAGGCTAGTGTCAGGGGCCCCTTGGAGTGCCACGGTGTCCCTCATGGTCTTCTGTATGTCCTTCAGCACCTCTACGATGGTGCCCAGGGCAGAGCTGATGGTTCTGAGCTCCTCTCTGAACCCCAAATACAGTTCGTCCTGCATGCGCTGGGTCTCCTGAAACTTGGCCAGGACCGTTGCCATCGTCTCGTGGGATTGGTGGTATGCTCCCATGATGGAGGAGAGGGCCTTGTGGAGAGTGGGTTCCCTAGGCCTGTCCGCCCCCTGTTACACAGCAGCCCTCCCAGTTCCCCTGTGTTCCTGTGGGGTGGTGGGTTATCCTGGGTTCCCTTTAGTGGTGGACACACAGCTGATTGACATGTCCTGGGTACGGAGGTATGGGCCCGCTGGGTGGGTGCTGTGCTGGTGTTACCAGAGGGTGGAAGGTCAGAGTTGGGCTGTGCCTGTGCGAGGGGAACCGACTGTCCCGAGGCCCACCATGGTCCGGGCTGGTCATCTGGATCCAGTTGGCCAGACCTGCTGTCATCACTGTGGGACTCTTCTATGGGTGGGGTAGAGATGTCGGGACCCTCCTGTCTGGTGACGTTTGGTAGGGTCCTGCAGGGGTATAAAAGCATGATTATTGCATGTGTGTGTCTCATGGTGTGCAATGGGTGGGTGAGCGTGTACCCCAGTGCTAGCATTCCTGTGTGGGGGCTTGTGTGATGATGGTTAGGGGGTGTTATGGGTATGTGCAGTGGGCATGCTTTAGTGATGGGTGTCCATGCTTTGTTGTTGCATGAAGGGCTTGGTGTTGGGATGTGTGGTTTGTGTTATTAGTACATTATTGAGGAGTTTGAGTGATAGGGGAGGGGGTGAGGGTGGGGGTGTGTGATAGCATGCAGGTAGGGTGGGGGATATGATAGTTAAGATTTGACTTACCAGTGTCCATTCCTCCACCGACTCCTCCGAGGCCCTCTGGATGCATAATGGTCAAGACTTGCTCCTCCCATGTTGTTAGTTGTGGGGGAGGAGGTGGGGGTCCGCCGCCAGTCCGCTGTACTGCAATGTTGTGCCTGGAGACCACGGAACGCACCTTCCACCGTAGGTCGTTCAACCTCTTCCTGATGTCCTCCCGATTTCTTGGGTGCTGTCCCACTGCGTTGACCCTGTCGACTATTCTTCACCATAGCTCCATCTTCCTAGCTATAGAGGTGTGCTGCACCTGTGAGCCAAATAGCTGTGGCTCTACCCGTATGATTTCCTCCACCATGACCCTGAGCTCCTCCTCTGAAAACCTGGGGTGTCTTTGGCGTGCCATGGGGTGGTGTAGGTGATGTTTGGGGTGGTGTATGTGGTGATGAGTGTGGTGATGTGTAGAGGTGTGTGGTGTTTTGTGCGTGGATGTTGTGTGGGTGATGGTGTTGTGTGCCTCTGTGTGGTGGGGTTGTCTATTGCTGTGCTCTCTCTGTCGCCTTTGTCTCTATTTTTTGGTCGTAGGGGTTTGTGGGTGATGTGGGTGTGTGTTTTATATTGTATTGGGTGTGTGGGAGTGGTGTTTGTATGTGTATCAGGTGTGTGTATTTTGAATTGTCCAATGTGGCGGTGTTTTGGAGATGTGTCTGTATTTTGAGCGCAGCGGTGTGTACCTCCAATGGAATACCGCGGTTGAAAGACCGCCGCATGGATTCGTGGGTCGTAATAGCTTGGGCGTGTTTCTGTTGGCGTGACGGTGGAGGATTTGTTATCGCCAGTTTATCACTGACATTTGGTGTGGCGGACTTGTGTGGGTGGCGGATTCCGAGATGTGGGTCATAATAGCTGTGGCGGTTTGCCGCGGCGGTGTATTGGCGGTCTTCTGCACGGCGGTAAGCATCTTTTACCGCCAATGTTGTAATGACCCCCATGGTGTTCTCGTTTGTTCCTATAATTAGGTATTTGTGTCAAATATCTAAGGATAATGACACAGTAATAGTTAGAGGTTTCTTTAAACCTACATTGCCGTTTGGCACAGCTTATGCACATGAAATAATCTGACATGCTTGCTTACACCTTTAGGGAAAAGCTTCTTAGATCACACAGATGACAGGTGAAAGACATTGAAGGAGAAGTTAGAAAAAGGCTTTGGGAACAGGACTTACAGGAATGATTGTGCTTATAGTGCAATTAAAACGCAGGGGAAATTAGCTTTAGATGCACAGCACATAGGGAAACTTTGTATATATAGGCCTAAATCACACACTGACACTTTGTGTGTGGGAACAAGTGAATGTAAGCATGTGTTTTTGTTTCACAGTGAATGGACGTTTATGTTGAATGGACAGGACCCGGCGATTCCTGGAATTTATTATATCTGTGGTCTTAATGCTTATTACCATCTTCCAAGAGCATGGTATGGGACATGTTATTTGAGGATAGTTTTCCCAATGATTTATCAAATGGATGATTTGAAGAAGTTTCCAAAAATTACTGAATTATATCATATGAGAGAGAGGAGGGAGTCCTCTTCTGGTATAGTGGGAGATATATTTGGAGCAGTGATTCCTTTAGTGGGAGTCATTTTGAATTCGATAAAGATTTGAAAGTTGTCTACTATTGTGGATAACATGCTGGCAAATTTTTCAGGCGCCATACTCCTGATAGATACTGAGTTAGCTGCTGATAGAGCTATGACTTCAGAATCGTCTTGCTTTAGACATTCTTTTAGCGAAGGATGGTGGAGTCTGTAGAATGATTAATTCTGGGCATTGATGTTCGTATATTCCTGATAACAGGAGAGAAATTAGAGGCTTAATTACTAATCTAACTAATGAAAGTGATGATTTGAAAGAATTTAAATAACCTGGTGTTTGGGAAAAGATTGACAAAGGATTTGCTTCAGTGGGAAATTGGCTCAGCAACATTTGGAATGGGATACTATTGAAATTACTGCAAGGGATATTTATTATTGTGGTTTGTCTAATTGGAATATGGGGATTGTGTAAATAATGCAAAATAATTACATTTGAAAGGTCAAATAATAATCGGAGGAGGAAAGAAAAGAAAAGGGGAAAATTGTATAGGGAAAATTCAAAAAGGAAACAAAAGTATGAAGGGATTGAATTGACAGAATTTTAGCTGATGCAAAAATTTGTGGGTGGTAGTTAGTGTGATGACACATTTAGTCATCAGAGGAGGGATTACTAGCGTAGGTATATTAATAAAAATTATGAACGAGTGTTCATGTATTCTGAATAAGTGATTTGTATAAAAATATAATAACGTAGAAAATAAGGCACGCATTTGAAAATGTGATTACGAAGAATACCCGCCAATATTCACAAAGTGTACTTATTAGTGGGATTAATGTTGTGAAATGTTGAATATATGTTTGACTAATATAGGAATATGTCATATTAAGGGTTATACATTATGTTCTAGCTTTATTAATTGTAGGCCTTAAATTAGTGAAGGTCTTGGCTTGGTTGCCAGGCCTCATGTCAAACCTGTATTTCTTAACATTTAATAAATGGCTGTCCTGGAGAGTTAAGCTGTGATTTTCCATTTTGCATTGTTTAAATGTGTTCACAATGGACGTTTCTCATGAGAACCGACTGCTAGAAAATGCTGTTCTTGCTAATGTAACATTTTGTGTGGAATATGTGTGAGACTGACTTTCTCAGGAGAAGAACAATGGAGATACTGACTGGAGTGGAAGCTGCAACAATATTGTTACCTGACAAGCCGGAGGATGAGGACCTTACAGGACAACCACTCAATGACATGTGAACGGAGTAATAGTATAATTCATAGGTTTGGAATTTTAGTTTTATTGGACAATGTGTGAACATGCGATTAACTGACCATTGGGGATTTGGGAAATAGTTTTACTAGTTTTAATTTAATGACACTGCACTGAGAGAAGACAGATTCATTGCCCATTTTCTTGCTGGCTGAAAAATCAATATTTCCTTATGCGTCTTGACTGGAGACCTGCTTAACTTTACTGTGTTTTCTGAACTTTGATGCTAAATCCTAATGCCTTGCTGATCAACTGATGTCCTGAGGACGAAGACTGACTCTGCTTGCTGATCCACATTGAGGACAGATATTATGAATTAAACTGTTGACTATCATGTGTATTTGTTTTTCCTTTCTAAGGTACCCACTGCACTGTTTTGGTAAGAGCCATAGTTAGATGTTTCCAAATTTGTGCTACTAAATTATTTCGCATGAAGCCCAACATGCTGATGCTAATCTGGTGTTAGTTAAGGATCCTCACTAACAAAATGCTAATAGGGAAAGATGATTGATGAATTTCTCTGCTGAATTCGAATGTACATAATCACTTTGACACTGTTGGCCTTACTATTAATTTGCACTGTAACCTTAGAATGTGTTGTAGTTCAAGCTTTGATTAGATTACGTTTTTTCCGCCACTTTGGACAGCCAGTATTCTTTCTGTATATGTTTCATTTAATTTTTAGATTAATCTACATGACATTAGCATTGTTGTTATAGGGAAATAAATATTCTAACTTTTATTGATAGGCTTGGTTATTCATGACTGAAAGGTCAATGTGTGATACAATTACTGACTCCATTGTTTATTACTGTTATTGATTGTTGTTGATTATTGATATTGAGTATTGGTTATTGATTATGTACTGGAGCTATGGTAAGAACATCTTAATTGCGAGTCAAAAGGTTCATCGACCTATTCACGTCCCCTTCTAAGTTTACTTATTGAGGACACACGCGCTAACAGTAGCTTGTCCAAAAGAATTCAGGCTTAACTTAGAAGCAATGTGTAAAGTATTTATACAGCACTTCAAACAGTAATAAAGTGAAAACAACACACAAGAAAACTCCCACACCAATTTAGAAAACTTGAGTGAAAGCTGAATAAATTATTTGGACCAAAACTACAAAAATCCAATCAGTACAACCGAAGATATGCAGTTTTAAAGATGTAAGCGAAAATAGTGCCTAGAAGCACAAATCACCATTTGTGGTATCTAGTCACACCAGACCAGGGGAAAGTAACAGGTTCCGGCTGACAACATTGGAGCGTGGGCTGGATGAAGAGACCTAGGTAGGCTCATTGAAAAAGGATACCTTAAATCCTGGAAGAGTTACACAGCTGAGGCTATGTGATGTCCTGGTGTCGAGTTGTGTCATGCAGGCGTGATTCCAGGAAGCTGTAAGGCTGCAATGTGAGATCCTGCATCATCTTCAAGGATGCAGTTGATGAGGTGCTTCTGATGCGAACTCCTCCTTCGAAGCTCAGGTCGTCCACAACAGACCCTGGACCAGATACAGGGAATCAGGTAGGCCTGGTGGAGAAGAGTCCCTTAAAATCTGGTTGTAAATAGAACTCGCTTGATGATGCTTCGAGCAGCCGAGGCAATGCAAGGTCCTGGTGTGGAGATGTGTCCCCCAGGGGGAGCTCGGGGAAGCTGTGTGGCTGCTATATGAGATCCTGCATCATGGTTGAGGATGCCACAGATAAGGGATTTGCAAAGTCCTACATTTAAGATGCTTGCGGAACAGCTGATTCAGAAGGAGCTGCAGGCATTGTGAATACCATCAATGAGGTGCTTGCTATGCGAATGGTTAAAATGTTGTAGTGAGCTGCAATATTAAATCCTGCCTCAGAGATGCATTGCATAAAGGTTCTGATATGGAATTTTGTGCGACTGTGCGCTGCACTGTGTCAGTTCTGCGGGGACTACAGCTGAGCTGGTAAAGCACCTTCAGGCCCACTTCCAAGGGTACAGAACTGAGGTGGCACTTCTTGGGGGGCAATACTCAAAGCAGAGTCCAAGTGCTGGATTCAAGGTGGTTGAAGCCTTCTGTCCCTGGGGTTGTAGTCAGGAGGCCAGCCAACTAGCCATTGGAGTCACTGTGGTGGTCCTGGATTCAAGTTGGAGATCTAGTCCTTCACTCAAGCAGTAGGGCAGCAGGGCAGCAGGACAAGAGAGTAGCAGCCCTTTAGGCTGAGCAGCACAGCAATTCTTCTGAGTCTTTTACACCTTCAGAGATGCACTAAGGAGTGAGTCTGAGGGTCCTATTGTTATACCTGTGCTTGTTTTGAAGTAGGAGACGTTTCGGGAGTATTCCCTTTGAAATCCTTTGTGTTTCTTGCCCCCCCTGTCCCTGGCTCCAAACTGGCTGCATGAACAATGCAGTTGTGAGAAGTCCTTTGTGTGAAGGCAGGGCACACCCTATTTAGTTGCAAGTGGGGCTATACTCAGATCCATTACCTCTCTGTTTTGCCATTTGATGGCCAATCCAGGCACACCTATTCCTTCTATTGTGTGGCTGTCTGGGAGGGAAGAATAAACACATTCTAACTGCCAGCTATACCCAATAATGTGACCCAGGAACTGGCTGCAAGCACAAAATCATTAGGGCAGGAAGTGACAACATTCTAAAAGTGGCATGTTCAATATAGTAATTTAAAACCACACTTTACTAATAAAGAGGATTTTAATTATCAAAGACACCAACCATGAGATTCCTATCTGCTCCCAATTGAAAGTTATCACAAATGTGATATGTTAACCCAATGTTATCCTACAGTAGAGGAGGCTAGTAGTAGTTAAAAAAGAATGTAAGAGTATTTCACTACCAAGCGATTATCTTAAAAGATGTTTATCTTGCCAGGTGGAAATGACAGTTTAAAACTACATACCCAGGCTGCTAAGGCAGGCCTGTGACATGTTCATAGGGTTACTTAAGTATATGGCACAATAAGTGCTGCAGGCCCACTAGTAGTATTTAATGTATAGGCCCTTGGTTAATGGAATACCACTTTACTAGGTATTTATAAGTAAATTAAATATGTCAATATGGGTCCAGGACAATTTTAACATTTTTAAAGGAGATAGTACAAGTACTTTATCACTTATTCGAAGTGGTAAATGCACAATCATAAAAGCCAACAAAAACGGGCTCAGAAAACAGAAGGGTAAAGGCAAAAGGTTTGGGGATGAACCAGCAGAAAAGGCCAGGACCAACAATAATTTGCTAGTTTACTAGTGTCTCTATAATACATGGGAGTCAGTAATCTCAGTATAAATGGCAGTCTGATTTCTTTATAATCAGCGACTTGTGATGCACCTAGTCACCAATTATAATGAAAAGACACCAGAACTGGACTATGATAAGTTATTACGGTCGGGTTCTGGTGTCACAATGCCTGCTGCTAGACCCAGCTGAGGAGCTGTAAGGCAGGTCAAGTCACGGAGCAAAATTGAAGCAAACAATGAAAATGGAATGTTGCTATTCTTTCTTCTGCTCTTTTTTAATAGCTTACAACATGCAGAGAAATATGTTTATGTTTTGCATTCATTAAATAGAGAAAAGCTAGAATCCTTCTGCATGTTTCTACACATTCTGAGCTACTTCAGTGTTTTTTTTTAAACTGACATGCATTCAATAGTTTCTAATATTGGTTTGTCACAAATATCTAACATGTTTTTGATGTGTCTAATTTTGCACCAGTGGTTTTATTTTAAGTCTTTGTCTTTGCATTATGCTTGCTCTTTGATATGAAAGAGCTATACACCAAGGTTTTAAGTGGTTTGTGGGAAAGGTCTTGGAATGACCATGTATTATATGGGATAAAGTGCCCGGTTGACCTTGGAGTGGAATGTATAGCCCCTCTGAGTACCCACCTGCTCTTTATGAACATCGCTGAACCCTGAACTCTGCATAAAACTTGATAAATAATGTTGTGTTCTTGTGGTATTAATAGTTAAACGAGTGGCTGATCTGTCCAACTCATTGTTGAGGTAGGTGGTAAATTCTCACCTAAAAGCTATTAGGGGTGCAAAATGTTACAGATTTATGATTAATGTGTTTAAGGTGGGGGTCATCTGAATTTGCAGTCAGCAAATGCCATTAGATTTTGATTTGTTTTAACTTTTGCCACAACTTTTCAGATTCATCTGTTCTCGAGTACATTACTTCCAACCACATATTTCTTTTAATTAAGCTTGCTAAATTTTTAGAAATAAAAAAATGGTTTATTCATATAACATCTTGTGTCCATTTTTTGTTTATCAATAAATCTTTCCATTCTACACTCTCTTAGTATTCCTAATTTTTTAGGCCGTTAACTTTGTAATTTTTGAGAGGGGGTCTAGATGCTTCTCAAGTGGCAAACATTTACATGATCTGCCTAGAACAGATTCTGCCTCAATCTCAAGACTCTTTAAGATTTGCGATGGCAACCGATATTTGTTTGTGGGTGCTTGTGTTCTATATTTATCACTCTTAATTAAAGTACAACCACTTATTTTGCATGCCTGTCCAATCGACTTTGTTTTCCCCTATTGTTTGAACTATGTTGCCAGCACTATTGTTAAACTCAGCCTCATTTAACTCAGTGGTGTAAGCCCTTGGAGCCCCCAAGGTGTGTGTGGGGGGGGAGGATGAGCTCCAGTGGGCCCCCTAAGCAAAAGTAGTAAGTGGTGTGGTGGGGAGGGGGAGGCCTTTCATGTACTTTTGCAGGGTGTCCCCTTAAGATTTAGTTTCGCAACTGATTTAACTGCTGGTGCTCCAGAAGACATCCATTTACTAGAAGCCAAGGAGCACAGTGCCAGTTTATTCTGTTGTAAAGGAGATTAAGTTGAAGCTTTCCTAGAACTTCTTGCTCCCCCTTTACCTTCCAAGGCCCGTCAACAGCCTCAGAAGATTACTTGTTCTTTTGCTTTGATCAAACCGCTTGTGCCGATCACTCTTGTGGGCGTAAATAAAGAGGTAGCAAGTTGATCAACTTAAAAAACAAGGACCAGCCTTTAGCATGGGCACCCTGGCACCCCTCCCCCCAAAAAAAGTTGAAACCAGTCTGACGGAGTTAAGTTGTGGGTGATTCATGGGGGAGTCTGGAGATGTGTGTTCATTGACAAGTCGCTGCCTTGATGTAGCCAGCTGAGGACTGACTTGTGAAAAGGGGCTGTTGTCTCATTTTAGCCCCCAGCATGAGTGAGGGTGATACATTTCTTTATGCCCAGGGTGCTAGTGGAGCATGGGCCAGCTCTGTCAAAAACACAAAGAATTTGCATAAGGTATTTTCCAGCTGCTGGCTTGGAAGGTTCTCCATTATCATAATGGTTATTTGAAGGTTTTCAGCACAGAGCCCCTACAGTAAAGGGCTTGAGCCTGTCTGTCGCTCACAAATTGTTGGTTCGCGTGGCACTCTTCTTTACAGACTCATAATTCATCAAGGCAGGCCTGGCATTATTTCCATTCCTCTGTGTGGAGCAGGAACCAAGAACTGATTGATTCAATTTAATTAGTGCCCGTCACCTCTGCTCCCGACGTGATTGAGGAACTATTTTGCTCCTTGTAACTTCTAGTGCCCTGCAAACAGAAGGCTTGTGGCTGGCAAAAATGTGCCAAGCAGGAAAACAAAATTGCAAAGTTTTATTTTTTAAAACTAATTTTCTTTTATTTTGCCAAGTTGTCTTTTCTTACCTTCCACTCACGATTTCTTTTGTTTTTGCTTATGGGTGCTTTTCTCAGGAGAGGTCAATTAACTTATTTGAAATATTGCAAAGCAATATTGTTTCTTTTTTATGTGTAATTTCTGAAATTATGCTTTAACACATAATCATGCAGTACATCCCAATCCACCCCATCCCAATCTGCCCCACTTCAATCCACCCCAATCCACTCCAAACCACTCTCCCCAATCCACTCCAACTCGCCCCACTCCAATCCTCCCAACTCACCCCAGTCTAATCTTTCTCACTCTGGATTCCGCCCACTCTAATCAAAAACAATCTGCACCACTCCTAAACAATCTGCCCCTCTCCAGTCCAAAATAATCTGCCCCACTCCAATCTGTTCCACTCCAATCCAAAACAATATGCCACACTCCAAAGCTAAACAATATGCCCCACCCTAGTCTACCTCACTCCAATCCAAAACAATCTGCCCCACTCCAATCCAAAACAATCTGCTCCACTCCAATCTGCCCAAATCTAAAACAATCTGCCCCACTGCAATCTGCTCCACTCCAGTCCAAAACAATCTGCACAACTGCAATCCAAAACAATCTGCCTCACTCTAATCCAAAACAGTCTGCCCCGCTCCAGTCAACCTCACTCCATTCTGCCCCACTTTAGTCCAAAACAATCGGCCCCACTCCAATCCAACAAAGTCTGTCCCACTCAAATTCAACGCACTGCAATCTGCACCTCTCCAATCCAAAACAATACACCCCACTCCAATCCAATCCACCTCACCTCAATTCGGTCCACCACACTCCACCCCAATTCATCCCACTCCCATTCAATAAACTTCATTCCCATCCAACCCACTGACCAACCCAAACCACCCCGCTCCTATCTAATCCACGCCACTCCAATCCACCCTATAACAGTCTGCCTGACTCCAACCATAACAATCTGTCCCAATCCAGTCTGCTCCACTCCAATCTGCCCATTCCAATCCAAATCAATCAGCCCTATCCAATAAAAATCAATCTTCCCCTACTCCAGTCTGCCACACTCCAATCAAAAACAATCTGCCTCACTTCAATCAAAAACAACTTACCCCACTTCAATCCAAAACACCCTGCTACACTCCAATCTATTCTAATCTGTCCTACTCAAATCTGTCCCACCCTAATGTAAAACAACCCGCCCCAATCCAACCTGCCATACTCTAACCTGCCCCACTCCAACACGCCTTACTCCATCCTGTCTCATCCCAGTCTAATCCACCTCACCTCACTCCAATCCAATCCACCTCACCCCACTACAATCCAGTCCACCCCACACCAATCCAGTACACCCTACACCAATCCAATCCGGTCCAGTCCAATCTACCCCACTCCAATCCAAAACACCTCACCCCAATCCAATCCACTACAGTCCAATGAACACCACCCCAGTCCGATCCAACCCACTCTAATCCAATCCAGTCCACCCCACTCCTATCCATCCCACCCAATCCAACCCACCCTATTCCAATCAAACCCACCTCATTCTAATCCACCTCATTCCAATCCACCCACCCCACCCAATTCATCCCACTCCAATACAATCCACTTGAATCCACACCACTTCGGTGCAATCCAGTCCACATTAATCCAGCCTTCTCCAGTCCAATCCACCCCACTCCAAGCCCACCACCCCAATCCAACCCACCCCAATCCATATCAGCCCCACCCCAATACAATCCACCCCACCCCAATATGCTTCATTCCAACCCAAAACAATCTGCCTTACTCTAATCTGCCCAACTCCAGTTTAGTTCAATCTGCCCTACTCCAATCTACCCCACTCCAATCTGCTCCACTCAAATCCAAAACGACCTGCTCCACTCCAATCTGCCCACTTCATTCCAAAACGATCTGCTCCACTCCAATCTGCCCACTTCAATCCAAAGCAGTTTGCCCCACTCCAATCCAATCCAACCTTCACCACTCCACCATGCACCACTCCAATCTGAAACAATCCACTTCAATCCACCTCACCCCAACCCATTCCTCCTCAGCCTACTACAATCCAGTCCACCCCACACCAATCCAGTCCATCCCACATCAATCCAATCCAGCCTAGTGCAATCTTCCCCACTCCAATCCAATACACCTCACCCCAATCCAATCTACCCCACCCCAATCCACTTAATTCCAATCCACACCACTCCACTCCAGTCTAATCCAACCCATTCCATTCCACCCCACCAACCCAAATCCAGGCCACCCTACTCCAATCCAACCCTACCCACTCCAGACCAATCCACCCCACTCCGATCAAGTCCACTGCTACCCAATCCACCTCAATCCAATCCAATCTACTCACACCACCCCAGTCCATCCCACTCCAGTACAATCCCCTTTAATCCACCCCACTTCAGTCCAATTTGGTCCACATTAGTCCACCCCACCCCACCCCAATCCAATCCGCTCCACACCAATCCAATCTACCCCTCACCAATCCAGTTCAGTCCAACCCAATACAATCCAAGCCAACACAATCAAATCAAATCCACCCCAACGTAGTCCAACCACCAAAATCTGCTCCACTCTAATCCACTTCACCCCACTCCAATCTACCCCAACCCACTCCGAATCACCTCAATCCAATCCATCCCAATCCAATTCACATCACCACAATCAAATCTATATCACCCCAATCCATTCTAACCCACCCCTATCCAGTCCACCCCAATCCAATCAACCCACCTTACTCCAATCCACCCCACTCATTCCAAGCCACCCTACTCAATCCAATCCCCCACTCCAATCCACCTCACTCCAATCCACTCCTCTCCACCCCACCAAAATCTGATACACCCCAATCCGATCACCCCACTCCAGTCCACCCCATTCCAGTCCACCCCAATCCAATCCAACCTACTCCAGTCCAAACCACCCACTTCAATCCAATCCTCCCCACCCCATCCAATCCACCTCACGTCAATGCAATCCACCACAGTCCAGTCCAACCCAGTCCAATCCAATCCACTCCTGTCTAATCCACCCCAGTCAATCCAATCCATCTCACCCCCATCCAATCCATCCCACCCCTATCCAGTCCACCCCAATTCAATCCACCAGACTTAATACAATCCCACACAATACCACCCTAATCCACCCCACTCAATCCTATCCACCTCACTCAATCCAATCCACCTCATGCCAATGTTATGTTATTTTATGTTATGGCAATTTATAGAGTGCATGGCTACCCAAAGGCCTCCAGGCGCTGATAGCAAGACACTTAGGGGGTCATTACAACCCTGGCGGACGGTGTTAAAGCGGCGGTAAGACCGCCAACAGGCTGGCAGTCTTTTTTTGAGTATTATGACTATGGCGGTTACCGCCATGGTCATCCGCCGCTTCTCCGTTCCGCCCGCAAGGGCAGAGACGACCGCTGGGCTGGAGACCTGGGTCTCCAGCCTGGCAGCCATGACAATACCGCCACCGGTATTTTGACCCGGCTTACTGCCGTGGATCTCCAGCGGTAGGAACCGCCATGAAATCCATGATAGGGGTCTCCCCCACCCTCCACCCCACCCCGACTCCCTCCCCCACACCCCCCACCACCCCTGCCACCCCCCAAAGGTGGCAGGGCCCCCCTCGTCACACCGACCCCCGACATTACCTTACACATACACACCCGACACGCACGCAGGCACCACCAACACACATACACGCACACACACCGACATACATGCCAACATCCACACACACAGTCAGACACATACACCCACATTCACACATTCACACACACATCCACACAGACATACCTACAGACATACACGCACTCATTCCCAAAACACGCAACACCCCGCAAGCATACAAGCACTCACACCCCCCATACATACACAGACGCACACCCCCATGCACCCACACAACACACAACACCCCCCCACCTCCCTCCCCTAACGGACGATCGACTTACCTGTCCTGTCGATCCGCCGGGAGGGGACGGGTGCCATGGGGGCAGCTCCGCCGACACCACACCGCCAACAGAACACCGCCGCGCAGAATCACAGGACATGATTAGCTGGGCGGTGTTCTGTTGGCGTGGCAGTGGAGGTGGAGCAACCTCCACTTCCCCGCCGCCCGCAAGTATGGCTGTTGGTGGCTCTCCATCGGAAAAACGATGGAGGGCAACCAGCGGTCATAATACGCAGAGCGGCAAACCGCCACTACTGGCGGTCTACCGCACGGCGGTCCCTCGGCGGTCTTGTTAAAAGACCGCCGAGGTTGTAATGACCACCTTAGAGCCGACAGAGAAATTATGTTTTAAACAGCCAAGTTTTAAGAGCCTTCCAGAATGATCATTCTTGGCTATTAAGGTGCAGACTTAGTGGTAGTGAGTTCCATAGCCTTTCTCCCTGATACATCAGAAAGCTTCAACCCCATCTAGTCTTCTTTACTCTGGGGACCATGGCTAGGGAGGCAGAAGCGGATCTAAGATGTCTAGAAAGTGCATCAAAGAAGCTAGTGTCCTAAGCAAAGATGGACCTCTATTGTGCAGGGCTCTGTGAATATAACACAGGATCTTCAATTCTATCTGATGTGTTACGCGAAGCCAGTGGAGAGAGGAAATTGCTGATTTCACTGATTCATGCCTAGGTATGTTTAAAAGCAGACATGCTGAGGCATTCTGCACTACCTGCAACTTCTTAATCACAAATTTGGGGGATCCAATGCACAGAGCATTGCCATATTCCAGGCATGAGCTAATCATGGCCTGTATAATGAGTCTTTTGGCAACAAAAGGGAAGATTCTAAAAGCTTTCCTCAGAAGCCTGAGCAAACCAAAAGCGGTTGCAGAGACCTTGTTCACCTGGTGAGCCATAGTGAGCTGAGGATCAAGCCAGACTCCCAGGCTCTTAATGAATTCTTTAGGGGGCAGAAGATTGCCCAGTTCTCCCAAGATGGTAGGATTGAATCTCGGCTGTGAGTGATGTCCAAGTATCATCACCTCAGCCTTATTATTGTTGAGTTTCAGCCTAATTAGGGACATCCATGTTGCCACAGCTTGAATGCATGTGGCAAGTGATGGGCCGTTTGCATTGGAATTTGTAGATAGTGATACCACCAGCTGTGTGCCGTCCGCATATGACACTAAGGAAAGCCCAAATCGCTTGTCAACTTCTGCAAGAGGTAACTTATAAATGCTAAATAAGGTGGGGCTAAGAGGGGACCCCTGAGTCACTCCACAGCAATTCTTGACTGGGTAGGAGAAATAAAACCTGTCCAAGACCTCACACGATCTTCTCTTCATGAAGGATGTGATCCAGTCTAGGGCAGCACCAGAAATTCTGATCTTTCCTATTCTTCCAAGTAATATGTTGGGGTCCACCGTATCAAATGCAGCACTAAGATCAAGAAGAATGTTTGCTGTTACCAGGCCCTGATCCATGCACCTTCTAGCCTCTTCTGTGACTGTGATCAATGCTGACTCTGTACAATGACGGGGTCTAAAACCCATCTGGGTAGAGTGAAGGATATTCTTGTCTTCTAAAAAGTGGGATAGTTGGCCGTTGATATGTCTTTCAATTATTTTGGAAAGAGCAGGCAGCAGAGATATAGGTCTATAATTACTAGGCAGGGCATCGTCTAAGTTAGGTTTTTTCAGAAGAGGTTTAACAATGGCATGTTTCCATTGTTCAGGTACTGTGCTCAATGACACTGAGGAGTTCAAAAGCTTAGTAATAAAGGGTACAGTAACTGAAGCACCTAGTGCTAACACAGAAGGAGGAGCTGGATCGAGAGGGGAACCTGACTTAAGAGTAGTAAGAGATTTCAACACAGAGTCTTCAGATGTAGGAAGAAATTCCAAAAAGGTGGCGGACACAGAGACTCCTGTCCCATCACCTCCGAGCACTGAACAGCAGCAGTAGGTCGAGTAGAATAGATGTCTAGGACTTTTTGTTGAAAGAACATTGCAAGATTGTTGCTATGTTCTTGGGAAGCCTCTATAAGATCCGAGTTCTGTTGCAGCTGGGTAATTTCCTTAAAAATCTGAAAGATCTCCTTAGGGGAGTTTGATGCCAGCTCGATTTTAGCTGCATAATAGGTAGATTGGGCATCTTTAATTTCTGCGTGGTAGGACCTGATGGCTCTTCTATATCCTTGTTTTAAAGAATCATCATAGGATTTTTGCCATCTTCTTTCCCATTTCCTTCATTCTCTTTTGAGATGTTGAAGATGGGGGAAAACCAGGGAGCGCCTTTCCTGCAACATCCTCTGGCTTTAGTAGAACAGGGTAATAGCACATCTAAGCTAGTAGTAATCCAGCTATTAAAAGATTCTAACATGTCCATTGTCCTGTCCTTGGTGGAAGGTTTCAGCCTCTCCAAGGTGTTAATCCAGGCGTTGGCTGGGAGATTATGCCAGCGTCGGAAGGGAAGAGCTATATTATGGAAATTGGAATTGCAAAATTGAGGGTTATCAGAAAGTGGTCAGGCCAGGCCAGAGGAATGGGAGGAGAGGAAATCAAATCCTTGATATTTGAAAAAACTAAGTCAATGGTATGACTCTTCATGTGCGTGGGGACCTTGATCAATTACACTAGGTCTAGAGCATCCAGATCCATAAGTAAAGATCTGGCAGAGGAATTGTTTATATCCTCAGCATGAATGTTAAAGTCACCCAGCAACGTGAAGCTGGGTTTAGTGCATGTAAGCTCAGCAATGTGATCTGAGAGGGAATGTAGGAAGTTCTAAGGGGGACTCGGGGGACGATAAACCAGAACACCTGAGAAGGAGAATAGAGGATTCAAAGTGATAGAGAAGTACATACTTTCACAGCCTGCTAATTGCATAGGATGTGAGTTAACCTTTAAATTGTCTCTGTAGATAAATACAATGCCCCCACCTCTGGCGGACACTCTAACCAGCCTATTTATCAAATAGCCATGAGGTAAGGCCAGAGCAATATCAGGTACATAGCCCTCGTGAAGCCAGGTCTCTGTAAGAAAAAGGACGGTAGGCGAGAGCTCATCGAAGAGTAGATGTATATCCAATTTATGCGCTGCCAGGGAGCGACAATTTGCTAGGAGGAAGGTGCATTTGTTTCCATACTGGATCAAAGGATCATCGTTATTCCATAATGGCCCAGGGGACCAGAGGCAGTCTGTGCAAGTCCCATAAAAATTGTGGGGTAAAGACTATGGGTACAAGTGCTCAGGGAGGCTGGCCTCAGAGCATGAAGGAGGTCAGAAGAGTATGAAATTACTTTCTTCTCCTGAAGGACAGGGGGGCCAGACACCAGGCCCAATGGCGCACCTGCTGTGCGCGTCTGCTGTGCGTTGCCTGCATCGGGGCTAAATATAGGCCGGTGAATGTGGTGAGCAGCAACTAGACTGCTGAATAAATAAAATGGTGGCTAATAGTGTGCTATTCGGACGGAGGAAAAATGGCACCCTCCGCGAGCAGAAACCCACTAGGCCAGTAGACACAGAGACCAATCTGAAGCCGTGCCCCAGTAAACCCTGGCCCGAGGCCACTGAACACGGGCCAGGAGGGAGGAACAAAAGCAAATAGCCTATAAGTTAAAGAGTGATTAAAAGCACTCCTCTAACTGGCTGGTAAAGCTACATAAAATACTCTAACTATAAATGCTGAATATCGCACAAAAAGCTTTGGCAGAATAAAAATTATACAAAGTTAAAAAAATTATGACTGTACACAAAAAAAATTGTTAATAAAGCGTTAGACAAGTGGCCACTGTCGACCTACTCAGTGTCATCAGCTGCACGTTGCCCGCATAGGGGCTAAATATAGGCCGGTGAGTGTGATGAGCAGCAACTAGATCGCTGAATAAATAAAATGGTGGCTATCGGCATGCTATTTGGATGGAGGAAAAATGTCACCCTCCGTGAGCAGAAACCCACTAGAGTATTCCCAATTGACACTGAGACCAATCTGAAGCCATGCACCAGTAAACCCTGCCCCCGGGGCCACTGAACACAGGCCAGAAGGGGGGAACAAAAGGAAATAGCCTACAAGATGAAGAGTGATTAAAAGCGTGTCCTCTAACTGGTTGGTAAAGCTACATAAAATACTCTAACTATACATGCTAAATATCGCACAAAAAGCTTTGGCAGAATAAAAACGATACAAAGTTTAAAAGATTAAGACTGTACAAAAATAAAAATGTTATCAAAGCGTTAGCCGAGTGGCCACTGTCGACTCACTCAGTGTCATCAGCCCACTCCACTCCACCCCAGCCCAATCTGATACACCCCAATCTGATCACCCCACTCCATTCTACCCCATTCCAGTCCACTCCAGTCCAATCTGCCCCACTCCAATCATCCCACCCCAATCCAATCCAATCACCACACCTTATTGCCATCCACCCCAGTTCATAGCACCCCACTCCAATCCACCACACCCCAATCAAAATCACACTTTTAGACTTGGCATCTTTGGCGTGGTCTCCCCTAACTATTTGCCTCTGTTTCCCAGGTTGTTGATGTGTGCTGGACTTTGTTTTTGCTCTTTTTGTTACTCTGGGCACTTTACCGATGCTGTCCAGTGCTAAAGAGCAAGTGCTCCTATGTAATAGGTATGTGCAATTGGATTTCCATGATTGGCATATTTGATTTACTGGTAAGTCCCTAGTACAGTGCACTAGAGGTGCCCAGGGCCTGTAAATCAAATGCTACTAGTGGGCCTGCAGCACTGGTTGTACCATCCACATTAGATGCCCTGTAAACATGGCTCATACCTGCCACTGCAGTGTCTGTGTGTGTGCAGATTTTAACTGCCAATTCGACTTGTCACGTGTGCCCACTTTCCAGACCTAAACCTTCCCTTTTCTTACGTGTAAGACACCCCTAAGGTAGGCCCTAGGTAGCCCCATGGGCAGGGTGCAGTGTATGTTTAAGGTAGGACATATACTAATGTATTTGATATGTCCTGGCAGGGAAATACTTCTAAATTCGTTTTTCACTGTTGCAAGGCCTATCTGTCTCATAAGGTAACATGGGGGCTATCTTTAAATATGAATAAAGTATGGATTCCATTTGGGAGCAGATGAACATGTGGAGTTTGGCGTCTCTGAGCTCACAATTTAAACATACATCTTTTAGTAAAGTTGGTTTTGAGATTGTGTGTTTGAAAATGCCACTTTTAGAAAGTGGGCACTTTCTTGTTTAAACCATTCTGACTCTACCTGTTTGTGGATTCCCCTCTGGGTTAGTTTGACAGTTGGGCTGTTTGCACCTCTCTCTAGACAGTGACACGAAGGGAGCTGGGGTGTAGCCTGCATATCCCGATGAGCCACCTGTGCTAGGAGAGAGGGGAGGGGTGGTCACTTACACCTGAAAGGACTGTGCCTGCCCTCACACAATGCAGTCTCCAACCCCCTGTTGTGTGTCTGGGGCCTGGCCTGGGCAAGGTAGGATTTCACAAACAACAGAGATTTTCTTTTGAAGAAGGCCTTCTTCAAAGACCAAAATGGGAATAAGAATAGCACCCAAACCCCTGAAAATTAGATCACTCTGGATATTAAGAGGAACCTCTGCCTGGTGAAGAGCTGAGGAGAACTGCTGCCCTGCAAGTGACTGTGACTTGGGGAGCTATCCTGCAGTTGCTGTTTCTGCCTGTGCAAGGGGACAAAAACTGGACTGTGTTGTGCAGTCCTGTATGTGAAGAAATCTCCAAGGGCTTGTCCTGAGCTTGCCTCCTGTTGTGGAAGTCTGTGTGCCATCAAAGATTTCTCTAGCCAGCACCTGGACTGTCTGCTGAGGCTCCTGCCCTGCCAAGTGGTGCCCTATCCAGTTCCTGGGGCCTTGAAAGGTAAAGGTGGTAGACCAAGACTGAAAATGCATGCACAGCCCACCATGTGGGAAAAATTTTGACGCATCATCCGAGACGCGTCTGAGAAACGACGCGCCGCCGGCTTCGTGGCTGAAATCGATGCTCCACCTGCATCGCAGCTGGAAGATCGGTGCACACAGCTGGAGAAACGACGCTCAACTCCTGCTGATGGAGGCTGATAACATGGCAACCCACACAGTGTGTTTTTCCTGATACCGTGCGGACGGATTTTTGACGCCACATTGCTGGGTGTGGAAAAACAACGCATCGCTCTCCTGCGGAGAGAAGAAACGACACACGCCGACGTGACCAAAGGAGGAGAAAGGACTGACGGTCTTGTCTGTGGGTGAGAAATTGACGCATCGCTAGCCTTTTCCAACGCACACTCGCCTGTGCGTGTTATTTTGACGCTACCCAGTTACCTTTAAACTCTAGCAGTGTTTTTACTGATTTCTCAAGGATTTAAGACTCTTTCTTGCTTTTTTAATTCATAACTTGACTTGTGTTTGGTGGATTATTGTCATTTTGGTCTTGTTTTGTTTAGATAAATATTTCCTATTTTTCTAAATGTGTTGTGTCATTTTGTAGTGTTTTCTCTGAGTTACTGTGTGTGTTGCTACAAATACTTTACACCTAGACTCTGAAGATAAGCCTGCCTGCTTGTGCCAAACTACCAAAGGGGTGAGCGGGTGTTAACTGAGGGTGATTCTCCTTTACCCTTACTAGAGTGAGGATCCTTGCTTGGAAAGGGGGTAACCTGACTGCTAACCAAATACGCTGTTTCTAACATTGGTGATCAGCGGTTGGGATTTGACTTGTATTTCTACATGACATACAGTGATTACGTGTACATAACTGTTTTCAATGCAGACCACTGCCTGACCACATACTACTTGTCTGTGAATTTGTTGCTTTTTCTCTTTTTTGGATTTTTCCCTGCTTCCATTTTGTGTTAATCCTTGATTGACTTTTGAACTTCATTGGGAACTTGTTTTCTGCCTTTGGAACTTTGCACTTCTGTTGACTTTTCATCATGTCTCAGTCTGGAGATGCATCAGCTGGAGCTGCTTATGATTTAGAGAAACTGGAGAGTTACACAGTGGCCCAATTGAAACAGTTCTGTAAGGATCTTGCCTGCTCCATTAAGAGCTCCACCAGGAAGGAGGAGGTGCAAAAGGCACTGAGGGCATGGGTGGCAGCCAAGGATGCTGAGGGGCACAGAAGATGAGAATGATGGTGAGGAGGAGAAGGAGGAGGAGGAGGTGCAGAGTATTCACAATGGTATTGTGGGAAGGCCTGTTCTGTCTGGGGGGTCTCCAGGGCAGGAAGCAGTGTCTCATCTAAGGGTCTGACTCCTGAAGAGTTGCAGGACAGACAGGCAGAGAGGGCTCACCAGTTGGAGTTTGAGAAAATGAGGATGGACATAGAGGAGAAAAAGTTATTGTTGACTCATGAGCTCTGCTTGAGGGAGCTGGATCAGAGGAGCCAGTCTCGTAGGGATGGTGGCAGCAACATCAGAGCGCAGCCTGAGAGAAGGGTGCACATTGCTAAGGACCTTGTGAAGAATTACAAGAGGCAGGATGACATACTGTTGTGGTTTAAGGGGTATGAGTATGCTCTCCATATGAATCTGGTCCCTGAAGCTCATTGGGGGGTGGGTCTGTGGAATCACTTTGAGGGAGAGGGAAGGGATACTCTGACATCCTTAGGGGAACCCCAGGGGATCACTTACCCTATCACGATGTCCGCCCTGATAACTAGGTATGGTCTCACCCCTGATTAGTATAAGGACAAGTTTAGGTCCTATAAGAAGAAGGAATCCCAAACATGGTTGGAATGAGTTGATTCATTCTGCAGGTCACTGGATGGTTGGGTGAAGGGCAGTAAGGTGACAACGTATGAGGGCTTTACAATTTGATTGCTTGGGGGCACTTGTATAGTTTATGTTTTCCAGAGCTGTGCCACCACCTAATTGACAGCAAACTGACTGAATCCAGGAAGCTTGCCCAGGAAGTGGACCGCTGGGAGAGCACCAGGATCCAGAAGAGGTATGGGGAGACCACGCCAAGGGTGGGCAGGGTCCCTCTCAGAAGAAATGGGGGGTAAGGGTAAACAGGGTGAGTTCTCTAAAGGGCCCCAATCTGATTCCCAGGGTAAGGATTCCCAGCCCCCCAGTGAGAAGAAGCCATGGTTCTCCAAAGGGAAACCTGTGGCAGGGGGTCCTCCATATAAGTGCTATGCATGAGACCAGTTGGTCATGTGAGAGGGGACCCCAAATGCCCCAAGAGTACACCGGCACCCACTGGTGCACGGTCCCAGCGTTTGGCTAGTATAGCGCTGGGGGAGGAGTTGGTTCCAAGTGGGTGGGAGCCAGATGAGATGACCCTTGTCCCACCAGGGAACAGTGAGATGGTCCACAGAACCCTAGTGCCTGAGAACACTAAGAAGTACAGGCAGTGGGTGACCATCAATGTCCAGAGGGTGGAGGCTCTGAGAGACACAGAAGCCAGTGTGACTACAGTGAGGAGTTACCTGGTGTCTGAAGAGCCGATAGATCCACAGCTACTTCACCAAGTAGTTGCGGTAGATAACTCAGAGCGCCTGTGCAGAGTGGCCCAGGCTCCCTTTGAATGGGGGAGAGGTCTCAGGTTCCTTGAAGGTAGCTGTGAGTCCAACCATGCCTGTAGATTGTTTGCTTGGCAATGACCTGGAGGATTCCCCTTGGAAGGAGGTCTAACACAGGTCACACCTGGAGATGTTCGGTCTGCCTAGGTGAGTATGTGTATCCCCAGGTCTATGGCAGCCCGTCAGGGTGATCAGGAGACCCTGGAGCCTGAAAGAGTGGTGCAGGTGTTTGCCAAAAGGAGGAAGGGCAAGGGGCATAGGAAACCGGTCCCAGAAGTTCCCACGGTCCAGGAGGAGGCTGAACCATAGGAGGAGGCCCTGGAGCTGGAACAGGTGGGTGAACTAGGGGAGGCCCCTGAGTTGTCAAAGTGCAGCAGAAAGGTGGGCCCACCAGGGAAGTATTCTGTGAGACACAGAAGTCATGCCCTACTCTGGAAGGTTTGCGGCAGCAGGCTGCAGACCAGGCATCTGGCAAGGAGCCTGGATCACATTTGATTTACTGGGACAATGACCTTTAGCTGTTCATTTAGGGCAGGACAAGACCTTTGAGTAGCTTGTCACCCACTTCTATTTGCCCCATGTGTGCAGGCACTCTGATGCCCATTGTAGGTCTTGCCCAACTTGTCAGGCAAGTGGCAAGAGTCGGGGGAAATGTAATGCTCCCTCCAACCATTTCCTGTTGTTAGTACCCACTTTGAAAGGGTTGGTATTGACATTGTGGGGCCTCTGGATCCCAAGACAGCCATGGGAAACAGGTTTATCCTGGTCTTGGTGGACCATGCTACCCGGTCCCCAGAAGCCATTCCTTTAGGATCAATCACTGCCCCTGTGGTTGGCCGTGCCTTGAAGGGTGTTTATACCCATATGGGGTTCCCCAAGGAAGAGGTGTCCGATAGCGGTACCAACTTCATATCAATATATATGAAGTCTCTATGGAAGGTGTGTGGGGTAACCTACAAGTTCACCACACCTTACCACCCCCAAAGTAATGGTCTTGTTGAGAGATTCAACCGCACGTTAAAGGGCATGATCATGGGCCTGTCAGAGCCCTTGAGGCGAAAGTGGGACGTCCTCTTGCCATGCCTTCTGTTCACTTACAGGGAGGTGCCTCAAAAGGGACATGGCTTTAGCCCTTTTGAGCTGATCTACGGCCACCCGGTGAGGGGACCTTTAAGTCTGGTAAAGGAGGCTTTGGAAAAAGCTCCTAGTAAACCCCCCAGGATGTATTCTGTTACATGCTGGCTCTGAGAAATCAGACTGCCCGCTTCAGGGGTCTCACCCAGGAGAACCTAGAAGCCAGCCAGGAGGATATGAAAAGCTGGTATGACTAGAATGCCACTCTGGTCGAGTTTCAACCTGGTCAGAAAGTGTGGGTGATGGCACCAGTGGAGCCTAGGGCGATCCAGGACAAGTGGACTGGGCCATTTGAGGTGGTAGAGCGCAAGAGTGAAGTCACCTACCTGGTGGACTTCCAGACTCCCAGGAACTTTTTGAGGGTCCTGCACGTGAACCGGCTCAAGCCACACTTTGAGCGGACTGAATTGTCCATGCTCCTAGCGACTGATAAAGGGGTGGAGGAGGAGAGTGAGCCTCTTCCTGGCCTCCTATCTGCAGGAGAGAAAGATGGGTCTGTGGAAGGAGTGAACCTCTCTCCCTCCCTGACTGCAGAGCAGCAGAGGGACTGGCACTAGGTGTTGGGACAGTTCACCTCACTGTTCTCCTTGATCCCAGGGGTCACACATGTGTGCACACATGATGTAAACACTGGGGACAGTACACTCATTAAACAAAAGGTTTACAGGGCGACTGACAAGGTCAGCCTTAGCATCAAGGAAGAGGTATCCAAGATGTTAACCCTAGGGGTTATTGGGCATTCCAGCAGTCCTTGGGCAGGCCCTCTGGTTTTGGTCCCAAAGGTCGCTGCTCCTGGTGCCACTCTAAAACTCCAGTTCTGCGTGGACTACTGGGGTCTCAATGCGGTCACTAAAACTGACAAGCATCCCATTCCCTGAACTGATGAGCTCACAGATCGATCAGGAGCTGCCAAATATCTCAGCACATTTGATTTAAGGCTGGGTACTGGCAGATTGCCTTGACTAAGGGGGCAAAGGAGAGGTCTGCATTTTCTACCCCAGATGGGCACTTTCTGTTTAAGGTGATGCCATTTGGGATGAAAACTGCCCCTGCCACATTTCAGAGGTTGGTCAACCAGGTGTTGGCTGGGCTAGATGAGTTCAGTGCTGCCTACCAGGATGACATTGCTGTCTTCAGTTCCACATGGGAGGAACATTTCCAACACCTCTGCAAAGTGTTGGAGACCGTGCAAAAGGCAGGCCTCACTATTAAGGCAAGCAAGTGCCAAATAGGGCAGGGTTCTGTGGTGTACTTGGGACACCAGGTGGGGAGTAGCCAGGTGGCACCCCTACAGCCAAAGATTGATACCATTCTAGCTTGGGAGCCTCCCAAGATCCAGACTGAAGTGAGAGCCCTTTTAAGTCTCACAGGATACTATAGCAGGTTTGTCAAGGGGTAAGTCACAATTGTTGCTCCCTTGACTGAGTTGACTTCCAAAAAGCAGACCAGAAAAGTGATCGGGACTGAGTCTTGCCAGATAGCTTTTGATGCCCTGATGGCTGCCATGTGCACAGCACCTGCACTAAAGGTACCTGACTGTTCCAAGGAGTGTGTTGTGCAAACAGACACCTCCCAGCATGGTATTAGAGCAGTACTCTCACAGCTTAATGAAGAGGGCCTAGATCAACCTGTAGCCTTCATTAGCAGGAGGTTACTTCCCAGGGAACGTAGGTGGAGTGCCATAGAGCGTGAAGCTTTTGCTGTGGTCTGGGTGCTGAAGAAGCTAAGACCCTACTTGTTTGGGACTCACTTCCGGGTTCAGACCGACCACAGGCCCCTCAAATAGTTAATGCAGATGAGGAGTGAGAATCCAAAACTTTTGAGGTAGTCTATTTCCCTACAGGGGATGGACTTTACGGTGGAACACCGCCCTGGCACAGAACTCGTCAATGCTGATGGTCTGTCCAGATTCTTCAGCATTAGTGATGAGATAGCCCATGAGGTTGGATAGTTGCTCCACACTTTCAACTGGGGGGCACGTGTTAGAGTTGGCATCTTTGGTGTGGTCTCCCCTAACTTTTTGCCTCTGTTTCCCAGGTTGTTGATGTATGCTGGACTTTGTTTTTGTTACTCTCAGCACTTTACCACTGCTACCCAGTGCTAAAGTGCAAGTGCTCCTATGTAAAAGGTATGTGTAATTGGATTTTCATGATCGGCATATTTGATTTACTGGTAAGTCCATAGTACAGTGCACTAGTGGTACCCAGGGCCTGTAAATCAAATGCTACTAGTGGGCCTGCAGCACTGGTTGTGCCACCCACATTAGTAGCCCTGCAAACATGGCTCAGGCCTGCCACTGCGGTGTCTGTATGTGCAGACTTTAACTGCCAATTCGACTTGTCAAGTGTACACACTTGCCAGGTGTTGGACCTGGCCCTTTTACAGGGTCATTCCCCAGACTTTTTGCTCTTGCCTCATTATTTTTCTGACCTTTGTTGGCTGACGTTTTGACTCTGAGCACTTTTTCACTGCTAAACAGTGATAAGGTGCATATGCTCTCTCTTACAAATTTGGTATGATTGGATTATACCTGATTGGCATATTTAATTTACCTATAAGTCCCTTGTAAAGTGGTATCCATATATCCAGGGCCTGTAAATTAAATGCTACTCGTGGGCCTGCAGCGTGGCTTGCGCCACCCACTGAAGTAGCCTATAAAGCCTATCTTAGGCCTGCTAGCGCAGAGCCTGTGTGGCAGTTTCCTGCCACAGGGACCTGGCATCTAAATGTACTTGCCAGGCCCAGAACTCCCCTTTTACTACATGTAAGTCACCCCTAAGGTACGCCCTAGCTAGCCCTTTGGACAGGGTGCCATGTATGTAGAAGGCTGGACATGTGCCATGTTACGTGGCCTGTCCTGGTCGTGACAAACAGCCTAAGCTGGTGTCTCACTGCTGTGAGTGCTGCCCTCTCATAGGATGGCATTGGAAATGCCCTGCCTTAGGTGTAAGGGGTATTGTCTGATTTATGAGGGGAAGCGTAGGCATGTTTGGTATGGTTGTGACAGTGGTAAGAAATGCTGCTTACTAGTGTAGGTGTATTTTTTATTACTATCACAGAAATGCCACTTCTAGAAAGTGCGCATTTATCTGTGCCTATGACTTTGGTGTTTTTCATGTTGTCTCCAATCAACGTCTGGGCAGACTGACAGTTGGGGCTTTGTGCATACTTCTCAGACAGCCTGAACACAGGGAGGGTGGATGTGACACAGAGGTGCATCTACATATTGTAAAGCCTTCCTGGGCTGAGAGAAGGGAGAGGCGGGGCACACCTGCATTTGTAAAGACTGTGCCCTGGCCTCACACAATAGGGTCGTTAACCCCCCACTGATGTTTGGAGCCTGTGCTGAAAGGAGAGAGGGGGCACTCCCAGAACTAGTTGTAACTGGCTGGAACTTCCTCTCCCTACCATTGAAAAACACTGTAAGAACTGACTATAAGTACAGGGGAATTTTCCCCACAATTTGAACATTCTTGGAACTTGAAACTGGACACAGAATGCTGATGATTGGACTCACCAGGAAACCACCTTGGACTGCTAGTGTTGTGGTGACCTGTGACCTGCCTGGTCACTAGGAGGAACTGCCACCACCTGCACCCCTTGTGCTGGCCTGTAGCTGGGCCCACCATCCCTGTGCTGCTTCTTCTTGTTGTGGAGTGCTCCCAGGGGCAGGGTGTTGTGGCCCTCACCCCTGCCAACCCTCCTGCCACTTTGCCCACAGCGTTTTCCAAAGGGGCTCCTTTGTTGTTAAGGAAAAATCACAGCCGCAGCCCAGGCTGTAGATTTGACCTGAGCGCTGTATTGGGAACCTTACAAATTACTGCCAAAGATCACCGCCGCAGCCCGGGCCTCAGATGGGCATTAGCGCTTTCAAAAACGCTTTATTTTTGCCCTCCGAATCACCGCCGCAGCCCGGGTTACTGGGCTATTATTAGCGTGAGGTCCGCGCTCAATTAAGTGCCCCCGGGGCACGAAGAAACCTCAGTGGAGCCGGTGCACTCCTAGCGGCACCCCAGGTCACGGTCCGCTCCTGGGAGGTTCCTTCCCGGATTTAGCCATAACTTGTTGCTGGGCCACGCCTGGCCCCCACCCCACGGACAGGGTGTGAGGAGGCCGAGGCAGGCCCCCCACCACGAGGTAGGCCCCCATGGTGCGCCGAGGAGCACCGGGGACCCCCTTGTTCATCCGCAGGCAATGGAAGTGCCTTTTTCCACCAGCCAACAGGTACTCTCTAGTGACTCTAGGCACTAGGAGCCTAATATAGATGTACAGATGTTTGCTATTTACCACCTGTTTTCTGGTGATACATATATGTGCTAATGTTCCTTTTCTAGGCATGTCTAACTGATATGTATGTATATGACTTGTGGTATATTCTCTAATGTTCCTTTCATGGGTATTTAAGAATCGTTCATGACAAGTGCATATGCCTTTTTACTCTAATTCCTGACTACTGCTTATGTTGCAGAATCCTGAGTACTTACTTGTTCTAATGTGACAACTGCATATTCTTGCAGAGTATTAGTAACTTGTGTAACCTTCTGACAACTGCTAAGGTAGCAGGGTATTACTTAAGTGTAATGTTGGTCTGATTATGTTTTGTGCAATACAGACTATTTTTACATAGCTGAGTGTTGTGTTTACTTTGTGGTGTACATTTTGCGTCATTTTTCTTGTGTGTTGTGCGAACGCTTTACACATTGCCTCCAGGTTAAGCCTGACTGCTCGTGCCAAGCTACCAAGGGGGTGAGCAGGGCTTATCGTGGACGTGTAACTCCCAAGCCCTGACTAGAGTGGGTAGGTTCTGCCTGACTGAGGTACATACCCTAGCCAACCAGAAACCCCATTTCTAACACCAGGCCTAAACCTTCTCTTTTCTTACATGTAAGACACCCCTAATGTAGGCCCTGGGTAGCCCCAGGGGCAGGGTGTAGTGTATGTTTAAGGTAGGACATGTACTAATGTATTTTATATGAAATACTGCTAAATTCGTTTTTTCAGTGTTGCAAGGCCTGTCTCTCTCATAGGTTAACATGGGGGCTACCTTTAAATATGATTAAAGTGTAGATTCCCTTTGGTAGCAGATAGACATGTGGAGTTTGGGGTCTCTGAGCTCACAATTTAAAAATACATCTTTTAGTAAAGTTGGTTAGGCGAGTGTGTGTATGAAAATGACACTTTTAGAAAGTGGGCATTTTCTTGCTTAAACCATTCTGTGACTCTGCCTGTTTGTGGATTCCGTGTCTGGGTTAGTTTGACAGTTGGGCTGTTTGCACCTCTCTCTAGACAGTGACACAAAGGGAGCTGGAGTGTAGCCTGCATATCCTTATGAGCAATCTGTGCTAGAAGGGAGAGAAGGAGTGGACATTTACACCTGAAAGGGCTGTGCCTGCCCTCACACAATGCAGACTCCAACCCCCTTGTGTGTGTCTGGGGTCTGGCCTGGGCAAGGCGGGATTTCACAAACAACAGAGACTTTTCTTTGAAGTAGGCCTACTTCAGAGGCCAAAATGGGTATAAGAAGAGCACCCAAACCACTGAAAATTAGATCACTTCTGGACATCAAGAGGAACCTCTGCCTGGAGAAGAGGTGAAGAGCTGAGAAGTGCTGCCCTGCCTGTTACTGTGCTTTGTAGAGATATCCTGCAGTTGCTCCTTTTGCCTGTGCAAGGGGACAAAGGCTGGACTTTGTTGTGCATTCCTGCTTGTGAAGAAATCTCCAAGGGCTTGTCCTGAGCTTGCCTTCTGTTGTTGAAGTCTCAGGGCTATCAAAGACATCTCTGATGAGACTCCTGCCCTGCCAAGTGGTGCCCTATCCAGCTCCCGGGTCCTTGAAAGGTGAAGCTGGCAGACCAAGACTGAAAATCCACGCACAGACCGCTGTGCTGGGAAATTTTCTAGGCACCCTTCAAGACGCGGCTGAGAAACAACCTGCCGCAGGCTTCGTGGCTGAAATCGATGCTCCACCTGCATCGCAGCTGGAAGATCAATGCACGGAGCTGGAGAAACGACGCGCAACACCCACCGATGGAGGCTGATAATGTTGCAACCCACATAGCGCAGTTTTCCTGATACTGTGCGGCTGGATTTTCAATGCTACATTGCATTGACCTGGAAAAATGACACATTGCTCTTCTGCGGAGAGAAGAAACTATGTACCCCAACGCAACAGGAGGAGGAGAAACGATACACGGTCTTGCTTGCGGGTGAGAAATCGACGCATCGCTTGCCTTTTCCGACACAAATTTGCCTGTGCATGTTATTTTGACACTACCCAGGTACTTTTTAATGCTATCAGTGTTTTTACTGTTTTCTTAAGGATTTAAGACTCTTTCTTGCTTTTTAATTCATAACTTGACTTGTGTATGGTGGATTTTTGTCATTTTGGTCTTGTTCTGTTTAGATAAATATTTCCTATTGTTCTAAACCTGTGTTTGCCCTGAGTTACTGTGTGTGTTGGTACAAATACTTTACATCTAGACTCTGAAGTTAAGCCTGCCTGCTTGTGCCAAGCTACCAAAGGGGTGAGTGGGGGTTAACTGAGGGTGATTCTCCTTAACCCTGACTAGAGTGAGGGTCCTTGCTTGGACAGGGGGTAACCTGACTGCCAACCAAAGACCCCATTTCTAACACACCCCAATGCAAATCAACCCCACCCCAATCTAATACATGACACTGCAATCTGCTCAATTTTAGCCAAAAACAATCTGCCCCACTCCAATCCAAATC
Organism: Pleurodeles waltl; assembly: GCF_031143425.1. Taxonomy (NCBI): domain Eukaryota; kingdom Metazoa; phylum Chordata; class Amphibia; order Caudata; family Salamandridae; genus Pleurodeles; species Pleurodeles waltl. The sequence continues at coordinate 922,333,117 of NC_090439.1, read as the reverse complement.
CATCTGCCCCACTACAGTCAGCACCACCACAATCAAAAATAATAAGCCCCACTCCAATCTGCTCCACTTCAATCCAAAATATTCTGCCCCACTTCAATCCAAAACAACCTGCCCCACTTCAATCCATTCCAATCTGCCCCACTTTAATCCAATCCCACCTGCCCCACTCCACCATGCCCCACTCCAATCCCAAACAACCCACTCTCCAATCCAATCCACCTCACCTCACCCTAATCCAATACTCCTCACCCCACTACAATCCAGTCCACCCCACACCCATCCAATCCACCCCACACAGATCCAATCCAGCCCAGTCCAATCTACTCCACTCCAATCCAATACACCTCACCCCAATCCAATCCATCCCACTCCACTCTAGTCGGATCTCACCCCACTCCAGTCCGATCCACTCCACTCCATTCTAATCCACCCCACTCCAATCCAATCCACCTCACCCCAAACCAATTCACCTCACCTCAATACAATCCATCCTACCCCAATCCAACCCACTCCAATCCAAATCAAACCCTATCCTATCCAAAGCACACCACTCCAATCCATCCCATCCCAATCAATCCCACCCTACTCCAATCCAACCCACCTTACTGCACTCCACCCCACCGCAACCCACCATAATGTACTCCACTTCAATCAAATCCACCCCCACCAATCCAATTCACCCCACCAATCCAATCCACTCCACATCAATCCAATCCACTCCACACCAATCTAATCCATCCCACTCCACTCCAAACCACCCCACTCCAGTCCAATCCACCACAACGCAGCCCACTCTAATCCACCCCACTCCAATCCACCCCAACTCACTCCAGTCCAACCAAATCAATCCAATCCACCCCACCTCAATCCAACACACTCTACCCTATGCAGTCCATCCAATCCACTACACCCACCCTAGTCCACCCACTTCATCCAATGCACCCCAATCAATCCAATCCACCTCACTCCAATCCACTCCACTTTACACCACTCCAACCTGATACAACTCTGTCTGATCACACCACTCCAGTCCACCCCATTCCAACCCACCCCACTCCAGACCAATCCACCCACCCCAATCCAATCCACCTCACCTCAATGCAATCCACCCCAGTCCAATCCACCCCAGTCCAATCTACCCCAATCCAACCCACCCAAATCCAAATCAACCCCATCCTAATTCAACCCACCCCAATCCAATCCAAGCCTCCCAAATCTAAACCAACAACACCCTAATCCACCCAACCCCGATCCAGTCCACTCTACCCTGCCCATCCTAGTTCTGTCCACTTCACCCCACCCCACTCCAATCCACCCCACTCCAATTTAGCCCACTCCACACCAATCCACCCCACTGTACCCTAATCCACCCCACCACCAGTACAGTCCATCACACTACAAACCAATCCATCCAGCCTACCCCACTCCAATCCACCCAACTTCAGTCCAGTTCACTCCATTACAATCCAATCCACTACAATCCACCCCATCCCATTTCAGTCAATCCCACTGCAGCCCACCACATCCCAATCCAATCCACCCCACCCCATTTCAATCTACCCCTCTCTAATCCAATCCACCCCACTCCAATCCAATCCACCCCACTCCAATCCCATCCACCACACTCCAGTTCACCCCACACCACTCACTCTAATTCACCACACTCTACTCTAACCCACCGACTCTATCCCAATCAAACCCACCCCTTCCCATTTCAGACCACGCACTCCAATTCATTGAGCCTGCCCCACTCCAATCCATCAGCCCACCCCAATCCAATCCACCCCACCCCAGTCCAATCTAATCTATCCCACCGCACTCCTATCCACCCCACTCCAATATTATCCTCCCCAATCCAATCCACCCCACCCCACTCTAATTAACCCTACTCCAAACCAGTGAATCTAATCCACCCCACTCCAGTCCAGTCCAATCCACCCCACTCCAGTCCAACCTAATCCGGCCCACTCCAATCCAATCCACTCCAAACCAGCCCTATCATGCTATTCCAATCCACCCATCCCAACACAGTCTAATCCACCCTACTCAAATCCACCCCAATCCTATCTACCTCACCCCATTTCAATCCACCCCACTCCAATCCACCCTACACCAATCCGCCTCACTCAGTCCACTCTAGTTAATCCATCCTACTCTACCCCAATCCAATCCACCCCACTCTACTGCAATCCAATCCACCACACAACCTCAATCCACTCCAACCCACCCTACTCCAATCCAATCCACTCCAATCTACTCCAATCCACCCCACTACCTCAATCTGCTCCAGCCCACTCCACCCTATTCCACCCCACTCCACAACACTCTCTGCCACTAAACTCTACTCCCCTCTACTCAATACCATGACACTCTACTCCTCATACTTCACTCTACGACATTCCAACAAATCCACTCTGTGACACTCTACTCCCACACTCCACTCTGACACTCTATGCCACTGACCTTAGCCATGATGAATAGCAGCCACACTGGTGTAAGACATGGCAAAACTCATTGCCAAAGCCAATCGCTCTTGTATAGGTGAGCACTTTAGACTTTGCCATTGCTTGTCTGTGCTTGATGTCTTCTTCCTGTTATATGGATCGGCATAGCATTATGGGATTTTTTTCCCCAGAGCATTGTTGCTTACATTTACAGAATACCATGTGTATCAATGGATACTTAGCTTCCATCTTGCATGCAACTGCTACCCTCAGCATGATGGCTCATACCACGAGTGACACTCGTATACCCATGACGGACGCATGCAATCTCTGGACATGGGTGCCCACCACTGTCCACAGCACACAAAAAACATGCTTCAACACATGCTATAGTTTTACAGTGTGCTATGGAGGTCCTGCTTTGCAGTTTTTAAACAGAGGTATTTCAGGTTGGCACCGAAATCCAAATAAAATACACATACATTTTATACTGACAAGGTAAAATATTTTAGCACGACAAACAGTGCTCCGATGTTATTACAAACGAAAGAACACACTTGCTTATTACTTCCAACAACGTTTCCGTTATTCCCATGGTAGAACAGACATTTACATACAGTAACTTCGGAAACTGCCATGACAATTTATAGATGTTATTTTCACTATCAAGGCTTGGCGAGAGTGCATGCCTCTTTATTAAAAAAAAAAATATTATTGAAATAACCGAAATCACTTGTTCCAGTATAATCTTTAAAACAGATTTCCAATGTTTCAATGCTTAAGCTGTACCTGTACCCATATGTTTCACAATGATAGAAGAAGAGGAGTATTTGTCTGACACTTTATTATCTTTAGGAAGGGATCGGGGATTTCAAGTGCATGCAAATATACACACATTTTAAACAACTAGAGTGTGACAAAAAACTGTTCTATGTGCTTTTATCACTTGCATTAACTCATAGACAGTTTGCTCAACAATTATACAGTAAAGCAATTTACACAATGTACATACAACTGTATAGAATAAAGCATGTGCTTACTGAGAAGTTTCAGGAGGACACGAACAAAATTGAGAGAATACCCTTAAAAAATCAATGTATCACATTCTGAATTAAAGCTTCAGCTGTGGCCATGTCATAAGCTACTTCTGCATCTACGCTTCAGAGCAGATTTGACCTGTGTACCTGTTTTTCATAAGATTGGGCTTTCTATAGCGCAATGAGTAGCATATGTGCTGCCCCAGCACATTCAGGAAACGGGTTGGTGGAGGGGAGGGTCTGTTGCATCAAAGGGTTGTATCTATTCTGTATTTAATGTGGAAATGCGTTGATACTGAAGGCCACAGACCTCTGCCTGCCGCTCCGTGTTCTGAGGTGCAATGTCTAGGGCTCATGCACCAACCCCAGGGCCGTGTCCTAGACTGTGCGTTCACACAGGTGCAGAATAAAACTGTACACCTGCTTGAAAAGCAATGGGCTTTTCATCCCATGTTCTAATACATCACAGTGAGTTGGAACGTGAGCGACTGACAGCAGAACTCAGCGCGATCCGGAAACACAGATAGGCCACAGAACCTCCTGCCCCTGAGCTGTGCTGTGCGCAGCCCATATGCCGCGTAGCAGTGTTACCTGGTTAGCACACGCACTTTACGGAACGGCTGTGAGCAGGTCCAGCTCGTGTTCATGGGACTCCCCCCGGAGTTCCCCAATAAGCGGATGTGTTAAGAGGCAGAGCCATTTCTTGAGAAATGGGCGCAGGCACAGGAAGTGTTGATAATGCAACACATGGCCCTTTCATTTTGTCGCAGAGTCACTGTTTACAGTGCCAGCCCTCAATAAATAACACCTTAAATTCAAATACATCCTACATGTTACATGTAGCATATTATTGACTGACCAAATGGAACATTTCAGGAATGCTGCAGTGTGTTCCACTTTCTTGTTTTCTTCATTTTGTTTTACTACTAAAATAAAAAACATCGCTATCCTAGATTAGTTTAAGGAATTAAAAAATTAAAGAGCACTGTGCTTTTGTGTCTAGTCTCTAATTATTACAGACGAAAATGCTATTACCTACCTATTAGCACGTTTCACAATAAATATGCACCCACAAATGTTTACCAATCACAAAATAATTGCCACTTACACCAAATCCAATAGTACAAGTAAAATCAACAAAAACAAATAAACTTCCCCTTGGTTCAAAACCAACCTACTTTTTCCAATGCTTCTTTGCAAACATTTGTACAGGTTTGTCGGACTTTGGCCAGGCAGTGCTGGAGGAAACTACAGAAGAAGCCTGCTGTCAGGCTATTCTGTTATCCGTGTTTACAGGAAGCAAAGCAGATCGATCGTACAAAAGCACCACTCAATATAAACAGCACAAATTGTCCTGAAGAAACTGCACTTATATTCAAGAAACACTGAAAATGCTTTTAAAAACCAACAGGCGAAAAATCGAAAAATATGACCGGTGAATATATTTATTAATACAGCCGCTCTTTCTGAAGTCTTTTGCGTGAACGTGGTGGCATTTTGGATTTGAGTCTGGCTCAGGTACTCTCCATTTCTCCTTTGATTGAGTACTGTGGGGGAAAAGGAGACAAGACATTAGGCACCAGTGAGTTTAGTAAGTACAACAAAAATATATGCTTTGTATGTGTATTCAGTTTAAAACATATGGCCATATGACTAAACTGTTCCCTGTGCTTAATTTGAGCCAGAGGTTGGAGGTGGGACCCACAGGCATCCTTTTTGGGGACCAGTACTTATTTTCCCTGAGGAGACTTTGACTCAGAGAAAGAGAGAGAAAAACACAAAATCGAGAAAGGTGTAGAAACATAAAACCAACCAATCAGTGAAAGGAAACAGAAAAGAGAGAAGAAAGAAGACGAAAGGGTGAGATAAAGAGGTAGGGGGTGTCTGGTGGTGGATAAAAGTGGCATTAAGTGAAATCAACACAATGCAGGCTCAGGGTTCTTAACTTTGACATCTGACGGCACCGCCCACGAGCTTTGGGGCAAAACACTGGGCACTTGGACTTATTCTTTTACAAATTAAGCTATGGCTGTGAGCTATGGCTATGATGGATATGGGATTTCGTACCAGTGGATGATCGAAGACTGCAATGTGCGTCATTCAACTCTACAAAATAGTCTTACATTAAGAGCACATTATTTTTGTAGAGGTATGACCAATGATGCTCTGGATATTTGGGTCCTTTTCCTTTAGGCAACGGTTGAGAAATTTGCCATTTTTAGAGTTACTATACGAAGCAACAGTTTAGGTGACAAACTGTCCAGAAACGATTTATTTAAATTAATCTGTGCTCGTTTGGTATCATTTACTGATCATAAAACTCATAATAATCAAAATTGTGACACTAGTACACATCTATTTAGTTTATTCTTGTACAATTATTCTATCTCTCCTAAGTTATCAACGTTCACAAAACAAGGCGAACAACTGCTGAACTCCAGTTTGGCTCCACTACAAGGTTTTGACAAAGTTTTTTTTTCCTTCACAGAAAAGAACGGACATGCGTCAATGTATTGTAAGCACAGCCTTGGATGTTGCCAAGCACAAAATGCATTCTGCATCAGAAATCACAGTATGAAAATGGTGCAGAACTGCAAAAATATCTGGTTACCAGGGTACCATAGTTTTTCCATTTCACCTAATATGAAAACACCTGCTTGCGATGGGGAGTTACAACAATAATGAACATATTGTGCAGTATTACAAGTTCTGATCCTAACACGTTCCATTCCTTTCTTGCTGCTGTAGAAGATTATCGTAAATGTTGTTGCTTCAAAAAAGAGAGGTCCACCCAATATACCCCTACCAGACCTGGGTAAGAGAACAAGCAAAATAAAACGTGGTCGAAAGCAGGGGACCAATTGATACTTCTATTACCATCAACAAAAAGTTATTATTACTCTCTCGGTAATCTGATTTTTTACACAGTTTATTTAAGCATTTCAGGGCAGGACAAAGAATTCAAATACTAAGACCTAAAAACAAAAAAATGCATCTCAATCATACTCAAAGCATAACAAATACAAGGGAACACTGGAATGGGGATGTAACACAAACAAAAAATATAAATCACAAGCAAATTGTCCCACAAGAATTTCCTCTATTAGAGGTAAGAGTGGTTACGTTGGCCATTTACAGTCGCAATCCACCTGACTGTGATGGTTGAAGGATATTCTACACGCAATTGTTGATAGCCTGTCAATTTCTTCTCAGGATTCTTTATATTGCGTGGAATGGCTCTCAATGGTAGAGTAAATTTTAGGCCCAATCTCTCCTCAATCCTAAAGTGTTGACGTGTTTCAGCCCCTTCATTATGGGCCTCATCAGGACTAAATGGAGACAACACTGCCTGAATCAAACCAAAAAGGGACACTGTTAGCTGTTAAAAATTAAGACGGATTGCACGAAATTAAGTGAACCTTCACCAAGTGCTTGCTGTGTGTCAGTTACCTTGTATCATTTCTAAGTCGACCTGTTTACAAACAGAGGTGCCAGAAACTCACTTCTGTGGCCGCTACATGCATTACTACTCGATCAAATGTACCCATGAAAATAATCTGTGCTTCTACTAGAACAAATTTACTATAGTGTTAGAGGTAAACCTCAGTTTTTACCTTCACTGATCTCTTATTCTTATGCCTGAAAAGGCACTTCTCGTCATTTGGGGTCCTAAAGCAAAAAAGTGCAAACATTACATATATAAGATTGGCTACGGCCAACGTGACAGGTAGCAGCTCACCAAACCTGTGGTTTGGGTAGTGTGCTTCACTAAGAAAAATTTACTTCAGATAAATAGTTTTCGGGATTGCCAGCGCACCGTGCGTGTCGCGTGAAGCATCCGCTCAAATCTCGGCCATTCCGGTGAGTCGGAGTGAGTTGTGCCGAGGTATCAGGAACCCCTGGATGGACGGTGGACAAGCTTGCCGTAACGAGGCAATGCCGGCGGCCACGTTCAATTATAAACATCCCGCCCCCACATCGAGCCTAGAAACTGGGGCTAAAATGTCATCTAATAGATCTGCCATCTTGAAATGGCGTTTCAGGGCTGAATGAATCAAGGTTAAAATGTGCTCCCTGCTAACGCCAGTCCGAGGGGAGCAAACTGGTGGACCCATAGTTCTTAAAAGGCAAATGCGCGAAGGTCTGATGTCGCTCTCATGGTCCCTTACTAAGGTGTCGCATATCCGCATGCTTACTCGACGTGCTGCTGAACTAGCCTACCTTGCTAGGCGTTTTCTTAAAAGCGAGCATCTCGCATCTAATACAATTGTCGAGAACAAGAGCCTAGTCTCTCTGGTAAACAAATGTAGTCCACAAATTTGACATGCTGCAACTGCACCTACAATCCTTTTTATACTAAGTGGAACTCAACTATTGATGTAGGGGTTGTGTCCCAAAAAAATTCCTTGGCTACCTACCCATAAAAGTAATAGAAAACACGCCCAAATGTAACAATGCCACAAGCATGGAGCATTGAATCTAGTTATGACGCTACAATAGTATACAAAATATCAAAGAGGAACATACAGAGTGTATCATGTAAACGTCCTTAAAAACACCAAAAGTTGACACTGATCAGTTAATGGTCTTTTAGATGAGTACCAAGAGTTCATTCATGTCATTGAGCCCTCGTCTGTCTGTTTGGTATTTTTCGATGAGTCTTGCCTCCTTTCTGGTTAATTTTTCCATCGTGGACCGTCCATCTGTCTTTGCATGTATTGTTGCCAATACTGTCCAGAGAATATCCTCTGCTGTATGCTTTAGTTCCGTGAAGTGTTCCACCAATGGAGCTCCCTTTGTTGAACCCTTTATCCTCGATCTGTGCTGTAGAATGCGTGTTTTAACCAATTGGGATGTTTGTCCGATGTAGACTTTATTGCAAGGGCACATAATACAATACACAACATTTCTTGTGTTACAGTTTAAAAAATCTTTTTGTACATGTACTCTTCCATTTATCAAAACCTCTTTAGTCCTCTGTCTTGTCTTTTTATGTTAGCTGCTCTCACCCACTGGTCTCTTAGGCTACGGGTTTTCTTTAAAGAGAACAGAGATTTCGTTATCCCTAGATCTTCAACTATTTTCCAGTTTCTCTCTATAATGGACCTGATTTTATTGGCTTTTGGACTGAATGTGATCACACAAGTAAATGGGGTTTCTTTTGTTCTTTGTTTGGGAGTCAAGATTGTCTCTCTAGGCCCTTTTTGCAGCTGCTTTGACTAATTTTCTGGGGTAACCCCTATAAATCATCTTATCTATTAGCTCCAAGGCATTGTCAAAGTAATTGTTTTTATCACTACAGTTTCTCCTGATCCGGAGAAACTGGCCATACAGCAAATTCTCTCTCAATGTCCTGGGAAGTCCACTGGAAAAATGCAGTAATGTGTTGCGGTACAGATCGAGGATAAAATGCTTGACAAAGGGAGCTCCATTGGTGGAACACTTCACGGAACTAAAGCATACAGCAGAGGATATTCGCTGGACAGTATTGGCAACAATACATGCAAAGACAGATGGACGGTCCACGATGGAAAAATTAACCAGGAAGGAGGCAAGACTCATCGAAAAATACCAAACAGCCAGACGAGGGCTCGATGACGAGAATGAACTCTGGGCACTCTTCTAAAAGACCATTAACTGATCAATGTCAACTTTTGGTGTTTTTAAGGACGTTTACATGATACACTCTGTATGTTCTTCTTTGACATTTTGTATGCTATTGTAGCCTCATAACCAGATTCAACGCCCCATGCTTGTGGCATTGTTACCTTTGGACGTGTTTTCTATTACTTTTATGGGTAGGTAGACAAAGAAATTTTTGTTGACACAACCCCTACATCAATAGTTGAGTTCCACTTAGTATAGAGAGGACTATAGGTGCAGTTGCAGCGTGTCAAATTTGTGGACAACATTTGTTTACCAGAGAGACTAGGCTCCTGTTCTCGGCAATTGTATTAGATGCAAGATGCTCGCTTTTAAGAAAACACCTAGCAAGATAGGCTAGTTCAGCAGCACGTCGAGCAAGCATGCGGATATGCAACACCTTAGTAAGTGACCGTGAGAGCGACATCAGACCTTCACGCATTTGCCTTTTAAGAACTGTGGGTCCATCGGTTTGCTTCCCTCAGACTGGGGTTAGCAGGGAGCACATTTTAACCTTGATTCTTTCAGCCCTGAAACACCAGTCCAAGATGGTGGATCTATTAGATGACATTTTAGCCTCAGGTTCTAGACTCGATGTGGGGGCGGGACGTTTATAATTGAACATGGCCACTGGCGTTGCCTCGTTACGGCAAGCTTGTGTGCCGTCCATCCAAGGGTTCCCGATACCTCGGCACAACTCACTCGGACTCACCGGAATGGATGAGATTTGAGCGGATGCTTCACGTGACACGCACAGTGCGCTGGCAATCCTGAAAACTATTTATCTGAAGTAAGTTGTTTCTTAGTGAAGCACACTACCCGACCCACAGGTTTGGTCAGCTGCTACCTGTCATGTTGGCCGTAGCCAATCTCATATATATATACAGTAATGTTTGCACTTTTTGCTTTAGGACCCCAATAGATGAGAAGTGCCTTTTCAGGCATAAGAATAAGAGATCACTAAATGTAAAAATGGAAGTTTACCTCTAACAATATAGTAAATTTGTTCTAGTAGAAGCACGGATTATTTTCACAGCTGCATTAGATCGAGCAGTAATGCATGTAGCGGCCACAGAAGTCAGCGCATGAGTTTCAGGCACCTCTGTTTGTAAACAGGTCGGCTTAGAAATGATACAAGGTAGCTGGCACACAGCAAGCACTTGGTGAAGGTTCACTTAATTTTGTGCAATGCTTCTTAATTTTTAACAGCTAACAGTGTCCCTTTTTGGTTTGATTCAGGCAGTGTTGTCTCCATTTAGTCCTGATGAGGCCAATAATGAATGGGCCGAAATGCGTCAACACTTTAGGATTGAAGCGTGGTTGGGCCTAAAATGTATTCTACCATTGAGCGCCATTCCACGCAATATAAAGAATCCTGAGAAGAAATTGACAGGCTATCAACAATTGCGTGTAGAATATCCTACAACCATCGAAGTCAGGTGGATTATGACTGTAAATGGCCAAAGTAACCACTCTTACCTCTAATAGAGGAAAATCTTGTGGGACAATTTGCTTGTGATTTATATTTTTTGATTGTGTTACATCCCCATTCCAGTGTTCCCTTGTATTTGTTATGTTTTGGGTATGATTGAGAGGCATTTTTTTTATTTAATGTCTTAGTATTTGAATTCTTCGTCCTGCCCTGAAATGCTTGAATAAACTGTGTAAAGAAATCAGATCAACGAGAGAGTAATAATAACTCTTTGTTGATGGTAATAGAAGTATCAATTGGTCCCCTGCTTTCGACCATGTTTCCTTTTGCTTGTAAAGGTTGCTGCTGGCAGTTGTTTCCGAAATTCACCGTACCAACTTCTAATTACAGTGGAAATCCACGCAGTTTCTGACATTAAGGCCCTGATTTATACTTTATTTTTGCGCCACATTAACATAATTTTTGACGCAAAAGTGGCGCAAACCTACAGAATACAATTGCATTTTGTAAGCTTGTGCCACTTTTGCGACAAAAAATTACACTAATGCGGAGTAAAAAAAGGTATAAATCAGGGCCTAAGTTCTATATTTATACTTTTTTACACAAATCAGCGCTTGGGCAGATTTGTGTCAAAAAGGTTACCGCCGGCTAACGCCATTCCAATGCGCCAGCCGACTGCCTTATTTCTGAAATGAAGTTAGCTGGCGCTGCGGCCTGGTTAGCGTCAAAATAAATTACTCTAACCGGGCAGCGGAGGCATAGGGAAGAATGGGGGTTGTGCGTCAAAGAATGGTGCAAGTCAGGTTAGAGTAAAAAAAATTGGGTCTAACCTGACTTGTGCCATTTTTTGACACACAACCCCCATGGAAATGACTCCTGTCTTAGCAAAGACAGGAGTCATGCCCCCCTGCCCAATGGCCATGCCCAGGGGACTTTTGTCCCCTGGGCATGGCCATTGGGCACAGTGGCATGTAGGGTGGCCCAAGTTAGGCCCCCCTATGCCACTTAAAATATATATAAAAAAAATATATATACTTACCTGCACTTACCTGCACTCACCATGGATGAGTCCCCCCATCCATGGGTGTCCTCCAGGGGTGGGCTACGGCAGCAGAAGGTGTCCCTGGGTGCAGGGAAGGGCACCTGTGGACTGCTTCCATGGTCTCCCACCATGGAAAAGAGCCCACAGGTCCCTTTATGCCTGCCCTGAACCAGGAGTTAATTTTTGACACAAATCGGGATCCCAGCCGTGCACCATTTTTGCCTGGTTGGATAAATATGGTGCACAGGTGCTTAAGTCATTTTTTGAACGGGAGCGCCTACCTTGCATGTCATTAACACAAGGCTGTTTCATACATCAAGAAAATGACGCACACTGAGATATTTTGACATTAGCAGGGTCTAGCATCAAAGTATAAATATGGTCTTAGATTTGCGACAAATTTGCGTAAACAAATGACGCAAATCTGGCGCAAGCTGAGAATAAATATGGGCCTAAATGCCTAGCTGTCTTTGCACTATTTGCCAACAAAGTTTATATTATGAACTCATTTGGAACAAAGACTGGCACTGATTTATTGATGTAGAGCCTAGAACGTAAACAGAACACTAGATTCTCTGGGCACTGTACACTGGAGACGATTTCAAATTCAGTGCGCCACTGAAATGTTTTGTCTCGCTTCCATACATATGAAAATTAAGTTGTCCAGTGACTATCTGATATGGAAACTACACTTTTCAGACTTGATCAAAATTGTTCCCCACTATTTAGGGGTGTTACACCCAGTAGATCTCCTTAGCCCAAAAATAAAATAATACATGACATACTCATTATGGAGAAAGGGAACACCAGCAGGTATCACTCACTCCTTTTTCTTAAGAGTTATGCTCTAATAGACAGTGCTAGAAGTCAGACAAAACCTTTCAGGGGATCTCTAATCTGCAGTGTACGGTAGGTGAAACAACACACTCTTTCCTAGTCATAACGAAAGTTAGGGCAACCTCAAAAATGCCCCAACATATTTTTATCACACATCCCTGCTCCATCGGTCTAAAACCTACCTAATTTGCATAGGCATCCTGCAGATTACATAGTTCACTAACTAAAAGGGTGGGCACTCCTGTGCAGCTTTTATGTGTCCCTTTTGGAGAAGTGCGTGGGAGGCAAGCAAATGTAACTATTCCTGCTTCCTTCCAAGTAATATCTGTACAACGCAGGATGGCCTTGTGGCTGTAATCACTACATGTAGCTCTGCAGCTTTTAGAGAGCTAAAGTTTCCAGTTTCTCTGTTTTGTAAGTGTGATTAAGGTCAGAATATAATTCCGAATAAAATATGATGATCAAGAGATATTTGTTGATTTCTCTTTCAAATTGCAAGTTAGCTTTATAGGTCCTAAGATGGTCACATGGATACTGTATGGAAATACTGCATTACTGTTGGCAAGCAAACAGGCCTGGATTTTGCACAACAGTATGATTTACCAGCAAGCCTTGCCACACAGGCAGCATACAATAATGTAAAGGAACAGTATTATGAAGCTTGGGATATTTCCAGTGCACACAATAAGTGATCATGAATGCTTGATCCATTTCATATAAGAAACACTGAGGTAAGCATACTGTTTTAAATTGAAATCAATTTTCAAACAATTCTTGAGCCTTCTGATGCATTTACCTAGCAAAGCTACTTCCCAAATGACCATTCACAAATACCATTTGGAATGTTTGCTAGTTTTTCTACAATATTGTATTAAACCTACATCAAAAAAGCCATGTCCCAACAACTAATCATAGAGTACCAACAGTTTTGCATTATTTTGGAAATTGACAGCCATTTCTTATCAATAAATTAGACAATACTAACTGATTAATTGTGTCAGCATGTCCATCTGATTGTCTGCGCTGAGGATGTCTTAGAAGTGGTGTAGTAATGCAGAATGTGTTGTGGCACATGTAAGGACAACAGCTCCTCAGTAATGATGACACCAAATTGCACCAACCTTATCAAGACTATTTCTTCATTGACTCTGTTTCTTCTTACCCTGTCTCTTCTGCATATTCCATGCCTCATTTTTACTCTTCTTCCTGTTACATCTTTTTCCTCATCTGGTTTACCTCCTCTCTTTTACATCACTTCTTATCCCTACTCCTTCTTTACTTAAGTCTACCATCGTCTCTGCTTTCTGCCTCTTTGCAATACTCCGCCTTAGATGTCAAGTTGATTAGTCCTGAGTCAACCTGCACCAGACTAAGAAGAAGCAAGTTTGGAGTAGCTGAAGCCATGCTCTAGAAACATTTTCAAATTAAATTGGGCTCAATTGATTCTTTTGAGTATTTTAATAGAGTTGTGGAATGCTGTGAAACCTCTCACCTCGCAGGTCTGTGCACTTATTTTTAAACTACTGCAGGTAATCAAAATGTATTCCTCCCATAGTTTAGAAACTGTTAGAAATGGGGTCTTTGGTTGGCAGTCAGGTTACCCCCTGTCCAAGCAAGGGTCCTCACTCTAGTCAGGGTAAAAGACAATCACCCTCAGCTAACCACTACTTACCCGCTGGGTAGCTTGGCACCAGCCGTAGGCTTAACCTCAGAGTGCTAGGTGTAAAGTATTTGTACCAACACACACAGTAACTTAATGAAAACACTACAAAATGACACAACACGGGTTTAGAAAAATAGAAAATATTTATCTAAACAAAACAAGACAAAACAACAAAAATCCAGAATACACAAGTCAAGTTATCTCTAAAAATTAAAAAAGAGTCTTCATGTAATTTTAAACACAACGCTAATGCTGTTAGCGTGAAAATGTACTTTGGGTGCATCAAAAATAATCCCACATGGGTGAGTGTGTGTCTAAAAGGGCTTGTGATGCGTCGATTTCACTCACGAGCGAGACTTTGTATCATTTCTCCTTTAGTTGGGTCGGCGTGCGTTGATTCTTCACTCCGCAGGTGAGCGATGCGTCGATCTGGTCAGCACTCCTGGGTCCGGGCAGGCCTTGCGTTGCTTTAACACGCCCAGCGGTGTTTGCGTCGGAAATCTAGCCACACAATGATCCGAAAACCATGCAGCGCAGGTTGCGATCTCACCAGCCTCCATCAGCGATGTGTGTCATTTCTCCAGCCCTGGGCATCGATCTTTGGGTCGTGTTGCAGGCGAGTGCCGATTTTCAGCCACGAAGCCAGCAGCGCTCCGATTTTTCACAGATCAGAGTCGCATTGATCTTTTACCCGCACGGAATTCTGTGCATGGATTTCTTACACTTGGGCTGCCAGCTTCTCCTTTTAGGGACCCAGGAACTGTATGGGCACCACTTGGCAGAGTAGGAGCCTCTCCAGGGACTCCAGGTGCTGGCAGAGAGGAATTGTTGCTGTGCCTTAGACTTAAAATAACAGGAGGCAACTCTAAATCAAGCCCTTGGAGATCTTCACAAGACGGAAGGCAACACAAAGTCCATTCTTTGTCCTCTGGCACAGGCAGAAGCAGCAACTGCTCCACAAAGCACAGTCAACGGCAGGGCAGCTCTTCTTCCTCAGCTCTTCAGCTCTTCTCAGGGCAGATGTTCCTCTTGGTTTCTAGAAGTGTTCTAAAGTCTGTGGTGTTGGGTGCCCTTCTGATACCCATTTTGCCCTTTGAAGTAGGCTTACTTCAAAGCAAAGTCTCTCTTGTTTGTGAAATCCTTCCTTGCCCAGGCCAGGCCCCAGACACTCACCAGGGAGTTGGAGACTGCACTGTGTGAGGGCAGGCACAGCCCTTTCAGGTGGGAGTGACCACTCCTCCCCTCCCTCATAGCACAGATGGCTCATGAGGAAATGCAGACTACACCCCAGCTCCCTTTGTGTCACTGTCTAGTGAGAGATGCAATCAGCCCAACTGTCAAACTGACCCAGACAGAGAATCCTCAAACAAGCAGAGTCACAGAAATGGTTTAAGCAAGAAAATGCTCACATTCTAAAAGTGGCATTTTCAAACACACAATCTTAAAATCAACTTTACTAACAGATGTATTATTAAATTGTGAGCTCAGAGACCCCAACCTCCACATGTCCATCCTCTTCCAAAGGGAATCTACACTTTAATCATATTTAAAGGTAGCCCACATGTTACCCTATGAGAGGGACAGGCCTTGCAACAGTGAAAAATGAATGTAGCAATATTTCACTGTCAGGACATATAAAACACATTACTATACGTCCTACCTTAACCATACACTGCACCCTGCGCTTGGGGCTACCTGGGGCCTACCTTACATGTAGGAAAAGGGAAGGATTAGGCCTGGCAAGTGGATATATTTGCCAAGTCGAATTAACAGTCAAAAACTGCACCTCTAGGGCACTGTACTAGGGATTCCTAGTAAATCAAATATGCCAATCATGGCTGAACCAATTAAATACCCATTTTGTATAGGAGCACTTGCACTTTAGCACTGGTTAGCAGTGGTAAAGTGCCCAGAGTAACAAAAACAGAGTCCAGCAGACATCAACAACCTGGGAAACAGAGGCAAAAAGGTTAAGGCAGACCACGCCTTAGTGAAAGTGGGGAGCAGCTACACAACCTCATGGGAGTTCTCATCAGTAAGGCGGAAGAACCTGGACAGACCATCAGCATTGGCGTGTTCAGTATCAGGACAGTGTTCCACTGTAAAGTCCATCCCCTGTAGGGAAAGGAACCACCTCAACAGTTTTGGATTCTCACCCTTCATCTGCATTAACCATCTGAAGGGCCTGTGGTCGGTCTGAACCAGGAAGTGAGTCCCAAACAAGTAGGGTCTTAGCTTCTTCAGCGCCCAGACCACAGAAAATGCTTCACGTTCTATGGCAAGTCACCTACGTTCCCTGGGAAGTAACCTCCTGCTAATGAAGGCTATGGGTTGATCTAGGCCTCTTCATTAAGCTGTGAGAGTACTGCTCCAATACCATGCACTGGGGCATCTGTTTGCACAACAAACTCCTTGGAGTAGTCAGATGCCTTCAGCACAGGTGCTGTGGCAACCTTCAGGGCATCAAAAGCGTTCTGGCAAGCCTCTGTCCAGATCACTTTCCTGGGTTGCTTCTTAGAAGTAACTCAGTCAAGGGGTTAACAATGGTACCATACCCCTTGACAAACTTCCTATAGTATCCTGTGAGACCTAAGAAGGCTCTCACTTCAGTCTGGGTCTTGGGGGGCTCCCGAACCAGAATGGTATCGATCTTAGGCTGTAGGGATGCCACCTGGCCACTCACCAAATGGTGTCCCAAGTACACCACAGAGCCAAGTCCTATTTGGCACTTGCTTGCCCTAATAGTGAGGCCTGCCTTCTGCAGGGCCTCTAACACTCTCCAGAGGTGTTGCAGGTGTTCCTCCCAGGTGGAACTGAACACAGCAATGTCATCCAGTTAGGCGGCACTGAACTCATTCAGCCCAGCCAACACCTGGTTGACCATCCTTTGAAAGGTGGCAGGGGCATTCTTCATCCTAAATGGCATGACTTTAAATTGAAAGTGTCCATCTGGGATAGAGAATGCTGTCCTCTCCTTGGCCCCCTCAGTTAAGGCAATCTGCCAGTAACCAGATGTTAAGTCAAACGTACTGAGGTACTTAGCAGCTCCCAACCGGTAAATGACCTCATCAGCTCAGGGGATGGGGTGTGCATCAGTCTTGCTGACCTCATTGAGTCCCCGGTAGTCCACACAGAACCTGAGATCTAGAGTGGCACCAGGTGCAGCAGCCTTTGGGACTATACCACTGGGCTGGCCCAAGGACTGCTGGAGTGCTCAATAACCCCTAGGGTTAACATTTTGGATACTTCATCCTTAATGCAAGCCCTGACCCTTTCAGTCACCCTGTAGACTTTCTGTTTAATGGGTATACTGTCCACAGTGTCCACATCATGTGAGCACAAGTGTTTGACTCCTGGGATCAGGGAAAAAGGTGAGGCAAATTGTCCCAAAACGTGCTGACAGTCACCCTGCTGCTCCTCAGTCAGGGAGGGGGAGAGGATCACTCCCTCCACAGACCCATCTTATTCTCCTGCAGTCAGGAGGTCAGGAAAAGGCTCACTCTCCTCCTCCGCCCCATAATCTGTCGCAAGGAGCATGGACAGTTCAGTCCGCTCAAAGTGAGGTTTGAGGTGGTTGATATGCAGGACCCTTAAAGGGTTCCTTGGAGACTGCAGGTCCATCAAGTAGGTGACTTCACTCTTGCGCTCCATCACCTCAAATGGCCCAGTCCACTTGTCCTGGAGCACCCTAGGATCTACTGGTGCTATCACCCACACTTTTTGTCCAGGTTGAAACTCGACCAGAGTGGCATTCTGGTCATACCAGCGTTTCATGTCCTCCTGGCTTGCTTCCGAGTTCTGCTGAGCGAGACTCCTGAAATGGGCAGTCTGGTTTCTCAAAGCCAGCATGTAACTGAATACATCCTGGGGGGTTTACTAGGAGCTTTTTCCAAAGCCTCCTTGACCAGAATTAAAGGTCCTCTCACAGGGTGGCCATAGATGAGCTCAAAGGGACTAAACCCAAGTCCCTTTTGAGGTACCTCCCTATAGGCGACTAGAAGGCATGGCAAGAGGATGTCCCACTTCCACCTCAAGGGCTCTGACAGGCCCATGATCATGCCTTTCATGGTGCAGTTGAATCTCTCAACCAGACCATTACTTTGGGGGTGGTAAGGGGTGGTGAACTTGTAGGTTACCCCATACACCTTCCACAGATACTTCATATATGTTGATATGAAGTTGGTACCCCTATCAGATACCACTTCCTAGGGGAACCCCATGTGGGTAAAAACCCCCATTAGTGCATGACCCACCACAGGGGAAGTGACTGACCTCAGAGGAAGGGCTTCTGGGTACCGGGTGGCATGGTCCACCAAGACCAAGATGAACCTGTTGCGTATGGCTGTCTTGGGATCCAGAGGCCCCACAATGTCAATACCTACCCTTTCAAACGGAGTACTAACAACAGGTAAAGGTTGGAGGGGAACCTTACATTTCCCCCCACTCTTGCAACTTGTCTGACAAGTTGGGCAAGACTTACAGTGTGAAGCAGAATGCTTGTGCATCTGTGGCCAATAGAAGTGGGATACAAGCCTCTTATAGGTCTTGTCCTGCCCCAGATGTCTTGCCAAAGGCACATCATGAGCCAACCCCAGTAGGACGGCCCTGAACCACTGGGGTACCACCAGCATACGAGCCGACCCAGGTTCAGGAACCTCAGGCCCACATACAGGAGGCCGTCCTCCCAATAGATCAGGTGAGTACTGGGTTCTTTGCCAGCCGCCTCGGCTGCAGCCTGCTACTGCAGTCCCTCTAGAGTAGGGCAAGTTTTCTGTGCTTCACAGAATGCCACCCTGGTGGGTCCTCTTTCCTGCTGCCACTGCAACAGCTCAGGGACCTCCCCCAATTCAGTCACCCTCAGGCTCTGCCTCCTCCCAGACTGTGGAACTTCTGGGGCCAGATTCCCGCACCCCCTGCCCTTCCTCTTCTTGGCGGTCCCCTGGGCCACTGTTTCAGGCTCCAGGGGCTCCTGACTACCTTGACGGGCTGCCATTGACCGGGTGGATACGCATACCCACTCAGGCAGACCGAACATCTCCAAGTGAGACCTGTGTTCCACCTCCTTCCAAGGGGAATCCTCCAGGTCATTGCCTAGCAAACAATCTACAGGCATGGTTGGACTCACAGCTACCTTCAAGGAATCTGAGACCCCCCCATTCAAAGGGAACCTGCGCCACTCTGTACAGGTGCTCTGAGTTGTCCACTGCAACTACTTGGTGAAGTACCCGGGGATCAATCTGCTCTTCAGACACCAGCTGACTCCTCACTGTAGTCACACTGGCTACTGTGTCTCTCTGAGCCTCCAACCTCTGTCCATTGATGGTCCCCCACTGCCTGTACTTCTTAGTGTTCTCAGGCACGAGGGTTCTCTGGACCATCTCACTGTCCCCTAGTGAGACAAGGGTCATCTCAGCTGGCCCCCACCCACCTGGAACCAACTCCTCCCCAAGCGCTACACTGGACAAACTCTG
This sequence comes from Pleurodeles waltl, assembly GCF_031143425.1. NCBI lineage: Eukaryota > Metazoa > Chordata > Amphibia > Caudata > Salamandridae > Pleurodeles > Pleurodeles waltl. The sequence continues at coordinate 922,313,548 of NC_090439.1, read as the reverse complement.
GGATGGTGCACTAGTGGGTGCTGGTATACCTTTGGGGCATTTGGGGTCCCCCCCTCACATGACCCACCTGGTCACATGCATAGCACTTATGTGGGGGACCATCTGCCACTGGCTTCCCTTTGGAGAACCATGGCTTCTTCTCACTGGGGGGTTTGGGATCCTTACACTGGGAATCAGTTTGGGGCCCCCTGTTTACCCTTACCCCCCTCTTCTTCTGAGAGGGACCCTGCCCACCCTTGGTGTGGTCTTCCCCATACCTCCTTTGGACCCTGGTGCTCTCCCAGTGGTCTGCTTCCTGTACAAGCTTCCTGGGATCAGTCAGCTTGCTGTCAATCAGATGCTGGCACAGCTCTGGAAAACATAAACTGTACAAGTGCTCACAAGCAATCAGATTGTAAAGCCCCTCATACTTAGTTACCTTACCGCCCTTCAGCCAGACATCCGGTGACCTGCAATAAGAATCAACACATTCCAACCATGTTTGGGATTCCTTCTTCTTATAGGACCTAAACCTATCCTTATACTGTTCAGGGGTGAGACCATACCTTCTGAGTAGGGCATCCTTCATGATCGTGTAGGTGAGATTCTGAGCATCCCCTAAGGCTGGCAGTGTATCCCTCACCTCTACCTCAAAGTGCTTCCACAGACCCACTCCCCCATGAGCTTCAGGGACCAGATTCATGTGGAGAGCAGACTCATATCCCTTGAACCACAAGTATATGTCATCCTCCCTCATGTCATCCTTTACTAGGTCTTTTGGGATGTGTACCCTTCTTTCAGGCTGCACTGTACTGTTGCTGCCACCATCTCTACTGGACTGGCTCCTCTGGTCTAACTTTTAAGCTAAGCTAATGAGCCAGCAGTATCTTCCTTTCCTCATTGGCCATCCTTCTCTCTTCCATCTCTAGACTGAGCTTCTGCAACTCCAACTGGTAATCTCTCTCTGTCTGTCTGTGCATTAACTCTTCAGGTGTCAGACCCTTAGATGAGACACTGCTAGCTGCCCTGGGGACCTTCTCCCTGGACATAATAGGCCCACCCACAATTCCATTGTGTATGGAACACTCTTCCTCCCCCTCATCTCCCTCATCCTCTGTGTGCCCTTCAAAGCTCTTGGCTGTCACCCAGGCCCTACGCGTCTTTTGCAGCTCCTCCTTCTTGGATGAGCTCTTAATGGGACAGTCAAAACTTTTACAGAACTGCTTCAACAGAGCCTTGGAATAGCTCTCCAATTTCTCTAGGCCAAAAGCAGCTCCAACTGATGCATCTCCAACTTGGGACATGAAGAAGATTTAAAACAACTGCAAAGTCCCAAAGGCAGAAAAACAAGTCGCCAAATGAAGTTTTAAAAAAAGCAGAATCAAGGGATAAAGAAGAAGTAGAACAAAAAGACATCCCAAAGAGAAAAGCCAAAATCACAAGACAAGTAATATGTGGTCAAGTAGTGGTCTGAACTCAAATGGTAGTGTACACTTAATCACTGTATGTCAAGTACAAATACAAGTCCAATCCCAACCACTGATCACCAATGTTAGAAATGGGGTCTTTGGTTGGCAGTCAGGTTACCCCCTGTCCAAGCAAGGACCCTCACTCTAGTCAGGGTAAAAGAGAATCACCCTCTGCTAACACCTGCTTACCCCCTTGGTAGCTTGGCATAAGCAGTAGGCTTAACCTCAGAGTGCTAGGTGTAAAGTATTTGTACCAACTCACACATTAACTTAATAAAACAACTACAAAATGATACAACACAGGTTTAGAAAAATAAAAAAATATTTATCTAAACAAAACAAGACCAAAACGACAAAAATCCACAAAACACAAGTCAAGTTATCACTGAAAATGCAAAAAGAGTCTTAATGTAATTTTAAACACAACGCTAACGCTGTTAGCGTGAAAATGTACCTTGGGTGTGTCAAAAATAATCCCACATGGGCAAGTGTGGTCTAAAAGGTCTAAAATCGATGCGTCGATTTCACTCACGAGCAAGACCTTGCGTCGTTTCTCCTTTAGTCGGGTCGGTGTGCATTGTTTCTTCTCCTCGCAGGAGAGCGATGCGTCGATCTGATCAGCACTCTTGGGTCCGGGCAGGCCTTGCATTGTTTTTACATGCCCAGCGGTGTTTGGGTCGGAAATCCAGCCACACAATGATCCAAAACCCACGCAGTGCGGGTTGACATCTCACCAGCCTCATTCAGCGATACTGTGAGTCATTTATCCAGCCCTGGGCATCGATCTTCAGGTTGCGTTGCAGGCGAGCGTCAATGTTCAGCCGTGAAGCCAGCGCCGCGTAGAATTTTCAGCCGCTGATCAGAGTTGCGGCGATCTTTTCCCGGCACGGCATTCTGTGCGTGGATTTCTCACTCTTGGGCTGCCAGCTTCTCCTTTCAGGGTCCCAGGAAATGGATGGGCACCACTTGGCAGAGTAGGAGTCTCTCCAGAGGCTCCAGGTGCTGGCAGAGAGTAGTTGTTGCTGTCCCTGAGACTTCAAATAACAGGAGGCAAGCTCTAAATCAAGCCCTTGGAGATCTTCACAAGAAGGAAGGCAACACAAAGTCCAGTCTTTGTCCTCTAGCACAGGCAGAAGCAGCAACTGCAGGATAGCTCCAAAAAGCACAGTCACAGGCAGGGCAGCTCTTCTTCCCCAGCTCTTCAGCTCTTCTCCAGGCAGAGATTCATCTTGGTTTCCAGAAGTGTTCTAAAGTCTGTGGTTTTGGGTGCCCTTCTTATATCCATTTTGCCCTTTGAGGTAGGCTTACTTCAAAGCAAATTCTCTCTTGTTTGTGAAATCCTTCTTTGCCCAGGCCAGGCCCCAGACACTCACCAGGGGGTTGGAGACTGCATTGTGTGAGGGCAGGCACAGCCCTTTGAGGTGTGAGTTACCACTCCTCCCCTCCCTCTTAGCACAGATGGCTCATCAGGAAATGCAGACTACACCCCAGTTCCCTTTGTGTCACTGTCTAGTGTGAGGTACAACCAGCCCAACTGTCAAACTGACCCAGACAGGGAATCCACAAACAGGCAGAGTAAAAGAAATGGTTTAAGCAAGAACATGCTCACTTTCTAAAAGTGGCATTTTCAAACACACAATCTTGAAATCAACTTTGCTAACAGATGTATTTTTAAATTGTGAGCTCAGAGACTCCAAACGCTACATGTCTATCCGCTCCCAAAGGGAATCTATACTTTAATCATATTTAAAGGTAGCCCCCATGTTAACCTATTAGAGGGACAGGCCTTGCAACAGTGAAAAAATAATTTAGCAATATTTCACTGTCAGGACATATAAAACACATTACTATATGTCCTACCTTAACCATACACTGCACCCTGCGCTTGGGGCTACTTAGGGCCTACCTTAGGGGTGCCTTACATGTAAGAAAAGGGAAGGTTTAGGCCTGGCAAGTGGGTACACTTGCCAAGTCGAATTTACAATTAAAAACTGCACACACAGACACTGCAGTGGCAGGTCTGAGACATGATTACAGGGCTACTAATGTGGGTGGCACAACGAGTGCTGCATGCCCACTAGCAGCATTTGATATACAGGGCCTGGGTACCTCTAGTGCACTGTACTAGGGACTTACTAGTAAATCAAATATGCCAATCATGGATGAACCAATTACATATTTTGTAAAGGAGCACTTGCACTTTAGCACTGGTTAGCAGTGGTAAAGTGTCCAGAGTACAAAAATAGCAAAAACATAGCAACCTGGTAAACAGAGGCAAAAAGTTAAGAAGGACCACGCCAAGGATGAAAAGTCTAACAAAAAAACAAAAAGTGAATTGGAGTGAAGCATAGCAAACAGATGGATCTGGCACCACAGAGCAGGTATTAACCTCATGCTCTGGCTTGGTTCTACCACACCACCCTGACATAAATTCTCAGCCACCAAAAAATCACGAGCCATGCAACCAAGCCAAAGTGGTTCCTGGTGCCTGCCCTTTAGTTCCTCACTCCGGATAGTCCCCTCCTCCTTACATGTGGTATGGTGGCGCACCCTTCCTCTTAACATGGCATCCTTGACTGCTTGGCAGCTACAGTACTCCTTGCAATTCCAATTACACCGCAATCGCACCCCTCACTGTCTCCACTGCTTCCAGTACTAGTAGACACATAACGCCCTGCTAATGCACCTCAATCCTTCAGCTCTGCCCGCTGCTGTTAGTGTAACATCAAGCGTGTTCGCAGCATGCTTAATAATTATAGTACTAAGGCCTCATATACATCTCTGGCAATGCACATACCTTCTAATACTAATACTTGCTCACAGCTCTGTTAAGGGACAACGATTTACAACAGAAGCATTCCTTAACTTATGGCACTAATTCTCCCACAGCCTTGCAAATGTACCCCGGTCTTATCACGCAGTCCTGCCGGTCTTATCATGCAGTCCTGCTGAACAGTCTGTATGAGGATTGCAGATGCATGTGCAAACCCCCACACACGTGTCACGCGTGTCGCACTCCACCATCCCCTCAGATTATTGCCATTTTTACTCCCGCTATCTGCAATTCTCCTTCTTTATCTCACTCTCTGGTTGATGAAAACCTATTGTATTCCTTTATCTTCTTTCTCGCCTATTTCCTTTTGCCAATATTCACTCTCCTTTCACTTTTTTTCTTACCTTTCTCTGCTTTTCAGTCCTGATCATCACTTCTGTCTCTATGATACTCCCATTTCTTTCTCCTATTTAATTGTTTCGTACTCTTTTTTTCTTTCTCTTCTCTGTAGCTCCTTGTTCAATTGGTCTTGGTTCCTTCTTTAACTCCTGTCTATCTCCATGACCTTCACTTGCATCCCTGTTTTCCGCTCTCTTTATTTCTCAAGAATCATCTCTGTTCTCTCCTTCTGACTCCATCTACCTCTCTCTTGGTTTCTGCCCTTGTTCCTCTGTAGCTTTGCTTCTTTTTGGCTCCCATCATTCTTTTTCCTCCCTCTCTCTGTTTCTCTCTCTCTCTACATATGTATATATATGTGTATATATATATATATATATATATATATATATATAAATATTCCTTCCTTGCACACAATTCCCCATGCTGACATTTCATACTCTCTTCTTTGCCTCGCCCGTTGCCTCCTTGCACACTTTCCTTTCCTCATTCTTTCTCTGTCAAGCTGAATTTCAATCCAGTCCTTGTTCTGTTTCTGTCCCTCTGTTACTTGTCTCTCAATTGGTTCCTCTGTTCATCCTTTCGTTGTGTATTTATTTATTTTCGTTGATTGTACTCTTATTTCCCTTTCTTTCCCACTGTCTCTGACATCCTCCTCTTTCTCTCTCCACTGTATTCAATCTCCTGCAAGTGCGTATGTGTGTGCGCCCTCTTTGTGTGAATGTTTTAATGACTGTTTAAGTGTGACTGAGTGTGTAGCTGTCTGAGTGACAGAACGTACGAGTGAATGTGCTTGAGGTATAAATTGTATACCACTTTGACTGAATGTTTGAGTGATTAGCTGAGTGTTTGTGTAGGTGAGTAAGTATGAGAATCTGTGGCTAAACTCATAACTAATTGTGGACTTGAGATTGTTGTGTTGTGATATGCACTGGCTACATAAGCTGCTGTTACATTTCATGAGCACACCAGGTGTTGCCTTTCCTGGTAGCCTGGTTTGTGTGGACGCTGGTGTTCTTTGCACCATCTCTGTTTTCCTTATGAAGATGGTATTGACATTCGTGGATGCAATTAACTGATCAAACATGGAATAAGAAATGTACACATGCCGGTAACAATTTTATGGGTTGCTTAAAACATGACAGACGCTTCTTTTCCGTGGCTGTATCGCTGAGCTCCCCAGATATTTCCAAACATTATTTAAACTAAGGAAAGCTCAAAATATATTTATAGCATGCAATGTGGTATCGAAAACTCGACAGTCTGATTAATAATCTCAGCAAACTTCATCATGTTTCAGATCGTGGAGCCAGCGACCCATCATGATTCACTGCATGAACGTCATTGGACCTGATTCACATAGGTGTCTGTTGCATCGTTTTTTGAAATTAAAATTATTTCATATAGTTAGTGTTTTTTATGATGCATTGAGTCGTGCCTGATGAGCTAATGGGGCTGCAGCTGAAATTAGGTACGTCAGTCGCTTAGAACAGTAGATCATGAGATGAATAGTTATCCCACATTTTAAGGCATTTGACTTACAACAATGGGAGATCCCGAAGCTATAGAGGGACCACGGGTGTATGTATTCAGAAGGAACAAAGGTACCTTATAAACAAAACGAAGCTACTTGTTATATATAGGAATACAATTAAATCTACATATCATTTCCAAATGGACCGACTTTTATTAGGATGAATTAAGCATGATAAAAGTGGGGTCACAGGCAAACAGAAAACTAGGTTCCCCATTCCTTTTTAATCACACCGCACAGAACCCTTTATTAAATTTACCCGGGTATCTGAGTAGGTGTTTTTATTTCCCTAGCATAGCTGGATCCCATTTTCCAGAAATTAAATTAATTTACGCACTCCCTCCTGTTCCTTTAATAGTGAGGTTGAGTCCGCCCAGGTGGCACTGTCCTACCTGGGTGGGGCTAGGTGGTCATATGATGAAGCATGACACTATATAGTGTGTGAGACCACCTAGTCCGTAAAGGAAATCCCCCTCTCAGACCATACATCACTCCACAGCTCACCCACATTTCACCTCTAGTCGAGGTATATGAGTGGTCTAGTGTCACAATTGATACACTACGACCTGCTTACGTTACAAGAACCCCCGTACTCTCATTTGTGATTTTGCCATATTACAACAATCATACCTCTATGCCAACTACAAGATGCACAAAGGTCCAGAAGAGGGGAAAGGGAGTAGTGACAAGAAACTAAAAGATAAAAAAGTTTATTAGCTGCCGCAATTTAAAATCAGAGATAAGTACTATAATTTTACAAAACTGAGTAGTTGGTGTCAAGGTGGATATATACCCATTCATGCAGTACACATAAACCACAGCTGTGAAAAAGAAAAAGAAGTGATGTCGAATAGCAGTGCAAAATATAAAAGAAAATAGCAAGGGAGCACCATTTCATTGCACTGACCGTATTCAATTGCGGATGGCCTACAACCACAAATTAGGCACACATAGAACGCATTAATAGGAATGGCAGTGTGGTACCACAGAGATCAGGTGGCCCAGACCAAAAACCTATAGTTAAAATTAAGAATTAACAAGATATCAGAATAGTATTATGGTTGTAAAGAGGATACATGTGCAGGCAACATGGCAAAAACCTTTACCACAAAGCAAAATTGTATAACATCTCATCAGGATTATATTGAGACATTTCGATTTCAGTCACCTTGGGATTCAGGCCAGATCGAGGTCTGAAAAAACAATATTGAAAGGGCAGCCGGTCCGTGTGCACCGTGAGGTAGTTATGGAGAAGAATTCAAGTACTAATGAACGTACTGAAAAGCCGATGAGAGCAGATACTGGCAAATTTCAGGAAGCTCGGATTCCAGCAAGATAGAAAGCAAAGCCACGGGGTTAATTAGGATGTGACCTAACCGTTATGTTGAATTATGTCACTATAACCTGCCTGAGTGTGAGAATTCCAACTGGTTTTCTGTTTGTTCTTTTCCCCACTTTTTTTTATCACACCTGATATGTACTAATAAAAGTAAATCCATTTAGAAATGATATGTGGCTTTCATTGCATTTCTAGATATCATGAGTAGTTTCATTTCGTTGATAAGGGACCTTTGTCCCTTTTAAATACATTTTTGTGCAAGGTACCATTTATTTCTAAGATGAATGTAGTGTCTGATGTTCTGTTCAACTTGCTCCTGCTCTTACCCCTTCCAATCAGTGTTGTGCTGTAAAGTCATCTCTCCCCCAGTTTCCGCCAAGTATCAAGTGAATGCCTGAATTTTATAGTGATGTACAACATTGTTAGAAAGCCTTTATTGTGAATGAAGCTTCCACCATGTACCCAAAGTATCATTTTCAAGAACTTCCTCTAGAAATGTTAGTGTAGATGAGCAGATTCTCTGAGCCATTGTTAGAAGGATATTTCATTTTCTGCTGACTCTGGAGGGTGTTAGAAATGGGGTTTCTGGTTGGCTACAGTATGCACCTCAGCCAGGCAGAACCCACCCACTCTAGTGAGGGCAAGGGAGTTACATGCCCAAGATAACCTCTGCTCACCCCCTTGGTAGCTTGGAACGAGCAGTCAGACCTACCCCAGAGGCAATGTGTAATTAATTTGCACAACACACATGATGCACTATCCCCACCACAAAGGAAACACAACAGCCAGTTATGTGAAAATATACTGTATTGTACACAGCGCAATTATTAGACCAAACATCACATATCAGTAGTATCCTGCTACCTTAGCAATTGTCAGAATGCTACACATTAGTTACTCTGCAAACTAGCAGTAGTCACATATAACACTCAGGTTACTCAGAATTTTGCAACATAAGCAGTAGTCAGGAAACACATTATTACACCAAAGCACTTGTCATAAGAATATCATAAATGCCCATATTAGGAACACTACAAAACATATGGCAAGTCATAAAAACATATTAGCATGGGATGCCCATCAAAGGAACATTTGCATACACATATGGAGTCATCATAAACGGGTACACAATATATGAATCAGCAAAGTCTCTAGAAAGAACTTAGATTATATATATTGTTCTCTTGAAAATACCTGAATAAGCTGAAGGCACCTACAAGGTCCAAAGAATGAAAAATGGGGCCCTCAGAACTCCTCTGCACCAAATGGGGGCGTCTGGGGAACTTTGAGGCAGAGAGGGGTGGCACGCACCCCCTCTGTACTACTTATGGGCAGACCTGGGGGCCTGCGATCGCTGGGAGCCCCCCCAGGCCTCGACCGGCCCTCACTAGTGGGGGGACAAAGTCCTCAAAGTAGTTATGGTGGCGCCACGCACCCCTCCAATATGGAACGGGCCCCTCCTGGGGCCCACGATCACTAAGGCCCCCCTCCCAGGCCTCCACGGGCCCTTCCACATGGGGGGAGCACCACAATGGCACTGGGCTACAAGGGGACACAAAGTGAGACCAGCGGTGTGTGGGGGACCTCCGGCGAGGCTTCTGCCCCACCAGTGGTCTCCGATGATAGGCCCTGGGTTTCATTGGAGCGGGGGGGGCCTCTGTTGTGACTTCCTTTCTCCCTGCCCATCAGAGAGAATCAAACAGGGGCCTGGTGGGGCGAGGGAGCCTTCGATGAGGCCTCCGTCCCCGCCCACCGACAACAGCAGCACTCGGCAGCCCGTCTGGGGCTCTTCACTGAGCGTGCTTCACCCCTCGGGCACGAGAGGAGCACGCTCGCTCCGATCCGATCCGATCTTCTGTTTAACTTGATTTTCTCGTGCCCTGGGGGCACAATGGGCAGCGTGACTCTGGTGCTGAACGAAACATAGCCCGGGTAGTGGTGGTGATGTCCTCCCACTGCTGGGAAGCACTTATTAAAGCACAAATGAATGAAAGGGGCAGCACTTACAAGCGCTAAAGGAATCCCCGATGAGGCACTTTCCAAAGCGCTAATTTAATGAAGATGTGAAGCACTCCTCGTGCTTCACAGGGTTGCAGGCGTCAGGGGCCACGGCACCTTACCCCTGGGGAGCAGAGTTCAGGGGGAAAGGCCAGCACAAAGAGGATGTAGCAAGTGGCAAGTCCTTTACAGTGACCAAGCAGGTCACAGGTCAGCACAGCAGCAGCAGTCCATGGCGGTCCCTGGTGAGTCCTTCCAGCATTTCTGTGTACAGTTCCAAGATGTCTCCAAGGATCTCCAAATTGTGTGGAAAATTCCCCTGTACTTATACTCAGTCTTTACAGTGTTTTACAATGGTGGGGAGAAGAGGTTCCAATCAGTTACAACTGGTTCTGGGAGTGCCCCCTCTCTCCTCCAGCACAGGCTCCAAACATCAGTGGGGGGTAAACAACAATGTTGTGTGAGGCCAGTGCTCAGCCTTTACAAATGTAGGTGTGCCACCCCTCTCCCTTCTTTCAGACCAGGAAGACTATTCAGTATACAGGTTCACCTCTGTGAAACCTCCACCCTCCCTGTGTACAGGCTGTCTGAAAAGTATGCACAAAGCCCCAACTGTCACTCTGCCCAGACGTGGATTGGAGTCAAGCTGCAAAACACAAGAGTCATGAGCACAGAGAAATGTGCACTTTCTAGAAGTGGTATTTCTGTAATAGTAATAAAAAATACACCTACACCAGTAAGCAGCATTTATTATCACCATCACAACCATACCAAACATGCCTGCGCTACCCCTCATAAATCAGACAATACCCATTACACATAAGGCAGGGCATTTCTAATGTAATCCTATGAGAAGGCAGCACTCACAGCAGTGAGACACCAAGTTAGGCTGTTTGTCACTACCAGGACAGGCCACGCAACCTGGCATCTTTCCTGCCTTCTACATACATGGCACCCTGCCCATGGGGCTAGCTAGGGCATACCTTAGGGGTGACTTACATGTAGTAAAAGGGGAGTTCTGGGCCTGGCAAGTAAATTTAGGTCCCGGGTCCCTGTGGCAGAAAACTGCGCACACAGGCCCTGCGCTAGCAGGCCAGAGACAGATTCGAAAGTCAACTTCAGTGGGTGGCTCAAGCAGCGCTGCAGGCCCACTAGTAGTATTTAATTTACAAGCCCTGGGTATAGAGATACCACTGTACAAGGGACTTATAGGTAAATTAAATATGCCAATTAGGTATGAGTCAATCATACCAACTTTAGATTGGAGAGCACCTGCACTTTAGCACTGGTCAGCAGTGATAAAGTGCTCAGAGTCCTAGAGCCAACAGCGACAGGTCAGAAAAAATAGGAGGCAGGAGGCAAATAGACTGGGGAGGACCCTGCATAAGGAAAAAAGTCCAACAGAGGGCATTTGCTGAGGGAGAAGATGGGAGATTTCTCTTACCTTAAGAAATGGATTAGTGTTAAATGCTTCTAGAAATTGCATGGATGATTCTGATTTGCCAATGTGACCCTTCCCATGATTACAGGATGCTGAATTTGTGGAACATATTTTCAGAAAAGTTGGTTTTTTTTTACGAAAACTCTTAGACTTCTACTGTCCAAGTTAGTCTTAGATTCATTAGACTGTTCCTTTTGGGTTTCTGTCAAATTTTACAGCTGCCATTAGGACTGCTGTTTCTGGAGATTTTATTTTTTCATGCCAATTGGCTTCGACTCTTTATGGGATGTGTCTATACTCTTTTGGATTCCAACATTTAAAAATTGTTAGATTCTGTTAACTAGGGATTATTGAGTTCTGTTAGAAATGGGGTCTTTGGTTGGCAGTCAGGTTATCCCCTGTCCAAGCAAGAAACCTCACTCTAGTCAGGTTAAGTCACACAGAATCCAAATTATCCTGTGCCTACCCTCCGGTAGCTTGGTACTGAGCAGTCAGGCTTAACTTAGAAGGCAATGTGTAAAGTATTTGTGCAATAAATCATGCAATAACACAGTATAACACCACAAAAATACACCACAAAGTGTTTAGAAAAATATAGAATATTTATCTGGTTAAATGAAGGTCAAAAAGACCAAGATTTGATAAGGACACATTGAGATTTCACTTTAGAAAATAATAAAAATAGTTTTTAGTCTTTAAAAAGCAACAAATGCCTCTTGCAAGCACAAAGTACCTGGTTTTCATTTAAATTCTCCGCAAAGGACCGCAAAGGAGGAGATGCGTGGAAATCGGGTAGATGTGCGTCGGTTTTCCCAGGCGCACACAGACGATGCGTTGATACTTTTCCACGCTGGGAAGGCTTTGCATCGATTTCCAGCGCACTGTCTTGGACCTTCTTCGGGTTGCTTGCTATTCGGACACTCCAAGGATGATGCAGAGAAATCCTGAGCATGCAGGATGAAGTCACAGGAGCTGCAACGATCCGGTGGGCGATGCATGGAAATTTCTGTCTCACACCAGGCGCTGCATCGATTCTTCTTGCTGGAAGTTGGGCTGTGTTGTTCCGGCTTGGCTATGCATCAACCCAGTGGGCTATGCGTCAAAGTTCCAGTCTCAATGATTTTCTGACAGCTGTGCAGGCTGTGCATCGTTTCTGGCAGGCTATGCATAGAATTTTGCCGCACAAGGAGTTCTTTGCAGGATGAATTCTTTTTGGTCCTAAGACTTCAAGGAACAGGAGGCATGCTCTATCCAAGCCCTTGGAGAACACTTCCCAGTAGAGCCAGAGGGCAGCAAGGCAGCAGGACAACAGCAGGGCAACAGTCCTTTGCAGAAAAGCAGTCAGGTGAGTACTTTGAGCAGACAGGTAGTTCCTCTTCACAGATTGCAGGTTCTGGTTCAGAGTTTCTTCACCAATCAATCAATCAATCAATCATTATATTTGTAAAGCTCACTACTTACCCGTGAGGGTCTCAAGGCGCTGGGTGGGGGGGTGCTGCTACTGCTCGAAGAGCCAGGTCTTGAGGTGTCTTCTGAAGGTGAGAGATCTGTCTTAGGTTGGTCGGGATGGTGTTCCAGGTCTTGGCAGCGAGGACCTGCCGCCGGAGGACTTTCGTTGGATGCGGGGGATGACGGCAAGGGTGAGGTTGGTGGAGCAGAGCTGTCGGGTGGGGGTGTAGAAGCTGGGTCTGTTGTTCAGGTAGGCTGGCCCAGCGTTGTGTGTGTGGATGGGGAGCTTGAAGGTGACCCTCTTGTCGACGGGGAGCCAGTGAAGGTTTCTCAGGTGGGGGGTGATGTGGTTGCGGTGGGGCACGTTGAGGATTAGTTGGGCGAAGGCGTTTTGGATGTGTTGGAGGCGTTGCAGGTGTTTGGTCGGGATACCTGCTTAGAGTACGTTGCCATAGTCAAGCCTGATGCTGACGAGGGCCTGTGTCACTGTTCTTGTTTCGGTCGGGATCCACTTGTAGATCCTGCGGAGCATGCAGAGGGTGTTGTAGCAGGAGGAGGAGATGGCGTTGACCTGTTTTGACATGGAGAGGGATGAGTCGAGGATGAAACCAAGGTTGCGTGCGTGGTCGGTCAGTGTCGGTGGGGTACCCAGCGAGGTTGGCCACCACGAGTCGTCCCAGGCGGAGGGAGTGGGCTCCATGATGAGGACCTCCATCTTGTCTGAGTTCAGTTTCAGACTGCTGCCTCTCATCCAGTCGGCGACGGCTTTCATACCCTCGTGAAGGTTGGTTTTGGCGGTGTGTGGGTCCTTGGTGATGGAGAGGATGAGTTGGGTGTCGTAGGCCTAGGAGATGATGTTGAGGTTGTGTTGGGGGGCCACCTGTGTGAGGGGAGCCATGTAGATATTGAACAGCGTCGGGCTGAGCCCTGGGGTATGCCGCAGATGATGTGGGTGGCTTCGGATTGGAAGGGAGGGAGGCGGACTCTCTGGGTTCTCCCAGAGAGGAAGGATGTGGTCCAGTCGAGGGCTTTCTCTTTGATTCCAGCTTCATGGAGGTGGGTTTTCAGAGTGTGGTGGCAGACTGTGTCGAAGGCGGCTGGCAGGTCTAGGAGGATGAGGGCTGATGTTTCGCCATTGTCGAGTTGGCTTCTGATGTCGTCTGTGGCAGCGAGAAGGGCGGTCTCGGTGCTGTGGTTTCATCTGAATCCGGACTGGGAAGGGTCCAGGATGATGTTGTCTTCGAGGTGGCTGGTCAGTTGTGTGTTAACGATTTTCTCGATGACCTTCGCCGGGAACGGGAGCAGGGAGATGGGCCGGAAGTTCTTGAGGTCCTTGGGGTCCGCCTTGGGCTTTTGGAGAAGGGTATTGATTTCGGCATGCTTCCAGCTTTCCGGGAATCTCGCTGTTTCAAAGGAGATGTTGATGACCTTCCTTAGTTGGGTGCGATGGCTGCGTCTGTTTTGTTGTATACGTGGTGTGGGCATGGGTCTGATGGGGATCCTGAGTGGATGGAGTTCATGATCTTGCATGTCTCGTCGTCATTGACGTTGGTCCATGAAGTCAGGCAGTTGGTATGGGTGGTGTTCGCAGAGGAGGAGACTGGCGTGGTTGAGGTGGTCGAGGTGTTGAAGCTGTCATGGATGTCAATGATCTTCCGGTGGAAAGAGGAGGCCATTGCGTCGCACAGCTCTTGGGAAGGTGGGATGTTGTTGACGTTGGCGCTGGGGTTGGAGAGTTCCTTCACAATGCTGAAGAGCTCTTTGCTGTCATGTGCATTGTTATCCAGTCGGGCTTTGAACAGGATCTCTTGGCCAGCCTGATGAGTTGGTGATGTCTGCGGGTGGCGTCCTTGTGTGCTGTGTGGCTGTTGGGTATGCTTTCGTGGAGCCATTTCTTCTTGAGTTTCCGGCAGTTGCGCTTGGAGGCTGGGAGGTCGTTGGTGAACCAGGTGGCTTTTATGCTGGCTTGGTTGTTGGGGGGCTTCTTGAGTGGTGCGAGGTATTTGGCGCAGTCATTGATCCATTGCCTGAAGTTGTGGGCTGCGTTGTCAGGGTCGGTGGGGTCGGTAGGCGGTCTCTGTGCTAGGGCGTTGGTCAGCTGATCTTCGGTGACTTTGTTCCAGCATCAACGGGGCGGGAGATGAGTGTGGTGGTGTTTGGTTTGTTTCTTGAAGGTGAAGTGGATGCAGTGGTGGTCGGTCCAGTGGAGTTCGGTGGTGTGATTGAAGGTGACTTGGGCGCTTGTGGAAAAGATGGGGTAGAGTGTGTGGCCGGCGGCGTAGGTGGGTGCGGTGACAAGTTGTCTGAGACCGAGGTTGTTGAGGCTGTCATCAGAGTGGTGGAGCTGGCGTCGTTATTGTTCTCAAGGTGGAAGTTTAGGTCCCCGAGGAGGATGTAATCAGTGGAGGTGAGTGCGTGGGTGCTGGCGAGCTCGGCGATAGAGTTGCTGAATGGTGCCCTGGGTCCGGGGGGTCTGTAGACGAGCATCCCTCTGAGGGTGGTGTTGGGGTCGGTGTGGATCCGGAATTGCAGGTGTTCGGCGGACTTGAGGGTGTCGTCCATGTGGTTGTGGACTTCGAGGGTGGCCTTGTGGACGATGGCTATACCTCCTCCGATTCCGTTGACGCGATCCCTGCGGGAGATCTTGCAGCCGTCTGGGATGGCAATGGCGATGTCGGGTGCCGAGGAATCGTTCCACCAGGTTTCGGTGAGGAAGGCTACGTCAGGGGTGGCGGTGTCGAGCAAGTCCCAGAGCTCGATGGCGTGCTTGCGTGCAGAGCGGGTGTTGAGGAGTATGCAGTGGAGGTGGTTGATTCCGGTCCTGGGAGATTTAGTGGCTCTGTCGCAGGTGAAGCTACAGGTGCGGCAGGAGAAGGGTCCGTAGGTGCGTTTCGGGGTGGCCTGGAAGCAGGTGGTGCCTTGACCGGTGTTGAGTGTGAGGAGGGTGCTGGCGTCGTAATGGAGTCTGGCGGCATGGCGGTTGCAGGGTCCAGGGGTTCTGGCACTGGGCGCGGTACAGGCGCGGACGGGTGCAGACGGGCTTGCCTCTGGCGCGCATTCGGTGCCCCAGCGGCGCAACCGCCATTAAGAAGGGGAGGAGGGAGGGAGGAGCAGCTGGGAGGCGGGGCGAATAGGGGCTGCGAGGGGGGCGGGCCGCAGGGATGCAGCGGCGGGAAGGGCAGATGGAAAAAAGCAGGTAAAAAGAAAAACGAGGCACAAGCAAGGAAAACGAGGAAAAGTGAAACTACAGGAAAAAGTGAAAAAGAAATAAAAAAACACACTAACGCTTACCACTAGACACCAGGGAGGATCGGGTACAGGAGGGCTTCGATCCCTTGGCAGCAGCGAGGGCGGGTGGGGAGACAGAGGCACGGCTAGGTGGTGCTGTGCCCGCGGGGAGTGTTCACCTGGCCAAAAACAGGTCAGGGGTCACTCACCTCAGCGCGCAGCGACCGCCATTAAGAAGGGAAGGAGGAAGGGAGGAGCAGCTGGGAGGTGGGGGTGAATGGGGGCACGAGGGTGCTGTCAACTAACCTAGCCAGACGTGGATTGTAAGGCACGGAAGGATTTAAGTGCAGAGAAATGCTCATGCGCTAAATGTGGCATTCCTAAAATAGTAATATTAAATCCAACTTCACCAGTCAACAGGATTTTGTATTACCATTCTGGACATACTAAATATGACCTTGTTACTCCTTTCAGATCAGAATCTACCACTCAAACAGTATATGAGGGTAGCCCTAATGTTTGCCTATGAAAGGAGCAGGCCTCACAGCAGTGTAAAACGAATTTAGGACTTCTACACTACTAGGACATATAAACTACACAGATATATGTACTGCCTTTTATCTACATAGCACCCTGCCCTATGGGTTACCTCAGGCCTACCTTAGGGGTGACTTGTACGAAGAAAAAGGGGAGTTTTAAGGCTTAGCAAATGCTTTTACATGCCAAGTTGACTTGGCTGTGAAACTGCACACACAGGCCTTTCACTGGCAGGCCTGAGGAATGGTTAAGGGCTACTTATGTGGTTGGCACAATCTGTGCTGCAGGCCCATTAGTAGTATTTAATCTACAGGCCCTGGGCACATGAATGCACTTTACTGGGGACTTACAAGTAGAATAAATAAGCCAATTGGGTATGAACAAATGTCACCATGTTTTAAGGGAGAGAGTACTGGTTAGCAGTGGTAAAGTGCACAGAGTCCTAAAACCAGCAAAGACAGTGTCCAAAAAGTGGGAGGTAGGCAAAATGTTAGGGGTGACCACCCTAAGGCTGCCAGGTCTAGCAAGTTATATGATTTTGCATATATTTTTAACTCTGTCATTTGTGTATTTTTGGCATGTGGAGCATATTTTCTCTGTGTCGGATTGTTGGGGATTGGGTTACGGGTTGAGGGGGGCTCAAGCAGTAACCACAATCTCTGTTAGACGCAAGCTAACCCCAAATTAACATGTGCTTAACCTTCAGGTAGTTTGGCAGTCAGGATTAATTTAGGCTTAATTGAGAGATGTGTAAAGTATTTATGCAGCATTTCAAACACAACAAAAGGGAAACATCCTACACCATTATAGAAAAATAAAGTAAAATCAAATAAATAATTTGAGTCCAAAATGAAAAGAATTCAATTACTAGAACCGCAGATATGCAATTTCAAACAAAAATTTGTGCCTGGAGGCACAAAGCACCAACTGTGGTTATCTAGTTGCACTGGACCAAGACAAAGTCAGAAGTTCAGGCCTACTGTGATGGAGTGTGGGTCAGATACAGGGACCAAGTTAGGCTAGATGAGCAAAGTACCTTAGATTCTGGTTCTGAAGAATTGCGAGACCCCGTGTTGAGGATGTGTAGCGCAGTGGGAGTTCCAAGGAAGCTGCGGGGTAATGATGCAGAGTCCTGCCCATTTGTCAATGATGCCATGGATAAGGGGCTTACGATGCTAAGTCCTAAATCAAGGATACATTGCGCAGCAGATGTTAAGAGGAAGCTGCAGGCTGTAATCTGAAGTTCTGAATTGTTGTCGAGGCTGCTGTCAACAAGGAGCTTGTGATGTGGAGGCCTGCGTCGTTGATTCGTCATGCATCAGCAGTTATGAGGAAGCTGTGGGCTGTGATGTGAGGTCCTGCATTGGGGATGCTTCGCCCAATGGCAGTTCGGATGCAGCTGGGAGGAGATGCTTCGTGCTGCATTGGGTCTGCTCTCACGACCATAGTTGGACTGGCAGAGCACATTTAGATCTACTTCCAAGGGTCCAGGACTAGGGTTGCACAACTCAGGGGTTAGGATCCGTAGCAGGCACAGTAATGGTGCTGGGATCAAGGTGGGTGGAGCCTTTTCTGTGGCTAAGGTTCTGATCAGGAGGTCACCCAACTAGACCTTGGAGTCACTCTGGATGTCCACGGTTTAACATGCAGGTCCAGCCCCATTCACTAAGGCAGGTAGACAGCAGGGCAACAGAGTATCACTCCTTCTTGCAGAGCAGCACAGCATTTCCTCTGAGTCCAGAGGTGTACTGAAGAGTTGGATCTGATCATCCATCATGTATACCTAGTGCCCACTTTGAAGAAGAAGTTTCACAAGGCTTCCACCCCAAGAGGTGATTGGAATGTTTGGCTTTACTGCCCTGGTCCCACCTTGTCTTAAGATCACAAAAGTCTAGTGTCAAACCCTTTGTGACTATGCTCAGACAGAGCCTTTGTGATGTGCAAGTGTTGTAGGTGACAGCTCCTCTCCCTCATCAAGTCAGAGGCGGCCCATTCTGCCAACTCCTATTTCCATTTGTCTCACTGTCTGGGAGCAACACACAAATACTAACGTCAAGCTCCACCTAGTCATGTGATCCAGGTTACAGGCTGCAGGCACCAAAGTGTTAGGACAAGAAAATGCTAACTTTCTAAAAGTGATATTTTCAGAATTGTGACATGGAATCCGATTTTTTCTTTAAAGATGTTTTTTAAATCACAATGTTGTAGGCATCAAACTCAAAACTCCCACTTGCTCCCAATTGAAAGTTAGCACTTATCAAATGTAACTAGGTAATCCCATGTTTTTCTACGGCAAAGGGAGGACTTGCAGTGGTGAAAAACTAATTTAACTTTTTATCTACCACGACATGCAAAAGTTAAATGTACATGTCCAACTTTGTAGATACACTACTTCCTACCTAATTTGCTGTTTAGGGCCTACTGTGACTTATATGCATAAAGAAGGAAGGTTTATGCCTATCAAAAGATTTGTTTTGTCAGGCAGAAAATGGCAGTTTAAAACAGCACACACAAAGGCTACAGTAGCAGGCATGCGAAATGTAAGTGGTTGGCACAATCAGTGCTGCAGACCCACTATTAGCATTTATTTTACAGAATCTGGGTACATGTAGTACTACTGTACTAGGGGCTTTCAAGTAAACCAAATGTAGCAATTTTACCATGTTTAAAGGAGAGAGCACAAGCACTATAACACTGGCTTGCAGTTGTAAAGTGCACAGAGCCCTAAAAGCGGAAAGACATGAAGTCAGAAAATATAGGAGGACGGAAGGCAAAAAGTTGGGGGAAACCACGCCAAGGATTTCAGGTTCAAAATGCATTTAACTATTTCCATATTAAAACACTTTTTGATCTTTATTTGGCCTAGAACTCAAACCTTCATGTTTCCAAGTTAAATTTTTGTTTAACTCTACTTGTGTTGTTCTAATGAGGAATGTAGTCTCTAACCGCTAGTTCAACTGGAGGCGTTAAAATCCGATTTCTTAGCTGAATGTTGGGGTGTGTTCAAATACTGGAGTTCAGCTCCCACAGAAACAAAACTTTTTAAGTAATTTACACTTCTGAATACCACTGCTGTGTTAGCCATAAGTCCAACAGATACAATGGTTACCACTGGCACTGCAGCAGCCTGCCATAGAAAATAATGAGGGTAGAGAATTAAAATTGAACACCATGGGAAATTATGTAAAATTACTGTAGATTCAATTATTTAAAACAGTTAATAGCATAAATAAATATATCTGAATGTCAAAAAATATATAAACATTGTACATCTGAATGTTTTCATACAGTATTTTGAATATACAAATGAATGTAACAATACATGTTATTAAAATATAACTAAATTGTTATTAATTCATTGTATACATCACTTTTAATAGTTACTAATGCATAATGAAGTCGTTTTTTTCTTTAGAAGCAAATTAAAATGTTAATTTAAACTTCAGAACAATTTAAATTTAATTTAATAAATTTTCAAAATCAAAGATTTCTTTCAGAAGTAATAGTACTGTAGGGTTTTTTATCTTGCTCTATTTTTAAAAAATGAAAAGATTTTCAGGGACACAACACACAAAAATAGTCACATGACACTATCTAGATCAATTATTAAAAATGCTGACATGGCTGTTACATGTACTTTTATTTTGATTGACATAAATGAGAAAGGTAATATCTATGATTCACCCAAGATGACAGTATATTTGACATGATGCATGTAGTTTTGTTTCACTCAATTATTATAAACATAACCATATATGAGCCAGACTCATACTGAGGCCCATAGTGCACAACAGTGTATTTTTATTTTAAACATATTTAAATCTTTAAAATCTACTACTTGTCTACATTTAAGACCCTAATCCACAATGCCGCAAAAAAACACAGCACAGAACACAGAGAAAATATTGCGACAACAGCACGGCTGCCTTTTGCATTTGGTGAACACAGCCATTAGCCACTTATATACTGCCTTATCATGCACATGTATTGGGGTATACCACAAAATTATCGTACTGTACTGCAGCACAATATATACCTGAGTATTTTAAAAATTATAACTTTGAAACTACTTACACTATTCACACATGATACCAATAATTACAATTTACTCAATATAATACATTTTACTGCCATATTACATCTACTTCAAATAACACATTTTATTCTTCAGCTGTTTCAATTAAGACACTCCACTGTACGTCACTCCACTTTATGCCAGTCCACTCTGCCCCACTCTACTCCATGCTATTACACTCTATGCTATTCCACTCTGTCAATCCATTATACTTCACTCCACTATACTCTACTCCACTCCACTTTACTCTAATCCACTGTACGCCTTTGCACGCTACCCCATTCCACTCTATACAGCCCACAGCACTATACTGTATGCTGTTACATGCTACACCACTCCATTTTATGACAACCCAGTGTACGCCAATACAATGAATGCTCTCCCACTCTATGCTACTCCACAGAATGCTATTCCACTGTAAGCAAATCCTCTTTACGATGCTACACTGTATGCTATTCCACTCTATGCCACTCCATTTTATGCCACTTATGTAGATATCACTGCGTTGTACACTATTCCTCTTTACCTCACTGCACTTTATCCCCCTCCACTGTATGCCACTCCACTATATGTGACTCTACTCAATGCAACACACTGTATGCTATTACACTGAACATCACTCCATTCTACGGTGTTACACTCTAGGCCACTCTACTCCATGCCAAGCCACTCTACTGTACTACACTCCATGCTGTTCCACTGAATGGTGCTCCACGCCACTCTACTCTATGCTATTCTATTATATGCAATTCCACTCTATGTCACTACACTGTACGCCAGTAACACCTAGGGTTTTTCTCTATACACCACTCTACTGTATGCTACTTCACTGTATGCCACTCCATTCTACACCAATACAGTCTACCACATTACACTCTACTATTACACTGTACACCACGCCACTCTGTGAGACTTCACGCTATGCCATTCAACAGTGCGCTATTACACCGAAACCACTACACAGTACCCCGTTACGCTCTACAACACGCCACTCTACAGTATTCCACTCTATACCACTAGATTGTTTGTCACACTACTTTATGCCCCTGCTGTCTACGCAATTCCACTGTATGCCACTACACTGTACCTCGCTCCATTCTATGTCACTTTACACTACTATGATGTACACCACTCCACTCTACATTATTACAGCCTACACCTCTCCATTCTCCACTCTATGCCACTCTAATCTCCCCTGATCCAGTGTGCCTTATTCAACTGTATGCCAATCCAGTATACACCACTCCATGCTATGTCACTCCACTTGACGCTGTCCCAATGTGTCATTACACTGTACCTTACCCCACTCTATGCCAGTCCACTCTACAACACTCCGTTCTATGCCACTCCACAGCACTCTAAGCCACTCTACTTTATGCTATTCCGCTTCGTGCCAGTCCACAGAAATACACTCCAGTGTACAACACTGCATTGTACACCACTCCACTCAGCGATGTTCTATTGTTTGCTGCTACAGCCTAACCAACTCCACTGTCCGCTATGCTATACACTGTTCCAATGTACACAACTCCACTGTATGATACTCCACTTCATGATAGTCCACTCTGTCACTTCACTTACATCACTCTAATATATACATTTTCACTGTCTACCACTCCACTCTATGCCTCTTGAGTCTACGCCTCTCCACTACATTGTAAGACAGTGCACCATCCGCTAGTACACTGTACATCAGTCCATTCTATGCCACTCCAATGTACTCCATTCCATTCTACCCCACTCTACTCTAAGCCTGTCCACTCTACCCTACTAAACTCTACTCCAATTCACTGTACGGCACTCCATTCTACACCTCTCTAATGTACGCAATCTCACTATGTGCAACTCCAGTGTATGCCACTCTGCTCCACACTACCCCACTGTACATCACTCCAATCTTAAACACTCCAGTATTTGCCACTGGACAATACACCACTCCACTGTATGCTATTCCACTGTATGCCGCAAAACTGTATGGCATTCCAGTCTATGCCACTCCACTATAAATTACTGCAATATATGTCAACATGCTCTATATTATTCCACTATACTCAACTCCACTGCACCACACTGCACTCTATTCTATTGAAATCTATGCAACTCCACTCTAAGCCTCTCTAGTATATGCTGTTCCATTGTATGCCACTCCACTCTACATCAGAATATTCTACCCAACTCTGGTTGACACCACTCTAGTCTATGCCACTCCACTCTCTGCCACTCCATTCTATACCATTGCACTGTATGCCAATATGCTAAATACCACAATCTATGACAATACACTGTATGCTATTACACAGTACATCACTCTTTTTTATGCCACTCCATTGCCCACCATGCCACTCTATGCCATTCCACTCTGCCATACTCCACTCTACCTTATTCTACTGTACAATACTCCATTCCACACTACTATACATAATTCCACTATGTGCCACTCCACTGTATGTCACTACTCTGTAACACTCAACATTATTCCACTCTACCCCACTCTACTGTACACTACTCCACTGTATGCCACTCCACCCTACACCACTCCACTCTACGCCAATGCTCTTCCACTGTCCACCACTCAACAGTAAGCTATTACAGTGTACATCACTACGCTCTATCCCATTACACCATAGCCGGCTCCACTCTACAACACACTACTGTACAATGTTCCACTCTACAACACTCCACTCTACTCCACTACACTGTATGCCACTCAATGCCACTCTACTGTCTGCCACTCCCCTGTACGCTATTCCACTTTATGCCACTCCAGTCTACCCTACTCTAATTTACCCTACTCCAGTGCAAACTATTCCATTGTATGCCACTCCACTGCATGCCCCTGCAATCTGTGCCACTCTACCCACCCCACTGTACACCACCCGACTTTATCCCACTCCACTATACATCTCTCCTCTCTATGCCACTCCAGTCTAAAACACTACCCTCTATGCTACTGCATGATACTCAACCCTAACTTATTCCACTGTTTGAAACACCACTCTTGCCATTAGCCTCTAAGATATTCCACCCCACAACACAGTACACCACTTCACTATAGGCATTTCCATTCTACACCACTCCACTCTACTACAGCCCATTCTACACTATTGCACTGTATGCCTCTACATTGTACCTCACTCCACTCAACACCACTCTCCTCTACACTACTTCACTCTACACTATTCCACTGTACCCTATTACACTGTAGCACACTACACTTTACACTACTCCACTCTTCACTAGTTGACTGTATGCTATTCTACTCTACACCACTCCACTCCATACCAGTCCAACCTATGCAACTCCACTCTACACCACTCCACTGTATGCTATTTCGCTGAACACCACTCCACTGTACCACATTCCATTCTATTCAACTGAACTCTACAACACTATACTCTATGACAGTACACTTTAGGACACTCTCCTCTCCTATACAGTCCTGTACCACACTCCACTTAAGAACACTCCACTTAACAATTTCAAAAGATGTTTTAATTTAAAATGTTGAAATTCAAGGAAATCAAAAAAGGTATACCCTTTGTTATAGATAGTAAAACTTTCTATGAAATGAAAACAAATTTGTAAAGTGCACTAAACCTAAGGGTGTCAAAGCACTAAGCCAAAAGCAGCCATTTTTTCCAGAAGTCAGAAAAACACTTAGGGTGACACCAACAAAGAATTGAGACACGTTTGGAGATATTTTTGTAACAGAGAAAAAGAGTCTGCTTCCAAAATGAGAGCCAGCTATGTTCTACAGCTTGGTTTCGGTAACAGAGATGGAGCATCT
The DNA here is from genome assembly GCF_031143425.1 of Pleurodeles waltl. Taxonomy (NCBI): domain Eukaryota; kingdom Metazoa; phylum Chordata; class Amphibia; order Caudata; family Salamandridae; genus Pleurodeles; species Pleurodeles waltl. The sequence continues at coordinate 922,289,543 of NC_090439.1, read as the reverse complement.
GCCCCATCCGGCTCTGCAGTACCTAGGAACAATCACCATCCCACAAAGTGATGATCTCAGAGGTCTGCAGGGTATATACAGTTGGAAAAAAGAATTAAGATACCTGGGTTCTTTATGCTGCAGAGCACGAAAAAACATGCAGAGAGCATTGAAAGTTATCTGCTTTCTAACTGTAATCCAGTGGAGGGCATGAATCTCCTTTCTGGTAGAGAGGCATTTGAGAATTGTTGACATTTAGATACAGCTCATTGCAGTAGTCTAATTGTGATGTTATTAGAGCAATGACTATTGAATGGTGCATTTCCAAAGGAATGAAAGGAATAATTTTTCTTAAAGTGCTAATGATGCAAAAACATGTACTAGTGGTATAACTGACTCCGGCATTAAAACGGAGAGTGTTGACTTGTTCATTAAAACTGAGAGTGTTATCAAAGAAAACTCCTCCGGTCACCAGATATCAAACTAGATGGAGTCCTCTGTTCCAAACACCAGCACCTCAGGTGTGGATGCATTCAGTTTTAAAAAATGATCCTTCATCCAAATGGTGATGCTGGACATACACTGATTGAATTTATCTTCCACAAAAGGTAGATTATTAGAAATGGACACAATAATATGTGTGTCAACAGTGTAGGATAAAACATGAAATATCAAAGGATTGCACCAACTCCATCAGAGGGGAGACACATAGAATAAAAAGAGCTGGTATAAGGGACAAGCCCTGCCGCATGCCACACGGAAGACTAAGGGGCATACTTATAATGCTCTAGTGTCACTTTGCGCTACATTAACATCACTATTTTTTTACGTTAATGTGGCCCAATGAGGCCAAAATCCCTGCACCGTACTTACAGAGGGACGTACGCATGTATTGTGCCACTCTGTAACACTTTGCGCTACATTATGCCTGGCACAGGCATAATGTATGCAAAGTGGGCATTCCCCCATTAGGGGAGCCAGAAAAATGTCTCAAGAGCCGGCGTTAAAAGGAGGCTTCCATTATCTTAAATGGGCCCCTATGTATTCTGCAGGAGTAGCGCCAATATTTTGGTGCTACTCCTGCAGAGTACGTCAATAGTGTCATGAGAAATGACACTATTGCCCTCTACCTGCACCATGGTGCGCCGTATTTTAAATACGGTGCACACCTGGTGGCAGTAGGGGGTGCTAAGGGGTGCAGGGAAAGTGGCACTTCAATCAGTGCAACGCCACCTTCTAAGAATCTGCCCCTAAATTCCTTGGCAATGAATCCACCGCAGCTGACAATATGCACCCTTGTCAGTAAGAAAAGAGTGTAGAGGAATATGAGCAGTGCCACTCACTCCAGCATGCTGTAGTAGGTGGAACATGCTCAGGGGCAAGACGGTATCAAATGCTGCAGATAAATTAAGCATCAAAGAATAGCAGCCCAGTGCTGATCTTCCTAGCACTGAATACTATCTGCTGCCATAATAAGCACATTCTCTATGATGTGGCCGCACCGAAACATATTCTGAGATGGGTCCAGGATATCATGATTGTCAATTATTTTAACCAACTCCTGCTTCATATCTTTTCAAGTATCTTGGCAGGTGCGGGCAGCAAGGAAATGGGGTGAAAATCTTTCACGTCGTGAGGATCGATGTTTTGTTTCTTCAGTAGAGGGGTGACAAAAACCTCTTTCCAAGATATAGGAAACGTCCATGATTGGAATGTAATATTAAGGACTCTCTGCAGAAATTCTGCATTACAGTACGACGCCAGCTGTGAAGGCGAGCAAAAAGCAAGTCCTTTTCTGCCGATCTGCACTCTGATGGCACCAGAGGCCAGGGATGCTGCCAGTTTGAAGCCCGAAACTATGGGTTTAAAGGTGAGCCCATACTCATTGGCACAGTTATTGGACCTTTGTTCTAAAAGGTATGAAATGGGTCTGTATGAAGTTGAATTTGGACAATGGAAGAGGAGATCATTGCTCTAATTGCAATTTCAATGTAAATTAGTTGGACATCCCTTGGATGATGCCCTTTATGGATGAAAGGGGGGAGACAAAGGTTACACGCAAGGTCCTTGCCGAATGTAAAAAGATTTATTGTGCCTTAATAAATGCACACTCACTTATTAAACCTAATATTGAAACCTATGATTAAATCCAATCTTTGTCTCTGGATCGTTTGTTTGAAAAAGGAAACATGGACTAGAGAGGAATCAGGCCCTGATTAGGCTGCGGCAGTCCAGCTGGGGTATGTCATCTCCAAATTAAATTGTCATGGTCGAATTGGGGGTGTACTTGCTGTTATATCGAGGGAGTCTTGTAATTGCACACTTGAATCAGTAGTTACAAACTCACTGGATTCCTGTGAGGTGGTTCCTTTTAGTCTAAAATTCTCTGCAAACACTATTTTCTCTGGTATGTTGGTATATCATCCACCTGGGCCACAAGTTTATTACCTTGCGGTCTGGTGTCAGTTTGTGGAACTGTTTCTTATTCACACTAATTTCATCATTCTTGATGATTTTAATTTTAATTTTGAAGATCCCTATTGTAAAGACTCGTTCTCATTCTTCGAGTTCATGATGAACTTTGTATTTTCCCAGTTGGTAAAATCTCTTACACATGCAGTGGGTCATACTCTGGATGGTATTTTTACCAGTCATGACGTCCTGGCTATTGATGATGTACTTAGTTGATTGGATCATCAGGCAGCTACCTGTAAGGTTTACTCCCCGCTATCAGCTGTAAGCATTGGACCTGCCCAATCTAAATCTGTACCCTGCAGAAATTTGAGCAGGATCACTTCAGCAGGCCTGGAACATGCACTTAGAACCTCGTTGTCCAATAATGAATTTCCTGTTGGTCATATAGCAAAACCCTTTCAAAGATAGATTACGACAGCTTTAGACATTGTGGCACCACTGAAACCTAAACTCTTTGCTAGAAGTAAACCAGCAGTGCCCTGGTTCTCAGAAGAACTTAAGAGCCTTAGAGAGCAATGCTGCAGACAGGAGCAGAAATGCCAAGCGAGCTTAGATCAGCTAGGAAAAGAGAAGCATAATGCTCTCTTACTTCGATATAAAGGTGCCATAGGGGAAGCTAAAGCATCTTTTTATACTGAGAAAATCCGGTCAGTAAGCAATTTATCCAAGGATGTTTTTAAATTGGTAAAGGAGCTGACCAATCCTCCTATTCGGTGCTCCTTTAACACATCTCAAGTGTTTTGTGATAAATTAGCTATTTACTTTAGTGAGAAAATTCTCAATATTTACTCAGAATTTAATTCACCCATGTTCAGAGACGTTCTTGCTGAGGCTTCTACCTCCTTCTCTTATTCCTTGTTGCTCTCTGATTTTCCACCAATTACTGTTCAACGAACTAAAGAATTATTGATGAGACTTAAATCTCCCTCCGACCTTTGCCCACATAGAATTCTACAACTGGCCCCCAACTGTACAAAAGAAACCTATAGAAACGAAACTTAAATACACAAAAATTACAATTTCTTCAGTTATATTTATTCCTTAAATACATTTTTAATTTACACAGTTTAATGGAAGCAATGGGAACCTGAGTATCACAAGGGATATGCGGTCATCAAGTATTTTAGGAACACATTGGTCCCTAATATGACACATTCAAAGTGATAAACAAGTATCTTCATTTAGTGAGAAATACATATAAATATATGTTGAGTGCCAGTGGCATCACTGTGCCCTGTGCTCATTTTAGAGTGATACACACTAGAGAGTAAAGTGATATGTGTATTATGTGAACGAGAGCACAGCCTATGTAATGCATTTGTTAGGCTACAGAGTCACAAAACCTGCAAAAACCCACATTTTTTAAAAGAACTCAGCTGATCAGTTTCAACTGGACCTGGCTTGAACCATGTCCGTGGATTTGTTAGAGTGAGTTCTGAGCCCAGGTACTGATCCTGAAGACCTGGAACCTTTGGCTGTTGCCTAAAACTAAGATACCTTTTATCATCTTTTTACCTGGAGAACCATCATGGGACCAGACCACCTGCCAGCCACCCACTGAGGGGCCATTACTGTGGGGCCTCACTTCACTGTAGGCCACTGTAGGTCCTGCTATATTCTTCTCTCAATGCCATAATCTTTTGATGCCGAGTCCTCCTTGGTCCCCAGCCATAGTTTCATTGTACGAGAACCCGATTGACGCCAGAGACCTCTGGGACATAAAAACTTGAATTTCTCCAACTGGAACTTTTGACACCTACACCAACAGTCTCGCCAAGGCAACATCTTGGCGCAGCACCATGTTGCCATCAAGCCCTCCTTTCCTAGTGCCAGTCACTGCCTATTTTCCCTGAACGCTGTTAAGATCTGGAGGTTATTAGATGAAACTAGTCCTTGTATCCAACCGCTATCCATGCTATCAACATTAAATCTTCACCCTATACTGGTCAAGCACAAGCAGATTACTGTGGTTGTTGCATAAAGTTTTCTGATGCAATTTTTATTTAAAAAGTTTTTAAAAATTATGTATCGGGTTCCCTTTTTGGGATTTTTGATGTTTGGTATCATTTTGTTCAATAATTTATTCGATTTTTATAACTTGAAATGTGACTTTTAATTGTGTTGTGTTTCCCACGTTTTACCTGTTTTAGTACTGTAAAATGCGTTACACATTTGTTCAGCCTATATGCTCTGTGCCATAGCTACCAGGGGTTAAACTCAAATTAAAATGACTGAACCTTGACTGGACCTACTACGAATAGTAGTAATGTTACTTATGGTGGACTACCATCCCCCAACTAATAATCCCATTTCTCACAGTAACCCATTGTTCTACAATTTGTAAATGATGATACAATTCTACAAATTGGTTTAAATCCCAGTTTTGTTCTAGCACCACACGCTTCAAAAATTGGACTTGGTTGGAAATCCTGCCCAACCACTAACTCTGTGTGTGAAGGCATTTATGTGCATGTGAATTAGCATGATGAGAGTGTGAAGTATGTGTTTAAATTTTGTGTATGAATGAGTGCATACTTGCATCGCTAAATGAGTGTATAAATAATGTGTGGGAGTCACTGAAAAGTGATTAGCTAGTAAGTGAATCAGTTACTAAGTAAGCCATTCAGTAAGCCACAGACTATGTCAAATTGCCATTAAAACACTTGATTGGAATTAAGGATTCAGTGTTGAAATATGTTTTTATCTTCACTTTCAACACACAAACAGAATGCGGTGAAAAATATACTTCTTGCAGTGTTGTACATGTTCCCATCAGACTTTCGTTAGAGGCTCTGGGAAAAGCTAGTTCTGTGGCCCTTGACACAAAGAACCTCATTGCAATCCTGGCTTCCCTGCTTGATCAAGCTAGGTGACCTTAGGCAATAAGCTTTCTTCATGGTGCCTCTTTTTCCGTGATCATCACATCAGAGAGCACCTTCAAATATTTCAGTTCACAATGCATGTTGTACAAACTTCTCTCTTGCATAAAGTTTAACAGACTACAGTGTTGCTACCAAAGGCTTTATGTAGGAGAAACAACGTAACTGAGTTGCCTCTTAAAACTATTTTACTTGACAACCTATTTTAATCCGTCTATTTTGCGCAGGATAGACACTAATGAAAGAGCATGTCATATTTAATAGAGTAGTGTTAATTGCTTCACTCTTCTCCTCGCTATGAATCTATAAACTAGAGAGGTAGCACAAAGAGTTGAACATATTTGTTGCTTCACGAAAATATGATTCAGCAGGTCATGAGATCGGATCCTGACAAAGCCTGGTTAACCATCAACCCTTCTGAAAGTCTACAAACTGCAAAGTAGCAGCCGCTGATATTTGCAGAGCCCGAAGCGTTCTATGAAATGCAAGTTATTGGTGCCATTTGCTCCCAAAACCAATCAAGGTGAAGAAGGGGAGGCTGCTCATTGAGCACAATACAAAACTACACACTTCACCCCAACTCCCCCCCACCCCTTCGGTGGTTGTCAAAAGGCGTGTGAGGTATGCAGATTTTGGCTGCATTCCGTCCCATATTTACCCTGCCTTTTTACCCAGTAAATATTTAAACTTAGCTGAAGGGAACTCCGAGCGATTGCCACAAAGTTCAATCCAAATGTAATTGCATTATTTGTGCAATCAACATACCACATCACTTGAAGACCAACCCACTGCCTTGTGAACAGAGATGCAATTTGCTATGTGACATATGTGCTAATAGAGAGCATCACATTTGTACATTCAGAAGGAGATCGCAAAATGATCTGCCTTATGAATATTAATGTCGTAGGTCACAATGTGCGACTTCTTTCAAGAGTCTGAGAAGACAGAGATTGAATCATGATTGGGAAAGCAGACCTTTGTCCCTGCATTTTTTATTCTTTTGATTTTGTATAAAAGAGTCCTTGTTTAATAAGGGGACAGGTGCAGCTTTAAAAATTGTTGTCCCTTCCAAATCCCCTCCTATTTAAGATTAAAATAAAAACGGTAAAGGTGTTTTTGCAGTCACAAACCGTGTGATTTTAGGAAATGCAGGAGTTTTGATTAAAAAATGCTTTGCACAACCGACTATACATCTTTTTTCTGACAGCCATACAAGCTGATGCCAGAAATAAGAGCTTGGGAAGTCTCTGTGGAGAGTAAGTAGTGTCCTTGGCAGCGAAGGTTAGTACCTTGGCTAAAGGAAAAAAGGAGTAGCCACATGGCATTGAGGGAGAGGGATTATGATGAGAGAAAGCAGAATGTTGTGATAGCTTTGGGATGTCTTTTCTCCTTTGCCAATCATCTTTCCTATGAGCTCACATTGGCGTGCATAAATAAACATTATTTATTGTGTGACTTTCTAAGCATGCTTTACACTCTTGCACTCTTACCCTCGGGTCAGTGGCTCAGCGTAATGGTTTTCAGACAGTGGTACAGTTACTGTATAAATATCATTTATGAATCTTAGTTACACTCTGGCACAGAACTGTTCTCTTTCTATTACCACTCTGTTAGACCTGACAGCCTTAGGGTGGTCACACCTAACTTTTTGCCTGCCTCCCTCCACTTTTTGGACACTGTTTTTGCTGGCTTTAAGACTGTGCGCACTTTACCACTGCTAACCAGTGCTAAAGTACATATGCTCTCTCCCTTTAAACATGGTAACCTTGGATCATACCTGATTGGACTATTTAATGTACTTATAAGTCCCTAGTAATGTGCACTATATGTGCCTAGGGCCTGTAGATTAAATGCTACTAGTGGGCCTGCAGCACTGGTTGTGCCACCCACTTTAGTAGCCCCTCTACCTTGTCTCAGGCCTGTTATTGCAAGGCCAGTGTGTGCAGTTTCACTGTCACCTCGACTTGGCATTTAAAAGTACTTGCCAAGCCTAAAACTCCTCTTTTTCTACATATAAGTGACCCCTAATGCGTGCTCTAGGTAAGCCCTAGAGCATGGTGCTGTGTGGGTAAAAGGCAGGACATGTACCTGTGTAGTTTACATGTCCTGGTAGTGTAAAACTCCTAAATTCGTTTTTACACTACTGTGAGGCCTGCTCCCTTCATAGGCTAACATTGGGGCTGCCCTCATACATTGTTGAAGTGGTAGCTGCTGATCTGAAAGGAGTAGGAAGGTCATATTTAGTATGGCCAGAATGGTAATACAAAATCCTGCTGACTGGTGAAGCTGGATTTAATATTACTATTCTAGAAATGCCACTTTTAGAAAGTGAGCATTTCTTTGCACTTAAATCTTTCTGTGCCTTACAATCCACTTCTGGCTGGGTTTAGTTGACAGCTCCTTGTGCATTCACTCAGACACATCCAAGACACAGGGTACTCAGCCTAACTTGCATACATCTGCATTTTGAATGGGTCTTCCTGGGCTGAGAGGGTGGAGGGCCTGCTCTCACACAAAGGACTTCCACACCCCCTACTGGGACCCTGGCAGACAGGATTGAACTGAAAGGGGACCTGGTGTACTTTTTAGCCACTCTTTGAAGTCTCCCCCACTTCAAAGGCACATTTGGGTATAAAACAGGGCCTCTGCCCTACCACCTCAGACACTTGCTGGAGAAGAAACCTGAACCAGAACCTGCATCCTGCCAAGAAGAACTGCCTGGCTGCCTAATGGACTCACCTGACTGATTTCTACAAAGGACTGCTGCCTTGCTGTTGCCCTGCTGCCTTGCTGAACTCTTGCCTTGCTGCAGAAGTGCTCTCCAAGGGCTTGGATAGAGCTTGTCTCCTGTTCCTTGAAGTCTCAGGACCAAAAAGATTTCTATCTTTCAAATTGACTCCTTGTGCACCGAAAAATTTGACGCACAGCTTGCTCTGTGGTGAAAAGATCAACGCGACGCCTGCGGTGCGACCGGAACTTCAACGCATGGCCCGCCTGGACAACGCCGCCTGACTTCCAGAGAGAAAATCTATGCAGTGCCTGCCGTGAGGGAGAAAATTCCACGCACAGCCCAACGGAAAGACGTCTATTCGGGCAACAAGCCCAGGATTCCACGCACAGACCCCGGGGCGTCTGAAAACCCCGCGATCCACAGAGGAGACCTGTCCGCGTGCCGGAAATCGATGCACGTCTTCCCCGCGTGAAAAATAACAACGCAAGTCCGTGTGTGAAGGGGCGAAACCGACGCACACACCATTTTTCCACGCATCTCCTCCTCTGCGGCCCTTTGCGGAGATTTTTCACTCCAAACCAAGTACTTTGTGCTTAAAAGAGACTTTGTTTGCTTTTTAAAGACTTAAGACACTTCATATCACTTTTCAGTGATATCTCTAAAATTTCTTGTTGCATCTTTTATCGTTTTGACCTGCAAATACCCAGATAAATATTACATATTTTTCTAAACAATGTGTGGTGTATTTTTGTGGTGCTATATTGTGTTATAGTATGATGTATTGCACAAATACTTTACCATTGCCTTCTAAGTTAAGCCTGGCTGCTCAGTGCCAAGCTACCAGAGGGTGGGCACAGGATAATTTGGATTGTGTGTGACTTACCCTGATTAGAGTGAGGGTCCTTGCTTGGACAGGGGGTAACCTGACTGCCAACCAAAGACCCCATTTCTAACACACTCCATTACACAATAGTGTAATGGCACAGAGTAGTGAGTTTGGAACTATGGGACGTGGAGCCTTTGATTATTTTTACTCTGTATTGCTTTCATGTTCTTCATGTAGTTGTCAAGTAGTCTGAAAAGCCTCTACTTGCGGAAAACATTCGTCCCCTCATTCCTTGCAAGCTCTACCGGCTATAACACTATACACCAATTCTACCACTGATCAAATAAGTATTCTTGCTGTTAAAAAGTAATTTTGAATAATTTTACTATATTTCTAACTTGCGACTTCTGGAGACGTTTGTATATTATTGTTACAGTCCCAAAAATTGCTGCCAGGGATGCATTCCTGCTTATGCACAATTAGTGTTGGGAAACAATATTTCACCATTTTCCCTTATTTTAAAACATGAATACTGGCAAGGCAAGATGTAATGTATACTGTGCATGCCGCCATCTTGTTGTGGGATGCAAATGAGGAGATACTTTACAAGAGTGTGTCGTCCTGCGTTTGTTTCTTGCTGAACTTTCAATGAATTGACTGGCCTAGTTCATGGCACAGGTGGAGCTCATAAACCAGCCAGGGTGGCCTTCCCACTTGTGGTTGTCATGTTGACAGTCCACCAGGCTCTCGATGACCTCCCTTGTTACATATCAGTCATATTTGTCAGTCGCTGTGTGGTAGTAGAGAGCCCCGTAGATTGTATTAATCGAGTTCAGAGCAAAAATATTCAACATACACTTTATTGTAGATGGGTTTCCTGGGTGGGAGCACCAACATTGGCAGTCTCCCCCCGGGAGGTTTGCGGGAGATGGTACAGGCCATTGGTGCCGTTTTGGGAGCTGTTTTGGGCGTTGTGGGTAACGTTTTGGTAGCCTGGGGCTACAAGATGAATAGGGGAGCCTTTTTAAATCAGTCACCATTTTGTAAGGTGACACAGTGGTGGTGAGCATCAGGTTTTTGTAGTGAGCATCAGGTTTTTGGTCAGGTTAGGTTTGCAGGTTTTGGAGAGCAAGTTGGCATGTTTTTTGGTAGTTTTGACAGTGGAAGTCGAGGACTAGTGGTAGTAGTAGTGGTAGTATAAAAAAAAAAAAAAAAAAAATATATCATAGATCAGCATATAGGTGTTAGACTTACTGGTAGTTAGGGCGGTCAGGGCTACGGCGAGAGGCAGCCAGCAGTCCTGGTGTATCCAACGCTCCAGGTTCACAAAGATGGATCGGCATGTGGCACAGGCCATTCAACTCCTCCAGGAGGCAGGGCGCCTCGATCTCCTTGCGGCGGGTGCGGATTGTCAGTCACGCTGGCACGGCAGGCGGCGAGCGGGGTTGTAGCTGCTGTGGCAGCATGTACGCGTGGCGAGGCGAAGCAGGTGAGACGGCTTGGTTTTGGGTGGGTCCGCTCTGAGGCCACGACCACCCAGAGCGAAGTGGGGGCGCGTTTGCAGCGGCCGCGCCCCTTGGGGGTGCAGCAGGCCTTAAATCAAGCGGCTCTCGGGGCCGCGGATGGGGCAAGGGCGGCCCAAGAGGAACAGGAGGCGTGGCCTCATCGGGCCGCGAGGTGCATCAAATACGGCAGGCCCAGCGACTGCCATCCGGAGGGGTCCCTCGGCAGCAGAATCAACAGGAGGTGCACGGAGCTCCCCTTCCCTGACGTACAGGGGCTAAGGGGACCTTGAGATACGGGCAGGGAGAAGGTAAGGGCGGCAACCTGGAGAGCGACGGTATGGGCCTGTTCGGAGAGCGGGATGCACTGACCTTCCAAGATACGGAGGGAAAAAGGTGGCCTCATAGCAAGCAGAAGCCAGGGCAAGGGCAGAGAGGCAGGCAACCTGGGTGATAGTAGCAGTGCGGAGTCAGGAGGGGACGGGGACATGGGCCATATATTTGACTGGAGTGAGGAGGAAGCCCCAGGGTTAGAGGATGATGGGATAACTATGAAGGTGCGTCCGCCGATGCGCACATATGAATGCAGGTGGGGGGGTGAAAATGTAGGGGGGCCAGGGGATGTAGATATTTCGGACAGTGAAGGGGTAGGGCCGGGTGTGTAGATAGGTTGGCAAGGGCGAGGGCGGTGTCAGGTGGATGTATCTATGCTCACCGACACACTGGGCCTTTTGCAGCAGGAGCGGAGCGTAAGCGTGGACGGGGACCCAGGCGGGCTTGTGGCGGCTCCAGCACCCTGGAAGGAAGAGAAGGCGGGGCCCAGTGCGGCTGGCTGGATGGAACCACAGCAAAGTAGCAGGGCGATGCGGGCCAAGGTACTAGCGCGGAGGTGCCAGACCGGATTGGGTGTTGCGCCCACCGGTGGATCGGCGAGCATTGGTAAGCGGCCTGGCCACGCAGCGTGGTTGGGAGGGCTAAGGGAGGCCCCTCGGCGACCGCGGACACAGACAGTGAGTGCAGTGAGTATCATAAAGAGGGCAAAGTTTGGGGAGGACTTATTGACAGGTGATAGTGAGAATGCTAGGGATCATGAGTTACTGGACTACGAGGATGACAGTGTCGAGGAGTGAGAGGTACGCAGGGAGGAGGAAGATTGGTGGACCACAGGGGGGGAGTCTAATGTTGTTCCTAAGTCGTTGCAGGTGCAGTTGTCCCAACAGCGAGGAGAGATACAGGACGGACGGTTTCGGAGCGGCCTCCGTCACTGGAAAAAGGTAATACAAACAAAGTGTTGATTCCAGTACGTGTGTCTGTAGGTACGGAGGTGGGGGGGATAGCACCGGTGAGCGGTTATATAAAGAGGTGTACACATTGGATGTAGGGGTGGGTACAGACCCTTCAAAGGATCAGGCGAGTACGGTTTTGGAGGAGAAATCAGGTAAGTCTAGCGAGGAGTATGGGGTAGGTAAGGCCAGTGGGAAGCACAAGCAATTGCCGTATATGGGTACTGCAAAACCATTAGGAGCCCATCTGAAGCTGGCCACAAAAGACGAAATATGGAAAGGTAAACATGTGGAGATGCTCAAATTGCTACATAGGGAGGTACGAGCAAAGAAGGATCTAAAGAGGAGGAATACGAGTTATCAAAGAGGCGCAGGGTACCGGTGACTATCAAAAATTGGACGGTGGCTTTTCTCATTTTTGCAAGTGTGTATTGCGAGCGGTTTCCGGAGCGGGCGGTGGCCTTGTTTAAGTATATGGATGTGATCCAAAAAGCTTATCTTAACTACGGTGGTTACACCTGGGCACAGTATAATGAGGAGTTTCGAGCCAGAATGGCGGCTGATGATGAGGTGCAGTGGTGTGAGATTGATGCAGATGTGTGGCAGCATACCATGAGTCCAGCGAAGTTTGGAAAAACGGTGTTTACGGCCAGTGGTTTACTGATTATCTATCGGCCCTTTCGAGACCGCCCCACCCAGGGTGTGGCCGCATCAGGTAATAACACAGGGGACAAAGAGGGATCAGGCGCTGCGAGCACGGGGGTGCGGAAGACAGGAGCCTGTTGGGACTTTAACAAAGGATTGTGCACCAGAGAGTATTGTAAATTCAAACAGAAATGCTCCAAGTGTGTGGGGAAGCATCTCCTTACTAGCTGCTTGGGCAGCACCGCGGGACAGCAATCTGTGGGCTCCGGAGGAAATACCCAAGGGAGCCAGGGTCAGGCCAGGACCAGAGGGCAGGGTCTTATGGGAAAAGGCTATTACACCAATTAAGGTAGATAAGATACGATTTTGGGTAGGCCGCTATGGTCTTGAGCGGCAAGGGCAAACGTTGTTTCGGGGACTCACGTACGGATTCGAGCTGGGTTACGAAGGACCTCGGCAGCGGCGGTGGGCAGAGAATTTGCATTCCATTAACAGTAAAGAAGAGCTGGTGCGGCTCAAGCTGAAGAAAGTTCCGTCAACTATTTCATTCCGGAAGAACTCACAAAAGTGTCATATGCTTCAGTCGACGTGGCAATGGCAATCATGGAGTCATTGGGGCCGGGCACCCTCATGACGAAAACAGATAATAAATCGGCGTTTAGGCTACTGCCGGTGCATCCTCGGGATTTTGAATTGTTGGGCATCCAATTTCAGGGCAGTTGGAATGTGGACAAGGCACTGCAAATGGGTTGCTCCATTTCTTGCTCTCTATTTGAATGCTTCAGCACCTTTTTGCAGTGGATTTTTGTGACGGTCACCGGCCATGTGGCGGTGACTCATTACTTTGATTATTTCTTCTTCGCAGGGCCGAAGGAGACGGATTCCTGCAAGAGAGCATTAGAGAGTTTTCAGACGCTCATGGAGGACCTGGGTGTGCCCCTGGCCCCCAAAAAAACGGTGGGGCCCTGTACGGCCTTGGCTTTTTTGGGCATCTAGTTGGACACCGCGGCCATGGTGTCTCGATTGCCCGTGAACAAGAAACAGGCTATGTTGGCGACAGTGCGGTCCATGCTTCAAAAACTGAAAGTGACGGTCAAGGTAATTCAAGTACTATTGGGCCACTTAAATTTCGCGTATGGAGTAGTGAGGGCTGGGCGATCCTTTTGTAGGAGGCTCAGTATGTCACTTTCGGGTCACACCATGCCCCATCATCACGTTCGGCTTAGCGCAGAGGTCAAGGAAGATTTGAGATTGTGGTGTGTTTTTTTGGAGTCCTTTAATGGGATCCCGATTCAGGCATGGCCATTATGCGAATGGGATGTTCAGATCTTCTCGGATGCGTCCGGGGCGTCGGGTTTTGGAATTTATTGGTATAGCAGGTTCTGTGCAGAGGAATGGCCGGTGGCTTGGTGTGCGGGTGGTCGCAGCATTGCCTTCTTGGAGCTTTTTCCATTGGTGGTGGAGGTGTATGTGTGGGGACACTGTTTTATGCACAAACGAGTACTGTTTTGAGTAGATAACTTAGCGGTGGTGCAGGTAGTCCATCGGCAGTCGGACAGAGATGTACAGGTGTTGCAGCTGCTCCGTGTTTTTGTGTTGGAGTGTTTGCAGCTTTACATATATTTCAGCAGCAGCAGTGTTGGCGTTAAGTCAAATGCATATAAGAAATATGTGCGCCAGGGGCTTGCAATAACGGAGTAGTAACATATTTTCTTTTACTGCAGGTTCTGTTCCGGGACCGGAGGTGCAGTTCATATCCATCTGGGTTGTGGGACATTCCTTTGTCAAATGGGCTTGGAGACCGGCGTGGTCGACGGCATTAGGGGACAATTTAGGACTGGACCGGGGACGATATGGGGTTAGGTGGGAAGGAAAGGGGGGTATACGTTGGGCAGAACTGTTGGGGACACTGCAGAGAATGCAGAGATGGGGTTTTTGCCCCGATTTGCTGCTGGTGCATTTGGGCAAGAACAACATGGTTAAGTGGATGGGACTGGATATTTTGCGGCATATGAAGCAGGATTTAAGTGTTCTGCGTCAGCAGTGGCAGGGTTGTCATGTTGTTTGGACTGCTTTCGTTCCTTGGTGATTTTGGAGGGGAGCGCAAAAAGCTGGGGCCGTTGAAAAGGCGAGGAGGAAGATAAAGAAATGCAAGCATATTGTTCAGAGCAGGGTTTTACGTATTTAGAGCTTAAGGATATTAGATTCGAGGACACTAAGGGCCTCATTATGACCCTGGCGGGCGGCGGAGGCCGCCCGCCAGGATCCCGCCCTCCAAATTACCTCGCCGCGGTCAAAAGACCGCAGCGGGTATTACGAGTTTTCCCCTGGGCTGGCGGGCGGTTCCAGTAAAACCGCCCGCCAGCCCAGGGGAAAACGACCTTCCCACGAGGATGCCGGCTCGTAATCGAGCCGGCGGAGTGGGAAGGTGCGACGGGTGCAGTGGCACCCGTCGCGTATTTCAGTGTCTGCAAGGCAGACACTGAAATACTTTTCGGGGCCCTCTTACGGGGGCCCCTGCCGTGCCCATGCCATTGGCATGGGCACGGCAGGGGCCCCCAGGGGCCCCGCAACCCCCCCTACCGCCATCCTGTTCATGGCGGCTTTCCCGCCATGAACTGGATGGCGGTAGGGGGGGTCAGAATCCTCATGGCTGCGGAGCACGCTCCGCAGCCATGGAGGATTCCAAAGAGCAGCGGAAAGTCAGCGGGAGACCGCTGACTTTCCGCTTCTGACCGCGGCTGAACCGCCGCAGTCAGAATGCTCATTGGAGCACCGCCAGCCTGTTGGCGGTGCTCCCGTGGTCGGTGGCCCTGGCGGCCACCGGCCGCCAGGGTCAGAATGACCCTCTAAATTCTTTCGGGGCGATGGAGTACACCTGTCTTTTGTGGGCATGGAATTGTACCTGCTCCAATTAAAAGAGGTGGTGAAGAGACTTTTTAACGAAACTTAAGTGCACAGACTGGCGTCCCTTGGGGGGGGGAAGAAAAGAAGAGGGGTTTCCCTGCGGTCAACCCTCTCCTTTTCTGGTGGCGAAGACAGAGAATGGGCACATGACAGACGAAAAAGGATGGGAAGGAAATATGACAAGACAATTGCAGATTGGAGGAGGGTGGACTGTAACAGGGCTACGAAGATAACATACAGAGCTTTAGGGGTTGGTGACTTGCACGCTCAAGATGCTAGCAACTGACTATTAAGGTACAAGACGGATTAAACGGGAGCAGTATGAAAGAAGGACTGGACTAATGAGCGGCAAGTTCAAGGGGTGATAGGGTAGGGGAGGGGGAGTGGTTTGCTAGGAGAGATTATGTATAATGAGGGTTTCGTTTTGTAAAGCACAAGGCCAAGGGCAGTAATTTGTGAGTGCACCTGTTTCCAATAAAGCGGCCTTTTACACACAAAAGGGAGTAATGATCTGAGTTATTCTTCCGCAAAGTAAAAATATTAATTTCCTCTACCGAATACCTGAATACTTGATAAGCCTAATCCTCTGTGTTTCAATTTATTTTTTTATTCATTACTTTGGAAAGTTCAGAATAGGCCAATAAAAGATTTAAAATAATGAACAAGAGCAAAAGGTGATAAACATTTGAAATGTGGGGACAGACTGTCTAGGCCTACAGATTCCATTTCACTATCAGAATCTTCACCCATAGGATCCGGTTGCGGGCACAAATGCTGCACATAAATACTTTTCTTTTCCTGTGGTGTCTCAAAAATAATTTTTACAAAGAGGGGCAGGCACATAATGATCTACAGAGAAACATAAGCAAAGATATATATATATACATATATATATATATGTATATACATATTATATACATATAATACGTATATGCATATATATAATATATATATATATATATATATATATATATATATATATATATATACATATATATAAGAAAGAAGTGACTCAAACAGATGATCTCACTAAAGAACAAAAATATATTTCTACTACAACGTTTCAGCTTCTACCTTTCTCAGGTAGTACAAGATTGTTTGCTCAGTGGCTGCACAGCTGACATTGGTGGATTTTCAAAAAGCATCATGAGTGAAGATTCCAATTGGAATGTGGAATCAATGCAGTCCTGAGAACTCTTCAGATATGCAGAAATCAAGTGGCATTGTCAGTGATGTTCAGTCCTTCGGGATGCAGTGATTTTATATTTTATTTTTGTTTTGTTTTTCTGAATATTCAAAGGGTCAGAGGAGGTGCAATAAGGGAAAAACTAAAGTTTAAAAAACAAAAAAGCTCTGTAATTCACCAGTCAAAATTAAACTAAGCTAACTATAATTTGCACCACTCCAAGCACTGCTTATGGCCTCACATTACATCACATTGCATTTTAAATGACATCGTTGATTACTTCACTGATGATATCTTATGTGTGCTGTGTGGGATTAGCCATAGGGCCAAAGTCCTTTGGACGCCAATCCCCTATGGACCCCACCATATATTTACCTATTTATTTCTCCTAATGTTTTCACTGTATTGTTGGTTGCCAACCCTCACTGATCATGGCCTTCACCCGTACCAAGCATGGTGTTGTCTGCAGTGCCTGGCCAGCAGCCAACTACCCATGGATAGTCAACTCACGCAGATATGGTTGGCAGCAGAGGCTGACCTCCGGCCAAACCCTGCATCCACCCCTCACATGCAGTCAGCCTTGTTGCTTATGCGCTTAGGCTGTGCGCAGCTTGAGGACGGCTGCAGGGCATGTCCTCTAGCAACACACTGCGCCAAAATCCCACAGGTAGCCTATTTCCCATTGCAGAAGTTCATTGGTCATTCGCAGCACTGGATTGGGTGTCCAACCCCCAAAAGATGCCAACCCCCCCTGCTGGCCCCTACTCCACATTTAACATATTTTATGCAGAACTACTACTCAAGCTTCACCTCCATAGTGCAGTCCAAGCTTTATTTATCTATCCATCTATCTATCTATCTATCTATCTATCTATCTATCTATCTATCTATCTATCTATCTATCTATCTATCTATCTATCCATATAAAACATTGTTTACCTATGTTAATTCCCATAGGAACTTTTGAGAAGTGATACAGAAAAAAGCTGCTGAATTATAGTGTTCCATATTTTGGCAAAATGTTGAAACGTTACTCAAAAAGCTTGATTTTCATTTTCAGCAGTTTTCAAGAAATTCATGTTTACGCAGGTGCTCAATCTGGCCATGAAGGGTTTAATGGATATTGATATCTTGACTGTTAGTGCCCTGACCTGCTCCGATTGGCCCCTGTAAAGGGGGACAGCCAATCCTGATGGGCTGGCCAAAGCCAGCACACCATATTGTGGCAGGCATTACAGGACTCAGGGGCATAGTTTCTCCGTCCTGAAGATGAATTTAAAAATATGTACATAGTGTCAGGGTGAGCACACCTTGACCTCCAGGGTCCCAAAGTGACTTTCACTTGATTGGCTGACCACAATATGGACGACATGTTGTGGCAGTCATTACAGGATTTAGTAACATTGTCTACACTGAAATGCATTGTGGTGAATGCCAGGTTTTGGGGGTCACAAAGAGGAGCAAATATAAAGAGTGAGAACAGATTTTCATCACAATATAAATTATTTGTGGTTGGTACTATACTCATTATAGGAATTGTGGTGTGCTAGGTGGTGATTTTACCCTATGCACATGCTGACCCCTGATGGAATTTGATTAACTATTTTTGAAAGAAAACTGTTTTCTCTGATAATTTTGTCATAGAGGTTACGTAAGGGGCCCTAGAAGCGAACATGAGAGCACATTGTCACTTTAGGTTCCTCAGCCATGTGAGAACAAAGTCAGATGCCCTGAGTAAAACATGTACGTCCCCCAGCAGCAGCCTCTTGGCTGATTCCCCAGTGTTCTATGGCAGCTTCTCACAGTTTTTTAATGAACAACTAGAGCACATTCTCTATTCATTACAAAACTGTGCCATACCTAAAGCCACCTAGATAGAACCAAATTTATAAAACTTAAACCAGTTATTTTGGAACACAAGAGAGAATTTGTTTTATCATAAAAATGATGGTTAGTACAGTAAAAAGCTAAAATGAGAACACATATTGTATGAATTATCAAATATCTTATTCACTCATGTCAGAAAATGTTCTGACATGTATAGTGAAACATGCACGTAAAACACCAGCAGCAGTCTATCAAGCAGCAGTCTATCAGTTAACTTCTTAGTAACCAACTGCAGTTTCCCACAGTGGTCTGAGGAACAACTAAAGTGCTGACATTATGTAGTTGTTACAAAAGTGTACACACCTGAAGCCATCTTGATTGAATGAAAGTAAAACTTTAAGCACTTACTGCAGACATTTTGAGGGGTTTCTTTTTGTCATAGAAATTGTGGTTAGCTCTTTAAAAACTCAAATGAGGACAGTTTTTTCTAGGATTTCTTAAAGATCTGTCTGATCCATTTCCATAAAAATTCTGACATGCAGACTGAAACATGTACACATGCTAATAAAAGTAGTATTAAACCACCAACAAATGTTCAATATTGTGACTAAAATCTGTTATCACACTTTAAATGTGGTCCTCTTTTGACTTTCAAACCCTGGCTTTTACTACCATGCACTTCTTTAGAGACCATGTCCCTGAGGTATGTCATTGCCAAAACAAGATGTTATCAATGTTGAGGGCAGCCAAACAAGGGGAAATCCACTTGGACACACCTGCCCCACATGCCCAAGGAGGACAGAGTGTGCTGTTAGTAGAAGCTTTGGCTTATGTTGCAATTTTCTTTTCAACAGGCTTTGGTTTCGAGGCCACAACCTGCTTTAAAACATGCTCTGCAAACCACATCAGGTGTGTTGAGTCTGTAGCTTGTATATCTTGGAGTACTAATCGCACCCCAATGTTTACTGATTTATAAATGGTGTACTACAGTGGTTACCAACCTTTTGACTTCTGTGGACCCTGCATTATAATTCCTGGAATCCAGGGACACCCCCAGAATTATTATTGGTATCTGTGGAACGCCCAATGAGTTATTATTGGAAGCCAGGGACCGAGGCCTAAACAATATCGATGATTTGAACAACAAAGCAATACACAAGGAATACATAAACAAGCATTCCATTAAACACATTCACACATGATAAAACATTTTATTTAATTTTCAAATAAATCTAAGTACAAAAAAATATTTTACTAGGAAGGTTGTAGCTTTTCTAAATTCAATTGAAGCCGCACATCTTCCATAATATATTTTGTTTGCTGTTCCTGCACTTCTCCCTCCAATTTCACATTTCTTGACATTTACAGTACTTTTGAAAATTTTCAATTGTACATTTAGCCACTTTATTTATCTGTTAATATTTGTTTAGTTATTTAATTTTTTAAGCAGCCGCTGACCCCCTGTGGAGGCTTTGCGGACCCCCCGGGTCCCTGGACTACAGGTTGGGAACTACTGGTGTACTATATACTTTTACCAAATATACAGTCACACTTGCCTACAGGGCTTATGCTATTTTCATTCTACTCACCCACTTGTACACATGGTAACTCTTTGCTGTGTAAGACTACAACACTTTTACTGAAAAATGTATTTTCAAATTGACGTACGGGCTTATGGACTAAGGGGAGTAGCACAGTCATGGATGACGTCATTTGAGATGTCATCAGTGGTGTAATTTACAATGTCATGGATTATGAAGTGTGAAGTCATAAACAGTGCATTACGGGGCGAAAGTTGCAGTTAGTTTGCTAAATTATATCTAGTGAATTCAGTGTTTGTTTCAATTTTTAAATATTAGTTCTTATCTAATTTCAACACTTAACCGTAGAATCACTTTCACCCTTGCTTTTTCAGGGAATTTCAGCTTGTTTTTTAAGATGAGATCTTTATTACCAGATCTATCTATAACATAATTTTAACCTATAGCTTTTTAGGTGAACTTCATTTTTTTAAACATATTTATAGTTGAGCTTGTGCCCAAACCATGCTAGGTGTCAAACCTTCTAATGGCAACTAATCTCCAGCTATCCTCTGAGCCCATCCCCTCAAGAAATTCCAACATTCCGTGGATGCCCAATAGCCCACTTTGCATGGTTTCTGGTCATGCACAGCATGGTTACAGGGCCTGGCCCATTGCTTGGTCTCTCACCCAACCCACCCCCAGTGGGCATCAACTCCCCTACTCCACACAGCCTTTGGACATGTGCACTGAGGTTTTAGGCTGAGCACATGGCCTCCTGACATGTGCTGCACCTGATCCCCCAAAGGCTTCACCACCACCTACCCCTGGGGCAAATATTTAAAAAAAGAAAAGGGGGTCCCTTTGGACCCCCATTAGCCCTGGGAACCCCCTCCCCCGGGGCTACACTGAATGTGAGTGGTGGGGCCCGTGCCCTATGGACAACCAGCCCCTGGGGCATCTATATACATATGTGAGGAAGGGCCTGTGTCCCCGTGCCCCAGGGACCACCCCCGTGGCAAACAGTAAAAATTGAAAAGGGACCTGTTTCGGACCCCCAATAGCCCTGATGACCACCACCCTAAGGGCTATCTTCACATAGAATGGGGGCCATGCGGCCCCCCTCTTGGAGGCACTAATGGGCCTGGGGACCCCCACCCCCAGGGCCCACTCTTGCTATGTCCTGGGAGTGCCCACCCCCGGGATATGGGAAATAGCTGTTTGCTGTCGGTTGGCTGCATTGCTGCAGCTAGGCCACTGCAAACACTCTGCTGTTTCACAGCAGGACCTTTAGAGCAGGTCCCACTGTTAAACAGTAGAGCTTTCATCTCTGTCACCTGCACGCGTGAAGGGGACAAAGAAGCACGGAGCTGCTGTCAAAGCAGCTCCATGCTTGCTGAAGCAATGCCACTGCAGGGGAAGACTTAAAGCTTCCCCTGCAGTGTCAGGTAGCCTGTAAGTGCTTTTATTATTAAAAAACAATATATAAATAAATAAAGAAGGAGGGACCCCAGGGGTGTCCCAGATAGCTCTTAAAGGGCTTACTTTAAAAAAAAAAAAAACACAACCCCTATAGCTCAGTGTGAAGTTCACTAAACCTTCACACTGAGTGTTGGGGGTGCGAGTCCAGCTAGACTCATTACCATTTAAAAAAAATATATATATTTTTTTATTTTACATTGAACACAAATATTTCATTCTAACTCTATGAAATGTGAAAGCCTAAAAAACTCTATCACTTTTCTTATCACTTTCTTTCTCTCCTTCAATCAATTTTTCCTACTCAGACACTCTCGCACCCACTCACACTCACATTCAATCACACACTCACAGACCCACTCACACCCTCATGTACTCACTCATGGCATCTAAAATGACAGTGATGTCATCAGTGACGTCATATGAGATGTCATCAGTGATGTTATCAGTGATGTCACTGACCATGTCATGAATGATGTAATATGTGAGGTCATAAGCAGTGCTTTATGGGACCGCCAGTTACAGTTACCTCATGTAACTATAAAGGCTGAATTTCTACATTTTGCCCAGCCAGTGTCCAGCATGTGTTATTTGTTCCCCATGCCTCCTTGTTCCCAGTTGTTGTTTGACCATGTGTCTGGTGGACATTATGTCCACCCAGCCAGTGTCCCTTTGTCATAGGCTTGTATGTGTTATTTTTGTTCTCCTTGCTCCTTGTTGTTGTTTGACCATGTGGCTGACATCCATTTTGTGAATGCAACCAGTGCTACTTTGCCATAGGCTTTCAGTGTTTGTTGTTCCCCATGCCTTGTTGCTCCTTATAATTGTTGTTTCACCATCTGGCTGTGAGCCATTTTGTCCATCAAGCCAGGGTACCTATACCATAGGCTTGCACGTGTCCTTTGTTTGCCATGCCTCCTTGTTCCTTGTTGCTGTTGTTTGGCCATGTGGCTGGCTGGCAGCCGTTTTGTCCATCCAGCCAGTGTCCTTTGCCATAGGCTTGCATGTATCCTTTGCCATGCATCCTTGCTCCTTTTTTTTGTTGTTTGACCATATGGCTGGAAGCAATTTGTGCATGCAGCCAGTGAGTCTTTGTCTTAGGTGTGCATACAAATGTTTTTAATAATTGATCATTTATTTTTTAAGTTTCTATTTTTTTTCTATTTTTAATTTTGTATTTTAATTTTAATTTTAATTTTAATTTGTTTTCATTTAACTTTTTTGTTTTTATGTTTAATTCTATTTTTTGAAAAATCTTTTTTATTTTAGTTTTTCAAAATGTTATTATTTTTTGTTTTTATTTTAATTTTTATTTAATTACGCATTTTGCCTTGATTCATCCATCCACATCCATCCATTCCTCCATGCATCCATCCATCCATCCACAAAAGATGCCTAGCTGCACTAGAGCATTGGGTTTCTTTAGGTGTAATTCCATTTCCTCCAGGACACCCTGGCTGCAGAGCACTGCGGGCAAATCACCAGCATAACTCATTTTGTTAATGATTATTCCTTTTCCCCTGGACCACCTAGCCGCCATGGTTTTTTTTAAAGGATTCTTCCATTTACCCATCTACCTCTCTTTGACTATGCCAGGTGCCTCCTTTAAAACAGATGGAGATAAAGCAAAGAGATGAGCTAGAGCTGCATGTTGTGCTGTCTATTTTGAAATTTAATTTTTTTATATTGCGGTGTGGTGTGGTTTGACTTTACAATCTTTGATTAAATTGATTTTTATTACATAATTGACCAACCTCACTAAGACTGCATTTGTCTGTGCTATTTCAACCTGCAACAATGCCACCATTCACTGACTACATGTTTTAATTGCTTGGTTGTTTTTAGGTGCACACGAGAAGAGCCTCCACATCAAAAGCAGTACTGCCAAAGAGAAGGCCTTACAGTTACTTTGGTTCTCCAAACTATTTTGCTTGTGCATCTCGGTGCCACTGCCAACCTAGAGCTTAAGATCGCCCTCAAAAAAGTTGCTCCTAAGAAAGTGGCCAGTGGAAAGAAGATGCAGCTTTCTGCCATATGCGTGCCAACTGTAACCTTTTTTGGGAGATGTGTGCCCGCCACACCAGCCTCCGGGGAGGGACGTGACATGGAACAACAGTACTGCATCAACAGCACCACCCCAGCCTAAACCCAAGACCATGTCTGTCAGTGAGGCAGTCACTGCCATCACAGTGAGGCCAACAAGCAATGATTTTGTATTGGATTTGTCCCTTTCGCAAAGTAGTACCCACTCGTTTCAGGAAACAGAGCAAAGTGGACCGCAGCTGCAGTCAGCAATAGTAGATCTTCCCGAAGTTAGAGCAGAACAGGAGGTCGTGCTTCCTGCTGAGCAAGAACCACCTCTTTGCGAATCAATGGTTTCCAGATCACCAGCAAGAAAAAGGAAGGGTACTACTCCACCATTTTCTCCAAGCATCATTTCTGATGATGATGATAGACATATGGAGTGGACTTCGGCAGAGTCTGAGAGACGCCAGGAGATGCAAGGGAAAAGAAAACTTCCAGAACACCTTAGAATCATGGAAGGGGATGATGATGAGGAGGGAAATTACGATGAGCCAGCCATTGTGGAAGGTTCCACAGAGGAGTCTGACATTATTATCCAACCTGCTCTGAGGGAAGCGGCACCCTTATTTGTAAGGCCCCCAGCAGAGACCTGCACCAACCCATACCCCAGTAGAAGTATGCACTGCAGAGAGGCTATCGACCCACCCACCTACCTCCAGTTCCTCTTGAGGCATTGGCAGTGGCCCAATAAGAAAGTACTCCTTTCCAGTTTGGGGCTTTTTTACGATTTGCAAACAGGAGGAGAACATTGTCATACGCTCCATTTGCTATGTAAATGTTCGTCGAGGTAAGCCTGGTTCACAATATAGTACCAGAAGCCAGATGACCCATATGAAAAAACATCATGCAATTAAAAAAATGGAAGACTGTGGTTGCAGTGGTGAAGGTGAAAAGAGCAGTAAACATCAGCTACAACTGGTCTAATCACGGTGGAAGGTGAGGAAGAAGAGGGTTACTTCCTCATGCAAAGCAGACGTGTCCCCAGCAGTGCACCAGAATCAACCACCTCAGGGACCTCACAATGGCACATGAAGACTCAGAGTAGGATGAAGACACCAAGGCATACTCTGATGCACCACGACGCACATTGAGTCTACCAACACATAAATCTCAAAAGTTGTTTGGGGCAGTGGCCCAACAAAAGAAGAAAATCATCCAGGGGCCCATTGACCACAACCACCCAATGGCATGTTTGTACAATGGGAAGCTGGCAAAAATATTAGTGGTGGACCTTCTCCCTTTTTCTTTTGTGAAGGAGTGGGATTCTTAGAGCTTGTGGCAGCCATCGGCCTGAAATGGAAGGTTCCAAGTTGGACCTATTTTGCAAGAGTTGCTTTTCCAGTGCTGCATAACAATCTGCTGCAATTGGTTGTACAAGCTTTGTAGCAAAGTGTTGTCCACACTATCCACTTGATGACAGGCATATGGACCAGATGCCAGGGGACTGGGTACATGTGCATCACTGCACACTGGATCTCCTATTGGGGGTAAAGCAAAAGCTATCTACAGATCTTGGCCCTGGAGAAATGTTTTAAGGGTTTGGCTGTATGCAACAGTAGCCATGTTCGGCATGGAGAAATCATACACAGCTGCAAACATCTAGGATGAACTTAATAGCAAGGTGTCTTAATGCATGCGACCCAGAAGTCTTCAAATTGGATGTGTTGCCACGGACAATGGCAGTAACATAGTCCAGGCCACGGCAGATAGTGGCTATTTCAAGGTCCTATGTTTGGCACAATGCATCAACCTGGTTGTGCAAGACTTTAAAAAAGAAGACATAGGCCCTCATTATGACATTGGCGGTAAATCCCACTTACCGCCACAGTGACGGTCACCAACATACCGCCTCATATTATGACACACACACACCAATCCGGCAGAAGACAGCCACATACACATATCACCCAGGCCACAGGTCAATGCTAAAGTGGCGGAAATAACACCCATGCCGTTATGCCAACAGTACAACACCTACCACATCATGACCCACGAATCACCACAGCTGACATTTAATGGCGGTAAACCATTGGCAGTACATACCGCCGCCCTCAGAATGGACACCCACATACAAAACAACACTACATTGGCCAATACTAAAAACACACACCTGACACTCATAAACACACCACTCCGAACCACCCACAGCACCGTAAAACACACACCCACATTACCCACAACCCTTTACAAACAACAATTACTGCCAGGAGATTGACACAAACAGCACAGAAACAACTAGACACACACACCACATATACCCATACATCCCTCACGCACCCCACATCACACACCCCACCACATGACACAACACACTCTCACCAACACACACAACACCCATGTCCCCACAAAGACACCCCCATTTCACAAT
The DNA here is from genome assembly GCF_031143425.1 of Pleurodeles waltl. NCBI lineage: Eukaryota > Metazoa > Chordata > Amphibia > Caudata > Salamandridae > Pleurodeles > Pleurodeles waltl. The sequence continues at coordinate 922,263,851 of NC_090439.1, read as the reverse complement.
GTACAATATGTCACACACATGAAGCATAATACATCCCCAAAGTTGACCCACAGGTGACCCAGCCAATGTCAGCGGAGGTGAGGTGCCACGACTATCCAGTCCCCCAACAGAAGATGCCCCCAGTGATGGTAGTAACTCTGGACTCCAGGATCTGGACCAACAACCTGGCCCATCAGGGACCACTGCACAGTCGGTCACCCATGCCCACTCACAGTCTACCAAAGAGCCTCCCCAATTAGTATCCAACACCACAGCACCCACCCAGCGTACCCACACCTCTGTCCCCAGGACGCATCAATCAGTGGCGTGCCCACCTGTACAGGGACCCCAAGACAACAAGGGACTTGTGGCAGTGGGCACACCGTTCAGGGGACAGAGGCACAGGTCAACAGGGACACTGGGAGGACCACTGTGCACCAGGAGGAGGACAGGCCTAGGGAATCGACTCTCCAAGAGGCACTCACCGAGATCCTGGGAGCCTACCAACATTCCCAGGACACGATGGCCAGATCCTTGACAACGTGCAGTAGAACAGGCGGCTGCAGGAGGAACAGTATCAGAGGATCAGGGAGGACTTGAAGGCCATCAACACCACCTTGATCTCCATAGCAGGGGTGCTAGCAGACATAGCCAACATCATGAGGGAAGCAACAGCACACCAGCGGGCCCCAACTACTAGCCAGTCCATTGACCAGCCCTCCACTTCTGCTGCAGCTAGTGGGCAGGAGGCCCCACCACAGGACCCACAGGCCACCAGCACCCCTCCCCCTGCAGAAGGTGAACCACCTGCAAACATTTCCTACAACCCAGACAGAAGCCAGAAAGACTTGCCGAGACCACCGCCAGGAAATTAGACTAACCTGATTGTCCTCCTTGTGTACCACACTGTTACCTTGTCCACTTTGAAATGCCTTTGCTCTCCTTCCTATGGCCCCTTGGACACTGCACCTGTGCTACAAACAGACTGTATCAATACCCTGGACTTTCCTCCATCATCACCCCATTCCATTGCAAGTTTCTCTCATTTTCATAGCACTACAATAAACACCCTTGAACACAACTTGACTACTAGTATTTAATGTGTTGAAAATGTGCATTTATGGAAACAGTCACATCTAGTGTAAATGATCTGAACAGTGTGAGAGCACAGAAATAATGATGTGTAGCTGTCTGTACCCAACACATCATTACACAGTTGTGGTATCACCAACAACTGTAAAATGACAAGCCATAGTGACAGTAAGTTGAGCTGCAATGGAAGTTACTACCATCATGCTACAGCCACACAGAAAACATCAATAGTCAGAGGAATGGTCAGTTGCACTATCTTACCTGTGTTTCATTGGCAGTATTGACGTATAACGGATGTTCTGTTGTCCTCATCCTCATCCTCTGCTTCCTCATTCGCACTGTCCTCAGGGTCCACTGCTGCCACAGGGGCATCTCCAGTCTCCTCCTCCTGCAGAAAAGGTACATGCCATCTGAGGGCCAGGTTGTGCAACATGCAGCATGCCACTACTATCTGGCGAGTAGCACAGGATCCACCTGTCAAATGGAGACACCTGACCCTGGCCTTCAGGGGCCTGAAGGTCCTCTCGATTATCCTTCTGGTTCGCCCTTTGCCTCATTATAATGTTCCTCAGCCCCTGTCCTGGCATTCCTTACAGGGGTCAGCAGCCACAAAATGTTTGGGTAGCCAGAGTCACCTGCAAGCATTAAGGGACAACATTTAGACTCATATAATGATTTAGGGATGACACCTGAAGGCATACACTAAAATACAGTGGGTGGAGATAATGGCTCACCTATTAGCCACACCCTGTGCCTCTGTAGTTGGGCCATCACATTTGGGATGCTGCTATTCGTCAGAACAAAGGCATCATGCATCAACCCAGGAAACTTAGCATTGACTTGTTAGATCTACTGGTCTGCCAGGCACGCTATTTGCACATTCAATGAGTGGAAACCCTTCTGATTCCGGAACACCTGTTCATTCTGGCGGGGGGACTAACGCAATATGTGTCCCATCAATGGCCCCAACAATATTGGGTATATGTCCCACTGCATAGAATCCACCCTTCACAGTGGCCAGATCTTCCACCTGGGGGAAAGCTGTGTAGCTGCACTTGTGTTTCACCAGGGTAGACAAAACTCTGGCAAGCACGATTAAGAACATTGGCTGTGACATTCTTGCTGCCAAGCCCATTGTCACTTGGAAAGAACCAGTTGCCAGGAAGTGGAGCACTGATAGCACTTGCACAAGAGAGGGGATTCCAGCTGGATGACAGATAGCATATATCAGATCAGGCTCCAATTGGGCACACAGCTCTGTAAATGTGTCCGTGTCCAGGCTATAGGTGAGTATAATGTGCCTATACTCCAGTGTAGCCTAGTCCACACGGGGTCTGTACACGGGGGTATGTCTCCTCCTCCTATTTATCTGCAGCGGTAGGTATCTAAGGGACACAAGAATGAGTAGGCTGTCACAATTTGAACAGTGGAACCCCAACCTCAGTGTTCATAGTGCATTTATGCAATGGGACAGTGGGAATGTCGAGGTATGTGCTAATCTGGACTGTGATGAAGTTAAGGTTGATATGACCATTGTCCGCCACCATGAAATGGTGACTGCCTGTCCTGTATGTACGGACAGGTGGAAGTGAGGCACATCCGCCGATATTGGGCGTAGTGGCAGAAGGCGGTCTTGCACCGCCGTGCAATTCCTCATTGGATAATATGGGGCTCTATGGAGTACAGTGGCCAATGGGGATCAGCGCCGGTGGTGACGGTGTACACCGCCATGGGTGTGACTGACATTTTCTATCTGATTCCTCACTTGTTTCAACAGGAGAACACCTACACTGCGTGTGATGCTATGACCTGTGTCTGGAACCTACCATGGGTCGTGTGACTGGGGAAGGGCCGTCTGCCTTCACTTCAGAGGAATTGGAGCATTTGGTGGATGGGGTCCTACCCCATTACGGACTTCTGTATGGGCCTCCAGACCAACAGGTGAGTACTCCTTGGGCAGGATGCATGTGGGAAGGATGAATGGAGATGTGTGTGCAAGCATCGTGTCAGCGGGGGGAAGGTCTTGTGGTGGTGTACATGGTATACGCCAGATGATGTGTGTGCCAATGGTGATGGAAACAGGATTGGTGGGCCATATGTGTGAAAGGCTGGATTATATGTGTAATGGTGTTCTCCTGTCTGTATTAACTCTGCAGGTCAGCTCCCATCTAAAGAAGCGATTATGGCATGCCATCACCAAGGACGTGCGGACCCTGGGGGTCTACAGCAGGCGGAGCACTCACTGTCGGAAACGGTGGGAGGATCTGAGATGCTTGGCACAGAAGACCACGGAGGCCCAGCTGGGGATGGCCTCCCAACGAGGAAGGAGTGCCCATCGGAACCTGACCCCCCCGGTGGCCCGCATACTGGCCGTGGACTACCCAAATCTGGATGGGCGCTTGAGGGCATCACAGCAGCCACAAGGGTGTGAGTACAATTGGCATTTTTACAATAATTGGCAGGTGGCATGGGATCCGGGTGGTGGGTGTGAGTTAGTGTGTGCCCCTAAGGCCAGGCCAGACATTGCAGCATGATCCAGCTCAAGGGTAATGGGTGAATGGCAAATGCAGGTAACCTAGCTTGTTAGCATTCCATGTCAGTCAGGGCTTTGTTGGTCCCAGGAGGGGTGCAGTTGGCAATGTGTGGCCCTCATCTTGCAGTGACATCTAGCAAAATCACTAGCAGTGCCATGCATAGTGTTCACGCCTGATCCCTGTGTGTGACAGTGCTGTGTATGCCAACTGTGGTGTTGGTGCAATAATTGACCCAGTGTTTTCTTTCTCTCTCTCCCCCCCATTTTTCTTCTGTCATCCTGTCCATGTGTGCATTAGCATCATCTGGTGGAGGAGCGAGGGCATCGGTGACAGAGGGAGCTGCATCCCACAGGACCCTGGAGGCAGAATCCACCGATGCCAAGGGAACCAGTGGGATGAAGGGTGAGGGGAGCACCACTGCGGAGACAAGAGGTGACAACACAGACTCAGATACCTCCTCCGATGGAAGCTCCCTGGTGGTGGTGGACACCTCTGTGACCACCCAAGCTGCAGGTACAGCCGCCACTCCTGTACCAGCACCACCCTCCCACTAGCCCTTCAGCGAGTTGCACGTGCCCGCTCACCCAGGAGGGTGGGCATCACCTTCGCCCCGGGGACCTCAAACACAGGCAGCACACTTCATCCCACAAGCACTCACGCAAACGCCAGACAGTTATAGACACAACCACATCCACTGCCTCCCCCGCCCCCACCACTCACAGTCACATCCAAACTCACACCTGCATGCACTGCATCAACATTCACCACCAGCATCACCACACCAAGCAGCACACACACCTCACTAGCAGACACCTCCACAATGTCCATGCACACGCCCTGTGTCCTCTCCCACCCTGTCTCTCCCCCCTCCTAAAGGTCACAAACGCAAGCACTCACACACCCAACAGCCATCCACCTTATAGCAGCACACTGCCCATGCACCTGCACCCAAGTCCACCAGACATATACCTCCATCAACCACTCCCTCAACCTCCATTCCCATCCCTCCTCCCTCATCCCACCCCACAGTCCCTAAGAAGCTTTTCCTTGCCCAACTTAACCTCTTTTCTCCACCTCCTCCGTCCTGCCCATAAGAGCAGGGTCCCAACGTCCCAGTCCATCACCTCAGCCAAACAGTCCATGCGGACAGTGGTGGCACCACCTAGTCATGGTGGCAAGTCAGTGAAGGATCCCACTCCACCAGCCAGGAAGGTTAAGGATCCCACACCTCCTGCCATGAAGGGGAAGGAGACCACACATCCTGCCATGAAGGGGAAGAAGCCCTCGACTCCTGCCAGGAAGGCTAAGAAGCCTACACATCCTGCCATGAAGGGGAAAAAGCCCTCAACCACTGCCAGGAAGGGTAAGGACCCAATGCCTTCTGATATTAGGAGGAAGAAGCCCTCAACTCCAGCGGAGGCTGTCAGAGTGACACCACCACCACCACTAATGGTCACTGGGCCCTCACCGCCAGCTGAGGAAGTTCATATCTTACCTCCAGCTGAGGCTGCTCAGGGGGCACCTCCAGCTGCCAACACGGTGCAGCCCTCACCTCCAGCAGAGGCTGTCAGGGTGACACCGCCACCACCAGTGGTCACAGGACCCTCACCGCCAGCTGAGGAAGTGAATCCCTCACCTCCAGCAGAGGCTGCCCAGGAGGCACTTTCACCTGCTGACACTGTGCAGTCCTCACCTCCAGATGACACAGAGCAGCCATCACCACCAACGGAAGCCATGTAGGCCATTCTGCAGGGAGTGCTGTACAAGGGGGTCCCCTCCAGAACCAGTGGGCATGTTCTCCACCTAAGAGACTGTGACCTTGCACTGCCCAGCAACGTGAAATGGGCATGGAGTCCCCTCCAGAACCAGTGGGAATGTCAACCCCTCCAGAGACTGTGGCCTTGCACTCCCCAGCAGGGAGAAATGGGCATAGAGCCCCTCCAGAACCAGTCGGAAAGTCACCCACTCCAGAGACTGTGGCCTTGCACTCCCAGCAAAGAGAAATGGGCATGGAGGCCCCTCCAGAACCAGTGGGCAAGTGATGCTGTCCAGACACTGTAGCCTCGCACTCACCAGCAAAGAGAAATGGGCATGGAGCCCCCTCCAGAACCAGTGGGAAAGTCACCCACTCCAGAGACTGTGGCCTTGAACTCCCCAGCAAAAAGAAATGGGCATGGGGCTCCCTCCAGAACCAGAGGGCTTGTTCCCGCATTCGGCTGAGGTGCCACCTACCCCGCATCTCCCTGAAGTGCCTGCCCACTTGCAAACTGATGCCCTTGCAGAGTTCTATCCAGATGAAGTCAGGATTCGAGTTGGGCCTTGGACTGTGCCTTGTGGCCATTTGGGCCCTTAGTACCTTGGACTGGCCATTGGCCCTTTGTGTACATATGTACATATATGTTTTTTGTACAATTGGTTCATTTGGTAGCTGTTTATATCAATACATTCTCATTACTGCATTCTTGTTGTTCTTGCATTATTATCCTGTGTGTCGTGTGCCATTGTTTTTTGTCTGCAGCTGGTTGTGTGTATGGTGTGTGTGAATGGTGTGTGTTGCGTGTGTCACTCTTGTTTTCCTCCCTCCCTCACTTGTGTGCTCACCGTTGTTGTCTTCGTTGGTGTTCCATGGCGTGGATGAGCATCAGGAAGACTTGCAGTTTGGGTTCCATGGTGGCGTTGTTCTTCCCTGTGTTTCCGATAGTGAGTCTTTGCTCTTCTGTGATGTGTTTCTGCCAGGCTTTTGATGGTGTTGGTACAGCACCGGAAATCCTGGCAGATTGCAGGGTTAAAATATGGTGGGCGGTACTTTGTCTTCCGCCTGGCTGTTGTTGGCTACCGCTGTGGTCAGTGTTGTTAACACCCTGGCGGTTGGTGTGGTACATTGGCTGTCTATGGGAGTTTTCTCCGCCTTGGTCATAATTTGATGGTAATTACCGCCAGCCTGCTGGGGGTATCACCACCACTTTATCACTCATTGCCAGGGTCATAATGAGGGCCATAGTCACCAACACACTGACCACCTGCAAACGCATCTGCACTCATTTCAGCCATTCTTTTAAAGCCCAGAAACAGTTGCAGATTATTGAGTGTGGTAACAGAGTACCATTTAAAGCCCTGATACAGGAGGTGCAAAACATTGGAACTCAACCTATTATGTGTTGCAACATCTGTTTGAGCAGTAGAAACAGATCAATGACTATGTCATTCAAAGTGGAGGGGGTGCAACTGGGAAAGCTATGACCATGGATGCAGACAAATGGGGCCTTGTCAAATGCCTTACACAGGTGCTGCTCCCTTTTGAGGTTTTCATGCGGGAAGTTAGCAAGGAGGACAGTACATTGGGCCAAGCTATCCCTTTATTGCATCAGCAGCAGCTAAAGAAAGCATCTGAAAGGTTTGCATTTGGGGGTGCGAATGAAAACCCCACAAGCATATGCCTTGGTTGAGAGCCTAATTCAAGGCTGCAAAATGACATTTTTTCCTCCAAATAGTACTACTGTGCCACCCTACTTGATCCACAATACAAAACATGTTTTTAACATTCATTCCATTTTCTGAATGTATTTATTTATTTATTTCACAATAAAAGAAGTGGATTGTTGAGCAAGATAGACACCAGGAAGAAGATATCCTGGATCTTAGAGTTCCACTCCACAGTTCTGGGGTGCTGCTTTCAACTTCAAGAGAGGGCAGTCTTATCTCATGACTGCAGCCAGCACCAGCAACAAGAACACTGGCAACAACAGCAAGAGACAAACTGGCCCCAACCACTGCATTGACTTAGTTTCGAGTGGCAGACCTAAAGTCCAGTGCAGAGGTGAAGACAAAAGTGGCTGAGCAAGTGGCAGTACCAATTACCATTCAGAGGATGTTCCACGAGTATCTTGATGACCCAAAAGAAATGTATGTTGATCAAAACCCATTGGTGTATTGGTATGGGAAGAAGCATCAATTTCCAGAGCGTAGGAAGCTGGCATTAACGTTGCTCGCTTGTCCTGTAGCCACTGTGTCTGCTGAACATGTGTTCGGAGAAGCTGGTGCAATTGTTACAGTGAGAAGGACCAGTCTCTCACCTCAATACGTGTTGAGATTAATCATGATCAAAATGAACTAGCATTTTATACCACCTGATTACACCATTCCCAAAACACTACAGGAGGAGGAAGAGGATGATTGGTCAGAATCAAGTGTGTTAGCTGACCAACGTCTGGGTGAACCACTAGAGTTTGTGAACAAACTCCATTTTCTGGACTGAGCATGCCAGGGTCAACATAGAACTTTTTAATTATTTCTTGTTGAACTTCTTTTTTCTTTCTTTCTTTGCAAACAAAAATGCTAGTGGAGCATTATGTTTGTGTAGGATTTTTATAGTCACATATAAGCCTGAATTGGAGTTGTACTCATGTGCAATGAAAAAAACCCACATACCCTTCAGGACATTGGAGATGGTGCGTTCCTCCATCACATGTCATTGCCTATCCTATTTTTTTACATCACCTAGCAGGGCTGCCCTAAAAGATCATTGATTAAAAGACAATGCCAATTTCCAATGTGTTGAGAACATCAAAGAGGAGATCTTTTGTTCAACCACTGTGCTTGAATTGGAAGAGGTAACTACTAAGTAACTACTGCACCAATGAGTGGTGATATATTGAGTGAGTGTGAACTGGTGAGTGATGACTGATGTATATGGTGGCTGACAGTGATGGAGGGAGTCAAACACATTTGTAAACTTGTTTCCAATGATTTGCAATGTTTGGGAGCTGATGGGTCATCATTTTTTCCTGAAAGTGAATGGCCTGTCAAACTTAGTGGAATTTACCTACAGGGTCCACTCCTTTTTTCTGGTTCCTCAGAACAGACCAGCCACTTTAGTCACCACGCACAAATCTACACAAAATACTCCAGTTCTGTTTCTCTATTTGTTCTTCAACAGCAGTGCACTTCACAGGTCTACCTTGCTCGGTTTGGGACTGGAGTGGTGTTACTCAGAATCTGAAGGAGGAGGATGAAAGGACTCAGGTGGGACTACCTCACCATCTAGAAGGAGAAACTTATCAACCTCAAAGAGAAACTATGATGATGGCGGAGATTCTGAGGCCTGCTACTTACTTAGCTTTGTGAACTGGAAAGAGGTGCATTGATTTGGAAATGCTGTTGAGTATGTGTTTTCTGCATTGCTAGCTCAAATGTGAAACTCCTCTCTTATGTTTTTGCTTTCCCTCTGTGTCTTCTTGGTACACTCCTGAGTCCTCATGAAGCTTACTTTTCTTCCTTTTGCCCTTATTCTTTATTCTATAACACAGCTAGTGTTGTTTTCAATATGCAGGCCTTCTCCTAGTCATTTCATGCACGAATACAACTTGGAGAAAGCTTAAGATTCCAGCTTACCTACTGGACAAGTTCAGACAGGCACCTAAGAGTGATGGACGTTCCAATAAGACTGGAGATGCATCGCACAATTTGCCAATACAGTATCATTTTCTTTTTAACAATCATAAATTTTAGAACTGAGTAGGCTACATTCCATATTTCATAATGTGTGTATTTAAAAACTAGAAAACATAAGATTTAGGATATACTATCTGGAGTCACTCTACGGCAGAAGAACTGTTTGCAATGCATTTAGATGAATTGTGTCATACTTAATCCTTTGTTTCCTTCCACAACATATTGATGATGTTGTGCTGCTCAGTGCCCAATGAATATTGTTGTGGATTCTTCGGTGTATTGTTTGTTTTTGTCACACCTTTCCCCAAATTCCATTTCCCATTCATTCTTTGTGCCCTTAACCTTCTTCCCCCAGGCTGTGTGTTATTGAGGTGTGAGTTAATTTTACACCATAAATGCTTGCTGGGGCGTATGTGGTGAAAGCCATACCAACTCACTGCATGACTTTCTAACCTTTATTACCTGATCAATTTCCTACACCAGCTCCATCAACATCATCATTCATGCCGTGTGTGTGATTTCCTTAAATGTTTAACCTGGCTCGACCACTCTAGAGTCTGAGCACACTTCTGACTCCATGATTTAATTTCCTCGGTTTAGTTTTATAGCTCTCCACCATTGCTCAAAAGAAATTGATATTGCTAGATTTTGTTATCATGTCAGATCTTCTTTATTGTATGTCTAATGCTTTCACTGTGGTAGTCTGGTCTCTGTCTTCCTAAAAATATGATGTATGACCCACTAACTCTAGCCTGCTACTACTACTACCTACCACCCTCTTAAGATGCCACTTTAGGAAAAACCCTTCAGTAAGAAGACTCCCTCACTTCATCTAATCAGATAAGAGAAGATCTATGGATTGAAGTGAACATGTTTAGTTAGTAATTAACTTCTACTGAAGAAGATGTTGTCTGTGTGTACTAGGTTTTTGGAGGCAAAAGAGTCAATAGCAATCATATCCTAATGGTCAATATATTGTTGTAGAGGGCAACTGTCAATATGGGTCTGGAGCTGGCCCAGGCTCTGCTCAATGCTGGTGAACCGGCTCTCCATCTGCTGTTCAGCAGTGCCCTGTTGGAGCCGGAGAGTACAGCAGCAGGTACTGTTAGGGACACAGACTGCTGGCAGCAGCGCCAGAGATTTACTGGCTGGGAGGCTAGGAGCTGGTTTGTTGCTCTGCTGGGTCCTGGGTATGAGGCAGCTGTTTCTACTTGTTCCTCCTCCAAGACCACCACATGCCAGTTATCGGCCTGAATATCTCCTGCGTGGTTGGTGGTGGTCATGGAGCAGGACTAGCTATATTGAGAAAAAGAAGGAAATAAAAGACAAATTGTAAACAATGCTCAAAACAAACACTTCTTCAAAAGTAGGTAGTGGGTGGCACAGTAGCACAACATTGCTGGTCCCCTAGGGGCATTGGAATTTGATGTGATTATGAAAACAAAATTAAAAACGTAAAACTACAGAGGCACAAAAAGAGACACTAATAAAATAAATAAAAATGAGGGGCAGATAAATTAGGAAGGTGGAGGATTGCAAAGATAAATTGAGGATGAAAAAACAGGCCCAGCACTCTAAACAGAGCGCATGATTTTGGATGCAAGTATGTACTTTGCGTTGCGTTTGAAGTCAAACGCAATGCAAACAAGTGTAACAGAGAACTCACCCCATTCGCTGAACTTCACGTAGCATGGCAGAGTTTTTTTTCTACTTCGTGGAGTTTCACGTAGCGAGACTCCACGTACTCCACCCAGGCCTAAATTACAAATTGCTTCACATTGCCTCTTTTTAATTGAGAGTCGAATCTGAGACCAACTGAAGAAGTTCAGAATGCATGCTATAGAAACCACACTTTTCTATGGTGTAATAGAATATTACGATGCTCTTCATACCGCAAGAATATTAGCAATGTATGTAGTGCATTTGACACTGTCATATCTTGATTCTCTCATGGCAAGTTGTCAGGGTACTGGAGATGGGGTAAAGAGATGCAGTGACACATTCTAATGTAATTAACTGAATTAGGGGCATTCAAGAAATAACCTCTTTTTAATCTAAAAGAGTTTTTATAAGCTGTTTACAAGATTTTTGCCACCTCATTTACAGCTAGGAGAGGTGGGGCACAAAGGGACTCAGGAGAATTGCAGCAGGGGCATCAGCCCTCCCCACCTGCTCCACTGCCCCCAAACAAAGTCACTGTTTCTGTTCTTCCATGGGAAAGAAATCAGAGGACAAGGGCCTCTTAGTCTTTTAAGTGTTGGCTCTAATAATCCAGGTGAGCATATTAACACAAACGTGATGATGTCTGTAGTCACTTCTACCATTCCATCTATGGGGGCAGTGCACGCCAACACGCATGGACCTTCAGGGGCCTTATTTCTCAAATATCATGTATCCATTTCCATGGCTACATTGAAGGTTAGAAAGTAAATCCATCACTCATGCAGATTGATATCACTTTTTTCCTGAATGGTGTGCTACTTCTTCGGCAGAGTCCCTTTACCTGTTAATGACTTAAATGGGTTTCAAGATATGTTGCTGGTGTAGATTTTAAGGTTTTTTTTCATTTTCATTCACAACCCAGAGATAACATAGAAACTCCATTTGACACACCTCTGGTCACACCTCTAAGCACATATCAACTGGGATAAGCATTTGTCAGGAACAATTTATGCAAACATAACAGTTTTCACATTTGCAAATTCTCTTCCTGGTTTGTTGTTGTACACTAGGGAAACTGGTTTGATGAAATGGGGACAGATTATTTAAAGTGCAGCTATCAACATACTTATCTTACAGTGACAGTACTGTGTCAGTACAGGACAGAGCATTTACTATAGAGACTAATTTGTAACTCTCAGAGAATGAGCAGAGGGAGTTTTCTGAGTAGCATAGAGGGTTTGTAAAAGGATGTGCAAGATTTAAGGCGTGGTTTATAGTGTATTGGATGGGTTACTGCATCACAAAAGTGGCAGGCTAGTATAAGTGCTTTAATTCGATGGCACTTATGACAAGTAATAAAGCAAATAGAATAGCAAATACATTATATCCTACGGCGCTTATGACAAGTAATAAGGCAGGAGGGATACCAAATGCATTATATCCTATGGAATTTAAAATGTGATAAATGGTATATCACTGATGTTTGTGACTAATACGCCGTACAGCAATTTCTAAAACAGGCCCTTATTATGTGATAAAAGGCAATAAAGGACACTTCAGTAAATAGAATGTTTGAGCAGGAATTCACAGGTTATCAAGAAGAATCCAGAGATGGTGTGAAAAACTCATTAGATTTAATGATCATGATTGCACTAGGCCCATCTGAATACTGTATTTCGTATCTAACTGGAAAGTAACCGCTTTGCAGTGTAGTTTTAACATGTTTATTAATTTCTATTCAAGTTTCAAGTTCTTGGCTGTGAACTAACAGTGTCTTTTGAAAGCAATGAGCGCTGCATTAGAAATCTCTTCCAACAATGCGTATAATTGCAGTTAGTAAGATGGGGATCTGGCATAGAGCCGGCACAAATGTGTGCTTTTCCTAAACGGTGGACTTCAAGCGGAAAACAGAAACCCACTGCAACTAATTACAATTAAAATATGAGCAACAGCTTGTTTTTTTACTCAGATATTGGAGAAATGTTTGCCATCTGTAGTACCAGTTGAAAATGAAACATCTGACAGAAGGGATCATCGTTTGAGGTGAGGAATTGTGCGAGTTCCATGCTGAGACTACAGCAATCTAATCACGCAAGCAAGTAATAACCACTGAGCACACGAAACACCAGCAGCTCCTGGCACGATTATGTTCTGACGCAAGTCATATCTCATCTCTTATATCTTCCAGCAAAGCACAGACATGTCCGCCACCATTCCTGTTCATCCGATGTGTGCCATGCTGGATTGTGCACGGCAGAAGCTGCCTTACAATAATTTTTTTCCGTTCTTTCGTAAAGCTTTTATGGATTGCATGTTTTGTTTCAATATCTTCATGTGAGTTAGTTTTCTATACGGTCCCTAAATGTAAATACTTGGTTTCAAAGACAGTTTACTTCCAGGTGTAAAGCAGATGTAAGGAATGTGTTGCCTTGTCAAACAGATCTATTATTGGCGTTTGTATAAGGGTGTGCAAAGTCATATGGTGCCCTACCCAGAATTCTGCTGTAAGATGATACCTAAGTGGGAATTTCTGAGAAGAAACTGAGGTAAGATCTAGTATAATGCGGTTGCTGTTCTGGTGCCTTTCCATAACCCAGTAGTCTTTGATGGTGGCCATGAAGGTCTACTGAAATGGATCACTCTGAGGGTAAACCCCGGAAACAATATGCTAATAGCAGGCACATCTCACAACTTGGTTTCAGATCCCCTTCTTGGCAGAAAACAGGTAGGCAGCATTCCATGCTCGGGAGTACACATATCGCATGCAGCTTATTGTCTGATTCTGATCTTGTTCAAGTTGCAGGCACCCATTTTGTCCCTCTGCAACTGCTAATACCTGCTCCTGTAAGGAAAGCATTTCAATGGTTCCTGAGGCTGGGTACCCTCTTCTGCTTCTGCTGGTATCTCAGGATTAAACAGCCTACTGCAGAAGTCAACCAGTGATACCTCCGTTGGCACCAAAGACCCCCAAAGATTGATACTGATACAGAATTTAGGAGGACAGGATGGGATGTCTGTGGATAAGGGCAAAGAAGAGACCAGGAGCAAATATATTGAACAGGAGGCACACAAGGATACCATTTCTTGATGTGCCAAACCTGGAGTTCCAGGAAGCTGAAAAGTATTCCTCTAATTCTACTTTACTTATTCGGTACAAGCCTACTGTTCTGGGTGGATTGCCATTGTATTAGGACTTTCATAAGTTAATGTTCTTTAAATGCAAGGATATTAATGAGGCATCTGTTCTCTATTACTGGCCAAAGATGTACACCATCATCAGGTGTAAGGTAGCGTTCCTGGTATTATACTTAATGAAGACTCCAAACTTATGGTGGGTTGAATGATATTTATAAGTTCAGGACCAGCAAAAACAGTTGAAGATGAATTGTGATGGTTATTGCCTCCAACTGCCCCCACTTCATCAGTTCCATCACATCAACATTCTATTGCACCCTCCATTCTATTGCAGTACAAGCATCGCGCCATCTAAAAATTCTACACTCTCATGCAGCAACTACATAAACTACCATAACATGGGACTGATATAAGAAAAGTGTTACTGCATCCAATGCAGCTCTACTTTTCTTGCCCCCATAGTGCCTCCCTAACGTCACCATGTGTGCACTGTGTTTAAGACTTGGCACACCCTGGTGGTAATTAGGGAACTTGCATAAAAAATGTGGATGCTAGTTTGGCTCTTTGCAGGATTAGTGTAAAAAATGTTGACACTAATCCTGCGAAGCACATTGAGGCCCAATATAAATAACGGTGTGCCTCATTTTAACACCTGCCCTGTGCAGGCACTAAAAATGCTGCAAAAAATGGCACAATTTTTTCAGCTGCTCCTAATGGGGTAATGCCCCCATACATACATGATACTTGGCACAGGTTTAATGTGGCGCAAGGGGTTACAAAGTGGCCTAATGCATGCATTGCACCACTTTGTAAATATGGCCTGGCATTTTTTCCACAATATTAAAAAAATGATGCTAAATCTTTATTGAAAACCTAATTTACTGTTGAGGTTAAATTTGCAATAAGCATTTTGAAAAACACACTTTTCAAAAGTTACATTTTCCATGCATAAACCTCTGGGGCTTTGCACAAGTTCCAACTATCACACGACAGCTGAATAACCCCCTTGATGAAATGTGAAAACTGCTCCCAGGGCATGCCAAAGACATTGAATGTTGTGAGGTGTGTCTGTTCCTCTGCACAATGAACATCTGTGCTGTGCCACGGAGCTTGAATAACTTCAAAGAGGCCTACCCTGTAACACAGGCAAATGTTATCTGAAACCTGGGCAGGTCCTTCTCTGTTACTTCTGGTCAGACAGGCATCAATACCAGTAGGAGAAGAGCTGTCCACAGAACTGGTGTAGACTGCCCACAGAGAAGGGGTTACTCATTTCCCTGACCACACCTCAATGTGGACACACAAGCTCTGCACAGGGGAGGAAGGGTTTTGCCATTTTGGTTTTAGGTGGTGAAGGACACTCTGGGAATGTTTGCAGTAGGTTACACTAGAAATGCTACAATAGTGAGTAGGGTTATTCATTGGAACCTTCACCCCATTGGTGAGGGAGCAGTTAGGAGTTTCCAACACCCATAGGCTGGTCCATTACAAATGTGGCATCCCCAGTGCTCTCGTCAGAACACTTTCTGGACCCCTGGAAGCATAGAAGAGCACTGGATCTCCAGTCTGTGGTCTAACAATAGCCTATAGGACTGGGCTTCTTCTCATTCTTGTACCCAGTGTTAGAAATGGGGATTCTGGTTGGCTAGGGTATGCACCTAAGCCAGGCAGAACCCTCCCACTCTAGTCAGGGCAAGGGAGTTACACGTCCAAGATAACCCCTGCTCACCCCTTGGTAGCTTGGCACGAGCACTCAGGTGTAACCCCGAGGCAATGTGTAAAGTGTTTGCACAACAAACGCAACACATGTGATGCAATAGGTACACCACAAAGTAAACACAACACTGAGCTCTGTAAAAATAAACTGTATTGCACAAAACATAATTAGAACAAACATTGCATGTCTGTAATACCCTGCTACCTTAGCAGTTGTCAGAACGTTACACAGGTTACTAATACTCTGCAAGAATAAGCTGTTGTCACATTAGAACACGTAAGCACTCAAGATTCTGCAACATAAGCAGATGTCAAGAATCACAGTAGAAAGAGATAAATCCAGTTATCAGGGCAATACCCTAAATGCCCATCAGAGGAACATAAGAAAGTATATGGCACATCGTACAATCCACAGGGTACATATGAGGGCCTATAATGCCCCCAGCAGGAACATTAGAAAAGGGTAGTCTTGGGTAGAACCTGTTGCAGTATGAAGGTACCTCTTGTGCAAGGGGATCAAGGAGGGGGGCCCTCGGCACTCTGGTGCGCACAATGGGAGCCACGGGTTGATCCTGGGGAGAGGGGCGTGGTAAGCACCCCCTCTGGTTGTGGGTGTTGGGGCCCCTCCTAGGGCCCACGCCTAAACAGCGCCTACAAGGTCTTTGGGCCCCCCCATGGGTTGCGACTGACCCTCCTGGGAGGGGCACTAAAAACAAATGCCTGGGGTCCCCAGGGCATCAGCTCCCCTAAGGCAGTGGCCAGGTAGAAAGGAACTCCATTTCTGCCCCCATGCACTGCATGGCCGAAAGCAGATGCCCTCGTTGTTGGTGCAGCTGCCGGGAGAAAGGGAGGAGAGGCCAACACCTCTCCCAACTAGTGCCGCTCCTCGGCAGAATGGGACCTCCAAGGAGGCTTGCACCCCGCGCTTACACAGCCACACCCGATGCGGCGCGTGAGTCTTCACCAGCCCTTTCCCGGGCCGCAACGGTGATACTGCACCACAGTTGGTGCCTGCTTGTCCCCCGGGGGCACCTCTTTTAGCGTGCTTCACCCCGGGGGACAGAAAAGTCCAACAGCTCTGGATCAGAACTCCCCTGTGCCCGGGGGCACCTGCTATAGTGCATCTCTGACGTGCTTGGATTTTGAGCAAATAGCGAGCCCCGGTCACAGTGGTGAGCTCCTACCAGAAAGCGCTACGAGCGCCAGTGGCCCATTAAAGCGCTAACGAGGTGCTAGGGGGGGCCCTCAGATAAAGCACTGCCCCCAGTGTATTGCCCAAACCAAGGAAGCTGGAGCACTCCTTGTGCTCTGGATAGTTTACAGGGGCCCGGAGCAATGGCACCCTGTCCCTGGAGACAGAAAAGTGGGGAGAGAATCATGGGCTAGCAGGCCCCAACAACAGGCCAGCACAAGGGATACAGATGGTGGCAGTTCCTGCTAGTGACCAGGCAGGTCACAGGTCAGCACAGCAGCAGCAGTTTAAGGTGGGTCCTGTGTACAGGCTGTCTGAAAAGTATGCACAAAGCCCAACTGTCACTCTGCCCAGACGTGGATTAGAGTCAAGCTGCAAAACACCAGAGTCATAAGCACAGAGAAATGCTCACTTTCTAGAAATGGCATTTCTGTAATATTAATAAAAAAATACACCTACACCAGTAAGCAGCATTTCTTACCACCGTTACAACCATACCAAACATGCCTACACTACCCCTCATAAATCAAACAATACCGCTTACACTTAAGGCAGGACATTCCTAATACAATCCTGTGAGAAGGCAGCACTCACAGCAGTGAGACACCAAGTTAATCTGTTTTTCACTACCAGGACAGGCCACATTACTAGGCACATGTCCTGCCTTCTACATACATTGCACCCTGCCCATGGGGCTAGCTAGGGCGTTCCTTAAGGGAGACTTACATGTAGTAAAAGGGGAGTTCTGGGCCTGGCAAGTAGATTTAGATGCCAGGTCTCTGTGGCAGAAAACTGTGCACCCAGGACCTGCGCTAGCAGGCCTGAGACAGGTTTGAAAGGCTACTTCAGTGGGTGGTGCAGGCTGCGCTGCGGGCCCAGTAGTAGCATTTACTTTACAGGTCCTGGGTATAGGGATACCACTTTACAAGGGACATATAGGTAAATTAAATATGGCAATAAGGTATAAACAATCATACCAAGTTTACAAGTGAGATCACATGCACTTTCGGCACTGATTAGCAGTGAAAAAGTGCTCAGAGTCATAATGTCAGCCAACAAGGGTCAGAAATATAAGGAGGAAAAAGGCAAAAAAAACTGGGGAATGACCCTGTAAAAGGGACAGGTCCAACACCCAGGATAAAGTAGTTGACTACAAGGTTCACAGGGTTGACATCCTGGTCCAGTCTCAGGGACACAGCAAACTGCAAGAGCTCTTTTAATGGAGCTGCTCAGCTAAACAGTTTCTCCTGGACATAGCCAGGACACTGCTGCTAACCTCTGCTGGATTGAGTCTTGACCCCATAGAGCTGTCCCATGTTCCTAGACCCTAGGCCTAGAACCTGGGACTTAGCAATGTTTTTACCTTCAAGAACCTCCAGAGAACCGGGATCAGCCTGCCAAGCCGATCACACAAAAGTGGCATGTCACTGGCCCATCAGTTCAGGTTGCTCCCTGAGTAGGAAGGTGTAGCTCTTTACTAGGCAAAAGTACCAAAGGTGTCCGGCAGATGATTGACCTTCAAATGTGTCCTCCTCTGAGCCTTCTTGACAATTGTAATGGCTTCACCTGTTTCTATTTCAGCAGCTATCTGATGTCATGGAGCCCTCTACACCCCCAGCATGCTGCCATTCTGCCATGCCCCATGGAGGATTTTTTACTTCCATTTAGGAGACTATGTACAAAGGTAAGACATCTGACTGACTCAAAGGTCGTTCTATAACCGACCCGCACTCTGTTGCGTTTTGGTATTTGTGAATAACTGGATTGTTGGTTGACTGGGGTGTGAGCCCTGGTCAAGCAACTACTACAATCCTTGTCAGTATAAGGCACAAGCTAATCCTAAATTAACCTGTGCTCAACACTCTGGTAGCTTGGCACAGAGAAGTCAGGCATAACTTAGAGGCAACATGTAAAGTATTTGTGCAGTACTTCAAACAGTAATAAAGTGAAAACACCATGCAAAAAGGATCCCATGCCAAGTTAGGAAAATAAAGCAACATGTAATAAATAAAATAATACTAAAACAACAAAGCTCGAATTAGTAGAACCAGAGTTATGATTTCTTAAAAGATTTTAGCAAAAATAGCACCAAACAGCACAAAGTATCAACTTGAGCTGTCTGGTTGGGCTGGGCCATGTCAAAGTCACACTTTCAGGATGGCAGCGATGGAGAGCAGGTCAGATACAGTCAGCAGGCTAGGCCCGCTGAGGATTACCTTTTTAAGTTCATGCCAAGAGTCCTGTTTGCATTGAATAGGGCCACGAGGAGCAGGGGGAGTGTCATGGAGGCTGATGGCGAAGAGCTGGCCCGGAGTCACTGGTGGGCATTGCTGGAGCTTTGTGTTGTTGATATCGGATTGATCAATGGTGATGCTCATGACAACAAGACATTTTTATTCACGAATGATACATTTTCTTACGCAAATGAAGTTGCATCACCAATGTTAGATTTCCCCGTTGTGAACTCTCCATTAACCCCAGCACATAGGTATGTGGTCAGGCAGGCTCCAAGACCCAGGCCTCTGAAAGTTAATGACTGACAGGCCTCAGGTGGGGTAACACTTAGCCAGCAGCCAAATGGATCCCAGAGATAGGCAGCAGCACTACAATGATCACCGGAGATTGGGCCCCAAAAAAGCGCACATGGCCAGAGGGATGCATGCAGTGCATTTCCAAAAACACCATAAAGTTAGATGCCACATGTAGTTAGGTACACTTAGCCAATCAGGACACGGCACACACGGCACATGAACTGGCCACATGCCCCTCAGGCTGTACATCTGGACAAGTACTTCCTGGCCCACATTGTGTCCTCGCCAGGTCGAGGCCCACCTGCATTACCTATCTGAAATTGTATCTATGACTCTGTGACAATTGTTCACATTTCTATGGTTTTATTGCATCAAGTGAAATGTATAAACCTTGCTTCAATCCAATATACAACAAGAGACATCCCTCAGACCTCAGTTCCGTAACTGCTCTCCCGGCCGTAATGTTTAATTAATTGAACCATTTCCTGCCCCATGCATGGTCAATGCTGGAGCACAAAAAGCTGGGCTGACCGAGCTTTGAGCTGAACCACGGTGTGAGCGACAATGTCTTCACTCAAAAGGGCCAGTTCTCCGTTGCAGAGAGCCCAAAAGCTTGAAGCCCATGAGTCACACTTAGAGTCCAGGACCTAAGAGGCACTACTTGGGGACAAGAACTCAGTGCAGCTGGGTGCAGGGGCTGGTGCAGGATGTTGGGGAGCCTTTTTATGCACCTGAGGCTCAAATCAGGAGGCTGGCAGACTAGCCTTTGCAGTCACTATCAGAACCCTGGGTTCAAGATGAAGTTGCAAGTCCAGTTCATCCTCCCCAAGGAGCAATTCAATTTTCAATTCAATTTTATTTATTTATGTTTTGGAACTCGACTGAGGTCCACATAAAAATAAACAATAAAACAGTACATTTATTCCTATTACACTTTACGCAGGGAATCTAGTTGGACATATTTAAAATCCATACAAAAGGGAGTTTTATAAAATGCTCAATGTTACTTTTTACGTACATATGATTGCAAGATACAATACGCTGAAATAAAGTGCAAAATACAGAATAGTGCAAATGCCCATATCAGTACAATTGGAACAGATTTCGTGCAATATTACTAGGACAATTTGAGAACATTACCTTCCATATTGACATAAAAAGGACTGAATACAAATGTGCAGGTAAAATACCATGTATAAAACAATGGGATAAAATATATACATGGACAGTCTAGTACTTTGCCATCTGCCCATAAACATGCGAAAATTAGTACAAAATAGAATACTCACAAACCACACCCACCTCTTCATAAAATGCTTCATAATAAAGTGCTTCAAGACAAAGCCAACTTTTAAATCATGGGATTAAAAGCTAACTAAAAAAAGTCAAATACCTTGCTCATCCTCATATAGGAACACCTCGTCAGACATATAACAAAGCACCTAAATACCTTTCCCTGACCCCTTAAGGTATATTGGTGTGATAAAGTGCATCCTTGTAACAGATCCGCCTACTTATAATATTTCGTATGGCACCTCAAGACCAATTTTCATGTAAATCAATGAACTTATATTGCAATGAGCATACTTGGAATAGATATAAAAAGCATTTGTAAAAATTGAAAATTCTAAAACAGAATAGTTCATTGGGCGGATCATATAGAGCTTGGAGAAACTCAGATACAGACAACAAGGAAAGCTGAAGACAGACAGACTTTAACCATTTATGCCTGAATGGAGCACGACATGGACAGACAAATAAAACATGATTGAAATCTTGAGTTTTGGCAAGACAAAAATGGCACTCTTTGGCCGAGCTGTGCCATTTTGCCAGAAGCATATTCAGAGGAAGCAACCCCTGGAGAAGAAGCATCCAAAAATGCCTAATGAAGGCATCCCCATACTGGCCAATTTTCTCCATAACAAATCTTTGTCCACTTTATCAAATGCCGTTGAAAAATCAATAAAGGAGGCATAAACTGCTCCATCTCTCAGTTTCACATATTTTTCAGTGATAACTTGTAACGCAGCAATGTTATCCAGGGTACTATGATTGCATCTAAACCCCGATTGCTCCAGGGGAATAATGTTATTCTCCTCTGCTCAGGTGGTGAGTCTGGAAAGCAGACATTTAGTAAAGATCTTTCCAACTGCGTCCAAAAGGGCAATCTTCCGGTAGTTGGCAGTACAATTTTGATCGCCTTTTTTGTTTAAAGGTAAAATAATACTACAAACCCAGGAGGGAGGAATGCTACTAGAAAGGAAGCACCTTCTGAAGATGACATATAAAATCTTACTCCAAGAGCAAATATCTTGTTTTATTACAGAAATGGGAAGTTCGTCAGTACCCACTGCACCAGAGAAATGCATAGAGCGAATAACAAGTTCTATCTCCTTTTCTGACGGAGGGGTGACAGAATACGTCCCATTACATTTGGGGACCCAAAACCGTTCTACCCCATTTGAAGCATAAAGGGGGGCAATAAGTTCACACCAGCGGGCTTTGGCTATGGCAACAGGAGACGATCGAACTCTGGACCCACAGCATTCACCCACCAATCCTCAAAAGTGCCTAGCATGACCCTTTACGTCTGCTTCCCACAGGTGGATCCAAAGCCTATCCCCAGATTCTCTTGTGAGGTGGGCCTTCAAACTTCTCTTTCTCTTTTTTAACAAAGCCACTGTGGAATACCTTTACCTTGAGTAAGCAAAGTGCTGGGACCTGAACAGGCTATTTATTTCAATGTTTAAATCAAGTAATGGACAAGGGATCACTTTCCGGATATTTTTTGACTCTCCGGAAGTGGGGTTAATTAACAGCTGCTTCATAAATTTAGAAACGTTTTGCAGTTCTTTCCCCTCCCAATTAATCATGTTATAGAGCACAGTTACTAACATCTCTGATACACTTACAACCCTTTTGCGATCCCACTGTGCCCTCCCTGTCTTTTTATCAAAGTTTGGGATTAACCCACACAACTTCCAGGACTCCGTCAGTGTTAAGTTTGTTTCTAGTGTAAAAAGAAGCAAATTATGATCACTGTGAGATGTATTTATAATCTTAAAATAATCCAGTAAACAATAAAAGGAATAACCAAGCACCAGATAATCTAAGATAGCCCTTCCCCCCGAAGAAATGTGAGTAAAGGAAGCAGAAGAATTAGAAGGAGGCCTTCCATTGGCTATGAGGCAGTCATTTTTCCTAAGATGACTGAGAAGGTTTCCCTCGTTTAGTTGTTCCTATCGAAGGGGGGGAAATGCAGGCTGGAATTTGCAGCGCTGCTTCTCTCTCCATTTTGCTCATCTGACTTAAGGCATGGCATGATATCTTGCAATTTAGATCTCCCACTAGTACTATAAATGGGGGGAACTCACTATCTAACGCGTTCTCAATATAGGTGAAAACCTTCTGTAGCAAGGAATCATAGGCTGTCTCAGGAGGAACATAAACATTAATTAGTTACAACGGGACTACAGAGAAGTATTACACAATTGAAGGGCTAAGGCCATAAAAAGATTACTGGGGACTTTATAGCAGACAAAATCCCATTTAAGTGCATTGGACAATAAACAGGCTACCCCCCTTTACCATGCCCTCTTTGAGAAGTAGCGGCCTTACAATCAATAAAAAAATAGTCATCCCATAATAAATCCGTGTCAGACCAGGTTTCCTGAAGGCAGATCAAATCAGAGTTTAACAAGCTAAGATAGGATAGTTTTTCCCTACTGAATTTTAGCCCTGCTGCATTCCAGGAAATACTTTTTAGGCCTCTGCTAGTTAGAGGGTTGGAACAGAGACCTGGGCCCCGACTGATTTAGGACACACGGGAGCCAACCCCACTCATCAGGAACATTAGTATTTTGTTGTTTGGGTGCAGGTCATAATTCCTGCAATAGCACCTGACTATCATTTCCTATTAGGGAGGCTTTAAGAGCATACAGATCTATTCTAGATCCAAACAAAGAATGTTTGGTATACTTAATATGCTCAGGAGATAAAAGGCAATTAAAGTCCTGATTCATTACCATGTCTCCAGGGACACCAGCATAACTCAAGAAAGGGACTACACCAATCCCGCAACATTTAAAAAAGTCAGCATTTTGAAGGACCAAATTTGCTAAACATGTAGAGTGAAATGTGATCCGAGACTTAAATCCAGCATTAGAAACTATTACGGAAACAAGACCAATGTCATGGTTTAGAGTTTGTTTCAATATACTGGACTCTGGACAACATCTTAACAGCGTGGATCTGTTTAAAGTTAAGTCTGCATCAAAAATTGGAATTAAGTCTACTACGTGGGTATTCACATTATGAGCTATTGGAGGAGTGCCTTCCATGGATGAAAAGCCAATAATGTCATTAAGGTCAACCATCGACCTTGGAGGCAAAAAAGGCATAGCAGTTGGATTCAAGGCTGGAGGCATTCCCAAAGGATGGGGGGGAGAAGGATCAGCTTTATACTCCCTTCGAGGCAGACGAGAATGAGGGGACAAAGACAATAACGCCTGGTGTATTTGCGGGAAGCTAACAACTCAGGAAAATGTACTTTCCTTCTGCCTTTCTTATTAATGTGCCGATTTGATTTTGTAAATCTTTTCAATCTATTAATTCTATTCACACCTTTAACTTTGAGTCCATTCTTTTTTCCTTCTTCTGTAGATGGTTAAGTAGATGATTTCATGGGACCGTTCTTTTGGATGTAGGAGTTTTCAAAAATTGGGAATACTTGCTGCGCAGTCTGTTTGGACTGTTCTGATTGTTTACACTTGGCCGTCGGAGTATGGAAGATAAATCAAATGAAATCTACTGGGCTGTCCAGCAATGTCTTTGCATCACAGGGCCTATTGCACTGAGGTTTACTAGCTTGTGTACTCACATCCACTCTCGGGTATACCCCAGAGATCACCCTAGGAGTCTCCATAGAGGACCTCTGATCTTTTAATAACTGCGAGGAGGTGGCTCTGATCCTCAATGGGTCTAAAATCAAGTCCCCCTTTTATTATCTTTAGTCAATTCCTTGAAAATTGCTGTCACGGAGTCAAGGATACAGTCCAACCCTCCTACAAATTTCTCCAGAAGCTTTATGAATGATGAAAGAAGATTTTCCAGGCTATTCGAAGAGGCTGAGAGCCTGACCTCCTGATCAGGGGGTTGAATGGGCAGGACACTATTTGCTTCTTGAGCAGGTGTCACAGACAGATGGGAATACAAAGAGGGTGTACTATTAAACAGGTGCAAACCTGTGGACGGAGGTATACACGTGGGTCTGGAGTCCCCAGGTTGAGTAGAAAATTCTTTAGCCTGGAAACCACATCTCCGACATAGATCTAAATGCAAATGAGGCAAAGTAAAATCTTGGGGCCCCGCAGCTTAGGATGCTGTAGACAACAAAAAGGCAACACCTTCTTGGGGGCTTTTGAGTGCATTGTCAGCTAGTGGAAGTGAATTAAGTGACCGGGCAGATAAAAAGGGAGGCAAAAGACGAACCTGTAACCTGGACAAATTCTGAGAGTTCTGGGTGCAGTGAATGTTCTGAATATCCTGCATACTCTGCATATTCTCTGTGATCTCTACAGAGAGCTCCAGGTAGCCCTGTTTCAAATCCTCAACTCCCCTTTTCTGTTTTTTTTCCCCGCATTATAGGACTCCCTTGAAGGTTCCTTAGAAGACCCCAGAAGTGGTTCTATGCCAAATGCTGTATTAGGAGGAACAGCTCGATTTGATTCCTCATGTGAATTTTTTTCTTTTCCCAGAATCTAAATATCTGCATGTGCCCCTTCAGCTGAACTGCAGGGTTTGCTTTCATCCGGAGAGAGTTGGATTTAGTTTTTATGCATGATCTTCCTGGAAGCAGGCGACCTGAGTGTAACTTCTTCATAGTCATAGTTAAGTTACTTCCTCTGTAATTCACCAAGTTCTTAATCCTAAAAAGAATATCGGAGAAGAAGCAGAGCGATGCACTAGAGATACTAGGGAAAATGCCAAAAGACCTCCCACAGAACTAGTCACTCCAGTGTTTACACCTGGCAGAGGGTGGTAGTCGAGGTCCAAGATAAGTGTCAGTATAAATGCAACAACTCACTGCCTGATGCCTCTCAGACTTAGTTTGAGCCAAGCTCCGAGCACCAAAGCTTTGGGAGTACTCTGCTTCCCCCTCTGCAATAAAAGGTTACGCTAATAGGGCTATTAACGGGAGCCTTACAACTCAGAAGACTGACAAGACAATTCACTTCTGACCTAAGGCCTCTTAACCTGCCCCTCTGGTGGCCAGGGCCAGGGCCCAGCTGATAAATCTCCTGGGCCTCACTTCGAGCCGCTAAGGGCCACTAAGACTGCTACTGTAGCTCTGTGCCAGCTGAATCTCCTGCTTAATAACCTCCAAGGTACTTCAAGCACTTTGAAAAGCACTTCGTGGCACTTCAGGCCACTTAAGGCCACTTCAGGCCACATTTCTGCCACTTTCGGCTTCTAGGCTTCTGGGATTCTAGCCCCCAACGCCTAGCCCTGTGTTCCCCCAGTTCGCTACTCTTGGTGGCCACTGGCCACAGTCACAGTCACTCCCCAACATAGGCCATGCTTTAGGCTCTAGCTCCCAACCCCGCTCACTGGTTCCCCGGGTTGCCACTCTCTAGGCAGACCCTAGGAAGACCGGGGGAAGCTATGCTAAGCAGCCACCTCACCACCTCACTCCTCGGGCTCTTCGATCGCCTCACCGCCTCAAACCTCAGGCTTCTCTTGCTTGCTCCTCGTGGCACTGTAGTGGCTGTTGCCACTGTGGCCGCGGCTGTGCCTCACTCTGCTTCACTGGCTGCTGCTACGGCTGCTGCTGCCGAGTCACAATTCTGGATCAGCTTTGCCTTCAGCACTCTACAGCATTCCCACAAACTCCTCCGGCTGCTTTTCAACCACGGCCGAGTATGGTGGACCCACTTGCCTCTCTCCACTCACGTCACACGCCTCGTAGATGTGATGAAGATTCGGGTCACCATTTAGTGTTCCCATCAGCGCTCAGCTCAGGTACAAAGAAAAACACAGACAGTCTTTAAATTCACCCACCACTTCCGTTACCCAGGCAGCAGGTCAGCACAGAAAGGCAGCAGTTCTTTCGGTGGAGCAGTCCAGTAGAGTAGCAGTCCTTTCAGGAGCACAACAGTCCTTTTTCCTAGTAGAGTATTCACAGATCCAGAGGTGTGCTGAAGAGTTGGTGTCTGAAGTCCAATATTTATACACAGTTGAGCCTTTCAAGTGGGGTGAAGCTTCTAAAGGTACACCTTTGAAGTGCATAGGTGCTCTGCCTTCATGGCTACACACTAACTACATGGAGTATGCACCCCTTTGTGTGGAGACAGGACACATCCTTTTCGAGTTTAAGTGAGGCGGGCCCATGCTGCCAATGATGACAAATCCAGTCATACCCAAGCTCCCCATTGCGTGTGGCTTTCTAGGTGGAATACACAAAGCCCACCTGTCAGTTACATCCTGTCATGTGATACAGAGACAGGCTGCTGGCACCAAATAGTTAAGGCAATAAAATTCCAATTTTCTAAAAGTGGCACTTTCAGAATTGCAATTTAAAATCCTACCACATCATAAGTTAGGATTTTAAATTGTGATTCCAGAGACACCAAACATGAACTGCTTATCCGTTCCCATTTGAAAATATCACTTATAAAATGTAACAAGGTCACTCCAATATTATCCTATTTGAGGGGTAGGCCTCACAGTAGTTAAGAACACATTTAGTAGTTTTTACACTACCAGGACATGTAGATCTGAAAGTACATGGCCAGCCTTTTTAATTACACAGCACCCTGCCCTATGGGCTATCTAAGACGTATCTTAGGGGTGACATGTATGTAATAAAACAAGAGTTTAAGACTTATCAATATGCCCATTGGGTATAAGCCAATTAAACAATTTTTAAACCAGAGAGCACAGGAACTTTACCACTGTTTAGCAGTGGTAAAGTGCACAGAGTTATAAGGTCAACAAAAACAAAGTCAGCAAATATTGGAGGGTAAAATGCGAAATGGCTGGGAGTGACCCTGCAGAAAGCACCAAGTCCAACAGTCCTGCATGAAATGTTCCACATTACCTCTAAATTATACCTCTGTGGCCTCAGTGCCATAGCTATTTAGTGACGTTAGTGGTTTATCTTGACAAAGGTTGTGGTTATTACATAAGGTGAGTACTCACCCCCCTCAACTAAATCACAATTTCTTACACTCCCTTGCAGTAATGGTATACCCCACCCTTTTCAAACAACCTTGTAATGAGGGGCATAATGGTTAGAATAGTGAATGACATTTGGAGTGCTCATCAGCATAGAACTGCTGAAAGAGTTATAGGAAAAGAGTACACTTTTAAAACATTATTTTTTAAAAACGAAATAATCATTGGTACAAAAACTCATTGTGTTCACAATAGATACACTGGTGACAGTAGTGGATAAACCCAATGCCAGTTTGGAAGACCTACAATGTAAACATCTAGTGAACAGGAAATAAAATGTAAAATGTCAGAAAGTAACTGACAGAATTAAATTGTTGAACGTCTGAATGGACCAGAACATTAAAGTGAATTAGCTGTCTGATTATCTAGGCAAATACGTGTCAGGACACGGCACAATCTGTGACTAGAGACCTGCACAGAAACTACAGGAGTTAGAACAACAGTTCATAGTCTGCAAGCAATATATGCTAAAGGAGGAGGAGTAATCCAATGAAAAACCAAAGGAGTATTGGTGAGCTGTCATATATGCTTATTGTATGTGATGTCACTTTTTACATAGTCTGACCCCCTAAATTATAACTTGGCGGGTATAAAATTAGTTAAGTGACAGAAAAAGAGTCACAATTAGAGAAATCCTATAATTTGTGTGAGATCGGACCATGTTCAAATTCTCTTGTTGAAGTTGCGGCATCTTTGATGACCTTTGATAGTGAGATGCACCAAATCTTTGTGATGAATGATATTGGTGGTGGTGATATTAGTGGTACCCACTCACTGTCAAGGTTAGTATAGTCTTTGAGTTAGAAAACATAGGGGTCTTTCATCAGCTGCAATGTTGTATGTCAAGTAAAGGAGTTTTTCCTTTTGGTATCCAAAAACGACAAAATAACAATTCCACCTACCTTAGAAACTAACATGTTCAAAATCCCAAGGCAATTTCATTGTGCGTTGAATTAAGTGGGCCCTTTACTCGTAGTAAAGTTAGACTTTTGGTCTAAGTTTACCTTTGTGAATCAGGCCCAATAAGCCTGATGGATATCGTTTCTCACTCACAAGAGGTGTCTATGTATAAATATACTTTAAAATGGCCTGGTCTATGATTAGGCCCCTACTCTTATTCCAACATTGATCCTACCCATTCCACCCGCTCTGTATGATGGTGAGTCATGGATAAACCCATGCCACAACAGCCACAGAGGTTTATTACTTGCATGTGTGTGGTGGTTACTTGGCTGAAGACTGAAGGAAATGTACGTCTTGGTCATTAAATGGATAGGATCCTCTTTATTATGTCTTTGATCACCTGTGATATGGCCACTTATGCCCTGTTTATAAATTAGATGCATACTGTACCAGTGATGTTCAGTCAATACATTGCTAAACAAAAATGCATTGCAGAGAAAGGAAAGACACATTAGAACCAACTTGCTACAGTGAATGTCAGGAATTAAAAACAAATATGTATTGTTGTATTACATGTGATGTATTGTGAAGACAGAGACTAGCATGTTTAAAACCATTAAAATAATTAGGAAATGTAGATTGGAAACGTGGGTTTGGCTAGTCTACCGTGGGTGTTTGATTGGTTGAATTGAGAACTTCGATCATGACACAGCAGTATAGCAACTACATGAGAACACTTTGAAATTACAATTCATAGAAAAATATGCAGAACTAATTATGATAATAATTGGTGTTAAACGTTATGAAGATATTATGCAAAAGGAATGCAATTATACTAGATATAGAATAACTTCTTTCTAAATGTACACTTAATTAAGGAATATAGCAATTACAATTACAATTGCAATGTTCTGAAAGAGTTTATAGATTGATTTATAAATGTGACCAGGTATTAAGGACACATTATTTTAACTCACAGCCCTAAAAAAGCAACTAATGGGGGCTTTCGTGCTATTAATGAGGAAAGACCATGGATAGCTCTGACAATTAAGAAAGATTTTAAGACCAATAGCATCAAAGGCTACAGACAGAGCTAACGCAATTTGGGCCTCAGAGCTGCCACCATGCATTGTAATTCACTAATATATAAACACAGATATTAGGAGAACTCTTTTCCTTGAAAAGGATAGAACCCCTGTACTGCACACATTTCAGTAGCATGTACCAACATCTTTTCATTCTAATTAGGGGCCTGTGTTAGAAATGCAATGTAACTATCACCTATAGCATCTCATGACTAATTGCCTTGGATGACATCCCGGACTATTGATAATTCTGCACACATCCTTCCTTCCTAAAATTATTTTGAGCAGTTAATATGTTTATTCAGAGAGCCTTGTATTCCTCTGTGTTGACCAGAAAGAGACTGCGTTTCTCTTTATTGAAAAGAATGCTGATCTAAGTCTTGTGACTGCGCTCAAACAACTTCAACTTCTTCTGGACCTCTTCTATTTCGCCTCCTTTGGCAACATTGTTCAGACCATTATATGGAAGTGGAATCATTCAAGAGTTGTAGGACGACTCCCTATTGCTGGTGGATGAAGTTCTAGCTACAACTGATCATTTTCTAAACAGCCAAACCCTTTTCTACTGACATACCTGGCTGGCAAATTTCGTTTCACATGACTCTAAATATTTTGTCCTTTCTGAAAAGTCAGTCATAACGTAGTGCAATGCACTGTTTTCACCCAGGTCTAAAAATAACCTTTGGGTAACTCATGCCTTACCCTTAAAGACTTTCTTGTTTTTTCATTGTCCTTTTCCAACTTCTATTAGCAATTACTTCTAAATGTTAATCCCACGCTGTGAGAGAATTACACAACACCCGCTGTAGTAAGGGGTAAAGTGATTCTGGAAATCTCATGTGAAGACACGGAGAGAAAGATGGCTTATTGATGAATTATTCCAAATAACAGATCCACAACCCAGGGGACGTCCAGCAAGCTCCACAACTCCAGGTTTTATCGAATTCCCTTATACATCATAGTATAAGGAACAGTTAACTTAGAACGATATGATACTACATGAAAGAAAAGTGACATGTAAATATTACACCCACCTTTCAATCCATCCTTTTGGGGCATTTTCTCCAGTATTGCAGTTATTAATATTCGAGAAAGGACGCAGTTGATCTAGCTCAAATTCGATTGAAAGAGAAAACAAAGCTGATGTTCTTGGACCAAATGGTGGATATTCCCTTAACCAGGTTAGATCTCCGGCCATTTTCAGCCTAACAATTTCCATGCCCTCCACAGTTAAAATCATAAGATATTTGTTGGCTACGGACATCTCATTATAACTGCAGAGCAGTGTTGTACTGAACAATGTTCTACTGAAATAATGTATTAAAACAAATGATGCTGCTTTTTACTTTTCAGCCTCGAGGCCTAATCTTAGGAAGACAGTTAGATGAAGAATTCGGACTCATTCTTTGTGTGTGGACTTGCCTAAATCCTTGAATATTGGTTATATTTGTCATAGAATGTGGTGGCCTGCTAAAATGCATTCGTATTACAGGACCTTGATCTTAGCGTGTTGCCTGTGTCATTCAGGACACATTTAAACTGACCTACCTTACCAGTACACCTATTTTGGTTTTGTATATCTGGTGGGCAACATATTCAGCAATAAACAAAGGGGCATATTTATAAGCGCCTAGTGCCACCTTGCACCACATTAGGGCCATTGTTTTTTACGCTGATGTGGTCCAACAAGGCCAAAATCCTCACGCCATATGTACAAACTGGCGCAATGCATGCATTGTGCCACTTTGTAACCTTTGCGCTGCAGTATTCCTGTGGCCAGGCAAAATGTATGCAAAGGGGACATTCCCCTGTTGGGGGGGGCAAAGAATGGCACAAGGAAATCTAACAGATTTCCCTGCGTCACTTTTTATGGCACTTTTAGCGCCTGCTCTGAGCAGTTGTTAAAAAGTGGCTTCCGTTATTTATAATGGACCCCTATGTAATCTGCAGGAGTAGCACCAATATTTTGGCGCTACTCCTGCAGAGTACATCAATAGCATCAATAAAAATGACGCTATTGCCCCCTAAACTTCGCCATTGTGCGTCATATTTTAGATACAGCACACACCTGGTGGCAGTAGGGGGGCACTAAGGGGCACAAGGAAAGTGGTGCTTCACTAAGTGCAGCACCACTTTTCTTAAATATGTCCCCAAGTTGCTTGGTCTAGACCAGTGGTTCTTAACCTTTTGAGTTCTGTTGGCCCCCATTTAATAATTAATGGAAGTTAAGGGACCCCCACAAATAATATTGGAATCTGGGGGGCCCCACTCAGTATTTTCTGGAAGCTAAGGACCCAAGCCAAAGCAATTTCAATGATCTGAACTGAAAAACAACACACAAAATGCAGAAGCAAGTATTGATCAACAAATACACACATTATGAAATAATTTATTAAATTCACAGGTGGGGCTTTTCTGAATTGATTTGAGGTCACTCATCCCACTATATTTTGTTTGATGCACTTGCACTGCTCCCATAAACCAATCTGGGGATGCTAATTATGTTTTTTGCCTCCAATTTAAAATTCCTTCACATTCACAGAATGATTTAACATTTTCAATTACAAATTTACCTCCTTTATGTATATGCACTTTATTAAATCTGTTAAAAGTGTTTCATTTCCTGAGCTTTCACAGACCCCCTGAGTAGGCTTTGCATACCACCCCAGGGGTCCTTGGACCAAATGTTAAGAACCACCGGCCTAGACTTTAGACTAACAGCTTCTGTCCAACTCAAAAATTCAGTTAAAGTTGATTGGTATCTGAGGTTTCTAGGACAATGTAGCAGAAACCTGAAACACATAGGGGGTCATTATGACCCTGGCGGAAGGCGGAGAAGCGGCGGTAAGACCGCCAACAGGCTGGCCATCTTTTTTTTTGTATTATGACTCATCCACTGCTTCTCCGTCACAATACGGCCGCCGGTATTTTGACCCGGCTTACCGCCGTGGATTTCCAGCGGTAGGAACCGCCATAAAATCCATGGCGGTAAGCACTATCAGTGCCAGGGAACTCCTTCCCTGGCACTGAGAGGGGTCTCCCCCACCCCCCACCCCCACCCCGTCTCCCTCCCCTACACCCCCCACCACCCTGCCACCCCCCAAAGGTGGCAGGGCCCCCCTCCCCACGCCGACCCCCAACATCACATAACTCACACACACACGACACGCACGCAGGCACCACCAACACACACACGCACACACACCAACATACATGCCTACATCCACACACTCAGTCAGCCACGCACACCCATATACAGACATACACGCACACATCCATACAGACATACATACAGACATACACGCACTCATTCCCAAAACACGCAACACACCCGCAAGCATACACGCACTCACACACCCCCTCTACATACACAGACGCACACCCCCATGCACCCACACAACACCCCCCCACCCCCCTCCCCTAACGGACGATCGACTTACCTGTTCCGTCGATCCTCCGGGAGGGGACGGGAGCCATGGGGGCTGCTCCGCCGACACCACACCGCCAACAGAACACTGCCGCGCCGAATCACAGGACGTCATTTGCTGTGCGGTGTTCTGTTGCCGTGGCTGTGGTGGTGGAGCAACCTCCACTTCCCCACCGCCAGCCAGTATGGCTGTTGGTGGCTCTCTGTCCTAAAAAGGACGGAGAGCAGCCAACAGTCATAAAACGCTGAGTTGCAAACCGCCACTACTGGCGGTCTTCCGCTCGGCGGTCCCTCGGGGGTCTTGTAAAAAGACAGCAGAGGTTGTAATGACCACCTTAAACTTTGGACCTTAGATGTAAATGGAGAAGACACACTGCCCATCTCCAAGAGGATGTGTAAGAGGTGTAGAATGGAAGGAACCATTGTCCCAGATGCAATGCTGCATGCTTTCCTATGTATTTAAAGCTAGAAGCGTATAGCGATATGCCCTTGCATGAAAAACCTGGTAGCTCAAAAGTTCCTGAAATAATTAGCTATAAAGTATAGAATAGCCCCACAGAGCTGTTAATTAGGAAGGATGATAAATATATTGGCTAATGTTTCCTGGTAAAAAGTTAGCAATCTGAAATTAGTGACAAACACATGTTAATGTAGAAGTGCTATGTTTTGTTCAGATTGCTGGTTTATTAATTATGCTAAAATATCAAAAACCCTTCTCCTAATAGTGTATTTCAATGAAATTTAGAGGAAAACACTTTCTCTGCTATTAATTAGTGAGCCTCTTTATTAAACATTAAATCATCTTTATAGTTTGTTTAGCTATTTATATATATATATGTATACGGCCTCATTACGAGTCTGGCAGTGACTAGACCGCCAGACACGCGGATGGCGGTCGGACCGCTGCTAATGCAGCGGTCCGATCACCACATTACAACCCTGGCAGTCGGGCCACCAAAGAACCGCCAGCTCTGCCAGGATCAGAGCTCCCAGTGGTCTGGAGGTGGTGGCTGTACTAATTCGTAAGGGCAGCGCTGCTTGCGCTGCAGCACTGCCCTGGGGATTACAACCCCCTTCTCCATTAGCGGTTTCATGGCAGCCATGAAAAGATCGGCAGAGAATGGGTGCAGGGGGGCCAAGGGGGGCCCTGCACTGCCCATGCACCCCTACCCAGCACCATCTCACTGTTTACTGTCTGCTTTGCTTTGCAGACAGTGAACATTGCGAGCGTGCTGGTGCACCATGCTCGCTACAGCATTGCCACCGGTGTAAATTACCACCTGCACATTTATTCTGAATCGACATGCCTGTGCTCATATGTTGCTGCGGTATTTCTCTCTTTCTTGTATAGTCAGTGTATGTAGCAGTTTCCTTCAATTTCATTGCTCACATTATACAATGGAGATCAAATTCAAGAAAAACTGCATTACCTACCAGGTCGCTAGAAATGATTCTCTTCAATGAGAATGGCATTTCTTCAAACTTGGCCAAGAAATTAACCTCTTCCTATAAACGGCACCAAATTAGAACTATGGCATTGCCAGACTGGAGTTGAAGAAATGCAACAAACAAACAAAAGGAAGCCAGGTCTTCTCCACCTACACATCCAAAATCTGGAACCACATCAGCATGGACATCAGGATAGCTCCTACCCTCTTGCAAGTTAGAAAGGAATTGACACACCACCTGTTAAAAAAGTAATATCTTCCCACAAAGTAGAACCTATGTATAAAGTTGTTCTTATTACACATTATGCAGCTGTTCAGAGCCCCATTCTATTTAGCTGAGTTAGAGATGCATAGGTAAAACTGCAAGCACACACACATTGAAAGTAATGACTCCTAGTTGACTCCCTACAGGTTTTGCCTACACTACAATTGCACTGTGCTTACGAAATCTTTTGTGATAATTTTTTTTTTACTAAAAAACATTTGCTAACTATTGGTAGCTCTGCTGATCACTCTTGTTTTCTTGCTTGTCACTGATGAGAAGCAGCTTTTTAAATCATCAGGCTGCATTTACTGTCTTCTTTCCTCGGCTTCAGGTGTTCCAACGAGAAATACAGTTTCTGGTTCATGGCTAGTGGCTAGCAGTTGCAGCTTTGCAGGAGTCATAGAGGGCAGGGAGATGCGCAGGGGAGGAGGGACATTAAAAATATTGAAAAACAATAAAGAATAAAAAATTTAAAAAACTTACCTCGGTCTGCGTGCAGCGCCACTCCCCTCCTCCGTCTTCCTCGCTGCTGTTGGCACAGGCTCCCAGCGGCCAGAGCAGCCCCTGGCTGGGCGCTCTCACATAGACTGGGAGAGCTCTGTACAGCCCAGCAACCATGTTGGAGAGAGCCTACAGCGCATGTGTGTTTGGCCGGTCAGAGACGGCCGGCCGAACATACATGCGCTGTGAGGGAGTGCACAGTGCACTCCCCTGACTACTCATCACCCCATATGCCCTGCCCTTTAAAAAGGAAAGGATAATAAATGCAGTTTGTTATCCTTTCCTTGTTAAAGGATTTGGTGCGGTTGCTGCTGGTGAGGGGCGACGCTCCTCTGCCCAAACGGAGGAGCCGCCACTGAGGGCTAGTCTCATTCCACTGCCTGCGCACTGTTGAGGAACTTTTTTTTACTTTCTTTTTTTGGAGGCTGTGCATCTGCAATGTCAGCATTTGTGTTGTGCATTTCGGAGACTCTCTACTCAGCAAACAGTTGTTTCGATGATGACTGTCAGATAGCTGTTTCTTGTAACTTGCATTTTCACTACTAAAAAGCTCCTGTTTTATTTTATTTTTTTGTATTTTCCTTTGTACTGGTGGTGTGTCTTGTAACTTTATGTGCATTCCAACTATTGCATGATTTCGAAGCCGTCTCCTACTGTGTAATGAGTGAAGAACGCATTGGCTGCTTATAACTTGTGTTTTTTGTTTGCTAAAGCCAGGTGTTTTAAATCTTTATAAAAAGATTTACTATGGTTCCATTGCGCATGTGTGTAATATAACTGGTGCTCCTGTAGAGCACTTGAGTAACTTCTGCTCGAGTTTGCACTGTATAAAACAAAAAGCGGGCAAAGCTTACTTTATATTCAGCATTCCCTCCCTAAATATTTATTGAGGAAAATGCATGGTTTAGAACCCGACTCCTACTGTCAAGTGAATAAATATCCTAATATTAGCTGAAAAAAAAAGTACATTGGTTGACAAGTAAAGCGTTGGCTGATTATAACATGCATTATTTTTACTTTACAGTGCTACTCCTGGTTAACCGCAAATTGGACTTCAGCTTATATTTCCCTAGCAGTGGTGCATGTGCAGCTTCGGCATTTGTATTAGTTTAAAATACTCTCTACTCAGCAAACAGTTGTTTGGATGATGGCTGTCAGATAGCTCTCTTTTGTACTAGCCACATTTTTGCCATTATAGGTTTCTAGATTACGGTTTTGTGAACTTTAACAATTACAGAACCTATAGCTACAACTTTTTGATGAGTGTTTATTTCTTTAATTGCATCGCATTGCCTTTTATTTATTCAATTTTTGTATGTTCCTTCCTTCTGTAATGTGTTTGATGCTCCTGTAAAGCGCTTGAGTGCCTTTGGCTGAAGTTTGCGCTATACCAGCACTCCTTTCTTCAAGTTCAGCAGTCACCCTCTCCCTATTGGTTTAGTAAAGTTCATGATCTACAAGCCGTCTGCTACTGTCTAGTGAATATTAATCTGCATTTCAGTGTGGCTATTTTTCTAAACGGACCTTATTGTGTTTTTTACTAAGTGAAGCACATGGCGCTTGGATGTTTGACACAGAACTAAGCTATAAAGTGTATTTGCCACTGATATCCTAAGTACTACATATGTTTTCCATGGGAAAAAATTCATATCTTGTGCTATAGAGGTTGCTAAATTCTTGACAGTGAATGGGCTGTAAACAGTGTAAATTGCCCAAAATCACCCAGGGCCCGATTATGACCTTAGCGGATGGGTTACTCCATCACAAATGTGACGGATATCCTACCCCTTGTATTACAAGTTCCATTATAGCCCATGTAACTTGTAAAATGGTGGGCGGGATATCCGTCACATTTGTGATGGAGTATCCCATCCAACAAGGTCGTAATCAGGCCCCTTGTGTTAGGGTAAAGCCAACACTATGCAAGTTTTTTTTTTTTTTTTTTAAATGTAATCGCCTTGTCATTTACTTTGTAAAAACACCATGCCCACTAAACAGTTTTCTGTTTTCGTCGGCTGATTGTAAGGTGCTTGTTTTTATTATTTTCCAAAGCTACTCCTATTTGACCACAAATTGGATTTCAGCTTTAATTTTCCTAGTGAAAACTGGTTTGAGAACACGGTGTTTTCACAAAGTAATGCAGAAAGCAACTACATTTTAAGGGGAAATAAATCGCATTTCAGTGTTGGCGTCACCTTAACATATGGTGATCATGGGCAATTTACACTAATTAATGCCCATTTACTGTTGAGACTTCATGGAACTTTTAAAGTGCAAGATAAGATGTCTTCCGCTATCTTGGCAATGCTTGTGTTTTATTACTTTAT
Organism: Pleurodeles waltl; assembly: GCF_031143425.1. Classification (NCBI taxonomy): domain Eukaryota; kingdom Metazoa; phylum Chordata; class Amphibia; order Caudata; family Salamandridae; genus Pleurodeles; species Pleurodeles waltl. The sequence continues at coordinate 922,226,368 of NC_090439.1, read as the reverse complement.
TTCAGAAAGTAGATGCTTTAGACTTATGGCACCTGTTTCAATTACTATTCATGCATCAATTGTCTTTTTGTGGGGTTACTTTGAAGGGCTCATCAGTTTGTTTTTCTAAACCTGTTCTATTTGGTTAAAATGAAGAAACCTTAGGGGCCTTATTTATACTTTTTGGTGCAAAACTGCACTAAGGCAGTTTTGCCCCAAAAAGTTTTGCACCGGCTTGCACCATTTTTTAGCACCAGCTGGGCACCATATTTATGGAATGGTGCAAGCCGGTGCAAAGGGTAGGCTAGCTTAAAAAAAAATGACGTTAGGCAGTTTTGAGTCAAAATAAATGATTCTGACCAGATTAGCATCATTTTTTGACGCTAAGGGGCATATTTATACTCTGTTTGCACTGAATTAGCATCATTTTGTTTTACTCTAATTCAGTGCAAAACTAACTCCATATTTATACTTTGGTGCTAGACCCGTCTAGCACCAAATTTATGGAGGTAAAGTCATGTTTTGGAAGTGGAAACCTACCTTGCCTTAATGAGATGCAAGGTAGGCGTTCCCGTGCAAAAAAATTACTATATGGCCTTAACACCATATTTATACTCCCAGGTAAAAATGGTGCAAGGGAGGGAGGAGGGGTAAAAAAATGGGGCAAAGCTTGATTTGCCCCATTTTTTAAGACCTGGGTCAGGGCAGGCGTTAGGGGACCTGTGGCCCTATTTCCATGGTGGAACACCATGGAATAAGCCCTGAGGTGCCCTCCCTAGGCTCTAGGGGCACCCCCACCCACACTAGAGGGACTGCGAGGATGGGGGACCCCATCCCAGGTAAGTGCATTTTATTTTTGAAAGTGCCATAGGGGGCCCTGAAATGGGCCCCCATACATGGCACAGGGTGCAATGGCCATGCCCAGGGGACCCCAGTCCTCTGTGCTGGCCACTGGGGTGGTGGGCATGACTCCTGCCTTTTCTAAGGCAGGAGTCATGTGGCATGGTAGGTTTAGCACCATAAAATGACGCTAATCTGGTTAGAGTCATTTTTTTTTACTCTAACCTGCCTAAAGCCATTTTTTGGTGCTAAACCCTCTTCTTCTATACTGCCAGCCCCACCCGACTAAAGTCATTTTTTAAAACTCCAGCCTACCCTTTGCACCGGCTTGCACCATTCCATAAATATGGTGCCTGGGTGGTGCACAGAAATGGTGCAAGCCGGTGCTAAACTTTTTGGTGCAAAACTGAGTTAGTGCAGTTTTGCAGCAAAAAGTATAAATAAGGGCCAATATTTTGTAAGTTTGCGCCACTTTTGCGTCATAAAATGATGTTACTGCGGTGCAAAAAAAGTTTAAATCAGGACCGTGGTGCTAGATGGGTCTAGCACCAAAGTATAAATATGGAGTTAGTTTTGCACCGAATTAGAGTTAAAAAAAATGACACTAATTCGGTGCAAACAGAGTATAAATATGCCGCAGAGTATAAATATGCCCCTAAATATGGTGTTAAGCCCATAGAGTCATTTTTTGCAAGGGAACGCCTACCTTGCATCTAATTAAGGCAAAGTAGGTCTCCACTTTCAAAAAATGACTTTAACTCCATAGATTTGGTGCTAGAGGGGTCTAGCACCAAAGTATAAATATGGAGTTAGTTTTGCACCGATTTAGAGTAAAAAAAAATGACACTAATTCGGTGCAAACAGAGTATAAATATGCCCCTAAATGTTTTAATAAGCATTGCACGACTAATAATTTTGGGTTCTGGAGTAGCGTGCTATTCACTGAAAAGCACCTCGACGCCTTGTCAGGGGTAGATAGCACTATATAAATACAATTACAATTGAATAAAAATTACAGTTAATAAACTATAGATTCTATTGGTGGCATTCTGTAGCATTAAATCACTTTGGACAAATTATTTTTTGTGTATGTTTACTTGAAAGAATAGATGTTGCAAGTGCACAAGTCCATCGTTCGCAAAAGATGTATTAGTTGTTTCAGACGAGTTCCGTGATTCTCATTGTAGGGATACTTTAACAATATTTGAAAAGCCCTAAAATGTTTTAGTGCAGCAGGGAGGAGAAATATCCTTCTCCTATATTAAAACTGTTCTTTGGGTCATAGGGGTGGTTGTATGTTTGCCTTTTTTTTTAAGAGCATGCACAATAAACTTCTGTTTTTTTTTACTCAAAAGCCAGTAAATGGTTGGAGAATATATATATTTTTTTTTTAAGTGTATGTTTGGTGTCCTTGCTTAGTGCATATTAAAACATTTTATGCTATAAAACACCAGCAATATTTAGTTAATATATTAAAAAAAAAACAGTCTGTGTTTTTGCCTCAAAAACTATGCAGTAAAGTTAGTGTTCACTTATAATATTATTTTCACATATTATATGCATTTGGCTTACAAACAAAAGAATCTCACACTAAAGGCAAAACATAGGCCCTCATAATGACCCTGGCGGTGTTTTCGTCGCTAGGGCTAATGTGGCAGTATCACCACCAACAGGCTGGCATTGTATACTGCCACATTATGAGTGTGGCGGGTTGGCCGCTGCCAACTCTCCTCATCTCCACTCATACTGCCCTGGCGGTATGAACCGCTGGGCCGAAGGTGTTGCATCTCCGGCCAGGCGGTCCACAGAAGATCGCCGGCAGCATTGTGAGCTGGCCTACCACCATGTGTTCTGCTGCGGTAGCACTACCATGAAAACCATGGCGGTATGGGTACCGGTGACAGGGAACTCCTCCCCTGTCACCGGTAGACAGCTCCCCATCCCCCCCAGCAATCACCTGACCCCCAACTCCCCTACAGTGACTGCACCCCCACCGCCCTCCCCACATATATACACACGCACCACGCATACACCCATTCACCTCAACTTCCAGACACGCATTGACTCACACACACCCATACACGTATTCATTCACATACGCATTCACTCACACATGCTCACACGCACTCAGGCATGCATCCACACTAACATGCTCACACGCATCCACACTGACAGGCAGACACGCACTCACTGCAACATTCATACACGCATTTACTCACATGCATACAAGCACACATACACCACAACACTCACAGATGCATTCACACATGCACACACACATTCAAACACACAGGCAGACACCACACACAACATCCCCCTCCCCTGTCGGATGCACAATTTACCTTGTCCGGTGAGGAGGTCGTCCGACAGGGAACAGGAAGGGGCGCTGCTACCGCCGGCAGCTCTCCACCAGCAGGACACCGCCAGGCCGTATTAATGGTCAAAAAATGGCTGGCGGCGTCCTTCGGGTGGGGTGGTGCATGTGGCAGCACTACCCAGGTGCCTCGACCACCAGCATGGCTACTGCCGGATATTCACCCTAAATGTGGCAGAAGTCTGGCAGTAACCATAGTATGGCGGCAGAAGACACCAGCACTGGCAGTATTCTGGCGTCCGTGGCTTTGGTAGTCTCACTCTGAGATCGCCAGTCATAATGAGGGCCATAGTACTTAAAAGCAAAAAAACAAAAGCAACAAAAGCAACAAAAAAAACATACTATTTTTTTACAACATTTATTTACAACCAAACACCAGCAAATAGAGTTATAGAGTAAACAAGAATAGGTAAAGTCAATAGGTTTTACCGACGCAAAATCTATTAGCTTTGTCAATGTTTTTTTACATGTTGCACGGCAGTTGAGGTACTGTGAAACTTGGCTTAAAGTAAAAAAATTACTATGATGTGGCCACCTTTTACCACGTCATAGCATTTTTATTTACTTTAAGCCATGTTCCACAGCAGCTCAACTGTTGTGCAATATGTTTTATTAATTTAATGATGGGAATGAACCTTGCTCCTAATTCAGGTCATGATTGTAAATCTGCACCCACACGTTTCCAACCTGAAAACCGTGCAGCTTTCCAACTGTTTTAAATTCACAAAACTTTTCAAGGTGATGTCTTAACACCTCTGCCAGTCAAGGCTTTACTGGAGTAATGCTGAGAAACGTTTCCTGAATTCTTTTGTTCATATGAAAATATACATGTACGTATGTTTCTGACAGTTCTATAGCAAGAAACTAACTGAAAAGCAGTGAAGCATTGGACATGCTCAAAGACAGGCAGAAAATAAGGAGGTAAGAGGAAAGGAAGCTAGATTGCGGATGGTTAATGCACTGTGATGTATTGTTCTGACAAAAAGGGAGAAAAGCTGTAGTCAACTCTGCTAAATTGGAGCAGCGTTGGTTGGTCCTGATGGATATGGGAATGTAGCCCCAGATCATGGGTGCATATGTGGAAAAAGACTGACGTCTCATTTCTTTTCTTTTTTACACTTCTCAGTGTGCAGTCTGATGGGATCCTGACTGCAGAATGTGCCAACATCCACCTGAGATAGTGAACTTGTCTGCAAGATATGCAGTGTGCTGGTCATGACAGCATAGTATATTTCGCAGCTGGCTTTGAAGGTGGAACAGACAGACGAGGGGAACCAATGGAATCCTATTGAGATGGGAGTGATGTGATCATATTTCTTCAGGTCCTGGATCGGGTGTGCTGCTGAACGCAGGGTTTAGCGGGAGGTGTATTAGAATTATAACACAAGCCTCTGCCCACTTCACTAAGGCAGATCAGCCTGTGTGTCTCCACAAACAAGTACACTGACTATTTCAGATTATTCCTCCCATTCGTGGCTCCGTAGCAAGTAAGCCTACTTCTTATCAAACAAGTCTACCTTACATGTTGAAAAATGAAAACATTGCTTTTCAGGTGCTTTTTTGGCAAAACCTGTTAAAAATCTATTGCCCTATGTCTTTCTACATCTCAACAGAGACCTAGGGCCATATGTACAAACACATTTTCCCACTGACACAGAATGGGAAAAACCCTTTGCTACATCTGGCCCCTAGTGGCTTAACTCCCATTTTTAGTTGTACTTTATACTGTAAAGTGGACATAACTCTTTGGAACATGCAATATATATTTTTTTCCATAACGTGACATAAGTAGTTCGAAATGCATGTTTATAATATAATAGGTTGAGCCTTACCTTGGATGACATGGAGGTATCATCAAAGGATACTTTGGTTGTAGATATGTAGGTGTCTGTTACTGTGATGTCTTCCAGCTCGGTGCTGAAGTGGTCGGGGCTTCCTCCGTTTGATGACTCCTTGATCACACTGTAATTCATGGCCACACTGTAGTTGGTCGGTTTCTCCGATCGTTTCTGCTTACATTTGCAAAGTTTCTTGAAAGCTGCTCTGAATTTCTGGGACATTAGATTGTAAATTACAGGGTTGATAGCGCTATTCAGATATATGCATATCCTGCAGAATAATAGGAACCAACTTTCATGGTAAGGCTTTGAAAGAAAGGAGTTCACTACGACCAGTGTTCTGTATGGCATCCAAAGAAATGCGAACAGAATTACCACCACTGCCAACATCTTGGTAACCTACAGGAAAGAAAATAAAGATTTATTGAACGTTCTGCACGAAAAAACTGTAAGCATACAAATAATAGAAGCATTTCGATTTATTTGTAGACTCTGCATCTCCTGAAACATTATACACATTATGTATTTCAGTATTTTTAATAAATCAATAAATTATTTTTTGCATCCAATCATTTAGCAGCTACTTCTATGTCATCATGCAATAAGGTCTGAGTGTGGGTGATAGCTAACACGGTTATGTCGTCAGATGTCTGGATGTGTTCTTCGATCCAGTACTACCTGTCATCAAATAGAGTGCAACACCTACTGTCCTATACGGGTCTCTAGTGTAAGAGAACAAGGGTCAAACCAGTTCAGAAAATCTACTAAAACGTGTCTGTTGCACCTCTGATATGGTACTACCATTAAACTAATAGTTGACTGATTTATCACTAACAGGCACCACTCATAGGATGTTGCGAGCTTAAGATAAGATAAGATAACAACATCAAACATGCAAGACCCTAACGCCTGCTATTGGCTGCACAAGAATCTCAGACTAACTCTCAAACACTCGTGTTTCACTCTTTAAAAATATTGAGAATAAGGCACAGAATGATATCATATGCTCATTCTTGTAATATGTGGTTAATCGCACATGAGGTGAATTGCACCTGGCAAAATTATCCCTAACATGTTTAAGGATGGTGGCGAACATTCTGTCAATGGCAACCTTGTTGGTGATAATCCAACTGATACCTGATTTCTAGAGAGTTGATGGATTTTACTTAACTCTGATACTCTAAACCAGGATTTAGGAACATTCATTAATCTAAACATACAGCGATATGATGCTGTGAGTACCAGTCAGCAAATGTCATTACAGTCACACAGTAGGCATGCAGAAGGAACATTTCAGCTACAAGTAGTATTAAATCCTTGCAGAAAGACAATTCGATTTACATTAACATTTGCCTAACCATGCATATTAATTTTCAAAATAAGGGTGCTGCTTTTAATATAAAATTACTAATAAAGGCTGCTTTAAAGTCTATTAACCTGATTCAGAATAGTGTGGCAATAGAAAATGTAGTCCATAACTAAAACGTTCCCCTTTCAGAATATTTGATATTTGAGTGCCCCAATTGGTGGAAATTCCACCGTACAACTGATGACGCAGAAAAGAAGCTCTAACATATATTCATATATCATATAGTCAAAATCGTATAAGGTAGTGTGATTTTAGCAAAGAAAAATAATGTATGGGAAATTGTGCCCACGGAGTAGTTCGCCATTGTTATAAACAAGCTTATATTAAGCAGATATGAAGAATAGAAAATGTAGTAATCCGTCATAATTGCAAATGTATTCTATGATTTTCTTGTCAAAACTGTTATATGCTTAGCTTAAATTTAGTAGAGGCTTTGGCCTAGTCGCCTGGTCTCAAATTTAACTGCATGGTTTTCACTTGCATTAACAAAGACAGTATTTTATTTTAAAGGTTGTAGTTTTCCAGTAGAGATGACTAATACTTTTATCTCGAAACAAATTGGCCACAGCACACAGAATATATTGTCCAATCATGTAGTGAGGATAAGGGATCCCCGGTGGTACGTTGAAGGTTTTGAAGAAGACTTGAAGGTCTCTCTCAGACAACTCACCTCATTTCTACAAACAACGCAGCTCAGGTTTAACTCGAGGCTTATCAGGGCTTCATACACTTCAACCCACGCGCTCAACATCCAACTTTCCTGCCGCTGCTCGGGCAGCGTGACTATTCTTAGTTTTACTATTACAATAAGCCTTGATGAAGTCACTTGTGTGACGAAACACGTGTTGGCTGTATTTCTCTGATGACATCATGATTTCTAATTTCCACAATTAAAGACACCATCTAGCAACAAGACTCAAGATTGTCTCTTTACCTATACTTCTTCAAAACCTTCAACGTACCACCGGGGATCCCTTATCCTCACTACATGATTGGACAATATATTCTGTGTGCTGTGGCCAATTTGTTTCAATTTTGTTCTTGGGTACTTGGATACCCGTGATTGTGCCTCCTGGGTAGTAGGGCACTGGGCCAAGCTGCACCAGACTTTGCTTCATCTCATATACCTGTCTCTAATCATTGTTGTACTGCCTAGAAGTGCGGCTGCAATCACCCCTACTACCCTAGTGTATCTTTACTTAATACTTTTATCTCAAGGTTTCGTGCTAGGCCGGTTTCATCCCTTTTAAGCCAGGTCAGTTTCTGCAGGTGCGGACAATAAAAGTACTGATACCGAAATAATTGGCAAACTTTGTAGCAACTTGTGTTCCAAGTCTCCAAGGGCAATGCATGCATAAATGAGTACTAGGAGAAAGACACTTTTCATTGGTCAAATTGAAGCCACCCTATGAACCCTCCAATGGAAGACCCTGAACAATTTGGAATGTTTCTTACTTAAACTCACCGGACAAAGAGAAGTCAGCCATTTTCCTTGATGCCATTTTGAAGCCAAATGCCAGACGCCATCTTAGACGACATCTTGATGCCTTTTCTCTGTTGCAGAGAAAGAGACTTTAAAGAATTCTCACCCTAGAGACTTTAATTTTAAACCTGCCCCGTCTTGCCTATGCAGTAACTTTGCCCCATTTCCCTTGCTGCCGCAAGGAAACTTGCCCTTAACTTTTCCCCTTTGAAATCCGCCCCATGCTGATCGAACTGGTACCTGAAGGACGAAGACTTTCTTGAATGCTGATTGTACTTGGTAAATATGAAAGGATAATTGTATTATGCATTGTGTTTTCCTTCCTAGGTACCAACTGCTATTTTGATAGGGCCCAAGCTAGAAGTTTTCTAAATTTGTGTTGACTAAATTCGTTTTGCATGAAGCCCCACATGCCAATGCTAATTAGAGGTTAGTTGAGGCATTCATCTGATGTACCATGTTGAACTGAAATTTTGTTATGCTGACCAATGTATGCAATTAGCCAAGTTCAGTTGCTTATATTAGTGATTTGCATTGTTATACCCGAGTGCTTTATAATTCAGATTTTGCGTAGATTGCGTTTCTTCCGCCGTTATGGACAGCTAGTAATGTTCGTATACATATATCATTTGATTTTGAGACTTATATACATTGTGTTAGCTTTGTTAATATAGGGAAATAAACTCATTAACTTTTAATAAACTGGTGTGGTTATTCATGACTGAAAGGTCATGGTGCGTCAAAATACTGATTGTTATTGATTATCAATGTATTGATTGATTATTAATCGATTATCGGTTGTTGATTATAATTAGTTATCGATGATTGATTTGAATGACCCGACTATTCTTGGATGAGGAGAGCCCAACTAGGTTAAAAGGTCCACCGACCTCCAGCGTGTCCGAGTACAAGTAATTTATAAGGACTGGACGCGCTATCAGTAGATGGTAGCAGAGCTTGATGGTTTGGCCCTTTGGGACCCCATCCGAACAATAGGCGGAGTCAAGTTAGAATTTTCTTTGATAAAACAAGTTGGAGAGATGATGATGCCCTAAGTCCCCAATGACTTTCCTGGAATCTCAGAGCTTGCGAATGGAGGAAATGGAGGTGTGAGAACGTTTTTGGCGTTTCTAGTGACAGTATGAGTGAAGTTAGGGTTTCACGCTTGCACAGCTTATTGCCGCAGATGAATTGAGAAGTTTGTGAGAATTTTAGGGAGGTTACGAAATCCAGTTGAAATTTTAGAGGAGTGGCACTCCAAGGTGTGAGAGTAGGGAAGTCGTCGAAATTCATATGTGTGTAGCGCTTTGTGCAGGACAAATTGGCCACGTGGTTGTTGATGTTGAGACAGGCCCTGCGAGGTCAAGATACTCCGGAGTATGTTGAAAAGTGTATGAGACACTTGATTGATGTTGTAATCTGTTTGGTTTAGTAGGTTGATCGGGCGTGGTCAACAAGTCGGTATGAATATTGAGGCATGAAAGAATTTTTTTAGATTTGACAAATTCTAAGGTGCGCTAGAATAGTTCATTGATCAGTTGAGAGTAAAGTTTGTGGGTCAAATTTTGCTTGCGAAAGTGGGAGACCGAGAAATATGGAATAACTGCCGAGGCTATTGAAAAATCCCTAAGGTTTCTGAAGCGATTGTATCCTGTAGTAAACCGACAAATTTGTTTTCTTCTTTTGGTTAGTGCTCACAATATATTGCAGAAATTAGTTTTGAGTGAAGCTGAGTGAAGGAGGACAAGCTGCAAGACTTTGTCAGCCGCAGTATGTGGGTGTGACGTCACTGGGAGCTGCGCTGGGATAGGTTGGTTGGTGAGAAGGGTTGCGCACGGATTGGACGCAGTCCGCGAAGCGCAATTGGTGGGAAAAGGCAAGCAAAGAGTATTCCGGGAATTAAAGTCACTTATTGATTACATATTTTAGAAAAATAAAAGAAGGAAAGATGACATTTTTCAAAGCATTTAAGAGGGCCTTGAGGGGAGATGTATATATTAAAGCAAATGTAAGAGAAGAAACACCACCTGAAGGATCGCCAGCTTACATTGTGATTGAAGAAAACGGTGTCGCACCATGTCTTTGGTTAAAGCAATTGTGTAAATTAACAGAAAAGCATGGAAGTGTAGCGTTCCCTATCCACGGGTCATTTAATCTAAGAGTTTTGGAGAATTTAAGATTTGCGCTATACGACATGAAAGTACCTCCAAGGCCAGCACAATTTGAAGCACTAGCAATTTGGGAACTAATGGCTAGAAACCAACAACAAAAGACATTTGAAACAAGAGTGAGAAAAGTAGAAAAGACACTAGCGGATGCTAGATGGGATAGCACTCAAATGGTTTGGAGATCAGACGTATTGCAGGGAATTAAATTGTTTCCAGCAATTACTGATGAGGCAGAGACGGAAGGAAGAAAAGCTACCGATAAAACAAACAGGAGCTAGTCCAGAGATAGAGAAAATAACAGAAATTCGAAAAGGTCAGATGAGTCAGATGATGAGTTCATTATGCAATTGCTAAATGATTGCCCACCACCATATGTGGAAAGCGAAAATGGCCACGCACCAGTACTGCCCCTCCAGAACCAGTGCAGGGTAAGGTAACACCGAATTTGAGAATCTCACAGAGACAGAGTAGCCCCGATATGCCTTTTACACCACAAATACCACAAATTCAGAGAATATATCCTGACGTGCCTAAATTGAAACCTGTCGATGATTATCAACCGCAGGTTCAAAGGCGCTGTTGCGATGAGCATAATATGGAAATGACTTCTAGGTTAATGGCGCAGGGAGGACAGAATTATCAAAGACCGACATTGATTCAAGCCGAATCAACACAAATTTTTATGCCTCAAAAGCAGATGCAAGAAGTGCCGAGGTACATTCAAACAGCAGAAAACCAGTTAGATATGCCAACAATGATGAATCATACTGTGGGAATTAACATGCCACAGAATTCGGGGAACTGACAGAATCCAGATGCAATATCTCTGCCTATCACTGTAGGCCCGCCAGTACCATTGTATATACAGGCAAAGCCGAATGTATGTGACCAAGGGGTGATGACACAAAATGAGACAGGGAGGAGATGCATAGAAAATACTCAAGAAACGACTCCGGTAGGTACACTGCTAAATAGATCTGGGTCCTTGTTGGAATTTAGTCCAATTCCAGCTTGTGCTCCGTCAACTGTGGTAAGGTCAGGTCCACCACTAATAGTACAGCTAACTTCAAAAACAGAAATGTTACAGACACCATCAGTAGCAGTCGATGTAAGTGCTACATTGATGGGACTGAACGCGCAACAGTTGACACAATGGTTGAACCGCCTGAACTCCCCACAGAGTACACCCAGTGGAAAAGGAGAAGAATATTTGAATAAAATAAGATTGGGCATGGAAGTAGACGAACTAGTAGAGGGAACGATGGGTCTGAACAGGTTAGAATCATACACAAAAGAAGAGCGGAGATGCATGTGCCCTAGGATTACAAGAGAAGTAAGCAGCATACATAAGAAGTTACAAGAAATTGCAGACAGAAACGAGATCTATATAGTTAAGGCCAAACACTTGAGCAGAAGTTACAGACTAGACTTTAAGACAAAGGATTTTGAACACATGAGATCTGCAGGGATGAAAACACACCTTAAAGAGATACTGCAGAGTGCGCAAGTCTGGAGATGCTTAGACAAGTGGGAAAGCAGATGGGTTAAGAAAAAGGACAAAAAGAAAGAAAGTACCCCAGATCGGAATGAAAAAGCACAAAAGAATGATGATCTGATAACCATATTGCCAATGAGAGAAACAGCAGGGGGAAAACTTGTACATGCACCGTGGCACAGGTGCAATATTCAATCCTTTACGGATGATTTACCTAAATTAAGAGAGAAACCGATCGAATGGTATCAACAAACAGATAGATTTATGAAACTCGCAAAATATCTTTGGGAAGACCTGAACACCTTATTTGAAATTGTGGTTCCGGCAGATTTGTGGGAAGATTGTAAAAGGGCTGTAGGTTGGCCGACAAGTGAACCAGAAAGAGATAGGGAAACGGGTGCACCATCGCCTACAGTAATATATCATAAGGTGATTGAGCATTTGAAAACAAAGGTTGCGTCGAAAAACGTGGATTGGCAGAGAATTGACAGAACAGCACAAGAAGTTAAAGAGTCAATACATGCGTACTATAAAAGATTGTTGAAAGCGTTTAAAAATTACAGTGGCACAGAAACGATTGAGGCAAAGGACATGCTCCATTTTGTGTTCAGATTTGTGGAAGGGTTGAGACCCGAGATTAGCCAGATGATTAAAATGCATTTGATTTGTTGGCAGTCAAAATCGATTGATGAGGTGTTGAATTATGCTAAGTACTGCAGTGATGAGATAGAGACAAAGCAGAAAAGGTTGAAGGAAAAAGTGATGGTGATGCAGCTTAGAGCAGCTCAGACAGGTCTGCAAGGTTTGCAAGGGTTTCACCAACAGTTGCCGCAGCAGCAACAGCAGGGAAATGCTATGTTTCAGCCACAGATGAGAGGCAGAGGCTGAGGAGGATTTGTGAATAATGGTCCTGATTTAAATACTTTTGTGGTTCCAAATGGTATACAGGCAATGAAGAAGGTGATGCCATGTCACATGTGAGGGATCGTCGGGCATTGGAAACGGGAGTGCCCAATGATGGTGCAGGAAGGTGTAGGTCAGCAAAACAATGATGTCAATTCATTTCAGAATATCAGAGGACCGAAATTGAGAGGTCCAAATAAAAAATTTCAAAATAATATGAATCAGATGCAGGGTTTACAACCCATACAACCACAGCAGGTGCAAATGCCCTGTGTACAAATGGCACAGTTGCAGCCAATGCAACAGCAGTTTCCCATGGTACCTAATCAGCAAATGGAAATACCCTTAGCACCAATGAATCAGCAACAAGTAATGCTTCCTCAGCAGGTCACGGGTCAAGGAGTGAATCAAAATGACACAGTACACCAATTCCCACTACACAGTGAGAATGGAATAAACAATGAATGGGAGAGTGAAAGTTCAGATGAGGAGGGAAATTGTATGCTTGCAGCATCTTTGGAAGTTGATCAAAAGGGACCGTATGTGGAAGAAAGAGTTATGGGTCACAGAGTTTCATTCTTGGTTGACACAGGAGCTACACGCTCTACAGTCAGAATGATCAAAGTACCAAATTTGCCACTTTCAGGGAGAACGGTTCAAGTAGTGGGAGTAGCAAATAGGTATCTGACAAATCCAAACACAGCTCCAGTGCAAGCCAGAATTGGCAACTATCAAGGATCGCACAAATTTGTGGTGTGTGACTCAAGTCCAATATCCCTGTTAGGAAGAGATTTATTGTGCAAATTGGGATGCTCGATTATGTGTTCAAATGATGGAATTAAAATTCAGAGGAACAGTGATGAGGAAGAAGAGGACAGTTTAGGAGGGGACGAAGTGGAAATTGTCGACGAAGAGCATCCCCTGATTACTCTTTATCCGATGCTCACTGAAGCAGATATTCCAGCTGAGTTACAGGAAACAGTTGGAAAGGAAGTGTGGGACATGACAGGGGAAGAAGTAGGCTTGGTTAAAGGAGCAGAACCAGTGAAAGTGACCGTAAAACCCAATGCAAATTTTCCCCAGACACCACAATACCATATGTCGCAAGATACCCTCATGAAAGTCGCCCAACTCATTGATGAGTTTGTGAAACAGGGAGTACTGAAAGAAGTACTAAGTAGTCCATGTAATTCACCAATCATGGGACTAATAAAACCGAGTGGAAAGGTCCGGATTGTTCAGCATTTGAGGAAAATAAATGACATAATAGTCAAATGTTGTCCCGTAGTACCAAATCCAGCTGTGATAATGTTTCAAATTCCCTGTGATGCTGAGTGGTTCTCCGTCATCGACTTGTCACAAGCATTCTTTTCTGTGCCTCTTCATGAGGACAGCCAATTTCTCTTTTGCTTCAAATTCTTGGACAGAGTCTACAGTTGGTGTCGAATTCCTCAAGGGTTTTCGGAGTCACCATCAATATTCAATCAGATTCTAAAGAAAGACTTGGAATCATTGGAATTGCCTTTTGAATCAACCTTGGTACAGTATATTGACGATTTTCTGATCGCATCCAATACAGAGAATGACTGTACGGTTGACACTATTGCCCTATTGAACCACTTGGGAAGGAACGGACACAAAGTGTCTCCTTCAAAGTTACAGTTCTGCCAGAAGAAAGTAAAATATTTGGGTCACCAAATAGATAAAGGGTCGAGAAGAATAATGAAAGAAAGAATAACAAGTGTACTTCAAATGAGTCCACCCAAAACGAGGAGGGATGTGAGAAAGTTTTTGGGAATGGTGAGCTACTGTCGCCAATGGATTCCCAATTTCTCGGCTCTAGCCAAACCTTTGCTGAAACTGACCCAGAGAGAAGCGCTGGATGAAATAGTGGTGAAAAGAGATGAAATGGATGCTTTTATTGAATTAAAGGAATGCATGTGTAGAGCTCCAGCTTTAGGTATGCCTGATTACACAAAGCCTTTTACATTGTTTTGTCCTGAACGTGATGCATGTTCCTTGTCTGTCTTGACTCAAGCCCATGGTGGCGTAAACAGACCAGTAGCATATTTTTCAGCTACTTTGGATCCAGTCGCAGCAGCCTTACCAGGGTGCTTGCACGCTGTAGCAGCAGTTGGTATCAGCCTAAATCAGAGTGAAGGAATAGTGATGGGACATCCTTTAACAGTCATGGTCCCTCACTCAGTCGAGATACTTTTGACACGTTCCCGAACACAGCACATGACCGGTGCTAGGCTTACAAGGTACGAGACAATAATTCTGGGTTCACCTATTGTGCAGGTGAAAAGGTGCACTACGTTGAATCCAGCAACCTTGTTTCCCAGTGAAAATGTCAAAATTGAGAACGCTGAAGACATTGAGCACGACTGTCTTCAGGTGACTGAATTTTGTACTAAGCCAAGGCCTGATATCAAAGACACCCCATTGGAAGAAAATGATCAAATTATTTTTGTTGATGGTTCATGTTTAAGAGATGCACTAGGAATATTGAAAGCAGGATATGCCGTCTGTACAACAACAGGTGTTCTGGAAGCATCTTGGCTTCAGGGAGTTTACTCTGCACAAGTAGCGGAACTAGTAGCCCTTACTAGAGCTTGCCAACTTTCTGCGTTAATGAAAGTCACCATTTACACTGACAGTCAGTATGGATTTGGAATAGTGCATGACTTTGAACAATTGTGGTCACAGAGAGGCTTCATGACCTCTTCAGGATCACCAGTGAAAAATGGTGAAAGAATAAGAGAACTGTTACACGCTATCCAGTTGCCAGGGGAAGTGGCAGTGGTAAAATGCAGTGCACACTCGAAATCACAAGACTTTGTTTCTCTGGGAAATGGATATGCAGATCAAGTCACAAGGTTTTGCGCATTGAACTGTATATTGCTCAGAGACGAATGGAACTTGATAAATGAGCCAGAACTTGAACAAAGTGAAGCCTTCGCTCTAAAGGTTGTAGATACGATTGATGAATTGAAATTCCTACAAAATAATGTCAGTAAGGACGAGAAACTCTCATGAAGTAAATTACAATGCATTAAGAAACCAGATGATTTGTGGGTTTCAAGTGAAGGGAGATTGGTTCTGCCAGACAGTCTTTTAACGCAATTGGCCAGACTCTATCATGGACAAGCCCATCCTGGAAGGGATGCCATGATTAGGCTATTCAAAATTGATTGGTTTAATCCCAAATTCCATCAAGTTGCTGAAGCAGTTTGCCATTGTTGCGTCATTTGCAAACAAATGAATGCAGGGAAGGGAACAGTAGTAAATTTGAGTCACATTGGAAGAGCAGGTGGGCCATTCAGCAGGATGCAAATGGATTTCATTGAGATGCCTGTGCATGGAGGCTTGAAATATGTGTTGGTGATTGTGTGCATTTTTAGTCACTGGATTGAAGCATACCCTACACGTAGAAATGACAGCCTTACAGTTGCCAAATTACTCTTGAGAGAACTAATACCACATTTCGGATTCCCGATCTCTTTAGAATCAGATAGGGGAAGTCACTTCAATAACGAAGTAATCAAATTGCTGTGTGCAGCGCTGAACATTGAACAAA
This sequence comes from Pleurodeles waltl, assembly GCF_031143425.1. Lineage (NCBI taxonomy): Eukaryota > Metazoa > Chordata > Amphibia > Caudata > Salamandridae > Pleurodeles > Pleurodeles waltl. The sequence continues at coordinate 922,210,339 of NC_090439.1, read as the reverse complement.
AGTTGCATTGTAGCTACCGCCCTGAAGCATCAGGACTAGTGGAGCAAATGAATGGCACATTGAAATCGAGGATGGCGAAAATATGCGCATCCACAAACTTGAAATGGCCTGACGCACTGCCCTTGGTGTTAATGTCAATGAGAAACACACCTGATAGAAAAACTGGACTGTCGCCGCATGAAATCCTCATGGGCAGAGCCATGAGACTTCCAGCAGTTCCTGCGAATGCACTTGTAAATATTACCGATGATATGGTATCGGACTACTGCAAAGTTTTAGCTGATTTGGTAAGCTCTTTTTCTCACCAGGTGGAGGCAACTACCTTGCCGCCGATCCAAGGTCCGGGACACGCCCTGAAAGCAGGTGACTGGGTCGTGATAAAGAAACACGTGAGGAAGTCGTGTCTGGAACCCTGTTGGAAAGGACCTTTCCAAGTGATTCTGACAACTACCACCGCTGTGAAGTGTGCGGGAGTTCCCAACTGGATTCACGCCAGTCACACGAAAAGGGTGACGTGTCCCACAGAAGAGGAAGTTGAAGCGCTGAAATTACCAGTGACTGACAAGAGAGTACCAGGCACCGAGACAGGACAAAGAGAACATGGAGGTGAACAAGCAGAAATAGAGGAAGGGGAGATATTTTCTGAGGAAGAAACAGCTGATCCATTTGAGGAGAACAGAGGAGAAACATTAGAAAGTGACGAAGATCCTGAGGGTGACAAAGAGCCTGCGAAAGGTGAAGAAGAAGGAGAGCCTGATCAGAGGAGGGCTTTCCCAGAAGCAGACGATACAGGAAAAGAAAAAGAAAACCTGATTGACCTTCTAGTGGGAGAAAAGGAGGCGGGACAGAGTGAAATCGTTCAACCTCTTCCAGAACCGGTTGCAGGTCCACCAGGTGAAAACAGTGCGAAACAGAGACAAAGCATATCGCCAGTGAAATTAAGGACTAAAGAAATATTAAACGAAAGTGAAGGGCCAACGTTGAAAGAGAAAAGAAAAGAAGTGTCTGTCACAATAACAACACCAAGTGAAGAGAAAGACCCAGCCAAGGAACAGGGCGCCAGCGAGAGAGAATCAAAAGGAGATGCAAAATTGAAAAGGAAAAGAATACCGAGCAGAAGATATTCTGGTCCGGAGTGGGCATACATAGCCACTAACGATTGGTCAGACGAATTCCTATCTCTCAGTCTTGAGAACAAAGAAGCAGAATGACACTTTGGTACTTGAAGAGTGAAATTCCATGAACATTACTGAATAGGACATTGATAATTTGATTGACTTTGAACCGGATAAGACATTGACAACCTGATTGACTTTGAAACCGATTTTGAGACAAAGATGCTAACCGATAAGAGACTAAGCTGCTAAAGAAAACTGTGTGAACATTGAACTCGTTCAGCTTTATATATATATATATATATATATATATATATATATATATATATATATATATATATATCTGCAAATCTAATAATTATAGCAATAGTTCTTGGAATGCATGGAAAGAATGAAAGAGACACAAATGATGCTTCTACTTCTAAACCTACTACTGAACTAACTCCTCAGCGGAAACTCGAACAAGATGAGAAATATTTGCATGATAAGAAGGAACTTTCCTCAAACGTTTTCTATCGCTTTCTGAATGAGTATGTTGAGACAATGGATGCGAAAGATTGTTATGTGTGCAAACAAATACCCACCTCAGTAAAAGAAGGAGTGACATATCATAGCATGCCTCTTACGTATGGAATTTCATGTAGTTTATTAATGACCAGAGTTTATGGCCAGGAGTATATTCACTACTTTTATTCCAATTGTGATGTTGTATTTGCATATGTCCCCATAATAGAGCTCCTGAGTAAAACAGCAAGAGATTATTATATAAAGTTAGTTAGGGGCTTCTTCGAGCCATTGTCACCTTTTCACACAGCTCACGCTCACAGAGAAAACCTTACATGCTTGCTTTCACCGATAGAGAAAAGTTTTCTAGATCACACTGATAATAGGAGGAAGGAGGGGAAGGAGAAATTAGAAAGGCAATTATACAAGAGGACATCTGTAGATAATTACGCTTTTGCCGCGATAAAGACACAAGGGAAAATAGCTTTAGATGCAATACACGTAGGGAGGCTCTGTGTATATAGACCTAAATCATATTATGACACGATCTTTGTGGGAACGAGTGAATGTAAACATACGTTTTTGTTTCAAGCTAAGTGGACGTTCATGCTGAATGGACAAGACCCAGTTATTCCAGGGGTATATTATATTTGTGGACTTAACGCCTATTATCGTCTGCCAAAGGGATGGTATGGGAGATGTTATTTGGGAATAGTATTTCCAAAGATTTATCAACTAGACGACTTAAAGAAATTCCCAAAGCTGTCTGAATCACATCATGTTCAAAAAAGGGAGACAGCTTCTGGTGTGATAGGAGATATATTTGGAGCGGTGATTCCTTCAGTAGGAGTCATATTGAATTCAATTAAAATACGAAAGTTGTCTGCTATTGTGGATAACATGTTGACAAAATTCTCAGGAGCTATAATCCTGATGGATGCTGAACTTGCTGCAGAAAGAGCTATGACTCTTCAAAATCGGCTTGCTTTAGACATTCCTTTAGCAAAGGATGGCGCGTTTGCAAAATGATTGGTGCACGTCACTGTTGTTCTTATATTCCGGACAACAGCAGGCAATTTAGAAAAATGCTTACAAATTTAACTAACGAAAGTATAAATTTGGAGGAATTGAAAGAACCAGGAGTATGGGAAAAGGTTGGAAAAGGATTTGCTTCCGTGGGAAATTGGCTCAGCAACATTTAGAATGGATTGTTACTAAAAATAGTAAAAGGAATATTAATAGTATTAATTTGTTTATTAGGTATTTGGGGAATATGGAAAGCTATTAAAATATTGAAAACAAGAAACAAAAGGAGAAGAGAAGAGAAAGAACAAAATAAAATGGTAGAAATATACAGAGAAAAATCAAAGGGAACTAAAAGAAAGAGGGAATTGACTGAAATACCAAATTACTAAAACAGAATTTTAATGGAATAAAATTTGTGGTGGAAGATTTGATGTGATGACATAATTAGTCATTAGAGGAGGGATTGATGACGCAGAAAAGAAGGACTAACATATATTCATATATCATATATAAAATCGTATAAGGTAGTGTGATTTTAGCAAAGAAAAATAATGTACGTGGGAAATTGTGCCCACGGAGTAGTTCGCCATTATTATAAACAAACTTATATTAATCATGAAGAATAGAAAATTTAGTAATCCGTCATAATTGCAAATGTATTCTATGATTTTCTTGTCAAAACTGTTATATGCTTAGCTTAAATTTAGTAGAGGCTTTGGCCTAGTTGCCTGGTCTCAAATTTAACTGTGTGGTTTTCACTTGCATTAAAAAAGACAGTATTTTATTTTAAAGGTTGTATTTTTCCAGTAGAGATGACTAATACTTTTATCTCAAGGTTTCGTGCTAGGCCGGTTTCATCCCTTTTAATCAAGGTCAGTTTCTGAAGGTGCGGACAATAAAAGTACTGATACCGAAATAATTGGCAAACTTTGTTGCAACCTGTGTTCCAAGGCTCCAATGTATGCATACATGAGTGCTAGGAGAAAGACACTTTTAATTGGTCAAATTGAAGCCACCCTATGAACCCTCCAATGGAAGACCCTGAACAATTTGGAATGTTTCTTATTTAAACCCACCAGACAAAGAGAAGTCAGCCATTTTCCTTGATGCCATTTTGAAGCCAAATGCCGGAAGCCATCCTAGACAACATCTTGATGCATTTTCTCTGTCGCAGAGAAAGAGACTTTAAATAATTCTCACCCTAGAGACTTTAATTTTAAACCTGCCCCGTCTTGCCTATGCAGTAACTTTGCCCCATTTCCCTTGCTGCCGCAAGGAAACTTGCCCTTAACTTTGCCCCTTTGAAATCCGCCCCATGCTGATCGAACCGGTACCTGAAGGACGAAGACTTTCTTGAATGCTGATTGTATTTGGTAAATATGAAAGGATAATTGTATTATGCATTGTGTTTTCCTTCCTAGGTACCAACTGCTATTTTGATAGGGCCCAAGCTAGAAGTTTTCTAAATTTGTGGTGACTAAATTCATTTTGCATGAAGCCCCACATGCCAATGCTAATTAGAGGTTAGTTGAGGCATTCATCTGATGCACCATGTTGAACTGAAATCTTGTTATGCTGACCGATGTATGCAATTAGCCAAGTTCAATTGCTTAAATTAGTGATTTGCATTGCTATAACCAAGTGCATTATAATTCAGATTTTGCATAGATTGCGTTTCTTCTGCCGTTATGGACAGCTAGTAATGTTCGTATACATATATCATTTGATTTTGAGACTTATATACATTGTGTTAGCTTTGTTAATATAGGGAAATAAACTCATTAACTTTTTTAATAAACTGGTGTGGTTATTCATGACTGAAAGGTCATGGTGAGTCAAAATACCGACTGTTATTGATTCCTAATGTGTTATTTTGATCTATTAATTAAACATTGGGTATCGATTACAATAGTTATTGATTATTGATTTAAGTGATCCGACTATTCTAGGATGAGGAGAGCCCAACTACGTTAAAAGGTTCACCGACCTCCAGCGTGTCCGAGTACAAGTAATTTATAAGGACCGGACGCGCTGCCACAACTTAGGCATTGATGGATTTTTCACCAGGGGTTTCCCCACAAAATGGCCTCTCTCCTATCACTTTGGTGGCAAACGTCAACCACAGGAGCATACACCTTTAGTTATGGCATTTCTTCCAGTCTTCATGCCCTGATATACCTATATAATTTGCCTTTGCATGTTAACATGTCAAATGTGTACAGTTTCCATGTTGTTCTCAATAGATTTCTTATTCATTGAATAATTTTGAGAGCAGTGCATCCGCAGTGAAAATGATAGGCACCGTCAACAATAGAATAAAGTAATATATAAAACACATAAGGGTAAATTATTTTATACTATTGACCTTGCATCCAAATTTGAATGATTGGAAATGGAAAAAATAGGTTGAAGGGCATCAAAAAAGGGCAAAGGGAGAGCGGACACATAAGCATGCCATTAATAATTGTATACTGTTGGCTGTGCTTGCTGGCCAAAGTCCACAATAAACCTTGTGTCATCTACACATAATAAAAACATATAATGAACTAGGCTAGGAGCCAGGCAAATATAGATGTTAAAGTGCACAGTAAATGTAAATAGCCCTGTGGGGCTCCACAATTCACTTTTGAGCTCCAAAACCAAAAGGGAGTAGGAAAAAGGCCTCTAGACAATGTCCTCAGTGGGAGGAGAAGCAGGCTGCACCATACGATTATACCAGCAATCCTGGTTCTAATGGTGGAGTAGTCATTAGAATGAAAAGGGGAGAAGAGATTGTATAAGATTATGCCAGTGGCGCCTCACTCCTAGTCTAGGTTAAAGCAGTGCCTTTACTGGTGCACAAATCTAGTTTCTAGTAATCTGAGGCCTTAGCAGCTACAGCATAGGTAGACAACCGATTGACAACAATTCTTCCCTTTGTTTAATATAGGAAAACCACACACCACCCACATCTGTAGCCCAATCAATTGTTTTGGTGAAGCTTGTGGCGGTTTTTAGGAGGGCAAATGGAGAGGGAGTGTTGAAAGAGACCAATAGAAATGGGCATTGATGTGGCCAAAGCATTAGAAGATGGCTTTGTATTGCTAATTACCCACTTCAACATCAGCTAGTGAAGCTACTATGGTGATATAAGTGAGGGCCATGTCCTATCTGAGATAAAACAAGGCCTGGGTAGAATGAGTGCAATGTGACACCTAGAGAGAATTTCATTCAAACAAAAAAGGAGCATATTGCAGCAGTAATAAATAAGGACTACTTTGCAAAATATCTATTATAGAACTTCTGAATGTAGTGCTGGTCGGAGACTGGGTGAGATGTGAATTAGTCTCCAGTTTCAGAGAGGAAATTATTCTTCGGCTAAGGCTAGTCATTTCACAGTCATACTCACTAGTCAGTGCATTGGCTATTAAATCAATGTTAACACAAACAGACAAAAGCAAAATCTTCATCAAGAACCTCTACCTGATATAACACTCCATTAAACACCTGATACATCTTGCTAACACAACACAACTGAGCAACACATACAGAGGGAAGACTCTATTATCAGTTACATATTCTGGGTCTATCAGCAGTAGAGGCATATTAAATCGTATTTATTAATTAGAGGACCAGACAGAGTGGGCCTTACCTAGGACCAGCTGACCAGTCTGAAGGTATTTGCATTTTGCAAAGTACAGACAGTTCTGCTTTCTGTCATGTATTGCCATGCTATTTCCAACAAATGCAATAGTGCTCCAGGAATTAGATTGTGCCTTTGAAATACAACTGGACGTCGGCTGTCATGAGCAAAACGTTTTGTGTTCTTTGGGATGGATAGTCTCAAAACACAAGTGACTACATCTCATATCACATTGTAAGCTTTGAAAAATGTGACCATCTCTTGGGTTGATATACATGATGGTGGGCACTAAAGAACGTCTTTCATTAATTCAGTATGCTTGAAGTCTGTAGTTTATCAGCAAGACCTAGCCCAACTGAAATTCATTCATGACAAGCCAATTTATGCCCAATTGAATGGTATCTTTGTGGGCCAACTGAAGATTTCAGTCAATGAATTAATTGAAGGTTATGTTATGGGGAACAAATACAAAAAATGCAAATGCTACCAACTACCTATAGAGTGGAAGCATATTTATTTTTCTGCACTGGGTGTAACAAACTAAAGCATCATAGACCAAGTTGAAATGTGATTTGGTTACACAACTAGATCTTAGTATGGTCTCCTGATTCATTGGTCAATTCCAAGCTGTGCAACCCTGTGCAAGTAAAAAGGTTTCAGAAAAATACCAAATGAATAAAAGTATATAACGTTACAAGTATTATAAGCAGTAGGTATGCATAAATCTAAGTCCCCATTTCAGCCAATATCTTTCACCAGGGGTAATATATGAGGCAAATCAGGATGATCCTGCCTTTTGGGGTTCTTTTGATGGAGGTTGTTACTTGGCCCTAAACTAGATAGCTTTACTACCTCTGTTGCATGGGAGGCCCTAATGGACCATCTCCTATTGTACTGTTCTATTCACATGGTGTCTAGCTGCAACCTTCAGTGCCCACATTTTAAAGTAAGGTCAGCTGTTATGTACAGTTGGTTGTTATAATTCTATTGGGGGCTAAATGTAACTTCACTATCCCGTTTAGCTAATGTGAGAAAGTGCTTTATTACTTGGGGTAGTTTGAGGTTCACCATAAGCAGTAGAGGAACGAGCTCGCTAGGTCCAGGTAAAGATTTAAGTAATTTAAATATATGAGTTCAATCCCTAGTACATATGTCACAAAGCAGACATGTTTAACTTAAAAAAATGTGGAAAGCATTTAGAAGGACCAAATTTGTTAAAATTCAAAACCACAACACCATAAAAATTCCATTCCAATTTATAAAAATAAAGTGAAATATATTGAATAAAATCACATCCAAAATAGGGAATCAATTAAATGATTTTTTAAGTTTTCGGTCAAAAAAGTGCCAAAGAGCAGAAAGCACCAATGGTAGTCAATGGTCGTGATTAACTGGATTGTAGGTGTGATTTGAGGCAGACTGCAATGGAGCCCAGGTCGGATACACCAACCAGATTTGGCCCGGTCTAAGATTTTACGCTTAGGACTTAGGGCATGATTTTGAACTCGACGGATGGTACTCCCTCACAACGGTGACAGACATCCCATCCACCAAAATATAAATCCCATTCTATCCAGTGGGATTTAGATTTCAGCGCCAGGATATCAGTCACATTATGATGGAGTAACCCATCCACTGAGTTCTAAATTAGGCCCTTAGTTTTTTTCTGGAAGTTAAAATTCATCAGCAGTGCAAGGCAGCATGCAAGGAAGTTCTCACAAAGGGAGATAGGTGTTAGACAAAGTACAGCTGAAGCTAATGGTTCTGGAGGGGGGAACTATTCTGGGAAGAAAATTCAAATTTCATGCCCCAGGAGGTTCTATCACTGGTACGATACTTTTGGGGTCTTCACCCAGTCACTATGGCCCTCATTCTGACCCTGGCGGTCGGCGGAGAGACGGCGGTCGGACCGCGAACAGACCGGCGGTATTAAAAATGGCATTCTGACCGCGGCGGTCCCCGCCGCGACCGACCGCTACTTCTCCACTCCGACCGCCGCGGCGGTCATGACCGCGGGGCTGGAGTTTGCGCACTCCGGCACGGCGGTCGTCCCAAGACCGCCAAGGGTATTATGACCCTGCCTACCGCCGCGGTTTCTTGCGGGCGGGAACCGCCGTGCGAACCATGGCGGTAAGCACTATCGGGGCCAGGGAATTCCTTCCCTGGCACTGATAGGGGTCTCCCCCACCCCCCACTACCCACCCGAGTCCTCCCCCCACACCCTCCACCCCCCTGCCACCCCCCAGAGGTGGTACGAACCCCCTCCCCACCCCCACCCCGACATGCACATACATGTACCCCGACATGCACACACCCCCAACATGCACATATACACGCCCCCTACACACACATACACAACGGGGACACATACCCGCACACATACATGCCGACATGCGCACCTGCCGAACAGCACACATTACCCATAGACACAGCAGCACCCCCCGCCCGCATACACGCACTCACACACCCACTCTACACACTCACACGCACACCCCCATGCACGCCCACATCACACAACACCCCCCCACCCCCTCCCCTCACGGACGATCAACTTACCTTGTGCGTTGGTCCTCCGGGAGGCGACGGGAGCCATAGGGACGTGACCGCCAACAGAAGACCGCCAACAGAAGACCGCCACACAGAAATGTGGGTCGTAATTCTGTGGGCGGTGTTCTGCTGGCGTGGCGGTGGAGGTTGACCAGTCTCCACTTTCCCGCCGACCGCCAGTGTGGCTGCTGGCGGTTTTCCGGCGGAACGCTCCCAGCGGTCAGAATGCGCACAGCGGCACACCGCCGCGGTCGGCGGTCTTCACCGCGGCGGTAACTCAGCGGTCTTGCGAAAAGACCGCCAAGGTCAGAATGAGGGCCTATGTCTTTTATGCCTGTTAAAATCCTTCAGCAAGGCAAGGTTGAAGCTGCACCCTTTGCTAAGTTCTGCAAACCCAGCTATCTTCTTAGTGAAGGTTTGCTGAATCAAATTAGTTGCTGCAAATAAAATGCGAGCCATAAAAACCTAGGGCCATATTTATACTTTTTGACACACAACTGCGCCAACGCAGTTTAGCGTCAAAACTTTTCCCATCGGCTAATGCCATTCCAACGCACCACGCGGGCGCCTTATTTAAGGAATGACGTTAGCCGGCGCTGCGGACTGGTCTGAGTCAAAATAAATGACGCACACCAGGCAGCGCCGTCGTAGGGGACAATGGGGGTTGTGCGTCAAAAAATGGTGCACGTCAGGTCTGAGGCAAAAATCAGGCCTCAAACCGGACTTGCGCCATTTTTTTTGACGCACAACCCCCATTGACATGACTTCTGTCTTTGCAAAAACAGAAGTCATTCCCCCTTGCCCAATGGCAATGCCCAGGGGACTTCGGTCCCCTGTGCATGGTCATTGGGCAAAGTGGCATGTAGGGAGACTCAAATTAGGCCCCCCTATGCCACTTAAAAAAAACTTTAAAAAATACTTACCTGAACTTACCTTTACTTACCTGGGAGGGGTCCCTCCATCCATGGGTGTCCTGCAGGGGTGGGCGAGGGTGGCAGGGGGTGTCCCTGGGGGCAGGGGAGGGCACCTCTGGACTCCTTCCGAGCCCACAGATCCCTTAACGCCTGCCCTGACCCAGGCATTAAAAAACGGCGCACATCAGGCTGTGCGCCATTTTTTAAGGCCCACCCCCTCCTGTGTGTCAAAATGACGCTAGGGTATAAATAAGGCGCACAGGCCTTAAAGTAATTTTTTGGAAGGGAACGTCTACATTAACTCAAGGCAGTTTCCTGCTTCCAAAAAATTACGCACACAGTGGAATTTTGACGTCCACGGGGTCGGACGTCAAAGTTTAAATATGGGGCAAGGTTTGCGCCGAATGTGCGTGAAAGTTTTTGACGCACATTTGGCGCAAACAGAGTATAAATATGCCCCCTAATTTCTTAGTCCAGCAAAGTAGTGCCTTCAGCATATTGGCTGGGGTGGCTTTTTACTTATATTCATTTAGTTAACCTGTAGAGAAATAGCAGATTAGCCAATGGTCCTTTGGAGTCAACAGGTGCACATGAGCAGGTCTAGTCCTTCAAGGCTTCTGCAAGGTCACAGACAGCAGGTCCAAAAAGTATTCAAAAGAAGGTGCTTGATAATGCAACATTCATGCCTGGCACTAGCTAGTGGCTGTGGGGGTGACTCCTAGCCTCTCCCCAACCAATAGCGTAAAAGATTCCAGGGGTTACTTTACCCACTTGTGCAGCAGTATCTGTGCACCCTACTGAAAACAATCCCAAAGTGCACCTCACTATCAAAATACAAAAAGCCCTTATCCCCTTGTGCAGGGCCTTTGTGCCCATCCCGATCTGTGTTGAGGGCAATGAGCAGTGTCCTTCACCTTGGTCACTTCAAGCCAGTACTGGTGGGAAGTTTTCCCTCACTAGGTCTGATGATAAACTGAATGGGAGGAAAAAAGCTGCGGCCTTTCTAGATGTCTCTTAACAGTTGGTAGTGACTGGTTCTTTAGAAGTAAATTCATTTCCTGGGTACACCCCAACTGGTCTCCTTGCCAGGGGAAAAGAAAACACCTTCCTGCACCCAAGCAATTGTCTCCACTGTGGAAGCAGTTTTCACATCTCATCACAGCTGAGCAGTCAGTGGGTTACCACTGAAGAGCAAATGCAAGTTACCATCCGGGAGCTTTCGGCAGGGGAAAAGTATATTTCTTAAAGTTACTTTTCATTATTATTTATTAACAAGCCGACTTCACTATTAGGTTTGGGTATTTAATAAATATTTGAAAAGTGAGTGTTCGAAATGGGGTCATCCTTCCTGGTGGAGCTCTTAATGGGGCAGGCAAGATCCTTACAGAACTGTTTCGATTGGGCCACTGGGTAACTCTCCAGTTTCCCTAAATCAAAAGCATCTCCAGCTGATGCATCTCCAGACTGAGATGTAATGAAAGTCAACAGAAGTGCAAAGTTCCAAAGGCAGAAAACGAGTTCCCAATGAAGTTCAAAAGTCAATCAAGGATTGCCACAAAATGGAAGTAGGGAAAAAAATCCAACAAAAAGAGAAAAGCAAAATCATCAGACAAGTAGTATGTGGACAAGTAGAGGTCTGCACTGAAAACAGTAGTATACACTTAATCACTGTGTGTCAAGTACAAATACAAGTCCAATCCCAACCACTGATCACCAAAGTTAGAAATAGGGTCTTTCGTTGGCCATCAGGTTACCCCCTGTCCAAGCAAGTACCCTCGCACTAGTCAGGGTAAAGGAGAATCACCATCATTCAACCCCGCTCACCCCCTTGGTAGCTTTGCACAAGTAGGCAGGCTTAACCTCCGAAGCAATGTGTAAAGTATTTGTACAAACACACCCAGTAACTCAGTGTAACACTAAATACTACAAAATGATACGACACAGGTTTAGAAAAATAGGTAATTATTATCTAAACAAAACAAGACCAAAACAACAAAATTCCAACATACACAAGTCAAGATATGAATTTTTAAAAGAATAACAGTCTTTGGGCCAGATGTAGCAAAGGTTTTTACCCATTCTGTGTCTATGGAAAAAGTGTTCGCACATATGGCCCTTAATACTTTAGAAAACAGTGAGAACATTGTTAGCGTACAAAAGTACCTGGGTAGCATCAAAATAACACTGCACGGGAAAAGGTCAGCGATTTGTTGATTTCTCACTCACAAGCAAGACCTTGCATCATTCCTCCTCGGGTCGGGTTGGCGTGCTTCATTTCTTCTCTCCTGCAAGAGAGCGATGCATCGGTCTGGACGGGCACCGCGGGTCCAGGCAGGCTTTGCGTTGTTTTTCCCTGCCCAGCGATGTTGTGTTGAAAATCGGGTCACATGATATCACAAAACCACACTGCGTGGGGTTTGCATTGTTATCAGCTTCTGGTAGCGGGTATTGCGTGTGTCATTTCACCAGCCACGTTACGTCGATCTTCCAGCCACGATACAGGTGGAGCGTTGATTTCAGTTGCGAAGCCGGCAGTGCGTCCTTTTTAGCCGCGCCATGGAAGGTGCATCAAAAATGTCCCCGCTCGGCGGTCTGTGCATAGATTTTCATTTTTTGGCTGCCAGCTTCACCTCCCAAGGGCCCAGGGACTGGATAGGGCACCACTTGGCAGGGCAGGAGTCTCAGCAGAGAGTCCAGATGTTAGCAGGGGAAGTCTTTGATGGCCTGAGACTTCAAAACAGGAGGAAGGCTCAGTTCAAGCCCTTGGAAAGTTTTCTCAATCATGAATGCACAATAAATTACAGTCTTTGTCCCCTTGCACGGGCCGAAGCAGCAACTACAGGATAGCCCAACAAAGCACAGTCACAGGCAGGGGCAGCACTTCTCCACAGGTCTTCAGCTCTTCTCCTTGGTAGAGGTTCCTCTTAAATCCAGAAGTGATCTGATTTTCAGCGGTTTTAGGTGCTCTTCTTATACCCCTTTCTGCCTTTGAAGTAGGCAAGCTTAAAAGGAAAGGCTCTCTTGTTTGTAAGATCCTGCCTTGCCCAGGCCCCAGACACACACCAGGGGGTTGGAGACTGCATTGTGTGAGGGCAGGCACAGGCTTTTCACGTGTCAGTGACCACTCCTCCCCTTCCTTAGCCCAGATGGCCCATCAGGATATGCAGGCTACACCCCAGCTCCCTTTGTGTCACTGTCCAGAGGAGAGGTGCAAACAGCCCAACTGTCAAACTAACCCAGACAGGGAATCCTCAAACAGGCAGAGTCACAGAATGGTGTAAGCAAGAAAATGCCTACTTTCTAAAACTGGCATTTTCAAACACACAATCAAAAAAACAGCTTCACTAAAATATGTATTTTTAAATTGTGAGTTCAAAAACCCCAAACTCCACGTCTATCTGCTCCTGAAAGGAATGTGCACTTTAATAACATTTAAAGGCAGCCCCCATGTTAACCTATAAGCGAGATACACCTTGTAACAGTGAAAACAGAATTTGACAGTATTTCACTGTCAGGACATGTAAAATACATAAGTACATGCCCCACCTTTAACATACACTGCACCCTACCCAAGGGACTTCCTAGATACTACCTTAGGGGTGCCTTATATGTATAAAAAGGTAAGGTTTAGACCTGGCAAGTGGGTACACTTGCCAAGTCGAATTGGCAGTTTAAAACTGCACACACAGACACTGCAGTGACAGGTCTGATTTATGTTTATAGGGCTACTAATGTGGATGGCACAACCAGTGCTGCAGGCCCACTAGTAGCATTTGATTTACAGGCCCTGGGCACCTCTAGTGCACCGTACTAGGGACTTACTAGTAAATTAAATATGACAATCATGGAAAGCTAATTACACATACATTTTACATAGGAAAACTTGCACTTTAGCACTGGATAGCAGTGGTAAAGTGCCCAGAGTATCAAAAACAGCACAAACAGAGTCCAGCACACATCAAAAACCTGGGAAACAGAGGCAAAAGGTTAGGGGAGACCACACCAAGAATGCCAAGTCAACAGTGAGTTACTCATATTGCTAGCTGATCCCAATCCAGGAGATAGGAGCTTAAGGCAGGGACAAAGTATTTTTCTTTAACTTACTTTTCGTTACTATTTAATAACAAAGCAACTTCACTATTAGGGTTGGGTGTTTAATAAATATTTGAAAAGTGAGTTACTCATATTGCTAGCTGATCCCAATTCAGAGATAGCAGAAACAATATTTAATATTGCTTCCCAGTGTTTGGCTATGTGCCAGCCAGTCTTGTTGTGGAGAAATTAGCTTTTGGGTGCCAGTCACTCTGAGGTCATGATAACTTTACTATTTCAAATGACCTTCATTTACATAGAGTGAGTCCAGTCTTATGGGCTATAAGGCCTACATAGGAGTGATGTCAAAGTGAAAAGGAATGTGTTCTTCTGTCAAAAAGGGGTTATTTTGACAGGTCAGGCAGTAGGTTTTAAACTCCAGCTGACAGGCGGCAGTGTTTGAACTGGAGTCATGATTGCCTGGTCACACTAGTGGATGGCACAGTAGTAATGTATTTCATACATGCCATTTAACTTTCTATAACATAGGTGCATCTTGGGCACCATATGCTGTAGCCTTATAGGAAAGGTAAGTATGCCACTTAGGAGTTAGCCAGCTTTGACTGGGTTCAGAGCACCTGCATCGGGCCTGATTAGCAGTGTTCCAGTGTACAGAGTCCACAAAAACAGTAGCATCAGTCCACAAACAACGTGGGTGATCACACAAAAAGAGGTCTTTTCTCACAATATGTTATATATAAAGTTTAGTTGTATGCACTTTATATATAGAACTTGACTACATGTTGGAACATGGTACAAGTATTACAGTTGCTGGTGTTTCCCCATTTTTAGCACACTTCTCCATCTCAAACCTTAATCAAATTAAGCTACTTGGTTGCCTGCCTGACTGCACCTTATAATTTACCCAGAATGCTGCCTAAGTGTACAGCAGGCCTATGTGTTGGTTTCTTTGATGAAACAAGGAGATAGACGGATGGTATGGTACCACTGAGTAGGGTAGGAGGTTATCCAGTCTTAGATGTCTGCATGTCCTCTACATGACCCACACTGTAGAGCTAAGAAGGACAGAAGAAGGACCAGTGCAGCTGTCTACACTTGTCAACTGTTTTGGGAAGGCACCTCTTCCTGATTTGGACTCTTTTGACTCTGCCTGGGGGTTGTGGCACCAATTATCTGACCATCTCCCAGGCCCAGTGGAAAGAGGACATTGACATCTGCCACGGAAGATATGTGGGGTGCGACTGAGTTAGTCCCAGGATAAGAGTGTCATCAAGCTCCACAGGAGGGTGAGCTTAGTATCTTAAAGCTAAACTGCTGCTGTATATAGGCAGGAGCAATATTGTCAAAGGCTGTATGGAATGCTGCACTAAATCCTAATTAAAGTTGTTGGTACTGGACCTAGAGCAGAATGCCATTAAAACTACTAACATAGTTCAGTGGCATTGGTGTAACATAAGCCGCGCAACCCCTGTGGTGTAAGGGGGCCCCTTAGCTCCAGGGTGTCCCTGGAGCAAAAAGTGGTGGATGGTGGTCTACGGATGAGGTGCCCCTCAATGTGCTTTGCAGGGGTCCCCCTCAAGTTTTGTTACACCACTGTCCACTGGGGACCAAGCTATCTTACTTTATAATTGGTCATGTACTGTTCATAATATCTTCAGCTGGTGCCCAGTGTTTAAAACTTCCTATGCTTTTGAACACAAGAGACTAATGAATCCCTGCTAAATTGCAAATGTAATACAGGCTATTAAATTTATTGAACAGGACACTGATGTGAAAGTTGATGCAATAGAGACTAAGGGCCTCATTATGAAGTTGGCGGACAGAAAACTCCCAACAGGGTAGCCACCGCCTGGCCGACGACCTCCTCGCTGGAGCTATTATTGGTTTCCTGATAGGTCAGCGGGTGTAAACTTTTTCGCACACTGGCCTAGTGGGAAACAAGCTACAACATTGTCTCTAGCTCGTAATCGAGCCTGCAGCAATGCTGTTGCCTGCAGGGTGCACCAGCACCCTTGCAATGTTCACTGTCTGCAGTGAGCAGACAGCAAACATTGTGAGGGTGCTGGCAAGGGGAGCCCCTGCACTGTCCATGCCAAGTGCATGGGCAGTGCAGGGCCCCCCTTGCACCTGTTTTCCACCAGCCTTTTAATGGAAGTGTTACTGCCATGAAACTGCTGGCAGAGAACGAGGTCATAATCCCCACAGCAGTGCTGCTTGCAGCGCTGCCCTGCCAGATTAGGACTTCTGCCACCTTCAGACCACTAGGATCCAAGAAGCTGGCAGAGCTGGCAGTTCCCTGGTGGTCTGATGGCCAGGGCTGTTATGGGGCATTCAGACCAGACTATAGACTGCCACACTCGTAATGAGGCCCTGAATTTAGTTAGTCTAATACATGCTTTTGGAAAAATGTACAGACAATATCTTCTTTATTTGGTCCAGCACTCGTGAATACCTTTCCGCCTTTGTCAGCTGGCTCAACAGAATACAAGCAACATTCAAGTTCACCTATTTCTGCAGCCCAGAAACAATAACAATCTGTGTCTGAGGATCCAAGTAGTGGCCAATACCTCACGTACCTCACGTACAACCCTTTTCAAGAAACCAATTGAATGCAACACTTTAGCAAAATATCAGAGTTGCCACTGGAAAGGTTTTAGATACTACCTATTACTTTGCCAATTTCAAAGACTCTGACATCATTTTTAGCTTATCGAGGATTTATTTCCAGAAGCATAGGCCTTGTGCACTAAACTGCAAGCCAGCAGCTATCCAATTGCACAATAATCAATGAAAAGGCCTTGGTACTAACCTAGGAAGGAATCTTTGACACTAAAATGCAGGAAAAAGATTGAAAGAATTCCCTGCATCACTACATTTTGTTCACACTCATCTAGTGAAAGTGATTCACAAACACTAGAATGAGTTTGGAACTGACGGCCATGTGTACGAACACTTTTCCCATAGACACAGAATGGGTAAAAACCTTTGCTACATCTGGCCCTAAAAGCCTTATTCTTGGATAGAGCCTTTGTTTTTATATGAATGGCTCTGCCAGATTAAATATCATCTAATGCATGCATACAAACCACTCAAAAACACACCTCAGTCTCCATCTTTTTGAGCCTTCCTGCTTTTAATGGCAACTACAAGTGTGTCAACTGTGATGGTAGTGATATCAATACAAACTCTTTTTTACATAAAACAATTAACTTGATATTATATAGGCTAAACCTCACAAAAAATCAACGTTTTCGAGAGCCAACAGAGAAGCTTATTCAGATGTCAAGTCGCCAAAGGGCTCTTGATTGAACATTTCACACAGTCTAACCACAACGAGAAGATATCTACTGGGATATATGCTGATTTTGTCAAAAAACAGAAACAGGAGGAAACTTGTAATAACTACTTTGCAAGAGGATACACTGCTGCAGCTCAACTTAGGAAGGCTCGAACGCCCTTAAAGAATGGAATTCCAATAGCAAAATTTATAATTCTGCCTATTGTATTTGTTTTACTAGCTATAAATGGACTGCCATTATCTATCAATGACTGGCATTATAGTTGATTGAGGTGAATGTAGAAGGATACATTCTAAACAGTGACCAGAATGTTGCTCTTCACGTTTGTAGCAGAAAGACAGGGAAATAGAATATCGATAAGTTCAGGGATATGAAGAAGGTGGCATCAGACAAGAAGGAGAGTGTTTCTATAGCAATCAAGACAGCACCCTCTGTCAGCACACCCATCTTGAAAATCATGGTGGGATTCTTACCAGACACCTGATCACTAATTTTGAGAAGAAATTCAATATACTTCCATGCATTCTGCCCTTTTTCACTGAATGTGTAATATTATGTAGGTTTTGACGAAGACACAGGCAGTAGGATACGAATTCAGTCAGCATTCGGACGAAATATGAAATATAAGCCACAGACATGTCTATGAAGGACAGCAGATGGTTATCTTAATATTTGAACTATGTATACTCATCATGCTGACAACATTACTTGTTTTTTTTATAAACTCAGGAACAATTGCCAAAGGCATGCATAAGGACTATGAGCTGTACCTAGCTGAATTAAATGTCATAAGATACAAAAGGAATACAATAATATGTTTTACAAATTGAAGATTCTCTGATAAAAAATATCTTGGTCAAAGAAAAAGGTGCTTTATAGGTGCACACTGCAGCACACATAGAAAGAGGAGAAAAAGAGGAGCAATAAACATAGTTCTCCTCATTCCACCTCACCTGGGGAAGTGTAGCAGTTTGTGGCCTATTCCCAGGTCTACTATTTATTTTAAATCTGGGAATGAGTCAAAATCCATGGGTATTGGGTGGAAACAACCATGTATCACCCATGGAAAGTCTCTCTGGGGCAGAGTAATGCAATGCACCATTTTGTGCTGCATTGCATTACTCTGGATTTATCAAGCCACTTAGGGCCAAGCAAGGTGACCTTGCATGGATTGATAAATCACATTTTAAGGGTTGTGTCGCTTTTGCACCCAGTTGAGTGGTACAAAAGTGATGCAACCATTTGATACATTTGCCCCTTTGTACAGAACAGATACTATTAAAAAAGCTTAGATGATGGAAATGTATGCCTAATGGTTCTTTTTGACATATCTGCTGTATTTGATATGCTAGACCACCACTCACTGCTTTAGATATTCAGCTCTAGAATGGGAAGAGATGGAACAGTATTACACTGTTTAACATAATTCCTCTTCAAGATCTCAATTTCTCATACTTGTTTTTTTTTTAATCACTATCATTTCCAGTGAAATAAGGGGTACAATAAGAGACCATAGTATTATCTCACCTACTCAACACATGAACTGAACCTCAAGCAATAATCTTTCAAGACTATAATATTTCCATTTATCAATATACATATGACACCCAGCTCAAATTCAAGTGTCTGAGACATCAGAAATAGAAACTCTGTAGTCCTCCTTCCTTTGTAATATAGCAAACTGGGTGCAATCTTTCTTATTGAAATAGGACCCTCCAGTAAGTTACACCTTTCACTATTCTTGGGTGACAATCACTCTCTGTCATAAATAAACTGCCCACGATTCATCCTTTAGGCACCTACCCATCTCTGTTTCCACTGCAAAGTTGTTCAGCTACCTTTTAGATGTAAATTGACTATAAAGGACCACATTCAGCTAGCCAAATTGGAATCCTATCAACCCCATCTACTCCAGTACAGGCTCTCTTACCTACTTATATAGGTGGATAAAATGCATTTTAGCCTGCCTTCCAAAATCAAACTTTGTCCCTCCCCAAGCAATACTACTTATGGCTGCTTGAATAGTTGCAGGAGTGGAGAAATCTATTCACAGCTCCCTCATCCTAAAGTAACTTTGCTGCTTATCAATCAAAGCTAGTGCTAACTTCACGACTATAAACATCACACCAAAAGCAATCCACAACACTCTACCTCTCTAGTTGAACAATAATCTGAAACTTACACTTTGCCAATGAAAAATGAGAGGTTGAAATCACTTTTTTTGTGCAAAGCCCTTGTTATAATGGAAATGTCCTCTGCATGGTAAGAGACATGTACCCCTGCCCTTGCCTTGTGGCTCTTTTTATGGTTTCTTATTCTGTTTAAGGCTGCAGCACCACCTGATGTGTAGGAGACTGAGTCAACCTCACACTGTCTGGACGCTGTCAGCCTAACTCCTGGCCAGCCACCAGTACCTCATCCACCCCAATCAGCGTAGTAGTGATTTGTGGCAGCCTAAAACTGACACTCTGACTCCTCAGGCAAGTCATGGAAACAGATCATACCGCTTTCGCTCAGTTACTCTGACTCACACATGCCAAGGCAAGATGATTGATGCAAACTGAATTTTTATATATTTATTAAAGCAATCACATCCTAGTATAGAAAACATAGGCTGCAATAAGGAGGCAGATGAAACATAATCCAGGAATCATCATGACAATGAAAGTGAAAAAGTTAAATAACCTCACCATTTTGTATGGTGTCAGAAAGTCTAGTGATTCCTGCCTAATCTATATATATATATAAGAGCATAGTGGTAGTAACCAATCTGCTGGTCCTGATCTATGGGAGGAACCACAACCCCATACCTGAATTCGATAGGAGGGGTTTGCCTGTGGTCTGCATGGCAATCCTTCAGGGAGCTGAAGGTTCAGCGTCAGGATAAATAAAGCTAGCTGCAGAAGCATGTATGTCCCAGGAAGGTCAAGACTGTAATGCCCTCTGTCCTCCTTAGTCCTATCTGTTGTTTATATAATAAATCCTTCACAGTTTGTGGATGTATGCCTGAGGTCATGACACGTCTAGAGGATAGGAACTGTCTCCTGAAATGACAATCCAAGCTGGCATATCATGTATCAAATGTAACCACCTTGGAGGAGGCACAGAATACGTGTTGTGCTAAGGCTGATAAAAATGTGCAGTATGGACTCTGTCTTCCTAGAAGGAGGCAGCTGATCAAAAATATAAAGCAATGTACTAATAACAGGCTCTGCTAAATAAATGGCAATTAATAAAATGGATGTATGTGTTTAAAGATGCAGGCCGTGAAACTGACCAAAACCTGGGAGTCCAACCTGGCACTAAAGGGCCACTACACCATCCTCCCCTTGTCAGTTCAGGAGTGCAGATTCTACTAAATATAAAACTAGAATAAAACCCATAAAATCTTCAAAATATATAAAACCTGATGATAATACAACACTACAGCCTCAAACTGGATATGAAAAAGAATATAAAAGGTGTAAAATGTCCAGGTCAAGTAGCAAACCAACCAAAGGAACAAGGCCAAATTAAAATAATTTTTGAAAAAAGATGCCAAATTAAAAGTCAGTGGAATCCCTCAGGAGGTCATCCAATACATCGGTGGAGATAGAATCCAGAACAGACCCCACTTGGGCAGACAATAACTCCACCAGATCCTCATTTAAAAAGTTAAAGTAGCACACATGATCTATTGCCTCAACCATAACAACATTCTGCACAGTCCCAGATGACAAGACACCAGGAGCCACAACCACTGGATCCAGGAAGACTGGCCCATAGAATGCGACATGGAGCAACCACAATTTCATACAACAACTCCAGCAATGAACCCTCATCAAGGACATCATCAGATTTATGTCCAAAGAAAGTACATGCTGCTGAACAAGACACACTTCCAGTACATGTTCGAAGGTGCACCATAAACAGTGGAAGATGTGCCACACACAGCAGAATACCAGTCAAAATGACCAGTCTTTGTCTAGTTCTTCCAATCGTGCTACTCTAAAGGACTGTATCATGCTTTTACTACACAGCCGGGCTGGTGGGAGCCCCATCACTCTTCTTTGTTGGAAAGGGGCAGCCATTGCGAATCAAGCATAGCACCAGCTACCTGAGTGAATTGCAGAAGGTATTCCTTCAAAGACAGTCTATAACGTACTCATTAATCGAGATCCAATAGCTTTAAAAAGGTTTACACTAGAATGCAACTGATAAATTCACCAAAGTGTCTCAGAAAGTTTGTATTTAAAAGAGACTGCATCTCAGCCAATGACCTTGCCACTAGGGGATCATAGTTCTCACAGGTGGATGTAAGCACCACATGTTTTTGAAACAATAGGCCTTAAATCTGCTCAGCATATCAAAATTGACACTGAAAGTAGCAAGATCATTGAACAACACGGGCTAAACATAGTCTCCTACACTGACGACACCCAACTGATCCTCTCCCTGTCCGAGGACTCTGCTAAGGCCAAGAGAAATTCCACAACTGGATGAGAGCAGTTGCCACCTGGATGGAGGCCAGCTGCCTCAAACTCAACTCTGACAAGACAGAAATCCTCATAATTGGCTCCACCCCTTCTGTCTGGGGGCCCACCGCTCTGGGAAATTCCCCCACAGACCACACACGCAACATGGGCATCATCCCAGACTCTTCTCTATGCATGACCCACCAAGCCAACGCTGTCTGTTCGCCATGCTTTCACACCACCTGACTCCTGTGGAAGATTTTCAAGTGAATTCCCTCAGACACAAGGACAACAGTCACCCACACACTCATCATGAGCAAACTGGACTACGGAAACGCACTCTATGTTGGTATAACCAAGAAACTTCAATCAAGACTGCAAAGGGTCCAGAATGCAACAGCCAAATTCATTCTGGACATCCCTCGACACAGCTGCTTTTCCTCCCACTTCAGAGACCTACACTGGCTAGCAGCCAACAAGCGCATCACATACAAACTCTTGATCCACACCTTCAAGGCACTGCGCAACCTAGGACCGGCATACCTGAACCACCATCTTGCCTTCTACGTATCCAAGAGACATCTCCGTTCCTCCCAGCTCCCGCTTGCAGTGGTCCCCAAGATCTGGAAAAGCACAGCAGAGTCTCCTACCTAGCAGCCCGGACCTGGAACACACTACCTCTTAAACTCAGGCAGACCGCATCACTGAAGCAGTTCAGGAAGGACCTCAAGACCTGGCTCTTCGACTGAGCAGCACACCCATAAACAGCTCCTGGAGAACCTATGGGTGATTAGCCGTGCTCTACAAATCTATGATTGATTGAATTTGGGGGCCACATATTTGCTACTTTTATCTCTTGAGTGGGTGGGAAAAGTGCATTTCGGCAAAAGGTCACTATCTGAGAAACAGAAATCACATATGTGACACCTGATCTCATCCTGCAACAGCCTTGACCACTCAGCATCAAGTAACTCGCATTCAAAAGTATCTAAAATACCAGGGGGATCACGGAGACAG
This sequence comes from Pleurodeles waltl, assembly GCF_031143425.1. NCBI lineage: Eukaryota > Metazoa > Chordata > Amphibia > Caudata > Salamandridae > Pleurodeles > Pleurodeles waltl. The sequence continues at coordinate 922,187,788 of NC_090439.1, read as the reverse complement.
GAATACCCTTCAAGTGGCAAGCTAAGTTTGCTACAGCTGCATTGCAAGTGCTGTGCAATCCCACCTGTTTACAAATCAGTGGATTGCTTAGTGAAGTCTTGCATCTGTTTCCACTGGGAAAAACCTTTTCATCCCTCAACATTTGAAATTAAAGGGCTGCTCCCACACTTTATGAGCATAACTGTATCCTTACTGTTCAAACCTGCCAACTATTTTAAACACAAGGTGAATTAGAATGTTGAAATTGGCAAGAAGATCACCCTATTAATTAATCACATCGATGATGGTGTTTAAGCTTTTCTAGCTTTAAGAAATTAAGCATGCTGTAAATAGCTTTCTTTTTCACCATTATGTGTTGTTTACTTGTAATATTAAATGTGGCAAACACCTCTTTGGAGCCAACATGTTTCCAAGGCACGGGGCCCGCCTTCAGAACTTGTAAAGTCCAATTCAGCCACATGATGGACCTAAGCTGACTTTGTCCATGATGTAAAAATGACATGTTGTTTTGAATAATGTGAATAGCAGAACATATAATGTCATTTAAAGTGTAGATGCAAGTAGACAATGTGTTCATACTATTATCGAGAACGGATGAAGCTTTCTCTAGCTTCCATTTGTGAAATCTTCCAGATCTCAATACATATTGCATATAGAAATCTTTTGAGAATGGCTTTTAGGCCGTAACAAAATGTTCTGTGAGTCTAGATCTTCAGAGAGAAGAGAGAGCTGTTCTTTAACAGCTGTTAATGTGCAATGTTGCAACCATTGTTGACATAATTTACCCACGTTGTAAGTGGTAATGACACCTGAATGTTGTGTGGTGTCATAACGTAACAAGGGTCTGGCTTGCTCACTCTAAAAGGCTGTATGGAGTTGATAAAAAGCGTGTGCCAACCATTTGTGTCCAATTCCCACAAAAAACACCCATTGGGACCTGAAAGTGATAAATTAAAGGTACAGTTCTTAAACCATTGACCTGAAATACTGAGCACATTCATTTATTTGACTTGTGCTAATCCAAGGTAAGTTGCCTGCTGGGCAGTATTGTTTAGAAAACATTTTTGTAAGAGAATTAGACGTGCCTTAAATAAGGATTCCATGCCCGGTACCTGCCAATATTTTGTTCCCCAAATCAGTTGATATTTCCCAATAATCAAAGCTCTGTATGGCCAACTGGGAAACAAATGGGTCTGATAAATTAATTCAGTGCCTGTAAGCAATATCTTTCTTGCTTTTGTTTTTGGTAATTTGAAATAACAGGACTCAGGAAAAGTTGTTATCATGCCGAGTAAAATAGGTAAACTTTTCTACATATGTTTTAGAACTCCCTGGAGGAGTCAGACAATGTGTCCATTGTGAATGATTAACACTGTTCTTGCAGTACCAGCTGTATGTAAAATTTGATGTCCATAATAATGGCAACAGTATCTTTCCCCATAATTTGCACTGTTCATTTCAGTATCTTTACTTTCAAATACAGTATAATATTCACACTCAGAAAGCATAGAATCAACTGTTTTATATCCAAGTCATCAGAAACAATCCCAGATGTAATAACATAATTCATAGAGATCTTAAAACGCTTATGGAATTTGTATGGTATTAATCAGTCCAAATATATCAAAAGGTACTTTATCACAAACAATCCCGTCAGGAACTGGAACAGCAAAAATGTTGACTATGGGCAAGTCTGTTCACACTTTGTGGGAAGACAAATAAGGCTTTAAAACTTTTTCCACAAGTTCAACAGCAAAGCGTTCGGGTGAATAATGGCCATGTATGAGCAAAAATAAGACAATAACAAATCCAATCAATCAAAGAAATACAAGCAATAACAATGTAATCCACAGGTAGTACCATGGATGAATCAAATAGATATTTTTTAACCTGTTGAAAAGCTTACATATACGATGTGCTGTGGCAGTAGTAGATGCTGAGAATTTGAAGAAAAATCATCAATGTCAGCAAAACAAACAGTTTGTGCAAAAACAAGAGCTGGGGCTGGTGAAAGGGAACGGGTAGATATGCCCATTGGAGGTTCATTGTAGGCAATCTCATCAGTTTTTATTGACTTCGTAATTTGCAAAATAAAATTTGAAACATCGCTTGTGATGTAGTGGTCACAGGAATCAACAAAAGTTTATCCTCCACTTTCTTTGACCTCGGGGAAACAATTTCAGTGTTGTTTAATGCTTGAAGAGGCACTTTCTGTATGGTAGTGGGAGGGGCAAGGGAAATAACCAGAAATTCATGTGATCAATGGAAACAAAAGAGTTGTCTTTGCAGCCAGGCAGTGGTGGTACGATGACAGTCCTTGTACCTTGTATTCCAAGAACTGGCAACGGTGCCCAGTAAAATAGAACAAAATAACAGCAACTTTTTCTTGAACCAGATCCCCAACCTTTGGAATCCAGCCTGTTGAAGTTGTTGAACACCTCTTCCCAACGTGGCGGCATGGGTTGGTGACTGCTTGTCTCGGAACTGTTTCTGCCACCACTGCGCCAGGACAATCAAGATCTGGATGAACATGGGGATGCCAAACAAGACTTCATAGGTAGTGCATTCCCCCAGAGATCTTCTAGGCAGATTATTGAATGCTCTTCGAACTCCATACAGGAAATGGAGCCAACTAGGACCTAAGTGAAGTACTCTATCTTGTTTTTTTTCTTTCCACTAACAAATTTCCCTCTGGATGGCATGGTGAAGAAAAATGCACTGCTACAGCCAATGTTCCTATTGCATCCCTGTAAGCACTGGGGGCTATAGCAGGGCCCTGATCTGATGGGAAACCAGCAACTTCATATGTCCTGATGAAGACTAGCAAATCTTTAATAACAGTTTGAGCCTCAGCCGACTGTTGTGGCCACACCCATAAGAATCTGGAGCAAGAGTCTACTGCAAGCAGATTGTATTTGTATGCACCGTCTGAATGTAAGGGACTGCAATGTTCCAGGTACACACATAGCATAGGCTTGTTTGATATGAGGATGGGTGTCGGCGGTGGGAATTTAATAGTGAAATCTTTTATTTGTTGACAGATGTCACAACTAAGGACATACTGTTTGGTATGTTTTTATAGTCCATGTCCTCAATAGAGTTTTTATAGTATTGTAATTGTAGCCGCCACATCAGCATGAGAAGAGGGAACATCCTCATGAGCTGCTTTGATCAGTTCTAGCCTACGCTTTTCACTGGGGATCACACAATCACCCACCCTTGGTATTGTTACAAAGGGAATTTTGTGCGTACTTAAATGGTAGGAATATTTTTTAGGGTATGCTTTTGGTAAAGGCTTGCCATCAGCCGAGGCACTCGCAGTGGACAAAATGTTATCCTCTACCCTCGTATGAGAATGAGTTAACTCAGCAACAGATGCCATAGCAACTGTAGATTTGGTAGCTTCATCTTAAATGGATTTCCTACAATGTATAGTCCGACGTGTTGGTGGCACACTTTGTATATTGCATGAGCCCTGTGGCAACTTGTCTTTAAGCTCTGCCACTTCACCCTCGCAAATTTGTGTTTTAAAGTGTTTCCTTTGAAGTTTTTAAACCCACTGATTCTCCAGTAGTGTAAGTGCTCATTGAAGGACTGGACACAACAACACAAATCACACACAATAAATGTTGAGAGTTCTGGATCTGCATGTTCCAGTGCCAAACGTAAAGCTGTAAGCTCAGCAAGTTATGCTGTGCAATCCCTAGGGACTGCGTGTAGGATTGCAGAGAACAGAACTCGCCATCACTTATCACTCCAGAAATGGCTGTGCAGAGTATTGCTATTTGGTACCCACAGTTGGTTGATCTGAACCATCAGTGTAAATTATGATTCTACTAATAGTCAAGAGGCATGGCATTAGCGGGCATGGAGTATTCAGGCTCATCTTGGAGATATTTTTTGGATCCAAGTCATAATCAACATAAATTTAGTTTTGGATCAAAGATATAATCAGCATCAATGGAAGCCAAGGAGGTAGCCATTGTATCCATCTCAAATGTAATGTCTTACCATTTGGAACACTAGCTTTGGTAAGCCTCAAGTGCTGGTACTGGGGCAACAACAATAGTGCACTTTCCCTGGGCTAGTGATCTCTTCTGGATGACTGACATCTGAACATCAGTATTTTTTCTATGGGTGCAAACCACATTTCAGCATTTGACTACAAATGTGATTTGATTGCTATTGGAACTGTGCCAACTTCATTGAATGCAACATATGAGAAACATATAGCACCCAGGATTACCTGGATCACCAAATTTGTTCTGTTTACACATGTGTGGAAATGTTTTGCTTCAAGCATGTCAGTCTGTATTGATCTGAGAATTTGTGTATGTTGTGGTGTTCAGTGTTTAGTTGCAAAATCTGGACGTATTAGGTCACATAGTGACTTTATGTGCTGTGCATAGTCCGGAATGTAAGTTCTGCCAAAATTGAAGAATCCTAGCAAGGATTGTAGCTTTTTTACTGTATTTGGTGGTTGTAGTTGTGCACACTTCTTTAGGAAGTGTGGTGCCAGACTCTTTGCCGCATTTGAAAACTTGTATCACAAAAATAGGACACTGAAAAGGCAATTGTAGTTTTCTTAAGATTATATTAGTAGTAATATTCCGCAAATCCCAATACAATGTGATCTACCTTGGCCAAATGTGTGTTGAGGTCGTCATCCGTCAGATAGATGCCATCTACATAGGACAATGCCATAGGATCAACATACTGCAATATTGATGTTACATGGGCTGGGAATAATCCTGGACTGTTCCTATACCCTTGGGGAAGATGACAAAAATGACTTTGTGAGCCAAACATAGAAAATGCTCTTAGATCTCTACTCTCAGGTACCATCAATGCCCAACTCACTGAATTCATTGAGATCCACCACATCCTGGGCCCCTTTCAATCCAGCTTTTGAAGCAACCACAGTACTGAGACTGCACTCCTGGCCGAAACAGACGACATCTGCAATCTTGTGGACCATGGTTAAACCACAGTCCTCATCCTCCTGTACATCTCGGCCTCTGCACAAGACTCCACAAAGCTTCTGTGGCAAAGCCCTGAAATGGATCCCCTCCTTCCTCACCGGCCGAAGACAGAGAGTCAGGCTCCCACTATTCACATCCAAACCTACTGAGATCAACTGTGGCATCCCCAAGGCTCCTCCCTGAGCCCCAACCTCTACATGGCCCCACTAGTAAACATCGTAAAAAACGACAGACTCAACATCATATCCTACGCTGAGGACACTCAGCTGATCCTCTCCCTCACCAACGAACCTACGGTTGCGAAGACCAACTTCCACAACAGGGTGAAGGCAGGCACTGCTAGATGGCACCTGCCTCAAGCTCAACTCTGACATGAGAGAAGTCCACATCTTGGGCACCACCTCCTCTGTCTTGAATGAGCCCTGGTGGCTCACAGTGCTCGGAGCCCACCCACACTGACCGACCATGTACATAATCTCAGCATCATCCTCGAGCCATCGCTCTCTATGAACCACCAAGTCAACACCATCTCGTCCTCCTGCTTCCACACACTCTGCCTGCTCTGAAAGAGCTTCAAGTGGATCGACATTGAATCCAGTAGAACAGTCACTGGGGCATTCATTAGCAGTAAGCTCGACTACGGCAAAGCACTCTACGCAAGCACCACCCAGAAGCCCAAAAGAAGATGCAAAGAATCCAGAATGCCACCGCTAGACTTATCCTGGACATCACTTGTTGCAGCCACACCCTCGGGCACCTGAGAGACATGCACTGGCACAATCACAAAAAAAGGGGAGTACGGGGTTGTTTATAAAGTAGGGGGGTCAGTAGTGTACTAATTGTGACGCTAGACCACTCGTAGTCCTCAACTAGAGGTGAAAATTGGGTGGGCTGTGTAGTGGTGTTCGGTCTGGGGGGAAGGAGAGGAGCTGGGGAAAAAACAAAGAAAGGAAAGTTTCCTTTACGGACTAGGTGGTCTCACACACTATATAGTGTCATGCTTCATCATATGACCACCTAGCCCCACCCAGGTAGGACAGTGCCACCTGGGCGGACTCGACCTCACTGTTAAAAGAACAGGAGGGAGTGCGTAAATTAATCTTATTCCTGGAAATAGGGATCCAGCTATGCTAGGGAAATAAAAACACCTACTCAGGTACCCGGGTAACTTTAATGGGGGTCCTGTGTGGTGTGGTTAAAAAGGATGGGGAACCAGTGTGAGAGCGATGACTCACAAGGTCACCTGTCTAAAATGGGGTAGCCGACATGTTTCTGCCCTTATGGTGGAGCTATGGAGAGTCTCTGGGCATTCATCAGGGCATTGGATCCCTGTAGTGATTCCTACTTAAACACTACGAAAATAATCACATAGGGAAGGGAGGGCCTACCTTAACCAAGAAAATATCTGGGGAGGACCCTCACAGTTGAGGCTACTAGCCTCTGGTATCCTGGAGAGGGAGCGTCCCCTTATAGTCAGACTTGCATCAAAGGTGGGCGCTCTCTGTGCGCCTATACCGACCTCTCGTTCAGGACCGCAAGTCTGACTATAAGGGGACGCTCCCTCTCCAGGATACCAGAGGCTAGTAGCCTCAACTGTGAGGGTCCTCCCCAGATATTCTACATCGCCGCTAAGACCTGGTACTCTCTTCCTCTTCATCTCAGGCAATCTCCTTCTCTGCCTCAATTCAGGAATGTAGGAGGCTGGCCTGGCTTGTAGTGGGTACCAGAGGTACTTACACCTTGTGCCAGGTCCAGTTATCCCTTATTATTGTAGAAGGGGTGTTTCTAGCAGCTTAGGCTGATAGAAGGTAGCTATGGCAAAGCAGCTTAGGCTGAACTAGGAGACATGTAAAGCTCCTACTATACCGCTGGTGTCATATGCACAATATCATAAGAAAACACAATATACTTAAAATAAAGGAACTTTATTTGTATGACAATATGCCAAAAGTATCTCAGTGAGTACCCTCAGTATGAGGATAAGTTATATACACAAGATATATGTACACAACCCAAAATTATGCAGATAATAGCAAAAGGAAGTAATGCAAGCAACGTAAAGTTACAGTAGATTGCAATAAGAGCACATAGGTATAGGGGCAACACAAACCATATACTCCAAAAGTGGAATGCGAACCACGAATGGACCCCAAACCTATGTGAGCTTCTAGAGGGTCGCTGGGACTGTAAGAAAACAGTGAGGGTTAGAAAAATAGCCCACCCCAAGACCCTGAAAGGTAGGTGTAAAGTGCACCTACTACCCCCAGAGAGCACAGAAGTCGTGAAAGGGGGATTCTGCAAGGAGAACAAACACCAGCAATGCAACAACAGTGGATTTCCGGACCTGAGTACCTGTAAGACATGGGGACCAAGTCCAAGAGTCGCGACAGTGTAGAGAGTGGGCAGGAGCCCAGGAAATAGCAGCTGAGGGTGCAAGGAAGCTGCCACCGGGTGGTAGAAGCTTGGTGTTATGCAAGAACGAAGAGGACTAGGAACTTCCCCTTTGGAGGATAGATGTCCCACGTCGTGAAGAAGCTTGCAGAGGTGTTCCCACGCAGAAAGACCGCAAACAAACCTTGCTAGCTGCAAGGGTCGTGGTTAGGGTTTTTGGTTGCTGCCGTGGCCCAGGAGGGACCAGGATGTCGCCACTTGGATGAGGAGACAGAGGGGGTGCCCAGCAAGGCAGGGACCCCTCACAGAAGCAGGCAGCACCCGCAGAAGTACCTGATCAGGCACTTGGAAGAAAAGTGAACCAGAGTCCACCCGAAGTCACAAAAGGGAGTCCCACAATGCCGGAGGACAACTCAGAAGGTTGTGCACTGCAGGTTAGAGTGTTGGGGACCCAGGCTTGGCTGTGCATGAAGGAAGTCCTGGAAGAGTGCACAGGAGCCGGAGCAGCTGCAAATCACGTGCTACCCAGCAATGCAGTCTAGCGTGGGGAGGCAAGGACTTACCTCCACCAAACTTGGACTGAAGAGTCACTGGACTGTGGGAGTCACTTGGAAAGAGTTGCTGAGTTCCAGGGACCACACTCGTCATGCTGAGAGGGGACCCAGAGGACCAGTGATGCAGTCTTTTGTTGCCTGCAGTTGCAGGGGGAAGATTCCGTCGACCCACAGGAGATTTCTTCAGAGCTCCTGGTGCAAGAAGGAGGCAGGCTACCCCCAGAGCATGCACCACCTGGAAACAGTCGAGAAAGCCAGCAGGATGAAGCGATACAAGGTTGCTAGTAGTCGTCTTGCTACTTTGTTGCGGTTTTGCAGGCGTCCTGAGCAATCAGCGGTCGATCCTTTGGCAGAAGGTGAAGAGGGAGATGCAGAGGAACTCTGGTGAGCTCTTGCATTTGTTATCTGGTGAGATCTCCAAAGCAGAGACCCTAAATAGCCAGAAAAGGAGGTTTGGCTACCTAGGAAGGAGGATTGGCTACCAAGAGAGGTAAGAGCCTATCAGAAGGAGCCTCTGACGTCACCTGCTGGCACTGGCCACTCAGAGCAGTCCAGTGTGCCACAAACACCTCTGTTTCCAAGATGGCAGAGGTCTGGGACACACTGAAGGAGATCTGGGCACCTCCCCTGGGAGGTGCAGGGGAGTGGTCACTCTCCTTTCCTTTGTCCAGTTTCATGCCAGAGCAGGGCTGGGGGGTCCCTGAACCTGTGTAGACTGGCTTATGCAGAGATGGGCACCATCTGTGCCCATCAAAGCATTTCCAGAGGCTGGGGGAGGCTACTCCTCCCCAGCCTTCACACCTATTTTGAAAGGGAGAGGGTGTTACACCCTCTCTCAGAGGAAGTCCTTTGTTCTGCCTTCCTTGGCCAGGGCTGCTGGACCCCAGGAGGGCAGAAACCTGTCTGAGGGGTTGGCAGGAGCTGCAGTGGAGACCCCGGAAAGGCAGTTTGGCAGTACCCGGGATCTGTGCTAGAGACCCGGGGGATCATGGAATTGTCCCCCCAATGCCAGAATGGCATTGGGGTGACAATTCCACGATCTTACACATGTTACATGGCCATGCTCGGAATTACCATTGTGACGCTGTACAACGGTATTGACCTATGTACAGTGCACGCGTGTAATGGTGTTCCCGCAGTCACAAAGTCCGGGGAATTTGCCCTGAACGATGTGGGGGTACCTTGGCTAGTGCCAGGGTGCCCTCACACTAAGTAACTTTGCACCCAACCTTCACCAGGTGATGGTTAGACATACAGGTGACTTATAAGTTACTTAAGTGCAGTGATAAATGGCTGTGAAATAACATGGACGTTATTTCACTCAGGCTGCACTGGCAGGCCTGTGTAAGAATTGTCAGAGTTCCCTATGGGTGGTAAAAGAAATGCTGCAGCCCATAGGGATCTCCTGGAACCCCAATACCCTGGGTACCTCAGTACCATATACTAGGGAATTATATGGGTGTACCAGTATGCCAATGTGAATTGGTAAATTTAGTCACTAGCCTGTTAGTGACAAATTTGGAAAGCAGAGAGAGCATAACCACTGAGGTTCTGGTTAGCAGATCCTCAGTGAGACAGTTAAGCATCACACAGGGAACACATACATATAGGCCACAAACTTATTAGCACTGGGGTCCTGGCTAGCAGGATCCCAGTGACACATAACAAACATACTGACAACATAGATTTTTCACTATGAGCACTGGGCCCTGGATAGCAGGATCCCAGTGAGACAGTGAAAACACCCTGACATATACTCACAAACAGGCCAAAAGTGGGGGTAACAAGGCTAGAAAGAGGCTACTTTCTCACAAGGAAGGACCTCAAGACCTGGCTCTTCGACTGATCCAGCTAACCAGCACATCAACTGAGCTGCAGAATTCCCCCCCCACAGCACCTTGAGACCCAAACGGGTGATTAGCCATGCTCTATGATTCAATAACTCCCTGGTACTCATGTTGTGAGAGTATTTACCTCACTGTGACTTTTGCATCATGCTTAATTGAGTATTGAGGTTGTATATATGGGTTGGACCATACTGGTATAACGTGATAAGGAGAATCTCTATCCCAGCCCATATGGTTGTGGTACAGCGTGAGTGCCTGTGCTACAGCCCAATCTGCAGCAAAGGTTGTTTTACTGTATATGGAGCAAGGACTGAGAAAGAAGGAAAAATTACATCTTCCTCTTGTTGGAATGTTTTACGTTGGAGTGATTACCCTGGTGGCAAAATCTCGTTCTGCCAGAAGGATATTGTATCTTAGTGTCAGTCTTTCCCAGAAGATTACTTTATTTGCCCACTTTGAATTTATAGACCCTGCCGGGTGGGGCAACACACCTATCTGGTGTTCTGACTTAAAGGTAGTTGATAGTTGCTATTACCTCCAGAAGCTCTTGAAAATTCTGGCAAACTATTGTGACCTTCACTGTGATGTATAGCAGAGTCAATGTCCACATCCTGTTCTTCAGTAATGTTCTCAATATATTTAGCCGACATCCCCGCAACCTTGTTCTTTTTGAATTGGGGTTTTTGTTGTTGTGGAAGTTTCTCTTCCTTTTTTATTGTGATGTTGGATGAGTGTTGTGAGCCCTTTTTCAGTTTCACACACTCGTCTCTGCGATCTGACTGCCCATCTTTCTCAGTTCACTTGTCTGATGAGTCCTGAAAAGGCATGCATCCGTACAATGAAATCTGTTAGGAGGTTTCAAATTATCACAGTTTCTTAAAGTGTAATGTTTCTCTGAGTTTTCTGACTCTGGAGACTCTCCTTATTGTTTAATTTGATTTTTATTAGATTTTTGTTTGTCACAGTGCTTCTTAGAAACCTTTTGTGCTTGCTTAGTATTATCCTTTCAGGAATTATCTTATAGTTGTGGTTTATTAGGCCTGTGCCCTGGACTATCCCGATAGACACTATTATTTATTTTGGCAATCATTTTTGGTAGCTCATACTCTTGGGCTATTTGAGGAACATCCCTGAGCCGTTGGCAAACTGCCAATGCTGATGCTTCCCCTTTTATGTTACGCAAAATAATTGAGGAGACTGTAGCAACATTACCCATTAATTTCACTCCCAAATCTAGGGCAGGGTAATCTCTGTATTTATTTTGCATTTGTTTTAACACTTCTGGAAGATTTGCAAGTGTTAGTGTATCATGCGTCGTGGTATATATTGCAGCAAATAGTGTGTCACAAGTGGGACAGTCATCCGTAGATGGGACCATCCCTAACGGTAAGCATATTGTGAGAATTTTGGGTGTTATTTTGGGGGTCCTGTTTGGGAAAACACTGCTTCCAGCTGGTTTGTTTTATGTGCAATCCAAAATAGACTGTCTTTATGTTTGGAGGGAACCTTACCCATAATTGCATTAATTGTTACTGGTTTTACTCCAGGTGTTGCCAATTGCTGGTTAGCTGGGGCAGTATTCAAAGTTTGCATTATTCATTTTATTAAGTGTCTGTATATTCTAACTAAATTAGTATATAGTGGGTGCTGCGTGTAAATTTTGTATGCTTGGAAATGGTTTGTAAGCAGCTAGAAATGACCATGAGGCCCCATCATTATATAGGGGCCCCAGGCTAACGTGTTCAATAACGTCTGAAAGGGTGCCTTGAAACCTATGTTTGTAGTCTTGATATGTGAGTGGTACATATTGATAAGCTCTATAATGTGCCAGTGGATTAGCTACTGTATATGTATGTAAAGTATTTGAATTTGCATCAACTTCAGGAAAAGTGACCAAGGAATAGAAAATCTCTGTTCTATGTGTGTCAGGTGCCTCTACTAAGAATGTAACATCTCCACCTCAATTAGGAAGCCTATTAGCAAGTAAAAACCGTGCGACTGCCTGTCTACATGTTACTGGAATTACTATTGGTGCTGGTTGTGCCATCTTGATAAGATGGTTTTCAGAGATAAAATCACCAAATTGGAAATCCTTTTAAAGATCAAGCTTGAACAACCCACAGACTAATATAGGACATACCTATATTGCTGAGCAGGATTTATTTCCCTAACACAAAGGGTATCTCTGTAAAAAGGTGCTAAGGCTACCTTTGGCATGCAAGAGAGTTACTCAGGAGATACGTTAAATTAGTGCTGACCAACATTGGTAATGCCTTGTCTCATGGCTCTTAGTACGGTAATAAGAGTGCGTGTTTACGGCAGCAGCACCACTTAGTGTGGGAGATTGAGTCAACCCACACCATCCGAACACTGTTGACCTAACTCCTGGTTAGCCTGCAGTAACTCACCCCCCCACCCAATCAGGATACTAGTGATTTGTGGCAACCTATACCTGACACTCTGACTCCTCAGGCAAGTCATGGAAACAGACCATACCCCTTTCACTTAGTTACTCAGTGACTCACACCTGCCAAGGCAAGACGAAAGATGCAAACTGAATTTCAATATATTTATTGAAGCAAATGCATCCTAGTATAAAAAGCATGGGCTGCAATAATGAGGCAGATTAAACATTATACAGTGATCATCGTGACAATGAGAGTTAAAAAGATAAACAACCCCACCATTTTGTGTGGTTCTAGAAAGTCTAGTGATTCCTACCTAACCTCTATATATGAGAGCATAGTGGTAGTAACCCATGTGGAGGTCCAATCTAAGGGAGGACCCTGAACCCATGCCCTAATTGGAAAGCAGGGCTCTGTCTGTGGTCTGGATGGAAATCCTCTTGGAGAGAGCTGAAGGGTCAGTGTCAGGATCAGCAAAGCTGCCTGCAGTATGATGTACATCCCAGGACGGTCATGACTGGAATGCCGACTGTCCTCCTTAGGCCTATCTGTTGTTTAGGTAATAAACCCTACAGTGTTCGTTAAAATAGACCTGATGTTATGATTCATCTAGAGGATAGGAACCTTCTCCTGAGACGACTGCCATCTCATGCACCAAAGGTAACAGCCTTGCAGAAGGCACACAATGCATACTGCGCTAAGGCTGATAAAAATGTGTAGCACATACTGTGTCTTCCTAGGAGGAGGCAACTGATTACAAATAAAAAAGTATTGCACTAAAAAAGAGGCTCTGCTAAATACATGACAACAAATACATTATGACCCTCATTATTACGTTGGCGGTAAGTGCCGCTTACCGCCATGCTGACTGCCACCAACATACCGCGACCGCGGCTGTATACCTCTACACGTATTATGACCCACACATAGAAATCCGCCACTATACAAACACACACATAAGTCCGCCAGACCAAAGCCCACAGAATTATGACCCACAAATCACTGCAGCGGACATTCAACCGCAGTAAACCATTGGCAGTACACACCGCCGCGCCCAAAACACACACACACATACAAAACAACACCACATTGGACAATTCAAAATACACACACCTGACACACATATACACACCCCGCCCACACACCCACACCAATATATAACACACACACACTACCCAAAACCCTTTATGAAAAAAATAAATTTGACAACTGAGAGAGAGAGAGATAAGCCAGGAGCACCCACTGAATCAGAGCCACAAAACACCATCACCCATACACCATTCACGCACCTCACAGCACACACCCCAACACATCACCCCACATACCCTCACACACACCACTCACACTACACCCAAGGCACCACAAAGACACCCCAGGTTCTCAGAGGAAGAGCTAAGGGTCATGGTGGAGGAAATCATCCGGGAAGAGCCACAGCTATTCGGATCACAGGTGCAGCAGACGTCCATTGCTAGGAAGATGGAGCTATGGCGGAGAGTCGTAGACAGGGTCAATGCCGTGGGACAGCATCAAAGAACAAGGGATGACACCAGGAAGAGGTGGAATGACCTATGGGTGAAAGTACGTTCCATTGTAGCAAGACACCAGCTCCCTGTGAAGAGGACTGGCGGTTGACCCCCATCTCCTCCCCCACAACTAACAACATGGGAGGACCAAGTCTTGGCAATCCTGCATCCTGAGGGCCTGGCCGGAGTAGGAGGACGACTGGACTCTGGTAAGTCAACTCTCTACTGCATGCCATCACATACCCCCACCCTCACTCCCATCACTCCACCACTTGCCACACACCCCACCATCACATCTCACTTATCCCAATGCCAAGCCCTGCATGCTCTACCAATGCATGGACACCACTTACAGCCCAACATGGACACTCAGCACTAAAGCATCACACTATAGAGAACTAATCATCCCACCATACACCAACGTACATAAGTGAAAGATGCCAGGGCAAATACAACCAAAGAGGGCAAGTCATGGATGCACAATATGTCAGATACAGAACCCATAACACATCATTTACATCCCCACAGGTACCCCAGACAATTTCAGCAGAGAGGAGGTGCCAGCAATATCCAGTCCCCCAACAGAAGAGGCCCACAGTGATGACAGCAACTCTGGACTTCTGGATCAGGATGACCAACCTGACCGATAAGGGACCTCTGGACAGCCGGTTACCCAGGAACAGTTGTTGGACATGATAGTTTAATCTTATGAAGTTGTATCTTTATGAATAGAGCTTGCTAATAGAAGCATATGGGAATGGGGGAGATCTCACAAAGTTTGTGTTGTACTTACCTTGACTTGTTTTGTCTTTTAGAAAGAAGCGCAGAAAGCATAAAACCATTTTGATAATTATGTTGTGAATGGGAGTTACATGTATCTTGTGTTTAAAGGTGTTCTTTGTTAAACTTGCTAAGTCGACTGAAGCTGTCCTGTTCCCATCATCACCCTATGGGTTGAGACCAGAAGCTACCTCCTTGAGACTAGCAGAATGCTGCTTTTTGAAAGTGTACAATTGTATGTTTGTAGACTAGAGAGAGCCTTTCCCTAGACTGCTAGAGTTCATTTCGCAGACTTCATTGAGAGTACTTTGACTCATACATTCTGACTAAGACTCTTTTTAGATACTTTTCAGATTCATTCTGGGAAAGACTTTTATTTTATGATCTACATTTATACTATTCTGACACTCTGTTAAGTTGTTTGAAATTCTCTTTATGGGAAGTTCCATTACAGCACTTATGCCTTCACCTCTCAAACTCTAGACTCTTTATGGGTTCTGCTGATATACAATTTCACTTTATCTAGCTTAGAGTGAGGATAATGTATAGAATGCTGTTCATGCTTTGTTCTGTAATTTGCATGTGGAAATATTAGGTGATGCTAATAAAGACCTTAACTACTAAAACAATTTGAATAAAGAATTGAAACTATACCAACAATCTCATGATTGGCTCTTATCAAACTGAATGATAATTAAAATGTTGATAACCTATTGAGTACATTGCAGCTCTATCCCACTTCTCCTTGCCTCCAAGACCTCACTTCTTGGGCTCAGTGGGATGCAGGAACTTCACATTTCCAGATACACCAATCCTGTAACTCGTGGAGTCTTTCATAGTCCCCAGTCCAGCATGGGAAGCATATACATCAGCACTACTAAATTCATAAGAGGCATGTCAGATCATTGCTTACCAGTACCCACAAAAGGGACAGGTAAACGAATCACATATTTGGCAATACATAACTCGGGGAATCAAGCAGAAACCTTCTTCAGAGGGTACCTTACACTTCATGGATTTCAGAATACACTTCACATGTAAGTACACCATTTTAGAGCCAAACACAAGAAATGTAGTATACAACACATGGATGCTTTGCAATATGCAGTTTATGAGGATGCTCGGCAGAACATCCTTCACTTTAGGATGAGCTGGGAAGAAGATTCAAGAAGACTTTGTATAGCATGTTGCATGACAGTTTATGTTATATACAGGGAGGAATTCCTAATATTGTGAATGATGATGTCAAAAGCAGTATGTACTTCAAAAGAAAGAACTCCTCCTACTGCAATTTCTAATTCAAGGGGTAGACAGAACAACTTGCAAGAGAGAGCTCATATATGGCAGAATACTCCATAAGGCACACAATTGAGATTGGACAGAGTTGTCAACCCACAGTTCTGTACATTTATCAAGGTTTATCAATTGATTTTGTATGTGGCATGGTTGCACTGGCACTAGTTATCTGTATCTTTTTTTTAATCTTTATCATTTTATCAAACAATGCTGTTGTGCACATAATAGCAGAAGCATTGAAATTGAATAACCAGCAATACATGTACAGAATACATCTTATCACGATGAACATTGAATCAAGAGCACTGCAGTTTACAAGTGTGCATGCCCACCCGTTGTGGGAGAAATGAAATGGTCTACTCAAAACAACAAAGCAAATATCATACACAGAAGAAACAAAACTTGCTGTCTGCCCCCTCCAACTGCATTACCCACATTTAAACAAGTGATATATCCCTCCAGTACATTACGCATAAAGTTCGAACACATCTCAGCGTTCTCATGCAAACCCTTTCCTAGTAAAGATTTATCTGCATGTTAATATTTCCTTTGAATGTTTAGTAGAATATTAAGGGAATCTGACAATATATCAATTTGTTGCAGATCCACCAGTGGTTTTCATGTTTTCCTTATGATGTCAGCATTCTGAGTGTTTGGCTGCGGTGATTCATGCTCTTCAAAGAGGGATACAACACAAAGGATGGTGATGCTGTTGAGACACGAATGTCTGAATCATCGTGGTAGAAAGATGTATTGCCCTGCCTTGAGTACTCGACTGCTTATATATCTGGTATCCAAACTTTTAGTTTCCACCTTATTGGCTTGGTACTAAGGTTGTGGTCCACACAGCTCATGGACCACTTAAGTGGTTGATAGCAGTGAAGAATGTGAATCCAAAGTTGCATAGATGCTCCATCTAGTTATAAGGCTCTGATTTAACAGTGGAGCACAAAGCCGCAATGAATCAGGGGAATGCAGATGGACTTTCTCAAAGGTTTTGCCTATCCAACAATCAGACTTATTTGCAATAAATATCCAGTATTGGGATCTGTTTAGACAGCAATGTCCCGTGTATGGCATTCTGGTGTGTTCCCCTGTTGTGAATTCTCAATAGTGTGCATATCTACCATCCTGACTGACTAATCTAAGCAATGTGTTCACAGAGACCCAAACTGGCCCCTGGCAATGGAAGGTCTTAGATTTTATCTTTGAGCTGGAGGGGTGCACCAAGAATACCCTCATGGGGATGGGACTACTGCCCCTGTCCTGGGTATAACACATACAGTGGTGTAGGCAGTATACTATGATTTAGAATTGATAGTGCGAGAGGGGGAGTTGTCCAAGATCACTGGCTTGTATCGAAAGCTGAATTGTGTAGTATTTATCACTACTTTGTGCCTATAAAGTATTTCCTTTTCATGCAAAGACACACACTGCACTAGAAATTAAAGATATTGCCTCTATTGGCTGATTGTTGAGTTCTGAGCTCAGACTCCCCGCATATCTGCCTGAGAAGCCTGTGCTTGCTCTCCCGTGCCACGCTAACAATCAAGTGTGAAAATGACAAGTAACCTCAACTACCACAGTTGGAACCCAGTAGTTATTCTTTGCCCTATAGCCCACTGAACAGGGTATTACAGATGCCTAATACTTCTTTGGAGGACTCAGCAGGGGTTCTTTTGTTCCCATAATTCTTTTTTCAAAGTGTACACTGAATGGCTTAACCGACAGGCTTTCCACACACACCTACTCTTTGGTCCAGCGATGTGATGTGCTGAGTGCCGGCTTCTAGACTCACTGTGAAGCAGCCAATGATTAGCAGGATCGCATTGTATCCTTTACAAGTCAGCCCTACCCAGCCCCTTCATTTACTCTCTTCAGCATATAGAGACGATTGATGATTACTCCATAATAAGCCAGTGACTCCAGCGCCCTCGAAGTAGTGATTCAGACTCACACTGTGCTTGTGCCATAATGCTTTAAATCACACAGACCTCCTCAGTGATATATAATATACAAAATATTTTACCCCCAGCATACATTATAACGACTAAATTTCATCTGGGTCTTTAGACGACATAACCATTCAGCCATCCAGTCGCCAGCATTCTTAAATCATTAACAGCATTGGTAGAGCATCCTAGACGGGTACTCGGTGGTATTTTCTCAAATGTATTTTTGTTTTTAACTTCAAAATGTCAGCTGCATATTATTGTTAAATAGTTATGGGAGCTGTGTATAATATTCTGAAAGTGTGAAGAAGGTAATTCATGTAGATACTGTTATCAGCTTCATTCGTAAATCTTTGCTTAGACTATATTGACATTTTATACTAATGATTGAAATAACGTGGCATATTTTACTAGGTATATTTCATTTCTTGTGGCGGAAAACTACGAGATATGTTGGAATATGTAGGATGGGCTGATAACATGAACTTGAAAAAATGTATGCATACATTATTATAGAAAACCTGTTCCTCGGCGTTCGATATCTAAAAGTTGTCAAGCAAATGATGTATTACTGTGCAGTAATGTTAACGTAGATTATGGAAAATGTTTAATTTCAATGATATATTACACCCAACACTACTAGCTCATTTCAATAATGCATTATTCGCAGTGCAGGACCTGGGAAGCAGTCTTCAATGATGTGTTACAAAAAAACATTCTTGGAATGGGATTAAAGTGAGAAGGGAATCCGGCCTTGTGTTTGGTAATTAGCATTCGATAACCCTCATGAGACGGAATATTCTCCACAGGAAAAATATCGGTAGGGGCTAAAGACCACACCGGGGAAGGGGGTGGGGGTCTTATAAAGGACCAGGATGCGTGGACCTCTAGAAAACGAATTTGTATGCCAAATATTTAACGATTACTTTATATCCGTTGCAAAGGTATGTTTATGTTTTTATTTATTTTGCAAGATTTTTTAAATCCAGTGAACGTGTAGAGAATGGGAGGAGCTAGTACGATACCATATTTTGCAAAGTATTATCTGAAAATACAACCATTTATTTGTTTCACAGAATATTTTACTCTCATTCTAAATGTATAACGAATAGATTGTAAACATCACATTTTCCAAAAACTGCTTCTACACATACATCTACCTAATCTGTAAAATAAACGGTTTTGCCCAAGTTCAGTTTATATAAAATAGAGACAGTGCTGGATACACGGTCACCCACTTTTTTAATGGGGGCAAGGTCACATTGTTGGAGAAAGCTCAGTTGCATGGAGCCAATTAACTTGTGTGAGCCGTGATCCTTTCAGTTGACTTATTTGTCATTGCAGACACAGAGCTGGTGATCCTCCAATGGGCTGCCTACCAGTAGTGGCTGCTGCAAGGAAAGTGGGGCACGCAGCACGCGGGGCAATAAAATAAAACTTACCTGGCGCATCGGTGCTCCGCCGCTCCCGCCGCCCCGGTAAAGTCTTCTCTTCTTCCTCTCCTCCCCAGCCATTCTCGATGCTTCTCTCATGGTGTTACCCATCATGAGGGAAGCACCGGGATTGGCCTGAGTGAGCTCAGGGAGGTAGTGGGAGACTGCACTTGGTTTTAGACTGCCAGCCAAATTTGACATGCACACTTAGGTGTGCACATACCTCCTTGTGCTGACACAGAGGATGCTGGTCCCACCCTAAGAAAGCAGAAAAATAAAGTGATTACAAATATTTTTATTATCACTTTATTTTTCTGCTTCCAGCAGCGGGCAAAGCTCCTCTGCAGTAGCGGAGGGTCCGCATCTGCTGCCTACCACTCTTTTCGGTTGAATTCCAGGATAAAATATGTGGTTGCACAAATAGGCTTTTGAGGTGTTTCACAGCACATTAACAAACTGACGCCTTCCTCTGTGGCCTATTCGATACCAACCTTCTGCAAGGCGGCAAAAACTGAATGCAACTGTTCTGTTTACTCGGTCGCATTTCTCGTTTCCCAATCCTATTAGTGTGCTGCGGCTATGTGCATAGACTAACCCTGGGCACAATTCACAACGGCTTCTTTCATGAGTAGGTATGATTTGGTCCAGTAAACCCAGTAGCAAGTGAGGGCTAAAATAATGAGAGGAGCAACTCAAGATAACAACCAAAGCAGTAAATCAAGCTCTCTGATTGATTATGCTGTAATTTCCCTGAACTCCTCTCTGTGATAGCAGATTTAAAATGTTAAGTAATTATAATAGAGATCACAGCCCACTCTTGATAACTCTAGAATACGACCTTCAGATATATGAGATTTGGAAAATACTACAGAATCGTCAATGAAAATATAAAATTAAATAAAGAATGTAAAATACAATTTAGAAAAATCGGAAAAGCTCTGAAGGGAAGTGAAAATGTCTCTGCAGTTAAAAAGAATAAACACTTTTGGAATTCAGTTGGGAAGCGCATGGGAAGAATTAAAATAATTTTAGCTTTCTCAATTGTGGAAAATACTTGGATCGCATTGAATATGTTACTGAGCTGTATGGTCTGAATACCCATGACAAAAGCTCAATCTCTGATCTTCCAGTTGTTACAAACAAAATTCTGGGGCTAGGTAATACTTTTAAAAGTGCCAGTTACTTACAGATGAATGATACACTCACAGAGGCTCCAACTTTAAAGTAAATAGATATATAACAGCCATTAAATCCCCAGGAGCGCAGAGTCCCAATGATGTTGCACCGTTTATCTTGAAGGCAAAGCCTCAAACTTGGCCTGCACTGTTATACCCCATGTTCTGGCAAACAGTTTCTTAAAAAAAGTAGTATAAGCATTCCTCAAAAAAGGTGATCGGAGCCACCTGGAAAGTTCTGGAAAAGTTTTGGCAAGACACTTATTTTGACATCTAGAGGGCAAGGCATATTCAGCAGATACTGATTTTAGATCTAACCATTCACAGGTTGATGGGTGTGTTACATTAAAGCTATTAGTAGAGAATATGTAAACCATGCAGGATTCTCTTTATATGTGGCCTTTCTTGACTTCATTTGACCTAGCATATAGAAATGCACTGTGGAGGAAAATGGCATTGTGGGGTGTTAGAAGTTTAATTATTGGCTGACTAGGGTATGAGTCTTGGTCAAGCAGCAACCACAATCCTAGTCAGGGTAAGGGATAGGCAAATCCTAAATTAGCATTTGCTCACCCAGTTAGGCTTAACTTAAAGGCAGTGTGTAAAGTACTTGTGCAACAGTTCAACCAGTAAAACAGTAAAAACAGCACAAAAAAGATTCCACACATGTTAGAAAAATATATGTTAATTTAATAGCTAAAACAAGATCAAATGACAAAAATCTAATAAGTAGAACTGGTGATATTTCTTTTCAAAGTTTTAACTAAAAATAGCAAAAAAAGCATTATTAGGGATATCTGGTTGTGCCAGACCAGCACAAAGTGAAAAGAGCTGGCTGACCGCAATGGAGTGTGGGCCAGCTACAGGGACTCAGTCAGGCCCACTGAACCAAAGTACCTTTAAATACTGGTTGCAGAGCATTGCATGGATCCACATCGAAGATGCATTGCACAGTTGAGAAGATGCGTCTATGTTAAGATGCAGAGAGACAGCGGTGTGAGGACCTGTTGCACCGACATCTAGGATCCTGTTGATGGGGCTTGTGATGGGAAAGCCAGTGTTGAGGATGCGTTGTGTGATGTGATGTGGGGTTTCATCATAGTCAGAGAGGATGTCGATGACAACTTCTGCTCGAGGATGTGTCACCCAGCAGAGGCTTTGCGTAAGTTCTGCTTGGGGATACATCACTCAGCAGAGGCAATACATCAGTTCTGCTGGCAAGAACTTCAGGTCCACTTCCAAGGATCGAGGAATTGGGGGCCTCACTTGACAGGGCAGACTCACAGACAACAGAGCCCAGGTACAGAAGCAGGGTGGTTGGAGGTCTTTTATCTCCCTGAGACTTCAGATCAGGAGGTCAGCCAACTCGCCCTTAGAGTCACTCCTGGTTCTGGTTTCAAGTGATGCAGGTCCAGTCCATCTCAGAGAGAAGCAGGACAGCATAGCATGGCAGGAGTCCAACAAAGCAGCAGTCCAGCATAGCTGCAGTCTTTCAGCAGCACAGCAGAGTATCCAATGGTTCAGAAGTGTACTAAAGTGGTGGTGTCTGAGTTACTCCCAGGACTCCCCAGGGGCGCAGTTGAAGAGAGAGAGACTTCAAAGACAGGCCTTTGAAGTGCACAGAGGTCATGCCCATCCTGTCCTGGCTCTGGACTCACTACAGGGAGGTATGCAGCCCTTTGTGTGTGGACAGGGCAAAGCCTATTGAGGTGTAAGTGAGGCTGGGTCCTGCTCTTCCCTCCTCCCTCCCATCCTGTCAAGATGCCCATCAACCCACACTTAAGCTCCCATTGTGTGTGGCTGTCTGGGGGGACTTCACAAAGTCCAGCAGTCACCCACCCAGACATGTGATCGGAGACAGGCAATAGGCACCAGGTGGCTAAAGTAAGTTAATAACAGCTTTCTAGAAGTGGCATTCTCTGAACTGCAATTTAAAATGCAATTTTCCCATATGTTGGGATTTTAAATTGTGATCCCAGAGACAGCAAACATAAAAAGTCCATCACTTCATAATTTGGAATTGCACTTGAACAATGTAAAAAGGTAATCCCAGTGTTACCCCCCCCCCCCCCCCCCTCCGGGACAGATGCTCCTCACCACAGTGAAAAGCAATTTTAAGTGTTTTTCACTACCAGGATATGTAAAACTTGAAAGTACATTTCCTACTTTTTAAATACATTGCACCCTGCCCCCTCAGCTGTGGTTGTCCAGAGCATACCCTTAGGGTATCCTATATGTATTAAAAAGGAAGGTTTAGGCCTGGCAAGAAAGTTACATAAACAGGTTGAAATGGCAGCTCAGAACTGCACACATGGTCTCTGCAATGGCAGATCTGAGACATGGCTAAAGGGCTACCTAAGTGGGTGGCAGAGTCAGTGCTGCAGGCCCACAGGTAGCACTTAGTTTGCAGGCCCCTGGCACACATTGTGCATTTTACTGTTGACCTATAAGTAAATTAACATGCCAACTGGGGATCTGCAAATACTACCATGTTTAGAGGAGAGAGCACAGCACTTTAGCACTGTATAGCAGTGATAAGTACACAGAGTCCCAAGCCAGAAAAAACATATTCACCAAAAATAGGAGGAGGAAGGCAAAAGGTTTGGGGCTGACACTGCAGAAAGAGCTATTTTCCAACATGGGGCCTTTTAGGTGGCCTGTTGAAATTGTTAATAGAACTGCACAAAGGCTTTAGGATGCAAATGCAGATAAGTGAATATGAGTCTGTAACAAGAAAAATGTATACGTCAAATGGCCTATGTGAAGGCTGCATCCTGATCCCTTTGCTATTTTTCATTTACATCTTAGATGACTCAAACACTTTACAAGTAGCAGGTCTCTCCTGCTGAAATTAGGTGCTCAACACATCCAAAGTACATTCTAGTCTGACAATGCTATATGTCTGGACATTGAGCTCATTGTTTTCCCACAAGTCTTTGATATGTTTACTAGATATTACACATCAAACTATTTTAAAAACTGCATTAAAAATAAAAGCAATATTTTTTTTTTTTTCGGTGCGGGAAATTAAAATACAATTTTAGTTGAAAACTAAGTTCACAGTGTAAGAAAATAGAGTTGTTGGTTGACTGGGGGTGTGAGCCCTAGTCAAGCAGCAACCACAGCCCTTGCCAGAGTGAGGAACAAGCCAACTCTAAATTATCCTGTGTTCGGGCCCTCTGCTAGCTTGCTACAGAACAGTTAGGCTTAACTAAGAGGCAAAGTATAAAGTATTTGTGCAACACTTCAAACAGTAATACAGTGAAAAACACCATACAAAAATGACCCTAAACCATATTAAAAATAGAGTGATTTTTGATAAATAAACCAAGATCAAAATGACAAGGATCCAATCAGTAGATCTGGAGATATCCAATTATAAAGATGTAAGTGAAAATAGTGACAAAAAGCACAATGCACCAACTGTGGATATCTGGTCACGCTGGACTAGGACAAAGTCAACAGTTAAGACTGACTTCGATGGCGTGTGAGCTAGCTACAGTGACCCAGTTAGACCTGTTGAACAAACCACTTTAAATCCTGGTTTGCAGGGGCATTGTGAGAACCTGTGAATATGGTGCATCATACAGTCAAAGAGATGCATCGGCTCCAAGGTGTGGGAAGAATACAGTGGAAGGTACTGCATTGTCTAAGAGGATCCTGTCAATGAGTGCTTGCAATGTGAAGCACAGTGTCAAGGATGCACTGTGCAATTGGGGTGATGCACCAGTTCAGAGGAGCTGTGAAGCTCTGATGTGGTGTCTGTTGCCATCACCGAGGCCGCTGTTGACAAGGGATGCGAGAGCCTGCACCGGTGATGTATCACACAGCTATAGTTCCACAGAGGCTGTAGAGGTTCTGCTTGGGGTTGTGCCACGCAGCAGAGGAATTGTATTGATTCTGCTGGATCCACAGGCCCACTTCCAAGGCTCCAGGACTGGGCTGGCACTCCTTGGCAGGGATAATCAAAGTTGTGGAGTCCAGGTGCTGGGGTCGATGTTGTTGGAGTCATCTGTCCCTGAGGCTCAAGTCAGAGACCAACCAACTAGCCCTTTGTGCCACTCTATGGTCTGGGGTTCACCAAGTCAAGATGGCAGCAGGCAGCAGGTCAGCACAGCATGGTAGCAGTCCTTCAGAGATTAAGTTCAGCAGAGACTCCTTCTTCCTGGTAGAGTATCCACAGGTCCAGAAGTGTGCTGAAGAGGTGGTGTTTAAGGTCCCATATCTATACCTACTTGTGCCTTTGAAATGGGGAGTAGCTTCTAGAGGCAGGCCTTTAAAGTGCTCATGAGCCATACCTTACTTGCCCTAGCCGCAGACTACCTAAAGGGGGTATGCAAGCCTTTGTGTAGTGGCAGAACACAGCCTATTCAAGTGTAAGTGTGGCTGCGCCCTGCTGCTCCTTTCCATTCTGCCAGTAAAGACCCATTCAGGCACACCTAAGATGCCTATTGTGTGCGGTGATCTAAGAGAAATACAAACAAAACAACTGTCAACTACACTCTGTCATGTGACCCAGAGACAGGCTCCAGGCACCAAATAGCTAAGGCAGGAAAATGCCAACTCTCTAATAGTGTCACTTTTAAAATAGTAATTTAAAATCTGACTTCACCATAAGTTAGCATTTTTCATTATAATTCCAAAGACACCAAATATGATCTGGTTACCTCTTCCCATTTTGAAATTACAGTTAATTCAATCTAATAAAGTCACTCAAGTGTTAGTCTATGGAAAGGTATGGCTTGCAGTTGTGAAAAACGAATTAAGTAGTTTTCATTTCAGTGTCTTAATTTTCAAAAAAATTGCACCCTGGCCTCTGGGCTGCCCAGAACCTACCTTTGGGGTGAATTACATGTATTAAAAAGTAATGTGTGGCCCTGGCAAAATTGTTTATTTTTCCAGGTCCAAATGATAGTTTAAAACTGCACACACAGGCTGCAGTGGCAGGCCTGAGACATGTTTAAAGTGCTACATAAGTGGTTTGAACAATCAGTGCTGTATGCCCACTAGTAGGATTTAAATTAAATGCCCTGGGCACAGGTAGTGTCAGGATCTCACTGGATACTTTTCACAGGAGTGAAACGTGATCACAAGAATAGGTCCCAACTTCCCCATCAGACAGAAAGACCCAACAATGTCAAAGTCAGACCTGACCAATGGGGAAGATGGGAATAAGGAGAAAGAAAGGAGAAGGTGTTTCCAAAGTCCAGCATGTCCTACTTCTAGGCCACCAAGGTCCTTTCAATTTCTCCTATAAATTAAACAAGACAGTGCTTAACATTTTAAATACATGAGTGTTAAAACTCTTTTATAAGGACTCATCAACCCTTTTCTGAAGACCTGATGATGCCTTCTTCCAGCTTTGTGAAATATGTGTAGGTAAACATCTATTTCTATGACTTTACCTAGAACATGAGAGGGATACCCGTAAGTGCCATATAAAGGAGCAGGTATGTTTAGGTAAGTATGAGCTAAGTAATAATGTAACATACCTAAATTGTCATTGAATAAACTCCAGTGGAAAACATCTAGAAGCCTACAAATGTGAAGCGTTAAAGCAGAAGAAAATATAAACCTATAAAAACATGTGCATTACTGCATATATACATACACACATGCATCAAATATCAAAAACAACTATGTATTGCAATATCCGACAACTCATGATGCAGTAAGTTAAGGTAAGCAGAAACAGATCAATAAACTTTGTGAAACACATAGGGCCTGATTTAGATCTTGGAGCACAGGAATACTCAGTCACGAACATGATGAATATCCCGTCTGCCGTATTACGATCCCATTGTATCCTACGGGAAATGTTATACAATGGATGGGATATTGGATACGTTTGTGATGGAGTAGCCCATCTGCCAAACTCTAAATCAGGCCTATGGTAAAGTTCATGTGCTGATTGTCTTTACAGATTTAAACATGTTGAAACAAAGAATCAGAATTGCAGTCACCAGTAAAGCATATCAGATGTGTCTCTTAGTTCAATAATTATACTGAGCGCACACTGCTCGTTACCCATGGAATGTTGCACCAGTTGAGTTCTTATCTTGTTTCTTTGTATTTTGTTTTCCAGGTCTGTAGCACGAGTCTCCCATCCAGGGATGAGAACTGAAAGGAAACCCAATGTAACAGCCGCAAGAAGGAGCTGAGAACGTCAGAGATGCAAGCATGCCAGGAAGACTGCAGAGTGCTGAAATGTCAGCACTGACCATGAGGAAGTGGAGGAACAAGGTGGAGCAATGTCAGGAACATTGAAACAGGAAGCCACAGGTCAAGAGACACTCATACAGCAAGCAGCTTCCTTTGGTGAAGTGTGCAGCTTTATAGGCTACACACCCTGCCCAGGATTCGCGCACAGAGTACCGAGCCCATTAGGAGGGTAGGCCCGACAAGTAATGCCACCTTACTAGAGGCTTACAGGTAAATTATATATACCAATTGGGCATAAGCTAAACTTACAATGCTTTAAGGAGAGAGAGCACAGGCAGTTTAGTACTGGTGAGCAGTGGTAACATGCAGAGGTTCCTAAAGTCAGCAACAAACAAAGTCATCAAACAGGAGGGTTGAAAGTAAAAAGGTCAGGGTGAAAACCATGCCAGGGATGCCAGGTCTAACATGTGAACCCTGAGCTGAAAGTGTGGAAAATTACCCATTGTCTTGGAAGTTTTCTTCACTAATGAGGGAATAAACCTAGAGAGACTGTTAGCATTAATGTGGTCTGTTCCAAGAGGGTGATCAATCATAAAGTCTATTCTCTGAAGGGAGATGGACCACCTCAACAGTTTGAATCTCACCCCTCAGTTGCATTAGCCATCTGATGGGTCTGTGGTCTGCCTGAACCTGGAAGTGAAAACCAAACAGTTGTTGTCTCAGCTTCTTCAGTGCCCAGACTGCTACAAAGGCTTTTCTTTCTATTGCAATTCACCTCTGTTCCCAGGAAAGGAACTTTCTACTAATAAAGCCTACAGGTTGATGCGTGCCATATTTGTTTAGCTGTGAGAGCACAGCCCCTATGCTGTGCTCTGAGGTGTCTTTTTGGACAATGAACTCTTTGGAGAACTCAGGGCCCTCGAGCACGGGTGCTATAGACATGGACTCCTTAAGGATATCGAAAGTGTTCTGGCACTCCTCTGTATAGATTACTTGTCTGGGCTGCTTTTTGGAAGTCAGCTCTGTCAAAGGTGCAACAATGGTGCTGTACACGTACTCAGATCGCCTGAATTAACCAATGAGGCCTAGGAAAACCTTCATCTCGGTTTGTGGCTTTGGGGATCCTGTTCCTAAGCCAGAATGGACTCAGTTCTGGCTGGGAGGGGCTTTACCTCGAGTCCTCCCACTCGGTGACCCAAGTAGACCACTGAATCCTGGTCTATCTGGCACTTACTGGCCATGACAGTCAGGCTTGACGCCTGTGGAGCCTGAAGAATCTCCCTGAGGTGGTACACATGGGCCTCCCATCTAGAGCTAGTTGGCCAACATCTGGGAGGTGGCAAGGAAGTTCTTGAATCTGAAAAGTCATTACCTGGAACTGGAAGTACCCTTCTGGGGTAGGGAATGCTGACCTCTAATTGGCGCCTTGGCCAAGGCAGTCTTCCAGTAGTCATACATTAAGTCAAACATGCCGAGGAACCTGGCAGCTCCTAACCAATCTATAAGCTCATCAGCTGTGTGGAATAGGGTGTGCATCAGTCTTGTTGACCTCTTTGAGCACACAGTAGTCCACACAGCACCTACGTTCTGGAGTGGAACATGGAGAAGCAGCCTCAGGGATCAAAACCACTGGGCTGGATAAAGGACTGTTTGAGAACTCACTGCCCCCTAACTCCAGCATGTTGGAGACTTGCTCCTTATTGTTGGCTCTCACCTTATCAGACAGTCTAGTGATTGTGCTCATCACAGGCATGTTGTCTTCTGTATCAATGTCATAGGTGCACCATGTAGCCCATGTAGTGAGTCCTGGGGAAATGGAGAAGAGAGAAGCAAACTTCCCAACAGTTGGTAGAAGTCTTTCTGTTGTTCTAGGGTCAGTGTAGGAGAGAGGCTGACAACATCCATTGACTTTTCCTGCTCCTTGGAAGAAAGAAAGTTGGAGAGAGGCTCACTCTCCTTCTCCACATCATCATCTGTGACCAGGAGCATGGTTTCTTCTGTCTTCTCTAAGTGGGGTTGAGGTAATTGACATGCAAAGCCCTTCAAAGATTTCTGAGACTTAACACTTTAAGGAGACCTGTTAAGCATCTTCTAAGCTGTTCAGTATCAAGTGGACCTTCCTGTGCCCTGCTGCTGTTCCCTTACCTGTGCCCTGCTGCTAGCCTCTGCTGGAATCCCTTGGCTGGCATCAGATTGTAATCCTCCCGGCTCAACTATGGATGTCCTCAGAACAGACACAGCAGGACTCAAGTGGATGCAGCAGTACACAGGACCGTGCATTGCAGCACTTGCAGCTCGTGATCAGCAACCTAATTGAAACCGACAGTGTGACAAATCTCGAAACAGGACCACACATTGCACCACCACGCGATTACTGGGTCTGATGGATTTCAAATCCATAGAGTTGGATTACATCTCGGGGGATGAATATTGCACCAAACATCTGGCCACTTTTAGAAAGGGCCTAAGACTGTTTAGATAATCATTTGACATTGAAGGAACTCATGATAGTTTTCTGGTGTTGGTAGAATTATGGCAGTTGTTATATGAGGGAGAAAAGGATGGTGTGGAATTACATTTTCCTTGGGGTGTGCCAATCTCTCAACATCATGAGAGAGCTGTGAAGAGATATGGGTACAGAATGAGCCAGGCTCACATCTCATATGCTGGTACCCAACTGGCATGTAACTCTATAAAAAAAAAAAAAATCAATTGATCTTGAAAAATAATTCAATGCCCAACACAGTTGATCCATAGGTCATCAGATAAGAAGATTTCTTGAGGATATGTATACTGCCTGGTTTTAACCACAATCATATTATTGTTTGAGTTTGCTGAATTTGCTTGTCAGCATTCTTTGATGATTGAATGGTGCCATTGTTTGAAATAATTTTAATGAAAGGACTAACTGGGTTAGAACTATGATAGGGGATCATTTGCTTAAGCTTTTTATCTGTATTTAAGTAGCCCTGAAGAAGCGACTGTGTCACGAAACATGTGCTGGCTGTAATCATACATCTTATTGAATTCCACATTTGGAGTCTGTGATTATGCATGTTACTAGAGGCAGAGGGCTTTATAATATGGTTGAAAATTTGAATAAATCTTATCTGATGACCTACGGACCAACTCTGATGGACATTGAATCCTTTCCCCAGATCAATAGGCTTATTATCATGAAAGAGACGTTCATGTGTTCCATGAGCAAGGACCTTACAGTACACTTCTTTTATGTGTAGAAGGCACATTTTTAATATCTACCAAGTCTTCTCTAGACACAAATGACAAATGTACATTTACATTACCTATTTCATAGCTATAGCATTGTTGAGACATCTCAAGTAATGTATAAACTTTGTGTTCAAAATTGTTGGTTAAATAACAAAATGAAAATTCTTCTCTTTGACACTTCAATTCAGTAGATGCAGGAGAACAAGGAATGCAAAATCAGAATGTAGATTTAACTGAGGAGCAATGAGCAATGCTCTTAGACGTTAGGTAGTAGGCATGTTTCAGCTATTGTTATATTCCTACTGGAATAGAGTATAAATTATGAAGGAGCTCATACATACCTGATGGGGGGTACCAGAATCTCCACTGTTGTGACTAAATTATTAGTTTGTTTTGGATTCAAACAGATTGTTTTCAGTAGGCCAGCATTGGTTCATTATTGTAAAAATGTTCCTTTGTGTTCCTATTATTGCCCCTTATAAAAGGACTATTTTAGTCTACCAGCAGCTTTTTATATATAATGATTATCTTTCAGGAGGTTTTACTCATCCACATATATGTTCTCTTAATTAGGACCGCTCACAGGCTGCAAATTAATTTATTATATTTACTGCTTGTATGTATACATGACATATATGTTTCTTTTCCTGTCCGTATTTAGACTAACT
Source organism: Pleurodeles waltl (assembly GCF_031143425.1). NCBI lineage: Eukaryota > Metazoa > Chordata > Amphibia > Caudata > Salamandridae > Pleurodeles > Pleurodeles waltl. Next base: position 922,157,389 of record NC_090439.1, on the reverse strand, counting down.
ATGGAGCTATGGTACGCCTAGCAACCTGGATCATGCCCTATGGCTGATGGTAGAATGGTGTATTCAAGCCGTGTTTTGATACCCAAGTTGGTGGTTATTATCAGCCATGCCCTTGTGTACATTTAGAACACTGTGGTCCATGCCTCGTTCTAAACATCGGCTTCCTCTTAATAGGCCTCACTCTGTAGCCAAGACTTCCGCTATTGGATTCCACCTCAGGTGTGCTAATTCAGGTGTATTCATTGCCCAGTACTCATTTTGTATGCGAGGCTCCCGCTACCCCCTTGGGTGTGCTAATTTGGGTTTAATTATGGCCCAGCACTCACTCTACAGCTGAGACCTTCACTATTGGGTAACCCTAGGCATGCTAATTAGGGCATATTAATCACCAAAACAATTTAAGTTCTTTTGGGCTTATTAGTACCAATTTATTGTTTTCTTGTATGTTGACTACCCTTTTTGAATAACCTTTTTTATTTAAAGGTTCCTAATGGTTCCTAAATGTATCTTCCTTATCGTACAGCATCCCAATGTTTACCCTGACTGTGAGGACTGTGGTTGGTGGCTCACATTACATACAGTTTCAAGACCCCTGTGAGTATTTTGTTTTGGATGTGTGTTTCACATGAGTGATACTTTCCTCCTTATTAGGTTGGTGTTTCTTTTTTAAAATCTTGAGTGGTGTGGTGATTTGTAAATGGATGATGGGTCTACTCCTATCTTTCCTGATTTTATTATTCTTAGTTATAAGTGTCCTTTCTAGTGGTCGGTCCTGATGAGAACCCTTATTATTTAGGGGGTCGAAATGTAGTACACTTGTGATGGGTGAACCTAACCAACATAACCCCATGTTATTGTTTGGGGTATTCTATATGGACAATTGATGGTTCTAGGTCACTTACTTTGGAATCATAGGAAGCTCTAAATATTTATGTAATGCATGAATTTACTCATGCCATGCAGTTTGTGTTTTCTTCCTGGATGTGGGCTCTGTGTGTATTTTTTTTCGTTTTCGTCACACTCTATTGTTTATATATAATTTATATGACGAAATAACTCATTTTTTAATTTCAGAAGACTGTGGCCCTCATTACAACCCTGGCGGCCAGCGATAAAGTGGCAGTAATACCGCCAACAGGCCGGCGGTAAAAAAAAATGAATTATGACCACAGAGGAAACCGCCAACACAGACAGCCACTTTAACACACCGACCGCCACGGCGGTAGCAACAAGCACTGCGGTGTAACCGCCAACAGCCAGACGGAAGACAATGTACCGCCCACTGTATTACGAGACGCCAATCCGCCACCTTTTCCGGGGCAGTACCAACGCCATCAAAACACGGTGGAAACAGTACACAGAAGGGAAACGACTCACCTCTGGAGATTCAAGGAAGAACCACGATTACATGGAGCCCAAGCTGCAGGTGTTCCTCATGCTGGTCTCCCTCCTCTTACACCAGGAATACCAACGCCGGCCACGACGACCACGGTGAGTACTGCCGCCTAGCACACTGGGGAGGTAAAAGAGAGTGATACACACATGCAACACGCAACACCCCCACCCCAAACACCATACACACAACCACATGCAACAAATTACCTATTCACCCCCACCCCTCAGTAATAATGCAAGGACAAAATGATTTTAAGAATGTGTGTGTAATAACATAAAATACTAGAAATACGTCCTCAAAAATCAAAGCAGTATTTACATATATACAAATGAAGGGACACTGCCCAGTCCATAATGTCCATGGGCCACAGGGCCATAATCACATAGGCCAAAGCCCCACTTGACTCCTGCCTCAATATGGAGAGAACACTGCTGGGGCATCAGGTTGAAAATACACAGGCACCTCAGGAGGAAGGGGAAGGGGAGGCACCTCAGCCGGAAGATGGTACAACACCACTGCTCCTGGAGGGGGCTACATGCCCTCTGCTTGGTCCTGGGGAGTGCAAGGCCAAAGCCTCTCTTATGGGTGGTTTGCCCACTGCTTGGTCCTGGGGAGGGCAAAGCCACAGTCTCTGAAGTGGGTGGTTTGCCCACTGCTTGGTCCTGGGGAGTGCAAAGCCACAGTCTCTCAAGTGGGTGGTTTGCTCACTGCTTGGTCCTGGGGAGTGCAAGGCCACAGTCTCTCAAGTGGGTGGTTTGCCCACAGCTTGGTCCTGGGGAGTGCAAGGCCACAGACTCTCAAGTGGGTGACTTCTTCCACTGTTTCTGGAGAGGGATTTGTGCCCAGTGTGCTTCATCCTGACAAGGATGCAGTGAGTGGATGCCTTCTTCCGCTAGTTCTGGAGGGGGCCTCGTGCCCAGTGTGCTTCATCCTGGCAAGGAGAGGGTGAGTGGATGCCTTCTTCCACTGGTTCTGGAGGGGGCCTTGTGCCCAGTGTGCTTCGTCCTGGCGTGGAGGGGCTGAGTGGATGCCCCGGGCTGCTGCCCACTGGGGCTTCTGCTGCCAGTGGTGCTGGTGGCGGTGCCGGTGGTGGTGCTGCCAGTGGTGGGGGGAGGCTCCAGCCCTTCCCCTGCAGCCTCGGATGGCTGAAGCGGCATGGTTGGTGGTGGGGGGCTCAGATCCTGTCACTGCACCAGGCCTCCTGTCCCTCCTGCTTGCAGGGGCAGGCACTTTGCCCTTGCCCTTGGCAGCTGATGGTGCCTTCTTACCCTTGGCAGCTGGTGGTGCTTCCTTGGCAGCTGGTGGTGCCTCCTTGGTCTTGGCAGCTGGTGTTGCCTTCTTGCCCATGGCAGCTGGTGGGGCTTCCTTGGCATCTGATGGTGCCTTCTTGGTCTTGGAAGCTGGTGTGCCTTCTTGCCCTTGGAAGCTGGTGGTTGTTCCTTGGAATTGCCCTTGGCATCTGGTGCAGGCACACTGCCAGTCCTGATGGGTATGCCCTTGGAGCCACTCACACCTGCAGTAGCTGCTGAAACTACAGTGGCCATGGACTGGGAGGATGACGTGCTGGCCTGGGTTCTGCCCACCCTGGCCCGAACTGAAGGATGGGGGGGTGGGCAGGGAAGAGGTCAAAGGTGAAGAGGAAAAGCTTTTTAGGGACACTGGGGTGGGAAAATGGTGAAGGTTTGGGAGTGGAGGAAGAGGGAGTGGTGGTTGGAGGTGTGTGCGTGCAGGTGCATGGGCTGGATGCTGTTGTGAGGTGGATGGCTGTTGGGTGTCTGAGTGCTTGCATTTGTGTACCTTGGGAGGAGGGGGCACAGACACAGTGGGAGAGGACACAGGGGATGTGTGCTTGAATATTGCAGTGTGACTGCCAGTAAGGGGTGTGTAGTGATAGGCGTGATGTGATGGAGGAAGTGGATGAGGATGTAGTGCATGCAGGTGTGAGTGGAGACGCACGTGGGAGGGAGGTGGAATAGGAGGAGGAGGGGGACACAGTGGAGGCAGTGGATGTTGGCATGTCTGAGTTTGGATGGTGTTTGTGTGAGTCCCTGTGTGATGGTCTGTGGTGCTTGAGTTTTCTTGAGCCACTCCTGTGTGTTGTCTTGGGCGCATGCTGGGTTGATGGTGTGCTTGGGATATGCTGGGGTTGAGGGGAATGGGACTGGGTAGGGCAAGTTGGAGGGGGGACTCTAGAAACAGGGAAAATGGCTGCCATCAGGGAGGAGGCCAGAGCCTGGAATGATCTCTGTTGGGCTGCCACGCCAGAGTAAATGCCCTCAAGGAATGCATTTGCTGCAAATGCCCTGCCAGCCCCTGGATGGCATTCACTATGGTTGACTGCCCAACAGAGATGGATCGCAGGAAGTCAATAGACTTCTCACTCAGGGCAGCAGGGCTGACTAGGGCAGGGCCTGAGGTGCCTGGGGCGAAGGAGATGCCCACCCTCTGAGGTGAGCAGGCACGAGAAACACACTGAGGGGCTGCTGGGAGGGCGGTGCTTGTACGGGGTTGGCGGCTGTACCTGTAGTTGGGGTGAGCACAGACGTGTCCGCCACCACCAAGGAGCTTCCATCAGAGGAGGTATCACAGTCAGAACTGTCTCCTCCAGACTCCTTCGTGGTGCTCCCCTTGCCCTCAGTCCCACTGGTGCCCTCACCATCAGTGGATTCGGCCTTATGGGCCCTGTGGGATGCAGCTCCCTCCGTCACCAGTGACTCTGCTCCTCCTCTAGATGATGCTAATGCACAGAAGGTCACAATGCGAATCACCAGGCCATGGAGAATAATGCCGAACACCAATAGCAGCATACCTGAGACCCACATAACCTTGCCCCAGTAGTAGATGCCAACTAGCATGTTTGGGGGTGGAGTGCAACAGACCCTGCCGAACATGGGACCTACCCTGCAATATTCAACCTGGCCTAGGGGCACCCACAGGCCCATATCCCCCACCCAGATAACACCCCATCATGCACAATTTGTAGATTCTGAACCTGTACTCACCCCCTTGTGGCTGACCATCCCCAGCTGGGCCTGCGCCTTCTTCCTTGCACAGCGTCTCAGGTCCTCTCACCATTTGCAACAGTCGGTGCTCCACCTGTCGTAGACCCCCCGGGTGCGCACATCCTTGGCGATGGCACACCATATACCCTTTTTCTGATGGGCGCTGACCTGCAGACAAATCAACATAGAAAAAAAGGTATCAATCATACCGCCCGGCCTGTTACACCCATGGCCCACCATATCCCTCCCATCCCCTTACGCACATGCATTGACCACCATACATACAGCACTCTGCCCAGGACCCCTCAATCAGCTCCCCCTTACACAAGGTCTTCGCACACAGCACTCCATGCATTCATGTCCCATACATCGTGCCCACGTTGTACTCACCTGTTGGTTTGGAGGCCCATAAAGCAATCAATACTGGAGTAGGGCCCCATCCACCAGTCTTTCCAACTCCTCCCAAGTGAAGGCTGGGGCCCTTTCCCCAGAGACTTAAGCCATGGTTTAATGGTGACCAGGGTGGTGTGGATGTCCCTCAGGTCCTTCCTGATCCCCAGGTATTGTCCCTCCTGCAGCCGCTGGGTCTTCTGCAGCTTGGCCAGTATCTGGCTCATGGTCTCCTGGGAATGGTGGTATGCTTCCAGGATGTTGGTGAGTGTCTTGTGGAGAGTCAGTTCCCTAAGCCTGTCCTCCCTGTCGCATAGCAGTCCTCCCAGCTTCCCTGTTGTCCTGTGCCTCTGTCCCTTGAACCATGTGCCCACTGCCACTGACCCCGGGTCCCTGATCATCCTGTGTTTGTGGGGTTGCCTGGGGTCCCTGTAGTGTTGGACACACTGTTGATTGATGTGCCCTGGGGACAGAGGTCTGGGCCCGCTGGGTGGGTGTTGTGCTGGTGTTTCCGGAGGGGAAGACTCTGTGGTGGTATGGAACTGTGGCTGGGTAACCCACTGTCCCAGATGGGCCAGGTTGGTCATCCTGATCCAGGCGTACAGAGCTGCTGTCATACTGTGGGCCTCTTCTGTGGGGGGGCTGGATGTTGCTGGCACCTCCTCTTCGGTGATGTTGTGTGGGGGACCAGTGGGGATATAATATTATAATGTGCCCTTTCCTTCATCTTGAAAAATTATTATGTGGATATTTACGTGGCTTTCATTGAATATTCATGTATGACTGGACAAGAACAAATGTGTTTGAATATGAATGGTATAGCCCATGTTCTGTGTTACTTGGGTAGCCTTTGTTGTTCGTTATAAATGATTGGTTCGGGCTGGACTGTTCCTCTGAGGAGCAGGGGCAAGACTAATTTGCACATGGCTGGGTTCAAACTGGGGTGGCATGGTGAGAAAAAGAACAATGGATTAAACCCTGATCTGTGACTGGCGGTGAGTGTTTGAAAAGTTTCAGCACTCCATCCATCATTCTTTTTTGTTGCTAAATTATTTAGGCACTGCACGGGTCAAAACCTAGAGCAAATAATATTTGCTGTTTTAGAGTTTATGTTCTAATGAAAGGAGCCCATGTTGATCAATTTCATATTGTGTGAAATTTGGTTGTGGGTTGAGGAGGTCGAAACCCTATTCAAGCAACCAACACAATCCTTGTCAGAGTGAACCACAAAAAGTCATTATATTGGTCTGCACTTGACCCGCTGGTAGCTTGCCACAAAAAGCAGTCAGGCTTGACTGAGAAGCAATGTGTAAAGTATTCATGCAGCACTCAATCAATAATACAGTGAAAACACAGCACAAAAAAAACCCTACAGCAGTTTACAAAAATAGAGCAAAATTTAATAATTATATTATTAATAATTATATAACACCAAAACAATAAAAAATCCATCAGTAGCACTGGAGTTATGAATTTGTGAAGTTTTAAGTGAAAAATAGTGTTAAAAGATCAAAGCACCAACTGTATTTGGACTTAGTCTCTGTTTTAGTAATTGGACATCTCCAGTTGGACAAGCCGTAGGAGGTAGACAATGAGGGCTTTATGATACCCCTTCTCAGAGGAACTGCTCAACAGGATTTACACCTGTGGAGAAGAAAGTAGCAGGAGCTGCTGCAAATTCAGGCCCACCAGCAATGCACCTTAGGCAGATCAGTGAGCAAGTAGGTCCCCTCTACATTCTCAGACCACTTTTTGCAGAAAATGTTCTAAGTTCAACACTTTGGATTTGGACTATCTGGGGACCTTTAGCACCACTACAAGAGTCCAGAACTGGAGGAGCACCACTTGGAGGGCCAAGACTTGCTGAGGCTGGGTCCAGGTGCAGGTTCAATATGTTTGAAGATAGATCCAAGTATGTGTTCAAGATGATTGGAGCTTTTCTGTCCCTGAAGCCCCAGACAATTACCCCTTGGAGTGACTCTGGAAGTCTTGGGTTCAAGCAGGAAAAGATGAGTCAAAGAGCAGTGAAATCCTCTGAGAGTTCTTCTGCAGGCCCAGAAGTGTGCTGAAGAGTGTGTTGAGGATCCCAATTTTATACCTGGTACCTAATTTGAAGTGGAAGAAACTTCTGGGGATGTACCCCTACAGAAGTGTCTGGAATCTCCTGCCTATCTGCCTTGGTCCCAGTCTGTCTGCAGGCACAATAGGATAGTGTAAAGTTTTTTTGTGTGTGACCTGAAGCAGTGTCCTTTGAAGTGCCAGAGGGGCTTTGCACACTCCTCCCACCCATCCTGCCAACATCTAGGCTCTCTATTGTCTGGCTGTCTGGGGAGAACACACAAAGTTCAACTGTGCACTACACCTAGCCATATGACGCAGAAAGCAGGCTGCAGGTCACAAGTACTTGCAACAAGAAAATGCCAACTTTCAGAAATGTGACTTAAAAAATTACCAATAAAGAGGATATTAAATTACAATTGCTTAGACACCAGACATTATATACATACATGGACCCATCCAAATGTGATCACTTATTAAATGTAATAGGGTATCCCAGTGTTATCCAATGGAAAGGTAGGCCTCACAGAGGTGAAAATCTAATTTGGGATTGTTTTCGCTACCAGGACATGCAAAAGTGAAACAACTGCTAACATATATAAAAAAATGGATAATAAATATTTTTAAGTCTGCAATATATTATTTAGAAATGAAGACAATACTTCAATAAAATGAAGAAACTGTTGTTGGTATTTTTTAAATAAAACACAGTACCAAATGAGTGTGAATTGAACTTAGATAAGTTTCACATTTTGAAGGTGGAGATGTTGTATGTCGCTAACTTGTATCTATTTAAATACAGCAACATATCTATTACTCTAGGCAGCAAAAACTATGTGGAATGCCTGCACCATCACCAAGGGAGGGTTATATGGTCTTAACATTTTGAAAATCTAATATATATTACTGATAAATAATTTAATAACCCTTTTCTATTTTCATTTTTTGAAATTAATAAACTTCCTCTAATGTCTAAACTAGGGAGAGTAGTGATGGTGCTATGACACCTACTATTAAACGAGATAATTTCCAAATTTCTTAAAAAGAAGTATTTTCCAAACTTCTGTTTTCCTATTATTCTGTGTCAGAAAATGGATTATTACTTTGGGAGGATTTGAGCCCTTCCCAAGCAAAAAAATCCAAGCTCCTATCAGGTCTAACATATATGTTCAATAAATAAACCTGGGCTCAATCTCTGGTAGCTATAGTGCAGAGCAGATAGTCTTACTTTAAGAGATAGTGGGTAAAGTATTTAACAATACAAAAAAAATAAAAAGTTGAATCACAACAAAATGTGTAATTTCCTAACCGATTTCCAAACACAAAAACATATATAATATGAAAAATGACCCCAAATATTTACAATCCAAAAAGGGGAACCAGAGATGTGAAGTTTTAAACATTTAGGGCAAATACTGCCAAGAAAACGTAGAATCAGAAGTCACTGGTTGCAGATTATCAGTCCCAGGGGGGATTTCAGGATGACCGCTGGCAAGATAGCCCAGTTCCTTCCCACTTAGAGCATTTTGAAGCAAAGAAAAATACTTTAGCGAGAACTTGTGGTAAAGTTATCAGGCCTTGTATTGTGCTGTTCAGCTACAGCTTTCAGCCACAATCTGCTAGTGAATTGTGAAAAGGAAAACAGCAACTAAATCTGAGTCTGGGTTGAGATTGCAAATCTACCCCAGCAACATTGCTACCTATGTGGCTGAAATATCTTGTTTTGTCCCACGCAGAGATTTTGATACCAAATTTGAGGGAATAGGGGGCTTCTGTGCTAATATGATGACAATGCTTCTGATGGCATGGGACCCTCACCAGCTTTAGCATCCTGCCTTGTCAGAGGACATAGAGACCCCCAAAAATTTCTAAACTGGTTTATGATAATGTGTTCTTGATGTTAAAATTCTTTGATGCAGCTTAAACTTGACATGGATTTCCTTGGTAAAGACATGCAGTACTTCCAAAGTTAGTTGTTAGGTTTTTTGATTTTCAGTAAAATGGATACAAATAAGTCTGCCTTGTTAGGTTTCAGGACCCCAGCAATGAGGTGGTTCTGCTACTGCTGCAGAGCTAGTGGAAGCCAACAGATTTTGGAAGAAATTAAGACAATACAGAGAGGAACTTCTCAATGCAGGAAGGGAAGGAGGGCCCTGATGTAGCCAATGAGAGCTGTTCCACCTCTCATACTCTCTCCACAGTAAGCAGTAGAATCACTAATGTCTTCAGTAAAACATACTCTTGAAGACTTACTCCCAGTGAGTTAGAAGTAAAGAGAATTGAGTTGAAAGAAAATAAAGCAAAACATGATTTTAAGCTGGCCAGTGATTTAGTTGCTCTTAAAGGAAACTAAAGCACCTTTATGCCACAGGTAAGCATGGTAGCTTTTGCAATGCAGCAAATGAAAGATGCCGTGGGGAAAACCTGAAGAGAACGTAGAATGTACATTTCAACTCAATGTGATAATGGAAGTTTGATGGGTTGCTAGTCAAGTCTGGGAAAACTCAAAATGTATTGTTCAAATCAGTGACAGTTAGTTCTGCAGCTACTGGTGAAACATAATTAGGTTGAATTCTGTGAAATGAGATATTCATCAGATAGGTCAGTTACACTTGGTTTGGAATAAATATGATGGTTTACCTTCAGTTTGACAAGGTGCCCAAATTCTGTCAGAGCTTTCGCTTTTCATACAATTTCAGCATATGAATGAGGTTCTGCTGAATGCTTTGGCCATATACCTAAACCATGTTTAAAGCAATTATGTGACAGTGCCAAACAATGTTGCATTAAAACTATACATGTTCGCACTTGGTATAATTTACATACTTTGATCATCAACAAAACGTATTTTAAGCAAGTAGTTTGCAGAAATGCATCAGAAGTCAACATCAAAACCACTGGTGCTAGAGTGATTGAGATGACAGTTGACTGGGGGATTGGCATGCAGATGTCCAGTGAAACCAACAGTTATGAACAAAAGAAAGATAGAGAATCCACCATCAGAGAAATAGAAGGAAAGCTGGAACTGTAGATTGTTAAAATGGACTCTCCAAAAGTCCCCAGATTTACAGAATGGGAGGGTGTACCATAATATATCAGGGAAGAAGGAGGGTGGCCTATAAGATTGGAAGAAAGCTTTTGATGCCTGCCAGCAAAGTCAGGACAGCTGGGATCATATGAAGCAAGATACAAGAAGGACCAATGTCCTCCCAGAGATGAGCTTCTGAAAGAATAGCTGGATTAAGTCTGGAACATGAGTCAAAGGGAATAAGAGAGGGAGGAATTCTCCATTGTGTTCCTGAGTCTATGAGGGCAGACTGCTACCATATGGTGTGGAGCCTTCCCATTATTTTATAGTACTGGGACACCATCACTAGATGGGTACTGCTGGCCACTGGGTGACACATCATGAGCACACCAGCTTTCTGCCTAGTGGGGCTCTCTCACAGACCTTGCACAAAGGCAGTCACTTCGAGATTCATATATCTAGCATTAGTCCTACTGCAATCTCCTGGAAAGTCCTGTGGAGATCCAGCCTCATGCAGTGGCATACTGAACTGGTCAAATGGGCGAAACTTGAGGGACAGGCCCTGCAGGGGGTATGATGTGGTCTCCAACCCTTAGAACATACGAAAGCCTGCAATGACTTCGGACATGCCCTGGACATAAGGTGGAAGACTCCAACTAAAAATATCCTCTCCACTCTACATGACACTCTACATGACAGTACATTCATCCCGCACTTCCTCCCCAACAGCACCACTATTCTACTGTCCTCAGAGCATTGAAACAACTGGCAGCAGAAGAAGAACAATCATGCACTACATCAACCCCTGCTTGACCCTCCCATCCCACACTCTGCAGACAAGAGCAATGTAATGAACCTCTTTATTACTGAAAAAAATGGAGAAGATCCCATGACCTAGTGAGAGTGCCAAGTGAGCTTCTCCTTTTAGATTCACCCTTTCTTGTAGCATCCTGCAATGGTCATGCTTCAATGCCTTGTCTCTAGCAAATCTCGCCGACCTACTCAACACCTACAAAGCTACCTCCAGTGAAGATGATAACTTACATTTCTCCTTCATCAAAGCTCTCTCTGGAGAAGTTATCACACTCTACGCACCATTGTCAACACCTACCTTTCTCATGGCATCTTCCCAGACATTTCCAAGACATACCAGTTAATTCCACTCTTACAAAACATCTACTCTAGTTCCTGATTACCTCACCTTCCCTTCTTTGGCAAGCTCATCGACAAAGTAGTCTATGCTCAATTTCAGTATTACAGTAGCCACAACCTTCTGCATGATTCTCAGACTGGCTTCAGCTCACACTGCTGCATGGACAAAGACACCTTATATTTCACAGACAATGCTCTCCTGACCACGGATGACGATGATCCTAGGCTACTGCTGGATTTTTCTGCTTCCTTTGGCCCTTTTGACCATCCTTCCCTGATCCACACCCAGACGTCTCAAGTATGACTCACTGTCAATGTCCTTCAATATTTATTTTCCTTTATTTCCAACTGAAACTAATTTATTCCCTTGGGCATCTCCAGGTCCTATAAGATCCCCATTGCATGTGGTGCCTCCCAGGGCTCCATATGATCCCAACATCTGAATAGAGCCCTTTGGGTCTCTACTTACTGGCATCAACATCAACATTCACCAATACGCTGAAAATACATAACCCTACTTCTCCCCTACTCCAGACATCCAGTGCCTGAATGACTAGCACCCACCTGACGAGCACCTTCCAAAAAGGCTATCCATCAAGATAGAATTCCTAGTATTTGCCAAGAATAACAAGCAAGAAATGCTCAATGACTCGAACCTTGATGGCTTTGTACCCTAACTTTCAACCGAAGCCAAATTAATTGGATCCACTCTTGACACATCTCACCCTCAATACACACACTGCAAAGAAGACAAAGACAGCCTGGTACCACCAGTTCACTTTACTGAAATTGGTGAAACTGTTATCAGAATAGGTCTTTAAACTCTCATACTCGCACACATGGGTGGTATCATACTCACCACTGACACACCATCGGCTGCCCTTAAGGGCATGCTACACACTATAGTACCTCTTTACCAGAGTCTGAAGAAATATGATCACATCACACCCATCCCACTGAAACGTCATTGGTTCCTTGAGAGCCTGTACAATCTTCAAAACCAGCTGCATCATTTACAAAGCCATCATTACCTGCACCCCTGGCTAGTTGGATATTAAGGTCATTACCTCTGGTGCCTCTTGACAGGCCCACAGCCAGGATACCATAAGGCTGGAGATAACAAATGGGTAAATGAAAAAACAAGGCAGTAGTCATTTAGCTTCTAATCATCCAGAATCTAGGAACAGCATCCCCATATGCATCAGTTACAGCCCTTTCCTGCTCTAATTCAGGAAAGCCACACCTCTTAAAAAACAGTACACCATGATGCAGTTACAGGCCTCTAACCAATTTCCTCTTAAATCACATGTTGACTGTATCCTTTCCCATGCCCCAGTAAAGTGCTCCTCTGTCGTTGACTAGTTATATACTATAAAAATACCACATGCATCCATACATGTAGATGTAGTAGTTAAGTGTCCTGTATGAGGGTTCACTCTTCAAATACTTGTAATATCAGGGATATCAATAGACATGTAAACCATACTTTTTTGAGCCATATTAAACTTCATTAATACCGTTGCAGATTTAAACATCTTGACAAAATGTACTACAAAATGCCCCCGAAACTCTTTATGATGATTCCAATAGGACTCAAATCAAATCAAGATGTGTATTCAAAATAACTACTGACAAAGAGGGCACTACCTCTCTTAATCACCTTTCAGTCACTAACCCTTAATTCCTAGATTCCTCCTAACTCACCCATTCCAAAGAGACACGTCCTTAACTGATTCATTCCTATGCTCCACCTTCCATGCTTCTCACTCTATTGCCCCTCACTGTAAACACGCTTATTCAGGCCTCCCTGACAACTATTTTCTGATTCACTCCTTACTCATCCCTAGCTGATTCTGGACTAACTCACTTTTCACCACTACCTGACTCCCTTCGCCAAGTTGGCTTCTATTTCAAACAATCCTAACTCATTCCCACGTAATTCAGTGCTAACACTTTCCTAGCTCATCCATTTTAACTTACTGATCTATTCTTTAGTCTAGTCCTTAGAATTCACTTAGTATAATTTAATATTTTAATCTTAAATATGATTGCGATCTTGTATTTTAGGGGTGTTTATGGTGGTTTCTTATCAGATAGAATGCACCCATACCATGTGATACCTTCTACCACTTTAGCTACCCACGCATCAAGCTTGAAGTGGTTCTTGCTTTTGACCATGAGAAATTAAACAAGCATTTGCAATGCACTGGGTCTCGCGTTACATCGAGTTAGAGCTATTAGCGTTGTAAACGCCTAATCGGACTTTTCTAGCCACATTAAATTAAAAACAAAAAAAACAAGAGTGATAGTGCTGTGTAAAACACAGCGTGATCGGGCTGCGGAGTGCAGAGAAAAAGTAGTCCAGAAACTATACGGAAAACTTAGAGCCTCGTAGGTTTCCTGTAGTTTACCGGTGCTCTCGAGGAGGGCTAAACACTGGAAAAGGCATGACGTATGCATGCCTTTCACAAATGAAAACAAGCGGATTTGAAAAGGCAAGCCCACCAACCAATGTAAGTGACTGACGTAACATGGGCGTGGGTAAAATCCCCCTAAAGGGAGATTAGAAGAGGAACGGAACGCTTTGTGCTCGCCCCTAAAAACTACTGGGAACCCACCTTCATATTTCTCTTTCAACCTAGAGTGGTGCAGTGTATCCTAGAGAAATGTCAGCACACACGAAATGCGCGCTATGAGAGCATATGAGGGTGCGTGACAATCAGAATATAGTTTTACATATAACGATTAATTGATCTAGGAAACGACATTGAACATCGACACACTGTATCTGAAAATTGAGCTGAAATTTTGGAATTTGCAAAATTTCTAAAAACAATGTAATTTATCCTTGTATGTTCAGAATTTGTAAAATTATCGAAACAGAAAAATGAGAGTGATTGCTTTAGATAAGTAACCAATTTCTCTGTCTTTTGTGCTTGAGATTGTCTGGGAACTTCTAGAAACATTATTTTAACATAGTGCAAAATGTAATAGCGGTTGATTAGCTGTCATGGTGTCCTATTGATATATTGCTGTCATTTTCGACTCAAGATTGTTCTGTCTCTGCATAGTACCACTTCAAAAGCACCAACGCCTTGGTCACGAATTTCAATTAAAAAGGAATTAAGCAGATCTAAGCATTACAAAAATGGCAGAAGAGGGAAGCAATGAAGTGACATGGAGTGGGGAGAGGAAAAAGAGTGCAAGGAAGTTTCATAAACCAAAATAGCTATGTCATTTAACCGTATGTTTAAAATTAAAATTCCAAACAGAAGTGTTAGAGTTTGAACCTGTTAATCCTACCTTCTATCTTAAAGGAACGAAAACAATGTATTGGTTTGTAGCAGCCTTGAGTGAGACTCAATCAGCAGCAACTTTGCCATTGAGTTATTGACAGAGAGGGCGGTAACGTGCAAGTGGAAGTATTTAAACAATGAGACGGATGTCAAAACCCGTGGCAGAGGACACAACACCAAGAAAGGGGGTCTGCAGCATTGCACATGCTTCAAGAGCACTGGAAACCTATTCATCTAGTTATTTTCTAAGTACATTTTAGAAATGGGGTCTTTGGTTGTTAGTCAGGTTACCCCCTGTCCAAGCAAGGACCTTCACTCTAGTCATGGTAAAGGAGAATCACCCTCAGCTTAACCTCCGCTCACCCCTTGATAGCTTGACACAAGCAGGTAGTCTTAACTTCAGAGTGTAGGTGTAAAGTATTTGTACTAACCCACAGAGTAACTCAGTGAAAAGACTACAAAATGACACAACACAGGTTTAGAACAATAGGAAATATTTATCTAAACAAAACAAGACCAAAACGACAAAAATCCAACATACACAAGTCAAGTTATTAATTTAAAAGCAAAAGAGTCTTAAATCCTTTAGTAAACATTAAAGACACTGTTAGCGTTGAAAAGTACCTGAGTAGCGTTCAAAATAACATGCACGGGCGAGCGTGCGCAGAAAAAGGTTAGCGATGTGTCGATTTCTCACCTGCAAGAGAGACCGTGCGCCATTTTCCTTCTCCGGTCGGATTGGCGTGCATAATGTTTCCTCTCCGCAGGAAAGCGATACGTTGAACCGGGCAAGCACTCAGGTCTGGGCAGGCGTTGTATCATTTTTCCGCACCCAGCATGGTTTGCGTCGAAAACCTCCTGCATGGCGTTAGCAAAACCGCACTGTGTGGGTGGCAATGTTACCAGTCTCTGTTAGCTATGCGCTGGTCGTTTCTCCAGGCACGTGCATTGATTTCAGCCACGGAGCCGGTGTTGCATTGTTTGTTCAGCTGCGTCTCGGAGGTTGCGTCAGAAATCTCCCCGCATGGTGGTCTGTGTGTGGATTTTCAATCTTGGTCTGCCAGCTTCATCTGTCAAGGACCCAGGAACTTGATAGGGCACCACTTGGCAGGGCAGGAGTCTCAGCAGAGAGTTCAGGTGCTGGCAGGAAAAGTCTTTGATGGCCCTGTGACTTAAACAACAGGTGGCAAGCTCAGGACCAGCCCATGGAGATTTCCTCACAATCAGGAATGCACAACAAAGTCCAATCTTTATCCTCTTGCAGAGGCAGGAGCAGCAACTGCAGGAGAGCTCCACAAACACAGGCAGGGCAGCACTTCTCCTCAGCTCTTCAGCTCTTCTCTAGGCAGTGTGGTTTTGGGTGCCCTTCTTATACCCATTTCGGCCTTTGAAGTAGGCTTACTTCAAAGGAAAGCCTCTCTTGTTTGTGAAATCCTGCTTTGCCCAGGCCAGGTCCCAGACACACACCAGGGGGTCGGAGAGTGCATTGTGTGAGGGCAGGCACAACGCCTCAGGCATGGGTGACCACTCCTCCCCTCCCTCCTAGCAGCACAGATTGCTCATCAGGATATGCAGGCTACACCCCAACTCCCTTTGTGTCACCTTCTAGAGAGGGGTTCAAATAGCCCAAAGGTCAAAATTACCCAGACAGGCAATCCACAAACAGGCAGAGTCACAGAATGGTTTAATCAAGAGAATGCTCACTTTCTAAAAGTGGCATTTTCAAACACACAATCTTAAAATCAACTTTCCTAAAATGTGTATTTTTAAATTGTGAGCTCACAGACCCCAAACTCCACATGTCCATCCTCTCCCAAAGGGAATCTATAATTTAAGCATATTTAAAGGCAGTCCCCATGTTAACCTATGAGAGGGAAATGCCTTGCAACTGTGAAAACCAAATTTAGCAGTATTTCACTGTTAGGACATATAAAACACATTAGTATATGTCCTACCTTAAACATACAGTGTGCCCTGCCCATGGGCCTACCTACGGCCTACCTTAGGGGTGTCGTACATGTAAGAAAAGGGAAGGTTTAGGTCGGACAAGTGGGTACACTTGCCTAGTCGAACGGGCAGTTTAAAACTGCACACACAGACACTGCAATGGCAGGTCTGAGACATGATTACAGAGCTACTAATGTGGGTGGCACAACCAGTGCTGCAGGCCCACTAGTAGCATTTGATTTTTAAGCCCTGGGCACCTCTAGTGCACTGCACTAGAGACTTACCAGTAAATCAAATATGCCAATCATGGAAATTCTATCAACAATACAATTTACACAGCGAGCATATGCACTTTAGCACTGGTTAGCAGTGGTAAAGTGCTCAGAGTTCAAAAACTAACAACAACAGGTCAGAAAAAATAGGAGGCAGGAAGCAAAACAATTGGGGATGATCCTGCATAAGGGAAAAAAGGCCAACACAACACAAATATGTATTAGTTTTCATTGGTATACACGAGCTGCAGCTACATACCGAGGAACATTTAGCATATTATGGATGGCGGCATTGGGCATGTGCCCTGCTTTCTGTATCCCAGGGCAGTTTGGTATTACAGAAATGGATGCTGAAGTTTGTGCAGCATCCTCTGTACTACAGATAAAACTGTGTTGCATTGTGCCCGTGCGTTGTCAAGGGGGCATTCCTCCATTTGCATGGGGGAAGGGCCTAAAGTAATTTTCTGGGGAAAAAAACCCTGTGACATCACACAAAGTCAGACAAGTCCTGTATTAACCTGTAAAGATTTCCCAGTGTATAATAGATACAGTATATTTATTTTTTGTTTATTATATTGTTGTATAATATGCAGTTCATTGGCTTTCAGCATGCAGCGCAAACAAGAACATTGATGGAGACCATCTGTACACAGAATATCTCTTCCCAGCACTGAACAACATTAAAGAAGAACAACATACTTGATCAAAGAAAAGAGAAAGTCAGGGAACAGGGGAATAAGATGGTCAAAGATTCACATGCAATGGCGGAAGATGCCAACAGAGGCAAAAGATGTGTGGTGGATGCAAATTACAGTTATAAGAACTAAAAGAAGTGAGTGTGCGAGAGAAAGAGGCAAGACATCAGATGTGCTCCATCTAGGAGAGGGAGAAGGAAGAGCAAGAAGAAATAAAACCTGTAGGGAGCGAGATATAGCTAAGATTAAGACGAGGAAATAAGATAAAAACATCAATCATTATTGGATCAGCAGTTCAGGTTAATATCATGGCAAATTTGTGAACAACAGAACTCAGGGCCCACAAAGATCAAAAATTAATTGGTGCGAAAAGTTAAATATTGGCAGAACATCTTGGTCAAACAGAATTATTTACAGATGCACCTCAGCCTCTAACATAGGCGAAATTCAAACCAACCCCCTTTGAGATATTGCAAACTTGGTTTAAATCCTGATCAGTCCATATGCAGCACCATCATGCCTTTCATTTTTACACTTTCCTAGGTGATCCAAGTTGTCACCTTTAATTCTTACTTCTGCTACCAGTCCAAACAATTTTAGGGCCTCTTCCTTGTTCAAAAAATGTAACTGTTAAGAGGATATGTCTGCCTTATCAACATCTGTATGCTTTAGGAGAACTATTACCATTTTGACTAAGGAAGCTCCCTTATCAACTTTTCAGACTATATGAAAATGAAGAAGATGCCCATCTATCCTGACTTCATCAGCAAGCAGAGTAACTGCACTTCTGTTGAATGGTCAATGCCTGGACCCTGCATAAGCATTATGGCCGTTCCTTGAGAGGTGAAGAGCTTATCTATTGCTTCTTGGGCACAGCCATGAGGTGTTCCGTAATGGATAACCACACCAGCCAGTATGAAGACAAAGGATAAATGGGCAGGCCCACAGCCTAAGCCCCATTTCAGGTAAGTAGTTTTCTACAATACTTGCAGGGTCCCAGAAAGGCAGTCAGCATGTCACTACACCTCACTATCTGCATCCCAGCAGATAGGCCAAGGCTCACCACTGTACCAGTGGTATCAGAGGATCTGGATTTTCGAGAATGAAAAGAGGCAGCAATCCCCAAGTGCACTTTTCACAAGATATTTCCCTGTGACAAGCAAGTTGTCCGTCCTTCAATATGCATAGTCTTCTGCTCCTGATAATCCAAATCTGAAATTTTGAGTTTGTTTATTGTGCTTTGCAGGTAGTTTCTTTCACCAATATTTAGAGGGATAATACCCTTTATACATGCCTTCAAGGAGATCTTTGTGTCAGCCAGTTAGCCTCGTGATAGAAGCACCCCTATTTGACTCTTATCATGTCCAGGTCTTCGCAAGGCCCAGTAGGACTCACTGTTCTCAAGCGTTTTAAGCATGTGTGCAACAGATAGTCACTGCAGACCCATCTGATCTGGATAATTAACTTTGATTCCCTACTTACTAAGTTTAGTTATTAGCTTTTAAAGTGTAGCATGTTGTATTGCTCATAACTTTCTGACCTGTGTCTTTTGTCCTTTAGCCTCTGTCAGTTCCAGCTACCTGAAATCTAGGAGTCTGAGGTTTCAAGATGGCAAAAGTGGAGCTTTAAGACAGTTACACTGATTGGATCACTGCACAAAGCAATGTGTGATAAAACAATCACATACTTTAACTGCAGGATCACCAGACACAGTTATACTAGAAATACATGTCAACAAACACCAGTCTTTTGGAAGTTCAAAAAAGAGATGAGGAGTTCAAAAATGTTCAGTATTGACTCAATCGTTTGGCCGTTTCATTAAAGCCATGTAAGATGAATCATGACTGTCTCATATTCGAAAAACAACTCAGGATTTGTCTGTCAATGAACTGGTTTTTCCCCCACCACATCTAGCTCATTTTTAGGTCGAGCCTACGTGAGCATGCACTAGCAAATGCACACTCACTTGTGAGACTTTTGTTTTCAATAATGGGTTTGAAATTCTTACCATTTGTTGGCTTCAGTGTCACTTTTCTTTGCTGCCTCCTAATTAGCCAGCAAAAGTGAAGCGTCATTTCTGTTACTTTTGTGGCTCATCACCAAGTACAAATTGATTCCACTTAATTAGTGACTGTCTTGGTATGTTGATATCTCATGACGGTATTCCTTATTAAGCATATACTAATTTTTAGGGTGTTCTTTGGTATCTTTATTGTCCTCATTGTTTTTATTCTATATTGCCTACGCCCGTGTTCAGAGGCGAACGGCAGACTTTTAGCTCTATATATAATTGAAGTTAGGTGTGCCATTAGACCTTTTTTGTTTTAATTTCAATACTTGCTCAACGTTTTTAATTCTTAGTGCTCTGTTTGCATTTTGCAAAGCGTCTTTCCTCTTAGCCATACCTGCTACTTTTATGATTGCGCTGCCTCCATTTTTTATCCCTCCCACTCTCCTTTTTTCTCTGCCACTTTGGTAGGCGGTCTAGTTGTTGTATTCGACCATAGGATGCCCAATATAAACAGCCTCATGCGCCGACCGTGTAGCGGACGCGCCGCTGGTGTGCCAAAGGCAAGCCCGTCTGCGCCTGTCTGCACCCGTCCGGGCCCGGCAGAGACCAGAGTACCGACATGCTTCCCGTACCGACTCTAAAAGGGTAGTCTATTCACGTCAACAGCTGTTAGCCTGCAAGATCCCTCATTGAACATAGCGCATTCTATTATATCTCCCGACTCCCCGAACACGGCCTGTAACATTTTCACCTGGACCCCTCCTCCTGTACTGTTGCCCCCTCTTAATAAAACTAAAGAATACCTTGGTAAATTTCTACTGCTTAACTGTCGCTCTCTATCAGTGCACAGTCTACAAATTCTCACATTATTAGAAGAATGCCTCCCAGATACCTTGTTTCTAACTGAAACCTGGCTTAATGAAGATTCTTCTCCTGAAGCAGTAATGTCTCTACCCCAGGACTAATCAATCAACCGTTTAGGGGATCGCTATCATCCACAAGAATTCTATCAAATGCTCTACTACTCCCTCAGACCTTCTTGATTGTGAAAGTCTGTTTTTCTCTTGAACCTTGAATGTTATATTCACCTTTTCTGGAATACTCATCTACTGCCCTCCTGGCCCTTATGGGAGATTTCTACAGGCTCTACCTGATTTTGTAGCTGATATTTCCTGCAAAACCCCTAACTTTACCATTCTTGGTGATTTTAACATTCATGCAGATGACATACACAGCCTTTCGACTAAATCCCTACTTTCCAATCTGGCCTCATTAGATTTGACTCAGCTCATTAAAGGATCCACTCGTATTCAAGGCCATACCATTGATTTAATCTTTAGTAATCTTCCTGATTTATTCTCCCATACCTCTCTTCCTGGATGGATCATTGCCTAATTTTACTTATGTTACATTGTCTCCTATTTACCCCCTATCAAATTCCCATAAAGTCAACCATACGCCAATGGTCAAAATTGAACCATACAGACTGGCAGGATACTCTACATCTTTGTCTCCCCATTCTATGAGGAGTCCAGTATGTGCCCCATAGAAAACTTTAATAAGTGGATTTCTACTTCCTTAGATACATTACTCCCTTCTAAGACTGTTGTTAGAAGGTCCAATCACAAGACCAAACCTTGGTTTACACCTCAATTGCTTCAACAAAAAGAAAGTGTAAGCAATTCGAATGAAGGTGGAGAAAGGATTACAACATCACCTCTAAGATGCAATATAGAGAGCCAATCAAAGCCGTTCATGCTGAAATTAAATTAGCCCAAGCAACATTTTATATATCCAGAATTGAACAGTCTGCAAATTCCTCTAACAAGATCTTTAAAGAATCTACCCTGGTCCCTTCCACTGACATTTCCATAGAGGTCTCCATTATCCATAGCAACAACCTGGCAGGCTTCTTCCAAAAGAAAGATATAGGGGGTCATTCTGACCTCGGCGGTAAAAGGCACTTACCGCCGGTCAGAAGGCCGCCATAACACCGCTGCGGTCGCGGTAAACAGCCACGGTCATTCTGACCCGCAACTGGCAAACCACCAAAAACCCGACATCCACAAAAGTCCGCCACACCAAAGGTCAGTGGGAAACTGGCGATGACCAAACCTCCACCGTCACGCCAACAGAAATACGCCCATACCATTCCGACCCACAAATCCCCGCAACGGTCTTTCAACCGCGGTATTCCATTGGCGGTACACACCGCCACGGTCAAGATACACACACCTTTACAAAACACTACCACATTGGATAATTCAAAATACACACACCTGAGACACATACACACACCACTCCCACACACCCAATTAAATATAAAACACACACCCACATCACCCACAAACCCTTATGACCACAATTGCGAGTGAAGGACAGAGAGAGAGAGCACAGCATAGAGTAGACCATTACACAGAGGCAAATCACAACATCACCCAAACAATTTCCACGCACAAAACACCATACACCACCACACTCACCACACTCTACAACACATACACCACCCCTCACCTCATCCACACCACCCCATGGCACCCCAAAGACACCCCAGGTTCTCTGACGCAGAACTCAGGGTCATGGTAGAGGAAATAGTTCATGTAGAGCCCCAGCTCTTCGGGGCACAGGTGCAGCACACCACCATTGCCAGGAAGATGGAGCTATGGCAAAGAATAGTGGACAGGGTCAACGCTGTGGGACAGCATCCACGCAATCGGGACGACATCAGGAAGCGGTGGAACGACCTACGGGGGAAGGTGCGTTCCATGGTATCAAGGCACAACATCGCGGTGCAGAAGACTGGCGGCGGACCCCCACCTACTCCCCCAGAATTCACAGCATGGGAGGAGGAAGTCTTGCACATCCTGCATCCTGAGGGCCTCGCAGGAGTAGGCGGAGGAATGGACTCTGGTAAGTCTAATTTCACTACTGCATTTCCCCCACCCCACCTGCATGCCAAATCATACCCCCACCCTCACCCCCATCCCCATCACACCAACTCCTTGCAAATGGCTCACCATCACAACCCACCCATCCCAAAACCTAGCCCTGCGTGTGTCCCCAAAGCATGGACACCCATCCCCAAAGCATGCCCACTGCACACACCCATCACCCCCACAAGCCACCGTCACAAAAGCCCCCACAAGGGAATGCCAGCACTGGGGTACACGGCCACCCACCCATTACACGAAATGCCACACACAGAAGCAATAACCATACTCTTATACCCCTGCAGGATCCGAACGCCACCACACCACCACGGAGGGTCCAGAGATGTCCATCCCACCCCCAGAAGAGGCCCCCAGTGATGACAGCAGCTCTGCCTCCCTGGACCCAGATGTCCAGCCCGGCCCATCGGGGACCTCGGGACAGTCGGTTCCCCACAGACAGCCACAGGCTACACCAGACCTAACCCCCTCTGGGAACACCAGCACACCTCCCACCCAGCAGGGCCATGCCTCTGTCTCCAGGACACGTCAATCAGCGGTGTGTCCACCACTACAGGGCACCCAGGTTGACCCACCACCCCAACAACAACAGGGACCTGGGGGCAGTGGTAGTGGGCACAACGTCCAGGGGACAGAGGCCCAGGAACACAGGGGAGCTGGGAGGGCTGCTGTGCGACAGGGGGGGGACAGGCCCAGGGACCCGACTCTCCAAGAGGCCCTCTCCTCCATCATGGGAGCATACCACCGCTCCCAGGAGACAATGGCTACGGTACTGGCCAGGTTCCAGGAGATCCAGGTACTGCAGGAGGAACAGTACATGGGGTTCAGAGAGGAACTGAGGAACATTAGTTCCGCAATGGGGACCATCGTCGTGGCCCTCAACCAGATAGTCACCACATTGCGGGACCATGTGGCACCACAAAGGGCCCCTGTCACTAGCCTGGACCAGGAACAGCCTACCACCTCCGCCGGCGCTAGTGGACAGGAGGCCCCCACACAACGACAGGCCACCAGAACCCCACCTCCTGCAGAAGAAGAACCACCCTGCAAGGTTAACCTGAGATCTCACAA
This sequence comes from Pleurodeles waltl, assembly GCF_031143425.1. NCBI lineage: Eukaryota > Metazoa > Chordata > Amphibia > Caudata > Salamandridae > Pleurodeles > Pleurodeles waltl. Next base: position 922,134,123 of record NC_090439.1, on the reverse strand, counting down.
GAAGACAGAATAGGATGCCAAGACCCCTGCCAGCAAACGATACCCCCTGATGTCATCCCACTGTCCCACATTGTCACCCTGTCCAACCTTGAACTGCCCCTGCTCCATCCTTCCACAGGCATATGGACAATGCACCTGTGCGACTGAGAACTGGACTCTGCCATGGACATTACTCCACCATCACCCATCACCGTTTTACAATCATGTTCCTAAATTTAGCACTTTAATTAAATCACTTATTGCACTAAAAAATCTGGAGTCTGCTTGTATTTTGAACAAATGTATTAGACATAACGGTGACAAAATGTTCAGTTACATTGTGATGACAACATACCACTGTCACACACCTGTAGTCCATGGGCAAACAAAGCAGAGGTCACGCAGTGGGGCCCACAGCTCTGAAAACGGAAGGGAAAGTCACAACTCAGTTAACAGGAACTGGGGGGGAACTCAAACAGTAGAGAGGCAGGAGACTTTAAGTAAATGTAAAATGGCGTGGTTGATTCGTACCGGTGTGCTACTGAAAATACTGTTGTATCACTGTGTCCCTGTTGTCTGTGTTGTCCCCGTCGTCCTCCTCCTCTTCACTCTCCACAGGCTCCACAGCTGCTACAACACCACCATCTGAACCATCCTCCTGCAGGAAAGGCACCTGGCGTCGCAAAGCCAGGTTGTGAAGCATACAGCAGGCCACGATGATATGGCACACCTTCTTTGGTGAGTACATTAGGGATCCCCCTGTCATATGCAGGCACCTGAACCTGGCCTTCAGGAGGCCGAAGGTTCTTTCTATAATCCTCCTAGTTTGCCCATGGGCCTCATTGTAGCGTTCCTCTGCCCTTGTCCTGGGATTCCTCACTGGGGTAAGTAGCCACGACAGGTTGGGGTAACCAGAGTCACCTATTAGCCACACACGGTGTCTCTGTAGCTGTTCCATCACATAAGGGATGCTGCTATTTCGCATGATGTACGCGTCATGCACTGACCCAGGGAACTTGGCATTTACATGGGAGATGTACTGGTCAGCCAAACAGACCACCTGGACATTCATAGAATGATAACTTTTTCTGTTCCTGTACACCTGCTCACTTCCACTGGGGGGAACCAAGGCCACATGGGTCCCATCAATGGCACCAATGATGTTGGGAATATGTCCAAGGGCATAGAAATCACCCTTCACTGTAGCCAACTCACCCACCTCAGGGAAAACAATGTAGCTCCGCATGTATTTCATCAGGGCAGACAACACTCTGAACAAAACCTTAGAAAACATAGGCTGAGACATCCCTGATGATATGGCCACTGTTGTTTGGAATGATCAACTTGCCAAAAAATGGAGTACTGACAGAACCTGCACCAGAGGGGGAATCCCTGTGTGTTGGCGAATGGGGGACATGAGGTCTGGCTCCAGCTGGGCACACAGTTCCTGTATAGTGGCTCGGTCAAGTCTGTATGTAAGTATGACATGTCTTTCTTCCATTGTCGACAGGTCCACCAGCGGTCTGTACACGGGAGGATTCCTCCATCTCCTCGCAAGTCCCAGCGGACGGTGCCTAGGAAGGACAACATGGAGCACAGAGTCAAGCAACCCACAGGTACGTAACCACAGCTTGCACAGTACACGATTCGCTATGCATTGAATGGCTTGTATGAGTGGCAATGCAAGGCCTAGGCCTGTGTGACGCAGCAGAAATTCAGCCATGTGGGCCCTTGAAATGGCGGCTGCCTGACCTGTGAAGTGTGACAATGGGATGTGAGGTCAATGCGCTGGCGTGGCACACCGTGGCGGTAGGCGGTCGAAGACCGCGGTGCAAAGCAGCATTGGTTAACATTGAACCCTATGGGTCTCAGGAGCCAATGACGATGTGCGCCGGCGGTCGCGGTACGCACCGCCGCGGTACGCACCGCCGCGGGCGTGACCGCCATTTTCTAACTGCTTAATCACTCGAGACCTGATCATCCACAGGAGAGGACCTATACTGCAAGTGCTGCTGTGAACTCGGTCTGGAAGAGACAATGGCTGCTGCGACTGGGGAAAGGGCCCCTGCCTTCACATCTGAGGAATTGGATAAACTTGTTGATGGGGTCCTCCCTGAGTATGCGCTACTCTACGGTCCTCCAGACCAACAGGTAAGTACACTGGGAGCACGTAGTATGGGCTATGCCTGTGTTGAGTGGGGTGGATGTAAGATGGTGGGGAGGGGAGCGAATGAGGAGTGCAACGCACGACAGATGAGAGCATGTGCCACATGGGAAGGTTGGGGAGGGGGGGCCACTCACATCGACCATGCAGAAAAGTGATGATATTTCTTTTTCAACCCTGTACATGTCACATAGGTCAGCGCCCATCAGAAGATCGACATTTGGCGTGCCATTGACAATGACGTCCGGGCCCTGGGGGTCCACAACAGACGGGGCACCCACTGCCGCAAGAGGTGGGAGGACATCCGCTGCGGGAGCAGAAAGACCGCCGAAGCTCTGCTGGGGATGGCCTCCCAACGTAGGAGGGGTGCCAGTCGTCAATTGACCCCCTGATGTCCCGGATCCTGGCAGTGGCCTACCCCGATTTGGATGGGCGCGTGAGGACATCACAGCAGACACAAGGGGGTGAGTATCAGCACATTCCGCTATATTAGCGCACAGTGGAGGTGTCTGGGTGGGGGAGGAGTGCTGTGGCTATCTCTAGGCCAGGGCGGTTTCTGTAGGCTAGGCCCCTCCGTTAGACATGGCCCTGTGCCCCCGCCCCCCACCTCTGTAGGGTGCTAAGTACAGCTATCCATGGCCCGGGCTCACCTATGTGTGCATTTGTCGTCCATAGACTTGTAGGCCAAGTCACTATAATTGAGCAGTGTACCCTGAGTGCGCGGCGTAGTGCAGGGGGCTTCTGTGTCTGTCCTCTCCGCCAACGGTGCCGCCAATGCATGCACTCAACATGTCTTTATTTCTTCTCCCCCCCCTTTTTTTTTGGTTTTCCTGTTCATGTGTGCATTAGCATCATCAGGCGGAGGAGAAGTGGCATCGGCGCACGAGGGAGCTGCATCTCACATGGCCCCGGAGGGCCCTGCAACCGACTTGGAGTTAACCAGTGAGACGGAGGGCGAGGGGGACTCCACAACGGGGACCTGTGGAGACGTCAGCGACACCGACACGTCCTCGGAAGGGAGCTCCCTTGTGGTGGCTGCAACATCCGTGCCCACCGCAACAACAGGTACAGCCGCCACCCAGCGCACCAGCTCCGCCCTCCCAGCAGCCCTTCAGCTTCCGCCCCGTGCCCGCTCGGCCAGGAAGCCGGCCATCTCCTTCGCCCCTGGCACCTCAGGTCCTGCCCCAGTTACCCCTGCTGCCAGTGCGGAGATCATTGACCTCCTCCAGACGCTCATTGTTGGGCAGTCTACCCTTTTGAATGCCATCCAGGGGGTAGAAAGGGAGGTGCATCGGAGAAATGCATACCTGGAGGGCATTCATTCGGGTCAGGCTGCCCATCAGCGATCGTTCAACGCTCTGGCCTCAGCACTGACGGCAGCAATTGTCCATGTGTCTAGCCTCCCCCCTCCAACTTCCTCAACCCAGTCCCACTCCCCTGTTCCTCTGCCTATCCCAGACACACCTACAGACCAGCCTGCACACACCTCAACACCCAAGGGCAGCTCATCCAGACATAAGCACCACAGATCACACAAGCATTCACCCAAGCAACATCCACATGCAGACATGCCAACAGCCACTGCCTCCTCTGTGTCCCCCTCCTCCTCGTCTCCCTCCTCCCTCCCTGTGACGTCTCCAATCACACCTGCATGCACACCACCATCAGCCACTACGTCCATCACCACCACACCCACCAGAATAGTCCACACACGTGCAGTCACCACCCCCACTGCCATTTACACGTCCCCTGTGTCCTCTCCCAGTGTGTCTGTCACTCCCTCTTCCAAGCCACACAAACGCCGGCAGCCACCCACCCAACAGCCATCCACCTCACCACAGCCTCCAGCACCAGCACCTGCACTCAAAGACAGCACACTTGACTCTCCTACAACCACATCCTCTTCCTCCACTCCCATACCCACTGCACCTACCCTTCCCATTGCTCCTAAAAAGTTGTTCCTCTCCAAAATTAACCTCTTTGCATCACCTGACCCACCTCCTCCATCTCGTAAGAGTCCAAACAGCACCTCAGCCACCACAAGCCCTGCACCTACTAGGACCATCGTTCAGGGCTATTGGAGTCCACCAGCTCCTAGGGCAGGAACATCCGCCAGCAGCAAGGGGACAGCCAGCCCACCCCCTGGGAAAAGAACCAAAAAAGGGAAGGGCCGGCGCGACAGGCCTGAGACGGATGCCCCCAAGGACACCACCCTTGCACCGTCACCTGGCCCATCCACAAAGGGAGGCAAGGGCCCCAGAGATTCTGCCAAGGGGGGCAAGGGCAGCAGGGCGGACAAGTCCGGCAGCAGGCGAGCTGCCCAGGAGGGCCCCACCAGCCCCATTTGGGGTGTGACGGAGGACACCCACGGGCCCAGGACTCCAGCACAGGAGGGCCCCGCAAGCGAAAGGTCGGATGGTGACTCAGCGGGAATAATTGGCCAGATCTGGTTCCCTAGGAACACAAGACAAGCACCGCTGAACAGGGCCCCGCCGTGAGTAGCACCGCTGAACAGAGCCCCGCCGTCAGAAGCACCGCTGAACAGGGCCCCGCCGTGAGAAGCACCACTGAACAGGGCCCTGAGTAGCACCGCTGAACAGAGCCCCGCTGTGAGAAGCACCGCTGAACAGGGCCCCGCCGTGAGAAGCACCACTGAACAGGGCCCCGCCGTGAGAAGCACCGCTGAACAGGGCCCCGCCAAGAGAAGCACCGCTGAACAGGGCCCGCCGTGAGAAGCACCGCTGAACAGGGCCCCGCCGTGAGTAGCACCGCTGAACAGGGCCCGCTGTGAGAAGCACCGCTGAAGAACAGGGCCCCGCTGTGAGAAGCACCGCTGAACAGGGCCCCGCCGTGAGAAGCACCACTGAACAGGGCCCTGAGTAGCACCGCTGAACAGAGCCCCGCCGTGAGAAGCACCGCTGAACAGGGCCCCGCCGTGAGAAGCACCGCTGAACAGGGCCCCGCCAAGAGAAGCACCGCTGAACAGGGCCCCGCCGTGAGAAGCACCGCTGAACAGGGCCTCGCCGTGAGAAGCACCGCTGAACAGGGCCCCGCCGTGAGAAGCACCGCTGAACAGGGCCCCGCCAAGAGAAGCACCGCTGAACAGGGCCCCGCCGTGAGAAGCACCGCTGAACAGGGCCCCGCCAAGAGAAGCACCGCTGAACAGGGCCCCGCCAAGAGAAACACCGCTGAACAGGGCCCCGCCAAGAGAAGCACCGCTGAACAGGGCCCCGCCAAGAGAAGCACCGCTGAACAGGGCCCCGCCGTGAGAAGCACCGCTGAACAGGGCCTCGCTGTGAGAAGCACCGCTGAACAGGGCCCCACCGTGAGAAGCACCGCTGAACAGCACCGCTGAACAGGGCCCCGCCGTGAGAAGCACCGCTGAACAGGGCCCCGCCGTAAGAAGCACCGCTGAACGGGGCCCCGCCAAGAGAAGCACCGCTCCGCTGGGCCCTTCATCTCAAGCACCGCTCCGCTGGGCCCGCCGTCTCTGCACCGCTCCGCTGGGCCCTTCCTGTCAAGCACCGCTCCGCTGGGCCCTTCCTGTCAAGCACTGCTCCGCTGGGCCCTTCATCTCAAGCACCGCTCCGCTGGGCCCTTCATCTCAAGCACCGCTCCGCTGGGCCCCTCCTGTCAAGCACCGCTGCGCTGGGCCCCTCCTGCCAAGCACCTCTCCGCTGTGCCCTTCCTGTCAAGCACCGCTCCGCTGGGCCCTTCCTGTCAAGCACCGCTCCGCTGGGCCCTTCATCTCAAGCACCGCTCCGCTGGGCCATTCATCTCAAGCACCGCTCCGCTGGGCCCTTCATCTCAAGCACCGCTCCGCTGGGCCCCTCCTGTCAAGCACCGCTCCGCTGGGCCCTTCCTGTCAAGCACTGCTCCGCTGGGCCCTTCATCTCAAGCACCGCTCCGCTGGGCCCTTCATCTCAAGCACCGCTCCGCTGGGCCCTTCATCTCAAGCACCGCTCCGCTGGGCCCCGCCGTCTCTGCACCGCTCCGCTGGGCCCTTCCTGTCAAGCACCGCTCCGCTGGGCCCTTCATCTCAAGCACCGCTGGCCCATTGGCAGGGCCGGATCTGTGTCGGGCAGGGCTTCACGAAGCACTCTGGGCACCATGCCTCCTCCATAACCAGTGGAGTCTGTAATCCACCTGATGGACTGTGGCTTTGCACTCCCCAGGATGGTACAGTGGGCAATCCACCCACTGTAGAGACTTGAGAGACTGTGGCTTTGCACTCCCCAGGATGAACAGAGCCCCGCCGTGAGAAGCACCGCTGAACAGGGCCCCGCCGTGAGAAGCACCGCTGAACAGGGCCCCGCCAAGAGAAGCACCGCTGAACAGGGCCCCGCCAAGAGAAGCACCGCTGAACAGGGCCCCGCCATGAGAAGCACCGCTGAACAGGGCCTCGCCGTGAGAAGCACCGCTGAACAGGGCCCCACCGTGAGAAGCACCGCTGAACAGCACCGCTGAACAGGGCCCCGCCGTGAGAAGCACCGCTGAACAGGGCCCCGCCGTAAGAAGCACCGCTGAACAGGGCCCCGCCAAGAGAAGCACCGCTCCGCTGGGCCCTTCATCTCAAGCACCGCTCCGCTGGGCCCGCCGTCTCTGCACCGCTCCGCTGGGCCCTTCCTGTCAAGCACCGCTCCGCTGGGCCCTTCCTGTCAAGCACTGCTCCACTGGGCCCTTCATCTCAAGCACCGCTCCGCTGGGCCCTTCATCTCAAGCACCGCTCCGCTGGGCCCCTCCTGTCAAGCACCGCTCCGCTGGGCCCCTCCTGCCAAGCACCTCTCCGCTGGGCCCTTCCTGTCAAGCACCGCTCCGCTGGGCCCTTCCTGTCAAGCACCGCTCCGCTGGACCCTTCATCTCAAGCACCGCTCCGCTGGGCCATTCATCTCAAGCACCGCTCCGCTGGGCCCTTCATCTCAAGCACCGCTCCGCTGGGCCCGCCGTCTCTGCACCGCTCCGCTGGGCCCTTCCTGTCAAGCACCGCTCCGCTGGGCCCTTCCTGTCAAGCACTGCTCCACTGGGCCCTTCATCTCAAGCACCGCTCCGCTGGGCCCTTCATCTCAAGCACCGCTCCGCTGGGCCCCTCCTGTCAAGCACCGCTCCGCTGGGCCCCTCCTGTCAAGCACCGCTCCGCTGGGCCCTTCATCTCAAGCACCGCTCCGCTGGGCCCTCCATCTCAAGCACCGCTCCGCTGGGCCCTTCCTGTCAAGCACCGCTCCGCTGGGCCCCGCCGTCTCTGCACCGCTCCGCTGGGCCCTTCCTGTCAAGCACCGCTCCGCTGGGCCCTTCATCTCAAGCACCGCTGGCCCATTGGCAGGGCCGGATCTGTGTCGGGCAGGGCTTCACGAAGCACTCTGGGCACCATGCCTCCTCCATAACCAGTGGAGTCTGTAATCCACCTGATGGACTGTGGCTTTGCACTCCCCAGGATGGTACAGTGGGCAATCCACCCACTGTAGAGACTTGAGAGACTGTGGCTTTGCACTCCCCAGGATGGTACAGTGGGCAATCCACCCACTGTAGAGACTTGAGAGACTGTGGCTTTGCACTCCCCAGGATGGTACAGTGGGCATGGAGGCCCCTCGTGGATCTGGCGTCGTGGACTCATGTGGCTGAGGTGCCCCCCCTTCCCTTCCCCCTGAGGTGCCTGTGGTTTTATTATCTGATGCCCCAGCAGTGTTCTCTCCAATGGAATCGGGTCTCGTGTGTGGGCTTTGCCCATGTGTTTATGCACATTGGCCCACAAACAATGGCATGTAGCCAATATGTGCCGGACTTTTGGACTATGTATACATTGTTCATGTTGTAATATATTTATTTTATAAATTTCATGTTTCACTTAAGTTCAAATATGGTTTAATATACTTCAATTTTAATGATCATTTTATTTTGTCTTTGCATTATTCCGGGGGGTTGGGGGTGTCACTCTGACTTGTTGCTCTGCATTGGTGTGTGGGGATTTGGGGGTGGGGGGGTCGCGTATGTGTGTGCCCGTAATCTTTTCTCCTCCCCCCTCCCCTGTGTCGTAGGTGCAGTACTCACCGTTGTCTCCTGCGGCGGCGTTCGTGCTCCTGGTAGAGGAGCAGGTAGACAATAGCTGGTAGGATGTTTAATTCGGGTTCCATGCTATCCAGATTCCTCGTGGAGTGTATAGAGGTGAGCATTTTCGCGTTCGTGGTCTGTTTCCGCCGTGTTTTTATCGGCGGGGCTCCCGCCCCGGAAAAGGTGGCGGATTGGTGGGTCATGATAGGGTGGGCGGTACATTGTCTGCCGCCTGTCTGTTGGCGGTGACCGCCGCGCTGTTTGTTTGTCCCGCCGTGGCGGTCGGAGTGTTAAAGTGGCGGGCTGTGTTGGCGGTTCCCGTCAGGGTCAGAATTCCATTTTTTTTACCGCCTGCCTGTTGGCGGGTTGGCCGCCGCTTTAACACCGACCGCCAGGGTTAGAATGACCCCCATAGACATTTATTCTACTTTCCCTTACACTACCCTTCAAGAAATAGATTGGTATTCACATAACGATCCTCAATCCCCAAGTTTCACTCCCCTCTTTCCAGCCTGTTATCAATGATCTGCACATCATAAAATCGGGATCCCCTGTAGATCCCGCTCCGCCACATATATGAGGAGAAGCCCCCAATATAATCTCTCCTATACTAAAACACATTTTGAATCAATCTATAACTTCTGGTTTTGTACCTCAACTTTTGAAACATGCTGTTGTTAAGCCTTTATTGAAAAAACCTAAACTTGACCCTACGCTGCTGAGCAATTACAAACCCATTGCCCTCCTTCCTATCCTGGCTAAGTTAATGGAGAAGCACATTAACAACCAATTAATGTGCTTCCTTGAAGAGCATGAACATTTGCACCCCTCACAAATGGGATTTAGACCACAGCACAGTACAGAGTCAGCCCTACTAACCGTCATGGAAAATGCCCACCAATTACTAGATTAAGATAGACATGCAGCCATCATGCTATTAGACCTCAGTGCTGCATTTGATACGGTAGACCATACACACTACTTCAAAGACTTTCTGCTATAGGAATGGAAGGTACCACACTAAGTTGGTTTTCCTCTTTCTTGAAAGATAGAACTTTTCAAGTTCTTGACTGTTCCTTCTTCTCTAACACATTTTCACTCACATGCGTGGTTCCGCAGGGCTCCTCATTGAGCCCCACTCTTTTTAATATTTATCTGTCCCCCTTGGCTAAAATCATGGAAAATCATGGCCTCTCCCTGATGTCATATGCTGATGATACCCAGCTAGTAGTTTCGCTCTTGAATTTTGGAAATACTGCCCAATCTAATCTATCATCCTGTCTTGCGGATGTAGCTAAATGGATGACTGCTTCTAAACTCAAACGTAACGATGAAAAATCTGAAGTAATGATTGTCAGAAACCATGCTCTCCTCAAATCTCCGGCATCATTTTTGGATAACTTTAAATATCTTCCCGCTCCCAAAGAAAGTATAAAGAGATTAGGCTTTTGGTTAGATCCTCGCCTCACAATGGACAATCAATCAAAAAAGCTGGCTGCATCCTGCTTCGGCTTATTAAGAACTATGAGGAAAATCTTCAATATTTTATCTTTCCTTGCCAGAAGACTCTTCATTCAGGCTCTAATACTGTCCCATTTAGACTATGGCAACTCTCTCTTTCTTAGCTCTCCGGGTTATGTTATAGGTAGATTGCAAATTGTGCAAAATGCTGCCGCACGTTTGCTTATGAATACTCCCAGACCTCTGTCGGCCAAACTTGCATTGACTTCTCTTCATTGGCTTTCTATAAAACAACGGATCAATTATAAGGGCATATGTAGGACACACAAAGCCCTCCATAACAAGGGTCCGAGATTTCTCAGACAATGCATGTCATCTTACATCCCTGCAAGGCCACACAGATTCTCCACTGCTTCGCTGGTAAACACTCTCTGTTTCAAAAAAGCTACATGGGAGGTAACTCTTTCTTAGTTAAAGCCACACACCTCTGGAACTCTCTTCGATTGGAACTTCACCAAGAACAGTCAGAATTTTCCTTTCGTGAGAAACTGAAGACATTCTTATTTTCAGGATAGGCTACCCTGGGTTTACGCCTTGGTTATGATCTACCTTCAGTGCTAGGAAGCCTTCGGGTAGCCACGCGCTCTATACATTTTTTAAACTAAACTTCTACTTTCACTGTGACTGATGTACTTTTATTTCTTCACCTCTTCCCTCTCCCCCTGCCCTCATCTGGGTTTCTCCTCCACCCTCCCACTTTTTTTTAACATATTGCATAGCAGTGCAGACTGCTGTACAACATGGCTAAAAAAAAGAGCTACGGCACTGTCAGTGCTCTCTGTGTATCAGTGTTTTCTTCCTTGCCTTTTATACGTTTCACTGCAGCTCGTGCTGCTGTGCGGTAGGTCTTAAAAATATTGACAATTGCCAATGCTTGTATTAATCGGCATCACTTTCACCACTGCTCCTTCGCTGCCCAAGGCACAGCATATGTTTTGTTGTTATCTGGACATTGGTGTGGCATTCCTTACCTGATATAGAGGAAAACATGCCAATAAAAGTGCTTGGTAACCAACACATACAGGTGGTCATTATGACATTGGCGGTCTGCTGACCACCAAGCCGGTAATGGCGGTAGTACCGTCTCCAGGCTGGCGGTAATGACCACCAAATTATGACCATGGCAGCTCACTCTCCCATGGACAGCCAATGTACCACCCCAACCGCCAGTGCGGTACGACCACTGAACACAGAGGAGTCCGTGGCCGCCATGGAACCAGAAGTGGAAGTCATCCCAATGTTGTGCCATGCGATGGCCGTAGAGGAGCACCAACGACAATGAAGATGATGACAGTGAGTACAGCCTCCTAGCACACAAGGGAGGGAGGGAAGAGTGACACACACACGCACAACACACACACCATACACACACACCACACATCACACACCCAGAACAATCTGCAGAGTCAATCAACAGCAACATAAGCCAGAAGTAAAGAAAGCCAGGACACATACCTTAGGCAACTATATACAAAGGGCCATTGGCCAGTCCACTGTCAGCCATAAGCCACAGGGCAAAGTCCAAGGCCCAACTTGACTCCTGACAACCCAGTCACTCCACATGGCAGGGGCATCATGGAGATGGTAGGCAGGCACCTCAGGGGATAGGTGGGTTAAGGGAGCTCTTTTTGGGAGTGAGATCCTTTAGCTTGGGTTTGGGAGGGGACAGGTCCTTGCCCTTCTGTTTTGGGGGTGGAGGAGAAGCCTTGGGATGGGGGCAGAGTGCCACCCTTCTTCACCTTAGTGGCAGGAGTACACTCAGGGGGAGGGACAGGAGTCGATTTGGAGCTGGAGGTACTGGGCTGCGGGGTGGGACTTTTCTCTGACAGGCCGGACTGGGGGTTTTGGAGGGAAGAGGTCAAGGTAGGGAAGGAAAGGTTTCTTAGGACCAATGGGTCGCGTTGTGGGAGAAGGTATAGAGTGGAGACAGAGGGAGTGGTTGTTGGAGGAGGAGGTGTGCTGGACTTGGGTGCAGGTGCATGTGTGAGGTGGATGGCTGTTGAAGGTCTGAGTGGGAGCACATATGTGTCTTTGGAGGGGGGTAGATAGGGTGGGGGAGGACAAACAGGATGTGTGGATGGATGTTGTGGTGGTGTCTGCAAGTGAGGTGGGTCTGCTGCATGAGGTGGTGATAGTGGTGGTGGTGACGGTGCATGTGGTGTGTGGGGTGCATGTCTGTGGGTCTGCTGTTGTGGTGACTGTGGGCAAGACTGAACAGATGGCAGGATCTGGGAGTATTGATGCAGTGCATGCAGGTGTGAGGGAGGAGGAAGAGTATGAGGAGGAGGAGCAGACAGTGGAGGTAGTGGCTGTTGTTATGTGTGCATCTGTGTGTTGGCTGTGTGTGTTCTTCTGCAGTGAAGTGTGGTGTCTGTGTTTGTCTTTGCGAGTCCTGTCTGTTGTTTTGAGTGCATGCTTGTCAGAATGTGTGCGTGGGATGGGTTGGGGAAAAGGAGACAGGGACTTGGAATGGGTAGTTGGAAGGGGGCTGGAAAAAACAGGGACACTGGCTGCCGTCAGAGGGGAGGCAAGAGCCTGAAAATATCTCTGTAGGGCCACCAAGCCACCGTGAATGCCCTCCAGGAAGGCATTGCATTGCTGCATCTGGGATGCCAGCCCCTGGATGGCATTCACTATGGTTGACTGCCCCACAGAGATGGATCTCAGGAGGTCAATAGCCTCCTAACTGGGTGCAGCCGGGCTGACTGGAGGAGAGCCTGAGGTGCCTGGGGCGAAAGAGATGCCCACCCACCTGGGTGAGCGGGCACAGGCAACTGGGTGGGTGGGTTACTGGGAGGGCAGTGCTGGTACAGGGTGTGGTGGGGTGGACCCAGAGGGTTCCGCCACTACCAGGCACCTTCCATCGGAGGAGGAATCTGAGTCATTTGTATCAGCTCCAGTCTCCCCTGTGGTGCTCCTCTCACCCCCCAACCCACTGGTTCCCTCGGTGTTGGTGGACTCTGCCTTCTGGGCTCTGTGGGCTGCAGCTCTCTCACTCGCTAGTGCCCCTGCTTCTTCGCCAGATGGTGCTAATACACACATGGACAGGATGACAAAAGGAGAGAGGGGGAAGAAAGGGAGCACAGGGTCAATCACAGTACCAATAGCACAGATGGAATACACATCACAATCATTCCTTGGGACTTACATAGCGCAGTATGGACACAATGACAGAGCATTGCTTAGGTACTACAGCAGGGAGGAACCCAAACACTACCATCTGCTCACATACTGGGACCAACTAAGCTCTGTCTTACATGGCATGCTAGCCACCTTGCAATACCAAAAATGGATTCCACCCTACATAGCTAAACAGGACCAGGCAGGAATGTCCAAACCGGCATATTGGGCATTCACTGAGTAGAACCTTGCAACCAGTTCCCATGCCAGGCAACAAAAAAATGAATACCACACACACTGTACTTACCACCTTGTGGCTGCTGTGGTGCCCTCAAGCACCCATCCAACTCAAGATTGGCCGCCGCCAGTATAAGGGCCATTAGTGGGTGCTCCGCCGGCTATGGACCCCTAGGGTCAACACGTCCTTGACGATGGCACGCCACAACCCCTTCTTCTGATGGGCACTGACCAGTGGAGGAAACAAAGACAGAACGATACCAGGAACCATACAACCCAACCTGTCACACAAATGGCCTACATACTGCATTTGCCCCTCATCAAGCACACACATTACCAGTACCTCTGCATTCACACTGCCTGCAGGCATACCCCCCCAAATGACACACAGCTAGCACACACATACATCTGCATGCAGCCATGTGGCATGCAACGTAGCCATGATGTACTCACCTGTTGGTCTGGGGGCCCATACAACTGCCCATACATGGATAGGACCCCATTCACGAGCCTATCCAACTCCTCCAATGTGAAGGTTGGGACCCTTTCCCCTGTAGCATGGGCAATGGCTGGTTCCAGACACAGGTCACAGTAGCACACGCAGAGGAGATGTCATTGAGGGGAAAGTCATGAATCAAGTGAAGTGGTGAATACTGTCACCACCGGCGTTGATCATCATTGGTTCCTGTACTCCATACAGCCCCATGTTAGCCAATGAGGAATTGCACAGAGATGCAGAACACCTTCCTCCGTGATGCCTAATGCTGGTTGAGTGAGGTCACTTCCACCTGTCCTTGCATACAGGACAAGTGGTTGCCATTTCCTACTGCTAGTACTCATGTATAGAATTGATATGTGCATCATTGGTGTAGACAATTTTAGTGTCCTACATACAAACATGCTCTGTGTACTCTGATGTTGTGTGTTCATAAGTACTGTTGTCACACCCATTTTACTTTTGTCTCATTTAGATACCAGCCACTGCAGAGGAATAGGGTGAGGAGGCAAGCACCCATGTACAGACCCCTTGTGGACTTGGCCACACTTGAGGACCGACACATCATACTCACCTATCATCTGGACAGGGCCACAATCACTGAGCTGTGTGCACAATTGGAGCCTGATGTGCTACCTACTATCCATTGCCCACAGTAATTCCCCCTCTTGTGCAGGTACTGTCAGTGCTCCATTTCCTGGCAACTGGTTCTTTCCAGATGACTGTGGGCTTGGCTACAGGAATGTCACAGCCAATATTCTTGATTGTGCTTGCAAGGGTTTTGTTTAGCTTGCTCAAACACATGTACAGCTACATTACATTCCCCCAGGTTGATGATTTGCCCATTGTGAAGCTTGGATTCTACGCAATGGGACGCATACCACATTGGATTGGGGCCATTGACAGAAACCATATTGCCTTAGTTCCTCCCAAGGCAAATGAACAGATGTACAGGAATAGGAAGAGTTTCCACTCTCTCAATGTCCAGATGTTGTCCCTTGCTGACCAGTACATCTCCCACGTCACTGCCAAGTATCCTGGATATGTGCATGATGCCTTTTTCTCGATGAATTGCAGCGTCCTGCAGGTGATGGCATGACTACAGAGGCAGAGTGTGACTTATAGGTGAGCCTGAGTCCCCACCCAATGTATGCCAGTGTATGCCTACTGGAGTCATGCCCCATGCCATTGTGCACAGCTAATGTGTGTCCCTCACTTCTTCCAGGTGACGATGGCTACCCAAATCTGTCCTGGCTGTTGGCCCCCTGTCAGGAATCTGAGAACAGGGGCTGAAAATCTGTAAAATTATGCTCATGGGCATACCAGGAGGATTGTGGAACACTTCTTCGGTCTCCTAAAAGTCAGGTTCAGGTGCCTTCATTTGACAGGTAAATCCCTATGCTACTCCACTGAGCAGGTCTGCCAAATTGGGGTGGTCTGCTGCATGCTGCATAATTTGGCCCTCAGACGCCATGTGTCCTATCTGCAGGATGAGGGGGTGACAATGCACCTCTGGCAGCAGTGGACACTGATGACAGTGAGGAAGAGGAGGAGAATGTGGACATCACAACACATATCATTCAGCAGTACTTCCAATACTGGTCAGGTAAGACTGTTGATCTATACAAGTCTCCATTTCAGTAATGTGCTGTGTGTCTGTAGTGTTATGCCAGTCGCTACCTTTGCATCACAATTGACTGCCACCTATGCCTTCCCTTATTGCAGATATTTGTGTGGTTACAACAGTGTACTGATGTGATGACTAAAAACTGCTGAGGCACATTTGTTGGATGGATTCACACGTTACAAGATATTTGCACAAGATAATGCAGTTTAATACAGTTCAATATATTGCCCATTTCTTTCTAATAAAGCACTATTACTCAAATTGTGTTCAAGGGTGTTTATTAGTAAATAATATATTTCATGGAAAGTGCAATAGAGTGGGGTGATGGTTGGGAAAGGTCCAGTGTAGTGGGCCAGTCTGTTTGTAGCACAGGTCTAGTGTCCAAGGCGCGATAGGAAGAGGACCAATGGCAGTCCAAAGTGAACAAGGTGACTCAGTGGAACACAAGGGGGGCAATCAGGAGGGGCTCATTGCCTGGCGGTAGTCTTGACAACTGTCTCTGGTGTCTGTCTGGGACACAGGGAATGTTTGTAGGGTGGTTCAACTTCTGCAGGGGGAGGGTTGCTTGTGGCCTGTGAGTCCTGTGACAGGTTTCTGTCGGTTTTGTGTGTGTATGTCATAATCTGGTGATGGATGTTTGCCTCCGCTGTGGTATGTGGTGACAGTCACAGCTGCAGCATTTGGAATTTACTGACAATGTCATAATTAGGGCCCTAGTCCACAGATCAAGCCAGAGATTGCAGTCACATTTGATCTGGTGGTAATTCTTCCTATGTGCGCTCACAGGATTTCTTTCATCAGAAAAAAAACACAAGAAAGCAAGGATTTAAAAGAGGGCAGATAATGCTTCCATTTTCTTACGATAATGGCATTACTCCTAGTCCTACTCCCTCGCCTTCCTTTTAACCAATGAGGCCTCCCGCCTCCCCTCTAGACCCTCCCTTCCCCTTTCAAAAACCCCCCCCACCCTTATCCCCTCCTGTACAAAAACCAAGCCCAAGCTGCAACTCGGACAGTCCGTACCGGGAGGGTGGGAGGGAACGGAAAAGCAAGGCGAGGGAGTAGGACTAGGAGTAATGCCATTATCGTAAGAAAATGGAAGCATTACCTCCCGTCCCTCCCTCGCCTTCCTTTTAACCAATGAGACATAGCAAGAAAACACACAGGAGACGGACATCGAGTTGCAAGACCTTTATTTAATATCCTGCACCAAGAACATCCAAACATTATCTCATAGAGGATAAGACCCGGTGACCTAACACCGACTCCAAACTACCCAAGTCCGACAGCCTATAATGACGCACAAACGTCGAAGGAGAAGCCCAAGTGGCGGCCCTGCAAATTTCCACCACGGAAGTCCCCTGAAGCTCCGCCACCGTAGCCGCCATGCCTCTGGTAGATCTCCCCTGAATCCCTTGAGGAGGCACCACCTCTTTCAAGGAATAGGCCAACAGAATTAAAGATCGAACCCACCGACTCAAGGAAGCCGTGGAAGGTTTCTCACCTTTGCGAGCCGGACCAAAATTAACAAACAGTGAATCCCCTTTACGAAAAGGAGCCACCACCCGCAGATACTCTAACAAAACCCTGCGCACATCCAACGAATGCAAACGGACCTCCTCCCTTGAGGAGGGATTCGGACAAAATGAAGGAAGGATGACCTCCTGCCGGGAATGGAACGAAGAATTGACTTTAGGAATAAAGGAAGGTACCGGAACCAGAACCACCCGATCGTGAAAAATCTTACAAAAAGGAAAGGAACAAGCCAATGCCCCCAATTCCCCCAACCGACGAGCCGAAGTAATGGCTACCAAAAAGAATGTCTTCAAAGATAGATGGCGCAAATCACAGTCCCCCAAAGGTTCAAAAGGGGGCTCCGTCAACACATCCAAAACCAAGGACAGATCCCATGAAGGAAAAGAATGTACTGGGCGAGGAAATAAATTAACAAGCCCTTGAAAAAATCTCGGCATCAAGCGCCCTTCATCCTGAAGATTACGCCATGGTCCTCTGAATGCCTGAATAGCCGCCCACTGCACCCGAAGAGATGCCACTGACAACCCTAAATGAGCACCGTCCTGCAGGAACTGCATCACCTCAAAGATAGAAGCGCAGGTAGGATCTAACTCACGACTTAAGCACCATGACGAAAACACCTTCCACTGTCTACCATAAGAAAGCAAAGTGGAACGTCTCCTCGAAGCCAGCAATGTAGAACTCAAAGCTACCGGCACCCCCAGACCTGTCAATCCCCGTCGTTCAACTTCCAGGCCGTCAAGTGTAACCTTCTCAATGACCCCAATGGGAGGCAGGGAAACTCCAGGGGAGACGGACAAAGAGGCAGAGGCCACATCCTCCCGTCCGCCATCAGCCTCAACAAGGGGAACCAATTCGCCCTCGGCCAAAGTGGCGCAATTAGGACAACCCTGGACCCCAGATCCCTCACACGTAACAGAAACGCCCTGAGTAGTTGAAAAGGAGGGAACGCATACAAAAGGCCCTGCGGCCAAGGACATGACATCCCGTCCACCTCCCATGCTTGGGGACATCGAAACCGGGAGCAGAAGCGATCCACTTTCGCATTCCCTACTGACGCAAACACATCCAGCACTGGAAGACCCCAAAGCCGAACCAGATGCTGAAACAGAGACTTCCGGAGAGAGAAAAGTTGAGAGGAAGGAATCACTCTGCTCAGCCGATCCGCCCGAACATTCACCACCCCCCGAATGTACGTAGCCCTGAGAGAAGGAACCCACTCCTGAGCCCACACAAAAATCTCCCTGACTAGATTGAACAGAGCCCTTGACCTGGTCCCTCCTTGCCGATTGACATAAGCCTTGGCCACTAAGTTGTCTGTGCGAACCAGAACCGCCGAACCCCTCAGGGAATCCTGAAAATGGACCAGAGCCAGGAATACTGCCCTCAATTCGCGCCAATTCGACGACCGACTCGCCTCCCGAGGGGACCAAAACCCCTGAATCTGAGCCGACCCCATCCATGCCCCCCAACCGGAGAGGCTGGCATCCGTCGTCACCACCACGGGTCTCAGAGGCGATAAAGAAACCCCTATCCTCAGGTGGTCTGCATCCAACCACCATTGCAACTCTCTGTGAATCAATCCGGACCCTGGAACCCTGTCCTTCAGAGAACCGGACCCTGGTGTCCACCTTCTCAAGAACCATGTCATCAAGCACAGGAGATGGAAACGTGCCCAAGGAACCAGAAATATCACCGACGCCAAATGACCCTGCAGACGCAACCATAGAAGAGCTCGGGGAGCAGACCGCAACAATACCTTCTTTACCAAAGCCTGTAGGACACCCAGCCGTTTTTCTGACACAGTCACCAACCCAAGAAGAGTCTGAAACCGAGCTCCCAGAAATACCAGATCCTGGGACGGCACTAAGTCTGACTTCTCCCAATTGATTAAAAACCCGTGGTTTTGCAGGACCCCCAGAACATGGACCACCTGCTTCTGCAAAAGGACTCGTGATTGGGCATGAATCAAAATGTCGTCTAGATAAGGATGCAGAAATACCCCTTCTGAATGAAGCAAAGCCACTAGAGGAGCCAGCACCTTTGTGAAAATTCGAGGAGAAGATTTTAGACCGAAAGGCAGAACGCAAAACTGATAATGGTCCTGACCCACAGCAAACCTCAGGAACTTTTGAGAGGATCTTGCCACCGGTACGTGTAGGTAAGCATCCTGCAGATCCAGTGACACCAGAAAGTCCCCGTGTCTGACAAATGGAAAAATAGTCTGAATGGACAGCATGCGGAAATGCACTGTCCTGATCCAGGTATTCACCTCCTTTAGATTGAGCACCGGCCGAAATCCCCCTGAAACTTTCTGCACAAGAAACAAGACCGAATAAGTGCCCTGACCCCGCTCGTCTAGCGGAACGTGGGAAATGGCCCCCTTGACCAGTAAGTCCCGCACTCCGTCCAATAATGCTCTTCTCCGTGACCCCTCTGAAGGCAGAGGTGTGGGACGTACCCCTGAATCTGGAGGAACCACCACAAAATCTATGACATAACCATTGGCCACAATGTCTAGTACCCAATGATCGTTTACACTGTCCTTCCAAGCCGAAAGAAAGTGACTCAGTCTTCCCCCAACCGGCCCTCTGCCAGGCCCACAGTGATTGTCAGGACCCCTTCTTGAAACCACCCCGGGTCGCAGGAGCAGACTTCTTAGGTGAAAAACGCGGCTGAAAACGCCGTTTCCTAAATGAAAAGGATTTAGCATCCCTAGTAGGAGAAGATCTGGAATGCTTCTTCCACCCTTTACCCGAAGAAGAACCCCCTTTATAAGGTAAGGCATGCTTCCGTTCCTTAAAAGCCTTGGAAAGCATGGATGGCAATTGTTCTCCAAACAAGGTACGACCTTCAAACGGCAGTCTCAACAAGGCCGCCTTTTCCCCCGGATCAGCTTTCCAGGAACGCAACCAGAGGGACCTACGAGCCCCAATCAAAGACCCAGATGCCAGAGCCGAAGTACGGACCACATCCGAAGACACATCAGCCAACAATCTGGCCTGCTGCTCCATACCAGCCAGGAGCTCCGAACATTCCGCCCCTTCCTGTACAGCCACTGCCAGTTTATCAAAGTCTTGAACCAATGATTGTGACGCATAAGCAGAATAAATCCCTGCCCTCAGCGCCAGATTTTCCGCAGCAAAAGCCCTCTTAAGACCCGAATCCACTTTACGGTCAGTGGCATCCGTAGGCACACAATCCTCCGGATTGACTGCCGTTTTGCCAATCAGAGTAGCCAAAATAGAGTCCAGGCGTACTGAAGGAGGCAAAACCACCTCACCCTCAAGTAAGTAAAGTTTCTGAAGGAATCGTGGAACCTGAGCCTTATCCACATCCTTCCACTCACGAAACACCATCTCCCTCCCAGGTCCCTGAAAAGGCATGGCAAACTTTGAAGGTGTCTTATATTGAGGAAATAAATGAGAATCCGAGTCTGCAGGTTGAAACACTGGGAAACCCAAATTGTCCCGAACATGTGCCATCACTTCCCACATATCTTCTCTGGAAACATATTTCCCCCCAGATGACGTCGATGGGGCCTCATCCTCACTCTCCGATGAGGATTTCTTAGCTGCTACCGATGAATGCGCACATTTAGACTGACCAGTCCTGGCCACGCCTGCTTGTAGTGCCCTGGTCACCGCCACCTCAATCATATCCTGAACCTCCTCTCTGGACATGAAGGGAGTACCCCTGCTAGGCACCTGTGAGTTCTCAGGAGTAGTAATGCTAGCCTCACCCCCCTCCTCCTCCGAGGAAGTCTAAAGAGGTCACCTATTTCATCAAAATACATAAAAACCACGGGCCGAACGCCCGTCCTACCTGAGAACATCTCAGAGTTGAAGTCCCTCGGTTCCCCGCGGCTCCGCGGCGCTGAAACCCGGAAATCAACGTCCCAGCCACAGAGGGCCGGCTGACCCCGTCAGCCGGCCTCCAGGACACGCCTCTCGAGCAACCATGCTGCTCGTTCAAGACGCGACCCAGCCGTAGCACTCCTCGCGGAGCTCCGCATCCCGAGGAGTGCCTCCATCGACGACCTCCAGGCCCCGCCGTGCAGGTAAGAAAGGGAAAGAAAACCGTCTAGCGTGGGCTAGACAAAAGAACAGGAGGGGATAAGGGTGGGGGGGGTTTTGAAAGGGGAAGGGAGGGTCTAGAGGGGAGGCGGGAGGCCTCATTGGTTAAAAGGAAGGCGAGGGAGGGACGGGAGGTAATGGGTGATGGCTTGTTCTTGTGTAGTAAGCAATGGGGATAATTAGAATATACACATTGGGAAAGGGGTGTAAACTAAGTACAACTATTCAATTCACCATTTCTACAATAAAAAACAAATCAAAGAGTTTGCACTTGGAAATTTGTAAGCCCATCTTTACAATAGTAAAAGTAAAACTACAAGTCTCAGAATGAAACATGCTTTTTGATTAAAAATGGTGGGCCAACTGACATTGCCACACACAGCAGAGAGCCCTATAGCAGCCATTGTATTGTATTCTTGAGTTAATCCTATAGGTATTTGTCTGGCGCTGTCCTGCCTTTGTTAGGCCCAACGTGCGTCCTTGCTTTGCAGTGCTATACCCTAAAGTGAAAAGAATGCTCAGCGGCCACATAGCCTCGTGTATTGGTGACCACGTCCCTCCTGTGAGTTTTCCGTCTTCCTGAAGCCCACTCCAGCCACATGTGGGTGTGAGGCGGATTTGAGGAGAAAAGCCTCTGTGTTAGAGCTTGCAAATCCAATGGCTACTGTTTACTGTTTCCACAGTCCCCGAGCTAACATGTTGTATTATAGGCGAAATGTTTGGTACACGGTTTTCTTCATCACATTAAAACGTCAATCACCCACAAAGAAAGACATATATTTTTCACAAATTATTATGTTTTCAGTATGTAAGATTG
Organism: Pleurodeles waltl; assembly: GCF_031143425.1. NCBI lineage: Eukaryota > Metazoa > Chordata > Amphibia > Caudata > Salamandridae > Pleurodeles > Pleurodeles waltl. Next base: position 922,112,505 of record NC_090439.1, on the reverse strand, counting down.
TACTGAAACCTTGGAATTGGTGATTCTGCCTGGCTCCTTTGAAGAACATTTCACATAGGACTCTGCAGACGATTAGGCCAATTCATGGGCGATGTCTTTTTGCGCGTGGTCTTCTTTTGTAATAAGAGAGCATCTTGTGCAAAATCAGTCAGGAGAGCCCCAAGTAGTACAACACCAACAAGTGACCGCTGCTCCGCGACAGCTGCATTAGCTGATCTCATCGCCCTTTTATTAGGGCTGGGTGGTAAACTCCGGTCCGCCAGCGGAGTTGACAGAGTTTGGTTCACTCCACGTTATGTTTGTGACGCAGATTCCTGCCGAATTCCATCAACTGCCATGTGGTCGATTTTGTTTCTCAAATTTCACACCAGGCAACCCAAGTATTTTCCCCATGTACTTACATGTATCTTTTGAGAGCACGTTTGTTTGTTGTCGTTACAGTAGCACCACTCGCCGCTGGTAGGCTGCTTCATTTTCCTGAATAGCTTGGCGCAGGTTATACGACTGACCAGAATACAGAGAAAACATGTGAGGGCGGTACATCGAGGTGTAAGTTTTACGCGCGGCCTTTCATTTGCAGGTGATGTCAGACTATCTGTCACCGCTTTTAATACATAAGTCTCCTTAAATAAAATAATGTAACATGAGCTACAAAAAAAGACATATAATAGAAATACAAATTCTGTGTTTTTGCAGCTTCTTTCGTGGTCACAGGGTGGCATAATACATACCTTACAAGATGAGATTAATGTCACTTTAGAAGAAGATGACTGTTTAGGTTTGCTCAAAGTCGTTATTGTTTTTGAGTCCGTGGAGTCTTACCAATACCCTTCAATGTTAGGCAGAAGAGCTTAGAAAGGGTGGCAGCTGCTCGTTTCAATGCACAAGGGAATTCCTTATGTTAACTTTTTTTTTAAATAAAATGTAATGAAATTACACTGATTTCATTAATTATGCAAATTAAACTATTTTATTAAAAGCAATTCGTTTTAAAACAATTCCAAAACAGTTGCTAGCACAATCCGCCGTACAGTATGGCTACAAAACATTGCCAGAGCCAATAGCGCTCACAGATTAGACCTATTGGCTTTGACAAACCTTGTTTTTCGCTGCTTCACCAATCCAATTAGTTGTTCACCCCTCTCTTTCCACGCGCTAAGAAGCACCTGTTTTCTAAGTGCATGAGCATATCAGATATGTGTAAAATGACCACTAAACCATTATAATACCCATTGATATATCTGAAGTCTGTTTTTAACTTTCACCAATATGACTATGTAAAATCTAGGAGCGACGTCATGGTGCAGAGTTTGGTGTTTCAGACACTCTCAATTGCACACATGATCATCATATGCCAGAGTCACATAATACTAAACATTTGTAGTATATGTAATTGAACAAGATGCCTAGGACACGCTAAGTTAACATATGATTTTCTATTAACAGTATTTAAGTGTTAAAAGACTGACATGATACATTATCACATCGGCTCCTCCTTAAAAGGCTGCAGGAGTTTCCATTTTACACAAAGCAAACAGTAGTTGATACTTAAAGGAAGCACTAATAAATATCTTTTGTGTGATTTTGAGGTATGTTTCAGATAATTGTTGTGTTAGATTCTGCAGTAAATCAAGCCCTACATTTAAGGAAAAACATGGGAGAAATAAAATTAGAAACATCAGACATTCAACAGCAAGGAAGATATTCTTTCTGAATATATTTTACAGAAACCATGATCTGAGAAAGTCACATTTCACTGTTAAGCCAACAAGTTGAATAATCGATAGATTAAAGGGTTAGTTGTTTGATTGGTACTCACATTGTTAGAAATGGGGTCTCTAGTTGGCAGTGATTTGCACCCTGTCTAATTAGGGACCCTCTAGTCAGGATAAGGGAGCCACACAGCTAAGATAACCCCTGCTCATCCCGTTGTTAGCTTGGCACGAGCACTCAGGCTTATCTCGGAGGCAATGTGTAAAGTATTTGTACACACATACACAGTAAGACACTGAAAACACCACAAAAGTACTCCACACCAGTTTAGAAAAATAGCCAGTATTTATCTGAAGTAAAAAAAGACCAGAACAACAGAAATCCAACATACACAAAAAATATATCACTTTTTAAAGGTTTAAAAGAGTCTTAGTCCATAGGAATCAATGATTATATCCTTTTAACACTCAGTACCTGGGATGCGTCAAAAAACAAAGACGATTCAGGCCACAAATGTGGTGATGTATTGGAAAAGCCAGTGATGTGTTGATTGTTTCATGGCAGGTGAGATGGCGCGTCAACTCTTTCCTCCCAAGTAAGGTGATGCATCAGCTCCTTACTGTGATGCAGGGTCCATGAGAAAATGACACCCAGGCATTATGCACTGTGTTGATGGATCTGTGCTGAAACAGGTGCTGCATCGATTCTTCTACCATGAGACTGGCGCTGAATCGATTTTTCAGCTGCAGGGCAGGCTCTGCATCAATGTTTCTGCTGTGGTACACTGATGTGTGAATTTGCTTCCACTTCCAAAGGCCGAGTGTCTGGATTTGGTACCACTTGGCAAGTTAGGACTCTTAGCAGAAGAGCACAGGCACCGGTAGAGGAAGTCTTTGATGTTCCAAGGCTTCTAACATGAGGCAAGCTCTGTTCAAGCCCTTGGAAAACCTTGGAAAGCAGGATGTATAATGCAACGTCCAGTCCTTTCACTCCCAGGACAGAAGCAGCAAGCAGCAGGCCAGCACAACAAAGCAAAAGGAAGAGTGTTAGTCCCTCCTATGGCAGAATGTCCTCAGTCCAGCAGTGTTCTAAAGTTGTGGCCTCGGATGTCCAATACATATCTTCCTTCTGCCTTTGAAGTAGGCAAACTTCAAAGGAGAGACTTTGTAGTGCACAAGACCCTGCCTTTCTTGCCCTGGCCCCAGACGCACTCCATGGGGTTGGAGACTGCTCTGTGTAATGACAGGCACAGCCCTTTTCCGGTGCAAGTGTCAGGCCCTCCCACCACTCTAGCCCAGGAAGACCCATCAGGACATGCAGGGCACACCTCAGCTCCTTTTGTGTGACTGTCTAGAGTGACAATCCTGACCCAGATGTGTATCCCACAGCCAGGTAGAGGCACAGAATGTTTAAGCAAGAAAATGGCCACTTTATAAAAGCAGCATTTTCAAACTTACAATCAAAAAAACAACTTCACCAGGAGATTTATTTTGAAATAGTGAACTAAGAGACCCTAATGTTATCTCTATTTGCACCCAATGGGAAATTACACTTAAAATATATTTCAAGGCAATCCCCATGTTACCCTGTGGAAGAGGTTGCAATAGTGAAAAACAAATTTAGCAGTATTACACTATCAGGACATGTAAAACACACTAGTACACATCCTATCTTTTAAATACACTATGCCTTACCCATGGGCCTGCCTTAGGCCTACCTTAGGGGTGACTTACATGTAGTAAAAGGGAAGGTTTGGGCCTGGCATGTGGATGCACTTGCCAGGTCGACATGGCAGTTTAAAACTGTCCACACAGACAATGCAGTGGCAAGTTTGAGACATGTTTACAGGGCTTCTAATGTGGCTGGCACAATCAGTGTTGCAGGCCCACTAGTTGCATTTGATTTACAGGCCCTGGGCACACATGGTGCACTATACTAGGGACTTACTAGTAAATCAAATATGCCAATCATGGATAAACCAATCACCAATACAATTCTAGAAAGGGAGTACTTACACTTTAACACTGGTCCGTGGTAAAGTGCCCAGAGTCCTAAAGCTAGCAAAAATGAAATTCAGCACAGGATCAAAAATAGGTGGTCAGAAGCCAAAAAGGCAGGGGAAAACATGTGAAGAGCTGATAGGTCTAACACACATCAATGTAACATTGGCAAGTTTAGGTGCTATAGAGTATGACGTGTCTCCATCCAAAGATGCAACACTGTGTAGTCCAGATCAAGGATCGTCTATCATATGCTGCTGATTCACCTATATCTCACCTACCTGAAATGATGAGGTGGCAAGTCATTTGCGGAGAAGTTCTGTCCCTCGGATCATTTGGCATGTAAACTCCTAAGAAGCTTCTTGAATGTGAAATAGAAAAAAAAGTAACACATGCATTTTTATCTTACAAAGATGTGGGCAAGAAAGCAGTTTCAAAAGAAACTGCAGGTGTGTCAGAGTTCTACCTTGATGATAATCATTTAAAGTGATCAGGTCCTGAAAGACTGTGAACTACTAGGCTACTCAGCCTTTAGTGACAGGTATTAGCAAAGAAGCTTTCAAAGACAATAGATTGATATAACAAGTGTTGGAAATGGCCTTCCGGCAGGGTCACCCCCAGACTTTTTGCCTTCCTCCTTCTCTTTTTCTGACCTCATTTTTGCTGGCTTTAGGACTTTTCACACTTTCTCATAACCAATTGGCATATTTAATTTATTTGTAAGTCCATAGTTAAGTGCACTACATGTGCCCAGGGCCTGTAAATTAAATGCTACAAGTGGGCTGCAGTACTGGTTGTGCCACCCACATAAATAGCCCCCTAACCATGTCAAAAGTACTTGCCAAGCATTAAGCTCACCTTTTTCTACATATATGTCACCCCTAAGGTAGACCTTAGGTAGCCCATAGGTCAGGGTGCTAGTTATATAAAAGGCAGGATATGAACATGTGTGTTGTATATGTCCTGGTATAGTAAAACTCCTAAATTTGCTTTTACACTGCCGTGAGGCCTGTCCCGTTCACAGGATAGCATTGGGGCTACCCTCATATACTGTTTGAGGGGTAAATCCTGATCTGAAAGGAGTAGCCAGGTCATATTTAGCATGGCCAAAACAGTGATACAAAATCCTGCTTAATGATGAAGTAGGATTTTATATTACTATTTTAGAAATGCCACTTTTAGGAAGTGAGCATTTCCCTACACTTAAATCCTTCTGTGCCTTCCAATCCACATCTGGCTAGGTTTAGTTGACCGGTCCCTAGTGCATTCACTCAGACGCACCCCAAACACAGGATACTCAGCCTCACTTGCATACATTTGCATTTTGAATGGGTCTTTCTGGGCTGGGAGGGTGGAGGACTTGACACTTACATGTCAAAGGACAGTAGCCTGCCCTCACACAAAGGATTGCCACACCCCCTACTGGGACCCTGGCAGACAGGATAGAACTGAAAGGGGAGCTTGTGTACTTCTAAGCCACTCTTTGAAGTCTCCCCCACTTCAAAGGCACATTTGGGTATCTAAGCAGGGTCTCTGACCATACCAATTTAGACACTTCTGAGGTAGACACCCTACCTGACAAGGCACTGCCTGGAGAAGAGAACCTGAACCAGAACCTGCATCTTGCCAAGAAGAACTGCCTGGCTGCCCAAAGGACTCACCTGACTGCTTTCTGTGAAGGACTGCTGACTAGTTGTTGCCCTGCTGCCTAGTTGTTGCCATGCTCTCCGGCTGTGGTGAGAAGTGCTCTCCAAGGGCTTGGATAGAGTTTGCCTCCTGTTCCCTGAAGTCTCAGGACCAAAAAGACTTCATCTCTACAAGAAGGACTCCTTGTGCGGCAAGAATCGATGCACAGCCTGCCAGAAACAATGCACAGCCTGCACTGCAGTGAAAAAGTCACTGCACGCCAAACCGGAACGACGCAGCCTGAATTTGTAATGAGAAGATCGACGTAGCACCAGCGTAGTGACTGGAAATTTGACGCATGGCCCACTGGATCGATGCACATCCGAGCTGGAACGACGCAGTCCGACCTCCAGAGAGGAATCAATGCAGCGCCTGCCGTTTTGAACTGGATTGAAGCAGCCCCTGTGACTTCATCCTGTCAGCGCTGGAAATCCACGCAACGTCCCCGGGACATCCAGAAACCCCACAACCCTAAGAGGATCCACAACCGACCACCGGATACCGACACACAGGCGTCCCTGCGTGAAAACTGAACAACGCATTGCCGTGTGCGGCCAGAGAAATGAACATACACCCTCTTTGTTTCCACGCATCTACTCCTCTGCGGTTCTTTGCAGAGATTTTGGACGCGAACCAGGTACTTTGTGCTTGAAAGAGACATTTATTGCTTTTTAAAGACTAAAGACACTTTATATCACTTTTACAGTGATATCTCAACATATACTTATTGTATTTTAATCGTTTTGACCTGCATCTTATCAGATACATATTATATATTTTTCTAAACACTGTGTGGTGTATTTTTGTGGTGCTATACTGTGTTATTGCATGATTTATGGCACAAATACCTTACGCATTGCCTTCTAAGTTAGGCCTGTGCCAAGCTACCAGAGGTTGGGCACAGGATAATTTGGATTGTGTGTGACTTACCCTGACTAGAGTGAGGGTCCTTGCTTGGACAGGGGGTAACCTGACTGCCAACCAAATACCCCATTTCTAACAACAAGCATTATTTTACGTAGAGGGTGAAAGACAAGCCGATGTTAAATTAGAGAGGAGGATATCTTACTGAAAACATCATGTAGAACAGAACCTTAAAGTGGTATTCTTTATCTCATTATTGAAAAGAAAAGTATTGTCTGTTCTGCTCTTGTAAACTCTGATAGCAGATAGATGGGGTTTTATTAAGTGCCCACTTGAATGCCTGATTAAACTTAGGGCCGTATTTATACTTTTATTAGCGCCTCATTTGTGCCGCTTTTTGATGCAAAAGCAGTGCAAACTTACAAAATACTGTTGTATTTTGTAAGTTTGCGCCGCTTTAGCGTTAAAAAAATGGCGCAAATGCAGAGCTAAAAAAGTATAAATATGTGCCTTAATCTATTAAAGAATATGTCATGAGTGATAAAGCAAGAAAGTGGAAAAAGTTCATTGTTTCGGGTCAGCTCTGTCTTTGTACCTTCTTTTGCAGTGTATTTTCTGCCGCCAATATGACCTCTGTGTTGAAGTAAGACAAGTGCAAAGGGGGAAATATTCAATATAATAAAGAGTTCAACTACAAGGATGGGTTCTAATTAGTTTTTTAAACTGGAATTGCAGAAGATGAACTTCTAGTTCTTGTGGGATTAGTATGAAAACTTGTTTTTTCTTGTGTTGCTTTATAAGACAGAATCTGAGAAAGAGGATGTATGTTATGTTATCTTACACTATGCAGATTTGTAAAGCCCACTATCGCCCAAGAAGGTATCTTGCCCTTGAGCAGGTATGAGTCTAGGACCACCTAGGGCCTAATAGCACTACTCAAAAAGCCAGCCCTTCAGCTTTTTGCAGAATTTACGAAGTGAGGGGGAGGTGCTTATGTGCAGGGGCATGTCTTTCTTGCTTTGGGAGCGATGTCGAAGAAGGCTTGACAGCCAGATCTGTTTTTCCATATGCATGTGATTTGTGGCAGACGAATGGAGATGTCTGGAAGGTTTGTGAAAGCAGTTGTGATTGTTCAGGTATGCTTGGCCAGTGTTATGCAGTGCCTTGAATTGTGCTTGTTTGTGAATGGGGAGTCTATGGAATTCCTTCAGTTGTGGTGTGATGTCAGTGTACCGTGGGATGTTGAGAGTAATTCTGGCTGCTGAGCTCTCAATGGTCTGCAGTCTTCTAGTGAGTTGTTTGCTGATCCCGGCATAGAGGGTTTTCTCATAGTCCAGCTTGCTTGTGACCATGGTGTGCGTTATGGTTTTCTGGGTGCTGACTGGGAGCCATTTGAAAATTGTCTTCAGTATCTTAAGCATATGTCAGCATGAGTCAGTGACGGCATTGGCTCAGCCAATCATGCCGAGTTTACTGTTGATGATAATCCTGAGGTTCTTGGCATGGGTTGAAGGGGGCAGGTGTTGGTCCTAGCTCTGTAAGCCACCAGGTGGAATCCGACAGTGATATGCTCTTCCAGAAGATCTTGAATTTGTTCTTGTCAGTGTTCTGTTTGAAAAAAAACGGTCTTCATCTAGTGGATGATTTTAGTCATGAAGGCATTGAAATTGATCCACGTGCTGGGCAACATATTTGCAAGGAAGACAATGAGTTGCCTGTCATTGGCACAGGAGAGTATGTTGCTATTGTGAGAGCATATGATGCCATCTAGAGGGATCATATATGTGATATAGAGTATCTGGCTCAGGGAGAATCCTTGTGGAACTCCGAGGTGAGTTTGTGGGCATCCCATGTTCACCAGGCTGACTGATTAGATCCTCCTAGCCAGAAAGGAGCAGATCCATCAGTGCATGCACTTAGATTCAAGGTCCTGTAGGCCGTGGATGAGGACAGGAAGGGATACTGTCATATAGTGTGATGAGGTCAAGGAGGATGAAGGCTTTTGTGTCTCCTCTGTCCAGAGTCATGCAGTTGTCATCCATGGCAGTGATAAGGGCAGTTTCCATGCTGTGGATGGGTCTGAAAGCAGACTGATTGGTGTCATGTAGCTAATGTTCTTTAAGGTATTCAGTGAGTTGTCTGTTGATGATTTTCTTTAAGACCTAAGTCAGGAATGGTAGCAGGAAGATTGATCTGTAGTTGTCAAATGGCAGACCATTTTAGCCAGCAATGGAAGGACAGTTGCATGTTTCTAAGAAGGTCAGGAAAGAGAGGGGGGGATTCAGAATGGGTGTGAGCATGGCACTGAAGGGTTGCTGTCGTCTACAGTAGGCGTGGTAGGGGCAGGTGGGCATTACGGATTCCAAGAAGAATTTAATTATTGTCATTGAGGGCATGTGGTGCTATGAAGTTCATGAAGGAGTTTGTGAAGTTGGTGTGTGGTCCTGGTGGTCTGTAGATGAGAGTGCCACTTAGGGTGATGTTGGCTGTGACATGGAGCTTGAATGACAGATGTTCCATATCAGAGGATGACAAGACTGTGGATGTCATGCAGTTCATGATGTTCTTGTAAATTATGGTAATTCCACTTCTGTGCTTGTGAAGTCTATCTTGCCCATAAATATTGTAGCCAAGGGGGATGGCTATGATGATGTCAGGTGCTGAGGCATTGTTCAGCCACATTTCTGTGAGGAAACGCAGGTCAAGGGCATTGTCGTGCAGCAGGTTCCAGATATCTATGGCATGTTTGGTGAGTGAGCAGATTTTGAGGAGCATGCATGCAAATATGGAGTGCTGTGTAGTGTGGGTGATTGCAAGACTGTGTGAGTGTGAGAGAGTTGGGAGTTCAGGCTGTTGGTTCAGAGAGAGTTAGATGTGCATAAAAGCGTAAACATTTGCAGGGAGTACAAGAGAATGCTTCCACAGGGTTGTGTGGTGTGGTGAGGCAGCAGTTTATGGAGCAGCAGCCAGAGTTGAGGGTGTAGAGGGTTGGAGAATGGCAGCGGGAGGAGGGTGGAGGACCAGGGTTGCAGTTGCTGGGGCACAGATGGATAAGGGGAAATCCAGCAATGTCACTTCCTGTGCAGATAGATGATGGAACTTACTCCTCTTGCTTGGCTTCTTCTTTAGAATACAATTTTGGCTGTAGCCCAGTGATGTCACTACCTGTGCATATGGATGATGCAAAATCCAGTGATGTCACTTCTCATACAGATGGATGGTAGGAAATCCAGTGATGTCACTTCCTGTGCAGGTGGATGATGGAAATCACTCCTCTTGCTTGGTGTCTTCTTTTAAAGACATATTTGGCTAGAAACTAGTGCTGTCACTTCCTGTGCAGATGTATGATGGGAAATCCAGTAATGTTCTTTACTGTGCAAATGTATGATGGGAATGAATTCCTTTGCTTGGCTTCTTCTTTTAAAGACAGTTGCAAATGGATGATGGAGCTCAATGGATGATAAGTAGAGTAGTTTTCCATCTGTATACTGGTGCATGCGGAGATTTCAATCCATGACTAAAGCACTGATGAGAGTTGACAAAAAGAATCAAACACCATAGGAGCCAAAACTGAGCCTTCTGTGACATCACATGGAAGTAGTTTGAGGTGTGGTTTCTAATCTTGACTCTCTGGATTCAGTGCAAGAGGAAGAAACTATGGGCCAGATGTAGCAAGTCGGCAATTTGCAACTTGCAAATTGCGAGTCCCTGCGACTCGCAATTTGCAAGTCGCAAATTGCTATGCAGTACGGTGTCTCAGACACCGACTGCGACTCGCAATGGGGTCGCAATGACCCACCTCATGAATATTCATGAGGTGGGTCGCAAATTGCGGCCCCATTGCGAGTATAGGCACTCGCTAACATGGAGGCCTGCTGACGTCAGCAGGCCTCCATGTTAGCGACCTGCTTTTCAATAAAGCAGTTTTTTTTTTTTTAAGTGTAGCCCGTTTTCCTAACAGGAAAATGAGCTGCACTTCAAAAAAACCGAAACCTTTAGTTTCGGTTTTTTTTCAGGGCAGGGAGTGGTCCCTTGGACTACTCCCTGCCCTGAAAAATAATTTGGGGTCCAGTCACAAACTGGAAGGGGTCCCATGGGGACCCCTTCCAATTTGCGAGTGGGTTACCATCCACTTGAAGTGGATGGTAACTGCGACTCCATTTGCGACCGCATACGCGGTCGCAAATGGAATTGCATCCCACTGCGAGTCGCAAATAGGAAGGGAACACCCCTTCCTATTTGCGAGTCGGAAATGCATTTTGGGAGTCGGAGCCGACTCGCAAAATGCATTTCTGAATGGCAAAGTGGCTTTTGCGCCTCGCAAACGACAATTTTCACCGTTTGCGAGGCGCAAACACTTTGCTACATCTGGCCCATAGCCACTACATAATGCAACTGTATCACTCTCAGCCTGAAAGAACTTCACTAGTTCCTTGGACTCATCCTCATCATCTTCAATGCATCACCTTCAAGAACACCGGGAATGACATCCATTGATATATGAACTAATCTGGAGATAAAGAAATATTAGAAAATAACTCATGAAACACACCTTCTCCATCTATGCACCCAGGATCTGGACCAACAAGCCAATATGCTTCAGAACTGCACTAAGCTGTCTCTAATTCAAAAAGAACTGAACATCCATCTCTTAATTCTCCTTGTTACACCTGCCTTATGGAGGCAGAAAATGTTGGCATAAAAGTCCTGTCTACCAATGCTTGTAGATAGGGATTTGCATAAAAACCCATGTGTGGTTGCATGGAAACACCCTTCCCCCACCAATGGAACCAAATGTTGATAAAAAATAAAGCAAAGCAACTCATAGTGCAACTTTGTGTTACATTGGGATATTATCCAATGCAAATTCTCAATCGTAGTAATGTTAGGGTCATGTGATATGCTTTCCTGGAAAAGATAACAGTCAGGGGTCATATGATGTCACTTCCTGGGATGTAATTAAAGGTCAAGGGGTATGTGATACTCTTTCAGGTTCCATTGCCATTTTGGTGAATCGACACCCATGGAGATACTACCCCTGATTTATGACTGTCCTGCAACATCACCAAACTCTTAATGACCTTCACAGCCTCAAATTACTTTACAGAGCCAGAGCTATGGTTGTAAGATGTTGATTGTGATTTTGGTGAGTACCATAGTCTACATTTTTGTTTCAGTGGTTAAGCCAAGTGGGACGTTTTGTGCAATTGTGATGGGGTGAGATGGAAGACATTAGTGATGTTCTTGTGAATCTGAAACAACTTTTGTATTATTTGTTGGTGTACTCTCAAAGTGTTGCTGACCCTTGCTTAATTCACCATTTCAATTGAGATTCCGGTATTATTTACATGCTTGCCAAAGTTCTCTAATGAAAAAGAGGCAGAATTTTTCAATTCATTTTAACTACTAATTAACATCTTTATTACAAATTTCAGAACAAAACATGGTTTCAGAGGTATCTTGGGAATCTTCTTCCCACCAACACCTTAACTGGTTCAATCCACACTTTCACTAAAAGCAATAGGATCACTAAGACGTAGACTGTCTTTTAAATTGATAGGGTTGGATAGTTTGATCATATAACATCCTTAAAGTTTGCATTGTGCTCTTCACTCACAAAGGTAGCACTACAGCTGTGACACTGAAAGTTTTAAACAAGAGACTCTCAGGAAGACTAAACGATTACATTATTTCAACAGTGCATTATATAACCTACTTTATCAGCAGAACATGTGCTCCAACAGTGTAGAAAAGAACACCACTTTATTTTTGGTTCCCTCAACTGTTTATGTCAACGTTTCCTGGTTTTAAGGCTCCATGAGCCCAGCCAATACTGAATAGTAGTGTAGAGCCTAAGGGGCATATTTATACTCTGTTTGCACCAAATTAGCGTCATTTTGTTTAACTCTAATTCGGTGCAATACTAACTCCATATTTATACTTTGGTGCTAGAACTGTCTAGCCCCAAATTTATGGAGTTAAAGTCATTTTCTGGAAGTGAAGACCTACCTTGCCTTAATGAGATGCAAGGTAGGCATTCGCGTGCAAAAAATGACTTCATGGCCTTAACGCCATATTTAGGGGCATATTTATACTCTGCTGCATATTTATACTCTGTTTGCACCGAATTAGTATAATTTTTTTTACTCTAATTTGGTGCAAAACTAACTCCATATTTTTACTTTGGTGCTAGACCCATCTAGCACCAAGGCCCTGATTTATACTTTTTTTGCGCCGCATTAACGTCATTTTTTGATGCAAAAGTGGCGCAAACGTACAAAATATTGGCCCTTATTTATACTTTTTGCTGCAAAACTGCACTAAGTTTTGCACCAAAAAGTTTAGCATCGGCTTGCACCATTTCTGTGCACCAGCTGGGCACCATATTTATGGAATCGCACAAGCCGGTGCAAAGGGTAGGCTAGAGTAAAAAAAAAAAAGACTTTAGTCAGGTGGGGCTGGCAGTATAGAAGAAGAGGGTTTAGCACCAAAAAATGACCTTAGGCAGGTTAGAGTGAAAAAAAATGACTCTAACCAGATTAGCGTCATTTTATGGTGCTAAACCTACCATGCCACATGACTCCTTCTTTAGAAAAGGCAGGAGTCACGCCCACCACCCCAATGACCAGCATAGCAGACAAGGGTCCCCTGGGCATGACCATTGCACCCTGTGCCATATATGGGGGCCCATTTCAGGGTCCCCATGGCACTTTCAAAAATAAAATGCAATCTTACCTGTACTTACCTGGGGTGGGGTCCCCCATCCTCTGCAGTCCCTCTGGTGTGGGTGCTCCTGGTGCCTGGGGAGGGCACCTGTGGGCTTATTCCATGGTGTTCCACCATGGAAATAGGTGCACAGGTCCCCCAACGCCTGCCCTGACCCAGGCTTTAAAAAATGGGGCAAAGCAAGCTTTGACCCCTTCTCCCTCCCTTGCACCATTTTTGCATTGCAGTATAAATATGGAGTTAAGGCCATACAGTCACTTTTTGCACGGGAACGCCTACCTTGCATCGCATTAAGGCAAAGTAGGCTTCCACTTCCAAAAAATGACCTTAACTCCATAAATTTGGCGCTAGATGGGTCTAGCACCAAAGTATAAATATGGAGTTAGTTGTGCACCGAATTAGAGTTAAAAAAATGACGCTAATTCAGTGCAGAGTATAAATATGCCCCTTAGCGTCACAAAATGACGCTAATCTGGTTAGAGTCATTTATTTTGACTCTAACCTGCCTAATGTCATTTTTTTTTTACGCAAACCTACCCTTTGCACCGGCTTGCACCAGTCCATAAATATGGTGCCCAGCTGGTGCTAAAAAATGGTGCAAGCCGGTGCAAAACGTTTTGGTGCAAAACTGCGTTAGTGCAGTTCTGCACCAAAAAGTATAAATAAGGCCCTACGTTTTTAGACTAAGGGGGTTATTTTGAGTTTGGCGGATGGAAATCTCCGTCCACCAAACTCCCAACAGGGTGGCTGCCGCCTTCTCAGCGACCTCCCTGTTGGAGTTATTAAGGGTTTCCTGCTAGGTCGTCAGGCAGAAACATAGGTTTCCACCCGCCGGCCTAGCAGTAAACAGGCTACACCATTGTCTACAGCCCATAATTGAGCTAGCAGCAATCCTATAGTGAGCAAGGTGCACCAGTACCCTTGCAATGTTTGCTGTCTGCAGAGCAGACAGTACAAATTGCGAGGGTGCAGGGCAGGGGGCCCCCTGTGGCCCTCTGCTCCTGTTCTCTGACAGCCTTTTAATGGCAGTGTTACAGCCATGAAAAGGCTGGCGGAGAACAAGCTCGTAATACCCAGGGCAGCACTTCTTGCAGCGCTGCCCTGGCAGATTAGGATCTCCACCACTGCCAAACCACCGAGCTGGTGGCTCCCTGGTGGTCTGATTACCAGGGTTGTTATGTGGCAGTCAGACCTCTGCATCCGTGGTGGTCCAGATTACCACAGTCAGGTAAACCACCACACTCGCAATCAGACCCATACTCATCCCTAAAGTATGCCTTCTAGGTCCACATGGCTCGGCACAGAATATATTAAGAAGTGGCTTACTGCTTATTAGAAATAATGTATCTTCAGAGTGAATGAATGAATATACTAAAGCTTTGTTAACTTTGTGTGCAATGGCTGATAGAAATCTTAATTTCTAAGTAGGCCGTCGTAGGCTGCACTGTATGATGTGAATTTTATCTTTGGTATGGACTTTATTTAAATGGTTCAGATGGTGCTGGATTGGTATGACACTAAGGTCCTTTAACAAGTTGTTTATAGGTATAGAATGTTGAATTGCCACTATGGAACTGAGGAAACATGCAAAAAAAAAATATTTTAGTGATAGTAATTGTCTCGTTCGTTCAATCAAAACACGTTCATAGCTTCCATATATCACTGCATCAGAGCTCTGCCATCTAAATTGGCAATCAATTTGTTCTGCCATGAAAGAAGAGCATGGGCAATTGCTAATGTAAAGTTGAAAGTATATGCTCTTTCTAACATGGAGCTATATATAAAATAAGCTTTGCTCTAAAGTAGATGTTCAATTATGAAAATTGCAACGAGATTGCAGTGTGTCGAAAACATGAAGTCTTGATTTAATCACTAGTTCGCTTTAAATGACTGCAGAGTGCTTTAGTTAGTGTGTGCTTTTAAAACCACCATTAGCTTTATGTTACTCTACACAGCTCCTTTGTCTGTAAAATACCTGCTGTACATGCGTCACTGGCAAAGATATTGTCCTTAGAAGTCTACCACTCCAATTCGTTTTGCCCTATGCAGGAGTTTATTTAAAACAAAAAATACACTGGTCCTTAGTAACAATACCTTAGATGCAAAAAAAACAAATGGCAAAAAACTTTACTCAAAGGAGTTTATGAAAAACAATTTCAAGACTCATTTGCTGTAAATGGCCGTGTTGTTCTTGTGTTGCAAATTCAAGTTTATTCGGTTGTACGAAAATAGCCATCATTACACAATGAAAACAATAAACTATACTGTAAAAACCGACACCCAATACATAAAGAGATAAAACCATTAAAAACAAAGATTAAAAGACTATGCCAATACTAGGCACATTTTAAAAAGGTTCAGACCCCGCAACACACTCTGTCAGGGGGACCATGCGCAAGTAGATCAAGGCTTGACCGCATTGTAAAAGGTCTTTCCCCTTCAAAATAGGCACTCACATTTTATACCTAAATGGAGCATAGAACTCACAAAAGAAAATAAAGGCACACGGGCAGGTGAGTATGCTATTAGGCTCAAACTGGCCGAATAGTCTCCAGGCAAAATTTAGTAATAGGTGATTGTTTTCTCACATTGTTTACTAAGGTTAGATAGGCCTCAGTCCCTGGGATACACTTGATCAGCAGAAAATCAGAGACAAAGGTTTCAATAATTCCTTATCTTCCCTCCTTTTCAGTCTAAGTTTGATAAACTCCTGTTTTGCCTAACGCTTGTCAGATCACCTAATGAGATGTGGTGAATTAAAAACCTCAGAGCACTCTAACAAGAGTGTAATTTCCTTTATGTACTTTAACTAAGGAATAGCTTGACCCTTATCACAGGTCAGACAGTCAACAATAATCTCCCTGTTAAAAAATGTGTGCTCATTGGACCACGCAGAAATCCATAATAACAGAGATGCTAGTTTAATGCTGTCCTCCACATAGCATAAGCATTGGACCCACACCTAGCAACCTTCTGCAAAACCTAACTTCTTCTATGTGGGCATTGGGCCAGTTCCGATAATCCCATAGCGGTGCCCTATACATTAAAATGGGCAAACATTTCAACTTATCCACCTCTAAAAGGGGGATGACTGGCTTACGCCCAACCCTCTAAGAAAATTCAAAAGTTTCCCCAGCTGCAGCATTAAAGAGCAAACAGCGTTTGGAAATGTAGGAATTCCAATTACTTCTTTCATCTAAAGTGAATACAGGAAGTTGTAGACACGACTAATACTGTGGCATTGGATAAACACGGGTCTCAACTTGCTCTGGGACTTTCCACATACCATAAAGAGCATCTTTGAGATGTTTACTTCTAAGTTGAAGTTGCCCATAAAATCCACAAAAACGTGAACAGCCCTGCGTAAGCCATTCATAGTACGAGCCAAAGGGACCACTTCGACAGCATATAACAAAGTTAGCACCTTTTTTCCATTATTAACAGCAAAATCTATGCATCTTTCTAACAAAAAATCATTCATACCATTAATATATAAAGGAAACATCATTGGAGCTGCTAACACGTCCCAACCTTGATACTTCAACTTACAAAGGGACTCGTTTTAGGCCAATGAATCTTTTGACCACGTTTGGGGACTTCCCAGAACGAGATATCTGTTTAGCATTGCAATCAATAGATCAATAACCTCATCAATATTCACAATAACTGATCAATCAAATGAATCAATAACACTTAATAAGAATTCCACACACATTGACCTCGCGGTCATGAATAACAACACAAATCTAGTAAAAGTTAGGATATTTATTCCCTATTAGTTACACTCTAATAACATGTTTATTAGTCTCAATATCAGTAAGCACATAAAAACCACTACAATATGGCAACTCGAGTAAGACTTTATCAGAGCATAGATCATGAACATTAGCACAAAGCACGAAGTTAACATGAATCAACTTTAGCAGAGTATCATTAGCAAGTTATTCAGCAAAGCAAGAATTCAGTCATTTGTCTATTTGCATCCGATATTAGTGAACTCCTTAACTAGCCTCGAATTAGCATCAGCATGTTGGGCTTCATGCAAAACAATTTAGCAACACGAATTTAGAAAACATCTAACTATGGCCTCTATCAAAAGAGCAGTTGGTACCTAGAAAAAAAAGGCAAACAGACAATTACAATTAATCATCAGAGAGTTACCAATCCAAATGGGTCAGCATACAGCGTCAGTCTTCGTCCTCAGGACATCAGTCGATTCGCCATCAGCCAGGATAGAACAGCTAAGTCTCAGCAGGGCATAGCAAGATATAACTCTTCCCTCATAAGGAGGAGAAGTAAGTATCGGGCAAGGAAGAAGGTGAAGATGGTTTAAGGTATCAAACAGCTAAAGTCTCTTAGAGTAGCAAGGGATGGTGAAGAATGGCAGGGTAATGGCAAAGAATGGCATGATTTCTTCTTGTGTCACGCCGTTATATCAGACCTGTCGAACAAGTCTCTAATTTCCCATTGGGCAATATTTGGTGCATTGTTATCTCTGTCCAATAATCCATCACACACCTTACTAGAACCTTCACCTAAGACAGTTCTCATGCAGCTTATTGGTTCCTGTGATTAATGTCTTCCACGGGTGGAATGTCAGGTAAGAAAAGTTACACTTGTCGCTCCAGTCAGTAGTTCCATTGTCTTCTCCTCGTCCAGACGACCTTGCACCTGTTGCGAATTACACTGTTGCATTCAGCAAGAATGTCTCCTTGAGCAAGTCGGTCCCATGAGAAAGAATTTACTACAGCTACAAACATATCTCTAGCTATATTCACAAATTCATTTGGCATTTGCAGCTTGCTCAAGGAGCCTCTCAGTGGAAGTGGATTGCTGGGATTGGCACAGACATTTTCCTAAATCAGTTCAGGGCTCTGCTAGAGTCTGTCCTTGCCCCTCAGAAGGAAAAACTGCTAAAACATCATCAGGGTTCTATGTATCCCAGATGAGAGCGCTGGCGTAATAGCAGACTTTCTACATACTTTCCCTGCCCTTTTCCTCTTAAAAGGTGAACTATCTGTATGGGGGAGCAGCCAACTCACTTGGGTACATGTTATCTTTCACTTGGGGGGAGGTTCAAGGCACTCTCTATGGGCCAAATGTACTAAAAAATCTCTTCCTGGAGGGTCTTCATCTGGGGTCTGACCAACAACAACATTAGAGGAAACCTCTGTGATGAATGCTCTCTGGCAATCATTTATCTCAAGAGACAGTCTCCTTTCTGCAAGGTCAATCTCTTTTTGCTACAAACCCCACAGCTCTTGCCAAAAAAGCACCAAAAGTAGAGCTGGTAGAGTCCTATCCCGCACAATCTGGTCTCTGCCACCCTGCTGCTTGTGCTTCCCCATCTTAGAGAATTAGCTTATTAAAAAGTTCCCCCCCCCACAAGCATTGCAAAACCATGAGGGGGAAGCCAGTCCAGGCTCGAACAGGCGTGGATAGCCACAGATGGGTCCAGTCCTGGCCTGTTCTTGGCCTGTGCCATGCCTGTGTGCGTCCTGTGCATGTCCCAAGTACATTCCACGCCACAGGTCCCACTGTTTAAATTTATGTGCCTCTAAGGCTCCATGTCTGAGCTCACTGCTGTCTCAGCCTCAGGGAACCAGGGAAATGTAGTGTCGGTCTCAAGACCTCCACTGCTCAGCAATAAGCGCATCCCGTGCTGTGAGTCCCACAGTTAACATTTATGCATTTCCAGGCACAGTGTCTGTGATCAAAGACACCCAAGTCTCAGGGACCTGGGAAATGTAGGGTGGATCTCCAGGGTTCCCCTGGTCAGCAATAAGTGCGTTCTGTGCAGCGAGTTCCACAGTTCAGATTTATGCATCTCCAGGCACTGTGTCCATGCTTGCCGCTATCCCTGCCTCAGGGATCCTGGGAAATTTAGTGTGTGTCTCAAGGCCTCTCCCGCTCAGTAATAAGTGTGTCCTGTGCCGCAGGTCCTTCAGTTTAAATTTATGCACCTCCACAAGCCGTGTCCGTGCTCACGGCCGTCTCAGCCTCAGGGAACCTGGGAAATGTAGTGTGGGTCTCATGGCCTTCCCCACTCAGCAATAAGTGCATGTTTGTTGATGCACTTGTTGATCACAATTTATCTCTTGAGGGTACCACCTCTAAAGAGAGTACAGAGTGCATATTATTTTGCACCAATATTCACTGCACCACTATTTGTCTTGAAATTGTTTCTCATAAACTCCTTTGAATACATTTTATTCGCCACAGTATTGTCACCAGTAACCAGTGTGTTTTTTGTTATATTTATTACCCCAGGTCCCCACTGATCCATGGGTCTACCTTGTTGAAATATTGCCACTGTGCAGGAATTTATCAAAAGAGTGACATATATGAAGAAAGGTGGCTTTTCCTGGGAGAATGGCACTGCATATTTTGAAATATTTTCTATGATGAAACCCTTCCCACTAAATTAATAGTACATTATTAGAAACACATATATTTTAAATCACTGTGCTATAGCTTCATATATACAGCAGTCATTATTATAGAGCATATACCATTCAAATTCACAGCTGGAGAAGAGTATTTCTAACTTCTATCTACCTAAGGTAACAAAAAACATGCCAAGTGTCCCAAATAACAATGCATACCTTCATCTAAAATACTATCTTTTAAATCTAATAAAATTACATTATCAGTCATCGTGATTTTTATAGTACTTAACCATTCATGCTTAAGCATGCCAGAGCTAACACAAGTAGGATTTCAGAGCTCTGCTAAATGGCATTTGGCCCTGTGTGATAAAGAATGCACATATTTACATGACTGTATGCATTTGCCCTCTGGAGTGTTCCTAATGGGCACTGAAATAGGTAATTAGAGAAATCTTATGCAAATGTTTTGCACATCCACTCCGTCCTACCTTTGTGGCCACTTTTCCCCATAACATTTGATCTTCTACAGTTTTCTGAACACATAGATTATGCCCATGGCCTCTGGAATTATGCAATTGTGAGGCTGTGGAATTTTTTGTATCATTATAGATCTGCCACATTTGCCACATAATCTATCATCTGCTGAATAACTTGCAGATTTTAACAAAAAAGAATTGTTTCTAGCGCAACCTATTCAAAAGTTACTAAAATCACAGCGACACGAGTTGCATTTCAGTAGAAGGTACTTTTTAAAGGCTGGCTGGTCAACTTTCTGTTGCTTATTGCTATGTTTGAGTGTTAAATTCAGGAGCATCCTCTGCACAGACAAAGTTAACATGTGTAAAAAGTGACACAATAATGAAGTAGTGCTACCAGTGGCATTACGCCACATAATTTGCCTTTTCTTGCCATATAATTTAGTAAATCCTGCCACATAATCTGATCCTCTCCTGCCACATAATTCCAATGTGCCTGATTATGCCTCAACGATCTTCATGTAAGGCCTGCAGAAAGTGTGGGAAAGTACAAGTCTCTAGTTTTCAGCAGAAAATGGTATGAAAAGGAGTAAAGTGTTAAAAAAGAAATATCAATGAATTGTGAGTTTTCAAAAATGTTCATATCTTAGGCAAGTGTTAATGCGTTTTCAAATGCGCAATTTTAGGTGACAAATGATTAGTGTGAATTCTTAATTTTTAGATTGCATGTGGTCATAACCAATGAACTATTTATATTGTACTTGAGACAAGAAAATACGCAGTTTGAAGGTGTGTTTAAAGTGTCAGTTATGTCGCATTTTCGGGTGAGACACAATTTAAATCAAATTGATGCAGTTTCTGATTTTCTGTTTATCTTGCTCCCTCTCCCTCTCCCTCTCAATCAGTGACCTGATGAAAGTGGTCTCTCCTCCCAGTTTCTGCAGACCTCAGCCTGTGTAATGCTATTGTTTATTCTTCTTAGAAATCGTGTACTGTGAATGAAGCATTCACTGTGTTCCTAATGTATCATTTTGAAGGACTTCATCTGACATTTTTGATGTAGGGGTGAAGAAGAGCATTATTCCTATGAGCTTTTGTTTAGAATGTTCCATATTGTACTTTGCATCTTCAACTGCGGTTGATGAGGAAGCAAATGGAAAATGTTCTTTACCTTAAGAAATGGGTTGGTGTTAAGTATTTTGAATTGTGACACTATTTGTTCTCAAATCAAATCAAAGCAAATTGATTGTACATTTAATAAAAACCTTTACAATTCATGTGTAACTTTTCAACACACTTCTTTTTAAAACCATCAATTCAGATAGCATTCTAAAACCATAATATATCAATTTATAAAAATCATTAAATAAAACAATTTCATCAAAAAGCAGTTAATTATCCTTGCCTACTACTGGCACATACAATCTCCAATATCCTATCCTTTAAGTGTAAAATACATATTTCCAGCCATAAACTTCAAACAAAATATGTCATATAAAGTACACATGCAGAGCACTTTACCTTTCACTGAGCTGTTTCCTTATCTACAAGGCATTGATGTCCATCAGTTTTTTCCCCACAATTCTTAAAAATGTCATAAACTGACAGTTCAACATTTGCATCAGTAGATGATAGTCTCACCATCACTGCCTGCCTACATGTTAGAACCCATCACAAAGTAAAGGCGACTGTCAGCAACTGTCTTCTTTCTTGTAATAGAGATAGGCACAGGCAAGTAATATGTATGATATTTTCTTCCCTGGTGTTACACAATTGGCAATGCTCCTTTTCATCCACCCTTTTCCATACTTTCCTATTCATTTCTCCTGGATGAATGGCAAAATGATATTTCATAAACTTTTAACTGCCCTGGCCATCCAGTCTCTAAGTGAGTTTGGCATGTAAGTGACTTGTATTCATTTAAAAGTGTCCAGGCATGCGATTTATGTGACAGAATAACTTTATCCTTGAGCACAGATGTTTTCTTGATCATAGCATTGTTAGAAATGGGGTCTTTGGTTGACAGTCAGGTTACCCCCTGTTCAAGCAAGGTCCCTCACTCTAGTCAGGGTAAAAGAGAATCACCCTCAGCTAACCCCCTGCTTATTCCCTTGGTAGCCTGGCAGAGCAGTGGGCTTAACTTCAGAGTGCTAGGTGTAAAGTATTTGTACCAACACACACAGTAACTTAATGAAAACACTACAAAATGACACAACACCAGTTTAGAAAAATAGGAAATATTTATCTAAATAAAACAAGATCAAAACGAGAAAAATCACAATACACAAGCCAAGTTATCAAAACGAGTCTTTAAGTAGTTTCAAACACACACTAACTCTGTCAGCGTGAAAAAGTCCCATGGGTGCCTCAAAAATAAGCCACCACGGGCGAGTGCGTGTCAAAAAGGGATTGCGATGCGTTGATTCCACTCACGAGTAGGACCTTGCATCATTTCTCCTTTCGATGGGCTGGGGTGCATTGTTTCTTCTCTCCACAGGAGAGTGATGCGTTGATCTGGTCAGCACTCTCAGGTCCGGGCAGACCTTGCGTTGTTTTTCCACACCCAGCAGTACTTGAGACGGAAATCCAGCCGCACAATGATCTGAAAACCCTGCAGCGCGGGTGGTGATCTCCCAGCCTCCGTCAGCGATGCTGCGCGTCGTTTCTCCTGCTCCGTGTGTCGATTCTTTGGTTGCGTGTCCAGCGAGCATCGAATCTCAGCTGCAGAACTGGCGACGTGTCATTTCTTCAGCTGCAGAACGGAGTCGAGACGATCTTTTCCCCGCACAGCGCTCTGTGCGTGGATTTCCCTGTCTTTAGGCTGCCAGCTTCTCCTTTCAGGGTCCCAGGAACTGGATGGGCACCACAGGGCAGAGTAGGAGTCTCTCCAGAGACTCCAGGTGCTGGCAGAGAGAAGTCTTTGTTGTCCCTGAGACTTCAAACAACAGGAGGCAAGCTCTAAATCAAGCCCTTGGAGATTTCTTCTCAAGATGGAAGGCAGTCCAGTCTTTGCCCTCTTACTCTGGCAGAAGCAGCAACTGCAGGATAGGTCCACAAAGCACAGTCACAGACAGGGCAGCTCTTCTTCCTCAGCTCTTCAGCTCTTCTCCAGGCAGAGGTTCCTCTTGTTTCCAGAAGTGTTTCTAAAATCTTTGGTTTTGGGTGCCCTTCTTATACCTAATTTCGTCTTTGAAGTAGGCCTACTTCAAAGTAAAGTCTCTTTTGCATGTGAAATCCGGCCTTGCCCAGACCAGGCCCCCAGACACTCACCAGGGGGTTGGAGACTGAATTGTGTGAGGGCAGGCACAGCCCTTTCAGGTGTGAGTGACCACTCCTCCCCTCCCTCCTAGCACAGATGGCTTATCAGGATATGCTGGCTACACCCCAGCTCCCTTTGTGTAACTGTCTAGTGTGAGGTGCAACCAGCCCAACTGTCAAACCGACCCAGACAGGGAATCCACAAACAGGCAGATTCACAGAAAAGTGGCATTTTCAAACACACAATCTTAAAATCAACTTTACTAAAAGATATATTTTTAAATTGTGAGCTCAGAGACTCCACATGTCCATCCGCTCCCAAAGGGAATCTACACTTTAATCAGATTTAAAGGTAGCCCCTATCTTAACCTATGAGAGGGGCAGGCCTTGCAACAGTGAAAAATGAATTTGACCATATTGTACTTTCAGGACATATAAAACACAGTACTGTATGTCCTACCTTAACCATAACCTGCACCGTGCCTTTGGGGCTACCTAGGGCCTACCTTAGGGGTGTCTTACATGTAAGAAAAGGGAAGATTTAGTCCTGGCAAGTGGGTACACTTGCCAAGTCGAATTTACAGTTAAAACTACACACACAGACACTGCAGTGGCAGGTCTGAGACATGATTACAGAGCTACCTATGTGGGTGGCACAATCAGTGCTGCAGGCCCACTAGTAGCATTTGATTTCCAGGCCCTGGCACCTCTAGTGCACTTTCTTACTTTCTTTTACTTACTAGTAAATCAAATATGCCAATCATGGATAAACCAATTACATACAATCTTACAAAGAGAGCATATGCACTTTAGCACTGGTTAGCAGTGGTAAAGTGCTCAGAGTTCACAAGTCAACAGCAACAGGTCAGAAAAAATAGGAGGCAGGAGGCAAAAAGATTGGGGATGACCCTGCATAGGTAAAAAAAAGTCCAACACTCACTCACCGGCAGGCTTCACTCGCAGCAGCTTCCACTCTCACTGCGGCTCACAGCAGCAGTGTCAGCACTCACAGTGTCAGTGTCCAGAAAACCAGGACTGGAGCAGAGAATTCCTTATACATCTTCTGTTGCGTTCACTCGATTCACTCAATTCCTTAGGGCCTACCTGTTTAAGCTGCAAAGAGCTCAATGTTTCTTCTGATTTGATGTTTCTTCTGATTTGTCCAAAATTAAGTAACCTTGATCTGGTCCTGACAAACTTGCAATTTTGCTAATTATTGATGCCTTAATTGTGTACAAAATGTCCAGGTTAGGGGGGCATCAGGGCAAATTCTCATTGTCCTCCCAAGACTGTCCAATTTGATTGAGATCTTTCCTTTATCCTAGGATTCATTCAATACACTTTATTAGTTTGCCACTTGAATTATACTCTGCTAATTTAGTGAGTCTAAGGGAAGAGGGTGATTTCTTTAGCCCATGTTCCATGGAACCGTGGACCCGAACTGCTGAGGTCACAACTGGGGCTTATTGTATTGGGGTTTATTTGATTATTGGGGTTTGGCACCCACACATGCACATTATTCACAATACCGGGATCCGTGACGCAGGCACGATAATACTTTTTTAAACAAATACCACAGGCTTACACATGGTAATACAGACACGCGAGCAATTAACACCTACGTAAAAAGACTCTGGGGGTCATTCCGACCCTGGCGGTCCATGACCGCCAGGGCGGAGGGCAGCGGAAGCACCGCCAACAGGCTGGCGGGGCTTCGCGGTCAGAAAAGGGGAGCCGGCGGTTTCCCACCGGTTTCCCGCTGGCCCAGGGAATCCGCCATGGCGGCGCTGCTTGCAGCACCGCCATGGGGATTCCGACCCCCTTCCCGCCAGCCTGTTTCAGGCGGTGTCCACCGCCAGAACCAGGATGGAGGGAACGGGTGCCGTGGAGCCCCTGGGGGCCCCTGCACTGCCCATGCCACTGGCATGGGCAGTGCAGGGGCCCCCTAACAGGGCCCCACAAAGATTTTCACTGTCTGCTTTGCAGACAGTGAAAATCGCGACGGGTGCCACTGCACCCATCGCACACCTTCAACTCCGCCGGCTCCATTCGGAGCCGGCTTCATTGTTGAAGGGGCTTTCCCGCTGGGCCGGCCGGCGGTCTTATGGCGGTTGCCCGCCGGCCCAGCGAGAAAGCCGGAATGGCCGCCGCGGTCTTTTGACCACGGAGCGGTCTTTCAGTGGGAACCGCTTGGTGGGCGGCGACCGCCGACCGCCGCGGTCAGAATGACCGCCTCTGTCACTATGGAAATCATTTCAAATATTACATACTTGAAGAATATCAGGGTGTGGACGGCCTATATTACACTTCTCTTTGTGACTTAAGCAATGTATGAATAACTCATTTTTTGGAGCCTGAAGAAAATCTGTACTATATTCTACAGACTAGGAAACTCCTAATGTTCAAATGTAGACCGAGATCATTTGTTCAACCGCCTTCAAATTTTTGAAGCACATTTACCAGGGTGGACGCAAATGCCATAATTACAACATCATGCTGTTCACTTCTAGTGACTCTGCGCTCGCTAACAGCATGTGGGCGATAACAACAACTCTGATTAAAAGATATGACATGGTCTGGCTGTAATTAAAATATCCAGTGAACCATTTCCTCTTCTTGTTACACTTTACATTTGAAAGCTTCTATTTATTTTCACCTGCAAATTACAGATACACCGAATGGACCTTGAAAACACGTATTTTGCTCATTGTTTTGCTATAATTTTACATCCTGTCCCTAATTCTGTACTGTTCTCTTGGAATAGAAAAATGACACAGTTACCTAAAGAATGTTTCTAGGGGCCTCATTACAAGCTGTGTGTAAACAGAGATTTGGTTGCTAGAATGGAAATAATAACCTTTGCAGAAGGAAACAACAACTTTGGGATTCCAGCATGACACACCTCGACTGTAAAAAGGAGGCTGAATATATCAGGGGAAATGAGTTTTTGAAACATTACCCAAGCATCTCTTCTTTGGTGAATTTAGCAAATTGTAGCTTACATTAACTGTATTACATGCTTACACATTACATTGACTCAACGTTATAAGGCATAGCAATAAAGTACACAATAACCGCCTCTTCTTTTAGTAATCAAATTGACCAAATCGTCTGCAATCAATGACCTACTGCCTCACAAATATAACAGATTCATCAAGTGTAACATATCAGGTTTGAGTGCCATTTTTAAATGAAGCTGAGTATATCTATGGGAAGCCGTTCATGTCAAAATGACAGCTCTCCTTGTAGCACACCTCCAGAAATGCACAGCGTGTTGCAAAATGAATATGACACACAGCAAAATGAATGAATGAATTGTACTATGTGTCAAAATAAATATGATACCTGGCAGAGTAAATATGACTTGAACCAAAACAAATATGAAAAGCTGGCAGAGTGAATATGCTACTTAATGATTAATATGAATAACTCATATATCATATATCTCTGAATTAAATAAGAGATATACTGAAATATATATCAATCATACTTAAATTAACCCCTTCGCTGCCAGGCCTTTTTCCCCTCCTGTACCAGGCCTTTTTTTGGCTATTTGGGGCAGTTTGCGCTTAGGCCCTCATAACTTTTTGTCCACATAAGCTAGCCAAGCCAAATTTGCGTCCTTTTTTTCCAACATCCTAGGGATTCTAGAGGCACTTAGACTTTGTGGGTTCCTCCGAAGGAGGCCAAGAAATTAGCCAAAATACAGTGAAAACTTCATTTTTTTTTTTAAATGGGAAAAAGTGGCTGCAGAAGAAGGCTTGTGGTTTTTCCCCTGAAAATGGCATCAACAAAGGGTTTGCAGTGCTAAAATCACCAGCTTCCCAGCTTTCAGGAACAGGCAGACTTGAATCAGAAAACCCAATTTTTCAACACGAATTTGGCATTTTACTGGGACATACCCCATTTTTACAATTTTTAGTGCTTTCAGCCTCCTTGCAGTTAGTGACAGAAATGGGCATGAAACCAACCTAAACATTTCTGAAAAGTAGACTTGAATTCATCAAGGGGTAAATTGTGTAGATCCTACAAGGGTTTCCTACAGAAAATAACAACTGAAAAAGAAAAATATTGAAATTGAGGTACAAAACAGCAATTTTTCTCTACTTTTTACTCTGTAACTTTTTCCTGCAATGTCAGATTTTTTAAAGCAATATACCGTTATGTCTGCTGGACTCCTCTGGTTGTGGGGATATATAGGGCTTGTAGGTTCATCAAGAACCCTAGGTACCCAGAGTCAATAAATCAGCTGCACCCTGCAGTGCGTTTTCATTCTATACCGGGTATACAGCAATTCATTTGCTGAAATATAAAGAGTGAAAAATAGCTATCAAGAAAACCTTTGTATTTCCAAAATGGGCACAAGATAAGGTGTTGAGGAGCAGTGGTTATTTGCACATCTCTGAATTCCGGGGTGACCATACTAGCATGTGAATTGCAGAGCATTTCTCAAATAGATGTCTTTTTTACACACTCTCTTATATTTGGAAGGAAAAAATGTAGAGAAAGACAAGGGGCAATAACACTTGTTTTGCTAATCTATGTTCCCCCAAGTCTCCCGATAAAAATGATACCTCACTTGTGTGGGTAGGCCTGGCGCCCGCGACAGGAAATTGTCCAAAACGCAACGTGGACGCATTGCAAAGTGCCTACCTGTAGATTTTGGCCTCTAGCTCAGCCGGCACCTAAAGAAACCTACCAAACCTGTGCATTTTTGAAAACTAGAGACCTAGGGGAATCCAAGATGGGGTGACCTGTGGGGCTCTGACCAGGTTCCGTTACCCAGAATCCTTTGCAAACCTCAAAATTTGGCTAAAAGAACACATTTTCCTCACATTTTGGTGACAGAAAGTTCTGGAATCAGAGAGGAGCCACAAATTTCCTTCTACCCAGCCTTCCCCTAAGTCTCCCAATAAAAATTATACCTCACTTGTGTGGGTAGGCCTAGCGTCCGCGACAGGAAATGCCCCAAAACGCAACATAGACACATCACATTTTTTAAAAGAAAACAGAGGTGTTTTTTGCAAAGTGCCTACCTGTAGATTTTGGCCTCTAGCGCAGCCGGCACCAAGGGAAACCTACCAAACCTGTGCATTTTTTAAAACTAGAGACCTAGGGGAATACACGATGGGGTGACTTGTGGGGCTCTGACCAGGTTCCGTTACCCAGAATCCTTTGCAAACCTCAAAATTTGGCAAAAAAAACCACATTTTCCTCACATTTTGGTGACAGAAAGTTCTGGAATTAGAGAGGAGCCACAAATTTCCTTCCACCCAGCGTTCCCCCAGTCTCCCGATAAAAATGATACCACACTTGTGTGGATAGGCCTAGCGCCCGCAACAGGAAATGCCCCAAAACGCAACGTGGACACATCACATTTTTTGAAAGAAAACAGAGGTGTTTTTTGCAAAGTGCCTACCTGTAGATTTTGGCCTGTAGCTCAGCCGGCACCTAGGGAAACCTACTAAACCTGTGCATTTTTGAAAACTAGAGACCTAGGGGAATCCCAGATGGGGTGACTTGTGGGGCTCTGACCAGGTTCTGTTACCCAGAATCCTTTGCAAACCTCAAAATTTGGCTAAAAAAACACATGTTTCTCAAATTTTGGTGACAGAAAGTTCTGGAATCAGAGAGGAGCCACACATTTCCTTCCACCCAGCGTTCCCCTAAGTCTCCCAATAAAAATGATACCTCACTTGTGTGGGTAGGCCTAGCACCTGCAACAGGAAATGCCCCAAAACGCAAGGTGGACACATCACATTTGTTGAAAGAAAACAGAGGTGTTTTTTGCAAAGTGCCTACCTGTAGATTTTGGCCTCTAGCTCAGCCGGCACCTAGGGAAACCTACCAAACCTGTGCATTTTTTAAAACTAGAGACCTACGGGAATCCAAGATGGGGTGACTTGTGGGGCTCTGACCAGGTTCTGTTACCCAGAATCCTTTGCAAACCTCAAAATGTGGCAAAAAAAACACATTTTCCTCACATTTCGGTGACAGAAAGTTCTGGAATCTGAGAGGAGCCACAAATTTCCTTCCATCCAGCGTTCCCCCAAGTCTCCCGATAAAAATGATACCTCACTTGTGTGGGTAGGCCTAGCGCCCGAGAAAAGGAAATTCCTCAAAACACAACGTGGACACATCACAATTTTATACAGAAAACAGAGGTGTTTTTTGCAAAGTGCATACCTGTAGATTTTGGCCTCTAGCTCAGCCGGCACCTAGGGAAACCTACCAAACCTGTGCATTTTTTAAAACTAGAGACCTAGGGGAATCCAAGATGGGGTGACTTGTGGGGCTCTGACCAGGTTCTGTTACCCAGAATCCTTTGCAAACCTCAAAATGTGGCTAAAAAAACACGTTTTCCACTCATTTCGGTGACAGAAAGTTGTGGAATCTGAATGGAGCCACAAACTTCCTTCCACCCAGCGTACCCCCAAGTCTCCCGATAAAAATGGTACCTCACTTGTGTGGGTAGGCCTAGCGCCAATGAAAGGAAATGGCCCAAAACACAACGTGGACACATCACATTTTTTCACAGAAAACAGAAGTGTTTTTTGCAAAGTGCCTACCTGTCGGGCAGAAATGGCCTAAAATAAATTTGCCCCCAACCCCCCCCCCCCCGGAGCGACCCTTGCCTACGGGATCGCTCACCCACGTGACATTGGCGCCCAAAATTAAAGATCCCCGGTGCCTAGTGGTTTCTGCCCCCTTGGGGGCAGATTGACCTAAAATCAGCCAATCTGCCCCCAAGGGGGGCAGAAATGGTCTAAATACAATTTGCTCCCCATCTCTAAAAAAAAAACAAAAAAAAAAACACAATTTATTTTTTGCCCTGGCGCCTAGAGGTTTCTGCCCCCCCTGGGGGCAGATTGGCCTGATAACAATAGGCTGATCTGCCCCCGGGGGGGGCAGAAATGGCCTAAAATAAATTTGCCCCCCCTACCCCTCAAACCCCCCCCCCGGGAGCGACCCTTGCCTAATGGGTCGCTCCCCATCTCTAAAAAAAAAACCAAAAAAATTGCCCTGGCGCCTAGATGTTTCTGCCCCCCCGGGGGAAGATCGGCCTAATAACAATAGGCTGATCTGTCCCCAGGGCGGTCAGAAATGGCCTAAAATAAATTTGCTCCCCCAACCCCCCCCGGGAGCGTCCCTTGCCTACGGGGTCGCTCCCCCTGTGTGACATTGGCGCCAAAAAAAAAATCCCCAGTGCCTAGTGGTTTCTGCCCCCTTGGGGGCAGATTGACCTAAAATCGGCCAATCTGCCCCCAAGGGAGGCAGAAATGGTGTAAATACAATTTGCCCCCCAGGGGAGCGACCCTTGCCTAATGGATCACTCCCCATCTGTAAAACAACAAACAAACAAAAAGAAAGAAAAACACAAAAAAAAAAATTGCCCTGGCTCCTAGAGGTTTCTGCCCGCCCGTGGGCAGATCGGCCTAATACCAATAGGAGGCAGAAACGGCCTAAATACAATTTTCCCCTCCATGGGAGCGACCCTTGTCCAAGGGGTCGCTCCCCATCTGTAAAACAAAAAAACAAAAAATCCCCGGTGCCTAGTGGTTTCTGCCCCCCTTGGGGGCAGATCAGCCTAATCAAAATAGGCTGATCTACCCCCCAGGGGGGCAGAAATGGCCTAAAATAATTCCCCCCCAGGGGAGCAACCCTTGCCTAAGGGGTCGCTCCCCTTGCGTGAAATTCACGAAAACAAAAAAAAACTCCCCGGTGCCCAGTGGTTTTTGCCCCCTTGGGGGCAGATTGGCCTAAAATCGGCCAATCTGCCCCCAAGGGGGGCAGAAATGGCCTCAAAATAAATTCCCCCCTAACCCCCCCCCCCGGGAGCGACCCTTGCCTACGGGGTCGCTCCCCCTGTGACATTGGCGCCAAAAAAAAAATCCCCAGTGCCTAGTGGTTTCTGCCCCCTAGGGGGCAGATTGACCTAAAATCAGACAATCTGCCCCCAAGGGAGGCAGAAATGGTCTAAATACAATTTGCCCCCAGTGGAGCGACCCTTGCCTAATGGATCGCTCCCCATCTCTAAAAAAACAAACAAACAAAAAGAAAAACTCAAAAAAGAAATTTGCCCTGTCGCCTAGAGGTTTCTGCCCCCTGGGGCCAGATCGACCTAATAACAATAGGAGGCAGAAATGGCCTAAATACAATTTTCCCCTCCAGGGGAGCGACCCTTGTCCAAGGGGTCGCTCCCCATCTGTAAAACAAAAAAACAAAAAATCCCCAGTGCCTAGTGGTCTCTGCCCCCCTTGGGGGCAGATCAGCCTAATCAAAATAGCCTGATCTACCCCCCAGGGGGGGCAGAAATGGCCTAAAATAATTCCCCCCCCCAGGGGAGCGACCCTTGCCTAAGGGGTCGCTCCCCTTGCATGAAATTCATGAAAAAAAAAAAAAAAACCCTGGTGTCTAGTGGTTTCTGCCCCAAAGGAGGTAGAAATGGCCTGCCTAACTATAATTTGCCCCCTAGGGGAGAGACCCTTGCCTAAGGGGTCGCTCCCCAACTAAAAAAAAAAAAAAAGATCCCTGGTGCCTAGAGGTTTCTGCCCCCAGGGGGGGGCAGAAAAGGCCTTCAGAAAAAATGCCCCCCATTGGGAGCAACCCTTGCCCAAGGGTTCACTCCCTTATGCCAGTTTTAAAAAAAAAATCCCTGGTGTCTAGTCGGCGTTTCAAAAGCCGGATTGCAAGGAATCCGGCTTTTGAAACGCTCAGAGAGACTTCAAAGGGAAGGAAATACATTTCCTTCCCTTTGAGGCCTGTCCGGGCCTACCCAACGTGATCGAAAGAGAAATGCTGAGCATTTCTCTTTCGATCACGCTGGAAGCTGAGCTTCCAGCGCGATGGGGGAGGCCCTGTGACAAACCAGCGAGCGCTTGCGCTGACGTCACAGGGGGGGGTGGAGGGGGTTCGGGGGTGGAAGTGGAAGAGCTTCCCCTTCCATCCCTGCCTTGGGGGGTTGGGTGGGGAGCACAGGGGGGGAGCACTAGCGCTCCCCCCAGTTCCCTTGCCTTAGACGAGGTGACCTCATCCAAGGCACCCGGAAACCGGTGCTTTGGACGAGGTGACCTCGTCAAATGCACCCGAAAGGGTTATACGGCCCTCACTGTACACAATAAAGCAACCACTGAAACAAATACAATATTCATCAAAAAGAATGGGCCATTTTTTAAATGACTGACATGTGCCGAGAGGAATATGACATGCATTGGAATGAATATGACTGATTGAAATGAATATAAGGTACTGAAATGAAAATGTATTATTCTGAAAAGAACTTAATGTGCAATGAACATTACATTCATCAAAATGAATATGGTTTGCATTAAAATTAATATGATACACATTGATATGATTATGATATGTGTTGCAATGGGTATGATTCATGTTAAAATGAATATGATGTGTTATTATGAATGAGACATCCATTGAAAGGAAAATGACACATGCTAAGATGATTATGACAGGCATTTAAATGAATATGAGCCCCTTTGAAATTAATTCATCATGCCTTAAACTGACTATGACCAATGCTGAAATTAAAAATATGTATGTTATGCTATTAAGTTAATAAGACACACATCAAAATGAATTTCCATATATTGAAATGAATATGACCTATGTTGAAACGGATATGACTCATGTTAAAATTATTATGTCAGGTGTTAAGGTGAATATGACATCCATTGAAATTAATATGACATTCATTGAAAGCAATATGACACATGTTACAATGAATATGACATCTGGTAGAGTTAATATGAGCCATATATTAAAATGAATATAACATTCAATAAAATGAGTATGACACTTATTGAAATTAATATGAAACTATGTGAGATAAATGTAGCATGCTTTGAAATGAATAAAGCACATATCGAAATGAACACAAGCCATGTTGAAATGAATATGACCCCTGTTTAAATGAAAATGGATTGCATTGAACTAATGTTGATTTGCTTTAAAATTAACATTACATATTGAAATTAATATTGCATATTCTGAAAGGATATGATCTGAACAAAAATTAATTAACTAAAACCAATATATATGATTTTCACTATGTGCTGCATTTTGTTTCTGCTGGCTTTAAGACTCTGGGCACTTTACCGCTGCTGACCAGTGCTAAAGTGCAAGTGCTCTTTATTTAAATTGTATTGATGATTGGCTTATCCATGATTGGCATATTTGATTAACTGGTAAGTCCCTAGTATTGTGCACCGTGTGTGCCCAGGGCCTGTGAATCAAATGCTACTAGTTGGCCTACAGCACTAATTGTGCCATCCACATGAGTAGCCCTGTAAACATGTCTCAGACCTGCTACTGCAGTGTGTGTGGGGGGACAGTTTTAAACTGCCATTTTGACTTGGCAAGTACACCTACTTACCAGTCCCAAACCTTCCATTTTACTACATGTAGGTCACCCCTAAGGTAGGCCCAAGGTAGCCCCCTGGGCAGGGTTCAGTGTATTTAAAAGGTAGGACATGTACTGGTGTGTTTTACATGTTCTGAAATGCTGCTAAATTTGTTTTTCACTATTGCAAGGCTTCTCTTCCCTGTAGGGTAACATAAGCATTGTCTTGAAATATCTTTTAAGTGTAATTTACCATTGGGAGCAGATAGAGTTACTGAGCCGGGGGTCTCTGAACTCACAACTTTAAAATGTAATTTGAAAATGCCACGTTTAGAAAGTGGGCATTTTATTGCTTAACCATTCTGTGCCTCTGTCTGGCTGTGGAATACACATCTGGGTCAGGATGACAGTTGGGCTGCTTGTGAATTCACTCTAGACAGCCACATAAAGGGATCTGAGCTCTGCCTTTCATATCCTGATGGGTCTTTCTGAGATAGAGTGGTGGAAGGAGCTGACAGTCGTACATGAATAGGGCTGTGCATGTCCTTACACAAAGCAGTCGCCAATCCCCTGGAGTATGTCTGGGGCCAGGGCAGGAAAGGCAGGGTCTTGTGCGCTACAACGACTTCTCTTTGATGTTTGCCTACTTCAAAGGAAGAAATGGGTATATGTACTCGACCTCTTACCCCACAGATTTAGAATACTTCTGGAATGAGGACATTCTGTCAAGAAGAAGCACTGGATGCTGTAGAAGGGACTGCCGCTGTGCCTGTTACTTTGCTGTGCTGGTCTGCTACTTGCTGCCTCTGTCCTGGGAGTGAAAGAACTGCACTTTGCTTTCTACATCCTGCTTCCAAAGGTTCTCTAACGGCTTGGACTGAGCTTGCCTCTTGTTAAGAAGTCTTAGGGACATCAAAGACTTCATCTGCCAGCACTGGGCTCTCTTGCTGAGAGTCCTGACTTGCCAAGAGATGCCAAATTAAGTTCCTGGGCCCTTGGGAGTGAGTTCTGGTGCAACCAAGAAGAAACCATGTACATCGACTCCAGAGCGACTTCGGAACAGACACACTGTCCAACTCCGCACAGCTGCCTAGACCCAAACCATGGTACCCACTGAGCACAAAGACCTAGACCGATGCCACAGGCTCGATGATACCCGTGACACCCAACTCCGACTCCACTGTAGCACCTGTGGCTCCATGGTGTGATTGTGACACTGTGTAGTTCATGCCTCGTGTCTTGACATGCTGGATTCATCGACCCCACCTTGTTGAAAGGAACCGATCCATCACCACTGATGCCGCATTACCGCCCCTGCATTCGTAAGGAACCAATGCCTCACCTCTCCTGCCTAGCAGTAAGGAACCGTTGCCTCCCTTCCCCTGGTAGCAGTAAGGAACCAACACCGCACTGGCTCCAGTGGCACCTCAACTCCCTGACTCCGTGCAAAGTCTTTGTTTCCTCATTTTCCAAGGCACTGTACCTGGGGTCCCTCTGACTCTGTGTCCAGCCCAAACTCCCACGTGAGTGGTGTCGGACTGTTGTGAATGGCTCCATCATGACGTTGTGATGGCCCCAGTTGAAGCTATTGTGCTTCCAAGAGCTATTCTAAGATTTAGGGCCTGATTACGAGTTCAGCGTTCGGGTCGCCAGAATCAATGTTGGCGGTCCCCAGACCACCATATTACAATTCATACAGACAGGACCGCTGTCCACCAAGCAAAAAAGTCAGACCGCCAGCAGTGCAGCAGCGCGTATTCAAGCTATCAGCCTCATAACCAAACACCAAGCCTATTACAAACACACAGTTGCCATGGTGGTCCCTGCACAGCGGTGAGCCAATGGCGGTCAACGGCCACAAACTAACAGACTAGTGCACACTGGATGAATTAAAAATCAGCACAGCTGACATACATTGGCCAAGTGGACACACCTGCAAAGGACACTGTAAAACACATCCCTTCACAGAGCACAATCCTTTGCATTTCCAGTGCAGAACAGTAAGACAAACCACACAACATTTCACCACAATTAATTGGAGCCACGTCAAGCACACTCCTCTCAGTAGGAAAATTGCAATGTGGACAGGATAGTTGACTGAGTGAATGTTGTAGACACCACAGCGTGCACAAAGGAGAACATTAGAAAGAGGTGGAAGGACCTAAGGGGCAAGGTCCGTTCCCTGGTCTCCAGGCAGCAGCTGGAGGCCAAGAAGAATGGCATTGGTCCTCCTAGTGTCCTGTTAAGACTCTTTCTCTTGGGGGAGAAGATCTTGGCCATCCTGCATCCTCAGGGCTTGACAGGAATACCTGGGGGCGTATAGTCTGGTAAGTCACAACACAAATAATGTCACAAAACTGCAAGGTGTTCCGTTCTCTTTTGACAAAATGTGTACACTGCTGTTTCTTGCATCATCTACCTGTGTTCATGGAATGATTTCTGTATTCCCTCACGTATATTTGCATGCCAACCTGTCTTTGGAATTGGACATATGCAACAGGGCTACATTTCATGTAGTGCCATAGACAGGAGTGTGTCACCAGTGATTGTTGTCTCACATATACCCTCACCCGTCATTGCATGTCATTTGGCATGTACAACTGCAGTAGCAATGAGGGACATGACAGGTAGGACTAGAGGTTTTACACACAATGTGCATTTCCATGCCATTAATGTGGCATCATGTGGCAAAGTGCACTGCACATGTGAAATGGGAAAGATTTGTTAACTCACTGTTGACATGCATCGTGACTTGCTGTTATGTTGGAATCCCATGTGCTTGAGTACAACCATTCCTCCATGGACATCTGGGTTTGCAGGACCAAAATGGAGACAGTGATGTAGCTTCCCCATGGGCAACTTGTTGAGGGCCTTTTACATGTACTTGCAAATCTCTGGGCCTCTCCAACATACAAAGGACCAATGGCTTCTACTGATGCAATCAGAATATGTCATTGTAAGGGATGCCTTTCAGTAGTGGGGATTTCCCTGGGGCTAGCTGATTCATGTGTTGTGGATTTTAGAGACATATATCCCAGACAATTTGCACATTTTGTCTACAGTGTAAATTTCCATGCAAGATAAGTAGTATATATGAGCAACATTAGTACTACATCCATGACTCTATTAGGACAATTTACACATGGTGAAGTGTGCATTGTTGATATGTTTCCAGTGTGACATGAGTATTTCCATGTCACCTTCTTCAGGATACTGTACTGCTGTCAGCAACATGGCAGGATTTGGAACATCATTTTTTTATTGTTGTGTTATTGTGAGTGCGACAAATAGATGTCTGTGTGACCTTGTCTGGGAT
Organism: Pleurodeles waltl; assembly: GCF_031143425.1. Taxonomy (NCBI): domain Eukaryota; kingdom Metazoa; phylum Chordata; class Amphibia; order Caudata; family Salamandridae; genus Pleurodeles; species Pleurodeles waltl. The sequence goes on along the minus strand of NC_090439.1, from coordinate 922,075,720 downwards.
CTGTGGGCATGAACTTTGCATCAGCCTACTGTTGTATGACAACAGGTAACTGAGGTATGCTCCATCAGGCAAAGCATTGAAGGTGTAATGGTCTCCTACTTGTTCAATGTGAATGTGATTGCACAACTTCACCCATGCAATTGGAGTTGTCAGAGATCTTGATGTTCCTTTGGGCAACTGTTGACAGTTCATGTGAGATGCATGCATATGGTATGGTACATGTAGGAACCACTTTGATGTAGTTTGTTGCTGGGGCTTACTTGACGTCATGGCAATGTTTGCTAATTACAGCTGTAGTTCAAATGTGGTCAGGAGCATGTGGTGACCCTTTCCCCCTTTGTATTTGCAGCATCATCCCAGGCAAGTGAAGGAGACAGGGCGCAACCAAGTGGGAAAGCATCTGGTCACGGTACCTCCAGTCGTGACACCACTGACAGGAGGAACCGAGTGGCCTGGAGGGTGCGGGGAGTACCACAGAGGACACAGGATCAACCTTGTCATCTTCAGATTTTACCTCCAGTGGCCACTCCCTAGTGGTGGCAGACCCATCAGGACCTGCTCCCATACCTTTCTTGTCTGTCACTCGCAGTTTTTTCACCACCCTCCCTGAAGCTCCTTACCCAGTTGGCCAGACCCACTCACTCAAGAGGGTAGGCGTTTTCTTTGCTCAAGGCACCTCAGCCCCAGCCTCTGTTACCCCTGCTGCCCTGAGTGAGAAGGCTATGGATCTCCTGAGGATTATCTCTGTGGAGCAGACTGCCATTCTGAATGCCATCCAGGGGTTGGCAAGCCAACTTCAGCTGACAAATGCTCAATGCTATCCTGGAAGGCATTCATAGTGGCATGTCTGACCTACAGAGATCTTTTTCAGGCTCTGGCATCCTCACTGATGGCTGCCACCTATCCCCATTCCACCCTCCCACCCCCCCTTCGCAATCAAAATTTCCTATTCCCCTACCTGTCCTAAGCCCACAAACACATCTGCATGCACCCACCTCAACACACACAAGCTGCACACATCGACACAACCACCATAAGACACACTGGCATGAAGGCACTCAACATTCACCCACAGAGACCACATCAGCCATCATTTCAACAGACCTCCTGCCACCCCTACCAACCCACACACCACTACAACACCCAGTGACACATCCACTATATACCCAGGCAACAGCTCACAACTTATGGACCCACACACCTCAGACACCATACCCCAGACACCACCACAACACTCACAGACACATCCACCATACTCACGGAGACCACACCAACACCCACATACACATCCACCAGATCCACCATACCCACAGACACCACCCCAACACAAACAGACACATCCACAACATCCGCCATGCCCACAGACACCACCCCAACAAACACACACACATCTACCACTCTCATATCACCCAGCACCTCCACCTTCCAGCCCCCCAAGACACACAGATGCCCACACTCACACATACAGCAGACACCACCCAAATACAAGCTTACCTCACAGATGCACACACCCAAGGCATTTACACCCACAGACAAGCCTACCACTCCCTCACCTCCAAATCCCCAACACCTTCTGATGACCCTTCCTGTTTTCCCAAGGAGAGTTTCCTTTTCGATCTTGCCCTTTCCCCTGTTACCTTCAAACTCCCTCCCAAACCCAAGAGGGCCCCACCCACATCCCAACACATCCCTTTCACATCCAAGTCCTCCCCTGTCACACCTGCTCCCTGCAAGCACCCACACCCCTCCCCCCACAAGAAGAAGCCCAAACCTCCAAAGAAAAAGCCCCCAATCCAAACCCATCTATCCCAAATCCGTCCACACCCAAGGATGAGCTCTGAGGTGACTGCCTGCCGACTTGATGCCCCTTCCTGTGGAGGTTCCCTGGCAGTGACTGGAGTCACAGTTGGGCACAGTAATGTGCATGGGCTCATATGGACTGGCCAATGGCCTTTTCTCATCAGCATTTAAATTGAATAAACCAAATTTGTTGTTTTGCTGAGTACACATTTATCCTCCCATTACCATTCTACCTTTATGTTTCTCCTGAGTAACTTATGTTACATGCCTATAGTTGCTTGCGTTTCACCCTGATTGCTGTTGTTTGCAATATCTGACTTTGTGGGAAGTGCTGGTGTCACCCTAGACAAAGGTAGATGTTCATTGTACAGATGTGTGGGTGTTGATCCAATTGGGGTGTCATTGTGTTATGCATGCTAGGGTAATTATTTCATATTGCGTTGGCCAATGTCCGCCTGTATGGTGTTAGATTTGTCCCCCTGATATGGATTGTACATTCATCTCATGTGTGGGAGCTAGAGTTTTGTTTGTCCGCACATAGAGGATGTTCAATTGTGGAGGCTTCCTTTGCATTTGACTGACCATGTGTCTATTTTGATGTGTGCACCTTACAGCTACTTTATCTAGATGTATGCTCATACTGTTACTGTTATCTGAGCTTTCCTGACTTGCACTTACACATTTGGCAGATAGGCATGTCACTTGGCTCAAATATTGTTTGTCCCCGAGATACATGAAGGGCGAGTTCCTATGCAAATGCTGTTTTAGTGAACTGTGCAAAGAGAAATGTGTCCTAAGGCAGCCTCCTTTCCATGAATGCTCCTGATGCCACCATCCCTATTGTGCAGGTATTGTTTGCATTGTGAGTTTTAGATAGTTGTTTCACAAACTATTGTGCATCCCATTGACCTTCCATTGTGTTGCAATGTGGGTGCTGTGTGGGTCCATCGATGATCAGCACCTGCGGCAGGACGGGTGTGAGGGGCTCCATGGTGGCACAGGATGTGTAACGCTGCCTACAGGTGAGTGGCTTCCTTTATGCTCTCTGTTTCTCCCTAGTGGGATGTGGTGGTTGGACTGGCACGGTCACGTTGGCGATAGGCAACATCCTAACGCTTCCGTCGGAAAAACTCCCTCCGTCAGTCTGTTTGGCCTGCCTCGACATCGCAGTGACCTGCGCTGCCTGGTGGTGCCAGCGGAACAGCTTTCCTCAATGATATGGCCAGCATCGTAATACGGTGGTCTGACTGCCACCACCGCCTTGGTGGTTCACGGACCGCTAAACTCGCAGTGAGGCCCTTAATCTTTGAAAATTCATACCTTTGCTTGTGTATGTTGGATTTTTTGTTGTTTTGGTCTTGTTTAACTCAGATAAATATTGGTTATTTTTCTAAATTGGTGTGGAGTACGTTTGTGGTGTTTGCGATGTGTTACTGTGTGTGTATACAAATACTTTACTCATTGCCTCTGAGATAAGCCTGACTGCTCGTGCCAAACTACCAAGGCAGTGAGCAGGGGCTATCTTAGCTGCGTGACTCCCTTATCCTGACTAGAGTGAGGGACACTACTTGGAAAGGGTGCCACCCACTGCCAACTAGAGACCGCATTCCGAACACCTCCCTTTAACTCTATGCGCACATAAAACAATCATGTTATTTACAAAAAGACTTACCTATGTGATAAGGTACTATGTGACAAATGTAAAAATACTTAACTGCATTGTAAATTGATGCATGTAAAAGATGCAAGGTAAAGGCTGGTTCCTTGTTTTATATTCTGTTAAACGTGTGGTATACCTATTTTAGCTAATTCATTTTGTCCATATCATACCCTTTCAGAATATTTAATATTGATGTCAATATGTAATATTAATTTTAAAGCAAATCAACATAAGTTCAGTGCAAGACATATTCATTTAAACAGTGGTCATAATCATTTAAACATGGCTCCTGTTCATTTCGATATGTGTTTAATTAATTTCAAAGCATGCATCATTTATCTCACAGGTTCATTTTCATTTCAAAAAGTGTCATATTCTTGTTATAGATTGTCATATTAATTTTTCATTCATCCTAACGTGTCATATTCCTTTCAATGAATGTCATTCATTTCAATGGATGTCATATTCACCTTAACATCTGTCATAATAATTTTAACTTGGGTCATATCCATTCAACATAGGTCATATTCCTTTCAATATATGCAATATTTATTTTGCTGTGTATCATACCCATTTCAAAGCATAAAATATTCATCTAGACAAGTTTAATTTTAATTTCAGCATTGGTTTAAGACATGTTGAATTAATTTCAGTGAAGCTCATATTCGTTTCAATGCATGTCATATTCATCTTAGCATGTGTCATATTCCTTTCATTGGGTGCCTCATTCATATTAACACATCTTAATTTTAACATGAACCATATCCATTGCAACACATATCATAATCATGTCAATGTATATCATAATACTTTCAATGCAAGCTGTATTCATTGTGATAAATGTTAAGTTCATTTGACTGCTACTCGTATTTGTTTTAAAACATGTCAAATTAATTTCAATAAAAGTTATATTAATTTAAACTCATCATATTCATTTTAATTTGTGTTATATTCATTTCGATCAATGTTATATTTATTTAAATGGATATCATATTCATATTAACACTTGTAATATTAATTCTAAGATGTAACTTATCAATTTTAACATATATCATTTTCATTTGAATATGTGTCATACCAATTTGAAGGCGTGCCGTATTTATTTTAACTAATGTTATGAGAATTTCAGCTTTGGTTATACTCATTTGACGGCATGTCAACTTCAATTTAATGGGTTACATTAATTTCAACACAAGCCATATTCATTTTCAATCATCTCCTATTCGTTTTTATATGTCTCATATTTATCACCATCTGGGTAGTATTCATTTCAACGCGCTTCAAATTCATTGCAACGTGTTTAATGTTCATTTCAGTGTATGTTATAATATTTTCAATGTGCATTATTTTCTTTTCAAAATATAATATATTAATTTCAGTACCTTATATTCATTTCAGTCTGTCATATTCATTTCAGTGTATGTCATATTCCTCTTGCATATGTCAATCATTTCAAGAAATGTCCCATTCTAATGAATGAATATTGTATTTGTTTCATTGATTGCTTTATTGTTTACAGTGAGGGCCAACAATAATTTCAGTATGATTTATATATATTTCAGTATATTTCTTCTTAAGTTTAGTGTGAATGTTATTCATATTAAGCATATTCATTCTGCTAGGTTTCATATTTGTATTGGTTCAATTCAGATTCACTCCGCCAGGTATCATAATTATTTTGCCACATAGTACATTCATTCAGGTGTGTGCCATATTCATTTTGCAGCAAGCTGTGCATTTCAGGAGGTGTTCTATATAGTAAGCTGTAATTTTGACATAAACGGCTTCCTATATATCCGTCTTGAATTAATTCCCCTTTAGAGATTGCCTAAACATACTGTGTAATCTATGACTCTCCTTTAGTTTTGTGGTCCACACGTGGGCCCGACCCAAGTGCACGAGTCATTTAAGTTTAAGAAGATGTGGACTTTTAGAATGGCTATTGGTAATTTGAGAAGAGAAAACCCTTCTGCTCTTGATATTACGCAGTGGAGGTCCCCACTGTGTTGTTATAGTTAGGTTAGAGTTTTCATACGATAATTTTTGATTTGCTAATAACTTTGCACCAAAAAATATGAGCAAAACTTTCCATGAAAAACAATGTAATCCATTTGACTCCTTCATGGAAAATTTCACACGGATTCATCAAGCAGGGGTGAGTACGAAGGAGGGGCAAAAAAGTGCATTTCCCATTTTAACTCCACAGAAACTGCTCTCCTATACAGAAAAAGAGGCCGAGCGTAATTACACTAAATTTAGAAATGTACCCAGAAAGTATGCTTTTTGTAACTTGGTGTAAATCCGATTTGTCGTTTTTTATGAAACTAGCATTTAAAGGAGGAGCTTGGGCTGGGTATGAAAAAGTTAAAAACATCTGGCCAGTTGGTCCGACCGTACACTATTTAAAAAAACAACCCACTTCTCATTGGTCGGTGGACCTTTTTCTGTAGCTGGCAATTTCTGTAATGTAGGGTTGGCACCACAGTAGCAAAACAATTTGATTGGGTGGCAGCACGATCTATGAAAATGTTGCAGCTACCTTTACAAATACCTTTACAGGAATCAGACTTTGATTAATAAAACTTTGGCAATCAGTAAAACTAACTGAAAATACAAACTCATAGGAAAAACAAGAAAATATGTGCCAATATATAAAACAACATGAACAATATCTATTCAGATTAATAGATCATTATTGTCTCATATCAAAACATAGCCGAGCTGCAATGTAGTCTTTAAAGTGCTGATGTGCCTATGTACCTGGGGTTGGAAACAAGCATAATGAAATATTCAAGTAGCCAGATAAAATTAATAACAAACGCACGGAAAATTTTAACAATTATAATCTCTTCTTTCTAAAAACTAAGATCGGAGTCATAACTGTCATAAGTGTCATTCCTGTTGTTCCAGCATATGCAAAAATGCTGAAATAAATGTAACCAACCTGAAACTCAAAAGTATGTTTAGTGGTTTCAGGGCTGCAAGACGGTCTCCCTGTAAGACCGCCCATTCAGGAGGTTAAGTTGTTTGCTTAACAAACGTCTGCAAGGTTCTAAGTTTGGGGAGCACAAACGTTAGACATGTAAAAATGATTCCAGCTTCTTACTGCAGAGTCTGCATTTCTCCTCTGGTGGTCGGATTTGCCACTTTGATAGAAGGTCCAATGTTGGCAAAACCTCAAAACGGAATGTCAGGAATCTATTATGTACCTCTAAAAATTCGCTGATAGGTCAGCTTGTTACCCCGATACATTATATGTTGATAGTGCCATCCAGGCATTAGATCTCTGTGACAGAACCTCTTGGGTAGCTTCTCTGCCCAGGGCCCTGTCATCTACATTCACCATATTTATGAACTCATCTTGGCCTACCCCTGTGCCCATATATCCCGGGCATGTACGTCAGTTAAACATGAGCTTATGTAACGAGCATGAGTATATTTTCCGCTCGCACATCGTAATTTATTTCATATTATTCTGCAAAGCGTGCTCGACACTGCTGATCTAATCCCATGATGTAGCTCAATAAATGAGTTTTGCCTAGCTATGGTCTGCCAAAGGAGGACAAACTATGGTAAAACCTGAGCAGGTGAAACTGACGTTGAGAGATGGAGAGTCTGCTTACACTTTTTCACTACCAAAGCATCTAGCAATCTGGCAGAATGTCCAAGCATGATATCACTTATGTAAGTGAGAACAGATGAGACCTTTATCTGCATTACTTGTAAGATTGGATCTATATTGGAGCCCCACAATTTCTCTCTCAGGGTTTGGAGGGCAGCCTGGAGGGTGAAAGCCTTGTATTTTTAAAGAACCCCTTTTTCTTTTTCATCTAGCCAGACTCCATGATACTTGTATTCTGAAACTTTCCAAATGCTCAGTACTCCCATGTGCCATGAGCCTGGCTTATTCATTTTTCTCCCAAAGACTGAAATTTTAGTCTTTTTCTCGATTCACATCTAGCTTTTTCAGTATTTGTAGTCAAAGAGAGAAAGTATAAGCCTCTGTTGACCCACCCTTGTATGACTTAACAGCGCCACGTTCTCAGCATAAAGTAGGTTAGACAGGCATTTATTTCCAAGTTTCAGAAAGTGTAAATTAACTGTTGATCTTCCCTGTAAGGTCAGAGATGAACAGATTAGGAAAGCAGGGAGTAAAGACACATCCTTGCTTAAGGCCTTCCTTAGTCAATATCTTCCTTGAGAGTAGGGTGCCATCCCCTTGTTTCATGCGCAGCCAAGTTTCCGAATATTCGAGCTCTATCGCTCGTAAAAGACTCAGTGGAATTCCCCAGGTTGTGAACTTTCCCTAGAGGTGCTTTCTTGAAATTATATCAAATACCGCTTTGAAATCAATAAAGCGGGCTTACAGAGATGAGTGCATCTAGGCTGAATGTGCTACTAGCATGAAAATGGTCTCCAGAATTGGTACACAGCCCTGATTCAGATGGAGTCCTGTTTGATTTAGAGGAATAAACTTGTGTTCATTTCCCATGTTTCAAGATAAGTTAGTAATCGGGTTCCAAAATATTTACCTTCAGCATCAATCGGAGGATAATTATTAGATTTTGTCATGTCCTCATGTTATAAATTGGCTGGATTATAAACCCCTCCAAGACTCAGGAATTTCTTGTGTCTGTTAAATATGGCTGTAAAGCACATTGAGTCTGTCAGCCTAGAATTTAGGGTCGTTTTTGAAATAGTGCCTGGGTTAGCCCATTAGGGCCTGGTGCACAATCCATGTGTGATTTTGTGATAATTTTATGAACATATTTGCTGAAGAAGGTTAATGGGCTATTGTCCAGCCCACTGCATTCCAACCAGTCATCCATACTGTCATTAGGTAAAGGTTAGACTGTGAAGAGATACGCCAGCATTGATATCATTTTAAATGGTTTTGTTCCTGGGGTAAGGTTCTCATCCCACTGCCCATGTGCGACTGCTGGTATTTTTCATGATGTGGATTACTTGGTTTATCATCGACTAGTGAGAAACGGTTGTTAAATACCTTGCCCAGGTCTCTTTGCTGATGTTAGCGCTGTTGGATTTTCTCTCGCCATGCTCGTTCATAATGATCATTCGTCAAAGTTCACTGCGTCCAGATTGTTACTGAAGTAAGTAAGCTTCACCCATAAATTGTCATATTTTAATTTCTTAAGTTCCCAAAGCTTTTATTTCAGTTTACTCCTTTCTCGTTTATTTCCATTTTTAAAGTTGGGCATTTTCGAGTAACTGTTAGTTGCAGCAGCAGTCTGTTCGTATGCTTCTTCAAGTCTCACTTTTAGGGGCAGCTGTTGTGGTGTTGATACCATTAAAGGATGGGCTTTATTGCAGATTTTTCTGGGGTATATCTTTAAAAACAATTTTAGAAATTCCAACCAGCTACCTGTAGGGTCCCCTCACATCTGGATTATTTTGCTGAAACTTAGTTGAGGAATTAAGTATTTCTGGGCAATAGCTTCAGCTCACATCATTCTCTTCTGACTTGTATAACTTGTAGCATGTCCATCATAAAGCAAAGCTTTTGACTTGAAACAGCTTTGAATGATTCTTGATAGGGTGATAATTTGTGGAACATGATCGCTTTCTGAGCAATAGTCAATATGAAACTCCTGGCTGTACCTGAGGAGCACTATATTTACCGAAGTAGAATCCAATTGAGAGCTAGAACTTTCGGTTATTTGGGTCCATGCTGGGGGACTATCACTAGGAAACATGCCATTAACGACCTTCAGTCCTGCTGCGGTGCAATAATTGAAGAGCTTTGCCAGGATTGTTAGAGCTTTTTATCTGTGGTAGAGACTGAGTTGGAATTTCCCCACCAGCGCCCAGTTCCTGCAGGTCCACTTCGTCTTTCTGGGTATGAAATAGGTTCAGATTAAAGTCTCCCGTTATAATTATATCTGCGTCAGGATGAGCATCCTTCAATTACATTATGATTCAACACAGCTTTTCAACCCCAATTCTTTCTTGGGGTTCCTGTTTAATTGATCAAATAGGTATTTAAAAAATTGAGGTCAAACTTCCCTTCAATTTCTACCCTTCTAAAAGGACCATAAGGAGGTCATATTCTGATGACACAATGACATGGGTTTTTAGGAGCCTCCTTTAGGAAGTCCAGAATTTTTGCATTAACTGCCGGGCTCACATATTCAATGTAACCCATTAAAGGTTCTACTGATTGAGACCAAGTTTCTTGAAATTCTTGAAAAGCTATGATATGGAATTGCTGCAAATATCATATCGATGTAGTCAATTTTATTAATTAGGCCCCGATGTTCCATGAGCAGATCTTTCGCACCTTTATAGTTTGTGAATGGCCAGTTTCTCGTCTCCTTCACCTATTACTAGGATTAGACAGGACAGTAGAGAGTCAGGTCTGATCTTGATCCTGGAAGTTTAGCTGTCTTCCTTTATATTTTTTTTCTTCATCACATGATCTAATTCGATCAAGCACTTTGTAAACTTATTCCCATGGCTGAGATTTATCCCACACGGCCTTTCAGAACTGAGATTGTATTTTGTTTGCCCTACTGAGCATGATCCCGATTTGCTAATGGCAGCGTGAATACACTCCCCATTAACAAACTTATCTTTGCTCCAGTTTCTATAAGTGTATTTAAGCATGTACACTTTTGAGGCATAATGGCATAACAAGAAAGTAATAATGTTAGGTTCATCTTGCTGCATTCCACGTGGTTTCCGAACTTTCTGAAAAACTCTTACTCTCTCTCTACTCCTTTTTTTTTAACAAACCCCATAATCCTGTCCTTGTACACTAACCCTCAGGTGTATACCCTCCCCATTTTCTTTCTTACCTCTTTGGCATGCTGTACTCTTCTTCTCTGCATTTACTTTTTTCACAAAAGATTATATTTTCGTGCAAAAGGTATTTTGCCATTTTATTTTTTCCCTAAGAAGGGGTTTTTGTCAGCCTGATTTCATAAGGTTGACCTTCTTCATTTTAGGAATTCATCAAAATGAGGGATGATCGTGTCCTAAAGTGTAATTGTATAGTGACTGAAAGAGAACATAGGGGTTGGGGACTGCCACAAGCCTTTGTTGACCCTTTTTGTTAGTGCTTTTGTAGGTGGTTGGACAATAAATGAAACATATCTTTCAACCTACTGCATTCAAGTAAAAAATCGCCCACTTTCTTCAAATATATACAAATATACTGCTTTGGGATATCCTAATGACGGCACTACTCGCTAATAAACTACATAATTTCTCCTTCAATTAAATTCTAAGTAATATCTACAAATAAAAATATGTTTCCTCGACGCTAGAAAAATGTGATGAAATTAAATTGTGCCATTCTAACGCCACATCAGCGTCATTTTTTTACGCTACTGTGGCATTAGAAGGCTAAAAACACTGTGCCATATTTACAAAGTAATCCTTTGCGCTACATTGCCCTACATTATACCTGCGCCACGCATAATGTATGCAACAGGGTTCTTCCCCCGTTAGGGAAGGGGCGAAAAAATGGCACAAGGAAATCTAACAAATTTCCTTGCATTATTTTATTCAGCACTTTTAACGCCTCTTCAGAGCACGCGTTAAAAGGGGGAAAGCCATTGCATACAATAGGCTCCTATGTAGTCTGCAGGAGTAGCGCCAATATTATGGCTCTAGTCCTGCAGAGTACATCAATAGAGTAAAAACAATGACTCTATTGCCCCCTACCTTGCACCATGGTGCACCATATTTTAAATACGGCGCACACATGGTGGTGGTAGGGGGGGTGCTAAAGGGCGCAAGAAAAGTGTCTCTGCACTATTCTTATATATGCCCCTTAGTGTTTTGAAACAACCGATCTAGACATTCCCAGCTTTCAAGAAAGCTGTTTTTTGGCTATCCTTAAATAAATAAATGTCAATTTTAGGTTATGTTTTAAAGTTCTGAAACCTGTTTTCCCCTTGATTAGGCCTTATGCTGGACAGACATTTGAAATAGGAGAGTTGCGTAGCAAACCTCCACAGAACTAAGAGCTAAGAAAGTAGCATTCTGCTTTCTCTCTTTATAGAGTTTCCTTATAGAACAATTCTATTTCTATATCACTCTTTCTTTGCCACTCTTTCTCAGTGCATGCTGGAAAGAAATGTGTTGCCTCTCTCTATACGGGCTTCTCCTTCCCTTCCTCCTCTATGCGGTAATTGTTAGTGGGAAATACATCATGATTTATCAATGTGTCTCATCCTAATCCAGTGACAACATTTGAGCCAACTCACGTTTGGTGCAAAAAATGTGTCCTGGGTCCCTTTCATACCTAACTAAGCACATGAAAGGAAGTGATATCATGTGAGGTCTAACTCAAATGATAACATATTATTATATATATATATTAAAACCTCAAGGCTGTAGTATGTTAAAGCATGATTCACAGTGAGTGCTGTTCAAAATAGTAACAACTGAATGATTACATACTATAAAAAGACTTTAGTTTACAGAAACTGGTTCGTTTTCAGAGTTCGTTATATAGTCCACAGAAACTACAAACAGCAATAGACCTTTGTCAAATGCCACCTTAGAGTGCCTCTAAAATAATTCCCTGCACTTTATCCTACTACTCAACTTTGGCACACGATTTGATACCGGCCTCTCCACAAGTCCTAAAGTATCTAAAATTACCTGTTACTTCTTTCCACAGAGTGATGCAGCTGAAATGCCCTTCCTGACCCATCTAACGATGTAGATAACTGAATGCATCTCGCTTGGGACCCAATTCCCAAAGCTATCTCCCATGAAGGAGTGGCACATACTCCTGCAACTCAAGGAGCAAGTAATCCAAATGTAACGTATAGAAACCTCTTTCTAAATCAGGCCCATTGTTATTTTTCAAGTTTCCCTTTTAACTGTTGTACAGATCCCAACCACTCTGTAGAGCTTTACAATTGCTAGGATTACGAGGTTTAAGTGAAATGGAAGACCAAAATAAGTGGCAATATCTAAATTAGGCAATAACAATACAAATTATGCAGCACATTCTCTGGTAGTATATTTTCATCGATTTTCGCAATAAACATTTTTTAGCTAAGTGGTAAAACTGCAGGTACAGATTTGCACAAATCCATTGATCCTCTTCATTGTTTTAGTAACAATGTATTTAGGAAAGGTAAACCAAACCGAAACTTTTCATACAGATCAGTGGCCTTTGCTTGCTGCACGTTATTTGAAACAAACAGATTTATCAAATGAACTACACAGGAATACACATATAATGTTTTTTAAAAAAAAACATAATAGGAATCATATGCAATATGGTCCGATGTTGACATCTCTGGGTTCTGGAGATATTTACAAAAATCTCTGCTTTTGGATTAATGGTTTATGATGTCACCAGAATAGTTCAATGAATATTTATAGTTAGGAAAACGTATTTTCCCCATACAAGCAAAGCTTAAACTACACACACTTTAAAAAGTCTTAACATTATAGTCATAACTTTATAATTATACGTTTTAGCTTTTTTAACATTATAGTTAAATTTCAAACTTTCATGTACAATTTACCCACCACCTTTAAATTAATATAAATAGAGGACCTCGTTACATGCTTTTTTTTCAGGTTGCTGACCAGACAACACTAACTAGAGGTATAATTAGTGTCATATAGTGGAGTGGCATATCATAGCAAGAAGTTGAGTGGCTTGTTGTAGAATGCCATACAGTGTAATACAGTGGCATAGAGTGGTTGGGCATAGAGTGAAGTAGAGTGTAATAGAGTGACATAGAGCATAGGATAGTGTTCTAGAGTGAAGTTGCATACAGTGAAGTACAGTGTCAGAGAGTGGAGTGGCAAAGAGCAGCAAAGAGCGGAGCAGAATACTGTGGCACTGAGTAGGATAAAGTGTATTAGAGAGGAGTATAATGGAGTGGAGAACACTGGAGTGGGTCAGTGAAGAGTGGAGTAAATTGTCACAGAGAGGAGTGGCAAGTTGTAGATTATAGTGGCATGGGGTGAAGAAGAATGGAGTGGCATACATTTGAGTAGTGGAGGGAGTGGAGTACTGTGTCAGACAAGGGTGGATTAAAGTGGGGTGCAATAACATGCAAAGAGTGACGTACAGTGTAGTATAGTAGATTAGTGTATTGTAGAGTGGAGTAGTGTAGAGTGTTGTACAGTGCCATACAGTATAGTGTTATACAGTGGAGTAAAGGGGTGTAAAAGGAGTAAAGTGTGATATAGATATATATGTATGTCATATATATGATTATATATATATATATATATATATATATATATATATATATATATATATATATAAAAATACTGATGAGCATTCACTTTTTGGGCGATATTTTCTTACTAGTGAATCGTTCCCCTCTGTTTAGAATATAGTATACTATTCCCCTATAGTTCACAAGATCTTTATTCAAAATGAAGTTTGATTGATGGTTTAGTGACTTGCACTTGAAGGAAGCACTAGAGCTTTATTCTATTCCTTCATGGTTGGTTGTATTTTAGCCAACTATAATGTGATGCCTCGTAAACACAACAGCTGGAAGAACAGATAGAATGGGGGATCCCAGGTAGTTGAGAAGGAATTTTATATTCGTATATTTATCCTTTATAATGTTAGGTTGATTTGCACCCTGCGGAAGCCCTAGCAGTTGGAGGTCACCTTATCAGTCCATGGACCAGCAGTTCTGCCAAACGGATAACAGGAGTTAGATTCAGTACATGCTCTCTTGACAATGTCTCATGTTAATTGACATTTTAGGTAAGTGGGTCCCATGTATTTTGAAGGAACAGAAATTAATATTTAGATTTAGATAAAAACATATTAGTGCTGCTTCCTAATGGGGAAGATAGAGACCATCAAATGGGTTCTACATTGAGGACTCATATCTGATCATAAATGGGGGAGTGATAGCTAAAGTAAACAGGATAATGTACTGGATGGCTCATGATGCAGTAACATATGAGGTGTACACGCTTCAAAAGATTGCTTGGCCTTTAGCTGTATACGTCACATTGTATGAGAAAATGAAGTGGACAGGTCAGTGGTTGGAGAAAGTAATGACGTGGGTGTGAAAAACTGTTGATGAGACGTTTTTCATTTAGGAACACCTGTTTTGATCTGTGGATGATTGAAAATGTGTATGTATATGAATTCATTCTTGATTTTAAGAATATTAAAAGGATATTTAAAATGTTATCTTATTTTGATATGCACATGTCACTTTTAAAACGTTTATGTAACACTCAAGTGTATGAATATCATTGGAGGGGTTGTTTGTTTGGTAAGAAAATGAAGGATGAATTGAGCCATGTTGTGATATGGGTCAGCTGACTAGTGTTTTGGGCTGAAGAAATGATGGCAGGACAATGTGTTATAATTGCCCTGTCATGGAGTATGCATAGGCCTGGTTGAAGGCGTCATGCTGAAAAGCATCAGCCATGATAAGTTTTATGTTTGTTGTGCCAGGTAAACTAAATCCTGATTGTGAACTGGTCACTGGTTGCAAAGGAAACTGAGTGGAGGATATATATATATGCGCAGTTTTGTTCACGTCATGAGTGCCATAATTTGTGGGGTAATTTGCAGTGCATGGCACTAGTTACCTTAGGGCATGAGTTGTAGTTACTTGAGATAACTCTAACTATTACATTATTACACCAAATTTGTCTGAAAGCTAGATCTTGGTTCCGAAAACACGCTTTTTCTGATTTGGTGTTAAATTGTTCAGTAGTTTCTGAGATATTAAGTTTAAAAATATAGATATCTAGGGTCGTCGATTCAGCAAAAAAGCAAGGCCCTGCTTGGCTGGCTGCAACCTGACAGAAAAGTTGTGGCCACCATTTTCTTTTGTCGCATCAGCTCAGGGGATGGGAAATGACCAGTAAAAAAACACATAAGGGGTCAGAATACAGATATCCTAACCCCTAAGTACACATAGAGGGGTACTTTAGTCCTACCTTCCTGGGCTCTGGGGTGGGGTATTTTACTCACCTTTTGGTTTTCTTACTCTCCCAGCGATTGGCAATGGCGCAAGTAATAGTTACTTTAAATAACTCTAACTACATATATATATATATACATATATATATATATATATATATATATATATATATATATATATATATATATATATATATATACTGAAAAAAAACAGACTGTACAGAGACTTTATAGTTAGGGAATAGTTCAAATATAGTTAGGGAATAGAATTTAAAAAACCTTGGAAATTCACTAAAAGACAAAGGTTACTGGGAAGTTATAATTAGGTTCACGTTTTACATGCACAAAACCATATAATTCAGCAGTAATAGTTAGAGTTATTTCAAATAACTATAACTTGTTCCCTCGCAATGCACCATTTTCTCATCAATAAATTGACAGCAAACGTCAGTGATATCATCAGTGATGTTCTAGAAGATGTTATGAATGGTGTAATATGTGGGGTAATTAGCACGGTGAGGGCATGAATTATGGTCACCCCTATTTACTTGAAATATCTCTAATAATACCTGCTGAATTTCTATGGTTTTGTGCATCTGAAATGTGACCCTAACTATAACATCCCTGTATCATTTGGATTTTTAATGAATTTCTAAGGTTTTTAAAATTTGATTCCCTAACTATACCGTCCCTGTATCCTTTGTTTTTGTCAGTGAATTTCTAATGTTTTTTTATGTTAAGTAATATTTAATTACCATATGCTAATCCAACCTCCGCCACTCATGGCCTTCAGACATGCATAGTGAGCAGATGGCAACTGGTGCTGGCCTGCGGCCAGACCCTATCATTAACCCTCCAAAGACAGTCAGTCCAGTTGGGGGGCACGCAGCCCCCTTCCTGGGCTGATATCAGGCCCAGGCATCCCAATCCCATGGCGTTCGACCTTTTTATAGGGGAGAGCGGTGTGTGGCCCCCTCCCTGGACCATATTTGGCCCTGGACACTCCATACCCCAAGTCCCCTCACTGAAATTATGGTCCCAGGGACTCCATCCCCCGGGGACGGCCAGTATGTAGAGAGGAGGGAGCATGCAGCCACATTCCCTGGGCCAATATTGGCCCAGGGGATCCTATTTGCCATGACCTGCTAGTAAATGGTGGGTGCCTCGGAGCCCACCTAGGGCACCCACTTCATGTTTGAAAAGGGGAGGGGGGCCATGCTGCCCCTCTCCTCAGCCTGATTTTGGCTTTGGGGACCACATCTCCCAGGGCCAGGCCTTACCATTCAGGGGAGGGGGCATTCTGTCTAATATTCACCCAAGGGACTCCATCCCCTGGGCTCTGGTCAGTATGTGAAGTGGAAGGTTGATACACAAGCCCCTCCCTGTGACCCCCGTCCCCTGGGCCCGCCCACTTACCAAAGGGGAGAAGGGCACACTACCACCTTCCCCAGGTCAATATTATCACTGGGGACCCCATCCTCTGGCCCCTGTCCACCACATGGTGGGTGCCATGGTCCCACCCTTGGCACCCACTTGCTGTTTGTTGGAGTCTACTGGGAAGTCCCAATGCCCATGAAGCCCCATCTGGCTCCCCACCTTCTGCGGGAGCCGGCATTGATCCTGCCCACAAAGAGCAGCTGAAAATTCTGATCCCTGTGGGTGGAAATCATTTTTTCATCTGTTTTCCTGCCCACTGAACAGATGAAAAATCCACTCCCAGAGATCAGGAGCATTTTTCTGTTCCAGCCTGCTGGTAGTGGAATTACTGTTTGCTCTTGCCTGGCGGAAGCTTTCAACTAGCTCCTGCGAAGTAAGAGCAAACAGAGGTTTTCCTGTCTGCACCTGTGTGGGCCGGGAAACAATTATATCCTGGGGTGGGCACCCCAGAACATTGTGGGAGCTGGCCGTAAGGGGTGGCTGTGCCCAGGGCCATTATTAGCTCTTTGAAGTGGCAGCATAACTGCAGGAGGGGCAGTCCCTGGGACAAAATGGACTAGGAGGAGTCCGTGGAGCCCCCTTCCTCCTCCTAGAAATCAGCCTGACACCAAGGAGGTGGTGGTCCCTGGGGCCAAAAACAGCCTAGGAGGGGGGCAAGATTATCCCCCCTTAATTGATTCACCCGGGTCCCAGAAGGTGGTAGTTACTGGGGCTGAAATCAGCCTGAGGAGGGTGACTGCATGTGGCCCCTTCCCCATTATAATATAAAATCCATCCCCGGGTTCTGGCCAACCCGGGGGGCAAATTAAAAAATATGCGCTGAAGACAGCACTTGTTGTTTTTTACATTGTTGCTGTGGTTTCACAAATCCCCATGAATTTGTAGCAATTTCTTTTTTTTTAAAACAAAGTTTTTGTTTTGGCCCCAAGTGGAGTCTCTGTGGGATCCCACCACCAACCTAGGGGATTAGGATATTACTCTTCCTCCACTCCTATTTTTCTTTTTTTACTTTTTTCTCAGCTGAGCCAAAGTCCCAAGATGGCTGCCACCACTTCCTGGTTGAAGTGGTAGCAGCCAATCAGATCTCATATTGAAAATTCTAGGATCTGTGGACCCTCCACCTCCCTAGATATAAATATATTTAATTTTCCTTTAATAAATACAAAACTACTGAAAGGATTTTCACCAAATTACAAAAAGCGCTCCTGCTGGACCAACATCTAGCTTTCTGCCAAATGTGGTGTAATTCCTTACAGCGGTTTGGCCTGTTGTTGGAAAGTAAATTATTGGTAAGGGCACGTAAATATCTACACCTAGCAATAGACCACTAACCCCCACTTAGGTCCAGTAAGGTCTCAATAAATTAAACCCAGATCCTTGTTAGCTTGGCAACAAGCAACAAGGCTTCACTTAGGAGACAAGTCTGTAGAGCATTTAAAAATCACGATACACTAAATAAGTAAAACACATAACACAATCAAAATCCAACACCAATTTATAAAAACAGATTATATTTATATTTAAAATTAAATCAAATTGATTAAAATCGGAAAAGGGGAACCAGAGATATGAATTTTTAAAGAATAAGGGGGTCATTACAACATTGGCGGGCGGCAACCGCCGCCCGCCAAGTTGTAACCGCCGTGCCACGCTGGGCCGGCAGGGATGTGGGCCGCAACATGGGAGCCGGCTCCAAATGGAGCCGGCGGTGTTGCGGCCGTGCGACGGGTGCAGTTGCACCTGTCGCGCTTTTCACTGTCTGCTATGCAGACAGTGAAAAGCTGCACGGGGGCCTGTCAGGGGGCCCCTGCACTGCCCATGCCAGCAGCATGGGCAGTGCAGGGGCCCCCAGGGACCCCGCGACTCCCCATACCGCCAGCCTTTTCCTGGCAATTCAAACCGCCAGGAAAAGGCTGGCGGTAGGGGGACTCATAATCCCCTGGGCAGCGCTGCCCTGGCGGATTATCACCGCCGGGGCAAATGTGGCGGGAAACCTCCGGCCCCGGCGGTGCAACCGCGGCGCTACCGCCGCAGTCGTAATCCCCTCTGAAGCACCGCCAGCCTGTTGGCAGTGCTTCAGCCAAAACAGCCCTGGCGGTCTTGGACCGCCAGGGTTGTAATGAGGGCCTTAATTTTTTCTAGCACATAGAAGCAACTAGCACTCAAAGGGTTAAAAAAGGTCACACTGGACAGGGACAAAGTCCAGAGTTCAGGCCACCCGCAAGGTAACACTGTGACACTTACTTTCAGACGTGTTTTTTGATTCAGGAAAGTGGTCTATAGCACAAGCCAACGGTTCAGAGGCTCTGGTTTGCCTCTTTGGGTCTGGGACTACAACGCCCACAATGCACCTTTCAACTTATGAAGCTGTTGACAACAGCTGCTGCAAATGTCTCAAAACTTTTGGATCTTCTTCCAGAGCTCCTTTTTGGGTCCTTGACGCATCCACAACTTGATCCAAAGTTTCAGAAACTCTGGGTTGCTCCTTGGGAGTTGGGATGCAATTCCCAGAAGGCACCTGGTCAGAATCCGGATGGTGGTCAGCTGGGCTCTTCTTGCAGAACTTGATACAGGGGACTCTGGGCAGCTCCTTTGTACCTGTAGCTTACAGGGAGTCCACTCTTGCAGTTGCAGAAGCATAGTAAAGTGCTTTTCTTGTTGAATCCCAAAGTGTGCAGCTGGTGCAATCCTTGTGAGTGCAGTGTCCAAGTGCAGGCGAGGGGTCCAGCAGGGAAGTCCTTCTTCTCCAGTATCTTCGACCAGCAGGGATCTGAGGTGTGGGTGCAGCTCTGCCAAATTTATCCTTGTTCCTGTGGCAAAAAGCAAGGGGGAGGCAACTGTCCAATCACAGGCAGGACACCACCCTCTTGGGTGACCACTTCCTGGGAAATATGGCAAAAATCAATCCCAGGTAGAAGCATTCCTTAAAAATCCAAAATGGCAGAAACTGAATTTTGGAGGTTATGTCTGGCTGAGCCCACCGAATGTGTGGCTAAAAATCCTTAACACACCCCTCTGCTGTCCTCTCCACATCTAATCAAGAGGGCACCTGGTTGTCTAGGTTCGAAGGAAATAGGGAATGTCCTGAGCTGCTCCACATGTCCTTCCCTCCTTTGAAAACCAGTTTGGCTGCTCTCCCCCCATCCTGTTTCACCATCTGCTGAGGCAGATCTCCTCCCCAAAGTATAATATTTATGCTCAGCCCAGGCCACTTCAGACTTCATCAAGACAGCTTGGCCAGGGTGCCATAGGCTGCCCACTCAGAGAAGGGCACTACAGAGCTGAAGTTGTCAACTTTCAGGTAGGGGTTTAAAACTCTTTACCTGAACTAGTTATATTAAATCCAACAATGGCAAGTCGTGGGATTTATTATAACAATTAATTTGACACCAAACTCAGAACATCTGGTTCTTATGGGAACTTTATTAATTAAAATAAAGTCTCCCCAAGTTAGCCCATGAAACCCGTTCACTAGATTCAGGGAAAAAACAAATTTGGCTATTTTACCACACCAGGGCTGGTAAAACAATTTATATAAGGTCCCTGCTTATAATTACATGGCACCCACCCCTCAGGGGCACTTTGGGCACATTTTGGGGTGACTTATATGTAAAAATAAGGTAGTTTAAGACTTTGGAAGTACTTTTAATTCCAAAGTCGAATTTGCATATCACTTCAGTTTAAAAGCAGCCAGCAAGGCTATGGGTGCACCACTGATGCTGGGTCCCTAAACCTATATGCCCTAACATATACTAATGACTTATTAGTAGGTTGACATAGCCAATTATAATTAGCCTAAGTTGCATAGTCATTTTACACAGAGCACAGGACTTGGGACTGGTTAGCAGTACCCAGTGCACCGTCAGGAAAACACCAGCAAAAAGTGAAAAATGGGGACAAACAGTTAGGGGGCCTCTGCAATCAGCCCTGTTTTCTCACAGCTGTCATCATGTTTAAAATCCCTATAGGATTCCCTGTCTGACAAATCACCCCAAAACTTGTAACACAGCAGCTGTGATGAGTACTAGTTTGAAAATGGACCTAAAGTTTTTCAAAAAAATGCAAACAAGGTCCTATCTTCATAGATGCAAACTAGGTTCTAACTATAACTACCTACTGGCAACCAACATTTTCAAAACTGTGACATTACCACCACAATGTAATTAAACATGCTGTAAAGGTCAACTCATTGTAAAACATGTGCTGTATGGGCATGTGTGATAATGTAATTTAATGTATTTCACATAATGCAGAATTGTTATGAGGGTCTTATTTGCTTATTTAAGATTTAATGTCTCCTCTTTTTTCATCATTCTCAAGTGTTTGGATGACTGCCAAACATATGCTGTTAACCCCTATTTATAAATTAGGATTTAGGGGTCCTCACTGGATCCGCACATCTTGCAGCCCTAAGCCTTAATGATAAAAGCTGTAGTGTGAGACAGCTACTTACTATTGAAGGGTGGCATGTTCTCATCTCCATACAAAAGAAGGCTGCTTTTTGAAAAATATTTTTTGTTATGTTATCTTCTAGTGATGGATGCTATTACAGTTAAGACAATAAAACTTCTAGATGTTGTGTTTAATTCTATAATGCCATTTGAAGAGCATTTTAGCACTATTATTCAGAGTTGTTTCTTCCTGCTTAGTATTCTGAACAAGCATTGACAAAGCAAATAGGCCCACCTCGGAAACTATTGGTTCTGCCATTGTCTTTCGCTCATCCTGTAAATCATGGGGAATTAAGTACATCCTTGGCTGTTGTGCAGGTTGGCTAAAAGTATTAATGAAAAAAGAACTATGAAGCATCCAATGCTAATGCACTTTAAAACAAAACAACAAAGTACATTAGCCCTGGCTCCATCATACCAATTGTTTAAATCATTTTTAGCCACACTGCAAACCATCTGTGCTACTGTACATCATAGCTACAAAGCACTGCCAAAGCCCGTGGCTCTCTTAGGTGAGACCTACTGGCTTAGGCAATGCTTGGTCTGGTATTGTTTGGATTGCTGCCTTAATGCTTACAGTACTGCGATAGTCTCCACCAAAATTTCACCAAACAGGAAAATTGTGTGTTGATTAAATCAGTGTGCCCTCCCAGGAGTCAGTAAGGAAATCTTGACAGCAATCTGCTAGGAGTTTTCTTTATTTTTTTCAAACCAACTCCTTTTTTTCACATATATCTATTTGTATGGAGAAGACACACAAACTTAAATTGAATTTTAAATCCTAACTAAAAGTCTCTCCTGCTTCCATGGGTGCCCACTGTTCCAATGATATAATGCTGTCATCCATTCCTTAACTTCTTCCTATGGTAAAACCAAAAACAGTTGGCTCTTCCACAACACTTTAACGTGATCCCCCATCTCCTGATAAAACAACCTCCTTCATCTCATTTCAATGGAGGTTTTGTTGGATGAAATTCAGGCTCTTTGTCCTTTTGTAGAAGAAACAAATATCAGAGTCCAAACTTTAAATGCCAAGTGGTCCTTTGTGGAATCTTGTTGGAAATTGATAATAGATCTACAGTTGTCCTCAGTGGGAACCACACAATCCATTGTAACACTGACTCTCACAGGGTAGGCAATCATTATGATAACATTTATCAGAAATAAACTTTCTGTTTTGTGTTTTTTATATATAGTAGGCATGAAACTGTAATGGTAGAAACTGCCCCTAGAGGGCATCACTGTGAAAAAGCATTGCATTGCAACCATACAGGCAGCCCTGTAGAGGGAGTAAATACAGGAACATTATATTTATATATGGTCAGGCCTTCCTGGATGTTACTATATACTAGGCACCTTGGGGGTGAAAGACTCCTGTCTCCAGCCATAGGAGAGCTTGAAAAGGCATTGAAATCCTGGGGAGGCGATAATTTAAGGGTCCCACAAACCTATGGTGAAACTCAGAAAGTGTCCTGGGACCCTCCCATCTTTTAGAACTTGGTAGAAGCATGACAGTGCTTTCCAACAGGCTGCAGCACAGAGTCTGGGGTGGGATCCCGCTCCCCCCTTTAGGTATGAAACAGTTCCGGGGAGAGGGTCCCCTTGGTAAAAGGGAAGAATGGGGTTGGAGCCCCCTGCAAGCCTTCTCCCCTGACTGATAAGCAAGCAGTTGCTTTGCCCTGGGCCCTAGTCCAACCCGGGGAAAGTACTGAAATGGCAGCAGAGCCCCACGCAGCCTGAGGCAGAAAAGTAGGTCAAAGTTTGCCAACATTTAGAGTGCCATAACTCGGGCTCTGTTGGGCCGATATTACAAGGGGCAGATGCAGCAACCGTCCTCACCTCCACAGCAGTGTAGCCATCAGAAATCTGGCTTTCCTGGTACCCTGTGCCAGCTCTCCTTTGGTTCTTTGCTGTTTGGAGCAGAAAAGTCCAAGGCTTTCCCACAACTGGTTCTTTGGGGGTGCAAGGGTGCCAGCCTCACTGGCCCTTGGGGAGACCCACTGGTCCTTGGGTCAAATGAGTAGAGTCCTAGCACCTGAGTGGAGGTCAGGGCGTTCCTCCTTCCAGTTCTCCATGGCAGTCTCAGGATCCAGCAACGAAGTGTGTAGAAATCCACAGGTAAGACAGTGGGTCAGATGTACGACCCGGAGTTTTGCGACTCTCAATTTGTGATTCATTTGCGAGTCACAAATTGCGAGTCACAAAACCATATGTACAACAGTGTACCTCACACCGTTTGTGATTCCCAATGGGATTGCAAATGACCTACCTTATTAATATTCAAGAGGCAGGTCGCAAATTGAAACCCCATTGGGAATGGCTGCACTCACAGGGATGGTGGCCTGCTGGAGACAGAAGATGACCAAGTCTGTGACTGCTTTTAAATAAAGCAGTTTTTTGGGGGAAATGCAGCCCGTTTTCCTTAAAGGCAAACAGGATGCATTTCAAAAACAAAAATGAAAAGGTATCTTTTCATTTCTTCAGAGCAGGCAGTGGTCCATGGGACCACTGCCTGCTGCATAAAAAATTTCTTGCTACCATTTACAAAGGTGAAGGGGTCCCTGTGGGAACCCTTTCCCATTGTGCATGGGTTAGCACCAATTTGAAATTGGTGCTAATTGCGATTGTTTTGTGACCGCAGTCACAGAACAATCATACATCGCAGTGCGACTCACAGTTAGGAAGGGAATACCCCTTTCTAATTGCAACTCTCAAACCTATTTTGCGATTCGGTAAATAGATTACGGAATCACAAAATAGAGTTTGTACATACCAAAATGCTCTTTTCTTGTTGCAAATTGTCCGATTCGCAGAATCGGGCCGTTTGCAACAAGAAAAAAGCTACGTACATCTGGCCCAGTGTCTCTTCCCTGTACCAGAGTTTATAAAGGGGAGAGGATGGTTCCAGAAGAGTGAATGCCACTTCACCTATCGACTCCTGTCCCAACCCTCCTGCGCAGCATGATGGGAAAATCCAAAATGGCCTCATCCAGGAGCCACTGGTCACCTCAACTCCTGGAGTCTTTGTTCTACCCCTCGCAGACATCACTGCCAGGGTCTTGCACGCTAGAATTTCAAAGGGAACCCCCAGTGGCTTGGGTCTAGTTGACTGGTGTTGGAAATGGCCTTTCCGAAGGGTCACCCCCAAACTTTTTGCCTTCCTCCTTCTCTTTTTCTGACCTCATTTTTGCTGGCTTTAGGACTCTAGCACTGGTTAGCAGTGGTAAAGTGCGCAGAGTGCATATGTTCTCTCCTTAAAACATGGTGACATTGTCTCATACCCAACTGGCTTATTTGATTTACTTGTAAGTCCCTAGTCAAGTGCCCTATATGTGCCCAGGGCCTGTAAATTAAATGCTACTGGTGGGCTGCAGCACTGGTAGTGCCACCCATATAAGTAGCCCCCTAACCATGTCTCAGGACTGCCTCTGCAGTGCCTGTGTGTTCAGTTTCACTGCCACTTCGACTTGGCATTTAAAAGTTCTTTCCAAGCCTTCTCCTTTTTCTACGTATAAGGCATCCCTAAGGTAGGCCCTAGGTAGCCCGTCGGGCAGGGTGCCGTGTAGGTAAAAGGCAGGACATGAACATGTGTGTTCTTATTGTCCTCATAGTGTAAAACTCCTAAATTTGTTTTTACACTGCTGTGATTACTGCTCCTTTCATAGGATAGCATTAGGGCTACCCTCATATACTGTTTGAGTGGTAGATCCTGATCTGAAAGAAGTAGCCAGGCCATATTTAGTATGGCCAGAATGGTGATACAAAATCCTGCTTAATGGTGAAGTTGGATTTTATATTACTATTTTAGAAATGCTACTTTTAGAAAGTGAGCATTTCTCTACACTTAAATCCTTCTGTGCCTTCTAATCCATGTCTGGCTAGGTTTAGTTGACAGCTCCCTTGTGCATTCACTCAGACAACCCCAAACACAGGATGCTCAGTCACACTTCCACACATCTGCATATTGAATGGGTCTTCCTGGGCTGGGAGGGTGGAGGGCTTGACACTTACATGTCAAAGGACAGTAGCCTGCCCTCACATAAAGGACTGCCACACACTCTACTGGGACCCTGGCAGACAGGATGGAACTGAAAGGGGACCTTGTGCACTTCTAAGCTACTCTTTGAAGTCTCCCCAACTTCAAAAGCACATTTGGGTATTTAAGCAGGGTCTCTGACCCTACCAACTTAGACACTTCTGAACAAGACACTTCTGAGGTAGACACTCTACTTCATCAGACACTTCTTGACAAGACACTCTTCTCACAAACACTTCCTGGAGAAGAAAACCAACCTGCGAAGAAGAACTGCCTGGCTGCCCAAAGTACTCACCTGACTGCTTTTTGAGAAGGACTGCTGCCTTGTTGTTGCCCTGCTGCCTTGCTGCTCTATAGCTGTGCTGAGAAGTTCTTTCCAAAGGCTTGGATAGAGCTTGCCTCCGTTCCCTGAAGTATCAGGACCAACAAGACGTCATTCCTGCAAGAAGAACTCCCTGTGTGGTGGAAATCAATGCACATCCGGCAGAAAACAACGCACAGCCTGCATTGCGGTGAAAAATTTGGAAATTCAACGCACGGCCCTCTGGAACGACGCACAGCCGAGCCAGAATGATGCAGCCTGACTTCCTGAGAGGAACCGACGCAGCGCCTGCCGTGCGGTGCAAAGTTCCATGCAACTCCCACCACGCAGCCCCTGTGACTTTGTCCTGTCACTGCCGGATTTTAACACATCATCCTCGGGGCGTCCCAATACCCTGCAATCTGAAGAGGATCCAAGACCGAGTGCCAAAAATAGATGCAAAGCCTTCCCGGTGTGAAATATAAACAACGCATCACTGTGTGCGACCTGAGAAATCGACACACACCTCCCTGTTTTCCACGCATCTCCTCCTCTGAGGTTCCTTGCGGAGAATGCAAACTAGGTACTGTTGTGTTTGCAAGAGACATTTGTTGCTTTTAAGAGACTAAACACACTTTATATCATTTCTACAGTGACATTTTCATCTTATACTCATTGCATCTTGTTTTGACCTGCAATTATCCAGATAAATACTATGGCCCATATTTATAGTTTTTGACGCACAACTGCGCCAACGCAGTTGTGCGTCAAAAATTTTACCGCCAGCTAACGCCATTCCAACGCGCCATGCGGGCGCCTTATTAATGGAATGACGTTAGCCGGCGCTGCGGACTGGTGTGCGTAAAAAAAAATGACTCACACCAGGCAGCGCCGGCGTATGGGAAAATGGGGGTTGTGCGTCAAAAAATGGTGCAAGTCAGGTCTGAGGCAAAATTCAGGCCTCAAACCGGATTTGCGCCATTTATTTTGACGCCCAACCTCCATTGACATGACTCCTGTCTTAGCAAAGACAGGAGTCATGCCCCCTTGCCCAATGGCCATGCCCAGGGGACTTATGTCCCCTGGGCATGGCCATTGGGCATAGTGGCATGTAGGGGGGCCCAAATCAGGCCCCCTATGCCACAAAAAAAAATCGGAAAAAAATACTTACCCGAACTTAACTTTACTTCCCTGGGATGGGTCCCTCCATCCTTGGGTGTCCTCCTGGGGTGGGCAAGGGTGGCAGGGGTGTCCCTGGGGGCAGGGGAGGGCACCTCTGGGCTCCTTCCGAGCCCACAGGTCCCTTAACGCCTGCCCTGATCCAGGCATTAAAAAAACAGCGCACATCAGGCTGTGTGCCGTTTTTTAAGGCCCACCCCCTCCTGTGCGTCAAATTGACGCCGGAGTATAAATAAGGGGCACAGGCCTTAAAGTCATTTTTTGGAAGGGAACGCCTACCTTGCATATAATTAACGCAAGGCTGGTTCCCCCTTCCAAAAAATGACACACATGGTGGAATTTTGACGCCCGCGGGGTCGGACGTCAAAGTATAAATATGGGCCATGGTTTGCGCCGATTGTGCGTCAAAATTTTTGACGCACATTCGCGCAAACAGAGTATAAATATGCCCCTATATATTTTTCTAAACACTGTGTGGTATATTTTTGTGTGTTCTACTGGGTTCTTGCATGATTTATTGCACGAATACTTTACAAATTGCCTTCTAAATTAAGCCTGTCTGGTCAGTGCCATGCTACCAGAGGGTGGGCACCTTGGATTGTGTGGGTTGTGTGTGACTTACCCTGACTAGAGTGAGGGTCCTTGCTTGGACAGGGGGTAACTTGACTGCCAACCAAAGACCCCATTTCTAACACCTGGGCACTCTCCTTTTTTCTGTAGGCCCATCCCTAGTGCAGTGTAAGAGCTGGGTTAATAATACAGATCCTTCCACCCCACCCATTTTCTCCTCAGGAGCTGGGGGAAGTACTGCTAATTGCTCCTTTTGTGTGGGACAGGACTTTGTTCCTGCTGCTGGAGGAAAGGTAATTACTGAGCACAGCAGGGTGACACAAGACCTGGGCTCTGATCCTGAGCTGAGCCAGGAAAATATGTAAACTCTGAATGACCCATAAGATGTACAGTTATAATTCTGGAAGTTACAAATGTGGTTTTCTCTCACAGATTATGCTCCAATTCAAGTGACATGTTCTCTGAAGGCCAAGGGGAAATGAAACTATACTCTAATGTGGTTCCCTCCCTATGTTCATACTGGGGTAGCAGTATAGTTAGAACAGTAAAGCACACTTATTTTCCCTAATAGTGTACATTACACTCATGAGTCCAAGCTCAGGTGAATACCTAATCCTGCAGAGTCGCCATTCTGCCAGGCTTCCTGTGCACTGTTTTGGGCTGCACACAACAGTAGTCTCCAACACATAGCACACACACATGTATGCACAGTGTTCATGTATAGCCGGCCAAGTGCCCCTTATCCTTGCTGCATCGCAATGGCCTTATCGTAAGAGGTGAACACTGGTTGTAAGCATGTGCAGTCCGTTTGCCATGTGATCACTGTAGGTGACACACCTGTAGTGAGAATCACCTACAATAAAAAGTCCAAAAACCGGGTGATCAGAAAAACAAAAAAATCCAGCTGTACTTCAGGGGCAGAACCCATTGCAACATATGCTGCCACCAGCTGAAAGTTGTGAAGGGACAGTCATTACTCACGGGTACTCTTAAAGTCTCAGCGGTAACAAATGGCAATGGGTTCTGACCAGACATACCATTCGCTAGTTGTCCACTACCACTAAGAACATCCCTGGGCCCTCCTATTCCAAGACCACCCCCCTAACTCAAACACTTGGTTGAAGATCACTACAGGGAACCTAGATTGCACTAAGAACCCCTCTGGTTCCAGATCTGATGCGTCGAGGACACTAACCACTTATATGGACTGAGTAGGTCTAGGCTCACCCTTGCCCTGGGTCAAGCACTGCTGCATTCACTGCAACATTTCTGGCAAGAGTTCAATGCCTTTGCACTGACGCGAACACAAGTGACTGGTCTAAAACCTGTCCCATAGGTCACCATATGTCCCCCCTCTCAAGAAGACACAACCCTGTACCCCCAACTGAACTGAGTCACACAAGTCCCTTGAACAAGCTGTTGATGCTCACCATCAGTAGTTACTCTGGGGTCAATGTTGCCACCATCCTTTTGGGTTGACTGTGTGCCCTAAGGGGACACTAGCCCTATCCCCTCCTACTGAGCACTTGCATGGCACACTGGTACTTCGAGGGCCACAGGGCAATCCCCCAAGGCTGGTACACCAGCAATGCACCAGGCATAGGCCTGCTCATGGCAGAACCTCCTGTGCACCCTCACATTGTGCTGAAGCCATAACCCCCAGTTGCTCAGGTTCCACCCTTGGTCCTGGGACCTGACCTCACAGGACCTACCTGATTGACCTTACAGCTGGACATTATCACAGCCACCACCTAAGGTACAGAAGAAGAAAAACATCCTAGGATGACACCCTACATTGCTCTCAGGTAGATGCCTACCCTACCATGACATCTCAGTGTCCACCACTAGCCATTCCTGGGAATCACTGGAGTCCTACCCCTCTCTGATCTCCTCAGTGTCAGCCACTACACCTTCAATTACGGGTACCATCCCTCCACAGAACCACCCACCTCTATGCTCCACCATGGGTTAGCTCCCTCCTCCCAACCAGATAACAAATAGGCACCATGAGAACCACAACTTTCTTGCACCCCCCCCACTAGGGGGAATATTGCTCAGGAACTTCCCACCCTCCTGGGGGGAACCCCTATGGGGTGTCACTAGTCCTGGGTTCCCTCCCACCCCACCCTTCCAGTGGTTTGTGGCCTGCGCCAATGGTGGAAAAAAGGTGTTGAAAACAATGACTCATGGTGAGCTCCCTTGCACGAAATCTGCACTGCCCTGGGCAAGTGCAAAAACGTCCCCAATCACCACCTACACCCTAAAAAGCAGATCCCACCTCTACACTCAGTTCTTTAGGTTTGGTGCCGGGTGTAGCCCTTAAACCTATGGAGAAGAAATCTCCTCATACAGGCCCATTGTGTGGTACAGGGGTTCAAAGGACACTCTATAGTCTGTAATGCTAAAATGGGAGCACTGTGTGTGAAAGCCTACCCTGACATCACATCATTCAAAAAATGCAAGCTGGCCTTAACTAACACAGTCAATATATTTATCAACAATCAATGCTTTTATATGTGGGTAGGGGCTTTTACCTCCCACATATTGAGTTCACCCATCCAAACCCATGAACCCCTCTCAGATCCCATTGCCCTGTTTTTAGCTCGTTAATGCATTGGTAACGTGTGGATAAACTGGACTTATCAAATGTTAACCATGTGTGCCTGAACTTGAATCCTATGTTTCCTGCCGCTGAGCACCAATGTTGGAAATTGGACTATTAGTGGTGTGGCCAGTCACAAAAATACATCCAACCACCCTATTGTAGAGCTTGACTCTCAAAGGGTATCAAGGCGGTGGATTCCAAGGGCTACTAACTGGAGATAACCTGAGCTAGTAATCACCAGCACGCAACAATAACACTCAATAAATGATTGTCTAGTCAGTACTTTTTCTTTGGAAAAAGCAGAAGTACATTTATTATGCACACACTACTAAAAACTATGCAATAATTTACAAATATAGACACTGGCAGATGGAACATACCACAGTTACCTACCACAGAACATACCTCGACATTTACCAATCCGGATTCAGGAAAAAACAGAGCAGCCTCGCCCCAACAGACAACATCCACTCCCTGCTGGACAAGGGAGAGACGGCGCCACTAATCCTACTAGACCTCTCAGCGGCCTTCGACACAGTCTCCCATCACACCCCGATAAGAAGATTCCATGAAGCTGGCCTCAGAGACAAGGCCCTTAACTGGAGCCAATCCTTCCTCTCCGGCAGAACTCAATGAGTGAGACTCGTCCCTTTCCTTGCAGACCCCACACCCACCACCTGCGGAGTGCCCCAGGGATCCTCCCTCCGCCCCACATTGTTTATCGTCTACATGGCTCCGCTAGCCACCCTCGTCAGAAGCATCGGAATCAACTTCATCTCCTACGCCAATGACACCCAACTCATCCTCTCCCTCTCTAGCAAACCCAACAAAGCCAGACACAACTTTCATGAAGGCATGGAAGAAGTCACCAACTGGATGAGATACAGCTGCCTTCAACTCAACGCAAACAAGACGGAAGTACTCATCATGGGCCCTCAACCCAATGAGTAGAATGAATCCTGGTGGTCACCCACCCACGGAAACCCACCCACTCCCACCAGCTAATCCTGCAACCTCGGAATCATCCTGGACTCCAACCGCAGCATGAACCAGAAAATCAACTCAGTCACCTCCACCTGCTTCAGCACCCTCTGCCGCCTATGCAAGTCCTTCAAGTGGATCCCCCTCAAACATAGGAAGACCATCACACACACTCTGATCACAAGCAGACTGGACTACGGCAACCCACTCTATGCCGGAATCAGCAAGACACTCAACCGCAAGCTACAAAACATCCAGAACACCGCCTCCAGACTGGTCCTCGACCTACCTCGACACTGCCACATCTTGCAACACCTATGTACACTGCACTGGCTTCCCATAGAAAAAAGAATCACCTTCAAGATCCTCACCCACGCACACAAGGCCCTCCACAACACCGGACCAGCGTACCTGAACCAGCAACTCAACCTACATGTGTCCCTACGCTCAGCCCAGCTCTCTCTCACAGAAGTACCCCGCATCAGGGAAGCCAGAGCAGGAAGATGCTCCTTTTCCTACCTCGCAGCCACCACCTGGAACGCCCTTCCTCTCCACATCAGACAAACTACCTCCCTCCTCAGCTTCATGAAGGAACTGAAGACATGGGTTTTTCAATACCCACCTCACTGGTATACGCTACTCTTACCTCCCCATGCCTTGAGACCCTAACGGGTGAGTAGCTGCTCTTTACGAGCACTGATTGATTGATTGATTGACCACAGTTGACATTGTGTAATCACTGGTGACCCCCCTTGAGGGGTCACCCAAACATATCAAGAACGTTTCAACAGTTGTTTTGTAATAAACATATTACTTTTGCATGAGCCACTGTCATTATTGAGCTAATGCTAATCAAAAAAGATGAACCAATAAAATGTGCAATTACTATGAAAACATACTAAACCAGTTATTATCAGAAATAAACCTTCTGCTTGTGTATTTGTTTCATATATTAGGCATTGAATTGTATTGGTATGTTAGGAATGGGGTCTCTAGTTGGCAGAGGTATACACCCTTGTCCAAGTACGGACCACAATACTAGTCAGGGTAAGTCACACACCATCCAAATGATCCTGTGCCCACCCTCTGGTAGCATGGCACTGAGCAGTCAGGCTTAACTTAGAAGGCAATGTGTAAAGTATGTGTGCAAAAATCATATAGTTACACAGTGAAACATCATAAAAATAAGACATATTATTTTTATTATTGTATTTCTTCTTCTTCTTTGTCCATTGTGTTCCTTAATAAAGCTTTTTAAACCTCAAAATCAATGGATAACGTTTGAACAGTAAAAGTGATGTGGATCAGCAAGATATATAAAACTTCTGAACAAACCATTTGCCTAATGCACCAATCCTGCACACCAAGGCCCATATTTATACTTTGTTAGCGCCGTATTTGCGTCATTTTTTTACATAAAACCGGCGCAAAGTTAAAAAATACATTTGTATTTTGTGTTTGCGCTGCTTTTGCGTCGAAAAATGACGCAAATGCGGCGCTAACAAAGTATAAATATGGGCCTAAATGTATAAAGACTGTGGCCATGCCTGAAGTATAAATCACTGTAATTCTTCTCATGCTCATTATGTTACACACTCTTTCTGCAGAGTTGTGAAAACTTTTCTACGTGTTTTTTCCACTACCATTACTAAAACATCAAATACAGTGCTTAGAAACCCAAGCATGTGGAAAACAACTGCCAACGGGGATGTGCAGCTGCCCACTCTGACCACTTTGAAATTCCTGTTCATGACATAACTTTTGTGATTGCTGCAGCATTGTGGTCACCAGAATGAGATACCAACTAAGCAAATCAATGCTCTATTTTAGTGTCCTAAGACAGTCGTTAAGTCAGTAAGTTAAAAAGCACTTGCCTCCCTTCCCTCTATTTATAAAGCACACACAAGCTGGCTGTGTTCTCGTACGTGATGATGCTCTCTGCACTCTGGATTTAAACAGTTCATTTTGTTCATAATTAACAGTTTTTAGCAAAATTAAACACTGAATACTCATTACGCTCCTAGCAACCTAACAACCCACATGTGGTTTTGAGGCAGGGATTTGGGCTAATTCTGATTTTTCATTTTGTTTCCTTTGACTTGAAACAAATTGTTTACTCTCTCCCTATGCCAAATGTAGTACTCCAGGGATTAATCAAAGCAGCAATGATAGGCAATCAGCACCATTCGAGTTGAATGCATGAGAATTTCAATTTATCACTTATCTCCAAGAGCAGCTACAGCTAACACTTGCAAGCAGACTTCCTGGATCCACTCAAGGAAGAATGACTGAGGATGTAGTGCCATTTCATTTTCTAAAGTTAAAGTTCAGAAAAGGGAGCTCAAACTCCTGCCACATTAAAAAAAAAGATGTGCCTATTCAGTTATTATTGGGGAGTTTTGTTGTAGAGCACGCTGTATCCAGTTCAGCACTCTCTTGTTGCTTATGGGTGAGCTCCAAACGTATCACTCTCCACTTGCACATCAATGAAAAATGTTGTACATGTTGAATCTAGGCTAGATCAATGTTGGATTTAGCCAACAGTTGCTTCTATCAGATTAAATTAGTTATGGGTTCCCTACACTGGAAGACTATGAAGGCTTGAGTAAAATGGATCCTGGTTTACCGGATTATCTGCCACTTGTTTAGTCTTTACTTCCAGGTCAAAGTCCAGAGGTTACCAAAATGGTTGTGGTTTTACACAACCTGATTTATTCGGTGTGTTCCCTAAAACTCAGTCTTGCGTCTTAAAGTTTTACCAATGAAGCCCTTACACAATATAATATTCTTTTTTGCAATTTCCTTAGCTGTTAGGTCGATGGCACATAGCTAATATTAAAGATGTTGGCCTCATACATCAATGATGCTGCACAGTCAATCTATTTCTCAAATTTAAACAGAGTTTCCTTTGCATGAAGACAACATTTTGTGTCACTTGATAACAAGAATCCTCCTCTCTAATTCTTAAGATCTCTAGGAGCATAATCATCCCTTGCACTGTACCTAGGATCGGATCAAGAACATTGATGTGCAACTCTCTATAGAATCCTTCTGCTCCTCTGACCCAACCAACAGGTTGACCTGGCAAGAGTGCTTGTGATGGTGTGTCTAGACTTCTGTATCATCGTTTATACCACACTCCTAGAACCTCTCAACAATGGGCTTCCAAAAGCTGCAGAACAAAGAGGCCAGAATGTGCCCAAGCCCACTACAGCACAATTACATAAAACATTGAAAGCACTACACTGGCTTCCAGAGGATGCTAAACTAAACATCAATATTTTGTACCATGCATAATGCTTATCAGTGCAAAAGATACCTGCAAACGCTGATTACCCACTTTGTGCCCCAGGGAAATCAGTGCTGAGCACCAGCAAATCTTGTACCTGAAGGTATATCTCTTTTGAAACTACTACATATCAGTCTGATGTTCATACCCCTCAGTGCCCTTACATACTCTGTAGTAATCAATGCAGAGTATGCAAGATGTGCTGATGGGTATGCACTGCAATGGGTTCTAAAGAAGGGAAGCAAGAGGGTGCAGTTCTAAAAACACTGAGGATTAAACTTTCATCTTCAGTGATTTTCAATCATAGAAGGACTGCATTCTCTTTCACCTCTCTTCAGAAACTTACTTTACTTAGTTTACATCAGACTAATTCCACCGGCATCAGTAATAACTAATGCTGTGTTACATGAGTAATGTAGAATTAGTGAATTTTCATGATTCCGCTGGTGTAATCAAACATTCCGCCCAGGCCTAATTCAGATGAGACGAGCATCTGTGCAGAAGACCGTCAGCAAGGGCTCTGCTTGTATAACATCTGTTTTATGCGATTGTATGATGGAAGCACGAATGTCTTAACAAAGACCGCGTCTTTACCACGCATGTCTTTACAATTAATTCTATTGTAAACGCATTGTTAGAAATGGGGTTTCTGGTTGGCTAGGGTATGCACCTCAGCCAGGCAGAACTTACCCACTCTAGTCAGGGCAAGGGAGTTACACGTCCAAGATAACCCCTGCTCACCCCCTTGGTAGCTTGGCACGAGCAGTCAGGCTTATCCCAGAGGCAATGTGTAAAGCGTTTGCACAACACACACAACACCTGTGATGCAATATCCCCACCACAAAGGAAACACAACACCAGATTATATGAAACTATACTGTATTGTACACAATGCAATTATCAGACCCAACATCAAATATCAGTACTATCCTGCTACCTTAGCAGTTGTCAGAACGTTACACATTAGTTACTCTGCAAATTAGCAGTAGTCACACATAACACACAGGTTACTCAGTATTCTGCAACATAAGCAGTAGTCAGTAGACACGTTATCACATTAGAGCACTTGTCATAAGAATATCATACGCCCATAGTAGGAACATTAGAAAACATATGGCAAGTTAGGGAAACATATTAGCAAGTCATGCCCATAAAAGGAACATTTGCCCATGTATGTAAAAGCATCATCACACATCAAAAAACGGGTAGGCAATATATCAATCCACTAAAGTCTCTAAAAGGAACTTCTGAGATATATTGTCCCTGTAAACAGTACCTGAGTTGATGAAGGCACCTCCAGTGCCTAAAAGACGAACAATGGGGCCCCCAACGCTCCTCTGCGCAAAACGGGGGCCTCTGACATCCCTTGAGGAGAGGAGGGCGGCATGCACCTTCCCTGAATAATTGACGGGCCCCTCTGGGGACCGTGATAACTGGGGGCCCCCCTAGGCCTCCACCGGCCCTCACGAGGGGGGCCCAGGTCAGGGAAATCCTTAAGGGAGGAGGGGGGTGCTATGCACCCCCTCCGGATTGAAAACGGTCCCCTCCCGGGGCCCTCAAACTCCCGGGGTCTCCGCAGGCCTCCACCGACCCTCACCAGGGGGGAGACCCCCAAACAATGCCACTGGCCCACGAGGGGGGCCCAAAAGAGAGCCCGCGGCATGGGCGAACCTCGGATGAGGCTGCCGCCCCGCCCGCAAACTCCAGGAGAGCCCTCTGGGGCTTGAGCAAGCGAGGGAGAGGCGTCCTCCTCTCCCTCCTGCTCCAATGACGCTCTGGCCCAAGGCCAGGCCTGCTGGCTCCTTGGAGCGATCCCTACCCCGGGGGCACCGCTAGGAGCACGCTTGCTCCGGATTCTTCAGCTTCATTTTCCTAGTGCCCTGGGGGCACTAGAAGGTGCGCGGCACTCGCGCTTCCAGGACTGCAGCCTCCTGGGCTGCGGCGGTGATCCGGGCAGCAATTAAAGGGCGCTTTTCAAAGCACCACGGCCCGATGTACAGCCCGGGTTGCGGCGGTGACCTCTGGCATAAAAACACGCGCTCACAGCGTTTTTAAGAACTTAAAGGTGTAGCGCTTTCCCCAAAGCGCTAATTTTGGCAGTGTTGAAGCACTCCTTCGTGCTTCACAAGGCGACACGGGTCAGGGGCCACAGCACCCTGCTCCTGGGGGACAGAGTCCATAGAAAAGGCCCACAGATGGAGGGCCCATTAACAGGGCAGCACAAGGGGGGTGCAGCGTGTGGCAAGTCCTTCTCAGTGACCAACCAGGTCACAGGTCGGCACAGCAGCAGCAGTCCATGGCGGTTCCTGGTGAGTCCTTCCGGTAGTCTGTGTCCAGTTCCAGGTAAGTTCAAAACGTCTCCAAATTGTTGGGAAAGTTCCCCTGTACTTATAGTCAGTTCTTACAGTGAGTTACAATGGTAGGGAGAGGAGGTTCCAGCCAGTTACAACTGGTTCTGGGAGTGACCCCTCTCTCCTTTCAGCACAGTCTCCAAACATCAGTGGGGGGTTAACGACCCTATTGTGTGAGGCCAGGGCACAGCCTTTACAAATGTAGGTGTACCCCGCCTCTCCCTTCTCTCAACCCAGGAAGACTATTCAGTATGCAGATGCACCTCTGTGACACCTCCACCCTCACTGTGTACAGGCTGTCTGAACAGTATGCACAAAGCCCCAACTGTCACTCTGCCCAGACGTGGATTGGAGTCAAGCTGCAAAACACCAGAGTCATAAGCACAGATAAATGCACACTTTCTTGAAGTGGCATATCTGTGATAGAATTAAAAAATACACCCACACCAGTAAGCAGCATTTATTATTACCATCACAACCATACCAAACATGCCTACGCTATCCCTCATAAATCAGACAATACCCCTTACACATAAGGCAGGGCATTTCTAATGCAATCCTATGAGAAGGCAGCACTTACAGCAGTGAGACACCAAGTTAGGCTGTTTGTCACTGCCAGGACAGGCCATGCGATATGGCACATGTCCTGCTTTCCTACATACATTGCACCCTGCCCATAAGGCTAGCTAGGGCGTACCTTAGGGTGACTTACATGTAGTAAAAGGGGAGTTCTGGGCCTGGCAAGTAAGTTTAGATGCCAGGTCCCTGTGGCAGAAAACTGCGCACACAGGCCCTGCGCTAGCAGGCCTGAGACAGGTTTAAAAGTCTACTTCAGTGGGTGGCGCAAGCAGCGCTGCAAGCCCACTAGTAGTATTTAATTTACAGGCCCTGGGTATAGAGATACCACTGTACAAGGGACTTATAGGTAAATTAAATATGCCAATTAGGTATAAGCCAATCATACCAACTTTAGATGGGAGAGCTCCTGCACTTTAGCACTGGTCAGCAGTGATAAAGTGCTCAAAGTCCTAGAGCCAACAGCGAGAGGTCAGAATAGCCAGGAGGAAGGAGGCAAAAAGACTGGGGATGACCCTGTGTAAGGCAAAAAGTCCAACACGCATGTACAGCAAAGGAAGATGTGAGGTACATTCTCCCCCTGCCCTTGGCCCTAACACCCCACCACAGCCCTTTAAACTGCCCCTCTCCCCCATCCTGGGCCCAAAACCCTCCCAGCCCTCAGCCCTAAAATTTATCCCACTCTGCCCCTGAAACTACCCTGATTCCCCTCCTAATGCCTAAAACCTTGCCCCCTACTTAAAACTACCAAGCCCCCATTCTGAGCCCTCAAACTGTTCACAGCCCTGCAAACTGCCCCTTCCCCCAGCCCTGCACCTTAAAACCCTACCCCAATCCTTACAACTACCCCGATCCCCCCACCCTGAGCCCTAGAACCCTCCCCTACACCTAATGACTAAACTACCTCGATGTCCCACCCACCCTAAGAAGTAAAAAAAAATAGCCTGGCCCCTCCACCCCTGCCCCTATAAACTAAACTACCCCAACACCCTCCACCCACCATGAGCCCTAAAAACTTCCCCCAATAAGAAAACTACCCCACCCACCCTGAGCACTAAAAAAAGCTATCCTGACCCCCGACATCTCTGCCCCTAAAAACCAAACGACCCCAACACCCCCACCATGTGCCCTAAAAAACAAATTACCCTGACCCTCTCACCCCTGCTCCTATAAAATAAACTACCCCAACACCCCCACCCACCCTGAGCCCTAAAACCTTCCCCCAATAAGTAAACTAAACCGACCCCCACACACCCTAAGCCTTAACAAAAAAACTATTGCCACCTCCCCACCCCTAAAAACTAAACTACCTGACCCAACCACCCGTCTGAGCCCTAAAAAAAACTACCCTGATACCCCCACCCCTGCTTTAAAAACAAAACTACACTGATACCCCCACCTGCCCTGAGCCCTAAAACCTCCCCCACCACTAAAAACTACCCACCAACCCTGTCCCAACCCCACTTACCTCACTGCGTCCTCTCTTGAACCCTTCTTAAAACTACCCAGCCCCCATCCTGAGCCCTCAAACTGTTCACAGCCCTGCAAACTGCCCCTTCCCCCAGCCCTGAACCCTAAAACACTACCCCAACCCTTACAACTACCCTGATCCCCATCCTGACCCCTAAAACCCTCCCCTACCCCTAATGACTAAACTACCCTGATGCCCCACCCACCCTAAGCAGTAAAAAAAAACTAGCCTGGCCCCCCACCCCTGCCCCTATAAACTAAAATAACCCAACATTCTCCACCCACTCTGAGCCCTAAAACCTTCCCCTAATAAGTAAACTACCCCGACCCCCACCCACCCTAAGCCCTAACAAAAAATGTATCACCCCCCCTCCCGCCCGTAAAAACTAAACTACCCGACCCTAACACCAGCCCTGAGCCCTAAAATAAACTACCCTGACACCCTGACCCCTGCCCTAAAACCAAAACTACCCTGACACCCCCACCCTCCCTGAGCCCTAAAACCTCCCCCACAAACCCTGTCTCACCAACCCTTTCCCAGCCCCACTTACCTCACTGCATCCTCTCTCTAACCTTTCTCCTCTTCTCTGCTCCCTCCTCCTGCCCTTCCTTAAACCTTCCCCAACCCCTTTAAAAATAAACTACCCTCCCCACCTGTGCCCTAAAAAAAAAAATACCCAAAACCCCCACCCCTGCCCCTAAAAAAAAAAAACCAAAAAAAAGCTGATCCCCCACTCTAAGCCCTAGCCCCAATAAAAACCTACCCCAACCATCGCCCCTAAAAAGGAAATAGGCAACCCTCCCACCAAGCCATTAATCCACCTCATCCCCTAAAATTGACCCCACCCCCACAAAGTATCCCCAACCCTGCCCCAGCACCCCACTCATCTCACCGCGTCCTCTCCAGAGCCACTCTGCCTTTTTCTATGCCTTAACCATGCATATGCGTAATTCAGCACAGGCGTGGTAAAGGCACAGGAAAAGACAGTTGTTGTTTCGGTAATCGTGGTTACGCTTGCGTGGGAAACGTCCACGTTGTTTAAAATGCGTTGTTTAGAACGTTTCCCATTTTATGCACCTGCAATGCATAAAGTAAATTCATTTAACACTATGGCCCTCATTACGACCCTGGCAGTCGGTGATAAAGTGGCAGTAATACCACCAACAGGCCGGCGGTAACTACCACCAAATTAAGACCATGGCGGAAAGATCTCTGATAGACAGCCAATGTACCACACCTACCGCCAGGGCGGAAACAACAACTACCACGGTGGTAGCCACCTACAGCCAGGTGGAAATCAATGTTTCACCCACCATATCATGACATGCCAAACGGCCACCTTTTCCGGGGCGGTACCAATGACATCAAAAGCCTGGCTGAAACAGAGCTCAGAAGTCAAAGGACTCATCATTGGAGACACAGGGAAGAACCACGCCACCATGGAACCTGAACTGCATGTCTTCCTGATAATCTTCTATGTTCTGCTCCACCACCAACACCAACGCCGGCGAAGACGACAACGGCGAGTCCAGCAGCCTAGCACACAAGGGAGGGGGGGAAGAGTGTGACACACACATGCACAGCACACACCGCACACACACACCATACACACAACCAGATGCATTATAAAAACAATTTTACCCCGTCACTCTGCTGAATAATGCAAGGAAAATACGATTCCACAAAAGTTAATGTAATGAGATCAATGTACAGAAAAAAGGACACAGCCCAGTCCACAATGTTCGTAGGCCACATGGCCACAGGCCAAAGTCCACCGCCACACATGTCACCTGCTTCAACACAGAGAGAACACTGCAAGGGCATCAGTTGGTAAATAGGCAGGCACCTCAGTGGAATGGGGAATGGGGGGGCACCTCAGCTGGGAGATGTAACAACACCACTGGTTCTGAAGGGGGCAACATGCCCTCTGCTTGATCCTGGGGAGTGATGGGCCATAGTCTCTGAGGTGGGTGTCATACCGACTGGTTCTGGGGGGGCAACATGCCCTGTGCTTGATCCTGGGGAGTGATGGGCCACAGTCTCTCAAGTGGGTGTCATACCCACTGGCTTTTGAGGAGACAGGCTGCACAGCAGCCCATGGAGGCAGAATTATGTACCGTCTGCCGACGGTGACAGCTGCACAGTGGTGGTGCTGCTGGTGGGGGGAGTCTTCTGCCCATCCCCTGCAACCTCAAATGGCTGCACAGTGATGGTGCTGCTGGTGGGGGGAGGCTCCTGCCCATCCCCTTCAACCTCGAATGGCTGCACAGTGATGGTGCTGCTGGTGGGGGAAGGCTCTTTCCCATCCCCTAGAACCTCGGACGGCTGCACAACTATAGTTGGTGGTGGGAGCTCCCTCACAGTTCCTGGCCCAGGCCTGTTGATCTTCCTGCCAGCTGGGGCAGACTCCTTGGTCTTCCTGGCAGCCGGGGCAGGCTCCTTTCCCTCTTTGCCTTCTGGGACAGGCTAATTGGTCTTCCTGCATGATGGTGCAGGTTCCTTTCCCTTTAGGTGGCCTGTTGCAGGCTCCTTCACCTTCAGGAGATATGGCCTGGTTCCCTTTCCACCACGAGTTGGGTGTGGTGACGACTGGGCCTGTGGACTGTGTGGCTGAGGTGCTTGGCTGGGTTCTTCCTACCCTGCCCTTACATGCAGGACTGGGGGAGGGGTAGGGAAGAGATCAATGGTGGAGAGGAACAGTTTTTTACGGACATTGGGGTGGGTAGAGGGAGAAGGAATGGGAGTGGAGGATGAGGGAGTAGTTGTTGGCGGTGTCTGTCTGCTGGATTTGGGTGCAGGTGCATGGGCTGTATGATGTTGTGAGGTGGATGGCTGTTGGCTGTCTGAGTGCTTGCGTTTGTGTACTCCAGGAGGGGGGAAAGACACAGTGGGAGAGGACACAGGGGACTTGTGCATGGCTGTTGTGGAGGTGTCTGCCAGTGAAATGTGTGTTCTGCTTGGTTTGGTGATGCTGGCAATGGATGATGATGTAGTGCATGCAGGTGTCAGTGTGGATGGAAGTGGGAAGGATGGTGGTGGTGGAGGAGAAGGGGAAGACAGTGGAAATAGTGGATGTTGTTGTGTCTGCAACTGGATGGTGTTTGTGTGAGTGACTGTGGGATGAAGTGTGGTGCTTGTGTTTGCCTGTGCCACTCTTGAGTGTTGTAATGTGTGTGTATGCTTGTGTGCCTCTGTGCTTGGGATGGGTTGGGGTAGAGGAGAATGGGATTGGGAAGAGGAAGTTGGAGGGGGGGCGGTAGAAACAGGGACAATGACTGCCATCAGAGAGGACGCTAGAGCCTGGATCGATCTCTGTTGGGAAGCCAATCCAGTGTGAATGCCCTCCAGGAATGCACTAGATTGTTGCATCTAGGCTGCCAGCCCCTGGATGGCATTCACAATGGTTGACTGCCCTACAGAGATGGATCTCAGGAGGCCAATAGCCTCCTCACTCAGGGCAGCAGGTTTAACTGGGGCAGGCCCTGAGGTGCCTGGGGCAAAGGAGATGCCCACCCTCCTGGGTGAGCGGGCACGGGCAACTCGATTAGGGGCTGCTGGGAGGGCGGTGCATGTATGGGGTGGTGGCTGTACCTGTAGCTGGGGTGGTTACAGAAGTGTCCGCCACCACCAGGGAGCTTCCATTGGAGGAGGTATCTGTGTCCAAACTGTCCCCTCCAGTCTCTGCCATGGTGCTCCCCTCGCCCTCCATCCCACTGGTGCCCTCAGCGTCGGTGGACTCTGCCTCCTGGGTCCTGTGGGATGCAGCTTTTCCCTTCTGAACCCTAGGCACCAGGGGACCTACGCTGCAATGTCAGGCCTGGCCTAGGGGCACCCACTGACACACATCCCCCACCCGGATACCACCCTACCATGCATAAGTTGTAATGATAGGCACTGTGCTCACCCCCTTGTGGCTGCTGTGATGCCCTCAAACACCCATCTAGCTGTGGATAGGCCACTGCCAGTATGCGGGCCATCAGGGGAATCAGGGTTTGAATGGCACCCCTTCCTCGTTGGGAGGCCATCCCCAGCTGGGCCTCCCCGTCTTCTGTGCCCAGCGTCTCAGGTCCTCCCACCGTTTGCGACAGTGGGTGCCACGCCTGCCATAGACCCCCAGGGTCCGCACCTCCTTGGCGATGGCACGCCATATACCCTTCTTTTGATGGGTGCTGACCTTCAGAGGCAATACACAGGAAAATAGACTTAGACAAACAGTCCTGCCTGTTAAACATATGGCCCACCATACCCATTTCCATCATCATTTACACATACATGGCCCAGCGCACAACCTGTATGCAGCCCAAAGGACATCCACTCACCCACCTTTCATGAGGCCTTCACACACGCCACTCCATGCATTCATGCCACATGCATCATGCCCACAGTGTACTCACCTGTTGGTCTGGAGACTCATACAGTTGTCCGTACTGGGGTAGGACCCCATCAACAAGTCTCTCTTACTCAACCAAAGTGAAGGCTGGGGCCCTTTCCCCGGTCACATGGGCCATGGTAGGTTCCAGAGACAGGTCACAGCAGCACATGCAGTGTAGTTCCTCTCCTGTGGAAGGTCATGTAGCAAGTGAGGAATCAGATAGAAAATGGTAGTCACATCTGCGGCGGTGCATACCGTCACCAACTGGCGTAGATCACCATTAGCCACTGTACCCCATAAGACCCAAATGTACCCAATGAGGAGTTGCACGGCTGTTCCCAGGCGTCTCCCACAACGGCGCACAACGGCAGAGGAATTACCTCACTTCCACCTGTCCCTCCACACAGGACAGGCGGATGCCATTTCATGGGGGGGGGCAGGCCCTGGAATTATGCTGCGGCACTGGAGATATTAGGACATACTGGACAAATCACACCAACCCATTACAAGTTTACAGGATGCAAACTTCTGTTGTAGCTCCATTGTTCTGTTTATGACCGGCTCCTCACTGTGTCCCTTAGATTCCTACTGCTGCGGTGATTAGGAGATGGAGACGGACCCCCGTTTACAGACCCCTGGTGGACTTGGCAACACTGGAGGACAGGCACATTATCCTCACCTATAGACTGGACAGGGTCACAATCACAGAGCTGTGC
This sequence comes from Pleurodeles waltl, assembly GCF_031143425.1. Taxonomy (NCBI): domain Eukaryota; kingdom Metazoa; phylum Chordata; class Amphibia; order Caudata; family Salamandridae; genus Pleurodeles; species Pleurodeles waltl. The sequence continues at coordinate 922,032,020 of NC_090439.1, read as the reverse complement.
GCCCAATTGGAGCCTGACTTGATATCTGCTATCCGTCACCCCACTGGGATCCCCCCTCTTTTGCAAGTGCTATCAGTGCTCCATTTCCTGGCAACTGGTTCTTTCCAAGTGACAGCAGTTTGGCAGCAGGAATGTCACAGCCAATGTTCTCAATAGTGCTGAGAAGAGTGCTGTCTGCCCTGATTAAACACATGTGCAGCTACATTGTTTTCCCCCAGGTTGAAGTTTTGGTCACAGTGAAGGCCAAGTTCTATGCAATGTGAGACATCCCAAACATAATTGGGAAGAAATAATGGAACACATATTGCATTTGTCCCCCGCCAGAATGAACAGGTGTTCAGAAAACAGAAGAGTTTCTACTCCATGAATATACACATGGTGTGCCTTGCGGGCCAGTACATCTGCCATGTCAATGCTAAGTATCCTGGGTCGTTGCATGATGCCTTTGTCCTGAGGAATAGTAGCATCCCAAATGTGATGTCTCAACTACAGAGGCACAGGGTGTGGCTAATAGGTGAGCCCTTGTTCCCACCGAGTATATATTGGTGTATGGGTATAGTGACGGCCATATGGTATAGTGTGTGGCTAAATGTTGTCCCTCAGTATTTCAGGTGACCCTGGTTACCCCAACCTATCATGGACTCTGACCCCTATGAGGAATGCCAGGACAAGGGCAGAAGAATGTTATAATGAGGCACATGGGTGAACCAGAAAGATCATTGAAAGGACCTTTGGCCTCCTTAAGGCCAGGTTCCAGTGTCTCCATCTGACAGATGGATCCCTGTGCTACTCACCCAAGAAGGTCTGCCAGATAGTGGTGGCATGCTGCATGTTGCATAACCTGCCCCTCAGATGCCATGTTTCATTCCTGCAGGAGGAGGAGTCTAGGGCAGCAGGGGACCCTGTGGACAGTGAGGATGAGGAGGCAAAGGATGAGGATGAGGACAACAGAACATCTGTGATCAGACAATACTTTCAATGACAAAAAGGTAGGACAGTGTTGTCGCGTGGGCTCTCATTATCCTAAATGAGACTACTGGATTTCTAGGCAGCAGGATCGATAACGGTGTGGGGGACTGAGTCTGACCCATGTGTAAGGAACTCTGTCACCCTAAATCCGGTGTTTGCTCCGGCTAACTAGCAGTGCCTCATTTCTCCCACGGGGAAGAAATGATTGGGCAGCCGAGCGCATGACATCTTTGGAACTTCTCAGGGAAGTCGTGGTCACTCAGATCCAAACCGACTCTCTCATTTACAATATGATCTCATATACAAATGACAAAAACAGTATAAGTTTTATATAATGTTTTAATAAAACAACTGTATTTTAGATAATAAGGCGTGAGCCGCAATAACCAGAACAATACAACACAGTAGAATTGAAATAGTCACCAGGAGAGTAAAACATAAGAATAAAGCTATCATAGTGCCTAACAGTTTCTACTCTCCCTCTGCTTGTTCTATTTAGAGCACAGCATGTTAAGCTTCTAGTTTGCCTTTCTGAATCACTGGGGAGACATCAGCCCTCATACCTGAGCAAAGGCCTGTGATCTTGGTTCAGCATCTGCAACGAGGCAGTCAGCGTCTAGTTGTGGTTCCCTGGTCGGAATCTCCCTCTTGTGTGTATTGGGACAAGGGAGTGATTTTATAACTAACATGTCAGCGTGATCACAAAATGTCCCTACGCAGGAATGCCAAGTCTAAACTCCTACCACGTCTATCGGCAATGTACCAGACTGTATCCTTGACTGAAGCACAGAGTGAATGTGTTATGGAGAACTTCAGTGCTGAAGTAGGCTAAACAGTGTGATATGAATAAAAAACAAAACCGTAGAACTGGCTATTTGAAAAATAACAGTATGAAGCCCAATAAAAAGCATTTAGAGCAAAGTGCACAGAGGCTCTAAACTGCAAGCAAATGAATAAAATACATCCAGGGCAAAGCGCACAAAGGCCTAAAGCCTGAAGCTAACGTGCAAAGGATACGTAAAACTAACCACACTACCCCCTTCCCTTGTCGGTAGCAAGTGGTTCCAATAATATAAAAATATGCCCCAGATATAAACAATACCTAAAATTATATACATATTTCGACAAGGTCAGAAGACAACAAAGTCATAAATTTAGGAAACATGTGACGATAAAGCCAAATTCAATATAAAGTCAATTTTGCAGGAGAGGGAAAAAAAATCCAATTGTTAAACAGAAGCAATAGAAAGTAGGAGCTCCTCCACTTTGATATACGTCAGTATCGGAAGATCCACGCCACAAAGTACCATGGAGCAGGTGTGTTCCAAAGCCCCAAAACCATTCAGGGCGGCACCCCGTGCAGGGCCTATGAATGAGACAAAACCATCTTCCTCCAGGAAGGGAATCTCATAAACTGCCTCAGGAAGCAAACGCAACGTAGTGCACAAGTCTGGGAATGAGCCCTAATCGGGAACATCAACAGATCAGGACCGACCACTGGAGGGCGCTGCAGCGAGAGACAGAGAGCCAGTGCATGTTCAAACGAGCACCAAAGGCACCGAAACACGGGTTGCACACAATCCAAAACCGGTCGGTATGACAGAGACAAGTCACACTCCAAATGGGCCAGGAGTGTTGCTCCAAAATGGTGCATCATGCGTTCACGACACAGCTGCGCTGACGGGAGCAGCAATATAGGATCTCGTCGTGGCGGGACAGCCATTGCGAAAAAATAGCAACAACAGTAAGACACCAGCCAATAAAGCCAAAGTAATTGGGAAACCCCCAAAAATGCTTCCGAAAATAGAGTGTATAGCCGAAGGTATCAAACCGAATATGGAAGAGAAGGTGTGAGCAAAACCAACACCAACGGCTTTGAAAAAATGTGCAATACCAGCAGTGCTGGATGCATTAAATATACGTCCCACAAGTTCACCGAAGTGACTTGGAGAGTTAGTATTCAAAAGGGACTGTATTTCCGCCGATGACCTTGCCACCTGAAGTGCGTAGGTCTAGCTCGCAGATGTAAGGGCCACATGCTTTTGAAACAATAAAGCCTTTAGTCGACTCAACTTGTCGAAATTAACCTTGGAAGTAGCAATATGAGGCCAGATGTCCGCCACCTCCCTAATTTGAGTGGGGGGAAACAACACATTCCCGCAGCATGTAACGGCCTTGTTGACAACGACAACGTAAACTATTCCGGCACGCATGCCACAGCAGCGTTCGCTGTTAAGAACAATGTAACTGCCGTTAGAAAGCACCTGGAAAGTGTTTTTAATAACCGGGACTGGAACTCCCTTCAGATAACAAGCTAAGTTAGCAATCAAAGCGTTACACGCTCCGTGCAAGGACAGCTGTTTACAAACCACAGAATGGCTGACAGACGTTTCGCATTCACTACTGCTAAGAAAAACCTCCCTCAAACCATTAATACATCTGTATTGAAAGGGAAGCTCCCACACCTCGTGTATGTAACTGTCTCCCAATAGTTCATATCTACCCACCGGAATGTGCTTCAAACAAGAAGTAAATTGCAGAGTGGAGATAGGCAGATTAATAACCCCATGAATCAACCACTCAGCTGACGGAATCTCAGCAACCGTGAAAGGCAGTTTCTCCAATTTCTCAATATTCAACATGACATACGTCGCTTCCTTTTTAGCCATCAGCTGTTGTTGACGAGTCAAATTAAAGGAGACAAAGATCTCTCTGGCACGAATGTGCTGCCATGGAACGCGACCTGCCTTCAAGGTCTGAAGAGTCCAACCCAGCTGCATGATGGACCGCGTCTGACTCTGCCCATGATATAAAGAAGACATGTCCGATTTAATAATGTCAATAGCAGAGGAAACAATGCTGTCAATCATGTAAACACGGTAAGAAAGGGTATGCATGCCATTATCAACAACAGACAAAGGGGGTTATTCTAACTTTGGAGGAGTGTTAATCCGTCCCAAAAGTGACGGTAAAGTGACGGATATACCACCAGCCGTATTACGAGTTCCATAGGATATAATGGACTCGTAATACGGCTGGTGGTAAATCCGTCACTTTTCCGTCACTTTTGGGACTGATTAACACCTCCTCCAAAGTTAGAATAACCCCCAAAGTCTGCAGCAGGTTTTCCTGATCAATCTGCCTCAACCGGGCTGCAGCCTCCTGTTGTGAAAGCTTCCAAATCTCATTATAAAGTTCGTATAAAAATCTTTTCTTCCGTGGTACCTTGGGACCTGACAAAAAATCTTGTAAATCAGTATCATTAGACAGTAACGTGAGATGTGACTTAACTGCATCCAGCGTGGATGACTTCAACCATTGCTGACAAAGCTTCCCCACGCTGTATGTAGTTATAATATCAGCATGTTCTGGTGAAATGTAACGAGGGTCTGCCCTACTAGTCCTGAACCCCCCTGAAGAGGTGACAAAACGTTGATGACACTTATTAGTGTCTATAGGCCATAATAACCACCCGCCCGGATGTATCGATGAAGTGTTAAGCGTACCATTCTGGACCCAATGTGTAAATTCACTAAAAGTAGCATTCACATAGTGCTGCCAGTTGTTTAATTTGGAAGGGACAGGTATACTAGGCAAATTTAACTCTCTAATTGTTGCCAAGCCCAAACAGCTAGTCTGTTGTACTGTGTCATTGAGGAAAATCATCTGCACAGGGATAATACATGCTCTAAATAATGTGTCCCTGCCTCGCATCTGCCAATTTTTCGTACCCCAAACACTTTTCAAGTCAACAGTCTTAAACCTGTATTCATACCCCTCGACCGAAAGTTTAGATACAAACAAATTTGAATACAGTAATTTAGTATCGGTCAATAACATTTGCTTATTAGAATACGGAGTAACTTTAAAATAGTAAGACTTAGCATTTCGTTGATCATGCCCAGAAAAATATGCAAATTTATCATAATACGTTTTCGAACTCCCTTGTGGAGGAGTCGAGCAATATTCCCATTGCACATAATTAAATATGGACTTAGGGCTACTAGCTTTATGAATAAAGTGGTGTCCATAATAGTTGTAGCAAAACATGTCACCATGATTATCTCTAAATTGGTAAGCATCTTCATCGTCATAGACAGTATAATATTGCAAATCTGTCAGCATAGAATCTACTGTCTTCACATCCCAATCATCAGAAACAATGCCTGGTATAACAATATCATTCATTGATAACTTGAGGACATATGGTATTTGAATCAATTCAGTGGGACCATATATATCAAACATTACTTTATCCCACACAATCCCATCCAGAATGGGTACTGCAGAAACGTTTACATTGGACAAGTCTCTTCGAACCATATGAGATGAAAAATGTGGTTTTAAAACAGTCTCCACGTGCTCAATGTCAGATCGATCAGGAAGAAAATGACCATGTATTACCAGAAAAAAAGTAACCACAAATCCCAACCACAAAAAAAGAGTCATTACAGCCATAAAAAGCCACAAATAGTTCCAAGGTAAAACAAAATATGTGCGTTTAAGCCAACACAGCAGCTTACGTGGACCTCGTACTGTAGACATCGAGGACAAGGAGCTGGACACTGCATCATCAGTGTCGTTGAAGCAGCCAGAGGCAGTTCTCGCAAAAGGTGCAAGCAGATGGAGGCTCCCGCCTAGGCACGCTATAAACCACATGTTCAGAAACATCAGTAGAACGTACAGCAACTTGATCAAAAGATTCCATATTAATCATTGTTTGTGGAACAATCGCAAGATCATCTTCCACCCTCCCCAAGCTCGGAGAGGAAACAACGTCGGTGTAAATCACCTGCAGCTGGACTTCTTCCCCAGTAGTGAGAGGGATTCCGGAACTACTGAGTGTCCCTCTTGGCCTGCTGTGCAGAATCGGCCACATGTTGTAAGTTGACATTATCAATGGAAACAAAGCGATTTCCTTTGGCCCCTCGCAGCGGCGGTAAAATCACAGTTCTCGTGCCGCCAACCCCTAACACAGGGACAGGTGCTCAATAAGAAGGACCAAATTCTTTCTTTACTGCGACCTTTTCACGCACTAGATCCCCAATCCTGGGTATCCAACCAGTAGGTGTAACTGGCTCATCCTTAATTCCTGAGGAGGCAGCACCTGCAGAAGAGTTATCTTCACGGAATTGTTGTAAATCCTGCAAAACAGTGACACGATCATTTCTGTCAAAGGGCGTATCTGCCGCCTCCACACCAGGACCATCTAGATCAGGAACATACATTCATGTTCCAAACAGGCACTCATATAAAGTACGACCCCCCAGTGACCGTCTAGGCAAGTTATTAAGTGCTCTCTGTACTCCATACAGGTGGGCTAGCCAACTATGACCCGTACCTATAACACTGGCCGTTAAGGATTGCTTTAAATCACGATTTCAACGCTCCACGACAGAATTTCCCTCGTGATGAAATGGAGACGAGAACTGGAGTTGGACCCCCAACGAAGCCATGGTGTCCCTGAATGCCTTAGAGGCTAAAGCAGGGCCCTGGTCCGAATGAAAAGCCGCAACTGCAAATGTATCGACAAAGATGCGCAAATCTTTAATAACAGTCCGAGCGTCAGCCGAGCGTTGTGGCCAGACCCACACAAATCTGGAGCACGAATCTACAGCAACCAATATATATTTGTATGCACTATCTGGTGTCAGCGGACCACAAGTACACACACTGTAAAGGTTTATTTGAAATCAGAAGGGGCGTCTGCTGCGGGCATCTAGCCGACGAAGCCTTAATTTGTTGACAAACGTCACAACAAAGGACATATTGCTTCGTCTCTTTATAGAGACCAGGCCACCAATAACGAGCCTGTAAAAGCGAAATAGTGGCAGCCACACCAGCATGTGCAGATGCCGCCCCCTCATGTGCTGCAGAAATTAATCGAGGTCTCTCAATTCTATTGGGAAGTTCACGTACACCAATGCCTGGAATATTAACAACAGCATTTATGCACTACTCAAGCAGTAACTATATTAAGAAGGAAATCCTTTAGGAAATGGCGTGCCATCAGCCTTAGCTTTCAAAGCAGCCAAAATCTCTGTGTCTGGTTTGGAACTCGAACGAGTCACTGCAGCTACAGTGGCAACAGCCACTGCTGACTTTGCGGCTTCATCAGCCAAAGTATTCCCAGCCACGTGTATTCCAACGCGCTGGTGTCCAAGTGTATGCACAACATGGACCATAGGAAGCGTCTCTTTCAGATCCGCAACCTTACCCCACAACAATTTGTGTTTAATGGTGTTGCCCTAAGAATCTCTGAACCCATTCAACTTCCAATAGTGCAGATATTAATTGAAAGACTGAACACAGTAGTAGGAGTCACAGACCAGCAAGGTCAAAATCGCCGGATCCGCGTGCTCCAACGCTAACAATAGAACTTTGAGCTCAGCCAGCTGTGGCGTGCAATCTCCCAAGGTTTTAGTATGTCGGGGGCAGAACACTTCCCCCTCCATAGTGCCGCTCACCACCGCACATGCAGCAGAATACTGTTGTTTAGTCCCAACCGCTGGTTGCGCAGAGCCATCGGTATACATAACCACCTGATATTGGTCAATAGGCAATGTACCAGCAGGAACTGGGTACTCCATTTCATATTGAAGAAATTCTTGAGTCTGCAGCTTAGGGTCAAATATGTAATCTACATCAGTGGCAGTCAAAGACGTAGCCCATTGTATCCTTCGCGGGTGTAAAGCTTTCAAATTAGGAACACTCGCTTTAGTAACAGCCTCTAAGGCTGGAATCGGGGAAACAACAATGATGCGTTGGCCCTGGGCAAGCGGTTTTTCTTTAATCACAGCCATCTGTACTGCAGTGAGTATCTTCTCAGTCTGTGCAAATCGTTGTTCTACAGCAGAATACAAGTGGGACTTGTATGCAATCACGACTGTCTCACCTTCATTAAAGGTGACATATGTAAACCCAACAGCCCCAGGTATCACCCTGATGACCAAATGTGTCTTATTGTTCCGTGTGTGTAAGTGTTTAACTGCTAAGAGATCAGTCTGTAACTCTCGTAGTATGTGTGTATGCTCAATCGTCCAAAATCTACTCGAAAAATTTGGGCGAATCAATTCATATAAGGGTTTTATACGCGTAGCATAATCAGGAATGTAAGTTCTGCCAAAATTCAGAAACCCCAACAATGACTGGAGCTTCCGAACCGTATTAGGAGGCTGCAATAAAGCACATTTCTCCAAAAAATTAGGCGCTAAGCTTTTGCCCTCACTCGACAACTCATATCCCAGGAAAATGAAGCTGAGGAAGGCAATCTTCGATTTCTTAAAATTAAACTTATAGCCAATTTCAGCAAACCCCACAACAATGCGGGATACACACCTTAGATGTTGCAGAATCTCATCGTCCGTCAGATATATATCATCAACGTATGATAACGCTTCAGGGTCCAACTCGTGCAGCATCTCAGTCACACAAGCCAAAAACAGTCCTGGGCTATTCTTATACCCCTGAGGCAAACGGCAAAACTTTTTTCTGATAGCCAAACGCACTGAAACTGGTATAGTCCCGACTTTCGGGCGCTATATTTTGGCAGAAAAACCCATTCGAGATATCTAACGTTGTTTTGTATTTCTTACGCACTATATTATTCATAAGCGCTCCGCTATGTGAATTCTGTATTGCATATGTGCGTGTATGACCATTTAAATGTCTGTAATCCACCACTATCCTATATGAATGGTCCGGTTTAGCAACCGGAAATAAGGGATTATTCATCGGCGAGACACAGGGCTCAATTACACCCTGGTACTCGAATTGTGTAAGAATTTTCCTAATCAATGCCCTTGCCTCAAATTTGATAGGATACTGCGGCTGTGGCTGAGGTTCGCCCTTTATCGGAATTAGATGATAAGGTGATTGTCTATCCCACCCCACGTTATTTCTATATAGGGCGGGAGCCTGTGCTAGAGCCCATGTTTTACTTCTCTGAACAAGTGGTGAGAAGGAAGGTGTAATAACCTCCTCCCCAACCGGACAGTCGCGAACAAAGTCAGGTGGCCAATCCTGTTTGGCCAGCAGAACATCATATGATTTTACCACATGGTCCCAAAAGATGGCGTGTACAATGCGGTCAATGTCCCCTTCTAATCTCAGAGTCACTTTATATACTCTATCAGGATCAGAGACTCGCATATCCGCCGTTTCGACTTGTATGAAGTCATCAGTTGCTTTCACCTCCAGATGCTCTAGAAGACTCCGGCGAACTATTGTGACCTCTGCTGCGCTGTCTAACAGTTCCAACGCCCATGTCTTGTTCGTCAAGAGAACTCTCTTCTTGAGCGGCATGTCTAACTGAGACTGCTGCCACTTTCTTCTTTTTAAATTGCTGTTTTTGTTGCAGTGGTTTCTCTTCTTGTTTAATAGAAACCTCAGTTGAGCGTTGTGAATCCTGTCTTGGTTTCACGTACTCCGTTCTCCGCTCTGACCGCCCACCTCTCTCACTTCTCTTCTCTGAGGAGTCCTGAAAGGAACAAGATTGGCTTGTATCAGTATATTGATATCTATCAGGCGTCTTCAAATTATCCCTATTCCTGAGATTATACCTATTCTGCAGGGTCTCCGGTTGCGGAGACTGTCCCCAATCTTTCTTAGGTGTTTGCTGTTTCTTTTCCCAGCGCTTTTTAGTACCCTCAGGTTGCTGCTGTTTAGCATTATCTTTATTATTTTTACCCTGCAATTGCGGTTTTGTGGTCTAGCCCCTAGGCTATCGCGACCAATGCTGGAATATGTTTCCGTTCCTGATTAACCTGTGGAACGTCCCAAAGACGCATTCGCACCGCTAGTGCTACTGCCTCTCCCTTGAGATTACTCAAAATAATAGAAGAAACCGCGGCAAAATTGCCCATCAGCTGCATCCCTAAATCTAAAGCCGGGGCAGCCCCATATTCTTCTTGAATTTGTTTAAGCACTTCCGGTAAATTAGCTAATATCGGTGTACCGTGTGCCGTAGTGTAGAGCGCGGCAAACACCGTGCCCCAGGTATTACAAAGGTCCACCGGAGGAACCATCCCATATGGCAAACACATCGTCAATATTCTATGTTTATCCTGAGGTCCCGTATGGGGAAATACTGCTTCCAGCGTATTAATTTTTTGCGCCAGCCAAATTGGAGTTTCCTCACGTTTAGCCGGTACTTTACCCATAACTGAGTGTACAGTGGCCGGATTGATACCCGGAACAACTGCCTGAGGGTGCACCGGAGCAGCACACGCTGTGTTCGTATTTAGGGCCATATTTATACTTTTTGACGCACAACTGCGCCAACGCATTGCTCCATCAAAGGTTCTGTTTCAGCCGACCCTGCGTGGGTTCTATAGCTGGTCTACCCTCCATCGTGGTCAGCTTGAACTTTGGATTTGTACCAGGCCCTCGCAACCTCAAGTAACCTATTGACCGCTAATGACTTCTAAGCGCTGTTTTCACATTTAGGGGGTCGTTATGAACATGGCGCTAAACACCGTTCCCCGCCGTGGAGACGATGAACAGAAATCCGCCATTGCCGGTGAACAGAAACCCGCCATATAAAGATGCATAAATCTGCCAAAAATTTCCCAGCTACCAGTTACCGCCAGGACCTTGTCGGCGAAAATGCAGGACATCCCACCCCTCCACCGCCAAGCACACAAACTCTCCGCCCTCCAAATAACGATGTACAAATCACTGCGACGGTCAGTGGAAGTTGAACGACCATTGGTAGTACAGACCGCCACGGCCAGCAATGGAACATAACAGTAAGAATTGCACACATTGGCCAAGTGTGAAACCCACACACCTGACACACATCCACAACACTATAAAACACTCACAGACACACCCCACAATCCTTTGCATCACCAATAGGACAACTGAGATTGAGAACTCCACAAGCAGACACTGAACGCCACAACAGACGAATCACACACCCAACCACACAACAGCACCTTCACCTAGATCCACACAACACATCACTCACAACACACACCCTGGCACCCCCCAAAAACCCACACTTCACAGAAATGGAGATAAGGACATTGGTGGATGAGATACTGAAGGTCGAGCCACAATTATTCTGGGCACAGGTCCAACACACACCCAACTCCAGGAAGATGGACTTATGGCAGACCATTGTCAACAAGGTCAATGCAGTGGGACACCATCCACACACGAGGGACGACATCCACAAGAGATGGAACGACCTGCGTGGGAAGGTGAGGTCCATGGCATCATGGCACAACATTGCAGTCCAGAAGACTGGGGGAGGACCTCCTCCACCTGACTACACTGACTGGGAGGAAAAGGTACTGGCCATCCTGCATCCTGAGGGCCTCACCGGACTCACTGGAGGAATGGATTTGGGTAAGTCATCCACAATTACCCCATATCCATCACACCTGTAATGCATGCACCAACCCACCCCTCCAACATCCACCAGGACCACTACCCCACCCAGGCCACATTCACAACATCCAGTCACCCTGCATTCCCACAATTCCACCAATAGGCCCACATACCTCCCCCTGTGCACAGCCACCTACCGGTGCAAGTAATCACAAAGGCACTACACCACCCACAATGCACCTCCACATCCTAAACAAAATGCAATGGCAACCTCACAAAGGCACCGTGCATGGCCCAAAAGTGGAAAACCTGCACAAAATAGCCCAGCCCTGTGCACCCCATCCGATTATGCAATTGTAACAGACAAGTCCATTCCCCCCAACAGGCACCACCACCCATGCCACCCTGACGGACAGGACAAGGAGTGGCAGTGCCCCACATGGAGACAGAGGCACCACCCAGGACTCTGGAGAGGGAACCCTGGACAGTGAGGAATACCTTGGCCCCTCACGCAGTCCTGGACTGTCACCATTCAGCAGCCCCACCCAGGACACCACTGACACCCCTACCACACACCCACCAATATCAGGCCAGTGCAACTGGACCCACACCTGTGTATCCAGACCACAGACTGGTGGAACACAATGGTCAGAGGACACAGTCACCACCTACCAACAGGCAGGAAGACGATGGCCCCAGTACAAGTGGTACCGCCAGACCTGTGCAGGGGACATAGGCACATCATGGGGCTAGGCCCGGGGGGGGGGCACAGGATGGATGATGCAGCCCAGGATGTGATCTCTGAGGTCCTGGGCGCATACCACCATACCCAGGAGAGATTGGCCCCGATTGTGGCCACCCTGGAGCAGAGTCAAAGGCTGCAGAGAGCCCAGCACCAAGAGACCATGGAGCAGTGGAAACTGCACAATACCACCATGGCCACCATAGCAGGTGCAATGCTACACCTTGTCCCAAACCATCCTGAGAACCCCACAGACCAGGAAGCCCCTACTACAGGCCAAAATACAGCCCAGCCAACAACAGCAGAAGCAGCAACTGGCCTTTTGCCACCATCTGAGGACACACAGGAGACCTGCACCTCAACCCGTACAGGCCAACACCACGCACCCAAACGGTCCCTCAGGCCCAGATATGGCACTCAAACACCTGCAAAGACCAAGGTCCCCTCTAAGAAGTGACTCTGACAAGAACTGTCCTCCAAGTGTGCCACTGAACCACCGTTCACACCATGCAATAACAACCCCAAAAACTGTAAATAACAGATGGCCATATCACCACTGCCAACAATCGCTGAGACTATGTAGCCAATATGGACATCCACCAGTAGCCCACTCCCATCACTGTAAAGAGCACCATGGCATCCCTGACACCAAATAACACCTATATAAAAGTCCCCTGTCATTATGTTGAATCAAATGGAAGTGTGCATGCAATTGTCATTGAAATCATGTATTAATTTCTTAATTGCATGAATGGCACCCCATGCATAGCATGGGGTTGTGCCAACAGAAATGTCAAACAAGTTGTCAATAATGTCACATGTCCCATGCAAACCTAGTCACAGTGACAAGGTCTATAGACCCAACACCCACTTAGAGGATAAGGCACACCGACAGTATGCTGCACAGACAGCAACAGCATCAAATAGTGCCACTTAGTTGCTGGGAGTACAGTTGGATCAGTTGGTTCCTGGAGTGTACATCTTCCCCCTCCTCATCATCACCATCACTCTCATCCCCTCTCTGAGGAAGCTGGTCTGGATATACAGCCCCCTCCTCCTCCAAGAGGGGAATAGATTTCCTCACAGCCACGTTGTGCAGCATGCAGCAGGCCACCACTATTCTACACACCTATTCAGGCTCATAGGCCAGGGATCCCCCACAGATATGGAGGCAACTAAATCTAGCCTTCAGGAGACCTATTGCACACTCCATCACCCTTCTAGTATGTCTATGGGCCTCATTGTAATTCCTCTCTGCATCTGTCCTAGGATTCCTCACTGGTGTCAGGAGGCAATGCATGTTGGGGTAGCCAGAATCGCCTGCAAAAGTGGGCAAAACAGGACGGTCACTAACAACCCTCAGTTGCAGACAGCCTGACTGTCTGCTATGTACGAAAAAGTGTCAGACACACTTACCTATTATCCACCCTCTGTCCCCTTGTAGTTGTTCCATCATGTGTGCCACACTGCTGTTCCTCAGCACAAAGGAATCATGGGCTGATCCAGGGAACATGGCATTTACATGTGAGATGTACTGGTCTGCAGTACACACCAATTGAATGTTCATAGAGTGAAAGTTCTTCCTGTTTCTGTACACCTATTCACTTACTCTTGGGGGGATGAGAGCTATGTGGGTTCCATCGATGGCACCTATCACATGGGGAATGTTGGCAAAGGCATAGAAGTCTGACTTGATGGCAGGGAGGTCAGCACTTTGAGGAAACCTCACATAGGACTGCAGGTGTCGTACAAATGCATTCAGGAATCTGGACAGTATAATGCAAAACATTGGCTTAAAAAAACCTGCACCCATGCCCACTGTCACTTGAAATGAGCCCGTGGCCAGGAAATGGTGTGCAGAGAGCACTTGCACTTCAGTAGGGATGGCATGCTGATTCCGATTAGCCGGTCTCAGGGCTGGATCCATTAATGCACAAAGTTCATGAATAGTACCACGGTTGAGTCTTTAATTGATAATGATGTGACGCTTCACCATGGTCCCCAAATCAACAAGTGGGCAGTACACCGATGGGGCTCTCCCTCGCCAATTGGGTATGTACCTAGGAGGAGTTGAGAACACATGTGAGGAACAGACATACATCTGCCCAACATGTTAAATATGCACCACTGCTGGCATACAAGTCGATGACACATATGCATGGTAGGATGTTAAACTGGAGTGACATGTCCTCAATGATACATCAGGACTGTTGTGGTGAGTAAATGTATATTTGTTCATGCCTATGGGGGTTGGGGACAATAGGGCCTGCATGGGGCAAATGAGAAATTAATAACTGCCCCCTGTAATCCAGAAATGTTGTAGTGGAAGTGACCTCATACCACTAGCGGTTGGGGTAATAGCGTAAGGCGGTGTTCACCGCTGTGCAACCATTCATTGGTTAACAGGGTTGTCAATGTGGAATATTAGTGCATCATGATTGCCACCGGCAGTGACAGTGCACACCGCTATGGAGCGTACGCCATCTCATCATTCCAACTTCACTTGACTCCCGGATTAAGTGCATGAAGGTACTCCACTGAGTGTGCTTCTGTGTCCTGACTCTGGTCCTGGAAATGGCACGAGTGGCTGGGGAAAGGGCCCCGGCATTCACCACCGAGGAACTGGACAAGCTTGTGGACGGGGTCCGACCCCTGCAGGCCAAGCTCTATGGTCGACCAGCAGTACAGGTGAGTAGATGGATTGGGGGCATGGATGTGTGTAATGGTGGTAGATGGCTGTAAACATGTGTGCACGTTTGACACTGTAGAGTCGTGGGATTCATGACATGCTGCATGTGTGAGGTCCTGTTCTTCTGTTGTGAGTGTTCGCACCATAGAGGTCGTATAGCCAGCTGTATCTAATGGGCATTGTCTGACCTCTGTGTTACTTTTTCTGTGTGTCCTATATAGGTCAGCACCCATCAGAAGAGTGGACTCTGGCATGCCATCGCCAGGGAGGTGCGGACCGGCGGAGCACCCACTGCAGGAAGCAGTGGGAGGACCTGCGGCACTGTGCGAGGAAGACCTGCGAGGCCCAGCTTGGGAAGTCCTCCCAACGAGGAAGGGGTGCCTGACAGGCCCTGACCCCCCTAATGGCCGCATTCTGGCAGTGGCTCATCCGGAGTTGGATGGGCGTTTGAAGGCTGCACAGCAGACACAAGGTGGTGAGTACAGAAACCATTGTATGCCTCCTTGATGGATATGTGAGTGCGCTGTAGTATGTATGCTGTCTATTGGCAGGGACTGTGACTGATGCCATTTTACATAATGGCCCCCATGGGAAGTAAGGTTGTAAGGGTCAGGTCTGCAGTACTTCAGGTCCCTCTGTGCTGTAGGAAATGGCTGTAGAGCAGGGTTGTTGCCACTAGTCAGGGGCATAGCCATGTGTATAGCGGTAGGTGCTGCATGGTGGAATATTTGCAGGGTGGGTGTATGTGTGAACCAGTTATGTACCTCCATTCAGCTATTTACTGTTTTGTCTCCCATCCCTGTTCTCTTGTGTTGTCTGTGTACATCAGCATCATCTGGCAAGGGGGCTGTGGCACTGGCAAGTGGGGATGCAGCAGCCCACGGTTCCATGGAGGCAGAGTCGAGTGACACCAAGGGGACCAGTGGGAGGGAGGGCGATGGGAGTACCACAGGGGAGGCAACTACCACTGGAGGTAGTGACTCTGATACCTCCTCCGATGGGAGCTCCCTGGCGGTGGCGCACCCTAGTGGGCCTACCCATTTTGAATCATCTTCCGCCACCCCCATACCTTCACCGCCCTCCCATTTGCTCCCCACCGAGTTGCCTGTGACCGCTCACCCAGAAAGGTGGGCGTCTCCTTCTATCCAGGCCCCTCATGCCCTGCCCCAGTCAGCCCTGCTGCCTTCACGGAGGAGGCTATTGACCTCCTGAGGACTATCTCTGTAGTGCAGACAGCCATTGTCAATGCCATCAAGGGGCTAGCATCAGAGGTGGAGGAGACCAATGCCTACTTTGATGGCATTTACGGTGCCATGTCTGGCCTACAGAGATCTTTTTAGGCTCTGGCTTCCTCTTTGATGTCCCTGGTCATTCCTTTCCCCCTCCAACCACCTCTACCCCTTCCAGCACCCCACTCCCTTCACCTGTCCCAAGCACATATTCTGACGGCCATGCACACACCTCAACACACAAGAAGCATCACACCTCACACCACAGGCATACACACAGCCAACATACAAAGGCACACACCAAACATCCACTTCCCCCAGTGTGTCCACCTCTTCCGCCTCCCTGTCTGTCACCTCTACATGCACACTCACAGGCACTGCATCCTCATTCACTGTTGCTGACCCCAGTCTACCAATCACCACAAAATCAGACATCCATTCATGCACCCCAGACACCACACCTGCACTCACCACAACAACTTTTGTTGACACATGCAGTACACTCATAAAACTTGCAGACACACAGACAACATCCATTTACACTGGCAGCCTGTCTTGTCCCACTGTGTCCAACCCCCTCCTCCCAAGACACTCAAACGTTCCAAAACACCCACCCAACACACATCCACCACACCTTAGCATACTGTACAGTCACCTGCACCCACGTCACGCACAACTACTCTTGTCAGGACCACTCACTCTACCACCACTCCCACGCCTACCTCCAGGTCCACCCCGATTCCCCCTAAAAAACTTTTCCTATCCTGTGTTGACCTATTTTAACCCACTGCCCCCCGTCTCATCCCTAAACGTGCCCACCTCTTTGCCCTGTCCACTCCTCCCACGTCACAGCCGTCCCTGTCCGCCCTTCCCATTCCCGTGCTACCTCCCCTATGAGTAAGAGACCCCTTGCTGGCCCAGGTACATCTGCCGCATCCCAGTCCAAGGCCGCTCCACCAGCTTCAAAGACCAGACCCAAGCCCCCTCGACCTCTCAAACGTAAAGCCAAGCCCCCATCCCAGTTGTAAGTCCCCACCCCCACCACCCCCTGCCCCTGTTCCCTGAGGGGCCTGGATGCCCCATTGTTGCCCCTTTAAGGTGGAGTACCATTTGCACTTGTGGGAGTCAAGTTGGGGCCATTTGGGCCCATCGGACTTTGAACTATGGACTGGCCATTGACCTTCTGTTGGACTTCTGTTGCTCCTGGAGCTTAATAAAAAGTTTGTGTGGCCAGTGTTGATTTTTGCACAGTCTGGATCCGTGGTTCATCGTTTCTTTGTGGGGGGGTGTTGTGCACCTGTGTGTACTTTGGGCAGGTTGTCTTGGCTTGTATCAGGTAAGTACCTCTTGCTCTGGGGTGTTTGGCTTGTGCCGTTGTGAGGGGTTGTGGGTGCTTTGCGGGGTGGGTGGAGTGGGTGGGTATGTAACTGTGCCCTTTCTTCCCTTGTTTAGTAGGTAGCTATACTTACCGTAGCCGTCTTTGTCGGCGGTCTCGGTCGTGGAGGTATATGGCAAGGAGCAGGACTGGCATGATTTGCAACTCTCTCTCCATGTCTGCTTTGGCATGTTGTGTGAGCCTCCGGTGAGTGTTTCCTCATATTTGGTTTGTTTCCGTCTGGCTTTGCGTGGCAGTGGTTCCCACCCTGGAACTGACGGCATTATTTGATTGGTGGGTAGGGCCTTTCCGTTGGCCTGTTGGTGGTCTCTGCCAT
Source organism: Pleurodeles waltl (assembly GCF_031143425.1). Taxonomy (NCBI): domain Eukaryota; kingdom Metazoa; phylum Chordata; class Amphibia; order Caudata; family Salamandridae; genus Pleurodeles; species Pleurodeles waltl. Next base: position 922,014,344 of record NC_090439.1, on the reverse strand, counting down.
CGTTGTCAGCACTCCTCTGCTAGCGGTGAGTGATTTTCAGATTGCCTGTTTTTCAGGTGGTTCATAATTTGGTGGCCCAGACCGCCTGACTGTTGGCGGTAGTTACCGCCATCGCCGGCGGAGCCGTCTTTCCCGCTGTCTTCATAATGAGGGCCTTAATCTTTAAAATTCATATCTCAATTTCTACTGATTAGATTTTGTTGTTTAAGCCTGGTTTCATTCAGATACTTATTCCCTATTTTTCTAAATCTTTGTGGATTATTTTTGTGGTGTTTTCCTTGAGTAACTGTGTGTGTGTGTGTTGCACAAATACTTCACTTATTGCCTTTTAAGATAAGTCTGACTGCTTCGTGCCAAGCTACCAGAAGGTGAGCACAGGTTAATTGATTTACCCTGAGTAGGATTGTGGTCTCTACTTGGACAAGGTACATACCTCTGCCAACTAAGGTCCTAATTTCTAACACTTATTGTAGCTGAAAAGCATCATACATGTTTCTAACCTTAGGTTGCTAGGTTTGTGAAACGTTTATATTTGGAGTACATTAACCATGTGTATCATCCAAGTGATGTCACTAATCAATGTCACAAAGTCATGAATCGATGGAACAATGTATTGTTAAATAACAATTTGTGAGTAGGTTTGAACGTAGTTGTCCCTTTATTACGGTGCTTAACCGTTCTACCTCTCTGTGCTCCCATGTTGAGCTATTTTGGACTAGTCTTCCACCTACAGGGTTAATGGGTGCGCAGGCGTTGCATAGACTTCACTGCTCTTCCTTCTTCTACTTCTATGTGTATGCCATATTGTTTCTCTTGTCTCCTATGTAGTTAACTTCAGCTGACTTGCCTTCCTTTCTTCAGCCTTGGAGTGTACATCTCATGGTATCTTAACCCATCTACACTACAACTAATTAGCCTCATCCCTTTGTTTAAAAAGCGGTGCCTGGGTCATAAGATTCACATCTTTTGTTCAAAGGCCCCTCATCTGAAAGAGTGCTTGCCAATCCAGCTGCACTTCTTTTGCTCACTGCATACTATATTAATGTCATGGTTTTGAGAGCCTTTCACAAATAAACTGAAGTAGCTGTATCATGGGAATGTTAATGCTTTACTGTTTGTAATACCTCTACAAAAAAGTGCCATTCATTTTTGTTGGTAAGTCAGAAATAAATGAAACAAGACTTCCCTCACTTTGTCCATAACATTTCAGCGTATATTCAACATATATATTCTGCACCCATTTGGGATTTGTCAGGCTTTATGCCTCACATATAGTGACTTCCAGATATTATTTGGAGGCACTTTGAAATGGCCAGATGATAAAAAATGTAGTGCAATTTTCATTTTTTCATAATACTTTTATGCACAAGTTGAATGGTTGAGTACAAAATGCACCAGATGTGTATTCTTTTGCATTCTCACCCAAGTGGTGGATATTTGGATGAAAGTGTTTGCAGTCATTTATATTTTAAGATACTTATGTGGCCATAGTCCATGTTTATACTTGGCTGAAGAATTATGGGAAATATATTTCTATCCTTTAGTGATTAGTAATGTTTTTAATGTCCTGATGCAAGATTCCAGGCAATGTTTAATGCTCATACATTTGAACCAGTTTGTTTTGGGAAGAGCATCATTTAATTTAATTTCAACACATAAATTTCATTTTGCCCTGGATACTACTCTGCAGTGTTATTCATCAACCCCATATCCCATGATATATTTATTTTTTTATTTACTGCAGTTTGTTTTGAACCAATGCACTTTGGGAGATGTAGCTGTATCCTCATGATGTCCTCTCTTAGTGATATTCTTCTGATCTTGTACTCCCATCTCCCATTCCCTGTCATAATGCATGTATCTTCTTGTTTCATTGATTAGAAAGACTTATTTAACATGACATTTCTGAAATTGAATCCAGTAATTATATCTTGCTCATTAAAAAAATATTATTCAATTGTGAGATCTCATTTAGCCAATTTTGGCCATATGCAATCTCCTTTTTGTAATGGTATCTTGTGTGCATCTCTCTGTAACGCATATTTGTGGAAATTGCCTTTAAAACTCCCCAAAGTAGTTTTGATTCAGGGATCCATGAAATGTTTCTCTAAGGAGACATTCATAGCTTTATATGCAACTCTGTTTTGTGTTGTATAATCATTTTTCTTAACTCTCTTGCCAATTTGAATTGCCTCATCTTAATTACACAATCTTTTATAATATTGTTGATTAAGGAGTACATACCTGTCCACGAAAACTGAGCAAATCCTATGTGTTTAGTTATCATATGACCTAAGAAGTCCCAATGGACTAGCTCTATCATTTTCCTTTGTTAACTTGGTTGAAGGAACAATGTTTGTCCACTCCCATCAACATCTTACTTTCTTCCAAAGACAACTCTTAAGGTACTTTCACAAACCATTGTAGTTCATCAGGAATGGACCATTTACATGCCCAACCATCCATATCATATTTCTTCACTAAAGCGAATTCAACAATATCTTCCATGCATTGAAACCACTCTTCGTAAGCTGTACCGCACAATTGGCAGACATCTAACACAGTGATCAAACATACTTCATCATCATCGCAACCATCATCTTCCTCCAAGAGGTGGTGACATTGACAAATAAACAGCTCTGACATTTTAATTTCAGGAATATGCTGAACCTCAAGATTCTATTATAATAACCTTGAGCTCAAAATGGCTACGTAGGGAGCTTCATCCTTGATCAGATCACTGATTAGTAAGTGGTTTATGATGTGTGAATAATATGAAGTAATATTATAATTAATATTATGAACTTTCTTACCCCACTGTAAACTTAAATTAAATGTCTCAATTGCTCAACATCAATACGCTAACACATCCTTTTCAATTACTGAATATGTGATCTTACAGACTGATGTTATGTCCTTGATGCAAACTCTATGGTATCTTCACAATCCTCTTCTCTCCATCGCTGCTATACTTGCTGGCAAATTTATTTTAGCCCATTTCTTCCCCCCTTGGGGGCAGATCAGCCTATTGTTAGGCCGATCTGCTCCCAGGGGGGACAGAATCCACTAGGCGGCAGGGTTCTTTTTTTGTTTGATTGTTTTTGTGTTTTTTTTGTTTTGTTTCTTAGTTGGGGAGCGACCCCTTAGGCAAGGGTCGCTCCCTAGGGGGAAAATTGTATTTAGGCCATGCCTATTTTTATGAGGCCAGTCTGCCCCCAAAGGGGGCAGAAACCACTAGACACCAGGGAGTTTTTTTTTTAATGCCAAATTCACAGAAGGGGAGCGACCCCTTAGGCAAGGGTCGCTCCCCGGGGGGACAAATTTATTTTAGGCCATTTCTGCCCCTCCTGGGAGCAGACCGGCCTATTGTTATTAGGCCAATCTGCTCTAGGTGCCAGGGCAAATTTCTTTTGTGTGTTTTTTTTATTTTTTTTTTTAGAGATGGGGAGCGACCCCTTAGGCATGGGTTGCTCCCCTGGGGGGCAAATTTTATTTAGACCATTTCTGCCCCCCTTAGGGGCAGATCGGATGATTTTTGTTAGGCCAATCTGCCCAAAAGGGGGGCCGAAACCACTAGGCACCAGGGATCTTTTTATTTGCGCAAATTTCACGCAAGGGGAGCGACCCCTTAGGCAAGAGTCGCTCCCCGGGGGTGGGTGGGGCATATTTATTTTAGGCCATATCTGCCCCCCCCTTGGGGGCAGATCGGCCTATTTTTATTAGTCCGATCTGCCCCCAGGGGTGGCAGTAACCTCTAGGCGGCAGGGACATTTTTTTTTTTTTTTTGATTTATAGATGTGGAGAGCGACCCCTTAGGCAAGGGTTGCTCCCCTGGGGTGGGGGGTAAATTGTATTTAGACCATTTATTCCCCCCTTGGGGGCAGATCACCCGATTTTTGTTAGGCCAATCTGCCCCCAAGGGGGCAGAAACCTGTAGGCACCAGGGACAATTTTTTTTTTGGTTTGTTTTAAAGAGGTGGAGGGCGACCCCTTAGGCAAGGGTCGCTCCCCTGGGGGGCAAATTGTATTTAGACCATTTCTGCCCCTCTTGGGGGCAGATCACCCGCTTTTTGTTAGGCCAATCTGCCCCCAAGGGTGGCAGAAAACACTTAGGCACCAGGGATTGGAGTGTGTGTGTATGTGTGTGTTTTCTTTAGGGGGCAGCCCCTTGGGTAAGGGTCGCTCCCCATGGGGGCAAATTACTGTTGGCCATATCTGCCCACCTTGGGGGCAGATGGGCCTATTTTTGGAAGGCCCATCTGTCCCCAAGGAGGGGCAGAAAGCCCACCAGAGACCAGGGAAGTTTTGTTTTCCAAAATAAGAGGGTGGGGGTATGGCCATACCCCCACCCCAAATAAATGGGGCCAAAGTTGTTCTGCCTACCAGTGGGCAGATGGGGCAATTACCCCTGATCTGTCCTCGCACTCTAAAACATCTTATCCCACAGCAAGCAAGAAGACATTTGATTATTTTGGGTTTTGGTTTTACTTTTGGGCCATAAGAGCTTGGCTAACTCTCAAAATCGTCTCACTTGGAATGGTGAGGGCTGCACATTACGGACTTTGGGACGCTGCCATGTAGAAAAATCCACAAGACCTAGACACATCTGAAAACTAAACATCTGGGTGATTCCAGGGTGGTGTTTCACATTCACACCGCACCATTTTTGTACCCACAATGCCCTGCAAACCTCCAACTTTGCTGGAAATCACACATATTTCCCAAGTTTTTGTGATGGAACCTTTTGGAATCTGCAAGAATCCACAAAATTCCTACCACCCAGCATTGTCTCATCTATATTGATACAAATTCTGCTGCACTTGTCGGCCTAAAAATGTTTTTTTGCAAACTGCCCTTTTGGACCCCTTCTGGTTCCCCCTCAATATCGACATGTTTTTGGCTCTTCCACTTCACAAGCACTTGGCCCACCTACACAAATGAGGTATAATTTTTACCGGAAGACTGAGGGGAACATTGGGTGGTATGAAATTTGTCCCAGTGCGGTGATCCCACACAGAAATGTGGGAATTTTTTTAGCTAAATTTGAGGTTTGCTGAGGATTATGGGTAAGAAAACATTGGGGGATCCACGCAAGTCACACTTCACTGGACTCCCTCGGGTGTCTAGTTTTCAGAAATGTCTGGGTTTGGTAGGTTTCCCTAGAAGGCTGCTGAGCCCAGGAAATTTGTGGCTCCTCTCGGATTCCAGAACTTTCTGTCACCGAAATTAGAGGAAAAAGTGTTTTTTGGCTAAATTTTGAGGTTTACAAAGGATTCTGGGTAACAGAACCTGGTCAGAGCCCCACAAGTCACCCCATCTTGGATTCCCCTAGGTGTCTAGTTTTCAAAACTGCACAGGTTTGCTAGGTTTCCATAGGTTCCGTCTGAGCTAGACGCCAAAATCCACAGCTAGCCACTTTGCAAAAAACAGCTCTGTTTTCTTTGTGAAAATGTGATGTGTCCACATTGTGTTTTGGGGCAGTGCCTGTCGCGGGAGCTAGGCCTACCCATGCAAGTGAGGTACCATTTTTATCGGGAGACATGGGAAACACAGAATAGCAAAACAAGTGTTATTGCCCCTTGTCTTTCTCTACATTTTTCCCTTCCAAATGTAAGACAGTGTATAAAAAAGACGACTATTTGAGAAATGCCCTGTAATTCACATGCTAGTATGGGCACCCCAGAATTCAGAGATGTGCAAATAACCACTGCTTCGTAACACCTTATCCTGTGGCCATTTTGGAAATACAAAGGTTTTCTTGATACCTATTTTTCACTTTTTATATTTCAGCAAATGAATTGCTGTATACCCGGCATAGAATGAAAACCCATTGCAAGGTGCAGCTCATTTATTGGCTCTGGGTACCTAGGGTTCTTGATGAACCTGTAAGCCCTATATATCCCCGCAACCAGAAGAGTCCAGCTGACGTAACGGTATATTGCTTTAAAAAATCTGACATCGCAGAAAATAATTACAGTTAAAACGTGGAGAAAAATGGCTGTTTTTTTTACCTCAATTTCAATATTCTTTTATTTCAGCAGTTATTTTCTGCAGGTAACACTTGTAGGATCCACACAAATGACCCCTTGATAAATTCATAATGTTATATACTTTTCAGAAATGTTTAGCTTTCTGGGATCCAGCATTGGTTTCTCACCCATTTCTGTCACTAACTGGAAGGAGGCTGAAAGCACAAAAAATAGTAAAAATGGGGTATGTCCCAGTAAAATGTCAAAATTGTGTTGAAAAATTGGGTTTTCTAACTCAAGTCTGCCTCTACCTGAAAGCTGGGAAGATTGTGATTTTACCACCACAAAGCCTTTGTTGATGCTATTTTCAGGGAAAAAAACTACGAGCCTTCTTCTGCAGCCCTTTTTTCCCATTTTTTTAAAAAAATGAAATTTTTGCTATATTTTGGCTAATTTCTTGGTCTCCTTCAAGGGAACACACAAAGTCTGGGTACCTCTAGAATCGCTAGCATGTTGGAAAAAAGGACACAGATTTGGTGTGGGTAGCTTATGTGAACAAAAAGTTATGAGGGCCTAAGCGCGAACTGCCCCAGATGGCCAAAAAAAGGCTCGGCACAGGAGGGGAAAAGGCCTGGCAGCGAATGGGTTACAATTGGGCCCACTTGTAATTTGTCAGGTTGACTATGGGCCTTCAGAATAGTTTCATCTAGACGAGGGCACGAAATGAACCTAATGCTTAATGTTATGTTTGCAAAATTCACATATTGACATTATTTCCTGTTTCCAGTAACCGCTTCACTAAACTAAATTATCATTTACTGCTCCCTTAATCCCATCAAGTATCTTGGATATGATTCTCTAAAAACCTGAAGGCACCGCAAGACAAATTGAACAGCATACTGCAAAAGTGAAACTTCCCAATGATTGATACAATTGCTGTCTAATGTTGGCAAGATAGATCCTCCAAAAAAAATTAAAATTTAATTGATGAGAGGTAGAAAGTGAGACCCTACTCAATTTCATTCTCTAAAAAACTGAAGAGGCACACACCAAACTGAACAGCTTTCTGCAAAAGTACCTACCTGGGGATCAGACTATCAGATGACCACCAATGGTCAGTAGAAATTGAGTAGAGTGTCACTGCCCTACAACAGCGGTCAGTAGTGATCGGAAGAAAAATTAAAAACTCCTTGGGTTAGCAAATTTCACCAGCTATCACCGTATACAAGGCTGCAGCGGTGACAGCTGCAACTTATGGCGCTGAGCTCTGGGGCCATTGTAACTGTAAGAATTTGACTCTGGTTGAAAATAAATTCATACGCTTTCTGTTACACCTACCGATGAGTACACCTCTTATCCCTCTTAGATTTGACCTAGCGTTTACCCAGATCCATAACGAAACTGCCTTGAGACCTCTTATATATTGGGTGCGTCTTTGGTCCTCCAAGCATTTGGCTTCTTACCAAACAGCTGTAGCAGAGTTACTAGTCCTTAATGGTGTGGAATCAATCTCTTGGTTTAAATATATTAGAGATATGTGCCATTACATTAAAATGGAGGAGGTGTGGAGAGCTCCCCGTGGCCTAACAAAGGAAGCGATGCCACGCATAAAGCGACATTACTGGGAGATGGTCTTGATGCAGATATGGTCTAGCCAGGGACAAAGTAGTAGGACAGTTGAATTTTTAAATCATAAATGTTCACTGAAATTTGAAACCTATATGGACAATGTACAACCAGCCTACATTAAAAGCCTTTATATCAAATTTAGACTGGGGACCTTGCCACTGAAATGTTTTACCTCAGTGTGGCATAAGGCCGATTGCACTTCGGGCTTCTGTCACTTTTGCCCAACGCAACTTGAGACCTTGGCCCACTTTGTTTTTTTCTACCCAAGATACTTAACTCCTAGAAGAAAGTGGATTATTCCCCTATGTAGAATCCTTGGAATAAGGAACCATGGGGAATCTCTCCGTCTATTTATAAGTGACACAAGTGACAAGGTAGTGTTCGCAGTAGGGAGGTATTTTCAATGTGCTTGGGCAGCAAGATCCAGGGCGCTTACATCTGATTGGCTAGCAACGCTGTAAGATGTCTGGTTAGACCATTGATTTGTCAAGATGCTATAAATTGATATGTTATTAACCGTGTGTCACTACAGATTGATTTTAACTCATTTTTGTTTTTAAGACTTAGGAGGTTATTACAACTTTGGAGGAGGTGTTAATCCATCCCAAAAGTGGCGGTAAAGTGACGGATATACCACCAGCCGTATTATGAGTTCCATAGGATATAATGCACTCGTAATACGGCTGGTGGTATATCATTCACTTTACCGTCAATTTTGGGAATGGTTAACACCTCCTCCAGAGTTGTAATAACCCCCTTAATGTTTATATGTATTTGCCATTTTGTAAATGTCTTAGGGTTTGGATAGTATACCAACTGTGTGATATTTTAGATCATTTTACAGATGTTTTATTTTTAAGATCAATTAATATATGTATTTATTCTTTTGAATGCTTTTATGGCTTTCAGCCGAAATAAAGATAATTGACATGCATTCTGCAAAAGTATAATGTCCCACTGACTAATACAGAGGGCGTCTAATGCTGGCAATAAGGATCTAGTTCAAACAGTTGGATACCAATCCAATTTTGTTGAAATATTTAGATCTTCCTAAAATGCTAAAAATGTAACTGATAAGAAGTATAAAATGAGAGGCTTCCTTTTAAAACGTCTCAAATCAATACACACTCTCTATTTTCTATTTTGTTTCTGAGCAGTAACTAAAAGGACAACACAAGAGACTCAATCACTCCTTAATCACACAATTTCTTATATTTATCCTCTTCCACTAAATTTCAAACTTCTTTTCAAAATGTCTTTAAACTTCAAGACAAGAAGAGGCGACGCAATGGTTGTCACTAGTTGCCATGACTAAGAAAAGCGGCAGTTCCTTTCCATTTATTGTTGATTTCGGCAGCCTCCATCAAGCAGTCATAATGGATTGCTTTCCTGTGCCAGATATTAATGAGTTATTATTTCAATTGCCCAATTGAAATTTTGTCAAAGTTGGATCTCAGGAGTGCCTACCACCAGGTGAATTTGCATCAAGAGTCCAAACATTTTACAGTGTTTGTTACCAATGACAGTTTCTTCCAGTTTAACAGGTTAATATTTGGACTTTCTTCAGTGGCTAGCATATTCCGAAGACAAAGGGCAAATCTGTTGCCTGGAGCAAGTAATGTGATCTTCTTCCAGGATGACATTTTAGTCTTTTGAAAAACTGTTGAGTATCACAATAAAGTGCTGTGTGACGTATTGAATCAGATTGATGCAGCTAGCATAAGTCTAAGGAATGACAAATGCAAATTCCTTGAGAAGGAGTTTGAGTACCTTGGTCACCTGATTACCTGCAAAGGTATAAAGCCTAAAATGAATCTTGTGAGTGCAATAGTTAATGCACAAATTCCAAATAACAAAGAAAAGACAAGATCTTTCATGGGACTTGTGGAGTACTATGTAAAGTTTTTGAGGGGTTTGTACATAAGTCTAGTTCTCTCAGAGAATGTTTAAAGAAAGTGTTAGACTTTTCATCCTTGGTGTGGTCTCCCTTAACTTTTTGCCTCTGTTTCCCAGGTTGTTGATGTGTGATGGACTCTGGGCACTTTACCACTGCTAACCAGTGCTAAAGTGCAAGTGCTCCTTTACAAAATGTGTATGTAATTGGTTCATCCATGATTGGCATATTTGATTTACTGGTAAGTCCCTAGTACAGTTCACCAGAGGTACCCACGGCCTGTAAATCAAATGCTACCAGTGAGCCTGCAGCACTGGTTGTACCACCCACAATAGTAGCTTTGTAAACATGGCTCAGACCTGCCACTGCAGTGTCTGTGTGTGCAGTTTTAAACTGCCAATTCGACTTGGCAAGTGTACCCACTTGCCAGGCCTAAACCTTCCCTTTTCTTACATGTAAGGCACCCCTGAGGTAGGCTCGAGGTAGCCCCATGGGCAGGGTGCAGTGTATGTTTAAGGTAGGACATATACTAATGTGTTTTATGTGTCCTAACAGTGAAATATTGCTACGTTTGGTTTTCACTGCTGCAAGGCCTAGCCCTTTCATTGGTTAACATAGGGGCTGCCTTTAAATCTGATTAAAGTGTAGATTCATTTTGAGAGCGGATAGAAATGTGGAGTTTGGGGTCTCTGAGCTCACAATTTAAAAATACATCTTTTAGTAAAGTTGATTTTAAGATTGTGTGTGTGAAAATGCCACTTTTAGAAAGTGGGCATTTTCTTGCTTAAAACCATTCTGTGGCTCTGCCTATTTGTGTATTCCCTGCCTGGGTCAGTTTGACAGTTGGGCTTATTGCACCTCTCTCTAGACAGTGACACAAAGGGAGCTGGGGTGTAGCCTGCATATCCTGATGAGCCATCTGTGCTAGGAGGCAGGGGAGGAGTGGTCACTCACACCTAAAAGGGCTGTGCCTGCCCTCACACAATGCAGTCTCTAACCCCCTGGTGTGTGTCTGGGGCCTGGCCTGGGCAAGGCAGGATTTCACAAACAAGAGAGACTTTTCTTTAAAGTAAGCCTACTTGAAAGGGCAAAATGGGTATAAGAAGTGCACCCATAACCACAGACTTTAGATCACCTCTGGAAACCAGACTGCGTATAAGAAGTGCACCCATAACCACAGACTTTAGATCACCTCTGGAAACCAGACTGGGTATAAGAAGTGCACCCATAACCACAGACTTTAGATCACCTCTGGAAACCAGAAAATCTGCCTGGAGAAGAGCTAAGAGCTGAGGAAGAAGAGCAGCCCTGCCTGTGACTGGGCTTTGTGGAGCTGTCCTGCAGTTGGTGCTTCTGTCTGTGCAAGAGGACAAAGACTGGACTTTGTGTGCCTTCCTGCTTGTGAAGAACTCTCTCAGGGACAGCAAAGACTACTTTCTTCCAGCACCTTGAACCTCTGCTGAGACTTCTGCCCAGCCAAGTGGTGCCCTATCCAGTTCCTGGCGCCTTGACAGGTGAAGCTGGTGGGCCAAGGTTGGAAATCCATGCACAGATCACTGTGTGGGGAAATTCCCAAAGCAATGATCGAGAGCGGCTAAAGAAACGATGCGCCGCCGGCTCTGTTTTTCTAAACCTGTGTTGTGTCATTTTGTAGTGTTTTTATTAAGTTACTGTGAGTGTTGTTACAAATACTTTACACCTAGAACTCTGAAGTTAAGCCTGCCTGCTCGTGCCAAGCTACCAAGGGGGTGAGCTGGGGTTAGTTGAGGGTGATTCTCTTTTACACTTACTAGAGTGAGGGTCCTTGCTTGGACAGGGGGTAACCTGACTGCCAACCAAAGACCCCATTTCTAACAGAAAGGAAGAAAATTTCAGTGGAGAGAAGCTCAGACAACATCTTTTGATAAGCCTAAAATGGATATTTATGATGCTGCTGTTCTGGTTCCCTTCCAATTTTGGTTGAAGACAATTCTTGTGGTTGATGCAAGTGCAGTTAGTATTGGGGCAGTACTTTCACAAGTGCATGGGATAATGGAGAAAATGGTAGCTTTTGTTTCTCGATCACTGTTTGTCGCTGAAAAGAACTACTCAGTTATTGAGTAAGAAGCATTGGCCACTGCGTTGGCCACAAAGTATTTCTGTGTCTTCATTTGGGGTGAAAAGTTTACATTGAGAACTGATTATAAGCCACTCTTTCAAGTACTTTGGCCTAATGAAGAACCAATTGTTCTGGTCGTTTACCAAGGTTGCCAGTGAAGTTACAAGATTATGATTGTAAGCTTGAGTGTCTACCAGGGTGGAGAAACAAGGTGGTGGATTGTTTGTCAAGACTACCTAACAAGGCTGCTGCTGACTATATTTTGGATACTCAAGAAGTGGTGGCTGACAAAGAAGATGAAGCTGAAGATTTAAAAGACTGTATATCTATGGATAAGAGGATGAAGGCAATAGAGGATGATCAAGATCTTGAGTTTGGGAAATAAATACTCGGGTGAAATGAGAAGGGAGAGCGCATTACCTTTTGTAGTTAGACCATTCCCTAAGGTTGAAGATAAATTGCCCTTGATTGAAAATAGACTACTCATGAGGGGGGAAAGGTTTGTGGCACCGACTACTTTTAGGGAAAGACTATAGGTTTAGCATGCATCTCAAGTGAGCAGACCTCTCACATGGAGGGGTATTATGTGTGAAGCTAAGCAGTTTTTGCTGAGTTTCTAGAAAAAAGGGATGTTGAAATTATTAAGTTGACCACTTCTGTGCTTGCCCCTGCCTGTCCGACCACATGGAACTTTTTCAGAAAGAAACAGCCTCCGGAGATGGGTTATTACCTATTGGATTTCACTGCATTTGTGCCTTTCAACGTAAGCTAGTGTCTAAGAAAGATGGCATTTTGAAAATAAAAAACTCTAAATCATACACTAGTACTGGTGCCCACAAATTCAGAGATGTAGAAATGACCAGTGCTCCTAAACTCTGTATCTTGTGCTCATTTCAGAAATATATAAGTTACCTTGACACCCATTTTTCACTCTGCCTATTTTGGTATAAAATTGACTGAAAAACAATTGTACGGTGCAGCTCAGTTGTTGTCTCTAGGCACCATGGGTTCTTAGAGAACCTGCAAACCCTATATATCCTCATAACCACAAGGGTCTAGCAAACATAATGGTATATTCTTTTTGTCAACCGAAAATGGTGAAAAAAAATTACAGATGAAAAAGTTGTAGCAAATGCACATTTTTCCTACTCAGTTTCAAAATGTCTTTACTTCAACAGTTATTTTCCTTGGCAAAAGATTGAAGGATCTTCATACATGACCCCTTGCTGAATTCGGAATTATGTCTACTTTTCAGAAATCTATATCTTTTACGGATCAACCATGAGTTTCACGCTGGTTTCCACCACAACCTGTAAGTAGGTTGAGAGCACAGAAAAGGGGGAAAATAGGCTACCGCTCAGAAACATGCCAAAACTGCTATGGCGCATGTTACCCCAGATAGCCAAAAAAGGGCTCAGCACTGGGAGGGGGAAAGGCCCAGGGGGGTTTACAGAGCAGCTGGTGCAAGTTTGCCTCTGTGTGAAGTGGGGTCAGAGGCCAGAAACCTCATTGTAGAATCTGCAATTGCATTCATTCCAGCCTTGCCAATAACCTGCAGCTATTGACATAGTGCAAATACTAGCCCATATGGCATTGCTGGTGTTCTGCGAAAACAAAGCTTCCTTATGACATTGTAGATGGGGTGCAAGCATAATGCAGTGGTACATGTGGCCAGTGTCGGACTGGCCTACTGGGCAGGTAGTCAGTGCTAGATGGGCGGCTCTCATAGGTCAGTGTGTGGGTCTGTTGTTTGGCTATTTGTTTGCCTGTTTTATGATCTGCTCAACTGCCCCAAGTTGCAAACATCACCCACTTTTTTAACTTTATAATTTCTAGTGGGAGATAGTTTAATTGTGGTGGCAGGGCCTATTTTCTGTCCCAGTCTGACACTGCCTATTTATTCCTACGATATTGCGAGCACTGGGATTTTCAGGTTTTAGTTGTCTCAGATGTCTTGCTTTCTCCTAAAAACTTGTTGTTATATCATTAAATCGTTCTCCAAAATAGTTTCGAGTTCAAATATCTTTCGACCATACTAGGTTATTTGATTTGAACAGCTTTGACAGCGGCCATTTATTCATACGCGCCGTTTCATGGGATCGGGGTGTTTGCGGAGGAAGCTATTCTTATGTTAACTAGTTCCATCTCTCCAAACATTTCAATTTCTTCAGCATCAAGTCTTTATCAAGTGCTCCGAATTTGGTGCGTAATTGCATGCAGCAGACACAAAATGTTCCTTTCCTTCTATCTGCATAGATTATTGCAGTATTATATTTTCTGATGAACTAGTCCACAGTAAGAGAGCTTTGGACGCCTGCATTGCAATTCATGCAAATGTTATTTTAGAGTGCCCGTGTCGTACCTTTCAAAAAGCTATTTCCAAGTTTTTTTATCAGCAAAAGATAATATTACAATACCGTAAAGCAAATGGGATATATCAGAAGCAGCCGTTGATTTTTTTTTCTTTTTGGAAAAAGTCTCTTTTAATATTGTGTCTTTTTAAAAGTAGATGAATCGCCAGAGAACCAAAGAGGAAATTGCATACCAGAGAGCAAGATTGTCACTTTAAACATTCCATTTGTTATCAGGGTATAAAATGCATACAAAGAGTCGGATAGTATGATCAGGAAAAAAAATACATGATTAGGTAAAAAGCAAACGAAATTAAGTAAAAACTAGCACACTGCAACTTTCTTAATGAGTTTACTAACTAATTATTAATTCAAATATTTTGCCTAGCACATTATTTTTACTTCTGGAATTTTAGCCAATTATTCACAATGAAATGCACCGCTTTCACAATCGAGGTTCAAGGTTTTTTTTTTTATTTGGCCAGTATGCCACCATGTGTGTAGCGTTTAGTTACAGGAGACAGAGGATATTATTAGAGAGTAATTTGCTCAAGTGAGCTGCCAACGTTGTAGGTTGTGACATTTAAATATGTCAATTCCTTTTGGGCTTAACTTCGGAAAGGCATTGACCCTCTAATTAAGTCCAGCCAGCTGTCATAAAACACATAGCCTTCTAACAAGTGTGCCTGCTATGGAAGCTGTTTGTCCAATCAGTGATGAAAGAGTATGTTTTGTAGGGCTGTGATGGTCGACACACCGAATAGTAACATTTACAATGGTTTTCTTTTTGAGCAGAAAGATGCAGATATTCTCCATTAAAAGGCATTACAAGTACATTTCCCTTCTACATATTTGTGAGAAATTGAGTTAGTGATTGAGAGGGGTAAAACCATACTCACACAGGAACCACAATCCTTCTGAGGGTGAAGTCACAAGCCACCCCAAATTAACCTGTGCTCAAACTCTTGGTAACTTGGTGCAGAGCAGTCAGGCCTAATTTAGAGGCAATGTGTAAAGTATTTGTGCAACATTTCAAACAGTAACAGTGAAAACACACCACAAACGTATCCCACACCAGATGAGGAAAATAGATTCATTTTTCATAAATTAAGCAAGGCCAAGATTAAAAACATCCAATCATTTAAAGCAGAGATACTCAGGTGTAACTATTTAGGTGAAAGTAGCACCACAAAGTGTCAACTTTTAATATCTGATTGCTCCAGACTAGAACAAAGTCACGAGGTCTGACAGACTGCAATGGAGCGTGGGCCAGCTACTGGGATCTAATTAAGACAGCTGAATAAAATACCTTAAATCCTGTTCTGTGTTCAGGATGTGTTGCACAACTGAGGAGATGCGTTGGATCCAAGGAGCTGAGGAGCTGAGATGCAAGGTCCTACACTGAGGATCCCAGGGTTGAGAACTTGCGATGTTCATTCCAGTTTCGAGAACATGTTGTGCAGCTGTGGCGATGCATTGATTCTGAGGAGCTGCGAGGCTACGATGCGACAACCTGTAAAGTCATCGAGGCTGCAGTTGACGAGAGAATTATGAGTCAAGGACCTGTATCAGGAAAGTTTCACACAGCAGCAGTCCAATGTGGGCTGCCGATGAGGGCTGCAAGGTCACTATGAGTTTAACAGCTACAGGATGGCTTCACTGAAGCTAGGGATGTCTGGTATCAAACATCTCATATTGGTGAGCCCACACTGATGCCAGTGTTGGATTTACCAATACCTGCACACATAGGGCACCTTAGTGGTGCCACCTGAAATCCTACCAGCTCCTAGTATGTTAACTGACTGGTCCTGACCAATTCAGCCACCTTAGATATGTTTCTGGACCCACAAAGTGAAAGCCAGCGCTCTCAAGGGTCAAAGACAAAAGCCTGCACGGGGGGTGTTGGCATGTCACCCAGGCAGACTAGACATTCCAGGGAGGGAAGCTTCAAAGGCCTAGCGGCCTTTATAATGCAACCTGAGCCTCTCCAAATGGTGAAGGTGATCGACCACCCTGTCCTGACACCACTTTTGGTGGCAGACAGGTGGGAAAATTAGGTAGATTAGGAGGTGTGCCCACTTCATGCCAGTCCCACCCCTAAGGTGGACGAGCTGAAGTAGACACCACTTTTTAAATTCCTCCATCTTTGTTTGCAAGGAATTAGGCCACTGGGGTTAGGGTTATGTCCACTTTCCAGCTTAAGTGGTCATTGAAAGCGTGTGGTCATCTTATAGGTGGACAGCTGATTGGCTTCCACCTGGCACTCCCTATAACACCCCTAAATTCAGTATTTAGGTAGCAACCTTGAACCCTAGAACTCAGATTCTGATGACCTCAGAAGAAAAGGGCAAAGAAGAGATAAATCAGTAGAAGAGAAGAAGAAGGAACAGCTGACCTGGTACGAACCCCGCCGGCATGTCTGCACTCATCAATGGCATCTGCACCAAAAGACACCTTGTCCTGCATCTGAACCCCCAGAAATGTGGGAGGACTTCCTGCCTTCAAAGAAGACTCAAGTATCCTGTTAGCTGTGAACCTGTTCTCCAGCCATCTCCAAAGAAAGGGCTCTGCAGCCTCAGGAACTGCACAGATCCAACACCTAGAGTCACCACAGCACCCACAATCACAGAACCAAGTGGAAGTGAAGCAAGGACCCCCAGCTGTCCAGAGTTCGAGACCATTGTGGTTTCCCCCATGAACTCCTTGAAGTCACCTTCAGCCTCTGCAAGGAGGCCCCCCTCCCCTGCAGCTACTACAGTCAGAGAACCCAACATCTAAAGCAACCACTTCACCCATCAGAGCTGGCCAAGTTGAAGAGGACCCCTGGTGTCAAGGACATGCCTCAACTCCCCTGAGCTCAGGTCCACTGTGCTTTCATCCCTCCAGGCTTCCACAACAACGTCTGCAGCCTTAGACCACATGGCCCCACAACCGTGAGTGTTCCAGGACAAGGAAACTCAATGCTAAAGGACATCCCTGCATCAGTCACCTCTGGAGAACAGGACCAAAGGTGCTCCTACATCCCTGAGCACCTCTTGTTAGCAACTTACCTGTTGGTTGTCCCTGACAGGCCCCCCAGTCGGTGCCCGTAGCCTATTGAAATACATTGGGCACCGACATGTACTCCGTACCCCGCCTCCCGAATGCTGCCCTGGAGTGACCTGTGACTAACCTGGTCCTGACCTTTGCCCAATACTTACCTTAAGTCTACAAGACTGGTCCTGTGAGCCATTAATAAGTGCTTCTTTGCTGTTTTCCCTCCCGTAGGTTAACATTGAAGAACTCTGAAATTGCACTGTCGATTTTTACAACTAAAACATATTTATACTTCAAAACATACGTACCTTATAATGAAGTTTTTGGGTTCGAAGTATACATAAAAAGAAGTGTCATTTTTCTAAATTGGTCTTGAATTTATTCTTTGAGTGTGCGTCTCATTTATTGCTTCTGTTAGTACAACAAGTGCTTAGCCCTACCCTCTGATAAGCCTAATTGCTTGCCCTCACTACCACAAAATAAAGCATTGATCCTATTTACTTTTGCCTCTGCAAACCAATTGAGGATCCACTGGACTCTGCACAGTATACTTATTTGCAGCTCACCATATAGAGAGACAGTTTCCTACAAGTAGCATTTAATTTACAGACCCTGGGCATATGTAGTATCACTTTACTAAGGACACACATAAATTAAACATGCCAAATGGGAATAAGCCAATATTACCACGTTTTAAGAAGTGAGGACATGCTCTTTAGCATTGTTTAGCAGCCATAAGGCCAGCAACAATGAGATCAGCAAAAATATTAGGGTAGAAGGAATAACTTTGGGGGGAAGACCACCCTAGGTCGAACATTATTGTTAGTGAATACCAGAAAAATACGTCCAGCGCTAATTCTCGAACAAAATCAGCCCAAGAGCATAATAAACAGGACGGCATATGGAAGTATACATCGTATGTTAAAGACATGGGAGATCTATATACAGAAGAAATACATTTTCTAGAACACCTAGTGTAATGTATGTTTTTTGTAAAGTTTAATAATGCTTTATTGAATAAGTTAGCAAACATTAGTACAATAAGATAACTACATTGGAACAAAAAAAGTCATAAGGATAATTATACCTATAAAAACAATTTATATACACAATCAGAATAAAATATTGTACCATTAAATAATAGAATTTTGGTTATATTTTAGTAAAGAAGAAAGAGAAGAGAGAAAAGAAAAAGAAAAAGAAAAGAAAAATGAAAACAGTGCATAATGAAGATCACATGTTCTCAATAGAGCAACCATTAATTCTAAATAAAAAAGAGAAAAAAGAGAAAGAACACAAAAAAGGACATTCAAGGAGGTTCAAAAGCAGTATTAACAGTAGTATAAAAGGTCTCGTGTTGTGAAAGAAAAGATGTGAGAGGAAACCATAACTTGTCTCTTGTAATTAACAGTTGAGTAGTATTAGCATTTTCTCAATCCATTCTGTGATTATAGCAAATCAGATTACACCAAGCTACAACAGATATTTTTGTGGCATCTTTCCAATTAGAATTTATAATTTGCAGTGCACTAGCACTGAACCTGTTTGCCAAGCAGGGGTTGGGAATGCCAAATAGGTGAGGTACTGCCCACAAAAATATGTAACATACTGAAGGGTACATTGATGGACAAAATTTGACTGACTTTATCCCCAACTTTTTTCCAAAAAGTGTGGGCTGAAGGGCAATCAAAAACATGTGCATATTTAATGGCTATTTTCTTTAGAACACGACCAGCACTTACTGTCTGTAGTAAGTTAAATTTATAAAGATCTATAGGAGTATATTAAAACCAATTATAAAAATAAAATAATGTTTGGGTTGGAGACGCTAAACAGGATGTTGTATGGAGTTTTGACCATATTTGTTTCCATGTAGATACAGGAAACTTTTGCTTGAAATCCTGTTCTCATGCCAATTCTATGTTAGACTTTGGTCTCACACGACTGGTATGTGTAAGGGTTCTGTATATAAAGGATGCTGGGACTTGTGAGGAGAAATTATGAGGCTGGGAAATAGGCTGTGTAGAGGAAGGAGTATCCAAAGTATGAGATAACAATTTATAGATGATGGCAGTGAGATATACAGCAGTATCTAAAATTAAATGATCCAGAGTTATAATGCCTTTGTGCATCCACTCCTTCCAGACTAAAGTTCTATTATGAATTTTAATATCCTTGTTGTACCATATGGGAGTTTGTCTAAGGTTCTCAGATGAGGAGTGAGAGGCAATAAGTAGTGGCTTGGCAATAAAGATAGAATGAGTGATTATCAGATACTGAAGGGATTTAAGGGGTTTTGAAAGCTGAATTGCATCTCTAAGAGTAAATGGTGTAATTTGTGAGTGTTCCAATTGACTCCATAGAGAGGTTCCATTGTGAGAAGTGGGAGAGAGGGACAACCAGATTTGTTTTAAAACGGCTACAGAATGATATTTTGTAAGGCATGGAAAATGTACACGTCCATTACCTCTAGGTTCTTGTAGTTTGATTAAAGATATACAAGATTTACGTTTGTTCCATAACAATTTCATAAATAATGTATTTATAGTTTTGAAAAAAAACAGATGGGAGTTTAACTGGGAGCATAGATAGATAAAAAATTTAAATGGGCAACAACATCATTTTGATTGTGGGCAATCTTCCCCACCAAGTTAAATAAAGAGGGTACCATCTGTCAAGCAATTTCAAAATCTTTGACTCGACTTCTTTGAGATTAATTCGAATAATGTCTTTAATAGGATTGGAATAGGATATGCCCAGGAATTTAATATGCTTAGAGGTCAAAGTAAAACCAGTATCTTTAAACATGTTGGGTAACCAATAAGCATTTAATGGCAAAATCTCTGATTTGTCTACATTAAGCTTATATCCTGAGACATTTGAGTATTCTCATAGTAAGCAAATAAATTCCGGAATAGTCTGTTGAGAATTAGAGATGAAGAGCAGAATATCGTCAGCATATGGTGTAAATGTAATCTCTATGTCTTTGTGCTTAAAGCCCGAAAAGTCAGACGACCTACGTATTTTCTCTAGAAGGGGCTCAAGGGCTAATATAAATAAAAGAGGTGATAGAGGACAACCTTGTCTAGTACCTCTGTGTAGAGGGAAGTAATGGGATTGTTTACCATTGACTAAAATAGATGTAGAAGGTGAAGAGTATAAAATACTAATGAGTTTAATAATATGAGGACTAAAACATACCATTTTAATGCTCCAAACATAAAATCCCAACAAACTCGATCAAAGGCTTTTTAAACATTGAGAGTTATAGCAGCTATAGGGTCCCTGGACTTAGAAGCAAGATGGAGAATATTGAGAAAAGTTCTAGACTTATCTGATATGTACCGCCCCTTAACAAAACCTGACTGGTAAAGGTCTATTAAATCTGGGATAAAATGATTAATACGTAAGGCAAGGACTTTTGCAAAACTTTTACAGTCTGCATTGATAAGGGATATAGGTCTATAATTACCACATTTGAATAAATCTTTATCTTTTTTAGGAATCAAACACAACATAGCTCCAGAAAAGGTGCCCTTTGCTTGATATTGCGATATGAAATATTGTATAAGTGTTAATAACTTTGGAACTAAAATGGATGCAAATGTTGAGTAAAATTCAATTAAAAAGCCATCAGCATCCAGGGCCTTATCTTTAGGAAGTTTGGTAATTGCATTTTAAATTTCTGACTCAGATAGTTCAGAGTCTAATAGAGACAAATCTGCTTTATGTGTCATAGGAATAGAGTGGAAGAAAGCATCAACCTCAGATATATTAGAAGTGTTTTCGGGAGTATATAATGTGGTATAGTAATCAGTAAAACATTCCAGAATTTTCAAATCATTAGTATGTCTGTTTCCAAATGTGTCTGTGATAACAGTAATTTTAGACTTTTGTTTTTTCATCTTTAAGTAGTTTGCCAATAGTTTACAACTTTATTTTCCCCCCATAACATTTGGATTTTATTTTGAGTAGAGTACCACATGCACTATCCAAAGATTGTTTATTGTATTGTAATTTAGCATCAATCAACCTGGACAGAGTATCTGGTTTGTTAGAGGAGAAGTATTCATGCTCTAGACACTTTATTTGTGCAAGTAATTGAGAGTAAACTTTAGAATTTTCTTTCTTTTTGGTGGCAACATAATCTATATTAAAGCCTCTAGCAGTAGCTCTGAATGCACCCCATATAAAATTCATCTGAGTATCAGAAGATAAGTTGTGGCTAAAAAATTCTTTAGAAAACATTGTAAATTGTTCAATAAATAAATGGTCTTGCATTAAGACGTTATTAATTCTCCAGCGATTAGAAGATGGGGAATTGCCTGGAAAGTTCAAATAAATAATTACCGGGGTGTGATCTGATATAAGAATAGACCCAATGTCAGTATCTGAAATTGATTGTAAAATATTTTGTGTAGCAAATATATAATCTATTCTAGAATATGAGTGATGTACTGCAGAATAAAACGTAAATTCTAATACATCTGGATGTGCAATTCTCCACCTATCACGTAACCCTCTGGGGGATATTGCTTGATGAAATGCTTTTGCATTTTATTAGGGATATAACGAGTTTGAGAACGACGATCTACAAAAGGATCCATAAGCTGATTGCAATCACCTCCTACCACAAGATCGTCAGAATTGCAAGATAATAGTAAAGAAGAAAAATTAATCCAAAATTGAGGCTCTACTCCATATGGACCATAGACATTGCAAATGGAGTACAGCACCCCATTAATTTTAGCTGTCAGTAATATCCATGTACCTGTAACATCTGTAATCTCTTCTATAACTTGTATGTGTAAAGATTTATGAAACAGCATTATTGCCCTATTCTTGTTATGAACTGCAGAGGAACCAAAAACATGACCAACCCAATTTTTATTTAAACTTTTAAAGTCCTGCTCCTTAAGATGTGTTTCTTGTATGAGAGCAACCTGACAGTTTAATTTAGAGAGATGTTGGAGCACTCTTTGTTTCTTAACCAGATTACATAAACCCTTAACATTCCATGAACTAATACTAAGACTGGTCATTTAACTGGGGCAAGACATATAGACAACAGACCCTTAACGAAATCTAAGATACAAACAACATATGAATCATTGAGTAAGGTGGAAGGGAAAATTCTGAACACACATCCAGTTGAGGTTGCTTGTGGATGCCAACATTACATTGTAAGGTAAAAAAAATATATAAAAGAAGAAAGAAAGACAAAAGGAGAAGAAGAGTACGAAAGAGATACAGAAGTAAAGAGGTGGCGAAAGCACCCTATTGATAGAAGAAAAACAAGATGATGAAAAGCCAAAAGGCTTCAGTCATAATTATCCTGACAAGAATATATTTTGCAAGGGAGAAAGGGAGGAGCAAGAAAATGAGATGCCAATCGACAACCACACCCGAGGATTTAAAATAATTAAATAGCAAGAGGGAGGAAAGACATTAAAACAGAATAAATACATTACAGTATAAACAACTGAGGACGTGACTTACTAACAAGGGAAAGAACACTATAATGTTGAGCTATTCAAGAATATAGACACAATCAGAAAGGGGATTTTCTTTGCTTGACATTTCAATGTTTTCCAAACCTGTAAAGAAAAAATAAATGATTTAAAAATCCAACACTAACCTATCAATTCTTGCTGAGTTCCATTGCCTTTCCATTGTAGGTATATATAAATTGTTTCAAGTCAGAGGGATTTTCAA
Organism: Pleurodeles waltl; assembly: GCF_031143425.1. Lineage (NCBI taxonomy): Eukaryota > Metazoa > Chordata > Amphibia > Caudata > Salamandridae > Pleurodeles > Pleurodeles waltl. Next base: position 921,991,652 of record NC_090439.1, on the reverse strand, counting down.
AAGTAGTTGTTGTGTCCTTAACCTTAAAGAAACAAGGGTGAACAAGGCCAAATCTAGCATTCATAGATCTTAAAGCTGGTCGGAGATCCAGAAATTCTTTCCTTCTTTTGGCTGTCGCCGAGGCACATCATGGCTAAAGAAAATCTTTTGGTCTGACCACAACATTTGTTTACGTTGTTTGGCGGTAGTTAAGACTGTCATTAAATCTGACTATTATAGAAAGAGGGCGATAATTCCTCTTGGTTTAGATGTAGAAGAAGGACCAATACGATGGGCTCTCTGAATGATAAGGACTGTGGTATTCTGCAGACCAACAATCTTCAGAATATGAGTTTGCACAAATGTTATCAAATCCTGACCTTCTGAGCCTCCTGCAATGCCATAAATGCGAAGATTATTTCGCCAATTACAATTTTCCAAATCTTCTGTCTGTTGTTAAGTAGTGTCACTTCCTTAGTTTGATTATCAACTTTAATAGTAGTGTCTTGTATGTCGCTGATCCTCTGCTCCACATCAGAAAGTCGAGAATCCAGACGTGACGATTTCTCCTCAATTTGTTGTAGTGCAATATTTGTTTCCAGAACAAAAGGCTTTATTAACTTGAGTTCATCCATAATGTCTTCCAATGTAAGAGGCAATGGAGACTTAGTTGGAGAGGATGGGTCCTTTTTAGCTCTTTTGTTACCCCCAGAGTCTTTACAACCGTTAGAATTAGATACAGAGGATACAGATACTTTTGAAGTATGAGGACTCTCCATTTTAGCGTAGTGTAGACTTAATACAGTATTTTTAATTGATGTTCTCTCACCGTTGGTTAGGTCACCTCAAAAGACGAATGTTGAAAATTATAGAAGAAAATCCATAATGAAGTATCTAAAACAAGTCGACATCTCAAAATGGCAAAAAAAAAGTATAGAGGTTCCCAGATTAATTAGAATAATAGTGGATAATATAGAGCGTGGCCAAGGATAAAAGTGGTCCTCACAAAATGGCGGCAACATTTTTGTGAGAAAGGGAGCAGCAGGTTTAAAGAAATAAACTCTGTGAATAAACAGAGTTTAAAGGATTAAAAAAATCACCAAACTGCTCCCTGCATATTCACATTCCACATTTTGAAGAAGAAATGGGGCAGTCATCGAATAAATGCTCTCCAGAAAAAAAAATGGCCTCGGCAGCTCGGGAGCGTTGCTATCGAGCAGCCATCTTAATTGCTCAGGCGCACAATCTCGTAGTGTATGTTTTAACGCGAAGAAATATTTATGAAAAAGCAGATTCTGACATTCAAATCCTGACAGTATCTTATTTTAATATTATGATGCATCAGTCATTTAATTACAGGTTCAATTTGATCAGCCAGCATGTGTTTCTCTCTTTGTGGTGGCTCACAGCCCCAGGGCTGTTTGAAGGCTGTTACCCAGTCATGGAAAAATTTAAAACATAACAAAACCACGAGAGCAACAAAATGCACGGGAGAGCAGAAAAGCACAAGCAGGGGAGAACAGAAGAACAAAACAACACTCAAATTGATATTATGAACCAATAATCAGTTTTATATTGTTTTGTGTGAGCTCACATAGTCCGGCACAGCACATAATAAATGGCTCAATTTCGGAATGGCTACAAAGGTGTGCAGACTCATGATGGGAAAGAGAAAGTGTTGGAGCACTCTGGAAGAAAGAAGCCTCTTCAAATCTGCCAATTCAGTCAAAGGAAGTGACTTGCAAGTAACATGTAAGGCACAGCCATATCGAGGTGGATACAAACCAGTAAGAGGTCACTGGGTATATCTATGGACTTCATAAATATCCCTATAAAGTAAATTCATACAACTGACAGGTTTGGCGTACGTGCACTCGAGCATGTCTTTAGAAAGGGCTAGCTTTCCAAAGCTGAGAGGCAGTCACTGAGCTTTACAGTCCATATGAGCCTTCATGCCCCATCCATTGCGGTAACTAAGGGGCATATTTATACTCTGTTTGCGCCGGAATTGCGTTGTTTTTTTTTATGCAATTCAGACGCAAAACTAACTCCATATTTATACTTTGGCGTTAGACGCGTCTAGCGCCAAAGTCCATGGAGTTTGCGTCATTTTTTAGCGTGGTCATCTACTTTGCGTTAATGATATGCAAGGTAGGCGTTCCCGTCTAAAAAATTGACTCCGAGGCATGTGCGCCGTATTTACACTCCCAGGCAAAATTCACGCCCGGGAGTGGGCGGGTCAAAAAAAATGACGTAAGGCCGCTTTTGTGCCGTTTTTTAGCGCCTGGAAAAGGCAGGCGTTAAGGGACCTGTGGGCTCGGAAGGAGCCAAGAGGTGCCCTCCCATGCCCCCATGGACAACCCCTGTCACCCTTGCCCACCCCAGGAGGACACCCAAGGCTGGAGGGACCCATCCCTGGAAACTTAAGGTAAGTTCAGGTAGGTATATTTTTTTGGGTGGCATAGGGGGGCCTGATTTGTGCCCCCCTACATGCCACTATGCCCAATGACCATGCCCAGGGGACATAAGTCCCCTGGGCATGGCCATTGGGCAAGGGGGCATGACTCCTGTCTTTGCTAAGACAGGAGTCATTTCAATGGGGGTTGGAAGTGAAAAAAAATGACGCAAATCGGGTTGAGGCGAAAAATTTGCCTCAGCCTGACTTGCCCCATTTTTTGGCGCCCAAGCTCCATATCCCCCTACGCCGGCGCTGCCTGGTGTACGTTGTTTTTTTCCACGCATACCAGGCAGCGCCGGCGGCTAACGCCGGCTAACGTCATTGATTAAATACGGTGCCCGCATGGCGCTTCAGAATGGCGTTAGCCGGCGCTAATTTTTTTTACGCAAAACTGCGTTAGTGCAGTTTTGCGTCAAAAAGTATAAATATGGCCCTAAATGTCAAGCATGTACCAGGTTGCAGGAATTCAAGCCCAGATATACTAATGATAATAAATACAGATTGTTCCACGGAGCACTGAATAAAAATCAGCAGCATGACATTTTGTGATATTCCACGCACCAAGGAAAAAATTAATTCAAGAATGGGCACCGGAATAACATTGGAATAGTGCTACACTCTTTCTTTGGGGCCTTATAGACTGATGTTATTTAAAAGATGGATCAAAGAAAAAGGGCTAATATGTGTACTGTCTATGCTGGGCGCTTGTAATGTGCCATTGTCATTTTACATTTTTTAACTTGTTTCCAATTTGATTGAAGTCATTTTCTAGTATGACTTATTGATGTGTTTGGTAGTCTTGTGCCATCAATACAAATGTCACACGAGTAAAATAATAAATGAATACTAATACACAATGACTTATTACTCTGTGTCCTAGCTTCAAGGAATTTTTTTACTTCTTTTGCCAGTGAGGGGTAATTTTTCTATATATATTGTGATGAACCCTCCCACCTGGGCCTTAATCATAACCTGTGTTTGCTTGAAACAACTTGTTTTATGAAGAGAGCGTTCAGGTGGCCATAATATTATTTCATTTTCATTAGGGATACCTAATGAAAAGAGAAATAATCAATATTTGAATTTACAATGATAATAATAGTGGGCCAACTTGGATTTTACTTAAATCAGAAAATCAGCCTCTGCAGGACAAATGGCTAGTGCTTAATTTGAGATGGTGTATGCCAGTGCTTAACATAGAGATTTATTTGTAAACACCGTTGCTTATTTACGACAATTTAGCACATCGTTTTGGTGTCATTCTGAATTATGTAAAACTAAGGATGGTGGTCTCCTCAGAAATACCTCGGTCCCTGACAGTTTTATTTGTACAAATGATGCACTACAACGGAACTTTGAGGTATTTGCTTAGACGTGACATTTCTATAATGTGCCCCATTCAGGTATTTGGATTGAAGAGCTATGCCACAAGAGTCTATTGTTAATTTGTTTAGATACATTAGATTTAGGTTCCACAAACTAAAAAAATATGTGAGTCAGTATTTCTTGTATGACATCCCATTTTGAATCACTTATAGTAACTTATCATCACCTTTCAGACTCAGTGAGAAACCAGAACATTACTTCTTGAGTGGTCTTGCTGTTTATAATAAAGCTGAATGAATGAAACTAAAATAAAGATTATAGCTAATGCTAATTTGGTTCCTGGATTACATTACTTTTACTGGTGTCAGAGATGTGCGCTGCTCAGTGGCCCTGTGATACGGGATTGCTTCAATATTTTCCTTATCTTATTCATTTTATTGTATTATTCATAACACAGCTGATGATATTGGTAAATAAAATAAACATCAATAAACAAAAATAATCAATACTGTAATAAGGCAGTATGGCATCATCTTGAGGAACTGTGCTTCATGTTCATGATACTTGCTGTGTGTACTTCTATTTACTCTCCTGCACTGAAATTATTTGCAAACCATCTAGTTTAATTGGTTGCAGAACACTAAAATGTGTTTTGTAATGAATACATATGTGTTACCTGAATTCATCAATGTATGAATTTAACAGGATAATAAAGTTGTTAGAACTATTTAATTAATGTAACAATTATGTTAATTTTTAAATTAGATATAATTAATTGTTTGTGTCATTAATTGTTAAATGAAAAATATTAATTTATATAATTATTATTTTTAAATGTTGTACATTATTTTTCAGGTGTGATTGCATTCTTGTTTATTGTATTTCATCATTAATTAAATCTTTAAATCTCTAGGTTGGTAAATAATTTTAGGACAAGTTTGTTCATGTGTGATTTTTAGTTACACGGTTTGAGATTTTATTAAATAATACTTTATTTCGTTTTACTATTTTTTATGTATTATATAAAGCCATGTAAAATATAATATGTTTGAATTATTTTTTATAGAATAGTATTTGGGAGTAGTGAACATGATACCCAAATATATGTGCTTTCCCAAATTATGGTTATATTGGGGTTAGAAAAGCAAATTTGGCAACCCCATGCATTCATTTTGCTCAATGTCTTTTAGACTAGAGTCTGCAGTTGGAAAAGTAAATATGAAAGGACTCTTAGATTAGAATAATAAATATGACCCGCTCCCTTTGAAAGTATTTCCCCAGTGTTAAACTGAAGGTAGAATCGGAAATCTGCACCCACCCCCAATGTATTCACTTTCCCCAGTGTTTGTTAGAGTGGAGTTAAAGCAATAAAACTTAAGTTCCACAGCATTGTGTGCTCTTTTCCCATTGTGTTTAGAACTGGAGTTAGAATAGTAATTGCAATCACTACAAATTTATGCATTTCCCCAATTTTTTATTATTTTTTACCTAGAATAGTACATTTAACGCTCTGATATGTTGAAATAATTGTTGACCCGGTGTTAGAATAGTATATTTGAGCTCTAAACGTATGTATTTTCACCAACTAATGTTAGAATAATAACGTTTATTTCCTCCTCCTCAAAGTGTATGTATTTTCCATAGTATTTGTAGGATTGTATTTACAATAGTGTATTTTAATAGTTTTTTTATTATGTTAATGTTTATGGATTTGAGCTTGGTTACTATCTTTTATTTATTTCAGTTTTTTAAGAAATATTTTGAGTGCAATTATTGAAACATTTATACTTTTTTTTTTTTATTGTGTTTTTAATGTCTCCTACGTATGTCATTTTGATATTTTAAATTTAGTAACTAATTTGTAACATTTATTTTTAATGGCTTAATAAGTATATAGTTTATTTTTACTTTTTTAAGAATAATTATGATAAGACATGTTTATAGTGTATTCAAATATATATTAGAAATCATTCGTATTCCATTTTTATTTAATACATATATTTTAATGTATACTTTAATTTTAAAATGTATTGGTATAATTTGCAGTGCCATTTTAAAATTCCAGACCATTATTAGGAGTTCACTCACATGCTTAACAAGATCCTGTTCCTTTCCTCACTGGATACCATTCCTTAATCATCAAATAGCACAAGCTGCATTTGTCACTTTTGTTTCAACCAAGTAACATTACTAATTCATTAGGCCTACTCCACCTGTGAGTCTAACCAGTGCTAAAGTGCTTGTGCTCATGCCCCTAAAAAAGGTTTGATTGGCATACACCTGCTTGTATATCGAATTTACTTATGAGTCCCTTGTAGAATGGTATATCATATACCCAGAGCATATAAATTAAAAGCTACTAGTGGGTAGGCAGCATTTATTTTGTAGCACCTTAAAACATATCCCAGGCCTGCCATTGCAGCATAAAGACAGCTTTTAACTGCATTGTCGACTTGGCATTTAAACCTCCTTGCCAAGCCTTAAACTCCCCTTTTATTACATATAAGTCACCCCTAAGTTAGGCCCAAGGTAGCTGATAGAGCAGGGTGCTGTGTAATTACAATTTTGGACATGTACTTTAAAGTTTTAATTGTTGAGGTAGTGAAACACTCCTAAATCCATTTTTCACTACTGTGAGGCCTACCCCTCCCATAGGATAACAATGGGGAATCCTTATTACATTTAATAAACTGTAATTCCTAGTTGGAAGCAGGTGGATATATCATGTTTGGTATATCTGAAATTGTAGTGATGAATCCTCCTTAATGGTAAAGTTGGATCTTTTTGTTACAGTGTTTAAAATGAAACTTTTGGAAAATTTTATTTTCCTGCCTTTAGCCCTTTTGTGCCAACAGCCTGCACTGGATTAAATTACTGGGTATAGATGACTGTTATACTTTATGAATTCCTCTTAGTCAGCCAATAGAGGGATTAGGTGTGCCTCAATGGGCCATCTGCTGACAGGATGGGAATGGGGGAGGCGCAGCTGAGCACAGCCCCACTTACAACAGAATAGCCTGTTCTTTGCCTTCACACAAAGGGTCTAATGACCCTGTATTTTCCCTGCAGCCAGCTTGGAGCCAGGGCAGCAGAGTCAATAAATTCCATGCATTTAAAATAATATTTCCAGAAGCTTCTTCCACCTTCCAGAAGAAGGGCACCAGGGTATAAAAACAGGACCTTCAGACCCTCTCTTCAATACAGTTCTGAACATGTGGATTCTCTGCCAGGAAGAAGGATTCCTGTGCTGCTGAAAGGACTGTCAACCTGCTTCACTGCTACTCTGTAGAAGCTACTGCCCTTTTTGTGCTGACTTGCTCCCTGCTGCCATCTTGTGTGGGGAAGAAGTACTGCACCTGGACTTCACCTTGAACCCAGGATGCCAGAGGGACTCCAAGAGCTTGTCTCCTGGATTCCTGTTCTGAGCCTCAGGAACATAAAAAGCTTCCCAGATAGCTCATGGAACCTAGCTGCAGTGTGTTCCTGACCCCCTAACTGGTGCCTACTAGATCCTGGACCCTCGTTGTGGCTCATGGGCATTGAATCAAGCTTGTGGGTACTTTGTGAGCACAAACTGGTCTGTTCGCACTGAGACCATGCTGCTCGCACTGAAAATCAAAATGAACTGCCACCAGCCTGCCTCCTCACACTGCAGAAACACCACTTATGGGGGAACTGCCAACACGAGGCTCCAACTGGCCTGTCGCGGTGCCTGTCCTGCTCTTTTCGCCACACTGACAGTCTCCTGTGACACTCTCCTTGCTCCTCGCAGCCCTCTCCAATATGAACAGCACTCTTGGCACAAAAATTGAGAAGGTAAATCTTTAGCAGGACTACTCTGGGACTGTATCTATAACGGTCAGCCTGAACTCTTGAATTTGACCTGGTCCAGTGCAACTAGATATGTCAAGTTGCCACTTTGTGCTTTTTAGCACCTTTTTCTCTTAAATCTTTAAAAATTCATGACACTGGTTCTACTGATTGGATGTGTCATTTTTGTGTCAAATGATTTATTAAAAGTGACTTTGTTTCTAAATTGGTGTGGGAATTTTCTTGTGTTGTGTTTTCACTTTAATACTGTTTGCGTGCTGCAAAAAATACTTAACACATTGCCTTTAAATTTTTTTTTTCTTTTTGTGCCAAGCTACCTAGGATTAAACACAGGTTAATTTGGGGGCTTTTTGTGGTTCACCCCGTAATGAATAGTGGCTGTTACTTGACCAGGGATCACAGCCCAGTCATCCAACAACCAACTACCCACACTTCCCCTTAATATGAATGCCATAAAACAAATCTACAGGATATGCAGTTGTAATATTCCTAATGAATTCAGCAGTTGATGCTTTTATTACGCATCATTTGTTTTCAGTAAATTTCACTGCTAGATTAATATCCAATTTGCCTCAAATGAGAGAGTGTTTTTAAAATGTAAATTGTAGTATATTTAATGCATGTAGGTACCTTTGTAGGAATAAACAAAGATTTTTGACTTCTTACATTGGTAATTTTTTTGACAGTACCCGATTTGTGCTATCTGTTAACTATTTGGACCATCAAGCTTTTTATATTTTTTACTTGCCATCACTTCTGTTTTTTATTTGCGTGATAGACAATAAAAAACATTATCACACTTTCAGCTCTAAATAGGACAGGTGGTCCGAAGGTTTGATTCCAACAGCTCATAATCCAACAGCTGTCAAGAGTAAGTTTTTCAATGGTGGAGTCAACATGGGCACAACAGTTGGGTAACTGATTGTCTGACTGACTCAAAATTGAGCGGGTACACTGAGGACTTGGCAGACAGGGTATTGTGTTAAATTTGTGACACAATAACCTCTCTGTCAAATTCTAAATCCGGCCCTTACATTTTATTTTTAGTAAGATTTTAATTAACCATTAAATAAATGAAATCGAAGAAACCATCAACCCTGCAAAATATTTCTGCGCATTGCGAGGTAATTTTCTTTGCATTACGTTACCACTTTCACTCTTATAAAAACGTAGCCAACATAAACTTATGGAAATTTATCTTTTGAAGAGGTTTTCTTTGAACATTGGCAAATATAGTCAAATTTCTATTTTCCTGCAAATTAACCTTTTGCGACGTACCACACAAATGTAAGAAAGCATAAAACCTAGTGACGTTAGAAAGTTTTCTGTAGCAATCTGCATAAGTTGTACAAAACATCTCTACAACAGGCCCACACCCTGAATAAATGACTAAGTTGAAAAAATAACTTTATGCCGCAGTGTCATGAGTTATCTGGCCAAGGTTTTAATGATAATAGCATTTGAGAAAAATACTCGTTATGTTCAATATTGTGAATGTGTTGCTAAAGAAACTGCGATCCTGCATGCCTTCAATGACTGTAGACACTGCAAATGAAAATTAGAATAAGGATGTTTGGAACCAGAAAACTGTCCAGTGGCTTCAAAGGTGTGACCTGTACTTGTATGTGAATTAATCAATCTCCTCCTGTGCCTTAGGAGTTTCATAACTTACTATTAAAATCAGCGGGAACATAGCTATCAATAGTTCAGCAGATGCAGTGGCACCAAGGCCAAGAGACAGAGGGGCCACTGCACTCATATAATGGTTTTTTCATTCTAAACAAAGAGCTGGGCCCCATGAGACACTTCCTGCATCACTGCAACAGGCTGTCCATCATTCATCCTGGTCCTCCTGACCTGGTAGTATCTCGGTTCTGATCTAGTTGATGATAAATGATAGGTGCTTGTAGACATTCCTGTCCTACGTGTAGGGCAGGAATTGAAAGGGAGCATCCAATTGTTGGTGGTAAATGAGAAGGTTGTGCTTCATAGTGAATAGTATTTTCCTAATAACTAGAAAATGAACTTTATAACCTAAATGCACTGCTTCAATGTACTTACTCAAGCATGTGCACATGTTGCATTTGCATTTGTATTTGCACATATGAAAATATTTAAGCATTTTTATACTAGTAAAACCTGTAAGTGCCCGTTTTTCTAGCACTTCTGGAATGTTTGTGACTTCCAAAATTCTGAAATGTACTTTAAACATAGCTGACAGTAATTACATTTATTCCCATCTTTTGTAAATCAGACACTAAAACTAATTTAAATTGTTATTGTTAGAAATGGGGTCTTTGGTTGGCAGTCAGGTTACCCCCTGTCCCAGCAAGGACTCTCACTCTAGTCAGGGTAAAAGAAAATAACCCACAACTAACCTCTGCTTACCCCCTTGGTTGCTTGGCAGAGCAGTAGGCTTAACTTCAGAGTGCAGAGTGTGTGTAAATTATGTGTACCAACACACACAGTAACTTAATTAAAATACTACAAAATGACACAACACAGGTTTAGAAAAATAGGAAATATTTATCTAAACAAAACAAGACCAAAATGACAAAAATCCACAATACATAAGTCAAGTTATCAATTAAAAAGCAAAAAGAGTCTTTATGTAGTTTAAAACACACACTAACACTGTTAGCGTGAAAATGTACCTTGGATGCATCAAAAATAACCCCGCACGGGCGAGTGTGTGTCAAAATGGGATTGCGATGCGTCGATTTCACTCACGAGCTAGACCTTTCGTCGTTGCTCTTTCATCAGGTCGGGCGCGTCGTTTCTTCTTTCCGCATGAGAGCGATGCGTCGATCCGGTCTGCACTCTCGGGTCCAGGCAGGCCTTGTGTTGTTTTTACAGGCCCAGCAGTGTTTGCATCAGAAATCCAGCCGCACGATGATCCAAAAACCACACAGCGTGGGTTGCGATCTCCCATCCTCCGTCAGCGATGATGCGTGTCGTTTCTCCAGCTCCGTGCGTCGATTCTTCAGTCGCGTTGCAGGCGAGCGTCGATTTTCAGCCACAAAGCTGGTGATGCGTCGATTTTTCAACCGCAGATCGGAGTCACGTCGATCTTTTCCCCGCACAGCGTTCTGTGTGTGGATTTCTTCGTCTTAGGCTGCCAGCTTCTCTTTTCAGGGTCCCAGGAACTGGATGGGCACAACAGGGCAGAGTAGGAGTCTCTCCAGAGACTCTAGGTGCTGGGAGAGAGAAGTCTTTGCTGTCCCTGAGACTTCAAACAGGAGGTAAGCTCTATATCAAGCCCTTGGAGATCTTCACAAGATGGAAGGCACACAAAGTCCAGTCTTTGCCCTCTTCCTCTGGCAGAAGCAGCAACTGCAGGATAGCTCTACAAAGCACAGTTACAGGCAGGGAAGCTCTTCTTCCTCAGCTCTTTAGCTCTTCTCCAGGCAGAGGTTCCTCTTGGTTTCCAGAAGTGTTCTAAAGTCTGTGGTTATGGGTGCCCTTCTTATACCCAATTTCTCCTTTGAAGTAGGCCTACTTCAAATTAAAGTCTCTTTTGAATGTGAAATCCTGCCTTGCCCAGGCCAGGCCCCAGACAGTCACCAGGGGGTTGGAGACTGCATTGTGTGAGGGCAGGCACAGCCCTTTCAGGTGTAAGTGATCACTCCTGCCCTCCCTCCTAGCACAGATCGCTCATCAGGAAGTGCAGACTACACCCTAGCTCCCTTTGTGTCACTGTCTAGTGTGAGGTGCAACCAGCCCAACTGTCAAACTGACCTAGACAGGGAATCCACAAACAGGCAGAGTCACAGAAATTGTATAAGCAGAAAATGCTCACTTTCTAAAAGTGGCATTTTCAAACACACAATCTTAAAATCAACTTTACTAAAAGATGTATTGTTAAATTGTGAGCTCAGAGACCCCAAACTCCACATGTCCATGTGCTCCCAAAGGGAATCTACACTTTAATCAGATTTAAAGGTAGCCCCATGTTAACCTATGAGAGGGACAGGCCTTGCAACAGTGAAAAACAAATTTAGCATTATTTCACTGTCAGGATATATAAAACACATTACTATATGTCCTACCTTAACCATACACTGCACCCTGCCCTTGGTCCTACCCAGGGCCTACCTTAGGGGTGTCTGGCATGTACGAAAAGGGAAGGTTTAGGACTGGCAATTGGGTACACTTGCCAAGTCGAATTTACAGGTAAAACTACACACACAGACACTGCAATGGCAGGTCTGAGACATGATTACAGAGCTACTTATGTGGGTGGCACAACCAGTGCTGCAGGCCCACTAGAAGCATTTGATTTACAGGCCCTGGGCACCTCTAGTGCACTGTACTAGGGACTTACTAAGAAATCAAATATGCCAATCATGGATAAGCCAATTACATACCCATTTTGTAAAGGAGCACTTGCGCACTGGTTAGCAGTGGTAAAGTGCCAGTGTAACAAAAACAGCAAAATCAGAGTCCAACACACACCAACAACCTGGGGAACAGATGCAAAAGGTTAAGGGAGACCACGCCAAGGATGAAAAGTCTAACAGTTATCTATTTCAGAATAATTTCCCTGAGTAATTGTTCTGAGTCCTGTTCCATCCTTTCTTTTCTCTGTGAATTTCAGTGTGTAGCCCTCATACTTGACATCACGCTAACTGAAACTGCTTTGAGGGATGCAATAATAAAAATACTTTGCTGGGGGAGTTTGGTGGCATCTCGACCTATATCTTCTCCGAAATTCATGTATATATTTTACATAGAGCTGCTCTTTGCATTAAGGCTACCCAAGATTAGGAAATGAGGTTGGGCCCGTTCAAAGCGGGATCACAAACGTTTTTTGAAAGATTCTATGGATTTTCAGGCATGCTTCAAGGTAGATAGAATTAAGTATCAATTACAAAGCAAATGGGATGAGTCTTTAACCGTTCCACCCACCGGGCAGGGCGTCGAATGTGCTATCACGGAGCAGTCACTTCTGCAATGTTCTGCTCTAACATTGTTCCATTCCTCCGGCACCAAAAGTATAAGTAACTAGAGGGTGACTGAATCCCCATCAAAGCCAGGTGCAAGGTATAGACTGAGAGCAAGATCTCACCAGTTCTCAGGACAATCTGCGTTAAGGCAGCCTCGTAGAGGAACCCTTTGCAGCTTCCTATGGCTAAATGAACATCCGGAGTAAATACGTTCTTTCCTGGAATCAAAGAGAACTAGGGAGAAACATAGGCGGAGTACTGAAAATGTGCTTGTGGTGTTGGCTGAATAAAAATAGAGCATTTCAGTTACTTAGCAGCACTTTTTATGCCCGCCTTTCTTTTTGCCTTCTACAAAAAAGAGACTTCACAGCTCCCTGCTTTCCCTTTTATTTGTCTTTTCTTTCTTTTATCGGGGTGTAATTTCAAAATTTCAAATATCGTCCCAGGTGGCTATTTTGGCTGGGTGCTGAGATAGTTCAATGGAGCAATGACTGCAAAAGTCTGCGTTTGCTTATTTGTGTGCGTTGTCTACTTCATACTTTCGCCTGCTCACCTAAATCACCAGCACACAGCGATTAACGGAAAATGTCGCGTGCACCCAAATGTTGAAACAGAAGTAGTAACCAATGTTTGCTGCACACTACGCACTCACCCAGTAATTCACTATAATGGCATAAACATGTGATGATGCAGAAAAAGAAGGACTAACAAATATTCATATATCAAGTAACCAAAATCGTATAAGGTAGTGTGATTTTAGCAAAGAAAAATAATATACGTGGGAAATTGTGCCCACGGGGTAGTTCGCCATTATTATAAACGTACTTAATTAATCATGAAGTATCGACAAATGTAGTAATCCGTCATAATTGCAAATGTATTCCATGATTTTCTTGTTGAAACTGTTATATGCTTAGCTTAAATTTAGCAGAGGCTTTGGCCTAGTTGCCTGGTCTCAAATTTTAACTGCGTGTTTTTTTCTTGCATTAACAAAGACATTATTTTATTTTAAGGCTGTATTTTTCCAGTAGAGATGACTAATACACTTATCTCAAGGTTTCGTGCTAGTTTGGTTTCATCCTCTTTGATGCAAGGTCAGTTTCTGCAGGTGCAGACAATAAAGACACTGTGATAAAATTAATTGGCAAACTTTGTTGCAACTTTTGTTCCAAGGCTCCAAGGACAATGTATGTAAAAATGAGTACTAGGAGAAGGATACAATTCATTGGTCAAATTGAAGCCACCCTATGAACCCTCCAATGGAACACCCTGAAGAATTTGGAATGTTTCTTACTTAAAACCACCGGACAAAGAGAAGTCAGCCATTTTCTTTGATGCCATTTTGAAGCCTGATTCAAGAAGCCATTTTGGAATGAACCCTCTGATGCCCTTTCTCTGTCGCAGAGAAAGAGACTTTAAGAATTCTCACCCTAGAGACTTTAACTTTGCCCCGTCCTGCCCATGCAGTATCTTTTGCCCCATTCTCCTTGCTGCCACAAGGAAAACTTGCTTTAATTTTGCCCCTTTGAAATCTGCCCCATGCTGATCGAACCGATACCTGAAGGACGAAGACTTTTCTTGAATGCTGATTGTATTTGGTAAATATGAAAGGATAATTGTATTATGCATTGTGTTTTCCTTCCTAGGTACCAACTGCTATTTTGATAGGGCCCAAGCTAGAAGTTTTCTAAATTTGTGTTGACTAAATTCATTTTTGCATGAAGCCCCACATGCCAATGCTAATTAGAGGTTAGTTGAGGTATTCACTTGATGCACCATGCTAAATTGAAATCTTGTTATGCTGACCGATGTATGAAATTAGTCAAATTCAATTGCTTATATTAGTGATTTGTATTGCCATAACCGAATGCATTATAATCCAGATTTTGCGTAGATTGCATATCTTCCGTCGCTATGGACAGCTAGTAATGTTCGTATATGTATATCATTTGATTTTTAGACTTACTTATATCATGCTAGCTTTGTTAATATAGGGAAATAAATTCATTAACTTCCAACAAACTGGTGTGGTTATTCATGACTGAAAGGTCATGGTGCATCAAAATACCGATTGTTATTGATTCTTAATGTGTTGTTTGATCTATTAATTGAGTATTGGGTATTGATAGTAATGATTATTGATTATTGATTCAAGTGATCTGACTATTCTTGGATGAGGAGAACCCAACTCGGTTAAAAGGTTCACCGACCTCCGGCGTGTCCAAGTATAAGTAATTTATAAAGACTAGACGCGCTATCAGTAGATGGTAGCAGAGATTGATGGTTTCACCCTTTGGGACCCCATCCGAACAATAGGTGGATTCAAGTTAGAATTTTCTTTGATAAAACAAGTTGGAGAGATGATGATGCCCTAAATCCCCAATGACTTTCCCGGAATCTCGGAGCTTGCGAATGGAGGAAATGGAGGTGTGAGAATGTTTTTGGCGTTTCTAGTGACGGTATGAATGAAGTTAGGGTTTCGCGCTTGCAAAGCTTATGCCGCAGATGAATTGTGAAGTTTGTGAGGATTTTAGGGGGTTGCAAACTCCAAGGAAAATTTTAGAGGAGTGACACTCCAAAGTGTGAGAGTAGGGAAGTCGTCGAACTTCACATGTGTGTAGCGCTTTGTGCAGGAAAAATTGTCCACGTGGTTGTTGATGTTTAGACAGGCCCTGCGAGGTCAAGAGACTCCGGAGTATGTTGAAAAGTGTATGAGACACTTGATTGATGTTGTAATCTGTTCGGTTAATAGGTTGATCGGGCGTGGTCAACAAGTCAGTATTAATACTGAGGAATGAAAGAACATTTTCGACTTTGAGATTTGACGAATTCTAAGGCGCGCTAGAATAGTTCATTGATCAGTTGAGAGTAAAATTTGCGGGTCAAATTTTGTTTGCGAAAGTGGGAAACCGAGAAAGATGGAATAACTGCTGAGGCTAGTGAAAAATCCCTAAGGTTTCTGAAGTGATTGTATTACCCTTCCTGTAGTAAACCGACAGATTTGTTTTCTTCCTTTTTGGTTAGTGCTCGCGATATATTGCAGAAATTAGTTTTGAGTGAAGTTGAATGAAAGAGGACAAGCCGCGGGACTTTGTCAGCCGCAGTGTGTGGGTGTGACGTCACTAGGAGCCGCGCTGGGATAGATTGGTTGGTGAGAAGGGTCGCGCACGGATTGGACGCAGTCCGTGAAGCGCAATTGGTGGGGGGGAAAGGCAAGCGAAGAGTATTCCGGGAAATAAAGTCACTTATTGATTACAATTTTTTAAAGAAAATAAACAATGGAAAGATGAAATTTTTCAAGGCATTTAAGAGTGCCTTAAGGGGAGATGTATATATTAAAGCAAACGTAGGAGAAGAAACAACGCCTGTGGGTACACCAGCTTATATCGTAATTGAAGAAAAGGGTGTCGCACCATGTCTTTGGTTAAAGCAATGGTGTAAATTAACAGAAAAGCATGGAAGTGTAGCGTTCCCTATCCATGGGTCGTTTAATCTAAGAGTTTTGGAGAATTTAAGATTTGCGCTATACGACATGAAAGTACCTCCAAGACCAGCACAGTTTGAAGCATTAGCAATTTGGGAACTAATGGCTAGAAGGCAACAACAAAAGAAATTTGAAACAAGAGTGAGAAAAGTAGAAAAGACACTAGCGGATGCTAGGTGGGATAGTACTCAAAAGGTTTGGAGATCAGACGTATTGCAGGGAATTAAATTGTTTTCAGCAATTACTGACGAAGCAGAGACGGAAGGAAGGAAAGCTACCTATAAAACAAACAGGAGTCAGTCCAGAGATAGAGAAGACAATAGAAATTCGAAAAGGTCAGACGAATCAGACGATGAGGAGTTCATTCTGCAATTGCTAAATGACCAACCGCCACCATATGTGGAAAGCGAAAGCGGCCCAAGCACTAGTACTGCCACTCCAGAACCAGTACAGGGTACTGTAACACCGAATTTGAGAATATCGCAGAGGCAAAGTAGTCCCGACATACCTTTTACACCAGAAATACCATAAGTTCAGAGAATATATCCTGACATGCCTAAATTTAAACCTGTCAATGATTATCAGCCACAGGTTCAAAGGCGCTATTATGATGAGCATAATTTGGAAATGACTTCTAGTTTAATGGCGCAGGGAGGACAGAATTACCAAAGACCGACATTGATTCAAGCCGAATCAACACAAATTTTGATGCCTCAAAAGCAGATGCAAGAAGTGCTGAAGTACACTCAAATAGCAGAAAACCAGTTAGACATGCCAGCAATGATGAACCATAATGTGGGAATTAACATGCCACAGAATTCGGGGAACAGACAGAATCCGGATGCAATATCTTTGCCTATCACTGTAGGCCCGCCAGTGCCATTGTATATACAGGCAAAGCCGAATGTATACGACCAAGGGGTAATGACACAAAATGACACAGGGAGGAGATGCATATAAAATACTCCAGAAACAACTCCGGTAGGAACACTTCTAAATAGATCTGGGTCTTTGTTGGAATTTAGTCCAATTTCAGCTTGTGTTCCGTCAACTGTGATAAGGTCAAGTCCACCACTAGTAGTACCGCTAACCTCAAAAACAGAAGTGCTACAGAAACCGTCAGTAGCAGTAGATGTAAGTGCCACATTGATGGGACTGAACGTGCAACAGCTAACTCAATGGTTGAACAGCCTGAACTCCAGACAGAGTACACCCAGCAGGAAGGGAGAAGAGTATTTGAATAAAATAAGACTGGGCATGGAAGCAGATGAACTAGTAGAGGGAACAATGGGTTTGAACAGGTTAGAATCATACACAGAAGAAGAGCTGAGATATATGTGCCCTAGAATTACAAGAGAAGTAAGCAGCATACATAAGAAGTTACAAAAAATTGCAGACAGAAACAAAGTCGACATAGGTAAAACCAAACACTTGAGCAGAAGTTACAGGTTAGATTTTGAGACAAAAGATTTTGAACACATGAGATCTGCAGGAATGAAAACACACCTTTAGGAAAAACTGCAAAGCTTGCAGGTCTGGAGATGTTTAGACAAATGGGAAAGAAGGTGACTGGGTCGTGATAAAGAAGCACGTGAGGAAGTTGTGTCTGGAACCCCGTTGGAAAGGACCTTTCCAAGTGATTCTGACAACTACCACCGCTGTGAAATGTGCGGGAGTTCCCTACTGGATTCACGCCAGTCACATGAAAAGGGTGACGTGCCCCACAGAAGAGGAAGTTGTAGCACTAAAATCACCTGCAACTTACAAGAGAGTACCAGGCACCGAGACAGGACAAAGAGAACCTGGAGGCGAACAAGCAGAAATAGAGGAAGGGGAAATATTTTCTGAGGAAGAAACAGCTGATCCATTTGAGGAGGACCAAGGAGAAGCCTCAGGAAGTGACGAAGATCCTGAAGGTGACAAAGAGCCTGCGACAGGTGAAGGAGCAGGAGAGCCTGATCTGATGAGGGCTTTCCCAGAAGCAGACGATACAGGCAAAGAAAAGGAAAACCTGATTGACCTCCTAGGGGAAGGAGACAAGACAGAGCAGAGTGAAATCGTTCAAATCCTTCCAGAACCAGTTGCAGGTCCATCAGGTGAAAACAGCGCGAAACGGAGACAAAGCATATCGCCAGTGAAATTAAGGACTAAAGAAATATTAAACGAAATTGAAGGGCCAAAGTTGAAAGAGAAAAGATAAGAAGTGTCTGTCGCAATAACAACACCAAGTGAAGGGAAAGACACAGCCAAGGAACAAGGCACCAGCGAGAGAGAATCAAAAGGAGATGCAAAATTGAAAAGGAAAAGAATACCGAGCAGAAGATATTCTGGTCCGGAGTGGGCATACATAGCCACTAACGATTGGTCAGACGAATTCCTATCTCTCAGTCTTGAGAACGAAGAAGTAGAACAACACTTTGGTACCTGAAAAGTAAAATTCCATGAACATTACCGAATAAGACATTGACAACCTGATTGACTTTGAAACCAATTTTGAGACAAAGGCTGCTAAACCGATAAGAGACTAAGCTGCTAAAAGAAAACAGTGTGAACATTAACTCGTTCAGCTTTATATATATCTGCAAACTTGATTTGATAAAGTGTCTTCAACTTTCTGATTCTGTAGAGATCATGCCATGCAGTACTACAAAGGGACATAAAATGAAGTGTTGTAAATACATGTGTATAGGTCTAATAACTGCAAGTGTACTAATAATTATAGAAATAGTTCTTGGAATGCATGGGAAGAATGAGAGAGACGCGAATGATGCTTCTACTTCTAAACCTACTACTGAATTAACTCCTCTGCAGAAACTCGAACAAGACGAGAAATATTTAGACGACAAGAAAGAATTATCCTCTAACGTTTTCTATCGCTTGCTGAATGAGTATGTTGAGACAATGGATGTGAAAGATTGTTATGTGTGCACACAAATACCTACCTCAGTAAAGGAAGGAGTGACATATCATAGCATGCCTCTTACGTATGGAATTTCATGTAGTTTATTAATTACCAGATTTTATGGCCAGGAGTATATTCACTACTTTTATTCCTATCATGATGTTGTATTTGTATATGTCCCCATAATTGAGTACCTGAGTAAAATAGCAAGAGATTATTATATAAAGTTAGTTAGGGGTTTCTTTGAGCCATTGTCACCTTTTCACACAGCTTACGCTCACAGAGAAAACCTTACATGCTTGCTTTCACCAACAGAGAAAAGTTTTTTAGATCACACTGACGATAGGAGGAAGGTGGGGATGGAGAAATTAGAAAGGGAATCACACAAAAGGACATCTGTAGATAACTATGCTTTTGCCGCGATAAAGACACAAGGGAAACTAGCTTTAGATGCAATACACGTAGGGAGGCTTTGTGTATATAGACCTAAATCATATTATGACACAATCTTTGGGGGAACGAGTGAATGTAAACATACGTTTTTGTTTCAAGCTAAATGGATGTTCATGTTAAATGGCCTAGACCCAGTTATTCCAGGGGTATATTATATTTGTGGACTTAATGCCTATTATCGTCTTCCAAAGGGATGGTATGGGAGATGTTATTTGGGAATAGTATTTCCAAAGATTTATCAATTGAACGACTTAAAGAATTTTCCAAAGCTGTCTGAATCACATCATGTTCAGAAAAGGGAGACAGCTTCTGGTGTGGTAGGAGATATATTTGGAGCAATGATTCCTTCAGTAGGAGTCATATTGAATTCAATTAAAATACGAAAGTTGTCTACTATTGTGGATAACATGTTGACAAAGTTCTCAGGAGCTATAATCCTGATGGATGCTGAACTTGCTGCAGAAAGAGCTATGACTCTTCAAAATCGGCTTGCTTTAGACATTCTTTTAGCAAAGGATGGCGGCGTTTGCAAAATGCTTAGTGCACGTCACTGTTGTTCTTATATTCCAGACAACAGTGGGCAAATTAGAAAAATGCTTACAAATTTAACTAACAAGAGTACAGATTTGAAAGAACTGAAAGAACCAGGAGTATGGGAGAAGGTTGGAAAAGGATTTGCTTCTGTGGGAAATTGCTCAGCAACATTTGGAACGGACTATTGCTGAAAATAGTAAAAGGAATATTAATAACATTAATTTGCTTATTAGGTACTTGGGGAATATAGAAAGCTATTAAAATATTGAAAACAAGAAACAAAAGGAAAAGAGAAGAAAAAGAACAAAATAAAATGATAGAAATATACAGAGAAAAATCCAAGGGAACAAAAGGGAAGAGGGAATTGACTGAAGTGCCAAATTACTAAAACAGAATTTTAATGGAATAAAATTTGTGGGGAGATTTGATGTGATGACAAAATTAGTCATCAGAGGAGGGATTGATGACGCAGAAAAAGAAGGACTAACAAATATTCATATATCAAGTAACCTAAATCATTTAAGGTAGTGTGATTTTAGCAAAGAAAAATAATATACGTGGGAAATTGTGCCCACGGGGTAGTTCGCCATTATTATAAACGTGCTAAATTAATCATGAAGAATCGACAAATGTAATAATCCGTCATAATTGCAAATGTATGCCATGATTTTCTTCTTGAAACTGTTATATGCTTAGCTTAAATTTAGCAGAGGCTTTGGCCTAGTTGCCTGGTCTCAAATTTTAACTGCGTGTTTTTTTCGTGCATTAACAAAGACATTGTTTTATTTTAAGGCTATATTTTTCCAGTAGAGATGACTAATACACTTATCTCAAGGTTTCGTGCTAGGCTGCTTTCATCCTCTTTGATGCAAGGTCCGTTTCTGCAGGTGCAGACAATAAAGACACTGTGATAAAATTAATTGGCAAACTTTGTTGCAACTTGTGTTCCAAGGCTCCAAGGACAATGTATGTAAAAATGAGTACTAGGAGAAGGATACAATTCATTGGTCAAATTGAAGCCACCCTATGAACCCTCCAATGGAAGACCCTGAAGAATTTGGAATGTTTCTTACTTAAACCCACTGGACAAAGAGAAGTCAGCCATTTTCTTTGATGCCCTTTTGAAGCCTGATTCAAGAAGCCATTTTGGAACGAACCCTCTGATGCCCTTTCTCTGTCACAGAGAAAGAGACTTTAAGAATTCTCACCCTAGAGACTTTAACTTTAACTTTGCCCCGTCCTGCCCATGCAGTAACTTTTGCCCCATTCTCCTTGCTGCCGCAAGGAAAACTTGCTTTAATTTTGCCCCTTTGAAATCTGCCCCATGCTGATCGAACCGATACCTGAAGGACGAAGACTTTTCTTGAATGCTGATTGTATTTGGTAAATATGAAAGGATAATTGTAGTATGCATTGTTTTTTCCTTCCTAGGTACCAACTGCTATTTTGATAGGGCCCAAGCTAGAAGTTTTCTAAATTTGTGTTGACTAAATTTGTTTTTGCATGAAGCCCCACATGCCAATGCTAATTAGAGGTTAGTTGAGGTATTCACTTGATGCACCATGCTAAATTGAAATCTTGTTATGCTGACCGATGTATGAAATGTGTCAAATTCAATTGCTTATATTAGTGATTTGTATTGCCATAACCAAATGCATTATAATCCAGATTTTGCGGAGATTGCGTTTCTTCCGTCGCTATGGACAGCTAGTAATGTTCGTATATGTATATCATTTGATTTTGAGACTTACTTATATCGTGCTAGCTTTGTTAATATAGGGAAATAAATTCATTAACTTCTAACAAACTGGTGTGGTTATTCATGACTGAAAGTTCATGGTGCGTCAAAATACAGATTGTTATTGATTCTTAATGTGTTATTTGATCTATTAATTGAGTATTGGGTATTGATAGTAATGATTATTGATTATTGATTCAAGTGATCCGACTATTCTTGGATGAGGAGAACCCAACTCGGTTAATAGGTTCACCGACCTCCGGCGTGTCCAAATATAAGTAATTTATAAAGACTGGACGCGCTATCACATGTACATTCTTTTCCAGGGATGGCCGCGAACGTAAATATACAAAACAGGCATTTTTTATCTTTCACTTCAAAATCTTTTTGGTTGCACCGGATTAATAAACCTTTTTTTTGGCATTTATTGACTCCATCAGATATGTGCAACATGCATTATTGCTCAGATCTCGTTTCTGAGCAAACACAGTCACGTAATGAACTCTGTGGTGTTCTAATCCCTGATACATTAAGTAGAGTAAATGAATTCCACACAGACATGGTTGCTCTTGGCATGAAATGATTGAGTAACTAATTACACCCGCAATGTCGAAGATGTTGTGAATTGAGTTGAATTCTCAAGATTGCAGCCCATGGCTAGAGTGTGCTAATGCACTTTTAAGTGTCATTCTTGTTTGTACTGAAGGTTTTGTATTAGAACGCAAATGGTCTGGTTTTCAAAGCTACTTACTCTTAAACTGGACGCAGGTGCTGGCGCGCATAGTTTGATTTACGAGCGTGACTTCATGTTTTGCATTAATAATATGTGGATTTACAATCACAAAATGAACATATAAAGTTACACCATGTTGTCTTATTTTACAGAAGCGGGGACAGCTACACCCAAGGGTAGAGAATGTGCATTAAAGGGGAGAGATGCCTCGAAAAGTAGGTGAACGCTAACAATTTGTGAGTTGGTTGGTATTCGTAAGTTTTTGTAGGGCACATTCTCACCTTAGTTAGAGTTGAAGATTTTACTCCCGAAAAGGGCCTACATCTATATCTAGGAGAGGAGCAGAAAGGGAGCACCAAAATTGTTGGTTGTGTAGATGAGACGGTTTCGCCTCATAGTAAATAATATTTTCCTAATGGCTAGAAAATGAACTTTATAGTCTAAATGCACTGCTTCAATGAACTTATTCAGGAATATGCATGTGATGCATTTGCACATATAAAATATTTAACCGTCTTGATACCAGTAAAACCTGCAACTTTCCGATTTTCTAGCAGTTCTGGAATTTTTGTGACTTCCAAAATTCGGAAATGTACTACAAACATAGGTGTAAATTGACAAAAAATACATTTCTTCCCATCTTTTGAAAATTGAACAATAAATCTAATTTGAATTGTAATCTATTTCAGAATAATTTCTCCGAGTAATTATACTGGTTCCCGTTCCATCCTTTCTTTTCTCTGTGAATTTCAAAGAATAGCCCTCACCTTGACATCACTGGGGTGTTAGGTGGCATCTCTGCCTATAACTTCTCTGAAATTAATTTAGATATTTTACAGTTGTTTTGGAAGATTCAATGGATGGACGGGAGGACTGATTAACAAGGCCCTACCACTCTTACTGTCCATACCGTGTACATTCGGAGTGGGATTTCAAGCTATGTGACGAGCTCATTTGCCCACATGTGTGAACTGAGCAGTTTAGACCAATGTCCTAATTGAACGAGGATTAACATTTGTCAAAGTATACTATCACAGGTTTTGGTTTGGCACAGTGACTTTGTGGTGTGATGTGTGCACATGCCTAAAGCAATGTCATCAAGATTTTACGAAGGTTTGTTGATGTTGAAATGCTGTGCTCTGTTCTTTGGTTTCTATATGTGAGATATAAAACGATGAGGGAATTCTTCATTTAAGATTATCTGTAATTGATTTGCGCGAGGTGTATATTTTTGTGTATATATTTTTACTGAGCCTACTTCAGTGCTCTTTTCAGTTTTAATTGTCGGTCGACTCAACTATAAGGCGACCATTCGTCAATAAGACACAATCCCTGTCTGTTGTTTCTTACTGGCTGACAACAATTCAGAGATCTTCTCAAAGCTTGCTTCAACACTTCAGTTTGAGAAGCTTAGTGAAGCACACGATAGCTGGGTTCTGGCGTAGAGGTCAAACCTTTACCATATTTTGTCCCTCCATGTTTCAGTTGATTCAAAGTTTTTTGAGTGTATTGGTGGGGAGAATCTCTGATTGGGGCATAGTTGGAGCCCAGTTTTAAAATGCATCCTTGACTATATTGCCAATCTGTTTTGTGGATATACAAAAAAGTTTGAACATGACAGCCAAAGAAGGGATTTCAATGCTACACGATCACACTTTTGAAAATGTATGGATACTCTGGATGCCTGACTCTGAAGTAAGTGTATTTTTCACCATTTTGTGGAATCCCAATGTATTGTAGGTTACAGGGTTCCAGTATTGTCATTACTGAGGGTCTCATCAATTCCCTCCAATGGGCACAATGGAGTACAGGCAGGATCTTTCAAAGCAAGGATAACTGCAGATTTATTCCCTTCACAACAGCATTTCTGTTGACAAAGGCATGTCAGCGTTGAAGAACTCCTAAGGGTTTTCCTCTGTCTGCTGCAGTGGGTTGTGGGCTCCTACAATTCTCCAATTATTCAGAGGGGATGGATTCCTGACCTGATCAATCAAATATCAAGATCACAGTTTTTGCTCCATTCAGAAAAAGAAAACTTTCTTGCACTCATTGGTAAACATGGTTTAATCAGCTTGTGATTTTATTTTAGCCTGTCTCACCCTGTCAGCTTGTATCGGGGTCTCCTCAGCATACGCTTGAAAGTGTCCAAAAACCATTGCTGGGAACACATAGGAGTTAAAATGTAAAGGCAAGTGTGCAGAGCCTTTCAGTACACCAGAGGACATTCTGAGAAGAGATGATGCTGCACATAGAAGCAATTTCACACAAGTTGATAAGTACAAGATTTATTGGAGAGCAGATATGTTGTACAACAAATCTTTCATCTCCTCCGCCAACCAACTGTCATCACTCGCTCCTTCCACCTTCCAGAATCCCATCCCCAGTATTCTACCATACCAAGAATACCACATTGCAGACTATAATCATATTTATTTGTGGTGATCACTGAGGAAGGAGTGGAGTTCTTTTGGAGGTTTCTGTCCAGTCTTGCAACCTCCCCATCTGTATTGAATAATTATGTCATAAGTGGTGTAGAGTTCCAGCAGAATCGGATTTGATTGTTAAGTTGCTTCACCAGCAAAGACTGTCTCCCTAATGTTGACTAGAGTGAATTGTAACGGGTCGAATTACTAACCTACTGCCTAGAGTTTTGGTAGGAAAAAGTGTCTTCGTCTGGTGCTGTTTTGTTTATCAGAGTTGTAGCAATAGCTTACTTCAGTCGGTTTCTAATCCTTCTCAAGGTGACACATTAAGCACATAAAGTGAAATCTATGTTTTTTGCTGAGGTACATTGTTTCATGCTGGCTGCTCTGCAATGTTCTAATATTATGTTTGAAGCTTTGGTCTTTAGCATTAACTTCAATTCTGCTGCCTCTTCGAGGAAGGGGAATTTTATTAGTATTGTTTCTGTCATCACGGGGCAACAGGTGGGGCCATTTCATGGGAATAGAAGAGTTCATAACTTTTACTTTTGATTTGTCTTCCATGGACTAGGTTCGTGTTCAGTTTGATTTGAGGATGAAGTCAAGGGAGAGGTTAATATGTCATGTTTGTGAGCCAAAAATATTTATTAATGATCTGACCACTTATGAGACTGCATCACTCGCCGCCAACCAACCCACCCTCACCACCGACCCCAACGACGCAGCCCTCAACATCACAAACTGGATCTCCAACTGCGCAGACATCCTTGCTCCCCTCAAACGCACGCATCGACAGACCAACACCAAAAAACCTCTCTGGTTCTCTGACACCCTCAAAGAATCAAAGAAAACTTGTCGCGCCCTTGAGAAAGCCTGGCGCAAGGACCGCACCGCTGACAACATGACTGCCCTCAAGAACGTTACCTACGAACACCACCACCTGATCCGCGCCGCCAAAAGGAACTTTTTCACCGACAGACTGGACAAAAACAGACACAACAGCAGAGAACTCTTCAGCATCGTCAAGGAGTTCTCCAACCCCAGCGCCAACGCCAACGCCGTCACGCCCTCACAGGATCTGTGCGAATCCCTCGCCACTTTCTTCCATCGCAAGATTAGCGACCTCCACGACAGCTTCGGACACCAGACCCAACCAAACACCACCGAACCGGCATCCACGGCCATCACCCTCAACAACTGGTCCCACATCAACACGGAAGAAACCAAATCCATCATGAACTATATCCACTCCGGCGCCCCTTCGGACCCCTGCCCGCACTTCATCTTTAACAAAGCCGACGACATCATCGCCCCGCACCTCCAGACCGTCATCAACTCTTCTTTTTCCTCTGCTACCTTCCCCGAATGCTGGAAACACGCCGAAGTCAACGCCCTACTAAAGAAACCTACGGCTGACCCGAGCGACCTGAAAAACTTCCGCCCCATCTCTCTTCTGCCTTTCCCAGCCAAAGTAATAGAGAAGACCGTCAACAAACAGCTGACCACCATCCTGGAAGACAACAACCTGCTCGACCCCTCACAAACCGGATTCCGAACCAACCACAGCACTGAAACCTCCCTCATCTCAGTCACTGACGACATCAGAATCCTGATGGACAACAGTGAAACAGTCGCCCTCATTCTGCTCGACCTCTCGGCTGCCTTTGACACCGTCTGTCACCGCACCGTAATCACCCGCCTCCGCTCCACCGGAATCCAAGGCCAGGCCCTGGACTGGATCGCCTCCTTCCTCTCAAACCGTTCCCAAAGAGTTTACCTCCCTCAGTTTTGCTCAGAACCCACCGAGATCATCTGCGGCGTACCCCAAGGCTCATCACTCAGCCCGACACTCTTCAATGTCTACATGAGCCCCCTCGCCAACATCGTACGCAAGCACGACATCATCATCACCTCCTACGCCGACGACACCCAACTTATACTCTCCCTCACCAAAGACCCCGCCAGCGCCAAGACCAACCTACAAGAGGGTATGAAGGACGTCGCAGATTGGATGAGGCTCAGCCGCCTAAAGCTGAACTCTGAAAAAACGGAAGTCCTCATCCTCGACAACACCCCGTCTGCCTGGGACGACTCCTGGTGGCCCACGGCCCTCGGCACCGCACCGACCCCCACAGACCACGCCCGCAACCTCGGCTTCATCTTGGACCCTCTTCTCACCATGACCAAGCAAGTCAACGCCGTGTCCTCCGCCTGCTTCCTCACCCTCCGCATGCTCCGCAAGATCTTCCGCTGGATCCCCGCCGACACCAGAAAAACCGTGACCCACGCCCTCGTCACGAGCCGCCTGGACTACGGCAACACCCTCTACGCCGGGACCACAGCCAAACTCCAAAATCGCCTGCAACGCATTCAAAACGCCTCAGCCCGCCTCATCCTCGACATACCCCGCAGCAGCCACATCTCTGCACACCTGAGACACCTGCACTGGCTCCCAGTCAGCAAAAGGATCACCTTCCGACTTCTCACCCACGCACACAAAGCCCTCCACGACAAGGGACCGGAATACCTCAACAGACGCCTCAGCTTCTACGTCCCCACCCGCCTCCTCCGCTCCTCTGGCCTCGCACTCGCTGCTGTCCCTCACATCCGCCGCTCCACGGCGGGTGGGAGATCTTTCTCCTTCCTGGCGGCCAAGACCTGGAACTCCCTCCCCACCAGCCTCAGGACCACCCAGGACCACTCCGCTTTCCGGAGACTCCTAAAGACCTGGCTGTTCGAGCAGCGATAACCCCCCCTTTTTCCCCTAGCGCCTTGAGACCCGCACGGGTGAGTAGAGCGCTTTATAAATGTTAATGATTTGATTTGATTTGATCATTGATTAGGATATTTTAACATTGTTTGAGAAGTTGAATTCTAAAGTGTGACCAGCAGCATATTTTCCACAATATCTTGACTGTATTTTAAGTGGGGTTTATCTGCACACAGGTTAGGCTCTCCAGCTACCATGACTTTTTCCTGCAGAGGATTGAAGTAAAAGGGCTAATTGGAGGGGTGCTTCAACAAAGCCGAGGTTGTAATTTAGTAAGTGGTATCTCACTGACTGTCCTGATGAACTGTTTGGGTTAACAGTACATCGAACAGTTATATATTGAAAAAGCAGGTGCCCCCTGACTTTGATGTCTCAGGAAAGATAAAATCTGACTTATGCGTGAGTGCCATTGGCACCCAAAAGGCAAGACCCAGCACACGGTTTCTCAGTCCACGGTAAGGTCCAACCACAAGGGTCTCTGTGAGTGCAGGAGGGTTGCTCCATGTTTGGAGTCGGTTTTGCTTCTAGATTTCACCTGGTTTCTCTACTGCCATGGTGCTCCCCTGGATTGTTATGTAAAATGATCAGTAGATGTAGAAGGCAGTGATATAGCATAAAGATTTTCATTTCAAGGCCCTATTCTTTGTTAACAGCATACCTGCTAATGTACAGCACAGGTGTCCCAATGAGGAAGGGACAATCACAGTTGCCAAACAAACCTCTGCTTTGCAGGTAGATCTTCTATCCCAAATCTCTATGGATAATCTGTGGCAGCCAGGTGTCTACTTTTTGGAAAGGGTTTCCGGTACCTGAGGAAGCGAGGTCTGTGGGCAAAGCATCCTCAATCGTGAAGACCCAAGAAAAAGCTCCTACTGAATTGCCATCTTGCAACTCTGCTCTCATTCTTCTCCCCAAGCCTCATTTTTGATTGTTACAATAGACTATGCATTATGATAGTTACAACCACACTGGTAAATCGAGATTGATGTAACTTAGTTTATCCTTCTGAAGTAAAACTCTGGCCTCCAACTGTCTCTGTCCTGTGGCACCCAGCACATCTAACTAAATTACCTAATTGCATGTTGTGTGTTTAACCTATTTAAGAGTAATACATACCTCACAATGGTGACATAACGTCCATAAGGCCTGACTCCATTTTAGGTAGGTCTGATTCCATTTTGAGCAAACTGATTCTTCATCTTCTCTATTTCTTAAGAATCATTGTAATGTCTGCAATTGTCATCTGACCTTATATTTCTAAGAACTATGAAAATATCAAATCATTCAGGCAATGACGTAGATAAAACACCTGATGCAACAGTCTGGGACAACTGTCTTATAATCACAATGTCAAGGCAAAATAGGAGCAAATAAAGAAAATAGTCAAAACAGTGTAGTCTGAATTGAAGTCCATTTACCTTATATGATCATCAGGGTATGTCTGTGACACACAGCTTGATAGAAATAATCTTTTAGAAATTCCTGAGCGTATGTCAGAAATTTCAGTCTTTGATAGGAGATATTATAAAAGGACTGCTTGTCAAGACAGATCTATCATCCATATTATCAGACAGACAGTACCGGAGAAAGTCTTGATTGCTGCCAGTGCACCAAGAATATGTTGCATCACACCTGATGTTGATAATGAGCTGAGTCCAGGAGAAAGGATGCTGCTGCAGCATGAGTTTTCCTTTTGCAGGAACACTGTATTCACGCCTCTCTGATAACCACAGCTTTCGCAGTCAACAAGTTATGTAGTGTATTGCTTCACACTCTGAAATCTAGATTGAAAGTTCTACTTTCCATGATCTCCTAGCACAGAGCACAGAAGTAGGTTTTTGGGATTGTTAGACCAGGCATCCTTGGTGTGGTTTCCCCTAATCTTTTGACCACTGACCTCCTGGTTTCTGAATTCATTTGTGCTGACCTTTAGGAATCTGGGCACTTTACCAATGCTGATCAGTGCTAAAGTACTGGTTGCTCTGTGTTCTAAAACATGGCAGCATTGCCTTCCCCACCTAACTACAAACGGTGTCCTTTAATTTAATGTGTATGTATATTTAATTGACAGTAAAATGTGTACATTATGCTCATGACCCTTGGTTATCAATATATGCTTAACTAGAGTGCTCCACTGCTTTGTTTGTGTTATCAGTTGTAGCAGAAATTATTCTGGTTAGATTAGTCACATCAGGGCAACAGGTGTGTTGTAGTGTATGTGCACCTTAAATTTGGGACTTTTGTAAGACAACGGGATGTGCATTATCTAGACCATTGTTGCCTTTGGTAATATAACCAATGTATTAAAATAGGAAATATTTTAATCTTTAAAATGCCACCAAAATGGCAAGAATCCAATTTAGGGAACCAGAGATATGATTTTTTAAAGTTTAAAAGTAAAACTAGCAATTACAAGCAAATAGCGCTCAAAGGGAAGTTTACATTGGACCGGGACACCGCCAAGAGTTCCAGCCGTCCGCAATGTAACACTTTAACACTTACTTCCAGAAGTGTTCCTTGATGCAGGAAAGTGGTCCAGAACCCCAATGCAAAGGTCCAGAAGCTCTGAGATGGTCCTTGGGATGTTGAGACTATGTTTCCCAGAATGCACTTGGCTAATTCCTTCAAAGGTCACAGGAGACTGACCAGCTGGAGTCTTCTTGATGGAGATGGTGCAGGTGAAGCTCTGGCAACCTGTTACTTTTCAGGAAATTCACTCTGCAACTGCATTGCTGTAGGAGGGACTGCCTTTTTGCTACTTGCTTTGCCGCGTTGGCCTTCTGCCTGCTGCCTCTTGCTCGCATTGAGAAGGACTGGACTTGCTTTCTACATCCTTGAACTCAAGAATATTCAAGGGCTTTCTGGCTTGCCTCCTGTTCTTCGGCAATCTCAGGGACATCAAATACTGCTTACAACTCTCCTGATGTTGCTGTACTCGGCCACCTGTAAGTCCTACCCTTGCCTGGGCTGCCACATCCACTCGTGGGCCTGAGAAGTGGGTTTTGCAGCTAAAGTCATCAAGAAGCAATCATCATATCTCAACCTCTACTTATTGGATTTTTGTTGTTTTGGTCTTGTTTTAATCAGAGACATATTATCTTTTTGTCTAAACAGGCGTGGAGCTTTTTGTGGTGCCTTTCACTGTGTTACTGTAATTAAAAGCTACACAAATACTCTACACATTGTCTCCTAAGTTAAGCCTGATTGCTCTGTGCCAACCTAGCAGACAGTGAGCACAGGTTAATTTAGGTTGTGTATCCAACTTACCCTGGCTATAATTCTGGTCCATACTAGGACAGGATGCATACCTCTGCCAACTAGGGACCCAATTTCTAGGAGGGAGTTAGTTTTTAAATGACATTTTAACTATGTTAGACATGTTCATTTTATTCTCATTGTTCACAATGTGGATTCTTGCTGTTTTTATGATATTCTATGTAGTCAGTTTAAATGTGCTAAGCAACAGGTTCACCCTGTTGCAATAAAATCTCTTGGTTAAAAATGTGTGTTCGTCTCAGCACCAATTGTGTGTGCGATATTGTAAAGCACAAAGTAGGTTTGTTTCCATTATCACTTTGCCCCAAATCCTAGTTTAAGGATTGTTAGAAAACCTCCAAGGAATGATTCTACTTCAACAATGTATGGAGTGGGGTTCTGCTAGGCTATAATAATCTGTCTTTTCCATTCAGTGCTGGTGCACCATATTCACCTATATCACCCATGAGTGGTAAAGCAAATCTTGTGGAGCTATGCCAATGTTGTGCTTTACATATATATATATATATATATATATATATATATACACATACATATGTATATATATATATATGTACCCTCCCCATCCACAGTTTTTTTGTGGAAAATGTAACTGCAAATATTTCATTGATATTGAGTGTTGTCATTTGTGGGGTAATAAGCAGTGCATGGTGAGAGTGCGAGTTATAGTTACCTTAGGGCACGAGTTATAGTTACTTGAGATAACTCTAACTTTAACAGGTGAATTTCTATGGTTTTGTACATTTAAAATGTGAGCCTTACTATAACATTCCTGTAACCTTTGGTTTTTTAAGTGAATTGCTATGGTGTTTTAACTCTATTTCCTAACCATAACATCTGTTACCTTTGGTTTTACAGTGAATTTCTATTTTTTTTAATGTATAGTAAATTTCATTACTATATGTTAATCCACGGATCCGCACAGAAAAACTTTTAAAAAATAATTTTAAAGCCCTGAAGGGTTCCCTTTGGGACCCCAACACTAAAGCTAAGGGGTATGGGTGACTCTACCCTGGCCTCTTTTCTTTTTCTTTTACTTTTTTTTCTGGGACTTGGCTGAAGCCAAGACCCAACATTACTGCCAATATTTCCTTGTTCAAGTGTTGGCAGCAAATCAGGTCTCAGCACGAGATCTAGAGGGTTAGCGAAGCCTTCACATACCTATATATACAAATTAGTTTTTTCTTAAATTTCTCAAAAACTACTGAATGGATTTACATCAAGTACAAAAAAGGTGCTTTCTGAACCAAGAGATACCTTTCTGCAAAATGTGGTGCAATTCCGCACATTTGTTCAGGCACTATCGCTGTTCAAATTCCTTATGGAAAAATGAATGGTAAAAAGCATTTTGGGACCTCTCCATTTTCTTGGCCCCCGCTTGACGGATCACCCCAAAACATTCCAAGCAGCATCTGAAGTGAGTATCAGTTTTCCAACCCGTGAGGGCGGACTCACAATATATATCACTTTCAGTTCAAACAAAAACTTTGCACGCTCCCAGAGAGTGTTCTGTAATCAGTTCCTTGATTTGGCCATCAGAAACAAAACAAACATGTTTCGGCACAAAGGTCTTGTCATAGATATGTATTACAACTCTTATGTAGCTCCACAAGATTTGCTTTACCACTCACGGGTGACACAGGTGAATTTGGTTCAATGAACCAGCACTAAATAGAAAAGACAAATCATTAAATAAATATATATACAGGATTACTTTCTATAGGAAAAGAGTTTTTTGACTTGGCTTTATCTGTGGCACTGCCTGACGAATCTTCATGACATTTTCCAAAAAAGTGGCCTCTATGGTCTTGTTGTACATTGAAAGTTTCAGGGTGAAGCAGGGGTTGAGAAAATGGAGGGGGTGAAAAAAAGTTTTTTTCCCATGTTAATTCCCATAGGGATTTTGAATACAATTACAGCCCGTACCGCTTGATGGAATTACACCAAATTTGGCAGAAAGGTAGCTCTTGGTCCAGAAAGCACACTTTTTGTTATTTGGTGTAAATTTGTTCAGTAGTTTTTGAGATATCAAATTAAATTCAAATTTGTATATCTAGGTGCACAAATAATTTGCAAATATTCCTTATCTCATGCAGAGATCTGATTGGCTTCCAACACTTCAACCAGGAAGTGTTGGAAGCCATTTAGGGACTCAGACTCAAAGTCTCAAACAAAAACATAACAAATAATGAAAAGGGGGCAGGGTATTTATACCCTGACTCCCTAGCCTTCATACCAGGGTCCCCCAAGTAACCCACAATGGCACAAAAGCATTTTCTTTTAAAAATTGCCACAATTGTGTTGCAAATTCACAAATTTGTGGCGCAAAAATAAAAAACTGTTTGTTTTGCAAAAAAACACAGGTGGGCCTGGTCCCAGGTGCATGCCAATATCTACAAAAAAAAGGAGGAGGGTGCATGGAGTCCCCCTCCTGAAGCTTATATGAACCCTAGGGACAACCACCTCATCAGATCTTGTCCATAATTAAGGAGAGAGCCCATGAGGACCACCCTCTATTGGCCCCATTTTGCTCGGGGACCACCACCTCCCCGGTGCTTTACTTAGTACAGGAGAGGGCCATGTAGACCGCCCCTTCCTGATGCTTTAATAGGCCCCTAAGACCACCACCTCCCCAAGGGCTAAACTTTGACATGGGGGCCATGGAGACTTCCCAAGCTCTGGGGACCACCCCCTCCCTAAGGCCAGTTGAATAATTTGAAGAGGGAGAGGGGCTGTGTAGCACTCCTTCTGGGCCATATATGGCCCCGGGACCACCATCTCCCCAGGACTGGCCCATGATGAAGGGTGATACCCTGAAATCGGTCCCAGGATGCTTGTTTCTGGCCCAGGGAGGACCTGGCCTGGCAGTTTGGGTTGGATTGTTCCCATGGGAACAGGGATAAGACTGATTTTCATATGGCTGGGTCCAAACTGGGTTGGACTTTTCCCATGGGGAACAGAGTCAAGACTGATTTGAATATGGATGGGTCCAAACTGGGGTAAGCAAAACAATGATGGATTAAACCAAGATCTGTGACTGTGGGTAAGTGTTTGAAACATTTCAGCACTCCGACCATCATCCTTTTGTGTTACTAAAGTTGCCCGAAGTGGAAAGCTTATGCCCAGGTATGGCTCCCATGCTCACTATGGCACTGGAATCAAGCAAGCCTAGCTGATGAAGGGTGATACCCTGAAACCAGTCCAGGATGCTTGTTTCTGGTCCAGGAAGAACCTGGCCTGGCAGTTCAGTTTGGACTGTTCACATGAGGAACAGGGTCAAGATTGATTTGCATGTGGCTGGATCCAAACTGGGGTGGCATGGTGAGCAAAAGAACGATGGATTAAACACAGATCTGTGAATGTGGGTGAGTGTTTGAAAAATGTCAGCACTCTAACCATCATCCTTTTGTGTTACTAAAGTTGTCCTAAGTGGGAAGGTTATGCTTAGATATGGGTCCCAGGCCCACTGTGGCACTGAAATCAAGCTAGTCTGGCTGATGAAGGGTGATACCCGGAAACCAGTCCAGGATGCTTGTTTCCAGTCCAGGGAGGACCTAGCCTGGCAGTTTGGATTGGACTGTTCCCATAGGGAACAGGGTCAAGACTGATTTGTATGTGGCTGGGTCCAAACTAGGGTGGCAAGGTGAGCAAAGGAATCATGGATAAAACCCAGATCTGTGATTGAGGATCAGTGTTTGAAAAAATTCAGCACTCCATCCACCATCCTTTTGTGTTGCTAAAGTTGTCCTAAGTGGGAAGGGTATGCCCACATGTGGGTCCCGTGCTCACTGTGCCACTGGAAACAAGATAGCCTGGCTGATGAAGGTTGATATCCTGTAACCGGTCCCAGGATGCTTGTTTCCGGTCCAGGGAAGATTTGGCCTGGCAGTTCCGGTTGGACTGTTCCCATGAGAAACAGAGAGGACTGCTTTGCATACGGCTGGGTCCAAACTGGGGTGGGATGGTGAGCAAAAGAACGATGGATAAAACCAGATCTGTGACTAGGGGTGAATGTTTGAATAATGTCAGCACTCTGTCCATTATCCTTTTGTGTTACTAAAGTTGCCCTAAGTGGGAAGGGTATGCCTAGATGTGGGTCCCGTGCTCTCTGTGCCACTCGAATCAAGCTAGCCTGGCTGATGAAGAGTGAAGTGATACCCAGGAAACTGTCCAGGGTGCTTGTTTCCGGTCCAGTGAGGACCTGGCCAGGCAGTTCGGGTTGGACTGGTCCAATGGGGAATAGGGTCTAGACTGATTTGGATATGTCTGGAACTAAAGTGGGGTGGCATGGTGAGCAAAAGAACAATGGATTAAAACCAGATCTGTGACTAGGGGTGAATATTAAAACCAGATCTGTGACTGGGAGTGAGTGCTTGAAAAATTTCAGCACTCAGTCCATCCTCCTTTTGTGTTACTATAGTTATGTTTTGATGCACAGCAGAACAGAGTCACTTTTAGCCGACTGATAAAGCTCTTGGACTGTCACTCTGTACGTTGAAGGTTCAAATCCTGGTATCACATGGTAGTGTTTGTTACTTATATTTTGAATGTTAAACATTACTAGTGATGGAACATTTACATCACTACCCCATCAAAATCTTTGGGTTGAATATCATGGATATGTCTGGAGGCTGCACAGGAGGGTGTCACCTGTGGCCTAGTTGTTAAGGTTTCTGACTCTTACAGAGAAGGTTGAGGGTTCCAGTTTAGGTGTGTCAGTGATCATTTTTGTGCTTTAATTTCTTTTCAAATGCAAATATTTAAGATACATACCGAAAGGTGATCTCACTCTATTGCGGGGCAGGGTTGGGTGGTTATATGAGGTTGGCTGCAGGCCCTGCGTACAATTTCTGGAACGCACAGCCAAAGGCTCTGCTTGGTGCAGAATTGGGTGCTTATGGGGGGTAGGAACTGCAAATAAACCCCTGATGCACATGGCCAAATGCCATGCATTTCTTAGGGCTTGGTGCTTATAGGGGTTGGATGCATGGCCCGGCCACAAGTCAGGCACTGGGGCCAACCTGTGTCACGCAAAATCAAAGTGCACCAATGGTTCTATTATCGTAAAGCAATAAAAATTAGTTTCTATTTTAAAAAACATAGAAATTCACTAAATAACAAAGGTTACAGGGAGGTTATAATTAAGTTCTGAATTTACTCGCACAAAAACATTGAAATTCAGCAGTTATAGTTATGGTTAGCTGAAGTAACTGTAACTCACCATGCACTGCTAACTACCCCACATAATACATCGTTTATGACACCTTTGGTAACATCATCCATAATATCAATATAACGTTAGCAGTAAATTTATTGACAGTGCATGGTGAGGGTGTGAGTTATATTCACATTAGAAACACGTTTCAGAGGTTGCTTTTGCTTATTCAAGATTGGCTGGGGTGGAATTTTACCAAACCAAAACTGTAATATTTTGCCTGGAGTGGTGAAAGGCTTTTGTCATTTTACGGCTCAGTGAGAATGTCACTGTGCCAGTCCTATGCTTAAAGATTTTGCGGTACAAATTGGAAAAGAATTACTCCCTCTCTAGATTGGCATGGATGGTACTCTGCTAATCCTATGCTTAAAACCCTTTCTAGAAAAAGCAGAAATTTGAGGTGAGAAAATCTATCTATCTATCTATCTATCTATCTATCTATCTATCTATCTATCTATCTATCTATCTATCTATCTATCTATCTATCTCTCTCTCTCTCTATATATATATATATATATATATATATATATATATATATATATATATATATATATATCTCTATATAAAACCCTTGCAAACTGATTCAGAATTCTTGGTAACTTGACATATCTTTGTTCGCAGTGACCAAGTGTTGTTCTGTGGGTTCGGCCAAAATGGGACCAACTTGGAGATAATCCGATATTTTGGTTCCCTACACTTCTGCTGTTGGGTTGCAGGCAAATATTCCATCACACACTAAATGCAGGATCCCAGTTCTGCTGATCCCAGAGAAAACATGCTTCTTAGATTATCTAATCAAGAGTACATCAATCTCAGCAGTTGCTGGTCCCAAGTCCTTCTTGGTTTTGTTTTAGTCGCACAAATGCTCCTCATTGATGGAATTACACAATCCTGATTGAACTTGCTGGCAAACAATTCTAGTCTGTGTAAAATCTGCAAAACAACATCTGACAAGGAAGCCCCAGAGCATACCTAACTGTCAGGATACAGGGATTCAGTGGCAAAAAACAAAGCTATTTCCAATACTTTTCTTACTTATGAGCATAACAAAGATCAAACCAACAATCCCCATTTACAGCAAATATTGGGAACTCTAAAAGAGTCATTCAAATCAGGATTCTTCACAGTGCATTTGTCACTGGTATTAGTAAATATAAATGCCTGAGAGCAAAATAGCAACTCGTTTTCAGGCCCCTTGGGTAAATATTAGAACTATTGATGAGGAACTTTCAGTACATTTGGGATAAGATTAATAACAGCATAAACATCTTTGAAGAATATTGAATGATACAGAAATGGAGCAAATAGGTTATTATTCTCAGACTAACTAAATGAACAATATAAGGAAGGGGATTGTTGCAGAATATCGCCCAAACTCCAGTTAATAATACTTTAGGTACTAACTTATGGTATTCTAGGAGGTATAACTATGTTAATATCAGCACAGTTGTGTTATGTAGTTTGTGTAAGCACTGTGGGATTTGATAAATAATAACTTATATATTTTTATTTTCAGTTTTTTGATTTTATAGGTTGATGTGACGTCATCTTGACATAATATGAAAAGTAAAAGAGCTATTATGCTCCACTCGGGTTGGTACAATTTCTATAAATAAGTTAAATTCATAATTTGATTCATAGCAAGATGAAAAAAGAAAAAAGGGAAAAAAAAAGCATAAGTGATATTTGGTGACAATAGTAATAAGATATATGTAAATGCGACAGTTTTATTTAAGTTGAGTTGCTTAAGACAGTGGAATTAATGTGTTGTCGTCATCATGTTATCAATAATATTTTTCAATATTTTTTACTGTTTTAAATTTCCATTTTGCTTTAACATACGTTTTCTGAAATGAATGCGATAATGTAGATTTTCTGTGTATAATAGAACATTTGTGAAGTATTTCAAGATGGCTGACACGTTTCAAGTGTGTTTATTTTGTTTAGTAAGTCCTTTGTTTATATTTAGCATAGAAAGAGACAGTGCAAATGGTTATTTAAAGGAATTGTAAAACAAAACTGTGTTAACCTGTGATGAAGGAGCTTTTTGCTCCGAAACGCGTCAGGTTGTTTGTGTTGCAAGAGAAATTATTAAAGCGTAATTGGTGCACAAAGTTTGTGTTGCCAGATAAATTATTAAAGTGCAATTGGTGCACACTCGAGGTTACGGCTCGTCGGTTTGTCATTCCGAGTTTCTAGGAGTTACGGGACGACGGAATTTGTGGTATTTTTACAAGGGTCGCTTCCTTGCCGTTTACCCACCGCTGTGAAGCGGCCGGAACTCAGCGCGCAACTAGTGAGTGGTGATGAAGCAGAAAATGAAGGTTTTGATTTATTAACGCATAAACGTAGTGTGAAATAATCATGTGTGACTTTAACCGAACTAATAAAGATTGTACGGGGACAAAATGTGCCCTTAGAGTAGTTCGCCAACATTTATAAGCGTGCTTTATGTAACGTGGTGTATTAGAATTGCACTAATCCGACATAACCATAAACGTGTGCTACGATTTGCTTGTTTGAAATGCGTTAGCTTAGCATTACTTTAGCGGAGGCTTTGGCCTAGTGGCCTGGTCTCACGGTTTAGATGCTTGTATTTTTTCCACTGTGCTATTAAACGTGTATTTTTGCTTGAAGCTGTACTTTTCCACAGAAACCGTTCACATGCTTATCTTAAAGTTTCGTGCCAGCCTGGCATATTTTCTCTTTACTTCAAGGTCGACTTGCAGGTGCGGACAATGGAGGCTCTGAAAGTGAGCTAATTGGTAGACAATGTTGCAACTTGCGTACCCATCTCCAAGGATAATGTATGCTTAAGTAAAAGCTTGAGAACTGTCGTTTTTGATTGGACAATTTGAAGCTAACCTATGAACCCTCCAATGGAAGACCCTACTGGATTTGAACTGTTGTCTATAAAAACCAGGTGCACGAGAAGAAAGTAGCTATTACCAGCCATTACCAGCTCGATACCCGCCATTTTTCAGACTTCGTAGCTATTATGGCCCACTTTGCTGCGACGCCATTTTGAGAGACTTTGATGCTTTCTCTAATCGAGAGAAAGAGACTTTGATGATTCTTGCCCTAGAGACTTTAACTTTGATCCCTTTGCATGAAGTAGTAGTTTTATTTTGCCGCCGTGAGGCAATTGCCCCGTCCACCCCTGCCCCTTTTGCCCCGTCCCATGCTGATCGAGAAACGGTACCTGTGAGACGAAGACTTCCTTGATTGCTGATCGTAATTGGTAAATATGAAAGGAAATTGTAAAATTGCATTGTGTATCTTTTAGGTAACCAACTGCTGATTTTGATAAGAGCCTTAGCTAGGAGTTTTTCTAAATTAATGTTGCTAAATTGTTTTTGCATGAAGTCCCACATGCCGATGCTAATTTGAGGTTAGATGAGGATTCCATATGTCGCACGATGCAATTTGAGATCTTGTTATGCTGACTAAATGTATGCAATTAGTTCATTACAGATTATCGTATTAGTGCTTTGCATTGCCATTATCGAATGCCTTGTGATTCAAATGGTACATAGATTACACTTGTTTCGCCGCTATGGACAGCTATTAATGTTCATTTACGTTTATCATTTGGTGTTGAGACACATTTATATTGTGCTAGCTTTGTTAATATAGGGAAATAAATTCACTAACTTTGCAATAAACTAGTGTGGTTATTCCTGACTGAAAGGTCAGGGTTCGCCGAAATGTATTCTGGACTAATTGTTAAGTGTTATGTTGATCAAGGTATCGCTTATGTTCGTTATTGATTATTGATTTCAGGAAATTGATTGATTGAGAGTACAGAGAGTTCCCACTTAGTCAAAAGATTAATCGGCCTAAAGAGCGTCCGAACACAGGTAAATTATTACTACGGACCGCTCTATCAGTAGATGGTAGCAGAGGACGGTTACGTCTTTTGGGACCCTGTACTCTTAAAGTACATGGTGTTGAATTAACGGTTACGCATTTTGAGACCCCACTCGAGAAGTTGAATTAGATTTTCTTGGATAAAATAGATTGACAGAATGATGATGGGCTAGGTCCACCGCGACTTTCCCGGGATCTCGGAGCTTGCGAATGGAGAGAATGGAGGTGTGGATTCGGCGTTGGTGGTACTAGTGATGGTATGAGTGAAGTTAGGGTTTTGCGCTTGCACAGCTTATTGCCGCAGGGTGTGTGAAAAGGTTGCGAGGATTTTTCTTTTTAGAGGATAGCGGAGGTGCGACTCCGAGTGTAGAAGTAGAGAAGTCGTCGAACTTCATAGAAATAGCAGAGGTGCGACTCCGAGTGTGAGAGTAGGGAAGTCGTTGAACTTCATGTGCATGTGGCGCTTTGTGCATAAAAAGGTCCACGTGGTTGTTGTTGTTGAGACAGGCCCTGCGAGGTCAAGAGACTCCGGAGTATGTTGATCCATGTTGTGGTCTGGGCGGTTTAGTAGGTTGATCGGGCGTGGTCAACGAGTCGGTACGTGTGTTAGGGAGTGAAAGAAACTTCGACTTCGGGCTTTGACAAGATTCTAAGTGCACTAGAATAGATCATTGACAAGTTGAGAGTAGGTCTGCGGGTCAGATTTGCTTGCGAACGTGGGGACCGAGAAAGACGGAATAGCGGCCGAGGCTAGTGAAAGGTCCCTAAGGTCCTGAAGCGACTGTGTTACCCTTCCTGTAGTAAACCGACAGATCTGTTTTAGTTTTTGGTAGCTCGCGATACATGCAAGAAGTTGTTACGAGAGGAGCTGAGTGAAGGAAGGCTAGCCGCGAGGCTTTGTCAGCCGCAGTGTGTGTGAGTGTGATGTCACTAGGAGCCGCGCTGGGATAGGTTGGTTGGAGAGAAGGGTTACGCACGGATTGGACGCAGTCCGTGGGGCTCGATTGCAAGGGGAAAGGCAGGCGAAGAGTATTCCGGGAATTAAAGTCACCTATTGATTACAAATTTTGTGGAATAAAAATAACCTATTGGTTATAAACTTTGTGAAATAAAAGACGAGAAAATGAAATTCCTTAAAGCATTTAGGAGTGCGATGAAGGGGGAGTCATACATCAAAGCGAGCGTAGGAGAGGAGACGCCGCCCGAGGGCACACCAGCTTACATTGTAATGGAGGAAAAAGGGGTAGCTCCGTGTCTTTGGCTAAAGCAATGGCACAAACTGACAGAGAAACATGGGAGCGTAGCGTTCCCGATACATGGGACATTCAATATAAGGATCCTAGAGAATTTGAGATTCAAGATGTATGACATGAAGGTGCCTCCAAGGCCAGCCCAGTTTGAGGCTCTAGCAATCTGGGAATTAATGGCTAGACAGCAACAGAAAAATAAGTTTGAAACAAGGATGAGGAAGGTAGAAAAGACACTAGCGGATGCTAGGTGGCATAATGCACAGAAGGTGTGGAGGTCAGATGTACTGCAGGGAATAAAACTGTTTCCCGCAATTACTAAGGAAGAAGAGGAAACAGGTAAGAAAGCTACCTGTAAGACAGACAGGAAGTGTTCCAAGGATAGAGAGGACGAGGAAAAATTGAGAAGAGAAGAGGAGTTAGAGGATGAGGAGTTAATAATGCAATTGCTGAACGACCGTCCACCACCTTATGCGGAGAATGGACAAGGTCCGAGTACCAGTTCTGCCCCTCCGGCACCGGTACAGAACAGTGAAAACCAGAGTTCAGGAGCGTCATCGGGATCTAAGGACCCGAGTTTACTGTTTACCCCGCAGATACCGCAGGTTAGGAGAATATATCCAGATGTGCCCATGTTGAAACCAGCAGAAAATTATCAGCCGCAGATGCCAGGGTACTACAGCAGTGACAACAGTGGAGGAATGATTCTAGAACAAACCGTAAGGGGAGTACAGAATGGTCACAACCAGACATTGGCACAAGCTGAATCAACTCAGTTTTTGATGCCTCAAAAGCAGATGCAGGGAGGAAACGCACATGCTCAGATGACGGGGAGTCAGATGGGCATGCCGGCAATGATGACCCATAGTATGGGAATGAACATGCCTCAGAACATGGGAAATGGACAGAACCCAGACGCGATATCACTACCCATTACTGTAGGTCCACCGGTACCTCTGTACAGTCAGCCTAACTTAGGTATGAGCGGTCAGGGATCAATGCTGCAGAATGGGACAGAAAGGAGGTGCATAGAGAACACTCCAGGGATAACTCCTATAGCGGCTCAGCCAAATGGATCTGGATCCTTGATGGAGTTTAGTCCCATATGTGCTCAGTCTACACTGGTGAGGTCGAGTCCCCCACTGATAATACCTCTAACATCGAATACTGAAAAGTTGCCGCAACCATCAATGGCAGTCGATGTGAATGCTACACTGATGGGGGTAAATGCGCAACAGCTGACACAGTGGTTCAACAGTTTAAGTTCCACACAAAGTTCAGCCAGTGGGAAAGGAGAAGACTATATGAATAGGGTCAGGTTGAACATGGAAGCACAAGAATTGGTGGAAGGGACTATGGGTGTCAATAGGTTAGAGTCCTACACGGAAGAAGAGCTGAGGTATCTATGTCCCAGGATTACGAAGGAAGTGAACAAGGTACATAAGAGCTTGCAGGAAGCAGCTGACAGAAACGGGGTTGACATAGACAAGATGAAACACTTGAGCAGAAGCTACAGGTTGGATTTTGGGACCACAGATTTTGAACACATGAGGTCAGCAGGTATGAAGACACACCTTAGAGAATTGCTACAGAGTGCACAAGTGTGGAGGTGCTTAGACAAGTGGGAAAGCAGATGGGTAAAGAGGAAGGAAAAGAGGAGGGACAGTGCTACAGAGCATAATGAGAAAAGACCACAAAGCAGCGAGACAGTAACTATGTTACCAATGAGGGAGACAGCAGGGGGAAAATTAATACATGTACCATGGCACAGAAGCGACATTCAGTCATTCACGGACGATTTTCCCAAACTGAGAGAGAAGCCGATTGAATGGTATCAACAGACTGATAGGTTTGTGAAGCTTGCAAAATGCCTCTGGGAAGACCTGAACACTCTCTTTGAGATCGTGGTTCCGGCAGATTTGTGGGAGG
This sequence comes from Pleurodeles waltl, assembly GCF_031143425.1. Lineage (NCBI taxonomy): Eukaryota > Metazoa > Chordata > Amphibia > Caudata > Salamandridae > Pleurodeles > Pleurodeles waltl. The sequence goes on along the minus strand of NC_090439.1, from coordinate 921,948,538 downwards.
ATTGCAAAAGAGCTGTAGGTTGGCCGACAAGTGAACCAGAGAGAGACAGGGAGACGGGTGCACCATCACCTATGGTGATGAGCTTGTACTATAAGGTGATTGAGCATTTGAAGACGAAGGTTTCCGCGAAAAATGTGGATTGGCAGAAGATTGATCGAACTGCCCAAGAGGCTAAAGAATCGATTCATAGTTACTATGAGAGGTTGTTGAAGGCGTTTAAGAACTACAGTGGCACAGAAACAATAGAGGCGAAGGATATGCTTCATTTTGTGTTCAGATTTGTGGAAGGGCTGAGACCAGAAATAAGTCAAATGATAAAGTCGCATTTGATTTGTTGGCAGTCGAAACCGATTGATGAGGTGTTGACTTATGCGAAATACTGTAGCGACGAAATTGAAGTGAAACAGAAAAGGTTGAAAGAGAAGGTGATGATGATGCAACTTAAAGCAGCTCAGACAGGTCTGCAAGGGATGCAAGGGTTCCAACAGCAGGTACCGCAACCGCAGCCGCAGTTGCAGGGAAATATGTCGTTTCAGCCACAGGCCAGAGGCAGAGGCAGAGGAGGTTTTGTAAATAATGGTCCGGATTTAAACACTGTTGTGACGGGTGTGCAGGCAATGAAGAAGGTGATGCCGTGTCACGTGTGCGGAATTGTAGGTCATTGGAAACGCGAGTGCCCGATGGTGGTGCAGGAAGGTGCAGGTGTAGGTGTTGGTCAGCAAAACAATGATGTCAATGCATTTCAGACAATGAGGGGACCGAAAATGAGAGGTCCAAACCCAAATTTTCAGACCGTAAATCAATTGCAGGGATTGCAACCTATGCAGCCGCAGCAGATGCAGATGCCTCGTATGCAGATGACGCAAATGCAGCCAATGCAACAGCAGTTACCTATGGTACCTAATCAGCAAATGCAAATACCCTTGGCACCAATGAGTCAGCAGCAAGTGATGGTTCCTCCACAGGTCTCGGGTCAGGTAATAAGTACAAATGGCACCGTACAACAGTTCCCATTACACAGTCAGAGTGGAATAAACAATGTATGGGAGAGTGAGAGCTCAGAAGAAGAAGGAGATTGTGTACTTGCAGCATCCTTGGAAGTTGATCAAAAGGGTCCGTACGTAGAGGGAAGAGTAATGGGTCATCGTGTCTCGTTCTTGGTTGACACAGGAGCCACACGTTCAACTGTTAAGAGTAGTGAAGTACCGAATTTGCCACTCTCAGGGAGGACAGTTCAAGTGGTGGGGGTAGCAAACAGGCACCTGACGAACCCAATAACAGATTCGGTACCAGTCAGCATCGGTAACTATCAAGGGGTACATCAGTTTGTGGTATGTGACTCAAGCCCGATAGCACTATTAGGGAGAGACCTATTGTGCAAATTGGGTTGTTCGATCATGTGTTCGAACGAAGGAATAACAATCCAGACGAGCAGTGATGGGGAAGAGGAGGACAGTGTAGAGGGGGAGAAGATGGAAACTGTAGATGAAGAGTATCCTCTAATTTGCCTTTTCCCGATGATAACCGAAGAGGATATTCCAGCCGAGTTACGGGAAACAGTCGGAAAGGAAGTGTGGGATATGACAGGGAAAGAGGTGGGATTGATGAAACGAGTGGAACCAGTGAAAGTGACTGTAAAGCCCAATGCAATATTTCCCCAGACCCCACAATACCACATGGCACAAGACACCCTCATGAAAGTTGCCCAACTCATTGACGAATTTGTAAAACAGGGAGTACTGAAAGAAGTGTTGAGCAGTCCATGTAATTCACCAATCATGGGACTAATAAAGCCGAGTGGAAAGGTCCGACTAGTGCAGGACTTGAGGAAAATAAATGACATCATAGTCAAATGCTGCCCAGTAGTACCGAATCCAGCTGTGATAATGTTTCAAATTCCTTGCGATGCCGAATGGTTCTCGGTCATCGATTTGTCACAAGCATTCTTTTCTGTGCCTCTTCATGAGGACAGCCAATTTCTCTTTTGTTTCAAATTTTTAGACAGAGTGTACAGTTGGTGTCGAATTCCCCAAGGGTTTTCTGAGTCACCGTCAATATTCAATCAGATTCTAAAGAAAGACTTGGAAGAGTTAGAATTGCCATTCGAGTCAACCCTAGTACAATACATTGACGACTTACTGGTTGCATCAAAGACAGAAAGCGACTGCACGGCCGATACCATTGCTCTGTTGATCCATTTGGGAAGGAATGGACACAAGGTGTCTCCTTCCAAATTGCAGTTCTGTCAGAAGAAAGTGAAATACTTGGGTCTCCACATAGAGAAGGGATCACGGAGAATAATGAAGGAAAGAATAACAAGTGTACTTCAAATGAGTCCGCCCAAGACGAGAAAGGAGGTGAGGAAGTTTTTGGGAATGGTGGGCTACTGTCGCCAGTGGATTCCCAACTTCTCGACTCTAGCGAAGCCTTTACTGAAACTGACCCAGAAGGATGCTTTGGATCAAATTGAGCTGAAAGGAGATGAGATGGATGCTTTTGTCGAATTGAAAGAGTGCATGTGCAGGGCTCCAGCTTTAGGTATGCCTGATTACACAAAGCCTTTTACATTGTTTTGCCATGAACGTGATGCATGTTCTTTGTCTGTCTTGACTCAAGCCCATGGTGGCGTAAACAGACCAGTAGCGTATTTTTCAGCTACCTTGGATCCGGTCGTAGCAGCACTCCCAGGGTGTTTGCGCGCCGTAGCAGCAGTTGGTATCAGCCTCACTCAGAGTGAAGGAATAGTGATGGGACACCCAGTAACAGTCATGGTCCCTCACTCAGTTGAAATACTTTTGACCCGCTCCCGAACGCAGCACATGACTGGAGCTAGACTCACAAGGTATGAAACGATAATTCTGGGCTCACCGAATGTGCAGCTGAAAAGGTGCATTACGTTGAATCCAGCAACCTTGCTCCCTGGAGAAAATGCTGAAATTGAGAACGCTGAAGACGTCGAGCATGACTGCCTTCAGGTGACTGAATTTTGCACAAAACCTCGACCGGACATTAAGGATACTAAACTTGATGAAAATGACCAAATTCTTTTTGTTGATGGTTCTTGTCTAAGAGACGGGATGGGGATTTTGAAAGCAGGATACGCTGTATGTACTGTAACAGGTGTCTTGGAAGCGGGATGGCTCCAAGGAGTCTATTCTGCACAAGTAGCAGAACTTGTAGCCCTTACCAGAGCATGTCAACTGTCTGCATTGATGAAAGTCACCATTTACACTGATAGTCAATATGGGTTTGGGATTGTGCATGACTTTGGACAACTATGGTCACAGAGAGGTTTCCTGACTTCTTCAGGATCCCCAGTGAAGAACGGGGAAAGGATAAGGGAATTGTTACATGCCATTCAAGTACCAGCTGAAGTTGCAGTGGTAAAGTGCAGTGCTCACACGAAAGGACAGGACTATGTTTCTCTGGGAAATGCATATGCGGATCAAGTCGCAAGATTTTGTGCCTTGAACTGTATATTACTCAGAGATTAATGGAATTCAATAAGTGAGCCAGAACTCGAACCAGCTGAAGCATTTGCCTTGAAGGTCGTAGATACAATAGAGGAACTAAAAGCATTACAGAATAATGTCAGGGAGGATGAAAGAGATTCCTGGATTAAATCACAATGTATAAAGAGACCAGACGAGTTATGGGTTTCAAATGAGGGAAAATTTGTTTTGCCAAACAGTCTCTTATCACAGCTTGCGCGGTTCTATCATGGGCAAGCTCACCTAGGGAGAGATGCCATGATACGATTGTTCAAAACTGATTGGTTTAACCCCAGATTTCGTCAAGCTGCAGAAGCAGTTTGCCATCGATGTGTCACTTGCCAGCAGATGAACCCAGGAAAGGGAACGGTTGTGAACGCGAGTCACATTGGTAGGGCAAGCGGGCCTTTTAGTCGTATGCAGATGGACTTCATTGAGATGCCTGTGTATGGAGGTCTGAAATATGTGTTGGTGATTGTGTGCATTTTTAGTCATTGGATAGAGGCATACCCAACACGTAGAAATGACAGCCTTACAGTTGCAAAGTTATTATTGAGAGAGTTAATACCACGTTTCGGATTCCCGATCTCTTTAGAATCAGATAGGGGAAGTCACTTCAATAACGAGGTGATAAAGTTACTCTGCGAAGCGCTGAACATTGAGCAAAAACTGCATTGTAGCTATCGCCCTGAAGCATCAGGACTGGTGGAGCAGATGAATGGTACACTGAAATCAAGAATGGCGAAAATATGTGCATCAACAAATTTGAAATGGCCTGACGCATTACCCTTAGTGCTAATGTCAATGAGAAATACCCCTGATAGAAAAACTGGACTGTCTCCGCACGAAATTCTCATGGGCAGGGCTATGAGACTTCCTGCAGTTCCCGCAAATGCGCTTTTGAATATTACAGATGATATGGTGTTAGACTACTGCAAAGGACTGGCTGACGTGGTTCGCTCTTTCTCTCACCAGGTGGAAGCAACCACCTTGCCACCGATCCAAGGTCCAGGACACGCACTGAAAGCAGGTGACTGGGTCGTGGTAAAGAAGCATGTGAGGAAGTCGTGTCTGGAACCCCGTTGGAAAGGTCCTTTCCAAGTGATCCTGACGACAACTACCGCTGTGAAGTGTGCGGGGGTTGCCAACTGGATTCACGCCAGTCACACAAAGAAGGTGTTGTGTCCCACAGATGAGGAAGTTGAAGCGCTGAAACTGCCAGTGCCTGATAAAGCAGTGCCAAGTGCTGAGACAGAACCAAAGTGAACTGAAAACGGACAGGCAGAAGCAGGAGAGAGAGGGATATTATTGGAGAACGAAGAGTCCGACTCACTTGGGGAAGACCAAGGAGAAAGTTCAGACAGCGACGAAGAAGCTGAAGGTGACAAAGAGCCTGAAGCAGCTGAGGGTAGCAAAAAGCCTGAAGCAGCTGAAGGTGATAAAGAACCTGAAGCAGCTGAAAGTGATACAGAGCCTGACGAAAGTAACGGTGAGGAAGGGCTCGAAAAAGGTGAAAAAGCAGGAGAGCCTGATCAGAAGAGGGCTTTCCCAGAAACAGACGATACAGAAAAAGAAAAAGAGAACGTGATCGATTCCCCTGAAGGAGGGGACAAGGCAGAGCAGAACGAAAAAGTTCAAACCTCTACAGAAAAGGTCGCAGGTCCATCAAATGGACATGGTGCAAAGAGGAGACTAAGTATATCACCAGTAAAACAAAGGTCTGGAGAAGGTTTGAACGACGGAGAAAGGCCAAAAGTAAAAGAGAAAAGAAAAGAAGTGTCTGTCGTGGTACCAACCTCGAGTGAAGAAAAAGACTTGACAAAAGAGGAAAGTACCAGCGAGGCAGAATCGAAAAGAGAAGCAAAATTGAAAAGGAAAAGGATACCGAACAGAAGGTATTCCGGTCCAGAATGGGCATATGCAGTCAATGACGATTGGACGGACGAGTTTGTATCTCTAAGCATCGAGAACGAAGAAGAAGAAGAGATACCAATAGAAAAGAAAAGTTTTATGGATAGTGTTGATTGAAAGGGTGATAAATGATATTGCTTGCTACAATCTAACGTGAAACAAACAACCAGCTGAGACATTTGCTAAACAGATAAAGACTGAGTTATTGCCGAATTGAGACAAATGCTGCTAACCGATAAGTGACTTGGCCTTTGGAGAAGACGGTGTGAACATTGCGCTCGCTCAGCTTTGTAACTGAATTGCTAAATAAGTTTCATTTATAGGTGCTTCTAGCTCTCTGATTCTATACAGATCATGACGCAAAACAATAGAAAGAAATATTGTAAATATGTGTGTATAGGCTTGGTAATTACATGTGTACTAATAGTAATGGCAATTGTACTTGGAATACGTGGAAAAACTGAGAATGAGAGAATTGAGGCTTCTACTTTTGCTCCTGTTACTGTCACTGAACTAACCGCATTGAAAAGACTAGCATTGGATGAGAGACTCTTACATGATAGGAAAGAGCTTTCGTATAATGTTTTCTACCGCTTACTAACAGAATATGTTGAGACAATGGATGCGAAAGATTGTTATGTGTGTACCCAGATACCGACATCAGTGAAAGAAGGGGTGACATATCACCACATGCCTCTTACATACGGGATTACATGTAGTATAGTAATGTCTAGGTTTTATGGTCAAACTAACATACAGTATTTTTACTCAAATTATGATGTTACCTTTGCTTATGTTCCTATAATAGCGCAGTTAAGCCAGATTGCTAAAGATTGGGATGCTAAAATTATGAGGGAATTTTTCGAGCCAATGCAACCTTTTGAAACGGCTCACGCTCATAGGGAAAATCTTACCTGCTCGCTCTCTGCAGTAGAAATAAGCTTTTTAGATCGTACAGATGATAGAAGGGCACAATGCGAAATTAGAAAAGGAGTTACATAAGAGGACTTCAGTAGATGATTATGATTTTGCTGCAATAAAGACACAAGGAAAAATTGCTTTAGATGCTTGGCATGTAGGGAAGTTTTGTATATATCGAGGTGAATCTTATTATGACAACATTTTTGTAGGAGCAAGTGAGTGTAAACACACGTTTATCTTTAAGGCCAAATGGACATTCATGATGGATGGACTTGACCCTGTCATTCCAGGTGTATATTACATTTGTGGGTATAATGCCTATTATCGTCTTCCAAAGGGATGGTGGGGAAGATGTTATTTGGGTATAGTGTTCCCAAAGGTTTATCAACTGGATGACCTATCGATGATTCAAAAGACATCTGGATCCCATCGTATCCAGAAGAGAGAGACCGCAGCTGCTGTGGTAGGTGATATATTTGGAGCCATGATTCCTTCATTGGGAGTTGTGCTGAATTCCATCAAAATAAGAAAGTTGTCTACTATAGTGGATAACATGTTGACAAAGTTTTCAGGTGCTATAATCCTGATAGATGCTGAACTTGCAGCGGAAAGAGCTATGACTCTTCAAAATAGGCTTGCTTTAGACATTCTTTTAGCAAAGGATGGTGGCGTTTGCAAAATGCTTGGTGCACGACACTGTTGTACCTATATACCTGACAATAGTGTGAAAATTAAAACTATGCTTGCAAATCTAACAAAAGAAAGTGCAGATTTGAAGGAACTGAAAGAACCAGGAGTGTGGGAGAAGGTTGGAAAAGGACTTGCTTCAGTGGGACATTGGATTGGGGGAATTTGGAATGGAATATTGTTAAAAATAATAGAGGGAATTTTAATAGTGATAATTTGTGTATTTGGAATTTGGGGAATAAAAAGGGGAATAATAATGATTATGGAAAGAATAAAAAGAAGAAAGGAGGAGAAAATTATGAAAAGAATGGCAGAAGAATACAAAGCGCAAACTAGGGGAACTAAAAGGAAAAGAGAACTGACAGAATTTTAATGGAATAAAATTTGTGGGCTTAATTTGTGTGATGACAAGTAGTCATCAGAGGAGGGATTGATGAAGCAGAAAATGAAGGTTTTGATTTATTAACGCATAAACGTAGTGTGAAATAATCATGTGTGACTTTAACCGAACTAATAAAGATTGTACGGGGACAAAATGTGCCCTTAGAGTAGTTCGCCAACATTTATAAGCGTGCTTTATGTAACGTGGTGTATTAGAATTGCACTAATCCGACATAACCATAAACGTGTGCTACGATTTGCTTGTTTGAAATGCATTAGCTTAGCATTACTTTAGCGGAGGCTTTGGCCTAGTGGCCTGGTCTCACGGTTTAGATGCTCGTATTTTTTCCACTGTGCTATTAAACGTGTATTTTTGCTTGAAGCTGTACTTTTCCACAGAAACCGTTCACATGCTTATCTTAAAGTTTCGTGCCAGCCTGGCATATTTTCTCTTTACTTCAAGGTCGACTTGCAGGTGCGGACAATGGAGGCTCTGAAAGTGAGCTAATTGGTAGACAATGTTGCAACTTGCGTACCCATCTCCAAGGATAATGTATGCTTAAGTAAAAGCTTGAGAACTGTCGTTTTTGATTGGACAATTTGAAGCTAACCTATGAACCCTCCAATGGAAGACCCTACTGGATTTGAACTGTTGTCTATAAAAACCAGGTGCACGAGAAGAAAGTAGCTATTACCAGCCATTACCAGCTCGATACCCGCCATTTTGCAGACTTCGTAGCTATTATGGCCCACTTTGCTGCGACGCCATTTTGAGAGACTTTGATGGTTTCTCTAATCGAGAGAAAGAGACTTTGATGATTCTTGCCCTAGAGACTTTAACTTTGATCCCTTTGCATGAAGTAGTAGTTTTATTTTGCCGCCGTGAGGCAATTGCCCCGTCCACCCCTGCCCCTTTTGCCCCGTCCCATGCTGATCGAGAAACGGTACCTGTGAGACGAAGACTTCCTTGATTGCTGACCGTAATTGGTAAATATGAAAGGAAATTGTAAAATTGCATTGTGTTTCTTTTAGGTAACCAACTGCTGATTTTGATAAGAGCCTTAGCTAGGAGTTTTTCTAAATTAATGTTGCTAAATTGTTTTTGCATGAAGTCCCACATGCCGATGCTAATTTGAGGTAAGATGAGGATTCCATATGTCGCACGATGCAATTTGAGATCTTGTTATGCTGACTAAATGTATGCAATTAGTTCATTACAGATTATCGTATTAGTGCTTTGCATTGCCATTATCGAATGCCTTGTGATTCAAATGCTACATAGATTACACTTGTTTCGCCGCTATGGACAGCTATTAATGTTCATTTACGTTTATCATTTGGTGTTGAGACACATTTATATTGTGCTAGCTTTGTTAATGTAGGGAAATAAATTCACTAACTTTGCAATAAACTAGTGTGGTTATTCCTGACTGAAAGGTCAGGGTTCGCCGAAATGTATTCTGGACTAATTGTTAAGTGTTATGTTGATCAAGGTATCGCTTATGTTCGTTATTGATTATTGATTTCAGGAAATTGATTGATTGAGAGTACAGAGAGTTCCCACTTAGTCAAAAGATTCATCGGCCTAAAGAGCGTCCGAACACAGGTAAATTATTACTACGGACCGCTCTATCAGTGGACATATATATATTTAGATAGATAGATAGAGAGAGAGGGAGTGAGCTGCCTATGATTTTTCATCACCATCACTCAATTTTTTTCTGACTACTCAAATTCTTCATTGTAGCTTAAGAACATGCCTACCACAAATTGTGCAATGATAAAGTACCTACCTAGAACCAGGCCAGCTCTGTCATTTTACTGCCTAGTTTTCCTTTTAATGCAGCTCACACTAAAGAGATACAGATATCTTTTTTTTTTCAATATTAAGCAGAATACAGCCCAGTTTTAGATCTCCAAGACCTTCCGGCCAGATGCAGGCTTACTGCCAATTTACCAACTCAAAACATGGATCCTGGTGAACAGTAACCCACAAAACACGAACTGATTTCATGAAGATGGAACATTCTGGGCAACAATATGTAACTTGAAATTCACATGATCATTTGTTGTTAGTAAATTCCGAATTCCCTTTCACCATGAATGAACACACCCATGAATCCACACTATACATACATCTTAAGACTGTAATATAATCAATATCCTAACCTATTCCATATAATGTATGTTTATGTAACTATAAAACCAAAACATTAAAGTGGAAATAAAATCAATTAAATAAGCAAATTATTTTAAAAAACTGCAACAGTGGAATGGTGTTTATGAAATTCCTTGCATGGAATGATGTAAACAATCTTTGGTCACTAAGCCCCCCCCCCTTTTACTCCCTAGCTAAACTGTTTCCGAACAAAACATGCTATCTCATTTTTTTGAGGTGTCTCTACCCCAGATACATCACCCAAACAACAGTCATGTTGTTCTGTACTGCACTGTGTTTTGGTTGTTGCATTCTCAGCAAGCTGATAAAGCCAGGCTAGCCCTGTGAATCTTGTTGCCTTTACAGCTCATCTTGTAGAAACCAGGTCTCCTAGGGAGTCAAAGATTCCTCTCTGCCTAATACTTGAATGTACTCTCTTCTGGCTGTTTCCAAAAGGGTAGACCTTGCAATGAATTGATGAACTGTTAAACTAATATTAAGTAAGTGTTACATGCTGTATACGTGCAAACGATACTAAATGCAGCACATATTTATAAATGAGAACTGTTAACCCAAGCAAGTGATAATACAAATACACGGAAAGTATCAAAGACTGAATTATAATTTTAAAGGACGCTACTGGCAAAAGAGGAGCAATCTTTTGCAAAATCTCGATGTAAAGAAAACACAAAGTCACAATTTAGAGCTGGTTAAATATCATCAAATACCACTGCCAGTTTTCAGACTGCGGATATAGGAATCAGTAAAAAGCAGAGTTCAGCAGACCACCAAGATGAAGAGCACAGTGAAGAGGTCTCATAAACGTAATTAGAATCTCAGGAGTTGGCATGGCTGCAGACTCACTATAGATTTCTCTGACACAGATGCTGGCACCCAGTTGTTGGCTTCGGGTCACTAATTCAGTGAAAATGCACCTCCATCCTGGCAATCAGCGACAGAGAAGAAAGGTATATAGTAGGGTACCGAGTCTGAGCATTTTCAGTGATGGTGGAGGCACAAGATGACGAGTCAGTGGCTGAAAGCACCCGACACAAGGCATTCAAGATGGCCACCACCTGTGAGTTGAAGACCAAAGAGGGGAGGGAGCAAACACCTGTGAAAAGCAGAAGAAAGCATGAAGATTGATGATGAGAGGAACTGACACCTGGATATTGCCCATCTCCCTCAGAAAGGAGAAGGTGAAAGGGTGCCAGCAAAAGGTGTTAGTGCGGGTGCCCACCAGTGCCTTGTGCAATTCAGCTAGTGGGGGCAGAAGCACTGAGGGAAGTGTGCTAGTAGGGTTGACATCAGAGCCTGCAAGTGCAGATGGTGAAGGTATAGCAACGGCATCCAGGACAGCAAGGGTCAGAGATCAGGAGCCAGACAATGCCCCTCCACATCAGAAAGTAATGAGCAGACTGTTAGAGGCCCTCTTGTAAACAAGAGCTCTGGGAACAAGCCAATAAGTTGATGGAGTGACATGGCATGCCCGTGGGCAGAGAGGATAATCACTGCATGATAGGTGACTATCCTAGTAAAGCATGCAGGAAACCTAGAGACTTGCAAAGAGCTTTAGTGGGGGGCAATAACCAGTGTCACCCAATGAGGCACACCACACTCAACTATTGCCAAGAAGGGGGGCCCTGTCAGAACAGTCAGCAACAGAGGTGGCAATCAATGCCTGTTAAGACCAAAGATTAGGTATATTGGAGGCACAACAATAGTGGGACAGTTGAAGGTTGTGGCAAAAAATGAGTATTTTGTAGTCCCACGTGTTGGTGTTTTGTGGGATAGTATGCAAAAGATGCAGGATGTGTAGGGCTTTATGATGTTGAAAGAGTCAAATCACTTCTGTAAAGGTTAGAAGATGTAAAATAAATCTGGTAAAACCATGGCTCAGTTGCATCACATCAGTTAAAATTTCCTGACCAATGAGATTTAACAGAACTCTTTGGGGGTTGTCTCAATTACATAGGTAGGGGGAAGATATCGTAAATGGGGTGAATATAGAATCTATTTTCAATTAAACTTGGAGGACTAGGTTCACCGGTTACGATATCCATTTTAGGGCCACATAGATACAACATGTGGGGAATGGACGAGGCAGGAAAGCGAGCAACACTGGGCCATCTTGGATCATGCACTTGCAGAATGATCACATTAGGAGGTCTGGTGGATCAAGGAAAGAGAAAAGGCAGCATTGGTGCTAAGTTTTAGATGCTACGCTATAAATCTGGGACTCAGTTAAGATTGTAGGAGGCCTGATGAACTACCTCCTTTCACCCCCTATTTGGAAATTCAGGCCCAGATTTATGAAATGCTTTGCTCTGAGTTTGTGTACTTTTGTACTGCAAACCTGATGAAAAGTGTTATGTTTGAACTTACTACTGAACACAAATGAGGGCTTGTGTTGGATAATTTCCCAAAGAAGCACAAAGTTGCACAATGTGCTGCTTTACGTTCACTATGGTAAAGGGGTGTTCCATGCGTGGGTCTTCCCATGCAACAACTCATCTATTTTGGTGCCCATATCTATCTACAAACAATCACTGACAGGGATTTGTGCCAACATCCTATGCATTCTGGAGGCAGTTGCACAAGAGAGAAATGTTTTTATTTCATTTCAGAAATTTGTGAAAGGATAGTTTTTGTACTAGTAGGATCCTTGTAAGAAATTGGGTTATTGTAAGGGGGTGAAACCCTGCTCAAGCAAAAACCGTCAGGGTGAATTCACAAGCAAATCACAAGTTAACCTATGCTCAACCCTCTAGTAGCATGGCAAAAGCAGTCAGGGTTAATTTAAAAACAATGTGAAAACTATCTATGCAGCAATTCAAAGAGTAATAAAGTAAAAACACAGCACAAGAAAAATCCAACACCAATTAAAAAAATATAGTTAAATGTAATAAAATTAACAACAATTCAATGAGTAGACCCAGAGATATGAAATATTAATATTTTGCGTGGAAATAGCACCTAGAAGAAAAAAGTGCCAGCTGTGGTTATCTGATCACTCCAGATGTGGACCAAGTCACAAGTTGAGGCCGACAATGATGGAGCGTGGACCAGATACCGGGAGCAAGTTAGGCTAGCTGAGCAGAGTATCTTTAATCCTTGTGCATTGAGATTCTCTGCAAGGATGCATCTCACAGCCTGAGACGCTGTGGGGCTGTGGTGCAGAGTCCTGCTTAGTTGTGGAGCATGCCATTTATGAGGGGTTTGTGATGGGAAGGCCTGCATCAAGGGTGTGTCACACAACAGCGGTTCCGAAGAAGCTGTGAGATGCAATGCATGGACCGGCATTAGAGGTGCATGACGCTGAGGTGGTCCTGCTCACAGTAACATAGCTGGGCTGATAGAGCACCTTCTGGCCCACTTAAAAGGGTCCAGAACTGGGGTGACACCACTAGAGCGGTAGAACCCAAAGCAGACAGAGTCCAGGTGTTGGGTTCAAGGTTGTTGGAGATCTGACCCTGAGGCTCTTTTCAGAAGGCCAGTCAACTAGCACTTGGAGTCACTTTTGTGGTCCTGGGACCAAGACGCAAGTCCAGACCTACTTACTCAGGCAGCAGGGCAACAGAGCAACAGAGTAGCGGTTCTTCTTGCAGAGAAGTACAGCAGTCCTTTTTCTACAGGTCCAAAGCTGTACTGAAGAGTTGGGCCTAAGGATCAGTTATTTATACATGGTGCCCACTTTGAATTGGGAGAAGGTTCTGGAGGTTTCCACACCCAAAGGTGCTTGGAATCCCCTGACTCCCTGCCCCATCTTGTCTGGGGTCACAAAAGACTAGTGTCAAACCCTTTGTGAGAATACTCAGATAGAACCTTTGTGATATGCAAGTTTGGTTGGTAACAGCTCCTCCCCCTCATGAAGTCAGAGATAGCCCATCCTGTCAACACCTATTCTCCTTTGTCTCACTGTCTGGAAGAAATACACAAAGGCCAGCTGCCAACCACACCTAGTCATGTGACCCAGGAAGCAGGCATCATGCACCAAATGCTTAGGCGAAGAAAATGTCAACTTACTAAAAGTGGTATTTTTAGAATTGTGATTTAAAATTACAACATTAAATACTGTTTTAAATTACAATTCTTTTGACACCAAACTCAACATTCCCACTTGCTCCCAATTGACAGTAAGCATTTATTAAATATAATATGGTAACTCAATGGTATCTTATGGGAGAGGTAGACTTTGCAGTAGTGAAAAATTAATGTAAGAATTTTTCACTAGCAGGACATGTAAACGTTAAAAGTACACATTCAACTTTTTGAAAACACTGCATCCCACCCTTTGATCTGTTTGGGGCCTAACATGGAACTTATATGTATTAAAATGTAAGCTTAAAGCAGCACACACAGACTGCAATGGCAGGTCTGGGACATGTTTAAAAGGCTACATGTATGAGATGCAAAATCAATTATACAGGCCTGCTAGTAGCTTATAATTTACAAGCCTTAGGTACATCTAGTACCAATTTATTAGGGATTTACATGAAAATTATATATGCAAATTAGGTGTAGGTCAATGTTGCCATGTTTAATGCAGAGAGCACACACACATTATCACTGGTAGCAGTAGTAAAGTGTGCAGAGTCCTGAAGCTATTAACAACAAAGTCAGCATAAATATGGGGATGGAATGCAAAATGTTGTAGGAACACCACATCTTGGATGTCAGGTTCATATGTCCCTTTTCAGTACAACAGCTATGTCTTACAGAACCCCGCTCCTTTGAACCATGGCTCAAGGGCGTGTGTTGGTGTGTGGCAGCCTAAAGTTGACAACACATGGAGAGAGGAAAACCGTACATGATGATAGTAGGTATAGTGCTGATTAGCTCTCTCCCTTTGACACAAGGTAGCAAATTTAGATGATGTACTGCATTGCATTAACTCTCAGTAAAACTGAATCCCAGGCTTTAGAATGAGCTTACATATAGAAGTCAAAAATCACTACAAAGCTATTAGGTGCTTTAAATGGTGAGACTTGCAAAAATGAGGAAAATGAAATCTTTTGTAAAAATTAAACTTGATTTCACCATACAGGAAAATGGGCATTTTTGCTAGACACCACTGTAACACTGGGCTCATCCTCAGGTCAGATATTTGAAAACATGAGGTCCTGAACACTGTTCATCAATTGAAATATGTGGCATTATTGGGGCTGACCATAATATGATGTTTTGAGGTTGTATAAGGTTGCCTTGTGACTTGTGGTCCTACACAAATAACAAATAAAACAAACATTGAGTCTTAAAATAAGGACATCAGTGTTATCATTATTTAACTTGGGAGCATTTGTCTTGTTCCATGTAGCACTACTGACATACAAGCCCTGAAAGTAGCTTTATAATTGCCTAGCTTGTCGATAAATACACAACAAACTAGGTAATGTCTACATAAAATGTTAGAGATAGGCCAAAGTATTTAATAAAAGCCACAGGCAGGGTAACAGCCCAGTTAGGCAGAGTGAGGATGTGATGAACCATGTGAAACACCACAGGGATGATTTTTAAAGGTGGATCAAAATTGAGGTGGACAAATTGCCTGACAGTGATCTGAAAGAAAAGAATGATTCCACGAAAGAGCTTTCTCATCAATACCAATATGAGCCAACATGCTGTTAAGTGTGATAATGTTTTAGAAGCCACACATGTCAATTAGAATGAGAGCGACTCATCCTCCTTATGATGAAATGCATATAGATTTGAGTTACTGCAGGTACAAAAGTGTCTGCATCATGAAGTAGGCAAAATCCTGATTGGTTAGGGTCAAGTATTTCATTGGTCTTGATATAGAAGGAATGCTGATGATTAACGTATTTTTCCATGATTTTTGTGACAAAGGGAAGCAAATAAATAGCTTGATTATTACTTAAGACATCGGGATCATCAGACAAACTTTTTCAAAGTAGGACTATTGGTGACCACGTCCATTCCAACTGAGGACTAACTCATGATTGTTAGAAATGGGGTCTTTTGGTTGGCAGTCAGGTTACCCCCTGTCCAAGCAAGGACCCTCACTCTAGTCAGGGTAAGTCACACACAATCCAAATTATCCTGTGCCCACCCTCTGGTAGCTTGGCACTGAGCAGTCAGGCTTAACTTAGAAGGCAATGTATAAAGTATTTGTGCAATAAACCATACAATACCACAATATAACACAACAAAAAATACATCACACTGTGTTTAGAAAAATATATAATATTTATCTGAATAAATGCAGGTCAAAACGATAAAAGATGAAGTTAGCAAACGGAGGGATATCACTGGAAGTGATATCAAATGTCTTTAGAGTAAAAGCAATAGAAAGTTCTCCTAGAAACAGCAAGTGTCTCTTGCTGGGTAAAGTACCTGGTTTGCGTTGAAAAATCCTCGCAAGGGACCGCAGAGGAGGAGATGCGTGGAAAACAGTGAGTGTGCGTCAGTTTCGCCCCTTTGCACACGGACTTACATCGTTATTTTCCACGCGGGGAAGTCGCGCATCGATTTCCAGCGTGTGGACTTCGATCCTCTTCCGGTTGCGGGATTTTCAGATACTCGGGGACGATGCGTGGAATCCTGGGCTTGCAGAGCGAAGTCACAGCGGCTGCGTCGATTCCTGTAGGCGATGCCTGGAATTTTCTTCCGTTCAGCAGCCGCTGCGTCGATTCCTCTCGGGAAGTCGGGCGTCGTTGTTCTGAGTCGGCTTGCGTCGATCCAGTAGGGCTGTGCATTGAAGTTCCGGTCGCGTCGCTGGTGCTGCGTCGATCTTCTGTTGCTAAGTCGGGCTGCGTCGGTCCGGACTCGGAGTGCGGTGAAATTTTCACCACAAGCAGGTTGTGCGTCGTTCTTGGAAGGCGGTGCGTCGAATTTTGGCCGCACGAGGATTTCAGCTGCAGGAGAGAAGTCTTTTTTGGTCCTGAGACTTCAGGGAACAGGAGGCAAGCTCTATCCAAGCACTTGGAGAGCACTTCTGCAGGAAAGCAAGAGAGCAGCAAGGCAGCAGTCCTCTTCAGAAAGCAGTCAGGTGAGTCCTTTGGGCAGCCAAGCAGTTCTTCTTGTCAGGGTGCAGGTTCTGGTTCAGGTTTCTTCTCCATGAAGTGTCTGAGGTGGTAGGGCAGAGGCCCTGTTTTTATACCCAAATGTGCCTTTGAAGTGGGGGACACTTCAAAGAGTGGCCTAGAAGTGCACCAGGTCCCCTTTCAGTTCAATCCTGTCTGCCAGGGTCCCAGTAGGGGGTGTGGCAGTCCTTTGTGTGAGAGCAGGCCCTCCACCCTCCCAGCCCAGGAAGACCCATTCAAAATGCAGATGTATGCAAGTGAAGCTGAGTATCCTGTATTTGGGGTGTGTCTGAGTGAATGCACAAGGAGCTGTCAACTAAACCTAGCCAGACGTGGATTGTAAGGCACAGAAAGATTTAAGTGCAGAGAAATGCTCACTTTCTAAAAGTGGCATTTCTAAAATAGTAATTTTAAATCCAACTTCACCAGTCAGCAGGATTTTGTATTACCATTCTCGCCATACTAAATATGACCTTCCTACTCCTTTCAGATCAGCAGCTATCACTCAAACAATGTATGAGGGCAGCCTCAATGCCTATGAAGGGAGCAGGCCGCACAGTAGTGTAAAAATGAATTTAGGAGTTTTACACTACCAGGACATGTAAACTACACAGGTACATGTCCTGCCTTTTACCTAGACAGCACCCTGCCCTAGGGGTTACCTAGGGCACACCTTAGGGGTGACTTATATGTAGAAAAAGGGGAGTTTTAGGCTTGGCAAGTACTTTTAAATGCCAAGTTGAATTGGCAGTAAAACTGCACACACAGGCCTTGCAATGGCAGGCCTGAGACAAGGTTAAAGGGCTACCGAAGTGGGTGGCACAATCAGTGCTGCAGGCCCACTAGTAGCTTTTAATCTACAGGCCCTGGGCACATATAGTGCACTCTACTAGGGACTTATAAGTAAATTAAATAGCCCAATTGGGTGTGATCCAATGTCACCCTGTTTAAAGGGAGAGAGCATATGCACTTTAGCACTGGTTAGCAGTGGTGAAGTGCGCAGAGTCTAAAAACCAGCAAAAACAGTATCTCAAAAGTGGAGGGAGGCAGGCAAAATGATACGGGTACCCTAAGGCTGTCAGGTCTAACAATGATGAAATCGACAAAATGAGCTGAATGGATGTGGCTGCCGAAAGCATATAGATAACATTATGAAAGAATGATGAAGGACAATATCCCATAGGGAACCTTGGTTTTACTGGGAAGGCATGATGCCAAGAGCCTGATTGTGTGTCCCAGTAACTGATTTTACTTATCACATCAGATAAATGATGTTATTTCTACAATTGTTATTTATCTGATGTGATAAGTAACCACAGTAAGACGTTACAACCATGAAAATTTAGCATAACTTATGGCTTATGTTACTTACTGTTCCAAAATGTGCATGTTCCATTATGTTCTGGGACTTTTCCTATAGTACAATTCAGCAAGTTTCACCTGCCAACATGTACCTGGGGAAGATAATGGGGATCAGTGGAATTGCACCTCATGACATGCCTCCCCACAAGGTCACTAGCACTTCCTTTAAACTTCCCTCAGAAGTATGCTTTTATGGGATCATTGTTCTTATGTGATCGTTTGTCCAATGTACCAACCTTAGTGTCATATAACTTAGAAACAACTGCTCAGCTGAAAAACAAGGTGTACCATTGGCTTTTCAAACATACTAATTTTAATATTGTTGATTGTGCAAATATTCTTTTGGAGGGCCTTTATGATGGAACTCTCTCAGGGGCGGAGGGCTTGTGTAGCTCTAAATTGTAAATATCCAGCTGTGCTTGTCACCTTCTCTCCCAAAATTCTGTGAGCCCATATACCGAAGAGTGTATCAGCCTATTGCCCCTGGGTGTTTTCTATAAACATTGCAGAGTGGGATGGACACACCATGGGGCTCATCATATTCAGGGGCATAGCTCCGCAGAAGAAGGGCTGCTTGGGGTGTTACACTCCACTAATAAATGCATATTCCTGGTAAATATGTGGGTATAGATGCTTTCATTCAGGTATGGTGAGGTGTCTGCCAGATTTAGAGGAATTTTAGCATTCATACTGGCAAAAATGCACACACTCTCCCTCTCTCTGTTTTGAAAATCCTCAAAAATTTGAATATTTTACAATATATTGTGTTTTCTCTCACTTATTACCCCTACCAATCCGGATTCATCTCATTTTCCACAGGCCCTTTAGCACCTCTCATGTGCCCTGCTTGTCATATAAAGTGTTTCAACATTATATGCCAGAGTCATTGTTGGAAATAGGAGGCTCACCCCCCTCCCAATCTTAATGACCATGCTACGACCCTGATCAAATTACTCGCTTTTCACAAATGGGGGACCCTGAATTGGCTTCCAAATCGATTTATCCACTCTCAGGTCTGAGTGAGTTCAATTGACAGTGCAAGTGCAAAGAGATAAAAGAAGATACGCCCCCCTCATCTGTATGAAACTTTCCCGCTGTCCTGATGAAGCAGTCAAGCATGGTGCCTTAACCTGATGTGCTGTAATATTTCTGGTATTGTCTCTAAAGGCCAAAGCTGTGACCATTTTGTTTTGCAACTCGCAATTTGTGATTTTTTGTGAATCGCAAACGGGTCACAAAGACCGACCTCATCAACATCCATGAGACAGATCACTATTTGCGACCCATTTGTGAATGGCAACAATCGCATGGATGGTGGCCTGCTGGGGTCAGCAGACCACCATGTCTGTGATTACTTTGTCAATAAAGCAATTTCTTTTTTTTTAAATGTAGCCCGTTTTCCTTAGAGGAAAACAAGATGCAGTTAAAAAACAAAAATGAAGTTACTTTTTTATTTTTTCAGAGTAGGCAGTGGTCCACAGGACCACAGCCTGCTTTGAAAATATGTTGGCGCCCCCATTCACAAAGGAGACGGGGTCCCTCTGGAACCCCTTCCTGTTTGCAAATAGGTTACCACCAATTTGAACTGGTGGTAACTGTGATTGTTTTGCGACTGCATTCACCGTTACAAAACAATCATACATGGGCCTGCAAGTCGCAGTTAGGAAAGGATGCTCTTGGCATACCACTCTCTAATTGCGACTCGCAATGCCTATTTTGTGAGTCGGTAACAGGATACTGACTCGCAAAATAGGGATAGTACATGAAAAAAGGCAATTTTACTGTCGCAAAAGGCGAATTTTGCAGTTTGCGACTGCAAAATAACTTCACACATCTGGCCGTAAAACCACCAATAAGGACTGGACTAATCAGGTTAAGAATTATGATATTAGTATGCTGCAAGAAACCTGGGCTACTGAAGACACTATATGGGATGGTTATCACATCTTTTGCACACCCCAGTTCTATCCATGGTGGGTAGAGCCAGGGTGTAAGTAGTAACTTTAATCCAGACATTCTTGGACCGTAAGACAGTGTCCATTTCAATATTGTACTTGAGGATTCAAATCTTTTTAAATTTTTTGATCTATTACTTGTAATTTTTTTCTTATCATTGTTTTATAATGCTGTAAATCAACGTGAAAATTGTTTTAATATTTTTTTTAGATTATTTTATTTAGTAGGTAGGGGAGGCAAAAAGGTTCCAAGACAACACAATTCATATCACATGGCATCATAATTAGACATAAAAAGTTGTGAAAACATACATATATACATAAACAAGTGCATATTTATCCCTATTAGCCTTAATATCTCTTCAAGGCTTTAAAGCATCAACCACCTGCCCAAATGCTTTGATGCCTCCGAATTGCCCCTATTCTCAGAGCATGAAGTTCTTCCTTTAACTGGACTTCCTTCATCTTGCGAACCCAAAGTTCATATGATGGGGGTGTTGCTGTTCTCCATTGCTGTAGTACTAGTGACTTTGCTATTAAAGATACAATGAAAAAGATCTGTTTTTGTCAAATAGATAGATTTGGACAACAGAGGATTCCAAAAAAAGCCCCTAAAGTGTCCAGAACTAAAGACACCTGTTGTTTGGTGCTAAGCCACTGAAACACTCTTCCTCAGAACTCTGCTAGAACAGGACAAATGGAACACACATGTAGCCAATCTCCCAAACTGTGCATAAATCTAAAGCATTCCCCAAAACCAAAGGAGACATTTTCTTAACACAAGAGGGTATATAATAAAGTGTCTATTTGACCAAAAAAACTTTCTTTTAAAATTGCCCCCTGTATGGCTTTATGGGAAAATACATTATACTGCTTCCAAAACTATCGCTCAGCCTTAAAAGACGTAGGAAAGATTTTTTGCTAAAGTTGTTGCTGCAATATTTGGTACCAGTTTCTCACCTCTACAGTATTTGACCCTTTACATAGTATGCTTGGGTAATGATGGGGGCTAATATGTCCATTGATTTCTGAGTTGACTGAACGAAATGATCTATTTGCAGGCAGAAGAAGATTAAGGAATTGGGTATACCCAGTTTGCTAGCTCTGAGCTGTTCCAATGATTTGATGTTCCCTGCCAGTAAAAAATTGTAGAACTGGGAAAACCCTAACCTTTCCCATTCTTTAATGTTGCTTGAGCCCACCTCCAGACCCAATGCCTCAGATTCGTATAGCGACATAGAGGGGTGAAATCAAGAGAAACTGCACTCCTCTTTGAGCTGGACATATCTCAACCATAATAAATGGAGAAGCTTATACCTGGTACACATCAGACGCCTTGGGACTTTAAGAAAATGAGGGAGTTGACCATTATCCTCCAACAGCATCTAAAGTTGAAAGTTGTCGAGTTTATGGGATGTAGCAGCTCCTACAGCCCAGTCTGAATATGCCGCCTCACAGTATTTTTTTAAATATAGGCCACCATCCTCCATACCTAGCTGGAGTGTTTCAAGCCTAGTACTGGTTTTTTTTATTTACCCATATAAACTGGCGCAACATCTGATCAACTGCCCTAAAAAACTTTGGGAGACTTTGATAATGACATTTGAAAATATAAAAAGAAATAATGGGAGAATCATTATTTTAATTAATTCAGTGCAACCAATGACTATTAAGAGAAACATTTGCAATTGACGAAGGAGGTTTTGGGCTTTTTGGGAGTGGACAGATAGTTTAATGGAAAGAGGTCTGCAAAATCATGGGAAACATGTATTCCCAAATATCAAATAGGATGTAGGGCCCGAAAATATGCCCGCATATCTACTGGTAAGACTAGTTCAGTACTGTTGAACAGGAGTGCCTCTGACTTCATATGGTTAACTTTGTAGCATCCTAAGTCTGTAAATATTTTGATCTTAGGAAAAGATCCTCTGCTGCTAAGTACAAAATCATGTCATCTGCAAATAGTTTAACTTTAGGTGGCCCTGCAGGGATACCTTGATAAGGGTATCTTGTCATAATGTGGCTGCCAGGGGCTCAATAAAGAGTGCGAAAAGCACTAGAGACAAGGGACATCCCAGGCAGGTCCATCAATATATTGACACAGTTCCAGCTATATGTGCATTAACTAGAATTTTGGCTTTTGCTTTCTGATAAAGGTTTTGAAGTAGCATTACAAATTTCTGTGGAAAATTAAACCTATGCAAGATTGCAAATAAAACTTCCCATTGAACTAGATCAAATGTTTTTTTAGCATCCAGCATAATTATGGCAGCCTTGATCTTGTTCTTTGTGAAGCAATCTATAGCCTGTAGTAGAATATTAGTATTCATCTAAATTGTTCTTTCTGTAAGAAACCCACACTGATCCATATGAAGCACACTTAGGGCTAGTGAAGTAAATCTGGTGGCCAACATCTTTATTAGTAATTTATAATAGTTATTCAAGGGATTGATTGGACGATCGTAGCCCAGATGTTCAGCCGGTTTATCCTATTCAGGAAGTTGATCATTACTGGCTCGGTAAATGAGCTGGGTACCTCAACCCTGTTAAGTATATCATTAGACAGAATAGCTAGAAATCCAGAAATCTTCTCTATCAGGGCCTTATAGTGCTCGGCTGGCAGTCAGTCACTCCCACAGGCCTTTCCATTGAGGGAACTCAATAGCCTCCTTAACTTCAATCAGCCTGATTGGTGCCACTGCGGATGCCTGGAGCACTTTGCTAACAGTAGGCAAATTAAATCCCCCCAGGTATTCGTTTACTTGATCTAGACTAACCGCTGAGTATAAAGTTTGTTTTAGTGTGCTAAAAGCACCCTATCTATTTAATCGGATTGATCGACCATACATCCCTGGACATCATCCAAAATGGACTTAATGGCTGCATTGTTTTGCCTCTTTTTGCCCGACCAAGCGAAGAACCTCCCAACATGTTTGTCCTTTTCATAGTATTGCTGGAAGCATGTATTTAGATTAACTACTTCCTGTGACATATAATGTTCCCTCAAGTTATATCTAGATTCCTCCATTCTAGTCCCTGAGGCCTGATTATTGGCTATCTGATGAGCCTGTATTGCTCGGTCTAACTGAAAGGTTATAGATTTCTCCTTTTTTTTATCTTGGTTGTTATCTTGGTTGTTTTTGCTTTATAAGAAATGGCTTTCCCCCTAATAAATACTTTCATGCCTCCCAAATTACAAAAGTAGAGGCTGAGCCTGCATTACGAATCAAAAACTCAGTAACAGAGAACCGTAGGGCTACAATCCACCCATCATCCACCAATAGAGACTTATCTAACAACCACCTCAGTCGTTCTAATAGGGACGTATCTAACGTCCACCTAGGTCGTTCTATCTGTCTACCTGCATATTTAATCCGATCAGGGAGACCTAGGGGGTCATTCTGACCTCGGCGGTAAAAGGCCCTTACCGCCGGTCAGAAGACCGCCATCATACCGCCGCGGTAAACTGCCACGGTCATTCTGACCTCCAACAGCCAAACCGCCGAAAACCCGACATCCACGGAAGGCCGTCTCATCAGCGGGCAGCGAAAAACTGGAGATGAACAAACCTCCACTGCCACGCCAACACAAACACGCCCATGCCATTACGACCCACGAATCCACGCGGCGGTCTTTCAACCGCGGTATTCCATTGGCGGTACACACCGCCGCGCTCAAAATACACACCCAGCTCCAAAACACAGCAACATTGGACAATTTGAAATACACACACCTGATACACATACAAACACCACTCCCACACATCCAAGCAACTATAAAACACACACCCACATCACCCACAAACCCCCACTACTAGAAAATCGGAGAGAAGGCGAGAGAGAGAGAGAGAGAGAGCACAGCTATCGAAAACCCCAACACACACAGGAACCCAACATCATCAACCACACCACATCTACGCACACATCACCACACACCACCACTCACATCACCACAAACACCACCCCACACCTCATTCACACCACCCCATGGCACCCAAAGACACCCCAGGTTTTCCGGCCAAGAACTCAGGGTCATGGTGGAGGAAATAATAAGGGTAGAGCCCCAGCTCTTCGGCACACAGGTGCCACACACCACAATAGCCAGGAAGGCGGAGCTATGGCAAAGGATCGTCGACAGGGTCAACGCTGTGGGACAGCATCCCAGAAACCGGGAAGACATCCGAAAGCGCTAGAACGACCTACGGGGGAAGGTACGGTCGATGGTCTCAAGACACAACATCGCTGTGCAGAAGACTGGCGGCGGACCACCACCCACTCCTCCCGAATTCACTGCATGGGAGCAAGAGGTCTTGAACATCCTGCATCCTGCGGGCCTCGCTGGAGTAGGCAGAGGAATGGACTCTGGTAAGTCTAATCTCAACTACTCCCCCCCCAACCACCAGCATGCCAACCCACACCCCCACCCTCACCCCCAACCCCCCAGCACACATCCTCCCTGCCAATGTCTCACCAGCACAACCCACCCAACCCAAAACCAAACCCTGAATGGCAACACAAACCATGGACACCCATCACCTATGCATGACCACTGCACATACCGATCCCCCCCCACAAGCCACCCTCACAACTCCTCCCACAAGGGAATGCCAGCACTGGGGGACAAGGGCAGCCACAAATCGCACGCCATGGAACACACAGAAGCAATAACCATACTCTTTTACCCCTGCAGGGCCCGAACGCCAACACACCGGCCAGGAGGGTCCAGATTTGTCCATCCCACCCCCAGAACAGGCCCCCAGTGAGGACAGCAGCTCTGTCGACCTAGAACCTGATGGCCAGCCCGGACCATCGGGGATCTCTGGACAGTCGGTTCCCCACACACAGACACAGGCCACAGCAGACCTAACCCCCTCTGGGAATATCAGCACAGCTCCCACCCAGCGGGCCCATGCCTCTGTATCCAGGACAGGTCAATCAGTGGTGTGTCCGCCACTACAGGGCACCCAGGCTGACCCAACACCCCAACAACAACAGGGACCTGGGGGCAGTGGTAGTGGGCACACCGTCCAGGGGACAGAGGCCCGGGGAAACAGGGGAACTGGGAGGACTGCAGTGCGACAGGGGGGGGAGGACAGGCCCAGGGAACCGACTCTCCAAGAGGCCCTCACCACCATCATGGGAGCATACCACCACTCCCAGGAGACGATGGCGACGGTACAGGCCAGGTTCCAGGAGATCCAGGCACAGCAGGAGGAACAGTACATGGGGTACAGAGAGGAGCTCAGGAACATCGTCCTGGCCCTCAACCAAATAGTCACCACATTGCGGGACCATGTGGCACCCCAAAGGGCCCCTGTCACCAGCCTGGACCAGGAACAGCCTACCACCTCCGCCGGCGCTAGTGGACAGGAGGCCCCCACACAACAACAGGCCACCAGAACCCCACCTCCTGCTGAAGATCAACCACCCCGCAAGAGGAACCTGAGATCACAAAGGAAGACAGAGTAGGATGCCAAGACCCCCGCCAGCATAAGATACCCCCTGATGTCATTCCACTGTCCCACATTGTCACCCTGTCCAACCTTGAACTGCCCCTGCTCCATCCTTCCACAGGCATATGGACAATGCACCTGTGCGACTGAGAACTGGACTCTGCCATGGACATTACTCCACCTCCACCCATCACCGTTTTACTATCATGGACCTATATGTAGCACTTTAAATAAATCACTAAGTACACTTAAAACACTCAGGAGTCTGCTTGTATTCTTAACAAATGTATTACACATAACGGTTCAAAAATGTTCAGTTACATTGTGATGACAACATACCAATGTCAATGTGCTTTACTCCATGGGCAAACAAAGCAGAAGTCATGCAGTGGGTCATACAGCTCTGAAAAGGGAAGGGAAAGTCACAATTCAGTTGAAAGGAACTGGGGGGAAACACAGAAAGTAGAGATGCAGGAGGCCTGAAGTAAATGTAAAATGGCGTGGGGGATTCTTACCTGTCTGCTACTGAAAATACTGTTGTATAACTGTGTCCCTGTTGTCCGTGTCATCCCCGTCGTCTTCCTCCTCTTCACTCTCCACAGGCTCCACAGCTGCTACAACACCACCATCTGGACCATCCTCCTGCAGGAAAGCCACCTGGCGTCGCAATGCAAGATTGTGAAGCATACAGCAGGCCACGATGATCTGGCACACCTTCTTTGGTGAGTACATTAGGGATCCACCTGTCATATGCAGGCACCTAAACCTGGCCTTCAGGAGGCCGAAGGTCCTTTCTATGATCCTCCTGGATCGCCCATGGGCCTCATTGTACCGTTCCTCTGCCCTGGTCCGGGGATTCCTCACTGGGGTCAGTAGCCAAGGCAGGTTGGGGTAACCAGAGTCACCTATTAGCCACACACGTTGTCTCTGTAGCTGTTCCATCACATAGGGGATGCTGCTATTTCGCATAACATACGCGTCATGCACTGACCCAGGGAACTTGGCATTTACATGGGAGATGTACTGGTCAGCCAAACAGACCAACTGCACATTCATAGAATGGTAATTTTTCCTCTTTCTGTACACCTGCTCATCGTCTTTTGGGGGTACTAAGGCCACATGGGTCCCATCAATGGCACCAATGATGTTGGGGATATGTCCAAGGGCATAGAAATCACCCTTCACAGCGGCCAAATCACCCTCCTCAGGGAAAACAATGTAGCTCCGCATGTATTTCGTCAGGGCAGACAACACTCTGGACAAAATCTTAGAAAACATAGGCTGAGACATCCCTGATGACATGGCCACTGTTGTCTGAAAAGACCCACTTGCCAAAAAATGGAGGACTGACAGAACCTGCACCAGAGGGGGAATTCCTGTGGGTTGGCGGATGGGGGACATCAGTGCTGGCTCCAGCTGGGCACACAGTTCATGTATAGTGGCTCGGTCAAGTCGGTATCGAAGTATTATATGACGTTCCTCCATTGTCGACAGGTCCACCAGCGGTCGGTACACGGGAGGATTCCTCCTTCTCCTCGCAAGTCCCAGCGGACGGTGCCTAGGAAGGAGAACATGGAGTACAGAGTCAAGCAACCCACAGGTACGTAACTACAGCTTGCACAGTACACGAATCGCTATGCATTGAATGGCTTGTATGAGT
Source organism: Pleurodeles waltl (assembly GCF_031143425.1). Taxonomy (NCBI): domain Eukaryota; kingdom Metazoa; phylum Chordata; class Amphibia; order Caudata; family Salamandridae; genus Pleurodeles; species Pleurodeles waltl. The sequence continues at coordinate 921,921,517 of NC_090439.1, read as the reverse complement.
GGCAATGCAAGGCCTAGGCCTGTGTGACGCAGTAGAAATTAAGCCATGTGGGCCCTTGAAATGGCGGCTGCCTGACCTGAGAAGTGTGACAGTGGGATGTGAGGTCAATGCGCTGGCGTGACACACCGTGGCGGTAGGCGGTCGAAGACCGCGGCGCCAAGCCGCATTGGTTAACATTGAACCCTATGGGTTTCACGAGCCAATGACTAGGTGCGCCAGCGGTCGCGGTACGGGCGTGACCGCCATTTTCTATCTGATTAATCACTCGAGACCTGATCATCCACAGGAGAGGACCTATACTGCAAGTGCTGCTGTGAACTCGGTCTGGAAGAGACAATGGCTGCTGCGACTGGGGAAAGGGCCCCTGCCTTCACTACAGAAGAGTTGGAGAAACTTGTGGATGGGGTCCTGTCCCAGTATGCGCTACTCTACGGTCCACCAGACCAACAGGTAAGTACACTGTGTGCACGTTGAATGGGCTATGCCTGTGTTGAGTGGGGTGGATATAGGATGGTGGGGTGGGGAGAGAATGACGAGTGCAAGGCACGACAGATGCGAGCATGTGCCACATGGCAAGGTTGGGGAGGGGGGGCCAATCACATCTAACATGCGGAAAAATGATGATATTTCCAATTCCACCCTGTACATGTCAAATAGGTCAGCGCCCATCAGAAAGTCGACATTTGGCGTGCCATTGCCAAGGAAGTCCGGACCCTGGGGGTCCACAACAGACGGGGCACCCACTGCCGCAAGAGGTGGGAGGACATCCGCCGCGGGACCAGGAAGACCGCCGAGTCACTGCTGGGAATGGCCTCCCAACCTAGGAGGGGTGCCAGTCGTACCCTGACCCCCCTGATGTCCCGGATCCTGGCGGTGGCCTACCCCGATTTGGATGGGCGCGTGAGGACATCACAGCAGACACAAGGGGGTGAGTACCACCACATTCAGCTATCTTTACGCACAGTGGAGGTGCCTGGGTGGGGGAGGAGGGCTGTGGGTGACATTAGGCCAGGGCGCTTTCTGTAGTGTAGTCCTCTCCTTTAGCCATGTCCCTATGCCCCCGCCCCCCACATCTGTAGGGTGACAAGTACAGCTATCCATGGTCCTGCATCACCCATGTGCGCGTTTGTTGTCCCTAGACCTGTTGGCCTAGTCACAAGTACTGAGTAGTGTACCCCGATTGCGCGGCTTAGTGCATGAGGCTCCTGTGTCTATCCTCTCCGCCAACGGTGTTGACAATGCATGCACTCAACCTGTTTTTATTTCTCCCCCCACCCTTTTTCTTTATCTTCTTGTGCATGTGTGCATTAGCATCATCAGGCGGAGGAGAATTGGCACCGGAGCACGAGGGAGCTGCAACTCACAAGGCCCCGGTGGGCCATAGCACAGACACCGAGGCCACCAGTGATATGGAGGGCGAGGGGAGCTTCACAACGGGGACCCGTGATGACACCAGCGACACCGACACGTCCTCGGATGGGAGCTCCCTAGCGGTGGCGGCAACAACCGTGCCCCCTGCCTCTACAGGTACAGCCGCCACCCAGCGCACCAGCTCCGCCCTCTCAGCAGCCCCTCAGCCTTCGCTCCGTGCCCGCTCGCCCAAGAAGGCGGGCATCTCCTTCGCCCCAGGCACCTCAGGCCCTGCCCCTGTTACCCCTGCTGCCCTCAGTGAGGAGGTCATTGACCTCCTACAGACCATCATTGTTGGGCAGTCTACCCTTATGAATGCCATCCAGGGGGTAGAGAGGGAGGTGCATCGTAGCAATGCATACCTGGAGGGCATTCATTTGGGTCAGGCTGCCCATCAACGATCGTTCAATTCTCTGGCCTCAGCACTGACGGCAGCCATTGTCCCTGTTTCCAGCCTCCCTCTTCTAACTGCCTCCACCCTGTCTCTGTCTCCTGTTCCTTAGCCTATCCCATCCACACCATCAGACCAGCCTGCACACACCTCAACACCCAAGGGCAGCTCATCCAGACATAAGCACCACAGATCACACAAACATTCACCCAAGCAACACCCAGATGCAGACATGCCAACAGCCACTACCACCTCTGTGTCCCCCACCTCCTCGTCTCCCTCCTCCCTCCCTGTGACGTCTCCACTCACACCTGCATGCACACCACCAACAGCCAGTACTTCCATCACCAGCACACCCTCCAGTACAGTCCGCACACATGCAGTCACCACCCCCACTGCCATTTATACGTCCCCTGTGTCCTCTCCCACTGTGTCTGTCACCCCCTCTTCCAAGACACACAAACGCAGGCAGCCACCCACCCAACAGCCAACCACCTCACGACAGCCTCCAGCCCATGCACCTTCACCCAAGGACAGCACACCTGACTCTCCTACAACCACCTCCTCTTCCTCCACTCCCATAACCACTACACCTACCCTTTACCTTGGTCCTAAAAATGTTTACCTCTCCAATCTTAACCTCTTTCCCTCACCTGACCCACCCCCTCCATCTGCTAAGAGTCCCAAGAGCACCTCAGCCACCACCAGCCCTGCTTCAAGTGTCACCGTAGTGCATGGATTTTGGAGTCCCCCCTTTGCCAGCAGTGATACATCGGTCAGCAGCAAGGGGACAGCCAGCCCCCCCCCTGGAAAGAGGACCCGTAAAGTAAGGGGCCGCCGCGAGAAGACTGACACGGCTGCCCCCAAGGACCAAAGTTCTGCCACTTCACCTGCCACAACATCCAGGGGAGGCAAGGCCCAGAGAGCCACATCGAAGGAGGGCAAGGGCAGCAGGGCGGAGAAGTCAGCCAGCAGGAGCGCGGACCAGGAGGGCCCCACAAGCCCCATCCGGGGTGTGAGGGAGGACACCCAAGGGCCCAGGACACCGTCACCGAAGGGTCCAGCAACTGCACGGTCGGAGGGCGACTGAGCAGGGAGTCCTGGCCAGGTCTGACTCCCTTGAATTACAGGACAAGCACCGCTGAAGAGGGCCCCGCCGTGCAGAAAGGCACCGCTGAACAGGGCCCCGCCGTGCAGAAAGGCACCCCTGAACAGGGCCCCGCCGTCCAGAAAGGCATAGCTGAACAGGGCCCCGCCGTCCAGAAAGGCACCGCTGAACAGGGCCCCGCCGTCCAGAAAGGCACCGCTGAACAGGGCCCGCCGTGCAGAAAGGCACCGCTGAACAGGGCCCCGCCGTCCAGAAAGGCACCGCTGAACAGGGCCCCGCCGTCCAGAAAGGCACCGCTGAACAGGGCCCCGCCGTCCAGAAAGGCACCACTGAACAGGGCCCCGCCGTGCAGAAAGGCACCGCTGAACAGGGCCCCGCCGTGCAGAAAGGCACCGCTGAATAGGGCCCCGCCGTCCAAAAAGGCACCGCTGAACAGGGCCCCGCCGTGCAGAAAGGCACCACTGAACAGGGCCCCGCCAAGACAGGCACCGCTCCGCTGGGCCCTTCATCTCAAGAACCGCTCCGCTGGGCCCTTCCTGTCAAGCACCGCTCCGCTGGACCCTTCCTGTCAAGCACCGCTTCGCTGGGCCCTTCCTGTCAAGCACCGCTCCACTGGGCCCTTCATCTCAAGCACCGCTCCGCTGGGCCCTTCATCTCAAGCACTGCTCCGCTGGGCCCTTCCTGTCAAGCACCGCTCCGCTGGGCCCTTCCTGTCAAGCACCGCTCCGCTGGGCCCCGCCGTCTCAAGCACTGCTCCGCCGGGCCCTTCCTGTCAAGCACCGCTCCGCTGGGCCCTTCATCTCAAGCACCGCTCCGCTGGGCCCTTCCTGTCAAGCACCGCTTCGCTGGGCCCTTCCTGTCAAGCACCACTCCGCTGGGCCCTTCCTGTCAAGCACCGCTCCGCCGGGCCCCGCCGTCTCAAGCACCGCTCCGCTGGGCCCTTCCTGTCAAGCACCGCTCCGCTGGGCCCTTCCTGTCAAGCACCGCTCCGCCGGGCCCCGCCGTCTCAAGCACCCCTCCGCTGGGCCCTTCCTGTCAAGCACCGCTCCTCTGGGCCCTTCCTGTCAAGCACCGCTCCACCACGCCCTTCCTGTCAAGCACCGCTCCGCTGGGCCCTGCCGTCTCAAGCATTGCTCCGCAGGGCCCCGCCGTCTCAAGCACCGCTCCGCTGGGCCCTTCATCTCAAGCACCGTTCCACTGGGCCCTACCTGTCAAGCACCGCTCCGCTGGGCCCTTCCTGTCAAGCACCGCTCCGCCGGGCCCTTCCTGTCAAGCACCGCTCTGCTGGGCCCCGCCGTCTCAAGCACCGCTGGCCCAATGACAGTGCCGGTTCTGTGTCGAGCTACTGTTCACGCTGCACTCGGGCCACCCTGCCTCCTCCATTGCCTGTGGAGACTGTTATCCACTTGATAGACTGTGGCTTTGCACTCCCCAGGATTGAACAGTGGGCAAGCCACCCACTGTAGAGACTTGAGAGACTGTGGCTTTGCACTGCCCAGGATATGGCAGTGGGCAAGCCTCCCACTGTAGAGACTTGAGAGACTGTGGCTTTGCACTCCCCAGGATGGCACAGCGGGCATGGTGGCCCCTTCGTGGATCTGGCGTCGTGGACTCATGTGGCTGTGGTGCCCCCCCTTCCCTTCCCCCTGAGGTGCCTGTAGTTTTATCATCTGATGCCCCTGCAGTGTTCTCCCCAACGGACTCAGGTCTCCTGTGTGGGCTTTGCCCATGTGTTGATACACTTTGGCCCACGGACAGTTGAAATTTCAGTGACTGTCCAGGACTTATTGCCTCTATTTATCGGTTACGCAATGTTTTAACTTGATTTTTTTTTATTCATTTTCCTATTTTACCATGACTTCAATGAACCTATTTTATACATAAATTTAGTTTCTCACTTTAATTATATCTTTTCATTATTCCGGGGGGTTTGGGTGGTGTCACTTTGACTTGGTGCTCTGCATTGGTGTGTAGATAGTTGGGGGGTGGGTGTATTGCGTATGTGTGTGCCCGTAACCCTTGCTCCTCCACCCTCCCCTGTGTCGTAGGTGCGGTACTCACCGTTGTCGTCTGCGCCGGAGTTCGTACTCGTGGTAGATGAGCAGGTAGACGAGAGCAGGTAGGATGTTCAATTCGGGTTCCATGCTGTCCTCCGTCCTCGTGGAGTGTATAGAGGTGAGCGTTTTCCCGTTCGTAGTCTGTTTCCGCCGTGTTTTTATCGGCGGTGCTCCCGCCCCGGAAAAGGTGGCGGATTGGTGAGTTGCGATAGGGTGGGCGGTACGTTGTCTGCCGCCTGCCTGTTGGCGGTGACCGCCGCGCTGTTTGTTTGTCCCGCCGTGGCGGTCGGAGTGTTAAAGTGGCGGTCTGTGTTGGCGGTTCCCGCCAGGGTCAGAATTCATTTTTTTTTACCGCCTGCCTGTTGGCGGGTTGGCCGCCGCTTTATCACCGACCGCCAGGGTTGGAATGACCCCTCTAATGATCTGAAAAGGGATTTGGAAGAATGCAGGAGTTTCCCCTGGCCAATTGATGTGAAATGAAAACTAAATCAATCCTAAAGGCCGAGTTGAACCTTTTGGGAATGCAGGTAAGTTCTTGGGTCTGTGGATGATCTACCCTCCAAAGATTTATTAAGGCCAGATCTCTAATAAACTTTGCTAAGAAACATGAAGCTCTTGGTTTGTTCTGAGACTTATTCTTATGCAATGCATTCATCTTTACATCTTTTATGATATTAAAATTTCCCCTTACAACCAGAAAACCTGGAAGTAAATTTGAAAGATTGCATAATTCCTGCAGGGAGATTGTCCCATCTTCTATGAGGCCATAGAAACTAACCTGATATAGAAACTGACTTTTGATTTTAAAACTAACTACTATCCACTTAGCATGGTTTTTTTTTAGAGGCCTGGTAAACTTCCCACTGAAACTCCTGTGTAATTAAAGCACTAGCCGATGCAAAGAAAGCTTGAGAGATGAAGCCAGGAGTTTTCACCAGTTTGGCCTGCAGTTTAAGGTGAGTTTCCTGAAGTAAAATGATCTGTGCCTGTGATGATCTTAACCAATTAAGTTTTGCCCTAAATCTGACTTGGTTGTTCACCCCATTCGCATTACACGAGGCAATTTTAAAAGCTTTGCTAGCCATACATCAGGATTTCCTGCCCACCTGGCCCCCATCCGCTTTCACCTTCATGCCTTGACTATTGGTCATGACTTCATCTCCCTGCTGGCCCAACCACCATGATTTGATGATTTCTCCTCATCCTGTGAAAAGTCCATTCATACCTGCTTTTTCTACCCCTCCAACCTCCTGGTGACACCCTCCTCCCCTCTCACTTCTGCTACCCCTGAAGCCCTATCCATCATGATCTCATTCCCAGGCAGCAGTGATCCCACCCTTGTGCCCCCAGCCCTCTTTCCCCCTTCCCCATACTCCCTTCCCTGAGAAAGAGTGCCTTGACATGGTACTCTTAGAATCTGAATTTTGGGGAAACAAAGTATGAATGTAATTTCATTGGGCCCGGCCAACGATTTACTTGAGTGGTCTGGTGCTCTTAACATTACAGACATCATGTTAATCATATAGGGCCAGATGTAGGAAACTGTTTGCGACTCGCAATCGTCAAATTTTGCCGTTTGCGAGTCGCAAATCGCAGTTTCCTATTCAGAAATGCATTTTGCGAGTCGGGACCGACTCGCAAAATGCATTTCCGACTCGCAAATAGGAAGGGGTGTTCCCTTCCTATTTGCGAGTCTGAGTGGTATGCAATGCCATTTGCTACCGCGTACGCGGTCGCAAATGGCATCGCAGTTACCATCCACTTCAAGTGGATGGTAACCCACTCGCAAATTGGAAGGGGTCCCCATGGGACCCCTTCCACTTTGTGACTGGACCCACAAATATTTTTTCAGGGCAGGGAGTGGTCCAAGGGACCACTCCCTGCCCTGAAAAAATACCGAAACTAAAGGTTTCGTTTTTTTTTTAAGTGCAGCTCGTTTTCCTGTAAGGAAAACGGGCTACACTTAAAAAAAAAAAACTGCTTTATTGATCAAGCAGTCACGAACATGGAGGTGTCTGCTGACGACAGCAGGCCTCCATGTTAGCGAGTGCCTATACTCGCTATGGGGCCGCAATTTGCGACCCACCTCATGAATATTCATGAGGTGGGTCATTGCGACCCCATAGCGAGTCGCAGTCGGTGTCTGAGACACCGTACTGCATACCAATTTGCGACTTGCAAGTCGCAAATTGACGTTTTGCTACATCTGGCCCATAGTTATTGCAAGGTCTAACCCACTTTGCCTGGGTTTTTGATCCAAGGACCAATCACCAATATTGCTTAAAAATCGAAGGGAATTATGTAGCCCCCTGGCACGACTTCATGTCACCTTACAATTTATAATCCATTTATAATCATGTATCTCATTTCGTACTGCTATCTTATTCAAAGTATTTAATGGGAACTACTTTGCACTCTCACCCCTGCCCCTCCTTTTTTATTGCATCTAGAACAATTTTGGTATGATTAACAGACTGAAAGATGTAAACCCGACCCTTCTAAAAGGCCTTATGCTTCGACTGCTGAATAATACTGGCTAGTACCCCTTGACTCTTAAAATCATCATTAGACCAATAAATTCTCTATGGCGTCATGGAGCCACAATTGACATGTCAGAAAAGATCTGAAATGTGAATTTCTCATCTGTGTTGTAGTTTTTAGTCCTAGCGGCATGTGATAAAATTTGTTCCTTGATTTGGAAATCAACACTGTTCACCAAAAAAGTGTGTTGGAATTTGGCATTTGAGGATCTAATCCTCTCGACGCAATGTGCATGAGTAATTGTTAGGTCCATACTCCCTGGTGTTTTGTCCGGAAATACATATGTATGGATGAGTTTGAATATCAATTTAGTTACAGTAGATCCTGCCTCCTGATCCTCTGGTATTCATATGAATCTTAGATTTGAATATCGAGACCTATTTTCGACATTCTCCAACTTTAGCTGAATATCCTCCACTTTTGCTTACATTCTAGAGACTTCTTTTTCATGCTTCTTGTTGGAGTCTTGTAGGTCTGACACCCTTTGCTCTAGCTGATACTTACAAGAGGAGAGCTGTAGAAGGCTGGCATTAATTTGATCAAACTGCTTGTTAGGCTTTCTGTGGGCATCCTCCTGAGAAACTTTCAGCTCTTGCAGCTCCTTTAAAATCTTTTTAAGCATTGCTTCAATCAGTGGCATTGCTGGGGAATGCTCTGGGGGTGCTTGATCTGGTGCTTGAACTGCCATTCTCCTTTCGGGTGAAACATACTGTATCATTATTGATGTAGATAATGATGTACAGTGCATCAAATTGGCTGTTACATCTGATATATAAGCTCAGCCCATTTGAAATGTCTTCTGAAAATACAGTTGGATTCTTTGGCTGACCTAGGGCTTGATCTACTGGTGTGATTTCTTTAAATGAGTCCTTGAAGTTGCCCATTGAGAACAAGGGGTATGTTGGTTCCTCTTTGGAAGTATTGCAAATTGTGGAGCTGCATATTTGGGGGGTGGGGAGCTCCAACAACCCCCTGCAAGCTGGGATAGTCTTTTGAGGTGGAACCCCCCATTCAGCCTGAAGGTGTGCCAGACCAGAGGCTCCCCTAACGAAGTGGCATGCATTGGACGAAGATCTTCATAGTTTACAGGGGAAACAGCAGTAGGGGACACCTGATGGGATAATCCTGCCTCATTTCTCCCAGTGAGATAGCTGGCTTAAGCTCTGTAGCTCTGCTTTGGAACAGGTTGTTTCCGACTCTTGGTAGATTTAGCAGGTTTAGTCATGACAAGTGCCTTCAGAGGCCATCCTAGGAAATGTGTTGCTTCAACCACTTTAACCACTTTTTGGGGAAAGTGGGAGATGTCACGAGAGGGCTGCAAGCCGCTTCTGTGCTACACAGACTGCTTCTGCTGTACCTCTTAATCGTCTCCACCTGTGGAGTGGCCAAACTTTACTCCTCAGGCTGCCTTCAGCCCCTGTTAACCCCTGTTCCTACCAGTTTTTTACTTATAGGGTATTACTTCCACTGATTCACCACTGATTAGCCTGTCGCAAACACCACCGGATTCGCTGCTCATAATATATTTAGTATGCTTTTTCCTGGTGTGCGGAATGTGGGGGATCCTTGGCAGCTTTCATCCAGAGTATGTGCTGCAAATCCTGCGTCAGATGCACCCCCACGGAATCAATTGCTTGCAGCTTTTAATTAATCTATAACTGCAGCTCACTGTTTCTTACTATCTCTCACTGTTTCTCATAATGAAAAATAAATGCCTCATACATACATTCTCCCAAGGGCTGCCTAAATAATCTCCCCTTTAGTGATTATGATAGTACCGTTGTGGCTACTGCGCTAGGGATACCGCCAAGCTTTCTAGACTGTAACTCCCCTGCTGTTTGCGTCTTGAAACGTCTGCACCTCCTTATAGAATGGCCAGCCAATAGACATGCACATAAATATTGTTACTGAAGGGAGGATTGAGGATTAATGAACTTTTCAAAAGTCTTTTGTTTTTCCCCTGACGCCGGTTTTACTCCTGACTGCTGCTGCGCTGAATAGTCTCTTTTTTGTTGTTTTGGTGTCAAAAAATGTATTACATTCACTCTAGTTTTATAAATTGGTTTGGGATTTTTCTTGTATTGTATTTTCACTTTATTGCTGTTTGTATTCTGCATACTACTTTACACATTGCCTCTAAAATAGGTCTGACTTTTTGTGCCACGCTACCCAGGGTTAAGCACAGGTTAATTAAGGGACTTTTTGCCGTTCACCTTGCAAGGGATTGTGGCGGTTGCTTGACAGGGATCACACCCCAGCCAAACCAGCAACTGAATTTCTTACTGGGGAGAATAAAGAATTTGCAAACAAGCTACCTAATGAGAATATGCCAATATTTAAACTAACCCAGATTTGGAACTATTTCTGCCTTTCACTCTATTCTTTTTGTCTTTCACACTTTGCTCTTTTTCTCTTTTACCTTTTATTCTTGGCTCTTGTTGCCTTTCAATCTTTGCTCTTTTTTGCCTTTGTGCCTTTTCACTCTTTGCTCTGTGTGCCATTGAGCCTTTGCATTCTTTGCTGTTTCTTTCTCTCACTCTTTACTCTTTTGCCTTTCATTATTTGCTCTTTCTTCCTCTCACTCTTTACTCTTTTGCCTTTCATTATTTGCTCATTTTTTCTTTCACTCTTTGCTCTTTTTTGCTTTTTCATTGTTTGCTTTCTCACCTTTTGCGTCTTTCTCTGACTAAGCCACTTTTTGCCCTCTTTCCTATACTGTTTTGCCATCCCCTTGGCGCTCCTTTTGCCTCCTCCCATCTCCTGCACCCTCCCTCCTTCCTCACTCCTTCATGCCTGCACGTCCAACTCTTTCCTGCACTTTGGCTAAGACCCACCCACCACCCCCTGCACTCCTAACCCCTCCTATGAAGTACTTAATGGCAGCCCCTGCACAGAATAGGCGGGTGCCCAGGCCCAGCCTTCCCTGGACTTACCTGTGACCAGTCCACAAACCAGACAAGGCCCTCTCAGACTAGGCTTCTATGCGTTGAGGCACCTGCCTCATCTCCCGCTCTCACATGATCTCTTGTCTCACTCTCTATCTAGCAAGCCCATCTCCACTCACCTGTACCTGGACAGCACCCAGGGCAACAAACCTTGGTCCAACTGCTCCCCAACTGTACTCCGCAGCTTTTCTCCTGTCACTGAACTACCATACCACACAACACAGAAGTAGCCTTCGCTTGTACCCCCTGTCACTTCATATGCAACAACCTGCCCACCACGTCAGCACCACCCACACACAGCCAACCTACCCAAAGCACACACCACCTTCCACCTGCAAACACCCATCTGAAGACAAACTATTATGCATACTCCTCAGCACTTGCTCCCTCAACTAAACCGCCTCTGAAATCTGGGCCATTCTGGACAACAATACCCTGGACTTCGACTTTCTTATCGGAACATAGCTGACCACTTAGTCAGCACCGACATTGCTACCGCCATCCCAGCAGAATACAAGCTCACACAAAAGGACCGAGAAGACAAACCTTTAGGAGGAATCACAAATATTTTCAAAGAAACCATTAGCTGCATCAGAGCAACAGAGAACACAACCTTCTTCATGGAGTGCCTAAAATTTAAACTTCAAATATCAGCAACATTCAGCCTGAATGGAACCCTTGTCTACCGTCCACTCAAGCTATTAGCTACCTTCACAGACAACATTGGAGATTTTTGTCACCCCTCTTACCGTTGACTCCAAAACCTACATTCTACTAGGAGACCTCGACTTCCACACAGAAGACGGGAATGACCCTAGCTCAATTGCACTCCTCAAAAGCCTAAGAAACCTCAGACTGACACAAGACATCACAGAACCCACACACTTTACTGGATACACCCTCAAATCTGTCTTTGCCACCTTAAACTGCATCAAAATCACCACAAATATGCCTCTCATCTGGTCCGACAACGCTATTGTCTACTTCTAAATCAATATCCCTCACCAAACAAAACCCGCCACCACCAGCCTGGCCAGATGCAGCTGGAGAAGCTTCTTGAAATCAAAATGGTCCCACACCCTGTGCATTAACCAGCCAATACCTACTGACAACCAAAACAAGGACATTAACAATTTGACAAGTGGATCATAGATTGTGGAGACTCTGTGGCACCCTGTAAACATAGCGGCCAAAAGAGAACCTGGAAATAGACAAGCTGGTATACGAAGTAAGTCTGCTCCACTAAACAACACTGAAAACATCTGGAAAAAATGTTGGAGAATGAGTCACAAAGAAATAGACATTGATACTTTCAGAGTTGTGCTGAGGTGCTACCACCAGCAGATCAGAGAAAACAAAACGGTCCTATATAAGCGCATAGATAACAGGTCAAATAGTTGCAAGGAGATCTTCACGATCATCAAAGACTTCACCACACCAGCTTCCCCCACAAACAGCATCACCCCCTCAAGACCTGTGGATTTCTTCAGCAACAAAATCAAGGCCATCTATAGCAGGTTTGACCCTCAACCAAACCCAGCAGCCTTGCCTTCAATCTACTCACAAAAAACCTCAGAAACATCCTAACTACATGGAAAACAATCACCACAGAAGAGGCACTCAACATCACTGAAACCTTCCACTCTTGAGCTCTGACGGACCCCTGCACCCACCATAGTACGACATGGACACATCCCTGATCAGTGAAGCACTCACCCACATCCTGAACACCTCCATCACCAGGGCAATGTTCCGAGAGACCTGGAAAAATACAGCTGTCAATGTTTTGCTAAAGAAACCAACAGCAGACCCCACCCAGCTTAAACATTACTGACCAATCTCTCAGATACCCTCCCTAGCCAAGGTCATAGAGAAGGCCAACAAAAAGCAACTCCTACACACCACTCTGTCAGGCTTCTGACCCGAGCACTGCAGTGATTGTAACAACTGCAACTTCAGGATGATCCTCAACATAGGAGAAATAGCGGCTCTCATTTTGCTCCCCCTCTCAGAGGCTTTCAGCATGGTCTGCCACTCAACCCAGATCAGACAACTACATGAAACAGGCATCTAAGGATCTGCCCTTAACTGGATATGCACCTTCCTCACAGGGAGAACACCCAATCAGCAGATAAGACTCCCATGACAAAAAACAACTTTGCTACCTGCATAACCACAATAGCCAATTGGATGAAATTAAACTGCCTCTAGCTCAACTCAGATAATACCAAAGTGGTGACCTTCAGAAGGAAAACCTCAGCTTGGGATGCCACATGGTGGCAAGCAGACCTCCAACCCACACTGCCCACAGCATGGTGACCTCCACCTCTTCAGAAAGCTGCAAAAATATTAAAATGAACACAAGGAAGACAGTCACATAGTTACTAGTAGACTTCACTGCAGCAACACAACCTATGTGGGAATAATCGAACAGGTTCCAAATCATCCAGAATGCCAGAGCAAGACTCGTCCTCAGCATACTTCATCACACCCACATCACTCCAGACCTCAAGGAACTTCATTTTCTCTCCATATACAAACACACTCAGTTCAAACTCCTCACACACACATACAAAGCCTGCCTCAAAAATGTTATACACTTCCACCAACCTCCCAGACACCTCTGCAAACCAGACTTTCAATAGCACACGTACCTCGCATACACAATAACAGAACTAGAAGTTGCACCTTCTTGTGCATTATCCCCAAAACACGAAACAACCTCCCTCAGCACATCAGAGCCTCCTCTTCGATTCTTGACTTCTGCAAGAAGCTGAAGACCTGGCTTTTCCAATAATTTCACCTTGGGAGACATCTGCCTACTCACCTGCCAAATGTCTGGAAACCCTCGTGGCTGATTAGTGAGCTACACAAATAGGCATAAGATAATAGGTTCTTTTAACTTCCTTCATATATTTTGCAAAAGAAAATTTCACAGACTGCCATCGTTGACTCAGCCTTGCATCCTTCTTAGGTTGATAAAGGAGGACTATGATGTGTGGTAATAGCATAAGTGAAAATGTAGGCCCTCATTATGACATTGGCGGTAAGTCCTGCTTACCGTCATGCCGACTGCCTCCAACATACCACAGCAGTGGCGGTTTACTGCTACCCATATCATGACCCACACATAGGAATCTGTCACTATACAGCCACACACACAAGTCCACCTGCCCAAAGGTCAGTGATAAACTGGCGGTACCAAAACCCACACCGTTACGCCAACAGAACTACGCCCACAGCATTATGACTCATGAATCACTGCGGCGGATATTTAATGGTGCTAAACCATTGGCGGTACATACAGCTGCACTCAAAATACACACACTCACACAAAACAACACTACATTGGACAATTCAAACTACACACACCCGACACACATACACACACCACACCCACACACCCACACCACTATAAAACACACACACACATTACCCACAACCCTTTACGACTCAAAGAAATTGACAACAGAGAGAGACACCAAGAGCACCCACAGAACCAGAGCCACAGAATACCATCACCCATACACCATCCACGCACCTTACAGCACACACCCCAACACATCACCCCACACACCCTCACACACAAAACTCACACTACACCCATGGCACCACAAAGATACCCCAGGTTCTCAGAGGAGGAGCTAAGGGTCATGGTGGAGGAAATCATCTGGGTAGAGCCACAGCTATTCGGATCACAGGTGCAGCAGACATCCATTGCTAGGAAGATGGAGTTATGGCGGAGAGTCATGACAGGGTCAACACCGTGGAACAGCCCCCCAGAACAAGGGATGACATCAGGAAGAGGTGGAACACCCTACAGGGGAAGGTGCGTTCCGTGGTTATAAGACACCAGATAGTTGTACAGAGGACTGGCGGTGTACCCCCACCTCCTCCCCCACAACTCACAACATGGGAGGAGCAAGTCTTGTCAATACTGCATCCTGAGGGCCTGGCGGAGTAGCAGGAGGACTGGACTCTGGTAAGTCAACTCTATACTACTACTATCCCCCCTATCTGCATGCCATCACATACCTCCACCCCTACCCTCACCCCATCACCCCACCACCTCACATACACCCCACCATCACAACCCTCCCATCCCAATACCAAGCCCTGCATGCAACACAAATGCATGGACATCCCTCACAGCCCTGCATGGACACCCATCACTAAAGCATTCACATTAGAAAGTATCACCTAGCCCACAAAATCACTACTCACACAAGGCAAAGCAGTCAGGGCAATCACAACCATAGAGGGCAACACACCCATGCACAAGATGTCACACGCAGAACCAATAACACTGCGTTTACATCCCCACAGGTCCCCTACCCAACGTCACCGGAGAGGAGGTGCCAGCAACATCCAGTCCCCCCATAGAAGAGGCCCACAGGGATGACAATAGCTCCTCACGCCTGGATCTGGATGACTAACCTGGCCCATCAGGGATCTCCGGACAGTCGGTTACCCAGGCACAGTCCCATACCACCACAAAGCCTCCCCCCTCAGGAAACACAAGCACAGCACCCACCCAGCGGGCCCATACCTCTGTTCCCAGGACATGTCAATCTGCAGTGTGTCCACCACTACAGGGACCCCAGGCAACCCCACAAACACAGGACGATCAGGGACCTGGGGTCAGTGGCAGTAGGCACACTGTTCAGGGGACAGAGGCACAGGACAACAGGGAAGCTGGGAGGACTGCTGTGCGACAGGGGGAGGAACAGGCCCAGGGAACCGACTCTCCAGGAGGTACTCACAAACATCCTGGGAGCATAACATCATTCCCAGGAAACGATGGGCTAGATATTGGTCAAGTTGCAGGAGACCCAGCAGCTGCAGGAGGGACAGTACCTGGGGATCGGGGAGGACCTGAAGGACATCCACACCACCCTGGTCCCCATTGCAGGGATGCTGGCAGACATGGCCAACACCATGAGGGTGGCAGTGGCACACCACCGGGCCCCTACCACTAGCCAAACCGATGAACAGCCCTCCATCTTCGCTGCCGCTAGTGGACAGTAGGCCCCGTCAGAGGAACAACAGGCCACCAGCAACCCTACCCCTGCAAAAGGAGAACCACCCCACAAACGATCTCTGTGATCCAGGCAGAAGCCAGAGAATATTGGCTAGACCCCCACCAGGAAAAAAGACTTTCCTGATTGTCACCCTTGTGTCCCACTCTGTCACCCTGTCCACCTTCAACTGCCATTGCTCCCCTTCCTATGCCCCCTTGAACAATGCACCTGTGATACAAATAGACTGGACTCTATCCTGGACTTTACTCAACTATCACCTCAGCCCATTGCACATACCACTCTACTTATTAGCACTTAAATAAATACCATTTAAAAAAATACAAGTATGGAGTATGTCAAATGATTTAACTATGTGTTTGTTTAACAAGGTTTAAACACTGAAATACAACTGTAGAGTAATGTATACATAGGAATGACCTGTAGTTGGCTGCAGTCAATACACCAGGTGCCAGAGTGGGGCACAGATATCTGAATATAGAGATGGCAAAAGGTACAGTAAGTGGCCATAGAAGTGGGAGAATCTGCCTGCCATGTACAATGTCAAACACTAAACTGTCAATGCAAAGTGAAGTTACAGTGTCTTACCTGTGTGTCACTGGAAGTACTGTTGTATAATAGCTGTTCTGTTGTCTTCATCCTTATCCTCTCCCTCCTCATCTTCACTGTCCACAGGGTCCACTTCTGCCACACACCCATCTCCAGCCTCATTCTCCTGCAGAAAAGGCACCTGGCATCTCAAGGCAAGGTTGTGCAACATGCAGCATGCCACGATGATCTGGCAGACCTTCTTCGGTGAGTAGTACAGAGATCCACCTGTTAGATGGAGGCAACGAAACCTGGCCTGCAGAAGGCCAAATGTCCTCTTGTTCATCCATGTGCCTTATTGTAACGTTCCTCTGCCCTTGTCCTGGGTTTCCTCACAGGGGCCAGTAGCCATGAGAGGTTGGGTTAACCAGACCTACCTGTAAATATCGAGGGATACCTGTTAGCCAAACACTAACCCTTATGGCCTACACCATACCCATACACCAACATATACTGGGTGAGAACCATGGGCTCACCTATTAGCCACACCCGGTACCCCTGGAGTTGAGCCATCACATATGGGATGCTGCTATTCTGTACGATATAGACATCATGCACAGACCCATGATACTTTGCATTGACAGGGGAGATGAAGTGGTCCACCAGGCACACTATCTGCACATTCACGGAGTGAAAGCTCTTTCGATTTCTGAGCACCTGTTCATTTCTCTGGGGGGGTGACAAATGGAATACGTGTACCATCAATTGCCCCAATAATGTTGGGGATATATCCCATTGCATGGAAGTCAGCTTTCACTGTGGCCAAATCCTCCACCTGGGGGAAGACATTGTAGCTGCGCATGTGTTTAATCAGGGTAAACAACACTCTGGTCAGCACGTTTGAGAACATTGTCTGTGACATTTCTGCTGCCAAGCCCACTGTCCCTTGGAAAGAGCCAGTTGCCAAGAAATGGAGCACAGATAGGACTTGCACAAGAGGGGGGATCCTAGTGTGGTGAAAGATAGCAGATATCAGGTCAGGCTCGTATTGGGTACACAGCTCTGTGATTGTGGTCCTGTCAAGTCTGTAGGTGAGGATAATGTACCTATCCTCCCTTGTTGCCAAGTCCACCAGGGGTCTGTACACGGGGGTGTCTCCGTCTCCTATTCATCCGCAGCGGTTGTTATCTAGGGGGAAAAACGGTGAGTAGCTGGTCAGTATTCCACATTTCCAAACACTACACTGCATTGCATGTTGTGACTGTAACACAATATTGTTGTATGGGCCCAAATGGTGCCTATGTGTACTGTGACGCAGTTAGGTGCCATGGCCTGCCCCCCCCCCCGAAATGGCGTCCACCTGTCCTGTGTGGAGGGACATGTGGAAATGAGGTAATGCCACTGATGTTGTGCACCGTTGTGGGAGGCGGTCGAGAATCGCTGTGCAACTCCTCATTGGATACCATTGAGCTCTATGGGTTACTGTAGCCAATGGTGATGTACGCTGGTGGTGACGGTATGCACCGCCGCGGACATGACCACCATTTTCTATCTGTTCACTCACATGCTACCTGACCTTCAACAGGAGAGGACCTACACTGCTAGTGCTGGTGTGAACTGTGTCTGAAACCGACAATGGCTCGTGTCACTGGGGAAAGGGTCCCTGCCTTCACCGCTGCGGAGTTGGAGAGACTGGTGAATGGGGTCCTACCCCAGCACCAAATGCTATATGGGCCTCCAGATCAACAGGTGAGTACACTGTGAGCACGATGCAGGGGGCATGGATGCATGGAGTGCTGTTTGTAAGAGCCTCGTGTAGCGTGGGTTGGTGGAAGGGTTCTGGGCAGCGTGCTGCATGTATGGTGGGCAATGTCTGTGCGTGAGGGTAAGTGAGGGCTATGGTGGGCCATGAGTGTAACAGGCCGGACTGTATGACTGATACCTTTTTCTATGTTTTTTTTTTCTGCATGTCAGCGTCCATCAGAAAAAGGGTATATGGCGTACAATCGCCAAGGACGTGCGGGCCCTGGGAGTCTACCGCAGGCGGAGCATCCACTGTCACAAGCGGTGGGAGGACCTGATACACTGGGCAAGGAAGACGGCGGAGGCCCAGCTGGGGATGGCCTCCAAACGATGAATGGGTCCACATACTGGTGGTGGCCCATCCGGAGCTAGATGGGTGCTTGAGGGCATCACAGCAGCCACAAGGTTGTGAGTACAGTTTCCCAATATACTACTTGCGTGTGGTGGGGTGGTCTCTGGCTGAGGGATGTGGGCCTGTGTGTGACCCTGGGCTAGGGCAGACATTACAGGGTAGGTCCCATGTTAGGCAGGGGCTGATGAACACCACCTCCTACAAAGCTAGTAGGCATCCACTACTGGGCAGGTGTCTGTGGGTGTCAGGTATGCTGCTATTGGCATTAGGTATTCCTGTCCATGGGCTGGTGCCAAGCATTGGTGACTGGTAGTGCTTATCCTAGTGCATAGAGCTGTTCCCTGTGTGTGTGTGTGTGTGTGTGTGTGTCATGTACGCCAAAGGTGGTGTTGATGCTGCCATTGACCAAGTGTATCCTTTGTCTCTCCCCCCCCCTTTTTGTTTTGTCACCCTGTCCTTATGTGCATTAGCATCATCTAGCGGAGGAGCAGAGTCACCGGCAACAGAGGGAGCTACATCCCACAGGGCCCAGGAGGCCGAATCCAACAACGGTGAGGGCACCAGTGGGACGGAGGACGAGGGGAGAACCACAGTGGAGACAAGAGGGGATAGTTCGGACAGTGATACCTCCTCCGATGGAAGCTCCCTGGTGGTGGCGGACACCTCTGTGCCCACCCCAACTACAGGTACAGCCGCCAACCCCATACCAGCACTGCTCTCCCAGCAGCCCCTCAGTGAGTTTCCCGTGCCCTCTTACTCAGGAAGGTGGGCATCTCCTTTGCCCGAGGCACCTCAGGCTGTGCCCCAGTTAGCACTGCTGGCCTGAATGAGGAGGCTACTGACCTCCTGCGATCCATCTGTGTTGGGCAGTCCACCATAGTGAATGCCATCCAGGGGCTGGCAGTCCATTTGCAACAAAAACATGCATTCCTGGACGGCATTCACTCTGGCATGGCGGCCCAACAGAGATCAATCCAGGCTCTGGCCTCCTCCCTGATGGCAGCCATTGTCCCTGTCTCTAGCCTCCCCCGCCAACTTCCTCTACCCTGTCCCATTCCCCACAACCCCAACCTATCCCAAGCACACATTCAGACCAGCATGCACTGAAGACAACACAAAGGAGTGACTCAGGCAAACATAAGCACCTCACATCATCCCACAGGCACTCACACAAACACCATGCAGATGCAGACACACCAACATTCACTGCCTCCACTGTGTCCCCCTCTTCCACCACCCTCCCAGTAGCGTCTCCACTCACACCTTCATGCACTACATCCTCATCCACTACCCCCATCACCATCACGCCTATCACTACACACCCCTCACTGGCAGTCACCACCCCCACATCCATGTGTCTGTGCCACCCCTACCCAAAGTACACAAACGCAAGCACTCAGACACCCTACAGCCATCAACCTCACAACAGCATCCAGCCCATGCACCTGCACCCAAACACAGCAGACAGACACCTCCTACAACCACTTCCTCTTCCTCCACTCGCAAACCTTCTCCCACTTCCCACCCCAATGTCCCATAGAAGCTTTTCTTCTCTGCAGTTGGCCTCTTCCCTACCCGTCCCCCCCGTCCTTCACGTCAGGCCAGGGTGGTCAGAACCCAGCCAAGCACCTCAGCCACCCAGTCCATGGCCACAGTGAGCCTGCACCAGCTGCCAAAGTGAAGGGCAAAGAGGCACCACCAGCTGCCAGGGGGGAAGGGCAAGGATGCACCACCAGCTGCCAAGGGGAAGGGCAAGGAGGCACCACCAGCTGCCAAGGGGAAGGGCAAGGATGCAACACCAGCTGCCAAGGGGAAGGGCAGGGGGCCTCCACTTGCAGGCAGGATGGACAGGAGGCCTGGTGTTGGGACTGATTCTGAGCCCCCACCACCAAACATGGCGGTTCAGCCATTCGAGGCTGCAGGGGAAAGGCTGGAGCCTTCCCCCACCACTGGCATCCCCGACACCAGCACCACTTCCAGCAGCAGAAGCCCCTTTGGGCAGCCGTCTGAGGCTGCTGGGGAAAGGCTGGATCCTCCCCCCTCCACTGCCTGCACTGCCACCAGCACCACTGCCAGCAGCAGCAGCCCCAGTGGGCAGCTGTCCGAGGCTGCAGTGGAAGGACTGGAGCCTCCCCCCCACCACTGCCTGCACCACCACCAGCACCACTGCCAGCAGCAGCAGCCCCAGTGGGCAGCCGTCCGACGCTGCAGGGGAAGGGCTGGAGCCTCCCCCCACCACTGGCGTCCCCGACACCAGCACCGCCACTGCCACTACTGAGCAGCCGTCACCATTTCCGGGCAGTGTGTAGTGCTGCCTCCATGGGCTGTAGTGTGTCCTGGACCCTGCAAATCCTGTAGGTGTGACACCCAGGTAAGAGACTGTGACCTTGCACCCCCCAAGTGCTGCATCACAGAGCACAATGCCCCCTCCAGAACCAGTGGAAGAAGCCATCCACTCATCCTCTCCTTGACAGGATGAAGCACACTGAGCACAAGGCCCCCTCCAGAACCAGTGGAAGAGGCCATCCACTCACCCCCTCCTTGCCAGGATGAAGCACACTGGGCACAAGGCCCCCTCCAGAACCAGTGGAAGGAGCCATCCACTCACCCTTTCCTTGCCAGGATGAAGCACACTGGGCACAAGGCCCCCTCCAGAACCAGTGGGCAAACCACCCACCAGAGAGACTGTGGCCTTGCACTCCCCAAGACCAAGCAGTGGGCAAACCACCCAATAGAGAGACTGTGACCTTGCACCCCCCAGGTCCAAGCAGTGGGCAAACCACTAGAGAGACTGTGGCCTTACACTCCCCAGGACCAAGCAGTGGGCAAACCACCTACTTGAGAGACTGTGGCCTTGCACTCCCCAGGACCAAGCAGTGGGCAAACCACCCACTTGAGAGACAGAGGCCTTGTATACCCCAGGACCAAGCAGTGGGCAAACCACCTACTCGAGAGACTGTGGCCTTACACTCCCCAGGACATCGCACAGGGCATGTGGCCCCCTCCAGGACCAGTGGCGCTGTACCATCTTCCGGCTGAGGTGCCCCCCCCCTTCCCCATCCCCCTGAGGTGCCTGTGTATTTTTGACCTGATGCCCCTGCAGTGTTCTCTTCGTGTTGTTGCCGGAGTCAAGTGGGGCCTTAGCCTATGTGATGTGGCCCTGTGGCCCACGGACATTGAGGACTAGGCAGTGACCCTCCATTTGTATATATGTATATACTGTTTGAATTTTGAAGCACGTATTTCTACTATTTTATCTTATTACACTCACTTTAAATAATTCCTTTTGTTCCTGCTTTATTCCTCAGGGGTACGGGGTAGATATGTGATGTTAGTGCATCTATTTGTGTGTATGGTGTTGGGGGGGGGGGTGTTGCATGTTGCATGTGTGTGTCACTCTCTTTTTCCTCCCCCCTCCCTTGTGTGCTAGGTGGCAGTACTTATCGTGGTCGTCTTCATCGGCGTTGCTGTTCGTAGTGCATTAAGAGGTATACAAGCATGGGGAAGATGTGCAACTCGGGCTCCATAGCATCGTGGTCAGTCCTTGAGTCTCCAGAGGTGAGTCATTTGCCTTCTGTGTACTGTTTCCGCCGTGCTTTTGATGTCGTTGGTACCGCCCCGGAAAAGGTGGCGGATAGACCAGTTGTAATAGTGTGGGCTGTATATTGTCTTCCGCCTGGCTGTTGGCGGCTTCCGCCGCAGTGCTCATTGCTTCCGCCGAGGCAGTCGGTGTGTTAAAGTGGCTGTCTGTCTGAGCGGTTTCCGCCGTGATCATAATTCCATTTTTTTTAGCGCCGGCCTGTTGGCGGTATTACCAGCGCTTTATCACCGACAGCCAGGGTTGTAATGAGGGCCTTAGTTTGCATTCTGGGTGTTCTAAATACCATTAATAACAGTCTTGCTAGTGAACCAGTGGGTTGCTACACCACTTACACCAAAAAGTGATCCAAAATGCAATTTAAAAGCAAGTGTTTTTTGTTTATAATATATCACATACCATCCATCTCTCAAGTGTCAACTATAGCAAATGCCATATAGCCATCTAAGTTTTCAAATGTAAGGCTCTTAACATTAAAATATTATTTTTGTATAGGTCCTGGAGCAGGCTAGTGATTTTTGGTTCACCTCCAAATGATACAAACCACTCATATAAAGCCCTTAAAAGAACCATGGGGAAAGATTGCAATGTGCAGAGGTGGCAAAAGACATCACTGCACCACTGTCCAGTTTTGTGGTTTCCGGGGTAGATCTACTACCTATTATTGACCATCTATACAATCTGGTTCACAAACTAAATTGTCCTTGGAATCAATCTAGAAGGGGAAAAGGCTGAGTCAGCCATGATAGGATTCCAAATTCAACAAAAGGGTTGCACATGGATATCTGAAACCGGACCTTAATCCTGACATCTACTTTTGGCAGTGAAAGTGGCAATACAATTACATTTTAGAGTTATATAGCTGTATCATTAAAATGGTATTATGCTCCATCATCATGTGCATATAAAATACAAGTTTTTAAAACTAGCTCTGAACAAGCATGTACCCCAAGGAAGTTAGAGCCTTTTTTTACATGAAGTGCTTGAACCCCATAAATGTAGAAACAACACCAGTGCTATGGAAATCAAGTATATTCCGCACTGATCGCATATTGTGCATTACAGTTGGGGACTTGTCTCTCTTTCAATACTTAATGATGCTAGAAAAGTAGTGGCACACTCTCTCTGGGTTGTTGTTTGATTATCATTAGAAAATGGTGTGCACAAGTAAAAAGTCTCCTTAGGAGCCCCAGGTACAAACCATGTTCTAGCGTCTTTCAGACATTGAGGCACAGTTACGCAGACAGCAAGAAGGGGATATATTCCACACAGTGACAGGAAACATGGACACAATGACAGGGAAACTTGGACTTTGGGTCAGGGAGACAGAACTCAGGAATAGGGAAACCGGGACACAGACACAGCGGTACAGTGACTTAGGTGAGGCAAATGAAAAGCACTGCAACAGGGAAAGATTACTGGGTAAACAAGGAAATAAGACTGCAGCTACTATGATTTTGGGCCATGGACAAGTGGACAAGGAGACATTGATGCTGGGAGAGGGAAACAAACATAGACAATGGGCTAGGAAGATAGAGACTGGGGCATAAAGACAAAGACAGAGACATAAAGGTAGAAACACAGGACCAGGAAAGCATAGATTGCAGGTGAGGTAGGTAGAAAATTAGAAACAAGGACACACAGACTTAAGGGCAGGGAGACATGGGCACAAGGACAGGAAGATATGAACACTGGGAAATGAAAATATGAACATAGTGTCAGTGTGGGAAAGTAGATCATTAGTAGGTGGAGGTATGCACCTTCAGCTAGTAACAATACCACAACGACTAATAAGATCCAGTCAAGTTTTGATCAATTAATCCTTGCTTAACCCTGGGTAGCTTGTCAACGAGAAGTCAGGCTTACCTTAGGAGACAGGCAAGTGTAAAGCATTTAACATCACCAAAACAGTAAATAAGTAAAAGACACAACACTATAAAAATCCAACCCCAATTTAGAAAAACAGGAAATATTTTTTATCTTTCAAATTAGCTAAAAATGACAAAAATCCAATGTAGTGAACTGAAGATATGTTTTTTTTACAAAATAAACTGTGGTATAGTGCCTAAAAGCAGAAAGAGACAACCACAGCTATCTGGGCCTGTAGGATCGGGTCAAACCTCTAAGTTCAAACTTCCGATGATGAAGCGCAGGTCAGATAAAGTTTCGGATTAGTCCAGATGAAGTTTTGCCTTTTTATGTTTTGTGGCAAGAATCTAGCCTGTAGGGTAAAAGTTCACACAGAGCAGGGAGACCATCGCTGGTGATGGTCAACGGGGCATGAAGAGTCGGCTGGGAGTCACAGACGGGCATGCTTAAACCTTGCGGTGCTTATCCACACCAATGGGCAATGTTTGCTGGGCAAAGTTTGCTGGGCAAAAAGACAAACTTGCAGTGGTTCGCACTGATTCTTTGTTGTGAGCAGCATAGCCCTGACGCAAATGGGCCTGTTTGCAATTGCGAAGAGCCCAAAAGCTTGAATTAAAGAGCTTGTCCAAGGGCCCATGACCTGGGAGGCGTCTCTTGGGTGTCTGGAACTCATTGCAGACTGGTACAGGAGCTGTAGTCTAGTTAGTTCTTGGTTCCACTGGGGAGAGAACGGTCCTCTAGTGCTGGCCAGAAATTCAAAAGTTTGGTTTGCCACTTGGGTGCTAGGACTCAGACTCCCACAATTCACTTGCATAGTCAGGATAAACCAGTTGCCACTGGTCTGCTGGGGTGATCCTCTCTTTGGGCTTTCAGCTGACTTCTTCCAGCACATTTCTGCCTGTTGCTGCTCAGGGAGTTCTCTCATTTTTTTTAAAACAGTCACAGTCCGTTCTTTTGTGGAGTACAGCAGATGCAGTGCTTCTGAGTGCAAGCTTTCTGTGGTGCAGTCCAAGGGTCTAGCAGGGCAGCCCTTCTTCTCTTGTTATTCCAGGCAGTGTTCGGAGACGCTCCTTCTGGTCTCTCAAATGAATTCCTATTTTGGGTAGGCAATAGAGGGGACACTCCAACCAAGGCGATTCAAGTTGCCACTTTCAGCTATGACCACTTGCTGGGAAGTGAGACATATTTTTGTTACAGTTGTCCCACAAACAAAATGGAGCAATTCTCTCCTTGGATTGCAGATCTATTCAACCCAACCCATAGGTGTGGCTAACTTTTTACTACACTCCCCTTCCAGCCGCTCTCTTGATCTAATAGGGGGATTCTCATCTAGCTAGGGATCAATGAAGTTGGGGTTGACCTGAGTCCTGTGACATCTTTGCTTCTACCTTTGAAGTCTAGTTTATTCCCCCAGTCCTCTTTCTGTCCTGGCTTCTCTAGGACACAATTTTCCTTACACCAAATGGCTGTATTGTTTCAGGCCCAGGCCTCTTCACGCCTACTCAAGGAGCAGCTTGCATGTAAAAAAGCTGACCAATCAGAAGAAGCTGCTACAGGTCTGTTTTAGGTAACGTCAGATAATGAGGGCCTGATTCCAACCTTGGCGGATGGGTTACTCCGTCACAAATGTGACGGATATCCCGGCCGCCGTTTTACAAGTTCCATAGGATATAATAGAACTTGTAATATGCGGCCAGGATATCCGTCATGTTTGTGATGGAGTAGCCCATTCGCCAAGGTCATAATTAGTCCCTAAGTTCTAAAACTATTTCCTGTAATTGTTTTAATAAATCTGACCTTGGAAGGTTGTTGGATTTATTGTAACTATTATTTTGACACTTTGAATCAAGTTGGTAGCTTGTTCCCAAGTGAAGATAGACTTTAATAAAGACTTTCTATGTTAGCCTATGGGGCAAGCAGCACTTCAATAGGGAAAACAAATTTGGTTGTTTTTTTCTACCAGAGCATGAAAAGCATATTTTAGATTGTCCTGCGTTTTATAAAAGGGCTCCCTACTCCGGGGGCAACTGGGGCAGACTTCAACAGCAACTTCCAAGTTTTAAAAAGGGAGTTTTGGACTTTGGGAGTACTTTTAATTCCAATGTCGAATTTGGGCATAGTTTCATTTTTATCCTGCAAGGAGGGTCTGGCTTTTAAATGACACTTGACACAGCAGCAGTGCACCCTTAAGTGTATTAAGTCCACTGGGGTCTCTTAACCTCTCTCCCCTATTATATACTAGGGACTTACAGTAGGGTGTCTTCGCCAATTATATTCTTATCAAACACCAAATACCTTTACGGACAGTGTTGTGGCACTGGGCCTGGTTAGCAGAGACCAGGGCACTTTCAGAGTCAGTAACCACCAGTATCAGTCACAAAAAGGGGGTGATCAGGACAAAAATGATTACTTTCCTACAGCCAAGAAACAGCACACTTGGGCTATGGATACAAAGGCACAAGAGCAAAGAGAGCTGAATGCACAGACACCAAAGCACAGAAAATAGACAAGATGTGGGTGAAGGGAAAAGAGAGAGTCATACTAAAAAAGAGTCCTAAGTCTCTACGATATAAACACACAAGCCCTAACACAGCTAGATGGGAACACACAGTCATGAAAATGAGGACATTAGGGGATAAAGAGACAGGCACTGGAGTTGGGAAACAAAGCCAGAGACTGGGATGCACAATCACCACAACACACAGATGCTGACCTTGGGATATGAACATGTACATCAGGACAAGGAGACATGAACACCATTAATAATGGTGGAGTCAGGTGTTTGTGTCCATTGTTTGTGGAGGGTGATCCAGTTGAAGGCTACAGAGAAGAACAATTTTTGTGAGAATGAGAAAGATATAGTGGAAGGAAATACCATTGATGTCTAAAGGAAACTTGATCCATATTTGGAAGGTGAAGATGATGCAAAGAAGAGATACATTCTCCAAATGAGGGTGAGTTGCTTGGTATGTATTTTGCATAGTATTGCTCTAAATAACTGGTTTCCTTAGTACCCAATGTAGGGTCGATTTACTGCCCTCAGAAGGCTTGGATGGGGTTTGAACTTGTGACGAGATGCAGATTCTCAACATAAGGTGCTGGGCTATTTTGCCAACACATAGAAAACGTTGCTAGAGCATACATATTGGTAATCACTTGCAATGAACAAGTAATTTGACCTATTTGTATAAGTGGAGAAGCGGAAAATATATTCAGTTACCTTGAGCTTTAGAGTCAAAAACAATTTGCATTCTCTGCTTCGCAGTATAAATTTTCACTTTAACATTGTGAATGGCCTCAAACTCCCAGCATGGAAAGTGATGTTAGCTAAAAAGGCCTGCTCTTGCTAAAGGTTCTTCTCAAATGTTAAAAATAGCAGGAGCACTTTGGTAGCTCAACAATCGACAATGTATTGCATTTTAAAGGACTGTAGCAGCATAACTAGTGTTTCTCACTTCTGTCTCTCTGTGACGATCTGTATTTCTCATTCATTAGCTGCAAGCTATTTTAGGAAATGACGGGGTATAAATCATAGTTTACTGTCCTTCATAATCAGTCACGACTGGTGTCGGGGCAAAATGGCAGGGCATGGGGGAGGGGCACAAAACAAAGACACAACAAAAACACAAATACAAAAAACCTCCCCAAAAATGCACTTGCCACCCGCCATGTAGCCACCACATCGGCGCTCTTCTGTCTCCACTCACTGCAGGCACAGCCTCCCAGAATTTCCTGCAGCCAATCCTAACACTGCTCTCATGCTGCTGGCAGCACGAGAGCAGAATCAGGATTGCCCTAAACACTGTTGATTTGCACTCCCAGACAAACTGGGAGCCTGTGCCTGCTGTCTCCAACCTTGCAACATAGCTGGGGCTGGAGACAGCTCAGTGACCATGTCGGTTTGGCGGTCCTGAGACAGCTGGCCAAACCAAAATGCATATTGACAACAATGCACACCACTCCCCCTTGTGCCTACCATCCCCAAGGCCCTGCCCCCTAGAAAAATAAAACAATAATTAACATGGTTTATTATCATTTTATTTTTCAAGGTTTGCAACTGCTGCTGCTGGCGAGAGGGTGACTCTCTTGCACCATATTGAAGGAGCTGCCACTGTTCATAATGCTAAGCAGCCCTTAATCATTCTCTAAAATATACCTAACGTTTTCACAAACAGCATGTTGCAGGTTGTCATTTATTTAGCTTACACTTATACTATTAGTGAGAAAGTAACCTACCTCACAATGCAATGTGCTATGGTTAAAAGCCCAGGATGAGGTTTCATGCATTTCAAGCAGCAGAACAATATTATCTATGCTTTATTCAACTATATTTTTAATTGGAGCATTGTGCACATGTCTGGTTATATGTTCAAGTTCACCTATAGAGAGTAAACAACAACACATGGCTGGCACTTAGGCTATGCCTCTTCAGCAGGTCTAATTAGTAAACTACTACTTCAACAACTACTATTAAAATTAGAAAGACATTGAGGTGATGCCTTTGTGACGCAAATGCTTTTGGTCCTCTTCTTTTCAACCAGAGCTGCTAAGTGGTCCCATGATATGTTCTGCAAATGCAGACTTGTTAGTCAACAACCCCTTTTCACCATATGAGTGTTCAATCAGTACTAGAATTAAAGTGCAAACAGCAAAGTGTGGCGAGCTTAAAACTCAGCAGTGGCTTGTGGTGTTGCCCATTACATTTATTGTTACCACAACAACAACAGCTGAGCTCACAGGGGCTGTGAGGAAACCTTTCCTGTGTGGGCATTATTATGTACTAGTATTGCTTAACTTGGGCTGGAGAGTTTACGGGTGGAGCATTTAGCCAAAATGGTGCTGTGTGGCTTATTGGGACCTAGAGCACCCCAACTAAGATAACCCATTTGGAATCGCCTCTAGATGAAGCATAGCTACAGCATGTCTCCTACAAACTAATGACTTTCTTGTCTAGTGCTGTAGAAATAAGGTGTATAATAAATGCAAAATCACCCATTCCAAGAGGCCTCTAGTTCCTGATGTGTCCAGAAACTTCTGTTTTGGGCAGTACTGGGAGCTATAAGTGCCTGAGGACAACTGAGGCTCCCCAGTTTTTCAACTGGAAATTCCTCCTGGTCAAAACAGGTGAGAAATAGCCTGCATATGGCAAAAACATGTGGGAATAGGTGTGGAAACACACACTCGTGCATGTTATTCCACATGTCAAAAGAATGCACTTTGGCCAGTGTTCCTGGAGTCCAAGAGTACAGAGAGCCACTCTATCAGTACTTATGGGTTCAGGAAGTTCTAAGTACAGAGACCCATGGTATAAGTACATCGAGGTACAGGAATGCCTAAGTTTAAAGACCCACAGTATCAGTACTTCCTAGTGTAAGAATGAACCCATTACATACAGGTGAACGTCTTTAACCCAAGTTGATCTCCCTCATCTAAGTCCTCACTGAATGAGAGCACCCCACCCACCACAGGAAGCACCTACTCAAGTCCTCTTTCTTTTTCCATGAGCACATACAATAAATACTCCTCCTTTTTTTCCATACAACCTTCGAGTATCAAGTGTACTAAAAGAAAAAGGTACAGAATGAATACTCACTGGGAGGAAAGGAGGAACTCCGAGTGGGACGAAGGGGACCAACTTGGGGTAATGAAGTTTACTAGTAAATAATGAGTTCATTATCCCCTCATTGTTCCTCCTTATCCCAATCCTCACTGAATGAGAAATTAACAAGCTAACAGAATTCTGTACTTTGCAACACAGTCATTTATTACAGAAAACAATGACTTAATTGCTGTTTTGATTATACGAACACCAAAATTGTCAAAAACATTATAAAAGACATCAAGGAGATAATGGTTAATGAACGTATGATGAGAAGCCACATTGCTGCTCTGCAGATTCCAGTGATGGAAACCCCACCAGCCTCCACCCATGATGTAGAAATTGGTCTAGTAGATGAGCCGTGAACATGTGTAAGAGGTTGCTCACCAACAAAATCATAAGCCTGTGAAATTGCCTGCTGAATCAATCTCCTTATCATAGAGGAAGACACCTTTTTTTGCATTTGCTGATATTACATAAAAAAACTAAAATTAAAAAATCCTGAGCACTGGTCAAATAACATAGAAGAGCTCTTCGGACATCAAGAGAGAAAAAATCATGACCCTGGTCATCTGCCCCCAAAATCGATAACACAGTCACCTTATCAAAATTAAACTTAGAAGACACCTTGGGAAGGAATTTGGAATCAGGCCTAAGGATCGCTCTTTCAGAAAGAATAGTAAGGTATGGAGCAGAAATCACTAGAGAACCACAATCCTCCTAGCTAACGTAATGGCTCACAAAAAAGCCATCTTAACTGTTAACCATTATAACGGGGCAGTGTCTAAGCGTTCAGAGAGATCTGAAGGAGGTCAAGCAACACTGGGTCTAAGGACTTTTTCACACACCAGACAGAAGAAGAATTCCAATGCTTCTTATGAGAAGACCTGGTCCACATTTCTCTAGATTTATGAAGTTTTTTGACCACTGGAGCTGAACATCCCAAAGACACCAAACTCAATCCTTCGCGTTCCAGGTTGTCAGATTTAATCCCTTCAGCTGAATTGGAGATAGGAGAGGAAACTGAAAGTTGGAAGGAGCAATTGGAAAGCTGAAAAACCTTCCCTTGGACAGGGACATAAGTGAGAACAATGGGTGATGTGGACAAAAGTGAGCCTCAAGAATCACTGACACCTTCTCCCCACAAATCCTCTGAAGCACCATCAGGAGGAGGGAAATCAGAGGGAAGGAGTATATTAGACACACCTCCCAAGGCACTGACAGAGCATTGACTGCCCATGCCTGTGGATAAGGAATTTTCAAACAAAATTGTGGATGTACGGCAGTTTGAGGGGAAGCAAACATTTGACAGCTTTGCTGAAACTGAGGAAGTGTAAGACTGACTGACACTGATGAGGATAGATTCTGACGCAGACAGTCGGCATGAGAGTTCAGGGATACTCCAGACATACACTGCTTTCAGGAAGTGCACATGAACCTCCACCCAGGAACAATTTGAGTTGCCAGAAAACGTCCCCTCCGATGCTTGAGATAACAGCGAGTCACCTGATTGTCTACCTGGATGACCACATCCCCACCCACCAACTGTGACTGTATGAAATGGACTGCTTTCCAACTGCATCCAGTATCTCTCCAATTGAATGATTGACAGTGTTCCTGGGCAAACCACTGACTGCTGCTCTCCCAGTACAACAAGGTCACACCCCAACCCCAGAGACTGGTGTCTTTGTCATTTGAAGAGGGAGAGATGGTTGGAAAGCAGTCCCCTTCTCTAGAATGGGGAACGTGGAGCTGAGTCACCAGATGACCTTCTGAGCAATTTCCTGAGTGACCTGCACTGGGACCACATATAACTGGATGGTCCCAGTGACCCAAGTAATAGTTCATCAATGATTTCAAATGTAGGCAGGGCCAGGAAAGCACCCATATTCTCACAGCCATTAGACCCTGGACCTTCAACCAGAATCTTGTCAGAGCCAATGACAAATTAAAGTTGATAGCTTTGTGAATCGCTCCAAATAATTTGAGTACAGTTAGTGTTAGTGTTTAAGTCAAAAAGCTTTTGAAAGTAATAACTGGAGTGATTATTTCATGCATGTCAATTGTTAATCAGTCAAAATAAATGTATTTCGGCCACTAGGCCACAAAAGTATACATAAACACATAAAATACAAAATAAATAGGACAGTGGGCTACAGATATTCATAAAATGACTGCAAAAGTTACTCTCAAGAGGCATATAAGTCAGAATTTCCTCCCCAGTCTAATGGTAAATCCCTGCAGGCACCTATTTCTAAATGTATGGGCTGTATGAGACAATACTGTTTAGGTAAAGGAATATTTAAGGACTTTTACTGAAATGTTAATTATAACATTTAACGTTAATATCCCAAGGACAAAACATGTCTATACATACTTTGAAATTTTTTGCACTGTTTCGGGTGCACAGTTGATGTTACTGTAAATATGGCTTTAAATCACAACTGAATCAAGAAACTAGATGAATACTTTGATGTCAACATTAATCAACTAAACTAGTGAGAAGGATGTGGCGCAAGAAGACAAAGACATGGCTCTTCAAGTAGTTCCCTCGAAGCTGGCCTCATACTCCTAACAAGTGCCAGGATTCTCTTATGGGTGATAGTACACAGTAAAAATACACATAACATAGCATAACTGAACTAGGTGAATACACAACACAGCACATTATCGTAGAAACAAGAGGAAATCTTGCAAGGTGTATCATTTTTTTAAATAAAAATGTGTTAACTAAAATTAAAGTTGATATCTTTGTGAATCACTCAAGACAATTCAAATACATATAGCCGCTCATTACGACTTCTGTGGATGGAAAATGCCGTCCGCCGAAGTCCTGTGGTTGGGTTACCCCCAGTGCAGTCCCCTTCCCGCTGGCCCCTATTAAGAGTTTCCCATTGGGTCAGTGGGTGGAAAAACAGTTTCTGCCCACTGGCCCAGCAGGAAACAGCCCACAACATTGATGCCGCCTCATAATAGAGCCGGCGGCAATGTTGCGGTGCGTAGGGTGCAACAGCACCCATTGTGCTTTGTGTGATGGGGCTGCCTTATGGGCACCTGCACTGCCCATGCCAAGTGCATGGGCATGCACCTTGTCTCCTCTAGCCTTTACATGGCAGTGCTACCGGTGCTACGCTGCCCCCCTCCCCAGCCAATTTTGGCCCAAGAGACACCATCCACAGGACCCAGCCTTTTCATATTAATTTAGATTTTTAGGAGAGGGGGGCTGTGCGCCCCCTCTCCCCTGGCCAATTTCAGTCCCAGAGACCCCATCCCCCAGGGCCTGACACCACTGGTTACTTTATTTTTATCGGGGGAGGATGGACAGCGCTATCCTGATCCCTCTGCCCATTTTAGCTCTGGGGACCTCATGACCCGGGGTCCAGCCATCTATCCTGGATGCCCTGCAGGGCACCCAGTGTTTGTTGGGGACTGGGGGGGAGCCAGCAGGCCCCTTCAGGCCCAGCCAAGTCCTCGCTTCCTGCAGGAGCCGACAAAGATTTTGCAGAGAGGGAGCTGCTAAAAATGCAGCTCCCTCTCTCTGAGAGCAATTGTTTCCACTGTTTTCCTGCCTGCATATCTGTAGGCAGGGAAACAGAGGAAATCTCCTCTTCCAGCAAGCGAGAGCTGTTTGACAGCTCTCACCTGCTGGAATTAGAGTGTTTGATCTACAAAGCTCCTTCCAAGTCACTGCAAGCAGCTATGTTCTGGGGCTGGGCACCCTGGGACATAGCAGGAGCCAGCCCTGGGGGGGCAGCGGCCCCCAGGGCCATCTGTGGCACCATGAGCAAAATTCACATGGCTCCCCAGGGAGGTGGTGGTCACAAAGGAACCCCTTCATTCTTTTATTTCAGCCCTGGGGAGGTGGCGGTCCCTGGGGCTGTGAGGGGGCCACCTGGCCCCTGCCTAAATTAAATCAATTGCTTTAGGGAGATGGCAATCCCCATGTGGCCCGCACAAACTTCTTATTTAGTCCTAGGGAGGTGGTGGTCTCTGGGATTCTGGGGGAGCCCATAGGGCCTACCCCATTTTAAAACATTATTTTGCCCTGATGGAGGGTAAGGTCCCCAGGGCTGCGGGGTGATGTGCGGCCCCCTGCATGCATATTTAATTTAGCCCCAGGTAGGTGGCAGTATATGGGGACCTGGGGGAGGCCAAATGGCCTCCCACATATCAAAGTATTCTTTTGCCCGGGGGAGGTGGTGGTCCCCAGGGTGTCAGGGGCCATGAGGCCCCTCATTTTTCTTTCTGATTTTCCCAGGGAGGTGGCAGTCCCCGGGGCTAATAGAAGCCCTAGGAGGGGGGCCCCATGCACCCTCCTCCTTTATTAAAGTCACCAATACCGCCAGGACCTTGCTCACCCAGGGTCTAATTAAAAGAAAGGGGTGGGAACTCACACTTTTTAAAAAAAAAAAACAGAAAAATGTGCAGATCCAGGTCCATGGATTTTTCTGACGTTTAAAAAAATGCTTTTAAGCCCTGGCGGGGTTTCTCTGGAGCCCCAGCACCAGAGCTAAGGGGTCAGGGTGTCCCTTCTCTGGTCCCTTTTCTATTTTTTTCTTTTTTTTTGTGACTTGGCTGAAGTTGAATCCCAGGATGGCTGCCAATACTTCCTGGTTGAATTTTTGGCAGCCAATCAGATATCAGCACTGGGACAGTTGGATCCGGGGAGGATCTCCGTCCCCAGATATTCAAATGTTTTAAACTTTAATTTCTCCAAACCTACTGAAGGGATTTACACCAAATTACAAAAAGCATGATTTCTGGACCAAGAGCTAGCTTTCTGCCAAATTTGGTTTATTTCCATTCAGCGGTTTTGGCGGTAGATGTGTTCAACAATTTGAAAAATCCAATTGATGTAGAATGTGTTCTGGGACCCTCGTTTTTCTCAGTCCCCACTTGATGGATCACCCCAAAACCTTTAACACAGCAGCTGAACTGATCAAACTGTAAGTTTTAAAAATTTCGTGAAGATGCTTCAAGTGGCGCCAAAGTTATTAGCAAAACAAAAAAACACCGTCTCTATGGAAAAAATGGTTCTAACTATAACTATTTACTCCCTTAATCGGTTATGGGAGACTGTGACTGGCATTGAACTTTTGTAGAGAATGCAGACATTTGGGGCTTTGGAACATTTTCAAACATTTATCAGCTTAGATGAGGGGTGTGTGGTGCGCATAAACCTGGATAATGTGGCAACCCATGTGAAACAGTTTAACATGAGGAGGCTAGTTAGTTGATTGGGGTGGCCTTAATTGGGTGTGAGAGACTTTGACTGGCATGGCACCTTTTTATGGCAGAGAAATGCAGACATCTGGGGCTTTGGCCCGTTTAGGAGCAATATGACTGTGAACTTTGATGCGTTTTTCACACACCCATGGAGGCCTGAAAGATAATTATATATTGATGTTGCAGCTCTCCTATTGATCATAGATTCACCAATGAGAAGGGTGGTGAGAGTATTTAAATGCACCCATAACTGTGTCCTACTTTGTATGCATTCGAAAGTATGGAAGAAGGCATAATGACGAAACACGTCTGCTGTGAATCATTATTTATAAATCCTTGATACCCCATGAGTGCGCCTTAACCTTTGTTAAGAGTTGTTGTGGAAAATGCGATCCCTAACCTAGCGAATCAATAAAGCACCCAACTTGGAGTTCGGAGGTTACTTGGTGGGGACTGAAAAATGTGTTTAATTGCTACACCACCAGAACCATAGCTGCCAGAGTATATTGTCGACCACTGAGGTTGCAAATTATTCAAATTTTTGGGTGTCCAGCCATTTGACCTACACCTCCAAATACATTTTCCATCATCTAGTGGCTGCAACAAGGGGTATGTGTTGCGCATGAAACAAGATATTGTGGCAACCCATGTGGAACAGTTTACCATGAGGAGACTAGTGAAACGGGGTGGCCTAAATAGAGTGTGAGAGACTGTGACCAGCATTGCACCTTAATATTGAAGAGAAATGCAGACATTTGGGGCTTTGGCTAGTATAAGAGCAATATTGCTGTGAACTTTGATGCTGTTTTCACACACCCATGGCACCCTGAAAGATATTTATGTATTGATGTTGCAGCCCTTCTATTGGCCACAGATTTAACAATGAGAACGGTGGTGACAGTTTTTGTACCAACCAGTAAATTTGTCCCACTTTGTATGCATTTGAAAGTATGGAAGAAGGTGTAATGCCGAAATGCACCAGCTGTGAATTACTATTAATAAATCCTTGATACCACTGGAGTGCTCCTTCATTTTTGTTGAGAGTTGTTGTGTTAAACGCAATACCTACCCTCACGAATCAAGGAAGCACCTATCTTGCAGTTCGGTGGTTACTTGGTGGGGACTGAAAAATGAATTCAACGCCATGCCAGAACCACAGACTCCAGAGTATCTCGTCAACCATCGAGATCACAAATTATTCAAGTTTGTGCTTATCCAGACATTCAACTGATGCCTGCGAGTGAATTTTCCAACATTCTGAGGCTGTAACTAAGGGGTATGTGGTGCATATGAAACTGGGTAATGTGGTAACCCATGTGGGACAGTTTAACATGAGTAGGCTAGAGAATTGGGGTGGCCTTAATTGGGTGTAAGAGACTGACCAACATTGCAATGCAAAAAGGCGTGACGGCGAAATGCGTCTGCTGTGAATTGCTATTAATAAATTCCTAATACCCTGTGAGTGCACCTTAATGTTTGCTGATAGTTATTGTGGACTACGCAAATCCTACCCTCGTGAATCAAGGAAGCAACTGTGTTGGATTGCGGTGGTTTCTGGGTGGGGACTGAAAAATGTATACATCTATAAAGGCTGGTCCCAAAACACGTTTTCCCCATTCATTTTTTCATAGGGATTTTGAACAGCGATAGCTCAAAAACTATTTGACGGAATTACACCAAATTTGACAAGAAGGTAGGTCTTTGTCAAGAAAGAGTGATTTTCTTGCTTTGGTGTAATCCCATTCAGTAGTTTTCGAAAAATTACAAATTTGCATATCTGGGGATGCTAAGGATTCGCAACCCCTAATGATCTGGTGCTGAGATCTTATTGGCTGATCACACTTCAACAAAAGAAACTGTTGAAGGGCGATTCAGCCGAGTCCCCAAAAAAAGTTAAAGAAAACAAAAGGGGCCAGGGTACAAACACCCTGACTTCTTAGCTCTGGTGATGGGGTGTCAAATGGGCCCACCAGTCCTAAAATGCATTTATTTTATTTTACGAGTGGAGACGTGGATCCACAAATCGCTTGTACAGAAAAAAACGAAGCATGGGCTCTCAAAGGCTGTGCATGGCGGTGGTTGGATTAACGTATAGTAATTTAAATTATCTATATGTTAAAACAAACATAGAAATTCACTGAAAAAAAACAAATGTTACTGGGACGTTATAGTTGCAAAACAGAATTTAAAAAGCCCCATAGAAATTCACTTAAAAAACCAAAGGTTGCAGGGAAGCTACTGTTAGGCTCACAATTTAAACGTACAAAACCATAGAAATTCACCAGTTATAGTTAGAGTTACCTTAAGTAACTATAACTCGTGCCCTAAGGTTACTATAACTCATGCCTTCACCATGCACTGCAAAGTACCCCACAAATTACAAAAATCATACCATCTTTTATAGCATCATTGATAATATCAATGTAATATTTGCAGTAACATTTTTGACAAAAAACTGTGCATGTCGGGGGCCAGTTATAGTTACCTTAGGGCACAAGTTATTTTTACTTGAGGTAACTCTAACTATAACTGGTGAATTTCTATGGTTTTGCACATTTAAAGTGTATATACTTATATCTATATATGTATATATATATGTATAGAGAGAGAGATAGATAGATAGATAGATAGATAGATAGATAGATAGATAGATAGATAGATAGATAGATAGATAGATAGATAGATAGATAAATAAATAGATTACCTAGGGGGGTCGCCAGTAGGTAGTTATAGGTAGGATGAAGTTTCCATAGGAAGAAAGTTTTTTGTTTTGCTTAGAACTTCAGAGCAACTTGACAAATCTTCATAACATTTTCAAAATGTATACTTTGCTCAGTTCAGCGGCTATTGTGAAAGTTTGAGGATGATCTATCAAGCGAGAAAAAGGGTGGGTCCCAAAATGTGTTTTCCCCATTCATCCATAGGCTCTTTAGCCACGCCTACAGCCCAAACTGCTGAACTGAATTACACCAAATTTGGCAGGAAGGTATATCTTGTTGCGCAGATTGTGCTTTTTCTAATTTGGTGCAAATCCATCCAGTGGTTTTGGAGATATAGAAGGGCTAAATATATAGATATCTAGGAACGTGGATCCTCTGCGGCTCCAGCTGTCCCCATGCTCATATCTAATTAGTTGCCAACACTTCAACAAGGAAGCATTGGTAGCCATCTTGGGGCTCGGCTTCAGCCACACCCTGGGGACTGCCATCTCCCTGGGGCAATATACTAATTTATTATGGGAGAGGACCTATGGCCTCCCCAGGGCCTTGGGGACTGCCACCTCCCTGGGCAAAGTTTCAATTGTGTGCGAGGGGCCCATATGTCCACCCCGCAGCCCCAGGGACCACCATCTCTCTGGGGCTTTAAACAAATTGTGCAGGGGGGCCATGTGCCTTTTGTGGTCCTCCACTTCCCCGGGGCGTTAACTAAAATGAAGGTGGGGGGCTGCCCCCCCACAGCTCCAGGGACCACCAGCTTCCTGGAGCTTTAATCGTAGTTAAGGGGGGGCATGCAGCCTCCCTGCAGCCCCTAGGACCTCTACCTCCCCGGGGCTGAATTATAAGAAGGAAGGGGGTCCAGCACATTTAAATACTTGTGATCACCCCCTCAAGGAGCCAATGATAGCTCTGGGAGCCACCACCCCCCAGGGCTGGCTCCTGCTATGTGGGCTGCCCCCCCAGGACAAAGCTGTTTGCTGTGACTTGGCAGGAACTTCAACAGTTTCCACCAAGTCACAGCAAACATTCAGCTCGCAGGGAGTGAGAGCTGTCAAACAGCTCTCACTCCCTGCAAGCTGGGATTTCCTCTGTTTCCCTGCATGTAGGCATGGAAACAGAGGAAACAATTGCTTTTGCAGACAGGGAGCTGCATCTTTAGCAGTTCCCTGTGTGCAATAGCAATGCCAGCTTCCATAGGAGGATGGGAGCCGGCTGAGACCACAGGGGTCTTCAAGCTCCTTCACGGTACCCAACGCACACTGGGTGCCATGCGAGGCACCCAGGATTGATGGGCAGGCCTTGGGGGATGGGGTCCCCAGGGCCAAAATCAGCCAGGGGAGGGGGCCTCTTGCCCCCTCTCCCCCAAAAGAAAAAAGGAAATGGTGAGCTCGTCCCAAGGAGATCGGGACGCCTGGACGCCGGGGCTGAAATTGGCTAGGGTAGCACCTAAAAAAAAAATGAATATTAAATGCTCAGACCCCAGGTGATGGGGTCCCAGTGGCCAAAAGCAGCTCCCTACCCCATACAAAAAAAAAAAAAGAAGTCAGGGCCATTCTGGCCAAGATGCTCATTTCAAAGACATTGAACCTCAACAGGAAGCACTTACAAATATAAACATAGCAGTTGCCCCAGATAAAGCGCAACTTCTGGAAAGGACAAATGATCCAAACTCCTACCCTTGGCTAAGGCAAAGCAAGTGTTTTTACTCCTCAGTTCTATATTAAATAAAAACGATTGTGGAGGTGCATGGAACTTTCATTCATTGAAGTGCAATCAAACACTCTCACACCCACTCTCACAGCCAGACAGACACTCTCACACTCAGACACACCTATTCTCACATCCAGAGAGACCTGGGAGCAACTCCTACTGTGGATGGCCAAAGGCTGTGCACAGCAGGGGGTTGGGTGGTTAGAGGTGTTGGCAGCATGGCTTGGATGCAGGCCTGGCCCTGCAGCCTACCCCCGCTGCACACAGCCTTTGGCCATGCATGGACGTTTTTCGATTAACGTGCAGTAATGAAAATTATTTGAAATTAAAAAAACATAGACATTCACTGAAAAACTGAAGGTTACAGGGATGTTACAGTTAGGTTCTGAATTAACTCACACAAAATCATAGAAATTCAGCAGTTATAGTTAGAGTTATTTCAAGTAACTATACGTCACAGACTAATGTAACTATAACTCATGCCCTCGCTATACACTGCTAATTACCCCAGATATTATAGCACTCATGACAGCTTTTATAACGTCAATAATAATTTCAAAGAAACGTTAGCAGTCAAATTATTTAAAAAAAACTGTTCATGGGGGGACGCCAGTTATAGGTCCTTAAAATACCTCAAACTATAACTGCTGAATTTCTATGGTTTTGTGCGAGTAAATTCAGAACCTAACTATAACGTCCTGTTTTTTTTAAGTGAATATATATATATATATATATATATATATACATATATAATAATATATATATATATTATTATATATATATAACTATATATATATATATGTATGTATGTATATATATATATATATATATATATATATATATATAAACACATACAGATAGATAGATAGAAAGATAGATAGATAGATAGATAGATAGATAGATAGATAGATAGATAGATAGATAGATAGATAGATAGATAGATAGATTTTTTCCCTACATTTAACATTTAAGCTTTAGTTCTCATTGTCAGCTCTGTGGATCATTTAGAAGGTGGAATCATGTATATTGGTCCCAAGATGACTGCTAGCACTTCCTTGTTGAAGTGCTGGCAGCCAATTAGATCTCACCATGAGATCTGCCCGTGGGCTCCACCCAGATATCTATATTTCTTTTTCCTTTGATATCTCAAAAACTATTTATAGGATTTACATCAAATCACAAAAAGTGGGCTTTCTGACTCAAAAGATACCTTTCTGCCAAATTTGGTGTAATTCTATCCAGCAGTTTGGGCCGTAGTTGTGTCTAAAAATCCCTATGAAGATTGCATGGGATAAAAGCATTTTGGGACCCAACCCCACCCCCTTTTCTCAGCCCTCGCTTTACAAATCACCCAAAACTTTCAACACAGCAGATGAACTGACTATCAAACTAATTTTGTTAATTTTGTGAAGATTCATCAAATGGCGCCAGAGTTATTGGCAAAACATATTAATCAAAAAAGGGGAGCAGTTGGTTTGGATGTATTTCACCAAATTAAATTTGTAATACTGTGCCTGGTGTGGTAAAAGTCTTTGATAATTTTTCAGCTCAGTGTAGATGGCCTTAGATTATCCTTTGCCTAATGGCTTTGCTGGAAAAAAGGGAAAGGGCTTTGTCACTTTCTAGCTCAGCGTGGATGGCACTGTGCTAATACTATGCTTAATAAGTCTGCTAGAAATACAGAGTGTCAGTGGTGTTGAAGGGTGTTCCATATGAAAGAGCTGCTTTCCACCTAAACTTGGGAAATACCCAGAGCTCCCTGTTTCTCTTTATTATATAATTTATGCAGTACTCTATGTCCGAAAGGGTATTTTATACTGGATGCTCTCTTGCATCTGCAGAGCAGTATACCTCTCCGATGAGCTATAATTAGAGGGTAATACATGGTGGTAAAAGTTTTTTGTTATTTTTCTAGCTTGGCACACATGGCACTAGCTAATCCTATGCTTAAAGACTTTGCTAAAAAAATAGCAAAATGCTTTGTCACTTTCTAGCTTGGTGTTCTAATCCTATGCTTAAATATTCTGCTAGAATAATAAGCATTTAAGGTGAGCAGATCATAATGTTTGGTGGTGTTGAAGAATGCTCCATATACAGGAGCTGCTCTCCGCCTAAGATTGGATACTACCCCGCCAAGAGTTCCCTGCTTCCCTTTTCTGTACACACACCAGAGCGTGGCTGCATGTGCAACCCCGAAGGGCTGATAAGCCATCAACTGAGAAAAAAAGATCTCTGTGCCTCCAGAACCCCTAGAGACTTCCTGATGCACACAATTGCTAGTAATGTCTTTCTTGCAGTGACAACGCTGCTGTTACCCCTGTGGCACACTTTTGGTCACCACTGTTGTTACGGGTGATTTGTAAATAATATTTCAAGCTGCTGCTTTCACCATCACCTCCAAAAAACTCTTTAGCTTTGATATGTGATCTAAGATGTTAAAGCAGTCTTGAGCAATACAACGATTAGGCAGAATCACACTAATACATGGCCAGTAAAAAAAGTTAAATATTCCAATGATCTAAATCAGTGGGTCTTAACCTATGATCCGGGGAATCTGGGGGTATGACAAGGCTTTACAGGGGGGTTTAAAAAATCAAATTATGTTAACAGATTAGTAAAGAGTGTATAAATATAGAAGCTAAAGTGGAAATTATAAGATGTTCTATAAACAAGAAGGGATTTAAAATTGGAGCCAAAAATTAAGGGCCGAATTTAAGAAAAGTGGCACAACATCTAGATGCAGCGCCACTTTAGTTGTGTCCCTTAGCGTCCCCCTACCACCACTGTGTGTGTGCTGTATTTAATATATGGCGAATCATGGTGCAGGGTAGGGGAAAAAGTGTCAACATTTTTTTATATTATTGATGTACTATTGATGTACTGTACAGGAATAGCGCGGAAATCCTGCAGCGTACATAGAGGACCCATTGAAAACAATGTTATGCCCCTTTTTAATTCTTGCTCTGTGCAGGCATTAAAAATAGCTGTTAAAATGGCGCAGTGGAATATTCTAGATTCCACTGCACCATTTTTGCAGGCCCCCTCACAGGGGAACACCCCCTTGCATCACATTATGCCTGACACAGCCATAATGTGAGGGGTTACAAAGTGTCGCAATGAATACATTTGTGCCACTTTGTAAATATGGCATAACAAAGTTTGGCCTCGTGGGCCACTTAGCATCATAACATTTTTTGCTAATGTGGCGCAAGGAGGCGGAAGGCCCTCCTAAATCTGGGTTTAAGTTTGTACCTTCGGATTCGTTATTGGGAGCAGTGCAAGTGGATCAAACAGAATATAGCATGGAGGATGAGTAACCTCGATTGCATTTAAAAAAAAAACCAACCTTCCCATTCAAAATAAAATGTTGATTTTTTAAGAATATTTTTTGTGAATTGAATAAAATATTTCATCATTTGTGTGTTTGTATTTTTTGTGTATATTTTTACAGTTCAAATCATTGAAAATGCTTAGGTCGGGGTCACCGGGTTCCAGTAATGATTAAGTGGAGGTCCACGGAAGTCAAAAGACTAAGATCCACTGATCTTAAGTATTCAATAATATCCATTCTGCAATTCAGAAATTCACTACTTTTTCATAAAATTTCTTTTTAAAAAACTGACACCGCTACAACTGCATGAGTGGGATAATATGTGAGATTCACTGAACATCTAGTGCACAGGGCACAGCAGAAACCCAAATGCCAATCAATCAGTTGCAGATAAAGTACTACTGTGAAAAGACCCTATTTCTGTTTTTTTTGTTTGTTTGTTTTGTATGGCAAGTTGTGGTTTGATCTGAAGAATTTCATTTTCTCTTCTAGGTCGATGTCAAGAACGAAATTAAATAAAAAAAGATTGAAAAATTAAAATTTCTTTCATCAATAACATGACTTCCAACATAAATCAAATAAAATAATGCTACTAAATCAGCTGACTCTGTGAGAGCTGAAATTACCACTAATAATTATTTCATGTATTTTTTATTTTGAATTTGCATAGAAAATGAATTAACATAGAAAATAACGTGCAACTTGAGATATGCCCAATTGAATGGCCGTCATACAATATGAAATGTTTATTAAAAGCATATTAATAATTATGCAGAGCTTATATGAATGTTAAAATGTAGTAATGTGTTATACTTATGATTAAATGCTATGTATTTGCTTATATTAACTACAAGCCTCAAGTTAGCGAGGTGTAGGCCTTAATAATGCACTACCTCATATTGTTAAATTCAATGTCAGAATAAAAATGATCTAATGCTTCCTGACTAACAAAGATGTATTGTATT
Source organism: Pleurodeles waltl (assembly GCF_031143425.1). Classification (NCBI taxonomy): domain Eukaryota; kingdom Metazoa; phylum Chordata; class Amphibia; order Caudata; family Salamandridae; genus Pleurodeles; species Pleurodeles waltl. Next base: position 921,878,328 of record NC_090439.1, on the reverse strand, counting down.
AATTGAAGGTTGACCAAGTCTCTGTAGTAACAAAATGTTTTTCTCGTGAGGAAATATGTGTAAACCTGAATGTTCTCAAATTGTTACAAATGTTAACTCGAAGCGTATGAGAAAGGAATGTTCCCAGGAACTAACAATGGCTGTACATACGGAAGGACAGAAGGATGTACAAATTGATTCTTGATGTGCCGGACAATGTGCGTAAAAGAAAATGAGCCAGTCATCAACCTGTGAAAGACTGTTTAGTTACATCTTAGATTTGAAAAATAAATTTTATTGGACTAACGGCTATCGCACGATTCTTTGACCAATGACAACGTGGGACAACTTTAACTTAACCGCACTGCTTTTGGAGTTCTGGGTCATTCCTTTGACATTCTCCAGTCATTCTGGTATTTGCCGTTTTTCCACTCTCTCTTAGCAGAGTTTGAGTTTACTTGATGGTTCACTTTTCTTATGCTCCATGCAAGATGCTGGTGCTTACCTTTGCGCTCAATGCTCAGAGCCTGTAGTGCCTTGTTGCTGTCTGTTCTAGATATTTCTTTCTAATGGTTCGGAGAGCCTAAATTCACAGATTCTGAACCGTTACCCCTCCCCTTCATGCCCTGATGCTGATGTCCCCCTGATGAAGACCAACACAGCTTGCTGATCCTTAAGGAAAGTTATACTGACATTTGCAAATGTCTTTGATTTGTCTTTTGTTTCTAGGTACCAACTTTTGTTTGTGATAGAGCCATAGATAGATGTTTTCTAAATTTGTGTTAACTAAATCTTTTGCATGAAGTCCAAACATGATGACGCTAATCTGGAGTTAGTGAGGTTTTCCTGTACTCCCCTACATTGCTATTTGATGTTATTCAGTTACTGAATTCAAATGTATTTTATTTCCAGTGTGCAATTACTCTTGCTGTTGATTTGTACATTGGCTTTAGAAGGATTAGTTATTAATGCATTAGTTAAGTTGAGATTTTTTAGAAGATTTGGTCAACCAGTGTTGTTTTTATACAGATATCATGTGGTTTTGAGACTACTTTATGTGATACTAGCATTGTTCATCTAGGGAAATAATATTTCTAACTGATACCAAAGGTGTGGTTATTCGTGACCAAATGGGTCATGGTGTGTGTGAAATTTACTGACTCCAAAGCATTTCCATTGTTTGTTTTTGATATTGATGTAATGTATGGACTTAGGGGATGAACATCTTAACGGGGTCCAAAAGTCCATCAACCCCTTGTCACCTTACTAAATGAACCTGAAGAAACAAACAATGCCTGACAAGCTAGCAACTCCAAAGTGGATTTTTATCTTGTTTGTTATTGTGCCTTTTTCCGAAGACCTTGCTACAAAGGTAAAAACAAAAGCACAGAAGTGCTGATACAACTAATATGGCATCAGCCAGGATCAATTTCTTGAGAAGTGAGGGAGGAAAGTATTTGTTTAGCAATTTCTTAAACATGGAGAGATTAGGCACACAATGCGCAACTAAGGGTAATTGATGCCAAAGATGAGGAGACAGAAGTTCAAAGTTACGAAACCGAGAAGCAGCAGAAGGATTGCCAGCAACAGATACAAGATGAGAAAAAGTAGATTGCTTTTTGCTTTCCCCAGCATATCCAAAGTATAAAATGCCATTTTTGCAGAGTTACTTTCAAAGAACCCCATTTTAAGAGCTAACTAGGCTACAGCAGCAGGCCAAAGTTGGACTCTGCCATTGTTCTTCTCCCTTCTCATCTTCAATCTTCTGTCCACACCCCCGACATGGTCAGGATTTTTTCAAGCAGGATCCTTTCTAGGGTTCACACATTCAAGCCCATTATTAGCAACAATCAGTTTTACATTTGGATATGTACACACTACAGTACACATATCAACAACACGTGACCATCCGTTCAACTGTAATAATACAGTAGTTGTACATATTAAATATAAGACTATGCTTGAGCCCCGTTTCATTTGGAACCAGAATTATCAAATCTGTGAACCGTGCAATGTCACAAAAAACAATGTAACCTGGTTGCGAAGTTGTATATTGGGATTTACTTTCCAGTACAAACCTTTTGCTACTTTGTTTTACTGTGCTGCACCCGGGCATCTCACAGGTGGTGAAGTTGGATTTTACATTGCTATTTTAGAAATGCCACTTTTAGAAAGTAGTTATTTCTCTACGCATATATGTCTGTGTGCTTTGCAGCCTGTTTCTAATTCACATCCGGCCGGGTGAAAGCTACACTTTGTGCATACTCTCTATACAGCCACAACACAGTAAGGGCTGCGTTTGACAGGGGAAACATCTGCATTCATCTGCATACTGATAGTCATCCTGGGATGGGAGAAAGAGAGGTGGTTCACACATTTGCATAGTCTGTGTCCTGCCCTCACACAGAGGGCTGATTTACCCCTTACTGATCAACTGGAGCAAGGGCTGGCCTGAAAGGGATTGTTGTGCACTTCTGATGATTCGTTTAAAGTCACCTCCACATTAAAGGCATTTTGTAGTATAAGTAATGGGTCTCTGACCCCATGTTTTTAGGCACTATGTGCGACTTGTAACCAGACTTTGCTGGCTCTACACTCTGCACATTGCTGGGAAAACTGCTGTGCTGCCAGGAGGAACCGCCATTGGGACTACCTGCTTTGTTGTGCTGGCCTGATGCCTACTGATTGCTGGGCTACAGAAGGGACTGCCAATTTGCAACTTTGCAACTTGCCTGATGGGCTGGCCTGCTGCCTTTCTACCTACTTTTGTGCCAGCAGTGTTCTCCAAGGGCTTGTTGGCTTGCTCCCTGTTTTGCAGTCTCAGGGCCAAAAAGGATTGCACCCCAAATCCCTCTGCCATGTGTCTCTGCCAACTGTGAGTCCAGCAGTAGGGTGTTTTCACCAGGAGCTGTAATTGGCTGCTCCTTGTTGTTCGAGCATAGTGTGTGTGTGAAGTGCTTCCTCTGGCCCCAAACCTGAAGGATGGGCGCTTTGGGCATTTTCCTTTGAGCCTGATCAAGTCCTTTGTTTGTGGAAAGGCCAAGTGCTGCACCGGGACCGCTATGTCCAACCAGCGGCTTGCGCCGCTCAGGCAGTGAGTGGCGAATCAACCACGTTTCCCATTGAATGGCCTTTCCTTTTTCCAACTTGCTCTGCACAGGCAGTGTGTGTGGGAGCCAAAGAGTTGCCTTTGTTTCACATATGTTGCCAAGGCTTCGGGAGACCCCTGTTCAACGTTGCTTCCCACGCACTGCCCTCAGATTACCAGAGCAGCCAGAGGGCCACCAAGAGCCGGCATAGCCTCAGAAGGACCAAGTTGCTGTGTAAAACCAGGTCCCACCTACCTCTTCGAGGGGAGAATACTGCTGCAGCCGTTGCCAAGCCCCGATTTGGCTCTTGCATCCCAGAGTGTGCCTAGCCTGCAACAAGGTTTCCAGCAGCTGTGGCTTCACTTTAGTATTCCTAACGTGGGGACTCAGCGAGGTCCACCTGTTGCTTCTGCAGTGTGTGTCACCTTCCCCCCTATTGTGTGGGACATACTTTGGGGGCACTGCACCTGCTGTCAGCATTACGGGGTGAGACCACAAGATAGGCCCCCGAATGTGGCATGCAATTGCTGATAGGGATTTGTTGTAAGCAGAAAGACTTTGGCTTACCATATCAAATTGTAGTTGGTGTGCAGGTACGTCTGTGCCCTATGTTTATCCCTAATTACCTCATAAAATGTAATAGGAGTGCAGGTACTGTGGGTCCTATGTTTATATTTATGTACACACTGATTCATATGTTCTCCTAACCTTTCTTGCATCACATGCACTAATGATATGATGGATGTTGTTGTTAGTCTTGCCATGTTTAGGATAACGAGTGCTACCTGAGTAACTGCATAGTGTGCAAAATATTTATGATTCATATTGTTGTGGTCTGATTTTATGTACAATATCTGATATATTTTTATATAATCCTGTATTAAGTTTATTTTGTGGTGTATTTAACTTGTTACTGTATGAGTGTGTTGCAAAAATGCTTTACACATTGCCTCTGAGGATAAGCCTGACTGCTCTGCGACAAGCTACCAAAGGGTGAGTACAGGTTAACTTTGGCATGTTAGCTACTTGCCCAGACTAGAGTGGGGGGGGTTCTGCCTAGCTTACCCTAGTCAAACAGAAACACAATTTCTAATGCTCTCTTTTACTAGATCTGGCTTTGCTTGAAAACCCATGGGTGTCACATCTTTATACGCACTTTTATGTGAAAAATTGTCACAGTCGACTTGGTTAGATTAAAATTTATTGCACTGGTACATCACTGCCTAAATTTAAATGAGAGGTAATTGTATTTGCTAAGAGATTTTGAAATTATAAGTACCTGCAAAAAAGCAGGAGCAATTCTTGTTTGTCTACAAAAAAATGGGGAAAAAGAAAACTGCAGAGCCCCATGGTTAGCCATATTTAAATGAGGACATTGGCATTTTGATTACATTATTAAACCTTAAAACCGCTGTGTATGGTAAGAATCTAGTTATTATCCCTCCATATTATTTTGTCATAATCTTCTATTTCTGTCCTTTCAGCAAAATCACTAAGATGATTGGATGAAAGACTCAGCAGGAAACTGCAAAACATCCCATGAAAAAGAGCAGATTAAATTATACAAAGAGACAGAATTACGTACAGTTTCAGAAAGAAATGTAAAAAGTGACTAACTAGGGGCTCAAACCCTCATGTGTGCTAAATTACGTGTATGCTGTAAATCCCTTGTTCTGATAGTAAGAGTCATAATAGTATACCCAGTCAGTGGTTACTGGTGGGCAAAGAAAATAGGACAAATTGTCAAGTTTTAATATGGAGACTAAAGGTCAACCATAAGAGAACTCTGCAGGGCTTCAAATGCTATGTCTGGTAACCGGGTTATGAAACACAATTAGGAGAACTAGTAGGGGCATGTCAGGGATTTAAAAGAAAGTAGAAAGTATGCCCAACGATATTCCCTGCTGTGCATAACCCAGTCTGAGTGGAAAGGTTGCATACTGAGTCTGACATTTTCAGAAAAGGGGACAAAAGAAGGGCTGCATGGGAGAGAGAAAGCGAGAGAAAGGGAGGGGTGGGAGGGAGAGAGAGAGAGAGAGGGAGAGGAAAAGTGAGAGGGAGGGGGAAGGGGAGAGGGAATGGGAGAGAAGAGAGATTCAATCCAAAATAGATAACAACTTAGGCCCGAATTTGAGAAAAGTGGCACTGCATCCAATGCAACTTTTCTGGCGCCCCTTAATGCTCCCTACCGCCACCATGTGTCCCCTGTATTTAATATAAGGCGCATCATGGTGCAGGGGGGGACAACAGCGTCAACATTTTTTATGTTACTGATGTACTGTGCAGAATTAGAGACAACATTTTGTCCCTAATCCTGAGGAGTACATAGGGGCCCATTGAAAACAATGGTATGCCCCTTTTAATGCCTGCTTTGAGCAGGTGTTAAAAACATAGCTACTAAAAATGACACAGTGGAATATTAGATTCCAATGCACCATTTTTGTGGGCCCCCTAAAAGGAGGGACGCCCCCCCCCTGCCAATATTAAGCCTGGCACAGGGGTTGCAAAGTGGCACAATGCATGTATTACGCCTCTTTGTAAATACGACGCTGTGAATTTGGCCTCCTTGGGCCACAATAGCATCATGAAAAATGGTGCTAATGTGGAAAAAGGAGGCAGTAGGCCCTTTTAAATCTGAGCCTTAGTATGTGGAAGGTACAAATAGGAACATGAATGTTAACAGGTGAATAGGAGGCAGAGACTCATCTGCGCGCAGGGGATGGAATTCTTTAGCAACATCTGCACTGACCAGCATACAGGCTTGACAACCTGGAGGACCCTTTATCTAGATATGCTCACAAGAAGGCAAAGCAACACCAAACGGATCCAGTTAATGGGAACCTGCTAAGTCAATGGAGCCAGGAGGTGAAAGAAAACAACAAGAGTAAAGGATTGGAAAGCTGGGTCACAAACACATATGGAAGCAAGATGCTTGGATTAAAATATAAAGCAATGCTAGGCGAAGGTCCAGTGCACGACTTCCCTGCTTTTGGGCTGCCCTTTGTTTTACTTCCTGGAAGAGTAAAGATCTCAGTGGAAGTACCCCATAATACTGTCTCTGATATGCCAGCTGCTCAAGCCCATTCTCTATCATGTCCATTCCTCTGTCTACCTAATCTCGATGTGGCATATCTTTGTAATACTGTATGGAGTGGCCAGATGTGGAGAGTACTGGAGTCTGCAACATTCAGATTGTAATGATTTGCATGTGGACTTTTATCTCTGTCCTTATCCAAACTCAGAGGTCTGACAGTACCATTAGGGCCAGAAGCCCTCTCCTGGGAACATGTCTGGGCTTGATTTAAGATTGTTTTTTGGTGATAGGCAAGTACCAGAATAACAGCACATCAAAATTAGGATGCTTTCCATAATTACTCCAAGGAGTCATATCTTTTCCAAGCCACCAGATGCTACAACTAACTATATTTTAATAGCCTCTGCAGCATATTCAGGAAACCATCAAACAAGGTGGGATAAGCTGTTTATAGTGTAGATACATAAACTGCAAGGTACGTTTGCCAAATGCTAAGGTAAATTCAGATGCACTTTAAAAGATCCAATTAATTCTTATTTCGTACATGGTTTCACATCTCTATATATGAACTTTGGATAAGACCATGGGATAGTTAGAAACTTGGGAGCATATTTATGAAAAGTGGTGCTGCACCTAGTGCAGCGCCACTTTTCTTGCACCTCTTAGTGCCCCCCTAATGCCACTATGTGTGTGCCGTATTTAATACACAGCACACCATGGCAGTAGTTAGGGAACTAGCCTCAGAATTTTTGGCGCTAGCTCGGCGCTTTGCAGAGTTAGCATCAAAACTTTTGACGCTAACCCTGCAAAGCACCCAGAGGTTTCAATGGGTGCCTCCTTTTAACATCTGCTCTGAGCAGGCGCTAAAAGTGCCAAATAAATGATGCAAAGAAATGTTTTCGATATCTTTGCGCCATATTTTGGGGCCCCCTAACGGGGGAATGCCTCCTTTGCATACATAATGCCTGGCACAGACATAATGTAGCGCAAAGGGTTACAAAGTGGTGCAATGCATGCATTGAGCCACTTTGTAAATTTGGCATGGCAATTTTTGCCTTGTTGGGGCACATTAGCATAAAAAATGATACTAACGTGGTGCAAGAAGGTGCTAGGGGCCCTTAAATTTGCCCCTTGATGTTTAAGGAGACATTGTGCCGTCTAGTATAAGATGGTGCAGCTTGAAGATGTGCATCTGCAAAATGTTCCTAAGCTACCAGAGCTCGGGCCAGGTGGCTCATAATCACTCATTGCCAATAAATGTGATACAAAAACAAAAAGGATGCCTTGGTCCACGTGGATAGCAGCATCTGAAGTACAATTCTGAAGGTGCCAGTGGAACTGTGAGTTGTTATTACACGTCAATTCATCCAGCGTAATCCATCTACTCCATTCTTGACGATGGTTCATGAGAAATCATGGTAAATACTGTTAAGTGAAGGATTTAACTGTTATATTTGTCTATCTGAGAGAGAACGAGTGGAATTGAAGTGTACTTTTCCAATGAGCTTCAACTTTTTGACAAAAAACATGATGTAAACTGGGAATCTCTATCTGTAGCTATCATTTCAGGAAATCAGAATTGTGTGATATTACCCGAGTTAGAATGGTGTTGGTTTTATTCAACCACTTTTAGTACAAGATAAAGGAGAAAAGATGCCGCTACCTAAAAAAAACACCAGAGACAGCCAGAGCCACTTTTCACTTCAAGTCTTAAAAGAGCAGCCCCAATGAGAAGGCACGTGCTTGGTGGCATAAAAGCACTCTATTCTGCTACCAGTTCAAGGTCTGTTAAAACCAGCATTGTCTTCGTGCAGGGAAAGTCTCCTCAAACTAGTGGTGCAAATTTTAACTGTAAGGATCCACTGACACTGATGACCATGGGCTGTTGCCCAGTTGCCAAAGGGCTAAACATATAGGACACGTCTCCTTTCAGCAAAGGTAAGATGTACATCAGCTCGAGCCTACATAGATACTGCTGCAATATTTCCTCAATTTCGAATTCCGTGCTGCAAATGTTTTCTAGCCTTGCACTGACCTTAATGCCCATCTAAAGCTCTGCTGAGATACCCTGCTGCTACTGCTGATTTTGCATATACCAGGAAGTGTTCCCGCTCCCTTACCAGAGGCTAGAGGAGTGCTGTTCAAGAACCACTTATCTACAGGTGCGTCTGCTTATAGAACATATTCCCTCCCTCCGGACAGATTTTCCCTTTAGTTTCTATCATCTTTCAGGTCCATCCCACTTGCTTCTTTGTGTGCTCCTTAAGCCTGTGTCCATACGAGGGAGCGAATTTAAGAAAAGTGGTGCTGCATTCAACTGCCAGTCCAGCCCGAACTGCCAGGCCAGGTCCTTCCTGGACCAGAAACAAGCATCCTGGGACCGGTTTCGGGGTATCACTCCTCTTCAGCCAGGCTAGCTTGAATCTGGTGGCATAGTGAGCACAGGACCCACGTCTGGGCATACCCTTCCCACTTGGGGCGACAAATGCAAAAAGAACAGTTGATGGACGGAATGTACACCAAATCAAACATTCACCCCCAGTCACAGATCTGGGTTTAATCCATCAGTTCTTTTGCTCACCATGCCATTCCAGTTTGGACCCAGCCATATGCAAATCAGTCTTGACCCTGTTCCCCATGGGAACAGTCCAGCCCGAACTGCCAGGCCAGGTCCTCCCTGGACCAGAAACAAGCATCCTGGGACCGTTTTCGGGGTATCACCCCTCTCCAGCCAGGCTAGCTTGAATCTGGTGGCATAGTGAGCACGGGACCCACGTCTGGGCATACCTTTCCCACTTGGGGCAACAAATGCAAAAAGAACAGTTGATGGACGGAATGTAGACCAAATCAAACATTCACCCCGAGTCACAGATCTGGGTTTAATGCATCAGTTTTTTTGCTCACCATGCCATTCCAGTTTTGACCCAGCCATATGTAAATCAGTCTTGACCCTGAGAACCATCACTTGTGAGAAAAGCCTTTCATTGTCCGTGGGACAGCAAGACCACCAGCCGGTCATTGTCGTCTTGAGGTAAAAGTAGATGCAGGGGAGCGACTCCTTCACTCCAAGGGAGATTCATTATTGCTTCTCGGATGCAAACAGAGTCCCTGTGACCCTGGAGGATGCACAGCCACAGATGTTGTAGAAATCTTGCAGGAGCTGGAGAAACAATGCTGCAGTGGGAGCCCTCCCAACGGGATACAGTCTTGCTTCAGTTCCAAAAGCTGACCAGCAGCAGTTCCGGAGCCCAGGAGCAGAAGATGTCTTGCAGAGAGTTCCTTGAATAGTCTTGCTAAACAAATCTGAGGATCCACCCTTGGAGGGGGCCCTTGAGTAACCCTAAATGGGGGTTTGTCACTCTCTGTAGTGACCCACATATCAGAGGGGGTCAGGAATGTCATCTAGCTGACCTAACCAGTTAGATGCTCCCAGGGGCCTCTACTCACCTTGTTCCCACAATGGCAGAATCAACTAAGGGAGGAGCTGAACAGGGCGGTGGCCACTCCCCAGTCCTTTATGTGGTTTCCCTCCAGAGCAGGACCTAAGTGTTCCTGAATTGGTACAAGACAGCAGTCTGGTGACACTTCAGAGTTTGATCCACCCCAGCCCAGAGACACCTATTTCAAAAGGAGAGGTGGTCACACCTCTCTCTTGCAGGAATTCCTTTGTTCTGCCTTCCTCTCCTTGAGTTAGGCTCATAGGCTGGAGCAGAACAGTGTCTGGGGTCAGCAGCAGTGTGGACTGGCAGCCAGATCCCGTAAGCCTGCACAGGCTAGGGGAATGAAACCCCAGAGTAGATGAGATCATGCAACTAGCAATAGAATTGGTGTAGTTGCATAATTCCAACATGTTTGATACCATCCATGCCTAGATTCAGGGAAGCCATTATTTAGTTGGACCACTTGTATTGACCAGTGTCCACTTCATACCTTAAGATGGCTTCCCTGCACTTACAAAGCCCAGGGAATGCAGTCTAGGGTTTATAGAGGTACCCAGCTCATGCAGGAGTACCCTCAGACTTAGGGACATACACCATACCCTTGGGCTAAAGGACCTACCAGAGGACTGACTTACAGTGTCCATGTGCAGTGACCGTGACATAAGGCAAGCCTTATGTTTGAAGTGAAAGGTGCATGCACCATTTCATGTAGGCTGCAATAGCATAGGCTCCCATGGATGGTATAACACATGCTGCAGTCCATGTGAGACCCCTGTTTTACCAATGCCCTGGGTACCTAAGCTAGGTACCATGTACTAGGGACTTACAAGTGTGCAGCAGTATTTCAATTCTGGGGTGTAAACGTTTACTAGCAACCAAATTTAGAGGAGCGAGCATAGACACTGGGGTCCTGATTAGCAGGATCCCAGTGTATTACAGTTCAAACACACTGAGAACAGGCAAAAAGTAGGGGTAAAAATGTCAGAAAGATGCTACTTTCCTACAGGGAGGATGAGAAGGGCTCACAATTAAACTTCAAAGGGTAGTGTCCTGAGCCCACACAGAGGGCTGATAACTCCCAACTAATAGTCTGAAGCCCGGATTGGGCTGAAAGGGTGACCTATGCCGTTCAGAGAGATCTTTTAAAGTAATCTCCACATGAAGCGCATGTTTTGGTATAAGTACTGGGTTTCTGACCCCCTGAAATCAGTACACTCCTGGACCTGACAACAACTCTGCTGGAGTAAGACTGCTGCACAAAAGGATTGCCACTCTGCTGTGATTTACTGTTCTGAGTAACTGCTTCCCTGCCTTGCTGAGCTGCCCTGTTGTCTGCTTACCTCTGCCATGCTTAGGACCAAGGACTTAAACCAAAATAACTCCAAGGGCTTATTGGCTTGCCCCCATTCTTCCCGAAGTCTCAGGGACATTAAAGACTTTGCTTCTGTAGGAACAAGAGCTTCACCTTTTTTAAACTTCAAATTCCTCCAGCTGGCATGGCTCAATTTCATCAGTGTGGCTGGGATATTCTTGCGGGGTACTGTGGCAATTTCCTCTCAACACAGGAGTGCAGGGGGTGAAACCTGCTTTTCCCAGCCCTGCCAAGTGGTCTGGATGACTGTCAGTGCATCTGATTCTGATGATACCAACATCAAGTTTTGTCAGCAGGCGTGCATGCAGCTTTGAGAAAGGTACTGTGTTTGTGTCACAGACCGACAGCGAGATGTCCGTGTGCCCTCTGGATCTCCTTTTACACGCCAGTCCTGTCAGACCCACACTCCACTCATCGACAAGTGGCACATTTGTACATTGGGTGTCCATGTACAATCTGTGATCTCTTGTTTGGATCAAAGCATTTCTTCACATCTTCACTGCGGTAAATCTGCACTGCAATAAATACCTGAATCGGAGTGCGAGGGTGCCCAAATTGTGCAATTGCCTGTATACTTAAATTCAGTATAACTTTGAGTGATTTTTAGCCTTTTCATATTATTTTATTCTCAATATAAAAAACCTATTTTTCTATACCTGTGTGGTGTCTTTTTTGTGATGCATTCATTGGGTTACTGTGTGTATTGCACAAATGTTTTGCACATTGCCTCTGATGCTAAGCATGCATGCTCTGTGCCAAGCCAAGCTACCAGAGGGTCAGCCCATGTTATCTTTGGTGTACTTGGTACTTAACTTACCCTGACTAGAGTGGTGAGGTCAGCCTGGCTTGGGTGTATACCTTAGTGAACCAGAAACCCCATTCCTAACATTGGTGGTAGAGGTGGGACAGGTCTTGTGATTGTTCAATACCATATAGTAATGCAATGATCACTACAACTCTATACTGAGACCAGTTTGAACCTATTCCTCCTGATTGGCATTATTTCTGTCTGTCCAGTACTAATTTACACTTTTAATTTTCAATTCTCCCTGGTTGGCCTTTTAGATTTTTCTGCTAAAACATGTCTCAGTCTGGAGAAGCAGCACCTGCACCTGCACCTGAAGTTCTGGAAATTGATCTGTCTCAGTTGGAGTCATATACTATGGCTCATACAAAAGTCTTTTGTAAACAATTTCATGCCTCAAGGGCGGGGTTAAACAGGAAGTTGCACTTGTAGAAAGCCCTAAGGGCCTGGACAGAGTCCCAGGGTGCAGGAGTTGAGGACCTAGATGAGGAGCAGGAGATCCCTGAGGAGGATTAGGAGCTGACCCTGGACACCCATGTGAATGTGAGACTGCCTATGGAAGGGGCCATCACTTTGCCAAAAGTAGTAGTTGCCCCATAGCATGGAGCAGTGTCTAGTAAATTAACCTGCCCCCAGAATAGCTGGAGGACAGGAGGGAGGGGTGTAAACTAAAGTTGGAACTTGCCAAGCTGGAGAAGGAGCAGGCTCTTTCTAGACTGGAGAAAGAGTAGACTCTTGAGGAGAGGAGGCCAGGCTTGGAAGAGAGAAAAATCACTCAAAAGCTCAGCCTGAGAGAGCTGGACTTAAGAACTCTATGAGAGGGGTCAAGCAACAGCAGTAATGATGGCAGCATACATATATGGTTTTCAAGTGAGTCCAGAGTCCACCCACATCCAAATGGATAACGTACCCAGTTTCAGTTTGGGGATGACATAGATGAATTGTTGGCATCCTATGAAGTGGCTTTGCAAGTGCACATTGTCCCAGAGGAGTTCTTGGGGGTAGTCATTGGTGTACATGCCCAAAGTTGGGAGGGATACACTCCTTACATTAGAGGTGGGGTTCAGACCAACTACAATGCCATGAAAACTGTTCCTGTCAAGAAGTTTGGTTTGACTCCTGAAAAGTACAGGCAATGGTTCAGGGCAAGTTGCAAGCTCACCACACAAACATGGATTGATTTTCTGGATTTTGCTGGTAAGGCACTGAGGGTCTGGGTGAGAGGCAGCAACGTTGATGATTACGAAGGGCTGTACACCTTATTTTTGAAGGAGCACATGCAGGATAATTGTTTTCCAGAACTGTGCCAATACCTGGTGGATAGAAAGCTGACTGACTCCAAGAAGTTTGCTGAGGAGGCCAGCATCTGAGTGAGCACCGGAGTGTCCACAGATGTATCTGGGGGGCTCACAAAAGGGTAGTCAGGGTTCCCAACAGAAGAAAGAGGAGAGATATAAAGAAGGAGTTCTCTGGAGGCCCCCCAAAACAATTCACAGGAGAAAAGTCTGGTTCTCATTCTCAACTTGGCCACCAGAGACAAAACTACCCTGTCAAAAGTCAGGAGCTCAAGACTCCCAAGTGCTATGAGTGCAATGAGCATGGACACTACAAGGGGACCTCAAGTGCCCAAAAAGAGAACACCCTTCCACTGGAGGTAAGAGCCGAGGGGTGTCTAGCATAGTGATGGGAGGGAGTGTGTCCCAGTTAATGGGGTGATCAGTGGCATTACCCTAGTGTCTCTGGGTGACAGTGAGACGGTTCTTAAGATCCAAGTGTCATCAAACATTACCAAGTATAGGCAATAGGTTCCCATCAATGGGCAAAGTGTTGAGGTTCTGAGGACACTGGAGTCTGCTGGTTTGCCCAGAGCAAGTGATTCCCCAGCATTCCACCAAGTTGTGGTGGCTGACAACTGAAAGGATCAATAACCTATGACCTTATGTCATTTGAGTGGGGGGGTGTTTCAGGACTTCTTAAGGTTGGTGTGAGCCCTGCCATGCCTTTGGACTGTTTTTTGGGTAATGATCTTGAATCATCTATCTGGAAGTGGATCTCAGGGCTCATGGAATATATTGGGGCTCCCCAGGAGGGGAGTCAAGAAGGGCTGGAGCCTGGAACAATGGCCCAGACAGCTGCTAAAAAGGGGAAAGGCAGAGGGTGTGGGAAACCAGCACTTGAGTGTACCCCTAGTGAGATGAATGTGGTGCCTGACCTGACCACCTAGAGTCTATTGAGGAGGGCACTACTCCCCTTGTTGACCTGCCTACACCTGCTGATTGACATGTAAAAGAAGGACCTACCAAGGAGGAGTTCTGTAGGGCACAGAGGGAGTGCCCAACCCTTGAGGGCAGGAGGAAAAAGGCCAAACCTATAGCTGCAGTTGATGCCTCTGGTAGCGTACATAGGTATTTACATCATGTCCCTTTTTCACTTACATGTGACAGGAACATAATGTAATCTTGTTGGGAATTGCTATACAATTGCTGCCACAAGTCTGCCTCCTTATCAATTGTTTGGAAACATACCTGCATCAGGGGTCCTACAAGATCTGTATAAATACAAAGTTATGCCAGCTACGCCATTTTATGCTATACATCACATCGCTGCAGAACTCGGCCTCCCTGTCCCCATGGAGTCTGACCTAGAGACCTCATTCCAAGGTAATGAGGGTTGGGGGGTGCTTCTCATGGACATGATATTGGCAGATTAGGTTTATCATACATTGCTCTCATTAGGGTAGGGATTAGGTTCTCTATGCTAGGGATTTTACATCTCATGTTTATTGCAATATGGTGTGGGTCATTGTATTCATGACGCTCATCTTCACAATCATGCTACTGTTATTGTTCATTATCCTAATCGTTGCAGTTCATGAATGTTACTGTAGATTACAGTCTTTTCAAAAAGTATATTGAAAACTTCCCTACATCTCCTTTATTGCCTGTGTGTGACTTAGACGTTTTGCTAACGTGAGAAAAGGATAACTTCGTTCCACCACGTCTCTCCTCAGACGTCTCAATCTAGAATCCATGCATTAGGCAGCCAGAAATCACCTTTTACTGTTTGGGTTTTGGGGAGGACCTGCTTGTGAGCTGGGAGGGTTAGGTCGACAGTTTTGACTTGTTGTAGGAGTGACCTCGTCACCGCCAAACAAAAGTGCTGTCATCCCTATAACAGCATTCTTGCCTAGGATCAAGAGTCAATGGTGTTTTGGCACTAATTTACTGAAATCCTGAGTATCTCTGTCTCACACACAGCAGGTGCCCTAAGTACCATTATACAGAGAAGTCCGTGGTCTTAGGGAAATTTCATCTCAGCTGAACAGGAAGCACATAACTAGGCTGTAGATTATTCAAGCTTGAACTCTTAAAAGGACTTTCCCTGCATTTGGTGTGCCATCTCTGCAACCATTATTCAACCATAGACATTCCCGAAAATGTCAGACATGCGTTAATACAGCATCTAGAAGCCCATGGCTGAACAGATGAGGGTGGGGATGTTACATTAATTGTGATAGCTCATGAAGCTTACCAAACAGAAACATTTTGGGGGTAATTCCAACCCTGGCGGTACAGGACCACCAGGGCTGAAATGACGGAATCACCGCCAACAGGCTGGCGGTGCTTCCAGGGTCATTACGACCGTGGTGGAAGTGCTGCGGTCACACCACCGGGGCCGGCGGTTTCCTGCCACAATGGCCCCGGCGGTAGTAATCCGCCAGGGCAGTGCTGCTAGCAGCGCTGCCCAGGGGATTACGAGTCCCCCTACCGCCAGCCTTTGGAAAAGGCTGGCGGTACGGGAAGTCACAGGGCCCCTGGCATGGGCAGTACAGGGGCCCCCTGACCGGGCCCCATGCGGCTTTTCACTGTCTGCTCTGCAGACAGTGAAAAGTGCGAGGGGTGCAACTGCACCCGTCGCACGGCCGCAACACTTCCGGCTTCATTTGGAGCTGGCTCCCATGTTGCGGCCCACATCCCCGCTGGGCCGGCGGGGATGTCATAATGGGCAACGCAGGAGTCCGGCACAATGGCGGCCGCATAGCGGTTACAACTTGCCGGGCAGCGATTGCACCCGCCAATGTTGTAATGAGGCCCTTTATCTCCGGGTCACCTTTCCTGATAAAAATGACAGAACACATACATTTTACACATACAAAGTAGCAAACGTACTGCACCAGTACAAAGCTCGCTGGTATTTATAGATACTGCTTTTATATCAAGATCAGAATTGGTTCAATGGTGCCCTACCACATGTAATACAACCCGTGAGGTAGGTCCCTTAAGTAATGATATGCCAACATGGCCCATGTTTGCTACATACACACCTCATCCTGGCATACATGCTATGCAAATAGCTAATGTAGGCACCCTTTACAATGAGCTAGTACAACTTTACAGATGATTAGTACATTTTGCTATGCAGACCTGGAGCACCACCCCAGCATCAGCTGCACCCGTGGGACAACAATTGGCCATTAATGGGATTAATCCGCAAACAGTACATTCCATCATGGGCAAAGCACCAGCAGAACATCAGAAGATTTCGTTCTGGATAGCACAAAAAACTAACCAGCTGGAAGCAGTGTTTCCCCATATGGGACCCCAAGAGAAACATAGAATTCTCACAATGTCCTTGCCGTTTGGCATGGTTCCCTCAGTGGATGATTGCACCACAGGGAGCACAGTCTTCGCTGCAATTTACACTACCATACATGGTACCCCAGCACTTGCCAGTTTATTGGAAGTGTTAAAACAAATTCCAAATGAGCACAAGGCTGCTCCAGCCTTGAATTTGGGGAGGAAACTGATGCATAGTTTTGAGACAGTCTTCTCAATCATGCTTAGTAACATTTAAAGGGCAGCAGTAGCATTAGCTATACGCCAGCGGTTCTGGGAGATTCCACAGTTGGAAGAGGAGCATCAACTACTAAAAAATGTTTCCAGCACCTATACTAGTATAGGACAGGATAATTTGGGAGTCAACCTGAGAAAGCCTGAAATTCACCGTAGTACCCCCTAAGGAAGGTACTAAACAAGCAAAAGAGGGTTCTAAAAAATGCTGGGATAAACAAAAAACAAAATAAAGACAGAAAAAGTGAGAGAGCAGGATTTCCACATCCGGAGAGCTCCGAAAGAATATATAATTTCAGAAATAGAGAAACTTTAAAGGCTCCTGACGGATATACTGCTTCACGTCCCACTCGTTCCTTTCAGGACACACCAGATAGATGTAGCGAGAGAGTGGGCCTGTCAGAACAATGTCCTGACTAACAGATGAAAGACTTACAGCGGTGTTCAGACAAGAAAGAAGACAAATTACCACAACAAAAGCAACAATTTCAAAAGAAAAAGGTGGCAGCAACTTCAATTAAACAGCGCAGCAGAACTCCCGATATGTCACCAGAGTCTGAAAGATCATCTGGATGCAACATCAGCTAACGACTTTCTTGCAGTCAAGACTGCTGACTGGAGTCATTCTCCCACCCAGCAGGGTTTGTGATTTAAATATCCAGATTGAGGGAGATATAGATCACATTATTGGTGTAATTCTTTGGGATGAACTTAATTTTGAGATCCTATTGGCCGAAAGAGAATGGACACCTGAACAGATCTGTAAGTTCCCACATGGTAAGATGTAATTTTGCCTTCTTTCTCAGATCTCATTCTGGAAGCAGTAAAAAAAGCCTACACTGCTGACTGGACTTTGGAGCAGACACCTGTGCTATACCTCACCCACGTAGGGTGGGATAAGCATTCCCTCTACCATGTCATACCTTTTAGGTCTACACTGCAGCCGCAGCCCCAATTTTCTAGTAAACACGAGGCTAAAGCTCCAGTGAGAGAGATGCTCACTCATCTCGAGTATCAGGGAGTAATAGAGTCCTGTGTCTCTGCAATGAATAACTTGTTATTCCCCATTGCAAAACCAGACCGTTCATATAGAATAGTTGTTAGAAATGGGGTCTTTGGTTGACAGTCAGGTTATCCCCTGTTCAAGCAAGACCCTCACTCTAGTCAGGGTAAAAGAGAATCACCCTCAGCTAACCCCTGCTTACCCCCTTGGTAGCTTAGCAGAGCAGTAGGCTGAACTTCAGAGTGGTAGGTGTAAAGTATTTGTACCAACACACACAGTAACTTAATGAAAACACTACAAAATGACAACACCAGTTTAGAAAAATAGGAAATATTTATCTAAACAAAACAAGACCAAAACGACAAAAATCCACCATACACAAGTCGTTATCAATAAAAATGCAAAAAGAGTCTTTAAGTAATTTTGAACACACACTAGCGATGCTAGTGTGAAATTGTACCTGGTGCGTGTCAAAAATAACCCAGCACGGGCGAGAGTGCATCAAAAATAACCCCGCACAGTGGTACGTGTGTTGGAAATCCAGCCGCACGATGATCCGAAAACCCCGCAGTGCACATTGTGATCTCCTAGCCTCCGTCAGTGATGCTGCGCATCGTTTCTCCTGCTCCGTGCGTCGATTATTCAGTCGCATTTCCTGCGAGCGTCGTTACTCAGCTGCGGAGCCAGCGGTGCGTCGTTTTTTCAGCCGCAGATCAGAGTTGCGTCAATCTTTTCCCCGCATGGCACTCTGTGCGTGGATTTCCTTGTCTTTAGGCTGCCAGCTTCTCCTTTCAGGGTCCCAGGAACTGGATGGGCACCACAGGGCAGGGTCGGAGTCTCTCCGGAGACTCCAGGTGCTGGCAGAGAGAAGTCTTTGTTGTCCCTGAGACTTCAAACAACAGGCGGCAAGCTCTAGATCAAGCCCTTGGAGATTTCTTCTCAAGATGGAAGGCACACAAAGTCCAGTCTTTGCCCTCTTACTCTGGCAGAAGCAGCATCTGCAGGATAGCTCCACAAAGCACAGTTACAGGCAGGGCAGCGCTTCTTCCTCAGCTATTCAGCTCTTCTCCAGGCAGAGGTTCCTCTTGGTTCCAGAAGTGTTTCTCAAGTCTGTGGTTTTGGGTGCCCCTCTTATATCAAATGTCTCCCTTGAAGTAGGCCTACTTCAAAGTAAAGTCTCTTTTGAATGTGAAATCCTGCCTTGCCCAGGCCAGGCCCCACACACTCACCAGGGGGTTGGAGACTGCATTGTGTGAGGGCAGGCACAGCCCTTCCATGTTTGAGTGACCACTCCTCCCCTCCCTACTAGCACAGATGGCTCATCAGGATATGCAGGCTACACCCCAGCTCCATTTGTGTCACTGTCTAGTGTGAGGTGCAACCAGCCCAACTGTCAAACTGACCCAGACAGAGAATCCACAAACAGGTGGAGTCACAGAAATGGTATAAGCAAGAAAATGCTCACTTTCTAAAAGTAGCATTTTTAAACACACCATCTTAAAATCAACTTTACTAAAAGATGTGTTTTTAAATTGTGAGCTCAGAGACCCTAAACTCCATATGTCCATCCACTCCCAAAGGGAATCTACACTTTAATCAGATTTAAAGGTAGCCCCAATGTTAACCTATGAAAGGGACAGGCCTTGCAACAGTGAAATATCGAATTCAGCAAAATTTCACTGTCAGGACATATAAAACACATTACTATATGCCCTACCTTAACCATACACTGCACTCTGCCCTCTGGGCTACCTAGGTCCTACCTTAGGGGTGTCTGACATGTAAGAAAAGGGAAGGTTTAGGCCTGGCAAGTGGGTACATTTGCCAAGTCGAATTTACAGTTAAAACTGCACACACAGACACTGCAGTGGCAGGTCTGAGACATGATTACAGAGCTACTTATGTGGGTGCCACAACCAGTGCTGCAGGCCCACTAGTAGCATTTTATTTACAAGCCCTGGCACCTCTAGTACACTTTACTAGGGACTTACTAGTAAACCAAATATGCCAATCATGGATAAACCAATCAACAATACAATTTAATCAGAGAGCATATGGACTTTAGCACTGGTTAGCAGTGGAAAAGTGCTCAGAGTTAAAAAAAAAACAACAGCAACAGGTCAGAAAAAATAGGAGGCAGGAGGCAAACAGATTGGGGATGACCCTGCATAAGCAAAAAAGTCCAACAATAGTCTTAGATCACAGGGCAACATCACAAAACAAAATACCCTGAAACCAGTTCCAGGATGCTTGTTTCCGGTCCAGAGAGGACCTGGCCTGAAAGTTCAGGCTGAACTGTTCTCATGGGGAACAGGGTCAAGACTGATTTGCATATGGCTGGGTCCAAACTGGGGTAGTATGGTGAGCAAAAGAACAATGGATTAAACCCAGATCTGTGACTGGAGGTGAGTGTTTGAAAAATGTCAACACTCCGTTCATCATCCTTTTGTGTTGCTATAGTCTTAGATCACAGACTCTTAAACAATTATACAAACTTCTGGTTACTTCATCAATCTCAATGACCTTTCTAAAACTTCATCTACATCTGCAACTGTAACTGTTTCAAAGATACATAAGCTACATAAATGACTTAAAAATAACTATTTGGTTTATCCATGGTATTATCTGTGGATATTTCTGACATTGCTTGCCTTTCGATTATGTATTGGTTTTGGGACTATTTTCTTTCTTTTGATAAATGGACATTATCTTCCTGAACACTCTTCTGTCAAGCCAGTGGGTGAGGTTTTGACACCTCCCAATAGGTCCAAAGAGACTTGTCCCTTGTGAACATTTCAGCAGTGCGAATTCCTGATGGGATTGTTGGGATAACGTTACTTTTGATATCTGCGGCCTACTAAGGTTATACAAATTCCATATGTATTCAAATTTTCAATGACTGATGTAATTACACCTGGTGTTGTTTCCTATGATTGGGATGTTCAAACAGTTGATTCTATGCTTGCTGAGTTGCAGGATTACACTGTATTTGAAAGTGATGATGTATACATGAACATAGCAAACTATGGGAAAATGTTCTGTTATAATCATTGGGGACATTGCTATCTGCACCGAGCAACTAGACATAGACCAGTATTTAATTACACACAGTGGGAACATTGCTCAATTCCACCTGTGGGGAGCCCCAAAACATATATAGACAAATTTACATACTTTGTCTGGACGACACTATGAATGCAGAGTCATATTATTTCAAATAACCACCATCCAAAATGCAGAAGATTTAGCTAAATGACACCAAATTGATCTATTCAGAGTCCTTTGTTTCCTGACTTGCGGCTGAAAGTTATGAATACTGGAAGAGCACGATCAATGTAAAATGTGTATGGGGAACACAAGATTGGCAAATTCAGGGTAGAGAAGCTTTCTATAGAGCATGTCTTATTCCTGCCCAAATTATATTTTTAAATGACACGGTTCAACCAACATCCTGCCTAGGGTTAGCAAAAATAAAATAAATGAATGCGCCTAGTACCCTCACACCAGCCAAATTCACCAATTGGCAAACTTTCCAAAATGTCACCAAGGAAGAACTAAATTCTTGTGTTTAAGATGGTACCTATAATTTTACATTTTTAAGTCCTGGTGAATGGTTATTGTGCCCAATAGGCACAAATGGGTGTCAGGTGTGTTTTGTTAATTCCTCCAGGGGTTTCAAGATCAGCCGGCAGGACCCCCTCTATGTCTCGGGTCAACACTTAGGTATAGTTACCACATACAGTGTGGGTAAACTATGCCAACAATGGTTATGCACTAACACCTTAACAGCACTTAAGGAAACTCTAAGTCTCCTATCAGAGGAAGTAGACTTGTCAGATTTCCTGATAGGTCCAAGAAAACCATGCTCTAAATGATTCATGTATGCCATATACAATAAAATATGGAAGCTTTCTCAAATGTTAGCAGCTGTCCTTTTAAGGCAGCTATATAAGGAAAATAAGGAAAAGGCTTCAGGTATTGTCGATAAAGGCATGAATACTCTGTCCAGCAGAATATACACCCTTAATAAAATAGTGTTATCTGTGAATGATATCATACAGAATGACATGTTCCTTTTACACCATGGGGAAAGTCAGCTGTGTTTCATCATACAGTTGGGTTGGACCTTACAGGGTCTGAAAAAAGGCTGCATCCCATGGAAATACATCAACAGTAGTGACGTTTTTGCTGCTTTTAATTTGTCCAGGGAACAACAGATAATGGCTGAAAATGAAGCGAGTTACAGCATGCTCAACATGGAAGCTGCTTTTCCACGTATCAGAGACACCATCAAGAGTATGGTTTGTACATGGAGTTACAAATCTGCCAATTTCCACCTATCATTTCGCAAAACATTTTGTTGTGGGAAGATATGAGCCTCTAGCAGATAGCTATATAAAAGAAGAGTGGGAGTTGCCTTTAAGTTCAAATGTCTGAACTGTGAAACAGAGGTCTTTCTGAGCGGAAGTGAATGTGAGACTACTGTTAGTCATTCAATGATCTGCAAACAGGTGTCACTTCACAGCTTTTGCAATGCAGGGGTCACAAACTTGGCATGCTTTCTGAAGGGTACTCCCGTCCCTTTGATACGCCCAGCATTTCATATACTTTCAAATGAAATGAGACCAGGAATTGCCTACACAATTTCAATCCCTCAAATTATGACTTGTTAAGGACATGTTCTATTCCCCCCACACAAGAGATGAGTAGCAGAAATGTGGCCTCACATTGATGCTACCAATGTAAATTATGACAAGCTGAGCAGACTACAGGTGCTACTTTTCCAAAAACAATTGATGTTGACATCAGCCAGAGAGACCTATGCTCTCCAGATAGTGAGATCATCAGCCGAAATACAATCCGAGCTGGTCTTCAAGATATTGAAACCCTCCAGTACTGCGGGATTGTACATTTCTTCAAGTCTGTTTGGTTTTGGATTCATTTTAATCTTCCAAGATGTTTGGAGTCATTCAATCAGCTATCCATTCACTCTTTTCAAGTGTGTTGGGTGGCTTTTCTGTAACTTTGGAACTAATTGGTGGGATACTGTGGCTACTATTCCTAATATGCAGTGAGTGTGCTTTATCAGCTACGCAGAGTGATGGACCTACTACCACCAGCCCAGCTGTGCCGTAATCACATGGAACAGTTCTTTGGTGTTCTGTTGCTGGAGGAATTGGAGTATGATTAGTCACCGTCATTCCGACCAGTCCTGTGGTGCGTGCAACCTGTCTTTCATTGCATTTTGTGTCTCTTTGAGTGTCTACCATTGATGTGTCTTGCTGTTCTGCCAGTTCCTCCTGCGGGCTGATGAAGGGTTCATTCACAGTCTTGCGAGGCCACTCATGAGGCACCTCTTGTGATTTATTTGGCTCCACTAGGCACTATGGATGAATCTGCCTTTGTGGGAGATCGACTTCTGATGATGCAGAGTCATTCCTGGGTACGCTCCCATTTGATGACTTCAGAGACATTCTTCAAGATCATGACTACTGTTAAATAATTCGACCATTGGCCTTAGTAAAAGTTTTCAAATTTTATGCCAAATTGCCTTACTAATTTGATTCGCTTTTGGCCTCCTGTGCTTGCTGTGGTCGACATTTCATTTCTTTGTATGTTTTTAGCCTAGTTTTTAATTTGTTTTTAGCCTACTTTCAGCTTAGATCATTTTAGCTTGGATCTATGCACCCTCTTTATTGGGACTCAGGAGGTTAGCTTGGCCTTTTGGCTTGCAGGCCTGTGCCCCTGTCACCTAGTGACATTTAACCTACTTAGCATGCTCTGTTTTAGGCCATTTCTTTTTTATTTCTTTTAAGGTGGTTGCCATTGTTTATACCTAGAAAAACGTTTTGGTTTGCTTTAGCAGTGCCATTTTGACAAGCGTCACTATCAACGTCATAATCAAGTGATGTAGCTAGGTATTCACATCATGCCCTTTTCTCACTTATGTTTGAAAGGAACATAACTTACATAATGGGAGTTGTATACATCAGTGTCCCCACAAGTCTGCCTCCTTATCAATTAATTGTTTTCAACACACCTGCGTCAGGGGTCCTACAAGATCTGTGTAATACATCTCACACAGACAAGGTGATCAGAGGGATTCTTTCCAGATGTCATTTACACCATCTATGCTACACATCACCCCCCTGCAGAACTCACCCTTTGTGCCCCCCATGGAGTCTGGCCTAGAGACCTCATTTCAAGATAACGAGGGTTGGGGGAAACCTAAAATGCCAGTACCATGACTCATGGACATGGTACTGGCAGATTAGGTTTATCATACCTGGCTCTCATTAGGGATTAGTTTCTCTATGCTAGGGATATTACATCTCATGTTTATTGCAAGATGATGGGAATCTTTGTATTCAGGACTCTCATCTTAACAATCATTCTACTTTTATTGTTCATTATCCTAATCATTGCAGCTCATGCATTTTACCATGCATTGCAGTCTTTTCAATAAATATATTGAAAACTTCCCTGCATCTCCTTTATTGCCTGTGTATGACTGAGACTTATTGCTAACACGAGAAAAGGATAACTTCCAATCCACGACAGCCCTGAGATGTTGCAATCTAGAGTCCATGTGTAAGGCTGCCAGAAATCACCTTTTACTGTTTGGTATTTTGGTGAGGTACTGTTTGTGAACCGGAAGGGTTGGACTGACAGTTGTAACATGTTATAGGAGTGACCTAGTCACCTACAAACAAATGGGCTGTCATACCTAAACCAGCAGTCTCGCCTAGGAGCAAGAGTCCAACTACGACAGAAGCATGCAGAGTCGCATTACAAGAAGTCAGCTGTCTCTCATTCCTTTTTACATTCAGTTCCCTGTCTAAAAAAGCAGTTATTTTCTTACTATATTGACAGTATTGACAGGTGAACAGTATATTAGCATCATTATTATTCAAACAGGCAAAGAATTGATTGAGGTGTATCTCATCACCAGTCCATATCATGAGACAGTCATGTATATTACGCCCCCAATAGAGGATATATCCATTTAATTGTGCTCCGCTAGGCCCCAGATATGTTCCCCCTCAAACCCACCCATAAATAGCTTGGTGTAAGAGGGGACAACACTGGAGCCCATCGCTGTCCCCTGTAACTGTCTGTACCAGGTGTCCTCATACAAAAAGACATTATTGTCCACAATTAATTCCTTCATTGAGATCAACATATCGGTATGTTCCAATAATGGTGCTGATCTGGTATTCAATGCACGCCTCAATGCAGATATTCCCTTTTCATGTGTAACACTGGTATATAAGGATACCACATCAAGTGTCATCATCATCATGCCAGGATCCCAACATATATCATTCAATAGGTTTAAAATGTGTTTTGTATCTCATATGGTTGATGGCAAATTACCTACAAAGGGTTGCAAAAATGTGTCAAACTATTCTGAAAGTCTTTCCGTAAGTCCACCAGTACTTGAAACGAAGGGCTTTCCCATTTATCCATACTCAGATGGAAATTATCATACCATGTTTTCAATTTGCCATTAATCTTTTTATCAAATCTGGTATCAAGTTAACATTCATTTTCTCATAACATGATGTGTTGCTCAGTACATAAATCCATTTTCAAATTATGAATATCTTCCCCTGTACCCGGGCAGAAGCCCATGCTCTGCTTAAGTAGAGAAAGCATATCTTGGCTCAAAGTTGCGTCCGACAAATTTACTATTGTTACATCCATTTCTTGGGATTCTACCTTTTCTTGTCCCATGACCTCTTCTGTAATCCCCTGAATTCATCCCATTGACCTCCAATCTCTTTTACTCCTTCTTGTCTTCTTGAATCTTTTACTCTCGGACCTTGATCCTGATTCCTCAATCCTATCCTCTGTACATCCCGGAAAAAAGTATTTCCATTGAGATTTGAATAGATGTGCCATCTCCAGTATCTGACTGTCCATCACTACTAGGAAGGGCACTAGGTGAGGTGGAGCTATTGCTCATTGTAGATACCTCACTCTGTCCACCAGTGTAATTTCTCCTAATCAGATAATCAAATCTTTTTGCAAAGGTGAAAATCCTAACACTACTGTAGTTCATTTGAATAAAAATGATGCCAAAATACTATTCACCTGTTAATACAGTATAGTAAGGAAAGAATTGTTGTTTTAGACATGGACCTGTGTGTCAAAAGGAATGAGATACATAGTAGACTACATCGAAAGCCGACTTCCTATAATTCGATTGTGAATGCTTCAAATTCACATCCAGCATGTCAAATCAATACAATACAATTTGGTGAAATGATGCGCGCAAGGCGTTATTGTACTGAAGAACATGAGTTCCAAAAATGTTTACAGGACATGTAGACCAGGTTTTTTAAAAGAGGTTACACCAGATAAGCAAGGATAAGAATTTTGAAGGTTGATAGGAAGAAAGCACTAGATGTACGCATTAACACGAGATGTAAATCATAACACTTTCTCCTCACTACAGATTATACTGGGATGCCATATATACTGAGGAAAGTTTCAATAAATACTGGTGTTTACTGCCAAAAGACACATTTTAAAGACATATGTGTCTATGAGACCCAGCATTACTTTTCAAAGGGACTCAACACTAAGAACCTTACTGAGTCCTACTGGAAAGACTGTTGCAGCAGGACAATTGGCATACACCGCAAACTTTAGGTCTCTACAAATGTGGACCTTGTGGGATGCTCAGGTAGGCAGTGGACAAAGTAAAAATCTTCAAAGGTTTGGACGTGAAAGATTATGCCATATGGACTGATATCAGCTGCTACACAAAATTTGTAGATTATGTTATAAACTGCAAATGTAATTTAATATATGTGAGCAGTACAGAACAAGCCTTTAAAGATAGAGTGGGTGAACATATGATGGCTGTAAAAGTGTGTGTTGTTAAAGATCTAGTGGCGGTTCTTGTGAGTAAGTGTCTAGCATAAGGGATGTGCGGAAAATTTCAAATTTTTTGGTATTCACCATGACCCCAAAGGTGGTAATATGGAATTGTTTTTGAAAAGATGTCAAGGAAAGTGGATGATGAGATTACAGACTGTCAAACATGTGTTGAACATTGATCACAAATAGCAATATTTTTTGGGTGATCGATGATGTCATTTTATGACTCTAATGTAATGTGCCAGGTGTGCTATTTGCTCCCCATCAAGGTCGGAATAATATTGGCAAAAAGTGATGGCACTAGATTATCCAGATGGGTACATCTTTTCTTTATGATTTGGGAGTCTATTAAAGATTGTGATATAGTAAGATGTGTCATGCTATAAGATGGCAAAGTGTTCTCAATGGTCTGGAAGTCCTTCTGTTGTGTTTGCTGTGAGAGTTAATTTTGTTTCACAAAGCTCAAGTTTGCATTACTACGATAAACGATAATGGGAATACTACAAAATGAGGATGTGCTGTTAGGGGTTGAGAAGTCCTATATTCGTCTTAGTGTGGCCTAGGTACGCTTCAAGATGGCAATGTTTTCCAAATGGATCAGGAAGCCCCACATTAATTTTTCCATGGCTTGGTTTAGGCACATTAGAAGATGGAGATGTGTTATCAATAGATCAGGAAGCCCAACATTAGTTTTGCCACTAGAGTCAATTTTGTTTCGTAAATCCGATATAACATTATGCAGCGTTGATGTGATTACATTATGCTGGTTCTAAAACTTCTTACATAATATAATGCTTTATATTTAAGTTCAAGATATTGTGATTTAATGGTGAGAGCTATACTGCAAGATGGTGAAATATTATTAGTGGATGAGAAGTCTTTTCTCGAATTTGGTTCAGCCTTGACACGAATCTGCTAGATATAAAGGGAGCAAGATAGCTCATGTGTTTGGCGTTATTAAGCCCAATTTAACATTATGCAATGTTAGTGAGTCTATATTGTGTTGCTTTTAATACTTGTAGGGTATTAGCCCTTTATATTTAATTTGGTAATATTACTGTCTAACAGTATGTGGTATTCTACAGCATGGTGATACGTTATTACCGGGCGAGAAGTCTGTTTTTGATTTTGGTTTGGTCTTGGCATGAACCTGTAGGATATGAGGATGGCAAGATGGTGCATGGTTAGAACACTGACGCCTTGGGTGTACTTGCCATAGTTGATACAATTGAGATGCTTGTTATTGAGGTAAGACTGTTAGGGGGAAGGTATAGTACTGGACTGGATGCCAGGTAAAGTCAATGTGTGTGAAGTCCCTGGTAAATAGTTTGTTACCTAACATGTACTTTTGATAATAAAATGTCTTAAGGTTTGTGACCTTTACGTAGTATTGGATGGAATAAAATTGGTGCATCATGGCAACGCATAAGTGGAATGTGCTTACAGGTCCATGTAATTTCTTTCCTTAGGGAATTACTGAAAATAATACATGAGGAGAGACCAAGCAGGGTCTCTTACTTAGAAAAGGAAGTGAGTTAAGATTAAATTCCATTACGCTGGATGATTTATTTCTTTAGAAATATGCCTGAACCTTACAAGTATTATTGTGTGGATTTTTGTAGGGGTTTCCTGTGTAGGGCGCAGGTGTTTCACGCTTGGGTGTCACTTTATATTTTACATTGAATTACATATTTGACATTAAGAACCTTCTTTGATGGAGTAGCAATCGATATCCAACACAGGGGTGATATCTCTAAAACTGTACTCATAACATGAGATATGTCTTCTATTTGGTTTTTTAAATTGATGGAAGCATATTTGACAAATGATGCATGGGTTTCCACCACCTAAGGATGGTCTGGTTTTTCTGAATCTAGACATGATGTCACACAGTTTGGTCAGTGTGCAATACACTGAGAATTCTAATTTGTAAATTGCGTTTTTGCAGCCCTGATGAAGTAGTGGGGTATATGACCCAGTAACAAGACACATGTTGGCTGGCTGTTGCACTGACAATAAAGAAAGATGCAGAATAAGAAATCTGAGGAAGATTTTTTTTTTTTTTTTTTTTGCATTACGCTATATAAACTGTAATTTAACTAGAAAGTGTTTGGTGGCATGTTTCACTTTGCCAGCTATTTGGTTATAGGATGCTTGGCTGACATCTCTCTCCTCTAAGCACTGCATGTGGAATTTGTCTATAATTTTGTTTCTGTGTACTGTGAAGAGCACTGATTTCCTGATATGCTCCTTTTAGTTTAATATTCCGTAAGACATGTATGACCTGCCAGGTACCAGTGGGAAGACAGGGATAAAGCTAAAAGCTTCCCTGGAAACACTACTCATTGTTAGCACCCCTTTGAAAGGGTGGGCATTGACACTGTTGTGCCTATGGATCCCCAAACTACTTTTGGGCATTGGTTTATCCTGGTTCTGGTGGGTCATACCACGTGGAACCCAGAGGCCATGCCTCTGACGAGTGGACCATCATTGCATCAGCGGTAGCAAAAGTTCTAATTGGGATTTTTACCCGAGTGAGTTTCATCACAGAAGTTGTGTCTGACAGGTGAACAAATGTAATGTCTACCTATATGCAGTCCATATAGAAAGAGTGTGGGGTTACTTACAAGTTCTCCACAATTTACCACACCCAAACCAAGGGGCTTGTTGAGAGGTTGAGCAAGACCCTAAATGGCATAGTCAGAAGTCTGCCCAAGATTCATATTAAAACATTGGATATCCTCTTGCCTTGTTTGTTGTTTGCTTACAGGGATGTACCACAGAAGGGTGAAGGCTTCAGCCCCTTTGTGCTTCCATATGGGCACCCTGTCAGAGGACCTCTCAGGTTGGTAAAGGAGCGGCGGGACAAGATTTCAAGAAAGTACCCCAGGATGTAGTGAGTTACATGCGATCCTCGAAAGCTAAATTGCTGAGTTGTGGATGTAAACTTCTGACAACTGAGAAGCCAGTCAGACTGTGATGACAAAAAATACCACTGTGGAATTCCAGCCTGGGCAGAAGGGGGTAGGGTATGGAACTTAAACTTGGGGCCCTCCAGGACCACTGTACTGTGCACTATGAAGTGATTGACTGGTAACTGGTAATTTAGTTTATTGTTTCAGTTAATTAAAACCATAACAATTTTGGCATTTTACATGATAAAATATTCTGGTATAAAATAAGATTGTTTAATACAGTATGATTAATATAAATTATAAAGTTAAAAAGAAAAAAGAAAAAAATTTACGCTTTAGTTTTCTTGAAATAAATACATCTTATAAAGTATCTCACTTATAATGAAGAATGAAAGATATACAGGCTGGGGGGGTTCAAAGTGTTTTAGATGGGAGCACATTACTTTATTACTGGCCTGGACTTAAGATATGTAATAAGTACTTATGAATTGTCCAAGGTGAGCGACTACCCGACCCACTGGAGCTAAAAACCTGAACATCCCTTTTTTTGCAGCTATGTGGTGGACTTTCGGGCCCCAGGCAACCCCACAGGTTGCTTCATATCAATCTCCTCAAATCACACTTTGAGAGGTCTGAGCTCACCATGCTGTGGTAACTGATGGAGCTGAGAAGAGTGAACCTCTCGCTGACCTCCTAGCCTCCAAGGAGAAGGATGAGTCTTTGGAAGGAGTAATCCTTTCCCCCACACTGACATCTGAACAGCAGAGGGACTGTCACCAAGTGTTGGAACAGAACTACTCTCTTTTCTCCCTTACGTCTGGGATTACCCTTCTGTGCACCCATGATGTGGACACAGGGGGCAACATCCCTGTCAAGAATACATTTTACAGGTAGTCAGACAAGGTCAGGGCCAGCATCAAGAGTGAAGTCTCTAGGATGCTGCAGTTGGGGATTTTAGAATCGTCTTGTAGCCCCTGGTCCAGTCATGTGGTTCTGGTGCCAAATGTTTCCCTGCTGGGTTCTGAATCGGAACTAAGGTTCTGGTGAGTTGTAGAGAGCTAAACTCTCTAACAAAGCCTGATTCTCATCTCATTTCCTAGGCAGATGAGCTCATTGACAGGTAAGGGAAGCCCAGTACATAAATACCTTTGATCTTATATCAGGGTACTGGCAGATCACCCTAACGGACAGAGCCTAGCAGAGGTCAGCCTTATCCACTCCATAGGGCCTCTATCAGTTTACAGTGATGCCCCTTGGATTATAGAACACTCCTGCCACCTTCTAGAGGCTAGTGAACAAGGTCCTTGTTGGGTTGGAGGCCTTCTGAGATGCCTATCTGGATGACATAGCTGTTTTCAGTAGCAGCTGGGAAGACCACCTGTTTCTGCTCCGGGAATTGCTTAAGGCCCTGCAACAGGCAGGCCTGCTTATCAAGGCAAGGAAGTGTCAGATACAGCATGGGTGGGAAATGTACTTGGGGCATCTGATAGGTGGGGATAAGGTGCAGCTCCTCCAGGCCAAGATTGAGACGATCATGACCTGGAAGCCCCGCAAATGCCAGACTTCAGAGTAATTTTGGCCATCACTGGGTACTATAGGAGGTTTGTCAAGGGATATGGCACCATTGTGCCCCCTTGTCTGAGCTGACTTCCAAGAAGCAGCCCATGAATATGATTTGGAAGAGGCATGCCCAAAACTATTTGATTCCTTGAAGCAAGCCATGTGCGCAGCCCCTGTGGTCAAGGCCCCTGACTTCTCCAAGGAGCTTAACATGCAAATAGGTGCCTCTGAGTATGGCTTAGGGGCGGTTTTATTGCAGCTCAATCAAGAAGGCCTGGACCAACCAGTAGCCTTCATCTCTAGGAGGTTATATCTCCAGGAACAGAGGTGGAGTACTATTGAGAGATAAAAATGTGTTGTCTTTTGGGCCGTGAAGAAGTTGAGGCCATACCTGTTTGGTACTCACTTCCTGATTCAGACAGACCACAGGCTCCTCATGTGGCTCATGAAAGTGAGGGGTGAAAATTGTTGAGGTGGTCTATTTCTATATTTGAAGTGGTATACCATTTACCCAGGGCCTGTAAATTAAATGCTATGGGTGGGTCTGCAGCACTGGTTGTGCCACCTACATAGGTAGCCCTGAAAACATGTTTCAGGGCTGCCACTGCAGCATATGCAGTTCCACTTGCACTTTGACTTGCCATTTAAAACCTCTTGCCAAGCCTCATACTCCTCTTTTCTTACATCTGACCCCTTAGGTAGGCCCTAGGTAGCCCATAGCGCAGAGCGCAATGTAAGTAAAAGGCAGGACATGTACTTTTAAGTTTTCCATGTCCTGGTAATGAAAAATTCCCAGGCCTGCTCCTCTTCTAGGCCAGCATTGGGAATTCCTTAACACACATTTAAGCTGTAATTCCTGATCAGAAAGGAGTTGCTGCATAATGTTTAATGTCATTGGAATGATAATTATAAATTCTCCTACTGATCAAGTCTGATTTTGTTTCACTTGTCATAACTTATTATCATTTGTTATCAGTATTTCATATTATCTAATTGCTCTGGGTGCCTGACAGACTGTCTCATATACACCTCTGGTATGGGCAGGGGGACAGCTACTTGTGTGTATTCCCGCCAGACACCAACAACACTGACACTCAACTGCATCTGTATTCGTCTGCATCGTGATGGGTCTTATTGGGCAGGGAGGAGGGGAAGAGCTCACACTTACACTTCAAAGGCTACAGGGCAGAGCCCATACAAAGGGCTGAATAGCCCAAACTGATATTCTGGAGCCAGGGCTGGGCACCTGTGCAATTCATGGAGATCCTTTGAAGTCATCCACCACATCAAGGACACTTGGTGGTATGAGGACTGGGTTTCTGAGCCCCTTGATATCAGTACATTTCTGGACCTGACAAAAACTCTGCTGGAGTAAAGGCTGCTGTGCAAGATGATTGCCACTCTGCTGTGATTGATTGTACTGAGGAAGTGCTTCTTTGCCTTGCTGAGCTGTCCTGTTGACATAATTTCTGTTAAGTACCAAGGACTAAAACCAGAGTGACTCTAAAGGCTTGTTGGCTTGCCCCCTGTTCTCCTCGAAGTCTCAGGAACTTCACCTTTTTCAAACTTCAACTTTCTGCCATGGGACTCCATTCTGTGAGGAGCCCGACCTTCACTCTGCACCTACTGTGCCACTGAGCCAGTCTGCCTGCTGACATGGCTCAACTTCATCAGCGTAGCTGAAGAATTATGGCACAGTACTGTACAATGTGCCCAAAGTCTATTTCTCCTCAACACTGGAGTGCTGGGGGAGAAACGTGCTATGCTCTGAGAATACCAACATTGAGTTTACATATTGGGGGTCCCTGCAGCTCTGAGAAAGTTACTGTGTTTGTGTCATGAACCAAGAGCGAGCGTGAGCCCCCAGCTCTCCTTGCACGCGCCAGTCCTATTGGACCCTCACACCACTCATCGACAAGTGCCACATTTGCACGCCAGGTGCCCGTTTTCACCTTGTAATCTTTTGCTTGAATCAAAAGCATTTCTTCACATCTTCACTGCTGTAAACACCTAAATAGGAGCACGGGGCACCAGAATTTTACAATTGCCTGTATACTTGAATTCATTATAACTTTTGAAGTAACTACGTGATTTTTATAATTTTAGTTTTATTTTATTCTTAATATAGAAACCCACTTTTCTAAACCTGTATGAAGTCTGTTTTTGTGATGCACTCATCGGGTTACTGTGTGTGTGTGTTTGTGTGTGTGTATGTGTGTTGCACAGATACTTTGCACATTGCCCCTGATGATAAGCTTGCCTGCTCTGTGCTTAGCTACCAGAGAGTGAGCACAAGTTTTCCTTGGCTTGTATCTATCATACGCTGACTAGAGTAGTAGGTTTTGCCTGGCTTGGGTGTATACCTTAGCCAACCAGAAACCCCATTTGTAATACATGGTCAAAGCAGAAACCAAAAAATATAAAGTTGCTATGAAGTGACTGCTGCAGCCATGTCATTTTGTATATTCATGCATCATAACCTACGCACCTGCAAAAATGTGCAGGTGCTTTTTTTCTTAATATCTACTGATGCAAGTTGGATTGGAAAATAAAAAAGGTAGTGCAAAGGCTTAAGGTGGGTGTGGAAGACAACAAAGAGGGAGATGGTGAAAGCAACACCAAGGGCGAGAGTGAAGGGAAGCATCACAGAGGGTGAGGTTGGAAGCAACACAGAGTGTGGAAGGAGAATTATTACACAACACTGGTGAGAGAGCGCAACATGGAGCGTGGAAGAACAGAAGCACATGGATGGAAAAGAGAGCAATGTAGAACTTGTAAAAGCACACAGGCAAGAAAGCAATGTGTGGGAGAAGCACACAAGAGCAAGAACAATGTGGAGGAGAGTCGGTGAGAAGCACAGGGGCAACAGTAACATGCAGGACATTGAAGGGTCAATGAGACATAGATGAGTGAAATGGCTGGAAGATACAATAACTCTCTAAAGTGCTTAACCAAAAAGAAAAGAAGGAGTACCTGAAAAGTAGACAGTGAAATCACACAATCATGTTATCAGGCCATGCTCCAGTGAAGGAACAAACAAAGTGAGAGGAAATAAAGGCCAAACAACAAGCCTTCGAAGCATGGTTGAGTGTGCTTGCAGGTCATTAAAGGCATACTACATAAGGAGATGAACACTACTTTTTCCTATTACCACTGCACAGCAATTAAAGTGTAAAAGGCAATAGCATATGAATTTTGTGCAAATGTGAATCTGTCTAGTGGCCTACGGCTCACAATAGCATCCTACAATATGGTTCCTTCTCCAGGTTCACATATTGATTTCGATAAGATAGGCTGACAGGTTGCTAGATAGCTAGAGCCATCTTTACCAGGTACCTTGAGTCATGCGTAAACATTTTACTCAAAACTTCCTTGAAAACAATGTAAAAATAGTGAGTTAAAATGGTTTCTGAAAAATGTAGAGCTTCTACGAGAATTAAAAGCCATGTTGAGTAAAAGAGTGGTGGTGGGTAGGGTAGGGTGGTAAGGATGGTGTTGGGGAGGGTGGCAGTGGTGGTAGTTAGAAAGGTAGTGATGGTGGCAAGGGTTGTGGTGGTGGTGAGGGTGGTGGCGGAGAGGTGGTGGTGGTTAGAGTAGTGGTCGAAGAGTGATGGTGCTGGTAGGGTGGTGGTTGTGGGGTTGTGATAGTGGGAGGGTGGTGGTGATGATTAGAGTGGTGGTGGTTAGACTGATAGATTAGGTGGTGGGGTTTAGTGTGGTGATGTTGGTTAGGGTACAGTGGTTATGGCTAGGGTGGTGTGATGTGGATATGGTGGCACAATGGCGGTGGTTAGAGTTGTTATGTTGGTTGGTGGTGTGATGTTGATGGTAGGGTAGTTAAGGTGGTGGTGATGTTTACAGTGGTGTTAGTGGTGGTTAGGATGGTGGTGTGGTTAGGGTGGTGGTTAAGTGGTGAAAATGTTTGAGTGGTAGTGGTTAGGGTGCTGGGTGGTTAGAATTGGAGTGGCGGTTAAGGTGATGATGCTGGTTAGGGTGGTGATGGTTGTTAGGGTGGTAGTGGTTAGGGTAGGAATGCAGTGGTTTCTAGTGTGGTGGTGGTTAGGGTAGGGTAGTGGTTTTAAGGGTGGTGGTAGTGAAGGTAGGGTGGTGATTAGGGGTGGTGATTATTGTGGTGTAATAGTGGTTAGTGTATGGGTGGTGGGTTGTAGTAGTAGGGTGGTGGTGGTATAATGGTGGTGGTTAGGGTGCTGATGGTGCAAAAGTGTGGTGGTGGTAAAGTGTAATGATGGTTGGGTGATAGTGGTATGGTCACAGTGGTTGTGGTATGGTAATGCTAGGCTTGTTAGGGTGGTTGTAATTAGGGTGCTGATGTTAGGTTAATGATGATAATGATATTGGTGTGGTTAGGGTGGTGGGTAGTTTGGATCCCAGTGGTGGTTATGGTGGTGATGGTTAGAGCGGTGATGGTGGTTGTGGTTTGGGTAAGAAGGTGTTGATGGTTAGGGTTGTGGTGATTAGGGTGAATGTGCATAGGGTAGGCTGATGGCTGTTAGCATAGGTGGTAGTGATTAGGGTGGTAGGAGTGGTGGTGCGAGGGTGGCAGTATGTTGGTTAGGGTGGTGGTGGTTAGAGTGGTGGAGGGTGGTAAGATTTTTATGGCATGATGGTAGTGAGGGTGATAGTAGTGGTGGTTAAGGTGGTGGTGCTGGGTAGTGTGGTGGTGGGAGTATTTAGGGTAGTGGTTGTGATGATGGTGTTGCAGCTGAGTGTGGTGATCTTGAGAATGGTGTTGGTGGTTAGAGTGGTGGTGGAGGCGAGCTGTTGGTGAGGGTGGTCGTTACGGAATAAAATATGTATTTGTTAGATGTTTAATATGTATATAACCAGCTAAGTGAACAATTATCAACTGAAGCAACGAATTTTGAGTCTTACAAAACCTTCCAATGTTACAGAATTAAAAGCAGACACCTTCTTCTTTTGCTCCAAGTCATATCAAAATCAAAAATGTGATTTGTAAATGCCACGTTCTCCCTATCGCATAGCCTTTTTATTCATGGTGTGCTCTTGACGATGACACTTTGTAGGACTTGTGGATATGGATCGAGTGGTATGTTGTCAGTTTGTAAAGATTCACGTTGTTGTTAGCTTTTGTAAAATAACTTTTTAATAAAAAAAAATAACCTACATGGGTGATTTATTAATCTTATAGTGTATCCATCCCAGTCACTAACTGCAATAGCATGACTAAGGAGGTTTTCAGTGTATCTGATTCAATAATGAAAGCATATTGCGTGTGATTTTCCAGCGTAGCATTGCCCCCCTTTCATGCACTCTTGTCATAAAAGAGGCTGTCATCACGAAATGTTGTGCTGGAAATGCCATATTTCACACTAGCCTGAAAGTGTTTAGAAATTATTAAATTGTAGGTAAAGGGGGTAGTCATGAGATGCGTTCATTTTTGGCACGGATTTTTGGCCCCCCAAATTACCCTTCGGTTAGAACAATATCACAAAGCACATATTAATAGATCTGCCTGTGTATGTCAGTGTACCACTGTCTGCTTCTGCATATGTATGTCTGCACGCATGTTTGTGGGTGTCTACCTGTGCATATTTGTGTACAAATACAGGCCAATATTTATACTTTTTTAGCACCGCATTTGCATCATTTTTTGAGGCAAAAGCGGCGCGAACTTACAAAATACAATTATATTTTATGCTTGCGCCGTTATTGCCTCAAATAATGATGCAAATGCGGCGCTAAAAAAGTATGAATATGGGCCACAGTTTTGAACACTGTACCTCAACATGAGCACAAGGAATCGAATGACACCGATGATTAAATAAATTAGTACTTAGTCCATGCTCAAGAAAAGAGACAAGCACTTGAAGAGGATGCGAACCTGGCACATGCTGACCAAGAACAAGCAAGATAATTAGAGTGATGATGAAGCCAAACAATAGTAATCAGTGCACAGGCATTAAGCCCTCGGAATGTATACAAAATGTCTTCAAAGTAACAGCACGTGCTAAATCGGAAGTGAGACCCAAATATGGCAATATATTGAATACGATAGGGCGAAGAGAGGCCGCCGTACACGTTGGACAGAGGTCTAGTATCTGACAAAGTAGTACATAGCCAGGTTCAGAAACTTGAAGAGGCCGTGCAGGGCCGTATCTGTTGCTTTCAATGCCACGATCTTTCCTCCTTGCATATGGAGACATTGACCCTCTGTGGACAATTTGGCTCCTCGCTTTAATTTTTCAGCAATCTACAATCGTAATTCAAAATGTAGTTATTAACCCTGGATAACCATTGGTATTACTCGTTGCCAGGATAACGCAGGCATTATATTTGACTGTGCTAGAATATTGTTTTTTGGTCCCATATATTGCATAATGTTTTAAAACAGTGTTAAGGGGTTATTGTTATGAATGGACCTTTGCATCATTTCTGTTATCAATGGAAATACGAACAACAGCCTTTATGACCAGTTAGTAATCACACTGTGGGTGCCAGTTTGCAATCCAATTCTGTGTGATGTGTTGTTGTTTAATCGATTTGTGTGGTTTACAAGTTTGGTTCCAAGTTTAACATCATGTAATTAAATATCGAAGTATTGTTGAAGTGCTGTTCCGTCTTTACAAAATAAAAACTATGGCTGTGCGTTCCATACTTATTACAACTGTGTTAACTTTCACACTATCTACTTTGAGGTTTTGACAGTGACCATACCGCTATAAATAGTCAAGGTGGCTTGTAGGCTAATGTTTTAAAATGTAGCATTCTGCAGATTGGGAATAATAGGGCTTCGCAGAAAGCAATTATACAAAAGCTGTTTCACTGTGTAGGAGTTGTTGTTTCCAAGAACAGGACTAAATATGAATAAAATCATTATTTCATATCTAAGACTAAAAAATGCTAAAGTGATAAATAAAATGTATGGCGAAAGTAGATGTTTGATACGTTAGGAAAGTGTACTTTTTTCTGACTGAGTGTTAAATCGGTTTGCCTATCAATCCTAATTCAGAGGCCTAATACAACTTGGCTGGCTTTCTAATGTCTCTCTTCCAGCCAATGACTTGGCTCTGATAGCTGAAAGTCAGGGATATTTTAGCAAATTGTCACTTCGCAGGGATTAGCCATGAGCAAGGCGCACAGCTCCAACTGAGAGAAGAAATGACAGCTTTCACTGTTCTTTCTTTGACTGCGAAATGTCAGTGCAAAGAGAGGCTTTCTGAAACTGCTTCAATTCATTTTGTGGTGATCCTAGACTTTCTGGCTCATTTCTCTGCAAGTTAGAAACACAGTCCCAGCTGTGGCAGAGAGGAGCATGCCTAGAGGAGTGGGTATGTGTTAGACCTGACAGCCTTAAGGTGGTCACCCCTTACTTTTTGCCTGTCTCCCTCCACTTTTTAGATACTGTTTTTGATGGTTTTAAGACTGTGCACTTTACCACTGCTAACCAGTGCTAAAGTGCATATGCTCTCTCCCTTTAAACATGGTAACATTGGATCATACCCTATTGGAATATTTAATTTACTTATAAGTCCCTAGTAGAGTGCACTATATGAGCCCAGGGCCTGTAGATTAAATGCTACTAGTGGGCCTGCAGCAACAATTGTACCACTGACTTAAGTAGTCCCTTAACCTTGTCTCAAGCCTGCCATTGCTAGGCCTGTGTGTGCAGTTTCCAAGCATAAAATTCAACTTTTTCTTCATATAAGACACCCGTAAGGTATGCCCTAGGTAACTCATCGGGCAGGGTGCTGGCAAAAGGCAGGACATGTACCTGTGTAGTTTACATGTCCTGGTCGTGTAAAACTAAATTCATTTTTACACTGCTCCCTTCATAGGATAACATTGGGGCTGCCCTCATACATTGTTTGAGTGGTGCTGCTGAACTGAAAGGAGTAGGAAGGTCATATTTAGTAAGGCCAGAATGGTGATATAAAATCCTGCTGACTGGTGAAGTTGGATTTAATATTACTATTTTAGAAATGCCACTTTTAGAAAGTGAGCATTTCCCTGCACTCAAATCTTTCTGTGCCTTACAATCCACGTCTGGCTGGGTTTAGTTGATAGCTCCTTGTGCATTCACTCAGACACACCCCAAACACAGGATACTCATCCTCACTTGCATACATCTGCATTTTTAATGGGTCTTCCAGTGCTGGGAGGGTGAGGGCCTGACACTCGCATGTCAAAGGGCAGTAGCCTGCCCTCACACATAGGACTACCACACCCCCTACTGGGACCCTGGCAGATAGGATTGAACTGAAAGGGGACCTTGTGAACTTCTAAGCCACTCTTTGAAGTCTCCCCCACTTCAAAGGCACATTTGGGTATATACACATGGCTTCTGCCTCTACCAATTCAGACACTTCCTGGAGAAAAAACTGGAACCAGAACCTGCATCCTGCCAAGAAGAACTGCCTGGCTGCCCAAAGGACTCACCTGTCAGCTTTCTTTGAAGGACTGATGCCTTGCTGTTGCCCTGCTGCCTTGCTGCTCTCTGGCTGTGGTGAAGAAGTGCTCTACAAGGGCTTAGATAGAGCTTGCCTCCTGTTCCCTGAAGTCTCAGGACCAAAAAGACTTCATCTCTACAAGAAGGACTCCTTGTGCTGGGAAATTCGATACACAGCCTGCATGAAACGACACACAACCTGCACTGCGGCGAAAATTTCACAGCACACGGATCCAGAACGATCAATAATTGCAGCGATCACTGATAACTCTCAGAATCGTTCAACACATGACGTAATTGTGCCTTTTTTTATTAAATGATCCATGCACTTTTTGTATAAACGTTGTTGCCTATTGAGAATCTAGTGATTCATCTTATTATTTTATCAGCTTTACTATTGATGATTTCCCTTTGGAAATATAGTATAGACATTACTCTAAGTGTGAGGCACACCCCTGTGGGTGTCCCTGGCTGTGTTCCCAGGGGGGTCCAAATGCCTGAGTAAGTGTTTGTAAATGAAGATGACCAGGAAACATGACTTTGTTCAATTGACACATTTATAAGCTATCTTCATTTGCAAGTTGGAAGTGCTAAAAAAAGTATGGTAACTGTGATCCTGAGTGCTGTGGTGGCAGGGTCAGAGTGGTGGCTAATAAGAACTACAATTATTTTGGGTTTTTTCCACCTTTAGACACCTGCTTATAAATATTGCACACATGGTAAATGACGAGTAAATACAAATTAAATTAATTGGTGAGACAGGCAATCTTTTATATTATACAACCTCATTTTTTAAGGTGTTTACTTCAGATGTCTGTTTGTGAGATCAGAGACTTATTGTGTTGAGTCCTGGTTTGGAATAGTGACTTGTAAATTCATAGTGCTATATTCCAAACTGTAACACAAAGCACAGTGAGTGTACATCAGTATTTTAAAATGGTATTACACACTGCATAAGCAGGACCGCTGCACTTATGTAACAGTGGAGGACCTAATTTATATAGCGGGGTTGAGTAAAACATGCAGCATGAAAAGACAAATTATGCAGCTTAATGTGACTCATTTGGTGATAGTATTTCTTCAGTTTTTGTAACTTTTTTTACACATGGTAACACTTTCAGGTTAAATATTTCAATTGCTGTGTTCCAGTTGAACACCAAAACACAGCAATAAGCAATTGAAAGATGAATATTAAACCTTTGCAAAGGGCTTTCCACTGCATGCGTATATATTTTGCCATGTTTTTATTAAATCTTGATTCGATTGAGCAGGGAAAATGTTTTTGTGATGATTGTCCATTTATGCAGTAGATAACAGATTATGTGGAAAATGTGGAAAATCCATAATGAAGCAGAAAATGCATTAAAGAGGCATGGGAGCTCACTTTCCTTTCTAGCATTAGGGTTAAGGGTAGTCTTCCTGCAAAGAGATGGTGAATATGTGGCAGCTTCTTTTTTTCTAAAAGGGACAGAGTCTGTTTCAAGAGTTAAGTGATCGTCAGTCATGCTGGAGAAGGAGTGAAAGAATCAGAGGAGACTGCCTGCTACTCAGGAACATAGCTAATATTAGTGCAGCAAGTGTAGTTGCATTTGGGGCTCAGGAGTGTGAAGGACTCACAGCACCCCAATTATGGGGAGAATAGTTTGTTTTGGTTAAATATTATTTTAGTTTGATGTATTTGTTTTTTATTGGTCTTACATTTAGGCGGTCATTATGAGCACGGCGGTCAAAACCGCCGACCGCCGTGGTGACGGTAAACAGATGACCGCCGTGGGCGGCGAATATGAACCAAAATCCCGAAGCCGCCAAGAATGACCAGTCCACCAGTTACCACCAGGACCCTGTCAGCGGAAATGCTGGACCTCCCACCCTACCACCGCCGAGCACACCAACATCCCACCCTCCAAGCAATGATGCACAAATCACCTTGGCAGTCAGTGGAAGCCGAAGGACCATTGGCAGTGCAGACCGCCACAGGTGGCAAGTGGGCCCAACAGCAAGGAGTGCACACATTGGATTAACTAGAAACCCACACACCTGACACACATCCACAACACCATAAAACACTCACATACACACCCCACAATCCTTTGCAACGAAAGTAGGCCAACGAAGACAAAGATCACCAGAAGCAGACACCGATCGCCACTATGCACAAGACTCACACCGACCCACAAAAGAGCACCCTCACCGCGATTCTACCCACGACACCATTCACCACACCCACCTTGTCACCCCCCAAACATCCACGCTTCACAGAAAGGGAGCTCAGGACCATGGTGGACGAGATCAAGAAGGTGGAGCCACAACTATTGGGGGCTCAGGTGCAGCACACAGCCATCGCCAGGAAGATAGAGCTATGGCAGACCATTGTCAACAGGGTCAATGCAGAGGGACACCATCCACGCACCAGGGACGACATCCGCAAGAGATGGAACAACCTGAGGGTGAAGGTCAGGGCCATGGCATCCAGGCACCACATTGCAGTCCAGAAGACTGGGGGAGGACCTCCACCAACACCACCCGACTACACTGACTGGGAGGAAAAGGTACTGGCCATCCTGCACCCTGAGGGACTCACTGGACTCATTGGAGGAATGGACTCGGGTAAGTCCTCTACATTTACCCCATATCCATCACACCTGGAATGCATGCACCACCCCACCGCACCAACACCCACCAGGACCAGTACCCCACCCAGCCCACAGGCGGTGAATCCACCTCCCCTGCATGCCCACAAACCCACTAACAGGCCCACATCCCTCCCCGTGCACAGTCACCTACCCCTGCAAGGATTCACAATGGCACTACACCACCCACACTGCAACTCCACATCCTAAGCAAAATGCAGTGCAAACCTCACAAAGACGCCCTGCATAGCCCCAAAATGTAACCCCGGCACAAAACAGCCCAGCCCTGTGCACCCCATCCGATCATGCACTTGTAACAGACATGTCCATTTCCCCCAACAGGCACCATCACCCATACCACCCTGACGGACAGGACAAGGAGTGGCAATTCCCCCAGGGAGACAGAGGCACCTCACAGGACACTGGGGGTGGATCCCTGGACACTGATGAGCAGGCTGGCCCCTCACACAGACCCAGACTGTCACCATCCAGCAGCCCCACCCAGGATACCACTGACACCCCTACCACCGAGGCAAGAACATCAGCCCAGGGCAACCGCCCCCACACCAGTGTATCCAGGCCACAGACTGGTGGAACAGGGGTACAGAGGCCACAGTCACCCCCTACCAACAGGCAGGAAGATGATGGCCCCAGTACAAGTGGTACCGCCGGACCTGTGCAGGGGTTACAGGCACAGGGGGCTAGGCCCAGTGGGAGGGCCTCAGTGGCCCAGGGGGGAGGCCACAGGATGGATGTTGCAGCCCAGGACAAGATCTCTGAGGTCTTGTGGGCCTACCGGTATACGCCACAATGGCCAGCATAGCAGGAGCACTGCTGCAGAGGTACAAACCCAGTCTGAGGCCCAGGCAGGACACGATGCCCCCACTACAGCACAGGAGACAGACCGGACAATGACAGCATCAGCAGCAACATTCCACGAACTACCCTCAGAGGAAACACAAGGAGCAACCATGTCATCCTATCTAGGTCAACAGCAGGCACCCAAATAGACCCTCAGGCCAAGATATGGGACTGGAACCCCTGCCAAAAACAAGCCCCCCTCAAAGAAGTGACTCTGCAACAATCTGCCCACCAACCATCCCACACAATCAACCACCAAACAGTGCTAACAATCAATAAGAACACATGTAAGAATTGATGGACCCATCAATACTTACAACAAGGCTGCCACTGTTGGCATTGAGGACAACCACCCATGACCAACTGCCATCACTGTGATTTGCACTATTCAATCCCTGCCCCAAATAAAACACATGTCACACCTGTAACACTGTCCCCTGTCATAATGTGCGAACAAAGTGAAGTATGGATGCAACTAGCTGATAACTACTTTATTTGTAATGTGTAGGAGGAAAGTACACCTGTGTGCCTAAATGTTGTTAAAAAAAAAAAACACTGAATTGTGTTTGGTACCATGCAGACCTGGACCCAGTTGCAAATAGTAGATTCAAACCCCCCTTAGATGACAAAGCACACTGACAGTATGTTTCACAAACACCAATGTCAGTCCTTAGTCCCACATAGTTACTGGAAGTAGAGTTATATCAGTTGGGTGCTGGAATTGACATCTTCCCCTTCCTCATCATCACCATCACTCTCCTCCTCTCTCTGAGGAAGCTGGTCAGGATTTACAGCACCATCCACCTCAAAGTGGGGGATAGAATTTCTCATTGCCACGTTGTGCAGCATGCAGCAGGCCACCACTAATCTACACACCTTTTCAGGCCCTTAGGCCAGGGAACCCCCAGAGATATGTAGACAACGAAATCTAGTCTTCAGGAGACCTAATGTGTGCTCTATCACCCTCCTAATACGTCCATGGGCCTCATTGTAATTCCTCTCTGCATCTGTCCCAGGATTCCTCACTGGTGTGAGGAGCCAATGCAAGTTAGGATAGCCAGAATCACCTAGAAAAATGTGCAAAACAGACCAGTCATTGTCAAGCCTCTGAGTCAGACAGCCTGGCTGTCTGCTAGGGGGCAGTTACTGACAGAAACAGCTACCTATGATCCACCCTCTGTCCTCTTGTAGTTGTTCCATCTTGTGTGGCACACTACTGTTCCTCAGCACAAAGGAATCATGGACTGAACCGGGGA
Organism: Pleurodeles waltl; assembly: GCF_031143425.1. Lineage (NCBI taxonomy): Eukaryota > Metazoa > Chordata > Amphibia > Caudata > Salamandridae > Pleurodeles > Pleurodeles waltl. The sequence continues at coordinate 921,834,217 of NC_090439.1, read as the reverse complement.
ACATGGCATTCACAAGTGAGATGTACTGGTCTGCAGTACATACCAATTGGATGTTCATGTAGTGAAAGTTCTTTCTGTTTCTGTACACCTGTTCACTGACTCTTGGGGGTATTATATGTATGTGGGTACCATCGATGGCACCTATCACATGGGGTATGTTTGCAAAGGAGTCAGCTTTGATGGTGGGAGGTCAGTACTTTGGGGAAACCTCACATAGGACTGCAGGTGTCATACTACAAATGCATTTAGAAATCTTGTCAGTATCATGCAGAACATTGGCTGTGCAAATCCTGCACCCATACCCACTGTCGCTTGAAAGGAGCCAATGGCCAGAAAATGGAGTGCAGAGAGCACCTGCACTTCAGTAGGGATGGCATGCTGATTATGATTTGCCGGAGTCAGTACAGGATCCAGTAATGCACAAAGTTCGAGAATAGTTGCACAGGTCAGTCTGTAATTGATTATGATGTGACGCTCCACCATGGTCCGCAAATCAACAAGTGGTCTCTACACCGATGGGGCCCTTCCTCACCACAAGGGTCGGTACCTAGGAGGGATTTGAAACACGTGTGAGGAACACACATACATAGGCATACATTGTCATTCATTGTGCACTGCTGACTTGAATGTAGGGACTCAAAAGTAAAATGTTTTTGACAGAATTTCATCTAGACCATAATGAGTGAACAGGGCTTGTTTTATGTGGTATTGTTAATGGTCACATGCATAGGTGTGTTAGGTGAACAATAGGGCCTGCATTGTGCAGATATCATTTTTATTAATGCGTAGTTAAGGCCAAAATGTCTGCCCCCTGTAATCCAGAACTGTCGTTGTGGAAGTGACCTCATACCGCTAGCAGTTGACATAACAGCGTAAGGTGGTGTTTACCACCGTTCGCACAGTCATTGGTTAACATGGATGCCAATGGGGAATCCTGGCATATCATGATCGCCGCCGGCGGTGATGGTGCACACTGCCGTGGTTTGTGCGCGAATTCGTCACTCCAACTTCACTTGACTCCCTGATCTCGTGTGAGCAGGTACTCTACTGAGTGTCCTGCTGTGTCCTGCCTCTGGCCATGGAAGTGGCTTGTGTTGCAGGGGAAAGGGCCCCGGCCTTCACCCAGGAGGAATTGGAGAGGATAGTGGACAGGGTCCTGCTCCTGTATGCCAAGCTCTACGGACGACCAGAGGTACAGGTGAGTCGGGGGCTTGGGGGCAATGGTTGTGTGTATGTAATGGATGGTGTTGGAAGTACATATGTGTGCACCTCTGACCCTGCATGGGCCATGGTTCATGCCATGCTGCATGAGTATATCCTGTAAGTCTGTTAGTACTGTCCATCCCATAGTGGACGTATAGCCAGCTGTAAATATTTTCCAAGTGCCTGACCTCTGTGTTACATTTCTGTGTCTCCCTTTTAGGTCAGCACCCACCAGAAGAGGGCACTTTGGCATGCCATCGCCAAGGAGGTGCGGACCCTGTGGGGTCTACGACCGGCAGAGCACCCGCTGCAGGAAGAGGTGGGAGGACCTGCGGCGCTGGGCGCGAAAAATCTGTGAGGCCCAGCTGGGGAAGTCCTCCCAACATGGAAAGCGTGCCTGTCAGGCACTGAACCCCCTCATGTTATGCATCCTGTCAGTGGTGTACCCAGACCTGGATGGGCGCTTGAAGGCTGCGCAGCAGTCACAAGGGGGTGAGTACTCATGTCACAATCTTAACCCTTGATGGATGTCTGTGTGTGCATTAGGGTTTATGCTGCTTAGGTGTAAGGACTCTGACTGAAGTCCATCTACATGATGGCCCCCTTAGTGTGTAGGGGTGTTTGGGTCAGGTCTCCTACACGTCGGGTCCTTATGTAGTTCAGGCGATGGATGCAGAGCAGGGTTCTGGTCACTAGTCAGGGCCACGGCCATGGGCATAGTGGAAGGGGCTGCCTGTTGGGGGGTCTTCTAGGTGGGTGAATGTCTGGCCACTATGTTCACTCCTTTCAGCTATTTACAAGTGTCTCTCCTGTTTTGTCTCCCCATCCCTGTTATTTTGTGTTGTTTGTATACATCAGCATCATCTGGCGAGAGAGCTGAGGCATCGGCAAGTGGGGATGCAGCGGCCCACAGATCCTCGGAGGCAGAGTCATCCAACGCCAAGGGGACCAGTGGGTTGTAGGGCGAGGGGAGTACCAGGGGGGAGGCAACTACCAGTGTAGGTAGTGACTCTGATACCTCCTCCGATGGGGGGTCCCTGGCGGTGGCGGACCCTAGTGGGCACACCCCTACAGTATCATCTTCTGCCACCCCCATGCCATCACCGCCCTCCCATTTGCTCCCCACCAAGTTGCCCGTGCCCGCTCACCCAGAACGGTGGGCGTCTCCTTCGCCCGGGCACCTCCTCCCCTGCCCCAGTCAGCCCTGCTGCCCTCTCAGAGGAGGCTATTGACCTCCAGAAAACCATCTCTGTAGGGCAGACAACCATTGTTCATGCCATCCAGGAGCTAGCATCAGAGATGCAGCAGACCAAGGCCTATCTGGATGGCATTCACGGTGCTGTATCTGGCCTACAGAGATCTTTTGAAGCTCTGGCCTCCTCTTTGACAGCAGCCAGTTTCCCTGGTCATTCCGACTCCCCTCCAACCTCCTCTACCCCTTCTAGCACCCCACTCCCTTCACCCATCCAAAGCACACAATCTGACACGCAGTCAAGCACCTCAACACACAAAAAGCACACTTCTAAACACAAGCGCCACACCTCCCACCAAAAGCATTCACACAGCTAACATACATATGCACACACAGCAACATCCACTTCCCCTAGTGTGCCAACCTCTTCCGCCTCCCTGTCTGTCCCCTCTACATGCACACCCCCAGGCACTGCACTTTCAGTCACTGTTGCTGAGCCTATTCAAATCAAATCATTAACATTTATAAAGCGCGCTACTCACCCGTGCGGGTCTCAAGGCGCTAGGGGGGAAAGGGGGGGTTATCGCTGCTCGAACAGCCAAGTCTTTAGGAGTCTCCGGAAAGCGGAGTGGTCCTGGGTGGTCCTGAGGCTGGTGGGGAGGGAGTTCCAGGTCTTGGCCGCCAGGAAGGAGAAAGATCTCCCACCCGCCGTGGAGCGGCGGGTGCGAGGGACGGCAGCAAGTGCGAGGCCAGCGGAGCGGAGGGGGCGGGTGGGGACGTAGAAGCTGAGGCGTCTGTTGAGGTATTCCGGTCCCTTGTTGTGGAGGGCTTTGTGTGCGTGGGTGAGAAGACGGAAGGTGATCCTTTTGCTGACTGGGAGCCAATGCAGGTGTCTCAGGTGTGCGGAGATGTGGCTGTTGCGGGGTACGTCGAGGATGAGGCGGGCCGAGGCGTTTTGGATGCGTTGCAGGCGGTTTTGGAGTTTGGCGGTGGTCCCGGCGTAGAGGGTGTTGCCGTAGTCCAGGCGACTCGTGACAAGGGCGTGGGTCACGGTTTTTCTGGTGTCGGCGGGGATCCAGCGGAAGATCTTGCGGAGCATGCGGAGAGTGAGGAAGCAGGCGGAGGACACGGCGTTGACTTGCTTGGTCATGGTGAGAAGAGGGTCCAAGATGAAGCCGAGGTTGCGGGCGTGGTCTGCGGGGGTCGGTGCGGTGCCGAGGGCCGTGGGCCACCAGGAGTCGTCCCAGGCGGACGGGGTGTTGCCGAGGATGAGGACTTCCGTTTTTTCAGAGTTCAGCTTTAGGCGGCTGAGCCTCATCCAATCTGCGACGTCCTTCATACCCTCTTGTAGGTTGGTCTTGGCGCTGGCGGGGTCCTTGGTGAGGGAGAGTACAAGTTGGGTGTCGTCGGCGTAGGAGGTGATGATGATGTCGTGCTTGCGTACGATGTCGGCGAGGGGGCTCATGTAGACATTGAAGAGTGTCGGGCTGAGCGATGAGCCTTGAGGTACGCCGCAGATGATCTTGGTGGGTTCTGAGCGAAACGGAGGGAGGTAAACTCTTTGGGAGCGGTTAGCGAGGAAGGAGGCGATCCAGTCCAGGGCCTGGCCTTGGATCCCGGTGGAGCGTAGGCGGGTGATTAGGGTGCGGTGACAGACGGTGTCAAAGGCAGCCGAGAGGTCGAGGAGAATGAGGGCGACTGTTTCACCGTTGTCCATCAGGGTTCTGATGTCGTCTGTGACTGAGATGAGGGCGGTTTCCGTGCTGTGGTTGGTTCGGAATCCGGTTTGTGAAGGGTCGAGCAGGTTGTTGTCTTCCAGGAAGGTGGTCAGCTGTTTGTTGACGGTCTTTTCTATTACCTTGGCTGGGAAAGGTAGAAGAGAGATGGGGCGGAAGTTTTTCAGGTCGCTTGGGTCAGCCGTAGGTTTCTTTAGTAGGGCGTTGACTTCAGCGTGCTTCCAGCATTCGGGGAAGGTAGCAGAAGAAAAAGAAGAGTTGATGACGGTCTGGAGGTGCGGGGCGATGATGTCGTCGGCTTTGTTAAAGATGAAGTGCGGACAGGGGTCCGAAGGGGTCCTGCACTCACCACAACAGCAGACATCCATACATGCACCCCAGACACCACACCTGCACTCACCACAACTACTGTAGTTGACACATGCAGTACACTCACCAGACTTGCAGACACCCACACAACATACAGCCACACTGGCAGCCTGTCTTCTCCCACTGTGTCCACCCCCCTCCTCCAAAAACACACAAATGCACCAAGGCACCCACTTATCACACATCCACCACACCTCAGCATACTGTCCAGTCACCGGCACCCACAACACGCAACCCTACACCACTTATGTCAACACCCACTGCCTCCACTCCCACACCCTCCTCCAGGCCCAACCCAATTTCTCCCCAAAAACGTTTCCTCTCCCGTGCTGACCTCTTCCAACCCACTGGCCCACCCCGTCTTGTCTCTAAGCGTGCACACCTCCTTGCCCTTTCCACTCCTTCCACTTCACAGCCCGCCCCTGTCCGCCCTTCACATTCCCTTTCCCCTTCCCCAGAGAGAAAGAAGCCCTGTGCAGAGCCAATTCCATCTGGCTCCACCCGATCAAAGCACACACCCCTACTTTCCAAGGCCAAACCCAAACCCCCTTCACCTTCCGAATGCAAGTCCAAACCCAACCCCCGTCGCAAATCCCCACCTCCACCACCCCCTGCCCCTGTTCCCTGGGGTGCCTGGATGTCCCATTGTTGCCCCATTAGGTTGAGTACCGTTCACTTTTGGGAGTCAGGTTGGGGCCATTGTAGCCCAAACACGTCTGGCACTATGGACTGGCCATTGGCCTTGTTGTGAATAGTTATCTCTGTGAGCTGCAATAAATATTTATGTGTGGCCTGTGTTTTGGCGGCACACTCTTGAACCCTGGTCTCTCGTTTCAATGTTTGTGGGTGTGGGGCATTTGTACGTACTATGGTCAGGTTGGATATGCCTTGTGTCGGGTACGTACCTGTTGCTGTGGGGTGTATGGGATGTGCTGCTGTGAAGGGTTGTGGGAGCATTGCAGGGTGGGTGGAGTGGGTGGGTATGTAACTGTGCCCCCTTGTGTCGTAGGTTGCGGTACTTACTGTTGTCGTCTTCATCGGCGGTCTCAGTTGTGGAGGTATATGGCAAGGAGCAGGGCTGGCATGATCTGCAGCTCTCTATCCATGTCTGCTTCGGCACGTTGTGTGGGCCCTCGGTGAGTGTTTCCTTATATTGGGTGTGTTTCTGCCTGGCTTTGCGTGGCGGTGGTTCCCCCCCGGAACTGACGGCAGTCAAGTGGTTCATTATTTGATGGGAGGGTTGGGCCTTTCTGTCGGCCTGTGGGCGCACTCTGGCGTCGTTGTCGGCACTCCTCTACCGGCGGTGGGTGGTTTTCATGATGCCTGTGTTTCAGTTGGTTCATTATTTGGTGGTCTGGACCGCTCCTCTGTTGGCGGTTTTTGCCGGCGGCGGCACGGTTTTGACCGCCATGTTCATAATGAGGGCCTTAGTGTGGATTATGAGCTAAAGATAAAGTTCCCTGAAATGAACTCATAAGCCCCACCCCATGTGAGCCTCTCTTGCTCCCCAAGTTTTGTCATAAAGTTTTGGAGTGGGCCTGACTTGAAAAACATGTTGCTCAGGGTAACTCAGATCAAAAAAGGCAGAAGACTTCTGCTCCAAGGGAACCCCCTGGAACATCTCTGTCATACTCTGGCCAAACACCGCACTATGTCAAAGTAGTAATACCCATGTGATTCTAGTCATCTAGATTAGTTGGTAAATTGGGTTTCCATTCAGGTTCACCCACAATACTTAAATACAATAAATGCTTTCATTTCTCCTCATTTTTTGCTCTTTCGGTGTGTGCTGCATCCCGCAACACACATAGAGGGATCAAATCACCATTGAAGATTGGTTTTTGTGCAGGAAGGTGTCCTTTTCTGCACAAAAACAATATCCCCAGCAACACAGCCATCCTTGCAGGGAGAAGCACAGGGATGTGCTGTATTCTTTTAAATATGGCGCATCCCTGCATTTTAGAAGTAATGCAGTGTGGCACTGCCAATTTTGGCCCAGCGGCTAGCTGCACCACTTCTAGTAAATATGCCTGTAAGAGTGAGAAATGTCACATCCAATGGTATATTCTCCGTGTGTAGGCTCTCACTCAAAATTTTGGCTTCAAGCCTGCTACCATCGTGTTTTAGGACTAATATCATTTTAATTTGTATTATTATAGGTGGGTTATTTGTTTGGAGTTGGTATGAAAGGAGAATTAGGGTCGTGTCACAAAGTATTTTCTGACAAGCACTAATACATTTCCGTGGCAGTATGGCACAGCGCATTATTTTCGAAAGGTTGTCCTCTTGGTCCGCCCAGCTCAAAGATGGGTCTAGTCTTTCTGAAATGTATCATTTATTTTCACTTGTAAAGTGCTTTTCATTGCCATTATAGCTACAGTAAAATGAACAATTGGAAACATAGCCCAGCTATATACTGCTAGGGTTGTTACACCAAAGTGACCTTGTCTTATTCAAGACAAAATTAACTTAGGGCATGATTTAGATATTGGCAGACATTTGACACTGTCATAACGGTGACAGATATCTCCTTTGCCAAAATCGAAATCCCATATTTACAATATGGCGCACCATGGTGCATGATAGGTCAATAGCGTCAACATTTTTGACCCTATTGTGGCACTTTGCTGCACTACCATCAAAAATGTTGACGCTAGTGCAACAAAGTGCAAGGAGGCCCATTGATTAAAATGGGTGCTTCATTTTAACACCTGCTTTGAGTAGGCATTAAATATGATGCCAATGGAAATCTCGTAGATATAACTGTGCAATTTCTGGGGGCCTCCTAACGCTGGTATGCACCCCTTGCATTCATTATGATTATGTGGCACAAAGGGTCGCAAAGTGGTGCAATGCATGCATTGTGCCACTTTCTAAATATGGAACAGTGAAAATTGCCTCCTTGAGCCACATTAGCGTAAAAACAAATCACTAGTGTGGCACAAGGAGACACTAGGACCTTGTAAATCTGGCCCTTAGTATCTGGTTTGCCATTCTTTCGAAGGTAGAAAAGAGACATAAGAACATATTTTACAACAAGCATTGGAATTGCCAATAGTTCTGGCTTTAAGGTAATGTTGCTTGGTTGTGTGAAGCACTTCGAGTAACTAGGATGGAAATAGGTATGTATTTTTGTGGACATAGAGTACTGTACAATAATATCTAAATCATGCCCTTAGTGTCTAGTTTGCCATTCTTTTGGACGTAGAAAAGAGACATGAGTACATATGTTACATAAAGCATTGGAAAATTCAAATAGTTCTGGCTTTAAAGGAAAGTGACATGGTTATGTGAAGCATTTTGGGTAACTAGGACTGAAATAGATATGTATTTTTGTGGATGCAAAGAACTGTAGAATAATATAGGTGTAGGTTAAAAGGTTAGGTGACAGTTGCACTGTCAATTCAGACCTAAAATCCATGTAGTCACTGCTCTCCTCCCATCTGTGCTGCTGACAGAGAAAACAACTTAAATTCTCTAGTTTTCTAAGATGCTTTAATAGTATTCTGATGTTATGTGTGTGACCCTGTAAGTTAAAGCTGAGGGAGCTGGCTAAATAAACAACATGGTAACAGTTGCCTGGAATCCAAGCATCTTTTCGGAAATCACACAGCATCCGCCCAATCAAAATATTTACTCCTGGCTCCCAACATGTAGGCGGAGCCAAAGCCCCTCTCTCGAGATGATCACATAATTGTCTGGCAACAGCTGCGCTGTCAAGCCAGACCATAAAATCTAGGCCTTCTAAGTAGCCTTACAGTATCACCCTTATCATCCTGATTTAGAGGAAGTGCACACATTATACACCAGAACTAATTGCTGATAATGAGCTTTATGCAAACCAATCATAGTGAATAACTCCAAATCAGAAATACAGGAAAGGTAGTTGTCTGATGGCTAGCATCGAGTATGTTGACAGTAATGTTTTGATGATGAATTAGGGAGGAAACATGACATCAGCAAAAGGAATAACCACATAATCTATTTTTAGCAGACGTCTGCTCATGTGACAGGTAAATTGCCTGCTATTGATACATAAGGCATAAGAACATATTAAGTTAGTACCTCGTGAAATTTCCATTTTGTACTGAAGGTAATATGCTCACTGACATCAATAAACACAAAGCTCATTATCTGTAAGATGTATGCAAAATCACCATTACATCAAGGGCAGTGGAGCCGGAGCCTGCCTGGGACCCGATGCTGCTAGTGACTGCTATTGCAATGCTGCCTCCATCACTTCCTCCCACTCTAGGCCTTGGTCCTCAAAGCTTTTACTAAATCGAAACACTTAAGGCTCCATGCTGTCACGATGTACACACAAACAATGGTGCACCCAGAAAATTCACTCAGACACCTGGGGTAATCAAATGACAAAACGTGGGTCTTTTATCTATCTGAATAACACGTTATGAAGACAGCAAATGTCCTAATGCACTTAGTACAACCACGTAACATATTTAGATCAATTTGAAAATATTTAAAATCTTTGAAAAAACGCAATGAAAGACAACCTAAAGGGAAATAGTTTAAATATCTATAGTGTGAGCAAATGGGCGGGTGATGAAATACATAAAAGTGCTGGATACTTGAAGTGAGTCATAGAAAACTTTAAACAACATCAACAGGGTGAAAACGACTCCAAATTGCCAATCATAAGACTCTTATTGGCATATTTATACTCTGTTTGCGCTGAATGTGAATTTTGACACACGTTCGGCGCAAATCATGCACCATATTTATACTATGACGCCTGACCCTGCAGACGTCAAAATTCCTCTGTATGCGTAATTTTTTGGATGCGGGAAACTGCCTTGCATTAATGACATGCAAGGTAGGCGTTCCCGCCCAAAAAATGACTTTAAAGCCTGCGCGCCTTATTTATACTCCGTGTCATTTTGACGCACAGGAGGGGGCGGGCCTAAAGAAATGGCACACAGCCTGATGTGCGTTGTTTTTTAACGCCTGGGTGAGGGCAGGCGTTAAGGGACCTGTGGGCTCACTTCCATGGTCTCTGACCAGGGAAGCAGTCCAGTGGTGCCCTTCCCTGCCCCCAGGGACACCCCCTGCCACCCTTGCCCACCCCTTGAGGACACCCATGGATGGGTAGACCCATCACAGGTAAGTTCAGGTAAGTATTGTTTTTTTTTTTTGGCATGGGGGGCCTAATTTGGGCCCCCCTACATGCCACTGCGCCCAATGGCCATGCCCAGGGGACAGGAGTCCCCTGGGCATGGCCATTGGGCAAGGGGGCATGACTTCTCTTTTTGCTAAAACAGGAGTCATTTCAATGGGGGTTGTGCGTAAAAAAATGGCACAGGTTTGAGCCATTATTTTTTACTCAAACCTGACTCGCACCATTTTTGGACGCACAACCCCCATTTTCCCCTACGCCGGGGCAGCCTGGTTTGAGTCACTTTTTTTTACTCTGACCAGCCCGCAGCGCCGGCTAATGTCAATCCTTGATTATGGCGCCCTCATGGTGCGCAGGAATGGCGTTAGCCGGTGGTACATTTTTTGACGCAAACCAGCACCAGCGCTGGTTTGCGTCAAAAAGTATAAATATGGGCCTTAATTTCAATCAATGGTTTCCACATTAGAAAACAGAAAAGAGCAGTTAATGTTAGTTAATTAGGTGGAAGTCAAGGAAGTCTCGACCCTTTACAAAGGCCAGCAAACTGCAAGTGTTTATTTTACTTGTTGAGTATTGCATTCATGCCATCAAGAAATGTAATAGAAGGAGGCAGATCTGCTTTATAAACATTACCAATATCAACCCATGTATTAATATGGGTAGGGTCATAACATTATCTGAAGAAATGCATGGTAAACACATCTTATTTCTCCCCTGCCAGTGGGCCACCAATGAAAATAACAGATAATCACTAAGCATATAAGAGGTAAATTCAATTTTTGAGCTGTGATGTTGGCATTTATCTCTCTCTTAAAGTAAATCTACATACCATTCCTTCTAGTGCCTGGTTTTATATTTTATGGAATATATTGCCATGAATGCCTTAAGCACCACTGTGTCAATCCTAGAAACAGATCAATCTAGTTAAAGTTAGACAATTTTGAATCTTTAGACACTCTCGTTGTTATGACCACCTTATATTATGTCATTACGCTTTGGATATGAAATATTCATTGGTCACAGTGTATGTCATTCTGGTTGTGTTCACTATCATGCATAAATACTCAATAGCAGAATTAGTAAGATATACCTCTTTACACCATTTTGATGGCTCTATAAGGGTATTGTGCCTACTCCACATTCAGAATATGTATGATGATGCCTGCGGTTCATGTAGGACTCCTGACAATCATTTCCCTGTAGCACAAGTGGCTGATGTCTTAAATTTATGGGGAAGAGGATTGATGCATATGTTAATGGTGTGCACATGCAGCAAAGGGTTAAATGCATGAAACCAATTAATATTAGGCATTCTGTTCACCTACGGTAGCGGACTGTGGTTAGCCGACTAATGTGGCAGAGGCAGCAGTTTTGGTATTCTGGAAGCATCTGCCTCGTCTTCCCTCTGCTTATCCACACTTCAATGGTGCAGAACGGAGTGAGATTATCTTGACCATGTTCTTGTTGATGGTAAGGGTGTGGGATATTAGATACTTTTATCTCAGGGCCATTTAGATTAGCTACTTCAATACTGTCTTATTTATCCTGGAATAAGTTGAAAAGAGAATTTGGGCAGTTTTGCCACAATATTATTACTGATACAATCTGTTTGGGACCAGCTTCTCTGCATTCGGTATGAAGAGGATTGGTACTGGATATTAAAAAAGTACACCCCAGCACTGAAACATTCAAATGGGATAGGTATGATGCTTTAACTGACTTTTGTTTAGCTTGGTTGTGTGTGTTCCTCACCAGTGAACCACAATTTGCCTTGCTCAGAGCAGACAGTGTTGGGGTATGACTCCCTCTCTAGCACACACTTATTTCAGAACGAGGATGATTTTCATACTATTAGAACATGATGTCTTACTGACTTATCACCCCTCACAGTTTCTTATACTAGGTGGGATTTGCTCAGAAGGCACACAGATAACGTTTCACTGGTTGTTGCACTCTTGTATAACTAAAGTTTGAGCATATAATACGTTGTGTTTGACCTCTCATCAATGGTATTAGTAATGGTATTCACACTTCACAAATAATAGGAGGAGTTTCACTGTGTATTGTTGCGACACACTGCACCTTCACAACTCGAGGTCCCACTATCCCACCCTTTATGTTTGAGTCACCTTGTATGCTCACTGTTGGTGCACAGTGTTTTTTGTGCCCATAAACCACCAATGTCTATATTGGCACTGAGCTGTGATGGACTTGGATGATGAGTTTAATTGCCTTTTATTATACATACGTTGAATATTTCATAGTTCTTCCTGTAGACAGGTAATCTCACTATTAGGGGGTGAGTTACTCATTTATTGCTTAATGGAACTTTACAGGATGTAAAAGCACAGGACTTATAAATGTTGTTTTGATTTCTGTTCTCTTTTTATGTGTAGGCCTGGTAGTCCGATGATTATGTCCTGAAGAGACCGTAATAGTCCCATAGGGTTGAAACATCGTCGAATCCTCGCTCTTGGTTGGTCCATGTAATTTAACTTCAAGGGATTTCAAAGTGACATATGCAAATCCTGTTATGAATTTTATCAATCAATGCATACAACCAGTGGTAACTGTAAGTGTCTTACATCATATGTTCTTTGCATATATAAACATCATTGGAACACTATTTTGTCTGTGCTATGGTCACTTATTTTGTTAATTACTACTCTTGACTGGAGTACAATTGTTACAAGATGCAAACTATATCAGTCCTCTGTTTTGTCTTTTTTGTAATTAAGTTTGGTCCAATTAATAGCTCTCAGTAACTCTGGGTTCCTTCTAAGACACATAATAAAGTATCACGTTTAAGTGAGTCCCACAGAACAATTGTTATATTAATACACACCTACTCTGGTCCATGTGTTGAGGTAGGGTTGTCCTTCATATTTAAATACATCAATTAATGTATGGGCAGTAGGTGAGATCTGCTTTAAAATTTTTACCAATATCAAACCCTGCATTGATGTGGGTAGCAAATGTATCTGAAGAAATGCCTGAATTAAAGAGCTCTCTTTGCAAATACATTTCTTTTTTCTATCCTACCAGTGGACCAACAATGAAAATAACATATAATCACTGAGCAGTTTGGAGATAAATTCCATTTCTGAGCTGAGATGTTGGCATTCATCTTTTTCTGTCAAAAAAATCTACAAACCATTCCTTCTAGTCTCTTGTATATTTTATGCACTATTTTGCCATGAATACCTTAAGCACCATTACGTCAATCCTAGAAACAGGTAAATCTAATTGAAGGTAGAAAAAAATATAAGCAAAAAATAAACAAGATTCATTTACATTTACATCGTTACCTAAGATAATATAAAAATAAATGGTGGTGGGAGCATGATAGCGAATTCAGGTATAATTGTGGGGAGAACTGTTTACTTAACAGAGAAGAGGGCTATAATGGGAATAGCAGCCTGAAAAACAAATTTGCACTTTAGTAGGAACTAATTGAAACAATTTTTATTTATTACAAAGGAATACAAAGGGACAGTGCACAACTTAATATTCACCGAAATCCAAAATAGTTTGTTAGTCAGTTAACAAAACAAACGCTAGGAAAACTAATTTGTCGTTCATCATTCACTTTTTTTAAAAGCGAAGAAACTTATTAATTGAGCAGCATCTGTGTGTGTGTGTGCATGCACATGAGGGTGTGTACGCATGTAGGTGTGTTTGTATGAGAGATAGAACCTGTTATTCATTCACTCATCCATTTTTTCACCTACTCATTCATTCTTACCCCCATCCACTGATATGTATACACAATGAATACTGTCCCTAAGGGTGGCTACACCCATCATGTGCCCACTCCCTTTGGGGTGGGGGCACATTCCTAACCCTATAGGTACCTGTCTGCCAAGCCAAGAGGGAGGACACTGCAGGGAGGAGTTCACTTCAGCTCAGGACACCTTAGGGGTGGTCACAGCTGAAGGGGTCACTCCTCCTTGTTTTTCCTAAGTTTCCTGCAGAACTTGCCACCAAACGTGGGGTTTTGTCCAGGGGGCAGACATCTCCAGTAGCTGGAGTGCCCTGGGGCACTGTAACAGGAGGCCTGAGCCTTTGAGACTCACTGCCAAGTGGTACAGTTCCTGCAGGAGGGAGGTGTAAAGCATCTCCACGCAGAGCAGGCTTTGCTTCTAGCATCAGAGAGCACAAAGGCCCTCACACCATGGGGTCAGAAACATTCAGCCCTACACTAGAGCAATGGGTAAAAAACAGGGGGCATCTCTAAGATTCTATCTGTGTGCTTTGTGCAATAAATCCAACACTGACATCAGTGTGGGTTTATTGTGCTGAGAAGTTTGATACCAAATTTCCCAGCCGTCAGTGAAGCTATCATGGGACTGTGGAGTTCGTAATGACAAACTCCCAGCCCATGTACTTAATATGGCCACTCAGCACTTACAGTGTCTAAGAATGGACTTAGACATTGTAGGGGCATATTACTCATGCAGCTATGCCTTCACATGTGGTATAGTGCACCCTGCCTTAGGGCTGTAAGGCCTGCTAGAGGGGTGACTTACCTATGTTTTTTGGGCATGGCACCCTGAGAGGGATGTTGTGTTGACTTTGCCTTTTTCTCCCCATCAACACACACAATCTGCAATGGCAGTGTGCATTACTAATTACAAAACCCCATAATAAATTACATATACCATTACCACATGGTGGAAACCAAAGTGAAGCCTATCACAAAGTAATGAATCAAAAACTTTGCCAGCAAAGACTCCATCCGGTTCGTGTTCCAAGTGATCAAAAGCATAGACGATAAGTGACTATTAAATGTGATATCTGTGTGTGTGCTCAATTATATACAAACCACTATAACTGTGATAAACCCCTAAAACCCATATATACTCTTCCTGAAAAACCTAAGAGTGAAAAAAGTACATAAGAAACACTCTACCTTCCAAAGGGCTCTAATTGACTTATATTGTGACTCTGTATCCCTGCACTTCTAGAACCTCTCAGTAAGATCGACTGAAAAAAGAAATATATAATCCAATATCACATATCCCAACATTTTATTATAAAGTATTAGATATCAAATCTCTACTGTTCTACTCACCGCTATTCTGTTCCTTAGATTAGTTTTAAATGATGGTAAGGGTGTGGGATATTAGATACTTTTATCTCAGGGCCATTTAGATTAGCTACTTCAATACTGTCTTATTTATCCTGGAATAAGTTGAAAAGAGAATTTGGGCAGTTTTGCCACAATCTGATACAATCTGTTTGAGACCAGCTTCTCCGCATTCGGTATGAAGAGGATTGGTACTGGATATTAAAAAAGTACACCCCAGCACTGAAACATTCAAATGGGATAGGTATGATGCTTTAACTGACTTTTTTTTAGCTTGGTTGTGTGTGTTCCTCACCAGTGAAGCACACTTTGCCTTGCTCAGAGCAGGCAGTGTTGGGGTATGACTCCCTCTCTAGCACACACTTATTTCAGAAAGAGGATGATTTTCATACTATTAGAACATGATGTCTTACTGACTTATCACCCCTCACAGTTTCTTATACTAGGTGGGATTTGCTCAGAAGGCACACAGATAACGTTTCACTGGTTGTTGCACTCTTGTATAACTAAAGTTTGAGCATATAATACGTTGTGTTTGACCTCTCATCAATGGTATTAGTAACGGTATTCACACTTCACAAATAATAGGAGGAGTTTCACCGTGTATTGTTGCGACACACTGCACCTTCACAACTCGAGGTCCCACTATCCCACCCTTTATGTTTGAGTCACCTTGTATGCTCACTGTTGGTGCACAGTGTTTTTTGTGCCCATAAACCACCAATGTCTATATTGGCACTGAGCTGTGATGGACTTGGATGATGACTTTAATTGCCTATTATTATACATACGTTGAATATTTCATAGTTCTTCCTGTAGACAGGTAAGCTCACTATTAGGGGGTGAGTTACTCATTTATTGCTTAATGGAACTTTACAGGATGTAAAAGCACAGGACTTATAAATGTTGTTTTGATTTCTGTTCTCTTTTTATGTGTAGGCCTGGTAGTCCGATGATACTGTCCTGAAAAGACCGTAATAGTCCCATAGGGTCGAAACATCGTTGAATCCTCGCTCTTGGTTGTTCCATGTAATTTAACTTCAAGGGATTTCACAGTGACATACGCAAATCCTGTTATGAATTTTATCAATCAATGCATACAACCAGTGGTAAGTGTCTTACATCATATGTTCTTTGCATATATAAACATCATTGGAGCACTATTTTGTCTGTGCTATGGTCACTTATTTTGTTAATTACTACACTTGACTGGAGTACAATTGTTACAAGATGCAAACTATATCAGTCCTCTGTTTTGTCTTTTTTGTAATTAAGTTTGGTCCAATTAATAGCTCTCAGTAACTCTGGGCTCCTTCTAAGACACATAATAAAGTATCACGTTTAAGTGAGTCCCACAGGACAATTGTTATATTAATACACACCTACTCTGGTCCATGTGTTGAGGCAGGGTTGTCCTTCATATTTAAATACATCAATTAATGTATGGGCAGTAGGTGAGATCTGCTTTAAAAATCTTACCAATATCAAACCCTGCATTGATGTGGGTAGCTAATGTATCTGAAGAAATGCTTGAATTAAAGAGCTCTCTGTGCAAATACATTTCTTTTTTCTATCCTACCAGTGGACCAACAATGAAAATAACATATAATCACTGAGCAGTTTGGAGATAAATTCCATTTCTGAGCTGAGATGTTGGCATTCATCTTTTTCTGTCAAAAAAATCTACAAACCATTCCTTCTAGTCTCTTGTATATTTTATGCACTATTTTGCCATGAATACCTTAAGCACCATTACGTCAATCCTAGAAACAGGTAAATCTAATTGAAGGTAGAAAAAAATATAAGTGAAAAATAAACAAGATACATTTACATTTACATCGTGACCTAAGATAATATAAAAATAAATGGTGGTGGGTGCATGATAGCGAATTCAGGTATAATTGTGGGGAGAACTGTTTACTTAACAGAGAAGAGTGCTATAATGGGAATAGCAGCCTGAAAACCAAATTTGCACTTTAGCAGGAACTAATTGAAACAATTTTTATTTATTACAAAGGAATACAAAGGGACAGTGCACAACTTAATATTCACCGAAATCCAAAATAGGTTGTTTGTCAGTTAAGAAAACAAACACTGGGAAAACTAATTTGTCTTTCATCATTCACTTTTTTTAAAAGCGAAGGAACTTATTAATTGAGTAGCATCTGTGTGTTTGTGCATGCACATGGGGGTGTGTACGCATGTAGGTGTGTTTGTATGAGAGATAGAACCTGTTATTCATTCACTCATCCATTTTTTCACCTACTCATTCATTCTTACCCCCATCCACTGATATGTATACACAATTAATACTGTCCCTAAAGGTGGCTACACCCTTCATGTGCCCACTCCCTTTGGGGTGGGGGCACATTCCTAACCCTATAGGTATCTGTCTGGCAAGCCAAGAGGGAGTACACTGCAGGGAGGAGTTCACTTCAGCTCTGGACACCTTAGGGGTGGTCACAGCTGAAGGGGTCACTCCTCCTTGTTTTTCCTAAGTTTCCTGCAGAACTTGCCACCAAACGTGGGGTTTTGTCCAGGGGGCAGACATCTCAAGTAGCTGGAGTGCCCTGGGGCACTGTAACAGGAGGCCTGAGCCTTTGAGACTCACTGCCAAGTGTTACAGTTCCTGCCGGAGGGAGGTGTAAAGCATCTCCACGCAGAGCAGGCTTTGCTTCTGGCATCAGAGAGCACAAATGCCCTCACACCATGGGGTCAGAAACATTCAGCCCTACACTAGAGCAATGGGTAAAAAACAGGGGGCATCTCTAAGATTCTATCTGTGTGCTTTGTGCAATAAATCCAACACTGACATCAGTGTGGGTTTATTGTGCTGAGAAGTTTGATACCAAATTTCCCAGCTGTCAGTGAAGCCATCATGGGACTGTGGAGGTCGTAATGACAAACTCCCAGCCCATGTACTTAATATGGCCACTCAGCACTTACATTGTCTAAGAATGGACTTAGACATTGTAGGGGCGTATTACTCATGCAGCTATGCCTTCACATGTGGTATAGTGCACCCTGCCTTAGGGCTGTAAGGCCTGCTAGAGGTGTGACTTACCTATGTTTTTTGGGCATGGCACCCTGAGAGGGATGCTGTGTTGACTTTGCCTTTTTCTCCCCATCAACACACACAATCTGCAATGGCAGTGTGCATGAGTTTGGTGAGGGGTCCCTTAGGGTGGTACAACACATGCTGCAACCCTGAATGAACTCTCCCTGGCCACAGGGCCCTTGGTACCACTGGTACCTTTTACAAGGGGCTTATCTGTGTGCCAGAGGTGTACAAACTGTGGAAACAATGGTACAGTTTTAGGAGAATAACACTGGCGCTGTGCCTGGTTAGCAGGATCTCAGCACACTCTCAGTCAAGTCACCATCACTATCAACGAAAACGTGGAGGGGGTAACTGCAATAAGGGTCACTTTCCTACAAACCTTTTCTGTCATGTTGAACATGTCATGCTTCCCAGGTTCCTGGCATGGTTGGTAGGTGTGGGTATGAATTCTGATGGCTACCAGGTGAAGTCCCAGGGAGAATTCTTGTTCTCAAAAATCAGCACTTCCGTCTTGTCAGAATTGAGTTTCAGGAAGTTACCTTTCATCCAGTCTGTTATATTGATCATGCATTTGGAGAAGATGGTTTTAGTGGTGGTGGACGTTTCAGTCAGGGAAAGGATGAGTTGGGTACCCTCCGTATAGGATGAGAAAAAGATGCCATGTGACCTGATGATGTTAGCATGTCATGTAGATGTTGAACAGGGTTGAGCTGAGAGGTTAACCCTGGGGGACTCTGCAGATCAGATCCTTAGATTCAGATTCTTGGATTCAGATATGTAGAGTGATAGTCTGACTTGCTGTGTTATTCCGGTAAGGAAGGAGCTTATCCAGTTGAGAGAGGTCCTTGGATGTCTTTGTCATGCAGTCTTCTGATGAGGGTGTCATGGGGACTGCATCAAAGGCAGCATAGATGTTGAGTAGGATGAGAGCTGTGTTTTATCCATGGTCCAGTATTGTGCGGATTTCGTCCATGGATGCAATGAGTACTGTTTCTGTGATGTGGCTCTGGGAACCTGTCTGAGCATAGTTGAGCAAGTTGTGGAGTCTGAGGTGGTTGGTGAGTTGTTTGTTGATGGGCTTCCCCATCACTTTGGTAGGATATGGGAGCAAAGAGCTGGGCCAGAAGTGGCTTAGCTCTCTGGGGTCAGTTAATTTATTTTTAGGAGGGCATTGACTGCTGCATGATTCCAGTCTTCTAGAAGATGGCAGATTTGATGGAGGAGTTGGTGATGTGGGTGAGGATGTTGCTGACTAATGGTCCTCCCATGTTATAGAAGAGTTGGGGGAAGGGGTCCTTCAGATCCTCCCAGTGTACAGTTTTCATGAATGCTGTGGTGTTATCTTCAATTAGTGTTTTCCACACATTCAGGTGTTTGTCTTGGTTGATGGGGGTCAGGTTGGCAATGAGAGCTTTATGGTCTGATTGTCGTTCAAAGTTGCTCTAGATCTTTTGTTTTGGTGTGAAAGATTTTGCAGAGTTCCTGTGGTGGTGTTGGATGCAGACCCAGAAGCAGTGAAATCTTTGACTGTCAAGAAGATCTCCTTGCAGCTTCATGAGCTAGTCTCTATATGTCTGGCTAGTGTTCTTCCTTTGGTGTCTCTCAGGAGTTGGTGGTAGAGCGGGAGTGCAACTTTACCAGTGGCTGTGGCGTCGGCATTATTGCTGGATCACCATTTTCTTTCCAGCTGCTCGCAGTGCATTTGGATTCCCAGAGGTCATCTGTAAACCAGATGGCTGTTTGTTAGTTCTTCTTTGTCTTCTGCTTTTAATGGGTGTGAAGGAGTCTGCATCGTTCTCGATCCCTTCATTGGATTATTGATGTCCTTATGCTTATCGCAGTTGTTGGTGGTGTTGGATTGGTTCATTTTGACAGTGTTGAGCTAGTCAGCCTCTTACTTTGCTCCAGTTCTGGCTTGGTACGTTGATGCTGGTGGGCGCTTTAACTTGTGGTGTGGTGATTTGGAAGTGTATGATGGAGTTGTTCAGTCATGTCAGCAGTGAGGAGGAGTTGTGCATGATCCTGTTGCTGGTGGCGAAGACTGGATCCAGACCATGACCTCGGATGCGTGTAAGGTCTGTGATGAGCTGCCTGAGTCTGATGTTATTCAAACTTTCAAGAAGGGCTGTGGAGCAGGGTTCCGTAGGGTACTCAAGGTGGAAATTCAGGTCGCTGAGTAGCATGAAGTTCTCGGAGTAGATGGCGAAGGGAGTGATGAGGTCTGTGATGACGTTTCAGAAGTTGGTTCATGGTCCAGATTAGGGGTGGGTGGAACTTGCAGAGTTTTACTCTGTGAAATTCCACAGAGTTGCATAAAAACTCCACAGAATTTAGCTGAGTTCCCTCTCCTTTATGGCACACAGACAGCAGTGAGTCTGAAATTACAGGACTGCCTGCTACCCCGAGACAATCATAGCATAAAAGTTGGAGAGGTGCTGTAAAGTGCTACACTGGTCCACTGTGATCACTGATGCAAAAAGGCAACTCTTCCCATGCCAGTTCAATTGCAGTGTTCTCCCTGGAACTTCAACAGCAGCAGTTTTGCTGGAAGTTACAAGGGTTCTTTTAAGGGTTCAATGGAAACAGTACTGTGCTGTAATCATCCTAACTCTGCTGCTTACTACATCCCGGGTAAGGATATGGCCTACAGCAAGAGAAGTGCTGCTAAGGTGCTGCTGCAGTAGCAGGTGTCTCCTGCTCCCCTGCATCCAGTGCACTGCTGTGGACAGGATAATATTGATCTTTGATGAGAGTAGCGGCTACAGCTGCAGGGCCCTTGGCACACGTGGATACCTGTGCCACACAGCCCATCCTGTCACTGCTGCCAAGTCATAATCCTTCTCCTACAATATTTGTACTTCTGGAATAATTTTTGTCAGAATGTGTCGCTCGTTTGCTTTCTCACATTTTAACATCTATTTCGCAGGCTTGTGATGTTGTGAAATTAGTATAATGCAACCTGCAGTACCTTTCTGGAAAGGATCTGCATGCAACACCCAGACCTCTACAGCAGGCACAGTAGCACTCTGAACTCTATCACTTGATTCGGAAGGCATGACCTGCACACAGCATTTAGCCATGGGGATGCCATATTGGAAATGCAAGCAGGATGGCACACGTGGGTCTCAGGAATTTTCTCCTTGGTACCTTTTTCTCTTTTTGGCATTTTTCAATTTCTGCACTGTATTCCCTTTGTGTGTTTTTTCTCTTTTGTGTCTTTTTTCTGTTTTTGTACCATTTTTCCAGAGCTTGCTCCTTTTCAGGCCCACTGCCCCTCTCTGGAACATTTTCCCTCCTTCTGCTTTGCCCCCTCCTTCCCTACTTCTGCTGCATCACCTTCTTGTCTCTTCTTCCCACTCCCAGAAGGCCCGCCTACTGCCCCAAGCTCCTCCCCCTCCTGGGACCTACTTAATGGTGATTTCTGCACGAGCTCACCGCTGGCATGTTGGAGACACACCAAAGGTAAGTCATCTGCGCCTGGCTATGCCTAGACCACACCCTGCACCACAAACCCTGGTCTGACCAGTCCCTAATGCTACACTGCAGTGATCCTCCGCTCATTTGACCCAGGCTGCCTGTCCATCTGATTCTACTGCATTGCCCAAGACCGCAGAGGACCATTTACATGCACCTACTGCTGCTTCACCTGCAGCAGCACACCCACAAATGTCCCCCAGGCACCAAAAGCCTCACCTCCCACTAGGGTAAACACCCCACATCACACCATACCAGCACCTTAACAACCACTCACATGCATGATTCTCAACACTTGCTCACTCTGCAAGTATACCACTGAGATCTGGTATCTATTCAGCAACAATACAGTGAGCCTCCTCTTTCTCACATTTTTTGCCTTAGCCAAGCATCATCACCCTGGGCATCCCAGTAGAATACAAGATTGTACCCAGGACTACCTTTAGAAACCAGGAGGAGGACTTGCAATCATCCACAAAGGCACCATACAATGTGCCACACCCACAGACATCAGTGCCCCCTTCATGGAACACATGAACTTCTGTCTACAAATGAACAACAGCTTCATCCTCAAAGGCACCCTCACATATAGTTCATCTGGACTAGGGGTGGGTGGAAAACTTAGCTCTACCAGCAGAGTTTGCAGAGCCACTCTGCAATCCACTTGGAGTGTGTAGTTCGGCAAAAACTGATCCCACCAGATAGGGCAGCTTACCAGCACCAAAATCTGAAGTTAAAGTGTCATACAATGAATTGTTTCTGGGCATGGAATGGTGAAAGGCTAAACTGGTGCTGCAGAACCCATGTCCTTCAGGATGCACAAATAAGTCTGCAGCTATGTCACACATTTTCTCTGCCGGAATTTGACAGTAGGGAAGCTTTTAAGAGTCCATGTAAAAGTAATATGCCTCTAAGTTCACACAGAACCGTGAACCAGTGGAAATGCTACATTAACATTCCTAACAGCCAACCAAGGGGGGTCATTCAGAGGCCAATTGGAAGCTGCTTAAAATGACCAGCCAGGAAATATCTTGCATCAGTAACGCAGAAACTTGCTTACTTACAGCATTAGCACTGACTGTTATACAAGCAGACTATTCTCATCCTCAGCTCTGACAGACTGGATGCTGTGCACAGTTTTCTTTAAAGAACACTGCTTCCTTGCATTTTGATACAGCGCCCTGTTCAGACATAGAGATTAGCAGAGGGAGGGTCCTGCACACTCTGAACCATCTGGTACTGGGAGGAAGGAATGCTAATTGTTTAAGGGGACCTGTAATTGATGACACGTCAGCCAGCCATAGTGCGCTGGAAGGAATTAACTCTGTCTGAGTTTTCCTCCAATAGTCGGCCCTTTGCTGCCTAGTTTTGAACTGCAGCAGTGAGCAATGCCGGACTCCTTCAAAAGCATGTAAAGGAATTCAGACAATTATAGGTAAGCTCTTGCAATTTGTAATAATCAGAGGCAATTGATTTTTTTTTTTTTAATGAAAGCAGACTTCATCTGATAAGGCTTCTAGCAGATGACAGCTTCTTCATTCTGAGGTATGAATGCTTTGGTCATGCAGCACGTGCTGCTGCTAAGGTTGCGATCATAGGCTCGAATTGTAATATGGCAGCTCAGCAGATGCCGGAGAAAAGTAGACAAAAAAGCTGAAACACAAAAGAGGTGCAAAAGAGTGAAATGCACCAAACAAAGAAGGGGACAAGGAGGGGAAGAACGTGGCAAAAGAGAGCAGAAAACACGAAATAGGTGCAAAATAGGGAGAGACGCTAAAGAGAAGAGGACATAAAAGAGAAAGAAAGAAGGAAACAGGCACAAGAGTGAGTGTGGCAGAGAGAGAGAGTGAGTGAGAGGGAGAGGAGAGAAGTGGCTGCAGAGGGTGCAAGTTGGAAGCCTCATGGTGCAAGGATGGATTTGAAAGGTCCTAGGCTGGTTGGAGGCCCAGCCCCAGTTAAATGCGTGGGAGGCTAGGTGTGGTCTGGGCCCAGGCCACCCTGGGCCTCAGTGAGGAGGTCTACCAGACTTTGATGATGAAGCAATCCACTTTGGAGGGTTCTGAAAACAATAAACCAGCCGCAAAGGCAGCATGACAGTGTTTTCTATACTGTGTGGTGAACTCTAAATGTGACTAAATATTGCCCCCAGGCAGATAGGCTTGAGTGTTGTGGCCAGAAATGGAGTCAAGAACCTCTGAAGGATGTGGAGCAAGCTGCCAAGCAGACCTGAAGAAGGTGCACTGCCACTGGGCCAAAGACTCAGGTTGCGTCACTTAGAGCTTTTCCACAGCAGCAAATCTGAATCAGAGGGACCTCAAAGAGAAGCTATCCCACCTTGTGGAGCACTCTATGGCTACAGCCTGCAACCTTAGTGGCTGGAAGATCCAGGATCCAAAAATATGACTAAGTTCGAAGGCAGAAATCTTGACCAGTCGAAGGTGCCAAATGCATCTGACTGCTGAGGTACTTCTCTTGAGCTTAAAATTCAGATTTTACCCACTCTGAACATTCTCCTTAAATCAATGGCTTCATGTAGACCTCATCTAGGGGCTGCCTAATGTCATGGAGCCCACTCTGGCCACACGCTGATGCCTTGCTGAGCTGAGGATTTTTATATTAATTTTCAGAGACTAAGGGCCTGATTTAGATTTCAGCAGACAGGTTAATCTGTCACAACGGTGACAGAAATCCCATGTGCTGAAATATAAATCCCATTATTTTCTATGGGATTTATATTTTAGCTGACAGCATATCCATCACCGTTGCCTTGGAGTAACCTGTCGGCTGAATTCTAAACTAGGCCTTAAACCAGAAGGTAAAACGTCTAATTTGATGAAACCTAGATTTAGTATCTGACCTGGGATCTATCACTGTCAGCCTTAACTTTTCCTAGGTACTCATCATGCACAACTAGATGCCTGCAGTTGGAGTCTAATGATTTCCGCTCTCTTTTTATATTTGAATTTTAAAAATTCATATCTCGATTTTCCTTTAGTGTTTTTATCACTGTGATGTCAGTTTAGTTACTAAAACTTACTCTATTTTTCTAAATTGTTTTGACATTTTTCTTGTGTTTTGACTTTATTATTGTTTTTGGTACAGCATAAATACTTTGCATTTTGCCTCCAAGTTAAGCCTGTATGCTCTGTGCCATAGCTAACAGAGGGTTGAACTCCAATTTTGTACAGTCTTGTAATAGTGAGTAATTTGCTAAAATATCATTGCCTTGTAAAGATACACTCTCCTTTAGTTGCCTGGGACTAGAGGTAGAAATGATTGAAAAAATGTGGTAGCCCTTTATTGTTGATGCAGTTTGCTCTGGAGGTATTTGATGAATGCTTTCAGTCTACTCTCCTCCTAAAAACAGGTTTTTAATGTTTCTTTGATTCTTCTTTTCTTCCATCCTGGCTGCATATTAGATGACTGGCATGCATCTCATCTAACTGTGAAGATGTGTGAGAAACAGGTTTGTTAGTTGAAGGGGGGTGACTTTGGTTCAAACAACAGTTACTTTCCTCATCAGGGTAAACCACAAAATTCACTAAATTAGCCTTTGCCTAGCCCTTTGGTAGGTTGGCTCTAAAGCAGTCAGGCTTAACTTAGAGGCAATCTGTAATGTATTTATGCAGCACACAAAGAGTAATAGAGTGAAAACACAACACAAGAAAACATTTTTACACTGTAGGAAAGTCCTCCTTTTTGCCCTGGTCATCCCCAACGTTTTTGGTCAGATACTGGTGGTTTCTGACTCTTGACTGTGCCCTGGGTACAGCTTATCAGTCCCAGGACCAGTGCTCTGTGTAAAGAGGGTATGCAAATTAGGCTAATTATAATTGACAGTATCAACCTACCTATAAGTTCCCAGTACATGGTAGGGCATGTAGGTTTAGGGACCCCAGCATAGGTAGTGCACACATAAGTGCACTGCCGAGGTGCCCAGTGTCATTTTAAAGGTAGGCCTGCCCTGCTGGCTGCTTTTAAACTAACGTTACATGCAAATTCGACTTTTGAATTAAAAGTACTCCTAAAGTCTACCTTATTTTTACATACAAGTCACCCCTAAGGTGGGCGCTATGTGCCCCTAGGGTTGGGTGCCATGTAACTATAAGCAGGGACTTTATAAAAAATGTTCTATAAGCCCTGGTGAGGTAAAATAATAAAATTTGTTTTTCCCTCACTATAGTGAATAGCCTCCATGAGCTAAAATGGGGAGACTTTCATTTCATGAACAAAGTCTCCATAAGTGCTGCATACCTTATGTTTGGTATCAAATTAATTGTTATAATAAATCCCACAACTTGCAGTTGTGGGATTTAATATATAACTAGTTCAGGTGAAGAGTTAAAACTCTACCTGAAAGTTGCCAACTTCAGCTCTGTAGTGCATTTGTCTGATTGGCCAGCCTCTGGCAGCCTGACCAGGCTGCTTTAATAAGGTGTTAAGGGGTTTGGGCTGAACATAAAGGATATGCCTGGGGGAGGAGATCTGCCTCAGCAGATGGTGAAACAGAATGGGGGAGAGGGCAAAGCTGGTCTTCAAAGGTAGGAAAGGACATTTGGAGCAGCTCGGGACCTCCCCCATTTTCTGCAACCCCTGACAATTAGGTGACTCTTGATTAGACAAGGAGAGGGCAGGAGAGTGGTGTGTTTAGGATTTTTAGCCACACCAGTGGGTGGGCTCAGCCGGATCTATCCTCCAAACAGCAGTTTCAACTATGTTGGATTTTTTAAGAATGTTGCTCCCTGGGATTGATTTTTGCCACACTTCCCAGGAAGTAGTCATCAAAGGGGGAAGGAGCCTATCTGTTGACCCCCTGCTTTTCACCCCAGGAGCAAGGATAAATATGGCAGAGCTGTACTCACACCTCAGATCCATACAAGGAAGAACATCAGAAGAAGAAGAACTGCCCTGTTGGACCCCTGACATGCACCTCAACACTGCACTCTGAAGGACTGCACCAGCTGCACATTTGGGCTTCACCACTAAAAGGACATTAGATGGCTTCAACTGGTTCAAGAGGGGACTCCCTGAATGCTACAGGTGTAAAATAGCTAACCAGAATCCCCTGCATCAAATCCGGAAGAAACTGACCAGCTGACCACTGTCCAGTGTTCATTCTGGAGTTTAAGCCAGGTGCATTGTGGGAGTGCGGAGCTTCTGGAACCTTGGAGTGGGCTGTGGACTCCTAAACAACCTTCAAAGACCTTCTGAAAGAAGATCCAGAAGTTTGGAGAACTTTTGGAAAAAAGCTCCAAAAAGGGACCGACCTGCCATCGAGAGTCAAGCCGACTTATGCCGACCGCAACCCGGCCTGACTTGCAGGTTCGTCCAGCTGAAAAACTCCAGAGCCCCAGACTTCCAGGATTTCACTGGGGGCTACTGGAAAGGCAATCTGATGACATCGACTCAAAATCGGCTTTCTGTAGAGGGTCATCCGACCTTGAAGAGAAAAACTTCCAAATAAATGACCAAGTCAGATGGTAAAAAGTTGACCGTGACTTCCCCTGCAGCGTATCCGAGGAGGGCTCCAGGGACGTCAGATCAAGATTCAGCTTTGGCCCAGACAAAAAATCTCCTATGTCAGAACATAGAAATCTTCACCAAGGTCTCCTGTCACACGTTTCCAAAGAGGGCACCAGGGAGGTCGGATCGGATTAGAGACTTAATCACGATGAAGAAAATCTTCAAGAAAATTACCAAAGGTAAACTTTTTACCGATGCCTCCCACTTACTGTAGCCAAGAAGGGCTCCATCACGGTTGACCTGAAACTTTGACTTTGCCCCAGTCAAGGTGTGACCAGATGACCAGATTCATGCTTTTAGTTTCTTTGCGGTAGAAAACAGTAATTGTTTAACAATTCATATCTCCGTTTCCCCTTATCCAATTTTGTTCGTTATGGTGTCAAATTAAAGATAAGAATATTTCCCACTTTTATAAATTGGTTTTGGATTATTAAACTGTTAAACTGTTTAATTTATTACTGTTTTTTGATTCTTAAATATGTAACACAGCTTGTCTCCTAAGTTAAGCCTTGTTGCTCGTTGCCATGCTACCAAGGTTTGAGCTGTGGTTTATTTATTGAGGCCTAACTGAACCTAGTGGGGATTAGTGACCTATTGCTAAGTATAGGTACTTACCGACCCTTACCAATAATCCACTTTTCAACATACACAATATAGAAAAATTGATTAAAATGTATTACAATATTTGACAACAACACAACAAATATTCTCCCAGTAGGAATGGAGATATGCAATTTTAAACATATCAGGTACGTTAAGCATCTAAAAGCGCAAAGAGCTACTTGTGGTTGTCTGGTCATGGAAGACCAAGTTAAAGTCACAAGTTTGGCCAACCACAAAAGAGCGCTGGCCAGATAAAGGGCCCAGGTTAATCCTTCTAAAAGCATAACCTTCAAGTATACGCGTGAAGAGTTACTTTGCAGGTGGAAGGAGCTGCAGGGAGCAGAAAGAGCATCGCGGATGGTCATCAATGTAGTGTGAAGAGCAGGCCAGGTGTCGCAGATGGTCTTTGCTCTAGCGCGACGATCCTGTAGGGCATCACGGACATTGACGGTCTTTCAAGCTGAAGCTTTGTGCTGGCCATCACCATGAGCTATTGATGATGTAGCATGAAGGGCAGATCTCATACTGCCGGGTGTGATTGGTGGTCAGTGTGACATTAAGAGTCAGGTACTTGACATTGGCGGGCAGGAATGTTTTGGCACAAGTGGTCCTGTTGGCATTCCTGAAGAGTCCAAAACCTGAGAAGAGCTGAGGGACACCGCTTGGAGTCAGGAACTGTCTCCAGCAGAGACTAGCAAGGCTCAGGCAAGGCCAGTTGCAGGTCCAGGCAGCAAGTCAGTTGAGTGGCTGCAGGGAGCCTTTGGAGCTTGTTATGTCACTGAAGCTCAAAGCACAAGTTCAGCTGACTGACCATTGGAGTCACAGAAGCCTAGGGTAAAGGGTGCAGGTCTGGTCTTCCTTCTCAGGAAGTAGGAGCAGTGGAATGGCAGATCATCAGAGTTTAGATCCTTCTGGCAGTACTTCTCACAGCAAAGTAGTGCAGCAGTCCTTCTGTAGCATCCACAGGTCGAGGAGTGTACTGCAGAGTGGGTCTGAGGGTCCCCTTTCATTATGTGGTACCTTCTTTGATGTAGGAGAAATTTCTAGAACAATTCCTTTGAAATGCTTAAAGTTTCCTGACTCCCCTGTCCTGGCTCCCGGCTGGCTGCATGAACAATGCAGGCATGACAAGTCCTTTGTGTTCAGGAAAAGCACAGCCTATTCCGTTGCAAGTGGGAGTTTGTCTAGCTTCACCCTCCCTAATCGTGCCAGTAGAGAGCCTATTCAAGCACACCTAATTCTCTATTGTGTGGCTGCCTGAGAGCAATGAACAAACTTCCAAATCAGTCATGTGACCCAGGGGAGGCTGCAGGCACCAAATACTTTCTAAAAGTGGCATTTTCAAAATTCTAACTTAAAATCCGACTTTAACATTAAAGAGGATTTTTCATTTCAATTTTTCAGGTACCAATCATAAAGTGTTTACTGGATTGCAATCAAATGTTATTACTTACTAAATATGATAAGGTAACCCAATGATATCCTATGGGGCAGGCAGGCCTCACAGCAAAGTAAAACAAATGTAGGAATTTTTCACTACCAGAGCATTAGGGGTGATTTTATGCAATAAAATGGGTGTCTAAAGATTGGCAAGGGGGTTATATTGCCAAGTCAATTGGCAGTTTAAAACTGCATTCAGGCTGAAATGACAGACCTGAGTCATGTTTTAAGAGGCTACTTGGAGCTCTTGAAAAGACATCAAGGATCCACCTTGGTAAACATCACCTAGGTAAGTAATACCTATGCTGCCCCAGCGGGAGAAGCCCTCCAGGCAACTCTTTGTCTGGATGGGTGGGGGGCTTGTGGCATTCCTCTACTTACGGGCCTTATTACAGGCTTCTATAAATCTACTTCCCATTCCTCTACTTACGGGCCATAATACAGGCTTCTGTAATTCTACTTCCCAGAATTCCTGGGAAGGGGTTTTATGATTACTGTCCATCACGGAGGCTCTACTATGCATTTTTGCATTTTCCCAATCCATCATGCCAGACTCGTTTCTTCCTCAATGTCACTTTCTGTTTTGGCCTTAAAAGGAGCAGGACTGCCTTCCTCTTTGTTTTGCAACACTCTTCCTTCCTGCTGGTGTTTCTTTGCTTCTCATGGTGTTTCCACACTCCTGTTGATGTTTCCAGTTATAATATACTTAGATGACATTCAATGTGGATGTGGCATAACAGTCTGAGCTGCCAACTTCGGGGCTGAGGGCAGAAGGTTTGAGTTTTGGCGGGTCAACATCCTGTGATTTTGGGCAAATCACTTAGGCCCTCATTACAGGCTGGTGGTGAAGACCGTCACATTATGAGTGTGACGGGTTGGCCGTTGCCTACCTGCCACATCTCCACTCATACTGCCATGGCAGTATGAACCACCGGTCCAGAGATGTTCATCCCTGATCCGGTGGTCCACAGAGGACCACCAGCGGTATTAGGAGCCCGACTACCGACAAGGTTTCCATGGGGGTAGCACCACCACGAAAACCATGGTGGTAGGGCTACAGTGACAGGGAATTCCTTCCCTTTCACTGGTAGACTACTCCTGCACCCCCACATCAGGCACCTGTCCCCCACCCCTCTACAGTCACAGTACCTACCCAGCCCCTACCCCTCCTACTCACATAGCACCCTCTACCCCCCTACTCACATAGCAGCCCCTTCCCCGCATACCGGCACACAGACACCCACACACACCATGCATACACCCATTCACCTGCCCTTCCAGACACTCATCCACTCACACTCATCCATACACGCATTCACTCACACATACTCACACGCATCCATACACGCATTCACTCACACTCATCCATTCTTACATTCACTCACACATACTCACTCTCATCCATGCATACATTCACTTGCACTCATCCATACACGCATTCCCTCACACGTATCCATACACACACACACACACATTCATACACACACACAGACATCACACACCCACACACAACACCTCCCACCCCTTCACCTGTTGGATGCCTCACCTACATTGTCTGGAGAGGAGGTCGTCTGGCAGGGAACGGGAAGAGGCGCTGCCACCGCCAACAGCGCCCCGCCAACAGGACACCGCCAGGCTGCATTAATGGTCTTAATACCTCTGGCGGCATCTTAGTGACAGGTGGTGCAGGTGGTAGTAGTGTGGTGGAAATCCATCAGTATCAATTATATGGCGGGTGGAAGACTGCCAGCACTGGCGGTCTTCTGGCATCCGTTGCTTTGGCGATCTTGCTCAGAGACCGTCAAAGTCATAATGAGGGCCTTAATCTCCTCGAACCCACAGTTCAATGCCTTGAGATCCTCGCAGGTATTTTTCTATGCTTTACAAGTCCTAGATTTACTACTAATCATCTGATCCATCCTTACATCACAGTCATGTTTGTCAAGTTCTGGATAGAGTTTGCAGAAACAAACTATTCTGCAAACCCCCAAAAATTGAATTTGATGACCTTGAAATGGAATACTTGGGATACCATTTAAAAACAGCCAGAACAGCTATGAATCCCCAGAAAGTGTCTGCCATTCTTGACCGGCCTTCTCCTTTCTCTATAAAAGGAACCCAATGCTTCCTTAGAGTGGCTATTTTCTATTGCAAGTTTATTGAAACATTTGACTATCTGACTAGCTTGATCCCTCAAGTCCTTCCTAATGAGAACCAAAGAATGTTTTGAAATCAAGATGGACCATAGGAATCTTCAGTGTATTTGTAACATGCAATAAAGAATAACCCCTAATCAAGAAGGGCCTATTATTTCAATCAGTACAACTTCATTATAACCTATACTCCAGGATCCTTGAACGTATTCACTAACGCTCCTACGAGACAATATCCTATGTGTCTGACTACTTTCCATTGGATCCTGGCCCTTCAATGTATAATCAGAGCAACTCAATATTTTTCAGATAGAGTCTAGGCTGGATATATGTCTCTCACAAGTAAGGACTGGAACTCCTTCCTAAAGCAGGTACCTAAACAAGACAACTATTACTATAAGGACAAGGCCCTATTTATCCCAAACAAAGAGTTGCAGCTTGAGATCCTTAAGGCGTGCCATGATTCACCCCTAGCTGGTCATTGAGGCGTCAAATCCACCATAGAACTAATCTTTTAATCTTTCTGGTGGCCCTGGGTATAAGAATACATTGAATTATATGTCACCTCATGTCTAATCTGTGCTCAAGCCAAATCATCACATACTTGACCTCTAGGCCTGTTCCTCAGGCAGCTTGATATACTGTGCCTACCTATTTCATTTCGGATTTCCCCCCTTCTGAGGGCAAATGAGCCATAATGGTGATGGTGGACTCTTTTTCTATGATGGCACACTTCATACCGCTATGAAAATTACCCTCAGCTAAAGAGTTGAGAAAGATTTGTTTACATGAAATATTATGCCTTCATGGTCTTCCTCAATCATTGTTACAGGCTGAGATTCTCAGTACATATCTTGCTTCTGGAAACATTTCTGTAAATCTGTGCACATCAAGGTTTCCTGTTCCTCTGGCTTCCATCCACAAAGCAGTTGTCAGACTGATCCCTTAAGCCAGAGTCTGGAACAATGCCTCTGATGTTTTTGCAACTCAACTTAAATTGACTAGTCAACCTAACTGTCTCATGCTGAATTTTCATATAACAATGCAGTCCATAGGGCCTCAAAAATAACACCACTCCTTTGTTTATATGGATATTATCCTAGAGCTTTTATGTCTGACTTTCAGGTATCTGTTTCAGTCCCAATGCTTCCTTTCCTCAACACCTAAAAAAAAATAAACAAAAGATTTTCATCAATCAATGAGGGTCCAAACGGTGAATAAAATTCTCCTCAGGTGCTTTTAGGCATCAGCTCTCAGCTTAT
This sequence comes from Pleurodeles waltl, assembly GCF_031143425.1. NCBI lineage: Eukaryota > Metazoa > Chordata > Amphibia > Caudata > Salamandridae > Pleurodeles > Pleurodeles waltl. Next base: position 921,801,978 of record NC_090439.1, on the reverse strand, counting down.
CAAGTAGGAGACATGGTCTGGTTGTCTTCAAAATACTAACCTACCTATCATCAATCATCAACAAATTCATACCCCGATTTTACAGGCCCTTCAAGATAGTAAACATCCTAAACCCAGTAGCCTTCTGACTTCTGTTGCCACGTTCATCAAAGGACATTCCATTTTTGATGTCTCTCAGATGAAACCATAAATACCTGATTACAAGCTTTGTTTTTCACTAATCCCCCTCCGGTTTAAATGAACAATGTTCCCGAATAAGAGGTACAGGACATTTATCATTCCTGATTCTATTGGAACCATTTACAATTTCTGATCCATTGTAAAGAATAGCCTCCTATCAAGAGATCTTGCAAAATTGCTACCTCAGTTCATGCTCCTGTCCTAAGGTGCTGTTTTTATACAATTCCCTGATGAGCCTAGGACCTTTAGCGGGAGCATATAGCCACACTGCTAGGCTCACAGTGCAACTCACAGCCCTCCCGACTGCCTAACCTGCATCCCATTTGACACAGCAGGACACTTCTGACACTTGTCTTCAGCCTGGAGCAGGTGTCTGGCAATAGTGGGGGGCATTCTATGCCTGGCATTTTTTCCAGTATTTCTCAATCTATCATGGCAGGCTCACTTCTTCCTCAATGTCATTTCCTGTTTTGGGATATGGAAGGAGCAGGACCGCCTTCCTCTTTGATTTGTAACACTCTTTCCTCCTGTTGGTGTCTCCATGCTCGTGTTGGTGTTTTCATACTCCAGTTGTTGTATCCATGGTCCTGTTGATGCTCCTTCCAGGAAATCTTTGGCTCTTCTTCAGTATCTTTGACTTTCAACTTATTGTTTCTTGCAACGTGTGTCCTTGCAACAGATCTGGTTTCTCATTCTTCAGTTTCAGTCCTTGCCTGGCCTATTAGAAATCTCCATTCACCATCAGCGCTTTTTTCTGTTTGGGTTTTTTTTTTCTCTTGGGGGATCCTTCAAGAGGGCACTATCTGCTTAGACATACCAGTGTTGGCAACATCATGGCTACCAGTAGGTCGACCTTATCTTTGGCAAACAAGGAAAGTCAAGACCTGGATGCTCAGATATTCCCATTGTTCCAAGGCTGCAAGTAGAGTCCCTTCTTTTGAGGAACATGACACAGTGTCAGCCCAGGCCTCCCTACAATCTAATGCCCATAGACATATGTAATGAGCAAATACCCAAATGATGAAACTCTGAGAAACAGGGCAATGGGGTAAGCTAGTAAATAGGAGGAAAAGAATGATTGTACCTCTGTAGACCTAGCCAACTTCTAGGAAGCAAATATGGAATAGTAAGGCAAGGCACAAAAGAGGTATTACAAGTTATCAAAGAGATTGAAAGGTAATTTACCCACTTCTAGGTTAAAGGGGCCAAGCCCAGAGGAAACTGGAAGAGGTACATGCATTTAACATCCAGTTCTGATAACTTCAAAATGAAAAGAGACCAAAATGGAGAGCAACTTTGCAAAGAAAGGTATGCAGCATGATCACAAGCATGGAGAAGAGAGCAGAAGGGAAGAGTAAGAAAACAAGTAGCGTGGTAACATAGGGAGAAGCCGGTTAAGGCATGTACCAAGAAAACCATCAACATGTAGCATTTTCAGTGACTTTCTGTAGGTCTGAGTAGCAGCTTTAATACAACCCCTACAAACAGTCAAAATAAGTACTACCACTTTTCCTTTCCTCTTATCTGTCAGCTATCTTGGTTTGGGCAATACCCTGTACCACAATGGCCACCATTTTGAATTGGGACATGTGTTGCTCATGAGTGAAGACTCTCACACACATCATTCATCTTGCAAATTTGAGCTTCAGAATTGCCAACCCTGCACTGATACACTCTGTCCATTTATGTCTCTCAAAGCAACCTGAAAGGCAGCACGGTGTATTCAAAACAACCATAGTTTGTATTGAAATATGTTTTTCATTTATCAACTTCTTTATTATGCACTACGTTGTAGACTCCTCTAAAATCTAGTTTGGTATACCAGCAAGCTGTGTGTAAATAGTCAATGACTATAGAGATCAATAGTAAAATATATTGGTTTCTCATGATAATGTCAATTAGTTTATGGCAGTCAATGCACATTCTCAGTTGTCTGGGAAAAGTTAGGTACAACTAATTTTGGGCCTCCGGATCAGAAATGGAATGTCTTATGAACCCCTTAGCTTGGTTGTCAGTAATGTTTTTTTCTTTATTTTCCAACTCCTTTCATTAACGCAATCCATAAATCTTTCCATGTAGCATATTTTTTCCATGTGCTAGTTCTATTGCACAAATTATGGTATTAAGTGGGAAGGATGCTCTGCTTCTGAGCAAGGATAAATGCATTTCCAGAGTCACATTGGCATTGTGGAATTGCACTTACCTTGAAGCAGGAAACACTTTTCTTGTCATGCCTGACAAGTAAATTCATCAATGTTGTGCAATCCAGTCAATAGTGGGATTATACTTCCTCAGGCATGGTATATATAATACTAGCGAAAAGATGGGTACTCCAATTAGGTCAAATTACATCAAATTGAAGTTGTTCCCCATGCCATGCAAGTCAGGCTAGGTAAAAAACTATGGGGGTCATTCTGACTCCCGCCGGGCGCGGTCACCGCGCGCCCGGCGGGAGCCGCCAAAATACCGTACCGCGGTCAGAAGACCGCGGCGGGTATTTTGAGTTTTCCCCTGGGCTGGCGGGCGGCCTTCAAAAGGCCGCCCGCCAGCCCAGGGGAAAACGACCTTCCCACCATGAAGCCGGCTCGTAATCGAGCCGGCGGAGTGGGAAGGTGCGACGGGTGCTACTGCACCCGTCGCGTATTTCACTGTCTGCTGCGCAGACAGTGAAATACAAGCGGGCCCTCTTACGGGGGCCCCTGCAGTGCCCATGCCATTGGCACTGCCATTGGCACTGCAGGGGCCCCCAGGGGCCCCGCGACACCCCCTACCGTCATCCTGTTCCTGGCGGCCGAACCGCCAGGAACAGGATGGCGGTAGGGGGTGTCAGAATCCCCAAGCCGGCGCAGCATGCTGCGCCGCCTTGGAGGATTCTGACGGGCAGCGGAAAACCGGCGGGAGACCGCCGGTTTTCCTGCACTGACCGCGGCCAAAGCGCCGCGGTCAGAATGCCCTAAGGGGCACCGCCAGGCTGTTGGCGGTGCTCCCGTGGTCGGTGGCCCTGGCGGCCACCGGCCGCCAGGGTCAGAATGACCCCCTATGTGAGCTGAAGTCAGTGGAGTGCTATACATACAAAAAGTATCTTCTTCTTTATTCTTCATTATCTGTGGTACTCCTTTTGTTTTATGGAGTGTGCATTACAGTGATAGCATGCATGCTGAAATCAAGATAGACATTCATTAGTAACATGCCTCGAGGAAGAGACAAAACCATTTGAATATTAAAGTGTGGGGATTGCAACTCCTGCCAACAGAAGATGTAGTCAGCTATGGTGTCATATAAGCTTATATTACCTCTCTTTTCTGATGTAGTTAGCTTTGGTGTTACACTGCATATCTTCTTTGGTCGTTGTGAGGATGTAAACACAGGAGGGAATTCTATGGGTATGCATTGAACATAGCATTATTTCAATCATCAAAGCATTTTTCTTCCTTTCTGCAGCTTTGCTGTTGCTCCATCTATAACACTAACTTAAATAACACAATTGTTGTGGAACTACCAGATACACTGTCATTTATTTCTTGTCTTGAAGTACAATAAAATTCAGCTGCAACCACCTCAGAATTCCAGGCAGAATCAGATACTTATCTCTGGAAATGGGCAATACATTATACCATGTTGCTCGACCCTCATTTGAGATTGAGGCACCCTATTTCTGCCTCCTGTTTAGTATGTCTTTGCTCAAAGCCAGTTTCGAGTTGTGTTAGGAAATCATCATCAAAGGCTTATCAGGGAAACAGAAAGAAATGAGACAGAGTAGGAAGTACGAGAGACATTCCACCCCTACCTCTACATTGTCTCACTTTCTTCCTATTCCCCCATTTCCTACTGTTTCAACAAAGTCTGAACACTAAGATGCTGGACCATTACTAGTGGCCGGAGGTCTAAACCACATGGAGGCTTACAATTGGCAGACCAGTCTTGAGTCTAGTGATGCACTGTTTGGTTCCGTTTCAGTAGGAAACTACCATAAGCAAAGAGAGTTGCTTTTGTTGCTTATGCCTCTTCTGGTCCCCTGTGGGTCAACAGTGCTTCTTCTACTGGTTACATTGTTAAACCACTTAAGGGCTAAGGAGGAGACTGTCTCTTCCTCAACACAGCTCCAATGGTGTTGAGAACAAGAGCATCTCATCCTTTGTACTCAAGGGGTTAAAATCTCATTTGCTGATGAATACTTTTTAACAATGCATACGTGTTTTCCAGCACCTACCAGATCTGTAGTTGTACAATACAGTGCTTCACTCATTTCCTACTCTTCACTATCATTCCATTTCACTAGATTCTGACCAATTGGTACATCAGCACTGCAGGTTCTCGGAGGTCTCAGGTTCCAGGAAGGCATAGAATTGGCAGCATGGGCGTGTGTCTAGTTGGTAACCTGATAGTTTGGTAGTCTTACGTATAGTGGACCCATATGTCAATACCTTTGCAGGCATAGCACAGGTCATTGAAGAGATTCAAAGGTAATTAAAGACAGCAATAACTGGTACCAAAATATAAGCAACATTTACACTATAACATTGAAATAATTTCTTTATCTGCTGTTTTGTATAGAGCTTACCTAGCCAGGGGCACCCAAATGCTTTACAGTAGGAAAACAAAAGCACCTTTACACCTAAGAATCAAAGAAATTACTTAACATTCTTATCAGCTTTCAAAGCTGATTTTCAAAGAGGGCATCATCAGGGTATAAAGTTAACAATCAAATCAATTGTCCTTATTTGACCTTATTTCTTCTCAAACACAGGCCTTTTCACATGCCTGGGTGATAATACATATTAGAGTTAGGTCATTCTTATTTAGAAAGACATTCAGCTGGAAAATGGAAGGATAGTTTTGGTCTTGTCAATGGAGATTATAGTCCACACTAAATATATGATTTGATGAAGGCATTGTTTTGTCTATGATTAGTCCTATCATAATGACTATCTTGTCAGGGGACTCAATATTAGTATTTAGTTCTACACCAATATATTGGAATGTAAAATAGTTTTGAACTAGCAAACCTTTGAGCTGGATCAAGTCTCTTTCTTTAATTCCACCTCTCTCCCAGTCTTTCCTTTCTCTTCAGGATCTTGATTAAGTAGTTTAGTGGGGCATAGAAATGAATGGCTGATTGGGAAGATTTGCTAAGCCATTCCCCTGTCAAGAATACTAGCTCTAAGTTGTAAGCTTGGGTGATGCCTGATGTGTCCATATAGTGTTGAGCATCAAATCTACAAGTGTTTAGTACAAAGTTTAAGAAGTGAATTGTGTTTTTGGTTTGAGTGATGGTGATAGTTACCTGCAGAGCATGACTTGGAGTATTTTGCATGCTCTGTCGTATAGACCATGAGAGTGGGGATGTCAGAAAAGTGAGGTGGAGGTGGAGATGTAGCTTTGTTTCCAAAGGTATTGCATGACACCTCTACATTTTCTTTAAAATGGTTGTTTTGTCTTCTTTATGTATAAGGTTCTATGTTTTCTTGTGTGTTGGGGTATGTAGCAGACCAGGGGACAATGGACAATGAGTCCTGAAGACTGGTACTAACAAGATAAAAGTAGAAAAAAATATAAAACTAGGGCAAATTATTCATTTTTGTACAATACATGAAATTGCTTAAATTATGTTTAGCTTGCATCTGTCATTACACTTTCTAAAGGACCATTCCATAAACAAAGGTAATTGTGGGAATAAAAATAGCAATTATTGATTATTTAGCTATTTGTTCACTTGATTTTTTATTTGTTATGGGGTATAATTACTGTATCTTTTTTCAGAAATCATTCCGTCCATCCTGATGGATGTATCTCATGGCTGTGCATAAAGCAAGGCACTTTTAATGCCTGTGTTGTAATCAAAAATCCCTCCTTAGTAAGTAGGAGTCAGGTAGTTAGTTCACGTAGGATGGAGTTTGTAGATTTATTTAAAAGGTTACAGGATAAGTTACAAGTTATAAGTTACTTAATTAAAAAAAAACACCAGGAGCAGCATCCTTCTGGTCATCCCAGTTTCTCTAACTATCACGCTCCTCCAGCCACTCAACAACATTCCATTACATCACACAGTGGTTGAGCCGAGAAGGGAACAATGAGGTGTGAGAAAAATGCATCACAAGCATAGCAGATCATAACACATCTCCTTCCTTTAAATAATAATAAAATGAAAACAGGAAACATAAGATAGAAAAATAATAAAACCCAAACAGAAAAAGTAAGAGAGTCTAGCTTCGATATATTCTTTAAATTATTTAAATCCTATAAATTATTCACACAGTAGACACATCTGACCCAACCCATACAAAACCAAAAGCTCACCCATATATAGGTCCTACTGAACCCTTACAACACCACCCATTACCATTACTCAACCAGGCAGAAACAATCAAATGAACCACAAAACTACAAAATGGGTATCTTTAAACCCTCACTCAAGCCAGAACAGGGCATCTTGCAAATAACCAAATGAGAGTCTTTTAACCCTCAGTATAGCAGTAGGCAAAGGATGTCTTTCAATCATTATTCTAGTGTGTTTCTTTCGGCCCTCAGTCCAACTGTGGCAACATAGAAAAACAATAATTTAGTAATAAGTATCTTTCAGCCCTCACTCATCCCAAAACAACAGGACATCACATGAATTTAGCAATGGGTCTCTTTCAACCCATACTCATCTCAATACAACAGGGCATCATGTGAATTTAGTTGCAGATCTGTTTCAACCCACACTCATCCCAAGACAACAGAGAACTTTGTGAATTTAGTAACGGGTCTCTTTCATCCCACACTCATCCCAAAACACCAGGACATCTTATGAATTTAGCAACAAGACTAGAACTATGTGTTCACCCTCTACTGCCTACTCTTCTTGGCTTAGAAACACTCACCCTGTACTGCATAATCTCACAGGACCAGGGACTTAAACAACACCATGCACCTATCATACACAAGCAAAACATGGACACCCCACACTGTGCACTCTTGCAGGACCAGGGACTCAAGTGACACAATACATTGTATACAACAAATATAACACATTTTCCTAAATACTCCACTCAAAATTGGAACAGAATGAGCAAAAACGTACAATACAATTTGACATCAAAGATAAACATTCAGCATAGCATTAAAATGTTCTCTGGCAACAAACCCAAAGTCCTCCTATCTGGTGAGAGAAATCTCACCCAAACATTAGCGTAGAACACTGCCTGGAGACCCAAAACCACACAGTGCAGTGTGTCTTACTGAAACTGTTCATTACCCCCTCATGCCATGTGAGAAACAGCTGGTGCACAATACAAGAAACATAATCTTTGTGAACACTGACAGCGTTCCAAAACACTAGATGTAGGCCATAAATGCAGTTCAGTTTATTGAGGAACCGCACCCTACTCTACCACCGTTTTGTGTCTCCAAACGTGCCTTCAATGTCCCAGAGTGCGCCACTCAAGCCTACATAGTGGCTCCATATACTTTTTCTCAGATATGAAGTCACCAGTTTACACAATGGCTCTATATACTTCTCCTCAAATAAAATGGCTAGAATTTTTTTTTTCTCACATTAACAAAATTTGCAACCCTCTGACGTGTGTTGCACTGTCGAACACTTCCTGATGAAAACACTGTTAAACACTTCCTGGTCTTTCTGCCCGCCCCTGTATCAACAAAGCAGTTCACCGATTGTCCTCCCAGCTGTGATGTCACTATTTCAGCTGCACATGCATACCTCACATGCACTTGGCAATACATTCTACAGTTCTCCCAAGAAAATTCTCAGATACAGCGCAAAGCACCCTCTGCTCTCGATCATCATACTTGGAATTCCTGGCAGTAGCAGGACAATGAGGTAAGAGCTTTTCTTTGTAAGGTGTTGATGGTCCTGGCAACACGTCACACAGTCTCCACGCGCTCCCTTGAGGCTCAATAATGCCTCCAAAAATGGCGCTACACACGGACCTCCAAATCCACATGCTCCATTCAAAGGATTGCACTTTGTCTCACACTGCACTTTGTTACCACTGCAAGATTTTGGGTGACTCATCCTTTATCTTTAGATGTACTTGTCGACTACCGTTCTCCACAAGCAAAGTTTAATTCAGGGCAAAATTGCTGACAACGTCCCGATTTTACACAGTGCCAGTTCACCCACCACAAGTATGTTTTCACCCTGCTGGTTCACTCACCATCGGTATGTCCTGCAAAAGTGACGAAATGCTGTATCAAAGTCAATTCCACACAGTGGTGGCACTGGTCACACAATAATCTTTGTACATCTGGGTACATTCAGAGTTCAGCCAGTCTAATGCCCTTACATTTCCGTTGTCCGCAGGCTGTCTGGTAGAAAAGACACTGGTGGGGTTTCAGGACATCTCTTTTTCCTTCATAAGCCTTCAATCTTTAATTTACTCACTTCTTTGTTTTCATTCATTCTCCTCATGTGTAAGTTTGGTTTCCAATCATCACCAGTGATATAATCAAAGATCCTTCCTTAACAATTAGGAGCCAAGTAGCTAGTTCATGTAGCATAGAGTTTGTAGATTTATTTAAAATGTTACAAGATAAATAAGAAGTTACTTATTTTGGAAACCCCACCAGGAGCAGCATCCTCTCTGCTCAAACCACTCTCTCTGCCACACTTCTCCAGATACTCACCAACATTCCCTGACATCACACACACTGGCTGAGAAGAATAGGGATGATGGACGAGTGCACAGAATGCATCACAAGCATAGCGGATTATAACAGCCTGCACCTAAAATCATAATCAGTCCTGGGTGTTAATAAACTGTATAATTTTAAAGATTCACTCAAATTGGTAGGCATTCAACTGCACACAAACTCTTGACAATGCCATCTGCACCTTCCTAACTTGACACAGTGGTCTATCACCAGGTGTCTACAAGGAAAGGTGAATCCAATGCTGGATTCACACAAAGTTCCTTCACCTATTAGCCTCACAAAAAGTCCTGCCCCATTACCAACATCACATTGGGTCTTTCTGCATTATGGCTAAGTGAGATGTCTGCATGGAAGTATGTAACATGGCGAGATACTAACATCATGGTAACGGCTAAATAGTTTGCCAGATTTCCTTACCTGCCTTCTTGAAGAGATAGTACTGTTGCAACACCGGCTTGACATTTTTGAGTTGTATGCCTTGTTTTGATGAGATGAATCATTTCTCCATGTCTTAGAATTTTCTTTAGGATCTGAAGGAATGGGGTTCAGAAACAATATTCTAGCAATTAATCCATATAAAACAGTGGCCAGAGTCATTGGAACAACAAAAAAAATTGCAAAGTCTAGCAAATATATTGGAGAGTATAAGCTTCTAGGCACCTTGTAGTCACACTGAACCACTACGGCATCTTTGTATGTGGCTTTTTTAAGATCAAGCAAGAAAAACCACATCAAGCAATAGAGAGATGTAAAAGTCCAAACAAAGATGATAATCTTTTTAGCTCTTGAAATTGTACAAAGGAACTGGGCTTTAATAGGGTGGCAGATAGCCAGATACCTCTCAATAGTAAAAGCTGTAATTGAACATGAAGACGCGTTGATTCCCAGGTACTGGAGATATGTAATACAGATGCAACCAACATAACCATACACCCAGGAACCATAGACACTCTCTGTGATGTTAGGGAGACCAGCAGCCACCAAGACCATCAGATCAGCAATAGCAAGGCTCACCAGGTAGCAGTTGGTTGGGGTCCTCATATGTTTGGTCCTAAGAACCACCAAAACCACCATAATGTTACCTACTATGCCCAGTCCACAGATCAAAACAACCAGGAAGATAGTGACCACTTGATACTCCAGACCAAACCATTCTCTGTTTTGGAGCACAGTCTGGTTGTTAAGTAAATCAATATCAGTTCTGTTTTCCATCTTCACTGGATTGAAATTCTCCAAAATGTGAGACTTTCTCAGTAGAACATTTTCACAAATGCTGTGGTGCAGTTCATTAATTTAGTCGATGTTTTCTTCCTAGGGAAAAATGGAATAACATTAAAATTGTATTTCGTCACAAATCAGCACTTTATGCTATACTTCCTGTGTATCACGCCTCAGTAATCATAGTTTTTACTCTTCAGGTTTTGTGAATTAAGTACACCAGCAAATTGTTCACCGCTGTTGGGTAAACAAGACAGGATTGATTGTCAGCTGCATCTAAACTATTATTTACTGCAGTGTATTTAAATATGTGTCATGAAAGCCCAATTACTGTAGGTCAACCTTTTATTCAGTATTGTTATTTGTATGTCATTCCACTGTATGATTGCGTTTTAAAAGCTGTACTTGCAAAACTCCTACAGGAAATGAATATCTTCGAAAGGCAGCATTTAAAGTAATACAATTATTAAGGACATACATATTGTGATGAAAAGGTACAGCACATTAGAGTATTGATAATCGAGGCACTAAATAATCTTGATTTTTCTCATGTTTAAGACAAGTGGAATCCCTTTCATGAAAGGAACAAACAGCTGGAGAGAGCTTATAACTGGAATACTAATGATTCAAAGCAAAACAAACAAATGCAAGCATTGTCAAAACAAAAATGTCTCGCCATCATAATGTGAGTGCGAAGCTGTTAGCTTTGCCAATGTTTGACTGTAAAGTATTGTTTAAGAAAAATAAAAGGAAACATACTTTCAAAATATCAGCGGAAACGCAAATACTTATCTTATAATGGTATCTCAGAACAGTACATTCCATTCAGTGTTTTCAATCCTAATCCATTTCATGGTTTATTTTTCACTTTTCACTGAGAAAACTCTGAACATAACTTTAAAAGGAATAGGGAAATTCAGAATGTAAATGGAAAAATATGCCTAGGCGTACTTTACTTTTCACAGAATTCTTTCATCTGGTCTGCTTCAGGAGCCCAGGGAGCAGCTTTAAGGGCTACAATTATAGTTTTCATTCCAAGTACACCACCTCCTTCTGACAACTTTTGAGTGAGTGCAGCAGATGGTGAGGGCTTAATCTGAACTGATAGTTGCCGGAGGGGCCCACTGGTGCTACATTTTGGGAATAGCACTGCTTCAGATATTTAGGGCCAGATGTACCAATGTCCTGAAATGCAACTCGCAAATTACGAGTCAGATCGACTATCAATTTGCGAGTCGCAATTCAGGATGCAGAATGGTGTCCCTGACACCATCTGCGACTCTCAAGGGGGTCGCAAAGGCCCACCTCATTAATATTAATGAGGTGGGTCGCAATTTGCAACCCCCTTCCGACTCGCAGCACTCACAGGGATGGTGGCCTGCTGGAGACAGCAGACCACCATGTCTGTGACTGCTTTTAAATAAAGCAGGTTTTTTTTGTAATGCAGCCCGTTTTCCTTAAAGGAAAACGAGATGCATTACAAAATGAAAAAATTAAACGTTTCAGTTTCAGTTTTTCAGAGGGACCACTGCCTGCTCTGAAAAAATGTTTTCCAGGCCATTCACAAAGAGGAGGGGACCCCTTCCCTTTTGCAAATGGGTTACCACCAGTGTGACACTGGTGGTAACTGTGATTGCTTTGCGACCGAGTTCGCGACCACAAAGCAATGCAGCATCGCGCTGCGACTCGCAAATAGGAAGGGGAACACCCCTTCCTATTCGCGACTGGCAGTCCCGTTTTGCGAGTCGGTAACCAGGTTACCTACTCGCAAAACGGGAATTGGGCATCACGATGTGGGTTTTGCACGTCGCAAACAGCGAAATTCTCTGTTTGCGACGTGAAAAACCTTTGCTACATCTGTCCCTAAGTGAGATAAAGAGAGGAAAAAACACACAAAGTTTAAAAGACGATGGAAGAGAAAGACAGAAAACGGTCACAAAGAGAGATATCAAGACCCTGCAAGATGGAGATAAAGGGAGAGAGAGTATCTGGTAGTGGATTAAAGCGGCATGAAGTGTATTCAAGACTATGCAGCCTTATTGTTATGTGCGCTGACATCAAATCGCAACAACCACGGGTTTCTGATTCGTTCACTGACACTCATTCTTTTATAAAGCAAGCTTAAGTCAAGCAATACAGATTGCCCTTCCCACAGCGACATAAAAGTCTTTATAAAATCTGCTCTTCAGTCATACCCCAGCAAAAATATCCTTGTAGCTGTGGTTTTAAAGACAAGCTGGGAGGAGTGGGGAGCAATACAGTGCGGAGGGGAAGGAGATATTTGAGGGGGCCTAGAACAAGAGAGAGAGAGATAAAAAAAAAATGCACTGTCTTTGAGTGCTGAATGAAAAGGGAACCAGTTGTCCCCTAAATGTGAACGATGAAAGGATGCAAGTCAGTCAATCAAAAGAATCTTTCCAAAGGAGGTACATATACAAGAAGTGGAAGGAAAGCCATTGAATAAATTGAGTGGGCATGCTATAAGCCTATTGTAAGGTTAGAATAGGTGTTTCACATCCAGACAGCTTGAGCTGTCCGGTAGGCTAGACCTATAATTGTACTTTATTAAAAGCTGAATTTCACTTTAGCTGAAAGCTGAAATTTAAAAGCGAAAGAGGATCCAGGGAATATGAAGTAATTCAAACATTCTGCCAGATAGCATTTGTCTAAAAGATCATAACATGTAGAAGATGCAAATTCAGATATGTATTAAAATAAACATTGGCAAAGCAAATAGGGATTGTCTTTAAATTTTAAAATGCGGGTGCTTTTACCTTTGATATATTCTACCATTACTTTAGCATTGCAGAGTGGCAACAAATGTGGAGGCAGTGCATCAGCAATCTTGGAATGGTAAACAATAATAAAGTTTGACAAAGACATTGCCTGATAGCTACTTATATATGCTCACAGCCGGGCAGCCGTCTTGGAATGTTTTATGTTTTTTACTTTATTGCAAAAGTATTCTAATATAACCACAAGTGACTTACATGCAGGTGCACACAAGGGCAGCTACTCTTTATCATACAATAAGACATCAACTATTTTATAATGAAGAAAGAGACATTCCATTTCAAGATATTCTGGGGCGTTGAAAGATACTAATGTTATAGTGATGTGTACATTGGGCACAAGCAAAATGCTGTCACTTACAAAGAATGCAGCCAGTGGCCGAGATGGGTATGCCATTTCCCTTGTCGAATGCTGTGGTTTGCTGAAGCTAAGAAGTAATGCCAATTTAACAGAACGGTAATGCCAATTTAACAAAGTACACATATAACTATGGATATTATATATGTTATTTTTTAAAGAACAAAATATGGTCCAATATAGATACTGCTGGTCACAATTAAACCAGTATTCTTGCAACCACCATACTAATTTACAAGCCAACTTATGTACCCACACTAAGGTGCAAGTTATATAGTTGGAGCCATCGATTCTTACCACACTCTAACTTAAATTAGTTTTGAAACATAGCACAGGTGTTCTATCAATTTTATCTGGGAGTGGCTGGTCCTGAGTTTCAAAGAAAATCACACTGGAGAAGTTTAAAGTGTCTGACTGTAGGATATATTCTATGTCAGGACCAGAGACTCTGATTATGCTTCTCTTTCTATGCTTTATTTTTCTCAACAGCCAATCAAATAAAAAGATATAAAAATACTACATTTCCCATAAAGTAAACAGTCACATAACCAACCATAGAGATATACTTCCTCTTTCTTTGCTGCTCCACAGCCAGTTACGTGATCGTCTATTTTGCCATTGTATTCCATGCTTTTCAGTATGTTTCGCGTTATTGCAGGTCACGATTACTGTAAGAGCTTATTCTCTGATTGTTCAACTCCTTGTTTACTCCTTCTAGGGGACTGCTTCTGCCTCCGGGTAATCGAGGGCTCCTCACATTCCTAAAACATCAGTGGAGCAGGAGAGGGAGCGGAGACGCAACCTCCATCTTGAATTGGTCACGTCTCCTCGTTCTAGTATTAGAATGGAAGTGCGATAATTGCCACTCACTCATATTCACGGCATAGGAGGCTTGAGGGCAGCATCGGAGGGTGCGTGTCACCGTTCTTTTCATAGTTAACTTCCCAAAATATTAACAATCCTTCCTCCTTTTACCTCATTGTGCTCCATATGCCCTGTGGCATCAGAGAGTGCCCAGGGTCGTACAATTCAGAATAGGCTTTACCCAGAGTGCTTCAGGCGTCTCCCTCCACACTCTAAACACCATTTCAGCGCCTGCTGGGGTTAGCACTCCCCATAAGTTTTTTCCGGACAATTATACTTGCCTTTTTTGTCAATTTCCCACACTGTCATAGCTCAATATGACCCCTATGAGGAAGACAGAGGGGATAATCAGGAAATGTCCCCCTTTTGTTTAGACAACCTGGTGGAGGCACTAGATAACAATGTGCAATTATCAGTAGCACTAGATAACAATGTACAATTATCAGTTAATAAGGCATTAGCCAAGGCCCTTGGACCCCTGATCTCCTACCTCAAGCAGGGCTGGCTTCCCTCTATAACTGCCTCTAGTGATCCAGCACCTAAATCATCTAAGCAAACAGAGGGAAAAACCAAGGGTAAGGCCAAAGCAAAACGATGGCACTCCGAGGCTTTTGAACAGCTGTCTATGTCAATCCTTGATGAGCATGGGTATAGCCATCCTCAACCGCAAGTCTTCTCCTCTGATCACCCCTTTAAGGTGTTGGACCTTATTGGTTCCAATTCATCCAAGGGTTCTTCGGACAGTGATCAGAACGACGTCCCTGGGACCAGCAGGAAGAGGCGTCATGATCAGAGCTCGGATCCGGACCCTAGACCCCCAAAACTACTTACCTTTGATCTGACAGAGATTGTCCATCCCCCGTCCACCAACTGGACTCCTTTGCCTGAAGTAGCTAACTATGTTCAGTCACACCTTAGACAAGGTTTTGACAAAGAGGTCAGAGCGAGGCTGAAATCTGAATGTCTCAGACCAGATCTGGATGGTGAGGTGGCGTATATGCCTGAAGTGGAACCAACTATGGTACACTTCATGAATAAATGGTCCAGAGACCCCAAGAAAAGACTGCACAGAGCCTGGTGATCCTGCCACGATAAACTGTTGGATATTTCAGGACCCCTTATTATGCTCCTGGAATTGGGGTTCCACTCTAAGGAGTGTTCCTGTTGACCCAGACATTTTAATAGGTTGGGAGCAACGTGCAGTTTGCCAACTGGATGATGCCAATGTGGCCAGGTCCACAGAAAGGAGAAGATTGATTCTCAAGCGGATTGACCCTAAGTTGAATGACCTGGTAACCTCTGAGGCCAGCCCGATTTCAAAGGGTTTACTTTTTGGGGGTAATTTTGAAGGACCTAGGAAAGTTTGCAGTGAAGTATAATACTTTTGACAAGACACACCTGTCTTTAAAGAAAGTCTTCTGTAACACCGGTTTTGGAAGGTCCAGATGATATAGAACCCGTTCGTCAGGCTGTAGATTTTACCAGGGTTCCTAGCATGAAGCCTTCAACAGGTCTCATGGAAGCTGGCAAGACCAATACCCTGACCAGACCTTCTATCCCTCCAGACCCTATGGTGGTCGTCAACGCTTCTGTAGGGGCAGAGGTTACCACAAAGGTTCCCAAGACACATGACATGCAGGTGAGAATTCCACTTTATTCAGAGGTGATTTTGGGGGGAAGAATTGGGTGCTCCTCACTCAGGACGCATGGGTCCTAGATTCAGTTCAGGGGTACAAGCTGGAATTTTACAGCTCTCCAGTTCAAAATTCCCCTCCTCTACAGATGTCTTCTTCTATACGAGAGCTTTTAGCAAGGGAAATTCTTTCCCTGCTTCGCAAAGACGCCATATGCCTTTTGTCTCCTCATCCAGGAGATTTTATCAGCAATGTTTTCTTGGTCAGCAAAAGAGGTGGGGGTTCCAGCTTAGTGCTCAACTTAAAAAACTTCAATTCATGGATTATATACAGACATTTCAAGATGAAGGGTATTCATCTCCTTTGAAATCTCCTTCAAGAGGGAGACTGGATGGTCAGATTGGACGTGAAGGAAGCTTATCTCTCGGTCCCCATCTTTGCTCCTCACTGGTGCTTTCTTCAATTCCTTTGGCGGGGACAATATTACGAGTACAAGGTTCTGCCATTCAGTCTCTCGTCAGCTCCATGGTGTTTCACCAAGCTGATGAGACCAGTGGCAGAAGCACTCTGCGTCAGGAATGTCAGACTCATCATCTACCTCGACAATTTACTTCTGATGGCCCAAGAGCCTCAGACGGTAATTCTTTACCTTTCCTTGACAATCCATTTATTACAGGAATTAGGATTTGTCTTCAACAAACAAAAGTCGTGTCTGATCACTTCCCAACAGATGGAATTTTGGGGATGTCAAATAGATTTGGTGTTATCCCAGTTAATTCTTCTCTCTCAGAAAATTCAGAACATCAAGGAGAATTGAGGTCTGCCTTCAAGACCAGATAATATTGTTGAGGTCTGTAGCACGGATTCTGGGTTTCCTAGCCTCATCTATTGAGGCAATATTCAAGATCCAGCACCTCAGGAAGGGTTTGTCATATTCAGATCAGGTTTAGCTTTCGGAGGAGGCCAAGCTGGAGTTAAACTGGTGGTTGACTCACATAGAAGCCTGGAATGGCAAAGTGATTTTTGGCAATGCTCCAGATGTAATTCTGGAATCAGATGTCAGCAGGTGGGGTTGGGGTGTCAGGTGCAGATCCCTCTCCACAGGGAGTCGTTGGTCGGAGAACGAACTTCACCTCCACATAAACTGTCTGGAGTTGTTGGCGGGATCGTTTGTGATCAAGAGCCTTCCCCCTTCCACGTCAGATTGTTGCATTCTGCTGAGGATGGACAATGTTTCAGCAGTTCGCTATGTCAACAAGCTGGAGGGCATGAGGTCTCGGATGTTAGCAGAGATTGCAAAGGATCTTTGACATTATTGTCCGCAATGCCGGATTCCGGTTATTGGGGAATACCTTCCAGGGGCGAAGAACTCAGAAGCGGACTGGTGTTCATGTCACCTCAGAGATTTCAGCGATTGGAGGTTACATCTGAAGATCTTCATCGCATTTGGGGCATTTTTTCAGTGGACACGTTTGCCTCCAGGATCAATCGGCAAATTCTTGCTTTCTTCAGTTGGCGCCCGGATACGGAGGCTCTGGCAGCGGGCGCATTCTTACAGGATTGGTCTTTCTCTGGTAAATCGTCAGAAGACCAATTTGGTCCTGGTAACATCATTTTGGAGAGCACCACCATGGTTGTCTTTGGATCTAGAAATGTCATGCGACATTCCTTTTCTGTTCCCTCATCTCCGGAATCTGCTATTGGATCCGGCAGGCTTTCCACATCCACTGATACCATTGAACCAGCTCAAACTAGTGGCCTGGAGTGTTTCAGGATTAGATGGAAACCAGGCGTTTCGGCTCAGAATTCCGCCTACATTGATCAGGCCTGGTCCAGTAATACCCATAAACGATATGCTTCGGAATGGTGCAGGTGGGTTTGCTGGTGTAGTGAAAGGAGTTTGGATCCCTCTCAGGCGGATGGGTGCTCTATAGTTAATTTTCTGTCTTCATTAGCTGAATCTGGACTGAATTATAGGCCAGTAAACAACTACTGATCTGCTACAACAGTGGGCCATGTTCCCGTCAATGGTAGACCTATTGGGGAGGAACCTTTGGTATAAAAGTTATTGAGGGGTAGTTGTTTCTCCAGTCCCCCTGAACCGAAATACTCTGTCTTCTGGGACGTGAGCATGGTGCTACGGTTTTTAAAATCTTGGGCGGATAACAAGTATTTGTCACAAAAACAGTTGTTGTCAAAATTAACTATGTTGTGTCTGATTTCTTGCAAAAGAGTTTCAGATGTCTGAGCTTTAGACCTAAAGGGTCGTTAATTTTCTCCAGAGGGTGTTTCCGTCTCAGTCTCTAGGTGGACCAAGACTAACATTAGGTTAGTGTGGGAAAGTCTTCCTTTTTGCCCTGGTCACCCTCAAACTTTTTGGACAGATTCTGGTGGTTACTGACTCTTGGCTGTGTACTGGGTACTGCTTACCAGTCCCAGGGCCAGTGCTCTGTGTAAAGTGGATATGCAAATTACGCTAATTATAATTGGCAATATTACCCTACCTATATGTCCCTAGTATACGGTAGGGCATGTAGGTTTAAGGACCCCAGCATAGGTAATGCACCCATAGGTGCACTGCTGAGGTGCCCAGTGTCATTTTAAAGGCAGGCCTGCCTTGCTGGCTGCTTTTAAACTAAAGTTACATACAAATTTGTCTTTGGAATTAAAAGTGCTCTCAAAGTCTTAAACTACCTTATTTTTACATATAAGTCACCCCTAAGGTGTGCCATATGTGCCCGTAGGATTGGGGGCCATGTAACTGTAAGCAGGGACCTTATAAAAATGGTGAAGGTAAAACAGCCAAATTCGTTTTTCCCTCATTGTAGTGAATGGCCTCCATAGGCTAGAACAGGGAGACTTTATTTTAATTTATACAATTCCCTTAAGTGTCAAATACCACAAGTTTGGTACCAACCAATTGTTGTAATATATCCCACAACTTATAATTGTTGGATTTAATATAGCTTGTTCAGGTAAAGAGTTTTAAACTCTACCTAAAAGGTTGCCAACTTCAGCCCTGTAGTTCTCTGCTATGATTGGCCAGCCTCTGGCAGCCTGGCCAGGCTGCCTTGATGAGGTGTGAAGTAGCCTGGGGGAGAAGAACTTCCCTCAGCAGATGGAAAAGCAGGAAGAGGGAGGGCTGTCAAACTGGTCTTCAAAGGCAGGGAAGGACATTTGGAGCAACCCAGCACCTCCCTCACATCCTGCAAACCCAAACAATGAGGTGCCCCCTTGATTAGATTAGAAGAGGGCAGGAGAAGGGTGTGTTTAGAATTTGTAGCCACACCAGTGGGTGGGCTCAGCCAGACGTAACCTCCAAAAATCTTTTTCAACCATGATGGATTTTCGAGGAATGTTGCTCCCTGTAATTGATTTTTGCCACAATTCCCAGGAAGTGGTCATCACAGGGGGAAGGACCCTGCACCTGACTGGAGAACCAGAGCCCCCCTGTTTTTCACCCCAGGATCAAGGATACAACTGGCAGACCTGCACCCACACCTCAGATCCCTACCAGGAAGAATTACAGGAGAAGAAGGACTGCCCTGCTGGATCCCTGAACTGCACCTGAACACTGCACTCTGGAGGACTGCTCCAGCTGCACACTTGGGCTTCACCACAAGAAGGACTTTTCCTGGCTTCAACCTGTTTGCTACAGGTGAAAAATTGCTAACCAGGGTCCCCTGTATCAACTCCTAAAGAAACTGACAAGCTGACCACTGTCCAGTGGCCAAATTGGAGTTTGCACCAGGTACATTTTGGGAGTTGCAGTCCACATCCTCAAGGAGCATCTCAGAGCTTCTAGAACCTTGAGGTGAGCCATGGACCTCAAAAGAACATTAAAAGAACATCTGGGAGAAGATCCAGAAATTTGGATCAGTTTGGGGACCTTTTTTAAATAAGCTCCATGAAGGGACGACCCACCTCAGCAACTCTAGCTGGCATGCCTCAACCTTGACCCAGCCTGACTTTCCGGTTCGTCCCGGTGAAGAAAATCTCCAAAAGAGTGACTAAGTCCGAACGTAGAAAGTTGACCGGGACCTCCCAGGCAAGCATACCCAAAGAGTACTCCAAGGATGTCGGATCAAGATTCAAGATTGCCTCAATCGAAGGATTTCATCTAGAAAAAATGACTACGTCCGAAGGTAAAAATCTCCGCTGAGGGAGCCCGCAACACTTTAAAAATTCATATCTCCGGTTCCCATTATCCGATTGTATTCATTTTGGTGTCATTTTAAAGCTAAGAATATTTCCCAGCTATATAAATTGTATTTGCAATTTTAAACAGTTTCCTCTGTTTTATTTAATTACTGCTTTCTGATATTTGAATGCTTTACACTTTGTCTCCTAAGTTAAGCCTTGTCACTCATTGCCAAGCTACCAAGGGTTGAGCTAGGTTTAATTTATTGAGACATAACTGGACCTAAGTGGAGGTTAGTGGCCTATAGCTAAATGTAGGTAGTTACCTGCCCTTACTAATAACCCATTTTCCAACAGTTAGTTTCTTACCCAGTTTTTGCTAATGATTCTAAGGTGTGTGTGGTTCATTGTCTCAGAGTTTACGAAGACGCGACTAGCAAACTTCACATGGATTTTCAGGGGTTATTTCTCATTGTGTTGCAGAAGCCCTTTAGACCAGTCTCTTCCACCACGTTGGCTGGATTGATGCATTGGCTTCTTTCGGAAGCTGTGAGAGGCGTTTCCGTTTGCGGAGCTCATTCTGCCAGAGTGGCTATGGCCTCAAAATCTTTTGCTCTAGCGTTTCGCTTAGAACATATCATGAAAGTGGCAGGTTGGTCATCTGAATCCACGTTTAAATAATTCTATCATAAACCTGTTATCGATGTAACATCAATAGTGGTGGCTCAGCTTTGAACAAGCATAATCAGAACCTCCGGTCCTGACATAGAATGAAAGGTTTCTAGCTACTGCGTCAAGAATTTTCAATTCTGTTAAGGACACAGAGGTGAGGATTATCCCGCCCGGCAGATATATGGTGATGTCCGTAAGGTATATAAGTATGCTGTTTCAAAATATTTCGATTGTGAAGTTAGTATTATTTCCCACCTGTTTAGTTTTTGCTTGAGGGTTAGAGAATAGTTTTACGCTCTATTTTTATCCTTAGGTACAGAGCAAAAAGAAGTCTAAAGGTGTGCTTTGCAGGATTAATATATCAGGAGAGTCTGCCTTCCTCAGTTGTTGATCGCTGAGTTTCGACAGATCTCAGGGAACTCCGAGTTTCTAATCTAGAGCTGAGGGATGGCTATCAAGTTTATTATGCTTATCTCTGCAAAGAAAAAGGAAGTAGTATGATGTAATAGAGTTTTTATAGAAGGGTATCTCTATGGTTGGTCATGTGACTGTTTGCTTTCTGGGAAATATAGTGTTTTTATATATTTTTATTTGATTGGATGCTGAGAAAAATAAAGCATAGAAAGAGAAGTATAATCCTCTCCTCCATGCCCTTAAAAATCTTTAATTCCCTCACCATTCCAAAAAATACCTGTGTCATTTTTACTTGTCAATTAAACAACTTTCTCTTTTGTTTCTTTTTGAAAACTGGCATTGGTCAGGGATACTGTAATGACCAAACCAGTATATCAGTTGGCTCTTCTGACTGGGTTCTTAATGTGCAGCAGGCTCACAGTCCAGGTAACTGTAAAAGACTTAGGCCCTCATTTCAAGTTTGGCGGTCTTTGGGAAAGACCGCCATGCAAACTCCTGCCACCATTCCGCCAGTGTTGGTGGTATAGGGGGTCATTCTGACCCCCGGCGGTCAGGGTCGGCGGGAGCACCGCCGACAGGCCGGCGGTGCCCCGCAGGGCATTCTGACCGCGGCGGTTCGGCCGCAGTCAGAAGAGGCAAACTGGCGGTCTCCCGCCGGTTTACCGCTGCCCTTAGAATCCCCCATGGCGGCGCAGCTTGCTGCGCTGCCATGGGGGATTCTGACACCCCCTACCGCCATCCTGTTCCTGGCGGTTCGGCCGCCAGGAACAGGATGGCGGTAGGGGGTGCCGCGGGGCCCCTGGGGGCCCCTGCCGTGCGCATGCCAATGGCATGGGCACGGCAGGGGCCCCCGTAAGAGGGCCCCGCAAAGTATTTCAGTGTCTGCTAAGCAGACACTGAAATACGCGACGGGTGCAACTGCACCCGTCGCACCCCGGGAAATTTTAAATGGCCGCCACGGTCTTTTGACCGCAGTGCGGTCATTCAACGGCGGTACCTTGGCGGACGGCCTCCGCCGTCCGCCAGGGTCATAATCAGGCCCATAGTGTCTGCCGTATTACTAAACACAAACACCAAGCCGACAAAACACAGCCAGAAATCCAACACCGGCAGTGCCACTGATAGCGAAAGAGCGACTGTCCATCCGCTGGGCCTGCCACACCGACACAATTCTGCCCGCCAAATTATGAGTCACAATTCAGCACAGCGGAAGATGTACGCCAGTAAACCACTGGCAGTGCGCACTGCGGCGGGCTAGAAAATCACAGCCAATAGAAGGCCAGATTGGACAGGCCGAATACCCCACACTTGAAACATATACACACACCACACACACCTGTTCACCGCACTTTAATTCACAGCCCCTAACACACCCCACAAACCCTTGCAAATACCACCACGAGCGAGAGGTATACGATCCAGGAACCACAGCAGATAGAGCAAGAATCCACACGTTGCACACACCCCCACAACATGTCACGCCACAAGCACCCACGCTTCACTGACAATGAGTTGCGGGTCATGGCGGATGGGATCGTCAGAGTTGAGCCACAACTGATGGGAGCACAAGTAGAGTAAACATCAATGGGCAGGAAAACTGAGCTATGGCAGAGATCATCGACAGGGTGAACGCAGTTGGCTGCTACCCCCGCACAAAGGAGGACATCAGAAAGACGTGGAACAACCTGAGGGGGAAGGTCTGTTCCATGGCATCCAGGCACAACATCACCCTCAACAAGACTTGCGGTGGACCCCCACCTCCTCCCCTTGACCTGGGAGGAGAAGGTCTTGGACATCATGCATCCTGAGGGCCTGATAGGAATCATTGAAGGGATTGATACTGGTACGGAACCTACACCCCCTCTGAGCACTAACCACTCCAGTCCTGCATGCCTCCAAAGCACCCACCACTCCCCATCATCTCACAAACCACAAGAATGCACCCCCACTATCACCCGACCTTCCTACTCTGCAATGCCACACCATCCCTCTCCCACCATCCATACACCCACCCCTCACAAGGCATGTTAAATCTTAATTATTTCCTCAACTACCACTCCCAAAATCCATCACTAGACATGCCAGAGCCGAGTCACACTCAGAATTCACAATGATGCACCTGCATAGACATGCGCCCCAAAGCTCACCAAGACTGCTAGCCAACACCACCTCTTGACCAATGCCAATTACAGAAATGTCAAACAGCAAACCCACAACTACAATTGACATGACAAGCGTAGCCCAAAGGCCATTCACCATGCAGTGTCAGCATTGCTGCAAATGTCATTGCCATCCATGGGTAACGATTCCACCCACTGCAAGTGGCACCCCATGACACTACAACAACATTTCCACGTAATAACTCTCACCCTGTCTATGCACAGCTAACTGTGCTACTGCCATCCAGCAGAGGATGCCAGGGTCAGACAGCCCTCTCTAGGATGAAGGCCCCAGTGGACGTCTGGAGGTAAAACAAAATGCCTGGGCCATCTGGGGGGACTGTCCAGTCCACCTCCAGCAGCCCCAACCTAGACACCCTGGACTCACCCTCCTGTGTGGCTACTACACCACAGTTAGCCCTTCTTTGCCAAACCTGTGCCTCAGGGAGCATTCACTAAGAGGTGTGCCTCACAGTACAGGGGCCTGAGTCAAGGGCACCCGCTCCAGACAATGAAGGCCTTTTTGCTACTGGGAGTGGGCACACTGTGCCAGGGGCACAGACAAAGGGGCCAGGGCTAGTGGGAGGGGATCTGTGGGCCAAGGGAGGGTGCAGCAACTGCATCAGACTGGCCAGGAGGCCCTCAACCAGGTCCTGGGTACATACCACCAAACCCAGGACACCATGGCCCAGATGCTCACTACCCTGAAGGAGACCCAGAGGCTGCAGAGGGAGAACCATCCCAAGGCCATGCAGCTGTGGCAGGCCCATAATGCCACTATGGCCACCATGGCATGGTGCTGACAGAACTTGCCATCATCCAGCGTCAGTCCACCTCCCACCAGCAGGCCCCTACCATAATCCAGATCACATCTGAGCCCTCCACGTCAACTGTAACCAGTGGAATGGAGGCCCTGCCACAGGTCACGCAGGACACCAGCACCCCTTTCCTTGTAGCTGAGGAGCCCCCATGCAAGCGAGGATGTCCAACCAGACATACAGCCTCCACTGAGGCCAAGACCAAGACCACTGTCAGCAAGTGAGCCACTTCAGAACATACCACCTTGTGTTTCACAGCGACACCCTGTTGACTGTCCACTGTCATAACACCTTTTTCACATGGCCATCATACTGGACAACGACTCCCCATAGGTGGGCTAAGTACTCAGATGATCCCACTCCCATCACACCACTCATCAGCCCTTGCAATTGTATCATAAAAATAAACACCTTTGAGCACAGTTTCTGTCTACGTCTTTATCTACCACGAGTACATTATCTACATTATTATGTGGCTCTTGCGCTCGCATTGACCACTTGCTCCCTGTTTCTCTTCCTCCCCTCTGTCTCTCACTGTCCCAACTTCCCTCCCTCTGCTCCTCTGTCTTTGTGTGCAACAGCATCATCTGGCGAAGGAGAAGGGGCAGAGGCAAGTGGAGAAGCCAAGGGGACCAGTGGGACAGAGGGCGAGTGGAGCACCACAGGGGAGACAGGAACATCTACAGCATCATCAGATTTGTCCTCCGATGGTGACTACCTGGTGGTGGCAGATTCTTCAGGCCCTATGCCTGCACCATCCTTGTCCGCCACCCTCCTCACCAGCACTCTCTCCTTGTAGCTCCTCACCCAGTTGCCCGTGCTCACTCACCCAGGAGGGTGGGCATCTCCTTTGCCGTAGGCACCTCTACCCCTGCAACAGTCAACCCTTCTGCCCTCAGTGAGGAAGCTATTGACCTCCTGAGGTCCATCTCTGTTGGGCAGACAACCATCGTGAATGTCATCAAGGGACTGGCATCCCAGATGCAACAGTCAAATGCGTTCCTAGAAGGCATTGACGAAGCCCTGTCTGCCCTTCAGAGATCATTTCAGGCTCTGGCCTCCTCATTGACGGCAGCCAGTGTTCCTTCTTCTTCTGCCCCCCCTCCAACTACCTGTTTTCACTCCGACATCCCTCTCTCATTTCCCATCCCATCTCATTTCCGATCCAAAGCACACTTTCATACCAGCATGTATCCCCGTCAACAGACCAAGAGCATAAGGACATTCACATGCACCACAAACGCCACCACTGCCATGGACACACCCACTTGTCATATTTCTCCAGGACTGTGACCGCTGATGAAGACGATGATGGAAAGTACCGCAGCCTAGCACACATGGGAGGAAAGGGCACAATTACACACCCACCCTCCCCACCCACACTGCAACACAAATGCAACCCCTCCCACCACCCTAAGCCATACATACCCTAACAAAATGTACTTACCAGACACAAGCCAACAAATATCTGCACCAATGCACACACCTGTGTACACCACATCCCCCCACAGTGAAGCGCTGTCCAACGGGTCAATATATCACCAACAGGTCTGCTGGGAACTAACATTTATTTTTAAGAAATAATAATAAATATCCAAACAAGGCCAACGGCCAGTCCATATTCAAGTCCCGAAAGGGCAAACATAGCCCACACTTGACTCCCACAATGAAAAAAATCCTCCACTGAGAAGGGGCATCAATGGGTCAGCCAGGCAGCTCAGGGATCAGAGGCAGGGGGTGACGGGGTCTCAGATTTGGAAGGGGGGTTCTTGGGTATAGGTTATGGAGGTGGATGGGATTTGGGCTTGCCCTTGGAAGGAGGAGGAGTTGGCCTGGACCGGGGGATGGCAGCGGGACCAGGGGCAACACAGGCCTTCTTCCTCCCTGGGGAAGGGGCATAGGAATGGGTAGGGTGAACTGGGGAGAGCTTTGAAGAAGAAGGAGTGGGCTTGTGGAGGCCAAGAGAATGTTTAGTGACAAGACAGGATGGGCCAGTGGGTTCAAACAGGTCAGCAATGGAGAGGAAAAGCTTTTCAGGTGCAGCTAGAGGGGTTTTGGAGACAGATTTGGGAGTGGAGGGTGAGGGAGAAGGTGGTATGAGGTGTAGGTGTGCTGGACTTGGATGCAGGTGCCTGTTTAGTGCCCAGATATTTGGTGGATGTGTGTGGAGTAGATGAGTGTGAGTGTTTCTGTGTTTTTGGAGGAGCTGGTGGACACAGTGGGGGAGGTGGATGTTGGTGTGCCTGTATTAATATGTTGGGTGTTTACCTGCATGTGGTAGGGCGTGTGGTGCTTGTGTATCTCTGTGTGCTTCTTGTGTGTTGATTTGGGTGCATGGCTGTCTGTATACGTACTTGGGATGGGTGAAGGGAGTGGGGTGCTGGAAGGGGTAGAGGCGGCATGAGGGGGGACGGAAAGACCAGGGACACTGTCCACCGTCAAAGACGAGGCCAAAGCCTGAAAAGATCTCTGGAGGCCAGACATGGAACCATGAATGCCTTCCAGGAACACATTGTATTGCTGCATCTTAAATGCCAGCCCCTGCATGGCATTTACAATGGTTGTCTGACCTATAGAGATGTTTTACAGGAGGTCAATAGCCTCCTCAGTGAGGACAGCAGGTCTGACTGCGGCACGAGAAGGGGTCCCTGGGGCGAAGGAGGCACCCACCCTCCTGGGTGAGTGGGCACAGGCAACTGGTTGGGGAGCTACAGGGAGGGAGTGCTGGTAAGGGGGTGGTGGACAAGGATGGTGCAGATGTATGGGGTGGTGGAAGATGACACAGAATGGGTGGGCCCAGTAAGGTCCGCCAACACCCGGGAGCTGCCATTGGAGGAGGTGTTGGAGTCACTACCTCCAGTGGTAATTGCCTCCCCATGGTACTCCCCTCGCCCTCCACCCCACTGGTCCCCTTGGAATTGGTGGACTCTGCCTCCTGGGTCCCGTGGACTGTAGCATCCCCACTCACCAGTGACTCAGCTCCCTCACCAGAAGATGCTAAAGCACACAAGGACACAAGAACACAGAGGGGTAGGGAGAAAAGAAGGAAGAAGTATGTCAATTCAAGAAAAAATACACATGTTGGGACACATACACTCCCACCCATCTCAGGCACTAACCCTCAGCAGACACAATATATTATATGAATGTGTCCCTAACTAGTAGGCATGTTCCCACAGTACACTACATTACCATCCTCTACTCTGCTACACTTTGCAATGGGAAACAATGAGAGATGATGTCAAGACAACAAATCTGCAAATCCATGAGGCTACATTAAAACCAATAGCCCAAACAGGAAACCCCTCACAGGCCTACATTCCCAGCCATATCTACCTAAGGGCACTATCCCACAGATGTAGAGGGGGCAGAACTGCAGGGACACACCTGTCTATGGGCCCTGCACTACAATGCAAGCTCCCCATAGCACCTAACTACACTCATCATAGTAGCATCACAACAGTGTTGGTACTCACCCCCTTGTAGCTGCTGTGCTGCCTTCAAGCGCCCATCCAAATTTGGATAAGCCACTGCCCGAATGTAGGCCATTAGGGGGGTCAGGGTCCGGCTCGCACCCCTCCCTTGTTGGAAGGCCGTCTCTAGCTGTGACTCTCCTGTCGTCCGGGCCCAGCCCCTCAGGTCCTCCCACCGCTTCCTGCAGTGGGTGGTCTGCCGGTTGCACTTCCTTGGTGATGGCTTGCCACAATCCTTTTTTTTCTTATGGGCCCTGACCTGCATGGGACACACAGAGTAAAGAAACAGATGTCAGTGTGGGTGCCCCATACACAAATGCCATGCCAATTCAACCTGACAGCTCATGGAGACATACATATAGACAATAGCCAAGCCAAAAACTGCCAGACACACTACGAGTAAGCATTCACACAACCAACAAAAATGCCCACAAGCATCCACCACATTCACATACATTCAAGGAGGACAAATAGCAATTCACCTGGGCCTTTGGTCACCCATATAGCTTTGCATACAGGGGTAGGACCCCATCCACCAGCTTCTCCAGCTCCTCCGTGATGAAGGCCGGTGCCCGTTCCCCTGTAGCACGTGCCATCTCAAGGACCAGAGCCAGGACACAGCAGCACACGCAGTGGAGTTCTTTCCTACTCGAGGTGCAGGAGTCAAGTGGCAAGGGCATGGCAAAATGGCGGTATATACCGAGGCGGTGTGCACCGCTGGCAGTGATCATGATTGGCCCTGCTTCCCCATTGACAACAATGTTATCCAGTTATCAGGTGCACGGCGATGAACACCGTCTACCACCATGAAGACTAACACCAGCGGAATGAGGTCACTTCCTACACTACACTACCTGTAGGGCAGGGGGCTGCCATTTTGCATCCACCACACCTTCATAGTCTGGCCGGGTTATGGTTACTGGTCCACCTCATAGAATGATGGTGGGAAGTGTGCATCCACTGTGATGCAATAAAAAATACACACCTCACCACACATTACCTTGACAGGATTACCATGTTTTTGCCTCTGTGTTGGGGACAATTGTGTCACATGTACAAAATGAATAGTGGAACCTTGTTATGGAAGTGTATGTCCCAAGTCAAGGTGTCTCTTTTCCTCCCCCATAGGTACAGACTCATGTGGAGAGGGAGGGCCCCATCAGTTTACAGACTTCTGGTAGATCTGGCCACCATGGAGGTACGTCACATCATTATCAATTACCGCCTGAATCGAGCCACAATCCTGGAACTCTGTGCACAAATGGAGCCTGTTCTGATGCCAGCTAATAGGAATCTCCATTCCATACCTACAACTATGCAGGTACTATCTGTGCTACATTATTTGGCCATAGGGTCATTCCAAGTGACAGTGGGCATGGCAGCTGGTGTATCTCAGACAATGTTCTGCCACATCATGTCTAATTTTTTTAATTCATTTGTTGCAACACCTGCAAAGTTATGTCCAGTCTCCTCAAAGGGCTGATCTCACCACCATGAGATCAAGGTTCTATGCTTTTGCAAATATCCCCCATGTGATAGGTGCCATTGATGGTACCCACATAGTCCTCATACCCCCAAGAGTAAATGAACAGGTGTTCAGAAATCATAAAAACCTTCACTCCATGAATGTCCAATTGGTGTGTTCTGCTGATCAGTCCATTTCTCATGTCAATGCAAGGTTCCCGGGATCAGGTCATGATTCCTTTGTCCTGAGAAACAGCAGTGTGCCACACATGATGGGGCAGCTGCAGGGGGACAGAGCTCGGCTCATAGGTGATTGTGTATGACACTGTATTAGTTGCATACCTGACAGGTAGGATGTATGCAAGTAGAAAGTGTGTTTTAACCCTCTTTCACCCACCTTTCCAGAGATTATGGCTACCCAAACATGGAATGGCTCCTGACACCTGTGAGAAATCCCAGGGCAGATGCAGAAATCCATTATAATAAGGCACATGGTCGCACTAGGAGGGTGATTGAGTGGACCATAGGACTTCAGAAGGCAAGATCTGGTTGCCTGCATCTCTCTGGAGGATCCCTGTGCTATGTCCCTGACAAGGTGTGTCAGATAGTGGTGGCCTGCTGCATGCTGCACAACTTGGCTGTGAGGAAAGCTATCCCACTTCTGGAAGAGGCGGATGCTGTAAAACCACCGCTGCCACCTCAAAGGATGGGTGAGAGTGATGGAAAAGAAGAGGGGGAAGACATCAACTCCAGAACCCAGCTAATCCGGCTATACTTCCAGTGACTCTCAGGTACATTTTCTATTATGCAAATGGGCTTACTGCATTGTTTCAGGGTGACTTATGTACCAAGTGCTGTGGTGTCCCTTACCAGTGATGTGGCAACTTTTTGAATGATGTGTTACAGCAATGGCATGTACAGTGTGACATACTTCAAACACTAGTCTGTTAGACCCCCTCCTGCAATAAAAGCAGCATTATGATGGTAAGTGGCTAATACATACACATTAACATTTGATTGCTTATATTAAATAGGGACAGATGATTTGTGTGTACAAGTGTATTTATTTGAAGATAAAACATACATGAATGATGAGACAGTTGAAGGAGTGGGCACATGGTGAACAATATGCTCAGGTACATTTCCACAGCAATTGATAGCACAGGGACATAGTCCATGGAGCCATTGGAAGATGGTGAAATGGCAGTGGCATGTCAACAAGGTAGCTCAGTGGCACACAAGGCAGACAGTTCAGGGCAGAGTCACTTCCTGGCGGTGGTCTTGGTCTTGGCTGGTGTTTCACTGGGATGTCTGGGTCTGAGGCCACGGTTGCAAGGGGGAAACTGGGCTGCAGGGGAAGGGGTACATTTTTGGGGGGTATGTCTTTTTACCATCATTATACGGCGGTGTGCAATCCACTGCCACTGGTGGTCTTTTGTTGCCCATCAGAATGGTGGTCAATGGTGTTTGCCGTCAAGATCATAATGTGGGACTATGTCTTCAGCTTTCTTCACTGACCTTATGTTTAGGCTTACTCTTCAAGTGGCATCGTGTTCGCTGAGCATCATAACTCATTTTAGAATTCAAGAAAGTGCAAGGAAATGTTTATGGGCATACAGCATTTACCTAAAACTGGAAGCAGTGGTGTTAAAAGAGGGCTCACTCCTTTTGTGTGACCCTTTTAAGTTCAAATCCCCAGCACACAAAGAACCTTCATTGCAGTACCTTTTTGGGGTTATTGAAATGATAGATAGGAGGAACAACTAATTGTCAATTTGATGTGGTTTGGGATGTGACAAGCCAGACATCCAAAATGTAGAATGCCCTAGGGAGCAGAGTTTCCAAGACAGCTAATGCATTGCTCTGGAGACAGCCTAACATAACACAATTGCAGAGTGCACATTCAATTAAGGGATTGTTAGGGCTCTATACAGTGCTTTATTTGTGCTCATGTTTTTGAGAGCCCCCTACACGGCGGCACTGTGGTGGTCATTACAACCCTGGCAGTCGATGTTAAAGCGGCGGTAAAACCGCCAACAGGCCGGCGGTCCAAAAAATGGAATCATGACCGTGGCGGAAACCGCCAACATAAACAGCCACTTTAACACTCCGACCGTCAAGGCAGGTCAAACAAACAGCGCGGTGGTAACCGCCAACAGACAGGCAGAAGACAATGTACCGCCCACATTATTACAAGGCACCAATCCGCCACCTTTTCTGGGGCGGACTCACCGTGAACAAAAACACAACGTAAACAGGACTTGGAAAGGAAAACGCTCACCTCTGCACACCCCACGAGGAATCAGGACACCATGGAACTCGAGCTCCAGATTCTCCCAGCCTTTATCTTCCTGCTCCTCTAGCAGGAACAACAAAGACGGCGGCGAAGACCACAGTGAGTACTGCACCTATGACACAGAGGAGGGGAGGGAAAAAAGAGTGACACACACACGCAACACGCAACACTCCCCCCCCACCCTCACCCACTACAACACACACACAAGTACATGTTGATACATTACATTAACAACCCCCAACACCCCCTGGAAGAATGCAAGGACAAAAGGAAATGTGTAGAACAATTGTAATATATTCAAATACATTAATCAAAAATATATACATATATAAAGATATTCACACTCTAAACAAATATATACACCAAGAATACAAGTCCAAGGTATTCCACCATCATAGTCCATGGACCACTGGGCCCAAATTCATGGGCGAGGCCCATACTCAATACCCGATCAAGATGGAGAGAACACTGCTGGGGCATCAGATAGAAATAAAACAGGCTCCTCAGGGGGAAGGGAAGGAGGGGCACCTCAGCCGGATGAGTGCACGACGCCAGATCCATGAGGGGGCTCCATGCCCATTGATGTATCCTGGGGAGTGCAAAGCCACAGTCTCTTAAGTCTCTCCAGTGGGTGGGTTGCCCACTGCTGCATCCTGGGGAGTGCAAAGCCACAGTCTCTCAGGTCTCTCCAGTGGGTGGTTTGCCCACTGCTTTATCCTGGGGAGTGCAAAGCCACAGTCTCTCAAGTCTCTCCAGTGGGTGGTTCGCACAGTGCTTTATCCTGGGGAGTGCAAAGCCACAGTCTCTCAAGTCTCTCCAGTGGGTGGGTTGCCCACTGCTGCATCCTGGGGAGTGCAAAGCTACAGTCTCTCAAGTCTCTCCAGTGGGTGGTTTACCCACTGCTTTATCCTGTGGAGTGCAAAGCCACAGTCTCTCAAGTGGATAACAGTCGCCACTGGTTCTGGAGGGGGCTTTGTGCCCAGAGTGCTTCATCCTGCCAAGCACAGAGGTAGTGGATGCCTTTCTCCACTGGTTCTGGAGGTAGCTTGGTGCCCAGAGTGCTTCATCCTGCTCGTGGCGGCCTCAGTAGCGTCGGAATCTTTGGTGCTCACTGGCCTGCAGTGCTTGTTGTGGCGGTGTCCTGTTCAGTGGTGCTGGTGGCGGCGGTGTCCTGTTCAACGGTGCTGGTGGCGGCGGTGTCCTTGTCAGCAGTGCTTGTGGTGGCGGTGTCCTTGACAGCGGTGCTTGTGGCGGCGGTGTCCTGTTGAGCGGTGCTGGTGGCGGCAGTGTCCTGTTCAGCGGTGCTGGTGTCGGTGGTATCCTTGGCAGTAGTGCTTGTGACGGCAGTGTCCTGTTCAGTGGTGCTGGTGGCGGCGGTGTCCTTGGCAGCGGTGCTTGTGGCGGCGGTGTCCTTGGCAGCAGTGCTTGTGGCGGCGGTGTCCTTGGCAGCAGTGCTTGTTGCGGTCTTGTCCACCGTGCAGGTTTTACCAGACTTGCCTGTTTTACTGTACCCCTTTCCCACCTTGGATGGTGGCGCAGCTGGCTCCACACTCCCAACTGTACCCCTGGGAGCGGCTTTGGTGGAAGATTTTGTCTGTGCACTGGCCAACTTTTTGTGCTTTTGAGGTAGGGGACTGTCCGTGCTCTGGCTCCTTGGCACACTGGCTGCCCTGCTGCCTGGCGCACTCCAGAAGCCGGTTACTACTGGCACCACTGTTCCCGCAGATGTTGACTGAAGGGGTGGGGGAGGTGAGGGGAAGAGGTCAAGGTTGGACAAGAAAAGATTTTTGGACACACTGGAAGGGTAGATGGAGGGGGTTTGGGAGTGGAGGAAGAGGTAGTGGTTGTAGGAGGTGTACGTTTGGTGACTTTGGGTGAAGGTGCATGGGCTGGAGGCTGTCGTGAGGTGGATGGCTGTTGGGTGGGTGTGTGGCTGCGTTTGTGTACCTTGGGAGGTGGGCTCACAGACACACTGGGAGAGGACACAGGAGATGTGTGAATGGTAGTGGGGTGGTGACTGCACGTGAGCGGGGTGTGGTTGTGGGTGTGCTGGTGATGGAGGTACTGGCTGACGATGTAGTGCATGCAGGTGTGAGTGGAGACGAGACTGTGAGGTAGGAGGGGGACGAGGAGGAGGGGAGACAGTGGAGGCAGTGGCTGTTGGTATGTCTGCATGTGTATGATGCTTGCGTGACTGCCTGTGGGATGTGTGGTGCTTATGTTTGCCTGAGCTTCCCTTGTGTGTTGACGTGTGTGCATGCTGGTCTGATGGTGTGCTTGGGATAGGCTGAGGTACAGGGGTTTGGGTCTGGGTGGAGGAAGTTGGAGGGGGGAGGCTAGAGACAGGGACAATGGCTGCCATCAGTGCATAGGCCAGAGTCTGAAAAGCTCGCTGATGGGCTGCCTGACCAGAATGA
This sequence comes from Pleurodeles waltl, assembly GCF_031143425.1. NCBI lineage: Eukaryota > Metazoa > Chordata > Amphibia > Caudata > Salamandridae > Pleurodeles > Pleurodeles waltl. The sequence goes on along the minus strand of NC_090439.1, from coordinate 921,768,424 downwards.
ATGCCCTCCAGGTATGCATTGGTCTGTTGCAACTGCCTCTCTACACCCTGGATGGATTTCAAAATGGTAGACTGCCCAACAGTGATGGACCTGAGGACGTCAATGGCCTCCTCACTGAGGGCAGCAGGAGTGACAGGGGCAGCGGCTGAGGTGTCTGGGGCGAAGGAGATGCCCACCCTCTTGGGTGAGTGGCCACGGAGCAAACGCTGAGGGGCTGCTGGGAGGGCAGTTCTGGTAGGGGGGGTGACGGCTGTACCTGTAGATTCGGGTGGGACAGAGGGGCCCGCCAACGCAAGGGAGCTCCCATCAGAGGAGGAGTCCCTCTTGCTGGTGTCTGCTCCTGTCCCCGCAGTGGAGCTCCCCTCGCCCTCTGGCTTCTGACTCTGCTGTTTTGCCCTCCAGGGCCATGTGGGATGCAGCTCCCTCCTGCTCCGGTGTCACTGCTCCTCCGCCTCATGATGCTAATGCACACAAGCACAGGGAGACCACAAAAAGGGGGGGAGACAGAAGAAAGACATGTTGAGTGAATGCAATACCGCTACTGTTGGCAGACACTACAGACACAGAAGCCCCCTGCACTACCCCGTGCACTTGGAGTTCCCTAATCAATCACAGGGACATGGGTTACAATGCTATGCCCAATTGCTGCACACATGAATGTCACAGGAGCCTGACTAGGTGTAGTTGGCTCTGTACACAGGTGGGGTGGGGTGCCACAGGGCCTGCCTTAAGAAGGGACCTTGCCTACTAAACTCGCCCTGGCCTAGGGGAACACACAGCCCACCTCCCCCACCCAGACACCTACAATGCGCGCTGAATCAGCTGAATGAGAGTGTACTCACCCCCTAGTGGCTGCTGTGATGCCCTCAAGCGCCCATCCAATTCCGGGTACGCCACCGCCAGGATCCGGAACATCAGGGGGGTCATGGTGTGACGGGCAGCCCTCCCACATTGGGAGGCCACCCCCAGCTGGGCCTCTGCCGTCTTCTTGCTCCAGCGGCGAATGTCCTCCCATCTTTTCCGGCAGTGGGTGCTCCGTCTGTGGAAGACCCCCAGGGTCCGGACTTCCTTGGTGATGGCATGCCAAATATCCTTCTTCTGGTGGGTGCTGACCTACGGGAATAGTACAGGGGAAAAGGAGAAGATATAACCACTGCACCATCACAGTCATTGGCCCACATCCCTACCCTTGTTATGACGCACATGCACTCACCGTTGTTTTACGCACACCTCATTCTCCCCCCATCTGTCATCCACACCACTCCAAGCAGCCATTGCCCATACAGCATGTGTACTCACCTGTTTGTCTGGAGGACCGTAGAGTAGCGTGTACTGGGGGAGGACCCCATCCACTAGTTTCTCCAACTCCTCCGTGCTGAAGGCAGGGGCCCTTTCCCCAGACACACGAGCCATTGTCTCTTCCAGACTGAGGTCACAGCAGCACTTGCAGTGTGTTAATCAGTCCCAAATGTGACGGATATCCCACCTGCCGTATTACGAGTCCATTATATCCTATGAAAATCGCAATACAGTGGGAGGGATATCCATCACATTTGGACGGATTAACCCCCTCCGCCAAAGTTGTAATCAGGCCCTAAGTACTTTTCATTACTATATGTTAATCTAACCACTGCTGTACACGACTTTCTGCCTGTGGCCACGCCCTGTGGCCAACCCCCATCTAACCATCTAACCCCATGCGCAGTGGGGGTTGACCCTCCCTGGGTAGATTTCACCCCAGATATCCCATTCCCCAGGTCCTGTCCTTATTAATGTGTTTTCTTTTTTAGGGAGGAGGGCCATGTGACCCTCTTCCCTGGGCTGCTGTTGGCCCTGGGGACCCCATCTTATGAGGCCCCACATCTGTCTTGGGTGCCACACAAGGCACCCAGTGTGCAATGGGAGCAGGAGGGAGTCTCAAGGCTCTGCAGTCCCAGTTGGCTGCCCGCCTCCTGCAGGAGCCGGCATTGCTGTCACAGACAGGGATCTGCTAAACATGAAGCTCCCTTCCTCTAAGAGTAATTGTTTCCCCGGTTTCCCTGCCAGCGTGTCTGTGAGCATTGAAACAGAGGAAACCTCCACTTCCAGCAAACAAGAGTTGATTGACAGCTGTGCCTTCCTGGAACCAGAGAGATTGCTCTGACTTGGCAGGAGCGGTCAAAGCTCCAGAGCAAACAGCTATATCCCGAGGGTGGGTACGCCAGGACATAGCAGGAGCTGGCCCTGGGGGGCGTGGGTTCCCAGGGCCCTTTTTGACTTCACGAGGGGGCCACGCATCCCACCTCCAACATTTAAGTTAGCCTTGGGAAATTGATGGTCCCGAAGGTCTGCAATGGACCCCCTTCATTATCTTTTTTTCAGCCTTGGGGAGGTGGCGGTCCCTGAGGCTGTTGGGGTGCTGCATGCTTCTCCCTTAATGTGAAATGAATTTCCCCATGGAGGTGGTTGTCCCCATTTCTGTGGGGGGACATGCAGGCCCCTGTGTGAATGACGGTCCCCAGGGCGGTACCTGGGGCTGCAGGGGTCATGGAGGTTGTGTTTCCTGGGGCCGTGGGGGGCATGTGTGCCCCCCACAATAATTTAATCTTTTGCCCCAGGGAGGTGGGGTACTCAGAGGCTGTAGAGGGGGGCAAGCAGCCCCCCACATTAATTGTTAGTGTACCCCAGAAAGGTGGCAGTCCCTTGATTTGCAGTAGGGCATACAAGCCCCTGCCTATAATTGAATATAAACCGTGGTGAGGGGGTGGTCCCCGGGGCATAAATATGCCCAGAAGGGAGGCCACCAGGGGCTTTAATAAAACAAGAGCAGGAGACAGCGCTTGTTTTTTAAAACATTTTGCCACAGATTCGCAAGCCTGTCACAAATTTACAGCAAACTTTTTTTTTTAAAAAGGGCGGAAGTTGAGTTCCAAAATGGCTGCCAACACTGCCTGGTTGTAGTGCTGGCAGCCAATCAGATCTCAGCAAGAGATTGGAAGCGTTTGCAGAGCCTTCACATCCCTTTACATAAAATGTTAGTCTTCTTTAATAGCTCAAAAACTACTCACCAGATTTACATCAAAAAGGGCTCTTTGTGGACCAAGAGCCCCTTTCTGCCAAATGTGATGTAACTCCGCCAAGTGGTTTGTGCTGTAGTCGTGTTCAAAATGCCTTTGAAAAAATGCATGGGGAAAATGCCTTTTGGGACACCCCTTTTTCTCAGACCCCACTTGACAGATCACCCTGAAAATTCACAGAGAGTAGCTAAAGTAAGCTTCATATTTTTTGGGGAAAATTTCATAAAGATTCATCAACGGCGCTAATGCTATAGGCAAGTCAAAAAACGCTTTTTCTATAGAAACTAGGTGATAACAATAACCATATATATAATATACGTATATATATATATTTTATATATATATATATATATGTAAATATATATATATATATATATATATATATATATATATATATATGTATATATGTATATATATATATATATACAACCAAAGGTTACAGGGACATTGTAGTTCTGAATTTAATACTACAAAACCATAGAAATTCAGCAGTTATAGTTAGAGTATTTCAGGTAACTATAACTTGCTCCTAAGGCAACTATACCTTGCACCCCGCCACGCACAGCTTTTTCTTCAATAATTTGACTGGTAATGTTACATTTATATTTTTAATGATGTTAAAGAAAATGTCATGAGTGCTGTAATCAGTGATGCTCATTTCATCAACCTTAAAACCTTTGCACATAATGCTGTTTTATTTATCTTATTTCCCACGCTAATTTCCATTTAATGCAAGTATTTTTATATGTTTCAAGCACGGTTAAGATTTTAGCACAGCAGAGATTTTTTATTAGTCTTACAATAAACTTGATTGACAGTCAGGACAATGCCTTATTAAGAAAAGTTCTCAGTGAATAACCCGGCACCTACATATTGCACATTTAGCACAAAGCCACAATCTTTTTTTCAGAGAAAAGCCCTTAATAAGTTTTGAAAAAAGCAGCAACCACATTATTAGGCAAAAAAGAATTGAACGTTTTCTATCTCCAGAGTACATACAATTTGGCCATAGTGAAGGCCTTGGAGATCTATTTCTTCCATTGTAGGCAATACTGAAGATTTCAGGGAGATCATAGAGAAGGGCAGCTTGGTAGATGCAGAAATAGTGTATCCAATAGAGAGTCTAATTGAAGACTACATTTCATCCTAGTAACTGGTTATATCAGGACAAAACCAAAAATGTGCACCAATATCACTCTACTGCTGGACACACCTTCAAGCTAGTGAGTTTGGGATGGGACCCAATAGATGTGTGCCAGAGAACAGTACCACCTCTGGCAGATCTTTATGAAACTGAACCTCAGACAGACCTTTCTTCAGCTTTTGTTTTGAAAGGCCATTTGTCTTCAGAATATTCATTTGCCTGACTTTCTTGCAATTTTTGGCACAAGAACAATCTTGCATTTTGACAATTCTTCTAAGCTGATTGAGCATGTGTACTTGTCTTTCATGGGTCATTTTGCACAAATGAAGTCGTGACAGTTCTTGAATAGAAAGGGAGGAACTTCCCACGTGGAAGTGGAATAAAAGTATAGACTGACCCACCCTTGAGACAACATCTAATGAAAATTTGATGCAACTGATCCCCTTCTGTAATAGAAAAACTAAAAATAATACAAAACAATGTACAGAGAGTACCTATTAATTTAAATATTTCCATCAATCACTAGTTTGTGACTAAGGAATAAAGGCAGTGCTGAACATTTTACTGTCCTAAACATAGTTGTAGTTATGTGGTAGTAATCCGTTTCCTGAGTCATGTTTAAGGATTTGAGAGCATCCCTTTCAATTCAATTCGAAATAATACATTTCTTTACTTGAGGTTTGGCCTTGATTAGCCATGCAATCTCTTGCTTTAAAAACATATAGGGGGTCATTCTAAGTCTGGCGGGCGGCGGAGGCCGCCCGCCAGACTTCCCCCCTCCAAAATACTGCTCCGCGGTCGCAAGACCCAGGGGCCCCACGACAACCCATACCGCCATCCTGTTCCTGGCGGGAGAACCGCCAGGAACAGGATGGCGGTATGGGCTGTCAGAATCCCCCATGGCGGGATTCCGCGCCGCCATGGGGGATTCCCAGAGCAGCGGAAAACCGGCGGGAGACCGCCGGCTTTCCGCATCTGACCGCGGCCAAACCGCTGCGGTCAAAATGCCCTGCGGGGCACTGCCAGCCTGTTGGCGGTGCTCCCGCCGACCCTGGTCAGAATCACCCCCATAATGACATAGGGGGTCATTCTAAATCTGGCGGGCGACGGAGGCCGCCCGCCAGACTTCCCCCCTCCAAAATACCGCTCCGCGGTCGCAAGACCGCTGAGGGTATTTTGGCTTTTGCACTGGACTGGCGGGCGACCGCCAAAAGGCCGCCCGCCAGCCCAGTGCAAAAACCCTTCCCACGAGGACGCCGGCTCAGAATTGAGCCGGCGGAGTGGGAAGGTGCGACGGGTGCAGTTGCACCCGTCGCGTATTTCAGTGTCTGCAATGCAGACACTGAAATACAAAGTGGGGCCCTCTTACGGGGGCCCCTGCAGTGCCCATGCCATTGGCATGGGCACTGCAGGGACCCCCAGGGGCCCCACGACAATCCATACCGCCATCCTGTTCCTGGCGGGAGAACCGCCAGGAACAGGATGGCGGTATGGGCTGTCAGAATCCCCCATGGGGGATTCCCAGGGCAGCGGAAAACCGGCGGGAGACCGCCGGTTTTCCGCATCAATGCCCTGCGGGGCACCGCCAGCCTGTTGGCGGTGCTCCCGCCGACCCTGGCCCCGGCGGTCAAGGACCGCCAGGGTCAGAATCACCCCCATAATCATCAAGTTATGAAAATGCTTTTTTTTTTACGTTTTCTTTACTTTATATTCATATGAGAGACTGTGACATTAACCCTGGCTTCAGAAGTGACTGGAATCGTTTTATCTGCAGTTGTGTGCAAAATGAACACTGATGTTTTAATTTACATTTGTTAATTTACATACACTATGGGGATCATTCCGAGCTTGGCGGGCGGCGGGAGCCGCCCGCCAAGCAGGAACCGCCAGAAGACTGTCCCGCGGTCAAAAGACCGCGGCAGTCATTCTGGGTTTCCCACTGGGCTGGCGGGTGACCGCCAAAAGGCCGCCCGCCAGCCCAGTGGGAAACACCCTTCTACGAGGAAGCCGGCTCCGAATGGAGCCGGCGGAGTGGAAGGTGTGCGACGAGTGCAGTAGCACCCGTCGCGAATTTCAGTGTCTGCTAAGCAGACACTGAAATTCAAAGTGGGGCCCTCTTACGGGGGCCCCTGCAGTGCCCATGCCATTGGCATGGGCACTGCAGGGGCCCCCAGGGGTCCCACGACACCCCTCACCGCCATCCTGTTCCTGGCGGTCGAAACCGCCAGGAACAGGATGGCGGTGAGGGGGTCGGAATCCCCCATGGCGGCGCAGCAAGCTGCGCCGCCATGGGGGATTCCTCAGGGCAGCGGAAAACCGGTGGGACACCGCCGGTTTTCCTGTTCTGACCGCGGCCATACCGCCACGGTCAGAATGCCCTCAGGAGCACCGCCAGCCTGTTGGCGGTGCTCCCGCTGACCCCGGCCGCCAGGGTCGGAATGACCCCCTATGTATTTACATGTTTAATGACAATGAGCTGTGCTTGATTTCACCGTTTCCCTGGAAGAAATATGAGTGGACTTTGTGTTCAACCAATATATTCCTATTGGTGTACAAGAGTTTGTAGACTTTTTTTGTGATGTGCATTTCTGGGTGACTATTTATGCAAATTAGTAATGTTTATGATGCATATAGCCATAACTGATGAACTAATGATGTTGCACTTGAAACAACTTGCTTATTTTGTTTAGAAGTGTGTTTAATAATGTAGTGTAGTATAGGTATGCCACTGTTTGTGCGAGACACCATTTATTTAAAATAGATGCTGTTTCCGTTGTTCGGGTCATCTTGCTCCTGCCAATTTCCTCTCCCAGTAAGAGATCCACTGAAAGTCTTTCTGTCTCCACAGTGTTCACAGAACACAGAGTGCAATAAAGCATAAGAATGATTTTGTTAGAAAGTCTACATTGTGAATGAAACTACTCTATTGCAATCATACATATCCATTTTTATAATGACTCTGGTGGTGGGCTTGATTATAATCAGTGAGTTTCTGGATAGAGATTGTAATGCTTGTGATTGTAAATGATCTTGTGTTAGGTGTTTTGGAGCAGGTGTTTTTTGGTGCAAGATGTCTACTTCTTGAAGAATGGTTTCCTAAAAAACAATCATTTGAGGATGCATGTCTGGTGTAAGAGGACAAAAGCTGGACTTGCTTTTCAAGCTGTTATACAATTAGGGCTTGTTTTTATTTTGTATTGGAGGAGTAAGTTTTTAATCAATTTTTTCTAAGAAATTCATACAAATCCACTTCTGATTCTACAAGGTGTGCTATTGCAGAGGGCACAAAGGGCAAACCTTTATGTAGTAGAACTTTTTTAGCATCTGCTGGTGTGTGGTGAGACAAATTAAAAATTAAAAGGCCTTCTACTGCTATCCTTTGCAAACCATGGTTCAGATGTGAATTTCTCTTGATTGTTGGGCTCTACTTCTGCCTCTGTTCTTTTGTCGGTTCTCCCACTCCTGCCTAAACAAATTGGCTCATCTGGGTATCTGGGAGTGGGTGTTATTCCCCTGTGCTTCTTTGTTGCCTATTGAGCTAGAGTCGGAAGAGCTTTCTGAGAATGTTATAATTCTCTTCCTTAATCTGCCATAACTTGGAGTCTATGGGTTATTAGACGATTTAGACTTGTAGAAATCTTCCTTTAAATAAGGGTAAGTGGTTTTGTTGTTGTAGTTTATTTCACCTCTTGGTTTTTTGGTAGATGGAATATGTTCTGAATTCGGAAAACTGCTTATTCAACTCTTAGGTGAGTCTTTTTGCCTCACTGATGATTTTGCCACCTACGATTTTGTTTTCTAATCTTCATTTCTTCATTTCCAATCAGTTCATGTTCACTTCATTTTAATGCTGTCTCTATTAACAGGGCTAACCAATCTCTGGAGCATTTAGCTCCAACTACACTAAATTGTCTCAAATAGTGTTTATATTCTGTGAAAATTATTGGCTATTCTATTTTTTACATATAGGCCCCATCGTATTATGGAATTGTTTTTTGGATGTACCAAGAGAACTTGTGCAAGCAAATAAATCCTTATTTGTTTTTTCTTCAATCCTGTAAATGTTTCTATATTGTCTAGCTTGGTGTTTCTGACTGTTGCACTGCTGTTATTCAACAAAGAGGGGTTAGCCAATAATTAAGTAATTTGTTCCTCCGAGTTACTCAGTCAGAGGTTCTGACTTGCTATTGAACGAAGATGTATCTGCTTATGTAAAAAAACTACGTATGTGAATTTATGTGTGTAGAGGGTCACAGGGGAAGTTACCAAGACAACTGCTAAATTTAAAACTCAAAACTGCAATTACTTGCTTTGTAAATGTCTAATATGAACACCCCACACACTGGTCCAGGTGCCACCATGTATCCAAAAAGAGTGGCAGAAAGTATATATGAGTATCTAGAGCCTAGGTTATATACAAAATCTGTGTTCAGAACCAAATAAATGTGCTCTAGTGGGACCAATCTAAAACTGTCAGCAATAACACTACCATTGTTATTGGCTATGTTGCTCCAGTTTGGCATGTGGTATTTTAGTGTTTGTAAGTGGACATCTTCTGCTGTATACCTCTTTAAAAATGCAATATTTCATAGCACAGATACCTCTAAACAAAATTATTTTGATGTACTAAATGAATCTCAAAATCATATACACATCTGTACACAATCCTTGCATAAACATATTTGTATCAGGGAACGGTCATTGCAACTTTTAATTATGAACTGTCAAAAGATAGTCCTCTGAAGATTGAGACCATCAGAAAAACCTGCGGTCCAAAAACTGAGTAAATTAGAAGCAACGGTCCACAATTAAATTGTCCTTTTTAGATCTTTACAGTGGGCTTATCAGAATATGTATAGTCAACTTGTTTCAGCCTAGTTGTTCATGGCCTCGTTGGGGAGACAGCTCAAGGCTGTGTAGGACTACTTAAAAGAATGAAATCTAAGGAAATAAAGATGAAACAATCTTCTAAACTCATTCTAAAAACATGTACTTGAAAGTGTATGGAATTTTGAATGCAGGTCCAAAAGAAAAATATAACTAAAAATAATAACAACAGTAGTGAACCTCAAAAGCTTAGGCACCTATATGTGTGTAACATTCATGAAGATAAAATTGGGGCAGTGTGATGGGAAGGTAAGCTACAGATCCTAGTGCAGGGGGGCACCGAGGGTGCCTGGCTGATGATATACCGTGCACTCTCAGATTGGTGGATGTGAAATGTGCTTACCATGTGGAGTTAGACCACATGCTGTAGAAGAAATATTGCAGATAATTTTAGAAAAAAGATACAATAATCAAAAGAACTAACTTGGCTCCCCTTACACAGGTCACACATGTCTGTAGCCTTGAAATTTAAGAAACACATATCAAGTGGCTGAGAAACCAAGAGACTCTCTCTAGGACTCTTGTATAGGTGTATTGGCTTACTTGCCACTTGCCGGGCCGAACGGTCTTTGGAGCAAGTTGGTCAAAAGAAAGATTCTGTATCAAAAGGTGTGCCGGGCTGATCATTCCAAAAGCACTTTGATCAAAAGAATGATTCTGTATCAAAATGTGTGCTTGCACTTGGAGTGAGTGAGTGAGGGCAGCAATCCCAATTTGGCTCAACTACAAGTGTGTATAGGACTAACAGAAAGTTTGCATTCATACTCCCTGCAAGTCAACTTGTAGGAGAGCAAGAAATAAAAGATCATGTGAGATAATGGGCACTCTTCTGCCATCTTGAAATGGAGGAGGCGGCCTACATCTGTGCTCAATGCAGTCAGGAAATCCTGCAAGTAAAACTCATAAGCTTGGTGCATGGGGTTGCCACTGTCACAGTCCAGGTCCATAGTTTTACTCTCTATCAAGTTCTGGGATGCCACTTTTATACCCAGTCCACCCTTTTGTTTATGCCTAAAACAGTTTTCCCCTCTACCCAGGGTTTGGCTCCAGCTAGTAACACAAAAAGTTGATGTCAGACCCCCTTGTGTGAGCTAGGGAAAATCCCTTTGAAATGTAATCAGAACAACGCTGAACTCCTCCCCAACCACCCTATCAGAAAGACCTCTTCACTATATACACCCAGGCCCTTTTGTGCACTGTCTGGCTCCAATAAGCATTTTCCACTGGGAGACCATCACCCACCCAGGTAGCTGGAAATTCCCAGAAACCTTTGGCTGAAAAATGCCAACTTTTGGAAAGTGACATTTCTAAAGTAACAATTTAAACCCACCCTCACCATTAAAGAGGACTCTAAATTACAATTCAAAGGTGTAAGAAGTATTTTTCTAGCTGTTACCAAGTCAAATTTAGCATTTTCTATCAATATAACAACGTTTTCCAATAATTCTCTATAGCAGCAGCCAGCCTTGCTTTTGAATATCTGCACCCTGCCGTAATGGGCAATAAGGCCTACATATAGGTGACTAATTAACATTTAAAAGGAAACTTTACGTCTGTCAAAAGAGGTATTTTAACAGGTCAGGTTTGCAGATTAAAACTGCCACAGGCAGGTTACCTATGCCCAAGACTGTCGTCTCTTGTGTGCAGCCTACACCTTGCTATTGATGAAAAAGTTAGATTGGCCCATTTCTTTCAGTTTGTATTTTGATAGCCTAGACTCTAGAGTAGAGTATACCATTTTTGTATAAGCGTCAGCACCATGGACAGATGGAAGGACAAGTCCGCTGATACCCTAATGGACTGAGGGCTCTGTTTACAGCTGACCCTAGGACTGCTAGGTCTCTCCAAGAATCAGTGCTGCTGGCCCTCAAACACCCTCTGAGGACCCATTGGGGAAGACATAAACGTTTGTGCCCTAGCAGGAAAAGGGAAGCCAGGCCAAGAAGGATGCTGGCACAGGGAGCCAGTGAAACCAGTGCCTCATAATGTGCACCCTTTTTGAGGTTAGCAGACCTGCTGAAACTGCTCCAGATGGCTAGCAGGAGTAAAACAATCTCAGGATCATCAAAAAAAGCTAAACGGGCTCTGAGTAATTTTGCCCTATAACTCTCAGACCAAGGGAAGAGCTCCTACACAAGCTCCTACACAATGGGAGCAAGTAAAAAGATGGTCTGGGTGAGGAAGATAGTCTGTGTTGCAGCAGCCCCCACCATTGAATCTGCACTTAAGCTGACTCAGGTGGGACCGGGAATCCCTGTGAGAAAAAGAAAAAAACAAAGAAAAGCTGCATGGCATGAGGCCACACACACTTAAAGCAATCAGAGCCACTATTTGAAAAGCCATGGAGAGAGTGTCCCACAATGTTCTGTAGGACTTAGCTAGCACAGGTTTTCTCTGCTTGTGTTGTCCCCAGGTAGCAGGGTCACTGCCAACAAGATTTCAAAGTACTGTGGAGGCTACAAGAGAAATTGATCATCAAAAGTAACCCTTTGCCTCCCTGATTACAAAATACATGATCTGGGGAGATATTTCATTACTTTTCTAGAATTCTTAAGGCTGGAACTTTTGTTCTACCGCATAAGAATGTAGGAATCTTGGTTGGTTGTGCGGTTGCATGTTACTGGGTTTAAGGGTGTATAAAAAGACTCAGGCACGTTATGTTGATTGCAATGATTTATTAACAATAATTTGTTGGCAGTGATTTTGATTTTGATGAACATCGCAATGCTGTATTGATAATAATGACTGCATGTAAATATGGCTATTGATTTCACTGGTATTATAGTGATTTTTAATATTTGGTTATTATGCTTTAGTACTGAGATAACTCGTTGACAAAGCCAATAGGTGTATTTTCTATACTGACGTGGTGACCTCCGACAAAGTCAATGGGCTTGCTTAATATGTTGATGTGATGACCATTTGGCAAAGCCAATACGCCTGCTTCATTTATAGTGATAACCCCTTATATTGTGAGTTCTATGTGAAATAGGGGAGTGGTGTACCGCGATTCTGGGGTCATAACCCATTAGGGATCAAATATGATTTCACAATGTCACCAAAGGTAATTCCATCTGCCTGATGTATATATTTGTAAAGTAATGAATAATATTTTGTGGTGTGTGTGTGTTCAAATTGCACTATTCCTGTTTAAAAGAAAGAAACACTGACTGGACAATCATTTATGAGTGTTATTCATTAGTGCCAGAGAACTGTGATAACTAGCCCAAACCACTTCTCCTGAGTAGGCCTTGGACTGCTCTGCTCATTACCCTGAGAGAGTCAGGTGCTGCAATAGGGTGTTTGGTTCCCAGTAAGGAGAAATTATAGACCTATTTATTATGCAGGCTCCACATCATTCTCAGCTAATCAATTTCTTACAATAACCATTCTCATATATCATATATTATTGAGGGCAAATGTATAGTATTAACCCAGCATCTTAATGAAACTCATGGAGAAAGCAATCAGAATGTCCCACCTGGCTACCAATACCCGCTCCTCTCACAAACTCTTCAGTCACAATGAAAAATCTGGTGGAGGAGGTGTATGTATTAACTATATTCCAGTGTATCTATGTTGGTGTCTGTAAAGGCCATGCTGCTTTCCCCTGCCATGGAAGTTTTGTGTTCCTGACCATTTGTATGATTAATGCTTTCTTGAGTGAGGACCATTCTAAATGGGCACCAGACATCTTTGGGATTGAAGGTTGGAGTTCTAGAGAAAGGTCATATGTCTCTATTTGATAATTGCATGTAATCAAATCTCTAAGTCATTATTCTTTTTTAAGGGTGATCATTCAGCACCAGTTCATGGCAATTCTACATATAGTCAGCAGTAATACGAGGACTATGAATTGAGGACAGAATGAGTTTAACATGGTGCAGCAAGGCAATTAATATTCAAGCCCTTGCTAAAAATCTCCTGCCAATAGTCTAGTTTGTAGGTGCAGGAATAGGCCATGCAAAAGAAACCTGCATGATCGGCATTATAGCTTGGGCAATTATGTGGCATATGTGGGCCTACCCTGTATTGTTTTTCAGGTGTGAAGTATGTCTGGTGAAGGAAAATACAATAGCTTATGACTGTAGTTCTTGAAGCTGAGGTTAGTTTGGGAACATCACTAGCTCCACATTGTGTTGGATATCTCAAACCCAAGATCCATATCCCAGGTCTGCCTGTGGTGCATAAAGACACCTGTCCTAAGTTCTGAGACCGCCTTATATGATTTCAATACACAACTATTTGAATCCAGGGATCTGATTATCTGCATTAGTGGAATTAATTCCAGGGGCTCCTCAGGAAATGCTTAAATCATCTCATGTGCAGTGTGTTGCAGCCACAGGTCTATAAAATTATCTAGTTGTAATGGGTCATGTCCCAACCCAAGCAGTTCTAATATGAGGAAGCCACCCTATCCATAGTGTTGTTCCAATTCTACCAAACTAACTTTACTCAAAGTACTCTGCATCCTACGTTCTTTGGTGAGTGTTGAAAATGAGTTATCATTCATCGGCATGATGGCAGAAACAGAACACCAGATTTTTGAGCTATGGAGCGCCACGCCCTGCATGAAGTCGCCACTATGAGTATTTCTCTTGGACAAGGCATGCCTAATGGTAACAGGGATGCCAGAGGAAAATGTTTCATTTGCTCCTTCGCTGGCATGAGAAATGTTAGCCTGCCATCTCTGTGATGCCAACGTCTAATAAAAGTGGTATTAGGCTGCACCTAGTATGTTTCTCAATCTGGGAACTCAAAACCCATCATTTCTATAAGGAAGCATCATAGTCTCATAATTGACCTTTGGTTATCGACCCACCCACAAAAACCAAGTAAGCCGCGATTTCAGCTCATGGAAGAATGTCTTATATAGAGGTATGGGAATGTTTGTGAACTAGTAAAGAAACTTGGATAATACTACCATTTTTATGAGTGATACCTGCCCTGCCAGGGACAGAGGGAGTTTAAGTCAAATGTTTATTCGATATGTTAATGTATTCTCTGCAGGGCTATAATTTGGTCAAACACACTTCAGTCTTCCTCTCAATGGCAGCTTTTACCTCTTCATTTGACAATGGTTCACTCAGAAACTGTCTGTGGATGTTCTCCCACCAGACCAAGGAATTCTCATTTAGATATGATTCAATACCATTAGTTGGAACATCCACCTGTGAGATATAAAGACATAATAGTTGATGAGTTTCCCAACTATGTCCTCATTCGCTGCCAGGTATTTCCTCCCCAGCCCGCTAACTGAAGAATCAATCTCGCCTCAACAACCAGGCCACAGGATGGCCTGGCCACTTACCCTCACCATACTGTCTGACCTGTACATACCTCTCCAGGTATTTCACATCTCAGTTAGCTGGTTCACAGTACTGCTACAATACGTTATTCATTTGTGCTAGGTTTCCATTGTTTTGATATCCCCCGTCTACGCTCCCAAGCTGTGTTCATCTATTTTTTAAGCTGCCAGCGTCTTTGGCAGTTATACCTGGAATGTAGGCCTTAAATGTCTTCCACAGTGTTGCATAGGTAGGCACTGTGAGAAATCTTGTTGTTTTTTGAGGGGTGTGAAACTTTACTCAAGCAACCACTGCAGTCCTCATGAGGGTGAACCACAAAAAGTCACTAAATAAACCTATGCTTAACCCTCTGATAGCTTGGCACAAAATAGGTCAGGCTTAACTTAGAGGCAATATGTAAAGTATTTCTTCAGTAATTAAGTAGTAATAAAGTGAAAACACAGGAAAAATCTCACTCTAATTTGGAAAAACAGAGTAAAATGTACTAAGATATTAGGAGATGTGCAATTTCAAAGATTTAGATGAATTTAGCACCTAAAAGAACAAAGCACAACTTCCGGTTATGTGCTGTACTGGACCAGGAAAAATTCACAATTGCAAGTTGTCCGTCATGGAGCGTGGGTCTGATACAGGGACCAAGTGAGTCCTGCTGTAAAAATTACATTATACAAACTTACTATGAAGGGTCCAGTTAGCGGTGGAGGAGGCCCTGAAGAGCAGGGAGAGTGTTGCAGATGGTAATCATTGTAGCATGAAGAGCAGGCAGGGCATCCTTTCTGTAAAGCGACAATCCTGTCAGATGTCATTGACAGTCGTTGCTGGAGCTTCACATTGGAGGTCACCGAATACTGTCAATGATGTAGCATGAATTGAAGATATTGAGTTACTAGCTGTCACTGGCAGTCCCTGTAGCATGAAGAGTCAGGTTCACCAGGGCTTTGCGTTGGTGGTCATCACAGGTAATGAGATCTTGTGCAAACAGGCGCATTTATGGTTGCAAAAAACTCAAAAATGTTAGATTTTTTTCCTTTACAGGAGATGCTCAGCTGATACCAAACTGAGGTCCAGGACATGGGAAGTCACCACTTGGGGATTAGAAACTCAGTCTAGCAGAGGACAGTGGGGTTCAGGCATCTCCAGTTGAAGGTCCTGGTGGGTCCAGTGCAACAAGTCATCTCTGTAGTTACAGCAAGGCCTCTAGAGCTGTGTGTGTCCCTGTAGCTCATAACAGAAGGTCAGCCACTTGACTGTTGGACTCGGTCTGCCTGGGATAAAGGGGGCAGGACAAGCCTTCCTTCTTAGAGAACAGGGCATAGTTCAAGATGCAGGGAAGTCCTCTCACAGCAGGGAAGTCCTTCTTTTGTAGAATTCACAAGGTCAGAAGTGTACTGATGAGTAGGCCTCCGGGTTCTATATGTCTACTGTGTGACAGCTTTGAAGTGGGAGATACATCTAGAGCTATAGAGTTTTCCCTCCCCCCACAATCGTTCTGGAATTTCCTTTCTCCTTGCCCTTATCCCTGGAAGTCTAGGGTGACAAATACCTGCTGTGAACTCCTATATGAGTGTGCTGAGGCAGCCCCTTTGAGATGCAAGTGTGGTAGGTGCCCTCTCTGCCCCATCCTTCTTGTCAGTTTGGCTCATCCTGCAAACACTGTGTCCCCCTTTGTGACACAGTCTGTGAGGAATGCAAAGGTCAACTGCCAACTACAAATAGTCATGTGACCCAGGACAGAGGCTGCAGGCACCAAATGGTTAAGAAAAGAAAATGCCAACTATCTAAAAGTGCCATTTTCGCAAATTGTGACTTGGAATTCGACTTTACAATTAAAAAGATTTTAAATTACAATACTCTAGAGACCAAACCTGACATTTCTACCTGTTCCCAAGCAAAGGTTATCATTTAATAAATGTAATAGGATGACCCAGTGTTATCCTATGGGAGAGATAGGCTTTGCAATAGTGAAAAATAGAGGTAATAGTTTATTTACTACTAGGACATGCATAACTTAAAGTTGCATTTCCAACAATGTATATACAGTGCACCCTGCCCTATGAGCTGTTTAGGATCTACCCTGGGGTAATTTAGATATATTAAAAAGGACGGTTTAGGCCTGGCAAAAGGTTAATTTTACCAGGTTGAAATAGCAGTTTTAACGTGCACGCAGGTAGCAATGGCAGACTTGAGGCATTTTTTAGGGGCTACTTAAGTGGGTGGCACAATACATGCTGTAGGCTCAGTAGTGGTATTTAATTTACAGGCTCTGTGTAGCTGTAGGAACACTGTACTAGGGACTTATAAATAAATTAAATGTCCCAAGTGGCTGTAACCCAATTTTACCATGTTTTAAGGAGTGAGTAAAACCACTTTGTCATTGGTGAACAGTGGTAAATGTCATAGAGTCCTAAAAGCCAACAAAAATGGGTTCAGAAAACAGGAGGGATAAAGTTAAACATTTGGGCATGACCATACAGACACAGCCAAATCCAAGAGCCTCCGAGCCGTCAATGAACATAAGCAAATTTGCTTATAGTTGTGTGTATCCCTTTACAGAACACTAGGGAGCCAACAGGGAATCTGCAGTATCTGCAGTGCAAGCTGGATTGTGACATGATGAGTGTTCTGTGAACAGGAGAGTGTGAGAGAGATGTGCTGTGTGAACTACCCAGGAGGACATATCACGTGAGTGAAAGAAACTCATGTGCAGGGGATTAGAAAAATTCACTTTCATAGTGTGGTGTCACAGCTGCTATGTATCAATCAAATGAAACATAGCTATGAAGTCTCCCAACATTTCAGCTGACTCTATGTTTTGGGATCTACTACTACCAGAACAATCCTGGTCAGAGTCCAGTTTTAACTTCTTATTATCTAATGACCCCACCAGTCTTTGCATTTTTAAATCAGTTTAAAGTCTTTGTGATTGATTATTAGGTTACAGACTAAACTGGAATAAGAACTAGAAGATGATAAGTATCTGTGCCGGCCTGATCTCTTCTCAAGACTGGCGGTCTTTGTGGACAAATGGGTGTCCTGAAGTACAGCCAGGTCAACACTGTGTCTGTCCAAATATGTCGGTACTCATCTCAATTTGTGAGCATTATGTGATCTCATGATGCTCTGGGGAAACAACATTACTGAATAGTTAATAGGAATTACTTTGCTGGGTGTAGGATCTTACTATACTGTATCCTTGGCCTAAAAGGCTTGTAGTAGCTTCAGAATGTTTGGATATATATGGCAACTGAGAACTTCAACCAACCATAATACTTTACCCCACCCTCACCCAGACAGACCACCCCAACAGAGCCAAGGTACCAAAAAAACACCAAATCATGTGGACGGTCAAGGGGTAATACACCCTGAGGGCCAAGTAGGCTTTAAGGTGCCCATACTGAATAGAAAAAAGTGCTTGGTGGGTAACATCTAGTTTGCCTTGAAAATAGTACAATAGCCAGGGTACATGCTCACTGGCAAATAATCCCCTGGTTCCCGACAGATAGGGAGGCAACCTAACTCCAAACCCCCACTTATGTTAAGGTGTGCAGTGGGTGACAGTTTGGTCCAAAGGGCATTGCAACCTGGGTTGGTTGACTCATTCCATATCACTGGTATATGCCAACGGGGTCTGTTTCTACTCCATTGGAGGTGGCTACCCCAATCTTGGTGATGCTTTTCCTACATTGATGGGTTTTTTGTATGCTTCAGTTGCTTCTGCTACATTTGAGATGATGTGAGTTACTCAGTATGATTTTTAGCCTGTCCAAAAAAATCATATACTTGACATTTCTGGATCAGAGGGTAAGGTTCAACTCCACAAACTTACATCTGATCTCCTGCACAGCAGGTGTGAAATCTGGATACATTGATCTAGGGAAGCCCTGGTAGTGCACTGGACTTTTCGCCCATGCCAATCAAATGATGGTATCATGGTCCCATAAAGTAAGTAACCATGATAAAAGTGTTGATGGGGTGCACCATGGGGTGGCCTGGGACCCATGTATGATGGGCATGTGTCACAAGGAATGTGAAAGCAGCCCTACCAAAGAGGTCTCTGGGAAGAGGTTCCATAAAGGTGTAAAGGTGTCAGGGTGCCTCATATTTATCAATTCAATGACTCTAGCAATCCTGACATTATTAAACCATCAGCGTGCCTCTATGTCTTCACCTAGTCAGAAATTCAGAAATTCTCTGTTCAGCTCTGTCAGCATTAACATTTTGCTGATCTAATCCTTCAGCCAAGTGGTCCAGTTGAAATATATGAGGACCAATGCTATTGTTAATTGATTAAAAACTAGTTTTAAGATTTAGCAGTATGGTCTCAGTGCTAATGGGAGAGCCCCCATAGATTTATGGATGATCACTAAATTCCCAATTGGCTTACAATGCTCAAACTCCAGATAGCCTTGTTTCCAATTTCTCTTTCCCATGGTCATGACAGAGGGGACACAAATCTCTTCTGGCTTACCCAATCAAGTCCAATGGATATCCACCAATAATTTGTCACAAGACCTCAACTGAAGACACAGTGAGAGGTTTCACCAGCAGTCGAAGAAATATAATGTGCTCCTGTAGTCACTGTGGTGATTCAAAAGCGGGGGGAGGCATCTAACTCCATCAACCCATCAAGGCTATAAGAAACAGATGTGCAGGAGCAATATAAGCATACCAGACCAGCATCCCGTCAGTTCAAACATGTGGCCTACCAGCTGTCATCAACGGTACAGCCAAGGCAGCCCTAACTATCAAGTACCTGGACCGTTAACACATTTTTAAGAAAAAGTGGTTCTCCTAGAAACATACATGGATATATAATAAATAGCAAACCACATCATATGTTTAGATAACTTTTTGGTGCATGTAGGCATGCCACTAAAGAATGAACCTAAGATGTGACTCTTTGAGATTAATTAGGTCACTAATATAGACTTGAATTATTTGAGGTTGTTCTGTTTGTGATTTGAAGCCTTTTTTCGTATTATAAAGTGTTAATATGTATGCTCTTCCAACAGTTTTGGTTCCACAGTTGTTTGGGGCTTTGCACAATCATATAGGAATCCTGCAAAAAAAATATATTGGCATTTAAACTGACTGTAGGAGTTTTGTTACAATTCTGTTATTTTTTATTGCTATTTTGTTGTTTATTTTTCTAGAGTTGGAGGTCCTTTCCCTTTTCCTTGTCTTGACTGCTAGAATTCTAATACAATTGTGGTTTGCTCTTTATCACATATCCAAGTATGTCCCTAGGAGAACCACTGTTCCTTAAAAAATTTCTACCAGCTGTCATAGCATTGAGCATGAACGGGTCTCAAATGGGCCCCATCTCCTCCTGACAGTGCTGGCTGGTATGTATGAGGCAGGCAGACCTTGGGGGTGGCTTCAGGCTCACTGGAGGTCCCTGTAGAGGCTGGACCTGTGAGGCGGCAGCTGAATGGAGCTATTTGTCACTAGCAGGTTCTGTGCCCCCACAGCCCAATGGCATATAGTACATGTCTAGCCACCTAGCACTGCTACAGATTCCCAACTCTGAACTCTATGGTTTTGAAGTTGATGGTGAGTCACCCGCAAATCACAACACTACGTGGCAATCTTGAGTGACACACAAATTAGATTCCCCTTCCCTCTCCTTACCCCCATTCAGAGGAGGCTAAACCAAGAAAGAACACTGCACCTTTTTCTCAATTCCTGAGTACTCTCATTGTGACTACAAATTAGCTTACATTTTTTGTGCATGAATATGAGTACTGGCTACCCCACTCAAGAACAACATTGCTGTATGATGGTAAGCTTGATGATTTTCTACATTTCCCCTAAATTGTTGTGTTCTAGGTCCTGGTGAATTCAGCTTTTTAACTCTGATCTCAGCTCCACCGTCCGAGTATTTTTTTAAAAACAAAAATCCATACCTTGTGTCCCACTTCTACTGCCTACTCTTCAATATAGTAGTTTTTCAATAGGGACTGATGTGTTAACTTGAACAGGTACTTGAACAGTACTGACCCGAGCATAGAATAATTTTAATCAATGTTTCCTAGCAATTTATATTTTTACACTTATAGGACCATAGTGCTAACTCTTGTTACATATTTCACAACTGGTGTTGTTGTGTAGCCATTTTAGTTATAGCTCCATGCACGTTATTTTAACACACTAGGCCACTGTGCACTTTAACCTAGATATATTTTATTCAGCTTTGCATTATTATTATTACAATAACCATTTTTACGGTCTTGTTTTATTTTCATTTATCTAACTGTTTATGCCTAGGACAGCACTCTGTTCTCAATCAAGACATTCTTGATCACTCTGTGGTTCATTCAAGGCTGCAGTTCGGTACATTGCCGGTGAACGTGGTAGAAGTTTAGTCTCCAACATTTGTAGAAAATACACATCCTTACGTAGGGACATTTTCTCAGAACATCAACTGTGTTATTATATAAACACTTCCTTGTCCCTTACACGTTAGAGGGAGATTCCAGCCAGGGAACCACGACTGTATGCTGATTGCTGAATGCTTCCCTACAGATGCTGACGCAGACCAGAGGCCTTTGCTCAGGTATGGGAGTTGATGTCTTCCCAGGTGAACCTGAAAGGCAGAACTAGAGCTTAACATGCTTATGCTCAAATTATAACTTAGATAGGAGATAGTCCATCAATCCTAGTGACAATATGATAGTGTTGTTTTTATGCTTCACTCTTCTCGTCACAATTTTAATACTGTCATGTTGTGTCGTCCTGGTTATTGCAGCTCACGCTCTGCTATCTAAGATGCAGTTGTTTTATTAAACTCATTATTTAAACATATACTGCTTCTGTTTGTCATTTATATATGAGACTGAATTATAATTGAGAGAACTGAATGAGACCTGAGTGACCACGACTTCCATGAGAAGTCTAGTATGTCATGCACTCGGCTGCCCAATCATCACTATCCTTTGGTAGAGATGAGGCACTGCTAGTTAGCCGGAGCAAAAACCTGGATTAGAGCGACAGGTGTCACCCGCAGTGGGTTAGACTCAGTCTCACACACCGCGGACAATCCTGCTGCTCAAAATCTAGTAGTCTCATTAGAATAAGTGTATGTGTTCCTAATGTATGTATCAATAAGTTACTATTGGAGCTATCATTGTTATTCTTTCAAACTGGCAGGAATTTAAGGTATGTAAGACTTGCATACAGAATTATAGCACATACCAACCAATTGCAATTGGTACTTCGGTATTGCTTCCACAATATATGCCCCTTCTTTTGGAATAAGTATCTCACTTTAGAACTCCGTATTTTCAAAAGGAGAGTGTTGTCTTTAATATGACTACTATCATGTACCTCTGACATGGCAACAGTTTTGCTATTCTTTATTCTCATGTGTTTATCAGCCAACTCACTGTCTAAAGCCCAATGAATGCTTTACCTCTGACCTAGCAACTAATTTGCATTTTGGAACAAATGCACCATTATATTACATTTGTATGTACTTTATAGTCCTAGTCTCTACTTCATTGATTGTTCTTTCTGTGGGAATGTTATCAGCATTCTTCTAGTTTGCTAGGCTTTTGCATGTTAGACATGTACAGACACATGCACATCTGGTACCACATTCTCAAGTGACTGACGATTTGTAGGATATCCTAGATAGTCTTGTACCAAGCTATATTCACTGCCTTTTGTACAGGCATTCAACAACCCAGTTTAATGACTGCCAGGGTCATGGTGGCGTTCGGACAGCCACCAATGCAGCAGTCCGAGTGCCATATTACGACCTCAGCGGTAGCGACACGGTTGGACCGCAAGCACTGCCAGATTTTTATTTACACAACAGTCTGGCGGTGCTGGCAATCCTAATTTGCCAGGGCAGCACTGCAAGCATTGCTGCCCTGAGGATTATAACCCCCTTCTCTGTCAGTGGTTTCATGGTGGTAACCCCGCCATGAAAACACTGGCGGAGATGGGGTGCAGGGTGCCCTGTGTGGCCCCTGCACTGCCCATGCACTTGGCATGGGCAGTGCAGGAGCCCCCCTGGCCAGCCCCATCGCAGTGTTCACTGTCTGCGTTGCAGACTGTGAACATTGCAACAGGTGCTGGTGCACCCTATGCACTATAGCATTGCCGCCAGCTCTATTATGAGCTGGAGACAATGCTGTGGACTGTCTCCCACTGTGCCAGTGAGTGAAAACTGTGTTTCTACCCATTGACCCAGCGGGAAACTCATAATGGGCCCGGCGAGAAGGCTGCCACACTGGCTGATAGAGCCAGCTTTGTTCTGCAGAGAGTTGTGCCCTGATGACCTTGAATAATATTTTAACATATTGTTTTAAATACAGTTTGTTGGTGATATGCGAGAGTCTATTATAGACATTTTGCAGGAAAAAGGTTGTGTTTATGTTTCATGCAACATCCATAAAAAAAACCTTTTTGTTCAAAACAGGACCTGACATATGAGGAATGGGAGTGTGTCAAAGAGATTATTTGCAGTAATATTAGTAAGCTGCTGCTGTGTTACAATATTAAAGACACATATCACTATCCCTGAATATTAGAATTTTAAAATGTGAATGATTGGGCCTGTGCACTGTCAGTGACTTGGCCAAAGAGGGCATTAAAGCCATAATAGGACCATAAATTCAAAGCTGTTCTGAACAGGGACCCCCAAAATACATTTGGCCCAGTGCCTCCCCCCCCCCCAAATCCTTACTATGTCCCTGTGCTTGCCCTCTGCCCATCTTAGGAGCTGCGCCATCGCAGGGGAGAAAGTGCTGTAGCTACAAAAAGCTGCTGTGCTTTCACCCTTTGATCTCTTTCCTTCCACCCCAGTCACTTTCTCTCTTGTTTCTTAATTTTTTACTCTCCTCTCTCTCCTTAGTTGTTGCTGAATTCTTCTCTCCCTACTCTCCCTCTTTTGCCCTATTTCTGTTATCTCTCTCTGCACTGAATATCTGTGCTATGCTACACAGCCAAGATTAAATATAGATCCATGGCTTTGCCAATACATGGTTTAAATAAGTAGATATGCCAAGATATGTTTGGGAAACGTTAAAATGCATTTCAATTTGGGTTCATTAACAGGGTTATGTTATGTTTTGTTATGTTATGTTTTGTTATGCTGATTTGTTAAGCATACTAGTCACCTGTGAGAGTTCCCAGGTCCTTAACAGGATGAATGACGGAGGACTCCCTGGAGATTATTTGTAAAGCCAGGTCTTCACCTTCTAGCAGAACTCTAGAAGCAATGTGGAGCCTCTGATGTGCTGTGGAAGTTTGTTTCATGATTTGGGGGAGATATAAGAAAAGGCGCAACCTCCTGCTCTGCAACTGTGTTTAAGGGGTACATGTGCAAGTGAGAATCCAGCCGAACAAGATTTGTTTTTGTTTTTTTTCATAGCTTTTCTTCCTGTGCCTTCAGGTCCCTCTCAACGTATGAAGGGTCAATGTTGTGTAGTGCTTTGTACATCTGCTTCACGAGTTTAGATTGGATGCATATGAGGTGAGGTTTAATGTGAGGGTAGCAGTTAAGTTTATGGTAAGGTTTAGACAAAGGTTGTGGCTAGGGTTATGGATAGTATAAGAGCTAGGGAGAGTGTCCAGGTGTGAGTTAGGTTTAGTTTTCTGTTACAGTTAAATCAAATTTATGGAAGGGGATAGGAAGGTTGAAAGTGTTGTTCTATTGTGAGGCAGAGTGCATAAGTGTACATAAGAGTTATGCTATATAACAGTATGATGAAAGTTGTTGATTTAATGCTAGCGTTAAAGACTGGGTTGGGATTAGCATACCATAAAGCATCGTAGAATACTTTTAAAATATTTTTTTATCATTTCAACTTTGAACCTTTGGTTTTGCAACTAATTTTCATTTATGACAGCTCTCAGACACAAAGGCATAATGCAAAACTGTGGGTCCTCCTGCTGAATGTGCTGAGGGGCTGATGCGACTCCAATTCTAGGCCCTGGGATAGATGGGGAGAAACGTGGAGGCTATCACAGCACAGCAGCTGACAGGGCCTGTGTTGTACCCTTACTCAGATATTTCTTACTCTGAATTTTTCAATCTTTAATTGCAACTTTTGGCATTTCTAATTTTATACTTTGAACTTTCAACCTAGACTTTTTTCCATGAACTGTAGACATTCTGTACAACCTGATATGCTAACGGCTAGTTCCGGCTGGGTGCCTGATCATGAAACAATGGCAAGCGTGGTCTGACAGCACAATTCCTTCCTCTGCATATCAAGCAGGGATTTAAATATTATTCAGTAGGGGTTCACTAGACACAGGACACTGTGAAAGGGGAAAAAAGCTTCCAGTTGCAAGAATTGAAGTTTAAGAGGTAGGAAGGATCACCTCTAGGCATGTCTTCTAATGAGATCTTGCAATCCTCTACCACCAGTGGCGGTTTCTTCTCGAGGGTGCGGGTGCATCACCCCCCGCACCCACTGCGAGCCAGCAGGAAAAAATAAAATAATAATGAAAAGATTTCATTGCCATTTCATTTTTACCGGTGCAGTGTGCACTGCAGCAGTGCCAGTCTCAAGC
This sequence comes from Pleurodeles waltl, assembly GCF_031143425.1. Lineage (NCBI taxonomy): Eukaryota > Metazoa > Chordata > Amphibia > Caudata > Salamandridae > Pleurodeles > Pleurodeles waltl. The sequence continues at coordinate 921,743,501 of NC_090439.1, read as the reverse complement.
CCAGAGGCATGCTGGGCATGTCTTCTGCTGCCAACTGGCAGCAGAACACTGAAGCGGGGCTGACTGGATGCACCGAGGTGTGCATGTCACTTTGGCGAGCTGCTTTACTCCAGCCAAAGTGACATGCACACTTTGAAGCTCCGCACAAAGCTTTCTTTGGTGGAGACCAAGCACAGGCCTCCAGGGCCCGAAGGAGCGTCCAGCCAGCCTGCTCCATCTAATCCAGGTGCTTCTCTCATGCTGATTAACAGCATGATAGAAGGGACTGGATTGGTCATGCATTGGAGAAGGAGAAGAACACTGAAGAGGATGCGAAGCCCGTAGATAAGTGCAGTTTTATTTTATTTTATTAGATATGTATAATGCATGTGAGTGTAATGTTTTTTGTTGTTGTTGTAGTTAGCCTTATATTTGGGCTTTTGGAGGAAGGAGGTGGTGGGGCACTTCACTTGCCCCACCAGTTTCAAAAGTTGCCAACCACCCCTGTCTACCACCATGGATATCGAGCAAACCTTGCAGGTTGATATGATGCCATAGAAAGTTTTATTCCCATCTCAAATAATAGAAAATCACACTTCAGATGGAATATCCTGCAACCAGAATAGTGTACTACAAAACTTTATACTAGACCTGGATGAAATTTTCTTTACTGCACTATATTCATGCATAATTCCTGGCACTTCTAATTATGATTGTTGAATGAAATTCCCGAAGTTACATCATTACTTCACATTGTATAATTTCAAGTCTATTGAGATAAAAATCCAAGCACGGGATCATGGGAACAAGACAAAAGAATCAGGCATTGATAATGTCAAACATTTTTGACCTTTTTAAAAATGCACACAGGTTCCAAATAGGCATTATTTGTGAATGATTTTCTACCTCGTAGACCAGATACCACGCGGGCATCTGCAGTGCGGGCTATCCTTAAAAACTGACAGAATCAGTAGTCAAAGGTTCCGTCCTTCACAAAACTGTCAAATAAATACAGAACTGACCCAGAACGTTTGCCTAGTGATTAACATCACTGTGGGGATGTGGGAGTGGGAGAACATGGGTGAACAGCAAATGTTCTAAGAAAAATGAGAGATCAAAGCAGTGGTGGATCAAATGTGCAGCGAATAGTGAAAGAGGAAACATCATATGATTTGGGGAGCTTAAATGGTCGACAAAGGGCACTGGGGAGCTGTGAAGGATTTAGGTGGAGTAATGCAAGCTCTGATAGAGAAGCAGAGGATGCAGAAGGGGCAACACAGTATGTGGGTGAGTAGCACATGGTCTAGTGAATGGAGGAGCAGCATGGCTGCTGCAAAAGTAGCATAGGACCCACATTAGATATATATTAGAGGGAGAGTGCATACTTTGGTGTGGATCTACTTATCATGCAGCCCCAGGGCAGTGCTACCAGACTATCAGAAAAGGTACAGCAGTTCAAGCTTCTCTCCCTCATAAAAAAGGGTACAGCTCAAGTAGCCACAGTATAAGGTTCTCTCATAAGGACCTGCTCAAAAGCAATATTATGATGAGAGCAGGTGTTGTTCTGATTGTGCTCTTCTTCCATCCGAGGACTATAGGTAGGTTCTATAGGTGGAAACAATTCTAACAATCGAATATATTGTTTTAAGGTAGGTGTGAGCTGTAGCAGGACACTGCTTCTGCTGTGCAGGTTTACTATTTGTAAGGGGCTTGTCCTCTCTGGCTCCCACTATGGTGTCACTATGTGCCTTCCCACATGTTTTATCTCCCTCTTTGGAGATATGACAAGTGGTGCAATAATTATAGCATGTTTTAGTATACTACCCAGTCATTCTTGATGGTTGGTCATGTACATCAGGGCACAGGGAATGCCAGTGAGCCACATGACTGAGTATGACAAAATAAGAATGACAGAGAGGAGGCTGTGGAAGAGGGAATTGTAGTAATCAACAACCAATGACCACTGGGAGGGAAATAGAAGGAGGGTGGTGGGTGAGCAGTCACTAATCTGGAAAACCGGAAGGAGGAGTGAGAGGATTTATGGAGACAGGAAATTAAGCATAAGCAGGGTTAGTCTAGGCAGGTAGATGGCTTAGGAGGGTGAAAGCATAAGAATAAATGAGAGACCCATAATGGAAGGCAGAACCAGAGCAGTAACATTCACTAGTGGTCTGCTCAAGCTATATCTACACAGTGCTTCTGGTTTTGGATTTGATGCTGGCACTACTCACAGTATCTCTTCTCTCCACATTTTCTGTGCTGTCTAGTGCTCCAGCTTTCATTGGGAACAAAGTAAAAATCCATTCATTTAAACTGGTTAAATATGCTCTCACTGCAGATACATCAGAATCAATGCATTGTGTTGGAAGGTACAGCGTAAAAAACAAGACGTCTCTCCAACTTTAAATGCATGAATGTAAAAACTCCATGAATAAGTCAGCCTTGTGGTGCCATGGCTGTCTCTCTGAGGCTGTGATGTTCCCTACCCCGTGCCATCTTGTAAGGTTGCTTGAGCCCCTTTTGACCGCACAAGTACGTATGTCAGTCTAGATATGGATCACCCTTGGGGTGATCACTCTGAGGGTTGTCCTCAACTGGGAGGTCTCAGCCACATGGCGTACAATAGTTGCAACTTTTGCTTTTTCCAGTGGGTAAAGTGATGGAAAATCTCTTCAGGAAGCTTTAATTTGGGGGTCAAGAACTGCTTGCCTCCGCATTAGTAGCCCTCCTCTCCCATGTTCCTTTTAATTGCGCCTGACTTTACCCGAGCACTGCTTAAATCTGACCTGGAAGTCTCCCTTTCTCCATTTCTTGAGTTTGCCCTATCCGAAGACCTTGTACTGGGTTTTCTAAGTTTAGTGGGGATTGCACTAGACCTGGCTAGCCCTTCATTTCCATATTAGATGAGCTTTAGGCTCTGAGATACAATTTTACTCACCTACAGTATACCTCCCATGACGGCACTCTTGCACTTGTTAGCAATGTTTAAACAATTAGGTCAATTTATACCATTGATCCAGCACACCATTAACCACCCTGGAGCTAAATAATTTAAGTACTAGCAAGAGCTTGCTGTCATAGGTGGGCTGCAATGCTTCAAAGATCAAATTACCCCCAACCTATCAAAAAATGCAACCAAGAACTACAAAAACAAATTACTCTAACAATACCTGGAAACACTCATTTCTGATGCCTACTTCTGTGCAAAAAAAGGAGTTGTGGTTAATGATTTATTCATCTTCACCAGCAGAAGAGAGCAATTAAAGATATCTATAGCCTCTATGCACTGAATCAGTACATCTAGGAAAATATTACATGCTTTGTAAATCTCCATAACACCTCACTGGCCTTCATAACTAAAACAACCATTTCCCTTTACCACAACTGGAATGTTCTCATCCAATCATCTGAGAGAATCTAGAGAGGTTTGACAAAATCTTCATGAAGATTGAAAATATGGTATTGAACATTGCCCCCACTGTCTTTACAAATCAATGTCTCTCCTACCACTCCAAGGCTGAAACACAGGCATCTTCCAGTCCCACCATTACACTATCACCCTCTTTGCCACCATTCTCTCTACTCTAACGCTGAAACCATCGCTGTTGGCCCAGTTCTCCTTGCCTTTCCCTCGCAATCCACTTATTGGACAAGCCCGCTCCCTTAGACCAGAGTAGGGTGGGATCTATGCTTACTGTACGAAAACTGTCATCAGCCTCAGCCCAGAGATTTTCAGGAATACTAAATGCACTTTGAGGGTCCCCCCTTGCCTAGCACATCAGTGTCCCAATAGATGACCCATTCAACTAGTTCGACCTCCAACCTGCTTGCATCTACCTCCTGACAATTCATGAGGCTGTCAACATCTGGGCAGTGCGTGCTCTACGGGCGAATGGAATGCAAAAACTCAGCACTTATAAGATAACGTAATTCATGCATTATGTTGATATGCTGTTGTTTAACCTTTATATTCAAGGTGCTTGCAAATACTGTTCATTTGCAATGTATTTCTGCAGGCTTTCAGAGTGTGTCAGGGTGTGGTCCCTTTCTGGGGCCTTCTAGAAACTTCCTCTGCAGCATGACTGGGTGTGGTTTGTTCGTTAAAGGGGCTGCTAAACGTGCCTGGTACACCCCACGAGAATGTTTGCTAGTACCCAAGCCCAAAAAGCTAGCTTGTCCTCTCACTTGCGTATTGACGTATAACCCTAAAGCTAATCGCATTAGAGCCATTATTGAAAGAAATTGGAAGTTACTTCTCCCTGTAGCAATAGACAGACCCTTGTTTGCCTTTAAAAGGGGCAGGAACATCTACGACTCCTTGGTTCATGCTCCGTTTAGCTCTAATAATAGAAAAAAGAGGGATTTGAGGAGCATGTTACTTTTACCACCAATCATTGAACATTTCCAATGCACAAACTGCCTTGCTTGCCAATATACACAGCAGACTAGTCAGGTGAAGATAAATGGGAAAATACATTTTCAACGTTCTTTCTCTAACTGTAATACACGAAATGTGATATATTGTATCACCTGTCCTTGTCAATTGACCTATATTGGTCAGACGATACAACCTGCGAAAATGCGTATCCTTCAGCACATGTCTAGAATTAGATGTATGGTTCGCGGAGCTCCAATGGTTGACCACTACATCCAACAGGACCACCGTCCAGAAGACATTAGATGGTCCATTTTGTATGTAGTCAATAAAACAAACATGGGCAACCTGATTGCTTCCGTTCTGGACAGAATGGAAGCTCGCCTGATTGAAAGATTTGGGACGACCAGAAGGGGCCTTAATGACCTGTCTGAAATGTGGGCCCTATTGTAATTCTGACTGTGTTTGCTCCACTTGGTTTAGCTAGCACTTCCCAGCAATAGATGTAGTGCGTCCCAAATTGTTGTGGTTCTCTTGGGGTAGTTTTTATTTCTTTAGTTTGGCTTTGTTATTATTTGAGAATAGTTCATTTATTTATACTCCTGTGGGCTTTCTGGGTAAATATTTTTACTATATTCTGTAGTTGTATTGTTGTAATGTCGAATTTTTATTTTTATTTGTTGTATTTTACATTTTGATCAGTTCCTATGGTGCATTATTTGTGATTAATTTACTTTCAGATACGTGTATTTAAAATGTACTGTGCATCTACTGTGCTGGCTCTATAGTAGTCAGCTTTTCGTTACTTTATCGGTAGAGTTGCACATTTAAAGATGGCGCCCTTACATCTGTGTCGTAGTTCGACACTGGGTAGTCACCTTTTTTATGTTTTTCTTGTGACCGCATTTCCAGAGAGCCTCCCCTGGAACTTAGAGCTTTTACTTAAACACGCACCGCCCGAGTGCGCGTTCTCCATTAGCCGTGACACTGTAAACTGCCCGGCACGGCTGTATTGACATTCTCCAGGTATGTGCTTCCATTTATATTTGTTTTGATGCAGCGCCGGCATTTAAAGTGTGGATTGATGATTCTTTCATCAGCGTGTGTAATTTCTATTACCTCCCGTTTTTCTAGACTGCCTTTTGGCATTTGCGTGATTCACTCCGCTCTCTTTGTTATCCAGGTCAGTCTCTCTGGTTGCGCTTTTTATATTTACATTTATATGGTTGTCAATGTGTTTGTATACTTTATTTATTTCTCTATATGTTTTTAGTGGTGGAATAATTCGTTTTGTCTTCTTTCTTGGGACTATATGCAATTGGCTTGCTATCATTTTGCTAGTAGCTTAGGCACTTGTGCTGGGAAGCTCTTTTATTTTATTTTATTCTATTCTATTTTCTTTCGGTCATCCGTCACTTGTTATTCATTATTTTTTGGTGCACTTTGGGTGTTATTTTGGTGAACAGGTGTGGTAATTCACAGCCTGGTTGGATTTATAGCTGTTATGAGTCATAATGATTTTAGTAATTTTATGTATATTGTATACATGGGCACTGTCGTCATTGTCCTGAGGAGGCCGGATTTGTTAAGGCCGAAACGCGTCGACTATACTTTTCAAGGAATGACTTTTGGAATTTATGAACTATGAACTAGAAATCACGGACTGTATCGGACTTCCTCTCGGTGACTGCTCGATTTCACTGAGTCAAGATACTCTCCATGGACAATCGTCATTACCTTCTTTTGTGACTGCTGGTCATTGATTGGCTTTGCAGATCATACTCTTTCACGGTGCTATAATGGAATTTTCCTTTGTTGTTTCTTGTGATGTATAATATGTATATAGTGTATTTTTTTTTATTTGTCATTTTGTATATAAGATTTCCCTCGGTACACAGGTATCGGTGGACACTATAGTTTAATTGGTTAATTAGAAATAAAAGAAATTAGTTTCTAGTGAATAATTAAGTTTTTCACTTTGCTAGTTAAGGCTATATTTATCCCTTCTGGATATTTTCTTGTTTACATTATTGCTTTTGTCCCTGATCCAGGGGGTTAATAGGGACTTCCCTTTTTGTTGCCAGTATTCTCTTTTGCATCTTTGATGCAGGGTTTTTTTGCTTAGAAGCATTTAATAGTTTTTGGCTCTGGTAGCCTACGGATTATTTAGCCTCTAGTGTTCACTCATTAGCTTCTTATTTGTTTGTTATTTATTTATTTATTATTTTTTCACTTCCTTTGGTTCTTTAGGATGACCAAATCTTATACAGTCAGTTATACTGAAGCCCAAATTAATACACTATTGGGAAATCCATCGTTGTTGAGCGGAGACCAATTAATCCCCATTCCTACCAATGTAGATAAAGTTGAACGGTTAAAACAATTTAAGAAAAAGAATATTAGGACACAATTGCATGCACAGGTACTTCTTGAGCATCTGAAAAATAATACCATCCCGGCAGGTTTGCAGGTGAAGAACATCCCAGTAATTTTTGTCCTAGATAAACCATATTTATTGAAATTTAGTGGAGTGGGTACCAAATGATCTCGTGGTTGGCTAGCTCTTTCTATAGAGACTGCTTTAAGAGTAAGTGAAACTGAATTGAAAGAAATCGAATTGTTGGTATTGGAATTATTACAAGATCAAACAATTACAGATGTAAAACAACTACTAGAGTCAGCTAATAAAATCATAGCAGAGTTTAAAACCCGCACGATTAACCAAAAAACATCTAAAGTGGCAAGGGATATCAAGAATTTCAAAATCGAGGAGGTTTATCCGTTTTTGAAGGAAGATTTTTACAAATATAATAATCCCAGCAATTTGAATTTACAGTTTCAATCCCGCTCACGGAGGAGATTTATTACTTTTTCTGATACCTCCTCTGATTCTGAGACAGAACATCTCGCTGACCCCCATTCTGGGCCATCCTACCCTACTCCTCAACCTTTTTTTAGCAGAGGTGGACGAAGAGGGAAAGGGGGAGGCGCTCAAGGCAGACCTCATTATCAAGATCACAACAGAGATCTGTAATCCCAATCGGGAGAATTCCGGACCAGAAAAAGAACATACAGACGTTAAATAACGGAGGCTTAGACATGGTACCGGTTTATAATTTGTCCAACTATGTTCTTTCGGCAGAGGAACAAGAGGTACTTAACAAAGGTCTTTCCTTCGTTCCGACCAAACTTCAAGATCCTGTTGACACAAAAACTGAAGTACTACGGTTTCTACGGAAAGTAAGATTAAGGGCATTTTTTCGAGACACCGATAGTGCTTCTACTTCTGTTGGAGTGAATACCACAGGGCTACATTTAAAATCTACTTTTTGTCCTGATTCTACTAATATGCCCTCTGAAGTACAGATTTTTGAGGATGTGGTTCTTCGTGAAATCCACACACTTAATAATGCAAAACTTTATTTTAAGTCTAATTGCTCTAAGGAAGAAAACAAAGCCATATGCTCTTTGGCATCAAATGATAATATCATCATCAAACCAGCTGATAAAGGCGGTGGTATTGTGATTCTTGATAAAGATAAATATTATACAGAAGTGCGCCGCCAACTTGATAATGAGAAACACTATCGCTTGATCACAGAGGACCCTACCCCCAGATTGAAAGCAACTATTGCTTCTATTACTGATGAGGGACTTAAAGAAGGTTGGATATGCAAGAAAGAATACGATTTCTTAAATTTCAGTCAATCTCGTATTCCTCTCCTCTATGTGCTTCCAAAGATTCATAAGGATGTCACTAATCCTCCAGGGAGACCTATTATTGCAGCCTGTGGCTCTCTTCTAGAACCTGTGGCACAATACGTAGATTTCATTCTCAAACCTTTAGTGTTTAGTACGAAAGCATATGTGCGGGACTCGATGCATATGATCAATAAACTTGAAGGCAATCCCTTCGACGAGAGTACACAAATATTGGTCACGCTAGATATTGAGGCTCTCTATACTAACATTTCTCAAGATGAGGCACTTCAAATTATGCATGTCTTTTTAGAGCAGAGGCCTCCTCCTCATAAAGTTCCCTCTTCCTTTTTACTTGCATAAGCTACGTTATGCCTTAAAAATAATGTGTTTGCATTTGACAATGAGTTATACCTACAAGTTAAGGGCGTAGCAATGGGGTGCATCTTCGCCCCTGAAATTGCGAATTTGGTCATGGCTTTTTTCGAAGATAGATGGATCTTCGAGAAGGACAACCCATTTTACACCAACATTAAAATGTGGTTGCGTTACATTGACGACATTTTTCTGATTTGGGAAGGGGGTACGGAGGCCCTTTCTGCGTTTCATTATTGGATTAATCACTTAACCCCTGATCTTAAATTTACTTTGTCATCTGACCGTAAACGGATCAATTTTTTAGATCTATGGATTCAATCCACTGAAGGTTGTATCTCAGTGAGTCTCTTTAAAAAGCCTACTGATAGAAACACCCTCTTGCACTTTTCAAGTAACCATCCTCGGCCCTTGAGAGAGAATTTGCCTTATGGCCAATTTCTTCGCATTCGCCGTAATTGTACTAATAAAGAAGACTACTTCTCTAATGCTGAAGCATTGATATCCAGACTCATCAATAGAGGTTACCCAAAGAAGATCGTTAAAGGGGCTGCTAAATGTGCCTGGTACACCCCACGAGAATGTTTGCTAGTACCCAATCCCAAAAAGCTAGCTTGTCCTCTCACTTGCGTATTGACGTATAACCCTAAATCTAATCGCATTAGAGCCATTATTGAAAGAAATTGGAAGTTACTTCTCCCTGTAGCAATAGACAGACCCTTGTTTGCCTTTAAAAGGGGCAGGAACATCTACGACTCCTTGGTTCATGCTCCGTTTAGCTCTAATAATAGAAAAAAGAGGGATTTGAGGAGCATGTTACTTTTACCACCAATCATTGGACATTTCCAATGCACAAACTGCCTTGCTTGCCAATATACACAGCAGACTAGTCAGGTGAAGATAAATGGGAAAATAAATTTTCAACGTTCTTTCTCTAACTGTAATACACGAAATGTGATATATTGTATCACCTGTCCTTGTCAATTGACCTATATTGGTCAGACGATACAACCTGCGAAAATGCGTATCCTTCAGCACATGTCTAGAATTAGATGTATGGTTCGCGGAGCTCCAATGGTTGACCACTACATCCAACAGGACCACCGTCCAGAAGACATTAGATGGTCCATTTTGTATGTAGTCAATAAAACAAACATGGGCAACCTGATTGCTTCCGTTCTGGACAGAATGGAAGCTCGCCTGATTGAAAGATTTGGGACGGCCAGAAGGGGCCTTAATGACCTGTCTGAAATGTGGGCCCTATTATAATTCTGACTGTGTTTGCTCCACTTGGTTTAGCTAGCACTTCCCAGCAATAGATGTAGTGCGTCCCAAATTGTTGTGGTTCTCTTGGGGTAGTTTTTATTTCTTTAGTTTGGTTTTGTTATTATTTGAGAATAGTGCATTTATTTATACTCCTGTGGGCTTTCTGGGTAAATATTTTTACTATATTCTGTAGTTGTATTGTTGTAATGTCGAATTTTTATTTTGATTTGTTGTATTTTACATTTTGATCAGTTCCTATGGTGCATTATTTGTGATTAATTTACTTTCAGATACGTGTATTTAAAATGTACTGTGCATCTACTGTGCTGGCTCTCTAGTAGTCAGCTTTTCGTTACTTTATCGGTAGAGTTGCACATTTAAAGATGGCGCCCTTACATCTGTGTCGTAGTTCGACACTGTGTAGTCACCTTTTTTATGTTTTTCTTGTGACCGCATTGCCAGAGAGCCTCCCCTGGAACTTAGAGCTTTTACTTAAACACGCACCGCCCGAGTGCGCGTTCTCCATTAGCCGTGACACTGTAAACTGCCCGGCACGGCTGTATTGACATTCTCCAGGTATGTGCTTCCATTTATATTTGTTTTGATGCAGCGCCGGCATTTAAAGTGTGGATTGATGATTCTTTCATCAGCGTGTGTAATTTCTATTACCTCCCGTTTTTCTAGTCTGCCTTTTGGCATTTGCGTGATTCACTCCGCTCTCTTTGTTATCCAGGTCAGTCTCTCTGGTTGCGCTTTTTATATTTACATTTATATGGTTGTCAATGTGTTTGTATACTTTATTTATTTCTCTATATGTTTTTAGTGGTGGAATAATTCGTTTTGTCTTCTTTCTTGGGACTATATGCAATTGGCTTGCTATCATTTTGCTAGTAGCTTAGGCACTTGTGCTGGGAAGCTCTTTTATTTTATTTTATTCTATTCTATTTTCTTTCGGTCATCCGTCACTTGTTATTCATTATTTTTTGGTGCACTTTGGGTGTTATTTTGGTGAACAGGTGTGGTAATTCACAGCCTGGTTGGATTTATAGCTGTTATGAGTCATAATGATTTTAGTAATTTTATGTATATTGTATATATAGGCACTGTCGTCATTGTCCTGAGGAGGCCGGATTTGTTAAGGCTGAAACGCGTCGACTATACTTTTCAAGGAATGACTTTTGGAATTTATGAACTATGAACTAGAAATCACGGACTGTATCGGACTTCCTCTCGGTGACTGCTCGATTTCACTGAGTTAAGATACTCTCCATGGACAATCGTCATTACCTTCTTTTGTGACTGCTGGTCATTGATTGGCTTTGCAGATCATACTCTTTCACGGTGCTATAATGGAATTTTCCTTTGTTGTTTCTTGTGATGTATAATATGTATATAGTGTATTTTTTTTATTTGTCATTTTGTATATAAGATTTCCCTCGGTACACAGGTATCGGTGGACACTATAGTTTAATTGGTTAATTAGAAATAAAAGAAATTAGTTTCTAGTGAATAATTAAGTTTTTCACTTTGCTAGTTAAGTCTATATTTATCCCTTCTGGATATTTTCTTGTTTACATTATGGGTGTGGTTTGTGGGCTGGGCCAAGACTCTATATAAGGGAGCCCAGCCCAGCTCCACGTGCTCACTATTCAGAGGTCCCGGTGCAGAGCAGCAGCAACTTCCTGAGCTCCTGTTCCGGAGGCCTACTTTGATCCCCCAGGCCTTGCCCTTTCACTTTGTTGGTTATTCTTGATCAGGGGGGTAAGACGGAGGTCAGGCTGGGCCTCCGATCCCGTTCTCGAAGGTTTTCGAGTTCCTGGGCATAATTTGCATGATAAAACATTTTGGCTCTTGTGCGTGTGAATGTGCGCTTGGTGTTTCATAGCATTTACATGCTGACATTCGAATCAGCAAGCCGGGCGATTCTTAGCTCGTGTACAATTCTTGATATTCATTGTGTGCTACCATTTTATGGCATTTACAGGGTGGCATTAGAATCGGCAAGATGCACGATTCATTTCTTGTGCTTAATTCATGTTATTCATTGTGCGCTACCATTTCACGGCATTCACTTGGTGGCATTCGAATCTGCAAGACGCGCACTTCATTTCTTGTGCTTAATTCATGTTATTCATTGTGCGCTACCTTTTCACGGCATTCACATGGTGGCATTCGAAATGGCAAGACGCGCAATTCATTTCTTGTGCGTAATTCATGTTATTCTTTGTGTGCTACCATTTCATGGCATTCGCATGGTGGCATTCGAATCGGCAAGACGCGTGTTTCATTTCTTGTGCTGAATTCATGTTATTCATTGTGCGCTACCATTTCATGGCATTCACATGGTGGCCTTCGAATTGGCAAGACATGCAATTCATTCATTGTGCTTAATTCATGAATATTCATTGTGCGCTACCACTTCATGGCATTCTCAAGGTAGCATTTGAATCGGCAAAATGCGCGATTCATTTCTTGTGCTTAATTCATGATTTTCATTGTGGCAACCATTTCATGACATTTACAAATTCTTGTGAAAATCAACAATGTTCGCAATTCATGTTTATGCATTTTAAAAAACTAAGGCGGTCATTACAACATTGGCGGTAAAAGCCGCTTACCGCCATGCAGAAGACCGCCAACACACCGGCGCGGCCGCGGATTTCCACCACAGCTATTATGACCCACATTTCGGAATCTGCCAAAATTCAGACACCCACACAAGTCCGCCACACCAAAGGTCAGTGATAAACTGGCGAAAACAAAACCTCCACCGTCACCCCAACAGAAATACACCCACACTATCACGACACACGAATCCATGTGGCGGTCTTTCAACCGCGGTAATCCATTGGCGGTACACACCGCCACGCTCAAAATATACACACACATACAAAACACTACTACATTGGACAATTCAAAATACACACACCTGATACACATACACACACCACTCCCACACACCCATTACAATATAAAACACGCACCCACATCACCCACAAAACCCCACGGCCAAAAATTCCAAAAGAAGGCCAGAGAGAGACAGCACCAGCAAGAACAACAGCATCCACAGGCACACAACACCATCACCCACAGAACTTCCACACACCTCACACAACACACCACTACATATCAGCACACTTTCACCACACACTCCACCCCACACATCACCTACACCACCCCATGGCACGGCAAAGACACCCCAGGTTCTCGGAGGAGGAGCTCAGGGTCATGGTGGAGGAAATTGTCCGGGTAGAGCCACAGCTATTCGGAGCACAGGTGCAGCACACCTCAATTGCAAGGACAATGGAGCTATGGTGAAGAATAGTGGACAGGGTCAACGCAGTGGGACAGCACCCAAGAAATTGGGAGGACATCAGGAAGAGGTGGAACGACCTACGGGGGAAGGTGCGTTCCGTGGTCTCAAGACACCACTAGGCGGTTCAGCGGACTGGCGGCGGACCCCCTCCTCCTCCCCCACAACTAACAACATAGGAGGAGCAGGTCTTGGCGATTCTGCATCCTGAGGGCCTCGCAGGAGTAAGTGGAGGAATGGACTCTGGTAAGACAAATCTTAATTATTACATCCCCCATCCTACCTGCATGCTATCACATACCCCCACCCTCACCCCAGCACCCCAACTCCTCACATATGTCCCAACATCACAAACCACCCATCCCAACACCAAGCCCTGTATGCAACAACAAAGCATGGACACCCATCATTAAAGCATGGCCACTGCACATACCCATACAACCCCCTAAACCATCATCACACAACGTCCCACAAAGGAATGCAAGCACTGGGATACACTGTCACCCACCCATTGCACACCATGACACACACAGATGTAATAACCATCCTTTTATAACCCTGCAGGACCTCTACTCAAAGTCACCGGACAGGGGCGTCCACACATGTCCACACCACCAACAGAAGAGGCCCACAGTGATGACAGCAGCTATGTCCAACTGGATCTAGATGCCCAGCCTGGCCCATCTAGGACCTCGGGACAGCTGGTTCCCCTCACCCAGTCACAGGCTACCACAGACCTTCCCCCCTCTGGAAACACCAGCACAGCACCCACCCAGCAGGCCCATACCTCCGTCCCCAGGACACATCAATCAGCAGTGTGTCCACCCCTTCAGGGAACCCAGGATAACCCACCACCCGACAACAACAGGGAACTGGGGGCATTGGTAGTGGGCACACGGTCCAGGCGACGGAGGCCCAGGAACACCGGAGAACTGGGAGGGCTGCTGTGCGACAGGGAGCGGACAGGCCAAGGGAAACCACTCTCCACGAGGCCCTCTCCTCCATCATGGGATCATACCACCACTCCCAGGGGACGATGGCAACAGTACTGGCCAAGTTTCAGGAGACCCAGCGCCTGCAGGAGGAACACTATATGGGTTTCAGGGAGGAACTCAGAAACATCAGCTCCATCCTGGGCACCATCGTAGGGGTGCTGAAGGAAGTACTCAACACCAGGAGGGACACTGTGGCACTACAAGGGGCCCCTGACACTAGCATGGACGATGAACTCCCCACCACCTCCGCCGGCACTAGTGGACAGGACGACCCGCCACAGGACCATCACACCAGCACCCCACCCCTTGCAGAGGGAGAACCAGCCCGCAAACGGTCCTTTAGATCCAGGACAAAGACAGAGCACGATGCCAAGACCCCCGCCAAGAAATGAGACCACCCTGATTGTGATCCTACTGTCCCACTTTGTCACCCTGTCCATCCTTCAACTGCCCCAGCTCCACTTCCTATGCCCATTTGGGCAATGCACCTGTGAGACTAATAGACTGGACTCTGCCATGGACATTCCTCTGCGATCACCCCTCACCATTTCACTACACCCTCCACTATTGAGCACCTAAATAAACACACTTAAAGCACAAAACAATCTGGAGTCTGTCTGTGATTTCGAAATGGTGTGTTAGCACTTACAGTGACAAAATGTTCTTTCAATTGGAATGTCAACATACCTATGTCACACAGCTCTAGTCCATGAGGAATCTAAGCAGAAGTCACACAGTGGGACCCACATCTGTGAAATCGTAAGGGAAAGTGACAACTCAGTGACCATACACTGGGCGAAAACGACAGACAGTGGAGAGGCAGTAGTGTTAAAGTACATGTAGTAGGCAGGTCTGTACTCTTACCTGTGTCTCACTGGAAATATTGCTGGATCACTGAGTCCCTGTTGTTCATGTCTTCTTCCTCTGCTTCCTCGTCTTCACTGTCCACAGGCTCCACAGCTGCAACAACACCGCCATCTGGACCATCCTCCTGCAGAAAAGGCACCTGTCGTCACAATGACAAGTTATGAAACATACAGCAGGCAACGATGATCTGGCACACCTTCATTGGTGAGTAGAATAGGGATCCACCTGTCATATGGAGGCAACAGAACCTGGCCTTCAGGAGGCCGAAGGTCCGATCGATCACCCTCCTAGTTCGCCCATGGGCCTCATTGTAGTGTTTCTCTGCCCTTGTCCTGGGATTCCTCACTGGGGTCAGTAGCCATGACAGGTTGGGGTAACCAGAGTCACCTGTAAATGGTGAAGGACAACTGTTAGACACGCACTAACCTGGAGGGATATCCCAAGACCCAGACAACCATTCCCAATGACTTGCCTCCAGGTGCTCACCTAATAGCCACACACGGTGCCTCTGGTGTAGACCCATCACATATGGGATGCTGCTATTCCGCAGGATGTAGGCGTCATGCACTGAGCCAGGGAACTTGGCATTCACATGGGAGATGTACTGGTCTGCCAAACATACCATCTGTACATTCATAGAATGATAACTCTTCCGGTTTCTGTACACCTGTTCACTCCTGTGGGGGGGGGGACCAAAGCCACATGGGTCCCATCAATAGCACCTATGATGTTGGGGATATGTCCCAGGGCATAGAAATCACCTTTCACTGTAGGCAAGTCCTCCACCTGAGGAAAAACGATGTAGCTCCGCATGTTTTTCAGCAGGGCAGACAACACACTGGACAACACGTTGGAAAACATAGGATGGGACATCGCTGATGCCATGGCCACAGTTGTTTGAAATTACCCACTTGCAAGGAAATGGAGCACTGACAGCACCTGCACTTGAGGGGGGATTCCTGTGGGATGGCGGATTGCTGACATCAGGTCTGGCTCCAACTGGGTACACAGTTCCTGGATTGTGGCACGGTCAACCCTGTAGGTGATGATCAAATTTCTTTCCTCCACTGTCGACAGGTCCACCAGCGGACGGTGCCTATGAAGGACAACAGCGACCACAGAGTCAAACAGCTCAGAGGTATGTACCCACAGTCTAGACAGAACATGATTCATACACAAATTCAGGCCTGTATGTGTGTTGAGAGTTGGCCTAGGTATGTGTGACGCAGTTGGTAAGTAGGCCATGTGGGCCCCTGAAATGGCGGCTGCCTGACCTCTAAAGCGGGACAATGGGATGTGAGGTAACAGCGCTAGCGTTGTACACCGTCGCGGTAGGCGGTCGAAGACCGCGGCGCAATGCTGCATTGGTTAACATTGGACCCTATGGGTCCCAGGAGCCAATGACGATGTGCGCCGGCGGTGATGGTACGCACTGCCGCAGACGTGACCGCCGCGGACATGACCACCATTTTCTATCACTTCAATCATTCAATACCTGATCTTCGACAGGAGAGGACCTACACTGCAAGTGCTGCTGTGACCTCGGTCTGGAAGAGACAATGGCTCGTGTGTCTGGGGAAAGGGCCCCTCCCTTCACTGCGGAGGAGTTGGAGAAGCTCGTGGATGGGGTTCTCCCCCAGTACACGCTACTCTACGGTCCTCCAGACCAACAGGTAAGTACACAGGGAGCATGCTGTATGGGCTATGCATGTGTGGAGAGGGCTGGTTGTAAGAAGGAAGGGGGCAGTGTTCTGCATGCATGAAAGACAGTGGGTGCATGTGCCACATGGCAAGGGTAGGGATGGGGGCCACTCACTTTGACGGAGCTGTTGGTAATGACTTCTCTTCTTCCCCTGTACATTTCATGTAGATCAGCGCCCACCAGACGAAGGATATTTGGCGTGCCATCGCCAAGGATGTCCGGACCCTGGGGGTCCACCACAGACAGAGCACCCACTGCCGGAAGAGTTGTGAGGATATTCGCCGCTGGAGCAAGAAGACGGCGGAGGCTCAGCTGGGGATGTCCTCCCAACGTGGGAGGGATGCCCGTCGAACCATGACCCCCCTGGTGTTCCGGATCATGGCGGTGGCCTACCCTGAGTTGGATGGGCGCTTGAGGGCATCACAGCAGACACAAGGGGGTGAGTACACTCTCATTCTGCTGACATTGCGTGCAGTGGAGGGGTCTGGGTGGGGGAGGAAGGCTGTGGGTTTCCCTAGGCCAGGGCGAGTTCCGTAGGCTATGCCCCTTCGTAAGGCATGGCCCTGTGGCTCCCCACCCCACCTCTGTAGAGTGCCAAGTACAGGTATTGATGCCCCTGTGTCATCTATCTGTGCAGATGTCCTACATAGCCTTGTAGGCCATTTCCCAGGATTTGCAGTGTAGAGCCCATCAGCGCGACGTAGTGCAGGGTGCTGCTGTGTCTGTCTTGTCCGCCAACAGTAGCAGTAATCCATGCACTCAACATGTCTTTCTTCTGTTCCCCCCCCTTTTTTTGTGGTCTCCCTGTTCTTGTGTGCATTAGCATCATCAGGCAGAGGTGCAGTGGCACCAGAGCACGAGGGAGCTGCATCCCACATGGGCATGCAGGCCCACACTACGGACTCAGAATACACCAGTGGGACAGAGGGCGAGGGGAGCACCACGGCGGTCACAGGATCAGCAACCAGCGACACGGACTCATCCTCCGATGGGAGCTCCCTTGTGGTGGCGGCAACATCTGTGCCCCCCACTTCAACAGGTACAGCCGCCACCCCCCCTACCAGCACCGCCCTCCCAGCAGCCCCTCAGCCTTAGCCCCGTGCCCGCTCACCCAGGAGGGTGGTCATCACCTTCGCCCCAGGCACCTCAGCCCCTGCCCCTGTCACCTCTGCTGCCCTCAGTGAGGAGGCCATTGACCTCCTCAGATCACTCACTGTTGGGCAGTCTACCATTTTGAATGCCATCCAGGGTGTAGAAAGGGAGTTGCAACACACAAATGCATTCCTGGAGGGCATTTATTCTGGTCAGGCTGCCCTTCATCAAACCGTTCAGACTCTGGCCTCAGCACTGATGGCAGCCATTGTCCCTGTGTCAAGCCTCCCCCTCCAACTTCCTCCACCCAGACCCAATCCCCTGTACCTCTGCCTGTCCCAAGCACACCATCAACCAGCCTGCACACACCTTAACACAAGGGAAGCTCTGGCAAACATAAGCACCACACATCCCACAGGCACTCACGCAAGCATCACACACATACAGACACACCAACATCCACTGCCTCCACTGTGTCCCCCTCCTCCTTGTCTCCCTCCTCACTCCTAGTCTCGTCTACACTCACATCTGCATGCACTACCTCTACAGCCACTACGTCCCGCACCAGCACACCCAGCAGCACACCCCGCTCACGTGCAGTCACCACCCCCACTACCATCACACGTCCCCTGTGTCCTCTCCCAGTGTGTCTGTGACGCCCCCTCCCAAGATACACAAACGCAGGCACACACCCATCCAACATACACCCACCTCATGACAGCCTCCAGCGCATGCACCTGCACCCAATGCCACAAAAGTTACACCTCCTACAACCACCTCCTCTTCCTCCACTCCCAAACCCCTTCCAGCTACCCGTCCCAGTGTCTCCAAACAACTTTTCCTGTCCACCTTTAACCTATTTCCCACCCCCCGTCCAACTCATAGGTCCCGTACTAGCACCTCAGCCACAAAATCACCGAGACCAGTGGTGCCTGTTGTCACAGGTATGTGGAGTGCACCGGCCACCAGGCCAGCCAGTCTATCACGGAGCCAGAGCACAGCCAGTCCCCCCCCTGTGAAGCACCAGAAGTTGGCCAGTGCCCGGCGGGAGAGGGGGAAGACTCCAGCCACTCAAGCCGCTCACAGGGGTCCCGGAGGGAGTGTGGACTCTGCTGTGACTGCTCCCAATGTGGGGAAGGGGGAGAAGAAAATTGCAAAGTCTGGGAGGAGCAGCACGGCGGAAAAGACCGCCATCATCCCCGCTGGCCAAGAGGGCCCTGGCAGCCCCATCGTCGCAGCCCAGGAGGGCCCCACCAGCCACAGCCCAGCTGCCCAGAAGGGCCCCGCCAGCCACAGCCCAGCTGCCCAGGAGGGCCCCGTCAGGTACAGCCCAGCTGGGCAATGAAGGACCGCCAGCCCCAGCCCCGCTGGGCAATGAAGGAACGCCAGCCCCGCTGGGCAATGAAGGACCGCCAATGCAAGCACCGCTGAACAGGGCAAGCACCGCTAACAGGGCAAGGACCGCCAAGGCAAGCACCGCTGAACAGGGCAAGCACAGCTGAACAAAGCAAGGACCGCCAAGGCAAGCACCGCTGAACAGGGAAAGGACCGCCAATGCAAGTACCACTGAACAGGGCAAGCACCGCTGAACAGGGCAAGGACCGCCAATGCAAGCACCGCTAGACCATTAGCGGCAGGGGCAGTGAAGCAACAGGGAACGTCACGGGGTGAGTGAAGCACTATGGGCACCAGTCCCCCTCCAGAACCAGTGGAGACATGCATCCACTACCTCAGTCCTTGGCAGGATGAAGCACTCTGGGCACCAGTCCTCCTCCAGAACCAGTGGAGACATGCATCCACTACCTCAGTCCTTGGCAGGATGAAGCACTCTGGGCACCAGTCCCCCTCCAGAACCAGTGGAGACTGTTATCCACTTGAGAGACTGTGGCTTTGCACTACCCCGGATGGTACAGTGGGCAGACGACCCACTGTATAGACTTGAGAGACTGTGGCTTTGCACTCCCCAGGATTGAACAGTGGACAAACCACCCACTGGAGAGACTTGAGAGACTGTGGCTTTGCACTCCCCAGGTTTGAACAGTGGGAAGACCACCCACTGTATAGACTTGAGAGACTGTGGCTTTGCACTCCCCAGGATTGAACAGTGGGCAGACCACCCACTGTATAGACTTGAGAGACTGTGGCTTTGCACTCCCCAGGATTGAACAGTGGGCAAACCACCCACTGGAGAGACTTGAGAGACTGTGGCTTTGCACTCCCCAGGATTGAACAGTGGGCAGACCACCCACTGTATAGACTTGAGAGACTGTGGCTTTGCACTCCCCAGGATACATCAATGGGCATGGAGCCCCCTCGTGGATCTGGCGTTGTGCACTCATCCGGCTGAGGTGCCCCCCTTCCCTTCCCCCTGAGGTGCCTGTTGTATTTCTATCTGATGCCCCTGCAGTGTTCTCTCCGTCATGTTCGGGTATCTTGTGTGGGCCTCGCCCATGCATTTTGGGCCCAGTGGTCCACGGACTATGAATATTGCAATACCTGGACTACTATTCGTGGTGTATATTTTGTTATTAGTGGATATATGTATATATTTGCTTACTCTATTTTGATATATTACAATGGTTCCACTCATTTCCTTTTGTCTTTGCATTCTTCTGGGGGGCTTGGTGGGTGTTACTGTAATGTTTGGATATGCATTGGTGTGTGTATTGTAGTGGGTGAGGGTGGGGGTGTTGTGTGTGTGTGTCCCTGTTTTTTGCCTCCCCTGTGTCGTAGGTGCAGTACTCACCATGGTCTTCGCCGCCGGTGTTGGTGCCCCTGGTACAGGAGCAGGAAGACTATTGCAGGAAGAATATGGAGTTCTGGCTCCATAGTGTCGTCGTTCCTCGTGGAGTGTGTAGAGGTGAGTGTTTTCCCTTCGAAATGCCTGTTTCCGCCGTGTTTTTATCCGCGGTGAATCCGCCCTGGAAAAAGTGGTGGATTGGCCTGTGCCTGTCTGTTGACCGCCGCACTGTTTGTTTGTACCGCCGTGGCGGTCTGAGTGTTAAAGTAGGTGTCTTTGTTGGAGGTTTCCGCCACGGTCGTAATTGCTAAATTTTTACCGCCGGCCTGTTGGCGGTCTTACCGCCGCTTTAACACCGTCCGCCAGGGTTGTAATGACCACCAATACATAAAATAAGGATCCAGCTGAAGATAGCCTGCATGACACACAAGGCCCTTCACCATAACACTCCTGTCTACCTGCCCAATAAAATTGAACTGTCTGGTGGTAGCCTTAAAAAGCACTGACTCCCAACCATTGAAACCACAGAAATTCAACAAGAAGAAAATATACAACTGCTCCTATATCATCATAAAATGAACAGCATCCTTACAACTCCTCTCAAGCAGATCTAAATATTAACTCTGCAGTCCAGATTCTGTCAAAATTGTAGCATGGAAACAGTTCCCCTCCTAATATCTGATGACTTTCCTTGAACATGGACATTAGAGAGTTATTCCCCATAGTCCTGCTTAACTTGATAGCTGCATTTACCATTGTACATGAACTTCTATTCACTATCATATTCTTCAAAATGGGAGAATAGGGCCAAGTACTGAAATGGATTTAATGCTTTTTGTTTTCAAGATCTCAGTTTGTAAAGATGGACTTTTTTCACCTCTAAACTACATGGAATCAGCATGCACTAATAAGCTGATGATGCCCATCTTTGCCTGAGAATATCAACATTGTTTGATATATAACTGTCACATTTTGCTCTCTTTGCTCTTCTCTCCATCACCAGTGGGCTAAATTGTGGGACTTTCCAATGCTCAAATAAGCTTCCAGACCTTCCCCTGCATACATATCCTGACTTCCCGCCATTTGGACGCTATTTGCAAATTACCACAAACTCTCAATCCCCTGCTCCCTGCTTCATCTCCACCCCTGCAGGCTCAGGATGGGTGGAGGAATTCAGCACACCTGTGGTTAGCTGCTGCTAGCCTGCTCACACCTGATGCATGTGATTACTGTGATCCCCTTTACGCCTCACCTCCCTTCAGCCGAGAGTTGGTCATTATAGCTGTCTTCTAGTGAGACCGACCCTTGTCTTCTGAAGTTTCTGAGCCATAGTTTTTCCTTGTTCCTGTACCAGAGCCTTAGTTATTCCTCCGTTGTTTCCTCAGCTGGTGTTAATTTTATTTTCTGAGCCATAGTTCTTCCTTGTTCCTGCACTGTAGTGATTCCCGTTCCTGAGCTGTAGCTGTCCTTGTTCCTGTTCCTGATCCTGTTCCTGAGCTGTAGGAAATCCTTGTTGTTTGAGCCTTAGCAAATCCTGCAGTGCTACTTGAGTCTGAGCTCAGCTATTCCTTGTTCCTTACACTAATTCTGCCTGCTGTGTTTCCTCATTTCCTTATTCCTGCATCAGCACTTCTTATGCTCCCTGGAAGCCTCTCCTTCTGTATTTTCCTTTGCCGAGTCCTTGCTTTCCATTTCTTTGTTCCATTTCCTAGTTGGTTGTTTTCCTACTGTCTTGTTTCTATTTTCCTTGTATGTTTGGTACTTGCTTTCCGCCAAGTGTGCCCGTAGTTTTTCCTTCTTTCCTGTAAAGAACCCCTTTGTGCTAGCTCCTTGTCTCTTGTGGTTGTATTTCGTTCCATGCCCTTGATGTTACTGCCTTTCATGTTCCTGTTTGATCACCAGGATCCGTCTGCTCAGCTGACAACTTAGGTTGTATTTCTTGTCTCTGGTGAGTATTTTCTTTCACTTACTTTCATAATATCACCATAGGGTTCAGCTCCACAGAACATACCTTTGCATGTATATCAAATATATGGGTATTAGCATCAGAATCTGTAATATCAATTGTGGGTGCTAAACTTTCTGAGCTTCAGTCTTATTGTATGGAGCTACTGAGTGTACTGAGGGCCATATTTATACTTTTTGACGCAAAACTGCGCTAACGCAGTTTTGCGTCAAAAAAATTAGCGCCGGCTAACGCCATTCTGATGCGCCATGCGGGCGTCGTATTTATTCAATGACGTTAGCCGGCGTTAGCCGCCGGCACTGCCTGGTGTGCGTGAAAAAAAACGACGTACACCAGGCAGCGCCGGCGTAGGGGGAAAATGGAGTATGGGCGTCCAAAAATGGTGCAAGTCAGGCTGAGGCAAAAAAATCGCCTCAACCCGTTTTGCGCCATTTTTTTACGACGCCCAACCCCCTTTGAAATGACTCCTGTCTTAGCAAAGACAGGAGTCATGCCCCCTTGCCCAATGGCCATGCCCAGGGGACTTATGTCCCCCTGGGCATGGCCATTGGGCATAGTGGCATGTAGGGGGGCACAAATCAGGCCCCCCTATGCCACAAAAATAAATAATTAAAAAATACTTACCTGAACTTACCTTAATGTCCCTGGGGTGGGTCCCTCCATCCTTGGGTGTCCTCCAGGGGTGGGCAAGGGTGGCAGGGGGTGTCCCTGGGGGCAGGGGAGGGCACCTCTGGGCTCATTCTGAGCCCACTGGTCCCTTAACGCCTGCCCTGACCCAGGCGTTAAAATCCGGCGCTAATGCGGGTTTTTTAGACCCGCCCACTCCCGGGCGTCATTTTTGCCCGGGAGTATAAATACGACGCATATGCATCGGAGTCATTTTTTAAGACGGGAACGCCTCCCTTGCATATCATTAACGGAAGGAAGGTGTTCACGCAAAAAAATGACGCTAACTCCATGAACTTTGGCGCTAGACGCGTCTAACGGCAAAGTATAAATATGGAGTTAGTTTTGCGTCGAATTTGCGTCGAAAAAAACGACGCAAATTCGGCGCAAACGGAGTATAAATATGCCCCTGAGTGCTTTACCCCACATTCCCTTTACTGCTTACACTGTTTGATATATATATATATATATATATATATATATATACAGGGAGTGCAGAATTATTAGGCAAGTTGTATTTTTGAGGATTAATTTTATTATTGAACAACAACCATGTTCTCAATGAACCCAAAAAACTCATTAATATCAAAGCTGAATATTTTTGGAAGTAGTTTTTAGTTTGTTTTTAGTTTTAGCTATGTTAGGGGGATATCTGTGTGTGCAGGTGACTATTACTGTGCATAATTATTAGGCAACTTAACAAAAAACAAATATATACCCATTTCAATTATTTATTATTACCAGTGAAACCAATATAACATCTCAACATTCACAAATATACATTTCTGACATTCAAAAACAAAACAAAAACAAATCAGTGACCAATATAGCCACCTTACTTTGCAAGGACACTCAAAAGCCTGCCATCCATGGATTCTGTCAGTGTTTTGATCTGTTCACCATCAACAGTGCGTGCAGCAGCAACCACAGCCTCCCAGACACTGTTCAGAGAGGTGTACTGTTTTCCCTCCTTGTAAATCTCACATTTGATGATGGACCACAGGTTCTCAATGGGGTTCAGATCAGGTGAACAAGGAGGCCATGTCATTAGATTTCCTTCTTTTATACCCTTTCTTGCCAGCCAAGCTGTGGAGTACTTGGACGCGTGTGATGGAGCATTGTCCTGCATGAAAATCATGTTTTTCTTGAAGGATGCAGACTTCTTCCTGTACCACTGCTTGAAGAAGGTGTCTTCCAGGAACTGGCAGTAGGACTGGGAGTTGAGCTTGACTCCATCCTCAACCCGAAAAGGCCCCACAAGCTCATCTTTGATGATACCAGCCCAAACCAGTACTCCACCTCCACCTTGCTGGCGTCTGAGTCGGACTGGAGCTCTCTGCCCTTTACCAATCCAGCCACGGGCCCATCCATCTGGCCCATCAAGACTCACTCTCATTTCATCAGTCCATAAAACCTTAGAAAAATCAGTCTTGAGATATTTCTTGGCCCAGTCTTGACGTTTCAGCTTGTGTGTCTTGTTCAGTGGTGGTCGTCTTTCAGCCTTTCTTACCTTGGCCATGTCTCTGAGTATTGCACACCTTGTGCTTTTGGGCACTCCAGTGATGTTGCAGCTCTGAAATATGGCCAAACTGGTGGCAAGTGGCATCGTGGCAGCTGCACGCTTGACTTTTCTCAGTTCATGGGCAGTTATTTTGCACCTTGGTTTTTCCACACGCTTCTTGCGACCCTGTTGACTATTTTGAATGAAACGCTTGATTGTTCGATGATCACGCTTCAGAAGCTTTGCAATTTTAAGAGTGCTGCATCCCTCTGCAAGATATCTCACTATTTTTGACTTTTCTGAGCCTGTCAAGTCCTTCTTTTGACCCATTTTGCCAAAGGAAAGGAAGTTGCCTAATAATTATGCACACCTGATATAGGGTGTTGATGTCATTAGACCACACCCCTTCTCATTACAGAGATGCACATCACCTAATATGCTTAATTGGTAGTAGGCTTTCGAGCCTATACAGCTTGGAGTAAGACAACATGCATAAAGAGGATGATGTGGTCAAAATACTCATTTGCCTAATAATTCTGCACTCCCTGTATATATATATATATATATATATATGTATATATATCTTGCACATTCATCCTGGGGTGTTAGTTAGTCTGTGTACCACATTGCCTCTTTAATGCCTGTTCTTTCTGAGCCTTAGCTCGCTTATTTCCTTGAATATAGCTTCCATTTTGGATCCCCACTCTCCTCTGACTCTCTGTGTGATTTTGGGCAGCTCTACACCAGTATTCTGCCACTTTTTTCTCCCCTGCCACCAGTCTAGGCAGCACCACCCGACAGTTCCTGACAGAATGACCAACCCACATTTCCAGGATCACTTGTGAGGTTTCTTGCATTCAGTTATTTACCATTTTTCTCTGTGCTGTGTTTGAATTCTTGTCTGAGGAATTGTTTTGATTGTGTGTCACAATGAAAAGTCTAAGAAAGAAAACCACCAGTGCTTCATTTATGTTTGTGCAGGACATTTCCCACTCCCTGACAATGAATGGCATTTAGGGCCTCATTACAGTCTTGACGGATGGAATACTCCATCATAAACATAACGGATATCCCATCCGCTGTATTACAAGTTCCATTATTTCCTATGGAACTTGCAATAGGGCAGACGGGAAATCAGTCATGTTTGTGATGGAGTATCCCTTCGAACGAGATCGTAATCAGGTCCTTGGTGTCTAATTTAAGATTTTAAGATTTTACCATAATCCTGAAACAAAGAATCTTCTTATGAGAAATGGACATTTATGATTAAAATATTGTATTCATTGGCTCTCAAACACTTCTTTGCCAGATTGTGACTTAATTTTTTGTGATGATCCAGATTCAATGACTGTGTCGGTATTGCAAATAGAGAATGACACCATACTCAGTTTGGTGAACAAGAATTCTGATTCTCGCATGTCTGTTTAAGTAGTAGTAAAATACAATATACAACCACGTAACAACCAAAGAAAGAACAAATACATGTCATACTCTCTGTTTGCCATTTGAATGATATAGCCCAGCATTGTGACCCAGTAAAGATAACGGTACCTGATGTTAAAGAGACAATGTTTAAGATTGCAGTCAAGCTAAACAATGATCGGTTTAGCAAAAGTGAGAAAACACCTACTAGAACCCAGGCAGGTATTAGCAAGTTGAAACAACATCCATGGTTTAGGGCTGTTGTTTGTTGTGAAGTTGCCAACCCGACAACTGTCCTATTAGAGAAAGATCTACTATCTTCACAGGACATAATTAAATCTAAGATTCTGGAATTACAACAAGAAAATAAAATGTTTCAGGCCCTGTTGGAAAGCTATAACCCAGAGTTCAAGTAGAAATCTAAGACTCCTGTGTGGGCATATTTTTCTGCATTTATGTTAGATTCTTTACACATGATCAATGAAACCTTGCACTCTCTATTGCGGCCCCCTCAGAGCTGGTCCAGTGTTTCTGTGAATAATACTTTGGCTCATCACCCTGATTCCACTCAGAATAGCCATGCTTCCTTTGTCTCAAAGTGCAGTTAATGGCTTTGTTTGAATTCGGAATTTTCTAACACTTCTAATGTTTTGCTTTCTAGTGCTATCTTATGTTTAGGCACTAGGTCTGAGATGTGTCTCTCCACTTTTAAGATACTCCACATGCCGGACAAAACTCTAAACATCTATTTGCTTTCTCCTCTTGATGGTAAAGCCAGTTCTACCCCAGCAGTATCACAGGTACAGGCCATTGATGTACAGACAAAACCTGAA
The DNA here is from genome assembly GCF_031143425.1 of Pleurodeles waltl. Taxonomy (NCBI): domain Eukaryota; kingdom Metazoa; phylum Chordata; class Amphibia; order Caudata; family Salamandridae; genus Pleurodeles; species Pleurodeles waltl. The sequence goes on along the minus strand of NC_090439.1, from coordinate 921,716,710 downwards.
CCAGTGCCCCATATAATCCCTGATGTGGTAATATCCTGTGACTCTAACCAGGCTCTTGATCTAACTGCTGTGACTGAAATCAACATCCTCACTGAGAAGAAACAAAATCCAGACCTCATGTTTGCTCTCATGTGTTCAAGCACACCACAAATTGGAAAGTCAGGAAATAATAGTACTCTATGCTTTGATGTACCTTTACCACCTTGTAATGTAGAAGAATATGAAAAGATCTCCTTGTTTAAGTAATCTCTAATTTATTTCCTCTGACTAAGAGATGTGATCTACCAAATGGAAAAGGAAGTCTGGTCATCGGAACTCTAAGATAAGGTGTATTCTTCGCCATCCTGAAGAAAGAGCTTCTTTGTGTTGTAGTGTGGCAAGGAACAGTGAAGATTTCACTACTGACAATAGGGACTCTACTGTTCATAAACTACTACCATTCCCAGAGCTTAATGTCTGTCAACCTTGTGCCTCTTTACCTTCATCTTATCTTCTTGCAGAGTTTCCAGAGTCATCAGGCGGCCCTGCTGCCTACAGTCTCCAGAGTCATCAGCTGGCCTGCTGCCTGCAAACTCTCCAAAGACATCAGCTTGCCTGCTGTCTGTAGAGTCTCCAGAGTCATCAGTCGCCCTGCTACCTGCAGAGTCTCCACAGTCATCAACCGGCCTCGTTCCTGCAGAGTCTCCAGAGACCTCAGCTGGCCTGCTTAGTAGGCCTGCTGCCTTCAGAGCCAGAGCCCTCAGCTGGCCTGCTGCCTTCAGAGCCAGAGTCCTCAGCAGGCCTGCTGCCTTCAGAGCCAGAGTCCTCAGCAGGCCTGCTGCCTTCAGAGCAAGTTTCCTCAGCTGGCCTGCTACCTCCAGAGCCAGAGGCATCAGCCGACCTGCCTCATGAACTTCAGCCTGCAGCCTGCCTGTCATCAGAGCCTGCAGCCTGCCTGCCATCTGAACCTGAGATTGCAGCCTGTCTGCCATCTGTGCCTTAGACTGCAGCCTGTCTGCCATCTGTGCCTTAGACTGCAGCCTGTCTGCCATCTGTGCCCTAGCCTCTGTACTGTCTGCCTTTAGAGCTCAAGCCCTCAGCTCACCTACCTACAGAGTCAGAGCTTCCAAAGAGCCTGCTTAAAGAGCCAGAGCCTCCAAAGAGTCTGCTTACAGAGTCAGAACCTCCAGCCTGCCTGCCTTCTGACCCCAAGCTTTCTGTTTGTCTGCCTATAGAGCAAGAGTCTCTTGCTTGTCTATTTTCTGATTCTGTGCATCAGTCTGCCATCCTTCATAGGTTTCAGCGCTTATACTTTTAGAGACTGAGGTGGTCATTATGAACACGGCGGGTTGGCCCGCCATGCTGGCATTGGTGGCTGATACTGCCAGCTGGCATGGCAGGCCTACCCACTGCATAATGATCATGGTGAGGGCCGCCATCGGCAGCCCTCACTCACTGCCAGGCTTCCGCCGTCAAGCAGCCTGCCGGTGATTGGAAACACCATCCGACAGGGTAGCTGTGCTACCCCTCGGATAATGTTTCCTGATCCACCACCCTTTCTGTGGTGGGTTATCCCGACAGGGAAAGGCTGGCGGAGGGGGTGCCCTGGGGCACCCCTGGGGGCCCTTGCATTTCCCATGCACTTTGCATGGGCAGTGCAGGGGACCCGGTGCAGTGCCCCGTCACGCAGGTCACTGCCCGAAAATGCACGACGCATGGAGGTATTGGCGGTGGCTCCATATGGAGCCACCGTCAATGTCCCAGCCATGCCTTTCTGTGGGCTGGCGGGCGGAAACAATGTTTCTGGCCGCCGGCCCACAGAAAGGTTCTTTATTTGGCGGGCGGGGACCGGGTTCGCTGGCGGTCAGTGTTTTCACCACCAGCATGAACACGGCAGTTGTTACTGCTGTGTTCATAATGACCACCTGAGTTTCCAGCCTCAGAGACAAAACTCTCAGCATGTAAGCCTCTAGGGTGTGGTTGTTCTACATTTCTGCTTCCAGACTCTCCTGCATGTGCATCTTCAGTATGTTTTCCTCCAGGGGAAAAGCTTCAACTCTGCCTCTTGTTATCTCATTTATCTTCCATCAGCTTGCCTTTGACTTCTGTGCCTCCTGCCAATCCTGCTTCAGACCCTACAATTTGCCTTCATTTTCAGAGCGCTTCTCCAGCTTGCCATCTGAACTTCAAGCACCTTTGATTCAGGCTCCTTAAGCCCCGATACTGGATTTGGACTCTGCATTCAGTTTTGTGTTCTGCAACAGGGTGCTTCCCTCTTCAAAGTTCTGCCTCTAATAGGGCTGCAAATTTACTGCCTACTATTCTGCCCTCCAGAGCAACACATTTTTCCAGCCATCCCATTGTACCATGCACTACAGCTTTGATGGAAATGGATTTATTACATAGGAGCAAAGACTCTGACTCCAGTCCCAAACCCCAGGAGCCGGTTGTGGGAGGGGTATATTGTCATGACTCACTCCCTGTGCTCTCGTGCCCATCACCAGGGGGCCAAATTGTTGGACTTTCCAATGCTCTAAGTGTCCAGACCTTCCCCTACATGCCTATTCTGACTTTCAGACATTTGGACTCTACTTGCAAATTACCACACACTCTCAGTGCATGCCAGATTTTGTGGAAGCCAGTGTGCTCACGTTTGGAACTCATTTACCTAGAATCCCCTGCAGGCCAAGGATGGGTGGAGGAATGTGATTACAGTGAGGCCTTTTAAGCCTCTGCGTCCTTCAGGCCAGTGCTGGTGAGACCGACAATTGTTTCCTGAAGTTTTTGAGCCATAGTTGTTCCAGAGTCTTAGTGATTTCTCTCTTGTTTTCTGAGCTTTTGTTATTTTTATTTCCAGAGTTCCTGAGCAGTAGTCATTCTTTGTTCCTGTTCCTGAGCTTCCTCACCATAGGGGTCAGCTTCACAAGCCCTGCCATTGCATGTAAATCCAATATGTGGGTATAAGCAGTCAGAATCTGTAACAGCAATTGTCGGTGAGGAACGAACTGAGTTTCAGTCTAACCATGTGGAGCTCCCAAGTGCTTTACCCCAAATTTCCTTTAATGTTTATGCGAATATATATATATATATATATATATATATATATATATATAGTTCTTCCAAATTTGTCCTGTGGTGTTAGCAAGTCTGGGTGCCACACTGCCTCTTGAAGGCCTGTTCTTTCTGAGCCTTATCTCTCGTATTCCCTTGAACAGAGCTTCCTTTTTGAACCCCCTCTCTCCTCTGACTCTCTGTGTGATCTTGGGCAGCTAAATACCAGTATTCCACCTCGTTTGTCTATCTGACACCAGTCTAGTCAGCACCACCCGACAGTTCCTGGCAATAACATCCACTAAAGTCTTACAAGACAAATAACCTGGATGACCAACTAAATCCAGTAAAACCAAAATTCCTCCTCCTCCAATTGAATGGAACTCTTTTTCATGTGCAAACTTAGCTCAAACAGCACCTGTTTCTGAGTATATCTTCAACATTCTTGCCATTTGCAAAGTCACTTGGATTTATCATTGAACAGTAAATTACCGTCATTCTACATATTAAAACTGATCAAAATGACTCCCTTTCAACTCTTCTTGTGCAAAAAAAGTATGACTACTTTCCTTATTATCAGCAATACAACCCCGAGTATTATTTCTTCTTAGTAGAAGGGTTGCTCTATTAACCAGCCTTCCCAAAGCCACTCTAGCACATCAGAAGACCATTCTACATGTAGTAGCTCGATTTGTCAAAGTTACAAAACAAAAATGAGAACACATTACTTTTATTCTGAGAGACATCTGCTGGCTTCAACTTAAAGCCAGAAAAATATTAAATGGCATGCATTTCACCGCAAAGCCCTACAGCTTAGGCTCCCCAACTGTCTGAAAATTAAACTCCCTACAATGGAGGAGAAAGAGACACATAGGGAAATTCCAGCCTCCAACTAGAAACACTCAAGGCTGAAAAAACTCTTATTCATGCCTTTATGTGCCTTGATTCCGGAATTTGCAATCACCTAGTTGAAAACATCTGATTTAATAAGAACTTGCTAGCCTTCCAGAAAATCTGAACCCCTACTTGTTCAAATTATACCTGAAGAACAATATTTAATATTCTTCATTCCACTTTCATGTGCTATATTATTACTTTAATTTTCTGTTTGCTTTTCACAATACATCTTGATAACCAATAATTGATGCTCGCCGTTCCACTTTTATCTATTCAAATGTTGCTCTGGGTTTCTGTATTATGTTATATGTGAAAAGATCCATCACACTGCGGCTAGAAACAGATGTATAAATGCCTTTGATGAATAATTATGTTAAGTCCTGGTATTTACATTAGCATTTCCAACAGCAAGAGAATTCTTTATGAAGAGGATAAAAGAAGCCATTTACTTGTGTCCTGCTTGAGAGTCCCCTAGCCTCATCTTTTTTCAAGATGCTGCTGGTGAGCGTCTAGAAGGATCCTACATAAGCTCCTTAGATCCTTCCAGCAAATAAACAAAATTTGAATTTTTGTTATGCATCACTAGTGATTCTACTGGATTCATGCTAAAATACTTTACGTTTTTTGTTCCTCCGTTTAATTTAAATAATGCTAATATATTTTCTAGCCTTCTCTGCCACAACCATAAAGTTGCTGTATATTGCAATTCCGGTACCTTGGCAACCTAAATTGATTCGTTCATTCTTGATGCTTTATTTCTCTTTAATCAAATGAGTTATCTATTATATTCTTGCATCACTAGCCAGTAGGTGAGGAGCTATGGTGTGGTGAGCACATTTAAGAATAAATTATGGTGGGATTAATTGGTCATTGAAAATTTCAAAAATAAGGTTTACATGAAAGGCCTTATATTGTTGATCTGATTGGACTATGTCCGGCCACACAATTTAATGTTTCACCTAGTGGATTCTCTTTTTTTCATTCATCTTTTTCATCTCCTTCATAGGTCTGTTGACCATTTAATGCATAATGCCCATTTAATTCTTCACCATGCTATTCTCACCCACTTCCCCTGCAACTCTATTATTCATTGATTCTCAGCTATCAAGCATACACACATTTCATCATGTATCATGACATAAAAAAGAAATACCCATGTTCAGATATCTCTCTTCAATGCACAACCAACTAGTTTATAGGTATCAAAATGTGAATACACACTATAACCCTATGACAAGAAGTTCTATTGTAGGTCAAGGGAACCCATTGTGTGCTCAGGTACAGAAAGCTTGTGCCAATGTATTGCCAGTTTATTCACAAGTACTTTCATCATAAGCCCAAAACGTACCTCATATTCCATTGTGTGGACACCCTGCGGCCTATAAACTGCCATCATATGATGAAGTTCAACCATCATATGCCTATGCAATGCTATGTGTGTTCCATTACTCACAAAATACTGCAATCATTTGCTCGAGTTGAGTGTATGTGCTCTAACCCCTTTAAAAAAAGATTGAATTTGCTCAGGTTTATTCTAAGCTACTGGCTATTTATCGCAATGTACTACTATAGTGCCTCAACATTTGTATATGCTGAATACTTTGATATCATGAAAGACATTTTGAATTGGTTAATCCCTGATTGGCATATTTCACTTACCTATAGGTCCCTAGTATTTGTAAATCTGTGTACACAGGGCCTGTGAGTTAAATGTCACTAGAGGACTGCAGGACCTATGGTGCCACCACTAAAGTGACAAATGTAAACATTACTCTAGGCCTTTCACTGCAGCCTAGCTTGGTGGGTTTAAAAATGCCAATTCAGCCTGTCAAAATGTTGCTTTTGCCAGGCCCAAACCTTCCTTTTCCATGCTTATAGTTCACCCCTAAAGTAGGCCCTAAAGGCCCAGGAGAGCGTGCATGGTATTTTAAAAGTAGGGCATTTATACTTATGTTTTAAATGTCCTGACAGTGAAAAAGACCCTCAACTCATTTTCCACTGCAGCAAGGCTGGCTCTGCCATAGAAAACAAAGGATTACTTTATTGAACTTAATAAAGCTTACTTCATATCAGCACTAGTAAGAAAAATACTTCAAAAACTCATTTTGATAGCTAAATAAAGCCCAAATTAATGCCAAAGTCGAAATTTGCCTAACTATTTTAGAAATAGTGACTTTAGAAGGTTACTATTTTTTCTGATTGAAGCCTCTAGCAACCTTTTCATAGTTCATCCCCAGTTTTCAGTGGGCAACCTGAGTGCCTCCTGTCAGGAGATGTGAATGGCTCCCAGGAAAAGAGACAAAAGGGACTTTGGTGGGAGGAGATGTGAGCTCCTCATGACAGGGTGCCTGTGGGATGTGCCCACCAAGTGCACAAGCTTTAAGGAGCATCCTGGAACAGGAGGATGCCCTGTACTCCTAGGTCTACCTCATTCTATTTCCTATGTAGTCAGGATGGCACCAATCCCAGTGGGATGGAAACCTATTCCAGAACTGGTTTACATGGAGAATTTTTTACATCCCCAGACACACTTCAGGCATCTTCTCAGAGTTCTGCTCAGGGCAAAAGGTTTTGCCATGTTGGATTTTAGCAGAGCAGTGCACTGTGGGATTATTTAGAGCTAAATCTCCAGGTAATGGTGTCAAAGTGAGAAGGCTTGCCGCAGGAACTTTTTCCATGTTGGTCAGGAGTCTCCCTTCACAAAGGGGGTGCTGGCATAAATGTTTGCCCCTGGTTACCTTCTTCAGGAGATCTGTGAAACTGTGGAAGACAGAAGAAGGACTGCACCCGTTGGGAACCTGTCGAAAGACAAGGAGTGGATCTGCTCCCACTTGTAAACAAGGCAGAAGTGTGAACTCCAAGGGCTGGATACCTACCCTGCTATTAAGATCCAGGAAAACAAAAGTTGCAAAAAGCCCCACATCTCTGCTGAGCTCAGCTGACCAGTTCCAACTGAATTTGGACCTTGCTGGTGGCTTTTGTGAGATTGAGACCTAGTCCCGCAAGTGGTGCCCAAAAGGCCCTGGATGCATGGCTGTTATTAAAGTGCACTCTTTCCCACTTCAGAATTGCCAGACTGGCCACTTAAACATTTTTCTCAGTTTTTTCCAAACCAGAGGCTGCTACGAGAACGCAACCAAGCCACAACCACCAACACAAACTGCCTGCCACACTCAATTTACTGGTTTGTTCCACCAAAAGGATCTTGACTTTCAGAAAATGTCTAAGTCTGAACATAGAGGACTTACCTGGGACCAACATCAAGCAGCACCCCATTCAGAATGATGCCTTTTTCGGGCCTGACTTTGGACTTCCCTGCTTTGTGTTTTTCTGCCTTCGATGTTGAGAGCCTTGAACTTCCCACCAGAGTCAAGATGCTCACTAAGGAGCCACTATTCAGCTAGCCATTGCTGAGGAGCTCCTCTTCAGATCCAGCCTACACCCTGACTCGCCAATGACCTAGTCGATGAGGTATTTTCTCCGGAAAAAGGCCTAAATCAGAAGGTAAATTTTCCACCGGGATGAACCTAGTGCCTGTATTTCACCCATGATCCATCACATTTGGACTGACCTTTTGACTTTGATCTGTTCTACCATGGCCAAATACCTGCGGTGGAGCTTTGACCTTTTTGGTGTTGGAAGTATCTGAACATTTGAAAAAATATATCTCTGGTTACCTACATGCAATATTTATTCTGTTGGTGTCTATTTGTTTCTTAAATTTACTGTATTTTTAAAATTGGAATAAGATATTTATTGTGTTATGTTTTCTACGTGTTATCTATTTTTTTAGCAGATACATGCTTCATACTTTTCTTCCAAATTAAGCCTGCCATCTCTGTGCTACAGCTACCAAAAGTTAAGCTTGGGTTTCAGTATTCAGATCGAACTGGACCTAGAACAAAATTGTGACACTATTACTTTGTGAGGATTTACATCAGATAATAATCCACAACAGGATTCATATTCATGTGCTTTATAGTTGAGTATCCCTGATGGGCTGGGTGGATTGCATGACTGAAAAATGTGGTCATGTTGATGTCCTCTTGTGTGCAATATGGCTTTTAGTTCACTTAAACAGATGATTTCGATTCATGTTAGTCTTCACTGCAAGTTGAAGGTTGCAAAATGGTAGGGGAAGCCAAATATTACTAAGGAATAGGAGTGGGTGGAATTCGTATTTCCACAACAGAATTGGAGTACCTTAGTAATTCTGTATTCTTCATGTAATGCGGAATTACTAATTCTGCTGTTCGAACAGCAGAATTAAATCAGCACTGTTTGGTTTTAAGCAAGTCTAGAAGAGGGAACAGTTCCTTTGTGATTTAAAACCACTGCAGATTAAGCTTTAATCTGCAGTGATTTTTATATATAGAGGGCCTGCCCCCCTCTTATAGCCCTGTTTAAAACACTGTAGTGCACTGCATACTCCTTGGTGCCTTGACATAAGTTTGTAATGGCACCTAGGGGGATGCACTGGAATGAATACCCCTGATGCCCTTGCATACTTATGAAAAGGCACCAAGGGGTATGCACTGCATTGTAGTTCAGTGCATACCCCTCAGTGCCCTTACATAGGTATATACAGGCATTGAGGGGTATGCACTGGAGTGGATAACCCTTGATGCCCTTATATACTTATGAAGGCCACCAAGGAATATGCACTGCACTGTAGGGCACTGCATATCTCTTGTTGCCCTTACATCAGTGTGTAAGGGCACTGAGGGACATGCACTGCACTATAGTGCACTGCATACCCCTCGATACCCACTCCATGCATTCATGCCACATGCATCATGCCTACAGTGTACTCACCTGTTGGTCTGGAGGTCCATACAGCAGTCCGTACTGTCCACCAGTCGCTCCAACTCCTCTGAGGTGAAAGCAGGGGCCCTTTCCCCAGTCACACGGGCCATGGTATGTTCCAGACACAGGTCACAGCAGCACATGCAGTGTAGGTCCTCTCCTATGGTAGGTCAGGTAGCAATTGAGTGATCAGATAGAAAATGGCGGTCACGTCCGCGGCGGTGCATACCGTCACCGCTGGCGAAAATCACCATTGGCCACTGTACCCCATAGGGCCTAATGTTAACCAATGAGGAGTTGCACGGCGGTCCCCAACCACCTACCGCTGTGGCGCATGACACCAGCGGAATTACCTCACTTCAACCTGTCCCTCCACACAGGACAGGCAGACACCATTTCAGGGGGCATCACAGTAAAATATAGGACATACAGGATAAATCCCATTTACCCATTACAAATTAATATCATGCATTGTACTGTTATGACTCCAATGTTGAGTTTGTGACCGGCTTCTCACTCTTTTGTCCCTTAGCCTGCATCTGCTGAGGATAAATAGGAGATGGAGACATACCCCCATGTACAGACACCTGGTGGACTCAGCAACAATGGAGGACAGGCACATTATCCTCACCTGTAGAATTCACAGGGCCACAGTCACAGAGCTGTGTGCCCAACTGGAGCCAGACCTGATATCTGCAATCTGTCATCCAACTGGGATCCCCCTTCCTTTGCAAGTCCTATCTGTGCTCCATTTCTTGGCAACTGGATCTTTCCAAGTGACAGTGGGCTTGGCAGTAGGAATGTCACAGCAAATGTTCTCAGTGGTGCTGACAAGAGTGTTGTCTGCCCTGATTAAACAAATGTGCAGCTACATTGTTTTCCCCCAGGTGGAGGATTTGGCCACAGTGAAGGCTGACTTCCCCAACATAATTGGGGCAATTGATGGAACTCATATTGCATTTGTCCTCCCCCCTGGCAATATGAACAGGTGTTCAGAAATCGTAAGAGTTTCCACTCCATGAATGTGCAGATGGTGTGCTTGGGAGACCAGTACATCTCCCATGTCAATCGTAAGTATCCAGGGTTGGTGCATGATGCTTTTATCCTTAGGGAATAGCAGCATCCCGAATGTGATGGCCCAACTACAGAGGGACTGGGTGTGGCTAATAGGTGAGCCTGGATCCCACCCAGTAGATGTTGGTGTATGGGAATGGTGTGGGCCATGTAGGATAGTGTGTGCCTAAATGTTGTCCCTCGATATTTGCAGGTGACTCTACTTACCCAGACCTATCATAGCTGATGACCCTGTGAGGAATGCCAGGACAAGGGCAGAAGAATGTTACAATGAGGCACATGGGCAAACAAGAAGGATAATCGAACTGACCTTTGGCCTCCTGAAGGCCAGGTTCAGGTGTCTCCATCTAACAGGTGGATCCCTGTGCTACTCACCCAAGAAGGTCTGCCAGATAATCGTGGCATGCTGCATGTTGCACAACCTTGCCTTGAGACGCCATGTGCCTTTTCTGCAGGATGAGGGGGCTGGAGATGGCTATGTGGCAGTAGTGGACCCTGTGGGAAGTGAGGATGAGAAGACAGAGGATGAGGATGAGGACAACAGAACAGCAGTGATACAACAATACTTCCAATGACACACAGGTAAGACAGTGTCACTTCACATTTCATTGTCATTATTTAGATTATCTTTGGCACTGGCATGCTGTTACTTCCCACTTCTATGCCCACTCACTGTACCCCTTGGCAATTCATTTTGCAGATGTCGGTGTCCCACTATCGCTCCTGGTGTGATCACAGCAGCCAACTACAGGTCTTTCCTATGTGAACATTACTGTACAGTTGAATTGCAATGTTTGAACCTGGTTAAACAAATACATACTTAGAAAATTTGACATACTCCATACTTTTTTTTTTTCAAAGGGTGTTTATTGAAGTGCTAAGAAGAAGAGGGGCAAGTGAATTGGGATGGGGTGATGATGGAGGAATATGCAGGGTATTGTTCCAGTTTATTTGGTGCACAGGTGCATAGTCCAAGGGACATAGGAAGTGGAGCAATGGCAGTTCAAGGTGGACAGGGTGACAGAGTAGGACACAAGAGTGACAATCAGGAGAGTTTCATATCTTGGCGGGGTCTTGGCAATAGTCTCTGGCTTCTGCCTGGATTGTAGGGAACGTTTGAGGGGTAGTTCACCTTCTGCAGGGAGAGGGGTGCAGGTGACTTGTTTGTCCTGTGGAGGGCCTCCTGTTCACTAGCAGCAGCAGAGGTGGAAGGCAGTTCAGATGTCTGGCTAGTGGTAGAGGCCCGCTGGCCTCCCTCATAATGTTGGTCATGTCTGCCAGCTCCCCTGCTATGGAGACCAGGGTGGTGTTGATGACCTGCAAGTCCTCCCTGATCCCCTGATACTGTCCCTCCTGCAGCTGCAAGTTCTCCTGCATGTTGTCCAGGATTTGATCCGTCGTATCCTGTGAATGTTGGTAGGGTCCCAGGATCTCTGCAAGTGCCTCCTGGACAGTCGGTTCCCTGGGTCTGTCCTCCCCTTGGTGCACAGCACTCCTCACAGTTTCCCTGCTGTCCTGTGCATCTGTCCCCTGAACTGTGTGCCCACTGCCCCTGACCCCAGCTCCATGACTGCCTTGGGTATGAGGTGTGCCCTGGGGTCCCGGTAGAGGTGGACACACTGCTGATTGACGTGTTCTGGGGACGGAGGTATGGGTATGCTGGGTGGGTGCTGTGGTGGTGTTTCCAGGTTGGGGAGGCTCTGTGGTAGTGTATGACTGTGCTTGGGTAACCGACTGTCCAGAGGTCCCTGATGGGCCAGGTTGGTCATCCAGATCCAGGCGACCAGAGTTGCTGTCATCACTGTGGGCCTCTTGAGTTGGGGGACTGGATGGTGCTGGCACCTCTCCTCCGCTTGCGTTGGCTTGCATACCTGTGGGGATGAAAATGCTGTGTTATTGTTTCTGTGTGTGACATATTGTGCATCAGTGGGTTGCCCTCTTTGTTTGTATTTGCCCTGGTAGCTTTCATTTGTGTACATTGGTGTATGGTGGGATGATTAGTTCTCTCTAGTGTGCATGCTTTAGTGATAGGTGTCCATGCAGGTCTGTGAGTGGTGTCCATGCATTGGTATGGCATGCAGGGCGTGGCATTGGGATGAGTGAGATGTGATGGTGGGGGGTGTGTGAGGTGGTGGAGTGATGGGAATGAGGGTGGGGGTATGTGATGGCATGTAGGTAGGGGGGGTGATAGTAGTAGAGAGTTACCAGAGTCCAGTCCTCCTGCTACCCTGGCCAGGCCCTCAGGATGCATGATTGCCAAGACTTGCTCCTCCCATGTGGTTAGTTGTGGTGGAGAAGGTGGAGGTCCACCGCCAGTCCTCTGTACAGAGAGTTGGTGTCTTTCTGTTATGAAACGCACTTTCCCCCGTAGGTCGTTCCACCTCTCCCTGATGTCATCCCTTGTTCTGGGGTCCTGTCCTACAGCGTTGACCCTCTCCATGATCCTCCACCATAGCTCCATCTTCCTAGCAATGGATATCTGCTGCACCTGTATTCCAAATAGCTGTGGCTCTACCCTGATGATTTCCTCCACCATGGCCCTTAGCTCGTCCTCTGAGAATCAGGGGTGTCTTTGTGGTGCCAAGGGTGTTGTGTGAGTTGTGTAGGTGAGGGTGTGTAGGGTGATGTGTTGGGGTGTGTGATGTGGGGTGTGTGAGTGGAGTATAGGTGTAGTTGGTGTGTGGCTCTGGTTTTGTCTGTAGTCGTGTTGTCTGTCTCATGACAATGGTTTGTATTTGTAAGGAGTTGTGGGTAATGTGTTATAGTGGTGTGGATGTGTGGGTGGGGTTTGTGTATGGGTGTCAGGTGTGTGTTGTTTGAATTGACCAATGTAATGTTCTTTAGTATGTATGTGTGTATTTTGAGTGCAGCGGTATGTACCGCCAATGGTTTACCGCCATTGAATGTCCGCCATGGTGATTCGTGGTTCATAATGTGATGGGTGTAGTTCTGTTGGCGTAACAGTGTGGGTTTGGATACCAGCAGTTTATCACTGACCTTTGGTGTGGCAGACTTGTGTCTGTGGCTGAAGAGTGACGGATTGGTGTGCCATAATATGGTGAACGGATTTCCGCAGTGGGATTTACCGCCAATGTCATAATGAGGGCCATAATGTTTAAAACTGTAGTTCAGTTGCAAATACAGTTGTCTTTAGCTTTAAAAACAGCTCAGTAAAAAAGTTGGACAAGTAGTTGTATTCATGTATTACCATAATATGCAGTTTACATTTTGGAAAGTGATGCCCAAATGCATGCAGCAAGAACTGGCATCATCAGAGAAGGAGTATAAAATTTAAACTGAGCTTGTTCCTGCAAATGATCATGGTCTACCACATAGTACACAATTTAAATTAGATGAACTTAGAGCAGCAGTGCAAGTTGAAGTGAACCTTCTTCAACTGCACCAGATAACTAAGATAACCAGAAAATAGTTAGGTGAGGGAGGTTTGGTAATGCAATGGCACAGTTAGTAGACAGGCACATAGTTCAAGCTTCCATAAGTTCAATTCAATGTGATTCAGGCAGATATATACCTAACATCATCACATTAGTTGCATATTGAGAACTATGAGGAAATGGCATACACAGATCTAGGCACTGTCACTGAATTTTCTTGTAAGAAGGAAACTTTTTATATGGGTCACTGATGGACTCAAGTTAGAAAATATATTTCTTAAGAGTGGCTGATATTAGGTAGGCATGGAGTGGCCAGATCTAAGTGAGCTGCTGAAATCTCCCAAACATGACAGCTAAGAATGATAACTAGTCTCTTTGGTTGAAGAGGTGGTCAGATATTATCCCTTTGTTCCTTAGTTGAACTAGAAGAGATAAGACATGCTTGCATCAACTGCCCCCTGGACAGGATGGATATTTTGAGGGAGTGGTAATGGGATTCAGCTCTGCAGGCTTGTCAAACAATCACAATTAATATTTTGAAGAATTGTGAGGTAACATTGGTAAAAGGACCCAATTGTTTATCTGACAAAGTAAAATTGCCCTAGATACAACACTTACAGTAACTAAATTCATTGTTCCCATAATATCTCAGTTTGGTGTACATGGACATTTGAAAGGATTTATATTTATTGTTAGACCTAACACTATGAGAAAGGTCCTAGATGTGCTTAATGTGCTTGATATGCACTTTATGTTTATGCTGAATAAAATGGAATCACCAAACATGAAACTGGAGACCTCCCAAAAGTACATTTTACGGATGGATCTCTGCCACATATTAACATGTTCTCTACCTGCTTTTTAAAATGAATAAGAATTGTAATTTTGACTTTGTGAGAGAAAATCCCGGTCTGAGCTGGATAATAAACTATGGGTATAATGGTCACTCCATAAAGCTAAGCATTTAAAGAATTAGTCAACTGGGCCCTTAAGATAATCTAAGTAGTAGAGTGAGGCTAGAATGTGTTTATGAGGTGAAATGTATCTATATAGAATCATTGGATCTCGAACAATACTGTTAGGAAATCAAAGATTAATCTAGTTTTACTGTAAGGTGAAAATAGCGCTGTAGTGAATTTCATCCCACTTTGCTACAGAACCAGATGTCACAACACTATGTAATATACAATTATTGCTGGGATTGTGGAACATTATTTTCCAACACTCTATTTCATGGGTAAAATTGTTGAGGGTACCCAAAAAAGAGAGGTGTAAATATGTTTTCTATTTGCAGTCAAATGTGTGGGAATACTTCAGTAACCTTTCCATAAAAACAGTGTTCTGTCCTTAAAGGTAAATATGCTCATAAATGTAGGCTTATGACCAAATTGACATTTTTGTGCTTGGTAGGAATACACGAAGGGATTCTTGGCAGGCGTAAACCCATTTCTGGGGCAGAGTGTCCGAATGCACTAACCTGAATTCTAGATCCAACAGGAGCAATGAACCGATCTGCATTTTTCCATATTCACAGACAACCATTCATGATAGGAATAGTTATCAGTAGACAGTGGGAGAGGGAAATGGGACAAGAGAGAAGACGGAACATTGGATAGGCCATAGTAGGTTATCTAATAACTTGATAACAGTTTTAAAATTTTATATCACATCTCTATTAATATCCATCTGTAATTCTCTCTCTGCTTTATTGATATACCTCAAGAATATCTCTAAACCTTAATCTCTGTAGGATATTAATTAAATGTTGGTTGTCCCTAGAACTGAACAAATTCTATAAGACCACTATGGCATTTGATTTAAATAATAATATATTATTTTCTCTCATTCTCTTTCTCTTGCGCTCTCTCTTTCACACTCTAAATGTTTCTCCTTCTCTAGGAAACACAACTACCTTATGTTCTGGACTCACTTTCCCTTTGGTTTCCTGGGCATTCTAGCTGTTGCTCAAACTGTTATGTAAGCCCATCTTAGTGAGGATTGCATAGTCTGAATTCATACTAGTGAATAACCCTCTAATCATCACCACTAACTTAGTTATACATGTATTCATCACAAAGTATTAACAGTTTCTAAATATGTTGAGGATCCTTAATGTTTCTTAAGTAGCTTTTGAATACATAAGGACAATTAGAAATGTAGAATTATAAACCATCACATTTTTCTATTAAAAGTATTTTTGACAAATTCCAGTCAATTTTCAAAAGGACAACTTAATTTTCTTGGAACAGGTCTGTCATTTACAAACTGCACTGTGCAGTACACTTTATAGTATTACAGAATTACTACACAACTTACTACAATGTGCATGTCACAAACTGCACCTTTTGTTTTAACTTTCACTTTTGAGTAAGTTTACTAATTTTAAGTACCCACCAACTGCACTTTTGTAATAACTTAAACATTTGTGGTTAAGTCCTTACCTCCATTCTTTTCTAATGGACAGTGCTGCAACTAGTGGTTGGCCATGGCTTATTATAGAAGTGTTAATGATAGCAAAAGTGTACGGTATATGTGTAAAATTTTAAGTTACATGTGTAAGTTACTACAAGGGTAAAAGTTACAGGTGTAAGTTTCTCCGAAAGTGCAGTTTAGCGCTTTGTATTAAATGTTGTAGTACCACTGCAAAACATACTACAACGTGAAGTTTGTAAATGAGCCCCTATATCTTCAAAATGGCCACCAATATTTTCAAAACACAATGAGAGTTATGTGGCGTTGTGGAAAATGTAATTCTTGATTCAGGGTGCATGCACCTATGCATAGTGTGTCCTCAGTGACTCTAAGACATTCTCTAAGTCATATCAGTGTTTTGAGTGCACTTCCAACCTTACTTTCCCTCAAATAAGTGTGATAATTTTGGATTCAGAGTATGACACATGCTCGTTCTGTGATTAAAGAGAGGTGAACTCAAATCCTTTGTCCAGATCATAACCCACAGATCTCTGCCACAATTTTGGTTATCTCAGCAGCTGTAAATCTCGCTCAAATGCTACAAATTGGATGACCCAAGGCCTAGTTTGGCTTGGATGTTTGAAAATGCCCAAAACGAAGTGCATTGGTCCTCTATTTGAGCGTACAGTAATTACTTTCTCCACAGAAAAAAGATATGTGTTTGCTCATGAATTCCTATTTTCTCTTCTCAGACTTCTCCACTATGGAGAACTGTATACAAACAGAATAGGATTATTCAGAAAACGATACCTGACCACCCCTTGAGTACACCTGGAAACCTGTGCCAGGCGGAACTTTCCAGGTGCACTTCCAGGAATATTTGTGAATAGCAAAAATTATGTTCAGGCAGAGACTGAGCTCTCCAGCTGTACCTTTCTCCAGCCACACTCTTTAAATGCATGCTCCTTCTGGTCTTTCTGAAACACACAATACACTACTAAAGATTAATAGATTCTCTATTGAAGTTCATAGCACAGATCAATCTTGCTTTGCAGCAGGTGTCACCTTCTTTCACAAAATATGCGCATGTCCATTAGTAGCTACATGCTTGGCACAGATGCTTGAGTTAGTTCGATGAATATAATTGGCGCAATTCTTGAAAAGGATCCAGTGTACTTCTTGATGGGTGGATTTTGGAATTTGACAACTTGCACAGACTGCATTGAAATTTTCTTTTCTAAATGATGCATCACAAGGATTCCGAATAGTGAGAACCCGGCATCAATAGAATTATTGATAGGTTACCCTACTTGGTGCAATGAATGTGAAGAAATATACTGAGCAATAGCATTGCTTTAAGGAAGACCAATATACATATGGGCACTGTTTAATCTGTACCTATCTAGACCCTGATCACAATATGGTGCCAAATTCTGTGGCTTATTGGGTGTTATTTCGGGAAGATCATTCATAGTTCAGTATATGTGGAGGCATCATTTATGCCTTATTCCTCTTTGTGGACCTCAGAACGAAGAATAATGCTGTAAAGGAGCATGTTGTCTCCTTTCTGAGGTATGCAAACTATGAATGTGCGCTATTGTACTGGCCAATTCGCCTCAGGTTTTCCTTAGAGGAAAAAACAGATGTGCAATGCACCCACATGTTTTAAAACCACATAAGGTACACACCGGCATTGGTACTCCAGCTGGAATTTGCTCAGCACACGTGATAGCGACAATAATCGAGGTCCTTGAAACATAGCCAAGAATTTTGGTCATAGGGCATCTCACTCTCTAGGTAGAACAGATGTAGACTGTGGTGTGCTGTAAGTTGTATTTTTAATGTTTATTTAAGTGGCTTCTCTGATCAGATTTTAGGGTCTTCAGCAACCAGGTTTTTTTTCAAGCTCAGATTTCACAAAACTAATTTAAAAAATCTTAATTCTTCAAGAGCATAAGTAATTTTTCTAGAGCATTAACCAAGATATCATAATGCTTATATAATATCTCATTCAAATGTGTGCTACAGAGTGGCATGTTGGAGGAGGTCTCTGTCATTTCAATCCCCATGGTCCTCTGTATGTATAATACACACTAATAAGCTGCTGGTGTTCAAGTGCTGCTTTTGATTCAGCACCTGCACATGACCTCTTGATTGACAGGTTGTATTATGAGTATGCTGAGGCATGTATATATATGAAAGTAAGTGCTATGTAAATGTAAATACACTGCAACTTGTCTTTGGGGCTGGATAACAGTACTTTTCTCTGGCAGAAGCATGAATAGAAGGAGAGCGGTCATTAACCTACATGGATTTTTAGGTGTGGCCACCTGCCCATGTATGATCAATAAAGAAGAAATTTAAGAGCCCTACTGACAGAGGGGCTTAGGATCCACTGACATTTGCACCCCTGATTACAGGATTTGATTGGTCCGAATTTGAATACTTCCACTGAAAAGACTGCTTGCTGTACATTTTTTGGCTTGTGGCAATGTTTATACTTGATGCAGCAGGACTGAGTTGGTTATGGTGGCAAACTAATGATCATTGTAATGTGTCTGGTCTCTCTATTATGAAAACTGTATGATAAAGGCCTTTGACCAGATATATTTATTGTGAAAAGCATATGTTGAAGTCAATAGGCATTTAGATGTGAAATGTTATTACATGAAATCTCACAGATTACTTTAGTAGGGAAGAGATTTGACAATGGCATCCACTGTGACAAACCCTTGTGAGTTTCACTGTGAAGTTTCTTGTTTGGCCCATTTGAGAGGCACTGTATATTGTTTTGCAAGCTTCATTTTTCTACATATTTGTAAATGTATAACTATACTTTATGGTTGCAGATTTATGGGTACTTGAATAGGCTGGTGTTGGGTAAAATGTCAAGCCAATGTTAAAGGATAAAGGCGTCATCAGTTCATTGGAAAAAGCATGCCACATTTCATAGGTTTGATATGTTTATTATGAAACATTACAATAAAGCCAGTAGACCGGACCTACTTAATATGATAGGCATGCAGTAAAGGAAATAGGGACACATGTTCAAGCATTTTTCTCATTGCAAATGGACCGATGCACAGAATTAGCCTGTTTGTGACTAGAAACATGCTTTTTGGGATGTACAAAGACCCATTTGTGATTCAGTAACTTGATACTAAATCACAATTTGGGTTTTGCGATTCAGTATTAGGAAGGGGTGTGTTCAGGGCCCCTCTTCCTAATATTGAATCTGAAAGGTAAGTACAAATGTTTTGTGTCCAAAAAGTGGTTGCAAAACATTTGCATACTACCACCAGTTTCAAATTGGTGGTATGCCATTTGCAAACAGGAAATGGTCCCCACGGACCATTGTGAATGGTGGTACCAATATTTTTTCAGAGCGAGTAGTAGTCCCAAGGACCAATGCCCACTTGGAAAAAAGTGGGCTCCAGCTGGCCACCATCCCCAATGGGTTGCAAACTGTGACGTGCCTCATGAATATTAATGAGGCAGGTCCCTTGCGATCCATTTGGGAATTGAAAATAGTGTCTGAGACACTGTTGCACAACAGGGTTTGCGACTTGCAAATTATGAGTCGTTAAAACACGCAATTTGCAAGACGCAAAACCTGACATTGGTACATGTGGCCCATAGCCTTTTAAGGCAGGTACTTTGTTACATGGATTTCCACAGATTATTGTAGTAGGCAATCATTTTGACTTTGGTGATCTACCTGAACACACTGTGGGGATAGAAGGCATGTATTACAATAATTATAGGCTCTCTTCTAAGTGATAGTATTTTGCTTTGTCAACTGTAACTTTGTATACAATTTTACTTTTATAACTGTATGCTGTATGGTTGCTTTGTGATATGGGCTTAGGATAGGTATGGTGACAAGCCAATGATAAAGGCTTTATTATTGATTATGAAGAGTTACAATAAAGGCAGTAGGCCTGAAATATTGATTGTGAAAATCATATATTAGAGGCAATAGACATTTAAAGGTGGATTGTTATTACACTGACATAAAACCTTCAGTTTTTTTATTACAGGGAATCTCATTTTTTACCTTCTTGGGCAAGGGTTTTGGTGTTGGTTAACCTCTCTTACAACCCATAAATATAGAAGATTTGCACTGTCAAAGTGCTTGTTAAGCCCTTTTAAGAGAGATACTATTTTGCTCAGCCAACTATAATTGTTCAGGGCCAATTCCCCGGACTTTGTGAGTGCGGGGACACCATTACACGTGTGCACTACATATAGGTCACTACCTATATGTAGCTTCACAATGGTAACTCCGAATATGGCCATGTAACATGTCTATGGTCATGGAATTGCCCCCTCTATACCATCCTGGCATAGTTGGCACAATCCCATGATCCCAGTGGTCTGTAGCACAGACCCTGGTACTGCCAAACTGCCCTTCCTGGGGTTTCACTGCAGCTGCTGCCAACCCCTCAGACAGGCATCTGCCCTCCTGGGGTCCAGCCAGGCCTGGCCCAGGATAGCAGAACAAAGGACTTCCTCTGAGAGAGGGTGTTACACCCTCTCCCTTTGGAAAATGGTGTGAAGGCAGGGAAGGAGTAGCCTCCCCCAGCCTCTGGAAATGCTTTCTTGGGCACAGATGTGCCCAATTCTGTATAAGCCAGTCTACACCGGTTCAGGGGACCCCTTAGCCCTGCTCTGGCGCGAAACTGGACAAAGGAAAGGGGAGTGACCACTCCCCTGACCTGCACCTCCCCTGGGAGGTGTCCAGAGCTCCTCCAGTGTGCTCCAGACCTCTGCCATCTTGGAAACAGAGGTGCTGCTGGCACACTGGACTGCTCTGAGTGGCCAGTGCCACCAGGTGACGTCAGAGACTCCTTCTGATAGGCTCCTTCAGGTGTTAGTAGCCTATCCTCTCTCCTAGGTAGCCAAACCCTCTTTTCTGGCTATTTAGGGTCTCTGTCTCTGGGGAAACTTTAGATAACGAATGCAAGAGCTCAGCCGAGTTCCTCTGCATCTCTCTCTTCACCTTCTACCAAGGAATCGAGTGCTGACCACGCTGGAAGCCTGCAAAACTGCAACATAGTAGCAAAGACGACTACTGCAACTCTGTAACGCTGATCCTGCCGCCTTCTCGACTGTTTTCCTGGTGGTGCATGCTGTGGGGGTAGTCTGCCTCCTCTCTGCACTAGAAGCTCCGAAGAAATCTCCCGTGGGTCGACGGAATCTTCCCCCTGCAACCGCAGGCACCAAAAAGCTGCATTACCGGTCCCTTGGGTCTCCTCTCAGCACAACGAGCGAGGTCCCTCGAATCCAGCAACTCTGTCCAAGTGGCCCCCACAGTCCAGTGACTCTTCAGTCCAAGTTTGGTGGAGGTAAGTCCTTGCCTCACCTCGCTAGACTGCATTGCTGGGAACCGCGACTTTTGCAGCTACTCCGGCCTCCGTGCACTTCCGGCGGAAATCCTTTGTGCACAGTCCAGCCTGGGTCCACGGCACTCTAACCTGCATTGCACGACCTCCTAAGTTGTTCTCCAGCGACGTGGGACTCCTTTGTGTAACTTTGGGTGAGCACCATTTCACGCATCCTCTTAGTGCCTGTTTCTGGCACTTCTCCGGGTGCTACCTGCTGCTAAGAGGGCTCATTGTCTTGCTCGACGTCCTCTCTACCTCCTGGTCCAATTTGAGACCTCCTGGTCCCTCCTGGGCCACAGCAGCATCCAAAAACGCTAACTGCAGGAATTGCAGCTAGCAAGGCTTGTTGGCATTCTTTTGGCGGGAAAACACTTCTGCACAACTCTACAAGGTGAGAGGGATCCGTCCTCTAAAGGGGGAGTCTCTAGCCCTTTGCATTCCTGCAGAAACCGCAGCTTCTTCTGTCCAGTGGAAGCTTCTTTGCACCCGCAGCTGGCATTTCCTGGGCATCTGCCCATCTCCGACTTGCTTGTGACTTTTGGACTTGGTCCCCTTGTTCCACAGGTACCCTAGATTGGAAATCCACAGTTGTTGCATTGTTGGTTTGTGTCTTTCCTGCATTATTCCTCTAACACGACTTCTTTGTCCTTAGGGAAACTTTAGTGCACTTTGCACTCACTTTTCAGGGTCTTGGGGAGGGTTATTTTTCTAACTCTCACTATTTTCTATTAGTCCCAGCGACCCTCTACAAGGTCACATAGGTTTGGGGTCCATTCGTGGTTCGCATTCCACTTTTGGAGTATATGGTTTGTGTTGCCCCTATCCCTATGTTTCCCCATTGCATCCTATTCTAACTATACATTGTTTGCACTGCTTTCTAAGACTATACTGCATATTTTTGCTATTGTGTATATATATCTTGTGTATATTTCCTATCCTCTCACTGAGGGTACACTCTAAGATACTTTGGCATATTGTCATAAAAATAAAGTACCTTTATTTTTAGTATAACTGTGTATTGTGTTTTCTTATGATATTGTGCATATGACACTAGGTGGTACTGTAGTAGCTTCACACGTCTCCTAGTTCAGCCTAAGCTGCTCTGCTAAGCTACCATTATCTATCAGCCTAAGCTGCTAGACACCCTATACACTAATAAGGGATAACTGGGCCTGGTGCAAGGTGCAAGTACCCCTTGGTACTCACTACAAGCCAGTCCAGCCTCCTACATTGGTTGTGCAGTGGTGGGATAAATGCTTTGAGACTACTTACCACTCTTGTCATTGTACTTTTCATAAGAGAAAAATATACAAAACACGGTCAGTGTATATACACATAGCCAAAAAGTTTTGCATTTCCTCTTTTCACTCTTTTCTAAGTGCTGAAAAGTACTTCTAAACTTTCAAAAAGTTCTTAAAAGTTTTTAAAGTTTTTTTCTGTCTTTCTAAAAAGTTCTGAAAACTTTTTTCTCTTTTTGTATCACTTTAAATCTCTCTAAAAATGTCTGGCACAGGCCAAAATGTTGATCTGTCCAAACTTGCATATGACCACCTCAGCTGGAAAGGAGCAAGGAGTCTCTGTGTAGAGAGAGGTTTGAGTGTAGGGAAGAATCCTTCCTTGGAATTGTTACTTAACATGCTTAAAGAACAAGATAAGGCTATAAGTGCCCCATCTGTTGAAAAAGTACCTAATAGTTCCCAATCTGATTCAGGGACTCCCCCAGGAAAAGATTCAGGAAATAAACTTCCTAGCCTGCCCATTACTAGACAGTCTAGCATAGTTGGTAATGATGATGAGCCACACCATATATATAGTGTTGTCTCACATCATAGCAAAAGCATTTATTCTCACCATACTGGTAGTGATGTTTCTGTTAGCCAAGCTGTTAGGGTGGCTTCTGTAAGGGACAGGTCTCCTTCTGTTCATTCCCATCATACCTCTGTATCTAGGAATGTCCCTCCCACCAACCCTGATGACAGAATGTTAGAGAGGGAACTCAATAAGTTGAGGGTGGAACAAACCAGACTGAAGCTTAAAAAGCAACAGCTGGATTTGGATAGACAGTCTTTTGAACTAGAAAAGGAAAGACAGAAGTTGGGTTTAGATACCCATGGTGGCAGCAGCAGTATTCCCCATAGTCATCCTGCAAAAGAGCATGATTCCAGGAATCTGCACAAGATAGTTCCCCCTTATAAGGAGGGGGATGACATTAACAAGTGGTTTGCTGCACTTGAGAGGGCCTGTGTTGTACAGGATGTCCCTCAAAGGCAGTGGGCTGCTATCCTATGGCTATCATTTAGTGGAAAAGGTAGGGATAGGCTCCTTACTGTGAAAGAAAATGATGCCAATAATTTCCAAGTTCTTAAGAATGCACTCCTGGATGGTTATGGCTTAACCACTGAACAATACAGGATAAAGTTCAGAGAAACCAAAAAGGAGTCTTCACAAGACTGGGTTGATTTCATTGACCATTCAGTGAAGGCCTTGGAGGGGTGGTTACATGGCAGTAAAGTTACTGATTATGACAGCCTGTATAACTTAATCCTGAGAGAGCATATTCTTAATAATTGTGTGTCTGATTTGTTGCACCAGTACTTGGTGGACTCTGATCTGACCTCTCCCCAAGAATTGGGAAAGAAGGCAGACAAATGGGTCAGAACAAGGGTGAACAGAAAAGTTCATACAGGGGGTGACAAAGATGGCAACAAAAAGAAGGATGGTAAGTCTTCTGACAAGGGTGGGGACAAATCTAAAAATGAGTCTTCATCAGGCCCACAAAAACACTCTGGTGGGGGTGGTGGGCCCAAATCCTCTTTTAATCAGAACAAGGAAAAGAAACCATGGTGCTATTTATGTAAAATAAAAGGCCATTGGACAACAGATCCCAGTTGTCCAAAGAAAAGCACCAATGCTCCTACCACTACAACCCCTACTGCTACCCCTAGTGTCCCTACTAATAGCAGTGGTGGTGGGAGCAAACCTACTAATAGCCAATCCAAGGGAGTAGCTGGGCTCACTATTGGTAACTTAGTTGGGGTTGGCCTTGTTAGGGAGGCCACAGAGGCTGTGTTAGTCTCTGAGGGGGCTATTGATTTAGCCACCTTAGTTGCTTGTCCCCTTAATATGGATAAGTACAAGCAGCTACCCCTAATAAATGGTGTTGAGGTTCAGGCCTACAGGGACACTGGTGCCAGTGTGACTATGGTCATAGAGAAACTGGTCCACCCTGAACAACACCTACTTGGTCACCAGTACCAAGTAACCGATGCTCACAACAACACACTTAGCCACCCCATGGCTGTTGTTAATCTCAACTGGGGGGGGGGGGTTACTGGTCCAAAGAAAGTTGTGGTAGCCACAGATTTACCTGTAGACTGTCTACTAGGAAATGATTTGGAGACATCAGCTTGGTCAGATGTGGAATTGGAGGCCCATGCAGCAATGCTGGGCATCCCAGGGCATATTTTTGCTTTGACAAGGGCTCAGGCCAAAAAGCAAAAAGGACAGGGAAGCTTGGATCCTGGAACAATGGACCAAGTGCTCCCTAAAGCTAGGGCTAGTAGAAGCAAACCACTTCCTACTATCCCTCCCTCTACAGTGGATTCTACTTCTGAGGAAGAAGAATTCCCTCCTTGTGCAGAACCTACACCAGAGGAGCTGGAAGCAGATACTGCTGAGCTTTTGGGTGAAGGGGGGCCTGCCAGGGAGGAGCTGAATGTGGCACAGCAAACCTGTCCCACATTAGAGGGTCTCAGACAGCAAGATGTCAAACAGGCTAATGGGGATGTCAGTGACTCTCACAGAGTTTACTGGGAGGACAACCTCTTGTACACTGAGCATAGGGATCCTAAACCTGGAGCTGCCAGGAGATTAGTGATTCCTCAGGAGTACAGAAAGTTCCTCCTAACTCTTGCCCACGACATTCCCCTAGCTGGGCATCTAGGGCAAATGGAAACTTGGGACAGGCTTGTTCCCTTTTTTCATTGGCCTAGGATGTCTGAGGACACAAAAGATTTTTGTAAGTCCTGTGAAACCTGTCAAGCCAGTGGCAAGACAAGTGGCACCCCAAAGGCACCCCTTCTTCCACTGCCTGTGGTTGGGGTTCCCTTTGAAAGGGTAGGGGTTGACATAGTTGGCCCCCTTGACCCTCCTACTGCTTCAGGCAATAGATTTATCTTGGTGGTAGTGGACCGTGCCACAAGATACCCTGAAGCAATTCCTTTAAGGACCACTACAGCACCATGC
Organism: Pleurodeles waltl; assembly: GCF_031143425.1. Classification (NCBI taxonomy): domain Eukaryota; kingdom Metazoa; phylum Chordata; class Amphibia; order Caudata; family Salamandridae; genus Pleurodeles; species Pleurodeles waltl. Next base: position 921,691,464 of record NC_090439.1, on the reverse strand, counting down.
AGTGGCAAAGGCCCTCCTGGGAATATTTTCCAGAGTGGGCTTCCCAAAGGAAGTAGTATCAGACAGGGGAAGCAATTTCATGTCTGCATACTTAAAGGCCATGTGGAAGGAGTGTGGTGTAACTTACAAGTTCACAACACCCTATCATCCACAAACAAATGGACTGGTGGAGAGATTTAACAAAACTCTCAAAGGCATGATTATGGGTCTCCCTGAAAAACTCCGCAGGAGATGGGATATCCTTCTACAATGCCTCCTTTTTGCCTACAGGGAGGTACCCCAGAAAGGAGTGGGCTTCAGCCCCTTTGAACTTCTTTTTGGACACCCTGTTAGGGGTCCACTCACACTTGTAAAGGAGGGTTGGGAACAACCTTTAAAAGCTCCTAAACAGGATATTGTGGATTATGTACTTGGCCTCAGATCAAGGATGGCTGAGTACATGAAAAAGGCCAGCAAAAACCTTCAGGCCAGCCAAGAGCTCCAGAAGCAATGGCATGATCAGAAGGCTGTTTTGGTTCAGTACCAACCAGGGCAGAAAGTGTGGGTCTTGGAGCCTGTGGCCCCAAGAGCACTCCAAGATAAATGGAGTGGACCCCACACAATTGTTGAAAAGAAGGGAGAAGTCACCTATTTAGTTGACTTAGGCACTGCCAGGAGTCCCCTTAGGGTGCTCCATGTCAACCGCCTGAAACCCTACTATGACAGGGCTGATCTCACCCTGCTCATGGCAACTGATGAGGGACAGGAAGAAGACAGTGATCCTCTACCTGATCTCTTCTCTTCCACAGAACAAGATGCTCTTGTGGAAGGTGTAGTTTTGGCTGATTGTCTTACTGCTGAGCAGAAAGATCATTGCATAAATCTCCTAGATCAATTCTCTGAACTCTTCTCTACTGTGCCAGGTACCACTTCTTGGTGTGAGCACACTATAGATACTGGAGACAGTTTACCTGTCAAAAGTAAGATCTATAGGCAGCCTGACCATGTCAGGGATTGCATAAAGCAAGAGGTCCAGAAAATGTTAGAACTAGGAGTAGTTGAGCACTCTGAAAGTCCATGGGCTTCTCCTGTGGTACTTGTACCAAAACCCCATTCCAAAGATGGAAAGAAGGAAATGCGGTTTTGTGTAGACTATAGAGGTCTCAACTTGGTAACCAAAACTGATGCTCACCCTATACCCAGGGCAGATGAGCTCATAGATACACTGGCATCTGCCAAGTATCTAAGCACTTTTGATTTGACTGCAGGGTATTGGCAGATCAAATTGTCAGAAGATGCTTAACCTTAAACTGCATTTTCAACCATTGGAGGACATTACCAGTTTACTGTAATGCCTTTTGGTTTGAAAAATGCACCTGCCACTTTTCAAAGGTTGGTGAACACAGTCCTGCAAGGGCTGGAAGCTTTCAGTGCAGCATATTTGGACGATATAGCTGTCTTTAGCTCCAGCTGGGATGATCACCTGGTCCACCTATGGAAAGTTTTGGAGGCCCTGCAGAAGGCAGGCCTCACTATCAAGGCTTCAAAGTGCCAGATAGGGCAGGGGAAGGTGGTTTATCTGGGACAACTTGTTGGTGGGGAACAGATTGCACCACTTCAGGGGAAAATCCAAACAATTATTGGTTGGGTTCCCCCTACCACTCAGACTCAGGTGAGAGCCTTCCTAGGCCTCACTGGGTATTACAGGAGGTTCATTAAGAACTATGGCTCCATTGCAGCCCCTCTTAATGACCTCACATCCAAGAAAATGCCTAAAAAGGTATTATGGACAGAAAACTGTCAGAAAGCTTTTGAGGAGCTGAAGCAGGCCATGTGCTCTGCACCTGTCCTGAAAAGCCCTTGTTACTCTAAAAAATTCTATGTCCAGACTGATGCATCTGAATTAGGAGTAGGGGCAGTCCTATCACAACTTAATTCCGAGGGCCAGGATCAACCTGTTGCTTTTATCAGTAGGAGGTTGACCCCTAGAGAAAAGCGTTGGTCTGCCCTAGAGAGGGAGGCCTTTGCTGTGGTCTGGGCTCTGAAGAAGTTGAGGCCATACCTGTTTGGCACTCACTTCATTGTTCAGACAGACCACAAACCTCTACTTTGGCTAAAACAAATGAAAGGTGAAAATCCTAAATTGTTGAGGTGGTCCATATCCCTACAGGGAATGGACTATACAGTGGAACATAGACCTGGCAGTAGCCACTCCAATGCAGATGGACTCTCCAGATATTTCCACTTAGACAATGAAGACTCATCAGGTCATGGCTAGTCTTATTGTCCTTCGTTTGGAGGGGGGGTTGTGTAGGAAAGTACCATCTTGCCTGGCATGTTACCCCCATTTTTCACTGTATATATGTTGTTTTAGTTGTATGTGTCACTGGGACCCTGTTCACCAGGGCCCCAGTGCTCATAAGTGTGCCTGAATGTGTTACCTGTGTAGTGACTAACTGTCTCACTGAGGCTCTGCTAATCAGAACCTCAGCGGTTATGCTCTCTCATTTCTTTCCAAATTGTCACTAACAGGCTAGTGACTATTTTTACCAATTTACATTGGCTTACTGGAACACCCTTATAATTCCCTAGTATATGGTACTGAGGTACCCAGGGTATTGGGGTTCCAGGAGATCCCTATGGGCTGCAGCATTTCTTTTGCCACCCATAGGGAGCTCTGACAATTCTTACACAGGCCTGCCACTGCAGCCTGAGTGAAATAACGTCCACGTTATTTCACAGCCATTTTACACTGCACTTAAGTAACTTATAAGTCACCTATATGTCTAACATTTACCTGGTAAAGGTTAGGTGCAAAGTTAATTAGTGTGAGCGCACCCTGGCACTAGCCAAGGTGCCCCCACATTGTTCAGGGCCAATTCCCCGGACTTTGTGAGTGCGGGGACACCATTACACGCGTGCACTACATATAGGTCACTACCTATATGTAGCTTCACAATGGTAACTCCGAATATGGCCATGTAACATGTCTATGATCATGGAATTGCCCCCTCTATACCATCCTGGCATAGTTGGCACAATCCCATGATCCCAGTGGTCTGTAGCACAGACCCTGGTACTGCCAAACTGCCCTTCCTGGGGTTTCACTGCAGCTGCTGCTGCTGCCAACCCCTTAGACAGGCATCTGCCCTCCTGGGGTCCAGCCAGGCCTGGCCCAGGATGGCAGAACAAAGGACTTCCTCTGAGAGAGGGTGTTACACCCTCTCCCTTTGGAAAATGGTGTGAAGGCAGGGGAGGAGTAGCCTCCCCCAGCCTCTGGAAATGCTTTCTTGGGCACAGATGTGCCCAATTCTGCATAAGCCAGTCTACACCGGTTCAGGGGACCCCTTAGCCCTGCTCTGGCACGAAACTGGACAAAGGAAAGGGGAGTGACCACTCCCCTGACCTGCACCTCCCCTGGGAGGTGTTCAGAGCTCCTCCAGTGTGCTCCAGACCTCTGCCATCTTGGAAACAGAGGTGCTGCTGGCACACTGGACTGCTCTGAGTGGCCAGTGCCACCAGGTGACGTCAGAGACTCCTTCTGATAGGCTCCTTCAGGTGTTAGTAGCCTATCCTCTCTCCTAGGTAGCCAAACCCTCTTTTCTGGCTATTTAGGGTCTCTGTCTCTGGGGAAACTTTAGATAACGAATGCAAGAGCTCAGCCGAGTTCCTCTGCATCTCTCTCTTCACCTTCTACCAAGGAATCGAGTGCTGACCGCGCTGGAAGCCTGCAAAACTGCAACATAGTAGCAAAGACGACTACTGCAACTCTGTAACGCTGATCCTGACGCCTTCTCGACTGTTTTCCTGGTTGTGCATGCTGTGGGGGTAGTCTGCCTCCTCTCTGCACTAGAAGCTCCGAAGAAATCTCCCGTGGGTCGACAGAATCTTCCCCCTGCAACCGCAGGCACCAAAAAGCTGCATTACCGGTCCCTTGGGTCTCCTCTCAGCACGACGAGCGAGGTCCCTCGAATCCAGCAACTCTGTCCAAGTGGCCCCCACAGTCCAGTGACTCTTCAGTCCAAGTTTGGTGGAGGTAAGTCCTTGCCTCACCTCGCTAGACTGCATTGCTGGGAACCGCGACTTTTGCAGCTACTCCGGCCTCCGTGCACTTCCGGCGGAAATCCTTTGTGCACAGTCCAGCCTGGGTCCACGGCACTCTAACCTGCATTGCACGACCTCCTAAGTTGTTCTCCAGCGACGTGGGACTCCTTTGTGTAACTTCGGGTGAGCACCATTTCACGCATCCTCGTAGTGCCTGTTTCTGGCACTTCTCCGGGTGCTACCTGCTGCTAAGAGGGCTCATTGTCTTGCTCGACGTCCCCTCTACCTTCTGGTCCAATTTGCGACCTCCTGGTCCCTCCTGGGCCACAGCAGCATCCAAAAACGCTAACCACAGGAATTGCAGCTAGCAAGGTTTGTTGGCGTTCTTTCGGCAGGAAAACACTTCTGCACAACTCTACAAGGTGAGAGGGATCCGTCCTCCAAAGGGGGAGTCTCTAGCCCTTTGCGTTCCTGCAGAAACCGCAGCTTCTTCTGTCCAGTGGAAGCTTCTTTGCACCCGCAGCTGGCATTTCCTGGGCATCTGCCCATCTCCGACTTGCTTGTGACTTTTGGACTTGGTCCCCTTGTTCCACAGGTACCCTAGATTGGAAATCCACAGTTGTTGCATTGTTGGTTTGTGTCTTTCCTGCATTATTCCTCTAACACGACTTCTTTGTCCTTAGGGAAACTTTAGTACACTTTGCACTCACTTTTCAGGGTCTTGGGGAGGGTTATTTTTCTAACTCTCACTATTTTCTAATAGTCCCAGCGACCCTCTACAAGGTCACATAGGTTTGGGGTCCATTCGTGGTTCGCATTCCACTTTTGGAGTATATGGTTTGTGTTGCCCCTATCCCTATGTTTCCCCATTGCATCCTATTGTAACTATACATTGTTTGCACTGTTTTCTAAGACTATACTGCATATTTTTGCTATTGTGTATATATATCTTGTGTATATTTCCTATCCTCTCACTGAGGGTACACTCTAAGATACTTTGGCATATTGTCATAAAAATAAAGTACCTTTATTTTTAGTATAACTGTGTATTGTGTTTTCTTATGATATTGTGCATATGACACTAGGTGGTACTGTAGTAGCTTCACACGTCTCCTAGTTCAGCCTAAGCTGCTCTGATAAGCTACCATTATCTATCAGCCTAAGCTGCTAGACACCCTATACACTAATAAGGGATAACTGGGCCTGGTGCAAGGTGCAAGTACCCCTTGGTACTCACTACAAGCCAGTCCAGCCTCCTACACTCCTTTACAAAATGTGTATGTAATTGGCTTATCCATTATTGGAATATTAGATTTACTAGTAAGTCCCTAATAAAGTGCACTGGAGGTACCCGGGCCTGTAAATCAAATGCTACTAGTGGGCCTGCAGCACTGGTTGTGCCACCCACATAAGTAGCTCTGTAATCATGTCTCAGACCTGCCATTGCAGTGTCTGTGTGTGTACATTTAACTTTAAATTCGATTTGGCAAGTGTACCCACTTCCCAGGCCTAAACCTTCCTTTTTCGTACATGTAAGGCACCCCTAAGGTAGGCCCTAGGTAGCCCCAAGGGCAGGGTACAGTGTATGGTTACGGTAGGACATATAGCAATGTTTTTATATGTCCTGACAGTGAAATATTGCTAAATCCGTTTTTCACTGTTGCAAGGCCTGTCCCTCTCATAGGTTAACATGGGGGCTACCTTTAAATCCGATTAAAGTGTAAATTCCCTTTGGGAGCGGCTGGACATGTGGAGTTTGGGGTCTCTGAGCTCACAATTTAAAAATACATCGTTTAGTAAAGTTGATTTTAAGATTGTGTGTTTGAAAATGCCACTTTTAGAAAGTGAGCATTTTCTTGCTTATACCATTTCTGTGACTCTGCCTGTTTGTGGATTCCCTGTCTGGGTTAGTTTGATAGTTGGGCTGGTTGCACCTCACACTAGACAGTGACACAAAAGGAGCTAGGGTGTAGTCTGCATTTCCTGATGAGCCATCTGTGCTAGGAGTGAGGGGAGGAGTGGTCACTTACACCTGAAAGGGCTGTGCCTGTCCTCACACAATGCAATCTCCGACCCCCTGGTGAGTGTCTGGGGCCTGGCCTGGGCAAGGCAGGATTTCACATTCAAAAGAGACTTTACTTTGAAGTAGGCCTACTTCAAAGGATAAATTGGGTATAAGAAGGGCACCCAAAACCACAGACTTTAGAAACACTTCTGGACACAAGAGGAACCTCTGCCTGGAGAAGAGTTGAAGAGCTGTGGAGCTGCGGAGAAGTGCTGCCTTGCCTGTGACTGTGCTTTGGGGAGCTATCCTGCAGTTGCTGCTTCTGCCAGAATAAGAGGGCAAAGACTGGACTTTGTGTGCCTTCCATCTTGTGAAGAAATCTCCAATGGCTTGATTTAGAGCTTGCCTCATGTTGTTTGAAGTCTCAAGGAAAGCAAAGACTTCTTTCTGCCAGCACCTGGAGTCTCTGGAGAGACTCCTGCTCTGAAAAGTGGTGCCCTATCCTGTCCCTGGGCCCTTGAAAGGAAAGCCGGTGGAAATCCAAGGAAATCGACTTCGGATGACTTCGGACCGACAGCACTGCTGAATCCGGTGATGCCGCCTGCAACCGACTCCGTGATCTTCGCTGGAACGCGACGACCTTCGCAGGCCTGACATCGCTGCAGCCCCGCTGAAGTCCGCGACTCCATGGAAGTTGCCGCACCATGTCATGACCGAAGTGCGCAGATTCAACGTTTCGCACAGACACTGCGATCCCCGACTTTGCGCATCGACTTTTTTTCACTCTTCACCAAAGGTACTTTACTTGGGGGTCTACGTGACTCAGTGTCCGGTGCCGCTGGTATCAGCTTGTTGGTAACGACTCCGTCACGATGCCGTGTATACACCGCATCAAAGCATTTTGTGTTTCTAAGCGCTATTTTTTAGTTTAATCTTTAAAAATTCATAACTTGACTTGTGTATGTCGGATTTTCATTGTTTTGGTCTTGTTTTGTTTAGATAAATATTTTTCTAAACTGTTGTGTCATTTTGTAGTGTTTTCATTAAGTTACAGTGTGTGTTGGTACAAATACTTTACACCTAGCTTTTCTGAAGTTAAGCCTACTGCTCTGTCAAGCTACCAAGGGTGTAAGCAGGGGTTAGCTGGGGGTGATTCTCTTTTACTCTGACTAGAGTGAGGGTCCTTGCTTGAACAGGGGGTAACCTGACTGTCAACCAAAGACCCCATTTCTAACAGCCAGCAATAGCCTCGATACGCAGTTGGGTGTGATTGACGTCAATTCACCAAAATGTCTGGGGAACCGGATGTGACATCATGCACCCTTTGACCTCCACTTTTACTCACATACACATACTTACACATACACACACGTTCACACTTACACACATTCTCACATAAACACACTCTCACCCGCAAGCATACACACAACATACATTTAAAAGCATTTTTACTTACCGCAGCTGCCATGGAAGAGCATATTTCAGCTAATTGTACCTCATTTTATTACATTAACAGTAAATAATATGTTATTGTTCATTATTTGTGTAATGAAAATTGACAGAAAACAAAGAGAGTGAAGTCCCATAAGGATTGGCTTCCACTGTGTTCCTGGTACTGAGTTTGCCACCTCTGAAGCCAGGGGTCCCAAACACAGTGGCAGGGATTGCAAAGGGCAAGCCAGCGATCGCAGCTGACACCCCTAAATGATGCCCATGTCAGGTAGTTAGCCACGCTTTACAACTCCTTATTGGGTGATTGAACAACTATAGGCTTGTTTGGTGTGCAGGGAAAAGTGATACTGAGTTCCATAGGTCTGTCCAGTTTATTATGACAAGTTATTTCAAAGGCAGTAGATGCAGCTTATTTATTGTGGAAAGCACATGGTAGAGCCAGTAGGCCTCTAACACTGCATTGTTGTCACATTATGTTACAGGCCGCAGAAGGATAATTGGCTACATGTAATCTCACAGATTACCATCATATGAAAGGTTTATGGTGCTAGGTACCAATGCCAACAAACCCTGGGAGTGGACATTTCACTGGATAATTCTTGTTAGGCCCTGTTGATAGAGGCAGTATATTGTTTTGTCAACTGTAATTCTGTACATATTTGTAATTTTTTATATGTATGCCTGATGGTTACAAGCTTCTGTTCACTTCTGTAGGCATGAGAAATTGGTAAACATTAGAGCCATTATCGTTTCTGTAAAACGTTATGAATAATTCCTTAGGTGTGATCTGTTTATTATGAAAAGTTATGACAAAGCAAGTAGCCCTTACTTACTTGTTACGGAAAGTATGTGTTAAACTCAAACAGCTTGTACGTTTGCATTATTATTATACTATGCTAAAGCCTGTAGGTAGTCATTTTCTTACATGGAATCTTCCAGATTACTGCAGTAAACAAGGCCTTTGATGCTCTTAAAAAAAGGAATGTGGGATAGACGATTTGCAGCAGAGTAATACTTAATAGACATGTTAAGCAGAATTGGAGGAGCTTCATGCTGTGGAATTCCTGATGGGTATGCAGTGCATTATAGTCCCTTGCATACCTATTGTTCCCCTAATGTGAGGGCACCGAGGGTATTTGCACTGCAGTGGTACTTAAACAGTGCTGGATGAATGAGCAGTCACACTATATTTAAAAATCACTGCAGATTAAAGTTCAATTTGCAGTGTTCTTTAAAGATTGATGGATTGCTCCCTCTCAGCCCTGTTAAAGTACCATTACAGTGCTGATTTAATTCTGCTGGTGGAGTGGTGAAACTAAATTCTACGTTACATGAGTTACACAAAATTACTACATCACTCCTGTAGGAAAGTACCATCTTGCCTGGCATGTTTCCCCCATATTTCACTGTATATATGTTGTTTTAGTTGTATGTGTCACTGGGACCCTGCCAGCCAGGGCCCAAGTGCTCATAAGTGTGCCCTGTATGTGTTACCTGTGTTATGACTAACTGTCTCACTGAGGCTGTGCTATCCAGAACCTCAGTGGTTATGCTCTCTCATTTCTTTCCAAATTGTCACTAACAGGCTAGTGACCAATTTCACCAATTTACATTGGCATACTGGAACACCCTTATAATTCCCTAGTATATGGTACTGAGGTACCCAGGGTATTGGGGTTCCAGGAGATCCCTATGGGCTTCAGTATTTCTTGTGCCACCCATGGGGAGATCTGACAATTCTTACACAGGCCTGCCAGTGCAGCCTGAGTGAAAAAACGTCCACGTTATTTCACAGCCATTTACCACTGCACTTAAGTAACTTATAAGTCACCTATATGTCTAATCTTTACCTGGTAAAGGTTGGGTGCTAAGTTACTTAGTGTGTGGGTACCCCGGCACTAGCCAAGGTGCTCCCACATTGTTCAGGGCAAATTCCCCGGACTTTGTGAGTGCGGGGACACCATTTCACGCGTGCACTATACATATGTCACGACATATGTATAGCGTCACAATGGTAACTCCGAACATGGCCATGTAACATGTCTAGGATCATGGAATTGTCACCACAATGCATGGCATTCTGGCATTGGGGAGACAATTCCATGATCCCCCGAGTCTCTAGCTCAGACCCGGGTACTGCCAAACTACCTTTCCCGGGGTTTCACTGCAGCTGCTGCTGCTGCCAACCCCTCAGACAGGTTTCTGCCCTCCTGGGGTCCAGCCAGGCTTGGCCCAGGAAGGCAGAACAAAGGACTTCCTCAGAGAGAGGGTGTTACACCCTCTCCCTTTGGAAAAAGGTGTCAAGGCTGGGGAGGAGTAGCCTCCCCCAGCCTCTGGAAATGCTTTGATGGGCACAGATGGTGCCCATCTCTGCATAAGCCAGTCTGCACCGGTTCAGGGATCCCTCAGCCCTGCTCTGGCGTGAAACTGGACAAAGGAAAGGGGAGTGACCACTCCCCTGACCTGCACCTCCCCTGGGAGGTGCCCAGAGCTCCTCCAGTGTGCTCCAGACCTCTGCCATCTTGGACTGCTCTGAGTGGCCAGGGCCAGCAGGTGACGTCAGAGACTCCTTCTGATAGGCTCCTTCAGGTGTTGCTAGCCTATCCTCTCTCCTAAGTAGCCAAACCTCCTTTTCTGGCTATTTAGGGTCTCTGCTTTGGGGAATTCCTTAGATAACGAATGCAAGAGCTCATCAGAGTTCCTCTGCATCTCTCTCTTCACCTTCTGCCAAGGAATCGACTGCTGACCGCGCTGGAAGCCTGCAAAACTGCAACAAAGCAGCAAAGACGACTACTGCGACCTCGTAACGCTGATCCTGCCGCCTTCTTGACTGTTTTCCTGGTGGTGCATGCTGTGGGGGTAGTCTGCCTCCTCTCTGCACTAGAAGCTCTGAAGAAATCTCCCGTGGGTCGATGGAATCTTCCCCCTGCAACCGCAGGCAACAAAGAACTGCATCACTGGTCCTCTGGGTCTCCTCTCAGCACGACGAGCGAGGTCCCTTGAACTCAGCAACTCTGTCCAAGTGACTCCCACAGTCCAGTGACTCTTCAGTCCAAGTTTGGTGGAGGTAAGTCCTTGCCTACCCACGCTAGACTGCATTGCTGGGAACCGCATGTTTTGCAGCTACTCCGGCTCCTGTGCACTCTTCCATGATTTTCTTTGTGCACAGCCAAGCCTGGGTCCCCAGCACTCTAACCTGCATTGCACGACCTCCTGAGTTGTCCTCCGGCGTTGTGGGACCCTCTTGTGTAACTGCGGGTGAGCTCCAGTTCACTCCACATCGTAGTGCCTGTTCTGGCACTTCTCCAGGTGCTGATTGCTTCTGAGTGGGCTCTTTATCTTGCTGGACGCCCCCTCTGTCTCCTCACGCTATTGGCGACATCCTGGTCCCTCCTGGGCCACAGCAGCATCCAAAAACCCTAACCGCGACCTTTGCAGCTAGCAAGGCTTTTTGGCGGTCTTTCTGCACGAAAACACCTCTGCACGACTCTTCACGACGTGTGACATCCATCCTCCAAAGGGGAAGTTTCTAGCCCTTGTCGTTCTTGCAGAATCCATAGCTTCTACCATCCCGTGGCAGCTTCTTTGCACCCACAGCTGGCATTTCCTGGGCATCTGCCCACTCCCGACTTGATCGTGACTTTTGGACTTTGTCCCCTTGTTCCACAGGTACTCTCGTCTGGAAATCCATCGTTGTTGCATTGCTGGTGTTGGTCTTTCCTGCAGAATTCCCCTATCACGACTTCTGTGCTCTTTGGAGAACTTGGGTGCACTTTGAACCCACTTTTCAGGGTCTTGGGGTGGGCTATTTTTCTAACCCTCACTGTTTTCTTACAGTCCCAGCGACCCTCTACAAGGTCACATAGGATTGGGGTCCATTTGTGGTTCGCATTCCACTTCTAGAGTATATGGTTTGTGTTGCCCCTATCCCTATGTGCCCCTATTGCATTCTATTGTGACTATACATTGTTTGCACTGTTCTCTATTGCTATTACTGCATATTTTGGTATTGTGTACATATATCTTGTGTATATTTGCTATCCTCATACTGAGGGTACTCACTGAGATACTTTGGCATATTGTGATAAAAATAAAGTACCTTTATTTTTAGTATATCTGTGTATTGTGTTTTCTTATGATATTGTGCATATGACACTAGTGGTACTGTAGGAGCTTCACTCGTCTCCTAGTTCAGCCTAAGCTGCTCTGCTAAGCTACCTTTTCTATCAGCCTAAGCTGCTAGACACCCCTCTACACTAATAAGGGATACCTGGGCCTGGTGCAAGGTGTAAGTACCCCTTGGTACTCACTACAAGCCAGTCCAGCCTCCTACAACTCCAATTCCATCTGCGGAATTATAAATTCCGCCCACTCCACTCTATTGGTAATCATTTTGTATTGTTTTGCTAACTGTATTTTGAACAAATTTGTAATTTATTTAGGGTATACCTGATGGTTGCTGTTAGACTTGGCATCCTTGGCGTGGTCTCCCCTAACCTTTTGCCTCTGTTTCCCAGGTTGTTGATGTATGCTTGACTCTGCTTTTGCTGTTTTTGAAACTCTGGACACTTTACCACTGCTGAAGAGCAAGTGCTCCAATGTAAAATGTATGTGTAATTGGCTTTCCATGATTAGCATATTTGATTTACTAATAAGTCCCTAGTACAGTGCACTAGAGGTGCCCAGGGCCTGAAAATCAAATGCTACTAGTGGGCCTGCAGCACTGGTTGTGCCACCCACATTAGTAGCCCTGTAAATATGGCTCAGACCTGCCACTGCAGTGTCTGTGTGTGCAGTTTTAAACTGCCAATTCGACTTGGCAAGTGTACCCATGTGCCAGACCTAAACCTTCCATTTTCTTACATGTAAGACACCTCTAAGGTAGGCCCTAGGTAGCCCCATGAGCAGGGTGCAGTGTATGTTCAAGGTAGAACTTAGGGGACCCTCTTTGTGTAATTTGTCTTAGTTTAGAGGTAGTTTACCTCGGAGGGTTGGGTGGTTCCCTTGTGAGGTTCCCCATTGTTAACATAGGGTAGATTGACACCTTGAGCACCAATTTTTCCTCAATTTACACCCTTTTAAATTAGTTCTGTTGTAGGTGAGGTGGCAGCTTAGGTAGGACCCCAAAACACAATTGTACTTCATAATGGATAGAAACAAAATAGCACAAGAACTATTTGAGAATTTAGCAAAGGGAGGTACTTTAAACAGGCTTACTGGTGGTAATATACAGAAGGAAGGTTTGAGGAATAAATTTATTAGACTTGAAAGGTTAAAGAAAAATGAATTATCCAAATGGTGGGATGGGACGACGTTAAAACAATACAAAAAACTCAACCGCATCCCCGAGGTTTGAGATCCCAGATCTTTCCTACTTACGATGACCTTGATGAGGATCTGCTAACACTATGGGACAAAGAGCTAACAGCTAGTTCCATGAAACTTATGGATATTTTGATCATTAATTCTGAGAGGAAAGTCAGTCAATTTCAAACTGATATTAGTAATCTAGAAAAGGAAATTGAAGATTTGAATCTGAGAGAAGCCACTGAGAAAAATTATAAAATTCTGGAAGAAGTATTATTGAAATATCAAGAGGATATAATGCAGAGAAAAGCACGTAAACTGAAGCGGGACGAGAAAGATTTCGTGTCTGGTAGAATTTTTACTTTTGCCAATAAGTATAATCACCTCTTTCATACTGGTGTCCCCCCGGTTGGTTCTAATTTGTCAAAATTTTCAGACTCCGCATCGGGTAGTACTTCACTAACAAGTGACAGTGAGATGGAAGAGGGAGCCAGCGCTTCGGCTCAAGAGACTTCTAGTGGTAATAATTTTTTTATTAGAACTAATGAGGATGAAAAGGGGCAAAAGTGCCCTAAACAGAGGGATGGTTTCTTCAAAAAAACTAGGAGGGGCAGGAGAGGAACGGGTCAACACAACAAGAGAAGTAGAGGGTGTCATAACGAGATCACGAGACAGGAAAGTATGAACCCTGTGGATGTACCATCTATCAATATAGTCAATTTGTCAAGTTTGGCTTTAACGCCAGAGATCAAAAGTCTTTTATCCAAAGGTCTTAGTTTTTGACCCAGCCAGTTTGGTGATCCTTGCAGAGCTAAAATTGATCTGTTTAAATTTGTACGTAAACTGAAACTTAAAAACTATTTCCAATATAATTCCTCTGTGGATACAAATTCTGAGATAATGGGTTCCGTTTTGAGTACATTGTCTATTGAGGATGTTCATGACACAGCAATGTTATTATCTCTAGCTGATAGAGACGTAGACCCTGACATCACTGCCAAAATTCTAAATGATCTAGATATAATCCCTAACAGAAGTATGTCTAGTGGTTTAAAAAGGAAATCGAGTTGGACTCCTAGATCCGTTGGCTCCAACCCTCTAGATAGGTTTTTTGATTCAGTATGTAAAGATTTTGATAATCATTTAGCCAAGAATACATGTCGATATTCTTCAGTTAATTTGAATTTAGAGGAAGTTGCTGCATTACAAGAACTAAAACTCAATAAAGACATTATAATTAGACAAGCTGATAAGGGTGGCAATGTGGTCATCATGGATAAGGTGGACTGTGACAATGAGATCTTGTCACAGCTTAATGATTTGACTTGTTATGAGAAGATTGTACACAATCCCATCCCAAATCTTGCATTAGTGATTAATAACAGTTTAACGTTGTGGCATCAACAGGAAAAAAAAAAAAAAAAAAGAGGGGACCCTCTTTGTGTAATTTGTCTTAGTTTAGAGGTAGTTTACCTCGGAGGGTTGGGTGTTTCCCTTGTGAGGTTCCCCATTGTTAACATAGGGTAGATTGACACCTTGAGCGCCAATATTTCCTCAATTTACACCCTTTTAAATTAGTTCTGTTCAAGGTAGAACTTATACTAATGTATTTAATATGTCCTGACAATGAAATACTGCCAAATTCGTTTTTCACTGTGCAAGGCCTATCTCTCTCATAGGTTAACATGGCGCTGCCTTCAAATATTATTAAAGTGCAGATTCCCTTTGGGAGCAGATAGAAATATGGAATTTAGGGTCACAATTCAAAAATACATCTTTGAGTAAAGTTTGTTTCTAGATTGTGTGTTTGAAAATGCCACTTTTAGAAGGCAGGCATTTTCTTGCTTAAACCATTCTGTGACTCTGCATGTTTGTGGGTTCCCTGTCTGGGTTATATTTGACAGTTTGGCTGGTTGCACCTCTCCTCTAGACAGTGACACAAAGGGAGCTGGGGTGTAGCCTGCATATCCTGATGAGCCAACTCTGCTGGGAAGGAGGGAAGGAGTGGTCACTGACACCCGAAAGGGCTGTCCCTGCCCTTACACAATGCAGTCTCCAAACCCCTAATGTGTGCCTGGGGCCTCGTCTGGGCAAAGCAGGATCTTACAAACAAGAGAGACCCTCCTTTGAAATGTGCCTACTTCAGAGGCAGAAAGAGGTATAAGTATTGGATCCAAAGCCCCTGAAAATTAGATTACTTCTGGAATCAAGAGGAACTTCTGCCAAGGAGAAGAGCTGATGAGCTGAGAAGAAGTGCTGCCCCTGCCTGTGACTGTGCTTTGTTTGGCTATCCTGAAGTTCCTGCTTCTGCCTGGGGACAAGGACTGGACTTTGTTGTGCATTCCTGCTTGAGAAGAATCTCCATGGGCTTGAGCTGAGCTTGTCTCCTGTTGTTGAAGTCTCAGGGCCATCAAAGACTTCCCCTGCCAGAACCTGGACTCTCTGCTGAGACTCCTGCCCTGCCAAGTGGTACACCAATACAGTCCCTGGGCCCTTGAAAGGTGAAGCTGGCAGACAATAACTTAAAATCCACCGACAGAATGCTGTGTGGGGAAATTTACAACTCACCCTCTGCAGCACAGCTGATAAACGATGCGCCGCCGGCAACGCAGCTGAAATCAACGCTCAACCTGCATTGTGGCTAGGAGATCGACACAACACAACTGGAGAAATGACGTGCAATACCCGCTTATGGAGGCTGATAACGATGCAAACCCACGCAGCACAGTTTTCTAACTACGTGCGACCGGACTTTCCACGCATCGTTTCTGGGCATCCAAGTCAACCTAAATCTGCGTAGACCTGAGGTGTGCCATCCAGAAATCGATGCATCACTCTCTTGCGAGGGAGAAAAACGACATATCACCAACCCGGACTGAAGAAGGAAACAACACACAGCCTCACTTGCGAGTAAGGAATAGATGCATGCTGACCCTTTTCTGATGCACACTCGCCTGTGCAGCTTTATTTTTTATGCTAACCAGGTACTTTGAGTAACAACAGCATTTTCAGTAAGGTTTAAGACACTTAGGCCCTCATTATGACATTGGCGGTAAGTCCCGCTTACCACCATGCCGACTGCCACCAACATACTGCCGCAGCGGCTGTTTACCGATACCCATATTATGACCCACACATAGCAATCCGTCACTATACAGCCACACACACAAGTCCGCCAGCCCAAAGGCTGTTGATAAACTGGCAGTAGCAAAACCCACACCGTTACGACAACAGAACTACGCCCACAGCATTATGACCCACGAATCACCCCACTGCGCTCAAAATACACACACACTAACAAAACAACACTACATTGGACAATTCAAACTACACACACCTGACACATATACACACACCACACCCACAACACGATAAAAAACATGCACACACTACCCATAACCCTTTACGACTCAAATAAATAGACAACAGAGAGAGAGAGACACCAAGAGCACCCACAAAACCAGAGCCACAGAACACCATCACCCATGCACCATCCACGCACCTTACAGCACACACCCCAACACATCACCCCACACACCCTTACACACACCACACACACTACACCCATGGCACCACAAAGACACCCCAGGTTCTCAGAGGAGGAACTAAGGGTCATGGTGGAGGAAATCATCCTGGTAGAGCCACAGCTATTTGGATCACAGGTGCAGCGGACATCCATAGCTAGGAAGATGTAGATATGGCGGAGAATCGTGGACAGGGTCAACGCTGTGGGACAGCACCCAAGAGCAAGGGATGACATCGGGAAGAGGTGAAACGACCTACAGGGGAAGGTGAGTTCCGTGGTTGCAACACACCAGATAGCTCTACAGAGGACTGGAGGTGGACCCCCACCTCCTTCCCTACAACTAACAACATGGGAGGAGCAAGTCTTGGCAATACTGCATCCTGAGGGCCCGGCAGGAGTAGCAGGAGGACTGGACTGTGGTAAGCCAAATCTCTATTACTATCATTCCCCTACCTGCATGCCATCACATACCCCTACCTGTAGTGTCATCTCCATCACCCCACCACCTCGCATACACCCCACCATAACAACCCACCCATCTCAATACCAAGCCCTGCATGCAACACCAGTTCATGGACATCACTCACAGCCCTGCAAGGACACCCATCACTAAAGCATGCACATTAGAGAGAATCACCTAGCCCACAAAATCACTACTCACACAAGGCAAAGCTGACAGGGCAATCACAACCATACAGGGCAACACACCCATGCAGAAGATGTCAAACGCAGAAACAATAACACTGCGTTTATATCCCCATAGGTCCCCCACACAACGTCACCAGAGAGGAGGTGCCAGCAACATCCAGTCCCCCCACAGAAGAGGCCCACAGTGATGACAGAAGCTCTGGACGCCTGGATCTGGATGACCAACCTGGCCCATCAGGGATCTCAAGACAGTCGGTTACCCAGGCACAGTCCCATACCACCACAGAGCCTCCCCCCTCAGGAAACATACACCATAATACCCACCGAGGAGGCCCATACCTCTGTCCCCAGGACACATCAATCAGCAGTGTGTCTACCACTACAGGGACCCCAGGCAACCCCACAAACACAGGAAGATCAGGGACCTGGGGTCAGTGGCAGTGGGCACACGGTTCAGGGGACAGAGGCACAGGACAACAGGGAAGCTGGGAGGACGACTGCTGTGCGACAGGGGGTGGACAGGCCCAGGGAACCAACTGTCCAGGAGGCACTCACCAACATCCTGGGAGCATATCACCATTCCTAGGAGACGATGGGCCAGATACTGGACAAGTTGCAGGAGACCCAGCGGCTGCAGGAGGGACAGTACCTGGGGATCAGGGAGGACTTGAAGGACATCCACACCACCCTGATGACCTCTGCAGGGGTGCTGGCAGACATGGCCAACACCATGAGGGAGGCAGCGGCACACCAGCGGGCCACTGACACCGATGAACAGCCCTCCACCTCCGCTGCTGCTAGTGGACAGGAGGCCCTGCCACAGGACCAACAGGCCACCAGCACCCCTCGCCCTGCAGAAGGAGAACCACCCCACAAATGGTCCCTGCAATCCAGGCAGAAGCAAGAGAACATTGCCAAGACCCCTGCAAGAAAATAAGACTCTCCTGATTGTCACCCTTGTCACCCTTGTGTCATACTCTGTCACACTGTCCACCTTGGACTGCCATTGCTCCACTTCCTTTGCCCCCTTGGACAATGCACCTCTGATACCAATAGACTGGACTCTATCCTGGACTTTCCTCCACCATTAACCCAGCCCATTCCACTACCCCCTCTACTTCTTAGCACGTAAATAAACATCATTTACAAATACAATTATGGAGTCTGTCAAATGATTGAACAAAGTATTCATTTAACAAGCTTTAAACACTGCAATACAATTGTACAGGAATAAATACATAGGAATGACCTGTAGTAGGCTGCAGTGAACACACCAGGTGCCAGAGTGGGGCACAGACATCTGAAAATAGAGATGCCAAAGGGTACAGTAAGTGGCCATAGAATTGGGAGAATCTATCTGCCATGTACAATATCAAATACAAAACTGTCAATGCAAAGTGAGGTTTCAGTGTCTTACCTGTGTGTCACTGGAAGTACTGATGTATAATAGCTGTTCTGTTGTCCTCATCCTCATCCTCTGCCTCCTCATCGTCACTGTCCACAGGGTCCACTACTGCCACATACCCATCTCCAGCCTCATCCTCCTGCAGAAAAGGCACCTGGTGTCTCAAGGCAAGGTTATGCAACATGCAGCATGAAACGATGATCTGGCCCACTTTCTTGGGTGAGTAATACAGGGATCCATCTGTTAGATGGAGGCAATGAAACCTGGCCTTCAGGAAGCTGAATGTCCTCTATAATTCTTCTTGTTCGCCCATGTGCCTCATTGTAAAGTTCCTTCGATTTCTGAACACCTGTTAATTTCTCCGGGGGAGGGGGCAAATGCTCTATGTGTACCATCAATAGCCCCAATAATGTTGGGGATATGTCCCATTGCATAGACGTCAGCTTTCACTGTGGCGAAATCCACCACCTGGGGGAAAACAATGTAGCTGTGCATGTGTTTAATCAGGGCAGACAACACTCTGGTTAGCACTATTGAGAACATTGGCTGAGACATTCCTGCTGCTAAGCCCGCTGTCACTTTGAAGGAGCCACTTGCCAATAAATGGAGCAAAGATAGGTCTTGCACAAGTGGGGGGGTCCCAGTGGGGTGACAGATAGCAGATATCAGGTCAGGCTCCAATTGGGCACACAGCTCTGTGATTGTGGCCTTGTCCAGTCTATAGGTGAGGATAATGTGCCTGTCCTCCATTGTTTCCAAGTCCACCAGGGGTCTGTACACAGGGGGATGTCTCTATCTCCTATTCATCCGCAGCAGTTGTGATCTAGGGGACAAAACAATGAGCAGCTGGTCAGTATTCCACATTTCCAAACACTAAACTGCATTGCATGTTGTGACTGTAACAGTATGTCGTTGGTTAGGCCCAAATGGTGCCTATGTGTACTGTGACGCAGTTAGATGCCATGGCCTGCCCCCCCCCCAGAAATGGCATCCGCCTGTCCTTTGTGGATGGACATGTGGAAATGAGGTAATGCAGCTGACATTGTGCGCCATTGCGGGAGGCGGTCGAGTACCGCCATGCAACTCCTCATTGGTTGTCATTGGGCCCTATGTGTTACAGTAGCCAGTGGTGATGTACGCCGGCGGTGAAGGTATGCACCGCCGTGGACGTGACCGCCATTTTCCATCTGATCACTCACTTGCTACCTGACCTTCAACAGGAGAGGACCTACACTGCAAGTGCTGCTGTGACCTGTGTCTGGAACCGAATATCGCTCATGTCACTGGGGAAAGGGCCTCTGACTTCACCGCTGTGGAGTTGGAGAGACTGGTGGATGGGGTCCTACCCCAGTGCCAAATGCTGCATGGGCCTCCAGACCAACAGGTGAGTACACTGTGAGCACGATGCATGAGCCATTAATGCATGGAGTGCTGTGTGTGAGGGCCACGTGTAGGAGAGGGGTTGGTGGAAGGGTTCTGGGCAGCATGATGCATGTATGGTGGGCAAGTGCCCATCAGAAAAAGGGTATATGGCCTGCCATCGCCAAGGACTTCCGGACCTTGGTAGTCTATGGGGAGCACCCACTGTCGCAAACGGTGGGAGGACCTGAGACGCTGGGCAAGGAAGACGGCAGAGGCCCAGCTGAGGATGGCCTCCCAAAAAGGAAGGGGTGCCCATCGAACCCTGACCCCGCCTGATGGTCCGCATACTGGTGGTGGCCTATCCGAACCCAGATGGGTGCTTGAGGGCATCACAGCAGCCACAAGGGGGTGAGTACAGTTTCCCAATATACTACTTGCGTGTGGTGGGGTGGTCACCGGATGGAGTATGTGGGCCAGTGGTTGCCCCTAGATCAGGCTGGACATTGCAGGGTAAGTCCCATGTTGGGCACGGTTCTGATGTGAAATACCTACAACCAAGCTAGTTGGCATCCACTACTGGGCAGGGGTTGTGGGTCTCAGGTATGCTGGTATTGGCATTAGGTATTCCTGTCCATGGGCTGGTGACTAGCATTGTGACTGTTATTACATTGCCTAGTGTGTAGGTCTGTTCCCTGTGTGTGTGTCGTGAACACCAACGGTGGTGTTGTTGCTGCCATTGACCAAGTGTATCCTTTGTCTCCCCCCCTCCTTTTTGTTTTGTCACCCTCTCCTTATGTGCGTTAGCATAATCTGGTAGAGGAGCAGAAGCACCAGTGACAGAGGGAGCTGCATCCCACAGGGGCCAGGAGGCTGAATCCACCGACGGTGAGGGCACCAGTGGGATGGAGGGCGAGAGGAGCACCATGGAGGAGACAGGTGGGGACAGTTCAGACAGTGATACCTTCTCTGATGGAAGCTCCCTGGTGGTGCCGGACACCTCTGTGCCCACCTCAACTACAGGTACAGCTGCCACACCCGTACCAGCACAGCCCTCCCTGCAGCCCCTCAGCGAGTTTCCCGTGCCTGCTCACCCAGGAGGGTGGGCATCTCCTTCGCCCCAGGCACATCAGGCCCTGCCCCAGTTAGCCCTGCTGCCCTGAGTGAGGAGGCTATTGACCTCCTGCGATCCATCTCTGTTGGGCAGTCAACCATAGTGAATGTCATCCAGGGACTGGCAGGCCATTTGCAACAAACAAATGCATTCCTGGAGGGCATTCACTCTGGCACGGAGGCCCAACAGAGATCAATCCAGGCTCTGGCCTCTTCCTTGATGGCAGCCATTGTCCCTGTCTCTAGCCTCCCCCCTCCAACTTCCTCTACCCAGTCCCATTCTCCTCAACCCCAACCTATCCCAGGCGCACATTCAGACCAGCATGCACCCAAGACAACACACAGTAGTGGCTCAGGCAAACACAAGCACCACACATCATCCCACAGGCACTCACAAAAACACCATCAAGATGCAGACATAACATCCACTGCCTCCACTGTGTCCCCCTTCTCCTCCTCATCCACCACCCTCCCAGTAGCCTCTCCACTCACACCTGCATGCACTACATCCTCATCCACCACCCCATCACCATCACGCCTATCACTACACAACCCTCACTGGCAGTCACCACCCCCACATCCATGCACACATCCTCTGTGTCCTCTCCCACTGTGTCTGTGCTCCTCCTCCCAAAGTACACAAACGCAAGCATTCTGACACCCAGCAGCCATCCACCTCACAACAGCATCCAGCCCATGCACCTAAACACAGCAGACAGACACCTCCTACAACCACACCCTCTTCCTCCACTCCCAAACCTTCACCCTCTTCCCACCCCAGTGTCCCTAAAAAGCTTTTCCTCTCTGTCGTTGAACTCTTCCCTACCCCTCCCCTCCAGTCCTTCATGTCGGGCCAGGGTGGTCAGAAGCCAGGCGAGCACCTCAGTCACCCAGTCCACAGCCACAGTATTGTTGGCAGGTGGGAGAGGCTCCAGGGAAGCAGCCATCAGCACTGACAGTGTGCCTGCACCAGCTGCCAAAGGGAAGGGCAAGGAGGCACCAGCAGCTGCCAAGGGGAAGGGCAAGGAGGCACCACCAGCTGCCAGGGGGAAGGGCAATGAGGCACCACCAGTTGCCAAGGGGAAGGGCAAGGAGGCACCACCAGCTGCAAAAGGGAAGGACAAGGGGCCTGCAGGCAGGAAGGACAGGAGGCCTGTTGCGGGGCTGATTATGAGCCCCCATCACCAACCATGGTGGTACAGCCGTCCGAGGCTGCAGGGTAGGGCTGAAGCCTCCCCTCACCACTGGCACCCCTAACACCAGCAACGCCGCCAGCACTGCCACCAGCACCGCTGCCAGCAGCAGCAGCCCCAGTGGACAGCAGTCAGAGGCTTCAGGGGAAGGGCTGGAGCCTCTCCCCCCTGCCACCAGCACCATTGCCAGCAGCAGCCCCAGTGGGCAGCCGTCCAAGGCTGCAGGGGAAGGGCTGGAGCCTCCCCCACCACTGCCTGCACCAGCACCGCCACCAGCACCACTGCCAGGAGCAGCAGCACCAGTGGGCAGCCGTCTGAGGCTGCAGGGGAAGGGCTGGAGCTTCCCCCACACCACTGGCATCCTACACACCAGCACCGCCACTGCCACTACTGAGCAGTCATCACCGCCAGCGGGCAGTGTGTAGTCCTGCCTCAATGAGCTGTACTGCATCCTGGACCTTGCAAATCCTGTAGGTGTGACACCAAGGTGAGAGACTGTGACCTTGCACTCCCCAAAGGCTGCATCATAGGGCACAAGGCCCCCCTCCAGAGTCAGTGGAAGAAGCCACCTACTCACCCCCTACTTGCCAGAATGAAGCACACTGGGCACAATGCCCCCTCCAGTCCCAGTGGAAGAAGCCATCCACTCACCGCATCCTTGCCAGGATGAAGCACACTGGCCACAAGGCCCCCTCCAGAACCAGTGGAAGAGGCCATCCACTCACCGCATCCTTGCCAGGATGAAGCACACTGGGCACAAGCCCCCCTTCAGAACCAGTGGAAGAAGCCATCCACTCACCGCATCTTTGCCAGGATGAAGCACACTGGGCACAAGGCCCCCTCCAGAACCAGCGGAAGAAGGCATCAACTCACCCCCTCCTTGCCAGGATGAAGCACACTGGGCACAAGGCCCCATCCAGAAACAGTGGGCAAACCACCCACTTGAGAGACTGTGGCTTTGCACTCCCCAGGACCAAGCAGTGGGCAAACCACCCACTAGAGAGACTGTGGCTTAGCACTCCCCTGGACCAAGCAGTGGACAAACCACCCACTTGAGAGACTGTGGCTTGCACTCCCCAGGACATCGCACAGGGCATGTTGCCCCTCCAGGACCAGTGTTGTTGTACCATGGTTTGGCTGAGGTGCTCCCCTGTTCCCCGTCTCCCTGAGGTTCCTGTGTATTTGTGACCTGATGCCCCTGCAGTGTTCTTTCCATGTTGTTGAAGGAGTCAAGTGAGGCCTTGGCCTATGTGTAGTGGCCCTGTGGCCCACGGACATTGAGGACTGGGCAGTGTCCCTCTATTTGTACATATGTATATACTGTTGTGATTTTGAAGCATGAATTTCTACTATTTTATCATATTACACTCACTTTAATCTATTCCTTTTGCCCTTGCATTATTCCTGAGGGTTACGGGGTAGAAATGTGAAGTTATTGCATCTGTTTTTGTGTATGGTGTTGGGGGTGGAGATGTTGCGTGTGTGTGTCACTCTCTTTTTCCTCCCCCCTCCCTTGTGTGCTAAGCAGCAGTACTCACCGTGGCCTTCTTCACCGGCATTGCTGTTCGTAATGCATGAAGAGGTATACAATCATGGGGAGGATGTGCAACTCGAGCTCCATGGCATCGTATTTGTTCCCTGAGTCTCCAGAGGTGAGCCCTTTGCCTTCTATGTACTGTTCCTGCAGTGCCTTTGATGTCATAGGTACCGCCCCGAAAAAGATGTCAGATAGGCCTGTTGAAATACTGTGGGCGGTACATGGTCTTCTGCCTGGCTGTTGGCGGTTACCGACGCAGTGCTTGTTGCTACCACTGTGGCGGTCAGTGTGTTAAAGTGGCTGTCTGTGTGGGCAGACGGTTTTCGCCATAGTCATAATTCCATTTTTTTTACTGCTGGCCTGTTGGCGGTATTACCGCCGCTTTATCACCCACCGCCAGGGTTGTAATGACGGCCTTATTCTTTTAAAAATTCATATCTTGACTTATGTATGTTGGATTTTTGTTGTTTTGGTCTTGTTTGAATTAGATAGATATTACCTATTTTTCTAAACTGGTGTGGTTTCCAATTGTAGTGTTTTCATTTTATTACTGTGTGTGTTGGTACAAATAATTTACACATTGTTTCTGAAGTTAGGCCTGCCTGCTTGTGAAATCTACCAAGGGGGTAGTGAGGGTTAACTGAGGGTGATTCCCCTTTACCCAGACTAGAGTGCGGTTCCTTGCTTGGACAGGGGGTAACCTGACTGCCAACCAAAGACCTCATTTCGAACATTGGTGATCAGCAGTGGGGATTGGACTTGTATTTGTACTTGACATGCAGTGATTAAGTGTACACTACTGTTTCCAGTGTAGACCATTACGTGAACACATACAGCTTATTTTATCTTTTTCCCTTTTTCGATTTTTATCCTACTTTCATATTTTGGCTGATCTTTTATTGACTTTTGAACTTCATTGGGAACTCTGTTTCTGCCTTTGAACTTTGCACTTTTGTTGATTCTTTATCATGTCTCAATCTGGAGATGAATGAGCTGGAGCTGCTTTTGACTTAGAGAAACTGGAGTGCTATACAGTTGCTCAGTTTAGGCAGTTCTGAAAAAATCTTGCCTGTCCATTGAGGGCTCCACCAGGAAGGAGGAGCTGCAAACGGCATTGAGGGACTGGGTGATAGCCAAGGTAGGTGAGGGGTAGACAGAGGAGGAGGAGGAGGAGGAAGAGGGGGTGCAATCCATACACAATGGTATGGTGTGTGGGCCTGCTATGTCTGTTATGTCAGGCAGAGAGGGCTCACAAGTTGGAGAAGTTTAGGATGCAAAGGGAGATGGAAGAAAGGAGGATGGCTATATAGGAGAAGAAGATACTGCTGGCTCTGAACTCAGCTTGAGGGAGCTGGATCAGAGGAGCCATTCCAGTAGGGAAGGTGCCAGCAATATCACAGTGCAGCCTGAGAGGATGATGCACATTCCTAAAGACCTTGTGAAGGATTACCACAGGGAGGATGATATATTCTTGTGGTTTAAGGGGTATGAGTCTGCTCTCCACATGAATCTGGTCCCTGAAGCTCATTGGGAGGGTGGGGGGGGGTCTGTGGAAGCACTTTGAGGAAGAGGGGAGGGATACTCTGACATCCTTAGGGGATCCTCAGGGGCTCACTTACTTTATCATGAAGGACACTCTCCTCACAAGGTATGGTCTCAGTCCTGAGCAGTATAAGGACAGGTTTAGGTCCTATAAGAAGAAGGAATCCCAAATATGATTAGAATGTGTTGATTCTTTTTGCAGGTCACTGGATGGTTGGGTGAAGGGCAGTAGGGTGACAATGTATGTGGTGATTTACAATTTGATTACTTGGGAGCACTTGTACAGTTTATTTTTTCCAGAGCTGCGCCAGCACCTAATTAACAGCAAGCTGACTGATCCCAGGAAGCTTGCACAGGAACTGGACAGCTAGGAGAGCACCAGAGTCCTGAAGAGGTATGGGGGAGACCACACCAAGGGTGAGCAGGGTCCCTCTCAGAAGAAAGAGGGGTAAGGGTAAACAGGGGGCGTTCTCTAAAGGGCCCCAACCTAGTTCCCAGGGGAAGGTTTCCCAGCGCCCCAGTGAAAAAAAACCATGGTTCTCCAAAGGGAAACCTGTGGAAGGGGGTCCCCCTCATAAGTCTTTTGCATGTGACCAGGTGGGACATATGAGGGGGACCCCAAATGCCCCAAGAGTACACCGGCACCCACTAGTGCTCAGTCCTGGGGTTTGACTAGTGTAGCGTAGGGGAGCAGTTGGTTCCAGGTGGGTGGAAGCCAGCTAAGATGACCCTTGTCTCACTAGGGGACAGTGAGATGGTCCAGAGAACTGTTGTGCCTGAAGAGCAGATAGATCCCCATGTACTTCACCAAGAAGTTGCAGTGGACAACTCAGAGCACCCGTGCAGAGTGGAGCAGGTTCCCTTTGTATGGGGGGGTCTCAGGTTCCCTGAAGGCAGCTGTGAGTCCAACCATGCCTGTGGATTGTTTGCTTGGCAATGACTTGGAAGATTCCCCTTGGAAAGAGGTAGACCAGAGTTCAGACTTGGAGATGTAGGGTCTGCCTGGGTGGCTATGCATATCCACCACGTCAATGGCAGCCCATCAGGGTGGTCAGAAGCCCCTGGAGCCTGAAACAGTGGCCCAGGGGACTGCCAAAAAGAGGAAGGGCAAGGGGTGCAGGAAACCGGACCCAGAATTTCTCACAGTCTGGGAAGAGGCGGAGCCTGAGGGTGACGCCCCAGAGCCTACAGGGGAACAGGTAGCTCAACTGGGGGAGGTCCCTGAGCTGTCACAGTGGCAGCGGGAAGGAGGACTCACCAGGGAGGCATTCTGTGAGGCACAGTGGATATGCCCTACTCTAGTGGGTTTTCAGCAGCAGGCTGCAGACCAGGAGGCTAGCAAAGAGCCAGAATCTCACCTGATTTATTGGGAAGACAGATCCTGTATAGTGAACCTAAGGTTGCTGAGCCTGGGTCAGCCAGTGTGTTGGTGGTACCCCGGTGCTTCAGAGCCTTCCTACTGGGTTTGGCTCATGATGTGCCGTTAGCTGGACATTTGGGGTAGGACAAGACCTTTGAATGGCTTGTCACCCACTTTTCCTGGTCCCTTATGTGCAGGCACTCAGAAGCTCATTGCAGGTCTTGCCAGACTTGTCAGGCAAGTAGCAAGACTGGGAGAAAATGTAAGGCTCCCCTCCAGTGGTTAGTTCCCCCTTTGAAAGGGTCGGTATTGACATTGTGGGGCCTCTGGATCCCAAAACAGCCATAGGGAACAGGTTCATCCTGTTCTTGGTGGACCATTCCAACCAGAACGGAAACCTCTGAGATCAATCACTTCCTCTGTGGTGGGTCGTGGTTTGATGGGGGTTTTTACCTGCATGGGGTTCCCCAAGGAAGTGGTATCTGATAGGGGTACCAACTTCACATCTACTTATATGAATTCTCTGTGGAAGGAGTGTAGGGTAACGTATAATTTCACCACTCCTTACCACCCCCAAAGCAATGGTGTGATTGAGAGATTCAACCACACCTTTAAAGGCATGATAATGGGCCTGTCGGAGCCCTTGAGGCAGAAGTTGGATGTCCTTTTGCCATGCCTTCTGTTTGCCTACCGGGAGGTTCCTCAAAAAGGGCTTGCGTTTAGTCCTTTTCAGTTACTGTATGGCCACCCTTTCAGGGGGCCTTTGAGTCTGGTGAAGGAGGGCTTAGAGAAAGCTTCCCCAATATGTATTTAGCTACATGCTGGCCTTCAGAAACCAGACTGCCCGCTGCAGGAGTCTCGCACAGGAGAGCCTAGAAGCAAGCCAGGAGGATATGAAACGCTGGTATGACCTCTGCAGAGTGTTGGAGGCCCTGCAAAAGGCAGGCCTCACTATTAAGGCCAGAAAGTGCCAAATAGGGCAGGGTTCATTGGTGTATTTGGCACTCCAGGTAGGGAGTGACCAGGTGGCTCCCCTATAGCCCAAAATTGACACCATTCTTGCTTGGGAGCCTCCCAACACCCAGACTGAGGGGAGGGCCTTTTTAGGCCTCACTGGCTATTACAAGAGTTTAGTCAAGGGCTATGACACCATTGTTACCCCCTTGAATGAGTTGACTTCCAAGAAGCAACCAAAGAAGGTGATCTGGACAGAAGCTTGCCAGACAGCTTTTGATGCCCCGAAGGCTGCTATGTGCACAGAAATCTGTGCTGAAGGCATCGGACTACTCCAAGGAGTACTCCAAGGAGTTTGTTGTGCAAACAGATGCCTCAGGGTATAGGACCAGGACTCCCAGAGCTTAATGAAGAGCTGGGAATGTAGGTGGAGTGCAGTAGAGTGTGAAACTTTTGCTGTGGTCTGGGCACTGAAGAAGCAAAGACCCTACCTGTTTGAGACTCACTTCCGGGCTCAGACCGACCACAGGCCCCTCAAATAGTTAATGCAGATGAGAGGTAAGAATCCAAAACTGTTGAGGTGGTGCATTTCCCTACAGGGGATGGACTTTATGGTGGAACACTGCTCTTGTACAGAACACACCAATGCTGATGGTCTGTCCAGATTCTTCTGCCTTAGTGAAGAGAACTCCCATGAGGTTGGGTAGTTGCTCCCCACTTTCAGCTGGGGGGCACGTGTTAGACTTGACATCCTTGGCGTGGTCCCTCCTAACTTTTTGCCTCTGTTCCCCAGGTTATTGATGTGTGCTGGACTCTATTTTTGCTGTTTTTGATACTCTGGGCACTTTACCACTGTTTCCAGTGCTAAAGTGCAAGCGCTCCTATGTAAAATGTATGTGTAATTGGCTTTCCATGATTGGCATATTTGATTTACTAATAAGTCCCTAATACAGTGCACCAGAGGTGCCCAGGGCCTGTAAATCAAATGCTACTAGTGGGCCTGCGGCACTGGTTGTGCCACCTACATTTGCAGCCCTGTAAACATGGCTCAGACCTACCATTACAGTGTCTGTGTGTGCAGTTTTAAACTGCCAATTCAACTTGCCAAGAGTATCTACTTGCCAGGCCTAAACCTTCCGTTTTCTTACATGTCAGGCACCCCTAAGGTAGGCCCTAGGTAGCACCATAGGCAGGGTGCAGTGTATGTTTAAGGTAGGACATGAACTATTGTGTTTGATATGTCCTGGCAGTGAAATACTGCCAAATTCATTTTTCACTGTGCAAGGCCTATCTCTCTCGTAGGTTAACATGGGGGTCTTCCTTGAAATATTATTAAAGTGTAGATTGCCTTTTGAAGCAGATAGAAATGTGGAGTTTAGGGTCTCTGAAATCACAATTTAAAAATACATCTTTTAGTAAAGTTAGTTTCTAGACTGTGTTTTGAAAATGACACTTTTACAAAGTAGGCTATTTCTTGCTTAAACCATTTTGTGACTCTGCCTGTTTGTGGATTCCCTGTCTTGGTCAGTTTGACAGTTGGGCTGTTTCCACCTCTCCTCTAGACAGTGACATAAACCATTCTGTGATTCTGCCTGTTTGTGGATTCCCTGTCTTGGTCAGTTTGACAGTTGGGCTGTTTGCACCTCTCCTCTAGACAGTGATACAAAGGGAGCTGGGGTGTAGCCTGCATATCGGATGCCATCTGTGCTGGGAGGGAGGGGAGGAGTGGTCACTCACACCTGAAGGGGCTTTGCCTGCCCTCACACAATGCAGTCTCCAACCTGCTGGTGTGTGTCTGGAGCCTGACCTGGGCAAGACAGGATTTTGCGAACAAGAGAGACTTTCCTTTGAAGTTTGGCTACTTCAAAGGCAGAAAAGTGTATAAATAGTGGACTCAAAACCCCTGAAAATTAGATCACTTCCAGAATCAAGAGGAACCTCTGCCAAGGAGAAGAGCTCAGGCGACGTGAAGCCCCTGCCTGTGACTGCTTGTTGAGCTACCCAGCAGTTGCAGCTTCTGCCTGTAAAAGGGAACGAAGACTGGACTTTGTTGTGCATTTCTGCTTGAGAAAAATCTGCAAGGTCTTTAACTGAGCTTGCCTCCTGTTGTTGAAGTCTCAGGGCCATCAAAGACTTCCCCTGCCAGCACCTGGGCTCTCTGTTGAGACTCCTGCCCTGCCAAATGGTGCCCTATCCAGTCCCTGAGCCCTTGGAAGGTGAAGCTGGTAGACAAGAACTGAAAATCGACACACAGAATGCTGTATGGGGAAATTTACAATGCACCTTATGCAACACGGCTGATAAACGACACGCCATAATCTTCATGGCTCAAATCGACATTCCACCTGCATCGCAGCTGGAAGATCAACGCAAGGCAGCTGGAAAAATGACATGCAACACCCACTTACGGAGTCTGATAACAATGCAAACTCTATGCAGTGTGGTTTTCTAACACTGTGTGAAAGGATTTTCCACGCAACGTCCCTGGGTCTCCAAGCCAACCCGACTCTGCGCAGAACCGAGGTGTGCCATTTGGAAATCGATGCATCGCTCTCTTACAAGGGAGAAAAACAATGCATTGCTGACCCGACCGGAGATGGAAACAACGCATACCCTCACTTTGCGAGTAAGGAATCGACAATACACTAACCCTTTTCTGACCCACAGTCGCCCGTGCAGCTTTATTTTTTACGTTAGCCAGGTACTTCGTGTAACAACAGCATTGTCACTCTTCTTTAAGGTTTAAGACTCTTATTCTTTTAAAAATTAATATCTTGACTTGTGTACATTGGGGTTTTGTAATTTTGTTCTTGTTTGATTTAGATAAATATTATCTATTTTTCTAAACTGGTGTGGTGTCCATTCTGTTGTGTTTTCACTGTATTACTGTGTGTGTTAGTACAAATACTTTACACATTGCTTCTGAAGTTAAGCCTGCCTGCTCGTGCACAGCTACCAAGGGGATGAGTGGGGGTTAACTGAGGGTGATTCTCCTTTACCCTGACTAGAGTGAGAGTCCTTGCTTGGATAGGGGGTAACCTGACTGCCAACCAAAGACCCCATTTCTAACAGTTGCCTTTTGGGAAAGCTTCTGGACCAACAAAGTAGGTCTGATTTGTTTACGATGACAAGCCAATGACAAAAGATATAAGCTAGATTGTTTATAATGAAAAGTTATTATAAAAGCAGAAGACCTGGCATATTGATTGTGAAAAGCATATGTTAAAGCTAATAAGCATTTAAGGAGAGTTGCTATTACTCTGTATTAATGCCAACAGATAGGTATTTTATTTGTGGTTACTGTCGCTGACAAACCCGATGGGGAGAAGATTTACACTGCAATAGTTTTTGCCACAATATTTTCTTAACTGTCTGCCAGGATCTTATAATAAAAAAGTACAAAAATAATACATACATCCACATGGAGAATTATATATCCATATACAAACATTGAGGGAATTTAGGTCTACTGTGCTCTGCCATTAGTCTTTCTTAGTGTCATTTACACTGTGCTTTCATCCATGACAGCAAACTGCATGTGATAATAATTATTTCTGATTTAGCCATTGGCTCTTTTGCCTTGTGAATTATTACATTTTATGAACATGCATGCACAGCTGCCTGAAGATGAATGCGCTTCTGTATCCAGGGTTTTTGGCCAGTTATTTCCTTTTAAAGTTCCCCTTTCATTTATTTGTGTTTCCTCTTTTTTTAATGTTTCTTAAGAGGATACTAGAGAATGTTCTTATCAATAGTGTAATAGTGTGCAGTTGTATTACAATTCTGAAATGGCCAACAAGGTATTTTTAAATGTCACAGCTATGCTTGAACTTTAGATGAATGATAGTTTATTTACAATATTTTTTCAAAACATAGACCCGCTACTATATTTAATTTTCTTATTGCAGAAATACGCTTGCCATGTTTAGCCCCTTTAATGCGGGCGTCGGCCACTGGCCGATGCCCGCACTGCCTCCCTGGTGCGGGTCATGACCAGTGGCCGACACCAGGGAGGGTGTTCCCAAATCCGAGACACGGAAGAGCTTCCGTGTCTCCCCCGCCCCTTTGTGACATCAGCGAGCTACAAGGTGCGCTGACATCACAGTGTTGTTTTCCCCATCGGAGCAGGAAGCGGCCGTAGGGCCGCTTCCTGCTCCGATGGGGAAAACGGCCACAAATGGCCTTCCCCACATTCGGGAAGGCCTCGTATGAAATGGGGGACTTTCCCCTTTCATATGAGGCCTTCCTGAACACGTTTCCTGGCCCTCGATAGGGCCAGGAAATTGGGCCATATTTTTACATTTTTATATTTGGGCCTCCTGGGGTGGCGTGATTGCGCCACCCCCAGCGGCTAATTTAAAAAAAAAAGAAATAACGAAATTGACAGGGGGTCGCCCGTAGGCAGGGCTGCCCCCTGTGGGGCCATATTTATTTTAGAAGTTGTAGGGTTTCCCTGGGGCTGGGTGAAAGGAAATTTGTGGCTCCTCTCAGATTCCAGAATTTTCTGTCACCGAAATGTGAGGAAAAAGTGTTTTTTTGGCCACATTTTGAGGTTTGCAAAGGATTCTGGGTAACAGAACCTGATCAGAGCCCCACAAGTCAGCCCATCCTGTATTCCCCTAGGTGCCTATTTTTCAAAAATGGGCAGGTTTGGTAGGTTTCCCTAGGTGCCGGGTGAGCTAGGGGCCAAAATCCACAGCTAGGCACTTTGCAAAAAAACATCATATTTCAATGTAAAAATGTGATGTGTCCATATTGCCTTTCCTGTCGCGAGTATTAGGCCTACCCATGCAAATGAGGTGTCATTTTTATTGGGAGACTTGGGGGAACACAGAATAGCACAACAAGTGTTATTGCCCTTTGTCTTTCTCTACATTTTTTCCTTCCAAATGTAAGACAGTGTGTAAAAAAGATGTCTATCTGAGAAATGGCCTGTAACTCACATGCTAGTATGGGCACCCCGGAATTCAGAGATGGGCAAATAACCACTGCTGCTCAATACCTTATCTTATTCCCATTTTGGAAATACAAAGGTTTTCTTGATACCTATTTTTCACTGTTTATATTTCAGCAAATGAATTGCTGTATACCCAGTATACAGGGAGTGCAGAATTATTAGGCAAGTTGTATTTTTGAGGATTAATTTTATTATTGAACAACAACCATGTTCTCAATGAACCCAAAAAACTCATTAATATCAAAGCTGAATATTTTTGGAAGTAGTTTTTAGTTTGTTTTTAGTTTTAGCTATGTTAGGGGGATATCTGTGTGTGCAGGTGACTATTACTGTGCATAATTATTAGGCAACTTAACAACAAAAAATATATACCCATTTCAATTATTTATTATTACCAGTGAAACCAATATAACATCTCAACATTCACAAATATACATTTCTGACATTCAAAAACAAAACAAAAACAAATCAGTGACCAATATAGCCACCTTTCTTTGCAAGGACACTCAAAAGCCTGCCATCCATGGATTCTGTCAGTGTTTGGATCTGTTCACCATCAACATTGCGTGCAGCAGCAACCACAGGCTCCCAGACACTGTTCAGAGAGGTGTACTGTTTTCCCTCCTTGTAAATCTCACATTTGATGATGGACCACAGGTTCTCAATGGGGTTCAGATCAGTTGAACAAGGAGGCCATGTCATTAGATTTCCTTCTTTTATACCCTTTCTTGCCAGCCACGCTGTGGAGTACTTGGACGCGTGTGATAGAGCATTGTCCTGCATGAGAATCATGTTTTTCTTGAAGGATGCAGACTTCTTCCTGTACCACTGCTTGAAGAAGGTGTCTTCCAGGAACTGGCAGTAGGACTGGGAGTTGAGCTTGACTCCATCCTCAACCCGAAAA
Source organism: Pleurodeles waltl (assembly GCF_031143425.1). Lineage (NCBI taxonomy): Eukaryota > Metazoa > Chordata > Amphibia > Caudata > Salamandridae > Pleurodeles > Pleurodeles waltl. Next base: position 921,658,179 of record NC_090439.1, on the reverse strand, counting down.
GGCCCCACAAGCTCATCTTTGATGATACCAGCCCAAACCAGTACTCCACCTCCACCTTGCTGGCGTCTGAGTCGGACTGGAGCTCTCTGCCCTTTACCAATCCAGCCACGGGCCCATCCATCTGGCCCATCAAGACTCACTCTCATTTCATCAGTCCATAAAACCTTAGAAAAATCAGTCTTGAGATATTTCTTGGCCCAGTCTTGACGTTTCAGCTTGTGTGTCTTGTTCAGTGGTGGTCGTCTTTCAGCCTTTCTTACCTTGGCCATGTCTCTGAGTATTGCACACCTTGTGCTTTTGGGCACTCCAGTGATGTTGCAGCTCTGAAATATGGCCAAACTGGTGGCAAGTGGCATCGTGGCAGCTGCACGCTTGACTTTTCTCAGTTCATGGGCAGTTATTTTGCGCCTTGGTTTTTCCACACGCTTCTTGCGACCCTGTTGACTATTTTGAATGAAACGCTTGATTGTTCGATGATCACGCTTCAGAAGCTTTGCAATTTTAAGAGTGCTGCATCCCTCTGCAAGATATCTCACTATTTTTGACTTTTCTGAGCCTGTCAAGTCCTTCTTTTGACCCATTTTGCCAAAGGAAAGGAAGTTGCCTAATAATTATGCACACCTGATATAGGGTGTTGATGTCATTAGACCACACCCCTTCTCATTACAGAGATGCACATCACCTAATATGCTTAATTGGTAGTAGGTTTTCGAGCCTATACAGCTTGGAGTAAGACAACATGCATAAAGAGGATGATGTGGTCAAAATACTCATTTGCCTAATTATTCTGCACTCCCTGTAGATTGAAAACCCATTGCAAGGTGCAGCTCATTTATTGGCTCTGGGTACCTAGGGATCTTGATGAACCTACAAGCCCTATATGTCCCTGCAACCGGAAGAGTCCAGCACATGTAATGGTATATTGCTTTAAAAAATCTGATATTGCAGGAAAAAGTTACAGAGTAAAATGCTAAGAAAAAAGGCTGTTTTTTTAGCTCAATTTCAATATTTCTTTTTCCAGCTGTTTTTTTCTGTATGAAAACCTTGTAGGATCTCCACAAATGACCCCTTGCTGAATTCAGAATTTTGTCTACTTTTCCGAAACACTTAGCTTTTCGGGATCCAGTGTTGGTTTCACACCCTTTCCTGTCACTAACTGGAAGGAGGATGAAAGCACCAAAAATAGTAAAAATTAAGTATGTCCCAGTAAAATGCCAAAATTGTGTTGAAAAATTTGGTTTTCTGATTCAACTCTGCCTTTTCCTGAAAGCTGGGAAGACAGTGATTTTAGCACCACAAACCCTTTGTTGATGCCATTTTCAGGGTAAAAACCACAAGCCTTCTTCGGCAGCCCTTTTTTTTCCATTAAAAAAAAAGAAAAAAACTAAATATTAGGGGTATTTTGGCTGATTTCTTAGTCTCCTCTAGGGGAACCCAGAACCTCTGCGTACCTTTAGGATCCCTAGGATGTTGGAAAAAAAGGAAGCAAATTTGGCATGGACAGCTTATGTGAACAAAAAGTTATGAAGGCCTAAGCGCGAACTACTCCAAATAGCCAAAAAAGGGCTCAGCACTGGGAGGGGGGAAAGGCCCAGCAGCTAAGAGGTTAGAAGCCATCATGTTTTCTTTTTTTCTACTTGTATTTTTTAATTTATCTTTCATATGTTGTTGAATTTGTGTGTGTTTTATTGCAGTTGTGTTCAGAGAGTGAAAAGAAAGATGAGTCAGTGGACTGATGAATGAATGCATGCGTAGAAAGATGAGTGACAGAGTGCACGTATGATGACTTGTTGAGTGTCTACACCTATCAGCAGCACAAAAGGCACTTTCCTTCATATGCTCGACATATTGGCTTTGCCAATGCATCTTTCAAATTCATACCTCTACAACCTAACAATACCTAAACTCCTCTTGCTCATCTATTAACCCCACCAAACATCTGCATGAACTCACAAATCGCCTGCCCTGCCTGGAATGGTTTGCTTGGGCACGCCACACTAATCCGAATAACCAACAATAGCCAATAACAATGATCTAACCTTTGGTTCCAGTGTAAAATGCCACTCCAGCACTTCCACAACCCTAAATGCAATTACAATTCAATACAGTGAGGCAGGAGATTTCCCGATTGCTTCCCTTTAAATGCTTACTTATCACTGACTGAACCCGATCAGACAAGAATCACAGGCAGTTGCTCTCAACAACACCAATCCTTAGTAGGGAGCCTCTGGGTGTGACCCCCTATCACTCTTGGTGCTTACTTCAGTCATCACACTTTTAGAAGATGGCAATGTTAGTGACTATTGAGAAACGTGCATTTTTACTGATGCAACAATTCTAGAAAGATAACGCTTTCAATTATACCCTAAAAGAGATTTATTAAAACTGTGAAATTAAACAAAAAAGCAATTAAGTGGATTTTCCAAAAACAAAAATCACAAATTTAGACTTTGGGAAATGTACAGTTGTTTTAACTATCAATAATGAAGTCAGTGTACACATTTTTCATATATATCTTACATATATCGTACGATGATTTTCCGAATATTTGAAAATCCAGTTTCTCATCAATGTGCGTAACATTTTATTTGGATTTCAATGACTTTAGAATAAAAACAACTACAATTCAATGTGGCGGCCACGTGTCCTTAATGTAACCGACCCGCGGCCACGTGTCCTTAATGTAACTGACCTCTGAATGAAATAATTAGATTCAGTTGTACTAATTAGGTTCAGGAGTCCTGCTATTTGCTACTGGTTATTAGATTTTGAAAATGAGAGGAATACAATAACATTTGGCAGAGGCTAAAGCTCTGTCACCTGTCTCTCCGTTGTGTCCTCAAGGAACTGTGAACTGCTGAGACATCAATCTGCCTTAAATTACAATAGACGGTGTTTGACCGATCCTCTCAACTTTATAATAAAGAACATTTTTAAAAAATGTGGAAAATCCTATAGTGCTCCTTGCCTTCTGCAATGAACACAGCACAGCTATTCGAATAGTTATTTTCTTTCAGATTAGAAATATTGAAAACTAAATCGACAAAACTTTAACAGATGAACTTTTTACCCATATATGTAATCATGGTGTCTTTTTCGGAAATTGATATGCAATGCGCCAGAACATGGGTGACAAGAAAATGGAAGGATATGTTGGTCACTGGTGAGCCACGATGTAAAATACATTTGTGGGAGCCATTTTCTATTTTTACTACTTCTTCGTAGCACTCAATATCAATAACAATCGCTCTGCTTGCACTGGTATCAAGAGCAACTGTTGATTAAGGGCGGAGCATTGAGAGTCAACATTTGGGGCCAGATGTAATAACATTTTGTTTCATGGTTGCACCACTTTTGTGGGCCATCCATTACGCTAAATGGTGGTAGAGATTTACAGTCACACAAGGTACGATTCGCACTGCCTTTCGTGGCTTTGTAAAAATAAAATAAAATGCAATGCAGTGGGTTGCACTGCATTGCATTAAATTTATATCTGGGAGGGGTTCCATGTGCATTCACATGCATCTATCCATGAATTTCAAGCAATCTCAGATTTACAAAGGTTTGTAAACCTGGGGTTGCATGAAATGGCTATGCCTCCCAGAGAATGGTTTAAGGAGGATAACCATATTTCTCTCCATTTTATTGCCTCTTTCTATGTGAGCTGCAATCTGCAGCATACATAGAAGGAGGAAAAAGCCTCGAGAGATTGTTTTTGTGCAGGAAGGTGTCCCTTCCTGCACAATAATAATTATCCTTGTAATGCAGGACTGCATTGGCACTAGGCTGCCTGAAGTGTGCCAGCACTATGAGAGAGCAGAAGTGAGCCATATCTTAGTAGATGTGGCACATTTCTGCTCTCTCTCTTTCGCCCAACTCAGGGCAGCAAGTTGCCTTGCTTCACGCCGTAGCGTGAAAGGTTAGTGAATCTGGATCTTGGTATCTACAAGCCCTGCAAGATTTTCAGATTTATTAATCTCTGGCCATTCATGAGAGATACATGCATGCCGTGATGACAATAACCATTTGTAGTAATGATGCTATTATGAAGCAATTAGCTTAAACATCTTTAATTGTAGAAGACTGAGGAAATTTGAAAGTTGAGAAATTAATCATTGCAAGCTAATAAATGACATTAGCATTTATCTCTCTGGGGAATTAAGAGTGCTAGGCACATGACAAATCCTGTCCAAACTAGAGAGCAGTCATACTTTCTGTTTACTTATAATCAAAGTTATATTTTTGAAACATTACTTTGTGAGGTGCTCTACTGAGTTTCTGCACTTAAGATAAAGAGTGGATTTGGAGTATCAAGCCTGTCAAGATAGACTACAAGATTGCAAGAAAAGTATATGGAAAAGGAGACTGTGAAAGAATTAACATTTTGGCACCTAGTTGCTGTTTGTGTTTAATTTGCTTACAAGTACCTAGGAAAGTTGCACTCTTTGTGTCCAAATCCTATAAATTAAATGCAACTAGTGATCCTGCAGCAGTGGCTGTGTCACCCACTGAAACAGCCCTTTAAAAGATGTCTCAGGCCTGCCATTGCAGAGCATGTGTGTTTAGTTTAAACTTCCATTTCGACCTGGATAAATAAACCTTTTGCCAGGCCCAAACCTTCTTTTTTCAATACATATAATACGCCCATATGGTAGGCCCTGGAAAGCTGAGTGGGCAGGGTGCAATGTATTTAGAAAGTAAGACATTTACGTTTATGTTTTACATAACAAGGTAGTAAAAAGCTTTTACATTTGTTTTTCACTACTGCAAGGCATATCCCTTCCACAGGATAACATTGGAGTTGCATTATTACATTTTAAGTGTGTAATTTCCAAATGGGGAGAGATAACACCTTCTAGTTTGGTGCCTTTGGAATCACAATTTGAAATCCCAAAATGTAATGAAGTGGGATTTTAAATTGAGTTAGAAATGGGTTCTCTGGTTGGCAGTCAGTTTGCACTCTGTCCAAGCAGGGACCCTCAGTCCATTCTGGATAAGGGAGATATACACCCGGGATAACACCTACTCACCCGCATGGTAGCTTGACACAAGTAGTCAGGCTTATCTAAGAGGCAATGCGTAAAGTATTTGTACCAACACACACAGTAACACAGTGAAAACACCACAAAAAGACTCCACACCAGTTTAGAAAAATAGCCAATATTTATCTAAATCAAACAAGACCAATACAACAAAAATCCAACATACACAAGCAACAATATGCATTTTTTAAATAAAAAGATTCTTAACCCATAGAAATCAATGGATGTGTTCTTTTAGCACAAAGTACCAGGTGTGCACCAAAAATAAAGCAGCAGGGGCGAGCGTGTGTCAGAAAAGCAAGCGATGCATTGATTCCTTACTTGCAAGTGAGGTCGTGCATCAATTCTTTCTCTGCCGGGTAAGTGATGCGTCAGTTTTCAGAGTCCATGCAGTGATGCTGAAGATTTTGACGTCCAGGGACGATGTGTGGTAAATCCGGATGAATGCCAGAGATGAATCTGCGCTGGCGATGCATCAATTTCACTGGTGCTGTGTCGATTTTCCTGTCACAGTGCAGGCTCTGCCTTGATTTTTCTGTCGCAATCTGCCAGCTTCTCCTTCCAGGGCCCAGGGATTGGAAGTGGTACCACTTGGCATGTCAGTGGGCCTCAGCAATAGAGCCCAGGTGCTGACAGATGAAGTCTTTGATGTCTTTTGGACTTCTTAACAGGAGGCAAGCTCAGCCCAGGCCCTCGGAGAAACTTCATAAGCAGGATACACAGCAAAGTTTAGTCTTTGTCCACTTTATGGCAGAAGCAGCAACTGCAGGCCAACCCAGCAAAGAACACACAGCAAAGGGCCAGTACTCCTCCTCCAGCTTATTAGCTCTTGTCCCTGGCACAGGTTCCTCTTGATCCAGAAGTGCTCTAAAATACTGGGGTTTTGGGAACACTACTTATACTCATCTCTCCCTTTGAAGGAGGCAAACTTCAAACAAAAGTCTCTGATATTGAACCCCAGGGGGTCAGAAACTGCATTGTGTGAGGACAGGCACAGCCCTTTCAGGCACAGGTGTCAGCTCTTCCCTCCCCACTCTAGCCCAGGAAGACTTATCACGATATGCAGGACACACCTCAGCTCCCTTGTTGTCACTGTGTAGAGGGAATTCACAAATAGTCTAACTGTCAGTCTGACTCAGACATTAATTCCATAGGTAGGCAGAGGCACAGAATGGTTAAGCAAGAAAATGCCCACTTTCTAAAAGGGGCGTTTCACACAGACAATCTGAAACCAACTCTACCAAAAGATATATTTTAAATTGTGAATTAAGAGACCCCAAACTCCACATGTCCATCTGCTTCCAATTGGAAACTGCACTTTAAAGGTATTTAAAGGCCTTGCAATAGTGAAAAACTAATTTGGCAGTATTTCGCTATCTGGACATATAAAACACACCAGCGCATCACCTACCTTTTAAATACACTGCACCCTGCCCATCGGGATACCTAGGGCCTACTTTAGGGGTGACTTACATGTAGTAAAAAGGAAGGTGTGGGCTTGACAAGTAGGTACACTTGCAGGACAAATTGGCAGTGCAAGACTGCGCAAACAGACACTGCTGTGACTGGTCTGATACATGTTTATAGGGCTAGTCATGTGAGTGGCACAATCAGTGCTGCAGGCCCACTAGTAGCATTTGATTTACAGGCCCTAGGCACAAATGGTGCACTCTAATATGGACTTACTAGTAAATCAAATATACCAATCAGGGTTAAACCAGTCAAAAATACAATTTACACAGGGAGCACTTGCACTTTAGAACTGATCAGCAGTGGTAAAGTGTGCAGAGACAATAAACCAACAAACCATAAAAACTGGCGGTCAGAAGGCAAAAAGACAGGGGGAAACATGCCAAAAGATGCCAGGTCTAACAATTGCCTATCCTTTTTTATGGTCTGACTTGATAGTGCAACCGCTGCCAGACAAGTATGTTAGCATCACCAGGAAAGAAGCTTTGGCTCTGCCCACATGTTGGGAACCAGGAGTATGTTTTACTGAAAAAGGGGCTTAGGGCCCTCTCACGTTTGTACCACAGAGTACAGGATTTGATGTGTCGGAATTTGAATGTTTCCACTAAAAAGGCTGCATGTTTTGCAGTTTTTGACTTGTGGCAATGTTTATACTTGATTCAGCAGGGCTGAGTTGGTTATGGTGGCAAACAAATGATCATGGCAACAGGCCTGGTCTGCCTATCATGAAATTGTATGATAAAGGCATTTGGCCAGATGCAGTTATTGTGAAAAATATATGTTAAAGTCAATAGGCATTAAGATCTGAAATGTTATTACTCTATATTAAAGCCTATAGATATATTCTTACATGAAACCCCACAGATTACTGTAGTAGGCAAGGGTTTGACAATGGCCATCAACTGTGACAAACCCTTGTGAGTTTCACTGTGAAGATTCTTGTTTGGCCCATTTAAGAGGAGCTGCATATTGTTTTGCAAGCTTCATTTTTCTTCATATTTGTAATTGTATAACTATATTGTATGGTTGCCAGTGTATGTGCACTGGAATAGGTTGGTGATGGGTAAAATCTCAAACCAATGTTGAAGGATAAAGGCTTCATCAGTTCATTGGGAAAAGCATGCCAGATTTCAAGGGTTTGATAGGTTTATTATGAAACATTACGACAAAGCCAGTAGGCCTGACCTACTTAATGTGTTAAGCATGCATTAAAGAAAATAGGGCCACATGTACAAAGCATTTTTCTAGTCACAAGCGGGCCGAGTCTCAGAACCAGCCCATTTGCGACTAGAAAATTGCTTTTTGGGATGTACAAAGCCCAATTTGTGATTCGGTAACTTAATACCAAATCCCAATTTGGGTTTTGTAATTCAGTGTTAGGAAGGGGCATGCAAAAGAAAATTACATGGAGATACTATTGAATACCACTAAACAGATATATGTAAAAGAACATCAGGATATAGTTATAATTGAAATATATAGCGTATGTCAAACTCTCATTATCCTATATGTCCTGTCTGAGGGCAAATAATACAACACTATGATTCGGTCACTTCAAAAAAACATATATCATGAGATCAATCACATGTCATTGATATTTTATTACATATTATAAAAAGACATGAAACAAACAATGAACCACAATACTATACGAAAGTAACGTAAGACAGCATGCACAATATACCTCAATATAACAGCCCACATAAAAAATAGACAAGCCCAACCACTCAAAACTCAATCATACAAAAACTCACATCCACAATCCTGAAAAATCTATACAATAAGGAAAAACGAATAAATGAAACATCCTTCATCTGATATTAAGTAAATATTAGTGCAAAGCTTCTGTAGATTTCTTCCCAAAGACTTTAATTGGTGTGAGGAACTTGTTACAACATAAGGTTCATCGAAAAGAAGCAGCCAATGCGTTTCGCCTAATGCAAAAGGGCTTCTTCAAGGCTGCAAAGTAACATATAACCACGACAACGTAAGATAAAATGACATAAGTAGGGTAACAAGAACAAAAACATTTTAACATACAAGATGCTACTTTACATACATGTAACAGAAACAATGTTACTTTGTAAATGTACAGCAATAATACAAAGAGACAGAGTATAGACAATGGGTTAATCCAGACCAATGTCAAGTCATGCATAATCGACAGAACCAGCAAAGATCAGTACAGAAGTCAGAGTTGGAATTCAAAAAGAACAACGTGAGGAAGTGTGTACGGGAACGTGATGGAGCGAGTTCCTCGTCAAGAAAGAAGTATGCATAGTGTTATAGAGATGCAAGAAAAACATCCCTCTGGCAATAGATCCAAAATCCCGTAAGTAACCAAAAAGATTTCCTCCCATGGGAAAATGTGATTGGTTTAATGAAAATAGCAACTACGAGCTATGGGACTGTAATAACATATGTAGAACGAGGACTTGATTTTTATTGTGTATTTTTTCAATCTTTGGCAATGGTTCTCTACGTTTAACCTCTGTTCTTATGTAGTCTAATTTGTATGTCTTGAGCCCTAGTTTTGGGGACCTTGCTGGTTTCTTACATATTTCCCTTTATTGGGAATTTGTCCCCCCGCCCCCCTTCTCTCGCTTGGAGTTGACCCGTCCCCTTTGATTCTATTTATATCATCCTGGGAGCAGGTTCCATGCGCCCTTTCAAGATGGTGACTGTATTCTGTTTGTCTATTCTCTCCTATCTAGGGCCTTTACTAATCCCATAGTGACATTGTTTCGTTTGAGGAGGACAATGACTCTTTAAGGTATAAGCACTTAAAGAGCATCTTTTTACATCTAAGGTTTGTGTCTTTCCTCCCTATATAAAGTAGTGTTTGTCTCCTACCTGCACACAAACTTTGTGAGTCATTATAATACAGGGCGTGTTACCATGTTCTAAGATGGCGACTAGTACAAGCGCACCTCTGTAATATGCACACTACTGGGGCACGTTATACGTAACCCAAAGATGACCTTATACCATGTGACCGGAGGTTTAAAACAGGCGAATTTCACCCAGGAAGCACGTTAGGAATATAGCACACGAAGCTTTGAGCTGTGTATCAGGTAAGCAAAATGAGTAGGGCTTTCCTCATAAGGGGCAGTATGTAGCCAGTGGAATGTAATGATTAGCTCTTTATCTTTAAAGTAATCTTGCCACTTAGTCTTGTGGGTCAGCAAACGTTTGAATATAAATAAAATCATGTCCATATTTTATGATACAATGTAGACAGCTATTATCTTTTGTCTTTTGTTTCTGTAGTGGACACGTTTATCATCATGATGGCTGTGAATGATAACATAATGGAGCCTACTATTTGAAGGAGCTAAATGCTTAGAATAGCCATTATATTCTGAGGTAACTTTAAGTATATATGCAATGGGGAATTAGATACTTAGATAGCAGCTCCCCTTTTTGTAGTCACTTCAAATGCTTGTTTAATAGATAATTGGGCATTACAATCTGTGGCGCTCCCAAAACAAGCTGTGGAATTTTGTTATACCGCCTTTGAGAATCGTCTCTCTCCCCTTGAGAAGCTTGCCTATATTTGCTTGGAAAGTAAAGATATTATAGTGATGAAACAATGGGGCATGAAAGGGATAGGCACCATAGTCCCACCCTACGTGGAAGGCTATTGTGGAACCTATTCGGGTGTTGCATGTTTTTGGCACATGTCTCCAGGCATTACTAGTGAGTATCAATATTGCTGGTATTTCTTGCACTTATGATCATACTATCTTTTTCCCTTTTCCTTCCTTCTTTCTTTCTTCTTCTCTTTTCTTTTTTTATATATTCTTTCTCATGGTGCATGTGTCATTTTTGGGTCTTTATCTGTATTTAAATTTACACGTGTATATATATTTTTCAGTCTTCTTTCACATTGGTGTTATATTGTGAACTATTTAGCATCTTAGGATACATGGACTCCCTTGTCTCAAGGATGTCTTTTGTGTGTTTTTTGCATCAGATATCTTCTATAGATGTGGTGATATCCTAAAGAATTGGTGCCTGTCTTTTCTGTGGTTTTTGTGCCCACATATGAACTTTTGGCTTGGAACCGCCCTGATGAAGGTGGCCTCCCAATCAGAGGAATACCAAAACGGGCGTAGGCTATAGGTTCCTACAGTCCTTTATACATATTTGCATCAATACTGTGTTACCACACTATGGGGGTCATTACAACCATGGCGGACGACTGAAGCCGCCCGCCAAGGTTGGACTGCCGGGCGGCTGCCAATGCAGCCACACTCCCGCCGCAGCCATAATGAGATCCCCGCCGGCCCAGCGGGGATCTCGGCCGCAACACAGGAGCTGGCTCCAGCAGACAGTAAAAAGCTGCACGGAGCGGTGGCAGGGGGCCCCTGCACTGCCCATCCCAGGGGCCCCGCGACTCCCCTTTCCGCCAGCCTTTTCATGGCAGTTTTTACCGCCTTGAAAAGGCTGGCGGGAGGGGGACTCGTAATCCCCTGGGCAGAGCTGCAAGCAGTGCTGCCTTGGAGAATTACTCCCGCTGGGACAAAAGTCAAAGACCGCCAGGGTTGTAATGACCCCCTATATGTTTTTTTATTATATTAGATTAGTGAATTTATTGTTATATTGATTTTTCATGTTTAACTATGTATCTGATGTAGGATGTTTCATTTATTAATTTTTCCTTATTGTATAGGTTTTTCAGGATTGTGGATGTGAGTTTTTGTATGACTGAGTTTTGAGTGGTTGGGCTTGCCTATTTTTTATGTGGGCTGTTATATTGAGGTATATTGTGTATGTTGTCTTACGTTACATTTGTATAGTATTGTGGTTCATTGTTTGTTTCATGTCTTTTTATAATATATAATAAAATATCGATGAAATATGTGATTGATCTCATGATATATGGTTCTTTGAAGTGACAGAATCATAGTAGTGTATTATTTGCCCTCAGACGGGACATGTAGGATAATGAGAGTTTGACGCTACGTTATATATTTGGATTATATCTATATCCTGATGTTCTTTTTCATGTATCTGTTTAGTGGTATTCGATAGTAGCTCTATGTATTTTTCTTTGGAGTTATAATGATTATTTCCTTGGATGAGCTACTTTATACAATCCGGGACCCTCTTTGGTCTTGTCTTTTTAGGAAGGGGCATGTTCAGGGCATTCCTTCCTAATATTGAATCAGAAAGGTATGTACAAATGTGTTGTTACCAAAGTGTGGTTGCAAAACGTTCTTAGATTACCACCAGTTTCAAATTGGTGGTAGGCCATTTGCAAATCGGAAGGGGTCCCCAGGGGATTCCTTCCTGTTTGTGAATAGGGGTGTCAACATTTTTTTCAGAGCAGGTAGTGGCCCCATGGACCACTGCCCACTCTGAAAAAATGAAAAGAAAGCTTTTCATTTTTTTTTTAAGTTCATCCCATTTTCCTTCATGGAAAACAGGCTGCATTTAAAAAAAAAAGCTGCTTTATTTGAACAGCAGTCACAGACATGGTTATCTGCTGACCCCAGCTGGCCACCATCCCTGTGATTGCCAGTCATTCCCAATGGGTCGAAAATTGCAACCTGCCTTATGAATATTTAGGAAGCAGGTCCCTTGCAACTCATTTGGAAATCGCAAACAGTGTCTGAGACACTATTGCACATCAGGTTTTGCGACTAGCATATTGTGAGTTGCTAAAACTTGCAATTTGTGAGTCGCAAAACCTGACATTAGTACATGTGGCCCACAGTCTTTCAAGGCAGGTACGTTGTTACATGGGAATTCACAGATTACTTTTACAGGCAAGCGTTTTGGTTTTGTTCTACCTGAACAAACTGTGGGGATAGAAGGGAAGCACTGCAATAATTCCACGCTCTCTTCGAAGAGATTGCATTTGGCTTTGTCAACTGTAACTTTGTATACATTTGCACTCTTATAACTGAATGCTGAATTGGTGCCTTGTAGAAAGCTTACTCTCAGTACAATGGGCATAGGTTAGTTATGGTGACAAGGCAATGATAAAGGCTTTATTGTTTATAATGAAGAGTTACAATAAAGGCAGTAGGCCTGGCAGATTGATTGTGAAAATCACACATTAAAGGCAATAAACATTTAAGGATGGATTGTTATTAAACTGAAATAAAACATTCAGTTGTTTTTATTACTGGGAATCTCATGTATTAACTTTGTGGGCAAGGATTTTGGTGTTGGTTACCCTCTCTGACAAACCATGAGTATAGAAGATTTGCACTGTGAAAGTCCTTGTTAAACCCTTTTAAAAGAGATACTATTTTGCTCAGCCAATTATAATTTTGTATACATTTGCAATATTATGACTGTATGCCTGAGAATTGCCTTTGGGAAAGCTTATGCTCAATGTAGTTGGCCTTATTCCGTCATGGTGACAATCCAATGGTCCCAGGCCCAGCACTCCTTGTGCTGCTGCATTGCTTTTACTCCTGTCTTTGCCCTGCCTTTCTCCTGCTTTTTGAGTGCCTTCTCCTTGCTTTTTCCTTGATCTCACTTCTTTCTTCTTGCTTTCACCCCATTTTTTTTGTGTGCTCACTCCTTGCTCTTCCCTCGTTTTTACTGCTTTCTCCTAGATTTATTTCCTGTTTTTGTGCATCCACTTCTTGCTTTCCCTCTCATTCACACTGCTTTCTCTCTGCTGTTATCCTGGTTTTTTGTTTTCTCTCCTTGCTTTTCACTCATTCTCACTACTCTCTCCTTGATTTTACCCCTATTTTTTGAGTGCCTTCTCCTTGCTTTCCCTCATTCTCATTGCTTTCTCCTTGCTTTTATTGTACACAAGTTGTGTACCTTCTCCTTGCGTTCCCTCATTTTCTCTGCTTTTTCTTTGCTTCTTTCCTTGTTTTTTTTGTCCCTTCTCCATGCTTTTCCCTCATTTTCACAGCTTTCTCCAGGACCTGCAAGAGCCTGGATAGGCTATTGTATGGCATGAACGTCAATTCATCAAAATGCCAGAGGTAGTGGCTATGACATCATGTGCCCTTCGACCTCCACTTTCACTCACACACACATACTTACACATACACACATATTCACACTTACACACACTCACTCACTCGCATATAAACACACCCTTGCAAGCTAGCATGCACGCAACATACATTTAAAAGCATTTTAACTTACCTCAGCTGCCATGGAAGGACATACCTCAGCTAATTGTACCTCATTTTATTGCACTAACAGTGAAAAATATGTTATTGTTCACTATTTGTGTAATGGAAATCGACAGAATACAAAGTGAGTGAAGTCCCAGCTGATGATCATAATGATTGGCTTCCACTGTGTTCCTGGAACTGAGTTTGCCACCTCGGAAGCCAGGGTTAGAAAAGAGTGCCAGGGATCACAAAGGGCAAACCAGGGATCACAGTTGTGATCCCTTGCAACACATAAATGATGTCCAAGTTGGGAAGTTAGCCGTGCTTTACAACTCCTCATTGATTGATTAAACAGCTATAGGCTTGTTTGGTGTGTAGGAAAAAGTGATATCCAGTTCCATAGGTCTGGCCAGTTTATTATGAAAAGATATTATAAAGGCAGTAGGTATAGCTTATTTATTGTGAAAAGTATATGGAAGAGCCGGTAGGCCTCTGACATTGCATTTTTATCACATTATGTTGCATGCTGTGGAAAGATATTTGGCAACATGTAATCTCACAGATTATCATCATATGCAAGGTTTATGGTGCTTTTACTATATGGAATCTTGCAGATCGTTGCAGTAGGCAAAGCTTTTGATGCTCATAAATAAAAGAATGTGGGATAGACGATTTGCAGCCTAGTAATACCTATGAGACGGGGTAGGCAGAATTGGTGAACATTCATTCTGTGAAATTCCTGATGGATATTCATTGCACTACAGTGCTGTATTCACCTCTTGTTCCCCTAATGTAGGAGGCCAAGGGGTATTTGCACTGCAGTAGCACTTAAACAGCGCTGCAGAGCTGGTGGAGTAGAAAAACTCCAACGGCAGAATTATAGATTCAGTCCACCCTACTTTATTAGTAATCAATTGGTATTGCTTTATTTACTGTATTTTGGACAAATGTGTAATTTTGTTAAGGTATACCTGATGGTTGCCTTTTGGGAAAACGTCTGAACCAACAAAGTAGGACTGATTCGCTTATGATGCCAAGCCAATGACAAAGGATATAGGCTTGATTTTTATAATGAAAAGGTATGATAAAAGCAGTAGACCTGGCATATTGATTGTGAAAGCATATGTTAAAGCTAATAGACATGTAAGGGGAGTTGCTATTGCTCTTTATTAAAGCCTACAGGAAGGTATTTTGTTTTTGGTTACTGTCTCTGACAAACCCTATGGGGAGAAGATTTACACTGTAATAGTTCTTATTAGAATGTCTTTCTAACTGTCTGCTAGAATCTTGTAATAATAAAGTCAATAAATAATACATATATCCACATAAAGAATTATATATCCATATAGAAATATTGATGGGGTTTAGGTCTACTTTGCTCTGCCCTTAGTCTGTCCTTTACACTGTACTTGCATCCATGACAGTGAATTGCATGTGATAATGATTATTTCTGCTTTAGCCATTGGCTCTTATGCCTTGTGAATAATGACATTTTATGAACATGCATGCAGATCTACTTCTGTATCAGGGGTTGTTGGCTAGTCATTTACTTGCTAATTTTCTCCTTTTATAGTTCCCCTTTCATTTCTTTGTGTCTCTTTTTGTCTTAAGAGGATACCAGAGAATGCACTTATCAATAGTGTATCATTGTTTTACCATTCCGAGATGGGCAACAAGTTGCTTTTAAATGTGATGGCTATGCTTCAACTTTAAAAGAATGATAGTTTATTTACAATACCTTTGCAAAACATACACCTGCTGCTATGTTTAATTTTGTTATTGCAGAAATAATCTTACCATGTTTAGAAAGCAGCATGTTTTCTTTTTTCTATTGGTATTTTTTAATTTATTTTTCATCTGTTGTTGAGTTTGAGTGTGTTTTAGTGCGGTTGTGTCAGAGAGTGAAAGGAAGGATGAGTTAGTGGATTGATGAATGAATGCGTAAGTAGAGAGATGAGTGACAGAGTGTGCATGTATGATGACCTGTTGAGTGTATACCCCCATCAGCAACACAGAAGGCACTTTCCTTCATATGTCAGACCTATTGGCATTGCCAATGCATCTTTGAAAATCATACGCCTACAACCTATCAATACCTAAACTACTCTTGCTCATCCTTTAACCCCACCAAACATCTGCATGTACTCACATATCACCTGCCCCGCCTCCTGTACTTATCATTACTAACTCCTATTTATATAATCTACTAAAAAGAAACTGGAGTGAATGGTAAATGCATGGCATGGTTTGCTTGGGCACGCCACACTAATCCGAATAAACAACAATAGCCGATAACAATGGTCTAACCTTTGGTTCCAGTGTAACATGCCACTCCAGCACTTCCACACCTGTTTACTTATGACTGACTGGCCCACTCATACAAGAATCACTGGCAGTTGCTGTCAACAACAGTAATCCTTAATAGAAAGCATCGGGGTATGGCCCCCTATCTCTCTTGATGCTTACTTCAGTCATCACACTTTTAGAAGCTGGTAATGTTAATATCTATCGAGAAACGTGCATTTTACTGATACAGCAGTTCTAGAAAGAACAAGCTTTCAATGATACTGTAAAAAGGATTTATTAAACATTTGAAAATAAACAAAACAGCAATTAAGTGGATTTTCCAAAAATCGAATCACAAATTTAGACTTTAGGAAATGTACAATTGTTGTAACCATACGTAATGAAGTCAGTGTACACCTTTTTCATATATATCTTATATATATATGGTACGAGGATTTTCCGAATATATGAAAATCCAGTTTCTCATCAATGTGCATAACATTTTATTTGGATTTCAAAGACTTTAGAATAAAAAAAATAACAATTCAATGTGGCGGCCACGTGTCCTTAATGTAACTGACCTCTTAATTAAATAATTAGATTCAGTTGTACTAATTAGGTTCAGGAGTCCTGCTATTTGCTACTGGTTATTAGATTTTGAAAATGAGAGGAATACAATAACATTTGGCAGAGGCTAAAGCTCTGTCACCTGTCTCTCCGTTGTGTCCTCAAGGAACTGTGAACTGCTGAGACATCAATCTGCCTTAAATTACAATAGACGGTGTTTGACCGATCCTCTCAACTTTATAATAAAGAACATTTAAAAAAAAAATGTGGAAAATCCTATAGTGCTCCTTCCCTTCTGCAATGAACACAGCACAGCTATTGGAATAGTTGTTTTCTTTCACATTAGAAATATTGAAATCTGAATCGACAAACATTAGCAGATATGCGTAACCATGGTGTCTCTTTCGGAAGCTGATGTGCTATGCGCCAGAATATGGATGACAAGAAATTGGAAGGGTATATTTGTTCCTGGTAAGTCACATTTGTGATTTCAATTTGTAGGAGCCATTTTCTATTTTTCGCTACTTCTATGCACACTCAATATTGATAACAAACGCTCTGCTTGCACTGATATCATGTAGGAGAAACCGTTGATCTCAGGCGAAGCACGGAGAGCCAACATTCGGGGCCAGATGTACTAACATTTACTAACATTGAGTTTCATGGCTGCACCGCTGCACCGCGTTACGCAAAATCCTAGAACATACCTACAAAGTTGTAGATTCGCAGCGCGCTGGCTTGCACTGGATTCTAATACATTTCAATTAAGAATGCTAGGCACATGACAAACCTTGTCCGAACTAAAGGGGATTTATACTTTTTTTTTTACTTGTAGTCGAAGTGATATTTTTAAAACATTACTTTGTGAAATTCTCTACTGAATTTCTGCACTTAAGATAAAGAGTGGTTTTGGAGTATCAAACCTGTCAAGATAGATTGCAAGAGAAGTATATGGAAAAGGAGACTGTGAAAGAATTAACATTTTGGCATCTAGCTGCTGTTTGTGGAATATTTTAAGTTTTTCACAAGGATTTGAAAAGTACGCCACCTGCAGCAATCTGTGGGTTAACATCAGAATTGAATGCCTCCATGCAGCAAACAAACATGCGTTAATTACCTCTGTTATGAAACTAACATCATAACCATATACAGGTACTCCACATCATACTATGCACTTTCATTAATTACATGTTTAAGGTAGTGTCAACAGAGTTAACATTTTGGTCAAAGGGAGTATGCGTTAAGAAGGCATGATGCTGAACATAGGTGTGGGAAAGGCCTTGGGCACTAGATGTATCAAAAGATTTTGCAATCAAATCTGACGATTAACAGAATCATTGCTGAATACCAATTTCCTATCTACAAGATTCATTTTAAGAATCAGAAACGTTTTTTAGACTGTTAAAATGGGTTTTACAACACATACAAAATCGCAGTTAGGCAAAGAATTAAAAAGAGACTGCCTTCCAGCTTGTCATTCGGTATCCAATGTATCAAGGGTTTGCAAATGCCTTTCCTACCTCGCATCATTGAATAGTTACCTCAAAGTACATGGTAACTGAATCAAAAAGGAGAAGTGATCCCAGAGAGACTCTTTCCTTGTTAGGAGTTGTGTTACAAGCCTGGGGAAGTACTGTTCCCCCTGATGTTTTCTCAAACAGAAAAGTTTGAATTTTTAAAGTAGCACAGATTCCTGTAGGGCAGTGTTGTCTAACGTTTTTATCGCTGCGGACCGGTAAATGTTTGATCATTTTTCCGTGGCCCGCTTGTCTCATTGTGTGACAAGCGGGCCACGGAAAAATGATCAAACATTTAACCCCGCCACAGTGGGGCGGCCCAGTGCCGATTGATCCACGGACCGGCACCGGTCCGCGGCCCGGGGGTTGGGGAACACTGCTGTAGGGGACACAGCGATTGTGGTCTGCTGTTGATTGCAGGTCACCATTTATGCCTGTAGTCAGTCACAGTGGGTCATAAATTCTGACCTGGCTAGCTAATGTTCATTTGACAGGTCATTCTAGGACTAAGGCTATGTGGAATGTTTAATTCAGCCAACAGAAGCGGAATTTGGCTTCTTCATGTTACTCACGTGATGTGGAGCTCTGATTAAATTGCACCAATCGCTGAATGGAGGATTTTTTTTTCTGTGAGACTCCAGAAATGTGAGTTACCCAGCATAAGTGATATTTTGACGTCTGCAAGTGTGAGTTTCTAATGTTGGTGCTCGTGAGCGGTCAGAGGGATACTTCTTGAGTAGATTTGCTGCTGCTCAAGTAGATTGCGCTCTTTCGCAGTGCATGTGCTGTTTGTGCTGATTTTTCAGGGCTGCTCGCACTACTGGCACTAAATTGCAGCCTTACGTGCATATTTTCTACCCACTTACTACACTGATACTCCACTAAATATTTGCATCCTTTCTTCTTTTCATCTACGGTCCCTTGTTTTATCTCTTCTCTGATGTGCTGTCATAAGTGGTAAACAATGACATGCTTATGCTTTTAACTGTTACTGTCTCATGACTTCTTATAGCTTCTAAACTTTTACATTTGTTGGCATAAAAGCTCGAGCCACAGACGACAACACAAAATAGTCCCAATTTCAAACATCTTAACAATTCTATCACTCCAACCCCAGTTTTGCTTTTGAGAAATATAGACAAATACATTAAGACATTCATATAAGACAACAGGACACCGAGATTAGCAGCCTCTAAATAGTGCACAGGAAATGAATCTGCTGTGATCTTCCATTTGTGAAACATTATTATGCAGAATATTCCTGCCACAACTCTCCTGTATGTGCCTCACCAACACCCCTTTGCTGGTTACATTTGGGCAGAACCTCACCTCAAGCAGCCCAGGCTGGCCACTGATATATAAGCCTCTGCTTCCTTGATCAGAATTTCATCATTCATGAGGTGGGAAAGGGGTGATCACATACCTCCATGCACAATGTTGTCATCAATTATGTCACTTCAGGTGCTGTAATGATACCATAAATGATTTCATAGAACATGTCATGAAAGATGTAATATGTGGGGTACTTAGCAATGCACAGTGAGGGCGGGAGTTATAGTTTATTTAGGTCACAAGGTAGAGTTACTTGAGATAACTATAACTGGATTCAGTGGTTTTGTTCATTTAAAACACTATGTTTTACTGACATTTTCACTGACTATTATTTCCCTTTATCCTTTGTTTTTTTTCAGTGATTTTCTAAGATTTTTTTTACTTAATGTAAAATGTCCATCGCCTGCGGCCAGGCCCAGCAGCCAACCTCCAATCCACAAAGCCTTTAGCCATACACAGTGAGGTGTTGGGGCAAGTATCCATGCCCTTTGCCAAACCCCCTTGAGCATGTAGAGCTGACTAGGTGATGTAAAAATACAAAGGGTATCATTTTAAGTTATGAAGACCTACTGACTTTGTCAAAGGGTCAGAATATCAAAGCATAAAGAGCAGGTCTATTGTCTTTATCAAGGGGTGAGCACATAAACATATATGGAGTAGACCTACTGTCTTTTTTCAAACGTCACCAATAATTACATTCAAATGTATATTTTCTAAATTAATACATTGCAATGTTTAATAAAAAGTGACTGTCATAAAGTATTTTTTAAAAAGCCTTACTAAAAAAAGCATTAGCAGGTCTTTGTGTTTTTTCAAACATTTTTCAGGCCACAAAATGCAACCCTTGAACCTGCCAGTAGGCGCCCTTGCAGTTCAGCTGAGGGGCAGACAGACCCAGCTCAGAGTGATTTTAATAATTTTGTAAGCTCTCCTGGGGTTATTGATTCAACAACCCAGGAAACACAGGGGGTCATTATGAGTCTGGCGGTTGGAAACATCTGACGGCCAGCTCCTGATGAGTAGACCACCACAGTGCTGGCGGTCTCCCTACCAGCCCCATTACAACTTTCCCACTGGGCTGACGGGTGGGAACCAATGTTCATGACCATCATCCCAGTGGGAAAGGTGTGGCACCATTGTTCTCTGCTCATAACTGAGCTGGTAGCAATGGTGCGGCATAAAGAGTGCATCAGCACCTTTGCACCGCAGACAGTGTGCATTTTAAGGATGCTGGGCAGGGGGACCCCTGCACTGCCCGTGCCAACCTCCACCCAATCTGGCATCACTAAGAGTCGAACAAAGACCTGCTATAGTCCAAATAACAAGACTAATCCTGTTGCAGACCCGATTGGTGCTAGCACCCACAGAAAAAGTACACAGGCAGTGCAGCACCCCAACACATGTTATTTGCCACCCTTTTTCATGGTAGTCAGACCACCATGAAAAATCTGGCAGAGAACAAGGTTGTAATCAGCAGGGTGGAGCTGACTTCAGCGCTGCACTGGCTGATCACAACTAAGACTGCCGTCATCCCGTAGGACTCAGAGATCCTGGCAGAGCCGGCGGTCGGACCACCAGGTTCATAATGTGGAGGTCAGACTGCCACAGCCTCGGTGGTCCGACTTCCATCATGAGTCTGGCAGTTTTGAGACCGCCAAACTTGTAATCAGGCCCATACTGTGTTTTTTTAATGTGGCTGGGGGTCTACTGCCCTTTCTGCAGCCCCCACAACATTAATATTATTAGTAGGTGATAACCTCCCTTCTTTTAAGGGGCACCACCAGAATGACAAAAAATAGTTTTAAAAAGCTGTAGGGCATTAAGGGGGTATTCCTTTCCAGAGCAGTGAATAATAAATGAGTGGCTTGTGCTGTACATTTATTCATCTTTTTTTGGTCCTTTTGTAATTTTGTGGGTACCCTGGTGCCCATCTGGTACACCCACATATGTTTTTATAAGTTGGGGCTGTGGGGGTAGCCTCGTGGTCCCTGTGGCCCCTACCAGCTTCCTAGACAGCATCCATACTGGGTGTGGTGGGAGCTGGCTTTATTTTTATAAGTGGATGCCCTGGTGCTCACATGCAGCACTCATACCTGACCAAAACATTAGGGTCTGAAAAGAGAGCTTCCAGGCCCCCAGGGCCACACCCTAGTCCCAGCCAGCACCCATACCAAGTAGCAGCAGAGCTGATATTTTTTTAAGTGGGTGCCCCGATGCTCAACAAAGGCTCCCACAATTTTCAAAATCATCCCAAAAATGTAAATAATGGGGGGGCCTCTGTAAGGTATGAGGAGGAGGACTGCAACCCCCTCACCATAAATTAATATCCAGGCCCTCAGGGATGCGGGCCTGAAGTCCTCTGCACAGCTTAGTAAGGGATGGCTCAGGAGTGTAGGGTACAGTGTGGGGGTGGGGGGTTGGATGCAGGACCTGGCTGCAGGGAATGGACATCTTACTTTACATTTAAAAAAAAAACATAGAAATTCACTGGAAAAAAACAAAGGTTAAAGTGACATTATACTTTCAAACTGTAATAATATCTTGTTCTATAATTAAAAAATAAATAAAGGTAAATGCTGCTGACCCCTGAGCCCCAGCCCATCATGGACAGCTTATTTTGTTAAAAGCAACCCCAGTGCATTTTTTACTTTTTTATTGCCACTGTAGATTTGCACCATTGTATCTAATCTGTCAATTAAAATAAATCACAATTTTTTACCCTGCAGCCCCCACCAGGCCTAGTTACTCTGTCTGCCTATGTTTTTTTTTACATATTTTCAGTACCAGTGACTGAGTCATTGAGTCTTGAATAGGCTGTTATAACATCATTGTTGTGGCAGCCAATCAGATATTATTTCTAGATCTGTTGGCTCTGATGAATCTCTGTGATGTGTATGTGATATCTAAATACAATTTGAATTTGAATTTCTTTAAAACTACTGAACAGATCTACACTAAATCACAGAAAGCATGCTTTATGGACCAAGAGCTAGCTGTCTGCTAAATTTGGTGTAATTCTTTTCAGCCTCTTTGGCTGTGTCTAATTTTCCTATCTAAAATTGAATGGGAAAATGTGGATTGAGACCCTCCTTTTTCTCATCCCTGCTTGACAGATCAACACAAAATTTTGCAGGAAGGAGCTGAGGTGGATGAACTTTTATTTTGGAAAGTTTTGGGATGATTCGCCAAATTTTGCCAAAGTCATTAGCAAACCAAAAATTTCTACCTCTATGGAAACGTGGTCCTGATTGTAACTACCACTCAACATCACTGTAAAAAGCAAAGGTTAAGGTGACGCTATGGTTAGGTATAATTGTACTATTTTACTTAATGCTAGGAAAAACTGAGAAATTCTCAGGAAAAATAAGGGTTATCATTTTTTTCTAGTTAGTTGAAAATGTAAGTTCAAATGTTACAATTTAGACCCCAAAAAAGCTGAAATTCACCAGTTATAGTTAACTAACAAAACTATAAGTCACATCCCCGTCATATACAGTTTTGCCACCAATTATGTCATTTTAGATGTCACATTGATGTTATCAGTGTCATAGAATATGTAATGAGCTATATAATATGTAAGGCAATAAGTAGTGAATGGTGAGGGCACTAGTTATGGTTAAATGCTCCCCTGTTTCTCAGCCCCCCCTTTTTTCTCAGCACCCACTGAATTTGGCACACCACTAGAACCATGTGAAGATCCCCAACCACTTGTAATGGAGAAATTCCTTGCCTTACAGCCGGTTTATTGTAGATGTGATACTTCCCAAAATGTACCCTGGATAAAGATACATCTTCACCTCAAAGTAACAAACCTTTGACTGGGTTCACAATGAATTTAGGCCATGAGACATTTTCCTGCCCTGCGATGCAAATCCCTATTCTTGGGAGCATATTTACTCACACTTACAGGTAGCTGTCAGAAAATATTTTGGCTCTCCATTTTGTGATTTGCAATTGTAGATTTGCAATTTAATCATGTATGTATCTAAGTTCATCTTTGATGTGCAAATTGCTTTCAGGAGTAAGCTCTATGTCATCATCATCATCATCAAAAAGCTTTATTCGATTGTAATAAAAAACATAAAAGCATACATATTACGACAAATATGCATAAAAGATAAAAACGTACAGATATTTCAAATTATTAAAATACATAAAATGGCCATTGTTAAACAGTACCGGTTCAATCCCTAATCAAATCCCATGATTGTACAGTAGCTTTTTTAAAAATTAGCAACATAAAAAACAATATCCACACAGTGGATTTGTAAAAACAAGAGAGCAGGCCAAGCTTCTTTGTAATCTCGCGTTTTAAGAAGGGCGACTAAGTATGCCTTTCTCAGAATCTCATAAAATTTTCAAAACAGAGTAAAATGCATGGCATCCTGCTGAGGTACTTGGTCGCAGCCAAAGGATGCTAAAGAAGATGTCTCACACGAGCCCTGAAGAAATGCTAAAAGCTGGGGCAAATAATTCAACCTGAATCTGGTCAGCAGAAATCGGGCAAAATAACAATTTACAATTTTAAGATAGGGTTTTATAAATAAGTTGTTTTTAAAAAATAAATACCCTTTTCCTGCTATCTTTTAAAAGGACACAACTTCTCTCACTAATGATTTCTGTCTTAAAAAAGACAGTTAGTGACAATTGTTAGTGCAAGTAAATCTTGTTTGGACAAGTAAACAGGTCCCCCCTTCCTATATTCTGAAACTCTCCCTTAATGTATTTAAGCCATGTGATTTGCAGGGCAAATTCAAGGGATAAGCAGTCCTGTAATATCACTCTATTCAATTGTGCTCCTTTGGTCCAGAAGTCAACCCAGAAGTCAACCCAGCATAAATGGGAGTGGAGGGCTATGATATCAGTGATATAATAAATTCACAGCTCTTCATGCAAGAAGGGGTACATATTGGAACACAAAGAAGGCAACTCAAAAATGTATTTTCAGCAATCTGAAGGGAGTTGTGCTTTATGTATCCCCAAATGTCACTCCCATAAGTGGCTTTAGAGACACTTTTTGCACAATCAACTTGTAACAAAGCACTAATAAGCTTCCTCCCCAATCTGGAAGCAAATTTCCAGACTGCAATATCAGTCCTAACAAGATCAGACAACTTTCCACTTAACAAAGGACTTCAGTGTAGTTTGCATCGAACAAGACCCCCAAATATGGGAAGGCTTTACCCTGCACTAGGGTCCATATTCCTATCTTGAAGATTCGCATCTTCATATTTCTTGCCCCGATTACCATCACATGAGACTTACTAATGGTGGTACTAGGGCCAAGCTCATCCATGAAACACATAAATGCTTTTATAAGGGCTTGCAGACCACTAGCCATTGTAGGCATTAAAATGGTATAATCTGCATAAAGCAGGACAGGCAGGGGATGGTCTTTTACTTGTGTGCAGTCTATCCCCCCTCCACAAGGATATGCCCAAGTTCTTTATATATAGAGTAAATAAAAAGGGAACCATAATACACGCCTGTGTGATGCTATATTTAGGGCCTCATTTACAATGTTTTGGGAACACCCACAGGAACACTGATGGAACGCCTCTTTCACGTAGATAAATGCGTGAAAGGCAACCATATCTACAAGGCCATATAAAGCCATATAATGTAGCTTTCTGTGGCCTTGTAGATATGGTCCTGCAGCCTGTGCCACCGATGCGTCAAAAAATGTGATGCACCAGCAGAGTAGGACATTGGTAAATGAGGCCCTCAGTTTTAAAACTGTCTGCACAAAAGGAACCAGGGATATATCTAGTTGAGGTATCGGTATGGGCATGGAGATCTCGCAAAAAATAAACTATAGTCTGGCCAACCGTCATATCCAGAATTATTCTCCTAAGTTTATCATTTTTAACCCGGTCGAAGGCTGACATTAAATATATGAAGGCCAACTGGATAGATCCCTTTCGAACCACTGTATATTTATTCAAAATTAGGGAGAGATTCAGACACTGGTCAATAGTTCAACTTCCCGGTCTAAAACAATATTGGAGGTCAGACTGTATATTATGCTCTTGAGAGCAGTCTGTTAAATCTATGCAATAAGACCCCCCCATAAGACTTTAGCAACAGAATCAAGAAGAAAGATGGGTCTATAACATGATAGGCAATCCCTGTCCTCTTTTATATAGACTGGGTTAATAAGTACCGAGGCCCAGGAGTGGAGGGGGGCTTTGTTTACTGTGGCATTCAAAACATTGACAAGGGCCCACGTGCCAATATCACTCCAATATAAATCAAGGGGAATCCTATTAGGTCCTCGTGCTTTGTTTTTAGATAGGCCCTATTTTACTTCTTCCAGGGTAAGTACAAGATGGGAAACACCTTCAGGCAGCTGTGTTAGTCACTAGATCTGGCCCCCAATTATATACCTAGTTAAAGTAGGAGATCTAACTGCTTACTTCAATGTAATGCACCCAGGAGGGGGCATCAGCCTGCACACAAAAAGAATTATTAATAATGCCTCAGAATTTGGTTTTATTTCTCAGAAGCAAATTCTCCCATTCTCATCCCTAATCTCATTTTTATGCCTGCTCACTTCAGTTTTACAATTATGGAGATACTGTACCAGCTGAGTAGCACCCCGCAGGGTCGCCTTAGCAGCCCTTTTCAAATCTCTCCAGGCATGTGAGCATCTTTTGTCAAACCATTGCAGTCCTGCAGGGACTCTAGGGCCCACAGAATGTTTGAAAGACTCAGGGGGTCATTGTGACCCCGGCGGGCGGCGGGAGCCGCCCGCCTGGAGGGAACCGCCAGAATACCGCTGCGCGGTCAAAAGACCGCCGCGGGTATTCTGGGTTTCCCACTGGGCTGGCGGGCGACCGCCAAAAGGCCGCCCGCCAGCCCAGTGGGAAACACACCCTCTGTTTTTGATATATTATTGGAGTGGGCTGCTCTACAATCTAATAATTAAAAAAAAAAAAAAAAATCTGATTTTACAATGGAAGAGAGACTAAAAGAAGCGGAAGAATTATTTAGAAGTCTAGATAAGGGGGCCACGGTACGACAAGCTGTAAGCAGTGGGAATCACAAGATGAAAGAAGGACTTAGAGATAAATTTGTTAGGTTGGAAAAGTTAAAGAGAAATGAAATGTCTAGATGGTGGGAGACAGACAAAGGGACAAAGGAGGATGTTGTTGGACGGAATCGGTAATCTAGGAATTTAATTTGAATTGATGAAAACTATTTTTGGACTGTAGATCTGTCATAACCATATTCGGGACTGATCAGTATGAGGATATACATTTGGAACTGGTGATAACTATTTATCGACTGTGGAGAGGACATAAAAATATACTTTGGACTGATTTCTGCGGCACCCATATCTGGGATATAAGTTGGGTTGATGATTGATTTGTATTATTTTGACTATTGTATTTTCTTTTGTCTATATTGTACATATAATAGAATCTGAATACACTATTGTAACTAGATTGGTTTCTTTGCTACTATTACGTGTGCAAATGTATTCATTTTCACTTTAGATAACATGATGTTGTCATTTTTGGGGATATAGAGGGTTTGACCCCAGTAATTTGCACCGTATGATATAGTGGAGTACATTACTACGGTGTTAGAGTAGGAAGCGCCTATCACTCATCACACACCCTCTGTTTTTGATATATTATTGGAGTGGGCTGCTCTACAATCTAATAATTTAAAAAAAAAAAAAAATCTGATTTTACAATGGAAGAGAGACTAAAAGAAGCGGAAGAATTATTTAGAAGTCTAGATAAGGGGGCCACGGTACGACAAGCTGTAAGCAGTGGGAATCACAAGATGAAAGAAGGACTTAGAGATAAATTTGTTAGGTTGGAAAAGTTAAAGAGAAATGAAATGTCTAGATGGTGGGAGACAGACAAAGGGACAAAGGAGGATGTTGTTGGACGGAATCGGTAATCTAGGAATTTAATTTGAATTGATGAAAACTATTTTTGGACTGTGGATCTGTCATAACCATATTCGGGACTGATCAGTATGAGGATATACATTTGGAACTTGTGATAACTATTTGTCGACTGTGGAGAGGACATAAAAATATACTTTGGACTGATTTCTGCGGCACCCATATCTGGGATATAAGTTGGGTTGATGATTGATTTGTATTATTTTGACTATTGTATTTTCTTTTGTCTATATTGTACATATAATAGAATCTGAATACACTATTGTAACTAGATTGGTTTCTTTGCTACTATTACGTGTGCAAATGTATTCATTTTCACCCCTCCATGAGGATGCCGGCTCCGAATGGAGCCGGCGGAGTGGAGGATGTGCGACGGGTGCAGTAGCACCCGTCGCGAATTTCAGTGCCTGCTAAGCAGACACTGAAATTCAGGGTGGGGCCCTCTTATGGGGGCCCCTGCAGTGCCCATGCCATTGGCATGGGCACTGCAGGGGCCCCCAGGGGCCCCACGACACCCCATACCGCCATCCTGTTCCTGGCGGGCGAACCGCCAGGAACAGGATGGCGGTATGGGGTGTCTGAATCCCATGGCGGTGCAGCAAGCTGCGCCGCCATGGAGGATTCAGCAGGGCAGCGGAAAACCGGCGGGACACCGCCGGTTTTCCTGTTCTGACCGCGGCCATACCGCCGCAGTCAGAATGCCCTGCGGAGCACCGCCAGCCTGTTGGCGGTGCTCCCGCCGACCCTGGCGGTCCTTGACCGCCGGGGTTAGAATCACCCCCTTAGTCATGTGGGAGAAAGCATGTAAGGTCTTTCAGAGCCAATTAGACCCACTTGAACAAGTTTATGAGCATTTGTAGAAAGGGTAGAGCTAAGATAATCTTAGGATACCTGTGACCATTGTAATCATCTATCCTGATTCGTTGGCTTCAAAACTCCCCTGTGTCCCTCAGATTTCTGCTTTATTACCTCACAACTACCGAGGAAAATGCAGTTAGGGTTACAGTCGCTGTAGGGGCTGCACTTGATCTTAACCTCTAAAATTTGAGAGAATATAAAAGGTGAAACAAAGATGAAATCTATAAATGAGGCCCTTCCTCTTCCTCTAAAGGTTGGGACCAACTCAGCACCACAGAATATACCAGTTTATCCAAAGTGAAAACTAGATAATGCTTGTTAGAAATAGAATTCAGCAGATTCCCTTGTGAGGAGTGATCGAAATGAAGGCCCTCAGGCAGTAAACAATAGTGAGTTTTATAAAGCAAATTAATGTGGTTCTCACACAGATAACAATTAAAATCATCCACTAATATGGTGTTTGAGCCCTCCTTTCCCAGAACCCTCCAGGTGGCCAAGCCACAAGTCCGAATTGTGTAAGTTACTAATATCCTGTGGGGAATGTTTTGTATTATAATAATTTACAACAGAGTTGTTGGAGCTCCTGCATAGGTAAGTAAACAAATTTACAAATTAGGAGACCTATATCAAGAATCTCAACATCACCATGAATTGCAAGAAAAATAAAGACAGTCAGTCCCCCATAACCTTGACCTTTTGGGATACGCATACTGAGATAGAATAGGACTCAAATCCCTCCAAGTGGCAACTAACTATGGCCCATGTGTTCTGTAAACATACTCCTCCATATTGCTTCGCATAGTCTACGGAATCTGGGTCACTGAGCTTCAAACCAAAACCTGCTTTAGTCCAACTGACTAATCTTGTTGCAGACCTGTCTGGTGCTAGCACCCACAGAAAAAGTACTTGTCCCAGGAGGAGGATTCGGTCTAAACTCAGGCTGGGTCGGTTGATCACAAGTATCCAGTTATCCAAGTGGCAAAAATTGATTAGAGGTTTCCTGAATAAATGGTACCACTTCCCTCATTTTCTGACTCATAGGATGCTGAAAGGCACAAGTCTTGAACTATGGGAAAGTCTATAAAAGAAACCCAAAGGCAATGCAGAAATTGATGTTTTCATATCTAGTCTGACTGAGGCAAGAAAGTTCCTTGCCACATCAGTCCTGTTGAAATTAAAAATCATGCAGTCTTTTAAAAAAAAGGCTTTGGGTCACTTCTGATCCAATGCACTTGCCAGACCAGATTAATCTACACACCAATGCGCACCTCCATAGATGTGTGAGCCCCCAGCCAGTGTGCCACCTTATTCCTAAGTTGCATAACATTCGATTCTCACTCAGTCAGCCAAAACGCCTCGGCCCGCCTCATCCTCGACGTACCCCGCAACAGCCACATCTCCGCACACCTGAGACACCTGCATTGGCTCCCAGTCAGCAAAAGGATCACCTTCCGTCTTCTCACCCACGCACACAAAGCCCTCCACAACAAGGGACCGGAATACCTCAACAGACGCCTCAGCTTCTACGTCCCCACCCGCCCCCTCCGCTCCGCTGGCCTCGCACTTGCTGCCGTCCCTCGCACCCGCCGCTCCACGGCGGGTGGGAGATCTTTCTCCTTCCTGGCGGCCAAGACCTGGAACTCCCTCCCCACCAGCCTCAGGACCACCCAGGACCACTCCGCTTTCCGGAGACTCCTAAAGACTTGGCTGTTCGAGCAGCGATAACCCCCCCTTTCCCCCCTAGCGCCTTGAGACCCGCACGGGTGAGTAGCGCGCTTTATAAATGTTAATGATTTGATTTGATTTGAGTTAAGAGGAGGAACATTGCACAATACCACAACATAAGGAGTCAACTCTGGTGGGTAGGTTAACAATATTTGCGGGTCTTAGTCCTATAAAGAGGATTATTAAATTTTCCAAACAATAGAGAATGATTTGAGGTCTTTTGAGATAAAAGTTGGAAACCATTAGTGTTCACTCAGTGCATGACAGAAGGCCTGCCAGCCAGGTTGAATGACATCCGTTGCTGGCTATGCACTGTATTTAAGGCTTAAGCAGCATCAGGTCTTTAGAGCTCTCAAGTGGGTACTATATCCCTGAGTAGAACATGTTTGCTCAACCTATTGGATTTTTCCCTGGTGTGGGTAAAGATGGAACAAGAGGTTTATATAGAGGGATCCATGCTTAGGCTTTGATCATCGGGTCAATCTTATCCTAGTGTAAAGAAATAGGCTCCTGGCGTTTTGTTATCAGTTTCTCAATCTTGTGAAAATAGCCCTCTAATAAGTTTTGTGGACTTCCAGACTCCTTAGCCTGGCCCACTTCTCTATATGGGTGTCCCACTGCCTTACATACTGGCAGTTATTCTCCTTTATCTTTCAGTTAGGAACCTGTGGGGTAAGTTTAGGAGAGAGCAAAGTAATAACTGCTGCAGTCTGAATGGGGATATTTTTATGTAGAGAGTGTATCCTGGTCAATATCAAGTACAATGGTGACTGAGCCAGAATCAGAGATAAAAACGTCTTAGGGACTCACAGAACAAATATAACCATAAGCCTGTACATTAGAGGCCAACTAATGGAGGACTTACCCTGTGCCGTTCTGGGGTGCATGCCTTCCTTATCCAAGGGGGCCTTCTTAATCTTGCTTTTCTTTTGCCTATGCTTATACACCCCAATGGCTGCCAAAGTACTAAAGGACCAAAGGTTAGATGGATGTCCCGATCCGGTCTCAGCTGGCTGCGGACAGGCACAGATGGGCCTGCTTTTGGCCCGGTCTCTGTCGGGACAGCTCCAAGGTGCACCTTGCACATGTCCCATGCCAAAGGATGCCATCAGTGCTTTGTAGTACAATGTAGTTGCAGTCCCACCTCCTCAGCACAGATGCGCCAGTAGGTTTTCTGGCATGTGTAGTCCTTCCTCATGTGTCAGAGTTCTTTCTTCCCTCTAGGTCGGTACTACATAGATCAGACCAGTACATGGTGCCTTTTTTTGTACAGATGCCCAAGCCTTTTCAGAAATAATTATGAAAAATGCACAGTACCATCTGCTAGTAGTTGCACTAATAATATGTGGTAAACATGTCAGCCTTAGGGTGGTCTTCCCCAAATATTTTAGCTTCACTCTTCGTGGTTTGCTGAATTCATTTATGTTGGTCTTAGGATGCTGCACACTTTACCTCTTCTAACCAGTGCAAAGGTGGTTATGCATTCTCCTTTCGACATGGTAAAGTTAGCTTACACCCAAGTGGCACATGTAATTGACATGTAAGTATCTAGTAAAGTGGTATTATAGGTACACAGATTCTGTCAATTAAATGCTACTAGTAGATCTGCAGCACTGGTTGCACCACCTACTTACATAGTCTTTTAAATCATGTCCCAGGCCTGCCATTGTAGCCTGTGTGTGAAGTCTTAAACTGCCGTTTTGACCTAGCAAGATAAGCATTTTGTCAGAGCTAACCCTTCATTTTTAATGAATACAGGGCATCCAAAGTGTAGGCCCTAAATAGCTCGAAGGGCAGCGAGCACTGTATTTAAAAAGGCGAACTTGTACTTTTAAGTTTTACATGCTGTGGTAGTGCAAAACTCCAAAATTCACTTTTCCCTACTGCAAGACCTAACTGTCCCATTTAATAACACTAATTTCCTTATTACATTTAATAAGTGATACATTTTGTGTGGGAACAGGTATGAATGTCATGTTTGGTTATTTGAGGAATTGTAATGTAAAACCCTTTTTAATGGTAAAGTCAGATTTTAATTCACAATTCTGAAAATGCCACTTTGGGAAAGTTGGCATGTTTTTCTACTAACCATTTGATGACTGCTTCCTATTCCTGTGTTGGATAACCATGTGTAGTTTGCAGCTGTCCTTTGTGTATTTCTCCTAGACATTATCACAATGGAGAGTCTGGGTGTTGACAGGGTAGCTCATGCTGGCTTGATGGAAGAACAGGGCTGTCATCTACCACACTTGCACCACTGGCCCAGATCACACACAAAGGACTTCACACTAGGTTATTGTGCCCCCAGACAAACTGAGACCACAAAAAGGAGGCTGGAATGTCCAAGCACCTATGTAGAGGGATAGCTCCAGAAGCTTCTCCCACTTCAAAGTGGGCACCACGCATAAAAGATGGACGCTCCAACCCATTCTTCAGAGCACTCCTGGACCTATGAATGCTACAGAAGAAGGCCACCTTGCAGCCCCCTGCTTTAGGCCTGTCCTGAAATGCTGAGAAAAATGATTGAACCTGCTCCCTTCATCCCAGGCTGAGTGAGTCCAAAGGTTGACCTCCCTGTATCTGCCCAGCAGAACTGCTGCCTGCACCTGAAATGAACCTGCAGCTGGAACTGCCTGAGCCCTGCTGGTCTCTGCAAGAATGAGTCCCTGGTCGCCAAGAGGTACCACCCCAGGTTTAGGATCCTTGGCCTGTCAACAGAGTGTACTCCTATGGCACAAAAAGGAAGAATCCTGAAATGTTGGTCTCTAGCAACTGTGAACAGGCCAGTTTGTGCCAAGATCTTGCCACACTCACCGACCACCAGTTTGAAGCTCTGGTGAACCCAAGTCTTTGTGCTACAGCAACTACCATCGACAACTGGCAATGCAAGACCTGCACTTTATGCTAAAGCATAAACAACCTTCGGTAAGTGCCAATGTTAATCTCCAGCAATGACTGTCCGAGAAGCCCAACAGGATCTTCATGGTACACCGATGACCATGCACAACGTCAGGCCTTCTCTTTGCTCTACAGCAACCACCATCCACAACACCCTCCATGCTCCTTATGTCCCCCTCTCTCACAAATGGAACTATTCACTATGAACTTTAGAAGGTAACTTTCTCAGCAGGGCTAACCTGGTCCTTGTATCCAACCTACGCTTCATCAAGGTTGGTCTGAAATTGTGACTTTTACCTTGTCTCACACAACATGATGAATGAGAGTGGCGCTTTGTGCTTTTGGGTGCTATACTTACCTTACATCTTTAAAATTTCATATTCCAGTTCTACTGATTGAATTTTGGGCATTTTGGTGTCACATACTTTATCAAATGTTAATCTATTTTTTTAGTTGGTGTAGGATTTTTGCTGTGTTCAATGATCATAAATACTTTGCACATTGCCTCTAAGTCACGCCTGACTGCTATTGTGCCAAGTTACCAGATGGATATGCACAGGATAATATAGTGACTTTTTGTGGTTCACTGTGAGAAGGATTCTGGCTGTTGCTTGAGCAAGGTTTCAACTCCTTCAATCAGCAACTCAGTTTCTCGCAATATGCGTCAGCTATTATATGATAGCAAGATAAGCCTGAACAAAATGTCAGACTAGTAGAGTTCTAAAAATTTACAGGCTCTCTATCCAATAAAGTATGGGAACAAGCCTGTGTCTGGGTTTTAAACTCTGCTCCACGGGTGGAGTTCAGAGAGTTTTAGCAACTTTGTGCTGCACTTTTTGCGCAGAGTTTGGCAAATACTCTGCCTATGCCACATGGCGGATTTACAGGTGCACTGTCATCTGTGCGACTTTGCAATGGCCACCACTGCGGGCAATGAAGCACTCTGTCATGCAGGCTGTCAACGACCACTCAGAACAGCTATATGGCTTATAGTTTCTAGTTGGTCAATTTTGCTGGAGCACGCTTCCGGCGAGTGCACACGTGGGATTCCCTGGGATTGTAGCATGTACCGAAAGTGGGAAGCTGCTGTGCAATCCTATGGTGCCTGAGTTCAGACTTCTGAATAAGACCAGTATTCAGCTTCAAACACTCAATGTCTGCAGAGCCTCACCATGCCCAACTACCTAGGATAAGACCAGCGCAAGACCAAGGAGAAGGAGAAGGAGGATCAGACCTTCTGAGGTCATATTTTTAAAGGTATGTGCGTTCTGCAGGTAGAGTCCAAAGCACGCATGCCATTGGGTGTGCGAAATAGCTTTTTTTGTACAGAGATTAGCAGTTTAATGAGCATCCTTGAAGTTTGTTCCAGGGACTGTAGGAAATAGTGGGCGGGAGAATGAACTGTCGCATTTCACTCCCCTTGGCAAGGCTGAGAGATGGGAAAGCTAGCAAAATGACCCACTAAAGGAGTGCCTTTTCAAAGAGTTGTTGGGACAAGGACGACTGCACTGCTTTGAAGTGTGCTCTTGGATTGATGTGGCCATGCAAAACCGAATAATGGTGCTTACTTCCTGCAACCATAAGCACAAATTAAGCACTTTACCTGGCATGCCGAACAGAGCTTCAAAACTTGTAGATTAACACAGCAATCATGTGACGTCCAGATTAATACTGTATCTTCAGTACAACTTCCTCCCCTTGTACAATTCACCCTTGCCTTGAAAATGGCACCTCAGTAATAAAAGAAAATCATGTGAATGGGTGTGGGGAGCAGCTCTGCCCTGTAGCGGAACTACAGGGAGTAATACAGAGTTTTTGGGGCACTTTGTGGAGCGGAACTCCGCAAACTCTGCCCAGGCCTAAACAAGACCAGTAATAAAAATGTACTTCAGAATTATTGTATAGCCAGATGAATTGTATGTGTTATCCTAGACATTAGTTGTATCCAGATACTTCTTAAATATCCTATCTGCCCTCACTATACAATATAAAACCCCACGTCTAAAGTAACATTATGGAGTACAAAATCAGTGACTGAGAAGTAAGTTCGAGGGTCTGAAACTTGGTGAATAATTTATTATATTTAGTGCACAGACGTTCTTGCTAAGGGTTTTATACCGATAACAGGGCTATATTACTAAAAGTTTGCTCTTTTACCACAAAAGAAGCTGTTGGACTTTTGGCCATACGCATGGTCATCCCTAGTCTTTTTGCCTCCTTCCTCCTGGTTTTTCTGACCTTTCGCTGTTGGCTCTAGGACTCTGAGCACTTTATCACTGCTGACCAGTGTTAAAGTGCAGGTGCTCTCCCATCTAAAGTTGGTATGATTGGCTTATACCTGATTGGCATATTTAATTTACCTATAAGTCCCTTGTACAGTGGTATCTCTATACCCAGGGCCTGTAAATTAAATACTACTAGTGGGCCTGCAGCGCTGCTTGCGCCACCCACTGAAGTAGACTTTCAAACCTGTCTCAGGCCTGCTAGCGCAGGGCCTGTGTGCGCAGTTTTCTGCCACAGGGACCTGGCATCTAAATTTACTTGCCAGGCCCAGGACTCCCCTTTTACTACATGTAAGTCACCCCTAAAGTACGCCCTGTGGGCAGGGTGCCATGTATGTAGAAAGGCAAGACATGTGCCATATTGCATGGCCTGTCCTGGTAGTGACAAACAGCCTAACTTGGTGTCTCACTGCTGTGAGTGCTGCCTTCTCATAGGATTGCATTAGAAATGCCCTGCCTTATGTGTAGGGGTATTGTCTGATTTATGAGGGCTAGCGTAGGCGTGTTTGGTATGGTTGTGATGGTGATAATAAATACTGCTTACTGGTGTGGGTGTATTTTTTATTACTATCACAGAAATGCCACTTCTAGAAAGTGCGCATTTATCTGTGCTTATGATTCTGGTGTTTTGCAGCTTGACTCCAATCCACGTCTGGGCAGAGTGACAGTTGGGGCTTTGTGCATACTTTTCAGACAGCCTGTACACAGGGAGGGTGGAGGTGTCACTGAGGTGCATCTACATACTGAATAGTCTTCCTGGGCTGAGAGAAGGGAGAGGCGGGGCACACCTACATTTGTAAAGGCTGTGTCCTGGCCTCACACAATAGGGTCGTTAACCCCCCACTGATGTTTGGAGCCTGTGCTGAAAGGAGAGAGGGGGCACTCCCAGAACCAGTTGTAACTGGCTGGAACCTCCTCTCCCTACCACTGTAAAACACTGTAAGAACTGACTATAAGTACAGGGGAATTTTCCCCACAATTTGAACATTCTTGGAACTTGAAACTGGACACAGGACGCTGATGAATGGACTCACCAGGAAACCGCCATGGACTGCTGCTGCTGTGCTGACCTGTGACCTGCCTGGTCACTAGGAGGAACTGCCACCATCTGCACCCCTTGTGCTGGCCTGTAGCTGGGCCCACCAGCCCTATGCTCCTTCTTGTGTAGTTGTTCCCAGGGGCAGGGTGCTGTGGCCCCTGACCCCTGCAACGATCTTTGACATCTGTGCCCAGGATGCTTGAAGAGAAAAAAAAGGCATTCTTTTAATAGTGGAAGCTGCTGAGGTCCTAGCGCTTTGAAAGCGCTTTTCTTTTGCTTGAGGAAATCACCGCCGCAGCCCGGGTTTTAAATCATGCCCTCGCGCTTCCTGGAGCGCGTCTCTACTAAAAAGAAATCACCGCCGCAGCCCGGATTTTAAATATGTCCTCGCGCTTCCTGGAGCGCGCCTGGACTAAAAAGGAAATCACCGCCGCAACCCGGGCAGAGCACTCAGCTGAGCGCGAGGTTTGTGTTCAGCCCTGTGCCCCCAGGGCACGAAGGAAAGCTCCTTGTTGGATCCTAAGGAGCAAGCGTGCTCCTGTGGGTGCCCCCGGGGCGAGGACTGCTCTGGTGAGTCCCCCCGGGGCACCGGAAGGCCCTGCCGTGGGCCGGAAAGAATCCCGAGACGGCCGGGAGAGGAGGAAGCCTCTCCCTGCCCTGCTGAGCCTGGAGAGGCTCTCTCGGGGAGTTCCCGGGCGGACCGAGGCCTCGCCGGAGGCTCGCCCGTGCCGCTGGTCCCCAGCTTGGCCCTTGTGTGGGCCGGCACTAATTTTTCTGGGCTCCCCCCTAGTGAGGAGAGCCAGACAAGGCTCGGGGGGCCCGACAAAGGTTGCGGGTCCCAGGAGGGGCCCGCACTTGAATCGGAGGGGGTGCGTGGCGCCCCCCTCCGTCCCAAAGGTTTCCCTGACCTGGGCCCCCCTCGGGAGGGCCGGTGGAGGCCTAGGGGGGCCCCCAGTGTTGACGGCCCTCAGAGGGGCCCGTTTTTCATCTAGAGGAGGTGCGTGCCGCCCTCCCCTATCCCCAGGAGATCAGGGAGGCCCCCGTTTTGCGCAGAGGAGCGCCGGGGGCCCCATTATTCGTATAAGGCACTGGAGGTGCCTCTACCATCTACCAGGTACTTTTAAATGGACCAATAGGATCATAATTGAAGTTCTTGTTACAGACTTTTCTAATTGTGATATATTGCCTACCTGTTCTTTGATGGTTTTACATATGTGTGCACATGTTCCTTTTATGGGCATGACTTGCTAATATGTTTGCTTAACTTGCCATAGGTTTTCTAATGTTCCTACTATGGGCGTTTTATGATATTCTTATGACAAGTGTTCTAATGTGATAACGTGTTTCCTGACTACTGCTTATGTTGCAGAATACTGAGTAACCTGTGTGTTATGTGTGACTACTGCTAGTTTGCAGAGTAACTAATGTGTAACGTTCTGACAACTGCTAAGGTAGCAGGATAGTACTGTTATGTGATGTTGGTCTAATAATTACGTTGTGTACAATACAGTGTATTTTCATATAATCTGGTGTTGTGTTTCCTTTGTGGTGGGGATATTGCGTCACATGTATGTGTGTGTTGTGCAAACGCTTTACGCATTGCCTCCGGGTTAAGCCTGACTGCTCGTGCCAAGCTACCAAGGGGGTGAGCAGGGGTTATCTTGGACGTGTAACTCCCTTGCCCTGACTAGAGTGGGTAAGTTCTGCCTGGCTGAGGTACATACCCTAGCCAACCAGAAACCCCATTTCTAACATTGGAAGTCAGCGGTGAGGATAGGACTTGCGCTTGCACAATACCATTGTGACTCATTATTTCACTACAAGGATTGCGTTTAGACCATCACATGTTTGGCTTCTCTTAACTTTCTCTCTTTGGTCATTTTTCCTGTTTTCAGTTCTCACGCTTGGGTATTGTGGTTGTCACAGTTGAGTTATTTGTACCTTTTCAAGATGGGGCTTACCTTTGATTTAGAGGACCTGCCGTTTTACACGCAGGGGGAATTAGAGGGGTTCTGTAGAGAGAGAGGGCGGCCTGTAGAAGGGGACCTCAGGAGATCTCTGAATTTCTTTGAAAGGTTTGTGACATTTACCCAGGGAGGGAGTGTGCGTAGGGGGTACCCAGAGGATCCTGAGTGTAGCGAGGGTTCCCAATGGGAGGGCTCCCAGACCTCATCCCTAGAGAGTGGTAGAGAGACTGATCAGGAGGGTGAGAATGACCGGTTGGGGACGCCAGTTGACAGGGAAGGCCCCAGTGATAGGGAGTCCCTTGCTGGGTCCAGTGTAAGAAGCAGGGCTACCTCTCATTCCATGACGCCTGATGAGCTAAGAGATAGGCGGGAAGAGAGGGACCTGAAGTTGCAGTTAGCGCGCCTAGCTGTTGAGGAGAGAAGGGCTGAGGTAGAGAAGGCCTTAGTACAGGAGAGAATGGCAGAGGCAGAGAGGGCCTTTGCCAGAGAAAGACTCGCTCTAGAGCGCAGTCTGAAGGTTCTGGACTCACCAGCGTTGCAGGTGGAGTCCAGTGGTGGCAGCAATGTACAGTGCTGTAGCAAAGAGGTTCCTCACATACCCATAGATCTGGTACCTAGGTTCCAAGAGGGGGGTGACATACGTCAGTGGTTAAAGGAATATGAGAAGGCTCTGGTAGAGCGCAGGATCCCTGAGAAGGATTGGGGAACTGGCCTAGGGAGTTTTATTCCTGAGGAGGGGAGGGATGCCCTACTGACTCTAGAAGAGAGTGACAGGGAGGGGTACTCCGCTGTGAAGAACGCACTGATTGTGAAGTATGGTTTCTCCCCTGAGGAATACAGAAAAAGGTTTAGGGGTGGTAAGAAACTGTCCCACCAGTCTTGGGAGGAGTTTGTGGAGGCTTGCTGCATTGCACTAGATGGATGGGTGAAGGGTAGCACAGTAAACAATTTTGAAGGGCTGTTTAATCTGATTCTCAGAGAGCACCTGTTTCGTTGTTGTTTTTCAGAGTTACGCCAACACTTGTCAGTGTGTGAGCTCTCTGACCCCAGGGAGCTTGCAAAGGAGGCAGACTTCTGGTTGCGTACCAGAGGGTCTGGTGTGACATTAGGGGGTGTTCCTAATGAGAGTGGTCTAGGTGTTTCCCAACCAGGTGTGGTGGGAAAGGCTTGTGTCCCAGGTAGGTCCCAGTGTATTGGGGCGGGTAAGGCACCCCATGTCCAGTCTCAGAGGAGAGGGAATGGGGTTGGGCTGAGGCCCAGGGTACCCGAGCTCCAGTCCCAGGTCCTGGGGGGTTCCATGAGTGAACGCCAGGAGGTGAGCCTAGCCTGTGCCGTAGGGCCAGCTGTTCAGAAGGATCCCATTTTGTCATTAGGACTTGGGCGGGTGGCTGGTGATAGCGTTCCGCCGGTCCTGGTGTCTGGTAGTCTAGCTCTACAGCGGAGGAGGCGGAAATCCAGGCATAGGGTTGAGAGGGGGCTGCGGGCCCCAGTGGAGAACCTGGAGGGTCAGGGGTCAGCTCTGAGTGCAGAGCCCCCCAGGAATGACCTTGGTGAGACCATTTCTGGGCTGGGGGGAATCCAGACTCTGTCAGATGGGCAGAGGTCAGGAGACCTGCGCCAGCCAGACTCTTGTATGGCCCTTGGGGAAAGTGTTTCCCTTGTGGGGGGTAGGTGTGCCCCCCAGGAAGTCCTGGTGCGCCAGGCAATGATTCAACCGCAGGGTGGTGACTCTGGGTTGGATGATCAGGTTCAGGGGGTAAACTCTGACCTGATGGGGAGTACGTGTGCTCCCAAGGAAGTCCTGGTGCGCCAGGCAGTGGTTCAACCGCAGGGTAGTGACTCTGGGTTGGATTGCCAGATTCAGGGGGTAAGCTCTGATCTGGTAGGGGGTAGGTGTGCTCCCAAGGAAGTCCTGGTTCGCTGGGCAATGGTCCAGTCTAAGGGTGTCGTCCCTGGACTAGATAGACAGGTTCAGGGGGTAAACTCTGACCTGGTTGGGGGGGCGGTTAGTGTGCTCACCCCCCTGTGTGAAACTTCTGGTGGCTTCTCCCGAGGTGGGGAGACGCAGGACTCTGGAAGTGGGGTTCAGGGAGGGGGAAGCCCGCCCCGGACCCCGGTGCAACCCAAGGGTGTCGTCCCTGGGTTGGGTGGTCAGTCGCCAGGTAGTGATCCTGGGCTGGGGAGAAAGTTGTGCAGGGCTGCTGTACCCAGCACCCTGGCAAGTGTGGATTCTGGTGATACCCCTCCTAGGAGAGGAGGGCGGGATCCTAGAAGGAGGGGTAGAGGGAGGAGAGCCTCGCCTCTAGCCCCTGTAGAACCTATGGGTGCGGACCCTAGGTTGGTGGATCAGTGGCAGGGTAGAGCCCCTGAACTGATCAGAAATGGAGTGGAGACAGGTTGCTTTGCACCTGGGGCTACCGCCCCCCACTCATTATGGTTTCAGAGACCAGAGGCTCCTAGATGGCCTGGGGCCTGGTTCTGGCCATTGGCAGCTAGAGAATCCCCGTGGGTTGGTCTAGGCTGCCTGGGACGCATTGACAGAGAGATCCCAGTGGAGTCAGGAAGGCGTAGAACTGGAACATGCCCCTGCTGTTGTGGGCCTGGGTCCTTGTTCTATCGCCCCAATCAGGAAAGTACATCAAGGTATTGATTGTTCTCCCCTGGATTTTGGCTGGTAGGGGGTTGTGTTGGACTTTTGGCCATACGCATGGTCATCCCTAGTCTTTTTGCCTCCTTCCTCCTGGTTTTTCTGACCTTTCGCTGTTGGCTCTAGGACTCTGAGCACTTTATCACTGCTGACCAGTGTTAAAGTGCAGGTGCTCTCCCATCTAAAGTTGGTATGATTGGCTTATACCTGATTGGCATATTTAATTTACCTATAAGTCCCTTGTACAGTGGTATCTCTATACCCAGGGCCTGTAAATTAAATACTACTAGTGGGCCTGCAGCGCTGCTTGCGCCACCCACTGAAGTAGACTTTCAAACCTGTCTCAGGCCTGCTAGCGCAGGGCCTGTGTGCGCAGTTTTCTGCCACAGGGACCTGGCATCTAAATTTACTTGCCAGGCCCAGGACTCCCCTTTTACTACATGTAAGTCACCCCTAAAGTACGCCCTGTGGGCAGGGTGCCATGTATGTAGAAAGGCAAGACATGTGCCATATTGCATGGCCTGTCCTGGTAGTGACAAACAGCCTAACTTGGTGTCTCACTGCTGTGAGTGCTGCCTTCTCATAGGATTGCATTAGAAATGCCCTGCCTTATGTGTAGGGGTATTGTCTGATTTATGAGGGCTAGCGTAGGCGTGTTTGGTATGGTTGTGATGGTGATAATAAATACTGCTTACTGGTGTGGGTGTATTTTTTATTACTATCACAGAAATGCCACTTCTAGAAAGTGCGCATTTATCTGTGCTTATGATTCTGGTGTTTTGCAGCTTGACTCCAATCCACGTCTGGGCAGAGTGACAGTTGGGGCTTTGTGCATACTTTTCAGACAGCCTGTACACAGGGAGGGTGGAGGTGTCACTGAGGTGCATCTACATACTGAATAGTCTTCCTGGGCTGAGAGAAGGGAGAGGCGGGGCACACCTACATTTGTAAAGGCTGTGTCCTGGCCTCACACAATAGGGTCGTTAACCCCCCACTGATGTTTGGAGCCTGTGCTGAAAGGAGAGAGGGGGCACTCCCAGAACCAGTTGTAACTGGCTGGAACCTCCTCTCCCTACCACTGTAAAACACTGTAAGAACTGACTATAAGTACAGGGGAATTTTCCCCACAATTTGAACATTCTTGGAACTTGAAACTGGACACAGGACGCTGATGAATGGACTCACCAGGAAACCGCCATGGACTGCTGCTGCTGTGCTGACCTGTGACCTGCCTGGTCACTAGGAGGAACTGCCACCATCTGCACCCCTTGTGCTGGCCTGTAGCTGGGCCCACCAGCCCTATGCTCCTTCTTGTGTAGTTGTTCCCAGGGGCAGGGTGCTGTGGCCCCTGACCCCTGCAACGATCTTTGACATCTGTGCCCAGGATGCTTGAAGAGAAAAAAAAGGCATTCTTTTAATAGTGGAAGCTGCTGAGGTCCTAGCGCTTTGAAAGCGCTTTTCTTTTGCTTGAGGAAATCACCGCCGCAGCCCGGGTTTTAAATCATGCCCTCGCGCTTCCTGGAGCGCGTCTCTACTAAAAAGAAATCACCGCCGCAGCCCGGATTTTAAATATGTCCTCGCGCTTCCTGGAGCGCGCCTGGACTAAAAAGGAAATCACCGCCGCAACCCGGGCAGAGCACTCAGCTGAGCGCGAGGTTTGTGTTCAGCCCTGTGCCCCCAGGGCACGAAGGAAAGCTCCTTGTTGGATCCTAAGGAGCAAGCGTGCTCCTGTGGGTGCCCCCGGGGCGAGGACTGCTCTGGTGAGTCCCCCCGGGGCACCGGAAGGCCCTGCCGTGGGCCGGAAAGAATCCCGAGACGGCCGGGAGAGGAGGAAGCCTCTCCCTGCCCTGCTGAGCCTGGAGAGGCTCTCTCGGGGAGTTCCCGGGCGGACCGAGGCCTCGCCGGAGGCTCGCCCGCGCCGCTGGTCCCCAGCTTGGCCCTTGTGTGGGCCGGCACTAATTTTTCTGGGCTCCCCCCTAGTGAGGAGAGCCAGACAAGGCTCGGGGGCCCGACAAAGGTTGCGGGTCCCAGGAGGGGCCCGCACTTGAATCGGAGGGGGTGCGTGGCGCCCCCCTCCGTCCCAAAGGTTTCCCTGACCTGGGCCCCCCTCGGGAGGGCCGGTGGAGGCCTAGGGGGGCCCCCAGTGTTGACGGCCCTCAGAGGGGCCCGTTTTTCATCTAGAGGAGGTGCGTGCCGCCCTCCCCTATCCCCAGGAGATCAGGGAGGCCCCCGTTTTGCGCAGAGGAGCGCCGGGGGCCCCATTATTCGTATTAGGCACTGGAGGTGCCTCTACCATCTACCAGGTACTTTTAAATGGACCAATAGGATCATAATTGAAGTTCTTGTTACAGACTTTTCTAATTGTGATATATTGCCTACCTGTTCTTTGATGGTTTTACATATGTGTGCACATGTTCCTTTTATGGGCATGACTTGCTAATATGTTTGCTTAACTTGCCATAGGTTTTCTAATGTTCCTACTATGGGCGTTTTATGATATTCTTATGACAAGTGT
Organism: Pleurodeles waltl; assembly: GCF_031143425.1. Taxonomy (NCBI): domain Eukaryota; kingdom Metazoa; phylum Chordata; class Amphibia; order Caudata; family Salamandridae; genus Pleurodeles; species Pleurodeles waltl. The sequence continues at coordinate 921,615,016 of NC_090439.1, read as the reverse complement.
TCTAATGTGATAACGTGTTTCCTGACTACTGCTTATGTTGCAGAATACTGAGTAACCTGTGTGTTATGTGTGACTACTGCTAGTTTGCAGAGTAACTAATGTGTAACGTTCTGACAACTGCTAAGGTAGCAGGATAGTACTGTTATGTGATGTTGGTCTAATAATTACGTTGTGTACAATACAGTGTATTTTCATATAATCTGGTGTTGTGTTTCCTTTGTGGTGGGGATATTGCGTCACATGTATGTGTGTGTTGTGCAAACGCTTTACGCATTGCCTCCGGGTTAAGCCTGACTGCTCGTGCCAAGCTACCAAGGGGGTGAGCAGGGGTTATCTTGGACGTGTAACTCCCTTGCCCTGACTAGAGTGGGTAAGTTCTGCCTGGCTGAGGTACATACCCTAGCCAACCAGAAACCCCATTTCTAACAGAAGCCAAATCCATTTTGACAATTTTTGCTGTTTGTGTGATATGAAATGGTGCAAACAATGTTTGCTCTGTTCCACACTACAGCAAGATTTTTGTGCCAAGGCAAAAATAGAAAAATCAGATTGTGAAACCAAATGGAGCTCAAGTATTACTTTTTAGGTCTTGGCAACAGACAGCTGTATCTATATGCTGGCAGACCTATTGTATCCAATACCTAAAAGAAATATAATGTGTGCTTTGGGTCAGCCACTTGCTCAAGATCTAGCTCAGTAGTGTGCTCTTTTCTATTGTTTTTATTCTACTGTATGTCCCAACATGCTTCTTTATTTTCTCAAAGTGTTCTAATTGGATGAGCTGCTGATTCTTTTTCCTCCTGATTTGGGACAGCTTTTTATTTTGTATTTAGCTGTGCATGAGCGTGCATATGGTTCTCTGCTCTCCCTCTACTTTTTCCTTTAGTCATCTGTGCTCTATTTTCATTTCCTTTCCCCAGGTCTCGATGCTCCCTGTTCCCAGTCCTGCCCCTCATGCTTATTGTTTGATGATACATGCATGATGTATTATGACACATGTATGTGCTTTGATAAAAAAAACATTGCATGATTGCTGGCCATCTGTGTACATGTGTCTTGATGTGTGCTTTTACAGGTGATGGATACCCCAGCCTTTTAGTGTCAAGGCCTACTAGCTATGCCAAGGCCTGTTAGGTGAGTAATGAAGAGGCTAACCAAAACATTGAAATCTATGTCTACCTTAGAAAAGAAGAGTGGATTGATTTTGTATTATTTGTTATACATATCATTAAAAATAATGAATTTTCCCTGAAGTACCGATCCATATATCAATTTTGAAAACTGTAGGGAATATATATTTTCTACCTCTTATGGCCAAAGGAAACAAATAGTGATAAATTGGTTGGCACTTATGTTATGTTATGTTATGTTATGTTATATTATGTTATGTTATTTATGTTATGTCATCCTTGGACTGAGCAGGTGTATGAGCCTCATCTTGTGGGGAAGCAGTTGGGAGTTACTTGAAGAGCCAAGTCTTGGCCTCTTGTGGAACTCAAGTAGAGAGAAGGACACCCTAATGTGTAGTGGGAGGTCATTCCAAACTTTAGAAGAGATCTAATCAAAGGCTTGACCGACCTCCTTGTTTCTGTGTATGCGTGTGATGTGTTTGAATAGGAGTCCGACTTAGTGGGTGAGTCTGGCTGGTTTTTGGAAGCAGATGCAACTGTTTACTTAGTCTGGGCTTGTATTGTGTAGTATTTGAATGTGTGGGTGAAGAGCTTGAACTGAGTGCTCTTGTGCATGGAGGGCTAGTGAAGCTCCCTGTGGAGGTCTGTGATTCCAGCGTGGAAGGTAGAGGATGAGTCTGTCTTTTGCATTCTCAATAGTTTGAAATCTTCTAGTGAGTCATTGGTGATTCAGACATAGAGGGTATTGTCACAGTCCAGCCTGCTGGTGAGGATGGTATGGGTGATAGTTTTTCTGGTATTGCTTGGGAGCCATTTGAAAATCTTCCTCAGCACCCTCAGACTGCATAAGCAAGATGCTGTCATGGTGCTGACTTGTGCGAACATGTCCAGCTAGTTTTCAATGACGATCCAATAGGTGTAAGTCTGGGGTAGTCTGGCCACAAGGTGGAGTCCCATGGTCAGTTTTATTTTCTGAAAATAACTACTGCCCTCTTGTTGGTGCTGAGCTTGAGACAATTGGACTTCATCTACGTGGCACCTGTGTCTTTGAGGTAGTGAACTTGTTCCTTGTGTTGAATGTTCTGTGCAGGAGGTTGTTTGGCATATGAGGTTTACTGATGTCTTGGGTACATGTGATGTTGCCTAGTGGAATCATATAAGTATTGAAGAGAGTTGAGCTGAGGGGTAAACCTTGATCGACTCCGTGGATGAGTTTTCTAGCTTTTGAGATGTGCTGTGTTACGTTGACCATTTCAGTTCTTTCTGCCAAAAAGGAGCAGATCCAGCAGAGAGAAGGTTCCAGAATGCCAATCTTGTGTAGGTGTTTGAGGAGAGGTCAGGAAGGATGAGGGCTGTGGTCTCTCTCCTGCCCAGGATCATATGGATGTCATCTGTTGCTGTGATGAATGTTGTTTCTGTGCTGGGTTTGGATCTGAATCCTGACTGTGTGATGTCTAGGAGATGGTGATTGATGAAGTGGTCAGTGAGGCCTCTGATTCTGTCTTCTAAGGGTTTCTTGAACAGGGCGATGACTCTGGTGTCTTTCCAAGCTTTCTGAGAGGTGCCTGAGTCAATGGCAGCATTCAGGATCAGGGCAAGGGTTTAGCTGATTGGCAAGAATCCCATCTTGAAGGTGTGGTGGGTCATGGCTCAGTAGTGGATGGACGTCATGGTAGCAGTGGTTTCATCTAAAGGGATGGCAGGCCAAGTGGTCAGAGTCTGTTCTCCTACAGATAACATGGGACTTGCATCGAGCTAAAAGGGGTACAGTTGTTGGTCGAAGCTGCTGAATATGGATGTGATTTTGTAGGAGAAGTCTGATAGATTGTTGTAGAGGTCTTGAAAGGGGGTAGTGCTGTTGGAGGTCACTGTGATCTGGTGAAATCTTGAACGATGACCAACACTTCCTTGCTGTTGCTGCCGCTGGTATTGGTCTGCAGGAGCTGTGAGCTTGGTCTCCCAGATTTGCTGGTAGTATAATCTCAGGGCAGAACAAACATGCCTTCACCTGTATATTATATTTTAACTTGCACAAGCAATACTAGCTGTGCAAATGGATTAGCACTGTTTTATTGGCACCAGCGCAAAACTTCTATAATACAGCCCATGTATACCAGTGACCTCTGTTCATTTTAGAGTTTGCAGGCTTTGCTTTTTGCTGAGATTTAGTAACTCTAATATGTCTAATAGAGGCTTCTTTCAAACATATACCTAGTGTACTTGAAAAATAGTCTGATGGCATATGAGCAAAATTTACAATTAAGAAAAACATTAAAGAATTCTACATAGAAAGATCTTAAAATTAAAATGTGCACTTTAAACTTCTGTCCCCAGCTCCTGGTTCTCGAATTTAGTCACACAAGACAAACCAAAGCTGTCAGCAGTACAGTACATATGTTTAATCGATGAACATTAAAAATACATCAGCACCCAAATTAGACTCTGCTCAACCTCCTGGTAGCTTGGAACCGAGCACTCAGGCTTAACTTATAGGCAAACTTATAGGAGATTTTGAATTTTATAGTTTTGAAAGAAAATAGTGCCAAAAGGAGTAAAGTGACAACTGTGGCTATCTGGCTGCACCAGATTGGTATAAAGTCACAGGTTCAGGCCGAATGTGATGGAGCACTTGCAATCTACAGGGAGCCAGTTAGGCCTGCTGAAGAAAAGTACCTTCATTCCTGGTTTGCAGAGTGTTGTGTGGATTTGTGCCAAAAATGCATCACATAGCTGAGGTAATGCATTGGTTCTGAGATGCTGTAAGGCTGGGGAGGAAGGTCCTGTTGCTTCAACGTCAACGATCCTGTCAATGGGGCTTGTGATGTGAAGCCCAGTGTCCGCAATGCGATGCGTGGTCAGGACGAGGCATCAGTTCCAAAAAGCTGTAAGGCTGCAATGCATAGTCTGGCATTGTCTTTGAGGCTGTCAGCAATGAGAGATGCAAGAGCTTGTGCTGGGGAAATATTGTGCAGTGGTGGTTCTGAAGAGGATATAGGTTGCAGCAGGGATGCAAGATTTCCCCAAACGTCCAATCCACGCATTGGCAGCAATGCATAGGTTCTGCTTGTGTTTGCAATGTGCAGCAGAAGAGATGTGTCAGTTCTGCTGGATCCACAGGCTGGCAGGGAACTTTAGCCCACTTCCATGAAAGGCTGCACCAAATGGCTAAGGCACAAAAATGCCAACCTACCAAAAGTAGTATTTTCAGAATTATAATTTAAAATCTGACTTCACTATAAGTTAGGATTTCAAATTAGGATTCCAGGGACACCAAACATGAAACAGTTATCTCTTCCCAATTTGAAAATACACTTATAAATTGTAAAGAAGGTAACTCCAGTGTTACCCTAAGGGTGAGGTAAGTCTTGCAGTAGTGAAGAATGAATGTAAGGCTTTTTCACTGCCAGGACCTGTAAAACTTAAACGTACATGTCCTACTTATAAATACATTACAACCTGCCCTCTGGTCAGTCTGGGGCATACCGTAGGGGTGGCTTATATGTAATAAAAAGGAAGCTTTGAATATGGCAAAAGGTTTGTTTTGCCAGTTAGAGATGGCAATTTAAACTGCTCACACTGGCTCTGCAATGGTAGGCTTGAGACATGTTTTCAAGGACTACTTAAGTGGGTGGCACAACCGGTGCTGCACACCCACTAGTAGCATTTAATTTACAGGCCCTGGGCACATGCAGTGCCACCTTATTAGGGACTTGTAAGTAAATTAAGTATGCCAGTTGGGGATAAGCCAATATTATCTTGTTTGGGGACAGAGCACAAGCACTTTAGCATTGGTTAGCAGTGATGAAGTGTGCAGAGTCCTAACATCAGCAAAAACAAGGCCATTAAACATGGTGGAATAAAGCAAAAAGTCAGGGGAAATACCACCATAAGGCTGGCATATCTAATACTTAGTCTTATTATGCTATTACACAATGCTTCCTGAACTTGAAGGGAAGCTAATTGAGTAAAAATTAAATACTTGGTTTACATGCTTGAGTGACAACCCTGGGTGGTTGAGTGGACTTCAGCGGGAGTGGGGCCTTAACCTGACCTAAGATCCCACCTACCTCTTTAACACCTTGTCTGATTTACAAGAGTGCCCCTCCCTCTACACAGAACAAGAGGAGGGTGGGTGGAAAGAAAGAGTAGGCAGAGGCTCAGGAAAATGTATATGAATGCTAAAGCCCCAATAAAGGGCACAAAGAATCCTCTCAATAGAAATTGTCAGCTGTTTTTTTAATAGACCTATGGAGGTAGGAAAAGGCCAGCTTATGAAGCACGCTTGATTAACAGCAGAAAGACACTGCTGTGAGAAGCAACTCATTCACCCACAGCAAAGATATAGGAGAGGTGCACATCATAGGTGCCGTCAAAGAAAGAAGCAGAGGAAGTAAGAACAATGGTATGCGCACAAAAAACAATGAGCAGGTCACAAGAGCAACCAAATTGTCCGTGATTCTTTTCCCATGGGCCTTGTTTATGATGAATAGCCAGGCCACTGGGGAATGGATGAGTGACTGCAGCCCAGGCTCTGTGAATGCCAGGTGAAATACAGTTGCAAAGGTAGCAAGTTAATCCTACAATTTTGCAAGCAGTCCTCCTGCTGCTAATGACTACGATTTTTAATTAAAAGTTTGGTTTAAAATGTAATATTGTATTGTTATTTAATAATTAAATGCATGTTGATTGCCCCGCTTGTGGCTAGTAGAAAATATTGAATATCTGTGGCATTCTGACTCCAGAAAAGAGTATACAGCAACTTAGTGAGAGTAAGGAATGAGTGGCTTGAGTTCTGGGTTTAAACTGTGGTATGTGGTAATGATAATCAATGGTTTTATCCCTACGAATGCTGTATTTACCAAGAGACAAAATGATCTGGGATACCATCTGCCAAAGCAAAGTTTACGGAGCTTAGAATGCGGCAATCTCTTGAGTGAAGAAGCAAGGAAGGGGGATGGGGAACCCCTTTAAAAAAAATAAGGGAGGGTAATGAGGAACTCTCTCAAAGACAAGGGTGAAGACGAAAGCTCTTCCTTAAAAACTGTTGAATTTTCAAGATTTTGTGATATGGTTTTGCTAGAAATTGCATGGCATTTACAAAGATTGTTGTCTTCTTTTGCTAAACACATTTTTGCTGGTTTTATGATTCTGCACACTTTACTGATGCTTACTCTGTAAAGTGCTTGTAATCACCTCAGTAAACATGTTGGAATTAGCATATCCTTAATTGGCACATTTAATTTACTCATATGTCCCTATTATATGGTACTGCATGTGCCCAGGGGTTGTAAAGTAAATGCTTTTAGTGGGCTGCAGCACTCCTTTTGCCACCCACTAAAATAGCACTGTAAAACATGTATCTAGGACTGCACGTGCAGCCTTGGTGTGCAGTCAGTTTTAGTCTGCCATTTCAACCTGGCAAAATAAACCTTTTGCGAAACCTAAACTTTCCTTTTAAATATATAAACATCACCCCTAAGGTAGACCCTGCTGAATGCCTATGAAGCAGGGTGCATGGTATCTGAAAGGTAAGGAATATGCACTTAATGTTTTACATGCCCTTTCAGTAAAAAAAACTCTGAATTCTTTTTTTCACCATGGCAAAGATAGCTCTCTCACAGGTTAGCACTAGTTTACATGATTACATTGGTAATTGCTAAATCCATTTCGGGAATATGTAGAAATTGGCTTATTTTATTAGTAATATAAAATCCCACTTAATGGTCAAGTTGGATTTTTATATTACTATTTTGAAAATGACACTTTTAGAAAGTTCTAATTTCCTTGCCTAAAACCACAATGCTTTGCTGCCACTGTCTAGCTTTCAGTTGATCCCTGATGGCTTACCTACGATGATATATGTATTGCTTCCAGACAGTGGACAAAGGTTGGCAGAATAACCTGGGGTCTGTGCAAAGCCCCTTCCTGTGTTTCAAAGGATGCCTACCTGGTCACTGGCACATGAGGCTCACACCTAGACCTGCCTCTCATTGTCTCTCTAGTCAGGCTGGCTCCAAACCCAGACAGAGCTAAATAGCTGACCAGAATCGATTTAGGGGGTGGACAAAGGCATGCCCTTCAATCACAGTCTAGTACTAGGCATAAAAGTGGATCACACAGACCTCTCATCAGAATGCTACTTGATCTTAGAAGAATAAGAAGGACTGCCTTGCTGTTTGAAGAACCTGAAATACGACTGGACTTGCTTGCCTTGAACTGAGGACCCCAGAAGTGACTCCAAGGGTCAAGGGACTGATCTCCTGTTTGGGGTGCTGAGAGACAGCAAGATACCAGAGCTTCTATCCATACAACTGTCTGGCTTACCACTTCCAATTGCACAGGTCCTGGACCCTGCTGCGGGCCTATATTAGAGTGAATTCTAGCCCCCCAAGTAGTGACCCCATTTGCTGAACCATTGATTACTATTAGAGTGCAATGCTCCTTCCCACAACACTGCAGAAGTGCTAACTTTCTGTCTGAAGAACCTATGGAGAATGGCACCTTCATTGAAGCTCCAGCTATTGATATTGAATCACTTGACAGCCTCAGCTTGCTTGTTTGAACCTAGAAGGCTTCATCGAGACCAACACCGGACAGCAGCTGATCACCGTTGAGGCATTCTAGGGCACAGACTTTGGATTTCACCTGCCCTGAGCTTTCCAACCTTTATTGATGACCACACCAGGACCCTCCTCTTTAGCAGTATGCCAACATTTTCTCCATAAAAGATTCCAAGGGCCTGATTTAGATATTGGTGGATGAGTTACTCCATCATAACAGTGACAGATATTCCATCTGCTGAAATCTAAATTCCATTATGTTGTATGGGATTTGGATTTCAGAGGACACGATATTCGTCACCATTGTGACGGAGTTTATGGATTTAGATTTAAGAGGACAGGATATCTGTCAACATTGTGACAGAGTAACTTGTTTGCAAATGTCTAAATTTGGCCCTAAGTCTGAAGGTAAGCTTTCCACCTGGCTGAGCCAGATCTCTCTATCTGACCTGCAATTTATTGCGGTCTACCTTTACGTTTGACTTTGAACTGATGTAAAGTGACTAGAAAACTGCAGTTGGTGCTTTGTGCTTTACGGGGTTCTTTTTTATTTCAAACATTACACATTCATATCTACTGATGCACTTATGGATTTTTTGTTTTAGTGTCAATTTATATATTAAAAGATTCTCTATTTTTATGAATCAGTTTGGGATTTGTCTCGCATTTTGTTTTTGGTTGCATTACTCTTTGAGTACCACATAAATACTTTACACATTGCCTCTAAGTTAGGCATGGATGCTTTGTGCCAAGCTACAAAGGGATTGAGCACAGAGTTAAGCACAAGTTTCTTTAGTGACTTTAGTCGTTTACCCTGACAAGGATTGCAATTATTATTTGAACTAGTTTCTCACCCTCTTCAACTAATACTCCAATTTCTTACAGTTTTTATTGATTTTTGAAATCTTTGTTTTTAAGTCTGCATTTTCACTGTTTAATCGTATACACACTGAAAGCCTTTCACTTTATTTCTATAGCATATACCTAACTTCAGACTGCAAATAATCACTTTACGGAGTATTCTGAACAGACGTTTTGCATGCCAGTTACGCAGTGCATTAATTGTCATTTACATAGTTCTAGGGGTACACGACCGCAGCAACGTCTTGGGAGAGTAGTGGGAGTTAGAAGGCACAGGAAGTCTTACTAGTTGGCAGGGAGTCAGCTAGTTATTGACAGGAAAAGGGTCAGGAGGTGATTTTTTCTTAATAGGAGAGAAACAACATGTGTTGCAGAATTAATCAATTCTATATCCTAGATGAACAGGTGATGGAAGACTAGTTTAATGTTTTTGCTTTAGTGAGTTCTGTATAAGGCTGTACAATTTTCTGCCATATGAGCATATGAACATGTATGTGCAGCATATGCAGAAAGAAGTAGAATCAGCCAGTGTATACGCTTCGGATTCAAGTGGGGTCAGCCCTATGGGTACTGGATAATCGGCTACCTTTTAATACGTAGATCTTCTAACTTTTGCTCTTTCTTTAGTTGTAAACGTATATATTTATATATTTATATAGAGTGAGAGTTCGATTGATCCCCAGGGTCAGAGTGCCTCACGAACCCCCAATACACACATAAAAATAATCTCCCAATGGGACGCACTCCATGATCATGTCAAAATATATTTTCACATTAATCAACCTAATTTTACATGAATAATTTTCTCAAATGTCCTTAAACTTGAAGATAGTCATCCATTCATATAAAACGTCAAATAAAGAAACTTATATGCAGTTGATTAAAAAATCTTCCCTCTTCATATAAAAATAGACAATGCTAGCCCAGCCAACTTCCCCTTTGGGAGATCATTATTTAGTGTATGTGTGTGTGTCTGTGTGTATCTGTGTACATGTCACTGTATCAGTCTTATATTAAAGGATGGGTTAATCCCCACTTTATATCTTGCCACTATTGACAGACAGATGATCTTTGTTTTTATCTATTTCAATGGTACTCAATCTATTAACCTCGGAAGGATGTAAGGCTGAGTAGGTTTACTGGATTTGAACCTGTGACCAATTCTTGAACTGAAGCAATAATCCTGCGCTGCACCAAACCCATACATTAATCTGCATTCATGCACACAGACACAACCTATGCTCCACGTTAACTCATACTTCTTCAGCCTTCCTTTAGTTTTAATTATGCTTCGCTACACACAGTAAATATAACATACCAGCCAGGCATATATGTACGTCAAATATTAACCCCGATAGGGCTTCTGGCACAAATAACGTGTTTATTGTTATCCCAGTTCATAGTACTGATTTTATCAATCTCAAAGATGGAATGATGAGATGATTGCAACCTCCGACCTTTCAAACTATGGATCACAGAACTGCTTCTGCATTAGATACATGAACCCACTGAACTACCCAACACATGGACATAAAACATATGCTTCATGTTAGATGTAGAAATGACAATTGGTAGCATTAACACATTCATGTCTTCCAATAACATAAAGTAGGAATACTGAGTATGACTCTGTGTTAATGCGAATTCGTTTCGTTCTAAAGATATCATTCATCTTCATGCATGTCCTCTCGCATGCTTTATCTTTGGACATTAATCATAGCCCAACATGTAATAAATAAAACAAGCGTGTCCTACTCTGTGCTATAGAGGCTCGTAACAATACTTTAATTTTCCGTTCAAAGTAATTAAAAGTAAAAAACGTGTTCTTGTCAATTCCAATTCTGTTCACAAAGGCGAAAAGTTAAATGTGGACGCGGCCAGGTAAGTCAACGCAACGACATGTAATGTGTTTCTTACCTTGGACAAGGACTATGTGGCTGTATTTAGAACGTGTACATGCTTTGATCTGGCTATGCCCAGGTGTGATGCTCAACCCGCCGCACAAAGCACCCGAGCCCCCTTACCTGCTGTGCAGAAGCGGGAAGCCTGGTTTCTGCACCGGAAGCGTCGGTCAGCTAGGATACGCTTTAGTGGACCGGTTTTTGCACACGCCGTTTCTCCGTCTTAGGTCCTTCACTGACCGCAGCCTCCCTGATCTCAAACCGTGCTCAACTCAGCTCTATAGCGTATCCCTAATTCGTGACTTGTTTCGTTCATGGGGAATCTGAAAACTAGGTGTGAAAGGCTATAGCTGGAATTCCTTAGAGGTTAGGGCATGCCCTGCAAATAACTAGCGATGTTCTGTCACAACTGTCTCTTCGAGGCGAGCAACGCGTGTATGGTCTGAGTCCCGCTGGAAGTACGCCTTCCTATCTAAAACATCACCCCTCTTAGGCAAATGAGAGAAAGCGCGAGCTTTTCATCGCTTGAACAAGGGGGGCCAGATGCTGCGAACGGGCTTTTTATCGGATCATAAATGTGACCGTGATTTCTGTGATCAGCACTGAGAGCGCTGGAAGGGCATCTCATTGGCGAGCCCGTGCCAGCAACGTGGAAGCCCCCTCCCTGCCACCGACTTCTGCCATCTCCACAGTCAGGTGAAAACATCAATGAAAACTGAAAAGAAAGAAAGAAAGACGAAGTGGTGACGTTTGCAAATTGGAACATATGCAGCAAGCAGCTCTGCTCCAAGAGCGCGGCTGCTGTGTTTACTGCAGTTAAATTGATGAGGATTTGGAGCAGGCGTTTTTATGATAGCGCTGTGGTCTTTTGTTGACAGACGTCATAACACCAGGGCTTCACTTAGCCTGGTCGTAAACACGGCTGAAATAATGATGACTTCACCTCGTGCAGCTTGGTGGTCGCAGTCACCAAGGGATAAACGGAAAAGCATATTTGCAGTGATTGGTTTGTTGATCTTAGGGCACAAGTTGGGGGTACACGCGGGTACACTCCGTCCACCCACTATTTTCAAAGGGTGGACGCCGTCCACCCTGCAAGAAGTGAGTCCCACTGAAATATACTGAACATGTCCCAGCGTGGACACATCCAGCAGCGCCTGCACTTTGTCTCCTTGTTTGGAGCAGTGACATGGGGGGAGGGAGGGGGCTTTTATGTTGCAGACTCCAGCTAGGCCTATAACAAAGGCCGAATTCAAGGGGATATCAGGCCTCATTTTGTTCCACTTTCCTGACTGGGGACATTCTGATCCTGACACCTAGATGCAAATACAAAAGAGGGAAAACAAAGGCATGCATATTGTTGATATCTCTTCACAAATATTTAAGAGAGGCATGCTTTTTACAGTGTTGGATCACTGTATACAAGAGATATGCATGCACCATAAGAATGTTAGATGTTTTGGTCTGTTCCAGTATTTACATAAATTACAATTAAACAACTATTTAGTTTTTTTTGTTGTTGTAGCACTGGTCATCACAGTACAGGGTGTCAGAGCGCTTTACATAACATGTACACAATATGCATTGGAAATAATTCCTATAAATGTGTAAATCAATATACAAGATGTGTTACATAAGACAGTGAGGGTTATAAGCCAAGTCACATTTCTTTCATAGCTTGCTGTGCTATATTAGAATGATTTCAAGTTATGAACCGTCAGTAACAAAAGGATGTCTCTGTTAAAAGCAGTAACTCACTTACTTAGCTACATAAAATAAAATCTGTCATCTGCATGTTAGATGATCTTTTTTACAGGAGACCCGTTAAGCCCCTATGCTACTTTGATTCACAACTGGGGCAAGAGAAAACACAGGTCTCTCCAGCAAATGCGTTACCCTCCAAAGCTATCTTACCATTATTATTGTTCCCTGGGATTTACTGGGCACACAAAGATCTCTGCAGCAGGTGCCTTAACCTCATAACATTTTTTAAATGCAGACTTTGCAACCAATTAAGCAGAATAGATTTACTGCTACATTTCTCCTTGTTGCCAACTTCATTGGGGCATTTTAAAAAAAAATAAAAGCATAACTTTAGACCCACATTTTGCATCAGGGTCACGTCATGTTTTGGCACAACCCACACACAAAGCCTCATCTGTTAAATCTCATAATGTGCTCAAATGTACTCATAATAGACCTGCGAAATGTGTGTGAAGAGTTAAGATCTCATGTGACTTCTTGTGTTGTCACTTCCTTATGAGGTCATGGGTTGTGATGTCACTTCCTGTGATACCATGATGTTACACTGTAATGTCACATACCACAATGTCATCCACATACTGCATAACTTGGTTAGATCCCACTTCTTCTTTTAGGATTTGTGCTTTATCCCAAAAGTGAACTACATTTTCGATATAGAATACTGCTCTGAAACACATTTTTCGTAAACTCTCTGCATCCTAATAAAAACACTCTTAGAGAATATTTGTAGCATGTTATTGGTGTTCCTATTATACTTTACTGAACCACCAAGATTGCTATATTCCGAAATGTTTTGTTTTTATTTCCTTTTGAAATGGGATTGTAGCTTCAAGTGACCATATAGACATCAATCTCCGTGTCACGCTAGATCTTGCACTTATAACCAATAGAGAGACAGGTTCCAACATTGTCCAACCAAGCTACCTTTATTCAGAGTGTCTCCCTGAAGGATAAATCAGCAAATGCCCTATTATGTGTGAGCATGTGCACTGATGTATACGCAGTGCTTTAAATGGAAATATGAAAGTGCAGGTACTCTCTATTTAAAGTACCTGTTTGCTCCTGAGAAGTGCTGGTACTCATTCACTGTACTGCATTTCAGCACTGCTGAGAAGTGCTGGCAATCTCCCCTTCAAAAATAAATAAGTGCAAGTACTCAGTACCAACCAATACCTGTCCATTTAAAGCATTGTGCATACATATATTGTTTCCTGCAAAACGAGACCTAACCTATGTCTGTCTAAATGATGAATTGTGCATCATTGTTCGTTGTGGTGATGGGCCTTCGGTGCTCTCGCTTATTGGCCCTAAACCTAATCCTGGAGAGAATAAGGGAAAAGGGAAAGAGGGAACTGAATGAACAGGGTGAGGAAGTGAGACAAAGTGTCAGAAGTGGGATAGATGGTGAGGAGAAATGGAATGTTAGAGGATGATCTGGCTCACTATGGGGGTCATTATGACCCCAGTGGTCAGCATTAATGTGACGGTAGAACCGCCAATAGGATGGCGGTACTTACCGCCACATTATGACATTGGCGAGTTGGAATGTACCACTCCGAGCGCCATTGTGGTAGCAGCCGCTGGGCTGGAGATATCCGGCTGTTGCCATACTGGTGGATGGCGGTAAGGTGGCGCTGCTACCGCCAGAAGTGCCAACCAGCAGAACACCGCCAGGCCGTATTGTTTTTTATAATATGGCTGGCGGCGGGCCGGATTTCCGCCCTTCTTGTTGTGAAAATCCAGCTGTGGTCATAATTTGGCAGATAGCTGGTAGCCGCTGTGACGGTCTTTTGGCGGCCGTCACTGTGTCGGTAGGTGGTTTTTACCACCAATATCATAATGAGGGCCTATGTGCCTGATGTCAACCGACGTTCCATGAATGGCCCTCTCTATATGATCAAATCTTGGAACATGGTCATTTTGCCTGCTGATAATTTGCCCATGTTTCTGCTTATTAATTCTGCTGAGGTCACTGCAGCTGATTTTCACACTATAAATATAATAGCTACAGACAGCAACATGGCCCTCCATCATCTCCAATGTGAAGGGATGCTGTTCGAATCAGTTGTGTGATGTTAAATGGCTATCTTGGTTGAGGGTTGGGAAGTAATCACTAGTGTTTGTCAGAACACACCATCCTTCCTGGCATTGATGTGATAAGTTATGGCGCATCCAAAGTTCGGCACTTGCCATCTCCAGGCCCAAGGTGAGCTTTGTGCATACACCCAGTGCAATTTGTGCAAGCTTTGAAAATACAAATATTTGATCCTTTCTTTCCCCTGCAGTTATTTTCATGCATATTTAGCAAAAGAGACCATTCTTTATCTGTGTATTCCAATGACAACTGTGTCTGACAGTACAGTTGTCCTGTTCTACCTACTTGGAGAGTAGCTCCATAATCAATGGGCTATAAATGGGTGGAAGTGCAAATGTATCCTATTCTCACTAGGTTATATAGGATCCTGTCACATATTTGGGATTGTATTACTGAATATCATCTCCCAGAACATTGTAGTACAAGAACATTGAGGACAGGATATCAAGGGACAAAATATTGAAAGGTGAGTGCCTATAGGAAGCTATGGAATTACTAATCCTAACTACACATTTACATACCTTAAAGATATATGTACCATCTATGGGAGTTACGTACAGAAAATCTAGACTTACTAACCTCATGCTACTTTTGTGATGTATTCCCCTTGATCTAGTGTTCAATTGATATTCTAGAGTCAACATTCTGGGTGCACACCAATTTTCAGGGAGCATAGAATGTCCTGGCCTGAGCTTTCTCCAAAATCACTGTGACAGCTTACAGTATTTCCATCTTTGTGATGAGTATAATTAGTCCCTGAGAGTTGTAATTTGTCCCTGGAAGTTTCAAAGAGCTTCAGGGAGTCTCCATGGAACAGATAATCCTTCTTGTTTATGATCTAAAAGGACCACATGGACCATTGGCTATGCCTCCTCCTAGAATGAGGCCCACAAAGTCCCACAACAGTGCTATCACTTTTATGTACCTAAATATTTACAGCTTCATATTGCATTATGTCCAGGAGTCAAGCGTGAGTTTGATCATAGAGTGTATGGCTGCACTATAAAAGACAATTTGTTGAAGAAGAAACCTAAACCAGGAATGTGCATTCTAAGACAGCCTACTTGGGGCCCTGCCATTCAAGGGGCAAATATATACCCTGCAATTGTTGGAGTACTAATTGATACAGGCCCATTCCCATAGTCACAGACCCGCTGAGACAGAAACAAGCTTAAGTGTAAGCCTCTTTCCTGCACGTACAAAGAATTCTACGCCTCTATGCATGGCCTACAGCATTGATCGTGGGTTGGGGGGGGGTGATCCATAGGGAAGTCCTCCTGGAGAGTACAGTGAAAACATCATTAGGGGTAAAGGCCCCTGACAATAGTGGTAGGGTTTATCTCCAAGTTCTATCTGTCACCACAATGCCTATTGACAATATAATGACTACATCTAACAGAACCTCCAGACCCATTTCCACACCAATCACCGGTACGCAGATGGGCCTTAGTGGGAGGCTATGTCATCTCAAGGGGGAGCGGGTGCAAGTGCTAATGAGCAAGTTAACTCCAGAACCAATTCTAAATTGAACAGAGATCATCTGGATTTACCATCTGCCTCATCCCCCTATGTTGTGGTGTTGGCTGCCCAGTGTTGAATTCATCGCATCCCTGCAAAGTAGGGTTGGTACTAAAAGTAAATAAGCAGGTTACTGTCTATCCGGAGACTTTGACACCAAACTCAGTGCTTATCTTAAGCCAATGGATGGTCCCATAGTAATTGGTAATGAGCCTATAGATATTATGGGTGATGCAGACACTCAGGGCAGAATTGATGGGCTACCTCTCATCCCATGATTTTAACAGTGTGATAGATGTAGCTCTTCTTGTCCTGCCCCCACTACCAACTTTCAGGGGTCCTGGTTGTTCTTCTGCAAATGATTATTTTACTATATCATTAAACTTAGATACTTAATTGACGTATGGGATGGTTGTTCCTTCCAACTTCGGGGACCATAAACCAACAGAAGTGGCCCTAATATTATCTACCAGAACTAATTTTAGACAGGAATGTGTAACCAGAATCTTTCAGTCATCCACTGATAGCTTGCACCTTGTTTGGAGGGTGGCGGACCCTGGATTACTTTTCCGAGATATAGTATCGGAGAACACTAGTTTGGTAGATGTTTGTGTTTCTGAGAATGATGTTGGTAGTGAGGTCTTTAACACTTTCACTAAGCTTTGTGAGAACATCAGGGCAAAGTTATTGTGTCCCTCACATGTGGCAGCTACCTCACCCCAGTGGTTTTATCATTATGTACAGAGGCCAATCGCCAACTGCGTATGTCACTGAACCTGAAACTGAGGAAACTATTGAGGTGGCCTCTAAGCGCAAGACCTACAAGCAGGCAATCAAAAGAATAAAGGCGGTAGAGGTTCAATCCTAATGGGACTCTTAGCCTTAGCAGCAAAAAAAAAGAATAGCAAGCTGTTTTGGAAGACCGTGAAGGATATGAGGTGCCTATGCAAGACAGTGCCCTTGATTAGCTGGCTTGGGAGACTCATCTTACTAAAATCTCCACTGTGCCCCAAGCTTCGAGTGACTTCATGGTGAGATCTAATCTGAAAGTGTCTGAGTTATTCCTGGACAAGATGTGAGAGTCAATTGCCCAGAGTGTAGAAGGCAAGGCCCCAGGGTCGAACAGCATCCCAATTGACCTGATAACGTTCATCCCTGAGCTTTGGGCACATTTGTTGGTAAACGTTTTTAACGCTCTAACGCATGGCCCTCCACTGAGTTAATGGACAACCTCCATAGTCATTTCAAATTCTAACAAGCATTCTCAATGCAGTGGGTCTTGCATTTGCTCGAGTTAGAGCTATTAGAGTTGTAAACTCCTAATCAGACTTTTCTTGCTACATAAATTGAAAGAAAAAAACAAGTGCGATTGCGCCATGTAAAACCCAGCGCGATCGCGCTGAAATTGAAAACCCAAAAAACTAGTGTGGTTGCGCTGCGTGAAAAATAAAAAGCTGAAGCAGTGCAGAATCAGGCTGAAAACATGTAGTTGGCTGGTGCACGTGAGGAAGGCTAAACACAAGAAAAGGCATGACGTATGCATGCCTTTCACTAATGAAATCAATCAGATTTTAAAAGGCAAGCCCACGACCGAATAAAAGTGACAGGTGTGACATGGGTAAAAGCCCAAAGAAAGATTACAACAGGGATGCAGAGCGTGTTTGCTCGACCCTAAAAAAGGGGACCCTTCACAGAAGAGTTGCTACAGGCCTATCTCCCTAATTGATACAACATTTATGATCTTGGGGAGAGTCCTGTGATACAGGATAAGGGAGTGGGCTGAAGAGAAGGCCATCTTGCACCCCTGCCAATATGGCTTTAGGAGTCATATCGTGACCATAGAGCATTGTTTAATATTGTCCTTGTATTTGGTTCTTAGGGATTTGACCTCAGTATTTGACTGTGTCAGTCACTCACAGCTGTGGTCAAATCTTTTAATTCATGGGATGGATATAGCTCTATTTCATTTCTTGGCTTATTTGCATGTGGATATGAATGCCACGGTCAGGTTTAATATGAATGGAGAGGTTATAAAATATATAGAGGTCGGCCAAGGTGTGAGGCAAGGGTGTGTTTTAGCTCCGCTTTTATTCATTTTATACAAAAATAACCTTTACCCTTCTTTAAAAGATGTGACCTCTGACATCCCAGCAAGTAATGGTTCCTTGTTGCCCTCGCTGTTGTATGTGGATGATGACATTTTGATGGCACAACACCTAGTACGCTGCGCCTTTTAATTCATGATTTATACGTTTTTAACAAATCCTATATTAATGCCTATGGACCAAAGAAATATTGTTTGTCTATTATGATGGTAGGCGCCAACACCCTGAAATGCACCAGCACTTTTCCTTACTTAGAGCTGATATTTGTGAATACCGGTACCTGGGCACCACATATTGCTCATTGCAGGTCGAAGTGAGCAAAGGGAATTTCTTCCTTGTTAAACTTACTACAGCCCATGGGTCAGGGCACTCTTATCCCTCTTTTAAGAATTTTTAAGTGACAATGCTTATCATCAATAACCTATGGAGCAGGGGTGTGAGGCATCCAAAAATGTGACACGATTTAGCTTGACTAGAATAGGTTTTGAAGAAGGGTTGTGGCAGCCCCCATTTCTTCTTCCAACTTGATCAGTCGTAGGGAATTCGGCATTCAGATTGTGGAAGATAAAAGAGCAAATCTTACATGAGATATTATAAAGGACTGCCTCAGTTGTGAAAAGCTATAAAATTCCCTGGTTAGCCTATATGGCATTAAGCCTAGGTAAGGTCAGTTTTTATCATGTTTTTAAGCATCCTGTGAGTGATATTAATATAAACAAAAAACTGTTGTATTTGGCCTTACTCAACTTGACGGAGGCCGAAAGGCTGACTACACAGAGAAAAAAGCCTAGAGTGGCACCTTATATGGACTCTCTAATGGCCAACCATTTAGCTGGGGACAAGAAAAGACTGATGGGCCATTAGGAGTGAAGCTTGTTATTCCATTTTATGGCAGGGATGATGAAATGCCTGTATGTTTTCCCTTGGGTTTCAATGATGGCCTTGACTGACTACCTTGCCCATGCAATCGGAGGTCTGAGCAAACCATGATGCATTTCACAGTTTTTCAAATATTATTCTACATACTCTAGGCTTTTCTTGATTCCCCTTGCCAAGAAACAAAATAATAACATTTGTGGGGTTGCTCTTCAAATTCCCCCCCACCTGGATGATAATGAGGTAATCACCCATGTTGGGGCACTTTGACCACAGCACTGCCTGCCCAATGCTGCATGAATACTGATTACATTTGTTGTATCTATTTTACTGTATAGCAACTTGATTGTCTGTGCATGTTATCTTAGATTGTTTAAAGATTTAAATTACTTTTTTTCCTCATGATATTTATTGTGATGTTTATACTTTTATGGATCCACTCAGTATTCGAATAAAGTTATCTTAATCTACTCACTACTGCTTTTTCAAGGCTGGTGAGAAAGCACATATAAAACCTCGGATATAAATCAAGAAAAATGAGCATGAATTGCCCCTTCACAAATACAAAGAAGATAAAGCAGATATATATATATATATATTTATATATATAATATATTACAACAAACAGTCCACTCAAGGTGCGCTCTTTCCATCGGTGCCCACGTCAGGGAAAGACGATTTCCCTGTATTTTACATCCACACAAGTTTGACACAAATTGTATATAGTTTGCCAGCTGGTGTCTGCGTCAGGGATGGACCAATTCCCTTTAACTAATTTCCAACAATCGACAAACAAGTCAAACACGGCACCCCCAGGATATCACTAATCTTCTTCTTTAATGATATATGAACCAAACACCAACCCCCGACGCGTTTCGACCAACAAGGTCTTGATCACGGTTAGTGAGTACTTCATTCATTTTGGGTTTTTTACAATTTTCCACCCAGTGCCATTAGGTGGCATTGTGGGATGTGTAGTTCCAACAAAAAATGAATGAACCAAAACCAAATACCCTAATCAAATCCAAAAGTGTGACTGAATTGAAACAATTACAATAACCACAAAAAACATAATTCAGTGGCTTTTGCACATATAATTTATCAATTACCCCTATGATTTTAATGTTGTCAAAGAGATGGATACAGGGAGATCATCTCAAAAATAGTACTTTCAATTATGATGTATCCAAATCAAGCGGTAAATCTCTCAAAGTCCAAAACATCATCTTAACACTCCCACTATTTATGACTGCTACCACTCACCTTGACCATTTCTTTTTTCAATCTTTCTTTCGAAGAGTATGTCCATGTTCTCGAAACCAATCCAATAACCTTCACATTATAGATCATTCACTCCAAATTTCTAACACAACTGAACATATATGCAAGTTAATTAGTAATGAAGCATGAATTATGGAGAGCAAAGTGACACAGAATCACTTCCAATGAAAAAGAAAACACATCTCCCCTAAATAATCTTTCGCTATGACAACAACTGCCACATAAGATTCTGGTACTCCCTATTAACCGCAGTATTGTGTCTCCTCCTCTATTTAATATAAATCAATACAAAATAATTAGAATAGTCCTAAAATCACTAAAGTAATCTGTGCTTAACCTTTGGTAACCTGGCACAAAAGCTGTCAGGCATAACTTAACAGCAATGTGTAAAGTATTTTTGCAGCAGACAAACAGTAATAAAATGAAAACTTAACAGAGGAAAAATCCCACAATAATTTAGATGGCTAGAGTAAATTATAATAAATAGAATACATAAAAAATAACGGAATCCAATCAATAGAACCAAAGTTATGGTTTTAATTTTTTTTATTTTCAACAAAATTATTTCTAAAAAAAAAAGTATCCACTGTCAATCAAAAATCGAGTGATAATGTCCTTAAAACTGAGCCATTGTTGGTACCCATGTAACCAAAATTACAAACTATACATTTCCCAACTTTAAATAATGGTTGAATCTCAATTTGCCAATGTCTTCAATATAATGAGACACATTACACAATTTTAATTGCTTTGCCCATAATGTCAGCAACACACAAAGGACAAGAATTCAAAGTGGAGACCTAAAGATTGGGCCCCACCAACTAGAGACACAGCATATATGTTAGAAAAACTGCCCTCACCCACTAATCGTGGCATGCTTCATTATGGGCTATGCTGACACATTCCTACGCTGACCAACGTAAGGAATGGAGCAAAGGGGAGGGGAAACTCAAAAAACATTAAAAGACAAACAGGAATCAGACATACAGAAGACCACACAAGATTGTTAAAACTATCTCACTGAATCCATAGTTAACCTTTATTCTGGGATTCACCATATAGGATTAAAAGGATAAAAAAATGAAATGGCTACTTCATCCATATATCGCCTTTTGCTCCCTCCTATTTCTGTTTCCTATGCTTACACCCATGTACCATTTGCCCCTTAATAGTATTGTGAACTACATACAAAGTCTATTCCCAAATCAGAAATTAGTGCAAACTCAAAGCAAAGACATCCTTTTAGAGCACTCATCACCCCAAGCAGTGACCCAGGCACAAATTTTTATGGATATTTTCACTTACTGAGTTATCATTGTATACCTCCCAAACTGGAGTTCGTTGGGAGCACCTCCTTGTAGTCACAAACTAAATGTGAACAAAGAACTGTGAAGAACCACTGAATACTCAGCCGCCCACACCGTCGGTTCTCTTAACATCTCTCTCTCTCCCCGTGTCTCGCAAGCGGCCCCTATGCTGCCCACCTCGTCAAGGGACTGGTGCCGCCCCTCTGCCACACGTGACTCTGCGAAGGTAAATGATTCTGTGACAGGACGAACAGTATAAAGACAACGGAGAGAACTTGAGGTGCTCAGGTAAGTGGTTTATTTTTAAGTATTATTTCAATAATGAGGTTTACGTCGTTCTGATTTAGTCTCTAGATGTTGGGTTATTCTTCCTTTTAATGGTGTTTCCTTCTTCTTTCTTTTGTTCTCTTTTAGGTGGAGAGACTGTCGGTCTCTCGTGTGGCTCCAGGTTGGGTACCGAAAACAAAAAGGAAATAAATGCGACGGTAAGTGGGACGGTAGGTATATTTCTTCTTCTTAACTTATACAAAATGGGGAAAAGAAACCAAAGGGTGGGTGGTGCCCGTGAAGAGTAGGGTACAAAGTGCCCAATGTCCTTTATTAGTGCACTGATAGGTGTTTGACCCGTGATTCCTTGTGCCCTCCAATCCCCTCCCAGTCCACCCCTCACCCTTCCCTAGTTCCCTTCCCCAGCTCCCTTTACTGTGGTGCACCCTCGGTTGGTCCAGAAAGACCGTACCTTATTAAGCCACAACCCTCCAGGGTCATGGCTGGCGCTGAGGTGTTCGGCTCGTAGGCTGTCTTCAACACTGCGGCCTGGTTCCAGCCCCTCGTCGTGAGAGAGGCCCGTCCTCCCTCGTTCTCCTGTCTCGCTGCTCCAGTCAATCTTCTTTCCGATGTCTCATTCGTCGATTGTTCCTTCCTCCCCTCCACTCTCTCCTCTCCCTGGCTCCGTCTCCTTTATCCTCCCTGTCCTCCACGTCTTCCAATCCTCAGGCCGGAAACCCTCCTGGGTTTCCGAGGCAACGCTGGGACGTCGGCCTCCTTCTGGAAGTGTTCCCACGGCAACGTGGGAACGCGGATATGACGTATCGGAGGAGTCCGATACGTCAGCTGTAGCCCGTCCTGAAGGGGTGATCGGGGATACCCGGTCACACACCCCTTCCCAAGAGCGGTCCTGTTCCAGGACCGAAGTAGAGTCAGGGAACCGAGACAAATAATCATCAGGGGCTTGCAGAGACCCCGGGACGTGGCGAACCTGAAAGGAGAACGGCTGAAGTTCAAGGAACCATCTCAGAATCCGGGAATTCGAATCTTTATGATCGGCTAGCCAAGTGAGGGGAGCGTGATCCGTGAAAAGAACAAAAGGGCGACCCAACAGGTAATATTGTAAACAATCCACGGCCCATTTAATAGCCAAACACTCCCTTTCGATGATGGGAAAATGACGTTCCCGAGGAAATAGTTTCCTGCTGATATATACTACAGGATGATCACGCCCTTCCCCGTCAGGTTGAGCCAGAACCCCCCCAGTCCCACATCCGAGGCATCAGTATAGAGATGAAAAGGTTTTGAAAAGTCCGGACATTGTAAAATGGGTTCTTTGGTGAGAGAGGTTTTTAAGCGTTCAAAGCTAGTTGCCTGAAGATCAGAAAAAGGCAATAACTGATAAGGATGTGATTTGGATAGGAGGTCTGTGAGGGGAGCCGCCAGTGTGGAATACCTTGGTATGAATCTTCGATAGTAGCCCACTAATCCTAGGAAAGAGCGCAAATCTTTCTTGGTTTTAGGGGTAGCGGCATTTAATATCGCGTCCACTTTCTGAGTTTGTGGTTGTAGTGTGCCCTGACTGATTTTGTATCCCAGGTACGAGATGTCAGTTTTACCTATAACGCTTTTCTTGGGGTTGGCTGCTAAACCGGCTTTGGTGAGAGTGTGGAATATCTGGTGTAAATGTTCCAAATGATCCGCCCAGGTCTCACTAAAAATGACTACATCGTCTAAGTAGGCTGCTGAGAAAGTATGGAATGGTTTTAATATTCTATCCATTAACCTTTGGAAGGTGGCCGGTGCACCATGTAGTCCAAAAGGTAACACTGTAAAATGATATAGCCCGGACTGGGTAGAGAAAGCCGTTTTTTCTTTATCATCGGTGGCCAAGGGAATTTGCCAATACCCCTTAGTTAAGTCTATCGTAGACATATATTTAGCTTTTTCTAGCTTTTCTAGGACGTCATCTATCCTAGGAATTGGATATGTGTCAAACATGGAATTTTCATTGAGTTTTCGGAAGTCTATGCAAAATCTGACAGTTCCGTTGGGTTTTGGTACAAGGACTACGGGGGAGCACCAGGGACTAGTAGAAGGTTCTATTACTCCTAGTGTTAGCATTTTCTGAATCTCGTCTTCTATAATTTGTTTCCTGGCTTCTGGAATACGATATGGTCGTACTCTGATAATTTTACCTGTGGTTGTTCGTATTTTATGGTGTATCAAGGTGGTTTTACCGGGGGTCTCTGAAAACAAGGTATGACATTGCTTCAATAAGTGATATACCTGTCTCTTTTCGAGACCTGTCAAAGCTTCATTTACTGAGGGTAATCTTACCCCCTCGGTTTGTTCTGTGGGGTTGAATTCAATATTTAATTTCTTACTTGGACATAGAAACCGTCCCATTTCTACTGTATTGTCAGGTTTCTCGGGTATCTCCCATTTCTTTAAGAGGTTCACATGATATATTTGGGTCTTTTTAGGATTGGTCGATATTTCAACAAGGTAAGTAACAGAAGAGACTGCTCGGATTACCCGATATGGACCTTGCCATTTCGCAAGGAGTTTTTGTTCGGATGTGGGGCGCATGATTAATACCTGGTCTTCTGGTTGGAAAACCCTCAATTTACTCCCCTTATCATAATAATGCTTTTGGGTTCTTTGGGCCTGTTCCATATTTTCTCGTACCTCTTCCCATAATCCTTGTAAGTGTGTTCTCAAGTTGTGGGCATATTCCAGCAATTGACTCCCTCCTTGCCCCGCTTCTTCCTCCCAGGTTTCAATGGCCATGTCCAGAAGGGAACGTGGCTGCCGTCCGAACACTAACTCGAATGGGCTATGTCCGGTTGAGGCCTGTTCATGTGTTCGGATAGCGTATAATACTAATGGTAATTTCTGATCCCAGTCTCTCCCTGTATCTTGTACTATTTTCCTCAGTAGAGTTTTGATGGTCCGATTGTACCGTTCTACCAATCCATCTGTCTGTGGATGATACACGGAGGTTTTGATTTGGGAAATACCTAATGTCTTACACACTTGCTTCATGAGCGTCGACATAAAGGGGGTACCCTGATCGGTAAGTATTTCGTGGGGAAATCCGATTCGAGAAAAGACAGTTATCATTGCTTGGGCAACTGTTTTTGTAGTCATACTTATCAGGGGAATAGCCTCTGGGTATCGGGTGGCATAATCAACAATAACCAGTATACACGTGTGACCTTTCGAAGAAGGGACCAAGGGACCAATCAGGTCCATCCCTACCCTGCTAAATGGGATATCTATAATGGGGAGGGGTATAAGCGGTGCTTTTTTTGGCCTACCGGGTTCCGTAAGCTGACACCTTGGACATTGTGCACAATATTTTCTTATGTGTTCAAAAACACCTGGCCAATAAAAGCGCCTGAGGAGATACTCTTCGTTTTTTTCCCTCCCAAAATGCCCTCCCCCTGGATGATTATGAGCTAGGGTTAGGACGTGATCTCGATAGTATTCGGGTACTATTAGTTGTTGTTTACGTTCCCCCGCATGAGTAGTGGTCACCCGATATAAGAGTTTTTTTTTTTATTAGGAAGTAAGGACCCACCTCCTCAGTTTCTTCTGTCTTTGCGGATCTCCAGGCTTGAGAGAGGGAGGGATCTTCTCTCTGTTGTTGATAAAAACTAACAGGTACTTCGTGTGTTTCTGCTACAAGTCCTTGTGTGGCTTCTGAGCCCTTACCATTTCGGAAATGTACTCTCTCTTCTTGTTTTTCTCGACGGGACAGTTTTCTACGGCTTACAGGACATTCAATAGTACTGTCCGCAAAAGGGGCCTCACCACACCAGTCCTGTGACATCTTGGGGTTCCTAACCTGGTCCAAGAGCTCTTGGAAATGATCGTAGTCGGTCCCAACGATACAGTCCTCAATTAGTTGTGACATTATCCCCATAGGCAGAAAATCCCTGTAGTGGCCCCATTCTATTTGAAGTACTTTTAATGGGTATTGCTCTTTGTCTCTGTGAATACAGCAAATATTGACCCATTGTTTTGTTTCTTGATCTACTGGGGTTATTAGGTCTTCTCTAACCACGGATTGGCTGCAGCCTGAATCGACTAGCGCACATACAGACCGTCCATTGATTTTCAAGGTCTGTTTGAACTTAAGATCACCTTTCCCCGTACAGAGTACCCTACGCCTGGTAACTCCTATCTCCATCGGCTCGCCACCCTCATGTTTCTGTGGACACATACGAGCTATGTGTCCCCATTCTCCGCAGTTATAACATTGGGGTCCCTGTACATGCGGGCCTTCTGGTAACCTACGGGGAACTGGATTGTCGAGTGGAACTTTCGGGAGGGGTTTTGGATTGGGTATGACAGATTTTATGTTGGGTGTGGGTGGTATGTTCCTTACATCTGTAGAGCGATGACATGCGCAGGCCAAATCAATCGCCATGTCGGTATCTACCTTTGGATGTTGTCGTATCCAATTTTTCGTGGAAGGTGGTAAGGCGTCTAAGTATTGTTCAAGTATAATCGTTTGTATAACCTCCTCACGGCTGTTCCCAATAGGACCCAACCATTTCAAAGCCAAGGCTTTTACATGGAAATAAAAGGTACAGGGGTCCTCATTTGGTCCCCATTTGACTTTGCGGAATGTAACCCGGTAATATTCAGTGTCATGCCCGACACGTTCCAAGATGCTGGTCTTTATATCTTTGTATGTGGTGACTCCTCTGGGGTTCGCGGCTTGATAGGCGGATTGTAAGAGTCCGGTCAGTAAAGGGGTGACATATTGTCCCCATCTATCTACAGGCCATTGAGCTGAAGAAGCCACCCTTTCAAAGTTAGTGAAGAAAAACTCCGGGTCTTCCCCCTCTTGATATTTCTGCAACACTGAGCTAGGGACATTGGGGTGAACCTTGCTAGCGGCAATGGTCTCGGTTAGTTTCTTCATGGCTGTTTCGTGTACCAACTGGTTATTTGCAAATATGGTCGCCTGGCTTTTCAAAGCCGATTGTAAGGCTTCCCGGTCCTCTTTCGCTTCCCGTTGGTGAGCCTCCCATACCAACTACAAATGTCTTTGGACTTCCGCCAGCTGTTTGATCATATCCTCTAGGGACGGGCTTTCACTCATTGTTTATACTGTTCGGTCGTCGGAGTGGGCTCCTCAAATCCCACTTCTGACACCACTGTGACAGGACGAACAGTATAAAGACAATGGAGAGAACTTGAGGTGCTCAGGTAAGTGGTTTATTTTTAAGTATTATTTCAATAATGAGGTTTACGTCGTTCTGATTTAGTCTCTAGATGTTGGGTTATTCTTCCTTTTAATGGTGTTTCCTTCTTCTTTCTTTTGTTCTCTTTTAGGTGGAGAGTCTGTCGGTCTCTCGTGTGGTTCCAGGTTGGGTACCGAAAACAAAAAGGAAATAAATGCGACGGTAAGTGGGACGGTAGGTATATTTCTTCTTCTTAACTTATACAAAATGGGGAAAAGAAACCAAAGGGTGGGTGGTGCCTGTGAAGAGTAGGGTACAAAGTGCCCAATGTCCTTTATTAGTGCACTGATAGGTGTTTAACCCGTGATTCCTTGTGCCCTCCAATCCCCTCCCAGTCCACCCCTCACCCTTTCCTAGTTCCCTTCCCCAGCTCCCTTTACTGTGGTGCACCCTCGGTTGGTCCAGAAAGACCGTACCTTATTAAGCCACGACCCTCCAGGGTCGTGGCTGGCGCTGAGGTGTTCCGCTCGTAGGCTGTCTTCAACACTGCGGCCTGGTTCCAGCCCCTCGTCATGAGAGAGGCCTGTCTTCCCTCGTTCTCCTGTCTCGCTGCTCCAGTCAATCTTCTTTTCGATGTCTCCTTCGTCGATTGTTCCTTCCTCCCCTCCGCTCTCTGCTCTCCCGGGCTCCGTCTCCTTTATCCTCCCTGTCCTCCGCGTCTTCCAATCCTCAGGCCGGAAACCCTCCCGGGTTTCCGAGGCAACGCCGGGACGCCGGCCTCCTTCTGGAAGCGTTCCCACGGCAACGTGGGAACGCGGATATGACGTATCGGAGGAGTCCGATACGTCAGCTGTAGCCCGTCCTGAAGGGGTGATCGGGGATACCCGGTCACAAATTCATTACTGGCTCCATCTTTTTGTTCCCCTTCATGTGGTTAGGTGATCGGGTGTTATGGAAAGTGAAACTAGACCGTCTTAACGTATGTTTGCGTGTGCATTAATGGCAGCCATATTGGGTGTAGTGAATGTTATCAATACTCCCAATAATGGTGGCCATCTTAGATGCCATACGTGATTCAGTAGGTAACTGATCCGAACAAGGTTCTATCTATAGCTGTAAGGTGTGTAGTCCGTCTATACTCGGTCATGTGATCCTGTGTATCTGGATGAAAAAAATCCTCCTCTGGCACAATTGCATGTAAATATGCAGCAGCCATACCATGTGTGATTCTATTAATAAACACCCAATAATGGAGGCCATCTATGCACAAATATATACGCATTCACAGCTTCATCGTTTATTCCCTTTAATGCGGTCAAATGATCGCATATTACAGAAAGTGAAACTTGACTGTCTCATCGCACGTTTACATGGTGGCCATATTGGGTGTCCTATATGTTACCAGTAAAGTTACGGCTATCTTGGATGCCATACGTAATTCAATAAGGTTGCTGAGCCGATCAAGTTCTGTCTATAAATAAGAGATATATAATCTATCTTCCTGCGGTCAAGTGATTCCATGTATTCTATTCTACCTGTTGGTGCCACATACATGCTATCATTCTCTGAATTCTACATGTTGGTGCCACATACGTGCTATCACTCTCTGAATACACTTGGTGTTGTTTTCAGGAATACCATTTGCAGTGCAGTGCAGTGTGTGAAGGCAAATGCCCTTATTACAACACTATGTTAATTGTACTGCCATTGTGCTCACTATTTCTACACTTCATCCTCAAGTTTTGGATGGCAACACAGTTTCAGTTCTTTCTTGTGAAAGGACCCAGGTGTCACGATCTGAATGCTTCTTACAGCGGTTATCTGTCAATCTTGAGGCACCACCTGGTCTCTTGCTGGTTCTAGACTGACCAAGGTAAGGGCGACCCTTTCCAGTAGCCACAGTGCTGCAGATAAAGTAACACCAGGCAGACCGTGACCTCCAGAAGGAGTCTCAGAGGAAAAAACCCAATCCTGGGAAAATCCTCAGAAGCAAGGAACTCCTAAAGAAGAGGTAAGAGGAAAGAGAAGTGTAATATGAACTAAAAACAGCAAAAACTGTAGACAAAAAAAAAAACAGGAGAAGTGCAAAAAATCACCAGATACAGGAGCGAGGAGCACCACCAGAACAGAAGTGTGTTCAACGCAAAGAACAGAAGACCAACTGTGCTTATATACTGGCAAATAGGAAGTGACACGCAGGAAGTTCTGAAGACACCATCTTGAATTGGGAAAAGCCACATTAGCGTGAATGGAAAAATATCCATGGTGCAAAAGAGGAAGTCAAGCATGCAGGGAAGGAACACAGACTCCTGGGAAGGCAAAAAGATGGCTAAGAGGGAAACCACAAAGAAAAAGAAAACAAGAAAAAAGAAAAAAAGACAGAAAAAATAGGTCAGAGAGAATATAAGGGCAAAAGGCGGGCGCAGCGCCGAAAGAAAGATGTACCGGTTGAGCTGTGGACTGAAAAATAGACAGCGCCCCGAAACGCGGTTCAAAATGCGACCAGCTGCAGAAACGGCCGTCCAGGACACGGAGCGTCGATCTGACTGCGGTCCGCAAGTGGGGCACCACAGGTCCTCGCTGTGTCACACCAGGTCTCCTAAGATTGCAACATTTTACTTTTAAATACAGTTTTATTTGGTTCAGCAATCATGTTATCATCTGCTCTGATGCTTATATTATGCTGCAATGAGGATTCTTCCCATCACTGTCCCCCCTCTAAGATGTCAAACCCGGTATCATGATTCCAGCGGCTATCTATGGGTGTGCACTAACTTATCATATGAGGTATGTTATGTAAAAGTAAAACAACTGCCTATCTCTAGGTTGGGTACCCCCGTATATATGTCACATCTAAAGAAGATCTGGGGAGATTATATATGGTAATTACTGTTACCCATAGTAAGTCAAGGGCTGGCACCACCCTTTCACATCACCCCATCTCGGGGATCACTATGAGTGCAGTACACCCACAAGAGGTACTGCATCGAATCTCTTGGCCCCTACTAATCTCACGGATAACACTAGCAATTCAATTGGTGTCTAGGTATGTAATTGTTCAATCTCAGTTCGGATTCGGTAAATCCATTGTTGTTCTCATCTAAATAGAAACACTTTTGTGTCCACTGTATATGGGGAAATAGTGGGTTTATCCAGAACCGTCCAAGTAAAATCTCCTGCGCCATGATCCATTTCTATAATGTGGGTTGTCATTTTAGTTATTGTTCTCTCACACCTGATATTACTTTAATGTTCCATAATACGGGTTTTTACCTTTTGTGTGGTCATTCCAATATAGGGAAGGTTACAGGGACACTTGATCAGATAGATCACATTTTCAGAGTTATAATTCATGTGTTTGGTCTGTATCCAAGGGGATGCAGAGCTTACATCAAAAATCTTGGTATTCTTCATTAGAGGGCAGACGCTACAGTAGCCACACGCTGTGTGAACCCTCACTGGTGGTAAATTCCACATAGTGGGTTCATTCATAGCTCCCAACAGTTGGGGTCTTGTAATTATCAGGTGATCCCGAATACTCGTACTTTGTTTGAAAGAAAACATTGTTTTTTTCAATTCAAGGCCACCAAGTTTATAATTCTCCAATTTCTATTGATGATTTATTTTACTTTATTGGAAGCTGTGTTAAAGGTTGTCACACAGATAGGTTGATCCATTAACGGTTTGCTCCTCTCCTCCATAAGTACTTCCCTACCACAGTTCCTTGCTCTATTCCGTGCCCTTTGCACAATTGTCAATGAGTGGTCTTGTTCCATTACTTTCTGTTCAAGGGCTTTGGATTCCTGTTTAAAATTCATCAATTTGAAGCAATTTCTCTGAATTTGGAGGAACTGTCCATAGGGTAAGTTCTCTCTTAAAGGCCTAGGATGGAAACTTATAAATGAGAGTAGGCTATTTCTATCTGTTGGTTTATGGTAAACCCTTGTGGACAATTTTCCTTTCTCTAGTCTAATGTCTAAGTCCAAGAAGGGCAAGGTCTCTCTCATGATTGTGGGTCTGAAAAACAAGAGTGGATTCCGTTCATTGAGCCATTTTAAGAATTGATCACAGGATTGTGGGTCCCCTCTTCATATCAGGAGGACATCATCTATAAATCGGCACCACAGTCTGATTGAAGTCTTGCAAAGTTGCTCCTGATTAAAAATGAACATGCGTTCAAATTCCACCACAAATAAACAGGCCAGACTTGGCGCAAAGATACTGCCCATTGACATACCATAGGTCTGTAAGTAGAATGTCCCATCATATTCAAATACATTTTTTATTAGGGCTAAGCGTGCTAGGTCACGGATAAAGGATCTCGGTGTATTATATGTTCACTCTTGTTGGTATAAAATGTCCTCAATTACACTTAGGTGGTCATTATGACATTGGCAGTGAGTGATAAAGTGGCGGCAATACTGCCAACAGGCTGGCAGTATTTCCACCAAATTATGATTATGGCGATGATAGCTCCCATAGCCAGCCAATGTACCACACCAACCGCCAGGGTGCAAACACCACCAACCACGGCGGTAGCCATCAACAGCCAGGCGG
Source organism: Pleurodeles waltl (assembly GCF_031143425.1). Classification (NCBI taxonomy): domain Eukaryota; kingdom Metazoa; phylum Chordata; class Amphibia; order Caudata; family Salamandridae; genus Pleurodeles; species Pleurodeles waltl. The sequence continues at coordinate 921,583,593 of NC_090439.1, read as the reverse complement.
AAGACAAGGTACCACCCACCATATTATGATATAGCACACCCCCAGGATTTTCGGGGTGGCACCAAAACCATCAAAAGCCTGGCGGAAACAGAACACAGAAGACAAAATACTCACCCTCTGAGACACAGAGAAGATCAAGACCACCATGGAACTGGAACTGGAACTTCAAGTCTTCCTGATGCTCTTCTACGCCATGCTCCACCTGGAACACCAATGCCAATGAAGACGACGATGGTGAGTACAGCCGCCTAGTACACAAGGGAGGGAGGGAGGAAAAGGAGGGTGACACACACATGCCCAACACACACCATGCACACCCACACCATACACACAACCAGCTGCAGGTGAAAAACAATGTCACAGACCCACATCATAATAATGCAAAGACTACAGCATTCGAGAACTGAAAGTGTAATTGGATGAAAACAGCCTTATGCTTATGTGACAAAATACACATGACTTACTCTGCAGAAAGGGCCAATGTCCAGTCCAAAGTACAAAAGGTTTACATGGCCACAGGGCACAGTCCAAGCCCCAACTCTTTCCCTGATGTAATCTGCACTACACTGTGCAGGGGCATTATGGTGGGAATGGCCAGGCATCTCAGGGGGAAAGGGGTGGGGGGCACCTCAGCGGAGTTGGGGGACTTGCCCACTGGTTCTGGAGGGGGCTCCATGCCAATATTTCTATGCTGGAAAGTGCAAGGTCACAGTCTCTGAGTTGGGGGATTTGCCCACTGGTTCTGGAGGGGCTCCATTCCCATTACAATTAGCTGGGGAGCGCAAGGTCACAGTCTCTGAGTAAAGCAACTTGCCCACTGGTTCTGGAGGGGGCTCCATGCCCATTACAATTAGCTGGGGAGTTCAAGGTCACAGTCTCTGAGTTGGGGGACTTGTCCACTGGTTCTGAAGGGGGCTCCATGCCCATTTTCCTATGCTGGGGATACAAGGTCACAGTCTCTGAGATGGGGAACTTGCCCACTGGTTCTGGAGGTGGCTCCATGCCCATTACAATTAGCTGGGGAGTTCAAGGTCACAGTCTCTGAGTTGGGAGACTTACCCACTGGTTCTGAAGGGGGCTCCATGACCATTTTCCTATGCTGGGGATACAAGGTCACAGTCTCTGAGATGGGGAACATGTCCACTGGTTCTGGATGGGGCCCCATGCCCATTGCAATTAGCAGGGGAGTGCAAGGTCACAGTCTCTGAGTTGCGGGACTTGCCCACTGGTACTGGAGAGGGCTCCATGCCCATTTACCTATGCTGGGGAGTGCAAGGTCACAGTTTCCGAGGTGGGGAATTTGCCACTTGGTTCAGGATGGGGCTCCTTGCCCATTACAATTAGCTGGGGAGTGCAAGGTCACAGTCTCTGAGGTGGGGGGTTTGCTCACTGGTTCTGGAGGGGGCTCCATGCCAATTTTCATATGCTGGGGAGTGCAAGGTCACAGTCTCTGAGTTGGGATGGACTTGCCCACTGGGTCTGGAGGGGACTCCATGCCCATTTTCCTATGCTGGGGAGTGCAAGGTCACAGTCTCTGAGGTGGGGAACTTGCCCACTGGTTCTGGCCTACATGCCCTCTGCTGGAGGTGAGGGCTGCTGTGTCCCAGCTTAAGGGGAAGACTGCTGTGTCCCAGCCTGAGGTGATGGGTGCTATGTCCCAGCTTGGGGTGAGGGCTGCTGTGTCTCAGCTTGAGGCGAAGGATGCTGTGTCCCAGCCTGAGATGAGGGTACCTTGTCCACTGCTGTTGGGGGGGCCTCTGGCCCCTCTTAGTTGGTGGAGTGGGATCATTCCCTTTCCTGGCTGGTGGAGTGGGATGCTTCCCTTTCCTGGCTGGTAAAGTGGGGTCCTTCCCTCTCTTGGGTGGTGGAGTGGGAACCTTCCCTTTCTTGCCTCCACGACTAGGAGGTGCCTCCACTTTCCCCATGGATGGTTTGGCTGAGGTGCTGGGCTAGGTCGTTGGGACCCTGCTCTTACAGGCAGGACAGGGGGAGGTAAGAGGTCAAGTTGGGCAAGGAAAAGCTTCTTAGGGATGGTGGGGCGGGATGAGGGAGGAGGGATGGGAGTGGAGGTTGAGGGAGTGGTTGTCGGAGGTGTACGTCTTCTGGATTTCGGTGAAGGTGCATGGGCAGTGTGCTGATGTGAGGTGGATGGCTGTTGGGTGTCTGCATACGTGAGTTTGTGTCTCGTAGGATGTGGGGGCAGACAGGGTGGTAGATGACACAGGGGATGCATGGATGGATGTTGTGGAGGTGTCTACAAGTGAGGTGTGTGCTGCTTGGTTTTGTGATGGTGATGGTGGCTGTTGATACAGTGCATGCAGGTGTGAGTGTGGATGTGACAGTGAGGAAGGAGGAGAATGAGGAGGAGGAGGGGGAGACAGTGGATGTTGTCGTGTGTGCAACTGTCTGTTGTTTGTGAGTGCTTGTGGCCTGAAGTGTGCTGCCTATGTTTGTCTGTGCCACTCTTGTGTGATGGTTTGTGTGCATTCTTGTCTGTAGGTGTGCATGGGATGGGTTAGGGTTGAGGAGATTGGGACTGGGAAGTGGTAGTTGGAGGGGCGACGATAGGAACGGGGACAATGGCTGCCATTAGAGAGGAGGCCAGAGCCTGGAACAATCTCTGTAGGGCCGCTAATACACAGTGAATGCCTTCTATGAATGCATTACATTGCTGTTTCTGGGATGCCAGCCCCTGGATGGCATTCACAATAGATTGATTGCCCCACAGAGATGGTTCTCAGGTGGTCAATAGCCTCCTCACTGAGGGCAGCAGGGCTCACTGGGGCAGGGACTGAGGTGCCTGGGGTGAAGGAGTTGCCCACTCTTCGGGTGAGTGGGCATGGGAAACTCAGTGAGGGGGTAATAGGAGGGTGGTGCTGGTACAGGGGTGGCAGCTGTACCTGTAGCTGGGATGGCTCTACAGGTGTCCACCACCAGGGAGCTTCCATCGGAGGAGGTATCAGAGTCAGTGTTGTCACCTCCTGTCTCCACCGTGGTGCTCCCTTCACCTGGGTCTTATGGGATGCAGCTCCTTCTGCCAACAGTGCCCCTTCTCCTCCCCTTGATGATGCTAATGCACACATGGACAGGATGACAGAAGAAAAAAGGGGGGGGTAGAGAGAAAGGGAACAATGGGTCAATTAGAGCACCATCACCACAGTTGGCATATACATTACCGTCACACACAAGGATCAGGATTGTGTCTTATGCATCGTGCTGGCATTACATTTGTTAGGTACCACATGAAGATGAGAGCTAAACACTGCCAACTCCACCCCTCCTTGGACCCCCAGGCCCTTTCTGAGATGGTATGCAACCTAGCTATGTTACCACATTTCGCAATACACCCATTACCCCTGAGCTGGATCACGCTGTGTTCTCTGAGCTGGCATTGAGGGGTACCCTCTAACTTATAGCCACCACCAGGTTCCCATGCCACCTACCAATCATAGTTGTAACACACACTGTACTCACCCCTTTGTGGCTGCTGTGCTGCCCTCAAGCGCCTATCCAGTTCTGGATAGGCCACTGCCAGTATGCGTGCCATCAGGGGGTTCAGTTTCCGATGGGCATCCCACCCTGGTTGGGAGGTCATCCCCAGCTGGGCCTCTGCGGTCTTCCGGGCCCAGCGTCTCGGGTTCTCCCACATCCTCCTACAGCGGGTACTCCACCTGCTGTAGACCCCCAGGGCCCGCACATTCTTGGCAATGGCACACCACAATCCCTTCTTCTTATGGGTGCTGACTTGCAGAGGAAACACAGTCATGAAGACACCATTACACATACAATCCAGCCTGTCACTCACATGGTCCACAAATCCACTTCCTTCTCCATTTGCGCACATATTACTCAGTGCCCACTATGTCACTACCACCAGACATACGACCCCCAAATGACACGATGCGTGCACACACATCTCCATGAACCCTGTCACATGCCTCATGCCCAAGGTGTACTCACCTGTTGGTCTGGAGGTCCATACAGCTGCCCATACTGTAGTAGGACCCAATCCACCAAATGCTCCAACTCCTCCGAAGCAAAGGCCGGGGCCCTTTCCCCAGTCACGTGGGCCATGGCAGGATCCAGCCACAGGTCACAGCAGCACACACAGTGAAGGTGTTGTCCTGTGGAAAGTCAGGAATCGAGTGAGGTTATGGATAGAAAATGGTGGTCACGTCCGCGGCAGTATACACCTTCACCACCTCCGGTGTACTCCATAGAGCCCCATCTTAGCCAATGAGGAATAGCACGGCGGTGCAAGACCGCCTTCCGCCATGACTCACAACGCCGGTGGAGGTACCTCACTTCCACCTGTCCCTCCATACAGGACAGGCGGTCAACATTTTCTGGTGGTGGAAAATATACAGATAATTGAGAACTGCATCATTTCCATTCTTTGCACATACATTGCCATTCCCAATGTCCCATCACATTCCTGCTCTATATACACTGAGGTGATGGATCCATTGTTTAAATTGTGACAGCCTACTCACTCTTGTGTCCCTTAGAAACCTACCACTGTAGAGGAATAGGAGGATGAGACAAGCCCCCGTGTACAGACCCCTTGTGGACTTGGCTACACTGGAGGAGAGGCATATAATACTCACCTATAGACTGGACAGGGCCACAATCACAGAGCTACGTGCTCAATTGGAGCCTGATCTGACATTAGCCATCCTTCATCCCACTGGGATCCCCCCTCTGGTGCAGGTTCTATCAGTGCTCCATTTCCTGGCAACTGGTTCATTCCAAGTGACAGTGGGCTTGGCAGCAAAAATGTCACAGCCAATGTTCTCAATAGTGCTGGCAAGGATTTTGTCTGCCCTGGTGAAACACATGTGCAGCTACATTGCTTTGCCCCAGGTGGAAGATTTGGCCACTATGAAGGCTGGATACTATGCAATGGGACATCTACCAAATATTATTGGGGCGATTGACGGCTCACATGTTGCGTTTGTCCCCCCTGCCAGAATGAACAGATGTTCAGGAATCGGGAGAGTTTCAACTCACTCAATGTGCATATGGTGTGCCTGGCTGACCAGTACATCTTGCACATCACTGCCAACTATCCTGGGTCAGTGCATCACACCTTCATCCTTAGGAATCGCAGCATTCCACATTTGATGGCACAACTACAGAGGCACAGGGTGTGGCTAATTGGTGACTGTATGTCAGTATATGCATTCTGATGTTGACTCCATACCATTGTGTAAGGCTAATGTTTTTCCCTCAATACTTGCGGGTGACTCTGGCTACCCAAACCTATCGTGGCTCCTGACCCCTGTGAGGAATGCCAGGACAGGGGCTGAGAATCGTTATAATGATGCACATGGGCGAAACAGGACAATTATTGAGAAGACCTTCAGCCTCCTGAAAGGCAGGTTCAGATGCCTCCATCTAACTGGTAGATCCCTGTGCTACTCACCGGAAAGGTTTTCCAGATAGTAGTGGCATGCTGCATGTTGCACAACCTGACCCTCAGACGACATGTGCCTTATCTGCAGGAGGAGACTGGAAATGCCCCTGTGGCAGCAGAGGACCTTTTTTTTATTTGTATACATTTTTATTTTATTGACACACAGCAGTACAAATAATTTCATCATAGAAAGGGATTCGTGATTCATACATAAATCTAAAAAATCAGATATTACCATCATTATCATATACAGAATAAAAACATAATCATTTTTTAACCAGTCCACTCTTGGGGCCCTGGAGCCATGAGACGAGAGGTGCCCAAATTTTGAAGTCTTTTTTCCTAGCTCCAACACCCTTTATATCATATAGGCTATATTCCAAATGGTATACAGATAGGAGCTGTGTAATCCTTTGACTCCAAGACGGAGGGTCTGATTCCCGCCAATCAGATGCTACACATCCACATAATACAGACATTGCCACAAACAAAAAGTATCTAAATCGGTTCTTACAGATAGAATGATCGACCCCCAGCAAAACCGATTGAGGTGTTAAGTTAACATCCTGTCCCATAACTTTCTTAAAAAATTTAGATATTTCATAGATTAATCTTGATAATTTCACACAGTCAACAAACATATGGCAAAGATCTGCCTCCAGACTTCCACATCGCGGGCAGGTATTACCCAAACTTTCTCCCCAGCTAGCAATGTTGGCCGGTGTATAGTATAAATTATACCAAACCATATAGTGCTGGGCTTGCGCTACGGCCGACAGTAAAACATTCTGAGCCATTTCTATAGCGTCAAACACTTCAGACTCTTTAGCACCTACCTGCGATTCCCACTTCTTAACAAGTAGTGCAATATCATCCTGTACTGAATCTAGAAGGAGCGGGTACAAATTCTTAATAATACAACCTATGGGTTGACCCACAACCTCCATCAGGTTGATCTTGGATTTTGTTTAAAAGTGGTTGATAAAAAAATCCTAATCTGTAAAAATTTTAAAAAATCCCTTCTATCCAGGGCAAACTCTACACTTAGATCCTTGAATGACTTAAAATGGCCACCAGGAAGAAAAAAATCCCCCACGTTCTGAATGCCACAGCTGGCCCATTCTATACAGTAATAATCTTTAAAAATTTCTGGAAACATTGGTGTATTCCAAAGCAGTGTGTAATAACAGACCCGCCCCATTCCTATCTTGCACTTAACCTGTGCCCAAACCTTGAAGGCAGAGTTGATTGTTTTAAATGTAACCTTCTTGTAATAGCTAGGTTCCAAAATCCGTAAGAAGACTGCATCCGCCTCCTTGCCCAAAATTAATGTGTACATTGAGGGAAGGGTATCTTGTATGGATCTATCCATAGCACATAGTGTCTGTGCATATTTTAACACAGCTGCCAGATAATATAATTTGAAATTGGGGAGTGCCCACCCCCCTTTCTCTCTTGGAAGCGTCAAAAAACGAAAGGCCCGACGTGATTTAGTATACACCATATAAAATTGCTGGTCAACCCTTCCATTAATTTAAACCATTCCTGTCCAATTTCTAATGGTATAGTTCTAAAAAGGTAGAGCACCTTAGGTAAAAAAAGTCATTCTAATCACATTACAACTTCCCATAAGCGATAAATGCAGATTATTGATAAGATACAGGTCCTTTTTAGCCTTAGTTAAAACCGGGGCCAGATTTATTTCTACTAACTCATCAAGGTTAGCCGTCAACGTAACTCCTAAATACTGGACCTGGGTCTTTATACACTCGTCCTCAAAAGCTGCCCAGCTGTTAACTAATATTTGACACTTTGTTTTATTCAATAAGTATCCGGACACTTTTCCAAACTGCGCAGCCTCCTGCTCTATTTCCTGCAAGGCGGTCATGGGGTCAGTTGTAAAGACCGCAATATCATCCGCATAGGCAAGTATTTTTGTGCTGCCCCCTCTTGATATCACTGGACTAATCTGGTTATTATTAAGCAGTTTTCTTATCAGAGGATCAATATATAGGGCAAACAACAATGGTGAACACAGACGACCCTGCCGTGTACCCCTCTGAATAATAATAGGAGCTGATTTTAGCCCAGTGATTTGCAAGGTGGCAACAGGGTTATGATAGAGCTGCTGAATCGCCTTAGTAAACCCAGGGCCAATATTATTCTTGCACAAGGTTGTCCATAGGAAGGGCCAGTGGACCCGATCAAATGCTTTTCCCGTGTCAAGCAGTATGACTGCCATTGGAAGCTTAGCCACGGCCCTGGCATCCAACAATGTAATAACCCGTCTTACATGATCAGCTGTACTTTTTCCTGGAATGAATCCATGCTGCCACAGAGATACCAGATTAGAAATCACTGAACTTAATCGGTTAGCCAGTATTTTTGCATAGATTTTGGCATCACTATTAATCAAAGAGATCAGGCGATATAAGCCAGATAGATGTGGCTCCTTATCCTTTTTTAAGAAAACCATTATCTTAGCCTCTTCTCATGAAGTTGGTTGGGGAGACCCGGACTGTATTTCAAGGAATAAGCTAAATAATTCCTTTCATATTTCTAAAAAAAAAAAGGTTGTAAAATTCAAGTGGAATCTGATCTACCTTGGTTGCTTTACCACTTGCCAGAGCACTGATTGCTATACCAAGTTCCTTGACTGTCAGAGGAGCTTCCAATTTGTTCTTGTCTACATCGTGTAGCTGTCCCAACAGTGTATTCCCCGTATTAAAAAACATTTCCTCCTCCTGGGGTTGCGCTTCTTGTTCATATAGTTTTTGATAGAACCGTCTAAATACTTCTAGAATCTCTGGGCCACTAGAAACTAGCTGCCCTTCCTCATTCTCCAGAATGCTAATACTACCATAGGTCTGCTTCTGCCTTATTTTTAAGGCCAGCTGCTTTCCAACTTTCCCGCTATATTCATAGCATTCATGCTGATATACCAGGAATTTTGCAGCTGCCTTTTCCATAAAAATCTTCACGACCTCCGCTTTTATAACATTTAAGTTACATAAAATATTTGAGGTTTCTCCCTTATTCTGCATCGCCTCCCCTAGTCGTTGTTCAGCGACGCTCAACTTTATCTGTATTAACTTTAATGGGTCATTACATGATCTCTCTTTTCTTACTGCATACCTCAATGTTTCTCCTCTGACAGCCGCATTGAATGTATCTCATACTATATGACAGGGGGCAGAACCCTGATTTATCTAAAAAATCTCCGGGATCCACGCTTTTATTTTTTGTACATACACTGGATCCGCTAATAATGCCCTATCAAAGGACCAGGACCTAACTTGTGGCCCTTCTTTCCCTACCTCTACCACCAAGACCAGCGGAGTATGGTCCAATATGATTCTGGGATATCTCTCAACTCTTAATCCCCTTTGCAAAGATGCTGATACAAAAAAGTAATCCAGCCTAACTGACTTGTTATGTGGAAAAGAAAAAAAGGTATCGCCCGGATCATGCGGCCTGTACATCTGCCAAGCATCGATCAGGCCATAGTTTGCTACTAATGTCTGAAGCGCCAGGAAAACTTAGTTTTTTCTGCCCTGATACATTGTCTTTTCTTGAATGGGAATTACATTATCCAAATGTATATTCAGGTCCCCACATATTACAACCGGGGTTGCCCGAGATACAAGTTCCAAATTAAGTAAATCCAAAATTTCCAGATCGTCCACATTTGATCTGTAGACTGAACATATTGTGAACTTTGACCCTCTAGCAGATCATTCCAGCAAAGCCAGGCTGCCTGACTTATCCGTAAGCTGTTTTTGAACCACTAAAGACCAAATTTGTGTAAGTATGGCCACCCCTCTAGCAGTTGTATTCTGATTTGTGCATTCCACTAGCTTCCACCGAGGAAATTCCATCAAATGCTTCTGTGCGCCTGCAATATGGGTCTCCTGCATGCAGATAATATCAGCATGTGCCTTATCTGCAGGAGCAGGAGACTGGAAATGCCAGTGTGGCAGAAGTGGACCCTGAGGACAGAGAGAATGAGGAGGCAGAGGATGAGTATGTGGACAACAAAACATCAGGTATATGTCAATACTTCCAATGACACACAGGTGAGACAGTGGAACTGACTATTCCTCTGATTATTGATGTGTTCTGTGTGGCTGTTGCAGGATGGCATTCACTTCCTTTGCATCTCTACTTACTGTCACCTATGGCTTCTCATTTTGCAGATGTTGGTGATATGACAACAGTGTACTGATGTGATGTCTACAGACAGATACAGGTCTTAAAATGTATGTTATTACAGTGCTAAGATCATTTGCACAAGATGTAACTGTTTCCATATATGCACATTTTCATCACATAGAACACTTTCATTTAGGTTGTGTTCAAGCGTGTTTATTGTAGTGCAAATAATTGACAGAAAAGTGCAATGGAATGGGGTGATGGTAGAGGTTAGTCCAGGGTATTGTTCCAGTCTGTTTGAAGCACAGGTCCAGTGTCCCAGGGGCCATAGGAAGGGGAGCAAAGGCAGTTCAAAGTGGGCACGGTGACAAGGTGGGACACATGGGGGACATTCAGGAGGGTCTTATTTCCTGGCGATGGTCTTGGCAAGTGTTTCTGGCTTCTGTTTGAGTCACAGGGAACGTTTGCGGGGTGGTTCACCTTCTGCAGGAGGAGGGGTGCTGGTGGCCTTTGGGTCCTGTGGCAGGACCTCCTGCCCACTAGCTACAGCAGAAGTGGTGGGCTGGTCAGTAGACTGGCTAGTGGAAGGGGCCCGCTGGTGTGCTGTCCATTCCCTCATGATGTTTGCCCTATCTACCAGCTATGGAGACCATGGTGGTGTTGAGGGCCTACAAATTCTCCCTGATCTCCTGATGGTGTACCTCCTGCAGCCAATGTTTCTCCTGCATGTTGGTAAGGATATGGACCATCTTGTCCTGGGATTGTTGGTAAGCCCCCAGGACATTGATGAGTGCCTCCTGGAGAATTGGTTCCCTGGGCCTGTCCTCCCCCTGACACACAGCGGTACTCCCAGTGTCCCTGTTCCCCTGCGCCTCTGTCCCCTGAATGGTTTGCCCACTTCCACTGACCCCAGGTACCTGATTGTCTTGGGGGTGAGGTGTGGGCTGGGGTCCATGTACAGGTGGGCAGACTGCTGATTTATGTGTCCTGGGGACAGAGGTGTGGGAACGTTGGGTGGATGCTGTGGTGTTAGATACTGATGGGGGAGGCTCTGTGGTGGACTGTGAGTGGGCTGGGCCGACGGACCAGTGGTCCCTGATGTGCCAGGTAGTTCATCCAGATCCTGAAGTCCAGAGTTACCGTCATCACTGGGGGCATCTTCTGTTGGGGGACTAGTTAGTTGTGCCACCTCCTCTCCGCTGAGATTGGCTGCTGCACCTGTGGGGATGTAAGTGATGTATTATGTTTTATGTCTGGTACATATTGTAGAACACTTGCTTCCCCTCTATTGTTGCTGTTGCCCTGCCACCTTTGTTTGTGTATGGTGATGTGTTGTGTGTTTGTTAGATCTCCATGCTGTGCATGCTTTGGTGATGGGTATCCATGCAGGGCTGGGAGGGCTGTCCATGCATTGGTATGGCATGCAGGGCTTGGCATTGGGGTTAATCATATGTGTAAGTGCAATGTGTGGGATGAGTGGAGTGATGGGAGTGAGGGTGAAGAGGTGAGATGGCATGCAGGTATGGGGGTTATAAGTAGTAAATATTGACTCACCAGTGTGCAGTCCTCCAGCAACTATATGTATATGTCATGGGATTTGGATGCATGTTCATTTTTAATCAGGAGCAACTTTCTAAAATGTAATCAGACTGTGGCATTGATTTATAGATAGCGTCCTTCTGATATGGAGAGTAGACCCACACTTCCTTGATCAATTCCTAAAATGGCTGAAACCACTCTTGTTTTTCACAGCCACAATCATGAGGGAGTCCTTACCCTTCTTTGACTTCTCTATTAGACCAGAGAAAGGAACATTGTCCAAGAGGGTTTACCATAAACCTACAGATAGAAATAACCTACTCTCATTTAAAAGTTTGCATCCTAGGTCTTTAAGAGAGAACTTACCCTATGGACAGTTACTCCAAATTCAGATAAATTGCTTCAAAATGGATGAATTTTAAACAGGAATTCAAAGACCTTGAACAGAAATTAATGGATCAAGACTACCTGTTGACAATCATACAAGAGCACAGAAGAAAGCAAGGAACTGTGGTAGGGAAGTACTTTTGGAGGAGAGGAGATGAGCAAACCGTTAATGGATCGACCTAACTGTGTGACAGCCTTTAACACAACTTCCAATGAAGTAAAACAAATCATCAATAGAAATTGGAGAATTATAAACTCGGGTGGCCTTGAATTGGGAAAACCAATGTTTTTTGTTTTTTTAAAGTGTGAGTATCCAGGATCTCCTGATTCATACAAGACCCCAACATTCAGGAACTGGAAATGAACCCACTATGTGGAATTGACCGCCAGTTAGGGTTCACACAGCTTGTGCCTGTAGCGTCTGCCCTCTAATGAAGACTACCAAGATGGTTGATGTAGGCTTGGCATCCCCTTGGATACAGACAAAATACATGAATTGTAACTCTGAAAATGTGATCTATCTTATCAAGTGCCCATATAACCTTTCCTATATTGGCATGACCACATAAAAGGTAAAAAGCTGTATTATGGAACATCAAAGTAATATCAGGTGTAAGAGAACAATAACTAGAATGACAACTTACTTTATAGAAATGGGTCATGATCAGTGGATTGTACTTTTACAGTACTAGATAAACCCACTATTCCCCCATATACAGTGGACAAAAAAAACTGTTTTTATTTAGATGAGAACAACGATGGATTTACTGCATCCGGAGTCATGAACAGGGATTGAACAATGACATACCTAGGCACCAATTGAATTGCTAGTGATGTCTGCGAGATTGGTAGAAGCCAGGAGATTTGATGCAGTACCTCTTGTGGGTGTACTGGGCTCATAGTGATCCCCAAGATGGGGGTGATTTGATGGGGTGGTGCCAGCCCTTGATATTCTAAGAGTAACAGTTATTACCACATATAGGCCCTCGTTATGACCCTGGTGGCCGGAGCTAAAGTGGCGTTCATTCTGCCAACAGGCCAGAGGTAAGAAAAATGGAATTTTTACTACAGTGGAAACCGTCAACACAGACAGCCACTTTAACACTCCAACGGCCACGGCGGTAGCAACAAGCACCGCAGCGGGAACCGCCAACAGACAGGCTGAAGACAATGTACCGCCCACTGTATTATGAGAGGCCAATCCCCAACCTTTCCGGGGTGGTACAAACGCCATCAAAAGCATGGTGGAAATAGTACACAGAAGGGAAACGACTCACTTCTCGACACTCAAGGAAGAACTACAACGCCATGGAGCCCAAACTGCACATATTTCCAATGCTGGTCTACCTCCTCCTACACCAGGAACACGAATGGTGGTGTAGATGACCACAGTGAGTATCGCACCTAGCACCCAAGGAAGGGGGGGAGGAAAAAGAGAGTGACACACACACGCAACACCCCAACCCCCAACACCATACACACAAACAGATGCAACAACATTACATATACACCGTGTAACCGTCAGGAATAATGCATGGACAAAAGGAATTGATTAAAGTGAGTGTAATATTAAAAATCTAGATAAATACGTCCTTAAAGCACAAAACAGTATGTACAATATATACAAATGGAGGGACAATGCCCACTCCAAAAAGTCTGTGGCCCACAAGGCCTTAACACATAGGCCAAGGCCACACTTGACTACTGCCTCAATAAGGAGAGAACACTGCAGGGACATCAGGTTGAAAACACACAGGCACCTCAGGGGGACGGGGAATGCGGGTACACCTCATCTGGAAGATGGTACAATGCCACTGCTACTGGAGGGGGCTACATGCCCTGTGCGATGTCCTGGGGAGTGCAAGGCCACAGTCTCTGTAGCGGGTGGTTTGCCCACTGCTTGGTCCTGGGGAGTGCAAAGCCACAGTCTCTCTAGTGGGTGGTTTGCCCACTGCTTGGTCCTGGGGAGTGCAAAGCCACAGTCTCTCTAGTGGGTGGGTTGCCCACTGCTTGGTCCTGGGGAGTGCAAAGCCACAGTCTCTCAAGTAGATGCCTTCTTCCACTGGTTCTGGAGGGAGCCTTGTGCCCAGTGTGCTTCATCCTGGCAAGGAGGGGCTGAGTGGACGCCTTCTTCCACTGGTTCTGGAGGGGGCCTTATGCCCAGTGTGCTTCATCCTGGATGGGGCAAGGTCACAGTCTCTTACCTGTGTGTCACACCGACAGGTGTTGCAGGGCCCAGGATGCACTGCAGCCCATGTAGTCACCACTACACATTGCTCCCTAGCGGTGACGGCTGCTCAGTGGATGCCAGTTGCGCTGCAGGTGGCAGTGCTGGCAGTGGTGGTGGTAGCCTCCAGGCCTTCACCTACAGCCTCGGATGGCTGCTCACTGGAGCTGCTGCTGCTGGCAGTGGTGCTGCTGGTGGCGGTGCATGTGGAGGTGCTGGCCGCGGTGCAGGTGGCGGTGCTGGCAGTGGTGGTGGTAGCCTCGAGGCCTTCACCTACAGCCTCAGACGGCTGGCCACTGGGGCTGCTGGCAGTGGTGCTGCTGGCGGCGGTGCATGTGGCGGTGTTGGCCACGGTGCAGCTGGCAGTGCTGGCCGCGGTGTAGGAGGCGGTGCTGGCAGTCGTGGTGGTAGCCTCCAGGCCTTCACCTGCAGCCTCGGACGGCTGAAGTGCCATGGCTGGTGTGGTGTGCACCCTTCCTGCCCCTTGCTGGCTGGTGTCCTCTTCTTGCCCTTGCTAGGTGGCGGACCCTTCTTGGCCTTATCAGGTGGTGCTGGCCCACTGGCTGGGCTGACGGGTGACTCCTTGGAGCCTCTCACACCTGCAGTTGCTGCAGAAACCACAGTGGCCGTGGACTGGGTGGCTGAGGTGCTGGGCTAGGTTCTGGCCACCCTGGCCTGAGGTGAAGGATGGGAGGGAGGGGTAGGGAATAGGTCAAAGTTGGTGAGGAAAAGCTTATTAGGGACACTGGGGCGGGAAGAGGGTGAAGAAATGGGTGTGGAGAAAGAGGGAGTGGTTGTAGGAGTCAGTCTGCTGTGTTTGAGTGGAGGTGCATGGGCTGGATGCTGTTGTGAGGTACATGGCTGTTGGGTGTCTGAGTGCTTGCGTTTGTGTACTTTGGGAGGAGGGGTCACAGACACAGTGAGAGATGACACAGGGAACGTGTGCATGGATGTGGGGGTGGTGACTGCCAGTGAGGGGCGTATAGTGATAGGCGTGCTGGTGATGGAGGTAGTGGATGAGGATATAGTGCATGCAGGTCTGAGCTAAGACGCTACTGGGAAGGAGGTGGATGACGAGTAGAAGGGGGACACAGTGGAGGCAGTGGATGTTGGTGTGTCTGCATGTGGATGGTGCCCTAATGGGCCAGGTTGGTCATCATGATCCAGGCATGCAGATCTGCTGTCATCACTGTGGGCCTCCTCTGTGGGGTGGGGGGGCTGGATGTGGCTGGCACCTCCTCTCCGGTGACGTTGAGTGGGGGTCCTGTGGGAATGTAAACGCAGTTTTATTGTTTCTGTGTGTGCCATCTTGTGCATTTGTATGTTTCCCTCTTTGGTTGTTATTAGCAAGGCAGCTTTGGCTTGTGTGAGTTGTGATTGCTTTGGCTAAATGATTGCCACTAGTGTGCATGCTGTGGTCATGGGTGTCCATGCAGGTCTGTGATGGGGGACCATGCATTGGTGTTGCATGCAGGGCTTAGTATTGGGATGGGTGGGTTGTGATGGTGGGGTATATGTGAGGTGGTGTGGTGATTGGGGTGAGAGTAGGGGTTGTTGTTTGTGATGGCATGCAGGGAGGGTGGGGGATAAAGTAGTAAGGATTTGACTTACCAGAATCCCGTCCTCCTGCTACTCCTGCCAGGCCCTCAGGATGCCTGATCACCAAGACTTGCTCCTCCCAAGTTGTTAGTTGTGGGGGAGAAGGTGGGGGTCCACCGCCAGTCCTCTGTACAGCTCTCTGGTGTCTTGCAACCAGGGAATGTACCTTCCCCCGTAGGTCGTTCCACCTCTTCCTGATGTCATCCCTTGTTCTTGGGTGCTGTCCCACGGCGTTGAACCTGTCCACAACTCTCCGCCATAGCTCCATCTTCCTTGCACTAGATGTCTGCTGCACCTGTGATCTGAGTAGCTGTGGCTCTACCCGGATGATTTCCTCCACCATGACCCTTTGCTCCTCCTCTGAGAACCTGGGGTATCTTTGTGGTGCCATGGGTGTAGTGTGAGTAGTATGTGTGAGGGTGTGTGGGGTGATGTGTTGGGGTGTGTGCTGTGAGGTGCGTATATGATGTATGGGTGATGGTGTTTTGTGGCTCAGATTCATTGGGTGCTCCTGGCTTGTCTCTCTCTCACTTGCCAAAATCTTTGGGTCATAAAGGGTTGTGGGTAATGTGGGTGTGTGTTTTATATTGGTGTGGGTGTGTGTGGTGTGTAAGGTGTGTGTAGTTTGAATTGTCCAATGTGGTGTAGTTTTGTATGCGTATGTGTAGTTTGAGCGCGGCAATGTGTACTGCCAATGGTTTACTGCAGTTGAATGACCGCCGTGGTGATTCGCGGGTCATGATGCTGTGGGCGTATTTCTGTTGGCGTTACGGTGTGGGTTTTGGTACCGCCAGTTTATCACTGACCTTTAGGCTGGCGGACTTGTGTGTGTGTCTGTATAGTGGCGGATTTCTATTTGTGGGTCATAATACGGGTAGTGGTATACCGCCGCGTTATGTTGGAGGCAGTCAGCATGGTGGTAAGCGGCACTTACCGCCAATGTTGTAATGGGGGCCTAATTGTAGAGGAATGTTCACTTTCTAAAAGTAGCATTTCTAAAATAGTAATATAAAATCCAACTTCGCCATTAAGCAGGATTTTGTATCACCATTCTGGCCATACTAAATATGACCTGGCTACTCCTTTCAGATCAGGATCTACCACTCAAACAGTATATGAGGGTAGCCCTAATGCTATCCCTTGAAAGGAGCAGGTCTCACAGCAGTGTAAAACGAATTTAGGAGTTTTACACTAACAGGACAGAGAGAACACACATGTTCATATCCGTCCTTTTACCTACATAGCACCCTGCCCTATGGGCTACCTAGGGCCTACCTTAGGGGTGACATATGTAGAAAAAGGGGAGTTTAAGGCTTGGCAAGTACTTTTAAATCCCAAGTCGAAGTGCCAGTGAAACTGGACACACAGGCACTGAAGAGGCAGGCCTGAGAAATGGTGAGGGGGCTACTTATGTGGATGGCACAACCAGTGCTGCAGCCTACTAGTAGCATTTAATTTACAGGTCCTGGGCATATGTAGTGTACTTGACTAAGGACTTACAAGTAAATTGAATAAGTCAATTGGGTATGAGCCAATGTCACCATATTTTAGGGAGAGAGCACATTCACTTTAGCACTGATTAACAGTGGCAAAGTGTGCAGAGTCATAAAGCCAGCAAAAATGACATCAGAAAAAGAGAAGGAGGAAGGCAAAAAGTTTGGGGTGAGCCTGCAGAAAGGCCATTTCCAACAGAGATAAGTACTGTTATGAGTAGATGGTTAGTTCCTATTGTCCAAAAAAGTTACAATCGTGCAAGACTCTCATGGGATTGTGAGAAGAGGAAAGGAGTAAGCAATCTTTGAATACACAGAAGTATGCACACTTTCTTCTGTAGGAAGGAGTATTACGTGAGTTGATGTTTGTCAGAGTTTACTATTTATGCCCACTGGCTTTGCAAGAGTTGTGAGTATGGTATAGTCTCTTCTATGTACACCCTTTAGAGTTAGAGGGGAGTCAGCAGGGAGGACAGTCTTCAGACAGAGCATACTATGTACACCCGTCATCCAAGAGAGAGGTCTCAGCTGAGAGGCCCATTACTCTCCACACACCCTAGTATGCACACCCATCAACAGAGTTGTAACAGAAGAGGTCAGTTCATGTACAAAGCATAATACACATACCTGTCATCTGAGAGAGAGGTCTGATAAGGAGAGGCTGATCGATGTACATGCCCTACTGTGTAGAGCCATCACCTACGACAAAGGTCTTGCAGAAGAGGCTACTCCATGTATACATCCTTCACTCTCTCTCCATACACCCTATTACGAAACCCGTCATCTGAGAGAGAGGTCTGGAATAAGAGGGCAATTCATGTATACCCCGTACTATACACTCTTGTTATCTGAGAAATAGGTATGGAAAGAGAGGGCAGTCCATGTAGACACCCTACTACACACACTTTTCATGTAAGAGATTGGACTAGGGGAAGAGTGTCTCCACTTGCCCTACTTTGCTCTATCATTATCCAAGAGAGGGGTCTCTCTGTAGAGTCCAGTCCCTCCATACACACTACTAAATACACCTGTCATCGGAGACAGAGGACTGTGTGGAGAAACCAGACTCTCCCCACAGCCTACTGCACACACTGTCATGTAAGAGACAGGTTTCGGTGGAGAGGATACTCTGTCCTACATACCACTATTTACATACAATGGTGTGATTCTGCAAAATACCCATGAGAATAGCTCAGAAGCTTCAGTGAGTGAAACTTGCTGCATGGACATGTGTGATCTCGCAATAGGCTCACAAGACCTGAGCAGAAATTACTGAGCCTGCCATGAGGTATTTTACTGTCCTGCAAGCCTCTAATGAGACCTGCATGGCAAATTATTGGGTCACCCTGTGAGGTGTTTTGCGATCCTGTGAGAGTCTTGTGAAATCGTATTGGGGTAAGTTAAAAAAAGGGCCAAGGCTCAACCAATAGTTACCATTCTCATTGCATTTTTGATGAAGTGCTGTGATGTGACTGGATGCAGAACCAGGGATAGCTCAGATTGTCCTTGGTGATTTGGAGGAAAAAGAAGCCTGTTGGATTGGTACTTACCAGAAGTGACTACATTTGGAACTGAGACAGACTCGTATCTTCTGCTGTATATAAGAAAACTGCTCTAAGTTCAGTTAATTAGATATGTACTTTATAAGGTTTGTTGAGAAGTATCACTATTGCACTGCAGTTGGTAAATTTATTTTACACAAGGTTTAGTGCATTAAAAGTTGGTTGAGGTGGATGTTTGCTATTATAGGTTTAGAGAGGTGGACTTTAGAATGTAGAGAGACATCACCAAGTGGTGGATGTTGTGTTTAAAAATGAAATGTTCATTATGTATGTAGTTGTAAGTAAATGAGAGTGTTTCAGAAATTATAAAACAAAGCATCTGCAATTTGTTAATACAAGGCCTAGTATTTTATGAACCTTTCTGTGCACACATTTTACCCCATGCGATTCTGCAGTTTCTAGAGTAAGACACTGCGCTCACTGATAGGAAAGGTGTGTAAAGAGGAATGTGGTACTTTACCCATTGGTATGGAACCATGTTGAAGGCATGTTATAATTTAATTGTGGATACAAATGCAGTGTTTGAGGATGTAGATTTTGTTTTACAGAAACTGTGTGTATGTGGGGTTGGGTGGTGTCTGGGGGAATGGTGTGAGTGGTGGCTGGGTCTTTGAGTGTTAGGGTAATGTCTGGGGGATAGTGTGAATGGTGGCTGTGGCTGTGGTTGTTAGGGTGGTGTCTGGGGGTATAGTGGATGCAGTGGTGGTTGTGAGTGGAGTGAGAGACTGTTGAGTGCTTGCATGCTTGTGTTTTTGTGGTATTTGTGTCTATCGTGCTGCTTATGGCTGTTGAGATGTGTGTGTGTGTATGTGTGAGTGTGCTTTGGGCAGGCATGGGAATGGGGAAATTGGATGGGGAAGAGGAAGGTGGTGCGGAGGGTTGTAGGGGTGGAAGGCTACCATTAGGTAAGAGATCAGAGCCTGAAAAGATCTCTGTAGGCCAGACACAGCACTATGCATGCCTTCAAGGAATGCAACCATCTGTTATATGTGGGTGCTGTGTACCTTGATAACATTTAGAATGGCAGTCTGGCCCATAGAGATGCACCTCAGAAGGTCAATAGCCTCCTCACTCAGGGCAGACGGGGTAACAAGGTTAAGGGGTGAGGTGCCTGGTTCAAAGGAGATGGTTACCCTCTGGGGAGAGCAAGCCTGGCCAATTGAATGGGGAGCAACAGGGATCGTGGAGATGGAAATGGGGGTGGTGGACAAGGATGAAACAGGAGCAGATCCTGCATGATCTGCCACCACTAGGAAGTGTCCACTGGAGGTTGACTCTGAAGATGATGATAAAGAGTCGGTGTCCTCCATGGAACTCTCTTCACCCTCAGGGCCCCTCCATGTCTGTAGTATCACGATTGGAGGTACCGTGGCCCGCTGCTTCCCCACTGATGTCGGCCCATCTCCTCTGCTTGCCTGGGATGATGCTGAAATTACAAATACAAATAGGGTCATTCCATGTGCCTCAACACACTCAAAAAACTATTTTGATTACCAAACATTATCATAATGTACAGTAGCCCCCAGCCACAAGGTCCTCTAAAGTGCCTCGAACATTTGCAACACCACATGCTTGCATGCTGCATGAACTGTAAATATTTGCACACAGGAAAATCAGGCTGACAGACAACTAGAATCGCATGAGTGAAGTTGTCCAATCACAATATCCATGGATCGAGGAAGAGACCTTGTCACCTTAAAGGGTTTGGCACTTGTAGCAACTTTCACTAGCCTGTTGTCATCATATACTATGGCGATGCCAAGTTCAATCTCACAGATTCCTCACAAGTTCTTGCAATCAGCATATGTACATATACACAATAGCACATCATGAGTATATGATGGGAAAATAATCCAGCCATGTTGCAGTAAGAAGTACAGTAGTAGGAAGAAAGCCACAAGGAAACCCATGTAACACTGTAAATGCTCAGCAATAGTAACTTCACAATATGCACATTGTCTAAATAGTCTCATGGTAGTTTGACTAATGTTGCTTTGCGCTATAATACATTGTGCACAGAAATGTACACTGGAGACAATCTGGTCAAAATGTCTTGGAGATTTGACTACAAATATTCATAGCACAATGAATCAAATATGCCTAGGGAAATCACCTGTCTCTATTGGTACTCCTGAGAACATCATTCTAACATTGCTTAACTAAAAGACAATAGTCCATTGAATGTTGTTGTGGCTCAGGGAATCTCCATTATGTGTAGAGGGCTTTTAGTATGTTTCTCAATGGGAAGGCACATCAATGTAATTGTTTGTCATGCAAACACAGCCTCATGTATTACTGAGTGTACACCCTCGCCTATGATTCCAACATTTCTGCATGTCAAAGGTCAGGTATTGAACCTTCAACAATCAACACGAGCTAAGCACTTAGCAAAACAATTCCACATCAATGACATGAAAATAGACATTGTGAGTAAGTACTGTAGGTCTGCCTTTCAAGTACTTCATTCGTTCTGCAATTGTTCATGATCAATTACATGAAATAACAGTTTAAGGTATATGTCACCCAACAAACAATGTTGACACACTTTTGTCTGTGGTACCACATGCACTGTATATCCATCTTATTAAATTATTTTCCAAGGGATTTTGGCATGCATACATTTGTGATGGAATCAGACATCATCCCATGAAGACAGGTAGGTCATGTATGACACAGTAGTGGAAATTATACTACAAAGGTGCAAGGAACACATGCTAACATGTAGATACAAACACTGATGCCAACAGTGATGTTGCCCAAATCATGTAATTGTACATTCCCTACTTGCAAAGGGAAAATATTGCTCAATGAGGGCACACGAAGGACAATGTATGATGGTGACCATCACATCAGAGACAGTAGTGAGGCACCAGGACCCTTGACACAATGAAAATAAGTGGTCTGTTGGGCACAGATGACAATATGCTCACTTGAGCAGACACATGGCTGAGTACAGTGATCTATTACCTCATGTTGTTTGATGTTGGGGGTGACACACTGAAGACAAGGGGACTGTTGGGTACAAATGAAATCTACACCATGAAACTACATGAGATGAACGGTCACTGTACTTAGCCATATGTCTGCCCAAGTGTAGAAGGCTGGCCTGGTTTGTAGTGGGTACCTTGTGTACTTACACCTTATACCAAGTCCAGTTATCCCTTATTAGTGAAGTAGTAGTGTTCCAGCAGCTTAGTCTGATAGAGGTATATATAGCTGAGCAGCCTAGGCTGAACTAGGAGACAGGCAAAGCTCATGCAATACCACTTATGGTTACACAGTACTTGTACACAAGTAAAGACAATACTCAGTGTTATCAAAAATAAAAGTATTTTTTGGGTGAGACACTACCAAAAATATCTTAGAGACAATACTCCTTCTAGAGGTAAGTATTAAACACAATATATACACTAGACACCAGAATTAGACAAGTAAATAGTCATAGAACAATGCAAACAA
Organism: Pleurodeles waltl; assembly: GCF_031143425.1. Taxonomy (NCBI): domain Eukaryota; kingdom Metazoa; phylum Chordata; class Amphibia; order Caudata; family Salamandridae; genus Pleurodeles; species Pleurodeles waltl. The sequence continues at coordinate 921,561,759 of NC_090439.1, read as the reverse complement.
TAGGAAAAGCTATAGAAAGCAATGGGATAAAATAGGTCTAGGGCCAACACAAACCATATACTAAGAAAGTGGAATGGGGATCACAAATTCCCCCCTAGACAAGTGTTGTGTGTGCAGAATCTCTGGGAGAGTAAGAATACAGTAATGGTAAGTAAATTACCCCACCCAAGAGCCCAGAAAAGCAGGAGTAAAGTACTGCAAGTTTCAATAGGACACACTGCACCTTGTGATTGGGATTTTGCAGCAACCAACCAAGTCTGCAAACAACAACTGCTCTATTCCTGGACCTGAAGACCTGCAAAGGAAGGGGACCAAGTCCAGAAGTTGAAAGAAGTTCCAGGAAGGATAGGAGCCCCTGCCAACCCAGAAGAGGATGCAAAAGAAGAGTCCCTGGTTAGTGGAAGACTGCAGGAATGCACGCTAGGAAGATGCCAGCAGGTTCCTGCATGATGCAAAGGATGTCCCACGACGTGAAGATTGTTGCAGATGTGATTTCGTGTTGGAAGTTGCTGGATGGACCCAGGGGGGATCTGGGGGCCTCAACTCTGTGTGAGAAGGAAGAGGGGGGTCTCAGCACTTTAGAGAGCGCTCAGGATGCCACCCGGCACCTCACGGAAGTCCCAGGACACAGGGACAAAGGAGGTGCAAAACGCAGTTGATGCAGCACAACAAAGAAAGGTCTCATGCCACCGGAGAACAACTCAGTGAGTTGAGCATCACAGGATGGAGTGCTGGGGACCTGGGCCAGGGTGTGCACGAAGGTATTTTGCAAGTAGTGCACAGAGGCCTCAGGAGGTGAAGAAGACACAGTATACAGGAGTACCATTGCTCTCTGGGAAGGCAAGGTCTTACCTCCTCCAAATTGCTTCGGCAGGACCTCAGGACAGTCTATGTCGATGATGTCCACCCTCTTGTCCTTAGGAGCACGCTTGTTGCTGTGAGAGAAGTCCAAGGGTACCGTCATTGTCTTGGAAGGTGCCTGCTGGAGCAGGGGAGTGACTCCGTCACACCACGGGAGATTTCTTCAGTCCTTCTGGTGCAGGAGAAGACAGGGAGTCCCCAAAGAGTGCACACTGGAAACTGTTGCAGTTGCTGACTTGCAGCTGAAGTTGCAGAAGAAAAGTATCCCTTGTGGATACTTTGTTGCAGTTACAGCGGTTCCTGGAGTAGGCTGCGGTTGATCTGAGGTCAGAGGATGATGAAGTAGTTGCAGAGGATTCCTGAAGGAAACTTGCAAGCAGAATCTGAAGAGAACCCACAGGAGAGACCCTAAATAGCCCTGAGAGGGGGATTGGCTACCTTATCAGGTATGGACCTATCAGGAGGGGTCTCTGACGTCACCTGCTGGCACTGGCCACTCAGAGGCCTCCTGAGTGCCCCCCAAACCTTGCAAAGCAAGATGGCTGAAGTCTGGGACACACTGTAGGAGCTCTGGGCACCACCCCTAGGGTGGTGATGGACAAGGGAGTGGTCACTCCCCTTTCCTTTGTCCAGTTCCACGCCAGAGCAGGGGACAAGGGGTCCCTGAACCAGAGTAGGCTGGCTTATGCAAGGAGGGCACCATCTGTGCCCTTCCAAGCATTTCCAGAGGCTGGGGGAGGCTACCCCTCCCCAGCTTGTAACACCTATTTCCAAAGGGAGAGGGTGTAACACACTGCTCTCAGAGGAAATGCTTTGTTCTGCCTTCCTGGGACTGGGCTGCTCAGACCCCAGGAGGGCAGAACCCTGTCTGTGAGGTGGCAGCAGCTGTAGCTGCAGTGCAAGCCTCAGAGAGCTGGTTTGGCAGTTCTGGGGATCCATGTTGGACCCCCCAGGATGCATGGAATTGGCTCTCCAATACCAGATTTGGAATGGGAGGCCAATTCCATGATCCTAGACATGTTACATGGCAATATTCGGAGTTACCATTGTGAAGCTACATATAGGTATTGCCCTATATGTAGTGCACACGTATAATGGCGCCCCCTGCACTCACAAAGTCTGGGGAAATGGCCCTGAACTATGTGAGGGCACCTTTGCTAGTGCAAGGGTGCCCTCACACTTAGAAACTTTGTACCTAACCTTCAGCAAGTGAAGGTTAGACATAAAGGTGACTTATAGGTTACTTAAGTGCAGTGAAAATGGCTGTGAAATAACATGTGTACAATGTCAGGCCTGTGTAAGGGTTTGTCAATGCTCCCTATGGGTGGCAAAAGAAATGCTGCAGCCCATATGTGTAGGAAGGTAGCCTCTTTCTAGCCTTGTTACACCCACATTTGGCCTGTTTGTGAGTGTATGTCAGGTTGTTTTACTGTCTCACTGGGATCCTGCTAGCCAGGGCCCCAGTGCTCATAGTGAAAACCCTATGTTGTCAGTGTGTTTGATATGTGTCACTGGGATCCTGCTAGCCAAGGCCCCAGTACTCATAAGTTTGTGGCTTATATGTGTTCCCTGTGTGGTGCCTAACTGTATCACTGAGGCTCTGCTAACCAGAACCTCAGTGTTTATGCTCTCTCTGCTTTTAAGATTGTCACTACAGGCTAGTGACTAATTTTACCAATTCTCATTGGCACACTGGTACACCCATATAATTCCCTTGGATATGATACGTAGGTACCCAGGGTATTGGGGTTCCAGGAGATCCCTATGGGCTGCAGCATTTCTTTTGCCACCCATAGGGAGCTCAGGCAATTCTTACACAGGACTGTCACTGCAGCCTGAGTGAAATAACGTCCACGTTATTTCACAGCCATTTTTCACTACACATAAGTAACTTATAAGTCACCTATATGTCTAACCCTCACTTGGTGAAGGTTGGGTGCCAAGTTACTTAGTGTGTGGGCACCCTGGCACTAGCCAAGGTGCCCCCACATTGTTCAGGGCAAATTCCCCGAACTTTGTGAGTGCGGGAACACCATTACACACGTGCACTGCACATAGGTCACTACCTATGTGTAGCGTCACAATGGTAACTCCGAACAAGGCCATGTAACATGTCTAAGATCATGGAATTGTCACTTCAACACCATTCTGGTATTGGGGGGACAATTCCATGATCTTCTAGCACAGAACCCGGGTACTGCCAAACGGCCTTTCCGGTGTTTCCACTGCAGCTGCTGCCAACCCCTCATACAGGATTCTGCCCTCCTGGGGTCCGGGCAGCCCTGGCTCAGGAAGGCAGAACAAAGGATTTCCTCTGAGAGAGGGTGTTACACCCTCTCCCTTTGGAAATAGGTGTGAAGGGCTGGAGAGGAGTAGCTTCCCCCAGCCTCTGGAAATGCTTTGATGGGCACAGATGGTGCCAATCTCTGCATAAGCCAGTCTACAACGGTTCAGGGATTCCCCCAGCCCAGCTCTGGTGCAAAACTGGACAAAGGAAAGGGGAGTGACCACTCCCCTGACCAGTACCTCCAAGGGGAGGTGCCCAGAGCTCCTCCAGTTTGTCCCATACCTCTGCCATCTTGGATTCAGAGGTGTTGGGGGCACACTGGACTGCTCTGAGTGGCCGTGCCAGCAGGTGACGTCAGAGACCCCCTCTGATAGGCTCTTACCTCTCTTGGTAGCCAAACCCCTACTCCCCACCCCACTTCAGCCACAGCCCACATACATGCACACAGACACCAACACGCACCATGCATACACCCATTCACCTACACTTATAGACACGCATTCAATCACACGCATCCAAAACACGCACTTACAATAACATTCATACATGCATTCACTCACACGCGTCCAAACACGCATTCACGACATTAATACACCCATCCAAACACACATACTCACACGCAAACACCCATTCACAACACTCACATACACACACACATGCATACACATTTACATGCAGACACGCACTCAGTTCAACATTCAGACACTCATACAACCACCCATTCACACATTAATTCACACACACACAGACACCACACACTCATACATGCACACACAAAACCAGCCACCCTCCCACCCCCTCCCCTGTTGGACAATCACCTTCCCTGTTCTGGGGAGAAGGTCGTCCGGCAGGGAACAGAAAGGGGCACTTCCACTGCCTGCAGCGTCCCACCAACAGTCCACCGCCAGGCCGTTTTATGGCCACAATACGGCAGGTGGTGTCCTACTGGCAGGGCATGGCCAGTGGTGGAACCACCAGAGTGCCTCTGCCCACCAATATGACTACTGCTGCCACCCAAAGAGTGGCAGAAATCCGGCAGTACCCGTGATATGGTGGGCGGAAGACCGCAAGTACTGGTGGTGTCCTGGTGCCCGCAACTTTGGTGGTCTTCATGGAAGACCGCCAAAGTCATAATGAGGTCCTGCATGTGTAAAGTACACATGGTGATAAGTACAGGGACATAAATACACACTTTTGGAATCATCTGTTGACTATCCACAGCCCAGGTCATGGCCTACACTGACTAAGCAAGCCCACTGACATCATGTAGCCCAGTGCCAAGCAACATGTACTGTGATTGGGGCCACTGTGGAATACAACACACCACTGTGACCTTGTGAAGGGTAAACTACTTGTGCATGACTTTACAGACACCATTACATACAAGCACAATGACACTGCATACGGTTTAGACATGCAACTGTTATGGTACAGACTACACCCTAAGACTTAGGTGACAATGGAAGAGCTGGCATGGGTGTCATTGAAAAGTTATTCTCTGTAGATGTGTCAATATGTGGTCTACCTAATGTAATCTCATACCACTTCTGAATGAGTTTGTGTGGTATGTACTGGTATCACAGAAGACACCATTTACCATATGTTGCACTCCAACAGAGATGACAACCAACATAGCAAGATATGTTTGGTTGGATTGTTTGCATGTTACAAAGCTAGTGATTCACATGTCATGATTTCCCCTGAATTAACCAACTATCTGCACTTTGTGTTTGTCACTTGTGCACTAGTTCTGCACTAGACAAACACGGATTATAGAAAGGTGACATCAGACCTGTGGGACTAAGGGACCTGTCATATGTCAATGACATACATTGACAATGAGGGTCAATAGAAATAAGTACTAGGTAGTCAATGTAAAATAATATAGACCAACTTTTGCTTATGAAAACTCATTTTTCCCACATCTAAGGATCTGACAGTCTACAGGGAGTGGGCCCAGTGGCACAGCTGCATAGCCACAGTTACTGTGCATCAGCCTGGTTTATATCCCATACTCTGAAAGGACTTTGATATGCCTTGCCCTCTGCAGGCTGAGCATACAGAACCCAGGTGAACACCACATTTTCATCACTCACAAGCATGACAGTGCATCCTGTGGGCATCCTATATGTGAGTTCAGGGTTGTGCGGCACTCACAATGAATGGCTCAGTGAGTTTAACAGTGTTATCATACTACAGTTTGCCAAGGCCAGATCTGGGCTGAGTGATCTGTGGAACTTTACACATTGCTAACAACATCCTCAACTGACTCAAACAGTATATATATGTAGCTCATGATGAAATGCTGACACATTTACTGTGTCATTTACCATCATCAGATCATCAGAGATATCATTGTTTGGCTTTAAAGTCTATTTCCATAGATATATGACTGCAACACAAGGAGGGTCTAGGGCTTATCACACATCACAGAACACAATGGTCATTTGAAATACACACAGTGTAGGGCTCCACAACCTGTACATCCTATGTATGTACCAGAGATTGTGATAACAGGCACCCAAATAACTCACTGGGACTCAGAGGCACATTGTAGCCAATGAGGAATGAATTGGTAGTGTTCAACAGAGTCAAATATGCCAATGAGGGAGTTACCTGTTCCTCTGGTGAGCCAGAGAGCTGGCTATACAGGGGAAATTCCTTCTCTACTAGCCTCTCCAGCTTCTCTGGATAGAAGGCAGGGGCCCTTTCACCTGCCTGGCCTTGCATAATTGCTTCCAGAGGCGGCACACATCAGCTGAAGTGGCAGGGATGTTGATGGCAGCAGTGGCACAAGACAAGTGTATTAATTTTCCAAACCACAGCATACATTTATGCCATGTATGCGATCATCCCCAACGATGGACACAGCCATTGGTCTGTGACCATTGCTGTCAACATTGTCAGCCTATGTCTGTGTCCACTGTGTTTAAAACCGCCCACAGCACAGTCAACTTCCTCCGGTGGAGGGAGGTTCCTGAAGTTCAATAAATGAGGTCTGGCATCTACCATTTTGGCAGTTGAAACTACAGTTTTGCAGAACTTTAAATGAATCACAGCATCCATAAATGTGCAGTAACATCCCAATATATGTAAAGGTCCCTTCATCTGTAGATTTTCCTACAAAATCATGCAGTAAGTTACTGGCCACAGGTGCCATATAACCGTGGTGCACTGTAACACGCCCTTGATTATATTTTTGGCGATCAGAACATACTTTACAATAGCAAGGGTCACAGTAGGAACAGATAGGTTTATATTGTGCACATGTATGTTGTAGACACATGTCTAAACAACCATGGAGATCATAGCTGGACCTTGCGTAGCAGACTGTTTTGATGTGCAATGGGTGTAATGCATTTTCAGTCAGTCATGTTTTGTCACATGACTTTGGTGTCACTCATCATATATGTTGATCTAGACATAGTAACTAATGCTCCAAATCATTTGATTCCACAAGTAGGTACCCTGGGAGATGGAGATGATGACAATCTCCAGTTTACCATCCATTTCCAGACCTTCAGACCATGGAAGAATGTAATGTGATTAAGCAGTTCGGTATGAATCCAGGATTTATGTCATCAGTTGGAGACAGATATCATGCCTGAAAACACCAATCCAACATGTATAGCACCCATTGTGAGACTCATTGCAGTACTACACTTCCTGGCCACCGGGTCCTTTCAATATACAGTGGCTATATCTGGTGGATTGTCACAACCTATGTTCAGTGGTGTTATAAAAAATGTGCTATCAGCAATGATGAAACATATTGACAGCAACATCAGGTTTCCCCAGATGTGAGGATTGAGCCAATGTGAAGATTGACTTCTGTGGATTTGGTTGCCTCCCACATATAGTGGTAGCCGTTGATGGCACCCATATTTAATTAGTTCCACCACATGCCATTAAACAAGTCCATCAAAACAGGAAGCACTTCCATTCTATCAATGTGAAAGTCATCTGATTACCAGATTCCTACATTTACGCCGCCTGTACCTAGTTCTCAGGTTTAGCCCATAATTCCTTTGTAATGCAGAACAGTACCATACCCCAGCTGATGTCATAACTGCAACATGAGATGGCCTGGGTTGTTGGTAAGTAACATCTGTCCTAACTTTGTATGTGCGATTTCAGGTGCCAAAATCAGGAAGTGTGTGACTCACTGTAGCACTTATGTGCTCATTACAAAACAGGAGACTCGGCATATCCCAACAGTCCTTGGTTATTAACACCGCTGAGGAATTCAACTACGCCAGTGGAAGTCCACTTAAATGAAGCTCATGGAAGAACACAGTAGCAAGTTGAGTGGGCTTTTGGGCTTCTGAAGGCCATTTTTTGCTGTCTAGAAAAGACTGGGGGAACCTTCTTTTACTCGCCCATGAAGGTGTGTCACATTTCCGTGGCCTGCTGCATGCTCCAAAAAATCCCCTGCGGAGGAACATCCCTTATATCGTTGAGGAGTGAGAGCCTGAGATGCCAGGGTGAGAATGCTGAAATGCCAGTTGATGATGGTAGTGGTGAAGAGGAATGAGTTGATTTGCAACAGGATCTCATGAACAGCTTCTTCCCATTAGTGTATGTCGAGACCTCATAACTTTGACTGTACAACAGACTCTTGTGATGAAGTGAGGAGTATAATTGTAGTAAACGTTAGGAAGCTGACACTCTGATAAAATCTGGCAAGGGGTGTTTGTTGAGAAAGCTTTTGACACAATCACATTTTGTTAATGTTGCTTTGTTTGTGTCACAAATATTTTCATGGACTGCATTCTACTGACGTTTCCTATGTGAATTGTGACATACGTATGGTTTGATAACTCTACCTTCGCCATGGCATCTTCATTTTGACATTTCAGAGTTGTGACATTGGCAGGTATATGATGCTATGGGGACATACTTAGTGGGCCTGGATTGTTCCTGGGAATGGACACCACAGTCTTTGGGTGTGCAAGACGTGTGCCAAGACACCATGCACAGTGATATGATGGAAGTTAAGGAGACTCCATTTGACTTGTTCCTTGCATGTGGTGGGCATGATGCATCATGTGTGTTGCCATTTGGTAAGAGAACATGTATTTCTAGGCCAAATTCATGTTACGTACCTTTCACCTTGGCTAAACACTATTTCTGTATGAACTTTATGTAGTTGTTGATGTGTTTCATCATTCTAGACCAAAGTGCCTGTGGCACATCACTGACATTTGTTTGTTTCATACCACTTAGTTGTAATGGCCCTGTGATCAGGAACTGTAGTACTGCCATTTGTCTGAATCTTGCAAAATATGTTGTTGTATTTCTTTTGTGAGGTAGGCAACATGGCTCCAGATGATTACGTCAATCAAAGTCATTGTTGCCTATTCTGCAGGAAAATGCATGACAAATCCATTTCTTCCATGATCTGGAGTTCTGTTCTTGTAAATCTGATCACTTACACAATATGATTAAAACATGTATGATTTCCTTTTTTCTGACATCTTCACAGGCTATGATTTGGGCTTAAAAAAATCTTCTTGGACAAGACACTTGTATGTTTGCATTGGTGTGGCATGTTTGTGATCCAAAGCTAAACATTGTGTAAATGCAATCGGTCCATGCTTCCACAAGTAGCTTTTTTCATTGTATGTTTCACATGTTCATACATATCTACATTGCTAAATGTGACATTTAAGACAGCAGGCAATGAGTTTGTGACGGGTGTATTTATTACAATGCTAAGGGTGAAAACAAACTTGTGGCAAAAGGTAACATGAATGAAAAGTGAGGGGGTCAGTCATAGTGAATGAGATCATAGGAGTAGATGCCACACCATCAGAAGTCCAAAGTCCAGAGTACTCCTCCCATCAGAAATGGAATGAGTTTCAGGATCAGTCCACAGAATGAGTGTTTGACACACAGAGGAGGACATAAAGGATGAGGTTTCTTGCTGGCAGTGGTGGGTGTCTTGCCACCGGTACCTCCTGGATTTTTATAGTGATGTCCCTGCTTGCAAGGGTGAGGGAGGGATTCAGCTGCTGCAGTGGTGTCTGGGGATGGATGGTCCTCTGGGAAGGCCTCCCTTCCTGTGGCTGCCACAGATTTACATCAGCTTGATGTATTTGGCTCACAGGAAGGGGTAGATTGTGGTAGAAAAGCCAAGACCTGCTCAGGGTTATATGGATGTCCCACAACACTCCTGTTAGGTTGCCCATGTGTGAATTATGGGCATCCATTCATTGGTTCATGTCCCTCTACAGTTGCTTGATGTCCCAGAGTTCATTAGCACCTGACCCTAATGTTTTAGGATTCATGATAGACCCCCACAACTTGGCTGATGGTATCCTGTTCATGATCAGCCCCAGTGGGGTTATCTGCCGGCCCACAGCATCCTTCCCCTGGACTCTACCCCCACAAGTCTATGCTCTTGGCACAAGGTGCCCTCTCCGACTGGATCCTGGACCCTCAGTGTCAGGATTGTAGATTTGCTCCTCAGGATCCAGGACTGGGGGAGGGGGGCACAAGAAGGTAGCAACTGCGCTAGGTATAAAAGTTGGGGGCACGTTGTCAGTGATATTGGAGCAAGTGGGGTGGGAGGTTTTGTGGGCACAGTAAGACTCACTGTTGCTGTCTGACCAGGCTGCCCAGATAGGCCAGGACCGTCATTCACATCCACATGTTCAGGAATGTTGTGCCATGTCGACCTGTTGAGAAATAGAGCATATTGTTATTGGTCAAAATGTGTACTCTACATCCAAAGGTTGATATGACACGTGTGAAGCTTGCAGGACTATTACACTCAAGCAGCTCATTAGATGTGCTGATCAGTTGCACTTTAGATGAGGGCACATACATGACATCTTACAAACATTTAATTCAACACAGTGGAGATGTAACGTGTATTTGACCACTCAAAGACCTAGTTGTGCATTATACAGACAAACACACAACTTTGTTCTGTATGTAGCTGTAGCAATCACATGAGCACAGTAATGTGTTAGCTGCCATTACCAATCTGATGAAGCAGCTTAATGCCTTAGGAATGCTTGATGTGCAATCTTGGTAAGGCATTATTATTGTCCTCAATAATTTGATTTTGGGATATCAGGACAAGAGCAAGCTAGGCAGACAGACATGTCTCTGAGTTGAGCATGATATGTAGATTTTTCACTCCCATGTGAGTGAACATCAATTGAGAGATGGCACAGGGGTGTATTTGGGCTGAATGGCCTGTTATTTGAGTTACAGAAACAGAGCCTCCTGGTAGTTATACTCATGTCACTTGCTGACTCCCCACATTACACAAATGCTGAACTTCCAGGACAGGGTACATCATTTGCAAGATGGCACACAGGTGTATTTGGGCAAGTGCCGAATGGCCTGTTGATTTGAGTTACAGTAACTGGGCCTCCTTGTAGTTGTAGTCATGTCACGTGCTGACTCTACACACTACACAATTGATAAACTCCCAGGAGAAGGTACATCATTTGAGAGATGGCACACAGGTGTATTTTTATGAATGGCCTGTTGTTTTGAGTTACAAAAACAGGGCTTCCTGGTAGTTGTCATCAAGTTACTCACTCTACTTCCCAACACTTGACAAATGTTTAGTCTTACATTACTGTTGCCACACTGTAGTTAGGTTGGACCATACACTTACATGTTGGCACATACCTGAGATTTGGGATGATCTTTTGATAATGAAACTTTTTCAAAACCCTTTCCAACATATGGAATGTAACGGGGATTGGTACACTTGATGTTCTATATGCCAAGACACATTGACAAGCTTACATTTCTGCTACTCTGGGTATTGCATGTTGGAAAAGTAGGTGGACAACGCACTGACAATAGGTGAGATATGGCATTGCAAGACATTGAAGATTTCTGACAGTTTTTGTGTTGAAACTTGCCAGGCTCTGCTCCCCCAGCTATTCATGCCAAGCCCTCAAAATGCAGGATGGCCAAGATCTTCTCCTCCCAGGGAAAGAGTTGTAATGGGACACTGGGAGGACCACCACAAGTCTTCAGGGCCTCCATGTGTTTCCTGAAGGCCACCGAATACATCTTACCCCTCAGGTCATTACACTTCTTCCTAATATCCTTCTTTGTGCTCATGGTGGTGCCTACAGCATTGACTCTGTTGACGATCCTTCGCCACATATCAATTTTCCTACTGAGAGAAGTATGCTGGACTTGGGCTCCAAACAATTGTGGCTCCACTTTTATGGTTACATCCACCATGACTCTCAACTGATCTTCTGAGAAACAAAGATTAATAGAATGTGACATGGATGTAAGTTAAAGTGGATGACAGAGACTTACTAAACAAGGACAGTGAGATAGAGAGTAAATGGAGAAAGGAGCGTACAAGGTGTTAAATGTGAAGGTGAAAAAAAGGGTGGCTTATCTATCTCTGGTGAACAAAAGGGCTCTCTTGTCCCTGTCTTTCTGTGCTGCAGTGGAGAGGCAAATGATCATGGCCTGGGGAGGGGTGTGTTTTATAGTGTGATATGCAGGTGTATCCACTGGGCCAATTTTTATGCTTTGTTGTTTTTTGATCCACCCAAAGGGCATTTGTCCGTTGCTTTGCTGAATGCATAATGGGATGGTCAATTGCTGTCAGCTAACCACTGCATGGAGATGCAGCGGTCTTCTTGGGACCACCAACACAGCAGTTTGGCAGTCCGACCGCCAAACATGTAATCGGGCCCTAAACATGTAAATTGTGCAAATAATATTTTTTAAGTTATGTTTTAGGTGCGGGTTGCTGGGTTTATAGTGGTATAGGGTGGGAAGGTAATTAAATAATAAATAATCCATTATTGATTATTTATAAATGATTAATTAATTCATTGTTAATTAATTATGCAAATTGTTCAATTATAATAATTGCTTAATTTACATTTTAGGTGCAGGTTGTTGGGTTTGTAGGGGTATCGGCGGGAAGTTAATTAAATAATTGATTATTATAAATTATTTGTTTGTTATTAATTAATTGTTCATTAATTATGCACATTGTGTAATTTAATTTAGATAAATGCTTAATATGCTACTATAGTGTTGAAATTTATTGAAATAATTATTAAATAACATTTTAAAATTTTTTCTTATATTAATTATTTAAAAAATATAATTATTTAATTGTTTAATTGTTTTTTTAATGTATATAATTAATTGTATGTTAATAGTTTTATATTTTATTAAATTAATACCTGTATTAAAATAAGGTATGTGTTTGAAGTGAAGTACTTTCCCTACTGCTACACAGACTCGAATTGGAACAATAAATTGTACTTCTCCTGAGTCCAATGCTTTCCCTACTGTTGCACCGACTGAAGTGGGAATAGTATATTTTACCCCTCTTGAGTCAACCGCTTTCGCTACTGTTGCGCCGACTGGAGTAGGAATACTACATTTTACCCCTCCTGAGTCCATCATGTTCCCTACTGTTGCACAGACTGGAGTGAGAATAGAAAATGTTCCCCTTCCTGAGTTCAACACTTTCCCTATTGGTGCACTGACTGGAGTGGGGATAGTAAATGTTACCCCTCCTGATTCCGACGCTTTCCATACTGTTGCATTGACTGGAGTGGGAGTAGTACATTTTACCCCTTCACAGTCCAACACTTTCCTTACTGTTGCACAGATTGGAGTAGGAATAGTACATTTTTTCCCTCCTGAGTCCACCACTTTCCTTACTGTTGCACAGACTGGAGTGGGAATAGCAAATTTTACCCATCCTGAGTCCAACAATTTTCCTACTATTGCACTGACTGGAGTGGGAATAGTAAATTTTAACTCCCAGAGTCCAACACTTTCTTTGATGTTCCACCGACCGGAGTAGGAATAGTAAATATTACTCCTCCTGAGTCCAATGCTTTTTCTAATGTTGCACAAACCGGAGTGGGAATAGTAAATTTTACCTCTCCTGAGTCCAATGCTTTCCCTACTGTTGCACAGATTGAAGGGGGAATATCGAATTTTACCCAGCCCTACTCCAATGTTTACTGTGTTCCGACTGCAGTGGGAATATTACATTTTATCCCTCCTGAGTCCAACACTTTCCCTACTGTTGTACATACTGGAGTAGGAATAGTAAGTATTACCCCTTCAGAGTCCAATGCTTTCCAACCGTTGCCCAAGTGGGAATATTTTATGTATTATTCCTAGAAACTTATTGTTTTGTTTACAGTATATCTTTTAAAATTATATTATTTTTATGTTTCTGTGTATTTTAATTTATTATATTTCATTGGTAATGTTTGCAATAAATGGAGCCCGATTACGAGTTTGGCAGTCAAACCACCAGATGCCATGTTGGCAGTCCCAAATACACTGCTGCACCGGCAGCCCCCAGACCGCCGTATTGCAATGCAGGCAGGCAGGAGCATCGTCTGCCAAGCAAAAAAGGCAGCCAGTCAGCTGTGCAGCGGCTTGCATCTGGGAAGTCCGACTTCCAGCACCGTAAGCGCAGCAGGCAACTACCTTGCATAGTACAAACACACAGTCGCTGTGGTGGTCTCCTGTCGGCGGTCAGCCACAGGTGGTCCAAAACCTCAGTCTGCGTCCACCAAAGTAACAGACAAGTGTACATTGGATGAATTAAAAAACAACACAGCTGACACACATTGGCTCAGTGGACATATCAGCAAAGAACACTATAAAACAACACCCCTCCACAGACCACAATCCTTTGTATCTCCAGTGCAGCACAGCAAGACAGACCAAACATCATTTAATCCTCTTTTTTCATTACATAAGGCAGACCTTTATTGTCCCATCCCATTTTACATCTCTCACACATATTGACCATTTTTTTTCACTATGTTTACCTGTCTTGTTTACTTAGTCACTGTCACCCCCTTTCATTTTCAGTCAAGAACTTATGATTTTCAGAGGAAGAGTTGAGAGTCATGGTGGATAAAATCATCATAGTAGAGCCACAATTGTTTGGAGCCCATGTCCAACACATTCCTCTCAGTAGGAAAGTCGATAGAGTAAATGCTGTAGGCACCACTCTGCGCACAAAGGAGGACATAAGGAAGAGGTGGAATGACCTGAGGGTCGAGGTCTGTTTCCTGGTGTCCCGGTACCAGCTGAAGGCCAAGGAGACTGGCGGTGGCCCTCCCACTATCACATTAAGACACTTTCCATGGGTGGAGAAGGGAGGGGTTGACAGGAATACCTGGGGGAGTTGAGTCTGCTAAGTTACAACACAAAAACCGTCACAAAAATGCAAAGCCATGCATGCTCACAGCTCAGCTTTTGCCACTGTCTTGTTTAGGTACCTCACCAACACCCTATACCCAGAGTATCTGACATTTAACACTGGCAATGTGTATAATTTGACCTAAAGTCACAGCTACCAATGCCCATCATATACCATATGTCCAGATTGTGCCTGTACATCTCACAATACCAAAAACACATTCCAGGATTCATGGTATGTCCCAAAATTAAAATTTATGCCGAACCTAAATGCAGCCTTCATACAGATATTTAATACCAAACAGTTGTCAGGTTTTGGGAGTGTAGAGAGTGACCTGACTGCAACTCCCAGGAGGCCTTGTGCCTGTAACTCCAACCACCAGCCCAGTGTTCCCTTGCCAAAATACCCCTGTTTCCTAACTCTCAATTGAAGTGGACTCACCTGGGAGAATACCATTTGTATAGTATGTGTAGTAGACCGAGTGACATGCTTGCAACTTCCAGGAGGCCTTGTGTCTGTACCTCCAACCACTAGCCCAGTGTTCAATTGCCCAAATACATCTGTTTATTAACACACAATTGAGGTTTGATCATCTGGGAGAATACCAATTAGCAAGTGTTAGGAAGTAGAGGGAGTGTCATGGCTGTTATCCACACGCTGGGTGGTACCAACTGTGGCAGACACAGCCATAGGCTAATGTTGTTGCCTGTGGCAGTTGTAGCCCAATGGCTGTTTCGTTAGCAGTAATGACCGCATACGTGGTGGATGTGTATGCCACGTTGTGCCAAATCAGTCACTTGACTCCTGACATCGCTGTCAACAACACCTCCAACACTTCGGCTGCTGTGTGCTGCCTCTGGTAGCAATCATGCCATGACCAGAATCTGAAAGGCACAATTATTTCTGTTCAACAGGATCCTTTTCCTCCTCCCAGGCTACAATGTGCCCTGTGTACCAGTTAGACTTCTTATATGCCTGTTTTTGTGGTTTGTGTGGTATCAATGGGATGTACATAGTGCAGGTATTCGAAAACAGTACTATATGTTGTGCTCATTCACATTGTGCTGTGTGATTTGTTTGGAGACAGGACATCCTCCTTGTGTTGTATGCACATAACTAGGAAAGGAGACTTTACTACCATAGAATGACATTTCTTTGTTTATGAGGGTTGTCAATGTTAGACAACATGTATGTGCATGACAGCATGAACTGTGTATGCATCATGTCTGAGTCATTTGAGGATCTTATAAGCAATGTGTATTGTGCCACAGATCTTTCACCCCACATCTGGCTTTACCAAACTGTTGTCTGGAGGGCATATCATGACTCTCTGTGCCCTTCAGGTTGCCACACAAGTTACACGCCACATTGATGATGGCCACATGATGTACTGTTGTGCATGGATTGATGGAAATGTGAGTGTCATGTAGGTTCTGTATGCTCAGACTACAGAGAGCAGGGTCTGTCAAATGTATCTCCCAGTGTGGGACACAGTCCAGGCTGTGGGAGAGTCTCTGTGGTTATGCAAATGTGGCAGTGTTCCCACTCCGTATAGCCTGCAGATCCTGTAATGAGGCTCTAGTGACAACACTTGGCTTGAATGACTGGGTCCATTGACTAGATGAGATATGGGTACTAAGTAAATCCCACAACTAGTCCATGTGAGTATTTCACATAATTGAAAATATGTGTCTTTGACTCATGACAATTCCCTTACTCCCACTGCTCTCTTGTCACCTTCACATGAGTCATATTTGTCCTCTACAGGTGTATTGCACAAAGGACAAACCCAAAGTGCAGACAGTGTGTAGATTCTTGGGGGGCAATAAAAGTGCCTCAGTAAATTGGTTACATAGCAGACATTGAACCAAACATACCTTTGTATGTTGTATGCCATCTCTGTAGGTTAGGAACATATGTTCAAAGGTGTCTTAAGTGGTACAGGTACATACTACAGAAACCCACCCTAAAGTGGCATGAGTCTGCATTTGGTAGGCCGCATGTCCATACGTGCACAGGGAAGGCACTTTTCATACCCACCATGCCAGCCCTTTCATTGTCAATCAAGTGTAAGGGTAAAGTCTGTACTCTGGTAGTTGCATATAGGGACTGTATTCATTGAATCATTTAGTAAATGTTGCATAGTATAAATATGCTTCTCCAGTCAGGCCTTCAGGAGCCACATTGGTGTATAGTGTTTCATTGTGGCTCACATCACAGCACATGTTTCTGGAGCATGGGCTACCTGATGTCAGTAGGCTTGCTTAGTCATTGTAGGTCATGAGCAGGGTAGTGGGTTAGTCTGAAGATGACTCCAAAAGTGTGCTTTACACTTGTGGTGTGTTGACAATTTGCCCATTTTGCTTGGTGTTTCTGACATGTACGTAACACAACCATTTGTGCCAAAACTTGAGTTTGTGATTATTTGGTTTGTCTCGTGTATCCATACAGGTTAAAGTCCATCAGAAGAAGGAGCTTTGGAGAGCCATCACCCAAAAGGTGCTGCCCCTGGAGGTGTCATCAGAGTATGTCATTGTAAGGGGTATCATCCAGTAGAGGTGATTTCCCTGAGCCTAGCTGATTCCTTGTTTTGTGAATTTTAGAGACATTCTTCCCTGACCATTTTCACACTACACTACAGTGTATATTCCATGTCACATGTGTAGTATATCTGAGCAACATTAGTGCTACCTCCATTACTTCTTTAGGACAATTTACACATGGTGAAGTTTGAGTTGTTAATATGTTTCCAGTGTGACATGAGTATTTCCATGTCACCTTCTTCTGGCTACTGTACTCCTGTCAGCAACGTGGCAGACGTTTGGGGCATCATTTCTTATTGTTGTGTTATTGTGTATGTGACAAACAGATGTATGCATGACCTTGGATGGGATCTGTGGGAAATAACTTGGCATTGGCCCACTATTGTATGACAACATGTAACTCAGGTATGCTCCATGAGGCAAAGCATTGAATTTGATGAGGTCTCCTACTTGTCCAAAGGTTACTGTGTTGCACAATGTCACCCATGCAATTGGAGTTGTCCAAAATTCTAATTTTCCTGTGGGCAACTGTTGACAGTTCATGTGGCATGCATGCATATGGTGTGGAAAATCTATGAACAAAATTGATGTAGTTTGTTGCTGTGGCCTACTTGACATTATGGTAATGTTTGCTAATCACATCTGTTGTTCAAGTATGACCAGGAACATGTGTTAACCATTTTTCTCTTCGTATTTGCTGCATCATCCCAGGTACACAAAGGAGACAGGGCGGGACCAAGAATGGAAGCCTCTGGCCATGGTTCCTCCAGTCATGACACCACTGACATGGAGGGACCAAATGGCCCACAGGATGAGGGGAGTGCCACAGAGTACACAGGATAAACCTTGCTATCCTATGATTCTCTCATCCTGTGGGTTCTCCCTAGTGGGGATGGACCCATCAGGACCTGCTCCGGTACCATCCTTGTCTGCCACCCCCAATGTTATTACCACACTCCCTGCTGCTCTCCACCCGATTGGCTGTGTCTGCTTACCCAAGAGGGTGGGCTTCTCTTTCACCCAGGCACCTCACCCCAGCCCCAGTTACCCGTGCTGCCCTGAGTGAGGAGGCTATTGACCTCCTAGGATTATCTCTGTGGTGCAGACTGCCATTGTGAATGCCATTCGGGGGGTTGGCAAGCCAACTTCAGCAGACAAATGCTTTCCTGGAAGGCATTCATAGTAACATGGCTGGCCTACGGAGAACTTTTCAGGCTCTGAACACCTCACTGACAGCAGCCAACAACCTCCAACTACCTCCCCACCGCCTCCCTCTTCCCAATCCAATTTCCCTATTCCCCTACCTGTCGAAACACACCGGCACATCCACACACACCCACCTCAACACACACAAACAGCACATATAAACACAAGCACCAGAAGACACACCAGCATGTAGGCACTCAACATTCACATACAGATACCATATCTACCACCATTTCAACAGACACCCCATCACTCACACCGACCCACACACTACAACCACCATACCCACAGACACCACCAAAACAGCTGGTGACACATCCACCATACACCCAGATAATACCTAACAACCCACAGACCCACACACCTCAGACACCATACCCCAGACACCACCACAACACCCAAAGACACATCCACAACATCATTCAATCTCCCTGACACCACTCCAACACACAAAGGCACATCTACCACATCCAGCATACCCACAGACACCACCCTAAAAGACTCACATCCACCCACCATTCCCGCATCACCCAGCATCTCCGCCTCCTAGCCTTGAAGACATGCAAATGCCCTAATTCACACATGCACCGGAGACCACTGAAACAGAAGCATACCTCACACACACACACACACACACACACCCAAGGCATCAACACCCACAGACAAGGTGATCAGTCCCTCAACCTCCTAATCCCCAACCCTTCTGATACCCCTGCTCATTTTCCCAAAGAGAGTTTCCTTTTTTGAGCTTGCCCTTTTCCTTGTTTCCTCCATTTCCCTCCCAAACCCAAGAGACCCTCACCCACATCTCAACTTACCCCTTGCACAGCTACGTCCTCCCCGTCACACCTACTCCCCCCCCCGCAAGCACTCATACCCTTCCCCCAAAGGGGAAGCCCACCCCTCAAAAGAAAAAGCCCCCCCAAACCCAAACCTACCCATCCTAAATCTAACCCAACCCCACCCAAGGATGATTCCTCAGATGCCTGCCTTCTCACTTGGTGCCCTTTCCTGTGGAGGTTCCCTGGCAGTGATTGCAAACAAGGTTAGAGACAGTACTGTGCATGGACATATATGGACTGGCCAATGGCCTTTGACCTACACATTTACAATGAATAAACCCAAGTTGTTGTTTTGTTGGGTACACATTTGTCCTGTCATTCCTTTTCTGCCATTTTGTTGTTCCTGAGTAACTTGTGTTGTATACCTACAATTCTGTGTGTTTCACCCTGATTGCTTATCTAGTTGATGTTGTTTGCAATATCTGACTTTGTGGGCAGTGCTGGGTAGATGTACACTGTATGCATATGGGTGTTAATCCAATAGTGCTGTCATTGCATTGTGTTATGTTTGCTATGGTAAATACCTCATCTTGTGTTGGGAAATGTCAGCATGTATGGTGTTACAAATGTCGCCCTGATGCCAATTGTACATTTGTCTCATGTGGAAGCTAGAGTTTTGTTTGTCCACACATGGAGGTTGTTCAGTTGTGCTACCTTCATTTGCATTTGACTGAGAATGTGTCCATTTGGATGTGTGTACCTTGCAGCTACTTTATCTAGATGTATGGTGCATATTGTTGCTGTTGTATTTGTTTTCTTGCCTTGCACTTACACATTTGGCAGATGGGCATGTCACTTGTCTCTGCTATTGTTTGTCTCTGAGATGCATGAATGGCCATGTGCAAAAGTGAACTGTGTCCCAGAGCAGCATTCTTCCATGAGTGCTCCCAATGTCCCATCCCTATTTAGCAGGTATTGTTTGCATTGTGAGCTTGGGATATTTGGCTCTCAAAATATTGTGCATCCCATTGATCTTTCATTGTGTTGCAATGTGGGTGATGTGTGAGTCCATTCCAGGGATGTTTCATGGGAGTGGTATTTGTGTTCCATGACACAGCCATACATATGTGTTCAATCTGATGACAGTCCATGGCATGTGGGCAATGTGAGGGTTGATGTGATGTTGCTGTTATGTAACACAATGTTCTGTACACTTCCCTGTCTCTGTCCCTTTGATAAGCAGATGTGTGTTATTGTGGAGTGTGGTGGTGCAGTGTCAGTGACCTGCCCAAAGGTTTTTTTTAATGGCTATGGATGTTTCATTCTTTGTGAATGACTCTGACCTGGGACACAATGTCAAGTGTAATTGGTGCCCATAGCATAAGCCCCATATCATGTGTATGATGGTGCGATGATCTGTTTTTGAGCTTAATGATACAGGTAGGTGAGTGTACTTACAATCAGTTGCGTCCACCGCAGCATTGATTTTTGGCTCCATCTATGAGCAACAGCAGTGGCAGGACATGTGTGATGGGCTCCATGGCAGCACAGGATGCGTAACACTGCCTGCAAGTGAGCTGCTTGCTTTATGCTCTCTGTTTATGCCTGCTGGGACGTGGTGGTTGGCAACATGAAAATGTGTCCGGCAAAAACTCTGGCTCCGTCGGCCTGTTTTGCCTGCCCCGTCCCAGCAGAGGTCTGCTCTGCCTGGAGTTGCCGACAAGACCACGATGGTCTTTGCTCTATGGGACCCCACATATCATAATACGGCGGTCAGACCGCCAAACTCATAATAATGGCCATAATATATTTTCAGTAAAATGTACTTTTTATATTGTTTACTTTTTTATGTGTAATTAAATTGTTATGTTTTCAAAAATGTTCCCAGTTTATTTGTTACAGTTCTTAATTGATAAATATATATACTTGTTACATTGTTACATTTTTTAGAAATATTAAATTATATTATGAACAATTTTTTTTAATTTATTTATAGCTTTACATTGTATATGTGTAATTTAGCATACACATATACATTTATATATGTGTTTGCTTCAATTAGTATAACTTTATATATTTTTATACTGTATAACTATAATTTAGAATATATTACTGTTAAATGTTAATATTTTTAATGTTTACTATTTTTAACTATTTATATTTCAAAAAATTTATATTTTTGTCTATATTTTTTGATATAAGTGGAAAGATTTTTTTTTATACTTTAGTATTTTCATTTATAAGTACGGATAAACGATATTTTTGTGTTGAATATTTTTGACACAATATTTCTGTATCACAATTTTTAGGGTTTAGATATATATATATGTATATATATATATTTTTGTCCTCATTCACTGTGGCTATTAAAGAACCCCTATTACTTTATCAATAGTAGAGTAATAGAGTTAACAAGGCCAGGGGACGCCCTTTACTCTCAAACAATCCTCCATCTGCCTAGATTTCAAGAGGATTTCAGAGCAGGGGGTAAAATCATTGGACAAATAACAGAAACCAATACTTATTCACACAAATATTTGCCAAATTATCATGATCTAAATCAAAGTTTCCAAGTCAATGTTTCCAAATCAATAATGGTGCCCAAAAATTCCCCCCCATCCTGTTATTTCCCCGTGACCTTAAATCCAAATCCGCGGTACGAAACACAGCATTAAGCCATTCCGAATATATTGGAGGGGAAGTCGACATCCATTTTCTGCATATTTCCCTTCTCCCCAACAAAATTACATAAAATACAAATCTGAGATTCAGGGTTGTACCTCTTCCACTCCTCCCCTGCTGATATTGTGGTTGACCAAAAATTACTAAAGGGAGAGATGCTACAATTTCCCACTCCAATATACTCGAGACAGTTTCACATTCCTTTTCCCAAAAATAACGAACACCCGGACATTCCCAGAACATATGGATGTCAGTTGCTTGTATTAAACCACATTTTGGACATTTCACATCCTGCCCTCCTTTCATTTTAGATAACTTCTCAGGAGAAATGTAAGCTCTATGAATCATATAGTAGTGGTTTTTCCTCAAAGCAGCTGGCTTAACAATGTCAAACAGAAAAGTTAATGACTTCTTCCACCACATATGAGCTGACTCTTTAGGGAAGAATTTACTCCACAAAGCTGTGGGGAGTTCGAACTCACCATCCACCCCTTCTAGAATCCCCCAATACCAAGCTGCCACTCTATGGGGGCCTACCAATGGACTCGGGACAATCTTTTCCAGAACATTGGGCATACCTACTCCTCCCTTAACCCCCCTGTGCCCAATCCCTTATTTGCAGACCCATTTGTTGCATCAACTCTTCCCAGGGAAGGAGTACCCCCTCCTGAAAGAGATCTCCCCAGTACTCTATACCTGCCCGTTTTATTGGTAAGGCTAGAACATCTTGAAAGCACTCTGGTGTACCAGGGGAATCCCAAATAGGTGTGTTGCAATTATAATATGTAACCTTTGCAGTTTGTCTAAGCTGATATCAACATTCTGCCAATCCCTGCATAATTTTAAGTTTTACCTTTTTTTAAAACTTAGGATCACCAAATTTAAAAATAAAATTGCTTGACGCACCCTTGATGGTAGAGGCCATCACCTGAAACATAAGGCCCGTTGTCGTAGAATTGGAGAAAGAAATAGAATCCTGGTATTTTTCAAGAGGAAAGCCCAAGCATAATACTGTAATTCTGGTAACGCCAGACCACCCTTTTCCTTACACCTACGCAGCTTTCTCCGGGAAATTCTAACCCCTTTAGAGCTCCATTTAAAATCATTTATGAGCTGCTGCATTTTATCTATACATTTTTTCTGCATGGGGAGTGGAGAAGCAGAAAACAAAAAATTCCACTTTGGAAGAATGGACATTTTTACCAAATTAATTTGTCCAATAATCGTTAAGGAAAGATGAGCCCAACCCTGCAGTAATCCCTTACACTCCAATAGCAGCTTTTGCTGATTCCTCTCTACTAACTGTTTGATATCCTGGGTCACCAGGACTCCCAAGTACCTTATTTCCTTCTTACTGTAAACTGATTTATATTCCATATTCCAAGCCATGATCTCCGTCTTTTCCACATTTACCTGGTAGCCAGATACCTTGCCAAATCCTTCGGCTAATCTAAAGATCTCAGGAATTGCAGATGATAGGTTATCAGTATACACCAAAAGATCGTCTGCGTACAAAGCAAGTTTCCTTTCCCAACCCCTACAACGAAAAGGAAAAATCATCGCATTTTGCCGAATCTTTCTAGCAAATGGCTCAATGTATAAATTGAATAGTGCGGGAGATAATGGACATCCCTGTCTAGTACCCCTGGTTATTGTAATAATTCCAGTAAGATTACCATTCACGAGTATTCTAGCTGTTGGAGCCCTATATATCTGATTAACAACCCCACAGAAATTATTTCCCAAATTAGCTCTTTTTAAAAAAGATTTTAAATAGCCCCAACTTACATGATCAAAGGCTTTTGCTGCATCGATAGTGATGACCCCCAAAGGGGAATCAAAGGACGTTGCCATGTCTGTAGCCCCAATGAAATCATATGTCAGCTCATACAAATGTCTACCCTTCAAGAAGCCCTTCTGGTCAGGATGTATCAAATTATTCACTACTTTATTCAACCTATCCGCCACTATTTTAGCAAACAATTTATAATCACTATTTAATGGTGAAATAGGCCTATACGATGTACATTTTGTCACATTTTTCCCTGGTTTCAAAATCAGCGTAATAATCACCTCTTTCCATGTAGTTGGGATATCTATTCCATTAAAAAAAATCTTGCCAAACAACCCTGTCAAGATTGGGATGATTGTATCACCTAATACTTTATACAACTCCACCGGAATGCCATCAGGACCCGGGGCTTTCCCGTCTTTGCCTCCGAACAACACCGCCCGTACATCGTCAATAGTTATAGGACCGTTAAGAAACTCCTGGTGCTGTAGAGTAATTTCCGGTAACACATCAGGAGCTAACCATTCATCCACCAACTCTTCTTGCCCCTCTACGCTTTCAGTATACAGAGATGCAAAAAATTCCTGAAACCCATACTCAATACCCTCACTTCGTGTCAGTTTCACCCCTGACTCATCCAAGTTGATTTCCTTAATATAATTCCTAACCTGGTCCGATTTAGACTTTCAGGCAAGCAACTTTCCCGAGTTCTCACCATATTCAAAGTGCTTTAGTTTGCTAGCCTCCCATCTTTTAACGATTCTTGCTTGTAAAATACCTTCCATACCATGTCTTAACTCAGCCAATTCCACCCTCACTGCCTCTGACTGAAACGTTTCCTCTTTGCCAACCAACTTCTCGCTTTTTTTTTACATTTCCTGTTTTAGAAAGCTTATTTCATTTCTAAACAATTTACGCTTATAGCATGCAATGCTCTTAATTTTCCCTCTTATAACAGCCTTAAAAGTATCCCATACCACAGATAGTGATGCCAAGCCTACGTTAGTATCAAAAAAGACTTCTGTTTCCCTACGTAATTGAGATATCACATCATCCTCTATTTATAATGCACGCTCGAGTGTCCATCTATTATACATTCTCCTCTGAGGCAAAGTTAAGTGTAGTTCCACCGCTGCGTGGTCTGATAAATGAGACGGTAAATATTCTACCTCATCCACTTTCTCCAGCAGCCTACTATCAACTAAAAAATAGTCGATGCGCAAAGCATGGCTATATTTCTTATTAATAAAGGTGAAGACCCTTGCATCCCCTCCCCTCTTCTGCCATATATCACACAGGCCATGCTCCTTCATCATTCTCCTTAGATATTGCTGACATTTTGGCGTGCCTAAAGATCTACACGTATCCGTTCTGTCCAATTTGTTGTCCAGCACCACATTAAAATCCCCCATCATGATAGCCGGGTCTGAAAATTCGATTAACTGAGAGAACACACGCTTAAGAGGCTCAATGTCGTCACGGTTTGGGCCATAGAATCCAACCAATACAAAAACTACTCCCCCAACCTGAGCTCTTACTATGACCCAGCGCCCTGCTCGATCAGATCTTACTTTGAGTATTTCTACCCTGATTTGCAAGCCATGTTTGACCAGAATGGCCACCCCCCTCGTATGAGAATTATGACTAGTACAAATACAGGTTTGCACCCATTTTCGCGTCTCAAATAACTCCTTACACTCATCTGCCGCCAGGTGAGTCTCTTGTAAGATAAGAATTTGTGCTGGCGAATTCCTTAAATATTGTAAAATTGTATTCCTTCTCGCACTAGTCCTCAGACCGTTGATATTCCAGGAGAGCAATTGTAAACCTTCCCTTCACCTGACCTTTGCCTATACTAGTCATTCCTAACTAGCGAACTATCCCTCAGCCTCAGTGAATAAGGAACATTTTTGTTGCTTCCCCCAATTGCCCCCCTCCTTGTGACCTTCCCTCCCCTACCTCCCTCAACCCTCCCGTAGAGAACCCCCCCACTTTGTCGCCAACATGGCCCTTATTTTAGAGCGCCCCGCCTACCTGGGAGACTTTTGTGAACTCAGGGGAAAATCCCAGGGGTTTAGATATATTGTCAGTAAACAAAGAGTGGCTGTGAGAAAACAGGGCTGATTGCAGAGGCCCCCTAACTTTTTGCCCCCATTTTCCACTTTTTGCTGGTGTTTTCCTGACTCTGATGGTGCCCTGGGTACTGCTAACCAGTCCCAGGGCCTGTGCTCTGTGTAAAATCAATATGCAAATTAGGCTAATTATAATTGGCTAAGTTAACCTACCTATAAGTCCCTAGTATATGGTAGGGCATGAAGGTTTAGGGACCACAGCATAGGTAGTGCACCCATAGGTGCACTGCTGAGGTGCCCAGTGTCATTTTAAAGGCAGGCCTGCCTTGCTGGCTGCTTTTAAATTAAAGTTATATGCAAATTCGACTTTGGAATTAAAAGTAGTTCCAAAGTCTTAAACTACCTTATTTTTACATATAAGTCACCCCTAAGGTGTGCCCTATGTGCCCCTAGGGCTGGGTGCCATGTAACTATAAGCAGGGACTTTATAAAAATAGGCCCATATTTATACTTTTTGACGCTAAACTGCGCTAACGCAGTTTAGCGTCAAAAAGTTTTGCGCCGGCTAACGCCATTCTGAAGCGCCATGCGGGCGCCGTATTTATTGAATGGCGTTAGCCGGCGCAAGCAGACCGGCGCTGCCTGGTGTGCGCGAGAAAAACCACGTACACCAGGCAGCGCTGGCGTAGGGGGAAAATGGCGCATGGGCGTCTTAAAATGGGGCAAGTCAGGTTACGTCGAAAAAATCGTCTTAACCCGACTTGCGCCATTTTTTAACGACGCCCATCCCCCATCAACATGACTCCTATCATTGTAAAGATAGGAGTCATGCCCCCTTGCCCAATGGCCATGCCCAGGGGACTTCTGTCCCCTGGGCATGGTCATTGGGCATAGTGGCATGTAGGGGGGCACAAATCAGGCCCCCCTATGCCAAAAAAAATTATTAAAAAAAATAAAAAAATACTTACCTGAACTTACCTGAATGTCCCTGGGGTGGGTCCCTCCAGCCTTGGGTGTCCTCCTGGGGTGGGCAAGGGTGGCAGGGGGGGTCCCTGGGGCCAGGGGAGGGCACTCTGGGCTCATTTTGAGCCCACTTGTCCCTTAACGCCATGCCTGACCCAGGCGTTAAAAAGCGGCGCAAATGCGCCGTTTTTAGCCACGCCCACTCCCGGGCGTCTCTTTTGCCCGGGAGTATAAATACCACGTAAAGGCCTGGGAGTCATTTTTTAGACGGGAACGCCTCCCTTGCATATCATTAACGCAAGGAAGGGGTTCACGCTAAAAAATGACGCACATTCCGGGAACTTTGGCGCTATACGCCTCTAACGCCATAGTATAAATATGGCGTTAGTTGGCGTTAGTTTAGCGTCGAATTTGCGTCGAAAAAAACGACGCAAATTCGGCGCAAACGGAGTATAAATACGGCCCATAGTTTTATAAGCCCTGGTGAGGTAAAAACAGCCAAATTCGTTTTTCCCTCATTGTAGTAAATGGCCTTCATAGGCTAGAATGGGGAGACTTTGTTTTAAATTTTAAAGTCTCCTTAAAAGATGCATACCAAGAATTTGGTATCAAATTAATTGTTGTAATAAATCCCACAACTTCCAGTTGTTGGATTTAATATAACTTGTTCAGGTAAAGAGTTTTAGACTTTACCTAAAAAGTTGCCATTTTCAGCCCTGCATTGTTTTTGCTGCTGTGCTCTGACTGGCCAGCCTGCAGCAGCTTAGCCAAGCTGCCTTGATGAGGTGTGAAGTGGCCTGGCTTCACACAAAGGAATGTGCTTGTGGGAGAGAATCTCCCCTCAGCAGATGGTGAGGCAGGAAGGGGGAGGGCTGCCAAACTGGTCTTCAAAGGCAGAGAAGGACATTTGGAGCACCCAGCAACATCCCCACATCCTGCAACCCCAGACAACTAGGTGCCCCCTTGATTAGATTAGGAGAGGGCAGGAGAGGGGTGTGTTTATGATTTTTGGCCACACCAGTGGGTGGGCTCAGCCAGATGTAACCTCCAAAAATCAGATTCAGCCATGTTGGATTTTTAGAGAATGTTGCCTTCTGGGATGGATTTTTGTGACACTTCCCAGGAAGTGGTCATCACAGGGGGACGACCCTGTACCTGATTGGAGAACCAGGACCCCCCTGCTTTTCACCCAGGAGCAAGGATAAAACTGGCAGACCTGCACCCACACCTCAGATCCCCATCAGATTCCAACAAGGAAGAACCAAAGGAGAAGAAGGACTGCCCTGCTGGACCCCTGGCCTGCACCTGGAACCTGCACCCAGAAGGACTGCACCAGCTGCACACTTGGGCTTCACCACAAGAAGGACTTTGCCTGGCTTCAACTGGTTCAAGGAGGGACTCCCTGTTTGCTACAGGTGAAAAATTGCTAACCAGAGTCCCCTGCACCAACTCCTGAAGAAAGCGACCAGCTGACCACTGCCCAGTGGCCAAAAAGGAGTTTGCGCCAGGTGCATTCTGGGAGTTGTAGTCCACACCCCCCAAGGACCATCTCAGAACTTCTGGACCCTTGGGGTGAGCTGTGGACACCAAAAGAACCTTAAAAGGATATCTGGGTGAAGCCCCAGAAGTTTGGAGAAGATTTGAGAATTTTTGTAAAAAAGCTCCGTAGAGGGACCAACCCGCCGCGGATATTCTAGCCGGCTTGCCTCAACCGCGACCCGGCCTGACTTGGTGGTTCGTCCCGGTAAAGAAAAATCTCCGAAAAAGAGACTAAGTCCGAAGGTAAAAAGTTGACCGGGACCTCCCAGCCATCGTATCCGAGAAGGGCTCCATGGACGTCGGATCAAGATCCAGGTTTACCCCGGTCGAAGGATTTTCACCTCGAAAAAACGACTAAGTTCGAAGGTGAAAATCTCCACAGAGAAATCCAGCATCGCGTATCCGGACAAGGGCTCCAGGAGGTCGGATTCGACTGGCAGGTTCGTCCCGCTGAAGAAAATCTTCAAAATAAAGACTAAGTCAGAAGGTAACTTTTTAACCGAGGCCTCCCGCGACTTGTAGCCGAGCAGGGCTCCATCGCGGTCGGCCTGAAACTTTGACTTTGCCCCGGTCGAGGTGCAACCAGATGACCCGATTGGCGCTTTTTGTTTCTAAGCGCTAGAAAAATAATAATTCTTTAAAAATTCATATCTCCGGTTCCCCTTATCCGATTTTATTAGTTTTTGTGTCATTTTAAAGATAAAAATATAAACTATTTTTATAAATTGGTTTTGGATTTTTAAACTGTTTCCTGTGTTTTATTTAATTACTCTTTTGTGATATTTGAATGCTTTACACACTGTCTCCTAAGTTAAGCCTTGACGCTCGTTGCCAAGCTACCAAGGGTTGAGCTGGGGTTAATTTACTGAGACCTAACTGGACCTAAGTGGAGGTTAGTGGCTTGTTGCTAGGTGTAGGTACCTACCTGCCCTTACCAATAGCTCTAATGAGAGTGAAACACGTGTCAGGGGTTGCTTTACTCATTCCAGGTTGGCTTGGACGGTATTTGACCAGTCCAAAGCTGTAATACTGTGCCTGGAGTGGTAAATGGCTTTTGTCATTTTACAGCTCGGCGAGGATGACACTGTGTCAATCCTATGCTTAAAGATTTTACTGTACAAATGGCAACAGACTTTGGGCCTCATTATGACCCTGGCGGGCGGCGGAGGCCGCCCGCCAGGATCCCGCCCTCCATTATACCGCTCCGCGGTCTGAAGACCGCGGAGGGTATAATGAGTTTTTCCCTGGGCTGGCGGGCGGTCTCCAAAAGACCGTCCGCCAGCCCAGGGAAAAACTCCCTTCCCACGAGGATGCCGGCTCGTAATCGTAATCTGCAAGGCAGACACTGAAATACTTTGCGGGGCCCTCTTACGGGGGCCCCTGCCGTGCCCATGCCATTGGCATGGGCACGGCAGGGGCCCCCAGGGGCCCCGCGACCCCCCCCTACCGCCATCCTGTTCATGGCGGCTTTCCCTCCATGAACAGGATGGCGGTAGGGGGGGTCAGAATCCCCTCGGCGGCGCAGCGAGCTGCGCCGCCTTGGAGGATTCTAAGGTCAGTGGAAAACCGGCGGGAGACCGCCGGTTTTCCCGTTCTGACCGCGGCCAAAGCGCCGCGGTCAGAATGACCAAGGGAGCACCGCCGGCCTGTCGGCGGTGCTCCCGCCCCCGTTGGCCCTGGCGGTAGAGAACCGCCAGGGTCAGAATGAGGGCCTTTGTCACTATCTAGCTTGGCAAGGATAGCACTGTGCTGATCCTATGCTGAAAAACTTTGCTAGATAAGCAGACATTTGAGGTGAGCAAATCCAGAGTGTCACTGGTGTTGCAGGGTGCTCCTTACTAGAGCGGCTCTCCACCTAAAATTGGGAACTTCCCACAGTTCTTCTTTGTTTTTTGCATATATATATATATATATATATATATATATATATATATATATATATATATATATGACCTACTGGCGGTCACCAATAGGTAGATATAGCTAGGACTATGGCTCTCACTATGACTTTGGTGGTCTAAAATCTAGACTGCTGAAGTCCCGCCAGCCACAAGACCTCCAGGGATGGTGGTCATCCAACCACCATATTATGACTGCTGGCAGCTCTCCACCAGAATTTGGGCGGAGAGCCACCAGCAGCCATACTGGTGGTCGGAGGTGCAGTGGCGGCTGCTCCGCTTGCACCGCCATGTCATCACAGCACCGCCACACCTAATACGTGTTGGTAATTGGCGTAGCAGTGTTGTAGTGACGATGCAGTGCCAGCGGAGCAGGCCCCAAGGATTCCGTCACCTCCTGGAAGTCCACTGTGTAAAGGTAAGAGCCTGTCCGATGGGGGAGTGATGAGTGATGTATGTGAGCATGGAGGTGTGCGTTTGTGTGATTGGAAGGGGGTGGGGTTTGTGTGCATGTATGTGTGTGATTGTGAGTGTCTCATGAATGCGTGATTGCATGTGTGGTGTGTGCATGTTTGGATGCTGTGGGGTTGGGGGGTCTTTAGGGGTTTAAGGGGGACTGTGGCTGTGTGACGGGCTGGGAGGAGTCTCATACTGCGACGGGAATGTAAATTCTTGTTGGCAGCATCCTTTCCACCAGGGATTTCCTGGCAGTGTTGCGGCTAGGGAATCCCTGGTGGAAAGGAGACTCCAAATATCATCGGCGGTCTATGGTGGACGGCAGCGGTCTGACCCCCCTGGCAGCACAGGTGATGAACTGGCTGCTTTGCAGCTATTCACCGCTGTGGTCATTATCTGGCAGTCCAGCACCGCCACACTGCCGGTGGTGGTGGTGGCGGAGCTGGACTGCAAACGTTATAATGAGTGCCTATGTTTCCATAGGAAAAGCATTTTTTGGACTTGCCTACATTTTTGGCACTGTTTAAGGAATCTTCACTAATTTTTTCCAAAAAAGTATAGCAGTGATTCTTGGTGCACATGGAAAATTTCGGGGTGATCCATCAAGTGAGGGCAAGAAAAAGGGGGCTCAAAAAAGGTTGCTTTTCCATTGTTAATTTCCATATGATTCTTTGTAAATGACTACAGGCCAAACCACTGGACGGAATTACACCAAATTTGGCAGAAAGCTAGCTGTCAGTACACAGATTACGCTTTTGCTTATTTGTAGTAAATTTGTTCAATAGTTTTTAAAAAAATTAGGGAAATTCAAATTTGTATATCTCTGGCTGCGAAGAAGAACAAAGACGAGCAGGGAAATGTACAGCTCTGATTGGCTGCCAACACTTCAAACCAGGAACCAGGAAGAGTTGGCAACCACCTTGTGACTCCACTTGAGCTGAGTGCAAGAAACAAAGTAAAAATAAAACAAAAGGGGCCACGGAAGAAACACCCTTACCCCTTAGTTCTGGTTGGGGGGGGTCCCCAGAGGAACACCCCAGATCAAAAAATCACTTTTTCAAATTATATTTTGCAATGAGAACGCAATATTCATGAATTTGTAGCCAAAGAAAAAAAATAGGGCTCTCACACTTGTTTGTTTATAAACCCTGGGTGGGGCAGGTCCCAAGGGCATAAAACATTTTGTGTTGGAGGGCCTCCGGGCCCCCATTGCCCTGGGGACCACTACCTCCCTAAGGCTTAAAATGTAATAAATACAGGGGTTAGTGCCCCCGCACCCTTGGGACCACCACCTTCCAGGGCAGGTCTTCTAGTTATGTATATGCAGAGAGCCATGACCCCCTGCATCCTGGAGACCACCACCCCTCGGGGCAAAGATTGAGAAAAGTGAAGGGGCTCCCTATGGGACCCCCACTGCCCTGGGGACGGCCACCCACCAGGGCTTCTAGTTAAATATATGCGGGGGCTCCCTCACCCCAGGGATCACTAACCCCGGGGCATTAATGAAACTATTTGCGAGGGGCCATGGCCAGCACCCCCTGAGATTGTTCTTTGCAGCAGAAGCCAAGCCATAGCAAATACTGTGCTGTTTGACAGAGGGACCTTTAAAGCAGGGTCCACTGTCAAACAGCAGAGCTTTTATCTCTGTCCCCCTGCACGCGGATAAAATACTTCATCAAGAACAGAGCTGCTGTAAATGCAGCTCTGTACTTGCTGAAGCATTAAACCATAAGGCTTCCCCTGCAGTGTCAGGTAGCCTGTAAGGACATTTTATTTAAAAAGAAATTATAAACAAAATAAATAAATAAGGAAGGAGCGTGGGTGAGCCCAAAAGGGTTTCCTCCCAGTCCCAGATAACGTATAAGGGGCTAAAAAAAAATAGTAAAAAACAAAACACTGTAGCTCAGAGTGAATGTCGCAGACCTTCAGAATGAGCATTAGGGGTCTGAGTCCAGCTGGACTCATTTCAATTTTCTTTTTGTTAATGAAAAAAAATATTTAAAAATAAAATACATTTTTGATTTTAAATTGGAAACAAATAACTCTTTCTGAGCATATCAGACATCAATGACTAGACAAGTCTCTCTCACTTTCTTTTGCCCTCTCAGACACTTATGCACCTACTCACCGTCTTACTCAGACACTCACACACCCAGTCACAGATGCACTCAGACACCCATGCACTCACTCAGAGCCCCATTCACACCCTCACACACCCATTCAGACCCACTCAGATAGTTGTACACCCACTCACATACCCACTCAGTCCATCACATACCCACCCACTGACACCCTGATGCACCCAGTCACAGACCTACACACATACTAATGTATCAACTAAAACTCTGATGCATGCAGTCTCACACCCAGACAGACACTCTGACACCTACTCTTACCACCAGATACAGCCTCTCACACCTATTGGCACACCCAGAGAGGCCACAGACAACTTCTGCAGTGCATGTGCAAAGGGCCATCATTCATATTCTCACTGCAAAATTTGCAGTCAAATTATTGTTGAGACAACTGTGCATGGCGAGGGTGCGAGTTATAGTTAGGCAGGAGAAGGGTGACCAGAAAGCGGGCTGGACCAAAGGAAATATCTAGCAGAACTAGAGTCAGGGCAAGAAGAGGAAAAGGGATCACTTGAAGAAGGGTATGCATGAGGAAATTACCCACTGTATAGAAGGTAGTAATGGAGGAAGTGGCAAAATAGGACATAGACAAGAGTGTATGGAAAGAGGGACATAAAAGAATTAACAATTGGCAGAACTAAAGACAGAGGGGTTTTACAATTTGGGATTTAGACCCAATCACTGGTGGACAGCAGCTGTGGCATGAGAAGTACCATTTTGCTATGGGGTTGGCAGTCCGAGGAGGAGCCTTATGAATCATTGGGAGTGAGTTTGTACTCTTGAACTGTACTCTTTGAGTCTCCTGGAAACTATAGAAGGAGAGCATGAGAGAAAGAGAAAGAGAGTGAGAGAGCATGATTTGTGTGTATGTGTTTGTGTGTGTGGGGTGAGTATTTATGTGTTTTGTGTGAGAAAGAAAAGAAAAGGATAGAGAACGATTGTGCATAAGAGAGATAGAACAGGGAACATAACGTAATAATGAGGATACACAATGCAAGGGGAGAGGGAGTAGCATCAGAAAGAGGCTGGACTTGACCCAGACCAGAGAAATATGAGATGGTAGAGAACCCTTTGGCCTGTGATGGCATATCTGTTATTTTGAAGAATGAGAGCAGATAAACATGTGGTACATTTGCATAAATGCCACTCATTAATCCCCCAGTGTCAGGAATTATTTTGGTCAGTGTGCAACTTAAATCACTGATATTGAAAAATTAATATGAGCATGAAAATACTAAGTTAAAATAAAAATAGATTTGTAGGAATTCTGAGAATTTAAGATCCAGCCTCTATCTCACTCTGGGTAACCTTGCCCAGCAAGGTATCTGAAAAACAGATAACATCTTTTTGTGCCACAATGATCCCCAAGAAACATGGGCTTCCTAACACAGTCTTGCCAAATGTACAAAGCTATTTGGTGGTCTCAAACCCTTCAATTTGATAAAGCATATAGTGTGTGACTGCTACATTGATTTCTAGTATGTACTAAACCTATTTTTCAATTCAGTAAGTGCTTATTGAAATGCAAAATGGGTTTAGAAATGCATAAGAAATAACAATGTAAAAGTTGTTTGTTTGGGGCATCATTTCCAAATTGCAGTCCAGAATGCCATGTATCATTGGTAGCAAACCACTGAAAAAAGGTAGTAACCCATTCGTAAATGGAATGGAGTCCATGTTGACTCTTTTTGAGCCCTTTCCCTTTGTAAATATAACAAAACAAGTTTGGGAGTAGGCAGTGGTGCAGTGGACCACTGCTACCTTTTAAGCAAACATTTTTAAGTAGGAGTAATTGTTCTTTTAAATGCAGTCCCATTTCCTTTAAAGAAAACGGGTTGCATTTTTAAAAATAATAATAATTTAGAAAGTAATCACAGACATGGTTGCTTGTTGACTCCAGCAGGCCACCATCCTTGTGATGTCCCCCAACTGGAGAGAGTCTCAGCTTGTGATCTCTTGGAAAACTAGTCAACTTGCAGATCAGATTGCAACCCACTCTGAATAGGAATTTTGTTACTGGTTCAAAAAAAATATTTAAAATTTGCAAAAAGTTGGTGCACAATTTGTGACCACTTTCGGAAAATGGAATTTTTGTACATGTGGTAACATGTAACTAGTGTATCCAGAGTAATATGGCGTACTCTTTTTTTATTATTACTGTTTAGTAGCTCACTGGACTCCTGCATCCTCTGATGAGGTTTGTATTTTAGTGTTTGGTAATGAGTCAACATCCTGACAGATCCACTCAGTGTTACATCCTTTAAAGGTAAAAAAAAGAGTAATAATATCTTGTGTTCATGTAAATATCTTTCATTAGGGCCAAGGAACCAAGTGCTCAATCGATAAATTTGGCATATGAAGTCTCTGCAGCTCAGATCGCCATCTTCTTCCTCAGCTATAGGTCATCAGGAAGATGGCATTCCTTAATAACCATATTCCCTGACTCATGACCACAGCCTCAGGGAACTGTTCCATCAACATCTTTCTTGGCAACTTCAATCTTCCAGGCAAAACAACATCTAAGACCATGAAAGAAGCATTATTAAATGAGATGAACATGACACAGATGATGTAGCACATCTCCCAAAGGAGACAGTCCAAATGCAGCACCAGCGATCATGCCCCCTCCTCTTTGCCCACTCAAACTGCAATAATCTAGTAACCCATTATTGAACAGATCATGGTTCCACTCAATTCTACCTTGTCCACTCCAGGCATCTACATTTTGAACAAGTACACTTCCTCTGAAATTTTAAAAAACAAAAAACTCCTAAACGCCCACATCTCCAAGTCAAAACTTGTTTTTCCCAGAGCTCAAGAAAAGTGAACCTAATATCTAAAGGCAGGAGAATAAGGGGCATAGATAACACCTTGAAGATTTAATTACCTTGCAAACGGCAGCAGCGGGGATTGTTTCAATTAAAGTCTCAGTCTCAGTCTTCAGGGCTACACACACCCTGCCCTACATTATCTCAGTTAGATGGATCTTTGACATTTATGGAGATTCACCAGGAGCTGTACATCACATTAAAGTAGTATAACAACTTGTAGCTATTCCAGTCAATAAAGATAGTTTGGTATCAGTTAAAGAGTTTTATTAATCACATCTTTTAGTAAATTATCTTTATTAAAGTCACAAGCTAACTTGTACTAATCTTAGTCATTACTTTTATCAAAAATCGATAATCAAAGATCAGCAATAAATAAATACACATTGTGTTAAGCGCGTTCCATCAAGGAAAACATCCCTAATCTAGATAATGAGTTGTCAGTCCAGAAAACCAGTGAAGAATTCTGCATTTGAGAGGAATCATAAATAATCAAGCCTCAGCATCAAATGTCATAGAAAAGCATTCTCTCCCCGTCTTCTCACAGGATCACAATATATTTCAGACAGCAACTTCTAAGCCCACAACTATGTCATATTGTGTAAATATTTTGTCTATGTTCTTCTGATTCATTCTCCCATTGAAATTTGCATTGTCATGTATGAACTCTTCATATCTAACCATCTAAATAACAAGCCTATTCACTAACTAACAGTGATCCTTTTAGAAGTGGGACAATCTGTATAATTAGAAGAAAAACATTTTCTGCAACAACAATTCATTGTGAAAAACAAGTCTTTCTAAAAGTTGAGATCATGTTTAGTGCTGAATTTACAAATTCCTAGCTTGGTTAGGCATATTAGGCTTAGCACATTTAAATATGATTGCCTACTGCAGTTTTGCTTTAAATTAACATTTTAAGCATTATTGGCTTAGTATATTATTGAACATTATTTTTCTACATGTTGAAAGCCCTTCACCAACTCCTAAACTCTCCAAGTAAAATCTTGTTTCTCCCAGAGTTCAAGAACACTGAACACAATATCCAAAGGCAAGAGAATAAGTGGCATTGATCATGCCTTGAAGATTTAATTACTCTGCAAACCATGTCATCAAATGCAGAGAACTCATCATTAAAAACAAGGAAGTATAAATTATCAAATCTGACACCACAGACAAGAACCAAAACAGAAAACTCTTCAAAACTATCAAGTACTATACCATGTCCAACCCACACCAATATAGAAATTAAATTTAGATCTTGGAAGATTTGGTCCTGCCATTGCTTTTTTCATTGGAAACCTATCAACCTACTACGCGGTCCACCCGCCCGACCGATTTTGGAAGTTGGAGGGACCATAGATGACAATTGATCCGAGTCCCCCCAACTCCATCAGAACCTCCCAACCGCTTTTACGGCACCATAGAAGAAAGTGACTAATGGTGGGACTCCGGGCAATGTTCCTGTCATGAAAATCTGAATGTGCCTTCCTGCCAAACAAACTGTGGGGGGAATACCTCTACATCTGAGTTGGCAGATTGGACAGGAAGTGAGGTAAAAACATGCTTTTTTTACCTGTTCCACTTCCGTTTCTAACTGGATCCAGACCACAAATGTCTTGCCATTGCTGTCACCATTTGACCACCATGGAAACTGAGCCCCGTCTTCATCGGACTCGGAGGTGAGCACTGGGACACCTGCATTTACAGACATGTCCCTCAATATGTTTTGTAAGTAGTGTAATGCATATGTTTTGCAACTAGTTGTGTTGGTAATGAAATGATACACATCTGTTTCAACACGTATTGTAACACAAGATTCCCAATGTGACATCAGTTCCATACCATTTACGCAATGCATTGTCCGGCAATATAGAATTTCGCACAAACGTTGTGTAAGGCAATAGTCAAATGTACTGTCATGAAAGTCTTGTCTTATATACTTTATTCTGCCAATGTCATTCCTATGTGCCAGTGTACAATGTCTGTAAAGTACATTACCCCCTGCCATGGTTGCCTTTAACTTGATTCCTGCCTATAGTCCAGGGGCCTCTATTGGCCACATATCAGGCACCACAGGGATTGTACTTCGGAAGGGTGGGAGAAAGGTTGGAAGGGGTTACAGCAAGGTAATGGCAGACTTGGGTAGGAGGAAAGAGTGTAGCAGGGGTTTGTGTTGACAGACCGGTTGAGGTAGAGGGAGCTGGATGTAGGTGTGATTATATGTGAGTGAGATGTGTAATTGTCTTGGTTGCTGTGGTTGTGTCTGTATGAAGTTATATGATAAACAGTGTCTGTAAGTTGTGTGGTTGAATGTATTACATTGTATTACATTGTGTTGCCTACAGTTAAGTGTTGTGTTGTGATGGTAAATGATCATGGTGTGAATTTAGTATGTTGTGTGGTGTCATGTGCAGGTGGCCACATAAAGCCACAGTACCTTAGTTGTCCGGTGCTGCCATCCATGCCATAGCCACAGGCACAGAACAATGTAGAATGGTTCCCATGATGGACCCACTCCTTCAGGTCACCACTTCCAGAACAACACTAGACCAACTGTGAAACCCAGATATGGTTGACAGGAACCTGCCTGCCTGATGGCAACAGAGTATTGTGAGCCAGCATAGCAATACGCCACAGTGGACCAGCACTTATACCTCTAAATACGAGGGTCAGAAGTCCGTTGGCTTGACAGAGTATTTGGGACTGCAGCAGGGCAGCAGTTGTTCTGTCAAGATCTAAATCAGGTCCTAACTCATCTATCTTCACCGAGCAGCGAATATGATATCTTCTCCATTCCTTGTATGCGCAACAATTTATCATACCAAAACATATGGAGGGGAGTTTCAACTTGGTTCATTTTGCTAGGACGATTTTGTTTGGCCCTTAGCAGCAGAATGTTCATAAGTCTTCCTTGATTTCCTTGGGATCTTCATGTAATAGCTGGTGTTCATGCCAAGAGAATCTGGTGCGGTTCATGAGAATTCTTATGCTCACAAACTCATCCGCTGCATTGAAAGTTTTGTCCCAAAATGGCCCTAATTTCAAAGAGTCCCAGAAGAAATGCTTTGTCTGCCCTTTCTGTTTGTTTTCTCTCTATCAAAGACTTGAGTTGCTTTCTTTTATTGCCCTCCCACCTGGTGATATTCTATAAAGCATCATTGCACCTATGTTTCTGCCTTTGACCGCTGGCAGTGAAAGCTTATATCTGTGGCATGGTCAGAATCTGTGAAATTCATAATCCTAGGACCCTCTTTAGTCATAGGCCCATAGCCATGTTCACAAGTATTCTGGCTTTCTTTCATCCATACAGGCTGCATAAACCCATACATGTTTTTGCATATCGTTTAGAACTCAGGGTTCTACTTGTATTGGGATTGGCTGTAACAGGAACAATGTCATCTGGAGCAGTGATACTCATAGTACAGCCCGGCGGCCACATGTGACTCTTCTGACCTTTACATGAGGCCCTCTGCTCTACAGCAGGACTGGGCTGCTGTTTACTCAACTCAAAACAATTATTAAAAAGATGTTGAATAAAGGCAAGCATTAAGAAAGGAAGTAACTAGGTTGTCCTGTACTCTTAGGAACACCGTTTTTAAAGACAGTGCAGCAAAAGGGTAAAAATATAATAAGATCTCTACAAAGTCAAACACTGTATTTCATGAACAAGCAGTCATTTCAACTTAGTACATCAGATTATATCAATGCAGTGAGAAGTATTTTCTTTTTAAATTATAGTTTTCAAACATAAATTCATGAACATTAACTCCACCTCCCTCCCTGAAAACAATGCCAAAAGTGAAAAACGAGGCTAGTCAGTTTTTATGTGCACTCTTTGGGTAGTCTGGGTTCCTATTAAACATGAACAACATTGTAGTTTAATAAATAAAAAACCGGAGAAGGTTTTGTATAGTGCAAATCCTGAAGTCGTGTATTTTTGAGTTTTTCTTGTATGCAAAAATAAAGAAAAGGGAGTGAAAGTGGAAAAAAAGAATTGCCTAGAATCACACATTTTGGTAAAGTGGGCAAATCAGACTTCATGACAGGTTTTCTGGTTTCACATTATGCTGGTCAGTCAGTAGATGTTTATGCTTCACTTCAGCTACACCCACCATATTGCAACACCCCCACCAAGGTCAATATAATTAATGTCTCTCACAACTTTTTGTACTGCAACACTGCCTTCAAAATATCAAATCCACTCTGTCAAAGGCATTTTGAGTGTAGCTTAATCATTAAGATGTAAAACCTTCCTTGTGCTGTTGCCCATCCTTTACCCTGATATAAACCCCGTCTGATCAGGGTGTAATAGATATTCTGGTATATGCTATTGGGGATTCCTGTATTATAGATCTTGACATCTACATTTAATAATGACATCGGCTTATATGAGCTTTAATTTTCTGGGGTTTTCCCATTTTTCAGGATTAATGAGACCCTTGCCTCAGTGAACCTTTCTTACCTATTTTGTTGAAACTTTGGTCGTAACTCCTAATGTCTTTGGCCACATGATAAAAAAAAACAGTGTATTCCCATCATGGTCTGGGGTGTGGCTAGACTAAGGGCCTGATTTATATCTTGAAAGGAGTTCAGTCATCTTGCTATGACTGCGGTTTCAAGTACTCCATCAAGCTGACGAAGGTCTGCCTGCTGTATTTAGATGTATGGCAGCTGAGCCTCCTTCGTGTTCACAAAGTTGCCATGTAAGCAGTCTCCAGGTGCTGATATTCAGAGCGATGGGATTCCACCAAGCATATTTAGATTTCACAGCCGTGCTTGTGTTATTCTGGAGGTGGATTCCTGATGGCAGAAGTCCATCACAGGACCCACTCAACATTGTACAATGGCAATTGGATGTCTTCTAGCAGCACACACCTGTTATGTAGTGACCAAGCCTGAACACCTGCAAACCACACTACAAAACACACTCTGTTTCAGACCATGATCCTTTGTCATTCCACTGCAGAACAACATGTTGCTGCTGATTTTCCCACTCAGGAATCAGATTTATTTTTTTACTCCCTCTGTTCAGTTTTTTTGTTTGTTTCTATTTTAATTTTCATTACATTGTGTATCACTGAGTAATCTTTTTTAGTTACAATGGCAGGGAGGAGAAATCAATGTTTCACAGAGGGAGAATTGTCAGTCATGGTGGATGAGATCATCAGAGAAGAGCCACAACTGTTTGGAGCCCAAGCACAGAATACAACCATATCACCAAGTCTTAGGAGCCATACATCAGTCCCAAGATATGGTGAACCGGATCCTAGCAGAGCTCCAGGACGTTAAGCAGTTGCAGAGGGAGCACAATGAAGAGATGCAGAATTTCAACTCTAATTTGTGCTCCCTGACTGGGGTGCTGTTGAAAGTTTAGCATCATGTGTGCAGGGCTTTCCCCTGTCTGTAGTCCTTCAAACTCTGGACAAAATACATCACTCACAGTCACAGGCAGGTAAGCCCTGCCACAACAGGAAACAGCTCCACACCCTAGTCTCTACCACTGTGGATCCCAGTCCCCCTCAAAGGGGACGTTCATCTAGACCAACAGGCGAGGACAGCAATACCTCCCCCACCACCAGCAAGAGGTACTGGACCTAATTACCTCCAGTGTGTGACCACCATTGACTCTGTGGACTATTTTATGAACACATTTACCTTTTTTAGTACTTTGGACTTCAAACTATTGACCTTTACAAAAATAGTTTCATCAATTGTTATTTAATGTTT
The DNA here is from genome assembly GCF_031143425.1 of Pleurodeles waltl. Classification (NCBI taxonomy): domain Eukaryota; kingdom Metazoa; phylum Chordata; class Amphibia; order Caudata; family Salamandridae; genus Pleurodeles; species Pleurodeles waltl. Next base: position 921,520,797 of record NC_090439.1, on the reverse strand, counting down.
TATTTGGGTTTTTCTATTTTTTGGTTTTCAACATGTTTAAATTCATTTCTGCTTGTTAACTAAATTCAAAGACCACAAAGTCAAAGACTGGTGTTGTATTTCTTGTGGTATATCCATTCTTCTTTTCTTACTTCCATAAATACAAATCAATCCCACATAAAATGTTACAGTCATGTAATATTTCTCCAGTTTCCAAGAAAGGATAAAAAAAATAACAAAACACAAATCTCAATATATTGATTGCAGACATCGGTAAGAAATAATTGTTTGTTAAAAATTCTGAAACAATTTACAACCAATGAATAGCCCAGTCAGTGTCAGTTGTATTTTTACTGATCAAAACACAAATACCATGGAAGAATGGGATATAATTCCAAAAATTTGATTCAGTAGGCTAACTATTCTTGATTCATGCCATCAACTGAACCCAGACATTCTGCCTCACAATAAGAAACCAACATCAATAACACCAATAGTGAAAATCATGGTATTACTACCTTTTGTGGCCACATGAACATTTCAGTATATTGTGGCAGTATCTGGTTGAATGTCACAACCAACTTTCTATGGAGTGCTACAAAACGTTTTTTCTACTGTGATGAGACGCATCAACAGCTTTATAAACTTCACACAAAATGATGATTTAGTCAATCTGAAGGGAAAGGAATATGCTTTAACTTGACTTATACAAGTGGGTAGAGCAAGTTAAGCAGCACATAGGGCCAGATGTAGCAAAGGGTTTTTCCTATTCTGTGTCAATGGGAAAATGTGTTCGTACATATGCCCCATAGTGCCTTGGTGACAACATTCAACAGAAAACAACTAATGCAATCTCAAGAACTTCTATTCAATCACTGTGCAAATTGTCTTTGAACAAGATATGTACATCCAAAGTGTGTGCCTTAAACAGGATCAGCCCATGATCCCTTTGTACTTTGCAACAGCAGCATATTACTGCAAATGTCACAACTTTGAAATATTCAAATGAAGATGACCCAGTGGAAGATGTTAAAAAGAAAACAAGAAGAATTTATTTATTTTGCATGACAAAACAGACTCAAGTGACAAATTATGAGGACACATTCCCTTAAAACAATCAGAGATAATAAATGTAAATGGACACAGTAGTCAATGTGTCATAACTTTGATCAACAAACATCTTTGTCCTGGAATTTAATGAACTAATCATCCTTCAAAAATCTCCAGCTCAGACTGATATGCACATTATGTCACAAGTTTTTCTATAATATTTAATTTAACAATATGAGAGGGTAAGATTGCACTCATGAAGAAATTGGCAATAACATCTTGATGCATGTCAGCTCCTTCCTCTTCACCACTATCATCTTCATTTGGCATTTCAACATCTTCATCCGGTGGCTCTTCGTAGTTTCCTTCCTTAGGGATGCATGGGGTTTTCCTTCGTAGGTCTATGCTGTGCAACATGCAGCAGGCCATGGTGATTTGGCACATCTTATTGGGTGAGTCCAGGAGGGCTACATGGTCTGAACCAGACAATGAAATCTGTCCTTCAGGATCCCAAAAGCCCACTCCACTGGCCCCCTTGTTCTTCAATGGGCCTCATTGAAGCGGACTTCCCCTGGTGTTGTTGGGTTCATCAGTGGTGCTAACAACCATGGTCAGGAAGGGTAAGCTGAGTCTCCTATATGAAAGTAAAAAAATATATTGAGCAAAAATATTTCATCCTATTGTACATTCCTAAACTAAAAATAAAGTAAAATATCCTATTACTGTATTGTACTTACCAACAAGCCAGGCCCTCTCAGGTCCAAGTTGTGAGATTTGCTGGGGTATACTGCTGTTCCGTCATATAAAGGAGTCATGTCTTGACCCTGGGAAACTGGCACACATGCTTGAGATATTCAAATCAGGTTAAGCAGACAACTTGCACATTGTTTTAAAGTTCTTCCGATTGCGCTATACCTGTTCCCTGGTGTATGGTCGAACTAAGACAATATGTGTGCCATCAGTTGCTCCAACCGCATGTGGTATGCCACCCAAAGCATAAAAATCTTGATTCACTTTTGAAAACTCCTCATGTCATGGAAACTGGATGAAGCCAATGGCATGGGCACGGCAGGGGCCCCCGTAAGAGGGCCCCGCAAAGTATTTCAGTGTCTGCCTTGCAGACACTGAAATACGCGACAGGTGCCACTGCACCCGTCGCACCTTCCCACTCCGCCGGCTCGATTACGAGCCGGCATCCTCGTGGGAAGGGAGTTTTTCCCTGGGCTGGCGGGCGGTCTTTTGGAGACCGCCCGCCAGCCCAGGGAAAAACTCATGATACCCTCCGCGGTCTTCTGACCGCGGAGCGGTATAATGGGGGCGGAATGCTGGCGGGCGTCCTCCGCCGCCCGCCAGAATCAGAATCACCCCCTATATGTATATTAATAGCAATTGATTGATGACAATGTTATTAATACATATGTGACTAACACAAATTTAATTTAATTTCTGACAGTCACAAACTTGGTGAACAGGTTTTTTTTGTTGTAATTATTGTATAGTGCATTCATTTGTGATGAACATTTGTAATGGACATGTTAATTTTTGTTCAGGTATTCGTTATGCCAATGGACACTTACACCAAAATTAGTTAGATTTATCTACTTCCAAAAAATGTGTAATGTTTATGTATTTGATTTGGTAGTTTAGGAAAAATTATTAAATACACCTGTATGGACATGTTTTGATTTTGGGATTGATGTGACTTTTTGTGTAGGTTTCCATTAGCATGAAGGCAGTTTGACCCAAATTGGTAAAAGTTATATGGTGGTCACAGGTAAAACAGTCACTTACCTTCCGATCCGTCTATAATGGGGTTCACTTTCATCATGGTCCAGGAGCAGCAGCAAAGGTAGAACTTGTATGATCAACTTCATGGCAGCACGGAAAGTGAAAAGTTTTTAAAAAGGTACGTTTTCACCTTGTATGCCTTTAATGCCTCCAACTCAGGAGTGGATGTTTAGCAGCTACAGTTACGCCTGGGGGAAGGCACATTATGATTGACCTAGTGGTAAAACTTGCTGTGGCCCTGCTGCCAGCCACTTTTGTCTATGGAGCCTATAACATGAGTGGAAATTTAAGCTGTGACGGCCGTTTGCAAACTGACTTTCGTCTACGGGCCAGCTGGCATCTAAATAGAGCGGGCAGACCGCCTAGTTACTGGATGGATTATCTGATAGAAAACCAAAGGCGGGTTAGATTCAGCCAAGATCTTAATCAGGCCCTAAGGCTCTTTATTGCCATAATGATCTCTTTAGAATTTATGGAGCCTTCGAGGCACTGTACTTGTTGGAGAGTTAGTCTGCTTAGTTGATTGCTTTATACATTCTGTATATACTGTCTATACTACCTTTTCGTTCAGCCTTGTACAGTGTTTGGTAGATTTCAGAAAAGACCTTACTTTTTCACCCCAATTTACCATGCCATGTGCTTGTTTAGTGGTTAATATATGATTCTGGGCCTGTTTATCAATACTTTTTTTTAAAAGCAAACTGACAATATCAGAATTTTTTTAATCAAATCTCAAATAAGAACTTCCATTCCACTTTGCATTGCACACAAAAGGACAGACTTCACTCACCTCACATTGATGACCACATACATCTTCTTACCTCCCTCAATGCTACAACTGAGAGAATATCACCATGGCAGAAAGTTGTCTTTCTGTCTCAGGATCTGCATAAGTCTTTACAAGAGTAGAGAGGCTTTACCTGTGGTGACATAAATTCCTTTAGCCACGCCATGCTCAAGACGTCCCTGAAGAGTGGGCCCTTTAAGATAATGGAGCGCGTGGCTTTTAAAGCTGCGTGCTGCATCACATATCACTGCTAATCACCAGAGTTCACGCCCCTGCACTTACCTGTTGGGTGTGATGTTCCGCATTCCTGATTCCTCTGGATTCCTGCATTGCTGGTACTGCTTCTTCGTGCTCCTGCCTCTTCCTGCTGCCTTTAGCATCAGGCTTGAATGGGTCGCGGCAGTGGCTCTCGTCTGAATTTCCCTTCAGATCTGCAAAAAAGGGGAAAAGAAGAATCAGAGTTTTCAGGACTGCTAACCATCAAAAGTGTAACGCGCTGTGGCGCCATGTATAAATTACGATATCTGAATCGGACTGTAGTGATGTTTCTCTTCTTAGATTTTCTCGTCACCGTTCTGTGTAGTCAAAACTATCTAGTGATTAGAAGTTTATGTACATATTTATTTTAGGTTAACAGCTAATTACTATGTTGGACTTATGAAAGAATCTAAAGAACTTTTAAGGAGCATACTAAGGGGGTCCTTACAACCTCGGCGGTCTTTTAACAAGACCCCTGAGGGACCACCGGGCAGAAGACCGCCAGTAGTGGCGGTTTGCCGCTCGGCGTATTATGACTGTTGGCTGCTCTCCATCCTTTTTAGGACGGAGAACCGCCAACAGCCATACTTGTGGGCGGTGGGGAAGTGGAGGTTGCTCCACCTCCACCGCCACGCCAACAGAACACGGCCCAGCGAATCACGCCCTGTGATTCGGCGCAGTGGAGTTCTGTTGGCGGTGTGGTGTCGGCGGAGCAGCCCCCATGGCTCCCGTCCCCTTCCGGAGGATCGACGGAACAGGTAAGTGGATCGTCCATTAGGGGAGGGGGGTGGGGGGGTGTTGTGTCTTGTGTGGTTGCATGGGAGTGTGCGTGTGAGTGTGTAGAGAGCGTGTATGCATGCAGGGGGTGTTGTGTGTTTTGGGAATGAGTGCATGTATGTCTGTATGTATGTCTGTATGGATGTGTGCGTGTATGTCTGTATATGGGTGTGCGTGTCTGACTGAGTGTGTGGATGTAGGCATGTATGTCGGTGTGTGTGCGTGTGTGTGTGTTGGTGGTGCCTGCATGCGTGTCGTGTGTGTGTGAGTTATGTGATGTTGAGGGTCAGGGTAGGGAGGGGGGCCCTGCCACCTTTGGGGGGTGGCAGGGGTGGTGGGGGTGTAGAGGAGGGAGTTGGGGTGGGAGTGGGGGGTGGGGGAGACCCCTATCAGTGCCAGGGAAGGAATTCCCTGGCACTGATAGTGCTTACCGCCATGGATTTCATGGCGGTTCCTACCGTTGGAAATCCACGGCAGTAAGCTGGGTCGAAATACCGGCGGCGGTATTGTGACGGCCGCCGGGCTGGAGAACCAGTTCTCCAGCCCAGCGGTCATCTCCGCCCTGGCAGGTGGAACGGAGAAGCGGCGGATGAGCACGACGGTAACCGCCATGGTCATAATACAAAAAAAAAAGACCGCCAGCCTGTTGCCGGTCTTACCGCCGCTTTAACACCGTCCGCCAGGTTTGTATTGACCCCCTAAGTGTGTGGCAGCATGTTGTGTATCTGAAGCAATCTGTGATTTGGAACTTTGTGAAACTTTCTATCAGCATTATACAAGGGTATGAAGTAATACTCCAGAAGAAGTATATAAACTGATGGACACCATTTCTTAAGTATTCACCAAACAGTGTTTCTTGACAAATGCCAGAACTGTGTGAACTCCTCCTTCGCAATATAGTAGAAGTGTTCTTTGGATTACTGCCATTTGATTGAGTTCCTCCTGCTAATTCAGTAGGTATGTGAATAGCTACTACACATTTACCTTATTATTTACATCTTGTGAGCCATTGCATTTACCCTATGAGTTTTTTTTTCTTTCAGATTCAAAGATCAGTTACTGCCAGGTCTTTCCACTGATAAGCAGAAGGGAGAAGGGTACTAGGTAAATCCATGATTACTTATGCATATTTAAAACCTATTACGAATTCTTAGATGATGATGATGATGTTTGCTTTATAGATGCGGATAGAAGTCAGACAATTCCGAAGCAACGATAGGCAACCTGGTGTTCATCAAAATCCATCCCTTCATTCCGGGGAGAAAGACTGTCTCCTTATTTTTAGAGTTGGTCTTGGGTGAAAGGATATTAGCACTGTATCCATTTCACCCCTGCGTACAGGTAAGAGTCTGACAAATTCAAGCTTTTTTTAATCCCATTAAGTAGAGACTGGGTTGAAAGTTGGGATTAAAATCAGCCATTGAAGTTGTATGGTCTGAGTGCATTTCACTGACTGCACAACAACCTTGTTACTATGCATACAAGTCCTAAAGTGTGAACTCTCAATGAAGTCAATGAAGAGGCTTCAGTTTGCACATAATGCGCTAATTACAGAAAAAGTAAAAAATTAGTAGAGGTGCATGGCATTGGGTCCTGAGGTGTCTGGGGAGTGTAGCTCGGTGTATTTAAATAACATCACAGTACTTGAGGACGTTACCATTGTTGAAATTGGCTCAATTTAGTGATTTTAGATGTTTGTAATAGTGATAAGAATTATTTCATTACTTGCTCTTCTTCTGGCTTCAAAGCAAAGTCTCATCAAACAGTACTCCTATCTACCATCTTTCATTATGGGCTAGATCCCCAGTGTTATCAGGAAGTTAAAGGGGTGACTGGACCTATTATCAGGTTTCCTGTTTTTTTCACTTTTTGAGGCACAGCTAGTTCTGAGACATGCAGATCTGTATGTTTCTCAGGCAGTCTGCCAATTGGTGACTGTATAATCAAATGGAGTATGAGCTGATCCAGGTGGATTATGATCTGCCTGCAGGATGTATTTGATCGTGTAAATTTTAAAGATGCATGCAAGTGGAGCCATGTTCCTCAAAAAGATTATTGCCAGTTGAGAGGACCTTGAGGGACTCCACTAACAGGTTATGTAGAAGATTTTGGATAGGAAGGACATGGTTTACTTTCTTGGGTCCACATTTATAAATAAAAGAAGCAAACTGTTTTCGAGCTGTCCCTATATTTCCCGATCAACTAGTTTGGCAGTCTACCTGTAAGCCATGGTGATGGTATCTTAGGCTAATGAGAAGTTCAGTAGAATCAGTGTCTCTTTTTGGAGACACTTCAAGTCTCTTGTTGGATATTTAGGAGAATGAAAATCGTTGGCAAGGTTGTCACATTGCATTTTGAGACTTGAGATTTCACTGTCACTTCCAAGACTGTGTTTTGGTGAAGTAGGAGCAAGATGGGCATGTAATTGTTCCATGTCTATAGTGTTTCTCCAGCACATGCCTGTGACATCACACTATTTGCACCATCCTATCATGAATCTGTGCACATTCCCCCACCGCATCATTCAGTGTCATGCTTTAGCCTGTTGCATTGCCTCTCCCCATAGTCTCTTTGCCCATTTGCCCATGTTCCATTTAATGAATGTTCAAACAACCATTGTGTAAGACATTACCAAGTATCGAGAAAATCAATGGCAAATGAATGAGCTAAATTTTGAATGACACTGATGATTATTTTTCAGTAGATTCTGCATGTTTGATTTTTTCTTGGTCGTGACAGGTCCTGATGAGCTTAAATATTATAGAGAACATGTGCATGTATTTTCCACCTTTTCAAAATAATGCATTTTTAGAAAAAGATGAAAAATCATGTAGTAAGAAGGTAGCATGAATCCAGCCATGATGTCCTTTAAGAATGTTGGTGGAGAGGGAGCTCCATGGTAACAGCAATGGATTTTCCTCCTTGCTAATATTATGATCCACCCGCGGAATTTTGATTCGGACAGGCAATAGTTTGATTATGGTGGAGACTTTGGCCCTGATTTATACTTTTTTTGTGCTGCATTACCGTCACTTGTTTACGCAAAGGGGGCACAAACTTACAAAATACAATACAATTGTATACAGTAATGTGGCACAAAAAAAGTATAAATCAGGGCCTTTATCTGTATGTTTTCCCACCTATTTTAGACTGGCCTACATGCACCTCTTTTTAATGCCCATCACTGCAAGGAAAAACCGGGCTGTAAAAGGCATTGGAAAGTGCTGATTGCCCTAACAGCTTTGGGACGTTCTTTTTTGAAAATCAAAAAAGATGTACCTTTGCTGTGTAGTTCTGTCTTGTTGACAGGGCCACCTGTCAAAGTTACAATGCATTGACGGGAACTGCCATTGACAGGAACTGCTTGCCAATGTTAGAAATGTTGCTGGGCCAACATACATTTGTAAATCTGGCACTCCATCGCCCAGACGAAGTTCGTTTTGTTTGCCAAAATCTAAATTAGGCACATCATTTTCTTATTGAAGTCGGAATCAGAAGGTGCAGTACTACACTTTGCTTTATGTGTAATTGCATATAAATGAGAAATATTGTGCAGTAATTACTTTACCTCTGCCATTTAATGAGGGGGCAGTCATTTATTGCGTTCTAGTAAATCACATGAAACAACGAATAATGCTCTCTTGTTTATCCACTGCTCTCACAAGGTACCTGAGGACGATGTGCTTTTTATTGATAGATATACCCAGTACGAATTCTGGAATGACGCCACTTCATGTGATGTTCAGAACAAAGAGTGGAAAAGCATGAACTGTACTTCAGAAACATATCATTTGAGTTAGTTACTCATTCAGGTTAAAAGCAGGAGCTTCGAGAATGACAGTTTTTAGTCACTTCTTATTCCTCAGCAGGCTCTCTGATTGGTATCTGCGTGAACTGATACCTAAACTATGTAGATTTTATTATTTTATTTACATACAAATTATAAGTTGGTTAAAAACTCAACAGTCTTTTACATCGCAGTATTACAGTGGTGTATAAATCTCTGCAACATTGATGGATAATGCAACATGTTCATTAACCGTGTGCGTCGCAAGTTAAGATAACACTCTGCAGATTGTTTTTAAGATTACATCACTCCACCAGGAACAAGGTATTTTTCACTGTAAATAACAGTCTAACGTTTTATTGCTAGGAGCAGGTAACGACTTTGTGCATAAAAGCCTAAACGGAAGTGACTTTTTCTCCACACCACCATTTTGAAATGTGATGACAAATTGCTTCTAAAGTACTCAAGATTTTGCATTTAAAATCAAGATAGTGGTAAAGTGGAGAAGGAGGCTAAGGCTATAGTTAGAAATCGTGGATTGGTGCTTCAGATTCGCTGCACATTTTGTCCTGTACTTTTCATAAGCAGTTTTACATAAATAATTTAATTTCGTCAATTGGGGCACTGGGGCGTTCCTCCAGCGCACTGTGAGCCATCTTGAGCCCCCAAATGTTTTAGGGAAAAAGTACCAGCTTGTGTGGCAGTGGGAAGGGCGAGTGGTGCCAGTCCTGCTGATTGGAATCGGCAGCTGCAGGGATGAAGTTAAGTGTGTTGGATGTGTCTTTTACCGTGACCAGACCAACATGCACACATCAAGCCTTTCAAACCCAGGTGTTGGTCTCCTTTGTCGTGCTGGGATTACCAACCCCAACCAATCCTTTCATGTACGTATATGGTATTTCTATAGCACGACTCCCGCCAAAAGGCAGCAGTGTGCTGTGCATGGTCAAAGACAATCAAAAAGAAGCATAAAGTCAACAAGTAAGAGTAACTTAGGGCCACATATACGAAGTTCCGATTTTGCGACTGTGAAACTGCGAGTCGCAAAACCGGATGTACAACAGTGTCAATGATACTGTCTGCGATTCGCAATGGGGTCACAAATTACCTACCTCATGAATATTCATGAGGTAGGTCACAATTTGCGACCCCATTGGGAATGGCGGCACTCACAGGCATGGTGGCCTGCTGGTGTCAGTAGACCAACATGTCAGTGACTGCTTTTAAATCAAGCAGTATTTAAAAAAAAAAATGCAGCACATTTTCCTTAACCCCTTCGCTGCCAGGCCTTTTCCCCCTCCTGTGCCAGGCCTTTTTTTGCCTATTTGGGGCAATTCGCGCTTAGGCCCTCATAACATTTTGTCCACATAAGCTAACCAAGGCAAATTTGCGTCCTTTTTTTCCAACATCCTAGGGATTCTAGAGGTACCCAGACTTTGTGGGTTCCCCTGAAGGAGGCCAAGAAATTAGCCAAAATACAGTGAAAATTTAGTTTTTTTAAAATAAATGGGAAAAAGTGGCTGCAGAAGAAGGCTTGTGGTTTTTCCCCTGAAAATGGCATTGTTGGAAAATGGGTTATTGGTAGGGCAGGTAGGTACCTACACCTAGCAACAAGCCACAAACCTCCACAAAAGTACAGTTAGGTCTCAGTAAATTAATCCCAGCTCTACCCTTGGTAGTTTGGCATCGAGCGTCAAGGCTTAACTTAGGAGACAAAGTGTAAAGCATTCAAATATCACACAACAGTAATTAAATAAAACACAGGAAACAGTTTAAAAATCCAAAACCAATTTATAAAAATAGCTTATATTTTTATCTTTAAAATGACACAAAAACGATTAAAATCGGTTCAGGGGAACCGGAGATATGAATTTTTAAAGTATTATTATTTTCTAGCGCATAGAAACAAAAAGCGCCAATCGGGTCATCTGGTTGCACCAGGACCGGGACAAAGTCAAACTTTCAGGCCGACCGCGATGGAGCCCTGCTCGGATACAGGTCGCGGGAAGCCTCGGTTAAAAAGTTACCTTCTGACTTAGTCTTTATTTTGAAGTTTTTCTTCACCGGGACGAACCTGCCAGTTGGATCCGACCTCCTGGAGCCCTTGTCCGGATACGCGAAGTCGGTTTCCTCGGTGGTGATTTCTACCTTCGGACTTAGTCGTTTTTTCGAGATGAAAATCCTTCGACCGGGGTAAACCTGGATCTTGATCCGACGTCCGTGGAGCCCTTCTCGGATACGATGGCTGGAAGGTCCCGGTCAACTTTTTACGTTCGGACTTAGTCTTTTTTTCGGATGTTTTTCTTGACCGGGACGAACCACGAAGTCAGGCCGGGTCGCGGTTGAGGCAAGCCGGCTAGAATTTCCGCGTCGAGTCGGTCACTTTATGGAGCTTTTTTCTAAAATTTCTCCAATCTTTTCCAAACTTCTGGGGCTTCACCCAGATGTTCTTTTAAGGTTCTTTTGGGGTCCACAGCTCACCCCAAGGGTCCAGAAGTTCTGTGATGGTCCTTGGGAAGTGCGGACTTCAACTCCCAGAATGCACCTGGCGCAAACTCCTTTTTGGCCACTGGACAGTGGTCAGCTGGTCACTTTTTCAGGAGTTGGTGCAGGGGACTCTGGTTAGCAATTTTTCACCAGTAGCAAACAGGGAGTCCCTCCTTGAACCAGTGGAAGCCAGGCAAAGTCCTTCTTGTGGTGAAGCCCAAGTGTGCAGCTGGTGCAGTCTTTCTGAGTGCAGGGTCCAGGTGCAGGCCAGGGGTCCAGCAGGGCAGTCCTTCTTCTTCTTTAGTTCCTTTCTTGTTGAATTCTGGAGGGGATCTGAGGCGTGGGTGCAGGTCTGCCAGTTTTATCCTTGCTCCTGGGTGAAAAGCAGGGGGGCCCTGATTCTCCAATCAGGGACAGGGTCGTCCCCCTGTGATGACCACTTCCTGGGAAGTGTGGCAAAAATCCATCCCAGAAGGCAACAGTCTCTAAAAATCCAAAATGGATGAATCTGATTTTTGGAGGAGAGATCTGGCTGAGCCCACCCACTGGTGTGGCTAAAAATCATAAACACACCCCTCTCCTGCCCTCTCCTAATCTAATCAAGGGGGCACCTAGCTGTCTGGGGTTGCAGGATGTGGGGGTGTTGCTGGGTGCTCCAGATGTCCTTCTCTGCCTTTGAAGACCAGTTTGGCAGCCCTCCCCCTTCCTGCTTCACCATCTGCTGAGGGGAGATTCTCTCCCCCAAGCACATTCCTTTGTGTGAAGTCAGGCCACTTCACACCTCATTAAAGTAGCCTGGCAGAAGCTGCTGCAGGCTGGCCAATCAGAGCACAGCAGCAAAAACAATGCAGAGCTGAAATTGGCAACTTTTTAGGTAAAGTCTAAACTTTTTACCTGCACTAGTTATATTAAATCCAACAACTGGAAGTTGTGGGATTTATTATAACAATCAATTTGATACCAAATTCTTGGTATGTAACATTTAAGGAGACTTTAAAATTTAAAATAAAGTCTGCCCATTCTAGCCTATGAAGGCCATTTACTTCAATGAGGGAAAAACGAATTTGGCTGTTTTTACCTCACCAGGGCTTATAAATCTATTTTTATAAAGTCCCTGCTTATAGTTACATGGCACCCAGCCCTAGGGGCACATAGGGCACACCTTAGGGGTGACTTATATGTAAAAATAAGGTAGTTTAAGACTTTGGAAGTACCTTTAATTCCAAAGTCGAATTTGCATATAACTTTAATTTAAAAGCAGCCAGCAAGGCAGGCTTGCTTTTAAAATGACACTGGGCACCTCAGTAATGCACCTAGGTGTGCACCACCTATGCTGTGGTCCCTAAACCTACATGCCCTACCATATACTAGGGACTTATAGGTAGGTTAACTTAGCCAATTATAATTAGCCTAATTTGCATATCCATTTTACACAGAGCACAGGCCCTGGGACTGGTTAGCAGTACCCAGGGCACCATCAGAGTCAGGAAAACACCAGCATAAAGTGGAAAATGGGGGCAAAAAGATATGGGGCCTCTGCAATCAGCCCCAGTTTCTCACAGGCATCAACAAAGGGTTTGAGGTGCTAAACTCACCAGCTTCCCAGCTTTCAGGAACAGGCAGACTTGAATCAGAAAACCCAATTTTTCAACACAAATTTGGCATTTTACTGGGACATACCCCATTTTTAATTTTTTTTGTGCTTTCACCCTCCTTACAGTCAGTGACAGACATGGGCATGAAAACAATGCTGGATACCAGAAACCTAAACATTTCTGAAAAGTAGACAAAATTCTGAATTCAGCAAGGGGTAATTTGTGTAGATCCTACAAGGGTTTCCTACAGAAAATAACAACTCTAAAAGAAAAATATTGAAATTGAGGTGAAAAAAACATCAATTTGTCTCTACGTTTTACTCCATAACTTTTTCCTGCAATGTCAGATTTTCGAAAGCAATATACCGTTACATCTGCTGGACTCCTCTGGTTACGGGGATACATAGGGCTTGTAGGTTCATCAAGAACCCTAGGTACCCAGAGCCAATAAATAAGCTGCACCCTGCAGTGCGTTTTCATTCTATACCGGGTATACAGCAATTCATTTCCTGAAATATAAAGAGTAAAAAATAGCTATCAAGAAAACCTTTGTATTTCCAAAAAGGGCACAAGATAAGGTGTTGAGGAGCAGTGGTTATTTGCACATCTCTGAATTCCGGGGTGACCATACTAGCATGTGAATTACAGGGCATTTCTCAAATAGATGTCTTTTTTACACACTCTCCTATATTTGGAAGGAAAAAATGTAGAGAAAGACAAGGGGTAATAACACTTTTTTTGCTAATCTATGTTCCCCCAAGTCTCCCGATAAAAATGATACCTCACTTGTGTGGGTAGGCCTAGCGCCCGCGACATGGAAACGCCCCAAAACGCAACGTGGACACATCCCATTTTTTTGAAAGAAAACAGAGGTGTTTTTTGCAAAGTGCCTACCTGTAGATTTTGGCCTCTAACTCAGCCGGCAACTAGGGAAACCTACCAAACCTGTGCATTTTTTAAAACTAGAGACCTAGGGGAATCCAAGATGGTGTGACTTGTTGGGCTCTGACCAGGTTCTGTTATCCAGAATCCTTTGCAAACCTCGAAATTTGGCTAAAAAAACACATTTTCATCACATTATGGTGACAGAAAGTTCTGGAATCTGAGAGGAGCCACACATGTCCTTCCACCCAGCGTTCCCTCAAGTCTCCCGATAAAAATGATACCTCACTTGTGAGGGTAGGCCTAGCGCCCGCGCCAGGAAATGCCCCAAAACGCAACGTGGACACATCCAATTTTGTTTTAAAAAACAGAGGTGTTTTTTGCAAAGTGCCTACCTGTAGATTTTGACCTCTAGCTCAGCCGGCACCTAGGGAAACCTACCAAACCTGTGCATTTTTGAAAACTAGAGACATAGGGGAATCCAAGATGGAGTGACTTGTGGGGCTCTGACCAGGTTCTGTTACCCAGAATCCTTTGCAAACCTACACATTTGGCTAAAAAAACACAAGTTCCTCACATTTCTGTGGCAGAAAGTTCTGGAATCTGAGAGGAGGCACAAATTTCCTTCCACGCAGCGTTCCCCCAAGTTTGCCGATAAAAATAATACCTCACTTGTGTGGGTAGGGCTAGCGCCCGCGACAGGAAATGCCCCAAAATGCAACGTGGACACATCCCATTTTTTGAAAGAAAACAGAGGTGTTTTTTGCAAAGTGCCTACCTGTAGATTTTGGCCTCTAGCTCAGCAGGCACCTAGGAAACCTACCAAACCTGTGCATTTTTGAAAACTAGAGACCTGTGGGAATCCAAGATGGGGTGACTTGTGGGGCTCTGACCAGGTTCTGTTACCCAGAATCCTTTGCAAACCTCAAAATCTGGATAAAAAAAACACATTTTCCTCACATTATGGTGGTAGAAAGTTCTGGAATCTGAGAGGAGCCACAAATTTCCTTCCACGCAGCGTTCCCCCAAGTCTCCCGATAAAAATGATACCTCACTTGTGTGGGTAGGCCTAGCGCCCGCGACAGGAAATGCCCCAAAGCGCAACGTGGACACATCCCATTTTTTGAAAGAAAACAGAGGTGTTTTTTGCAAAGTGACTACCTGTAGATTTTGGCCTCTAGCTCAGCCGGCACCTAGGGAAACCTACCAAACCTGTGCATTTTTTAAAACTAGAGACCTAGGGGAATCCTAGATGGGGTGACTTGTGGGGCTCTGACCAGGTTCTGTTACCCAGAATCCTTTGCAAACCTCAAAATTTGGCTAAAAAAACACAAGTTCCTCACATTTCTGTGGCAGAAAGTTCTGGAATCTGAGAGGAGGCACAAATTTCCTTCCACGCAGCGTTCCCCCAAGTCTCCCGATAAAAATGATACCTCACTTGTGTGGGTAGGCCTAGCGCCCGCGACAGGAAATGCTCCAAAGCACAACGTGGACACATCCCATTTTTTTAAAGAAAACAGAAGTGTTTTTTGCAAAGTGCCTACCTGTAGATTTTGGCCTCTAGCTCAGCCGGCACCTAGGGAAACCTACCAAACCTGTGCATTTTTGAAAACTAGAGACCTAGGGGAATCCAAGATGAGGTGACTTGTGGGGCTCTGACCAGGTTCTGTTACCCAGAATCCTTTGCAAACCTCAAAATCTGGCAAAAAAAACCACATTTTCCTCACATTATGGTGACAGAAAGTTCTGGAATCTGAGAGGAGCCACAAATTTCCTTCCACCCAGCGTGCCCCCAAGTCTCCCGATAAAAATGATACCTCACTTGTGTGGGTAGGCCTAGCGCCCACGACAGGAAATGCCCCAAAGCGCAACGTGGACACATCCCATTTTTTGAAAGAAAACAGAAGTGTTTTTTGCAAAGTGCCTACCTGTAGATTTTGGCCCCTAGCTCAGGGACACCTACCAAAACTGTGCATTTTTGAAAACTAGAGACCTAGGGGAATCCAAGATGGGGTGACTTGTGGAGCTCTGGCCAGGTTCTGTTACCCAGAATCCTTTGCAAACCTCAAAATTTGGCTAAAAAAACACATGTTCCTCACATTTCTGTGGCAGAAAGTTCTTGAATCTGAGAGGAGCCACAAATTTCCTTCCACCCAGCGTTCCCCCAAGTCTCCCAATAAAAATGATACCTGACTTGTGTGGGTAGGCCTAGCGCCCGTGACAGGAAATGCCCCAAAGCGCAACGTGGACACATCCCATTTTTTTAAAGAAAACAGAGGTGTTTTTTGCAAAGTGCCTACCTGTAGATTTTGGCCTCTAGCTCAGCCGGCACCTAGGGAAACCCACCAAACCTGTGCATTTCTGAAAACTAGAGACCTAGGGGAATCCAAGATGGGGTGACTTGTGGGGCTCTGACCAGGTTCTGTTACCCAGAATCCTTTGCAAACCTCAAAATGTGGCTAAACAAAACACATTTTCCTCACATTATGGTGACAGAAAGTTCTGGAATCTGAGAGGAGCCACAAATTTCTTTCCACCCAGCGTTCCCCCAAGTCTCCCGATAAAAATGATACCTCACTTGTGTGGGTAGGCGTAGCGTCCACGACAGGAAATGGCCCAAAACACAACGTGGACACATCACATTTTTTAATAGAAAACAGTGCCTACCTGTGGATTTAAGGCCTGTAGCTCAGCCGGCACCTAGGGAAACATACCAAACCTGTGCATTTTTGAAACTAGAGACCTAGGGGAATCCAAGAAGGGGTGACTTGTGGGGCTCTGACCAGGTTCTGTTACCCAGATTCCTTTGCAAACCTTAAAATTTGGCTAAAAAAACACCTTTTCCTCTCATTTCGGTGACAGAAAGTTCTGGAATTTGTGAGGAGCCACAAATTTCCTTCCACCCAGCGTTCCCCCACGTCTCCCGATAAAAATGATACCTCACTTGTGTGGGTGGGCCAGGTGCCTGCAACAGAATAAGGCCCAAAACTTGTAGAGATAGATGGGATAGCACAGCCAGTTTATAAGGACATATTCTTTTATACATCTTTAGACTGACTCTGCTTTGGGGACTCACATAAGTGAGGTGTCATTTTACTTGGGAGACTGAGGGGAAAACTGGGGAGTAGGAATTTTGTGCTGGAGCGGTGATCCTACTAAGAAAAGTCAGGAAAATATGCTTTTTTAAGGTTTACAGAGGAGTCTGGGTAAGAAAATGTTGGGGAGCCACGCAAGCCACACCTCCCTGGACTCCTTGGGGTGTCTAGTTTTAAAAAATGTCTGGGTTTTGTAGGTTTCCCTGGATGAAGGCCGCACCCAGGACCAAAAACATAGGTGGCTCCTCCCTGCCAAACACAGGTAGTTTTGTAATATATCATTTTGATGTGTCCACATACGTCCTTGATGTGCCAAACACTAAAATTGTGAAAAGAAACACACTTAGGTTATGTGAAAAAGACCCCTCACCCACCAACCAAGTTGGTGGCATGCTTCATCATCGGGGTCCCACCCGAGGCACCTAGCGTGTCACAGGTGTGCTGTGACGCCTGATTACAGCGGAGCAGGTTTTGGCATTTTTACCACACATACTGGTTGGATTTGGCACGAGGGTGAGTGATGGTTCAGTTGATAACATTTTATTAACAAGAGATTTCACAAAAATGAAATGCACTGTTAATAACTGAAAGGCAAAAAACTGAACCAATGACTCACAGCTCGTGAGCTGCAAAGCCGCGACAAGGCACCAACAGCTTTACAGTCCATTCACACACCTTTCGTACATGACACGCACAAGACCATTCACGCCGCCAGCCACGGGCCCAGCACATTACAACACTCACATCGACAGACCGCGTCACTCAAGGGCCCATCACTTACATACGCCCACATGCCTGATACAAGAATCACACCAGCTGATGGGAGTGTGGACTGGCGTTTGGCTGGCACCGCCAGCCAAGCGCCACCCCAAGCACACCACCAGCCAAGCCCCACCACAAGCACACCGCCTTCCAAGCCCCACCCCAAGCACACCGCCTTCCAAGCCCCACCCCACGCACACCGCCAGCCAAGCGCCACCCCACGCACACCGCCAGCCAAGCGCCACCCCAAGCACACCGCCAGCCAAGCGCCACCCCAAGCACACCGCCAGCCAAGCGCCACCCCACGCACACCGCCAGCCAAGCGCCACCCAAAGCACACCGCCAGCCAAGCGCCACCCCAAGCACACCACCAGTCAAGTGCCACCCCACCCACACCGCCAGCCAAATGCCACCCTACGCACACCGCCAGCCAAGCACCACCCCATGCACACTGCCAGCCAAGCGCCACCCCACGCACACCGCCAGCCAAGCGTTACCCTCAAGCACACCGCCAGCCAAGCGCCACCCCACGCACACCGCCAGCCAAGCGCTACCCCACGCACACCGCCAGCCAAGCGCCACCCCACGCACACTGACATCACTTTTTTTTGTTTATAAACAACAAAGAAACCACTAATTAATTATAAAATAAGCACAAAACTACAAACACAAAAGCTCTAACTAAATACATGACAGAGATGCCAACCGTGAAACATATGAAAATATAAAACAGACAGCTTACGCTCACGGTATTTCCCAGAAGTTTTTCTTTGTGTGGTAACTTCTATAACAGCTGAGCACACACAGCCCAGGCTTTGAAGGGCATTCGGGGCAGTACATCTGGCTCTCCCTCCGGATTAATCTCAGGGCACATACTCTACATTTCTTTGTGGGCAAGTCTTTTTTGGGAGTGGGAGGAATGTGATCTGGAAAGTGCCGATCTTTCAATCTAGCCACATCCTCCACCACTTCTACTCTAGGAACTCTTGCCGGTTCCACCACAATAAGGCTTTCTATCACCGACTCCTGAAATTTAACAAATGTCATCCTTGACTCAGGTGAACAATCCTTGTATACAATAAAGGCATTAAAAGTTGCCAAATGAAATAAATGTAGGGCCAACTTTTTATACCACACGTAAGACTTACGAAGAGCAGTGTAAGGTTCCAACCTCTGATCTACTCTATCAACACCACCCATGTGCCTATTGTAGTCCAAAATGCACGCAGGTTCGCGCACTTCCTCAACCTGACCCCAAACAGTCACAGGGGAAGTACTCTCATCATGGATGGTAGATAGCATGTACACATCCCTCCTGTCTGAAAATTTCAGAGCTAGCAGCTCATTATTCCGCAAGGCACTGCACTGTCCCCTCTCACGTTTTTTACAGACAAGCTCCCTTGGATAGCCTTTCCGGTTAGAATGGATTGTGCCACAAGCAACAGTGTCCACTCTAAACAACTCCTTGAACAACTGCACTCCAGTGTAGAAATTATCTACGTACAAATGGTGACCTTTGTTAAACAGCCGTCTAGCAAGTTCCCACAATTTTTTTTCGCTAACTCCAAAAGTGGCCGGACAACCAGGAGGGTCAATATTGGAATCCCTATCAGTGTAGACCCGGAAATTATACACATATCCTGTACTGCTTTCTGACAGCAGATACAATTTAATCCCATACCGTGCCCTCTTACTAGGAATGTACTGCTTAAAAACTAAACGCCCCTTGAAAAGGACCAAAGACTTGTCCACACTTATCTCTTTGCCTGGAACATAGATCTCTGAAAACCGATCTACAAAATGATCAAGGACAGGACTAATCTTAAAAAGACGGTCACAATCAGGGTGATCTCGTGGCAAGGCTAAAGCATTGTCTACAAAATGCAGCATACGAAGAAGAAGCAAATACCGATTATGTGTCATAGTTGCAGGAAATATAGCTGTTGCCATCAAGGGACTAGTAGACCAATAAGAAGCCAGTGACGGCTTCCTGATCAACCCCGTCAAAAAAGACAAACCTAAAAACTTTTTCATCTCTTCCAGATATGTGGGAACCCACTGAGTAGCTCTAGACTGAGGCTTAAGTCTAGCAGCGTTGTCCCGCAAATATTGCTCTTCATACACATTTGTCTGCTCCACAATCTCTTCCAAAAATACATCGTCCATAAACAAGTGAAAGAAATGGACAGGCAAAAAGTTTTCCGTATTAACTCTACACCCTGGGAGACCAGTAAATGCAGGTAACTGTGGCTGCTCCATGTTTGGGACAATCCAGGTGTCAGGTCTTCTAATGGGAAACCCTTCAGCCCCAGGCTGCTGCACTCTTGGCACATCAATGTCCTCCTCTAACACAGGCCCTTCATCTGCACTGAGAGTAGCTTCCTCATCAGAAGAATACTCTTGGACAGAAAACTCACTTACAGAATCTCCTGCTTCCTCCTCTGCCTCAGATGCAGAGTCAGTCTCGTAATCATGGTCTGAAGACGACTCAAAGAGCATGCAAACAACCTGCTGAGCGGTCACTCTGCGGCTAGCCATGATCCTCACTAACAACAAATGGATTGCCAACAACAACTAGCACTAAAATAAGTAATAAACAAAGTGTAGCTTTATCACAAAGAGTTATGTACTAAAAAAACTATACCACTCACTTGCCTGAAAAAGCTACTCACCAAGCAACTACTCTGCACAGACACAGCAATCACCAATGATATCCCACTAAAAATTAAAAAAGAAAAAAGCAAATTAGACATATGACAACACAAATATCATTGTGCTCAAATCTAAGGACAATTTCAAACACACAATACTGCATTTAGTACACCACCTACAAACATGTCATTCATGCATGTCAACAATACTCCTTTGGAATAAATTGCTTTCACTTACCTAAAACATGCAACTATGCAAACCGCAGGACAACTACTGCCAAAACCGCAAGGATCCACAGCAAAGGAAGCAAAAGCGTTGAACTAGAAGAAAAAGAAGAAATAAATTGTTATAATCACAAATACAAATACTTCGCCAGTTGACAAACACCCCACCACCAAGAACTTAGAAGTTGTCCCTGGTACCTAAGTGGATCCTGCCCCCCTCGGGCGTAAAAAAATTGTCCAATCTGCCCCCAAGGGGGGCAGAAATGGTCAACACCTCTGTGCCCCCTTTAGGGGGCGAACCTTCCCAAAGGGGGCACCCCCAGCACAAAACAAAAAAAAGGGAACAAAAAAAAAATCCCTGGCGTATTGGTGGTTTCTGCCCTCCTTGGGGGCAGATGGGCCTACAAAAATAGGCCCATCTGCCCCCAAAGGGGGGCAGAGATGGCCAATACAAACTTTGCCCACTTTGGGGGGGCGACCGTTGCCCAAGTGGTGCCCCCAAACACACACCACACAATCCCTGGTGCCTAGTGTGCTTCCACCCCCCCCCCCCGCCGAGGGCCAGATTGTCCAAAAAATGGCTGGTCTGCCATCGGGGGCAGAAACAGAAAAAAAAATAGCCCACCAGGGGAGCGACCCTTGCCCAAGGGGTTGCCCCCAAAATAAACAATAAAAACAAAATCCCTGGTGTATAGTGGATTTCGCCCCCCCCCCCCCCCTTGAGGGCAGATCGGCCAAAAAATCGGCGATCTGCCCCCAGGGGGAGCAAAATACTAAAAAAAAATAGCCCCCCAGGGGGGCGACCCTTGCCCAAGGGGTCGCCCCCAAAAGAAACATTTATTTACAAAGAAATCCCTGGTGTCTAGTGGATTTGGCCCCCCGGGGGAAGATCGGCCCAAAAATCGGCGATCTGCCCCCGGGGGGGCAAAACACTAAATAAAACGGACCCCCGGGGGGGGCGACCCTTGCCCAAGAGGTCGCCCCCAAAATACCTAAACAAAACAAAATCCCTGGTGTCTAGTGGATTTCGCCCCCCCCCACCCCCCTGGGGGGCAGATCCGCCAAATAATTTGCCATCTGTCCCGGGGGGGGGGGCGAAATACTAAAAAAAATAGCCCCGCACGGGGGCGACCCTTGCCCAAGGGGTCACCCCCAAAAGAAACAGACCTAAAAAAATCCCTGGTGTCTAGTGGAGATTCCTGCTCCATGAAAACAGGCACAGGGGGAAAGGAAAAACCCTTTCCTTTCCCCCTGTGTCTGTTTCCCCCCCCCCAAAACCTCAAAAAAGGAAAGGACTCACCTTTTAGGGTCCTTTCTCCTCGACGCGCTGGAAGCAAATGGCTTCCAGCGCGTCCCGGCAACACTTGATGACGCTCTGTGCGCACGCTGACGTCATCAGATTGCCGGGGGGGTGAAAGGGGAAGGTCTTCCCCTTCCATACCCGCCTTGGGGGGGAGGGGGTGCACAGGTCACCTCGTCCAAGGCACAGAACGGGGTAAAGGAAAACGGAATGCATTTCGAAAACAAAAATTAAAAGTTTTCTTTCCATTTTTTCACAGTAGGCAGTGGTCTGTGGGACCACTGCCTGCTCTGAATTTTTTTTTTCACATGCATTCACAAAGGAGAAGGCGTACCATGGGGACCCCATCCCTTTTGTGAATGGGTTAGCTACTGCGATTGTTTTGCAACCGCATTCGCGGTCACAAAACAATCATACATCCCATTTTGATTTAGTATTAGGAAGAGACGCCCTTGACACACCCCTTCCTCATACCGAATTGCAAAACCAAAAAGCATTTTTCTGGTCGCAAATGGGCAAATTCTATGAATCGGCCCCTTTGCGACTAGGAAAATGCTTCGTACATCTGGCCCTTATTCACTTAGAGCTCATGCTCTTTACCACTATAAGCAGCATGCAAGGATTGGTTCTGGTAATGGTGGGTCAGGCTGACCTGTCTTTGCATGCCGGAACTCACAAAGCAGCGTAGAGCGGAAGGATTACAGAACATAGCCAACTACCTTTTGTCTTTATTCTGAAGATTGGTCATGTGTCTGTCCCTTACGGGTGACGGGATGCTCTTCTACTTGCAAGTGAAGGAATTCTGCAGAGTGGGAGTTGAAGAAAGGGGTTGCTTTGTAGTGTGGTACTCCTGGCAATGAAACAAGACCTCACCGGTCCTCCCTAAGAGACACACTCCTGTCAGAACTGGAAGGAGGTCAGCAGACATTTAGGCCAATATTTATTGTACTTTAACGCCTGGTCACACCAGGTGTTAAAGTGCAGGTAGGCCCATTTCCATGGGAAAACACCATGGAATGGGCACAAAGATACCAAGCCCAAGCCCCAACAGCACCACCACCCACACCACTGTGACAGTATAGGAGGAGGGAGCCCATCCAGGGTAAGTTGCAGGTAAGTGTTTGTGTATGTGTGTGGAGTGCCATTGGGGGCCCCTTACAAGTGCCCCCTGCCTGGTACTAGGTACGTAGGGCTTGCCCAGGGGACACTGTTCCCCTGTGGTGGACATTGGGGTGGTAGTAATGACTCCTGTCTATACTTAGACAGGAGTCATTTTTGGCTGCTTGTGCATCAAAAAATGATGCTAGGCTGATTAGCAGCAGAACTGTTTCCACTAACCAGCTTAACATTATTTCTGACCGACTAGTGCCATTTCACCTAACGCCACCCGCCACTGGTTTACCTCTTTTTTTATGATGCTAGATATTCCTTAGTGCCATCGTGCATCATTTCATAAATATGGTGCACAGATGGCTTTAAGGAAGGGCGTTAGCTGACGTTAACAAAAAATTATGCACATCTGCGTTAGAGCAGTTGTGCTTCATTTTTCATAAATATGCCCCTGACTTTGGTGCCTCACACTGATAAAAAAAAAAAAAAAGTAGATTTATTCTGTCTCTATCTTTTTCATTGCTTCCTAGGGGCTTAATATACTTTGCAGGCAATGAGAAATCTGAAGGAGCGTCAAGGTTGTACAAAAAGGGTTTCTTCAGACACCTGCCTCACATTCTTCATATAAATGGCATTTCTTTACCAAGCCCATAGTTCAACGTCTGAATAGAGCATGTGTGCGTTACTTTGTACTTGCCTTAATTTTTGTATTACGGTTACTGCGACTCACTGACTATACAGTGGGCCCTAGAAAAAAACACTTGTTTACTAGAATGAGTTGCTATAATAGAATTCATACTCTAGACTGCCTGCAGATATTAGGATCCTACTTTCCCAGTTTGATTGCATCTCGGTAGATACAGCGCGTGCTGCAGCTTTTTCTCTTTTTTTTTTAATGCTGCACATACTACTAAAGCGTTGTGAAAAAACATGTTACTATCATATAACACTACCTGACATTTGGATTTGTAGTCTACAGGCTGCACACATCTGGAGGAAGTGCACCAACTGCTTTACTGTCTCCATGTCTGCATTCTGCCACTCTCCTTGTTCTACTGATAGGGATTCCGTTTATACATAGATGAAAAAAATATCAGTTATTGGCCACTTCTCTTCCTATTCCTCATGCCTTTTTGAGGTTCTGAAAAGTCTTGGCCGCCTAAATCTATATGGCTATTGTGGCAAGTAGGCATGGCCAGACTTTTATAATCAGCCCAATGTGCACTCTTTTTCATTTGTGACTTTATTTTCAATGTTGTACTTTTAAATTGTACATCCTTTTAGTGTGCACCCTGGATATCGAAATCAGAATATCCAAGGCACAGAATATCGAGGACAAAATTTTCATATTGAAATATTGACAGGTAACCTAACAGAGCTAAAATGATAGCTAACTGCATTTGTGATTTAATTTGTCCTGGCTTCCTTGAGCTATTTAAGTAAAGTGTGTTCCCTTATCAGAACAGCATCCTATGCTGTTGCACATTGAGCCTATATTGTTGATTTATAAACCTTGTTGTTTTTACACAAAGTTTTTAAGCAAAATAAGCTTATAAAAAGAGTGCCTCCCAACCACCCTTCCTCATGTATGTTGGGGTCACCAGTTGGGGTCGCCAGCTTTGCTCAATCACTAAGGGGGTCATTATGAACTTGGCGGAAAAACTCGCTGAGTTCGGCGCTGGCGGTCTACAAAAGACTGCCAGAGCGTTGAAGACCCCGCTGGCCACATAAAGATCATTCCGCTGGGCTGGCGGGCGGAAACAGTGTTTTCGCCAGCTGGCCCAGCACAATGCAGGGCCTGTACATTGACGCCGGCTCCACATGGAGCCGGCAGAAATGTAGCAGTGTGGCAGGTGCAGCAGCACCTGTCGCCATATCACTGCCCACAAATCGGGCAGTGACATACGCGACGGGCTGTGCACGGGGGCCCCTGGGCATCCATTCTGCCCTCCTTTCCCAAGCAGGTTAAACCATCAGGGAAAGACTGGGGAAAAACAGGTACATTATCAAGTGGGCAGCTCTGCTTGCAGCGCTGCCCTGTCGGATATGTAACTCTGCCATCGCCAGGCTGGCTGGCGGCGGTAGCCTGGCGGTGGCGGAGTTACGCCTGTGGCGGTCATGCTATGAACATAATATGGCGGTCCGTACCGGCATGTTCATAATGACCGCCTAAGTCCTACCCACCTCCAACTTTTACGTCCCACCACTTTAAAATGTCACCAGCCAATACTGCTGTGAATTATATTTATTGTTTCAAAAACAGTAAAAAATGACCACAGGCTGGAAGGCATGATGGAAGGCCTCCGTCCCACTGTCCCATTGTCCCTCTTAGATGGCAAATTCAACTCCTGGTCTGGCACACCATGCATCCCCACAACAAGGTGTGCTGTAGCTGTGTCAGTCTAAAAGAGAAGGCATGAGGGTGCCAAGCATACTCTCTCAGCTTCTGATGCAAATGTATGCTTTGATCATGTACTCTGGGCCTCATTACGAGTTTGGCATCCTGGACCGCCATGTTGGTGGTGGCGGTCAAACCGCCTACAGGTTGGCCTAGAAGACCGCCAAATTATGACATTGGCGGTATTCAGTACAGAATACAGACAAAGCACTGCCATGGTCGCGCCGGACAGATTACAAGACTGCACACCACCAAGGTTTCTTCTGTGGTCGCACCACCACGGAAACCCAGGCAGAAACCAACTACATAAAAGGAGCCGCTCACCATCAGGAAGCCGTACTCGGCTGGAGTCACCATGGAACTAGAACTACAGGTCATCTCGCTGTTCCTACTCACCCAGAGACACCGGAATTAGTGATAAAGATGATGACAGCAACCATGAGTACACACACTTATCTGTCACTGTTGTAAATTGCCAAAGTTCGTACGCTCACACAACATACCAATCGAGAAGGGGTGGAGGGCGACACACACACATATACCCTGACACTGACATGCACAGATAGCCACATACACACATTCACATACACCGTATACACACTACGGCCATCACACACACAAACACACGTCAAATACACACACTGACTACCGGAAACACAGCACAGTCACACACAACAACACACAACACCATAAAACATCACTACAACACCACAACTGCAACATCATAAATGCATTGGCAAGCACCCACAATAGACACTACCCAGTGACAAATCACACATACAACACAAAGTTCCACCAACAGTGACCGAACACACACAATCATACAATGCAGCATTTGACATGCACAGCAAGCACACATCACAATGTATCTGACATACCTTGCATCAAACACGCACACAGTCAAAGCATACAAAGCCACACAATTCTGCAACAAACACATGGCAACAGAAACAACCAATACCATGATGACAACATTTACCCAATATACACATGCCCATAAAAAAACACAAGTCATCACTGGGGGACAAATGCACTGCACCCAACCTCACATGCTGCCAAGGCAAAACAGATAGCACAAGCACCACTTACATACAAATACTCACACATAAACAATGTCAGCCATTCCCAAGTATGCCCCAAGAAAAGAAATACAGGACAAATATGTAACGTTATAACCAACAACTTGCTGGTCCAAAGATGTATTAAAATGTTAGATTTATTTTTTAATATGTCCAAGACCATAGACCAGTCCAATTATAAATAGTACATCATGCACTTGATGCACATCAGTGTGCCCGAACTTGACTCCCGAATACCATGTAACTTCCACAGGTAGGGACATCAAAGGGGCAGGCAGGCACCTCCGGGGTTATCAGGGGTGGTGTGGTGGAGGGGGGTGTTGGGCTTAGGCTTTGGAGGGGGTCCTTTGGGATTGGGCTTGGGAGGAGGTGGATTCAATTTCGGCTTAGGGGACTTTTGGGTTCTCTTGGGGGGTGTAGACTTCTTTGCAGGAAGAGGGGCATGGGTACTTGCAGAGGGGTAGGGGAGGCCTTGGATGTGGAAGGGACAGGCCTGGGGAGGGGAACAGTTTGTTTAGGGGTCTCACAGGAGGAAGAGGAATAAGGAAAAGGTCAAACATGAAAGGAACACTTTTTTAGGCACACAGGAACGCTCATCAGAATTGGGTTTGGGAGCGGAGCGTGAGGGAGTGGTTGTCTGATATGTCGGTGTGGGAGTTGTGGGTGCGTGTATGTGGGAGGTTTGTTTGTGGGTGGTGGGTCTCTATTGGGTGGGTGAGTGAGGGTGTTTATGTTTATGTGAGTGAGGGGGGGTGGAGGTGCTGGGGGATGCAGTGGTGGGTGGGTGAGTGCCTGTTGGGGTGGTGAGTACAGGTATGGTGGATGTGCTGCACGTAGGAGTATCACTGGGTGTGATGTCTGCAGGTCTGGTGACTGGGGTGGATGTCTGAGGGTCTGCTGTGGTGCTGTCTGTGGGTTTGATTGGTGTGGTGGCTGGATATGTGAATGTTGGTGTAGTCTCTGCAGGTGTGTCAGGTATGATGTCAGTGATGCTGGGGGTGGGGAGGGTTTCAGGGCAAGTATTGACTGTTGCTGTGTATTCAGGTGTATGTTCCTTATGTGCATGCCAGTGGTGTGTCTTGTGGTGCTTGTGTTTGTCTGAGCTACCCTTGGATGTTGAGGTTAATGCATGCATGACTGTCTTGGCTTTGGCTGGGTCAGGGAAGAGGGGTTTGGGATTGGAAAGAGGAAGGTGGAGGGGGGGCAGGATACAAAGGGTGACTGGCTGCCATCAGTGTGGAGGCCAGAGCCTGAGAGGATCTCTATAGGCTAGCCCTCCAGGAACACATTACTCTGTTGCATCTGAGTTGCCAGTCCCTGGATGCCGTTCATGATGGTCGACTGACCCACAGAGAAGGACCTCAGGAGGTCAATAGACTAAGGGCTACAGGGCTGACAGGGGTAGGGTCAAAGGTGCCTGCGGCAAAGGAGATGCCCAGCCAACTGGGTGGGGAGCTACTGGGAGGGCGGTGGTAGAAACGAGGGTACCAGACAGAGATGGTGCTGGGGTGGTCCCAGATGGATCCACCAGGGAGTGGACACTGGAGGAGGATTCCAAAGATGAAGAACAGCCTCCTGTCTCCCCTGTGGCACTCCCCTTGCTCTCTGGGCCACTGGGTCCCTTGGTGTCTGCGGTATCATGACTTTGGGCCCTGTGGCCAGCAGCTTCCCCACTCAGCTGTGCTCCATCTCTTTTGCCTGCCAATGATGATGTTTATATATACATACATTACAAAATACACAACAGTAACATCACATCTATGTGTAAAACACCTCCAGGTTGGAACCATTTTGAGCCAGCATCATGTCACAGCAACATATTCCCACAGCCCTGTATGACAAGAATCTCAAACACAACATAAGCCAACTATCTGAACACTACATCACCATCCTATCAGTACTGCTATGACAAACCCTATACCAGCACAAAAAGAATTGCCAAGATAAAATGTATCCCTATAAATAGCATCACTGTGATACTATAATTCATCAATGGGAATTAGTGTTGCCTTTGATATCATATTCATACATACTCCAAATCTACACTTGCTCAGTCCATTAACATATGTCATGTCGTATGAAAGTTATCTAATCACATTCCAATTATAATACAGCATGTTGCTTAGCAATCACATACATATCTTGTAACTGTGTCTATTACTTTCACAAATGGAAAAAGCACATATGCACCTACTCCATTTGGCATATCCAACATTGGAGTATAAAGATTACATATGCAATTCAACAACACATGTATCAACAGTGTGTAAAGTAAGGTTGATACACACCTTGTGGATCTACTCATTTTAACAATTATCACATAGTAAACAAAGTCAAGTACAGCAACAGGGGCCTACACAGCACACAGGATTTACCTACTGACAGCCGCCGGAAACCATGGAAACCATATTCAATACAATTTACACCTGTGCCGCAAACAGTAAACACCATCAGTGGCGGCTCGCAGGAGGGTCAGCATGGCCTGTGGCGGGGGCACGATAAAAAAAGAATAATGCAATTTCTTTCAAAATGTACCTTTTGCGCTGTGCCTCGACGCTCCCATCCGGTCCATGACAGGACTGCAGACATAGGCTCCCAGCCTGCCCTGCATCCACTCCTAATGCTGCTTTCATGCTGCTTGCAGCATGAAAGAAGAGTTAAGATTGGATGGAGTGCCCAGCCAGGGCGCTCTGAGGCAGATTGGAAGACTGCCTATATCTCCAACCCAGCAAAACAGTGCCTGCATTGCTGGGTTGGCGAGAGCCCAGTGCACATGTGTGTTTGGCTGGTTTGAGATAGCCGGCCAGACACATAGGCGCACTAAGGAAGAGTGCTGTGAACTCCCCTTCATCTTGTTATAGCCCCATGGCCCCACCCCTTTTACTATAAAACAATAATATTATCATTTTTTCACAGTTTTGCAGCTGCTGCTGCTGGCAGGGGCCATAGCGGAGCAGCTGCCCCTGCTTACAATACTGATGATCATCAACCTCACAACAACATCATCCAAATCACATCATGGCTGTCAGCACTTCAGACATGAGTAACCTACCATCTTTGGAGTAAAGTTACACTGACAGAAACAAGCTCATAAGTGACCACGATTGAGACAGACATCTAGAGTGCAGCAAATTGACTGATAACATATACCAGTCTGCCAACATGTGAATGGCAACTACAAAACCAGCAACACAATGAAGTTAGTGCAAAATGAGCTTAGCCATACTAACATCAATATAAACAGATTCAGAATAGATAAAGTAAGTATGCCATACGTGGATGATCAGAAATCTGGAAAAAACAGGAATTTCCAATGAACAGATGATCGTGGCTAAAACAGTGTACATTGTACCATTTAGGAGGTGTCCTACCTCTTGTAGCATGTCAACAATATATTGGTTAAGAGACTGGCAGGCTGACCACATACCTTCACATTGCCATGTACGTGGGACAAGAAGTCTGAACTCACATTTCTAGGACATGCCTAGCACTAGGAATGTAGAAATACCACCAGGGTGGATATATAGAATGTCCACCCTGATTATACATCACAGGTTTCCCCTGTACAGTCCTCACTTACATGTGGGGCATTTCCTCACACCTCAGAGTAAGTGTAACAAGTAAGGCATTTGAATTTCCTGATTGAGATCACATCCTCACATGAACTTTAACTGTAGGACACAACTCATGAGTTATTAGCCTGTTTCTGTCAGACCCTATGTTGCACATAGAGCTAGATCCAGTGTTATAAGAATGGTCAGAGACCAAAGACCTGAACAACTTATCAACAGGGTACCTGGAGTATGGATTAGTAGGTGGTAAGGATTATCCAGCATGTTATATATGGAGCAGTATAGTCGTACACATATGACACTGTCACATGTGCATCACCACATGCTTCAATACATTATTGTTAAAAATGGTGAGTTGGTTGACCCTATAAACACGAGAAGCTTCACTCTTGTATGTCAAAGTTGTGACTTCTACACCCAAATTTCCCTAGGGGAGCATTTGCCTTTAACACTTACCACATTGTCACTGCTTAAATACTCACACAACATACACTGAACTGACAGGGGGATGTACATGTGTGTGTAGTCAGTATTTACCCCCTTGTGGCTGCTGTTCTGCCCTCAAACGCCCATGCAACTCAGGGTAGGCCACCGCCTATGTGCGGGCCATTGGCGGGGCTAATGTCTGACAGGTGCCCCTCCCTGGATGGGAGGACATCCCCAGGTGGGCCTCTGGGGTGTTCTGGGCCCAGTGTCTCAGTTCCTCCTACCGCTACCTACCGGCTGTGGATCCCCAGGTCAGCACTTGCTTGGCGATGGCAGGCCAGAGTCCCTTCTTTTGAGGGGCATTGATCTGCATGGATGACACAGACAAAAGGAAATTGTCATGTCCACATGCACGAACCAAACACAAGTGGTCTGAACACTTCAGTCACAGTAAGTAGGCAAACATACCCTTCATCTCAGTCCAAACCCAGTCACTATTTACCATTTGCAGCTAGCCCAGGTGAGGAGTCGACTCTCCCATACGACATGCATAAACAGTACCTGGTATTGACTAGACACATATGACAAGGCAACATTATTATCCATAACATGGTATGTCTCTATGAACATTTCACACACCATATTTGTTGCACATGCTACAATTTATTATAGATTAAGAAAGTTAGATTGCACACCTGCTGCCATGTATTAGGGCTGGATGTCTGCCTCTGCACATGAACACTTTCACATAAACCCAGACATTATTGCCCAATCACGCACTAACTCAAATTTCATGTACACCATCATACACTTCAACTCTCACACATCAGTATACCATTGGACTCACCTGCTCCTCTGGTGTTCCATACAGCTCCATGCAGGGGTAGTCTCTCCTTCACAAGTTTCTCCAGCCCTTCTGGAGTGAAGGCTGGAGCCCTGTTTCTGCAGGACATGGCATGATAGCTCCCAGAGGCAGTACACAGCAGCTCAGGTAGTGGAGGTCTTGATTACAGCAATGTCAGGAATTGTGAACATCACAGCTAAAAATGGTGGTCATGTCTGCCACATACATGACCGTCACCGCCGGCAGGCATCACCATTACCCCCAGGTCCGGCAAAGGCATCAATGCCTTCCAATGGCAAAGTGCACGGGGTTGTGACCGCCTGCCACCATGACAATATCTGCTGGCGGAGTTAGATCACTTCCTCATATTCAGTACAGTAGGTCAAGTAGCTGCCATTTTGAGGTAAGTACATGTATGGAAAAGTTATGGTATCTGTCATTGACGATTCTCTATATTGTGTGAACTATTAGTAAGTGCTGCCAGCATGTTTAGTAGTCTAATTGTGCATGTGTGTAGTAAAAGCTGGGTAACAGAGGAATTGGTGGTAATGTAAATGAAATACTTTTCTCAACATCCTATGTGCGACGACAATGGAGTATAGGGGCAAGAAATAAGTGTCATATGTAAACTAGGTTACACCATCAAACATTGACAGTCACAGATAAATCTGCATGTCTCGTACATCAGAGTATCCATGATATCTGAACCAAGGGGACTGTCATAGGATGCATAGCAAGATACTGTACTTCTAATGTTATTTGTCATATGTGTATCTTATGGAGATATGTGTGACTTATATTTGAATATATCCGTTATGTGTACATTGTAAAGTGTACAAATAACAAATGTTATTTCACATAGGTACCCTGGGATGGGGAGAGGAAGACAACTTCCAGCATACCGCCCACTAGTAGACCTGGACAACATGGATGAAAGACACATACTTAACAGAATACATAAATCATCAATCAAAAAAGCTAAAAAAATGAACTACTCAGACAGAATTCTAAATGCTAAATCTGCTACTAAAGAATTTTATAAAATTCACAATGAATTTGGAAAACCTTAATGCATGGAAGGAAGTCATCCCACTACACAAGATTTCACAAGCAAACTGGCAACTCATTACACAACCAAGGTAGACACATTGGAATCCTATTTAAAACAGAAGAAAACCATCAGCACCAACCTCTTTCCCAAAATCTCCTCCAAGACTAAACCAACTCAGCCTCTGCACTCCTTCAAAAAATATCACAAGGTGAATTTATTGTTTTGGGAAAAACAAGCAGGCATTTCAACTGCCCTTCTGTCCCTTGTCCACCACACATCTTCAAAAACACTCCTTTATCTACCCCTGCTGCCACACCTGTAAGAAGAATCACCAATAACTCTTTAACTACAGGAACAAATTATCATGATCTAAATCAAAGTTTCCAAGTCAATGTTTCCAAATCAATAATGGTGCCCAAAAATTCCCCCCCATCCTGTTATTTCCCCGTGACCTTAAATCCAAATCCGCGGTACGAAACACAGCATTAAGCCATTCCGAATATATTGGAGGGGAAGTCGACATCCATTTTCTGCATATTTCCCTTCTCCCCAACAAAATTACATAAAATACAAATCTGAGATTCAGGGTTGTACCTCTTCCACTCCTCCCCTGCTGATATTGTGGTTGACCAACAATTACTAAAGGGAGAGATGCTACAATTTCCCACTCCAATATACTCGAGACAGTTTCACATTCCTTTTCCCAAAAATAACGAACACCCGGACATTCCCAGAACATATGGATGTCAGTTGCTTGTATTAAACCACATTTTGGACATTTCACATCCTGCCCTCCTTTCATTTTAGATAACTTCTCAGGAGAAATGTAAGCTCTATGAATCATATAGTAGTGGTTTTTCCTCAAAGCAGCTGGCTTAACAATGTCAAACAGAAAAGTTAATGACTTCTTCCACCACATATGAGCTGACTCTTTAGGGAAGAATTTACTCCACAAAGCTGTGGGGAGTTCGAACTCACCATCCACCCCTTCTAGAATCCCCCAATACCAAGCTGCCACTCTATGGGGGCCTACCAATGGACTCGGGACAATCTTTTCCAGAACATTGGGCATACCTACTCCTCCCTTAACCCCCCTGTGCCCAATCCCTTATTTGCAGACCCATTTGTTGCATCAACTCTTCCCAGGGAAGGAGTACCCCCTCCTGAAAGAGATCTCCCCAGTACTCTATACCTGCCCGTTTTATTGGTAAGGCTAGAACATCTTGAAAGCACTCTGGTGTACCAGGGGAATCCCAAATAGGTGTGTTGCAATTATAATATGTAACCTTTGCAGTTTGTCTAAGCTGATATCAACATTCTGCCAATCCCTGCATAATTTTAAGTTTTACCTTTTTTAAAAACTTAGGATCACCAAATTTAAAAATAAAATTGCTTGACGCACCCTTGATGGTAGAGGCCATCACCTGAAACATAAGGCCCGTTGTCGTAGAATTGGAGAAAGAAATAGAATCCTGGTATTTTTCAAGAGGAAAGCCCAAGCATAATACTGTAATTCTGGTAACGCCAGACCACCCTTTTCCTTACACCTACGCAGCTTTCTCCGGGAAATTCTAACCCCTTTAGAGCTCCATTTAAAATCATTTATGAGCTGCTGCATTTTATCTATACATTTTTTCTGCATGGGGAGTGGAGAAGCAGAAAACAAAAAATTCCACTTTGGAAGAATGGACATTTTTACCAAATTAATTTGTCCAATAATCGTTAAGGAAAGATGAGCCCAACCCTGCAGTAATCCCTTACACTCCAATAGCAGCTTTTGCTGATTCCTCTCTACTAACTGTTTGATATCCTGGGTCACCAGGACTCCCAAGTACCTTATTTCCTTCTTACTGTA
This sequence comes from Pleurodeles waltl, assembly GCF_031143425.1. Classification (NCBI taxonomy): domain Eukaryota; kingdom Metazoa; phylum Chordata; class Amphibia; order Caudata; family Salamandridae; genus Pleurodeles; species Pleurodeles waltl. The sequence goes on along the minus strand of NC_090439.1, from coordinate 921,487,039 downwards.
AACTGATTTATATTCCATATTCCAAGCCATGATCTCCGTCTTTTCCACATTTACCTGGTAGCCAGATACCTTGCCAAATCCTTCGGCTAATCTAAAGATCTCAGGAATTGCAGATGATAGGTTATCAGTATACACCAAAAGATCGTCTGCGTACAAAGCAAGTTTCCTTTCCCAACCCCTACAACGAAAAGGAAAAATCATCGCATTTTGCCGAATCTTTCTAGCAAATGGCTCAATGTATAAATTGAATAGTGCGGGAGATAATGGACATCCCTGTCTAGTACCCCTGGTTATTGTAATAATTCCAGTAAGATTACCATTCACGAGTATTCTAGCTGTTGGAGCCCTATATATCTGATTAACAACCCCACAGAAATTATTTCCCAAATTAGCTCTTTTTAAAAAAGATTTTAAATAGCCCCAACTTACATGATCAAAGGCTTTTGCTGCATCGATAGTGATGACCCCCAAAGGGGAATCAAAGGACGTTGCCATGTCTGTAGCCCCAATGAAATCATATGTCAGCTCATACAAATGTCTACCCTTCAAGAAGCCCTTCTGGTCAGGATGTATCAAATTATTCACTACTTTATTCAACCTATCCGCCACTATTTTAGCAAACAATTTATAATCACTATTTAATGGTGAAATAGGCCTATACGATGTACATTTTGTCACATTTTTCCCTGGTTTCAAAATCAGCGTAATAATCACCTCTTTCCATGTAGTTGGGATATCTATTCCATTAAAAAAAATCTTGCCAAACAACCCAGTCAAGATTGGGATGATTGTATCACCTAATACTTTATACAACTCCACTGGAATGCCATCAGGACCCGGGGCTTTCCCGTCTTTGCCTCCGAACAACACCGCCCGTACATCGTCAATAGTTATAGGACCGTTAAGAAACTCCTGGTGCTGTAGAGTAATTTCCGGTAACACATCAGGAGCTAACCATTCATCCACCAACTCTTCTTGCCCCTCTACGCTTTCAGTATACAGAGATGCAAAAAATTCCTGAAACCCATACTCAATACCCTCACTTCGTGTCAGTTTCACCCCTGACTCATCCAAGTTGATTTCCTTAATATAATTCCTAACCTGGTCCGATTTAGACTTTCAGGCAAGCAACTTTCCCGAGTTCTCACCATATTCAAAGTGCTTTAGTTTGCTAGCCTCCCATCTTTTAACGATTCTTGCTTGTAAAATACCTTCCATACCATGTCTTAACTCAGCCAATTCCACCCTCACTGCCTCTGACTGAAACGTTTCCTCTTTGCCAACCAACTTCTCGCTTTTTTTTTACATTTCCTGTTTTAGAAAGCTTATTTCATTTCTAAACAATTTACGCTTATAGCATGCAATGCTCTTAATTTTCCCTCTTATAACAGCCTTAAAAGTATCCCATACCACAGATAGTGATGCCAAGCCTACGTTAGTATCAAAAAAGACTTCTGTTTCCCTACGTAATTGAGATATCACATCATCCTCTATTTATAATGCACGCTCGAGTGTCCATCTATTATACATTCTCCTCTGAGGCAAAGTTAAGTGTAGTTCCACCGCTGCGTGGTCTGATAAATGAGACGGTAAATATTCTACCTCATCCACTTTCTCCAGCAGCCTACTATCAACTAAAAAATAGTCGATGCGCAAAGCATGGCTATATTTCTTATTAATAAAGGTGAAGACCCTTGCATCCCCTCCCCTCTTCTGCCATATATCACACAGGCCATGCTCCTTCATCATTCTCCTTAGATATTGCTGACATTTTGGCGTGCCTAAAGATCTACACGTATCCGTTCTGTCCAATTTGTTGTCCAGCACCACATTAAAATCCCCCATCATGATAGCCGGGTCTGAAAATTCGATTAACTGAGAGAACACACGCTTAAGAGGCTCAATGTCGTCACGGTTAGGGCCATAGAATCCAACCAATACAAAAACTACTCCCCCAACCTGAGCTCTTACTATGACCCAGCGCCCTGCTCGATCAGATCTTACTTTGAGTATTTCTACCCTGATTTGCAAGCCATGTTTGACCAGAATGGCCACCCCCCTCGTATGAGAATTATGACTAGTACAAATACAGGTTTGCACCCATTTTCGCGTCTCAAATAACTCCTTACACTCATCTGCCGCCAGGTGAGTCTCTTGTAAGATAAGAATTTGTGCTGGCGAATTCCTTAAATATTGTAAAATTGTATTCCTTCTCGCACTAGTCCTCAGACCGTTGATATTCCAGGAGAGCAATTGTAAACCTTCCCTTCACCTGACCTTTGCCTATACTAGTCATTCCTAACTAGCGAACTATCCCTCAGCCTCAGTGAATAAGGAACATTTTTGTTGCTTCCCCCAATTGCCTCCCTCCTTGTGACCTTCCCTCCCCTACCTCCCTCAACCCTCCCGTAGAGAACCCCCCCACTTTGTCGCCAACATGGCCCTTATTTTAGAGCGCCCCGCCTACCTGGGAGACTTTTGTGAACTCAGGGGAAAATCCCAGGGGTTTAGATATATTGTCAGTAAACAAAGAGTGGCTGTGAGAAAACAGGGCTGATTGCAGAGGCCCCCTAACTTTTTGCCCCCATTTTCCACTTTTTGCTGGTGTTTTCCTGACTCTGATGGTGCCCTGGGTACTGCTAACCAGTCCCAGGGCCTGTGCTCTGTGTAAAATCAATATGCAAATTAGGCTAATTATAATTGGCTAAGTTAACCTACCTATAAGTCCCTAGTATATGGTAGGGCATGAAGGTTTAGGGACCACAGCATAGGTAGTGCACCCATAGGTGCACTGCTGAGGTGCCCAGTGTCATTTTAAAGGCAGGCCTGCCTTGCTGGCTGCTTTTAAATTAAAGTTATATGCAAATTCGACTTTGGAATTAAAAGTAGTTCCAAAGTCTTAAACTACCTTATTTTTACATATAAGTCACCCCTAAGGTGTGCCCTATGTGCCCCTAGGGCTGGGTGCCATGTAACTATAAGCAGGGACTTTATAAAAATAGGCCCATATTTATACTTTTTGACGCTAAACTGCGCTAACGCAGTTTAGCGTCAAAAAGTTTTGCGCCGGCTAACGCCATTCTGAAGCGCCATGCGGGCGCCGTATTTATTGAATGGCGTTAGCCGGCGCAAGCAGACCGGCGCTGCCTGGTGTGCGCGAGAAAAACCACGTACACCAGGCAGCGCTGGCGTAGGGGGAAAATGGCGCATGGGCGTCTTAAAATGGGGCAAGTCAGGTTACGTCGAAAAAATCGTCTTAACCCGACTTGCGCCATTTTTTAACGACGCCCATCCCCCATCAACATGACTCCTATCATTGTAAAGATAGGAGTCATGCCCCCTTGCCCAATGGCCATGCCCAGGGGACTTCTGTCCCCTGGGCATGGTCATTGGGCATAGTGGCATGTAGGGGGGCACAAATCAGGCCCCCCTATGCCAAAAAAAATTATTAAAAAAAAATAAAAAAATACTTACCTGAACTTACCTGAATGTCCCTGGGGTGGGTCCCTCCAGCCTTGGGTGTCCTCCTGGGGTGGGCAAGGGTGGCAGGGGGGGTCCCTGGGGCCAGGGGAGGGCACTCTGGGCTCATTTTGAGCCCACTTGTCCCTTAACGCCATGCCTGACCCAGGCGTTAAAAAGCGGCGCAAATGCGCCGTTTTTAGCCACGCCCACTCCCGGGCGTCTCTTTTGCCCGGGAGTATAAATACCACGTAAAGGCCTGGGAGTCATTTTTTAGACGGGAACGCCTCCCTTGCATATCATTAACGCAAGGAAGGGGTTCACGCTAAAAAATGACGCACATTCCGGGAACTTTGGCGCTATACGCCTCTAACGCCATAGTATAAATATGGCGTTAGTTGGCGTTAGTTTAGCGTCGAATTTGCGTCGAAAAAAACGACGCAAATTCGGCGCAAACGGAGTATAAATACGGCCCATAGTTTTATAAGCCCTGGTGAGGTAAAAACAGCCAAATTCGTTTTTCCCTCATTGTAGTAAATGGCCTTCATAGGCTAGAATGGGGAGACTTTGTTTTAAATTTTAAAGTCTCCTTAAAAGATGCATACCAAGAATTTGGTATCAAATTAATTGTTGTAATAAATCCCACAACTTCCAGTTGTTGGATTTAATATAACTTGTTCAGGTAAAGAGTTTTAGACTTTACCTAAAAAGTTGCAATTTTCAGCCCTGCATTGTTTTTGCTGCTGTGCTCTGATTGGCCAGCCTGCAGCAGCTTAGCCAAGCTGCCTTGATGAGGTGTGAAGTGGCCTGGCTTCACACAAAGGAATGTGCTTGTGGGAGAGAATCTCCCCTCAGCAGATGGTGAGGCAGGAAGGGGGAGGGCTGCCAAACTGGTCTTCAAAGGCAGAGAAGGACATTTGGAGCACCCAGCAACATCCCCACATCCTGCAACCCCAGACAACTAGGTGCCCCCTTGATTAGATTAGGAGAGGGCAGGAGAGGGGTGTGTTTATGATTTTTGGCCACACCAGTGGGTGGGCTCAGCCAGATGTAACCTCCAAAAATCAGATTCAGCCATGTTGGATTTTTAGAGAATGTTGCCTTCTGGGATGGATTTTTGTGACACTTCCCAGGAAGTGGTCATCACAGGGGGACGACCCTGTACCTGATTGGAGAACCAGGACCCCCCTGCTTTTCACCCAGGAGCAAGGATAAAACTGGCAGACCTGCACCCACACCTCAGATCCCCATCAGATTCCAACAAAGAAGAACCAAAGGAGAAGAAGGACTGCCCTGCTGGACCCCTGGCCTGCACCTGGAACCTGCACCCAGAAGGACTGCACCAGCTGCACACTTGGGCTTCACCACAAGAAGGACTTTGCCTGGCTTCAACTGGTTCAAGGAGGGACTCCCTGTTTGCTACAGGTGAAAAATTGCTAACCAGAGTCCCCTGCACCAACTCCTGAAGAAAGCGACCAGCTGACCACTGCCCAGTGGCCAAAAAGGAGTTTGCGCCAGGTGCATTCTGGGAGTTGTAGTCCACACCCCCCAAGGACCATCTCAGAACTTCTGGACCCTTGGGGTGAGCTGTGGACACGAAAAGAACCTTAAAAGGACATCTGGGTGAAGCCCCAGAAGTTTGGAGAAGATTTGAGAATTTTTGTAAAAAAGCTCCGTAGAGGGACCAACCCGCCGCGGATATTCTAGCCGGCTTGCCTCAACCGCGACCCGGCCTGACTTGGTGGTTCGTCCCGGTAAAGAAAAATCTCCGAAAAAGAGACTAAGGGCCATATTTATACTCCGTTTGCGCCGAAATTGCGTCGTTTTTTTTGACGCAATTTCGACGCAAAACTAACGCCAACTAACGCCATATTTATACTATGGCGTTAGAGGCGAATAGCGCCAAAGTTCCCGGAATGTGCGTCATTTTTTAGCGTGAACCCCTTCCTTGCGTTAATGATATGCAAGGGAGGCGTTCCCGTCTAAAAAATGACTCCCAGGCCTTTACGTGGTATTTATACTCCCGGGCAAAAGAGACGCCCGGGAGTTGGCGTGGCTAAAAACGGCGCATTTGCGCCACTTTTTAACGCCTGCTCAGGGCAGGCGTTAAGGGGCCTGTGGGCTCAAAATGAGCCCACAGGTGCCCTCCCATGCCCCCAGGGACCCCCCCTGCCACCCTTGCCCACCCCAGGAGGACCCCCAAGGATGGAGGGACCCACCCCAGGGACATTCAGGTAAGTTCAGGTAAGTATAATTTTTTATTTTTTTATATTTTGTTTTGGTGGCATAGGGGGGCCTTATTTGTGCCCCCCTACATGCCACTATGCCCAATGACCATGCCCAGGGGACATAAGTCCCCTGGGCATGGCCATTGGGCAAGGGGGCATGACTCCTATCTTTACAATGATAGGAGTCATGTTGATGGGGGATGGGCGTCGTTAAAAAATGGCGCAAGTCGGGTTAAGACGATTTTTTCGACGTAACCTGACTTGCCCCATTTTAAGACGCCCATGCGCCATTTTCCCCCTACGCCGGCGCTGTCTGGTCTACGTGGTTTTTTCCCACGCAAACCAGGCAGCGCCGGTCTGATTGCGCCGTCTAACGCCATTCCATAAATACGGCGCCCGCATGGCGCTTCAGAATGGCGTTAGATGGCGCAAAACTTTTTGACGCTAAACTGCGTTAGCGCAGTTTAGCGTCAAAAAGTATAAATATGGGCCTAAGTCCGAAGGTAAAAAGTTGACCGGGACCTCCCAGCCATCGTATCCGAGAAGGGCTCCATGGACGTCGGATCAAGATCCAGGTTTACCCCGGTCGAAGGATTTTCACCTCGAAAAAACGACTAAGTCCGAAGGTGAAAATCTCCACAGAGAAATCCAGCATCGCGTATCCGGACAAGGGCTCCAGGAGGTCGGATTCGACTGGCAGGTTCGTCCCGCTGAAGAAAATCTTCAAAATAAAGACTAAGTCAGAAGGTAACTTTTTAACCGAGGCCTCCCGCGACTTGTAGCCGAGCAGGGCTCCATCGCGGTCGGCCTGAAACTTTGACTTTGCCCCGGTCGAGGTGCAACCAGATGACCCGATTGGCGCTTTTTGTTTCTAAGCGCTAGAAAAATAATAATTCTTTAAAAATTCATATCTCCGGTTCCCCTTATCCGATTTTATTAGTTTTTGTGTCATTTTAAAGATAAAAATATAAACTATTTTTATAAATTGGTTTTGGATTTTTAAACTGTTTCCTGTGTTTTATTTAATTACTCTTTTGTGATATTTGAATGCTTTACACACTGTCTCCTAAGTTAAGCCTTGACGCTCGTTGCCAAGCTACCAAGGGTTGAGCTGGGGTTAATTTACTGAGACCTAACTGGACCTAAGTGGAGGTTAGTGGCTTGTTGCTAGGTGTAGGTACCTACCTGCCCTTACCAATAGCTCTAATGAGAGTGAAACACGTGTCAGGGGTTGCTTTACTCATTCCAGGTTGGCTTGGACGGTATTTGACCAGTCCAAAGCTGTAATACTGTGCCTGGAGTGGTAAATGGCTTTTGTCATTTTACAGCTCGGCGAGGATGACACTGTGTCAATCCTATGCTTAAAGATTTTACTGTACAAATGGCAACAGACTTTGGGCCTCATTATGACCCTGGCGGGCGGCGGAGGCCGCCCGCCAGGATCCCGCCCTCCATTATACCGCTCCGCGGTCTGAAGACCGCGGAGGGTATAATGAGTTTTTCCCTGGGCTGGCGGGCGGTCTCCAAAAGACCGCCCGCCAGCCCAGGGAAAAACTCCCTTCCCACGAGGATGCCGGCTCGTAATCGAGCCGGCGGAGTGGGAAGGTGCGACGGGTGCAGTGGCACCCGTCGCGTATTTCAGTGTCTGCAAGGCAGACACTGAAATACTTTGCGGGGCCCTCTTACGGGGGCCCCTGCCGTGCCCATGCCATTGGCATGGGCACGGCAGGGGCCCCCAGGGGCCCCGCGACCCCCCCTACCGCCATCCTGTTCATGGCGGCTTTCCCTCCATGAACAGGATGGCGGTAGGGGGGGTCAGAATCCCCTCGGCGGCGCAGCGAGCTGCGCCGCCTTGGAGGATTCTAAGGTCAGTGGAAAACCGGCGGGAGACCGCCGGTTTTCCCGTTCTGACCGCGGCCAAAGCGCCGCGGTCAGAATGACCAAGGGAGCACCGCCGGCCTGTCGGCGGTGCTCCCGCCCCCGTTGGCCCTGGCGGTAGAGAACCGCCAGGGTCAGAATGAGGGCCTTTGTCACTATCTAGCTTGGCAAGGATAGCACTGTGCTGATCCTATGCTGAAAAACTTTGCTAGATAAGCAGACATTTGAGGTGAGCAAATCCAGAGTGTCACTGGTGTTGCAGGGTGCTCCTTACTAGAGCGGCTCTCCACCTAAAATTGGGAACTTCCCACAGTTCTTCTTTGTTTTTTGCATATATATATATATATATATATATATATATATATATATATATATATATGACCTACTGGCGGTCACCAATAGGTAGATATAGCTAGGACTATGGCTCTCACTATGACTTTGGTGGTCTAAAACCTAGACTGCTGAAGTCCCGCCAGCCACAAGACCTCCAGGGATGGTGGTCATCCAACCACCATATTATGACTGCTGGCAGCTCTCCACCAGAATTTGGGCGGAGAGCCACCAGCAGCCATACTGGTGGCCGGAGGTGCAGTGGCGGCTGCTCCGCTTGCACCGCCATGTCATCACAGCACCGCCACACCTAATACGTGTTGGTAATTGGCGTAGCAGTGTTGTAGTGACGATGCAGTGCCAGCGGAGCAGGCCCCAAGGATTCCGTCACCTCCTGGAAGTCCACTGTGTAAAGGTAAGAGCCTGTCCGATGGGGGAGTGATGAGTGATGTATGTGAGCATGGAGGTGTGCGTTTGTGTGATTGGAAGGGGGTGGGGTTTGTGTGCATGTATGTGTGTGATTGTGAGTGTCTCATGAATGCGTGATTGCATGTGTGGTGTGTGCATGTTTGGATGCTGTGGGGTTGGGGGGTCTTTAGGGGTTTAAGGGGGACTGTGGCTGTGTGACGGGCTGGGAGGAGTCTCATACTGCGACGGGAATGTAAATTCTTGTTGGCAGCATCCTTTCCATCAGGGATTTCCTGGCAGTGTTGCGGCTAGGGAATCCCTGGTGGAAAGGAGACTCCAAATATCATCGGCGGTCTATGGTGGACGGCAGCGGTCTGACCCCCCTGGCAGCACAGGTGATGAACTGGCTGCTTTGCAGCTATTCACCGCTGTGGTCATTATCTGGCAGTCCAGCACCGCCACACTGCCGGTGGTGGTGGTGGCGGAGCTGGACTGCAAACGTTATAATGAGTGCCTATGTTTCCATAGGAAAAGCATTTTTTGGACTTGCCTACATTTTTGGCACTGTTTAAGGAATCTTCACTAATTTTTTCCAAAAAAGTATAGCAGTGATTCTTGGTGCACATGGAAAATTTCGGGGTGATCCATCAAGTGAGGGCAAGAAAAAGGGGGCTCAAAAAAGGTTGCTTTTCCATTGTTAATTTCCATATGATTCTTTGTAAATGACTACAGGCCAAACCACTGGACGGAATTACACCAAATTTGGCAGAAAGCTAGCTGTCAGTACACAGATTACGCTTTTGCTTATTTGTAGTAAATTTGTTCAATAGTTTTTAAAAAAATTAGGGAAATTCAAATTTGTATATCTCTGGCTGCGAAGAAGAACAAAGACGAGCAGGGAAATGTACAGCTCTGATTGGCTGCCAACACTTCAAACCAGGAACCAGGAAGAGTTGGCAACCACCTTGTGACTCCACTTGAGCTGAGTGCAAGAAACAAAGTAAAAATAAAACAAAAGGGGCCACGGAAGAAACACCCTTACCCCTTAGTTCTGGTTGGGGGGGGTCCCCAGAGGAACACCCCAGATCAAAAAATCACTTTTTCAAATTATATTTTGCAATGAGAACGCAATATTCATGAATTTGTAGCCAAAGAAAAAAAATAGGGCTCTCACACTTGTTTGTTTATAAACCCTGGGTGGGGCAGGTCCCAAGGGCATAAAACATTTTGTGTTGGAGGGCCTCCGGGCCCCCATTGCCCTGGGGACCACTACCTCCCTAAGGCTTAAAATGTAATAAATACAGGGGTTAGTGCCCCCGCACCCTTGGGACCACCACCTTCCAGGGCAGGTCTTCTAGTTATGTATATGCAGAGAGCCATGACCCCCTGCATCCTGGAGACCACCACCCCTCGGGGCAAAGATTGAGAAAAGTGAAGGGGCTCCCTATGGGACCCCCACTGCCCTGGGGACGGCCACCCACCAGGGCTTCTAGTTAAATATATGCGGGGGCTCCCTCACCCCAGGGATCACTAACCCCGGGGCATTTATGAAACTATTTGCGAGGGGCCATGGCCAGCACCCCCTGAGATTGTTCTTTGCAGCAGAAGCCAAGCCATAGCAAATACTGTGCTGTTTGACAGAGGGACCTTTAAAGCAGGGTCCACTGTCAAACAGCAGAGCTTTTATCTCTGTCCCCCTGCACGCGGATAAAATACTTCATCAAGAACAGAGCTGCTGTAAATGCAGCTCTGTACTTGCTGAAGCATTAAACCATAAGGCTTCCCCTGCAGTGTCAGGTAGCCTGTAAGGACATTTTATTTAAAAAGAAATTATAAACAAAATAAATAAATAAGGAAGGAGCGTGGGTGAGCCCAAAAGGGTTTCCTCCCAGTCCCAGATAACGTATAAGGGGCTAAAAAAAAATAGTAAAAAACAAAACACTGTAGCTCAGAGTGAATGTCGCAGACCTTCAGAATGAGCATTAGGGGTCTGAGTCCAGCTGGACTCATTTCAATTTTCTTTTTGTTAATGAAAAAAAATATTTAAAAATAAAATACATTTTTGATTTTAAATTGGAAACAAATAACTCTTTCTGAGCATATCAGACATCAATGACTAGACAAGTCTCTCTCACTTTCTTTTGCCCTCTCAGACACTTATGCACCTACTCACCGTCTTACTCAGACACTCACACACCCAGTCACAGATGCACTCAGACACCCATGCACTCACTCAGAGCCCCATTCACACCCTCACACACCCATTCAGACCCACTCAGATAGTTGTACACCCACTCACATACCCACTCAGTCCATCACATACCCACCCACTGACACCCTGATGCACCCAGTCACAGACCTACACACATACTAATGTATCAACTAAAACTCTGATGCATGCAGTCTCACACCCAGACAGACACTCTGACACCTACTCTTACCACCAGATACAGCCTCTCACACCTATTGGCACACCCAGAGAGGCCACAGACAACTTCTGCAGTGCATGTGCAAAGGGCCATCATTCATATTCTCACTGCAAAATTTGCAGTCAAATTATTGTTGAGACAACTGTGCATGGCGAGGGTGCGAGTTATAGTTAGGCAGGAGAAGGGTGACCAGAAAGCGGGCTGGACCAAAGGAAATATCTAGCAGAACTAGAGTCAGGGCAAGAAGAGGAAAAGGGATCACTTGAAGAAGGGTATGCATGAGGAAATTACCCACTGTATATAAGGTAGTAATGGAGGAAGTGGCAAAATAGGACATAGACAAGAGTGTATGGAAAGAGGGACATAAAAGAATTAACAATTGGCAGAACTAAAGACAGAGGGGTTTTACAATTTGGGATTTAGACCCAATCACTGGTGGACAGCAGCTGTGGCATGTGAAGTACCATTTTGCTATGGGGTTGGCAGTCCGAGGAGGAGCCTTATGAATCATTGGGAGTGAGTTTGTACTCTTGAACTGTACTCTTTGAGTCTCCTGGAAACTATAGAAGGAGAGCATGAGAGAAAGAGAAAGAGAGTGAGAGAGCATGATTTGTGTGTATGTGTTTGTGTGTGTGGGGTGAGTATTTATGTGTTTTGTGTGAGAAAGAAAAGAAAAGGATAGAGAACGATTGTGCATAAGAGAGATAGAACAGGGAACATAACGTAATAATGAGGATACACAATGCAAGGGGAGAGGGAGTAGCATCAGAAAGAGGCTGGACTTGACCCAGACCAGAGAAATATGAGATGGTAGAGAACCCTTTGGCCTGTGATGGCATATCTGTTATTTTGAAGAATGAGAGCAGATAAACATGTGGTACATTTGCATAAATGCCACTCATTAATCCCCCAGTGTCAGGAATTATTTTGGTCAGTGTGCAACTTAAATCACTGATATTGAAAAATTAATATGAGCATGAAAATACTAAGTTAAAATAAAAATAGATTTGTAGGAATTCTGAGAATTTAAGATCCAGCCTCTATCTCACTCTGGGTAACCTTGCCCAGCAAGGTATCTGAAAAACAGATAACATCTTTTTGTGCCACAATGATCCCCAAGAAACATGGGCTTCCTAACACAGTCTTGCCAAATGTACAAAGCTATTTGGTGGTCTCAAACCCTTCAATTTGATAAAGCATATAGTGTGTGACTGCTACATTGATTTCTAGTATGTACTAAACCTATTTTTCAATTCAGTAAGTGCTTATTGAAATGCAAAATGGGTTTAGAAATGCATAAGAAATAACAATGTAAAAGTTGTTTGTTTGGGGCATCATTTCCAAATTGCAGTCCAGAATGCCATGTATCATTGGTAGCAAACCACTGAAAAAAGGTAGTAACCCATTCGTAAATGGAATGGAGTCCATGTTGACTCTTTTTGAGCCCTTTCCCTTTGTAAATATAACAAAACAAGTTTGGGAGTAGGCAGTGGTGCAGTGGACCACTGCTACCTTTTAAGCAAACATTTTTAAGTAGGAGTAATTGTTCTTTTAAATGCAGTCCCATTTCCTTTAAAGAAAACGGGTTGCATTTTTAAAAATAATAATAATTTAGAAAGTAATCACAGACATGGTTGCTTGTTGACTCCAGCAGGCCACCATCCTTGTGATGTCCCCCAACTGGAGAGAGTCTCAGCTTGTGATCTCTTGGAAAACTAGTCAACTTGCAGATCAGATTGCAACCCACTCTGAATAGGAATTTTGTTACTGGTTCAAAAAAAATATTTAAAATTTGCAAAAAGTTGGTGCACAATTTGTGACCACTTTCGGAAAATGGAATTTTTGTACATGTGGTAACATGTAACTAGTGTATCCAGAGTAATATGGCGTACTCTTTTTTTATTATTACTGTTTAGTAGCTCACTGGACTCCTGCATCCTCTGATGAGGTTTGTATTTTAGTGTTTGGTAATGAGTCAACATCCTGACAGATCCACTCAGTGTTACATCCTTTAAAGGTAAAAAAAAGAGTAATAATATCTTGTGTTCATGTAAATATCTTTCATTAGGGCCAAGGAACCAAGTGCTCAATCGATAAATTTGGCATATGAAGTCTCTGCAGCTCAGATCGCCATCTTCTTCCTCAGCTATAGGTCATCAGGAAGATGGCATTCCTTAATAACCATATTCCCTGACTCATGACCACAGCCTCAGGGAACTGTTCCATCAACATCTTTCTTGGCAACTTCAATCTTCCAGGCAAAACAACATCTAAGACCATGAAAGAAGCATTATTAAATGAGATGAACATGACACAGATGATGTAGCACATCTCCCAAAGGAGACAGTCCAAATGCAGCACCAGCGATCATGCCCCCTCCTCTTTGCCCACTCAAACTGCAATAATCTAGTAACCCATTATTGAACAGATCATGGTTCCACTCAATTCTACCTTGTCCACTCCAGGCATCTACATTTTGAACAAGTACACTTCCTCTGAAATTTTAAAAACCAAAAAACTCCTAAACTCCCACATCTCCAAGTCAAAACTTGTTTTTCCCAGAGCTCAAGAAAAGTGAACCTAATATCTAAAGGCAGGAGAATAAGGGGCATAGATAACACCTTGAAGATTTAATTACCTTGCAAACGGCAGCAGCGGGGATTGTTTCAATTAAAGTCTCAGTCTCAGTCTTCAGGGCTACACACACCCTGCCCTACATTATCTCAGTTAGATGGATCTTTGACATTTATGGAGATTCACCAGGAGCTGTACATCACATTAAAGTAGTATAACAACTTGTAGCTATTCCAGTCAATAAAGATAGTTTGGTATCAGTTAAAGAGTTTTATTAATCACATCTTTTAGTAAATTATCTTTATTAAAGTCACAAGCTAACTTGTACTAATCTTAGTCATTACTTTTATCAAAAATCGATAATCAAAGATCAGCAATAAATAAATACACATTGTGTTAAGCGCGTTCCATCAAGGAAAACATCCCTAATCTAGATAATGAGTTGTCAGTCCAGAAAACCAGTGAAGAATTCTGCATTTGAGAGGAATCATAAATAATCAAGCCTCAGCATCAAATGTCATAGAAAAGCATTCTCTCCCCGTCTTCTCACAGGATCACAATATATTTCAGACAGCAACTTCTAAGCCCACAACTATGTCATATTGTGTAAATATTTTGTCTATGTTCTTCTGATTCATTCTCCCATTGAAATTTGCATTGTCATGTATGAACTCTTCATATCTAACCATCTAAATAACAAGCCTATTCACTAACTAACAGTGATCCTTTTAGAAGTGGGACAATCTGTATAATTAGAAGAAAAACATTTTCTGCAACAACAATTCATTGTGAAAAACAAGTCTTTCTAAAAGTTGAGATCATGTTTAGTGCTGAATTTACAAATTCCTAGCTTGGTTAGGCATATTAGGCTTAGCACATTTAAATATGATTGCCTACTGCAGTTTTGCTTTAAATTAACATTTTAAGCATTATTGGCTTAGTATATTATTGAACATTATTTTTCTACATGTTGAAAGCCCTTCACCAACTCCTAAACTCTCCAAGTAAAATCTTGTTTCTCCCAGAGTTCAAGAACACTGAACACAATATCCAAAGGCAAGAGAATAAGTGGCATTGATCATGCCTTGAAGATTTAATTACTCTGCAAACCATGTCATCAAATGCAGAGAACTCATCATTAAAAACAAGGAAGTATAAATTATCAAATCTGACACCACAGACAAGAACCAAAACAGAAAACTCTTCAAAACTATCAAGTACTATACCATGTCCAACCCACACCAATATAGAAATTAAATTTAGATCTTGGAAGATTTGGTCCTGCCATTGCTTTTTTCATTGGAAACCTATCAACCTACTACGCGGTCCACCCGCCCGACCGATTTTGGAAGTTGGAGGGACCATAGATGACAATTGATCCGAGTCCCCCCAACTCCATCAGAACCTCCCAACCGCTTTTACGGCACCATAGAAGAAAGTGACTAATGGTGGGACTCCGGGCAATGTTCCTGTCATGAAAATCTGAATGTGCCTTCCTGCCAAACAAACTGTGGGGGGAATACCTCTACATCTGAGTTGGCAGATTGGACAGGAAGTGAGGTAAAAACATGCTTTTTTTACCTGTTCCACTTCCGTTTCTAACTGGATCCAGACCACAAATGTCTTGCCATTGCTGTCACCATTTGACCACCATGGAAACTGAGCCCCGTCTGCATCGGACTCGGAGGTGAGCACTGGGACACCTGCATTTACAGACATGTCCCTCAATATGTTTTGTAAGTAGTGTAATGCATATGTTTTGCAACTAGTTGTGTTGGTAATGAAATGATACACATCTGTTTCAACACGTATTGTAACACAAGATTCCCAATGTGACATCAGTTCCATACCATTTACGCAATGCATTGTCCGGCAATATAGAATTTCGCACAAACGTTGTGTAAGGCAATAGTCAAATGTACTGTCATGAAAGTCTTGTCTTATATACTTTATTCTGCCAATGTCATTCCTATGTGCCAGTGTACAATGTCTGTAAAGTACATTACCCCCTGCCATGGTTGCCTTTAACTTGATTCCTGCCTATAGTCCAGGGGCCTCTATTGGCCACATATCAGGCACCACAGGGATTGTACTTCGGAAGGGTGGGAGAAAGGTTGGAAGGGGTTACAGCAAGGTAATGGCAGACTTGGGTAGGAGGAAAGAGTGTAGCAGGGGTTTGTGTTGACAGACCGGTTGAGGTAGAGGGAGCTGGATGTAGGTGTGATTATATGTGAGTGAGATGTGTAATTGTCTTGGTTGCTGTGGTTGTGTCTGTATGAAGTTATATGATAAACAGTGTCTGTAAGTTGTGTGGTTGAATGTATTACATTGTATTACATTGTGTTGCCTACAGTTAAGTGTTGTGTTGTGATGGTAAATGATCATGGTGTGAATTTAGTATGTTGTGTGGTGTCATGTGCAGGTGGCCACATAAAGCCACAGTACCTTAGTTGTCCGGTGCTGCCATCCATGCCATAGCCACAGGCACAGAACAATGTAGAATGGTTCCCATGATGGACCCACTCCTTCAGGTCACCACTTCCAGAACAACACTAGACCAACTGTGAAACCCAGATATGGTTGACAGGAACCTGCCTGCCTGATGGCAACAGAGTATTGTGAGCCAGCATAGCAATACGCCACAGTGGACCAGCACTTATACCTCTAAATACGAGGGTCAGAAGTCCGTTGGCTTGACAGAGTATTTGGGACTGCAGCAGGGCAGCAGTTGTTCTGTCAAGATCTAAATCAGGTCCTAACTCATCTATCTTCACCGAGCAGCGAATATGATATCTTCTCCATTCCTTGTATGCGCAACAATTTATCATACCAAAACATATGGAGGGGAGTTTCAACTTGGTTCATTTTGCTAGGACGATTTTGTTTGGCCCTTAGCAGCAGAATGTTCATAAGTCTTCCTTGATTTCCTTGGGATCTTCATGTAATAGCTGGTGTTCATGCCAAGAGAATCTGGTGCGGTTCATGAGAATTCTTATGCTCACAAACTCATCCGCTGCATTGAAAGTTTTGTCCCAAAATGGCCCTAATTTCAAAGAGTCCCAGAAGAAATGCTTTGTCTGCCCTTTCTGTTTGTTTTCTCTCTATCAAAGACTTGAGTTGCTTTCTTTTATTGCCCTCCCACCTGGTGATATTCTATAAAGCATCATTGCACCTATGTTTCTGCCTTTGACCGCTGGCAGTGAAAGCTTATATCTGTGGCATGGTCAGAATCTGTGAAATTCATAATCCTAGGACCCTCTTTAGTCATAGGCCCATAGCCATGTTCACAAGTATTCTGGCTTTCTTTCATCCATACAGGCTGCATAAACCCATACATGTTTTTGCATATCGTTTAGAACTCAGGGTTCTACTTGTATTGGGATTGGCTGTAACAGGAACAATGTCATCTGGAGCAGTGATACTCATAGTACAGCCCGGCGGCCACATGTGACTCTTCTGACCTTTACATGAGGCCCTCTGCTCTACAGCAGGACTGGGCTGCTGTTTACTCAACTCAAAACAATTATTAAAAAGATGTTGAATAAAGGCAAGCATTAAGAAAGGAAGTAACTAGGTTGTCCTGTACTCTTAGGAACACCGTTTTTAAAGACAGTGCAGCAAAAGGGTAAAAATATAATAAGATCTCTACAAAGTCAAACACTGTATTTCATGAACAAGCAGTCATTTCAACTTAGTACATCAGATTATATCAATGCAGTGAGAAGTATTTTCTTTTTAAATTATAGTTTTCAAACATAAATTCATGAACATTAACTCCACCTCCCTCCCTGAAAACAATGCCAAAAGTGAAAAACGAGGCTAGTCAGTTTTTATGTGCACTCTTTGGGTAGTCTGGGTTCCTATTAAACATGAACAACATTGTAGTTTAATAAATAAAAAACCGGAGAAGGTTTTGTATAGTGCAAATCCTGAAGTCGTGTATTTTTGAGTTTTTCTTGTATGCAAAAATAAAGAAAAGGGAGTGAAAGTGGAAAAAAAGAATTGCCTAGAATCACACATTTTGGTAAAGTGGGCAAATCAGACTTCATGACAGGTTTTCTGGTTTCACATTATGCTGGTCAGTCAGTAGATGTTTATGCTTCACTTCAGCTACACCCACCATATTGCAACACCCCCACCAAGGTCAATATAATTAATGTCTCTCACAACTTTTTGTACTGCAACACTGCCTTCAAAATATCAAATCCACTCTGTCAAAGGCATTTTGAGTGTAGCTTAATCATTAAGATGTAAAACCTTCCTTGTGCTGTTGCCCATCCTTTACCCTGATATAAACCCCGTCTGATCAGGGTGTAATAGGTATTCTGGTATATGCTATTGGGGATTCCTGTATTATAGATCTTGACATCTACATTTAATAATGACATCGGCTTATATGAGCTTTAATTTTCTGGGGTTTTCCCATTTTTCAGGATTAATGAGACCCTTGCCTCAGTGAACCTTTCTTACCTATTTTGTTGAAACTTTGGTCGTAACTCCTAATGTCTTTGGCCACATGATAAAAAAAAACAGTGTATTCCCATCATGGTCTGGGGTGTGGCTAGACTAAGGGCCTGATTTATATCTTGAAAGGAGTTCAGTCATCTTGCTATGACTGCGGTTTCAAGTACTCCATCAAGCTGACGAAGGTCTGCCTGCTGTATTTAGATGTATGGCAGCTGAGCCTCCTTCGTGTTCACAAAGTTGCCATGTAAGCAGTCTCCAGGTGCTGATATTCAGAGCGATGGGATTCCACCAAGCATATTTAGATTTCACAGCCGTGCTTGTGTTATTCTGGAGGTGGATTCCTGATGGCAGAAGTCCATCACAGGACCCACTCAACATTGTACAATGGCAATTGGATGTCTTCTAGCAGCACACACCTGTTATGTAGTGACCAAGCCTGAACACCTGCAAACCACACTACAAAACACACTCTGTTTCAGACCATGATCCTTTGTCATTCCACTGCAGAA
The DNA here is from genome assembly GCF_031143425.1 of Pleurodeles waltl. Lineage (NCBI taxonomy): Eukaryota > Metazoa > Chordata > Amphibia > Caudata > Salamandridae > Pleurodeles > Pleurodeles waltl. The sequence goes on along the minus strand of NC_090439.1, from coordinate 921,468,757 downwards.
CAACATGTTGCTGCTGATTTTCCCACTCAGGAATCAGATTTATTTTTTTACTCCCTCTGTTCAGTTTTTTTGTTTGTTTCTATTTTAATTTTCATTACATTGTGTATCACTGAGTAATCTTTTTTAGTTACAATGGCAGGGAGGAGAAATCAATGTTTCACAGAGGGAGAATTGTCAGTCATGGTGGATGAGATCATCAGAGAAGAGCCACAACTGTTTGGAGCCCAAGCACAGAATACAACCATATCACCAAGTCTTAGGAGCCATACATCAGTCCCAAGATATGGTGAACCGGATCCTAGCAGAGCTCCAGGACGTTAAGCAGTTGCAGAGGGAGCACAATGAAGAGATGCAGAATTTCAACTCTAATTTGTGCTCCCTGACTGGGGTGCTGTTGAAAGTTTAGCATCATGTGTGCAGGGCTTTCCCCTGTCTGTAGTCCTTCAAACTCTGGACAAAATACATCACTCACAGTCACAGGCAGGTAAGCCCTGCCACAACAGGAAACAGCTCCACACCCTAGTCTCTACCACTGTGGATCCCAGTCCCCCTCAAAGGGGACGTTCATCTAGACCAACAGGCGAGGACAGCAATACCTCCCCCACCACCAGCAAGAGGTACTGGACCTAATTACCTCCAGTGTGTGACCACCATTGACTCTGTGGACTATTTTATGAACACATTTACCTTTTTTAGTACTTTGGACTTCAAACTATTGACCTTTACAAAAATAGTTTCATCAATTGTTATTTAATGTTTTATTTGGGTTTTTCTATTTTTTGGTTTTCAACATGTTTAAATTCATTTCTGCTTGTTAACTAAATTCAAAGACCACAAAGTCAAAGACTGGTGTTGTATTTCTTGTGGTATATCCATTCTTCTTTTCTTACTTCCATAAATACAAATCAATCCCACATAAAATGTTACAGTCATGTAATATTTCTCCAGTTTCCAAGAAAGGATAAAAAAAATAACAAAACACAAATCTCAATATATTGATTGCAGACATCGGTAAGAAATAATTGTTTGTTAAAAATTCTGAAACAATTTACAACCAATGAATAGCCCAGTCAGTGTCAGTTGTATTTTTACTGATCAAAACACAAATACCATGGAAGAATGGGATATAATTCCAAAAATTTGATTCAGTAGGCTAACTATTCTTGATTCATGCCATCAACTGAACCCAGACATTCTGCCTCACAATAAGAAACCAACATCAATAACACCAATAGTGAAAATCATGGTATTACTACCTTTTGTGGCCACATGAACATTTCAGTATATTGTGGCAGTATCTGGTTGAATGTCACAACCAACTTTCTATGGAGTGCTACAAAACGTTTTTTCTACTGTGATGAGACGCATCAACAGCTTTATAAACTTCACACAAAATGATGATTTAGTCAATCTGAAGGGAAAGGAATATGCTTTAACTTGACTTATACAAGTGGGTAGAGCAAGTTAAGCAGCACATAGGGCCAGATGTAGCAAAGGGTTTTTCCTATTCTGTGTCAATGGGAAAATGTGTTCGTACATATGCCCCATAGTGCCTTGGTGACAACATTCAACAGAAAACAACTAATGCAATCTCAAGAACTTCTATTCAATCACTGTGCAAATTGTCTTTGAACAAGATATGTACATCCAAAGTGTGTGCCTTAAACAGGATCAGCCCATGATCCCTTTGTACTTTGCAACAGCAGCATATTACTGCAAATGTCACAACTTTGAAATATTCAAATGAAGATGACCCAGTGGAAGATGTTAAAAAGAAAACAAGAAGAATTTATTTATTTTGCATGACAAAACAGACTCAAGTGACAAATTATGAGGACACATTCCCTTAAAACAATCAGAGATAATAAATGTAAATGGACACAGTAGTCAATGTGTCATAACTTTGATCAACAAACATCTTTGTCCTGGAATTTAATGAACTAATCATCCTTCAAAAATCTCCAGCTCAGACTGATATGCACATTATGTCACAAGTTTTTCTATAATATTTAATTTAACAATATGAGAGGGTAAGATTGCACTCATGAAGAAATTGGCAATAACATCTTGATGCATGTCAGCTCCTTCCTCTTCACCACTATCATCTTCATTTGGCATTTCAACATCTTCATCCGGTGGCTCTTCGTAGTTTCCTTCCTTAGGGATGCATGGGGTTTTCCTTCGTAGGTCTATGCTGTGCAACATGCAGCAGGCCATGGTGATTTGGCACATCTTATTGGGTGAGTCCAGGAGGGCTACATGGTCTGAACCAGACAATGAAATCTGTCCTTCAGGATCCCAAAAGCCCACTCCACTGGCCCCCTTGTTCTTCAATGGGCCTCATTGAAGCGGACTTCCCCTGGTGTTGTTGGGTTCCTCAGTGGTGCTAACAACCATGGTCAGGAAGGGTAAGCTGAGTCTCCTATATGAAAGTAAAAAAATATATTGAGCAAAAATATTTCATCCTATTGTACATTCCTAAACTAAAAATAAAGTAAAATATCCTATTACTGTATTGTACTTACCAACAAGCCAGGCCCTCTCAGGTCCAAGTTGTGAGATTTGCTGGGGTATACTGCTGTTCCGTCATATAAAGGAGTCATGTCTTGACCCTGGGAAACTGGCACACATGCTTGAGATATTCAAATCAGGTTAAGCAGACAACTTGCACATTGTTTTAAAGTTCTTCCGATTGCGCTATACCTGTTCCCTGGTGTATGGTCGAACTAAGACAATATGTGTGCCATCAGTTGCTCCAACCGCATGTGGTATGCCACCCAAAGCATAAAAATCTTGATTCACTTTTGAAAACTCCTCATGTCATGGAAACTGGATGAAGCCAATGGCATGGGCACGGCAGGGGCCCCCGTAAGAGGGCCCCGCAAAGTATTTCAGTGTCTGCCTTGCAGACACTGAAATACGCGTCAGGTGCCACTGCACCCGTCGCACCTTCCCACTCCGCCGGCTCGATTACGAGCCGGCATCCTCGTGGGAAGGGAGTTTTTCCCTGGGCTGGCGGGCGGTCTTTTGGAGACCGCCCGCCAGCCCAGGGAAAAACTCATGATACCCTCAGCGGTCTTCTGACCGCGGAGCGGTATAATGGGGGCGGAATGCAGGCGGGCGGCCTCCGCCGCTCGCCAGAATCAGAATCACCCCCTATATGTATATTAATAGCAATTGATTGATGACAATGTTATTAATACATATGTGACTAACACAAATTTAATTTAATTTCTGACAGGCACAAACTTGGTGAACAGGTTTTTTTTGTTGTAATTATTGTATAGTGCATTCATTTGTGATGAACATTTGTAATGGACATGTTAATTTTTGTTCAGGTATTCGTTATGCCAATGGACACTTACACCAAAATTAGTTAGATTTATCTACTTCCAAAAAATGTGTAATGTTTATGTATTTGATTTGGTAGTTTAGGAAAAATTATTAAATACACCTGTATGGACATGTTTTGATTTTGGGATTGATGTGACTTTTTGTGTAGGTTTCCATTAGCATGAAGGCAGTTTGGCCCAAATTGGTAAAAGTTATATGGTGGTCACAGGTAAAACAGTCACTTACCTTCCGATCCGTCTATAATGGGGTTCACTTTCATCATGGTCCAGGAGCAGCAGCAAAGGTAGAACTTGTATGATCAACTTCATGGCAGCACGGAAAGTGAAAAGTTTTTAAAAAGGTACGTTTTCACCTTGTATGCCTTTAATGCCTCCAACTCAGGAGTGGATGTTTAGCAGCTACAGTTACGCCTGGGGGAAGGCACATTATGATTGACCTAGTGGTAAAACTTGCTGTGGCCCTGCTGCCAGCCACTTTTGTCTATGGAGCCTATAACATGAGTGGAAATTTAAGCTGTGACGGCCGTTTGCAAACTGACTTTCGTCTACGGGCCAGCTGGCATCTAAATAGAGCGGGCAGACCGCCTAGTTACTGGATGGATTATCTGATAGAAAACCAAAGGCGGGTTAGATTCAGCCAAGATCTTAATCAGGCCCTAAGGCTCTTTATTGCCATAATGATCTCTTTAGAATTTATGGAGCCTTCGAGGCACTGTACTTGTTGGAGAGTTAGTCTGCTTAGTTGATTGCTTTATACATTCTGTATATACTGTCTATACTACCTTTTCGTTCAGCCTTGTACAGTGTTTGGTAGATTTCAGAAAAGACCTTACTTTTTCACCCCAATTTACCATGCCATGTGCTTGTTTAGTGGTTAATATATGATTCTGGGCCTGTTTATCAATACCTTTTTTTAAAAGCAAACTGACAATATCAGAATTTTTTTAATCAAATCTCAAATAAGAACTTCCATTCCACTTTGCATTGCACACAAAAGGACAGACTTCACTCACCTCACATTGATGACCACATACATCTTCTTACCTCCCTCAATGCTACAACTGAGAGAATATCACCATGGCAGAAAGTTGTCTTTCTGTCTCAGGATCTGCATAAGTCTTTACAAGAGTAGAGAGGCTTTACCTGTGGTGACATAAATTCCTTTAGCCACGCCATGCTCAAGACGTCCCTGAAGAGTGGGCCCTTTAAGATAATGGAGCGCGTGGCTTTTAAAGCTGCGTGCTGCATCACATATCACTGCTAATCACCAGAGTTCACGCCCCTGCACTTACCTGTTGGGTGTGATGTTCCGCATTCCTGATTCCTCTGGATTCCTGCATTGCTGGTACTGCTTCTTCGTGCTCCTGCCTCTTCCTGCTGCCTTTAGCATCAGGCTTGAATGGGTCGCGGCAGTGGCTCTCGTCTGAATTTCCCTTCAGATCTGCAAAAAAGGGGAAAAGAAGAATCAGAGTTTTCAGGACTGCTAACCATCAAAAGTGTAACGCGCTGTGGCGCCATGTATAAATTACGATATCTGAATCGGACTGTAGTGATGTTTCTCTTCTTAGATTTTCTCGTCACCGTTCTGTGTAGTCAAAACTATCTAGTGATTAGAAGTTTATGTACATATTTATTTTAGGTTAACAGCTAATTACTATGTTGGACTTATGAAAGAATCTAAAGAACTTTTAAGGAGCATACTAAGGGGGTCCTTACAACCTCGGCGGTCTTTTAACAAGACCCCTGAGGGACCACCGGGCAGAAGACCGCCAGTAGTGGCGGTTTGCCGCTCGGCGTATTATGACTGTTGGCTGCTCTCCATCCTTTTTAGGACGGAGAACCGCCAACAGCCATACTTGTGGGCGGTGGGGAAGTGGAGGTTGCTCCACCTCCACCGCCACGCCAACAGAACACGGCCCAGCGAATCACGCCCTGTGATTCGGCGCAGTGGAGTTCTGTTGGCGGTGTGGTGTCGGCGGAGCAGCCCCCATGGCTCCCGTCCCCTTCCGGAGGATCGACGGAACAGGTAAGTGGATCGTCCATTAGGGGAGGGGGGTGGGGGGGTGTTGTGTCTTGTGTGGTTGCATGGGAGTGTGCGTGTGAGTGTGTAGAGAGCGTGTATGCATGCAGGGGGTGTTGTGTGTTTTGGGAATGAGTGCATGTATGTCTGTATGTATGTCTGTATGGATGTGTGCGTGTATGTCTGTATATGGGTGTGCGTGTCTGACTGAGTGTGTGGATGTAGGCATGTATGTCGGTGTGTGTGCGTGTGTGTGTGTTGGTGGTGCCTGCATGCGTGTCGTGTGTGTGTGAGTTATGTGATGTTGAGGGTCAGGGTAGGGAGGGGGGCCCTGCCACCTTTGGGGAGTGGCAGGGGTGGTGGGGGTGTAGAGGAGGGAGTTGGGGTGGGAGTGGGGGGTGGGGGAGACCCCTATCAGTGCCAGGGAAGGAATTCCCTGGCACTGATAGTGCTTACCGCCATGGATTTCATGGCGGTTCCTACCGTTGGAAATCCACGGCAGTAAGCTGGGTCGAAATACCGGCGGCGGTATTGTGACGGCCGCCGGGCTGGAGAACCAGTTCTCCAGCCCAGCGGTCATCTCCGCCCTGGCAGGTGGAACGGAGAAGCGGCGGATGAGCACGACGGTAACCGCCATGGTCATAATACAAAAAAAAAAGACCGCCAGCCTGTTGCCGGTCTTACCGCCGCTTTAACACCGTCCGCCAGGTTTGTATTGACCCCCTAAGTGTGTGGCAGCATGTTGTGTATCTGAAGCAATCTGTGATTTGGAACTTTGTGAAACTTTCTATCAGCATTATACAAGGGTATGAAGTAATACTCCAGAAGAAGTATATAAACTGATGGACACCATTTCTTAAGTATTCACCAAACAGTGTTTCTTGACAAATGCCAGAACTGTGTGAACTCCTCCTTCGCAATATAGTAGAAGTGTTCTTTGGATTACTGCCATTTGATTGAGTTCCTCCTGCTAATTCAGTAGGTATGTGAATAGCTACTACACATTTACCTTATTATTTACATCTTGTGAGCCATTGCATTTACCCTATGAGTTTTTTTTTCTTTCAGATTCAAAGATCAGTTACTGCCAGGTCTTTCCACTGATAAGCAGAAGGGAGAAGGGTACTAGGTAAATCCATGATTACTTATGCATATTTAAAACCTATTACGAATTCTTAGATGATGATGATGATGTTTGCTTTATAGATGCGGATAGAAGTCAGACAATTCCGAAGCAACGATAGGCAACCTGGTGTTCATCAAAATCCATCCCTTCATTCCGGGGAGAAAGACTGTCTCCTTATTTTTAGAGTTGGTCTTGGGTGAAAGGATATTAGCACTGTATCCATTTCACCCCTGCGTACAGGTAAGAGTCTGACAAATTCAAGCTTTTTTTAATCCCATTAAGTAGAGACTGGGTTGAAAGTTGGGATTAAAATCAGCCATTGAAGTTGTATGGTCTGAGTGCATTTCACTGACTGCACAACAACCTTGTTACTATCATACAAGTCCTAAAGTGTGAACTCTCAATGAAGTCAATGAAGAGGCTTCAGTTTGCACATAATGCGCTAATTACAGAAAAAGTTAAAAATTAGTAGAGGTGCATGGCATTGGGTCCTGAGGTGTCTGGGGAGTGTAGCTCGGTGTATTTAAATAACATCACAGTACTTGAGGACGTTACCATTGTTGAAATTGGCTCAATTTAGTGATTTTAGATGTTTGTAATAGTGATAAGAATTATTTCATTACTTGCTCTTCTTCTGGCTTCAAAGCAAAGTCTCATCAAACAGTACTCCTATCTACCATCTTTCATTATGGGCTAGATCCCCAGTGTTATCAGGAAGTTAAAGGGGTGACTGGACCTATTATCAGGTTTCCTGTTTTTTTCACTTTTTGAGGCACAGCTAGTTCTGAGACATGCAGATCTGTATGTTTCTCAGGCAGTCTGCCAATTGGTGACTGTATAATCAAATGGAGTATGAGCTGATCCAGGTGGATTATGATCTGCCTGCAGGATGTATTTGATCGTGTAAATTTTAAAGATGCATGCAAGTGGAGCCATGTTCCTCAAAAAGATTATTGCCAGTTGAGAGGACCTTGAGGGACTCCACTAACAGGTTATGTAGAAGATTTTGGATAGGAAGGACATGGTTTACTTTCTTGGGTCCACATTTATAAATAAAAGAAGCAAACTGTTTTCGAGCTGTCCCTATATTTCCCGATCAACTAGTTTGGCAGTCTACCTGTAAGCCATGGTGATGGTATCTTAGGCTAATGAGAAGTTCAGTAGAATCAGTGTCTCTTTTTGGAGACACTTCAAGTCTCTTGTTGGATATTTAGGAGAATGAAAATCGTTGGCAAGGTTGTCACATTGCATTTTGAGACTTGAGATTTCACTGTCACTTCCAAGACTGTGTTTTGGTGAAGTAGGAGCAAGATGGGCATGTAATTGTTCCATGTCTATAGTGTTTCTCCAGCACATGCCTGTGACATCACACTATTTGCACCATCCTATCATGAATCTGTGCACATTCCCCCACCGCATCATTCAGTGTCATGCTTTAGCCTGTTGCATTGCCTCTCCCCATAGTCTCTTTGCCCATTTGCCCATGTTCCATTTAATGAATGTTCAAACAACCATTGTGTAAGACATTACCAAGTATCGAGAAAATCAATGGCAAATGAATGAGCTAAATTTTGAATGACACTGATGATTATTTTTCAGTAGATTCTGCATGTTTGATTTTTTCTTGGTCGTGACAGGTCCTGATGAGCTTAAATATTATAGAGAACATGTGCGTGTATTTTCCACCTTTTCAAAATAATGCATTTTTAGAAAAAGATGAAAAATCATGTAGTAAGAAGGTAGCATGAATCCAGCCATGATGTCCTTTAAGAATGTTGGTGGAGAGGGAGCTCCATGGTAACAGCAATGGATTTTCCTCCTTGCTAATATTATGATCCACCCGCGGAATTTTGATTCGGACAGGCAATAGTTTGATTATGGTGGAGACTTTGGCCCTGATTTATACTTTTTTTGTGCTGCATTACCGTCACTTGTTTACGCAAAGGGGGCACAAACTTACAAAATACAATACAATTGTATACAGTAATGTGGCACAAAAAAAGTATAAATCAGGGCCTTTATCTGTATGTTTTCCCACCTATTTTAGACTGGCCTACATGCACCTCTTTTTAATGCCCATCACTGCAAGGAAAAACCGGGCTGTAAAAGGCATTGGAAAGTGCTGATTGCCCTAACAGCTTTGGGACGTTCTTTTTTGAAAATCAAAAAAGATGTACCTTTGCTGTGTAGTTCTGTCTTGTTGACAGGGCCACCTGTCAAAGTTACAATGCATTGACGGGAACTGCCATTGACAGGAACTGCTTGCCAATGTTAGAAATGTTGCTGGGCCAACATACATTTGTAAATCTGGCACTCCATCGCCCAGACGAAGTTCATTTTGTTTGCCAAAATCTAAATTAGGCACATCATTTTCTTATTGAAGTCGGAATCAGAAGGTGCAGTACTACACTTTGCTTTATGTGTAATTGCATATAAATGAGAAATATTGTGCAGTAATTACTTTACCTCTGCCATTTAATGAGGGGGCAGTCATTTATTGCGTTCTAGTAAATCACATGAAACAACGAATAATGCTCTCTTGTTTATCCACTGCTCTCACAAGGTACCTGAGGACGATGTGCTTTTTATTGATAGATATACCCAGTACGAATTCTGGAATGACGCCACTTCATGTGATGTTCAGAACAAAGAGTGGAAAAGCATGAACTGTACTTCAGAAACATATCATTTGAGTTAGTTACTCATTCAGGTTAAAAGCAGGAGCTTCGAGAATGACAGTTTTTAGTCACTTCTTATTCCTCAGCAGGCTCTCTGATTGGTATCTGCGTGAACTGATACCTAAACTATGTAGATTTTATTATTTTATTTACATACAAATTATAAGTTGGTTAAAAACTCAACAGTCTTTTACATCGCAGTATTACAGTGGTGTATAAATCTCTGCAACATTGATGGATAATGCAACATGTTCATTAACCGTGTGCGTCGCAAGTTAAGATAACACTCTGCAGATTGTTTTTAAGATTACATCACTCCACCAGGAACAAGGTATTTTTCACTGTAAATAACAGTCTAACGTTTTATTGCTAGGAGCAGGTAACGACTTTGTGCATAAAAGCCTAAACGGAAGTGACTTTTTCTCCACACCACCATTTTGAAATGTGATGACAAATTGCTTCTAAAGTACTCAAGATTTTGCATTTAAAATCAAGATAGTGGTAAAGTGGAGAAGGAGGCTAAGGCTATAGTTAGAAATCGTGGATTGGTGCTTCAGATTCGCTGCACATTTTGTCCTGTACTTTTCATAAGCAGTTTTACATAAATAATTTAATTTCGTCAATTGGGGCACTGGGGCGTTCCTCCAGCGCACTGTGAGCCATCTTGAGCCCCCAAATGTTTTAGGGAAAAAGTACCAGCTTGTGTGGCAGTGGGAAGGGCGAGTGGTGCCAGTCCTGCTGATTGGAATCGGCAGCTGCAGGGATGAAGTTAAGTGTGTTGGATGTGTCTTTTACCGTGACCAGACCAACATGCACACATCAAGCCTTTCAAACCCAGGTGTTGGTCTCCTTTGTCGTGCTGGGATTACCAACCCCAACCAATCCTTTCATGTACGTATATGGTATTTCTATAGCACGACTCCCGCCAAAAGGCAGCAGTGTGCTGTGCATGGTCAAAGACAATCAAAAAGAAGCATAAAGTCAACAAGTAAGAGTAACTTAGGGCCACATATACGAAGTTCCGATTTTGCGACTGTGAAACTGCGAGTCGCAAAACCGGATGTACAACAGTGTCAATGATACTGTCTGCGATTCACAATGGGGTCACAAATTACCTACCTCATGAATATTCATGAGGTAGGTCACAATTTGCGACCCCATTGGGAATGGCGGCACTCACAGGCATGGTGGCCTGCTGGTGTCAGTAGACCAACATGTCAGTGACTGCTTTTAAATCAAGCAGTATTTAAAAAAAAAAATGCAGCACATTTTCCTTAACCCCTTCGCTGCCAGGCCTTTTCCCCCTCCTGTGCCAGGCCTTTTTTTGCCTATTTGGGGCAATTCGCGCTTAGGCCCTCATAACATTTTGTCCACATAAGCTAACCAAGGCAAATTTGCGTCCTTTTTTTCCAACATCCTAGGGATTCTAGAGGTACCCAGACTTTGTGGGTTCCCCTGAAGGAGGCCAAGAAATTAGCCAAAATACAGTGAAAATTTAGTTTTTTAAAAATAAATGGGAAAAAGTGGCTGCAGAAGAAGGCTTGTGGTTTTTCCCCTGAAAATGGCATTGTTGGAAAATGGGTTATTGGTAGGGCAGGTAGGTACCTACACCTAGCAACAAGCCACAAACCTCCACAAAAGTACAGTTAGGTCTCAGTAAATTAATCCCAGCTCTACCCTTGGTAGTTTGGCATCGAGCGTCAAGGCTTAACTTAGGAGACAAAGTGTAAAGCATTCAAATATCACACAACAGTAATTAAATAAAACACAGGAAACAGTTTAAAAATCCAAAACCAATTTATAAAAATAGCTTATATTTTTATCTTTAAAATGACACAAAAACGATTAAAATCGGTTCAGGGGAACCGGAGATATGAATTTTTAAAGTATTATTATTTTCTAGCGCATAGAAACAAAAAGCGCCAATCGGGTCATCTGGTTGCACCAGGACCGGGACAAAGTCAAACTTTCAGGCCGACCGCGATGGAGCCCTGCTCGGATACAGGTCGCGGGAAGCCTCGGTTAAAAAGTTACCTTCTGACTTAGTCTTTATTTTGAAGTTTTTCTTCACCGGGACGAACCTGCCAGTTGGATCCGACCTCCTGGAGCCCTTGTCCGGATACGCGAAGTCGGTTTCCTCGGTGGTGATTTCTACCTTCGGACTTAGTCGTTTTTTCGAGATGAAAATCCTTCGACCGGGGTAAACCTGGATCTTGATCCGACGTCCGTGGAGCCCTTCTCGGATACGATGGCTGGAAGGTCCCGGTCAACTTTTTACGTTCGGACTTAGTCTTTTTTTCGGATGTTTTTCTTGACCGGGACGAACCACGAAGTCAGGCCGGGTCGCGGTTGAGGCAAGCCGGCTAGAATTTCCGCGTCGAGTCGGTCACTTTATGGAGCTTTTTTCTAAAATTTCTCCAATCTTTTCCAAACTTCTGGGGCTTCACCCAGATGTTCTTTTAAGGTTCTTTTGGGGTCCACAGCTCACCCCAAGGGTCCAGAAGTTCTGTGATGGTCCTTGGGAAGTGCGGACTTCAACTCCCAGAATGCACCTGGCGCAAACTCCTTTTTGGCCACTGGACAGTGGTCAGCTGGTCACTTTTTCAGGAGTTGGTGCAGGGGACTCTGGTTAGCAATTTTTCACCTGTAGCAAACAGGGAGTCCCTCCTTGAACCAGTGGAAGCCAGGCAAAGTCCTTCTTGTGGTGAAGCCCAAGTGTGCAGCTGGTGCAGTCTTTCTGAGTGCAGGGTCCAGGTGCAGGCCAGGGGTCCAGCAGGGCAGTCCTTCTTCTTCTTTAGTTCCTTTCTTGTTGAATTCTGGAGGGGATCTGAGGCGTGGGTGCAGGTCTGCCAGTTTTATCCTTGCTCCTGGGTGAAAAGCAGGGGGGCCCTGATTCTCCAATCAGGGACAGGGTCGTCCCCCTGTGATGACCACTTCCTGGGAAGTGTGGCAAAAATCCATCCCAGAAGGCAACAGTCTCTAAAAATCCAAAATGGATGAATCTGATTTTTGGAGGAGAGATCTGGCTGAGCCCACCCACTGGTGTGGCTAAAAATCATAAACACACCCCTCTCCTGCCCTCTCCTAATCTAATCAAGGGGGCACCTAGCTGTCTGGGGTTGCAGGATGTGGGGGTGTTGCTGGGTGCTCCAGATGTCCTTCTCTGCCTTTGAAGACCAGTTTGGCAGCCCTCCCCCTTCCTGCTTCACCATCTGCTGAGGGGAGATTCTCTCCCCCAAGCACATTCCTTTGTGTGAAGTCAGGCCACTTCACACCTCATTAAAGTAGCCTGGCAGAAGCTGCTGCAGGCTGGCCAATCAGAGCACAGCAGCAAAAACAATGCAGAGCTGAAATTGGCAACTTTTTAGGTAAAGTCTAAACTTTTTACCTGCACTAGTTATATTAAATCCAACAACTGGAAGTTGTGGGATTTATTATAACAATCAATTTGATACCAAATTCTTGGTATGTAACATTTAAGGAGACTTTAAAATTTAAAATAAAGTCTGCCCATTCTAGCCTATGAAGGCCATTTACTTCAATGAGGGAAAAACGAATTTGGCTGTTTTTACCTCACCAGGGCTTATAAATCTATTTTTATAAAGTCCCTGCTTATAGTTACATGGCACCCAGCCCTAGGGGCACATAGGGCACACCTTAGGGGTGACTTATATGTAAAAATAAGGTAGTTTAAGACTTTGGAAGTACCTTTAATTCCAAAGTCGAATTTGCATATAACTTTAATTTAAAAGCAGCCAGCAAGGCAGGCTTGCTTTTAAAATGACACTGGGCACCTCAGTAATGCACCTAGGTGTGCACCACCTATGCTGTGGTCCCTAAACCTACATGCCCTACCATATACTAGGGACTTATAGGTAGGTTAACTTAGCCAATTATAATTAGCCTAATTTGCATATCCATTTTACACAGAGCACAGGCCCTGGGACTGGTTAGCAGTACCCAGGGCACCATCAGAGTCAGGAAAACACCAGCATAAAGTGGAAAATGGGGGCAAAAAGTTATGGGGCCTCTGCAATCAGCCCCAGTTTCTCACAGGCATCAACAAAGGGTTTGAGGTGCTAAACTCACCAGCTTCCCAGCTTTCAGGAACAGGCAGACTTGAATCAGAAAACCCAATTTTTCAACACAAATTTGGCATTTTACTGGGACATACCCCATTTTTAATTTTTTTTGTGCTTTCACCCTCCTTACAGTCAGTGACAGACATGGGCATGAAAACAATGCTGGATACCAGAAACCTAAACATTTCTGAAAAGTAGACAAAATTCTGAATTCAGCAAGGGGTAATTTGTGTAGATCCTACAAGGGTTTCCTACAGAAAATAACAACTCTAAAAGAAAAATATTGAAATTGAGGTGAAAAAAACATCAATTTGTCTCTACGTTTTACTCCATAACTTTTTCCTGCAATGTCAGATTTTCGAAAGCAATATACCGTTACATCTGCTGGACTCCTCTGGTTACGGGGATACATAGGGCTTGTAGGTTCATCAAGAACCCTAGGTACCCAGAGCCAATAAATAAGCTGCACCCTGCAGTGCGTTTTCATTCTATACCGGGTATACAACAATTCATTTCCTGAAATATAAAGAGTAAAAAATAGCTATCAAGAAAACCTTTGTATTTCCAAAAAGGGCACAAGATAAGGTGTTGAGGAGCAGTGGTTATTTGCACATCTCTGAATTCCGGGGTGACCATACTAGCATGTGAATTACAGGGCATTTCTCAAATAGATGTCTTTTTTACACACTCTCCTATATTTGGAAGGAAAAAATGTAGAGAAAGACAAGGGGTAATAACACTTTTTTTGCTAATCTATGTTCCCCCAAGTCTCCCGATAAAAATGATACCTCACTTGTGTGGGTAGGCCTAGCGCCCGCGACATGGAAACGCCCCAAAACGCAACGTGGACACATCCCATTTTTTTGAAAGAAAACAGAGGTGTTTTTTGCAAAGTGCCTACCTGTAGATTTTGGCCTCTAACTCAGCCGGCAACTAGGGAAACCTACCAAACCTGTGCATTTTTTAAAACTAGAGACCTAGGGGAATCCAAGATGGTGTGACTTGTTGGGCTCTGACCAGGTTCTGTTATCCAGAATCCTTTGCAAACCTCGAAATTTGGCTAAAAAAACACATTTTCATCACATTATGGTGACAGAAAGTTCTGGAATCTGAGAGGAGCCACACATGTCCTTCCACCCAGCGTTCCCTCAAGTCTCCCGATAAAAATGATACCTCACTTGTGAGGGTAGGCCTAGCGCCCGCGCCAGGAAATGCCCCAAAACGCAACGTGGACACATCCAATTTTGTTTTAAAAAACAGAGGTGTTTTTTGCAAAGTGCCTACCTGTAGATTTTGACCTCTAGCTCAGCCGGCACCTAGGGAAACCTACCAAACCTGTGCATTTTTGAAAACTAGAGACATAGGGGAATCCAAGATGGAGTGACTTGTGGGGCTCTGACCAGGTTCTGTTACCCAGAATCCTTTGCAAACCTACACATTTGGCTAAAAAAACACAAGTTCCTCACATTTCTGTGGCAGAAAGTTCTGGAATCTGAGAGGAGGCACAAATTTCCTTCCACGCAGCGTTCCCCCAAGTTTGCCGATAAAAATAATACCTCACTTGTGTGGGTAGGGCTAGCGCCCGCGACAGGAAATGCCCCAAAATGCAACGTGGACACATCCCATTTTTTGAAAGAAAACAGAGGTGTTTTTTGCAAAGTGCCTACCTGTAGATTTTGGCCTCTAGCTCAGCAGGCACCTAGGAAACCTACCAAACCTGTGCATTTTTGAAAACTAGAGACCTGTGGGAATCCAAGATGGGGTGACTTGTGGGGCTCTGACCAGGTTCTGTTACCCAGAATCCTTTGCAAACCTCAAAATCTGGAAAAAAAAAACACATTTTCCTCACATTATGGTGGTAGAAAGTTCTGGAATCTGAGAGGAGCCACAAATTTCCTTCCACGCAGCGTTCCCCCAAGTCTCCCGATAAAAATGATACCTCACTTGTGTGGGTAGGCCTAGCGCCCGCGACAGGAAATGCCCCAAAGCGCAACGTGGACACATCCCATTTTTTGAAAGAAAACAGAGGTGTTTTTTGCAAAGTGGCTACCTGTAGATTTTGGCCTCTAGCTCAGCCGGCACCTAGGGAAACCTACCAAACCTGTGCATTTTTTAAAACTAGAGACCTAGGGGAATCCTAGATGGGGTGACTTGTGGGGCTCTGACCAGGTTCTGTTACCCAGAATCCTTTGCAAACCTCAAAATTTGGCTAAAAAAACACAAGTTCCTCACATTTCTGTGGCAGAAAGTTCTGGAATCTGAGAGGAGGCACAAATTTCCTTCCACGCAGCGTTCCCCCAAGTCTCCCGATAAAAATGATACCTCACTTGTGTGGGTAGGCCTAGCGCCCGCGACAGGAAATGCTCCAAAGCACAACGTGGACACATCCCATTTTTTTAAAGAAAACAGAAGTGTTTTTTGCAAAGTGCCTACCTGTAGATTTTGGCCTCTAGCTCAGCCGGCACCTAGGGAAACCTACCAAACCTGTGCATTTTTGAAAACTAGAGACCTAGGGGAATCCAAGATGAGGTGACTTGTGGGGCTCTGACCAGGTTCTGTTACCCAGAATCCTTTGCAAACCTCAAAATCTGGCAAAAAAAACCACATTTTCCTCACATTATGGTGACAGAAAGTTCTGGAATCTGAGAGGAGCCACAAATTTCCTTCCACCCAGCGTGCCCCCAAGTCTCCCGATAAAAATGATACCTCACTTGTGTGGGTAGGCCTAGCGCCCACGACAGGAAATGCCCCAAAGCGCAACGTGGACACATCCCATTTTTTGAAAGAAAACAGAAGTGTTTTTTGCAAAGTGCCTACCTGTAGATTTTGGCCCCTAGCTCAGGGACACCTACCAAAACTGTGCATTTTTGAAAACTAGAGACCTAGGGGAATCCAAGATGGGGTGACTTGTGGAGCTCTGGCCAGGTTCTGTTACCCAGAATCCTTTGCAAACCTCAAAATTTGGCTAAAAAAACACATGTTCCTCACATTTCTGTGGCAGAAAGTTCTTGAATCTGAGAGGAGCCACAAATTTCCTTCCACCCAGCGTTCCCCCAAGTCTCCCAATAAAAATGATACCTGACTTGTGTGGGTAGGCCTAGCGCCCGTGACAGGAAATGCCCCAAAGCGCAACGTGGACACATCCCATTTTTTTAAAGAAAACAGAGGTGTTTTTTGCAAAGTGCCTACCTGTAGATTTTGGCCTCTAGCTCAGCCGGCACCTAGGGAAACCCACCAAACCTGTGCATTTCTGAAAACTAGAGACCTAGGGGAATCCAAGATGGGGTGACTTGTGGGGCTCTGACCAGGTTCTGTTACCCAGAATCCTTTGCAAACCTCAAAATGTGGCTAAACAAAACACATTTTCCTCACATTATGGTGACAGAAAGTTCTGGAATCTGAGAGGAGCCACAAATTTCTTTCCACCCAGCGTTCCCCCAAGTCTCCCGATAAAAATGATACCTCACTTGTGTGGGTAGGCGTAGCGTCCACGACAGGAAATGGCCCAAAACACAACGTGGACACATCACATTTTTTAATAGAAAACAGTGCCTACCTGTGGATTTAAGGCCTGTAGCTCAGCCGGCACCTAGGGAAACATACCAAACCTGTGCATTTTTGAAACTAGAGACCTAGGGGAATCCAAGAAGGGGTGACTTGTGGGGCTCTGACCAGGTTCTGTTACCCAGATTCCTTTGCAAACCTTAAAATTTGGCTAAAAAAACACCTTTTCCTCTCATTTCGGTGACAGAAAGTTCTGGAATTTGTGAGGAGCCACAAATTTCCTTCCACCCAGCGTTCCCCCACGTCTCCCGATAAAAATGATACCTCACTTGTGTGGGTGGGCCAGGTGCCTGCAACAGAATAAGGCCCAAAACTTGTAGAGATAGATGGGATAGCACAGCCAGTTTATAAGGACATATTCTTTTATACATCTTTAGACTGACTCTGCTTTGGGGACTCACATAAGTGAGGTGTCATTTTACTTGGGAGACTGAGGGGAAAACTGGGGAGTAGGAATTTTGTGCTGGAGCGGTGATCCTACTAAGAAAAGTCAGGAAAATATGCTTTTTTAAGGTTTACAGAGGAGTCTGGGTAAGAAAATGTTGGGGAGCCACGCAAGCCACACCTCCCTGGACTCCTTGGGGTGTCTAGTTTTAAAAAATGTCTGGGTTTTGTAGGTTTCCCTGGATGAAGGCCGCACCCAGGACCAAAAACATAGGTGGCTCCTCCCTGCCAAACACAGGTAGTTTTGTAATATATCATTTTGATGTGTCCACATACGTCCTTGATGTGCCAAACACTAAAATTGTGAAAAGAAACACACTTAGGTTATGTGAAAAAGACCCCTCACCCACCAACCAAGTTGGTGGCATGCTTCATCATCGGGGTCCCACCCGAGGCACCTAGCGTGTCACAGGTGTGCTGTGACGCCTGATTACAGCGGAGCAGGTTTTGGCATTTTTACCACACATACTGGTTGGATTTGGCACGAGGGTGAGTGATGGTTCAGTTGATAACATTTTATTAACAAGAGATTTCACAAAAATGAAATGCACTGTTAATAACTGAAAGGCAAAAAACTGAACCAATGACTCACAGCTCGTGAGCTGCAAAGCCGCGACAAGGCACCAACAGCTTTACAGTCCATTCACACACCTTTCGTACATGACACGCACAAGACCATTCACGCCGCCAGCCACGGGCCCAGCACATTACAACACTCACATCGACAGACCGCGTCACTCAAGGGCCCATCACTTACATACGCCCACATGCCTGATACAAGAATCACACCAGCTGATGGGAGTGTGGACTGGCGTTTGGCTGGCACCGCCAGCCAAGCGCCACCCCAAGCACACCACCAGCCAAGCCCCACCACAAGCACACCGCCTTCCAAGCCCCACCCCAAGCACACCGCCTTCCAAGCCCCACCCCACGCACACCGCCAGCCAAGCGCCACCCCACGCACACCGCCAGCCAAGCGCCACCCCAAGCACACCGCCAGCCAAGCGCCACCCCAAGCACACCGCCAGCCAAGCGCCACCCCACGCACACCGCCAGCCAAGCGCCACCCAAAGCACACCGCCAGCCAAGCGCCACCCCAAGCACACCACCAGTCAAGTGCCACCCCACCCACACCGCCAGCCAAATGCCACCCTACGCACACCGCCAGCCAAGCACCACCCCATGCACACTGCCAGCCAAGCGCCACCCCACGCACACCGCCAGCCAAGCGTTACCCTCAAGCACACCGCCAGCCAAGCGCCACCCCACGCACACCGCCAGCCAAGCGCTACCCCACGCACACCGCCAGCCAAGCGCCACCCCACGCACACTGACATCACTTTTTTTTGTTTATAAACAACAAAGAAACCACTAATTAATTATAAAATAAGCACAAAACTACAAACACAAAAGCTCTAACTAAATACATGACAGAGATGCCAACCGTGAAACATATGAAAATATAAAACAGACAGCTTACGCTCACGGTATTTCCCAGAAGTTTTTCTTTGTGTGGTAACTTCTATAACAGCTGAGCACACACAGCCCAGGCTTTGAAGGGCATTCGGGGCAGTACATCTGGCTCTCCCTCCGGATTAATCTCAGGGCACATACTCTACATTTCTTTGTGGGCAAGTCTTTTTTGGGAGTGGGAGGAATGTGATCTGGAAAGTGCCGATCTTTCAATCTAGCCACATCCTCCACCACTTCTACTCTAGGAACTCTTGCCGGTTCCACCACAATAAGGCTTTCTATCACCGACTCCTGAAATTTAACAAATGTCATCCTTGACTCAGGTGAACAATCCTTGTATACAATAAAGGCATTAAAAGTTGCCAAATGAAATAAATGTAGGGCCAACTTTTTATACCACACGTAAGACTTACGAAGAGCAGTGTAAGGTTCCAACCTCTGATCTACTCTATCAACACCACCCATGTGCCTATTGTAGTCCAAAATGCACGCAGGTTCGCGCACTTCCTCAACCTGACCCCAAACAGTCACAGGGGAAGTACTCTCATCATGGATGGTAGATAGCATGTACACATCCCTCCTGTCTGAAAATTTCAGAGCTAGCAGCTCATTATTCCGCAAGGCACTGCACTGTCCCCTCTCACGTTTTTTACAGACAAGCTCCCTTGGATAGCCTTTCCGGTTAGAATGGATTGTGCCACAAGCAACAGTGTCCACTCTAAACAACTCCTTGAACAACTGCACTCCAGTGTAGAAATTATCTACGTACAAATGGTGACCTTTGTTAAACAGCCGTCTAGCAAGTTCCCACAATTTTTTTTCGCTAACTCCAAAAGTGGCCGGACAACCAGGAGGGTCAATATTGGAATCCCTATCAGTGTAGACCCGGAAATTATACACATATCCTGTACTGCTTTCTGACAGCAGATACAATTTAATCCCATACCGTGCCCTCTTACTAGGAATGTACTGCTTAAAAACTAAACGCCCCTTGAAAAGGACCAAAGACTTGTCCACACTTATCTCTTTGCCTGGAACATAGATCTCTGAAAACCGATCTACAAAATGATCAAGGACAGGACTAATCTTAAAAAGACGGTCACAATCAGGGTGATCTCGTGGCAAGGCTAAAGCATTGTCTACAAAATGCAGCATACGAAGAAGAAGCAAATACCGATTATGTGTCATAGTTGCAGGAAATATAGCTGTTGCCATCAAGGGACTAGTAGACCAATAAGAAGCCAGTGACGGCTTCCTGATCAACCCCGTCAAAAAAGACAAACCTAAAAACTTTTTCATCTCTTCCAGATATGTGGGAACCCACTGAGTAGCTCTAGACTGAGGCTTAAGTCTAGCAGCGTTGTCCCGCAAATATTGCTCTGCATACACATTTGTCTGCTCCACAATCTCTTCCAAAAATACATCGTCCATAAACAAGTGAAAGAAATGGACAGGCAAAAAGTTTTCCGTATTAACTCTACACCCTGGGAGACCAGTAAATGCAGGTAACTGTGGCTGCTCCATGTTTGGGACAATCCAGGTGTCAGGTCTTCTAATGGGAAACCCTTCAGCCCCAGGCTGCTGCACTCTTGGCACATCAATGTCCTCCTCTAACACAGGCCCTTCATCTGCACTGAGAGTAGCTTCCTCATCAGAAGAATACTCTTGGACAGAAAACTCACTTACAGAATCTCCTGCTTCCTCCTCTGCCTCAGATGCAGAGTCAGTCTCGTAATCATGGTCTGAAGACGACTCAAAGAGCATGCAAACAACCTGCTGAGCGGTCACTCTGCGGCTAGCCATGATCCTCACTAACAACAAATGGATTGCCAACAACAACTAGCACTAAAATAAGTAATAAACAAAGTGTAGCTTTATCACAAAGAGTTATGTACTAAAAAAACTATACCACTCACTTGCCTGAAAAAGCTACTCACCAAGCAACTACTCTGCACAGACACAGCAATCACCAATGATATCCCACTAAAAAGAAAAAAAGAAAAAAGCAAATTAGACATATGACAACACAAATATCATTGTGCTCAAATCTAAGGACAATTTCAAACACACAATACTGCATTTAGTACACCACCTACAAACATGTCATTCATGCATGTCAACAATACTCCTTTGGAATAAATTGCTTTCACTTACCTAAAACATGCAACTATGCAAACCGCAGGACAACTACTGCCAAAACCGCAAGGATCCACAGCAAAGGAAGCAAAAGCGTTGAACTAGAAGAAAAAGAAGAAATAAATTGTTATAATCACAAATACAAATACTTCGCCAGTTGACAAACACCCCACCACCAAGAACTTAGAAGTTGTCCCTGGTACCTAAGTGGATCCTGCCCCCCTCGGGCGTAAAAAAATTGTCCAATCTGCCCCCAAGGGGGGCAGAAATGGTCAACACCTCTGTGCCCCCTTTAGGGGGCGAACCTTCCCAAAGGGGGCACCCCCAGCACAAAACAAAAAAAAGGGAACAAAAAAAAAATCCCTGGCGTATTGGTGGTTTCTGCCCTCCTTGGGGGCAGATGGGCCTACAAAAATAGGCCCATCTGCCCCCAAAGGGGGGCAGAGATGGCCAATACAAACTTTGCCCACTTTGGGGGGGCGACCGTTGCCCAAGTGGTGCCCCCAAACACACACCACACAATCCCTGGTGCCTAGTGTGCTTCCACCCCCCCCCCGCCGAGGGCCAGATTGTCCAAAAAATGGCTGGTCTGCCATCGGGGGCAGAAACAGAAAAAAAAATAGCCCACCAGGGGAGCGACCCTTGCCCAAGGGGTTGCCCCCAAAATAAACAATAAAAACAAAATCCCTGGTGTATAGTGGATTTCGCCCCCCCCCCCCCCCCCCTTGAGGGCAGATCGGCCAAAAAATCGGCGATCTGCCCCCAGGGGGAGCAAAATACTAAAAAAAAATAGCCCCCCAGGGGGGCGACCCTTGCCCAAGGGGTCGCCCCCAAAATACCTAAACAAAACAAAATCCCTGGTGTCTAGTGGATTTCGCCCCCCCCCCACCCCCCTGGGGGGCAGATCCGCCAAATAATTTGCCATCTGTCCCCGGGGGGGGGGGCGAAATACTAAAAAAAATAGCCCCGCACGGGGGCGACCCTTGCCCAAGGGGTCACCCCCAAAAGAAACAGACCTAAAAAAATCCCTGGTGTCTAGTGGAGATTCCTGCTCCATGAAAACAGGCACAGGGGGAAAGGAAAAACCCTTTCCTTTCCCCCTGTGTCTGTTTCCCCCCCCCCAAAACCTCAAAAAAGGAAAGGACTCACCTTTTAGGGTCCTTTCTCCTCGACGCGCTGGAAGCAAATGGCTTCCAGCGCGTCCCGGCAACACTTGATGACGCTCTGTGCGCACGCTGACGTCATCAGATTGCCGGGGGGGTGGAAGGGGAAGGTCTTCCCCTTCCATACCCGCCTTGGGGGGGAGGGGGTGCACAGGTCACCTCATCCAAGGCACAGAACGGGGTAAAGGAAAACGGAATGCATTTCGAAAACAAAAATTAAAAGTTTTCTTTCCATTTTTTCACAGTAGGCAGTGGTCTGTGGGACCACTGCCTGCTCTGAATTTTTTTTTTCACATGCATTCACAAAGGAGAAGGCGTACCATGGGGACCCCATCCCTTTTGTGAATGGGTTAGCTACTGCGATTGTTTTGCAACCGCATTCGCGGTCACAAAACAATCATACATCCCATTTTGATTTAGTATTAGGAAGAGACGCCCTTGACACACCCCTTCCTCATACCGAATTGCAAAACCAAAAAGCATTTTTCTGGTCGCAAATGGGCAAATTCTATGAATCGGCCCCTTTGCGACTAGGAAAATGCTTCGTACATCTGGCCCTTATTCACTTAGAGCTCATGCTCTTTACCACTATAAGCAGCATGCAAGGATTGGTTCTGGTAATGGTGGGTCAGGCTGACCTGTCTTTGCATGCCGGAACTCACAAAGCAGCGTAGAGCGGAAGGATTACAGAACATAGCCAACTACCTTTTGTCTTTATTCTGAAGATTGGTCATGTGTCTGTCCCTTACGGGTGACGGGATGCTCTTCTACTTGCAAGTGAAGGAATTCTGCAGAGTGGGAGTTGAAGAAAGGGGTTGCTTTGTAGTGTGGTACTCCTGGCAATGAAACAAGACCTCACCGGTCCTCCCTAAGAGACACACTCCTGTCAGAACTGGAAGGAGGTCAGCAGACATTTAGGCCAATATTTATTGTACTTTAACGCCTGGTCACACCAGGTGTTAAAGTGCAGGTAGGCCCATTTCCATGGGAAAACACCATGGAATGGGCACAAAGATACCAAGCCCAAGCCCCAACAGCACCACCACCCACACCACTGTGACAGTATAGGAGGAGGGAGCCCATCCAGGGTAAGTTGCAGGTAAGTGTTTGTGTATGTGTGTGGAGTGCCATTGGGGGCCCCTTACAAGTGCCCCCTGCCTGGTACTAGGTACGTAGGGCTTGCCCAGGGGACACTGTTCCCCTGTGGTGGACATTGGGGTGGTAGTAATGACTCCTGTCTATACTTAGACAGGAGTCATTTTTGGCTGCTTGTGCATCAAAAAATGATGCTAGGCTGATTAGCAGCAGAACTGTTTCCACTAACCAGCTTAACATTATTTCTGACCGACTAGTGCCATTTCACCTAACGCCACCCGCCACTGGTTTACCTCTTTTTTTATGATGCTAGATATTCCTTAGTGCCATCGTGCATCATTTCATAAATATGGTGCACAGATGGCTTTAAGGAAGGGCGTTAGCTGACGTTAACAAAAAATTATGCACATCTGCGTTAGAGCAGTTGTGCTTCATTTTTCATAAATATGCCCCTGACTTTGGTGCCTCACACTGATAAAAAAAAAAAAAAAGTAGATTTATTCTGTCTCTATCTTTTTCATTGCTTCCTAGGGGCTTAATATACTTTGCAGGCAATGAGAAATCTGAAGGAGCGTCAAGGTTGTACAAAAAGGGTTTCTTCAGACACCTGCCTCACATTCTTCATATAAATGGCATTTCTTTACCAAGCCCATAGTTCAACGTCTGAATAGAGCATGTGTGCGTTACTTTGTACTTGCCTTAATTTTTGTATTACGGTTACTGCGACTCACTGACTATACAGTGGGCCCTAGAAAAAAACACTTGTTTACTAGAATGAGTTGCTATAATAGAATTCATACTCTAGACTGCCTGCAGATATTAGGATCCTACTTTCCCAGTTTGATTGCATCTCGGTAGATACAGCGCGTGCTGCAGCTTTTTCTCTTTTTTTTTTAATGCTGCACATACTACTAAAGCGTTGTGAAAAAACATGTTACTATCATATAACACTACCTGACATTTGGATTTGTAGTCTACAGGCTGCACACATCTGGAGGAAGTGCACCAACTGCTTTACTGTCTCCATGTCTGCATTCTGCCACTCTCCTTGTTCTACTGATAGGGATTCCGTTTATACATAGATGAAAAAAATATCAGTTATTGGCCACTTCTCTTCCTATTCCTCATGCCTTTTTGAGGTTCTGAAAAGTCTTGGCCGCCTAAATCTATATGGCTATTGTGGCAAGTAGGCATGGCCAGACTTTTATAATCAGCCCAATGTGCACTCTTTTTCATTTGTGACTTTATTTTCAATGTTGTACTTTTAAATTGTACATCCTTTTAGTGTGCACCCTGGATATCGAAATCAGAATATCCAAGGCACAGAATATCGAGGACAAAATTTTCATATTGAAATATTGACAGGTAACCTAACAGAGCTAAAATGATAGCTAACTGCATTTGTGATTTAATTTGTCCTGGCTTCCTTGAGCTATTTAAGTAAAGTGTGTTCCCTTATCAGAACAGCATCCTATGCTGTTGCACATTGAGCCTATATTGTTGATTTATAAACCTTGTTGTTTTTACACAAAGTTTTTAAGCAAAATAAGCTTATAAAAAGAGTGCCTCCCAACCACCCTTCCTCATGTATGTTGGGGTCACCAGTTGGGGTCGCCAGCTTTGCTCAATCACTAAGGGGGTCATTATGAACTTGGCGGAAAAACTCGCTGAGTTCGGCGCTGGCGGTCTACAAAAGACTGCCAGAGCGTTGAAGACCCCGCTGGCCACATAAAGATCATTCCGCTGGGCCGGCGGGCGGAAACAGTGTTTTCGCCAGCTGGCCCAGCACAATGCAGGGCCTGTACATTGACGCCGGCTCCACATGGAGCCGGCAGAAATGTAGCAGTGTGGCAGGTGCAGCAGCACCTGTCGCCATATCACTGCCCACAAATCGGGCAGTGACATACGCGACGGGCTGTGCACGGGGGCCCCTGGGCATCCATTCTGCCCTCCTTTCCCAAGCAGGTTAAACCATCAGGGAAAGACTGGGGAAAAACAGGTACATTATCAAGTGGGCAGCTCTGCTTGCAGCGCTGCCCTGTCGGATATGTAACTCTGCCATCGCCAGGCTGGCTGGCGGCGGTAGCCTGGCGGTGGCGGAGTTACGCCTGTGGCGGTCATGCTATGAACATAATATGGCGGTCCGTACCGGCATGTTCATAATGACCGCCTAAGTCCTACCCACCTCCAACTTTTACGTCCCACCACTTTAAAATGTCACCAGCCAATACTGCTGTGAATTATATTTATTGTTTCAAAAACAGTAAAAAATGACCACAGGCTGGAAGGCATGATGGAAGGCCTCCGTCCCACTGTCCCATTGTCCCTCTTAGATGGCAAATTCAACTCCTGGTCTGGCACACCATGCATCCCCACAACAAGGTGTGCTGTAGCTGTGTCAGTCTAAAAGAGAAGGCATGAGGGTGCCAAGCATACTCTCTCAGCTTCTGATGCAAATGTATGCTTTGATCATGTACTCTGGGCCTCATTACGAGTTTGGCATCCTGGACCGCCATGTTGGTGGTGGCGGTCAAACCGCCTACAGGTTGGCCTAGAAGACCGCCAAATTATGACATTGGCGGTATTCAGTACAGAATACAGACAAAGCACTGCCATGGTCGCGCCGGACAGATTACAAGACTGCACACCACCAAGGTTTCTTCTGTGGTCGCACCACCACGGAAACCCAGGCAGAAACCAACTACATAAAAGGAGCCACTCACCATCAGGAAGCCGTACTCGGCTGGAGTCACCATGGAACTAGAACTACAGGTCATCTCGCTGTTCCTACTCACCCAGAGACACCGGAATTAGTGATAAAGATGATGACAGCAACCATGAGTACACACACTTATCTGTCACTGTTGTAAATTGCCAAAGTTCGTACGCTCACACAACATACCAATCGAGAAGGGGTGGAGGGCGACACACACACATATACCCTGACACTGACATGCACAGATAGCCACATACACACATTCACATACACCGTATACACACTACGGCCATCACACACACAAACACACGTCAAATACACACACTGACTACCGGAAACACAGCACAGTCACACACAACAACACACAACACCATAAAACATCACTACAACACCACAACTGCAACATCATAAATGCATTGGCAAGCACCCACAATAGACACTACCCAGTGACAAATCACACATACAACACAAAGTTCCACCAACAGTGACCGAACACACACAATCATACAATGCAGCATTTGACATGCACAGCAAGCACACATCACAATGTATCTGACATACCTTGCATCAAACACGCACACAGTCAAAGCATACAAAGCCACACAATTCTGCAACAAACACATGGCAACAGAAACAACCAATACCATGATGACAACATTTACCCAATATACACATGCCCATAAAAAAACACAAGTCATCACTGGGGGACAAATGCACTGCACCCAACCTCACATGCTGCCAAGGCAAAACAGATAGCACAAGCACCACTTACATACAAATACTCACACATAAACAATGTCAGCCATTCCCAAGTATGCCCCAAGAAAAGAAATACAGGACAAATATGTAACGTTATAACCAACAACTTGCTGGTCCAAAGATGTATTAAAATGTTAGATTTATTTTTTAATATGTCCAAGACCATAGACCAGTCCAATTATAAATAGTACATCATGCACTTGATGCACATCAGTGTGCCCGAACTTGACTCCCGAATACCATGTAACTTCCACAGGTAGGGACATCAAAGGGGCAGGCAGGCACCTCCGGGGTTATCAGGGGTGGTGTGGTGGAGGGGGGTGTTGGGCTTAGGCTTTGGAAGGGGTCCTTTGGGATTGGGCTTGGGAGGAGGTGGATTCAATTTCGGCTTAGGGGACTTTTGGGTTCTCTTGGGGGGTGTAGACTTCTTTGCAGGAAGAGGGGCATGGGTACTTGCAGGGGGGTAGGGGAGGCCTTGGATGTGGAAGGGACAGGCCTGGGGAGGGGAACAGTTTGTTTAGGGGTCTCACAGGAGGAAGAGGAATAAGGAAAAGGTCAAACATGAAAGGAACACTTTTTTAGGCACACAGGAACGCTCATCAGAATTGGGTTTGGGAGCGGAGCGTGAGGGAGTGGTTGTCTGATATGTCGGTGTGGGAGTTGTGGGTGCGTGTATGTGGGAGGTTTGTTTGTGGGTGGTGGGTCTCTATTGGGTGGGTGAGTGAGGGTGTTTATGTTTATGTGAGTGAGGGGGGGTGGAGGTGCTGGGGGATGCAGTGGTGGGTGGGTGAGTGCCTGTTGGGGTGGTGAGTACAGGTATGGTGGATGTGCTGCACGTAGGAGTATCACTGGGTGTGATGTCTGCAGGTCTGGTGACTGGGGTGGATGTCTGAGGGTCTGCTGTGGTGCTGTCTGTGGGTTTGATTGGTGTGGTGGCTGGATATGTGAATGTTGGTGTAGTCTCTGCAGGTGTGTCAGGTATGATGTCAGTGATGCTGGGGGTGGGGAGGGTTTCAGGGCAAGTATTGACTGTTGCTGTGTATTCAGGTGTATGTTCCTTATGTGCATGCCAGTGGTGTGTCTTGTGGTGCTTGTGTTTGTCTGAGCTACCCTTGGATGTTGAGGTTAATGCATGCATGACTGTCTTGGCTTTGGCTGGGTCAGGGAAGAGGGGTTTGGGATTGGAAAGAGGAAGGTGGAGGGGGGGGCAGGATACAAAGGGTGACTGGCTGCCATCAGTGTGGAGGCCAGAGCCTGAGAGGATCTCTATAGGCTAGCCCTCCAGGAACACATTACTCTGTTGCATCTGAGTTGCCAGTCCCTGGATGCCGTTCATGATGGTCGACTGACCCACAGAGAAGGACCTCAGGAGGTCAATAGACTAAGGGCTACAGGGCTGACAGGGGTAGGGTCAAAGGTGCCTGCGGCAAAGGAGATGCCCAGCCAACTGGGTGGGGAGCTACTGGGAGGGCGGTGGTAGAAACGAGGGTACCAGACAGAGATGGTGCTGGGGTGGTCCCAGATGGATCCACCAGGGAGTGGACACTGGAGGAGGATTCCAAAGATGAAGAACAGCCTCCTGTCTCCCCTGTGGCACTCCCCTTGCTCTCTGGGCCACTGGGTCCCTTGGTGTCTGCGGTATCATGACTTTGGGCCCTGTGGCCAGCAGCTTCCCCACTCAGCTGTGCTCCATCTCTTTTGCCTGCCAATGATGATGTTTATATATACATACATTACAAAATACACAACAGTAACATCACATCTATGTGTAAAACACCTCCAGGTTGGAACCATTTTGAGCCAGCATCATGTCACAGCAACATATTCCCACAGCCCTGTATGACAAGAATCTCAAACACAACATAAGCCAACTATCTGAACACTACATCACCATCCTATCAGTACTGCTATGACAAACCCTATACCAGCACAAAAAGAATTGCCAAGATAAAATGTATCCCTATAAATAGCATCACTGTGATACTATAATTCATCAATGGGAATTAGTGTTGCCTTTGATATCATATTCATACATACTCCAAATCTACACTTGCTCAGTCCATTAACATATGTCATGTCGTATGAAAGTTATCTAATCACATTCCAATTATAATACAGCATGTTGCTTAGCAATCACATACATATCTTGTAACTGTGTCTATTACTTTCACAAATGGAAAAAGCACATATGCACCTACTCCATTTGGCATATCCAACATTGGAGTATAAAGATTACATATGCAATTCAACAACACATGTATCAACAGTGTGTAAAGTAAGGTTGATACACACCTTGTGGATCTACTCATTTTAACAATTATCACATAGTAAACAAAGTCAAGTACAGCAACAGGGGCCTACACAGCACACAGGATTTACCTACTGACAGCCGCCGGAAACCATGGAAACCATATTCAATACAATTTACACCTGTGCCGCAAACAGTAAACACCATCAGTGGCGGCTCGCAGGAGGGTCAGCATGGCCTGTGGCTGGGGCACGATAAAAAAAGAATAATGCAATTTCTTTAAAAATGTACCTTTTGCGCTGTGCTTCGACGCTCCCATCCGGTCCATGACAGGACTGCAGACATAGGCTCCCAGCCTGCCCTGCATCCACTCCTAATGCTGCTTTCATGCTGCTTGCAGCATGAAAGAAGAGTTAAGATTGGATGGAGTGCCCAGCCAGGGCGCTCTGAGGCAGATTGGAAGACTGCCTATATCTCCAACCCAGCAAAACAGTGCCTGCATTGCTGGGTTGGCGAGAGCCCAGTGCACATGTGTGTTTGGCTGGTTTGAGATAGCCGGCCAGACACATAGGCGCACTAAGGAAGAGTGCTGTGAACTCCCCTTCATCTTGTTATAGCCCCATGGCCCCACCCCTTTTACTATAAAACAATAATATTATCATTTTTTCACAGTTTTGCAGCTGCTGCTGCTGGCAGGGGCCATAGCGGAGCAGCTGCCCCTGCTTACAATACTGATGATCATCAACCTCACAACAACATCATCCAAATCACATCATGGCTGTCAGCACTTCAGACATGAGTAACCTACCATCTTTGGAGTAAAGTTACACTGACAGAAACAAGCTCATAAGTGACCACGATTGAGACAGACATCTAGAGTGCAGCAAATTGACTGATAACATATACCAGTCTGCCAACATGTGAATGGCAACTACAAAACCAGCAACTCAATGAAGTTAGTGCAAAATGAGCTTAGCCATACTAACATCAATATAAACAGATTCAGAATAGATAAAGTAAGTATGCCATACGTGGATGATCAGAAATCTGGAAAAAACAGGAATTTCCAATGAACAGATGATGGTGGCTAAAACAGTGTACATTGTACCATTTAGGAGGTGTCCTACCTCTTGTAGCATGTCAACAATATATTGGTTAAGAGACTGGCAGGCTGACCACATACCTTCACATTGCCATGTACGTGGGACAAGAAGTCTGAACTCACATTTCTAGGACATGCCTAGCACTAGGAATGTAGAAATACCACCAGGGTGGATATATAGAATGACCACCCTTATTATACATCACAGGTTTCCCCTGTACAGTCCTCACTTACATGTGGGGCATTTCCTCACACCTCAGAGTAAGTGTAACAAGTAAGGCATTTGAATTTCCTGATTGAGATCACATCCTCACATGAACTTTACCTGTAGGACACAACTCATGAGTTATTAGCCTGTTTCTGTCAGACCCTATGTTGCACATAGAGCTAGATCCAGTGTTATAAGAATGGTCAGAGACCAAAGACCTGAACAACTTATCAACAGGGTACCTGGAGTATGGATTAGTAGGTGGTAAGGATTATCCAGCATGTTATATATGGAGCAGTATAGTCGTACACATATGACACTGTCACATGTGCATCACCACATGCTTCAATACATTATTGTTAAAAATGGTGAGTTGGTTCACCCTATAAACACGAGAAGCTTCACTCTTGTATGTCAAAGTTGTGACTTCTACACCCAAATTTCCCTAGGGGAGCATTTGCCTTTAACACTTACCACATTGTCACTGCTTAAATACTCACACAACATACACTGAACTGACAGGGGGATGTACATGTGTGTGTAGTCAGTATTTACCCCCTTGTGGCTGCTGTTCTGCCATCAAACACCCATGCAACTCAGGGTAGGCCACCGCCTATGTGCGGGCCATTGGCGGGGCTAATGTCTTGTCTGACAGGTGCCCCTCCCTGGATGGGAGGACATCCCCAGCCTCTGGGGTGTTCTGGGCCCAGTGTCTAAGTTCCTCCTACCGCTACCTACCGGCTGTGGATCCCCAGATCAGCACTTGCTTGGCGATGGCAGGCCAGAGTCCCTTCTTTTGAGGGGCATTGATCTGCATGGATGACACAGACAAAAGGAAATTGTCATGTCCACATGCACGAACCAAACACAAGTGGTCTGAACACTTCAGTCACAGTAAGTAGGCAAACATACCCTTCATCTCAGTCCAAACCCAGTCACTATTTACCATTTGCAGCTACCCCAGGTGAGGAGTGGACTCTCCCATACAACATGCATAAACAGTACCTGGTATTGACTAGACACATATGACAAGGCAACATTATTATCCATAACATGGTATGTCTCTATGAACATTTCACACACCATATTTGTTGCACATGCTACAATTTATTATAGATTAAGAAAGTTAGATTACACACCTGCTGCCATGTATTAGGGCTGGATGTCTGCCTCTGCACATGAACACATTCACATAAACCCAGACATTATTGACCAATCCCGCACTAACTCAAATTTCATGTACACCATCATACACTTCACCTCTCATACATCAGTATACCATTGGACTCACCTGCTCCTCTGGTGTTCCATACAGCTCCATGCAGGGGTAGTCTCTCCTTCACAAGTTTCTCCAGCCCTTCTGGAGTGAAGGCTGGAGCCCTGTTTCTGCAGGACATGGCATGATAGCTCCCAGAGGCAGTACACAGCAGCTCAGGTAGTGGAGGTCTTGATTACAGCAATGTCAGGAATTGTGAACATCACAGCTAAAAATGGTGGTCATGTCTGCCACATACATGACCGTCACCGCCGGCAGGCATCACCATTGCCCCCGGTCCGGCAAAGGCATCAATGTCTTCCAATGGCAAAGTGCATGGGGTTGTGACCGCCTGCCACCATGACGATATCTGCTGGCGGAGTTAGATCACTTCCTCATATTCAGTACAGTAGGTCAAGTAGCTGCCATTTTGAGGTAAGTACATGTATGGAAAAGTTATGGTATCTGTCATTGACGATTCTCTATATTGTGTGAACTATTAGTAAGTGCTGCCAGCATGTTTAGTAGTCTAATTGTGCATGTGTGTAGTAAAAGCTGGGTAACAGAGGAATTGGTGGTAATGTAAATGAAAGACTTTTCTCAACATCCTATGTGCGACGACAATGGAGTACAGGGGCAACAAATAAGTGTCATATGTAAACTAGGTTACACCATCAAACATTGACAGTCACAGATAAATATGCATCTCTCGTACATCAGAGTATCCATGATATCTGAACCAAGGGGACTGTCATAGGATGCATAGCAAGATACTGTACTTCTAATGTTATTTGTCATATGTGTATCTCATGGAGATATTTGTGACTTATATTTGAATATATCCGTTATGTGTACATTGTAAAGTCACTTATAACCTAATGGTATTTCACATAGGTACCCTGGGATGGGGAGAGGAAGACAACTTCCAGTATACCGCCCCTTAGTAGACCTGGACACCATGGATGAAAGACACATACTTAACAGAATACATAAATCATCAATCAAAAAAGCTAAAAAAAGGAACTACTCAGACAGAATTCTAAATGCTAAATCTGCTACTAAAGAATTTTATAAAATTCACAATGAATTTGGAAAACCTTAATGCATGGAAGGAAGTCATCCCACTACACAAGATTTCACAAGCAAACTGGCAACTCATTACACAACCAAGGTAGACACATTGGAATCCTATTTAAAACAGAAGAAAACCATCAGCACCAACCTCTTTCCCAAAATCTCCTCCAAGACTAAACCAACTCAGCCTCTGCACTCCTTCAAAAACTATCACAAGGTGAATTTATTGTTTTGGGAAAAACAAGCAGGCATTTCAACTGCCCTTCTGTCCCTTGTCCACCACACATCTTCAAAAACACTCCTTCATCTACCCCTGCTGCCACACCTGTAAGAAGAATCACCAATAACTCTTTAACTACAGGAACTTTTCCTGAAGATCTGAAAAAGGCACACATATGCCCTTTATTTAAGAAAACAAACCTAGACCCGAATGACCCCAACAACTACAGACCAATTACAAATGGACCTTTCCTGGGCAAACTTATAGAAAGAGAAGCATTTCCACAGAAGTCACAATTTATTGAAGACAACTTCATACTTTCATACTACCAAACTGGATTCCACACAGGAAGAGGCACTGAATTGGCACTCATAGCCATCTAGGATGATCTTAAAAACACATGCTGCACAACTTCTCTTGGACCTCTTAGCTGCCTTTGATATTGTTGACCATGACACTCTAATTCAAAGACTCCACGAAGCCGGCATAGAAGGGACTGCTCTTCACTGGATTACATCCTACCTACAAAACAGTACCAACATTATTTATTCTCCCCCCTTCACGTCCAAACCCTGCCTCACAAAAGGAGGGGTCCCATAAGGAACAATCCTCTCACCTATGCTTTTTAACATCTACATGACGTCATTAGCAGAACTGATCGATGATTTTCAACTCAGATGCTACAATTATGCAGATGACACGCAAATACTACTTAAACTGGAATGCCCCAGAGACATTGAAAACTCACAAATCTTCAGTTGTCTCAGAGATGTTGATCAGTGGATGAATTGGAGCCATCTCAAACTGAATGCTTCCAAAACGGAAATGCTCACATGTGGCGATTGGAAAAATGATAAACCACTGTGCACCTGGCCTTACGATCTGGAACCACCTCCTCAGGTATCCAAGGAAGTTAAAAACCTTAAAATTATCATAGACTCATATCATTTTTTCACAGTTTTGCAGCTGCTGCTGCTGGCAGGGGCCATAGCGGAGCAGCTGCCCCTGCTTACAATACTGATGATCATCAACCTCACAACAACATCATCCAAATCACATCATGGCTGTCAGCACTTCAGACATGAGTAACCTACCATCTTTGGAGTAAAGTTACACTGACAGAAACAAGCTCATAAGTGACCACGATTGAGACAGATATCTAGAGTGCAGCAAATTGACTGATAACATATACCAGTCTGCCAACATGTGAATGGCAACTACAAAACCAGCAACACAATGAAGTTAGTGCAAAATGAGCTTAGCCATACTAACATCAATATAAACAGATTCAGAATAGATAAAGTAAGTATGCCATACGTGGATGATCAGAAATCTGGAAAAAACAGGAATTTCCAATGAACAGATGATGGTGGCTAAAACAGTGTACATTGTACCATTTAGGAGGTGTCCTACCTCTTGTAGCATGTCAACAATATATTGGTTAAGAGACTGGCAGGCTGACCACTTACCTTCACATTGCCATGTACGTGGGACAAGAAGTCTGAACTCACATTTCTAGGACATGCCTAGCACTAGGAATGTAGAAATACCACCAGGGTGGATATATAGAATGTCCACCCTGATTATACATCACAGGTTTCCCATGTACAGTCCTCACTTACATGTGGGGCATTTCCTCACACCTCAGAGTAAGTGTAACAAGTAAGGCATTTGAATTTCCTGATTGAGATCACATCCTCACATGAACTTTAACTGTAGGACATAACTCATGAGTTATTAGCCTGGTTCTGTCAGACCCTATGTTGCACATAGAGCTAGATCCAGTGTTATAAGAATGGTCAGAGACCAAAGACCTGAACAACTTATCAACAGGGTACCTGGAGTATGGATTAGTAGGCGGTAAGGATTATCCAGCATGTTATATATGGAGCAGTATAGTCGTACACATATGACACTGTCACATGTGCATCACCACATGCTTCAATACATTAATGTTAAAAATGGTGAGTTGGTTGACCCTATAAACACGAGAAGCTTCACTCTTGTATGTCAAAGTTGTGACTTCTACACCCAAATTTCCCTAGGGGAGCATTTGCCTTTAACACTTACCACATTGTCACTGCTTAAATACTCACACAACATACACTGAACTGACAGGGGGATGTACATGTGTGTGTAGTCAGTATTTACCCCCTTGTGGCTGCTGTTCTGCCCTCAAACGCCCATGCAACTCAGGGTAGGCCACCGCCTATGTGCAGGCCATTAGCGGGGCTAATGTCTGACAGGTGCCCCTCCCTGGATGGGAGGACATCCCCAGGTGGGCCTCTGGGGTGTTCTGGGCCCAGTGTCTCAGTTCCTCCTACCGCTACCTACCGGCTGTGGATCCCCAGGTCAGCACTTGCTTGGCGATGGCAGGCCAGAGTCCCTTCTTTTGAGGGGCATTGATCTGCATGGATGACACAGACAAAAGGAAATTGTCATGTCCACATGCACGAACCAAACACAAGTGGTCTGAACACTTCAGTCACAGTAAGTAGGCAAACATACCCTTCATCTCAGTCCAAACCCAGTCACTATTTACCATTTGCAGCTAGCCCAGGTGAGGAGTGGACTCTCCCATACGACATGCATAAACAGTACCTGGTATTGACTAGACACATATGACAAGGCAACATTATTATCCATAACATGGTATGTCTCTATGAACATTTCACACACCATATTTGTTGCACATGCTACAATTTATTATAGATTAAGAAAGTTAGATTGCACACCTGCTGCCATGTATTAGGGCTGGATGTCTGCCTCTGCACATGAACACTTTCACATAAACCCAGACATTATTGCCCAATCACGCACTAACTCAAATTTCATGTACACCATCATACACTTCAACTTTCACACATCAGTATACCATTGGACTCACCTGCTCCTCTGGTGTTCCATACAGCTCCATGCAGGGGTAGTCTCTCCTTCACAAGTTTCTCCAGCCCTTCTGGAGTGAAGGCTGGAGCCCTGTTTCTGCAGGACATGGCATGATAGCTCCCAGAGGCAGTACACAGCAGCTCAGGTAGTGGAGGTCTTGATTACAGCAATGTCAGGAATTGTGAACATCACAGCTAAAAATGGTGGTCATGTCTGCCACATACATGACCGTCACCGCCGGCAGGCATCACCATTACCCCCAGGTCCGGCAAAGGCATCAATGCCTTCCAATGGCAAAGTGCACGGGGTTGTGACCGCCTGCCACCATGACAATATCTGCTGGCGGAGTTAGATCACTTCCTCATATTCAGTACAGTAGGTCAAGTAGCTGCCATTTTGAGGTAAGTACATGTATGGAAAAGTTATGGTATCTGTCATTGACGATTCTCTATATTGTGTGAACTATTAGTAAGTGCTGCCAGCATGTTTAGTAGTCTAATTGTGCATGTGTGTAGTAAAAGCTGGGTAACAGAGGAATTGGTGGTAATGTAAATGAAATACTTTTCTCAACATCCTATGTGCGACGACAATGGAGTATAGGGGCAAGAAATAAGTGTCATATGTAAACTAGGTTACACCATCAAACATTGACAGTCACAGATAAATATGCATGTCTCGTACATCAGAGTATCCATGATATCTGAACCAAGGGGACTGTCATAGGATGCATAGCAAGATACTGTACTTCTAATGTTATTTGTCATATGTGTATCTTATGGAGATATGTGTGACTTATATTTGAATATATCCGTTATGTGTACATTGTAAAGTGTACAAATAACAAATGTTATTTCACATAGGTACCCTGGGATGGGGAGAGGAAGACAACTTCCAGCATACCGCCCACTAGTAGACCTGGACAACATGGATGAAAGACACATACTTAACAGAATACATAAATCATCAATCAAAAAAGCTAAAAAAATGAACTACTCAGACAGAATTCTAAATGCTAAATCTGCTACTAAAGAATTTTATAAAATTCACAATGAATTTGGAAAACCTTAATGCATGGAAGGAAGTCATCCCACTACACAAGATTTCACAAGCAAACTGGCAACTCATTACACAACCAAGGTAGACACATTGGAATCCTATTTAAAACAGAAGAAAACCATCAGCACCAACCTCTTTCCCAAAATCTCCTCCAAGACTAAACCAACTCAGCCTCTGCACTCCTTCAAAAAATATCACAAGGTGAATTTATTGTTTTGGGAAAAACAAGCAGGCATTTCAACTGCCCTTCTGTCCCTTGTCCACCACACATCTTCAAAAACACTCCTTTATCTACCCCTGCTGCCACACCTGTAAGAAGAATCACCAATAACTCTTTAACTACAGGAACTTTTCCTGAAGATCTGAAAAAGGCACACGTATGCCCTTTATTTAAGAAAACAAACCTAGACCCGCATGACCCCAACAACTACAGACCAATTACAAATGGACCTTTCCTGGGCAAACTTATAGAAAGAGAAGCTTTTCCACAGATGTCACAATTCATTGAAGACAACTTCATACTTTCATACTACCAAACTGGATTCCACACAGGAAGAGGCACTGAATTGGCACTCATAGCCATCTAGGATGATCTTAAAAACACATGCTGCACTACTTCTCTTAGACCTCTTAGCTGCCTTTGATATTGTTGACCATGACACTCTAATTAAAAGACTCCACGAAGCTGGAATAGAAGGGACTGCTCTTCACTGGATTACATCCTACCTGCAAAACAGTATCAACATTATTTATTCTCCCCCCTTCACGTCCAAACCCTGCCTCACAAAAGGAGGGGTCCCATAAGGAACAATCCTCTCACCTATGCTTTTTAACATCTACATGACGTCATTAGCAGAACTGATCAATGATTTTCAACTCAGATGCTACAATTATGCAGATGACACGCAAATACTACTTAAACTGGAATGCCCCAGAGACATTGAAAACTCACATATCTTCAGTTGTCTCAGAGATGTTGATCAGTGGATGAATTGCAGCCATCTCAAACTGAATGCTTCCAAAACGGAAATGCTCACATGTGGCGATTGGAAAAATGATAAACCACTGTGCACCTGGCCTTACGATCTGGAACCACCTCCTCAGGTATCCAAGGAAGTTAAAAACCTTAAAATTACCATAGACTCATATCATTTTTTCGCAGTTTTGCAGCTGCTGCTGCTGGCAGGGGCCATAGCGGAGCAGCTGCCCCTGCTTACAATACTGATGATCATCAACCTCACAACATCATCCAAATCACATCATGTCTGTCAGCACTTCAGACATGAGTAACCTACCATCTTTGTAGTAAAGTTACACTGACAGAAACAAGCTCATAAGTGACCACGATTGAGACAGACATCTAGAGTGCAGCAAATTGACTGATAACATATACCAGTCTGCCAACATGTGAATGGCAACTACAAAACCAGCAACACAATGAAGTTAGTGCAAAATGAGCTTAGCCATACTAACATCAATATAAACAGATTCAGAATAGATAAAGTAAGTATGCCATACGTGGATGATCAGAAATCTGGAAAAAACAGGAATTTCCAATGAACAGATGATGGTGGCTAAAACAGTGTACATTGTACCATTTAGGAGGTGTCCTACCTCTTGTAGCATGTCAACAATATATTGGTTAAGAGACTGGCAGGCTGACCACTTACCTTCACATTGCCATGTACGTGGGACAAGAAGTCTGAACTCACATTTCTAGGACATGCCTAGCACTAGGAATGTAGAAATACCACCAGGGTGGATATATAGAATGTCCACCCTGATTATACATCACAGGTTTCCCATGTACAGTCCTCACTTACATGTGGGGCATTTCCTCACACCTCAGAGTAAGTGTAACAAGCAAGGCATTTGAATTTCCTGATTGAGATCACATCCTCACATGAACTTTACCTGTAGGACATAACTCATGAGTTATTAGACTGTTTCTGTCAGAACCTATGTTGCACATAGAGCTACATCCAGTGTTATAAGAATGGTCAGAGACCAAAGACCTGAACAACTTATCAACAGGGTACCTGGAGTATGGATTAGTAGGTGGTAAGGATTATCCAGCATGTTATATATGGAGCAGTATAGTCATACACATATGACACTGTCACATGTGCATCACCACATGCTTCAATACATTATTGTTAAAAATGGTGAGTTGGTTGACCCTATAAACACGAGAAGCTTCACTCTTGTATGTCAAAGTTGTGACTTCTACACCCAAATTTCCCTAGGGGAGCATTTGCCTTTAACACTTACCACATTGTCACTGCTTAAATACTCACACAACATACACTGAACTGACAGGGGGATGTACATGGTTGTGTAGTCAGCATTTACCCCTTTGTGGCTGCTGTTCTGCCCTCAAACGCCCATGCAACTCAGGGTAGGCCACCGCCTATGTGCGGGCCATTAGCGGGGCTAATGTCTGACAGGTGCCCCTCCGTGGATGGGAGGACATCCCCAGGTGGGCCTCTGGGGTGTTCTGGGCCCAGTGTCTGAGTTCCTCCTACCGCTACCTACCGGCTGTGGATTCACAGGTCAGCACTTGCTTGGCGGTGGCAGGCCAGAGTCCCTTCTTTTGAGGGGCATTGATCTGCATGGATGACACAGACAAAAGGAAATTGTCATGTCCACATGCACGAACCAAACACAAGTGGTCTGAATACTTCAGTCACAGTAAGTAGGCAAACATACCCTTCATCTCAGTCCAAACCCAGTCACTATTTACCATTTGCAGCTAGCCCAGGTGAGGAGTGGACTCTCCCATACGACATGCATAAACAGTACCTGGTATTGACTAGACAAATATGACAAGGCAACATTATTATCCATAACATGGTATGTCTCTATGAACATTTCACACACCATATTTGTTGCACATGCTACAATTTATTATAGATTAAGAAAGTTAGATTACACACTTGCTGCCATGTATTAGGGCTGGATGTCTGCCTCTGCACATGAACACATTCACATAAACCCAGACATTATTGCCCAATCCCGCACTAACTCAAATTTCATGTACACCATCATACACTTCACCTCTCACACATCAGTATAACATTGGACTCACCTGCTCCTCTGGTGTTCCATACAGCTCCATGCAGGGGTAGTCTCTCCTTCACAAGTTTCTCCAGCCCTTCTGGAGTGAAGGCTGGAGCCCTGTTTCTGCAGGACATGGCATGATAGCTCCCAGAGGCAGTACACAGCAGCTCAGGTAGTGGAGGTCTTGATTACAGCAATGTCAGGAATTGTGAACATCACAGGTAAAAATGGTGGTCATGTCTGCCACATACATGACCGTCACCGCCGGCAGGCATCACCATTGCCCCCGGTCCGGCAAAGGCATCAATGTCTTCCAATGGCAAAGTGCACAGGGTTGTGACCGCCTGCCACCATGACGATATCTCCTGGCGGAGTTAGATCACTTCCTCATATTCAGTACAGTAGGTCAAGTAGCTGCCATTTTGAGGTAAGTACATGTATGGAAAAGTTATGGTATCTGTCATTGGCGATTCTCTATATTGTGTGAACTATTAGTAAGTGCTGCCAGCATGTTTAGTAGTCTAATTGTGCATGTGTGTAGTAAAAGCTGGGTAACAGAGGAATTGGTGGTAATGTAAATGAAAGACTTTTCTCAACATCCTATGTGCGACGACAATGGAGTATAGGGGCAAGAAATAAGTGTCATATGTAAACTAGGTTACACCATCAAACATTGACAGTCACAGATAAATATGCATGTCTCGTACATCAGAGTATCCATGATATCTGAACCAAGGGGACTGTCATAGGATGCATAGCAAGATACTGTACTTCTAATGTTATTTGTCATATGTGTACCTTATGGAGATATGTGTGACTTATATTTGAATATATCCGTTATGTGTACATTGTAAAGTCACTTATAACCTAATGTTATTTCACATAGGTACCCTGGGATGGGGAGAGGAAGACAACTTCCAGTATACCGCCCACTAGTAGACCTGGACACCATGGATGAAAGACACATACTTAACAGAATACATAAATCATCAATCAAAAAAGCTAAAAAAAGGAACTACTCAAACAGAATTCTAAATGCTAAATCTGCTACTAAAGAATTTTATAAAATTCACAATGAATTTGGAAAACCTTAATGCATGGAAGGAGGTCATCCCACTACACAAGATTTCACAAGCAAACTGGCAACTCATTACACAACCAAGGTAGACACATTGGAATCCTATTTAAAACAGAAGAAAACCATCAGCACCAACCTCTTTCCCAAAATCTCCTCCAAGACTAAACCAACTCAGCCTCTGCACTCCTTCAAAAAATATCACAAGGTGAATTTATTGTTTTGGGAAAAACAAGCAGGCATTTCAACTGCCCTTCTGTCCCTTGTCCACCACACATCTTCAAAAACACTCCTTTATCTACCCCTGCTGCCACACCTGTAAGAAGAATCACCAATAACTCTTTAACTACAGGAACTTTTCCTGAAGATCTGAAAAAGGCACACATATGCCCTTTATTTAAGAAAACAAACCTAGACCCGCATGACCCCAACAACTACAGACCAGTTACAAATGGACCTTTCCTGGGCAAACTTATAGAGAGAGAAGCATTTCCACAGATGTCACAATTAATTGAAGACAACTTCCTACTTTCATACTACCAAACTGGATTCCACACAGGAAGAGGCACTGAATTGGCACTTATAGCCATCTAGGATGATCTTAAAAACACATGCTGCACTACTTCTCTTGGACCTCTTAGCTGCCTTTGATATTGTTGACCATGACACTCTAATTCAAAGACTCCACGAAGCCGGCATAGAAGGCACTGCTCTTCACTGGATTACATCCTACCTACAAAACAGTACCAACATTATTTATTCTCCCACCTTCACGTCCAAACCCTGCCTCACAAAAGGAGGGGTCCCATAAGGAACAATCCTCTCACCTATGCTTTTTAACATCTACATGACGTCATTAGCAGAACTGATCAATGATTTTCAACTCAGATGCTACAATTATGCCGATGACACGCAAATACTACTTAAACTGGAATGCCCCAGAGACATTGAAAACTCACAAATCTTCAGTTGTCTCAGAGATGTTGATCAGTGGATGAATTGGAGCCATCTCAAACTGAATGCTTCCAAAACGGAAATGCTCACATGTGGCGATTGGAAAAATTATAAACCACTGTGCACCTGGCCTTATGATCTGGAACCACCTCCTCAGGTATCCAAGGAAGTTAAAAACCTTAAAATTACCATAGACTCATATCATTTTTTCACAGTTTTGCAGCTGCTGCTGCTGGCAGGCGCCAATTTCGGAGCAGCTGCCCCTGCTTACAATACTGATGATCATCAACCTCACAACAACATCATCCAAATCACATCATGGCTGTCAGCACTTCAGACATGAGTAACCTACCATCTTTGGAGTAAAGTTACACTGACAGAAACAAGCTCATAAGTGACCACGATTGAGACAGATATCTAGAGTGCAGCAAATTGACTGATAACATATACCAGTCTGCCAACATGTGAATGGCAACTACAAAACCAGCAACACAATGAAGTTAGTGCAAAATGAGCTTAGCCATACTAACATCAATATAAACAGATTCAGAATAGATAAAGTAAGTATGCCATACGTGGATGATCAGAAATCTGGAAAAAACAGGAATTTCCAATGAACAGATGATGGTGGCTAAAACAGTGTACATTGTACCATTTAGGAGGTGTCCTACCTCTTGTAGCATGTCAACAATATATTGGTTAAGAGACTGGCAGGCTGACCACTTACCTTCACATTGCCATGTACGTGGGACAAGAAGTCTGAACTCACATTTCTAGGACATGCCTAGCACTAGGAATGTAGAAATACCACCAGGGTGGATATATAGAATGTCCACCCTGATTATACATCACAGGTTTCCCATGTACAGTCCTCACTTACATGTGGGGCATTTCCTCACACCTCAGAGTAAGTGTAACAAGTAAGGCATTTGAATTTCCTGATTGAGATCACATCCTCACATGAACTTTAACTGTAGGACATAACTCATGAGTTATTAGCCTGGTTCTGTCAGACCCTATGTTGCACATAGAGCTAGATCCAGTGTTATAAGAATGGTCAGAGACCAAAGACCTGAACAACTTATCAACAGGGTACCTGGAGTATGGATTAGTAGGTGGTAAGGATTATCCAGCATGTTATATATGGAGCAGTATAGTCGTACACATATGACACTGTCACATGTGCATCACCACATGCTTCAATACATTATTGTTAAAAATGGTGAGTTGGTTGACCCTATAAACACGAGAAGCTTCACTCTTGTATGTCAAAGTTGTGACTTCTACACCCAAATTTCCCTAGGGGAGCATTTGCCTTTAACACTTACCACATTGTCACTGCTTAAATACTCACACAACATACACTGAACTGACAGGGGGATGTACATGTGTGTGTAGTCAGTATTTACCCCCTTGTGGCTGCTGTTCTGCCATCAAACGCCCATGCAACTCAGGGTAGGCCACCGCCTATGTGCAGGCCATTAGCGGGGCTAATGTCTGACAGGTGCCCCTCCCTGGATGGGAGGACATCCCCAGGTGGGCCTCTGGGGTGTTCTGGGCCCAGTGTCTCAGTTCCTCCTACCGCTACCTACCGGCTGTGGATCCCCAGGTCAGCACTTGCTTGGCGATGGCAGGCCAGAGTCCCTTCTTTTGAGGGGCATTGATCTGCATGGATGACACAGACAAAAGGAAATTGTCATGTCCACATGCACGAACCAAACACAAGTGGTCTGAACACTTCAGTCACAGTAAGTAGGCAAACATACCCTTCATCTCAGTCCAAACCCAGTCACTATTTACCATTTGCAGCTAGCCCAGGTGAGGAGTGGACTCTCCCATACGACATGCATAAACAGTACCTGGTATTGACTAGACACATATGACAAGGCAACATTATTATCCATAACATGGTATGTCTCTATGAACATTTCACACACCATATTTGTTACACATGCTACAATTTATTATAGATTAAGAAAGTTAGATTGCACACCTGCTGCCATGTATTAGGGCTGGATGTCTGCCTCTGCACATGAACACATTCACATAAACCCAGACATTATTGCCCAATCCCGCACTAACTCAAATTTCATGTACACCATCATACACTTCAACTCTCACACATCAGTATACCATTGGACTCACCTGCTCCTCTGGTGTTCCATACAGCTCCATGCAGGGGTAGTCTCTCCTTCACAAGTTTCTCCAGCCCTTCTGGAGTGAAGGCTGGAGCCCTGTTTCTGCAGGACATGGCATGATAGCTCCCAGAGGCAGTACACAGCAGCTCAGGTAGTGGAGGTCTTGATTACAGCAATGTCAGGAATTGTGAACATCACAGCTAAAAATGGTGGTCATGTCTGCCACATACATGACCGTCACCGCCGGCAGGCATCACCATTACCCCCAGGTCCGGCAAAGGCATCAATGCCTTCCAATGGCAAAGTGCACAGGGTTGTGACCGCCTGCCACCATGACGATATCTGCTGGCGGAGTTAGATCACTTCCTCATATTCAGTACAGTAGGTCAAGTAGCTGCCATTTTGAGGTAAGTACATGTATGGAAAAGTTATGGT
Organism: Pleurodeles waltl; assembly: GCF_031143425.1. Lineage (NCBI taxonomy): Eukaryota > Metazoa > Chordata > Amphibia > Caudata > Salamandridae > Pleurodeles > Pleurodeles waltl. Next base: position 921,424,437 of record NC_090439.1, on the reverse strand, counting down.
ATCTGTCATTGACGATTCTCTATATTGTGTGAACTATTAGTAAGTGCTGCCAGCATGTTTAGTAGTCTAATTGTGCATGTGTGTAGTAAAAGCTGGGTAACAGAGGAATTGGTGGTAATGTAAATGAAAGACTTTTCTCAACATCCTATGTGCGACGACAATGGAGTATAGGGGCAAGAAATAAGTGTCATATGTAAACTAGGTTACACCATCAAACATTGACAGTCACAGATAAATATGCATGTCTCGTACATCAGAGTATCCATGATATCTGAACCAAGGGGACTGTCATAGGATGCATAGCAAGATACTGTACTTCTAATGTTATTTGTCATATGTGTATCTTATGGAGATATGTGTGACTTACATTTGAATATATCCGTTATGTGTACATTGTAAAGTCACTTATAACCTAATGTTATTTCACATAGGTACCCTGGGATGGGGAGAGGAAGACAAATTCCAGTATACCGCCCACTAGTAGACCTGGACACCATGGATGAAAGACACATACTTAACAGAATACATAAATCATCAATCAAAAAAGCTAAAAAAAGGAACTACTCAGACAGAATTCTAAATGCTAAATCTGCTACTAAAGAATTTTATAAAATTCACAATGAATTTGGAAAACCTTAATGCATGGAAGGAAGTCATCCCACTACACAAGATTTCACAAGCAAACTGGCAACTCATTACACAACCAAGGTAGACACATTGGAATCCTATTTAAAACAGAAGAAAACCATCAGCACCAACCTCTTTCCCAAAATCTCCTCCAAGACTAAACCAACTCAGCCTCTGCACCCCTTCAAAAACTATCACAAGGTGAATTTATTGTTTTGGGATAAACAAGCAGGCATTTCAACTGCCCTTCTGTCCCTTGTCCACCACACATCTTCAAAAACACTCCTTTATCTACCACTGCTGCCACACCTGTAAGAAGAATCACCAATAACTCTTTAACTACAGGAACTTTTCCTGAAGATCTGAAAAAGGCACACATATGCCCTTTGTTTAAGAAAACAAACCTAGACCCGCATGACCCCAACAACTACAGTCCAATTATAAATGGACCTTTCCTGGGCAAACTTATAGAAAGGGAAGCATTTCCACAGATGTCACAATTCATTGAAGACAACTTCATACTTTCATACTACCAAACTGGATTCCACACAGGAAGAGGCACTGAATTGGCACTCATAGCCATCTAGGATGATCTTAAAAACACATGCTGCACTACTTCTCTTGGACCTCTTAGCTGCCTTTGATATTGTTGACCATGACACTCTAATTCAAAGACTCCACGAAGCCGGCATAGAAGGGACTGCTCTTCACTGGATTACATCCTACCTACAAAACAGTACCAACATTATTTATTCTCCCCCCTTCACGTCCAAACCCTGCCTCACAAAAGGAGGGGTCCCATAAGGAACAAACCTCTCACCTATGCTTTTTAACATCTACATGACGTCATTAGCAGAACTGATCAATGATTATCAACTCAGATGCTACAATTATGCAGATGACACGCAAATACTACTTAAACTGGAATGCCCCAGAGACATTGAAAACTCACAAATCTTCAGTTGTCTCAGAGATGTTGATCAGTGGATGAATTGGAGCCATCTCAAACTGAATGCTTCCAAAACGGAAATGCTCACATGTGGCGATTGGAAAAATTATAAACCACTGTGCACCTGGCCTTATGATCTGGAACCACCTCCTCAGGTATCCAAGGAAGTTAAAAACCTTAAAATTACCATAGACTCATATCATTTTTTCACAGTTTTGCAGCTGCTGCTGCTGGCAGGCGCCATAGCGGAGCAGCTGCCCCTGCTTACAATACTGATGATCATCAACCTCACAACAACATCATCCAAATCACATCATGGCTGTCAGCACTTCAGACATGAGTAACCTACCATCTTTGGAGTAAAGTTACACTGACAGAAACAAGCTCATAAGTGACCACGATTGAGACAGATATCTAGAGTGCAGCAAATTGACTGATAACATATACCAGTCTGCCAACATGTGAATGGCAACTACAAAACCAGCAACACAATGAAGTTAGTGCAAAATGAGCTTAGCCATACTAACATCAATATAAACAGATTCAGAATAGATAAAGATAGATAAAGTAAGTATGCCATACGTGGATGATCAGAAATCTGGAAAAAACAGGAATTTCCAATGAACAGATGATGGTGGCTAAAACAGTGTACATTGTACCATTTAGGAGGTGTCCTACCTCTTGTAGCATGTCAACAATATATTGGTTAAGAGACTGGCAGGCTGACCACTTACCTTCACATTGCCATGTACGTGGGACAAGAAGTCTGAACTCACATTTCTAGGACATGCCTAGCACTAGGAATGTAGAAATACCACCAGGGTGGATATATAGAATGTCCACCCTGATTATACATCACAGGTTTCCCATGTACAGTCCTCACTTACATGTGGGGCATTTCCTCACACCTCAGAGTAAGTGTAACAAGTAAGGCATTTGAATTTCCTGATTGAGATCACATCCTCACATGAACTTTAACTGTAGGACATAACTCATGAGTTATTAGCCTGGTTCTGTCAGACCCTATGTTGCACATAGAGCTAGATCCAGTGTTATAAGAATGGTCAGAGACCAAAGACCTGAACAACTTATCAACAGGGTACCTGGAGTATGGATTAGTAGGTGGTAAGGATTATCCAGCATGTTATATATGGAGCAGTATAGTCGTACACATATGACACTGTCACATGTGCATCACCACATGCTTCACATCACCACATGCTTCAATACATTATTGTTAAAAATGGTGAGTTGGTTGACCCTATAAACACTAGAAGCTTCACTCTTGTATGTCAAAGTTGTGACTTCTACACCCAAATTTCCCTAGGGGAGCATTTGCCTTTAACACTTACCACATTGTCACTGCTTAAATACTCACACAACATACACTGAACTGACAGGGGGATGTACATGTGTGTGTAGTCAGTATTTACCCCCTTGTGGCTGCTGTTCTGCCATCAAACGCCCATGCAACTCAGGGTAGGCCACCGCCTATGTGCAGGCCATTAGCGGGGCTAATGTCTGACAGGTGCCCCTCCCTGGATGGGAGGACATCCCCAGGTGGGCCTCTGGGGTGTTCTGGGCCCAGTGTCTCAGTTCCTCCTACCGCTACCTACCGGCTGTGGATTCACAGGTCAGCACTTGCTTGGCGGTGGCAGGCCAGAGTCCCTTCTTTTGAGGGGCATTGATCTGCATGGATGACACAGACAAAAGGAAATTGTCATGTCCACATGCACGAACCAAACACAAGTGGTCTGAACACTTCAGTCACAGTAAGTAGGCAAACATACCCTTCATCTCAGTCCAAACCCAGTCACTATTTACCATTTGCAGCTAGCCCAGGTGAGGAGTGGACTCTCCCATACGACATGCATAAACAGTACCTGGTATTGACTAGACACATATGACAAGGCAACATTATTATCCATAACATGGTATGTCTCTATGAACATTTCACACACCATATTTGTTACACATGCTACAATTTATTATAGATTAAGAAAGTTAGATTGCACACCTGCTGCCATGTATTAGGGCTGGATGTCTGCCTCTGCACATGAACACATTCACATAAACCCAGACATTATTGCCCAATCCCGCACTAACTCAAATTTCATGTACACCACCATACACTTCAACTCTCACACATCAGTATACCATTGGACTCACCTGCTCCTCTGGTGTTCCATACAGCTCCATGCAGGGGTAGTCTCTCCTTCACAAGTTTCTCCAGCCCTTCTGGAGTGAAGGCTGGAGCCCTGTTTCTGCAGGACATGGCATGATAGCTCCCAGAGGCAGTACACAGCAGCTCAGGTAGTGGAGGTCTTGATTACAGCAATGTCAGGAATTGTGAACATCACAGCTAAAAATGGTGGTCATGTCTGCCACATACATGACCGTCACCGCCGGCAGGCATCACCATTACCCCCAGGTCCGGCAAAGGCATCAATGCCTTCCAATGGCAAAGTGCATAGGGTTGTGACCGCCTGCCACCATGACGATATCTGCTGGCGGAGTTAGATCACTTCCTCATATTCAGTACAGTAGGTCAAGTAGCTGCCATTTTGAGGTAAGTACATGTATAGAAAAGTTATGGTATCTGTCATTGACGATTCTCTATATTGTGTGAACTATTAGTAAGTGCTGCCAGCATGTTTAGTAGTCTAATTGAGCATGTGTGTAGTAAAAGCTGGGTAACAGAGGAATTGGTGGTAATGTAAATGAAAGACTTTTCTCAACATCCTATGTGCGACGACAATGGAGTATAGGGGCAAGAAATAAGTGTCATATGTAAACTAGGTTACACCATCAAACATTGACAGTCACAGATAAATATGCATGTCTCGTACATCAGAGTATCCATTATATCTGAACAAAGGGGACTGTCATAGGATGCATAGCAAGATACTGTACTTCTAATGTTATTTGTCATATGTGTATCTTATGGAGATATGTGTGACTTATATTTGAATATATCTGTTATGTGTACATTGTAAAGTCACTTATAACCTAATGTTATTTCACATAGGTACCCTGGGATGGAGAGAGGAAGACAACTTCCAGTATACCGCCCACTAGTAGACCTGGACACCATGGATGAAAGACACATACTTAACAGAATACATAAATCATCAATCAAAAAAGCTAAAAAAAGGAACTACTCAGACAGAATTCTAAATGCTAAATCTGCTACTAAAGAATTTTATAAAATTCACAATGAATTTGGAAAACCTTAATGCATGGAAGGAAGTCATCCCACTACACAAGATTTCACAAGCAAACTGGCAACTCATTACACAACCAAGGTAGACACATTGGAATCCTATTTAAAACAGAAGAAAACCATCAGCACCAACCTCTTTCCCAAAATCTCCTCCAAGACTGAACCAACTCAGCCTCTGCACTCCTTCAAAAACTATCACAAGGTGAATTTATTGTTTTGGGAAAAACAAGCAGGCATTTCAACTGCCCTTCTGTCCCTTGTCAACCACACATCTTCAAAAACACTCCTTTATCTACCCCTGCTGCCACACCTGTAAGAAGAATCACCAATAACTCTTTAACTACAGGAACTTTTCCTGAAGATCTGAAAAAGACACACATATGCCCTTTATTTAAGAAAACAAACCTAGACCCGCATGACCCCAAGAACTACAGTCCAATTATAAATGGACCTTTCCTGGGCAAACTTATAGAAAGAGAAGCATTTCCACAGATGTCACAATTCATTGAAGACAACTTCATACTTTCATACTACCAAACTGGATTCCACACAGGAAGAGGCACTGAATTGGCACTCATAGCCATCTAGGATGATCTTAAAAACACATGCTGCACTTCTTCTCTTGGACCTCTTAGCTGCCTTTGATATTGTTGACCATGACACTCTAATTCAAAGACTCCACAAAGCCGGCATAGAAGGGACTGCTCTTCACTGGATTACATCCTACCTACAAAACAGTACCAACATTATTTATTCTCCCCCCTTCACGTCCAAACCCTGCCTCACAAAAGGAGGGGTCCCATAAGGAACAATCCTCTCACCTATGCTTTTTAACATCTACATGACGTCATTAGCAGAACTGATCAATGATTTTCAACTCAGATGCTACAATTATGCAGATGACACGCAAATACTACTTAAACTGGAATGCCCCAGAGACATTGAAAACTCACAAATCTTCAGTTGTCTCAGAGATGTTGATCAGTGGATGAATTGGAGCCATCTCAAACTGAATGCTTCCAAAACGGAAATGCTCACATGTGGCGATTGGAAAAATTATAAACCACTGTGCACCTGGCTTTACGATCTGGAACCACCTCCTCAGGTATCCAAGGAAGTTAAAAACCTTAAAATTACCATAGACTCATATCATTTTTTCACAGTTTTGCAGCTGCTTCTGCTGGCAGGGGCCATAGCGGAGCAGCTGCCCCTGCTTACAATACTGATGATCATCAACCTCACAACAACATCATCCAAATCACATCATGGCTGTCAGCACTTCAGACATGAGTAACCTACCATCTTTGGAGTAAAGTTACACTGACAGCAACAAGCTCATAAGTGACCACGATTGAGACAGACATCTAGAGTGCAGCAAATTGACTGATAACATATACCAGTCTGCCAACATGTGAATGGCAACTACAAAACCATCAACACAATGAAGTTAGTGCAAAATGAGCTTAGCCATACTAACATCAATATAAACAGATTCAGAATAGATAAAGTAAGTATGCCATACGTGGATGATGAGAAATCTGGAAAAAACAGGAATTTCCAATGAACAGATGATGGTGGCTAAAACAGTGTACATTGTACCATTTAGGAGGTGTCCTACCTCTTATAGCATGTCAACAATATATTGGTTAAGAGACTGGCAGGCTGACCACTTACCTTCACATTGCCATGTACGTGGGACAAGAAGTCTGAACTCACATTTCTAGGACATGCCTAGCACTAGGAATGTAGAAATACCACCAGGGTGGATATATAGAATGTCCACCCTGATTATACATCACAGGTTTCCCATGTACAGTCCTCACTTACATGTGGGGCATTTCCTCACACCTCAGAGTAAGTGTAACAAGTAAGGCATTTGAATTTCCTGATTGAGATCACATCCTCACATGAACTTTAACTGTAGGACAAAACTCATGAGTTATTAGCCTGGTTCTGTCAGACCCTATGTTGCACATAGAGCTAGATCCAGTGTTATAAGAAAGGTCAGAGACCAAAGACCTGAACAACTTATCAACAGGGTACCTGGAGTATGGATTAGTAGGTGGTAAGGATTATCCAGCATGTTATATATGGAGCAGTATAGTCGTACACATATGACACTGTCACATGTGCATCACCACATGCTTCAATACATTATTGTTAAAAATGGTGAGTTGGTTGACCCTATAAACACGAGAAGCTTCACTCTTGTATGTCAAAGTTGTGACTTCTACACCCAAATTTCCCTAGGGGAGCATTTGCCTTGAACACTTACCACATTGTCACTGCTTAAATACTCACACAACATACACTGAACTGACAGGGGGATGTACATGTGTGTGTAGTCAGTATTTACCCCCTTGTGGCTGCTGTTCTACCCTCAAACACCCATGCAACTCAGGGTAGGCCACCGCCTATGTGCGGGCCATTAGCGGGGCTAATGTCTGACAGGTGCCCCTCCCTGGATGGGAGGACATCCCCAGGTGGGCCTCTGGGGTGTTCTGGGCCCAGTGTCTCAGTTCCTCCTACCGCTACCTAGCGGCTGTGGATCCCCAGGTCAGCATTTGCTTGGCGATGGCAGGCCAGAGTCCCTTCATTTGAGGGGCATTGATCTGCATGGATGACACAGACAAAAGGAAATTGTCATGTCCACATGCACGAACCAAACACAAGTGGTCTGAACACTTCAGTCACAGTAAGTAGGCAAACATACCCTTCATCTCAGTCCGAACCCAGTCACTATTTACCATTTGCAGCTAGCACAGGTGAGGAGTGGACTCTCCCATACGACATGCATAAACAGTACCTGGTATTGACTAGACACATATGACAAGGCAACATTATTATCCATAACATGGTATGTCTCTATGAACATTTCACACACCATATTTGTTGCACATGCTACAATTTATTATAGATTAAGAAAGTTAGATTACACACCTGCTGCCATGTATTAGGGCTGGATGTCTGCCTCTGCACATGAACACATTCACATAAACCCAGACATTATTGCCCAATCCCGCACTAACTCAAATTTCATGTACACCATCATACACTTCACCTCTCACACATCAGTATACCATTGGACTCACCTGCTCCTCTGGTGTTCCATACAGCTCCATGCAGGGGTAGTCTCTCCTTCACAAGTTTCTCCAGCCCTTCTGGAGTGAAGGCTGGAGCCCTGTTTCTGCAGGACATGGCATGATAGCTCCCAGAGGCAGTACACAGCAGCTCAGGTAGTGGGGGTCTTGATTACAGCAATGTCAGGAATTGTGAACATCACAGCTAAAAATGGTGGTCATGTCTGCCACATACATGACCGTCACCGCCGGCAGGCATCACCATCGCCCCAGGTCCGGCAAAGGCATCAATGTCTTCCAATGGCAAAGTGCACGGGGTTGTGACCGCCTGCCAAAATGACGATATCTGCTGGCGGAGTTAGATCACTTCCTCATATTCAGTACAGTAGGTCAAGTAGCTGCCATTTTGAGGTAAGTACATGTATGGAAAAGTTATGGTATTTGTCATTGACGATTCTCTATATTGTGTGAACTATTAGTAAGTGGTGCCAGCATGTTTAGTAGTCTAATTGTGCATGTGTGTAGTAAAAGCTGGGTAACAGAGGAATTGGTGGTAATGTAAATGAAATACTTTTCTCAACATCCTATGTGCGACGACAATGGAGTATAGGGGCAAGAAATAAGTGTCATATGTAAACTAGGTTACACCATCAAACATTGACAGTCACAGATAAATATGCATGTCTCGTACATCAGAGTATCCATGATATCTGAACCAAGGGGACTGTCATAGGATGCATAGCAAGATACTGTACTTCTAATGTTATTTGTCATATGTGTATCTTATGAAGATATGTGTGACTTATATTTGAATATATCCGTTATGTGTACATTGTAAAGTGTACAAATAACAAATGTTATTTCACATAGGTACCCTGGGATGGGAAGAGGAAGACAACTTCCAGCATACCGCCCACTAGTAGACCTGGACAACATGGATGAAAGACACATACTTAACAGAATACATAAATCATCAATCAAAAAAGCTAAAAAAAGGAACTACTCAGACAGAATTCTAAATGCTAAATCTGCTACTAAAGAATTTTATAAAATTCACAATGAATTTGGAAAACCTTAATGCATGGAAGGAAGTCATCCCACTACACAAGATTTCACAAGCAAACTGGCAACTCATTACACAACCAAGGTAGACACATTGGAATCCTATTTAAAACAGAAGAAAACCATCAGCACCAACCTCTTTCCCAAAATCTCCTCCAAGACTAAACCAACTCAGCCTCTGCACTCCTTCAAAAAATATCACAAGGTGAATTTATTGTTTTGGGAAAAACAAGCAGGCATTTCAACTGCCCTTCTGTCCCTTGTCCACCACACATCTTCAAAAACACTCCTTTATCTACCGCTGCTGCCACACCTGTAAGAAGAATCACCAATAACTCTTTAACTACAGGAACTTTTCCTGAAGATCTGAAAAAGGCACACGTATGCCCTTTATTTAAGAAAACAAACCTAGACCCGCATGACCCCAACAACTACAGACCAATTACAAATGGACCTTTCCTGGGCAAACTTATAGAAAGAGAAGGTTTTCCACAGATGTCACAATTCATTGAAGACAACTTCATACTTTCATACTACCAAACTGGATTCAACACAGGAAGAGGCACTGAATTGGCACTCATAGCCATCTAGGATGATCTTAAAAACACATGCTGCACTACTTCTCTTAGACCTCTTAGCTGCCTTTGATATTGTTGACCATGACACTCTAATTAAAAGACTCCACGAAGCTGGAATAGAAGGGACTGCTCTTCACTGGATTACATCCTACGTACAAAACAGTATCAACATTTTTTATTCTCCCCCCTTCACGTCCAAACCCTGCCTCACAAATGGAGGGGTCCCATAAGGAACAATCCTCTCACCTATGCTTTTTAACATCTACATGACGTCATTAGCAGAACTGATCAATGATTTTCAACTCAGATGCTACAATTATGCAGATGACACGCAAATACTACTTAAACTGGAATGCCCCAGAGACATTGAAAACTCACATATCTTCAGTTGTCTCAGAGATGTTGATCAGTGGATGAATTGCAGCCATCTCAAACTGAATGCTTCCAAAACGGAAATGCTCACATGTGGAGATTGGAAAAATGATAAACCACTGTGCACCTGGCCTTACGATCTGGAACCACCTCCTCAGGTATCCAAGGAAGTTAAAAACCTTAAAATTACTATAGACTCATATAATTTTTTCGCAGTTTTGCAGCTGCTGCTGCTGGCAGGGGCCATAGCGGAGCAGCTGCCCCTGCTTACAATACTGATGATAATCAACCTCACAACAACATCATCCAAATCACATCATGGCTGTCAGCACTTCAGACATGAGTAACCTACCATCTTTGTAGTAAAGTTACACTGACAGAAACAAGCTCATAAGTGACCACGATTGAGACAGACATTTAGAGTGCAGCAAATTGACTGATAACATATACCAGTCTGCCAGCATGTGAATGGCAACTACAAAACCAGCAACACAATGAAGTTAGTGCAAAATGAGCTTAGCCATACTAACATCAATATAAACAGATTCAGAATAGATAAAGTAAGTATGCCATACGTGGATGATCAGAAATCTGGAAAAAACAGGAATTTCCAATGAACAGATGATGGTGGCTAAAACAGTGTACATTGTACCATTTAGGAGGTGTCCTACCTCTTGTAGCATGTCAACAATATATTGGTTAAGAGACTGGCAGGCTGACCACTTACCTTCACATTGCCATGTACGTGGGACAAGAAGTCTGAACTCACATTTCTAGGACATGCCTAGCACTAGGAATGTAGAAATACCACCAGGGTGGATATATAGAATGTCCACCCTGATTATACATCACAGGTTTCCCATGTACAGTCCTCACTTACATGTGGGGCATTTCCTCACACCTCAGAGTAAGTGTAACAAGTAAGGCATTTGAATTTCCTGATTGAGATCACATCCTCACATGAACTTTACCTGTAGGACATAACTCATGAGTTATTAGACTGTTTCTGTCAGACCCTATGTTGCACATAGAGCTACATCCAGTGTTATAAGAATGGTCAGAGACCAAAGACCTGAACAACTTATCAACAGGGTACCTGGAGTATGGATTAGTAGGTGGTAAGGATTATCCAGCATGTTATATATGGAGCAGTATAGTCATACACATATGACACTGTCACATGTGCATCACCACATGCTTCAATACATTATTGTTAAAAATGGTGAGTTGGTTGACCCTATAAACACGAGAAGCTTCCCTCTTGTATGTCAAAGTTGTGACTTCTACACCCAAATTTCCCTAGGGGAGCATTTGCCTTTAACACTTACCACATTGTCACTGCTTAAATACTCACACAACATACACTGAACTGACAGGGGGATGTACATGGTTGTGTAGTCAGCATTTACCCCCTTGTGGCTGCTGTTCTGCCCTCAAACGCCCATGCAACTCAGGGTAGGCCACCGCCTATGTGCGGGCCATTAGCGGGGCTAATGTCTGACAGGTGCCCCTCCGTGGATGGGAGGACATCCCCAGGTGGGCCTCTGGGGTGTTCTGGGCCCAGTGTCTCAGTTCCTCCTACCGCTACCTACCGGCTGTGGATCCACAGGTCAGCACTTGCTTGGCGGTGGCAGGCCAGAGTCCCTTCTTTTGAGGGGCATTGATCTGCATGGATGACACAGACAAAAGGAAATTGTCATGTCCACATGCACGAACCAAACACAAGTGGTCTGAATACTTCAGTCACAGTAAGTAGGCAAACATACCCTTCATCTCAGTCCAAACCCAGTCACTATTTACCATTTGCAGCTAGCCCAGGTGAGGAGTGGACTCTCCCATACGACATGCATAAACAGTACCTGGTATTGACTAGACACATATGACAAGGCAACATTATTATCCATAACATGGTATGTCTCTATGAACATTTCACACACCATATTTGTTGCACATGCTACAATTTATTATAGATTAAGAAAGTTAGATTACACACCTGCTGCCATGTATTAGGGCTGGATGTCTGCCTCTGCACATGAACACATTCACATAAACCCAGACATTATTGCCCAATCCCGCACTAACTCAAATTTCATGTACACTATCATACACTTCACCTCTCACACATCAGTATACCATTGGACTCACCTGCTCCTCTGGTGTTCCATACAGCTCCATGCAGGGGTAGTCTCTCCTTCACAAGTTTCTCCAGCCCTTCTGGAGTGAAGGCTGGAGCCCTGTTTCTGCAGGACATGGCATGATAGCTCCCAGAGGCAGTACACAGCAGCTCAGGTAGTGGAGGTCTTGATTACAGCAATGTCAGGAATTGTGAACATCACAGCTAAAAATGGTGGTCATGTCTGCCACATACATGACCGTCACCGCCGGCAGGCATCACCATTGCCCCCGGTCCGGCAAAGGCATCAATGTCTTCCAATGGCAAAGTGCACAGGGTTGTGACCGCCTGCCACCATGACAATATTTGCTGGCGGAGTTAGATCACTTCCTCATATTCAGTACAGTAGGTCAAGTAGCTGCCATTTTGAGGTAAGTACATGTATGGAAAAGTTATGGTATCTGTCATTGGCGATTCTCTATATTGTGTGAACTATTAGTAAGTGCTGCCAGCATGTTTAGTAGTCTAATTGTGCATGTGTGTAGTAAAAGCTGGGTAACAGAGGAATTGGTGGTAATGTAAATGAAAGACTTTTCTCAACATCCTATGTGCGACGACAATGGAGTATAGGGGCAAGAAATAAGTGTCATATGTAAACTAGGTTACACCATCAAACATTGACAGTCACAGATAAATATGCATGTCTTGTACATCAGAGTATCCATGATATCTGAACCAAGGGGACTGTCATAGGATGCATAGCAAGATACTGTACTTCTAATGTTATTTGTCATATGTGTACCTTATGGAGATATGTGTGACTTATATTTGAATATATCCGTTATGTGTACATTGTAAAGTCACTTATAACCTAATGTTATTTCACATAGGTACCCTGGGATGGGGAGAGGAAGACAACTTCCAGTATACCGCCCACTAGTAGACCTGGACACCATGGATGAAAGACACATACTTAACAGAATACATAAATCATCAATCAAAAAAGCTAAAAAAAGGAACTACTCAAACAGAATTCTAAATGCTAAATCTGCTACTAAAGAATTTTATAAAATTCACAATGAATTTGGAAAACCTTAATGCATGGAAGGAGGTCATCCCACTACACAAGATTTCACAAGCAAACTGGCAACTCATTACACAACCAAGGTAGACACATTGGAATACTATTTAAAACAGAAGAAAACCATCAGCACCAACCTCTTTCCCAAAATCTCCTCCAAGACTAAACCAACTCAGCCTCTGCACTCCTTCAAAAAATATCACAAGGTGAATTTATTGTTTTGGGAAAAACAAGCAGGCATTTCAACTGCCCTTCTGTCCCTTGTCCACCACACATCTTCAAAAACACTCCTTTATCTACCCCTGCTGCCACACCTGTAAGAAGAATCACCAATAACTCTTTAACTACAGGAACTTTTCCTGAAGATCTGAAAAAGGCACACATATGCCCTTTATTTAAGAAAACAAACCTAGACCCGCATGACCCCAACAACTACAGACCAGTTACAAATGGACCTTTCCTGGGCAAACTTATAGAGAGAGAAGCATTTCCACAGATGTCACAATTAATTGAAGACAACTTCCTACTTTCATACTACCAAACTGGATTCCACACAGGAAGAGGCACTGAATTGGCACTTATAGCCATCTAGGATGATCTTAAAAACACATGCTGCACTACTTCTCTTGGACCTCTTAGCTGCCTTTGATATTGTTGACCATGACACTCTAATTCAAAGACTCCACGAAGCCGGCGTAGAAGGGACTGCTCTTCACTGGATTACATCCTACCTACAAAACAGTACCAACATTATTTATTCTCCCACCTTCACGTCCAAACCCTGCCTCACAACAGGAGGGGTCCCATAAGGAACAATCCTCTCACCTATGCTTTTTAACATCTACATGACGTCATTAGCAGAACTGATCAATGATTTTCAACTCAGATGCTACAATTATGCCGATGACACGCAAATACTACTTAAACTGGAATGCCCCAGAGACATTGAAAACTCACAAATCTTCAGTTGTCTCAGAGATGTTGATCAGTGGATGAATTGGAGCCATCTCAAACTGAATGCTTCCAAAACGGAAATGCTCACATGTGGCGATTGGAAAAATTATAAACCACTGTGCACCTGGCCTTATGATCTGGAACCACCTCCTCAGGTATCCAAGGAAGTTAAAAACCTTAAAATTACCATAGACTCATATCATTTTTTCACAGTTTTGCAGCTGCTGCTGCTTGCAGGCGCCAATTTCGGAGCAGCTGCCCCTGCTTACAATACTGATGATCATCAACCTCACAACAACATCATCCAAATCACATCATGGCTGTCAGCACTTCAGACATGAGTAACCTACCATCTTTGGAGTAAAGTTACACTGACAGAAACAAGCTCATAAGTGACCACGATTGAGACAGATATCTAGAGTGCAGCAAATTGACTGATAACATATACCAGTCTGCCAACATGTGAATGGCAACTACAAAACCAGCAACACAATGAAGTTAGTGCAAAATGAGCTTAGCCATACTAACATCAATATAAACAGATTCAGAATAGATAAAGTAAGTATGCCATACGTGGATGATCAGAAATCTGGAAAAAACAGGAATTTCCAATGAACAGATGATCGTGGCTAAAACAGTGTACATTGTACCATTTAGGAGGTGTCCTACCTCTTGTAGCATGTCAACAATATATTGGTTAAGAGACTGGCAGGCTGACCACTTACCTTCACATTGCCATGTACGTGGGACAAGAAGTCTGAACTCACATTTCTAGGACATGCCTAGCACTAGGAATGTAGAAATACCACCAGGGTGGATATATAGAATGTCCACCCTGATTATACATCACAGGTTTCCCATGTACAGTCCTCACTTACATGTGGGGCATTTCCTCACACCTCAGAGTAAGTGTAACAAGTAAGGCATTTGAATTTCCTGATTGAGATCACATCCTCACATGAACTTTAACTGTAGGACATAACTCATGAGTTATTAGCCTGGTTCTGTCAGACCCTATGTTGCACATAGAGCTAGATCCAGTGTTATAAGAATGGTCAGAGACCAAAGACCTGAACAACTTATCAACAGGGTACCTGGAGTATGGATTAGTAGGTGGTAAGGATTATCCAGCATCTTATATATGGAGCAGTATAGTCGTACACATATGACACTGTCACATGTGCATCACCACATGCTTCAATACATTATTGTTAAAAATGGTGAGTTGGTTGACCCTATAAACACGAGAAGCTTCACTCTTGTATGTCAAAGTTGTGACTTCTACACCCAAATTTCCCTAGGGGAGCATTTGCCTTTAACACTTACCACATTGTCACTGCTTAAATACTCACACAACATACACTGAACTGACAGGGGGATGTACATGTGTGTGTAGTCAGTATTTACCCCCTTGTGGCTGCTGTTCTGCCATCAAACGCCCATGCAACTCAGGGTAGGCCACCGCCTATGTGCAGGCCATTAGCGGGGCTAATGTCTGACAGGTGCCCCTCCCTGGATGGGAGGACATCCCCAGGTGGGCCTCTGGGGTGTTCTGGGCCCAGTGTCTCAGTTCCTCCTACCGCTACCTACCGGCTGTGGATCCCCAGGTCAGCACTTGCTTGGCGATGGCAGGCCAGAGTCCCTTCTTTTGAGGGGCATTGATCTGCATGGATGACACAGACAAAAGGAAATTGTCATGTCCACATGCACGAACCAAACACAAGTGGTCTGAACACTTCAGTCACAGTAAGTAGGCAAACATACCCTTCATCTCAGTCCAAACCCAGTCACTATTTACCATTTGCAGCTAGCCCAGGTGAGGAGTGGACTCTCCCATACGACATGCATAAACAGTACCTGGTATTGACTAGACACATATGACAAGGCAACATTATTATCCATAACATGGTATGTCTCTATGAACATTTCACACACCATATTTGTTACACATGCTACAATTTATTATAGATTAAGAAAGTTAGATTGCACACCTGCTGCCATGTATTAGGGCTGGATGTCTGCCTCTGCACATGAACACATTCACATAAACCCAGACATTATTGCCCAATCCCGCACTAACTCAAATTTCATGTACACCATCATACACTTCAACTCTCACACATCAGTATACCATTGGACTCACCTGCTCCTCTGGTGTTCCATACAGCTCCATGCAGGGGTAGTCTCTCCTTCACAAGTTTCTCCAGCCCTTCTGGAGTGAAGGCTGGAGCCCTGTTTCTGCAGGACATGGCATGATAGCTCCCAGAGGCAGTACACAGCAGCTCAGGTAGTGGAGGTCTTGATTACAGCAATGTCAGGAATTGTGAACATCACAGCTAAAAATGGTGGTCATGTCTGCCACATACATGACCGTCACCGCCGGCAGGCATCACCATTACCCCCAGGTCCGGCAAAGGCATCAATGCCTTCCAATGGCAAAGTGCACAGGGTTGTGACCGCCTGCCACCATGACGATATCTGCTGGCGGAGTTAGATCACTTCCTCATATTCAGTACAGTAGGTCAAGTAGCTGCCATTTTGAGGTAAGTACATGTATGGAAAAGTTATGGTATCTGTCATTGACGATTCTCTATATTGTGTGAACTATTAGTAAGTGCTGCCAGCATGTTTAGTAGTCTAATTGTGCATGTGTGTAGTAAAAGCTGGGTAACAGAGGAATTGGTGGTAATGTAAATGAAAGACTTTTCTCAACATCCTATGTGCGACGACAATGGAGTATAGGGGCAAGAAATAAGTGTCATATGTAAACTAGGTTACACCATCAAACATTGACAGTCACAGATAAATATGCATGTCTCGTACATCAGAGTATCCATGATATCTGAACCAAGGGGACTGTCATAGGATGCATAGCAAGATACTGTACTTCTAATGTTATTTGTCATATGTGTATCTTATGGAGATATGTGTGACTTACATTTGAATATATCCGTTATGTGTACATTGTAAAGTCACTTATAACCTAATGTTATTTCACATAGGTACCCTGGGATGGGGAGAGGAAGACAAATTCCAGTATACCGCCCACTAGTAGACCTGGACACCATGGATGAAAGACACATACTTAACAGAATACATAAATCATCAATCAAAAAAGCTAAAAAAAGGAACTACTCAGACAGAATTCTAAATGCTAAATCTGCTACTAAAGAATTTTATAAAATTCACAATGAATTTGGAAAACCTTAATGCATGGAAGGAAGTCATCCCACTACACAAGATTTCACAAGCAAACTGGCAACTCATTACACAACCAAGGTAGACACATTGGAATCCTATTTAAAACAGAAGAAAACCATCAGCACCAACCTCTTTCCCAAAATCTCCTCCAAGACTAAACCAACTCAGCCTCTGCACCCCTTCAAAAACTATCACAAGGTGAATTTATTGTTTTGGGATAAACAAGCAGGCATTTCAACTGCCCTTCTGTCCCTTGTCCACCACACATCTTCAAAAACACTCCTTTATCTACCACTGCTGCCACACCTGTAAGAAGAATCACCAATAACTCTTTAACTACAGGAACTTTTCCTGAAGATCTGAAAAAGGCACACATATGCCCTTTGTTTAAGAAAACAAACCTAGACCCGCATGACCCCAACAACTACAGTCCAATTATAAATGGACCTTTCCTGGGCAAACTTATAGAAAGAGAAGCATTTCCACAGATGTCACAATTCATTGAAGACAACTTCATACTTTCATACTACCAAACTGGATTCCACACAGGAAGAGGCACTGAATTGGCACTCATAGCCATCTAGGATGATCTTAAAAACACATGCTGCACTACTTCTCTTGGACCTCTTAGCTGCCTTTGATATTGTTGACCATGACACTCTAATTCAAAGACTCCACGAAGCCGGCATAGAAGGGACTGCTCTTCACTGGATTACATCCTACCTACAAAACAGTACCAACATTATTTATTCTCCCCCCTTCACGTCCAAACCCTGCCTCACAAAAGGAGGGGTCCCATAAGGAACAAACCTCTCACCTATGCTTTTTAACATCTACATGACGTCATTAGCAGAACTGATCAATGATTTTCAACTCAGATGCTACAATTATGCAGATGACACGCAAATACTACTTAAACTGAAATGCCCCAGAGACATTGAAAACTCACAAATCTTCAGTTGTCTCAGAGATGTTGATCAGTGGATGAATTGGAGCCATCTCAAACTGAATGCTTCCAAAACGGAAATGCTCACATGTGGCGATTGGAAAAATTATAAACCACTGTGCACCTGGCCTTATGATCTGGAACCACCTCCTCAGGTATCCAAGGAAGTTAAAAACCTTAAAATTACCATAGACTCATATCATTTTTTCACAGTTTTGCAGCTGCTGCTGCTGGCAGGCGCCATAGCGGAGCAGCTGCCCCTGCTTACAATACTGATGATCATCAACCTCACAACAACATCATCCAAATCACATCATGGCTGTCAGCACTTCAGACATGAGTAACCTACCATCTTTGGAGTAAAGTTACACTGACAGAAACAAGCTCATAAGTGACCACGATTGAGACAGATATCTAGAGTGCAGCAAATTGACTGATAACATATACCAGTCTGCCAACATGTGAATGGCAACTACAAAACCAGCAACACAATGAAGTTAGTGCAAAATGAGCTTAGCCATACTAACATCAATATAAACAGATTCAGAATAGATAAAGTAAGTATGCCATACGTGGATGATCAGAAATCTGGAAAAAACAGGAATTTCCAATGAACAGATGATGGTGGCTAAAACAGTGTACATTGTACCATTTAGGAGGTGTCCTACCTCTTGTAGCATGTCAACAATATATTGGTTAAGAGACTGGCAGGCTGACCACTTACCTTCACATTGCCATGTACGTGGGACAAGAAGTCTGAACTCACATTTCTAGGACATGCCTAGCACTAGGAATGTAGAAATACCACCAGGGTGGATATATAGAATGTCCACCCTGATTATACATCACAGGTTTCCCATGTACAGTCCTCACTTACATGTGGGGCATTTCCTCACACCTCAGAGTAAGTGTAACAAGTAAGGCATTTGAATTTCCTGATTGAGATCACATCCTCACATGAACTTTAACTGTAGGACATAACTCATGAGTTATTAGCCTGGTTCTGTCAGACCCTATGTTGCACATAGAGCTAGATCCAGTGTTATAAGAAAGGTCAGAGACCAAAGACCTGAACAACTTATCAACAGGGTACCTGGAGTATGGATTAGTAGGTGGTAAGGATTATCCAGCATGTTATATATGGAGCAGTATAGTCGTACACATATGACACTGTCACATGTGCATCACCACATGCTTCAATACATTATTGTTAAAAATGGTGAGTTGGTTGACCCTATAAACACGAGAAGCTTCACTCTTGTATGTCAAAGTTGTGACTTCTACACCCAAATTTCCCTAGGGGAGCATTTGCCTTGAACACTTACCACATTGTCACTGCTTAAATACTCACACAACATACACTGAACTGACAGGGGGATGTACATGTGTGTGTAGTCAGTATTTACCCCCTTGTGGCTGCTGTTCTACCCTCAAACACCCATGCAACTCAGGGTAGGCCACCGCCTATGTGCGGGCCATTAGCGGGGCTAATGTCTGACAGGTGCCCCTCCCTGGATGGGAGGACATCCCCAGGTGGGCCTCTGGGGTGTTCTGGGCCCAGTGTCTCAGTTCCTCCTACCGCTACCTAGCGGCTGTGGATCCCCAGGTCAGCATTTGCTTGGCGATGGCAGGCCAGAGTCCCTTCATTTGAGGGGCATTGATCTGCATGGATGACACAGACAAAAGGAAATTGTCATGTCCACATGCACGAACCAAACACAAGTGGTCTGAACACTTCAGTCACAGTAAGTAGGCAAACATACCCTTCATCTCAGTCCGAACCCAGTCACTATTTACCATTTGCAGCTAGCACAGGTGAGGAGTGGACTCTCCCATACGACATGCATAAACAGTACCTGGTATTGACTAGACACATATGACAAGGCAACATTATTATCCATAACATGGTATGTCTCTATGAACATTTCACACACCATATTTGTTGCACATGCTACAATTTATTATAGATTAAGAAAGTTAGATTACACACCTGCTGCCATGTATTAGGGCTGGATGTCTGCCTCTGCACATGAACACATTCACATAAACCCAGACATTATTGCCCAATCCCGCACTAACTCAAATTTCATGTACACCATCATACACTTCACCTCTCACACATCAGTATACCATTGGACTCACCTGCTCCTCTGGTGTTCCATACAGCTCCATGCAGGGGTAGTCTCTCCTTCACAAGTTTCTCCAGCCATTCTGGAGTGAAGGCTGGAGCCCTGTTTCTGCAGGACATGGCATGATAGCTCCCAGAGGCAGTACACTGCAGCTCAGGTAGTGGGGGTCTTGATTACAGCAATGTCAGGAATTGTGAACATCACAGCTAAAAATGGTGGTCATGTCTGCCACATACATGACCGTCACCGCCGGCAGGCATCACCATCGCCCCAGGTCCGGCAAAGGCATCAATGTCTTCCAATGGCAAAGTGCACGGGGTTGTGACCGCCTGCCAAAATGACGATATCTGCTGGCGGAGTTAGATCACTTCCTCATATTCAGTACAGTAGGTCAAGTAGCTGCCATTTTGAGGTAAGTACATGTATGGAAAAGTTATGGTATTTGTCATTGACGATTCTCTATATTGTGTGAACTATTAGTAAGTGGTGCCAGCATGTTTAGTAGTCTAATTGTGCATGTGTGTAGTAAAAGCTGGGTAACAGAGGAATTGGTGGTAATGTAAATGAAATACTTTTCTCAACATCCTATGTGCGACGACAATGGAGTATAGGGGCAAGAAATAAGTGTCATATGTAAACTAGGTTACACCATCAAACATTGACAGTCACAGATAAATATGCATGTCTCGTACATCAGAGTATCCATGATATCTGAACCAAGGGGACTGTCATAGGATGCATAGCAAGATACTGTACTTCTAATGTTATTTGTCATATGTGTATCTTATGAAGATATGTGTGACTTATATTTGAATATATCCGTTATGTGTACATTGTAAAGTGTACAAATAACAAATGTTATTTCACATAGGTACCCTGGGATGGGAAGAGGAAGACAACTTCCAGCATACCGCCCACTAGTAGACCTGGACAACATGGATGAAAGACACATACTTAACAGAATACATAAATCATCAATCAAAAAAGCTAAAAAAAGGAACTACTCAGACAGAATTCTAAATGCTAAATCTGCTACTAAAGAATTTTATAAAATTCACAATGAATTTGGAAAACCTTAATGCATGGAAGGAAGTCATCCCACTACACAAGATTTCACAAGCAAACTGGCAACTCATTACACAACCAAGGTAGACACATTGGAATCCTATTTAAAACAGAAGAAAACCATCAGCACCAACCTCTTTCCCAAAATCTCCTCCAAGACTAAACCAACTCAGCCTCTGCACTCCTTCAAAAAATATCACAAGGTGAATTTATTGTTTTGGGAAAAACAAGCAGGCATTTCAACTGCCCTTCTGTCCCTTGTCCACCACACATCTTCAAAAACACTCCTTTATCTACCCCTGCTGCCACACCTGTAAGAAGAATCACCAATAACTCTTTAACTACAGGAACTTTTCCTGAAGATCTGAAAAAGGCACACGTATGCCCTTTATTTAAGAAAACAAACCTAGACCCGCATGACCCCAACAACTACAGACCAATTACAAATGGACCTTTCCTGGGCAAACTTATAGAAAGAGAAGGTTTTCCACAGATGTCACAATTCATTGAAGACAACTTCATACTTTCATACTACCAAACTGGATTCAACACAGGAAGAGGCACTGAATTGGCACTCATAGCCATCTAGGATGATCTTAAAAACACATGCTGCACTACTTCTCTTAGACCTCTTAGCTGCCTTTGATATTGTTGACCATGACACTCTAATTAAAAGACTCCACGAAGCTGGAATAGAAGGGACTGCTCTTCACTGGATTACATCCTACGTACAAAACAGTATCAACATTTTTTATTCTCCCCCCTTCACGTCCAAACCCTGCCTCACAAATGGAGGGGTCCCATAAGGAACAATCCTCTCACCTATGCTTTTTAACATCTACATGACGTCATTAGCAGAACTGATCAATGATTTTCAACTCAGATGCTACAATTATGCAGATGACACGCAAATACTACTTAAACTGGAATGCCCCAGAGACATTGAAAACTCACATATCTTCAGTTGTCTCAGAGATGTTGATCAGTGGATGAATTGCAGCCATCTCAAACTGAATGCTTCCAAAACGGAAATGCTCACATGTGGCGATTGGAAAAATGATAAACCACTGTGCACCTGGCCTTACGATCTGGAACCACCTCCTCAGGTATCCAAGGAAGTTAAAAACCTTAAAATTACTATAGACTCATATCATTTTTTCACAGTTTTGCAGCTGCTGCTGCTGGCAGGGGCCATAGCGGAGCAGCTGCCCCTGCTTACAATACTGATGATAATCAACCTCACAACAACATCATCCAAATCACATCATGGCTGTCAGCACTTCAGACATGAGTAACCTACCATCTTTGTAGTAAAGTTACACTGACAGAAACAAGCTCATAAGTGACCACGATTGAGACAGACATTTAGAGTGCAGCAAATTGACTGATAACATATACCAGTCTGCCAGCATGTGAATGGCAACTACAAAACCAGCAACACAATGAAGTTAGTGCAAAATGAGCTTAGCCATACTAACATCAATATAAACAGATTCAGAATAGATAAAGTAAGTATGCCATACGTGGATGATCAGAAATCTGGAAAAAACAGGAATTTCCAATGAACAGATGATGGTGGCTAAAACAGTGTACATTGTACCATTTAGGAGGTGTCCTACCTCTTGTAGCATGTCAACAATATATTGGTTAAGAGACTGGCAGGCTGACCACTTACCTTCACATTGCCATGTACGTGGGACAAGAAGTCTGAACTCACATTTCTAGGACATGCCTAGCACTAGGAATGTAGAAATACCACCAGGGTGGATATATAGAATGTCCACCCTGATTATACATCACAGGTTTCCCATGTACAGTCCTCACTTACATGTGGGGCATTTCCTCACACCTCAGAGTAAGTGTAACAAGTAAGGCATTTGAATTTCCTGATTGAGATCACATCCTCACATGAACTTTACCTGTAGGACATAACTCATGAGTTATTAGACTGTTTCTGTCAGACCCTATGTTGCACATAGAGCTACATCCAGTGTTATAAGAATGGTCAGAGACCAAAGACCTGAACAACTTATCAACAGGGTACCTGGAGTATGGATTAGTAGGTGGTAAGGATTATCCAGCATGTTATATATGGAGCAGTATAGTCATACACATATGACACTGTCACATGTGCATCACCACATGCTTCAATACATTATTGTTAAAAATGGTGAGTTGGTTGACCCTATAAACACGAGAAGCTTCCCTCTTGTATGTCAAAGTTGTGACTTCTACACCCAAATTTCCCTAGGGGAGCATTTGCCTTTAACACTTACCACATTGTCACTGCTTAAATACTCACACAACATACACTGAACTGACAGGGGGATGTACATGGTTGTGTAGTCAGCATTTACCCCCTTGTGGCTGCTGTTCTGCCCTCAAACGCCCATGCAACTCAGGGTAGGCCACCGCCTATGTGCGGGCCATTAGCGGGGCTAATGTCTGACAGGTGCCCCTCCGTGGATGGGAGGACATCCCCAGGTGGGCCTCTGGGGTGTTCTGGGCCCAGTGTCTCAGTTCCTCCTACCGCTACCTACCGGCTGTGGATCCACAGGTCAGCACTTGCTTGGCGGTGGCAGGCCAGAGTCCCTTCTTTTGAGGGGCATTGATCTGCATGGATGACACAGACAAAAGGAAATTGTCATGTCCACATGCACGAACCAAACACAAGTGGTCTGAATACTTCAGTCACAGTAAGTAGGCAAACATACCCTTCATCTCAGTCCAAACCCAGTCACTATTTACCATTTGCAGCTAGCCCAGGTGAGGAGTGGACTCTCCCATACGACATGCATAAACAGTACCTGGTATTGACTAGACACATATGACAAGGCAACATTATTATCCATAACATGGTATGTCTCTATGAACATTTCACACACCATATTTGTTGCACATGCTACAATTTATTATAGATTAAGAAAGTTAGATTACACACCTGCTGCCATGTATTAGGGCTGGATGTCTGCCTCTGCACATGAACACATTCACATAAACCCAGACATTATTGCCCAATCCCGCACTAACTCAAATTTCATGTACACTATCATACACTTCACCTCTCACACATCAGTATACCATTGGACTCACCTGCTCCTCTGGTGTTCCATACAGCTCCATGCAGGGGTAGTCTCTCCTTCACAAGTTTCTCCAGCCCTTCTGGAGTGAAGGCTGGAGCCCTGTTTCTGCAGGACATGGCATGATAGCTCCCAGAGGCAGTACACAGCAGCTCAGGTAGTGGAGGTCTTGATTACAGCAATGTCAGGAATTGTGAACATCACAGCTAAAAATGGTGGTCATGTCTGCCACATACATGACCGTCACCGCCGGCAGGCATCACCATTGCCCCCGGTCCGGCAAAGGCATCAATGTCTTCCAATGGCAAAGTGCACAGGGTTGTGACCGCCTGCCACCATGACGATATCTGCTGGCGGAGTTAGATCACTTCCTCATATTCAGTACAGTAGGTCAAGTAGCTGCCATTTTGAGGTAAGTACATGTATGGAAAAGTTATGGTATCTGTCATTGGCGATTCTCTATATTGTGTGAACTATTAGTAAGTGCTGCCAGCATGTTTAGTAGTCTAATTGTGCATGTGTGTAGTAAAAGCTGGGTAACAGAGGAATTGGTGGTAATGTAAATGAAAGACTTTTCTCAACATCCTATGTGCGACGACAATGGAGTATAGGGGCAAGAAATAAGTGTCATATGTAAACTAGGTTACACCATCAAACATTGACAGTCACAGATAAATATGCATGTCTTGTACATCAGAGTATCCATGATATCTGAACCAAGGGGACTGTCATAGGATGCATAGCAAGATACTGTACTTCTAATGTTATTTGTCATATGTGTACCTTATGGAGATATGTGTGACTTATATTTGAATATATCCGTTATGTGTACATTGTAAAGTCACTTATAACCTAATGTTATTTCACATAGGTACCCTGGGATGGGGAGAGGAAGACAACTTCCAGTATACCGCCCACTAGTAGACCTGGACACCATGGATGAAAGACACATACTTAACAGAATACATAAATCATCAATCAAAAAAGCTAAAAAAAGGAACTACTCAAACAGAATTCTAAATGCTAAATCTGCTACTAAAGAATTTTATAAAATTCACAATGAATTTGGAAAACCTTAATGCATGGAAGGAGGTCATCCCACTACACAAGATTTCACAAGCAAACTGGCAACTCATTACACAACCAAGGTAGACACATTGGAATCCTATTTAAAACAGAAGAAAACCATCAGCACCAACCTCTTTCCCAAAATCTCCTCCAAGACTAAACCAACTCAGCCTCTGCACTCCTTCAAAAAATATCACAAGGTGAATTTATTGTTTTGGGAAAAACAAGCAGGCATTTCAACTGCCCTTCTGTCCCTTGTCCACCACACATCTTCAAAAACACTCCTTTATCTACCCCTGCTGCCACACCTGTAAGAAGAATCACCAATAACTCTTTAACTACAGGAACTTTTCCTGAAGATCTGAAAAAGGCACACATATGCCCTTTATTTAAGAAAACAAACCTAGACCCGCATGACCCCAACAACTACAGACCAGTTACAAATGGACCTTTCCTGGGCAAACTTATAGAGAGAGAAGCATTTCCACAGATGTCACAATTAATTGAAGACAACTTCCTACTTTCATACTACCAAACTGGATTCCACACAGGAAGAGGCACTGAATTGGCACTTATAGCCATCTAGGATGATCTTAAAAACACATGCTGCACTACTTCTCTTGGACCTCTTAGCTGCCTTTGATATTGTTGACCATGACACTCTAATTCAAAGACTCCACGAAGCCGGCGTAGAAGGGACTGCTCTTCACTGGATTACATCCTACCTACAAAACAGTACCAACATTATTTATTCTCCCACCTTCACGTCCAAACCCTGCCTCACAACAGGAGGGGTCCCATAAGGAACAATCCTCTCACCTATGCTTTTTAACATCTACATGACGTCATTAGCAGAACTGATCAATGATTTTCAACTCAGATGCTACAATTATGCCGATGACACGCAAATACTACTTAAACTGGAATGCCCCAGAGACATTGAAAACTCACAAATCTTCAGTTGTCTCAGAGATGTTGATCAGTGGATGAATTGGAGCCATCTCAAACTGAATGCTTCCAAAACGGAAATGCTCACATGTGGCGATTGGAAAAATTATAAACCACTGTGCACCTGGCCTTACGATCTGGAACCACCTCCTCAGGTATCCAAGGAAGTTAAAAACCTTAAAATTACCATAGACTCCAAGTTAACAATGTATGCCCCAGTGGACAAATTAGCACAATCAAGATTCATCATCTTGAATACTCTACGACACATCTTCCCCTACCTCAGATTTCCACACAAGGTGCAGGCTACTATCTCTGTTGTACTATCTCAGCTAGATTATGCCAATGGTCTCTACCATGGATCATCTCTTTCTATTATGAAAAAACTACAACATATTCAGAACTCAGCTGCCAGACTACTATCACATGTAAAACCAGAAGCCCACATCTCCCCTGTCGTGAGATCCACCTTCAAGCTGCTTAGTATCACCCACAAAGTTATACTTGAAACACCACCATACAAAAAAAACACAATAGGTGGTACATCCATCTGCTCAAGCAGCCGAACTATAGAACTCATTACCCCCAAATATAAGATCCACGGAAAACTATCTTGTCTTCAGAAGACTATTTAAGAACTGTCTCTTTCCTTCATAACCACCATAATCAAATAGCAATGGACTGCACATGCCGGTTTTCATAAATATTTAGAATAGGATTATGTGTATATTCTAGACATGTATAGTTCTTTAAGAAATATGTATATTTACAATTTCATAATAACAAATTACACACATACTCTTCAGGCCTGTATAACAAATGTATATTTAGTCACAGTTAAATATATACATATTTATATGCATGTGTGTGCATGTGTGGATATATATATATATATATGTGTGTATGTATATATATATGTGTGTATTTTTCATTCTATACTTAACATGTTCATAGGTCATTGCATAGCTCCTAGATAAGCTGTTATATTAAATTCTTATGAAACCCTGCTTTGTTTTTTAGATCGCAATGAGCAAATGTTATCTTAACTATTCCACAGTAAGCATTTCACTATTGAAAAATTGAGGAAAGATAAATGAATGTTATAAAAGTGCACTTATTAATTAGCATTAAATATTAAAATTCTTGAAAGTCTGGGTTTATATAATACAACTTTACTTCTCATATTATTTTACCCATTATTATATTGCTTGCACATATAGGGGGTCATTCTAACCCTGGCGGTAAAAACCGCCAGGGCGAATGACCGCGGTAGCACCGCCAACAGGCTGGCGGTGCACCGCTGGGCATTCTGACCGCGGCGGTTCAGCCGTGGCCAGAAACGGAAAGTCGGCGGTGTACCGCCGACTTTCCGCTGCCCTTGAGAATCCTCCATGGCGGCGGAGCGCGCTCCGCCGCCATGGGGATTCTGACACCCCCTACCGCCATCCTGTTCCTGGCGGGTCTCCCGCCAGGAACAGGATGGCGGTAGGGGGTGCCGCGGGGCCCCTGGGAGCCCCTGCAGTGCCCATGCCAATGGCATGGGCACTGCAGGGGCCCCCGTAAGAGGGCCCCAAAATGAATTTCAGTGTCTGCCTAGCAGACACTGAAATTCGCGACGGGTGCTACTGCACCCGTCGCACTCCAGCAACTCCGCCGGCTCCATTCGGAGCCGGCTTCATCGTTGCTGGGTCTTTCCCGCTGTGCTGGCGGGCGGCCTTTTGGCGGTCGCCCGCCAGCACAGCGGGAAAGCCAGAATGGCCGCCGCGGTCTTGTGACCGCGGTGCGGTCATTTGGCGGTAACCGCATGGCGGGCGGCGACCGCCGCCCGCCGCGGTTAGAATCACAGCCATAGTCCCTTTCTATGTATTTACATATCTATTTATTTATTACTCTAGTCCTACTGTACTAAAGAAAAAATAAATATGAATACATAAAATTATATCTATAAATAACATTGAAAAATAAATAATAAAATAAAATAAATAAGTAAATAAAAAATATATAACTTTTACTCTCTCGTAAACTTTACTCTGTCTCCCCATCACCCTAGATCTCTACCAATCTAGCCTCCTTCCCCACTCTGACTCATCCCAAATCCATTCTACTAATTTGATCTCGAAAATAACCCTACCTAAGTTCTTCCCTCCTCTACCTCATCTAGCTCACCCAAACCTCAGTTTACTACTATGATCTCCCAAACAACCCTACTAAATTCTCCCTCATTTATTTTCCTTCTGACTCATCCAAAAACCCTTCTGCTTCTATGATTTCCCTAACCCCTTTCCACAGACTCTTCCCTCCTCCATCTCTCCTTAACTCATCCCAAACCTCATCCTATTACTATAAACTCCCAATTAACACTTCTAGATTCTTCCTTCCTCTATCCCTCTATTACGATAGTCAATGGAACTAATAGATTCACACATCCTCTGCTCAAATTAACTCATACTAACACTGATACTGTACTCATATTTTCCTATACTAATCCACCACTAATTCCTCTTGGGTTCCAGAGTAGCATGCTACTCGTCAAAAAGCGCTTCAACACCTCGTCAGGGGTAGTAAGCACTATAGTAATACAATTACAATTACAATAATACAGATCTATCGCATGAACAGGCATACAATCTTCGATATCTGTAATCTGTCGGAGCCTGATCAGATGTCTGCCATTCACAGTGCCAATAGCATACTTCCCATCAATCAAGACATGTCAGTGCTACACTTCCTGGCCACTAGGTCCTTTCAAAATACAGTGGCCCTAACTGCAGGGATGTCTCAGTCCATTTTTAGTCTGGTTTTGAAGGATGTACCGTGTGCATTGTTCAAACACATGGACAGCTACATCAGATTTCCCCAAAGTGCGGATCTGGCCCATGTGAAGGCAGAGTTTTATGGTTTGGGACACATTCCACGTATAGATGGAGACATATATGGCACCCATGTAGCCTTTGCTCCCCCCAGTGCCAATGAACAGGTATACAGGAAGAGGAAAAACTACCACTCTGTCAATGTCCAAGTGGTGTGTTTTGCAGACCAGCTCATTTGACATGTCTGTGAAAAGTTTCCACGATCTGTCTATGATTCCTTCATCATGCAGAACAGCAATATCCTACTTCTGATGACACAACTCTACACAGAGAGGGCTGAACTGGTTGATGAGTAACCTTTGACACATGTGTTTGATAAGTTTCTCTCGTGCTATCACAAATGTGCATGTCCAAGATATATGTTTGTGTTTTTGTAACTATTCCTTACAGGGGACTCTGGCTACCCAAACTGTCCTTGGTTGTTGACACCAGTAAGGTACCCAACCACGCCAGGGGAAGTCCGGTACAGTGAGGCTCACGAAAGGACAAGGCTTGTTGATGCTGCAGGGCTGGGAGGAGTCGATGTGGACAGGGAGAGGCTGACAGTTGTTGACTGACCAGGTGTCCCTGATGGGCCAGCTTTGTCCTCAGTGTCCACACATCCAGGGGTGTTGTCCTCACTGCGGCCTTCATATAGAGGGGTTGCAGCAGTCTCTGGTATCCTTTCCATGGTGGCATTTGCAAGGTTACCTGTGAGAGAAGTCGAACACAGAGTTGCTATAAGTAATACAACAAGAGATGTTTAATTTAGAGTATTAATGATGTTGTGTGTAATGCACACAGTGCCTTAACATGATCCCCAGAATTGACAATGTCAGCTGCTGCAAAATCTTACTTAGTACAACATGAACCTATGTAGTTTCAATACCATACACAATACTTAAATATATTAAACTATATTGGTAGTAATGTGACTGCTGATACCATCCTATGTTGTCAGACTATTGACATGGGTGTTTACCTTTGTTGCCTAATGAAGTCTGACATGATACCTGACACAAAATAAGCTGAACAATGCACAATGTGTCAGAGTAGGGACACAGTATGGGAGTAAAAAATTGAAAGTACCCTCAATCTGGATGTACTGCATGTGCATCCACTTTGGCATCTAGATCTCTACCCCAGCTGAGTAAATTTCAATCTTAGGAATCCTTTTTCTAAGGACAGCTTGATTGGGCACTCAGCTGTAGCTGTGTTTAGCTTGTGATGATATTGGGGGTGTGCCTTTGGATTGCTGTCATTGCCATAAACTGTTTCACAGTTGGACATTCATGATGGGTTAGACTGGTAGTTAGTTTCACATGCATGACATCTAACTTTTGGTGCACTGTTCAGGTTTTCTTAATGGTGGGATATTGTTGTAGTGCTATCTGTTTCCAGTACTGTATATGCCATTTCCAAGGGCTGTGGGGCAGATGGGTTTAGTGGACATGTGGCATGCCAGAGAGGGGTATTAGGACATTTGGATAGAGGGGTGGTGGGTGGTTTGTTAAATGAGGTGGGGTAAGGTGATGAGGGAGCATGCAGAACAAACAAAATGGGTGACATGCATTTTGTGGGGACTTACCTGATTCTACTCCACCAGGTATTCCTGTCATGCTCTCAGGATGCAGTATGTTCAAAACCTTCTCCTCCCAAGATGTGAAAGTAGGGAGAGGGGGTAGGGGTCTACCGCCAGCCTTCAATACCACCAGCTGATGCCTGGATGCCATAGAACGCACCTTCCCCAGGAGGTCGTTCCACCTCTTTCTGATGTCTTCCTTTGTGCCTACAGCATTCACCTTGTTGACCATTATTTGCCACAACTCCATTTTCCTGACTATTGATGTTTGCTGGACCTGTGCTCTGAACAGGTGTGGCTCTACCATGACAATTTCATCCACCATGACCCTCAGATCATCATCTGTGAAACATGGGTGTTTGTGGGACATGGTAGTGGTGGTAAAGATGGTGAGGTAGTGTTAAAAAAGTTAAACATTTTACCAGAAGTAAGTGATGAGGTGTAGGTGCTGTGGTATGTGTGGGTGACGGTTGTTGTGTGTTTTGTGTGAAGGAAATTATGTGTTGTGTATGCTGTGCAGGTGTGGGGTGTATGCATGTTGCAATGTGTGACACTAACAACAGTTGTTATAGTAAATCTGTGATGGTTATTTCTCCTCTGTGGCTGTGTGTGGCATTCTGGTTGCAAAGGATTGTGTGTTGTGTAGGGGTGTGTTATATAGTGGGGTGTATAAGTGTTTTGAGTCTGTGGATGAGTGTCAGCTGTGTGATTTTTAAACTATCCAATGTGGTGTTGTGTTCAGTGTGATGTGAGTTGAGATAGCTGTCGTTCGCCCTGCAAATGGTAATCACTATGATATGATGAGAGGATTTTTGCTGGGCTGGCGGTGCTGGTGGTGGGACTGCCTCTTTTCCATCCTCCAGTCTCCTGGTAGTTTTGAATATTTGGCTGTTTTTTGGCAGACCACAGTGTAACTTTTAATATGGCCATCGGGTGACAACCAACATAGTGGTCTTTTTGTGGCTGCCATCATGACGGTGTTCCCAAAATACGTCCAACTCATAATGACCCCCTCTGTGCATGCTGAAACGTGCAGTGTACAGTGTATCTATTTACAGCATGCATGTGACTCAAGGTCACAGAGTCCCCAGACAGGGCAGGGTATATAAGGGTTGATGGTGGGGATGGGGTTGTTTTTAGGACAGAGCAGGGTAAGTTTTGGTGGGTAGGGGTCATTTTTAGGAAAGGCCTGGGTAGTTTTTAGGACAGGGTAGGTTTTAGGGTTTAGGGTGGGGGTTGGGATAGTGTTTAGACAGAGCAAGGTAATTTTTAGGACAGGATAGGATAGCTTTTAGGGTATAGGGTGGGGTTGGGGTTGTTTTTAGGATAGGGTGAGGTAGGTTTTAGGACAGGGCAGGGTAGCTTTTAGGCTTTAGGGTGGGGTTGAGGTAGTCTTTAGGGCAGGGTGGGTTTTAGGTTTCAGGGTGGTGGTCAGGGTAGTATTTAGGACAGGGCGGGGTAGGTTCTAGACCAGAGTAGGTTTTAGGGTTTAGGGTGGGGGTCGGGTCGTTTTTAGGACAGGGCTGAGTAGCTTTTAGATCAGGGTAGGTTTTCAGGTTTATGCTGGGGTGGACGTGGGGGTAGGGCTCAGGGCAGAGGGTGGAATGGGCAGTTTTAAGGGATTGTGCAGGTGGAGTATGGTGTCAGGGGTAGGGAGCAGGGCGGGGTAGAATTTGCCATGCATTTTCCTTTACCAAACATGCTTTTACAATGACATTTGTTGTAAAGGCATGCGTGGTAAAGACGGGGTCATGGAGAGACTGTGTTGTAAAGACATGCATGATATAAAAATGCGTTGTTCCATCATACATTCCTTGAAAATATGTTGTTGCTGTGAATCATAAATAGAAGCTCTCTTTATATTCCTGAAAATTGCAGGGCAGGCTGTAGGCCTGCCTAGGGGTGGTCTTTTTAAAAGAAAATACTCTGCAACACATGCTCACTTCAGCATGTGTCCCTCTCAAAAGTGACTGGCTCTGACTCTCGTCACAGTAAGGATGAGAGGCAGCGAGGCACTGAGGGCAGCATCCAGAACAGGTTAATAGCCTTTTGTTTAATTAACAAAACAATTTATGTGGATGATAATTGCTTGTGGCAATAAGTATCAACATAACTTGGAAATATAGGTGGTAAGTGGCCAGCACCCTCTACTGGCAGCAGCTACTCCCCTCCCCAACCTCACACCAACTAAACTTCTCAAAATAACCTTTACTTCTTCACAGTAAAAAAGACAAAAAAAAGGCTACTACTTTTTTCCCTAAAGGAAACCTATTAATCATTTAAAAAACAATAGTTGGATTATTTAAAGTGCTTTTCAAACATGTCTCCACCCATTAACACAAACGCGTGCAATACACTGAAAAATTAATTAAAATAACACCCCTCTTGTGTAGGGTTTGCTATTAGACATTCATATACTTATGCTGAAAGTTTACCAGTAGTGGTGGAAAAGACAAAGAGACTTTGAACTGTCAATAAGTACAGTCTAAAGAAACATCCACATTTATGAATGCTTTTTCACATTTTTTTCAAACAACCTGGCACAAAATTCAAAGAAGCTCCTTGTCTGAAGAATATTTGGTTTAATAGCAAACTGCAATTAGAATTTAAAACAAAATCTGCATTGTTTTTTGTCCTCTAGAATACATTAATGAACATTTTACTGCAGTTATTCAAACTGAATAATTTCAAAATAATGAATAAAAATAAGCCTTGTTACTAAAGTACTTTGAGAACAATTGAAGTGGCTATATGAGAATGTTAGGTTGCAAAAGGCTACCATACCTTAATATAGTCTGAAGGAACCGTTAGTGAACCTGCTTGGAAGGAGTTGCAAAGACTAATAATGCCATAGAGGATTGGCATAAATATTTTGTATCTGCAATTGGAAAAGCACATCAATCCTCCTGTCTGTTAATTGTATCATTTAATTTAAAAAAAGGAACAGCATTCCCATGAAATGAAAGGATCTAAATTGTTCTTCTGTAGTCTATCAGATGAAAACATTTAAATAATCAAAAGAAATTTAAAATGAATTATACAACATGGTTGTAACCAGTATTCAAGGTATATCTCACGAGGGAAGGGGAAATGCTTTAAGAGAAAGAAAGAGATACACAGCTTGGCCTTCACACACAATAATGTAGGGGTCTTATGATAGTGTAGTTAGGTAAAAGGATATCATCAAGTATATCAATCTCACTATTAAGGAAGATGGTGTTACTGTAAGGAATTGGGTTATTAGCTGAGAGTGTATAAGCCCCATTTAAACAAAAGCACAATTTAGCTTGGCACAAAAGCAGTCAGTCTTAACTTAAAGGCAATGTGTAAAGTAATTATGCAGCACTCAGTAATAACAAAACACAAGAAATGACCCAAATTAATTTTCAAAAATAGAGATAATAACAAAACACAAAAATGGCAAAAATCAAATCAGTAGTACTGGGGATATGAGTTTTTAAGTTTTGAAGGAAATAGTGACACAAAGCACAAAGCACTGCTAATGGTTCTCTGGTCGCACTGGACCAAGGTAAAGTCAGAAGTTCAGGCCAACAGAGATTTTGTTTTTTCACCTTTTCCTTAAGAGGAGTATAGTATGATGATCTGAGGGGCACCTCTTGGAAATCAGTACTCACTCCAGCAGAGGCCAGCAGCAATGCACAGGCACATCCAGTTGATGGTGGTCAGCTCAGCAGTTGCAAGTAGGCCTCTAGCAGCTTGATGTGTCTCTGTAGATCAAACAGGAGGTCAGAAACTGACCATTGGAGTCACTTCTGGGAGCCTTGGTTCAAGGCAAGCCAGTCCTACCTTCCTTCTTGACACAGCGGGCAGTCCTTCTTCAGAATCTTTTAAAGGACAAGGAGTGTTCTGATGAGAGTTTCTGAATGTGCTACTTTTATAGCTGGTGCCAGCCTGAGGGTTAGTGAAATGCCTGCTCTACTCCTCCACTGAGTTTGGTTAGTTCTTTCTCTTTCTGATCAGTTATTTCCCTTTCCCTGGATTTGACTCCAAACTGCCTCGGGTGTGTGCAGGCTGGGTCTTTGAAGTGTAAACAGGGTGAGACACAGCTACTCCCAAGCTATCCTATAAGGAAGACACTCTCATTCCACACGTAGGCACATTTGGTTCAAGGCAGAAAAATAGCAATTTTCTAAAAGTGGCATTTTCACAATTGCAACTTAAATTTTAACTTTACCCTTAAACACAAATTAAACTTACAATTCATTTCAGTGGAAACAGTATTTGAAATCCAAATAGGCGGTGCACCGCCACATACGCAAACACGTTGTAAAAAGTAAAACAAAAGTACATTGCCTCCCTTGTCAGCCTCACGAATCACAATTGACTTGTCCTTTTTGAGGCTCGAAAGAGCCGCCCTTTCTGATGCAGACAAGTTGTCAAATTGTTCAACTCGCTGGTCTTATAATTTCTCTCCGATATTCCCAGATCGGTTCTAATATCCTCAATTTCCCTGTGGTCATCTCCTAGGGACATTAGTAGTTGTAGATCATGTAAGTCAGAAACAGTGTGTATAGGCAAGTGTGTGTCTACCGTAAGGCTCTCTTCCATCTGTGATTCGGATAGTCGCCTATTTGTACCCCCATTGTGGGCAGATGAAAAGTGATTTTTAAGTTTGAGAAGATGAGTAAATTTAAATAAGTCCACAAAGACCTCTACTGGGACATTGGTCTGAGTTGGACAGAAACCTAAACCTTTCCTCAATAAATTGCATTCAGTAGTACTCAAAGTACAGTCAGACTAACTAATTATGACCAAGCCACCCTCCATTTTATCAGTGATAATAGAAGTAGATTCTAATCCTTCTTGGACCTGGTTCGGACCCCTGATTTTCCTATATCTTTGTTTCCATCGATTCCCACCCCTTCTGGTCTTGTGTCTTTTCGAATAACTTTTGTACCCAGACGTAATCGCTCCATTTCCACTAAAAAATTTGAGGCACCACGGGGAATCTGTTTGGAAGGACCAATATCATTTGAGGTACTGCTATCAATTGAAGATACAGAGCTCCCACTAGAC
Organism: Pleurodeles waltl; assembly: GCF_031143425.1. NCBI lineage: Eukaryota > Metazoa > Chordata > Amphibia > Caudata > Salamandridae > Pleurodeles > Pleurodeles waltl. The sequence continues at coordinate 921,388,493 of NC_090439.1, read as the reverse complement.
AGATCAGTATCACCCGGTCCCCCGCCCTGGTTGTTGAAGATTCTAAAATGTTCACATTGTCGTATTTGGGGGCAAAAGTATAAAGTCTACCTAATTTGTAGTCCAAATCATCACGTTTAACTTTGTGTTGTTTCTTGTCTCTTAAGTAGATTTGATAATTGTCAATTATTTTACCCAAAATTTCATAGTTCTTCTTCACCACGTCCTTTTGGGGAATTTCCTCAATCTCTTTTTCTAGTACATCTATGTCACCCTGTAGCTTGGTGACCTTTTTGTCAGTATGCCTGATCAAAGCGCGCATAATGTTACGGGTTAGACGTAATTGTAGCGCCAATGAAACATTTCTCAGACACATTCAACTTACCAAACAAAGATTTATCAACAGGGGCTACAATGATAAGATTATGTCACATGCAGTCCAACGCATTATGAATACTCCGAGAAAAGATACTTTGTTTGTGAAGTCACATGAAGACAATAAGACTCAAAAGAAATCTCTGTCTTTTGTGACTCGCTACACTGTCCATAGTCAGGACATTTTCAAAATACTAAAACGCCACTGGCCCCTACTGACTGAGATCCTGGGTCTCAAAGGACACGTATCTAATAAACCAAGGATCACTTATCGCAGAGGGTTGACCCTAAGGGACCATCTATGCCCTAGTTATATTTCTGTCCCTAGTCCCACCACTTGGCTTTCCACCAAACCGAGGGGATTTTACACTTCTCATGATTGTAATATTTGTATTTTTGGTCTTGACAAAACCAAAGAATTTTGTTACAATAATACGAGGACATTTATTATCAAACACTTTATCAATTGTAATACAAAATTTGTTGTTTACGTTCTTGGATGTGTATGCAATTTAATATATGTGGGCAGTACGAAACGCTCCCTGAAACTTAGGATACAGGAACACTTACGTGCTATTAAAAACCATGACTCCGACTACCCATTAACAACACATGTAGTATCTGTTCACCCAAATGATCCACAGATTTGGTTTCATGGAACTGACCATGTTCCGATTCATCCCAGGGGTGGCAATAGGGAACTGACATTACGCCAAAGGGAGGCAGCCTGGATCTGCCGCCTACAAGCGGTCGAATTGGGCCATAATACTGACCATGAACTTCACTATTTTTTATGGTGTAATAACTGTGTCTGGAATAATATGACAAGTTTAAACAAGGATTATGAATGTGTTATTAGGTATGGTGTATTGTTTGATATTTGATATAGCTACCACTATTTTTCATTGTTTTCTCTTATGTTGTATCATGCTCTATTTCTTGGGGCTGTTGGAATACTTACCTTCAGTTGGTGAATATTGACCTGTTCTAACTTTGTGCAATTATGTTCTCTGTATGGTTAGACTGTACAATATTAGCACCAATACTAATATTCTGATTGGTTAATAGTTATAGTCTTGTATTGTATAACTTTTCTTGCAAAACACTGTGGACTCTTATGGTTAGACTGTACAATATTAGGACCAATACCAATATTCTGATTGGTTAATAGTTATATTCTTGTATTTTATACATTTACTTCCCAAACATTGTGGACTCTTATGCATATATCTTTTTTGACTTATTTATCCTTTCCTGCCTACCCCTCCACTCTCCATTTTCAATCACTTTTTTTGTTTGGTTTATTCACTTTTTATTTATTTATTCATAAAATCTTTTTTTTTTGGTTGTACAATATGGAATCCAGTCAGTCCTGTTTTGCACCAATTCGCAATGGTTGGCTGTTGTTACCATTTTGTTTCTTTTGTGGTTCTTTATTACTGTTTTTTTCCCGTCTTGGAACTCTGTTTTGCTGGTGCCCTGTTTTACTTACCTTCGTCTCATTGAGAGTAACAACAGCACCAAGATGGCCGATGTTGTTGTCCATTTTCTATTTTTCGTCTTTTCTCACACCACCTGGACTTCCGGGTTATGTGTAGTCCTTTTAAGATACTTCGAACTGAGGTTTCCGTTTGACACTCTTTGTCTTTGGGGCCGGTGTTGTATTTCCGCGGGCCCCGCAACCACTCCTACGGTCGATCGGACCGGGTTACTTTTGGAACTTTTATGCGTATCTAATGGTCGCCAGTTTATCAGGTAAGATAGTTTTATTTTCTTTATTTTATATTTTGGCTGTGACGCGGGCATGGCGTTTTTCAGTTTGGAATACCTCTATTATTTTTACTCATGATTTCTCGAGGAACTTTGCTGCCCGTTAACCATTAATACATGTCTGGTACATTTACCCCTTTCCTTTTACAATTGATATTGTATATTGGGCATCGTATGAGCCCACATTTAGTCATTTTCTCGTCATCTTTTTGCCATGATAATTAGAAAGCCACCACTGGTTATATATTTTTATTGTCACAATTAGGAAAACCTTGTCTTTTCCCTTTTGATTTATGGTCCTTTTAAACCATATATTTGACTTGACTCATGTCGCCTTTTTTCTTTCCGTCAGGCATGAAACTAGTTGCTACAAATTTGACTATTGAGACTGATTGGACTCCAGTGTGGTACGCTAATCTACACATGAACTTTTCTTTACATGATTCGTCTTGACGTTTTTTATCTTTAACTTACACCAAGGTGTATTCTTGCTTACATGGTTTCTTCTCCTTTCCTCCATCGGATCTTTTTATCCAATACATCAGTTCCTCACTTTGTTCATTCAGCCCTACACAAGGATATGCACCGGGGGATATATTGCGTTCCTTTTCGGTATTGATATACTTTTTCTATAAGTCTACTGTCTCTGTTTCCGCTTGGTGGTAGTTTTGCATATCCGCTTCAGGTCTCGCATGATATATGTCATTTTGACATCACATTATTCTTAATGCTTGTATATTTTCACGCCCCTTTTGCTCTGTTTTACACGGTTTTCTATATCGTGTTGTTACGCATTTTTATGTATTTTCATTTTCATTTGTATTACATTTATTTTTATGTAAGTTGGTTCTTTTTTGATTGTATGCTTTATACATTTGTTCCATGTCTTGTTACATTACAGCCCTGAAGAAGCCCCTCGAGTGGGCGAAACGCGTTGGCTGTCTATTCATTGTACCATTTGCTGTATTTACGGAACTGTGAGATTATAAAGTATTGGACTTGTAAAGAATTAAAAAGAAAGATTTCACATCTTCACTACTGGAGCACTGGACTTTTGTTTTACTTTTTACAACGTGTTTGCGTATGTGGCGGTGCACCGCCTATTTGGATTTCATTTATTGGGATTAGTTTAGCCCTTTTTGGCTCTCTATGCGGCAGGAGCCTTGGTGGAGTTGCACGCCTGAAGATACTAGAACCAACATTTTTGTATACTCAGTATTGTGAATTACTAGACACTCATAGGGATTAGTGCGTTCTCTGCGAGCGTGCTGCATTTTGTTTTTCTTGTTTGGAAACAGTATTTCTCTATCTGGTCCCAGACTGAAGTTAGCACTTGCTAAGTGTAATAAGTGAACCCAGTGTCAGTCTATGGAAGACATAGCCTAACAGTAGGGAACAATTACAGTGGGAGCTTTTCACTGCAAGGACAAATAAACCTTAAACACACATGTCCTAGTTTTTACATATTTTTACATACAATGCCCCTGCCCTGTCTGCTCTTTGGCCTCCCTGAGGGGTGACTTATAAGTACTAAAAAGAAAGATATAGGCCTGGGAAGAGGGTTAGTTTGCCAAGTTGAAATGATGATTTAAAACGGAACTATAGGCTGCAGTGACAGCTCTGAGACGTGTTTTTCCAGACTATTTTAGTGTGTGGCACAATGAGCACCGCAGCCCACTAATAGCATTTAGTTTTATGCACTGTTTACTAGGAACATATAGGTAAGTGAACTGTACCAATCAGGTGTAGGCCAGTTTTACCATGTTATTAAGGCAGCACACAAGGACTTTGCTACAAGTTAGCAGGAAAAAAGTGAACAAAGTCATAAAAGCAAATACAAACTAGGTTCAGAAAAGCAAGGCAAATATCTGGGGTGACCAGAAAGGACCTGGTCCAACATGACCCCCTCCAGCCAAAGGTTGGGGTACACTAAGAAATACCTTGATGAGCTTCCCTGCTCAGGCAATAGAACATGGACAATGATCCTCATCTGCAGTGGCACTTGCCAGTTCTATGGCCCTCTGAACCTATTTGGAGCCTTCTGTCAACAGTCTCTTGAGCCACTGGGCTCACCCATGGAGAACCTTTCTTCTCATCTGTGTACAGCATATGTGAGACTACTAACCTTAGTTTGCTCACAGATGCATCCCAGTAGGTAGACAGTACAAACATGGCTAGCAAGGTGATGTGTCCCATTCTACTCTTTGCATCAGACTTCTGTTCCCAACCCAGGGAAATTTCTACCCAAAGAACAACAACCAATAGAGACCACTAATAGCTGTCATGTCAAGAGCCAGGACCTGGGCCATCCACTGCCAGGTGGAAGCCCTAAACTGTGGCTGGCAAGGCCCTCCTTGCTCCTGAGGTTTCCCTGATCTCTTAGGTTTTGTAGAGTGGAGGCACAAGCCCAGGGTGTTAGGCACCTTACTTACAATCTCCTTAGCAAGAACCTAAGGGGTAGTATTCTGAGACTGGTCTCTCAGCCTCTCACCCTAAGGTCTGTATTCTGTGACCAAGCAGATACCTGGCAAACCAGGACTTCCACGGGTATGGGGGTGGAACCACACCCCTCAAGAGTGAAACACTCTACTTGTGTCATGCAGCAGTTTGCCTTGTGCAGATCTTCTGCCTTCTGTTTTTGGGACACCACAAACAACACCTCCAGGTCAGAATTGGCCTCACTAGGGCCACTGTTGGGGTACACTTCTGTCAGAGCTGGAAACCTTGACCCCCAGCTCCTCTCAATGTGGACCGTCACCACCTCCTACCCTTTGCCCTCCATATGGGCCTCCATACTTCCCTTTAGGAATAATACTCCCAGAAACCTGAGCTTTCAACATGTCTTCAGCAGCCGCCCCGCCAAGCTCCTCTAATATCAGTGGTAACTCATTTCCTAGGATGAAGCCAGTGACCATAACCCTCTTCTCGACCACCTTTCCACCCCAATCCGGAGAAACCAGAGGCATATGGCAGACAAAATCTGGGCCTGGTCTACCATACACATCCGTGCTCGCCAGTACTGATCTATGGAAGTCAGCCTTCCCACCACCATAGAATAGTTGCTACTTGTATATTGAAGAGCGGTGATAGGTATCCTACTCAGTGTGTTCCGGTGGAAGTGTGAACTCCCACCCTTAGGGATCAAAAGCTTACCCTCTGAGTAAATGGGAGACTAGTGCATGTTCTACCCTCTGCTCTTGGGTACTGCTCCCCCCTCAGGCCACATTGGCTACCACTGCAAAGCTCCAACAAGTGGATAGTTTCTTAGCATAGACAGGATCCCCTTGCTTTTGTCCTAACCGGTAATATTCAATGCACTGTGGTTAGAAGTAGGGTGCCCTGGGACACTGCTGTCCAGGACCTCCCCCATCTTTCTCAGGAGGGGCATGGGACCCTTTTCCCCCATCTAATTTTTGGACCTGTCTGTGTTATCTTGGACATTCCCTTACCCCATGAGGGGGACTTGGATTCCCCTCCCTGGGGTCACTCCCAGGTACCTTCTTTTGCACCTGATGGTGAGTCAAATTTCTGCTTCTTTCACACTTTTGGACCCCGTGGTTGAGTCAAAGATCTGCTTCCTTCACAAGCTCCCTTGTTGCAGTGAACTTGGAAAGAAGAAGGTTTTAATGTAAATCTGGAAAGCAATTACTGAGCATGGGCGCTCTATTTACAGCTCCCCCTAACTGTTCTCTTTGTGGCACTTCTTCGAACCATCCAGTGCCTTACTGGAAAAGTCCATAAATCCAATTTGAGACAAGTCAGACAGTTTTTGACTCTCTATGAACCTTAAAAGGTATCCCTCTGATGTAAGTCCAAACTTTGTGATGAGGGCTTCTTTCATGGGGGCATAGATCATTTGGCCACCCACTTCTAAAGGCAGCATCATGTTCCTTCCTATTGCTGACATGTGCCTCCACAGACTAGCCCCCAAATTCTCTTCAGTGACCATATGTATGAGGAAAGCCATTTATTATATGGTGTGGTTGTGACACCTTACAATGTAATAAACTCACTACCTGTATTGGGTCCCATCAGATTAATTTGGAAAATCTTAGCTAAACTCTGGGTAGCTGTGGCCGTGAGGACTCACACTTTATAAAAGGAACAAATGTAAAGTATTAGAAATTACCAAAACACTTGAATAGGAAAGAAACTAGACTCAATAAAAATCAAACACCATTTTATAAAATAGGTTGTATTTCTATCTTTGAAATGATACCTCAATGAAAAAATGGCTATACGGGCCCTATTAAGATACTAGGGCTGCGCATTAGGATGACAGAACTTTGAAATGTAGGGGACTGAATGCTTCCACACCATTGGAGACTGTTGGCCCAATTCCTGGCTAGCTCACGAGAGCCCCCAACCTCATCAGGGTGGAATGTGAATATGGCAACTTAAACTTGACACTTTGAAAAATATGGTTGCTAAAAGCAATGCAGATACAGCATGTAAAATATGGAATGTAAAAAGAAGCTAAAATAAATAAAAAAAACACTGTGGGTCTAAGAGGGCCTCATGATAACCCCACTGGAGGGGTTCAAAGATATAAATTATTAATCAATTAACAAATCACCACTTTCTTTTGAAACACAAAAAATCGTTGACACCTACCACAGTTAGTGACACACTTTGGAATCTTTAGCAACATTTTTCATTGTAAACTTCTACTACAGCCCATTTTGGGTGACCAACTCTGACAGGAAACATGTCAGAGAGTTAAATGAGGGTTGATAGGACTGCTGCCTCACAGTGAAATCAATCTTCAGCCATATGTTTGCTGAGCCCAGGGAACAGCAGGGCAGTCTTTCTTTGGTTCATTCTTTAGTACAAACTTGATCTGAGATCTGGTGTGCTGGGGTGCCACTTTTATGCCCTTTTAGTTCTAAAACTTTGGGCACCAAATGGATACTTACTAAAGGTGCCATTTATGCAAGTTACCTTCCATTTCACATAAGTATCAAGATGGGTTTAATTTAACATTTTTTTTAATACCTTGAAGTATTATTTTTACTAGTCCAATTCATAATTTAGCACTGCTGAGATGTCAGTGTGTTAGTCTGTACTCACCAAAGGGGCTACTAGCCTTTCCACAGTAAAAATCACAATGTTTGTTTTTTACTGGCAGAACATGTAAAGTTAATATTACATGTACAACTTTTTACTATGCACCCTATATGTAGTGCTCAGTAGACCAGTGGTAGGGGTGGCTTATAAAGATTAAATGGAACGTTTGGAGCTTTGCTTTAGCAGTCAAAAATTGCTCTGCCAGCGAACAATGATGGGCCGTGAGCCATACTTTGCTTTACCAGTCTCATGGAGGTACAATAAGCGCTGCAGTCTCTGAAAGACACTTCAACTTACAGGCCCGGGTTCACCTTGTGCCATACACTAGGAACGGATAAGTAAGCTGACATGCCAATTGTGGGTGAACCACTCAGACATATACTTTTTAAGGGTTAGAGCATTAGCACTGAGGGCTGTTTAGCAGGACTCAGTGCACCTTCAGGGTCAACAAACCAGCTGAATCTGTCCACAAACTTGGGGGTGATGCCTATCAAATCATCACCACCTCAAAGCTAAGCACCATGTTCCTGGGTATGTGGGTGCTTCTGTTTCCATTGGACACTGGATTGGCACTGCTGCTATTGCCAATGAACTCTATGAGCTGCTTTACTTTCAAGTCCAGTTCTTTCAGACTCACTTCATGAGCCAACAAAAGTTTATTTTTCCAGAGCCCTTTCAGCCTCATCCTTCACCCTGGCTAAGACTCTTTCTTCATCAGCTTTTTAACTCTTCAGGTAATCTCAACTTTGCCAACTGCAGTTGGAACTCCTTTTCAGCTCCCCCATCCTCAACTCCTCATTGAACAGACTGTGGTGTCAGACTATTAAAAGGGATTCTCGCTTTTGCAGAAATTACTGAGTGGCACTGTACTGGATCCCACCACTTAACTTCAAAGTACGAAATTGGGTCATTAGTTGAGGATGGTGGAAGCCCCACTCACACAATAAATACAGTCAGATTTTGATAGACCAGGCATATGGGGGAAATTGTCATGAACGTTTGACACTAACGAGGGGGCATGGATAAAAGCTGTCATTGCAAATCAGGAGGGCTGTACTCCTTTCAGTCCCTAAAGAATTGTAGCTGACCCTGACATTTCAGAATTCAACAAAAATGTCGACCTCACACCCAAGTATGTAGTCAACTATGATTGGAAAAGAAAGAATTGCAGGGCATGTAAAAACAGTTTTTATGGGCATTATAACTTGTGGATTTAGAATTTATTGCATCATATTTGTTCAGAAGTACAGTCCAGAATTTAGATAGAAATTGAAAACCTCATGTTGTGATAGTGATCAGAGCTAATCCATTTAGACAGACATTTTCTTGTAGGAAATCCCAGAGGTGAAGGAGTCTTAGGGAGTCCTACAAAATGGGAATGCTTCATGAAATAAATCTACAACAACAAAAGTACTGTTGTACCATCATAATTCTCCGAGGGTCTGTGAGGAGTAGGCAGAGGGTCTAATACTACAACTTTTTTGATGAGATGTTCTTAATTGGGCATATGTCCCATAATTGTTTCTAATCATCAATTTATAGGGTCAAGGAGTTAACAATAGTCATCTTTGCTATACGGTACACGGGATGGCAGTACTTAGCATTTACTTGGATCCAGTAGATCGTACTGCAAAGAAAAAGGAGTGGTAACTATTGTTAACCCCCATCAATTAGAAATATATACCTGTTAAAAATTGGGCTGTAGGTCCCAGTATAGGAGCCCATTTGAAGAATTGCTTACCCATATGGAGGAAGTATGAGGCATAATCAGGAAATAGGGAAAAACTAATGAAATATTTTGAAATGGTTGCATCAATCATGATTTTTAATCAACCAAGAACATTCAGGCAAAAAGTATTGCGAAGAATTGAAATATATGAGAAAAGATCACTCACAGGAGTTCTGTAATGCTATGAAGACATTTATATCAGTATATCAGTGTGCATGTCTTGATGAAGGTGACTAGAACCAGGAAAACTGTAAAAAGTTGCTTCATCTGTTTTATAATTCATTTTTAGAAATAATTTTGGATGATTTTCGAAGTCTTTTTTATGATTGTTAGAAATGGGGTCTTTGGTTGATAGTCAGGTTACCCCCTGTTCAAGAAAAGACCCTCACTCTAGTCAGGGTAAAAGAGAATCACCCTCAGCTAACCCCTGCTTACCCCCTTGGTAGCTTGGCAGAGCAGTAGGCTTAACCTCAGAGTGCTAGGTGTAAAGTATTTGTACCAACACACACAGTAACTTCATGAAAACACTACAAAATGACACAACACCGGTTTAGAACAATAGGAAATATTTATCTAAACAAAACAAGACCAAAACGACAAAAATCCGACATACACAAGTCAAGTTATGAATTTTTAAAGATTAAACTCAAAAATAGCGCTTAGAAACAAAAATGCTTCGATGTGATGTTAACACGGCATCGTGACGGAGTCGTTCCAACAAGCCGACACCAGCGGCGCCGGACACGGAGTCGTGTAGACCCCCAAGTACAGTACCTTTGGTGAAGAGTGAAAACAAGCCGATGCGCGAAGTCGGGGATCGCGGCGTCTGTGCGAAACGTTGAATCTGTGCACTTCGAGCGGCGTCGGTCACGACGTGGTGCGGCAACTTCCACGGAGTCACGGACTTCAGCGGGGCTTCTGCGCCATCGGGCCTGCGAAGAGCGTCGCGTTCCAGCGAAGGTCACGGCGTCAGGTGCAGGCGGCGTTACCGGATTTAGCAGCAGCGTCGGTCCGAAGTCGTCCGAAGTCGATTTCCTTGGATTTCTACCAGCTTTCCTTTCAAGGGCCCAGGGACTGGATAGGGTACCACTTGTCGGGGCAGGAGTCTCTCCAGAGACTCCAGGTGCTGGCAGAGAGAAGTCTTTGCTGTCCCTGAGACTTCAAACAACAGGAGGCAATCTCTAACTCAAGTCTTTGGAGATTTCTTCACAAGATGGAAGGCACACAAAGTCCAGTCTTTGCCCTCTTACTCTGGCAGAAGCAGCACTGCAGTAAAGCTCCACAAAGCACAGTCACAGGCAGGGCAGCACTTCTTCCTCAGCTATCAGCTCTTCTCCAGGCAGAGGTTCCTCTTGGTTCCAGAAGTGTTTCTAAAGTCTGTAGATTTGGGTGCCCTTCTTATACCCATTTTAGTCTTTGAAGTCACCTTTCTTCAAAGGGGACTCACACCTACTTGTGAAATCCTGCCTTGCCCAGGCAATGCATCAGACACACAGCAGGTTGTTGGAGCCGGCATTGTCAGAGGCAGGCACAGTCCTTTCAGATGAGAGTGACCACTCCATCCCTCCCTCCTAGCAGAGATGGCTAATCAGGAAATGCAGGTTACACCCCAGCCCCCTTCGTGTCACTGTCTAGTGCGAGGTGAAAAACAACCCAACTGTCAAACTGACCCAGACAGGGAATCCACAAACAAGGCAGAGTCACAGAATGGTTTAAGCTAGAAAATGCTCACTTTCTAAAAGTGGCATTTTCAAACGCACAATCTTAAAATCAACTTTACTAAAAGATGTATTTTTTAATTGTGAGTTCAGGGACCCCAAACTCCACATTTCCATCTACTCTCTAGGGGAATCTAGACTTTAATCATATTTAAAGGTATCCCCCATATTATCCTATAAGAGAGACAGGCCTTGCAACAGTGAAAAACGAAATTGGCAGTATTTCACTGTCAGGACAGAGGACAGGACAGATAAACCACATTACTATATGTCCTACCTTATCCATACACTGCACCCTGCCCTTGGGGCTACCTAGGGCCTACCTTAGGGGTGCCTTACATGTAAGAAAAGGGAAGGTTTAGGCCTGGCAAGTGAGTACACTTGCCAAGTTGAATTTACAGTGTAAAAATACACACACAGACACTGCAGTGGCAGGTCTGAGACATGATTACAGAGCTACTTATGTGGGTGGCACAACCAGTGCTGCAGGCCCACTAGTAGCATTTGATTTACAGGCCCTGGCACCTCTAGTGCACCTTACTAGGGACTTACTAGTAAATCAAATATGCCAATCATGGATAAACCAATTACATATAATTTACACGGAGAGCATATGCACTTTAGCACTGGTTAGCAGTGGTAAAGTGCTCAGAGTTGAAAAGCCAACAGCAACAGGTCGGAAAAAAATAGGAGGCAGGAGGCAAAAAGACTGGGGATGACCCTGCATAAGCAAAAGTCCAACAATGATTAATTGTGGAAGATGAAATAAGAAATGGGATGTGAAATATTGTACATTTTATTGGTTATTTTGATCATTTTATGAGTATAATATGCAATTTGTTTGTTTGAGATAAATAAATAATATTTGAACCACAAATTTGTGGTATACAAATAGGGTCAATATGGAATGGTACCACTAATTATTAGATTTGCATTTAGCGATACTGTTTCACAAAGGGGAGCATTGACAGTTTGTTTTTGTTTTTGAAATAAGCCCAGTTCCCTTTGGTGAAGAAGTGTTGGCACCTTTTTTTGACTTGATTCCTAGGTCACAGACATTCCAACACAATAGCGACTTTCTGTGAGTCTGTGCTAGAACCCTTGTCCGAAATGTTGATGAAGCATTTTAGAATGAGAAGAAAAACATTTCCAAAGTACAGTTCTCTTTGATTCTTTAACAAGTCAAGCATTCTTCTAAGTACATGATGATATAAGAATATCAGATATGAGGACAATTTAATTTACAAAATGATAAATTGCTGCAGGGGTATTGCACAGACTAAACAGAACCCCCCTGGGGTTTGTGGGGATCGCAGCAAATAATAATGCAGTTTTCCTTTAATCGCCTGCTTTTATCCTGTCCAAATTATATGCATGTCAATTTACTTTGATAAAAAAGTGACCAGTTTTATTTAATCAAGAAGTAAGGAGACTAATGCTAGTGGATAACATTTTTTCAGTTCAATAGCTTGATCTCGCTGTAATCCATGCAAGATGCAAACTTCTCATTTGATTCAAGCACAATGATAATAGTAGTGCTGATGATAAAGAATGTCTAATAAAATCCCTATTAGGACTTTCTTTAAGATAGTTTTGCAAAGTTTCCCACATTCACTCCATATGAAGAGTAGATCCGCCGAGGTGAGATTTTAATATTTGGTAAAAAGGCAATGTAGCAATCTTTTTCCCTTTCAGGAGATAAGGTTTCTGCTGCTAAATCTTCTACATATTGTTTATATGTTTCTGGCAAGAAGGAACATAAGTTTTCTGCACCTGATTTAACAGCACAAACACGTATTTACATGAAATTCAGTTGTCTTTGAGGTAAGCACTGTCTTTCAGTAGTTAGAAGAAAATTCACATTAGAACACAGTCAATCAATGTGCAGATTGTGTTTTTAAAGCTAAGTACTACCTAGCACATCAGGAAAGTCAGTCAAATTGATGACATCCAATGAAATGTTCCGACGGTGTTCTGTTCTTTTTTGCAAGAGATTCAGGGCCAGATGTATCAAAAACCCGGTTTGCATTTCCTAAATAGTGAATTTTAAGAAATCGCTATTTGAGAAATGCAAAATGGGATGTAAGAAAATAGCGAATCCCTAATAGCGATTTCTCAAAATTCGCAATCGCTATTAGGGAATCGCTATTAGGGAATGGGACTCCATTCAACCCCTCTGTGCCTAAAAGACCATAGGTGCTAATGGTTTTGCATTTCCCAATTTGCAAATTCCTGTTAGGAAATCCAAGGGTGCTGGGGGCCTAAGGCCCCCTTTGATGCAACTCCCCCCAAAAATTGTGCACATGTAAAGCGCACACATGCCCTCTGGGCATGTGTGCACCACATGACATTTTTAAAAATGCATTTTCAGTGCATTTTCAAAAACTGCACATGGTTACCACCAAATCTGAAATTGTGGCAATTGCATTTCCTAAATACTCAGTTTGCATTTAGGAAATGCATGATACATGTGCATAAGTAATCGCAAATAGGTATTCCCTATTTGGGATTACCCATTTAGGGAATCGATTGTGATTCCCTATTTAAAGTCACAATTTTAGGGAATCGTTAAAAATTAAGATTCCCTAAAATTGCACTGCACTGCCTTTCATACATCCTTGAAGGTGATTTTGCATTCACAAATGGTGGAATGAACCGATTTGCACCATTTGCGAATGCAAAATCCTTTGGTATATATGGCCCTCAGTTTCCTGGCACACTTTCTTCGAGGTGAGAGGCGTACCATCAGTTCTTCTGATTATTTCTACTTTGTTTTTGTCTCTCATGGAGAGGCCTATTTCCTGTCAATTAAACAGCTAGATGCACCTAAGTAAATTTGTGCCAGGATCAGTAAAAGAACTGAGGTATATCTAAAGTGATTTTCAGAAGGTAAAGGAGTAGCTCACTGCAGACTCCCAAAAATTAGAAATGCTCAGTTCAAATCTGGATTGTAACACTAGCAGACTCATTTCTTGTGACTGAGAACACTTTTGAGAGAAATGGCTTCTCTTGCCGTAATAAATACACAGATCAGTATGTGTTTGTGGTTCACATTTATATGTACTTAAAAAAAAATCAGAGTCTTTCTGTTTGCTTAGGGAATTAAGTGGGGGTCGGAACACTGTGATTTGTTCCACTATTCCTCTGGCCAGCCATTTTGGTTCTGAAGTATCTATCGAAGATCATCAGACAGTAGCACATAAGGGCCCAGAGGATCCCAGCAGCTGCCTTCACATTCAAATGAAGGCACATTAAATTTCCAGAATAGAATAAATATGCACCCAATATTAACAATATCATAATACATCACAATAAAACATTAAACACTCATTGAAAGGGAAGACCTGTTCATAAAGAAGAACATGCCAAATGCCACAGGTAGATTATCGAGCCCTTCAAATCTCACAGCAGGCCTTGGAGGAAAACATTGCATTGGTCCAAGTGGCCTTGGAATAAAGTTGGTTAAGTTAAGTAATATACAAAATCACGTCCTTGAAATCTTTTGATAAAGTAATTGGTCAGAATATGCTCCATGAACTGTCTATCATCTACCAATCAGTACTCCGATTATTTGAGAAAAGTATCATAAATGTGTAACCATAGACTTTGGATATTGGTCAAAAGTGTGACAATGTGAAATACTGGCAGAAACAAATACATGCCACTGCTGGTCCTGCATGCCTTTCTGCCTATTTCGACATGGAAGTCCTGCTCTTGACTTGATCGCACATGCCACCCTTTGCTCTGTGCTGTTGCCACCACAAACTGGTCTGCCACAAATGTGTCACTTCATAGCTGCATCTCAAGTGTCCAGTTGATCTAGCGAATACAGGCTGAATGTTTCTTGAATTGTGACAATTTCAGTGTAAAACCTTGTTTTTGCTTTCTTTCTTTCACTTAATTTTCCATGACAATTTTTCTCTCTTTGAATTTATCATTCACTCATTATTTTTCTTGGTCCTCCTGAGCCTTTCTCTCTTTTGCCCTATATTTACTCTTCTCAGTTTTTCTCACCTTATTTTTCCCCGCTTACGCAAGTCTGCCATTCGACTTCCCTTCACATTTTTTCAATCTTTCTCAAGGTTTTACATTTCACATATCCTATCTAGATAGGTCTCATTATTTTCCACATGATTCTACCCTCCCTTGGAACTCAATGCTCTTACTCTCTTACCAGGTATGCCTTTCTCCATGCCTTACCATATTCATGATTTTTCATCAATACCATATCTTATTTTCCCCAGTTCTCTAAACTAAGGTACCATTTATTGCTTGTTTTTTTGTTGTCTTTGGATCATTATCTAATCATCATCTCTATCGGGTAAGTGTACTTTTTCTATTGTCTTTAACCTGATCACTCTTTGTAGTACTTGTTTTGCCCTTTTTTATTTCTCTACATCTCCCAGCTATATATACTTTTAGCCCAGATTTATGAAATAGCCATGCAATGAAGTGCAGCATCAAAAAATGCTGCACTGCGCTGTGTGACAGGAGGGAGCAGGAGAGCATCATATCTTCAGAGATGTGACTCTCTTTTCCCCTCTCCCTAGTGCTGGAAATGATTTTATCAGCCGTGCTCTACACACACACCCATGTGCCATACTGCAAGGCTGTGTGTGTGTGTGTTAAGCATAGGTTTTGCATTGAAAGGGTACCCTTTCAGTACAAACTACTATGTTTAGACACACTTTAAAAAATGTTCCCACATTGTATGTGTGCTGCATAGTGCAACCACCATGCAAAGTCAAAAAAGAAAGGGGAAATGAAAACATTTCTTCTCTTAACGCCTGCATTTAAAAGACATTAGCTTTTCTAGCAAAACCCTATCTACTATTGTTTATGGATAGGGTTTTGCGTCAAAAGGTATGGGTGGTTGCATTGGAGTGCCCATGTACCACCCATGTAACACCCCCTTGGCACTGAGTCATGCAAAGCAGTGCTTTGCGCTTCTTTGCATTACCGTCAGGGTACTTTCCAGGGCAAAATGAGCGCCTCATTTACTAAGTTTTGGCACAGGACAGCGGTGCAATCTTTTTTGCTGTGCTGCCCTTTGTCGAAACAAAAGGGCAGAATTGCATTGTATCTCTAGGAAACAGCACATTCCTGTCCTTGTCCCCTGTCCTGGTGCACAAATTGCTGCCACTCCCAATGCAGACATCCTTACACCATGGTGCAATGGTGCCTGCGTTGCAAGGGTGATTGTTCATGCGCAGGGTGGGACACCTTCTTGCACATAAACAATCATTAATGGCATTTTCCTCTCTTGCTAGCTGTGCTGTAGAATGCAGCACACATAGAAAGAGGAAATAATTGGGAGAAATAATATTATTTCTCTCTGTTGTGCCACTTTAACACCACTCCTGATGTGGCGTAGGAATCTGACGCATTCCCAAACTTGTAAATCTGGGAATGCATCAGATTCTGATGGATCCTATGGGTGTTGTTGTGGGAACACCCCAAGAAACACCCTTGGAATTCCCCTTTCAAGCAGTGTTATGCGTGAAGGGGGTCCCTATTTACAAGGCCATGAAAAGCCACGCAAGGTGGCTTTGCATGGCCTTGCAAATATAGGCCTTTACACTGCGCCATCGGAGCGTCAAAAAAAAAGAAGCTCAGGTGGCGCAGTTTGCCACTAGGGCATCGTAAATGAGACCCTGAATTTTGCACTTGAAAGTAAATTAGTATAAAACCATTTTGGTCCTCATGTACGAGGCCTGTGACACAGGGCGGTGCAGCAGGTGTCTTGCTGTGCCACTCTGCACCACTGAGAAAGGGCAGAAATGCACCATATCTACAAGTTACGGCGCATTCTGTCCTCTCTCTGCACTGGCACACAAAATGCTGCCTAGCTGCCTGTGAGCTACCCCAGTGCAAAATCTTTGTAAATGTCCACCTTAGTCACTCACTTATCCTTTGCCTCATTTTTTAACTTATGTACCTGTTTGATATCCTCACCCCATTCTCTTCAGTGCTTTCTTGATGTAGTCTCAAAGACGAGTAAGTGGAAAATCTCTGAAAAAGTTCAGAATTTATTCAGTCGTGTTATAGCAACACTAAAATCTTGACTTCCCAGTCAGTCGGCTTGCTCGCCAGCTGCCACCTCTCTAACCTGACCGGATATTCACATTTTTGCACTCTAAAAGGAAAATAACTGGAAGATTATGGGTAGGAGAAAGAGAAAGCCTACCATGTCATCAATATTAGAGCTAACATTGAGATTTAGCTATAACGTTCCCATTTCACAATTTCTCCGCCTTGGTTCCTGTGTGATTTGTTCTTCTCTCATAGTATACTTCAGACCGATCCCATTAATTAAAAAAAAAAAATACGCTGGTTTGCTCGCTGATTGATACCCTGGACACTACTGTTCTTTCGGAAGCGTGAGGAGAGCATGGATGAATATTGTTCAATGCGATTCAAACAGAATACGAATAAAATGCATTAGCAATTTGGTAAATTATTAAGGGAATGTATGTCAAAAGAACAAAGGCCCTCTAACTTAATGAGACCACGTAGAACAGAGAGAACTATGGAACATCGAATGCAATACTATAGCAAAACACAAAATAGTTCTAAACGTAGCTACACATGACAATACTGTAAAGATTGCTAACAGTCCTGGTGCAATTATTTACAGTTTCTAAGAGGTCAGACTCCGCATTAGTGAGTTCCATCGATTCTGTCTATAACTAAAATATAGCAGTGCACCAGGTTTTGGTATTGAGTACAGGCAATTAGCTGTTCCTGGCAAAATCTTCACTTTATTGTTTTCAAGTACATCAAGACAGTTGATGAGACATATTTTTCCTTAATGTCTCAGCCCTGCAACCACTGCCTGCTTCCACTGGTCTCCCAAGTTAAAGTAGCTATCCATGTACCATACAGGTGAGTGGCAGACGCGTAAAAAAAATAAAAATAAATAGGCAACCTGCACTTTAAAAAAATAAAATAATCATTGACTCCTCCCTGCTGCACCCTCCCACATTGTGTTCCCTTGCTTTACCCCCAGGCTAGCTCCTTGCTTTCTCCTGGCTTCCTGTTCGACCACCACTCCTCATCCCTGCATTTCCCATTGCTGCCGCACCTCCTTCTTTTCCCTGTCGCTCACGCATCATTGCTCACCTCAATCTGCCATCACATTCCTCATCTCTTTTCTCGTCTCTTTCATCCCTGCTATTGCTCAGTCCTAAGCTGCCATCATATGTCTCTACATCTGGGGCACTTGCATTGGCTCTCAACGGAACAGTGTATTAATTTGAAAGCTCTTACATTGGCTTTCAGAGCTTTTCATGGCGAGGCCCATGTTGAATAGACTGCCACCACACACTCAAAAGAGGGTACTTAGATCCAACAGTAGTTGCTTCCTGCGGCTCTCTAAAGTCTTCAAATCTCATTGTTGGGGCAGTTCCTTTATCGTGTGCACAGCCAAATTATGGAATAGTCTTCCTTTTAATCTACAGCAGGTTGAATCTCTGTCAGCCTTTGAAAGGCAGCTCAAACCTGGCTATTTGACCCTGTTTAGTCCCCCATTATTTTGCCTCGTCTTTGCTGTCTGATAGATCACTAGGTCCCTTCTGTGAACGCAGCTGTGCGCTTTGTCACATGTCATTTTAATAATAGATTGATTCCTGCAAGCTGTCTTCACAAGTGTCTCCATCACCATCAGCAGCTCTGCTTCCTACCAACTGTCTCCCCATTTGATCCTATTCTCCTCCGCCCTGTTTCCTCCATCATTTTGAGGTTGCCTCACTTCACTTTCCTTGAATAGACTTCTACTGCAGTACCCTTTTGTATGCAAACATACAATCCAAGCTATATTGTCATGTTGGCTATTTAGTCTTTGGACTACCTCCATTCCATGTTTTGAAGTAATATTTGTAAGCAGCAGTGCCTTAACGTTTGTGGTCTGGCTCAACAGTGCAACTGTCGACAGATAATATGTGGACAAACTGAAAAAGAGCTTTCAGCAGTGCTACAGAGAGGGACTTTGACTTTCCTACATAGTGGTGGAAAGGAGTACGTTTTGATTGGGTTGAATTCCCCTCCAAATAGTTGTGATTATTTTGTTTCTTTATCCAGCTACATGAGCCAACAGCAGTTGTCTGCCTATAGAAATTGCACTGACATGCAGAAAGTAGCAAGCTTACCATGGAATGAAGCTTTTAAAGTGTCTTAGAAAAGTAAATAATTTACACTGTTTCCTTACCTCTAGTAGCAGCCTCTAGCAGCAGCCAGCACAGATGGGGGGAGGGCAGTCACGAAAAATGTATTACTGTTGTCCAGTTCCAGCTCCCTTATATTCCATTGTGTGTTTGAGTGCAGTACGGTATAGGAACCGACATGGACTTGTATGTCTGGTTTGGCAACACAGATGCCACCAGAGCTTCTGTGAGTCACAAAAAGAACTCTCAGGATGCTACTGATAGAGTGGCTTAGGCTTCACCCACACGTTGGCTCCCCTAAGTAGAGATTTTGATCAGGCCAAATTTGAATGTACCCTTTTTATGCAGTGACTAAGCCATTCTGAAATTCAAAGAGGGTTCCCTATATATGATCACTGAACATCACACAGGTCTACAGGCATGTAAACATTTTCTTGAAGCCAGATATTTTAGTTTTCTGGCTCACACCGACATGCTGTTGAAAATGATTGAATGTTGCTTAAAGAACAACATATTCTTGCTCAACAGCATGCTGTACAGGCAGAAACGTGGAGTAACAATGGATCCTGTTTTGCCCCTGGTCTAGCTAACCTGCTTCTGGGATGGTGGGAAGAGCTCTTGTTCCAGGACACCCAGGATTTTCCTGCACTCCAACAGGTTATATTATAGTTGTGCTACATTGACAATTTATTTGAGGTGTGGAAGGGGACTCAAGAAGCAGCTGAAGTATTTGTACAGAATTTAAACAACAATCCCCACAATCTGACATTTACCCAGAGCATCAGTAAGAAAAGTGTGATTTATTCAGATGTTGAAGTTGAAGTAGTGAATAACAAGGTTGAGACCAGACCACACAGAAAAGCCACTGCTGGTAATAGTCTCTTACATGCTCTCAGTAGTCACCCCAAGAACTTGAAGTAGAGTATCCCTTCCGGAGAACTACTGAGAGCAAAAAGAAATTGCAGCAGTGAAGACTCCTATTTGAAGGGGGGCAGTGTCATGATTAAGAGGTTCAGAGAAAGAGACTAAATCCCCATGTTGGTTCTAGATGAAGCCTGTAAGAAAGTAAGGAAATTTGAAAGGCATGGAACCCTAGTTGAGAAGGAGAATCCCACCACAGCAGATAGGAATCTAGATGGCTTGTGTGCCATAATGACGTTTAGCAATGAGGCCAAGGAGATTCAGGGGACCCTTTGCAAGCGCTTGCAGTTAGTCAAAAATGACCCTCACATTGGCAGGGGAATAGAGGAACATCCCAAAGTAACCTATCGAAAAGGGTGCAGTTTGAAAGATATGGTCATGCACAGTGATATTACTATACCAAAAAGCATGAGAGACCATACCCTACAGGGTTTTTTTCCATGTGGACATTGTCAGGCATGTACTAACAGCAAGATGGTGAAAAAAAATGAGAAGACCCAATGGGGGTGGGGAATGGATTATCAAACAATTCCCCACCTGCAGTACTACATATGTTATATGTGTTCTTGAATGTGCATGCCGATTGAGATATATAGGTAGCACAACACTTACGACCAAAAAGAGGGTAATGGAGCATATTAGGGCCATCGACACTGTAGATCCTCACTATCCAGACATTTCAAAGCGATAAGTGGTGGGAACAGTGCCCTTTTGTCGATATGAGCTATTGAACATATAGCAATGAGTCCAAAAGGGGGCAACAGGACCTTACGATTAAATCAACAAGAATCCAGGTATATCTCGGAGTTTGAAACTAAGATCCCAACGGGTCTCAATTCTGATAAGGAATTGGGAATATCCCTGTAGGAGGAGTAATAGAATGGTTGCTTTTCTATACAGTGACTAAGTCATTATGAAAATCATAGGGGGTTCTCCATTTTACTGTATGATATTTGTTTTTATTGTTTTTAGGTATTTGGAGGGCAGATAAGTTTTTCATTTTCTTCTGCTCCATTCTCTTGGTCCCCTTTTCCCCTCCCTCATACAATTTGTTTGTACTATGCTGGTATTATGATGCTCATGGTGTGGAGAAAGAGGTACACACATGTATAGGTTTATGATGTGATTTTCTTATGCCAATACGTTACAGAGACTTTTTAATAAAGGGATGATATTCCTCCCTAATGACATCCATCCGTACCACCCGTTTGTGATGCACCAGGTGTTTTCCCTGGGGAGGAATACAGAAGCATTACTATTTCAGTTTTATTAGATATGTTATATCGAACAGTGGATGGGAAACAGTGATGTACACATTTTGTTTCTAATTGTTGTCATTAGTGTACATTCACGCTAAGAACCACAAATTGGGAAATTCACAAGTAATTGCACAACATTTGAAAAACATTATTTGTGAACAAGAACTCTTGTACGTTTAAAGATGGCTGCCAGTGTGCAGTGGATGGGAAAGTCCTTTGCCTATATCTATGTATTACTATTATAATTTCATCTGATACAATGCACTGAGAAGTGGATAGGCAACAGTGAAGTACACTCACTGTTTTGAACTGTTGGTACTGGTGTACATATATGAAACAAATTAAAATTGGGATACTTACAAGTAATTGTATTCAATCTAAAGAACATTTTTGGAAACAGGAATACTTGTACATTTAAATATGGCCATCAAAATATGGGGCGAGTCCTTTGCCTATATATATGTATTGTGTTTTCTCATTTTTTCCACAATTTCATAAGAGATTGCAGGAGGGTGAATATTATGGGCCTCATTCCTACCCTAGCAGTCATTAGACCACCAGGGTCGCAGTGGTGGTCTGACTGCCACATTACGACTGTGGTGGTTGCTCCACAGTTGGACCACCAGCACCGCCAGTTTCCTCCCCATAAGGGACTGGTGGGCCTAACCTTCCAGGGCAGTGCTGCAAGCAGTGCCACCCTGGGGATTATGACCCCCCCCTCTACCAGCTTTTACATGTCAGTAGCACCGCAATGTAAAGGCTGGTGGAGACGAGGTGCAGGTGGTCACAGGGCCCCCTGCACTGCCCATGCACATGGAATGGGCAGTGCAGGGACCCCCATGGCAAGCCATGTCACGCTGTTGAAGACAGTGAACAGCGCAATGGGTGCTGGTGCACCCTACGCACTGCAACATTGCCAATGGTTCAAATATGAGCCGGCATCAATGTCGTAGGCTGTCGTAATGGAGCCCGAAGGGAATGCAGCCGCACTGGCGGCAACATAACCACGGGAGCTTGGACAATGGCCTTTTCTGTCCACCATACTTATAATGACCCCCTACGTGATCAAGCCCGCGTGTCGGGTGAAACACGGCATGTTTGGAGTGCAGTAAATCTGTTCCTCCACTCCAATCTTGCGCGAGCATCTTATTTAATTGTCTTTGGATTTGTACATTTCAGCCAGCTTGCTCTTCTGGCATGAACATTCTACCTCCCGTTGGGTCAACTCCAGAAGGGGCATTTTGGATTTTTTTATATTCATATTTTTAAAACCAATTCAATCCTCTCACAGTGCACTCTCCAGCTGGTGCTTGCATCAGGGATGGACCATATCGCTGAAATTAATTTACTTCAAATACATGCGCAGCACTCCAAAATACTAATGGTGACCAGAGCATTCCATCTCTAAAGCGTTTCGACTCTCACAGTCTTGAGCATGGTAAGTGAGTAATTTTTTATTTTGGATATATATATTCTCCCACTCTTTGCCATAATGCAGCATTCTGGGAAATGTAGTGCTAGTTTAGAATGTGATACAAACACAAAACAAGACAAAACTTAACAAACTACCATTGAGATGCCATATATACATTGACAGACATTGTATTCCATCTACCCACAGTTCTACTATATAATGATCTTTTTTCAGATCAAATATATAATGTGTCATGAATAGACTATTTAAAACATGACTAGAGAGATAATTTTGTAAATATCTCTGGTATTTCATATCCAATTGCTAATATATTTTTTACCCTTTGACTTTATAAGTTGTGGCTACTATTCTGTTCTTGTGTGCACCTCTTATTTGATAACCTGTCCATTGTTACTGTGTTCTTAGGTGTCTCCATTTTTATATCACGTGTGGTATCCCCTCAATGATGATATATATTTATCAAACATGGGTATCTTGGGGTCTCCCTGTTTGGCCCGTTTCCTCTAATGGGATTAGTAGTCGAATATAGTATCCCCATACTTCCCCTCGTTCTCCTTAGCGTGACATGTGAGGACCCAAGGAATATCCATTTTTCCCTTTATATTACTCCATAAAGCTATGTTATCATCCGGATCCATAATCACATTCTAGTGCCTCTGGAGGCTTACCCATGATTTTATTCTAATCTATCGCAAGGATTAAACAATTACCACATTACTATGTCATATATTGATCATTTAGTGATCACTTACATGAATTTAATATCACTTCCACGCCATAATTCTCATGGATGACAGTCCCCTACATATTTATGTACTTTCTATATATCACAAGGTTGTCAGTCTCGTCATTACCATTTAGCTTCCATACCCTTACAGTTTGCCATGTAAATCATTTTCTTAACCTTATCACTGCATGTATGTGTGAAATACATGTGAGGTTCATCAACCTGTATCCTAATCTCATTGCAGATACCTGTGATCTAAATGCATGGTTATCCACCCTTACAGACCCCTGATTGTTCAAATATATATATGGCAAATGATATAAGGAAATAAAAAATGATACAAAAATTAAAATATAAAATAGAAACTACATATTGCTTTATTTTATAATAATATAAAAAAAATTACATAAAAAGTGTGGAATATATCAAATGTACCAATGTGTAAAATAAATATTTCCCTTAAATAGGCACTATTTGGGAAAGAGTTTGAGTTTGAGATGGTCAGATATTCTATACCAACTCCAATCTTGCCAAAAGTATGGAAAGTTTTGCACCTTAGAGGGGTTGATTCACTATTCCCACTCTACCCTGAGCAACAGTAGAGAAAGTTGGATTTTGGAGGGGTCAGATTGGCCATTCTCTCACCAAAGTAAGCAAAAAGGGATAATGGTGTAATTTCCTAATAAGCAAAAGTATGGATAATGTTGGAGTTTGGAGGGGTTATATTTACTCTTCCCACTCCAATTTGATTAGCAGTAGAGAAAGTGTTAGATTTGGAGGGGTTACAATACCAACAGTAGGGAAACTATTTGACTCTAGAGGGGTCACAGAACATAAGCCAAAGTAGTGAAACTACTGAAAGTTGAAGGGGTTGTATTCATCATCATCAACAAAATACTTTATTCGGCTCAAAAGAGCCATAAAAAATGCAGTCAGTTGCAAGCATCACAATCAAAAAATGTAATAAAGAAAACAAAAATATGTGTGTCACATGTAAAAACAGATTAAAACAATTAATAGCAATTACAAATTCAAATAGCAGCATTTATTAAATTTAGTACCCCCTCTATTGTCTCCTCTGTGCCCAAATCCTGTAAATAGGAAAAGGCAGGGTAGCTGCGTTGGATACCCGAGAGAAGAAGGGCTGGGCGTAAAAGCCTTCTTCTGGGGACTTTGTATAAATTACAAAAGAGGATAAAATGAAAGGTACTTTGATGTGAACTACCATCGCAACCTAATGGTGGCAGATTTTTAAACCAGGTAACTTGAGTAGGAAATGCCAATAAAAAATTTATAGTTTTAAAGTGGAATCCAGTAGGTAAAAACCTTTGACATTCGAAAGAGATCAAACTAAGATATAACTTGGGAAGTAATGCCTTTAAAAACAGACACACCCGAGCCCTAGACATATTACCAGTTAAATCCTGCTTATGATTAAAGTGAAAGTACAGATCCTTAGTTCTCTGTATAAACCCCCTCCCCCCGGCAAGGAGGTAGGTTTCTGGAAATAATCCTTTGCCCCAAGATGTGAAAACATGGAATTCACATATCTAATCCAAGGGATATCCATTGACCGCGCCAGGGACAAACAGTCCCTGATCACAGATCTGCACAAGTGGGCTTCAGGATCTAGCCACACTCTTAGCCAGAGCAATAAAGGTTGCATTCTTATATGATCGGCTATATCCCTCAGCCCCTCTTCATCATGGCACAAAGCAGCTGGAGTGGATTGAGGGACTGATAACAGCTTTCTCAAAAACGTATTTTCTACTACCTGTAGACTTGAACAGTCCGTGTAACCCCACACCCTGGCTCCGAATGTGGCAATTGAAAGACATTTGATTTTAAAAAGGATAATTCGGTATTTCAACTCCCAGATAAGCAAACATAAGGAAACTTTTGGGCTTTGCAGGGGTTAGATTTATTGTTCCAACTCCAATCTGAGAAACACTAAGAAAAGTGTTGGACTTTGAATGAGTTAAATCTACTATATCTACTTGCATCTAACCAAAAATAGGGAAAGGTATGGTCTGTGGAAGGGTTACATTTCTCAGGCCAATCTGACAAATAGTAGGGAAATACATTGGACATTGGAGGGGTCAGATTTACTACTCTCACACCAATATTTGAAAAAGTAGGGAAAGTGTTGGAGTCTGGAGGGGTCAGAGTTACTATTCCGATACTCATTTTAACAACAGTATAAAAAGTGTTGTGTTTTCAAGAGGTCAAATTTACCAGTTCCCCTCCAATGCAAGAAAATGTAGGGAAAACCTTTGATCATAAAGTGGTCCGATTAATCATAGGCCAAAAACGGTAATACATACTAAAAATATATTAAAGATAATATCAATTTAAAAGAAACAAAAATACCAATTTTATATTACAAAACATGTTAAAATAAGTTATGCTACAACACTTCCCTTCCTACTAACCTTAAAACTGTTGAAGAGCATGAAAACAATTCACAAAATATAATAATCAAAAATGACTCAACCATGTAATTAACAACAAATATTTTTAAGCACAAACTCTAATGATTAATTTGCATACATCATTAACAACTACAATTTTAATTACAGTAATAACTAATTATAAATTAAGAAACATTAAACCTCTGTTAGCTTGGCACAAAAGCAGTCAGGCATAACTTAGAGGCAATGTGTAAAGTATTTATGCAGCACTTCAAACATTAATAAAGGTAAAACAACACAAGAAAAATCCCACATCAATTTAGAAAAATAGAGCAAATGTTAATAACTCATTAAAGACACAAATTACAGTAGTCTAAACAATAGACCCAGAGATATGGAATTCTAAAGATTGAAGTGAAGGTAGCACCGAAAGGCAAACAGCTCCAACTGTGGATATGTGATTGTGTTAGACTGGAACAAAGTCACAAGTTCAGGCGGACTGCGATGGAGAGCGGGAGTCGAGGATGCATCACGCAGCCAGAGTGATGCGAGGTCCATGTCGGAGATACATTGCACAGTGTCGGTTCTGAGGAGCTGGGAGGCTGTGATGCAAGGTCCTGTGGCATTGTTGAGGAGGCTCTCGATGAGGGGACTTGTGATGCGAAGTACTGCATCAAGGATGCATCATGTACCAGCTGGTTCTGGAGACACTGCAGCGCTTGTGATGTGGAACCCTGCATTGTTGTCAAGGCTGTCCTCGATGAGAGACTTGTGATGTGAGGACCTATGCGGAGGATGCATCGTTTCCATGGGGCTGCATGCTGTGAGGGCAATGCAAAGTCATTGCATCAGAAAGGTACATGCAACAGAGGTGATGCATCATTTCTGCTCTGGGTGCTCCACAGATAGGCTGGCAGAGCACCTTCAGGCCCACTTCAAAAGGATTAGGACTCGGGTGGCCCTGCATGGCTTGGTAGGACTCACAGAGTCCAGGTGCAGGATGAAAGGTTGTTGGAAGGATGACAGCTGACTAGCCCTTAGAGTCAGTCTTGGGTCCTGTGTTCAGAGTTTCAGGTCCAATCCTTCTCACCCAGGCAAGAAGACAGCATTGCAGTAGGTCAGCACAGCAGGACATCAGTCTTTTAGAGCAGCAATCCAGCAGAGTGGCAGTCCTTTCAGCAGCACCGCCATCCTTCTTCCTTGAAGAGTCCACAGAGCCACGGAAGAGTTGGTGGCTGACGTCCAAAAATGTATGCCTGGTGCCTACTGTGAAGTTGGAGAAGCTTCCAGAGTATTCCTCTACCCCCCCCCAGAGGTACCTAGAATTTCCTGCATCTCTGTGGTGGCCACAGATTGTCTGCGGTCACAGTAGGCTGGTGTCAAACCCTTTGTGACACTGCCCCGGCAGGGCTTTTGTGAGGTGCATGTGTTGTCGGGAACAGCTCCTCACCCTTGTTAACTCAGAGTGGCCCATCGTGTCAACACATTGCTTCCCTTTGTCTTGCTGCCTGGGAGCAATGCACAAAGAACAACTAACAACTACACTTAGTCATGTGACCCAGGATAATGGCAGCAGACACCAAATGGTTCGGCAAAAAAAGTCCACTTTAAAAAAGAAATTAAAAGCAGCATTTCAGACACCATTAAAGAGTGCTTTTGATTACTATTCTTTAGACACCAAACTCGAAATGTGTATCTGCTCCCAATTGGAAGTTGCAGCTCATTAAGTGCAATATGTTAACTCCAATGTTATCCTATTAGAGAGGTAGGCTTTGCAGTAGTGAAACACACATTTGGGAGTTTTGTACACCCAGGACATGTAAAATCTAAAAGTACATGTCCAACTGTTTAAGTACACTGCACCCTTCTATCTGGGTTCTGTAAGGTCTACCTTAAGGGTGATTTAAAATGTAAATGTATTAAAAAAGATTGTTTGAGCATGTTAAGAGATTTATATTGCCAGGTCAAAATGGCAGTTTAAAACTGCACACACATGCTGCAATGACAGGCCTGCAACATATCTAGAAGGGATACTTAAGTGGATAACACAATAAAGCTGCAGGCCCACTAGTAGCATTTAATTTACAGGCCCTTGGTGCATGTAGTACCACTTTCCTAGGGACGTGTAAGTAAATTAATCATGCCAATTGGGTATAAGCTAAATTCACCATGTTTTAAGGAAAGAACACTTTAGCACTGGTTAGCACTGGTAAAATGTAGTCCTAAGGCCAGAAAAAAATAGATCAGTAAAGATATGAGGGGTAAATGCAAAAAGTTTGTGGAAGACCACCATAAGGCTGACAGGTCTTGCAATGAAGAAGAAAGAACACAGGTTGCTGCATCATCAGACCTGCATGGGTAGTTTATGGCATCTTTTAGGTTCAAGAGTAGTCATATATGGAAAGCTTGGAAGATAGGAACATGGATCCAGTCGTAGTCATTATTGCTACACTTCCAGGACGGGATGTCCAGGGCAAGCATAACAGAGGTCATGATAAACATATCACATGCACGAACTAGGTGCTTGAATTCATCCCTTGTTGTTTCACTTTTCGACTGCTGTACTAGTTCATCACACAGTCTTGTGTTTCCACCAGTTGTTTTCCCCATTCCAGGTTCCACTTCCCCTTCTTTACCTTCTTTCCCTACAGGACTTCTGCATGTGCCTCGGTCCTGTGCCTACTGTTTAGTTCTTTGCTGAGTCCTCTCAAACCACACATACCTGTTAATTTGGCATTCCTTCTTATGGCCTCCTAGTCAGCTTGCATGTCCTCCTTTTCTTCAGTACATGATTTTCACCTCAGTATATGCTTAGTTCCCATGTTGTTTGTGTTATGTCAATCAACATCCTACCCTTTCGCCAAATTAGGGCTCCACTTTGTAATCTGCTGTTTACTCTTGTTAGCTTATGAGCCCTGTGTCATGTGTGACTTTGTGCTTGCATACAGGGGTGTTGTTTTTTATCTTTTTTAGTTTGCATATCTACCTTAGTAAAGTCCCCTGCAGATAGGGTGAATGTCTGCTCAATACACACCCACAGTGGTGTATTGCACATGTGGGTATTACATATTTTAATTGTAATAGTTAAACAGTACTCTACTATTTATCTATGTGCAGTAGTTACAGGCTTCCTGATTCCGTTAGGACATGAAATCATGACATTTTAATCCTTGGTCTGGTATTTGCCGCAAAAAGTATTTTATGCAATTTAGATGGCTTTCAAGATTGTGGAAGGTATTTTTTAAGGGAATCATTGCCAATATGTAGTTTACTCTGGGCATTATATTAATATTCATTATTTGTATTCTGCCCCATAATGAAAACTGTAATTTTCCTGTCATAGTATTATGACTGATAATGGGTCTCAGTTGTCTAACATCATATTTTCGGAACCTTTCTTTATTAGAATACAAGGTATTTCAATCTATGTGCCATCGATTGATATGCTGCTGCCCCAAAGGAGCTTTTTGTTTTTATACAGTGAGTGATAGGGCTTTGAATTTACCCTCATTTATCCTTGACCCCAAGAATTTAGAGAAAGTGGAGATATGTGATATTAATTAATGTCAGACTGGATATTGTAGGTTTTTGTTCATCATTATTATATCATTTGCATACAGTAGTATCGTTGGTTTCCCTGCTGCAGTTTTCAGTACATGTATGTCATTTGATTGTCTGCTGCAGGGGTCCAGAGCTAATGAGAAAAATAGTAGAGAAAGTAGAAATCCCTGTTGCATGTTTCTGGATATTTGAAAGGGCAAGGAGAGGAACCAACACATATTACCACTGCCAATAGCTCAACGTATGGGCATTGAACATTTCTTACAAAATCAGTGCCTAGGCCCAGTGTCTACATGACATCATGCAGTCACATGGTCAGTTGCTTTTTCTGTGACTGGAACATAGCCAATGCATTACAATTGTCATTACGTACTTGTCAAATTAAGGACCAGATTTATGCCAAAGTGGCAAAGCATGGTGCTGCGCCAAAAATAGCACCGCTGCATTGCACCACTTTTGAAACACAGTGGTGCTCCATAGTTACAGGAATACGGCACACTGCTGCATGACCCCTGCGCCATAAATGAATTAAGCTGCCTGCGCCAATGCAAACATCCTTGCACCATAGTGCAGGGGTGTCCGCATTACGTGTGTTGGAAAATGGGTTATTGGTAAGGGCAGGAAAGTACCTAGACTTAGCAACAGGGCATTAAACCCCACTAGGTTTAGTTAGGTCTCAATAAATTAACCCCAGCTCAACCCTTGGTAGCTTGGTAATGAGCGACAAGGCGTAACTTAGGAGACAAAGCGTAAAGCATTCAAGTATCACAAAACAGTAATTTACTAAAACACAGGAAACAGTTAAAAAATATAAAAAACAATTTAGATTAATAGGAAATATTTTTAACTTTAAAATGATACCAAAACTAATAAAATCAGCAATCGTGAACCGTAGCTAAGAATTGTTGAAGAACTAATGCTTTTTAGCGCTTAGAAATGATAGCGCCAATGTGTTCATCTGGTGGCACCTTGACCGGGGCAAAGTCAAAGCTTAAGGAAGACCACTATGGAGCCCTGCTCGGCTACAGACCACAGAAGGCCTCAGTCAAAAATGTATCTTCAGACTTAGTGGTTTTCTTGAGGATTTTCTTCAGCGGGGCCAAGCAGCCAGTCCAGTCCGACCTCCTGGAACTCTTCCTCGGATACGCATCGCGGGACCCCCCATTGGAGATTTCTATGTTCAGACTTAGATGATTTTTCAAGATGAAAATCCTTCACCCGGGGCAAACCTGAATCTTGATCCGACATCCTTGGAGCCTGGTCAACTTTCTAGGTTGAGACTTAGTCACTTTTTCTCAGATTTTCTTCACCGGGATGAACCTACAAGTCAGGCTGGGTCGTGGTTGAGGCAAGGTGGCTACAGTTGCTGATGAGGGTCTGTCCCTTTATGGAGCTTTATTCAAAAAGTTTTCCAAACTTCTCAGAACTTCTGGATCTTCTCCCAGATGTTCTTTTAAGGTTCTTTTGGAGTCCACAGCTCAGATGCTCTGAGTTGCTCCTTGAGTGTGCAGACTACAACTCCAGAATGCACCTGGCGCAAACTCCAAATTGGCCACTGGACAGTGGTCAGCTGGTCAGTTTCTTAAGGAGTTGGTGCAGGGGACTCTGGTTAGCAAATGTTTGCCTGTAGCAAACAGGGAGTCCCTCCTTGAACCAGTTGAAGCCATACAAAGTCCTTCTTGTGGTGAAGCCCAAGTGTGCAGCTGGTGCAGTCCTCCAGAGTGCAGTGTCCAGGTGCAGGTCAGGTGTCCTCATGCACAACTTTTTTCAACACATTTTTCTTTTTCTCTCTATTTATATTCTGACATTTCACACATATAGGCCCACATTATGACATTGGTGTTATAAACCACCTACCGCAATGGTGACAATCGCCAAAAGACTGTCACAGCAGCTTCCATCCATCTGCCAGATTATGACCACAGCTGCACTTCCGCCACAAGAAGGGCATAAATCCAGCCGTGGCCATACTGATGGATGGTGGTAAGGTGGCGATGCTACCAGCACTGCCACGCCAGTAGCCCACCACCTGCTGTTTCATGACCTGTGATACGGCCTGGCGGTGTTCTGCTGGCGGGCGCTTCTGGTGGTAGCAGCACCCCGTCCCCTGATGGAAGACCACCTGGATGAAGGTTAGTTGGGCTTCCGACAGGGGAGGGCAGTGGGGGTTGTTGTGTGTGAGTGTTTGCGGGGTTGTGTGCATGAATGTGTGAGTATGTGCGTGAATGCGTCTGTGTGTGTGGTGTTGTTTGTATGGGTGTATGCATGTGTGCGAAGCATGTAAGAATGGAAATTTTCAGTGTGAATGTGTGCACGGATGTGTGCAAGCATGACTGGATGTATGAGTGTATGCATGCGTGTATGCATGCGTGTATGCTAGTGTGAGTGAGTGGGTGTATGCGTGGTGTGTGTCTGCAGGTGTGTGCATGTATGGGGGCGGGGTATTGGAAGGGGGGAGCGTTGAAGGAGCATGGTAGGGGGTGTCTTGGAAGTGTTTGGGGGGTGAGCCTCCTACCAGTGACAGGGAAGAAATTCCCTATCACTGGTAGGACGTACCACCATTGTTTGCATTGCGATGCTAATACCACAAAAACAATGGTGGAACGCTGGTTCAAAACGCCACCAGTGGTACTATAGCGGCTGCTGGGCTGGCGATTGATATCTCGGGCCAGCGGCTGCTACCACCATGGCGGTCTGAGTGGAGAAGTGATGGGTTGGCTGCAGCCAAAATGCCATTCTCACAATGTGGCGGTATGTACCGCCAGCCTGTTGACGGTACTACCGCCACACTACAACTCAAAGCCGGGGTCATAATGACACCCATAGTGTGCTCCAAGTGGGCTTATAAAAATATTACAAAAACGGATCCCTTCTGTTCTCCTGCATCTGATCATATATTTCTAATCTCTCATGTGAATTACCTCTTTCCTTCTCCCAGGCTTGTTCCTCAAAAATGTAATCAAAAGAAAAAGTAAAACCTGTCTGTAATATAGAAGTGAAACATGTTACACTCAATGGCTAAAGGCAGCATAAGTTCAAATGAATAAACATTTTCTCATCAATGTTTAACCAATTGGTTTGTTTGGAGTCCACCCTCATATATACCCTGACTCTAACATTTTATGTTGTTTCACTCTGTCCCCTCCTCTTATTGTTTTGAGTACATGGTCTATTAGTCTCTACTTAAGACTGCTCTGTTTTCCCTCATGAACCTTTTGAAGTGGCAAGCTACTGGATAGTTGGCATCTATATTTTTGATTGCCTCAAGATGGTGCAGGATTCTTTCGTGCATGGCAAAATAGTATTGCCACTGTACGTTTTGGGGGCAAGCAAGAACATATACTGCATATTATGTCTTGAAATTAAGGACTGCTTTTATCTTAATCCTCCTATTAATGTTTGTGACAACTTCTGTTGTGTTTCTGCCATCAACACATGCTTTACATTTATTTCATTTTGTAAACCTATAATTCTTTTCTTGTCATCTCTTCACTCTAAACTAACATATCCCTTTTTGATGGTGTCTTCATGAATGTAATCTGTGTTCTCTTACTCACTTCTTCCCCATCACCGGATCATTTCTAATAAGGAGCCAGTGATTACATAAAGCATTCCTCAATTTATCATGCTCGCTATGGTAGGATGTTATGAATCAACGTATTTGATTTTTACCTTATTACCTGTGGTCCTCCTGAAAAGATCATCATCTCTTTTATACTTGGCTATTCTACTTTTTGTTGTAGGTAAAACATAATCTGGAAAGCCCCCTCCTTCAGTGTAGCTGCCATCTCATTCTGTAGAAACCTAAACTTTCTTCCGGACTGCAAATTATTTTGGCTTGCATAAACCATGCATGCTGAATATTATTGTTTAAGGCCATGGGGTGAAAACTTCTTGCATGCAGGTTGCTGTTTCCTGCTGTAGGATTCATGTATAGTGTAGCCCTTATTTTTGCTTCCTGTACTTCGATCATCATACCCAATAATTAAAACTGAGACCTGCTGACCTGATGGGTAAATGCCAAGTTTATATCGATGCTTTAGATTCTTTCTACAAAACTGTTTGCTATTGCTTCATCCCCTTTCCATAACACAAGAAGGTCATCAATGTGCTTGACCTACATCATAATGTTACCAGACTATGGTTCTATGCCAAGTCCTTTGAGTACCAGCTCCTTCCACCAGCCCATATACAAATTAGCATGGGGGGGAAGTAGGAATTCATCACAGTTCCCCTCTTTTGTTTAATCAATTCGCCCATAAAAAGGATAATGTTTCTTGTCAGGCACCAATGTATCATTTTCAATATCATTTTGTTATGGCTAATACGTTTTATGGTTCTTGCTGCTTTACTGCCCTCATCCCATCTTCACGAAGCTACTAGTGTACAAAGAGAACACATCCTAACTCATCAGCAGCATATAATCCTCCCACTGAACATCAAAAACTCCTTTTAAGAAATCTGATGTATCCTTGATATACAGTCTTGTTGGTTTGTGGCAACAAATTGCGTTTCATTTTCTAATAGTATTGATGTAATATTTATCTGAAGGGGGATGATAGTCTCCATTTTGTGAATATTGGTGCTGTATTGTACAGCTGACTTTTGTCATATCACGGTGTGTACATATTCAATCTCCTTGATTGATAATCTATTACTCTCACTAAGTCATATATGTGGGCCTATATTCAGTAATCAATGTACACATTTTTTCAATAAAGTGTCAAGTGCAAAAGAAACATTTTACAATTAGCCCATACATATGACAAATTATTCCATTTTTTAGTTCATCAAGGGGTCTTCGCCTGCTCCAGTTAATCTGTAAATGAATCAAATTGACCAAATAATATCTTTCAGGTAGAATAGTATTTTAAATGTTCATCTGTATATTAACCCCTTCCCTGCCAGGCCTTCTCCCCTCAGGTGACGAGCCTTTTCATGGCTATTTGGGGCAGTTTGCGCTTAAGTCCTCATAGATTTTTGTGCACGTAAGCTACCTACACCAAATTTGCATCCTTTTTTTCCAAAGTCCTAGAGATACTGGAGGTACCCAGAGCTTGTGGGTTCCCCTGGAGAAAACCAAGACATTCGCCAAAATACACAAAAAATGGGCTGCAGAAGAAAGCATGTGATTTGAAAATGGCATCAACAAAGGGTTTGTGGTGCTAAAATCACAATCTTCCCAGTTTTCAAGAACAGGCCAACTTGAATCAGAAAAAAAAAAATTCGACACAGTTTTGGCATGTTACATTTGACAAAAATCGGTGCAAAACCAATGCTGCATCCCAGCCAGCTAAACATATCTGAAAAGCAGACAAAATTCTGAATCCAGCAAGGGGTAATTTGTGTAGATCCGTTAAGGCTTTTCTACAGAAAGTAACAGCTAAAAATAAAAAATATTGAAATTGAGGTAAAAAAGGAACCATTTCTGTCCACGTTTTCTTCTATAACATTTTCCAGCTATGACAGATTTTTGAAAGCAATATACCATTACTTCTTCCGGACTCTCATGGTAGCGGGGATATATAGAGCTTGAAGGTTCATCAAGAACCCTAGGAACCAAGAGCCAATAAAGAAGCTGCACCTTGCAATGGGTTTTCATTGTATACCGGGTATACAGCAATTAATTTGGTGAAATAGAAAGAGTGAAAAATAGGTCTCAAGGACACCCTTTGTATCTCTAAAATAAACACAAGACACGGTGTTGAGAAGATGTGGTTATTTGTACATCTCTGAATTCCGGGGTCCCAATACTAGCCTGTGAGGTAAAGGGCATTTCTCGAATAGACTTCTTTTTTAAACACTGTCCTACATTTGGAAGGAAAAAATATAGAGAAAGACAAGTGCCAATAATACTTATTCTTCTATTCTGTATTCCCCCAAGTCTCCCAATAAAAATTGTACCTCACTTGTGTGGGTAGGCCTAATACCGACGACAGGAAACGCAACATGGACACATCACATTTTTACATTGAAATATGACTTGTTTTTTGGAAAGTGCCTAGGTGTGGATTTTTGCCCTCCAGCTCAGCCAGCACCTAGAGAAACCTACCAAACCTATGCATTTTGAAAACTAGAAACCTAGGAAAATCCAGAATGGGGTGACTTGGGTGGCTCTCACCAGGTTCTGTTACCCAGAGCCCTTTGCAAACCTCTATATTCAGCAAAAAAACACTTTTTCCTCAAATTTCGGTGATAGAATGGTCTGGAATCTGAGAGGAGCCACAACTTTCCTTTCAGCCAGCATTTCCATAAGTTTCTCAATAAAAATGGAACCTCACTTGTGTGGGGAGGGCCTAGTGCCCGCAACACGAAATGCCCCAAAACACAACATGGACACATCACATTTTCTAAAGGAAAACTGACCTGTTGATTGCAAAGTGCCTAGCTGTGGATATTGGCCTCTAGCTCAGCCAGCTCATTAGGAACCTACCAAACCTATACATTTTTTTAAACTATACACCTAGGGGAATTTAGAATGGGGTGACCTGTGGGGTTCTCACCAGGTTCTGTTAGCCAGAATCCTTAGCAATCCTCACAATCTGGAAAACAAACACTTTTTCCTCAAATGTTGGTGATAGAAAGTTCTAGAATCTGAGAGGAGCCACAAATATCCTTCCACCCAGCAGTCCCCTAAGTCTCCCAATAAAAATGGCACCTCACTTGTGTGGGTAGGCTTACTGTCCGCAACAGGAAATGCCTCAAAACGCAACATGGACACATCACATTTTTACATTGACAACTTACATGTTTTTTGTACAGTGCCTAGCTGCGGATTTTGGTCTCTAACTCAGCCAGCACCTAGGAAAACCTACCAAACCTGTGCATTTTTTTTAAACTAGACACCCCAGGATGGGGTAAATGGTGGCACTCTTACCAGGTTCTTTTACCCAGAATCCTTTGCAAACCTCAAACTTTGGCAAAAAAACACTTTTTTCCTCACATTTCGGTGATAGAAAGTTCTGGAATTTGAGAGGAGTCACAAATTTCCTTCCACACTGCATTCCCCTAAGTCTCCCAATAAAAATGGTACCACACTTGTGTGCGTAGGCCTAATGCCTGCAACAGGAAATTCCCCAAAACACAACATGGACAGATCACATTTTCCCAAAGAAAACTGATTTGTTTTTTGCAAAGTGCCTTGCTGTGGATTTTGGCCTCCAACTCATTGAGCACCTAGGAAAACTTAGCAAACCTGGACATTTCTGAAAACTAGACACCTAGGGGAACCCAGGATAGAGTAACTTGTGGCACTCTCACCAGGTTCTATTACCCAGAATCCTTAGCAAACCTCAGAATTTAGCAAAAAAACACCTTTTCCTCACATTTTGGTGCTGCAAATTCTGGAATCTGAGAGGAGCCACAACTTCTGTCAAATCAGCATTCCCTCATGTCTCCCGATAAAAATGGTTCCTCATTTGTGTGGGTAGACCTAGTGCCAGCGCCAGGAAATGCCCCAAAGCACTACGTGGACACATAAAATATATCTAAAACAAAACAACCAGTTTTATTGCAGGGTCACCTGCGTTTTTAGTCCTGGGCTCAGCGGCCATCTGGGAAACCTACAAAACCCAGACATTTCTAAAAACCAGACACCCGTGGGAGTCTAGGGAGGTGTGACTTGCGTGGATCCCCAGTGTTTTCTTATCCAGAATCTTCAGCAAACGTAAAATTTAGCACAAAAAATCGGATTTTCCCCACATTTCTGTCTGGGATTACTGCACCGGCACAAATTTCCTAGCACCCAATGTTCCACTCATTCTCCAGATAAAAATGATACCTCACTTGTGTAGGTGGGCCAGGTGCTTGTGACAGGGAAGAGCCAAAAACATGCTGAAATTGAGAGGGAACCAAAGCAGGTCCAAAAGGGCAGTTTGAAAAAAAAAACTGACAAGTGGGGTCACATTTTTATCGGTATAGGTGCGACAATGCTGGGTGGTAGGAATTTTGTGGATTCCTGCAGATTCCAGTAGGTTCCATCACAAAAATGTATGATTTCAAGCAAAGTTGTAGGGCATTGTGGGTAGGAAAATGGTGTGATGCACACCACCCTGGACTCACCCAGATGTTTAGTTTTCAGATGTGTAGGAAAGTTATCCTTTTTGCCCTGGTCACCCCCAAACTTTTTCGACAGGTACTGGTGGTTACTGACTCTTGGCTGTGACATGGGTACTGCTTACCAGTCCCAGGGCCAGTGCTCTGTGTAAAGTGGATATGCCAATTAGGCTAATTATAATTGGCAAAGTTAACCTACCTATAGGTCCCTAGTATATGGTGGGGCATGGAGGTTTAGGGACCCCAGCATAGGTAGTGCCCCCATAGGTGCACTGCTGAGCCTGCCTTGCTGGCTGCTTTTAAATTAAAGTTACATGCAAATTCGACTTTGGAATTAAAAGTAGTTCCAAAGTCTTAAACTACCTTATTTGTACATATAAGTCACCCCTAAGGTGTTCCTATGTGCCCCTAGGGCTGGGTGCCATGTAACTATAAGCAG
Source organism: Pleurodeles waltl (assembly GCF_031143425.1). Classification (NCBI taxonomy): domain Eukaryota; kingdom Metazoa; phylum Chordata; class Amphibia; order Caudata; family Salamandridae; genus Pleurodeles; species Pleurodeles waltl. Next base: position 921,350,885 of record NC_090439.1, on the reverse strand, counting down.
GGACCTTATAAAAATAGTTTTATAAGCCCTGGTGCGGTAAAACAGGCAAATTTGTTTTTCCCTCATTGTAGTGAATGGCCTCCATAGGCTAGAATGGGGAGACTTTATTTTAATTTTAAAAATCCCCTTAAGTAACAGATACCAGAAGTTTGGTGGCAAATTAATTGTTATAATAAAAATCACAACTTCCATTTGTTGGATTTAATATACCTTGTTCAGGTAAAGAGTTTTGTGTGAAGTGGCCTGGCTCCACACATAGAGATGTGCCTGTGGGAGGAGATGTCCCCTTAGCAGATGGTGAGGCAGGAAGGGGGAGGGCTGCCAAACTGGTCTTCAAAGGCAGAGAAGGACATTTGGAGCAACCCAGCAACACCCCCACTTCCTGCAAACCCAGGCAATTAGGTGCCCCCTTGATTTGATTAGGAGAGGACAGGAGAGGGGTTTGTTTAGGATTTTTAGCCACACCAATGGGTGGGCTCAGCCAGATGTAACCTCCAAAAATCACTTTCAGCCATGATGGATTTTTGAGGAATGTTGCTCCCTGGGATTGATTTTTGCCACAGTACCCAGGAAGTGGTCATCACAGGGGGAAGGACCCTCCCCCTGATTGGAGAACCAGAACACCCCTGTTTTTCACCAAAGAACAAGGATAAAACTTGCAGACCTGCACCCACACCTCAGATCCCCAACAGATTCCAACAAAGAAGAACTACAGGAGAAGAAGGACTGCCCTGCTGGACCCCTGGCCTGCCCCTGGACCCTGCACTCTGAAGGACTGCACCAGCTGCACACTTGGGCTTCACTACAAGAAGGACTTTGCCTGGCTTCAACTGGTTCAAGGAGGGACTCCCTGTTTTCTACAGGTGGAAAATTGCTAACCAGAGTCCCCTGCACCAACTCCTGAAGAAACCAACCAGCTGACCAAAAAGGAGTTTGCGCCAGGTGCATTCTGGGAGTTGAAGTCCACACCCTCAAGGAGCATCTCAGAGCATCTGGAACCTTGGGTGAGCTGTGGACCCCAAAAGAACCTTAAAAGAACATCTGGAAGAACATCCAGAAGTTTGGAGAGCTTTGGAGAACTTTTGGAAAAAAGCTCCATAGAGGGACCGACCTGCCGCGGCAACTCTAGCCGGCTTGCCTCATCCGTGACCCGGCCTGATTTGCAGGTTTGTCCCGGTGAAAAAAATCTCAGAACGTAGGAAGTTGGGACCTCCCAGCCAGCGTATCCGAGGAGGGCTCACAGTACCTCGGATCAAGATCCAGGTTTGGCCCGGTCGAAGGATTTTCACCTTGAAAAAATGACTAGGTCCGAAGGTAAAAATCTCCACCGAGGGCTCCCGCGACACGTATCCGGAGAAGACTTCCAGGAGGTCGGATTGGACTGGCAGGTTTGTCCCGCTGAAGAAAATCTTCAGATTTTTCTACATGGCATCTTCCCAAAGTCCAAAAAGTACAGCCCTCACCATTCCAAGTGGGATGATTTTGAGAGTTAGACAAGCTCTCATGGCCCAAATGTAAAACCAAAACCCAAAATAATCAAATGTGCTCTTGCTTGCTGTTGGGATAAGATATTTTAGTGTGTGGGGGGAGATCTGAAAGACTATTACCCCCTTCAGATGCGATGGGGGCATCACCATGCCATACTTGTGGGTAGCCACCACCCCACTATTTTGTTTTTGTTTTAAATTCCCTGACATCTAGTAGGCTTTCTGCCCCCCGGGGAGTGAATTGGGGATAATTGCCCCATCTGCCCGTCAGTAGACAGAGCAACTTTGTCCCCATTTATTTAGGGTGGGGGTATGGCCATACTCCCACCCTCTTCTAAAAAAAAAAAAATTCTTCCCTGGTGTCTGTTGGGCTTTCTGCCACCCCTTGAGGGAAAATGGGCTTATAAAAATAGGCTGATCTGCCCCCAAGGAGAGAAAAAGTGCCTATAGTAATGTGCCCCCATGGGGAGCGACCCTTGCTCAAGGGGCTGCCCCCCCAAACAAAAAACACACCAATCCCCGGTGCCTAATTTGTTTCTGCCCCCACTGGGGGCAGATTGGCCTAATACAAATAGGACGATCTTCCCCCAAGGGGACTGAAATGGACTAAAATAAATTTGCCCCCCAGGGGAGTGACCCATGCCTGAGGGGTCGCTCCCCATCTGTGAAAAATGTTTTTAAAAATCCCAGGTGTCTTGTGGTCTCTGTCCCCTTGGGGGCAGATTGGCCCTAATTAAAATAGGCTGATCTGCAACCAAGGGGGGCAGATATGGCCTAAAGTAAATTTGTCCCCCACGGGAGTGACCCTTGCCTAAGGGGTTGCTCTCCTTTTGTGAAATTGTAGTGAAAAAAATCCCTGGTGTCTAGTGGTTTCTGCCCCCCTTGGAGGCAGATTGACCTAATAAAAATAGAATTTGCCCCCCCAGGGGAGCGACCCTTGCCTAAGGGGTCGCTCCCCACCTGTAAAAAATAAAAATAAAAATATCCCTGGTGCCTAGTGGCTTCTGCGCCCCGTGATGGCAGATCCACCTAATTAAAATAGGCTGATCTGCCCCCAGGGGTCAGAAAAGGCCTAATGAGAAAATGCTCCCCTTGGGGAGCGGCCTTTGCCCAACCCTGAACTCCTACGTAAATCCTATCCCCCTACCTAACAAATCCCCCAATCTCTGTCCCCCCCACACAAACCCCACCCCTCTCCCCTGCCTCAAAGACCGCTCAGGAGGTCAACAGAGTGGCCCACGTTCCCAACTTCTTCTATCTACCCCTCACTAATACACTAAGGTCCTCAACGCTAAGAGACCCAAAAGATCCCCCCAAGTCTTGCAATTAAAAACAAAGATCCTAATAGCATGTTTAACCGCACTACAGCTGTTTCCTCAACTCTAACTCCTGACTCTGATGAACACCATCCGACTCAAGCTCATCTTTCCCCATACAATATGAAGCGAAACATGCATACTCCCCCCTTAGAGAAAAGCGATTCTAAACATAGTAGATGACCCCCACAAATCTCTAGATACTGACCAATGCTGCTTGCTCATTCTCCTACACCTATTGGCGGCCTTCGACACAGTCGACCACAAGCTTCTACTGGGCTCCCTCCAAAAAAGGATTGGCGTGGAAGAAGTAGTCCTACGTTGTTTCTCATCTTTTCTACAGAACCGCTCTCAACAAATAAAAATAAACAACAAGACCTCTGACACAACTGCAATTACCAGAGGTGTTCCGCAAGGCTCTGTCCTCTCGCCTACACTATTCAATAGCAATATGGTTCCCCTTACCATCATTCTCAACCGAGCCAACTGTATGCAGATGACACCCAACTTTACATGGAAATATCCTCAATAGAGGACGTACATCGACTAAATGCCACCCTCAAAGTAGTACAACTTTGGCTATCCTACAACCACCTAAAACTCAACCAAGATAAGACTGAAATTCTTCTTATATCAAAGACAAAGCAGCTTCCCCAGATGCAAGAATGCATAAAATCCATAGACGCTCTTAAATGCAATCTCACTCCAACAGACTCTGTCAAGTCCCTAGGAATCACTCTGGACACCAATTTGACTATGAAGGATCATATAAAGAGTAATGCGAAGAATGCTTTCTACAACCTGAAACTGCTGAACCAAATCAAACCATTCCTGTTGCCATATCACCTAAAAAATGCCACGCAAGCACTGGTGTTTTCCAGATTAGACTACGGGAATGCCATGCTCACTGGCACAACAAAAGTCCAGCTTGCTCCCATGAGATCCACTCTCCATGCAGCGGCCAGAATGGTAACAGGAATTAAAAAATATGACCACATCTCCCCTGCCCTGAAAGTACTAAAGTGCCTCCCAATCGAAGCTCGCTGCAACTTTAGAACTGCCTGTCTAACTCACAAAGCCCTCCACACTGGGAAACCAGCATACCTTGCCGCTAAACTCAATAAGGCAGGACAGACAAGAAAACTAAGAAGCTCAAACACCCTTCTCATCATCCTGCCCAAAGCCCAAAAAGAAAAAACCCAAACAGGCTCCTTTACAAGTAATGCCCCTAAAATCTGGAACTCCATCCTAGCACACATCAGGTCCAACTTCTCCCTCCAGATCTTCAAGAAGCAGCTGAAGGAACTCCTCCTCAACCAACATCTTAGCTAGTGAGTCACCCATCACCATAAGACCGATTCCCCTCCACCGCAATTTGTTCACCTCACGCCTGCTTACACTCCAACATGTATGATTATGAGAAGCTATACTTGTATATAATTGACGTGTTTGATAACATGTACTGTTGTAAAGTGCTCTGATACCCTTGGGTCATGCCAGTGCTATAGAAAACGTTCGAAATAAGTAAATATATAAACATGAAAGGAATGGAAAAGCCTTTCCTTTCATGTCTCTCTGCCCACCCCCACCCCCTATCGCAAGCATTTCTATTCCGATCGCACTGGAAGCTGAGCTGAGAGCATAATTGGGGCGACCTCTGATGAGGTCAGCGCATGATCGTGCGCTGACATCATCAGTCATCAGTTGGGGAAGGGGAAGTGATTCCCCTTCCATCCCTGCTCAGGGGAGAGGGGTGGAAGGCCCACGAGGGGAGCGCTAGCACTTCCCCCGTGGGCTGTGTCCATGATGTAACGGTTTCGTCCTCTGCACCCGAGCGGTGCAACTGAGGATGTAACGGTTACATCTTTGACACACAAAGTGCCCATAAGCATATTAGGGAGGAATGTAACCAAATTCATGTACTTGGGTATCATATTGAGTCACGTCACAATAATATATTTCCCAATGACCCAATATCCTCTAAATGGTGACAGTGTCTTCTTGAGGAACAACTAATAATCAACAATTATAAATGGACATGTAGTTCAGCATCCAAGTCATGCCCCCCATAGAAAGTTTTTTTTTTTATTCACATCTTCACAATTCCAATTCACGTTTCCACCTCATGATGTGATTTGATGTATTTTATTCCATTACATTTGAATCTAGAGAGACCATAATTTCTACCTCCCAGAAGTGTATCTTGATTTTGAATTGCTGTCAGATGTTGAATAATCCTTATTTTAACCTTAATAATGGTACTCCCAACATACCTCTTTTGCCAGGTACATTCTAATACATATACAACATATTCAGAATAGCATGAGATTCTTTCAATTATGGCCTGTGTTTTTCCTTCAATTCCTTTGTATTGATGCCATCGGAACATGATTTGAATCTTCTGCATTTCCAAAATCCTTTGTTTCTGTTAACTAGCCAGTTGCTATCTTCCAATGTTTGCAGAAAACACTCAGGCCCATATTTTAACCTTTTTAGCGCTGCGTTTGGGCCACTTTTTGAAGCAAAAACGGCGCAAACTTACAAAATACAATTGTATTCTGCAAGTTTGCACAGCTTTTGCATCAAAAAGCAGCGCAAACGCGGCGCTAAAAAAGTATAAATATGGACCACAGTAAGTTCATCACTTAAAGATTTTGCTTTGTGCTATGTGATTTTAGGGTGGGGTCCCAGTCCCACCCTCGATCCAAGAAATTCATCATGTTAGAGAACTTGCCAGTTTCTCCCAAGTATTGGTTTTATATTTTGGTTTTCATTGTTATATTTCATAAATCATGTGCAGGGGGAGTCTGTTTCAATACACTTGTTTTCATTTATCATTGAGTTTCTCTTCTGTTCTCTTCCATTTAGTAACTCTTCTCTTTTCTTTGTACATACTTGGTCATTTTCTTACTATAGTATATTTTTTGGTTAGCTTCTCTTTATAAATCTTGTAATCGTTGTTTCTCATTCTTTTTTGAAGTAATCATCTGATGAGCATATTTGATGTGCTCTCAATAATTGACTTTATGGAATACTCTACTTTAATGCTTTCAGATGACCACTATTGCCGTGTAGCTGTGAGTTACTTGTTGTTTCATTTAGATATATTTTTGTTTTTAATCCAGCATTCTTCACGTACAGTGTCACATCTAGAAAATCAGTTTTCACTTTACTCCAGGATGTGGTGAATTAAATGTTAAATTTACTTCTATTCAGTACTCCACGATCTGGTGAATTGGATGTTAATTTCGTAGCTATTCAGCTCTTCAAGGAGCAGATTTCTCACCACCTCATATGACAAACAGATCTTCGATGAACAATACCCAGAGTACTATTTGCTCCATGTATTCATTAGACTAACCTGCCCTGGTGACCCACCAACCCATAAATTCTGTGTGCCTTTGCTGGGTATGTGTGAAACTGTGTGAAAATCTCTGTGTATGTGAGTGTGTGTGTAAATATGTGCATGAATGTATGAAAGAGAGCACAAATGTGAGTGAGTCTGACCTAAATATAACTACACAGTGCGGACCACAACTGGGTAAGTTATAATCATTGTCAAGACCACAGTACCGCAGGAAAAGGAATTTTTGGTTTGCACATTTTTTGAAGCCACTTGATAAATCTTCACAACATTTTCTGAAAAAAGTGCACCCACCACAGCTCCTTCCTGGAATGTTTAGGGTGATCTATCAAGTGGGGATGAAGGAAAAGGGACAGTCCCAAAATGCTTTTTTGCTATGCAATTTCCAGAGAAAAACTTTGACAGCAATAGAAAAAAAAACTACGTTGCGGCTCACCTTGTGGAGTTTTGCTCTGCAGAATTTCATAAAGTTAAAAAAAATCATCAAGATCCTGCAGGTTTCTGTGAAAGGCAGAAAAATACTCGTCTTGCTCTTCACACTGCTGTTTTCACACTGGTTGTGCATTTTTTTCATGCTGGTAACGCATTTCACACTGAAAATCAGCATGAATGGGACCATGTGGTGTGCATGGGTGCAACTAATTTGTTTCACTTACTTTTTCTGCTGTTCTGTGCATGCTGCTGGGCCTTCTCTGCTTATCTGTGCATGCTGCTGGCTCTATTTTTGGATCTTTTATTGCCTATGTCACTCCTCCTCAACTTAATCATCAACCCCTTGTTTACTCATCTTTTATCAGTGTGTGTCTTTCTGTGTGTGTATTTTACATTTTTCTCTTTTTTTAAGTTTTTGTTATTTTGTACTTTTTTTGATTTCCCTTCCCTTGTGTTCCACTTCCTACAGTTCTTCCTTTCTCTTTCGTGTTGTCATACTTTTTTGTGGTAGAACAATCAACAAGTGGTGGCACAGTGCCACTATTCGCACACCCTGTTGCCACCAGCGTAGCTCAGAGCTGCATCTTTGACCCATTTTTACTGAGGCAGAGGTGACAGCGCTGTTTTTTGGGTGCAGCAGTACCTCCCATCGATGCTGGCAGCAGGTAGAAAGGCTGAGAGAAGGTATGCCCTGCAGGAGTGTCAAATGCTGTAGGAGAGAGTCCGTTCGCAAAAGGGAAGGGGTCACCATGGGACCCTTCCCCTTTGTGAATGGCATTGAAAAAAAAATTCCAGAGCAGGCAGTGGTCCTGTGGACCACTGCCTGCTCTGAAAAAATTAAACGAAAACGTTTCATTTTTTAGTTTTGTAATGCATCTCGTTTTCCTTTAAGGAAAACGGGCTGCATTACAAAAAAATGCATCACACCACACAGCAGCTGACCTATGACTGGGCGGACATTCTCAATAGGGACCTGCTCAATCCGCTGGATGATGAAGTTCTGGGGCTCAGTGAGAAACTAATAATAATTTTTTTATTTTCTAAAATAACTATTTGTTTTTCAAATAGCATCCTGCTCACAAACAGAGGTATGTTAAGTTTACAATACAATCTGGTCCAGCGTGAGTTAGTTAGGTACTCGGTGCTACCTACTCGGTGCTTACTTGGGCTAATTATTTAAGAAGAGATGCAGACTCCTCTCACCTGTCACTACCTGTCAAAATCTTTTTTATCTTCTCTATTTGTTACATCAGCACCCACGGGCAAGGGGCATCATTAAAACAGGACGAAGGAACTGCCACCCTCAGCACGGCTGCAAGTGGAATCACCACCACCACCAGTGCCACGGCTGCAGCAGATGGTTCTGCTGGCCCCATTAAGTCCTGTTGTTATTGTTTCTCTAACTTTTTCATCTCTATTTTTTATACTGCCTCCTTTTTTCAACTCCTCTATCTAGTGTTTGTTAAATTCTTGCTATCCATGCGTTATCTTTTTTTCTGTATTTACAATTTCTGTAGCTGACTTCCTCCTCTCTGTAGCTTTCTTCTGCTCTTCGACTAAGCTCTCCCTCTCCTCTTATATGTCTTGTGTTACTGTAAGACTAAGAGACTAAGGGCCAGATGTAGTTTTATTCCAATTTGCGACTTGCAAATTGCGAGTCAGAGCGACTCGCAATTTGCGCGTCACAAATTGGAATGTAGGATGGTGTCCCTGACACCAACTGCGACTCGCAAGGGGGTCGCAAAGGCCTACCTCATTAATATTAAATGAGGTGGGTCGCAATTTGCGACCCCCTTGAGACTTGCGGCACTCACAGGAATGGTGGCCTGCTGGAGACCACCATGTCTGTGACTGTTTTTAAATAAAGCCGTTTTTTTTTTTTTGTAATGCAGCCCGTTTTCCTTAAAGGAAAACGAGATGCATTACAAAACTAAAAAATGAAACGTTTTCGTTTCATTTTTTCAGAGCAGGCAGTGGTCCACAGGACCACTGCCTGCTCTGGAATTTGTTTTTCAATGCCATTCACAAAGGGTTACCGAATCGCAAAAGGGGTTTTGTGCATTGCCAAGTGCAGTTTGCACATCACAAACAGCTAAATTAGCTGTTTGCGATGTGCAAACTATTTGCTACATCTGGCCCTAAGAAAGCAGATGTTTGCACTATGAAGATTGCAGGCCCAAGTAACCTATTATTCACCATACATGTTTGTTGAGAAGGCTTTCTTGCTCATGCTAAAACAATGAAAATGAGAGAGTGGTCATGGACCCCTCCAATGTTGTGTTATCATTCATTCTACAGTATACTAGCAGTTTCCATGACAATGAACCAAGGCAGGAAAGTAATGAGATTCCATTGCATTTGACGACCAAGACCATATGTCATTGACAATTCCACACCTTCATTGCATTTCAATGACTTATCATAGCTGCGTCTTTCCATTACGAGAAAAATGTTTTGAATTCTTTTGACTCCCTGGTTTTTCTAACATGTCCACCAACAAATCTCCAAAAGTGATAGCTTCCATAGAAGATACTGCTAACCAAACTGTAGTGATGTATTTCTCCTGTACTATGTACAACATAATTACAATTACTTAGGAGGCAAATGGGGTATCTGAAATGGGTATTTTTTCCTAGCCACAAAGAACACCCGTGCCAGCGGCAGCCAGTGCAACAGAAGAGGCCCAGGATGTTGGAGGGGGAGGATCCCCAGCAGTGGCAAGTGTTGTAAGTCACATTAGTTGCTTACTGACAAATTAAGTATACTTTGGGTCTGATTAAGAGTTTGACAGATGGGATTACTCCATCACAGACTTGAAGGATATCCTGTCGGCCATATTACAACTCCAGTATATCCAATCGGATTCGTAATACAGTGGACGGGATATCTGTCCTTTTTTTGATGGACTAACCCAGCTGTCAAACTCAAAATCAGGCCCTTTATTTGTTAAGCGTGGCAGCTATCCCACCCATTATCACCACATTCCTTCCTGTGGCGTTTTGCCACCCATGACCACACTACAGCATGGTTCAATTCAGCACTGCAGTATTGGCTATGTAAAGTGCTTCAGTTAGTCGGGCATTAGGAAGTTTTCCATGCATTACAAACAAAAACAAGCTGTGTTTCCCAGTGCCGACTCAGTCACCTCCTGTTAGTAGTTCACTCCCTTATTCTTTCCTAAGTTCTGTCCCAGCCTAGCAAAAAATTACTTCTTGACATGTGCCACCTTTTTCTGGCCAGGTGATTTATGTATGTATATTTCATGGGTTCTATGACAAATTTACGCCTGTTCAATTTTTTCCATTTTGTCATTCATCAACTACAGTGACTGACTAAGCAAAAGCTTAGCACATAAAGATCAGTAGCACAATACTCTTCTATAGTAAAACCTTTACCTAGCTTAATCTCTCTAACTTACCTTGCAGTAGAGTACCTTTCCTTACTGCCAAGTAAAGGTATTTGTTGATATTAATTTGTGGTGAAGGGTGAGGCCAGGGTGTGAAGTAGGACTAAGTGCCTGATCCCAGATTGGATACTCTGTGATGAACGTGCCAAATAAAATATATATCCTGTTCCCTTCCCTGTACTGCAGTACATCCTTTTTCCACTGTCTACTTACGGAGGCAGGATAGCTGCATTATATGTGAGATGTGTGACATAGTATTATCATTATTTTTCATCTGCCTCTTTGGTGTCAGGGTAGAATTGAAAGGCAGTCAAAGAAGAGCAGGGCCATTTGAATTAATATGTTAATAAATTGTCCATTACAGCTGCCCCAAAAACATGCTGCAGACTACCGAGAGTAGCAGACTCAATGCTAGCATTACTCCATTAATGTTGTACAACAAGAATACTATTAATTGTGCTGCATATATACTTTACTCATTAATGAGAGACAATTTTTGTTTTCACACACAAAGGGCCTGAATTAGATGTTGGCAGTATTGATCCCACCACAGAGTTTTCAACTGAAAACCTGTCCTATGCTGTGAGGGTCCGCTGCCGTAATTAGATGTTGGTGGTTCTATAGCAGCCTGCATTTGAACTGCCATCTTGGCCAAGTAATACCGCCTGCATCGACGGCTGGATACAACTGGGCAACACCTGCTGTCACTCCTGCCATTGACCCACAGAAAAAACACAACCTCCCACTGCCAAAGTCGAAGGTAGGAAAGCAGCATTACTAGGGTGTGTTGGGTGGGCACTGCATGGGAGGTTAGACCACTGCAGGCATATGCATGTCACAGTAATTATAATAAATCACTGTGACATGCATATGTCAGGGAGGCAATTGTGTCACACATGGCTGAAGACACACTGGCACAACACGCATATCACACACATACACCACTGTCATTGTGGTGTCATTATTCATTGCCAATTGAATGCTAGCAACAAAATGACAGTACGGTTGCACTTCTCAACGGTGTCCATGTGTGAGCATTTCAAGCGTACCTGTACTGGTAGGTTAATGCTTGTTGTTTATGTGAATCAGTATATACATGTGTGTGTGTGTATGTGGATTGGCTGGTTGAGGTGGAGGGAGCTAGTGTGGGTATTGCGTTTTTTTTCTGTATGTGTGTCACTTACCTGCGAGATCAATGTTGTTGTGTATGTTGTGTTGCCATGTGTCTTATTCAGATGAGTGTTTTTGTTGTGTGGCAGACATTGTTGAGATGTGTGTAGTTGTGTTGGTTGGGGTGGTTGTGCCATGTGTGGGTGCAGAGTCAGTGGTGTGTGTGTGTGTTGTGACATGGAGATATGTAAATGTGTGTTTTCAACATGTACAGGTTGTGTTATGTAGGAATTGTAATGGATGATGGTATATATGTGGTGTGTAGTGCCGTGGGACACATGGCTAAGGGGACAGTGAGTGTGTGTGTGTGTGTGTGTGTGTGTGGCACGGACCTCTATTCCATAGCCCCTGCCATTATACTAAGTCCATTGGGTCCCACTGATCTCTCCCACTGTCAGAAATTAATCACCAGTCCACAGCTGACAGAGCTGTAAAACCTAATACGGCTGGCAGAACACTGTTGACTTGGCTGTCTTTCCAGGTCTGCCACTGACTCAGCTTTGCGAAAACATCATCAAGATCTAAATCAGGCTAATGTGTCTATTTAGTTTTAACTGTGAAATCCTTTAAACGAAGAACAGCTTTTATTCTGGTTGTATTCTGGCTTAATTCCTTGTAGTAAGTGCTTTATATGATGCATGTGTGAGGAAAACGTGGCCCTATGACTAATCACATCAAAAATTCCAATGGCTCCAAGGGACCAGCAATGTTCTGCAACTGTGCCATTATATAAGCAAGTGTTTGAGTTGAGCATTACTTACATGTTCTGATTTTTTCAGTTTTTTTCTTTTCTTTTCTGTTTTGTCTTTGTTGATACAGCTACTCCTGCTAGTCCACCATCATGGCCAGTCCCTCTGGCCAGCCATCAGCACCCCCATCCCAGCCACACCAGCACCCATGGCAGACGGGATCTACCACTGCAGCTCCCGCCACTTCTCATCATCCACAGACCGCCTCCTCTGCTGCATCCTATGGGAGCTGCTGCTCCTTTGCTTACAGGTGGCATGCCTTCATACCCTGCTTGATGCCCTCTAAGCCCTATTTTTAATATACATTCTTTGGTGGGAGGCACCTTTGTTGTGGGTGGAGACAGTGGAATTTGGGGACAGTTGGGGTAAGGTTGACTTTTTTCAACTTACTGTGAATATTGCAACAATGTATTTGTTTGCGGGAAGGGTAGGCCTGTTATATTTTATTTGTAAAAAAAATAATTGGGAATTGTTTCTTCATATGATGACAATCTGTCTTTTATATTTACACTGCCTGTTCGTTTTTCAATTGACAAAAACCTGACATTTGAACAGTCATGTATTGTAAATCAACGTTTCCCCAATACTTTCCTTAGCTGATTCTGAAGTCCTTTGCCATATAATTATTTATTTGCAAGGTTTCTTACTTCACTTATACCCAAACATTACCCCACTATGAAAGTGAGAACAACAAAGACTAGGTCATTCTTATTGCTTGAAGATGTTAACTTTTGCAACTTTTGCAGCACACAGTCACCTATCAAAGTGTATACTAGTTAGTTATACCATCATCCTACTGTAACTATAGTGACCACTAGAGGGTATGTCTATGCCTATTGCCTACAACATGCAAAACCACCTTAATCCGCAATAGCAGTTATTAACTAAACAAGCTCGGTCCACTTCTTAGTTACCTTACCTGAGTAGATAAAGCAGGGGTTGTTACCTCTCTCAATCTTCCAAAGCTTTGTTGCATGGTTTCCCAATTTGCCTTCTTAATGGTGGTGGCAGTAGTATAAGCCTAGGGCGCTAACAGGGAAGACAACATAAGCAATGTCCCACTCCCAACAAGGTGAACAGCAACTGTAGGATTATTCAGAAGGATTGTCTATCACAGACAACTAGATTGAACAAAACCACAGAGTTAGTGGCTTAATTAAACCATAACTTATCAACAATTGAGATCGGACTACCACCATGAAACAAAGATCTGATATTATAACAAAAACATTCAGTACTAACCTCTTCTGAATAATGGGGAGCTATTATTCAATTAAATTACTAAAAACAAATCTTATGAAATCCTCGATTCAGGAGAAATGAACTCAGGATAAGGTTAAGTGTTTAAGCAAAACAAGGAGTGAATGACGATATTGATGAATGATGTTATATATGTTTCTCTTTCACGCGTGGGTGGGTAGGTGGGGCTGGCTTGGGCCATTGATCAGACAAGAGAAGACCCTGCAGTGAGTTGGTATTGCTTTCACCACATCTGTCCCACCAGTGCATGACCCATTTGTGATGCAACCTCACAAGTCACGCCCCAATATTTAACACTGATCAAATGCAAGGTCAGTGCACGGGGGAAGTGACCTAGACTTCCGCGGAATATAACAAACTTAAAGAATTATCAGTGTACCATAAATGTAATACAAAAGAAAATGTATTACTTCATATATAGCTTAGATTTATATTAATCACAACGTTTTTCTGTAAATCTCGATTGAACATGTCATTCTGTTCACAAGAGAGTATTACATTTGTTTACATGGTAGGTGCTGCTAAAACAGTGAAAGTGATGAAGTGCAGGTAAGTGAAGATGATATATACAGTCAATGCAGAATGTGGAGTTAAGAAAACTATGAACTTCAAGTGGCTTCTTCAATCCAGGATGCCCTGAAGTTTCACAAAAATGTCTTTGTCTTTGTCTCATCCACTCTTTGGAGATGTGTCAACGTTTCGACCCCGTATTGTGGTGAGTCAAGGTGGGGTAATCATCAGGACAAGGATGATTGGATTGGAAGCACCTACAGGTAGTGTAAATCATTGTATTAGAAGGGGTCTGGTGAATCCGTATATACAATGTGATTAGTATACAGCCTGGAAAACTCACCCAATATTCCAGTGTACAGAACCAATCGGGTAATGAGGGACATCTTCCTGTTAGGGAATAATTACATAATTCAGTGTGCCAGATAATCAGGAAGATTGATCTGTGTGAAAAGTATTTGACTTACAAGGTCCGGAAGAGTCCCAAAGTCTAAGGATCTGCGCTTGTCTGTTGCCACAGTGATCAGCAGCGCCAGAGGTCGCTATTATCCGGTGTTCGGAAGACTTCTAAAAGAGAGATGATTTACTGGTTAAGCCAGTGTCCCGAGTTAGCATAGGGTTTGGTGTTGGAAGTAGAGGTTAGTCAATCTACCAAGAAGACTTACCAAAAGGACTTACAATTGGTGGATCAATCTCGCTGTGTAGGGTAGTTATCTCATCCAGGGGCTGCAGAGGCCCATGGTGTGTTAAAGAAAACAACTACATGATAGTGATATTCATCAGGTCAATGAGCAGCACACCATCATCAAATCTGTTGCGGAAGAACATGAAGAAATGACAGTTTAATGAAATGCATTGCAAACAATTATTTGGCCCTAGAGACACTTTAAAAATATATATATATATTGAGCAGGATATAGAAAGCAATTTGCCAAAACAAAAAAACAAAAACAAAAATAAAGTCTGAGTCCAGAAAAACTCCAAATAATCACAGGAAGGAGCTCCATAAAGTGCAGATTATTAAAGTGCCTCATAGAATGAAAATGTAAGCAGTTTCTACTCTAGTAAATTTTCAATCCTAGTAGATGAAAGCACACATCTACAGTGCAATATAAAATAAATACGGAATCAAAGAAAACTGATCAATGTAGATGAAAAATCCTGAAATTTCAAAATTGAATTGTAAAAAGATCATCCATATTCTACCCAATTTTTATCCAGCAATGCATAGGATACACAGTACCAGCTAACAGAATAATTATGGAAGAGATGTTTATGTTATAATCGGCTGAATGCTAACAGCAATTAAAACATATTTCTGCCATATTTCATTGGTAGCCACCAATTCCATCAGTACTGTATAAAACAGGTTTTCTAAATATAAGCTAATTTCTGTAGTCAGAACCAAATGTCATATAACTTACCCCCGTCAATGAAACCATACATATAAAAAATGGACTACAATGAGGCCAAAACTACATTGGACACATGTTCCATTTACTAAACTGGACCAAGCACCCCCCACAGATTGCATTACAACTGCATAGGGCCCCAACCCACTTAGCATAGGCCTCCTCAAAAGATCAGGTTCTATTCATTTTCTTGTACTAATGAGAATTTGATGGAACCACCTCATTTTTCCAATTTTGCAATATCAATGAATGAGCCACCGCGACCGCAATGGCAGCAAAATATTGTTGACATTTCATCAAATGGTAAATCTCATATAAACCAAAAAGAACCAACATCAATGAAGGAAAGACTGCCTTACATGGATGTTGGCTAATTTAATGAAACACCTCTTTCAAAAGCATTAGAGCATCCAACAGTTATAAAACTTATGAGCCTAATCACCCAGACTGGCTGTCTTACATTTATGACACTGATCTGGGACCCCAGCAAACACCTTATGTAGTCTTTCAGGTGTATGCTGCCCTCCTATATAGAAATGTCATTCTATTATAGTTTCCGTCACGCAGTGAATGATAACCTATCTCAGAGACTTGCTGTCACTCTTAAGTGCTATATCTGAAGCATGTTGTTTGGTAGACTTTAGATATGATGTCAGGTAATAGGGCCTTATTACTTTGTTGATGTAAAAAATTGTACCAATTACCCACTCCAGAAAGCTGTTTGTCATAAATACAGAAAGTCTTAAATCGAGTCTCCTCCATTATTGCCCTACATTTGTTTTTTAAAACACTCTGCAACTGAGTAAAACCAAGCCATATCGGCTTCATTTGCTTGCCAAACTGTGATAGTAATGATTCTCATGTTACTAGAGTTGCCCCATTATGAAAGTTATCCAATTTTTAAAGGTTAAGATGTGCCATATCTTAGCTTCCTTTTCAGAAACCAGAATGTCCCAAACTTCACAATCCTGCCACAATATATGTTCATGACATTGCAAAACTTCCTCTAGATTTAGGAAACAACTGTAAACATGAGGTCAAAACTGCCAATGCCTTATATCTTGTTTTTTGGGGAGTTTGGTAGTGCAAATTAAAACTGTAGAATTTACATTTTTACCTGGGGTGGTTTCTTTGCCAAGACAAAACTTTCAATAATATCATATAGGTCTTTAAAGTAAATAGTAGGAATTTTTAAAGAAAGATTTATTAAAAAAATAAAAGCAGAGGAAGAATCACCATTTTGATTAATGCAATTATGCAAGCAAACAAAGAGGTGGCAACAACCATCTCTTTAAGAGCTGTTTGATTTTGACAGCGTTGCCCCATAATATAAATTAAAATAATGTGTATAATCCTTTGTGACCAAAACCTCTAAATATCTTACAGGATACTGTGGTACCATCCTCAAAATGGGAGGAAGTGCTGAGTAAGGAAAACTGAACAACAACATTTCAGTCTTTGCCTAATTCATTTTGTAACCACCTATTTGTATAACATTATGAGGCTCCTGGAGGGCATTTATAAGATTCACAGTATGTACCCTTAAATGAAGAATAATATCTTCTGCAAATAACTTAAGTTTAGCCATCCTATCTATGGGAGATACAATTACTGGAGTATGCCGGATCCTGGAGGCCAAAGGATCAATTAAGAAATTAAATAAGAGTGGTGAGAGGGGGCAATCCTGATGAGTGTCACAATTGATTTTGTCCATGTCTGCCTCCTGAGTATTAATAATAATACTTGCATCGCCCCCAGTATAGAACTGCTTGATCATATCTCCAAAAAAAGGGGAACTCTACATTGAAACATCTTCCTATAGTAATAGACCTATGGGATTTGGTCCATGTGTGCCTCTTTGGGTCATCCAGATAGTTTTGGACGATCCTCTGAATGGTCAATGGTGATGCCACTTGCTCGACCTCTGTTGACTTCGCCTCTGTATTCAACCTAAGCCTTGCCACTTAAAATTAAGCCATTGCAGAGGTGGGGTCCAATTCTTCTGTTGCTGGTCCTATTACTGGTGTTGCTGTTGTTGGATGTTGTGAGACAACAGCACTGCCTTCTCTGGAAGTAATTCATGTCTTGTATAGTGAAACATCCCCTTCTGAAAAAGGAATGAAAGTGGCCAGTGATTTTTCATACTGTTGCACACATATTGTTGCACAGATGTACTCTTTGGAGGACACAATCTATTTTAAGCTGTGGCAGGACTTTCGTTGTGAGGGCGAGTCTTATACAGCACCATCTGACAGGTGTCAGCCTAACACTTTAGGCTAGCTAGCAGCACCTCACCAAAACCTAGAAGCATAGGTGATTTATGACGCATGACAGTCTGTGACTTCTCAGGGAAGTTGTGAAGGTACAGATCGTACACCTTTCTCTCAGTCTCATAGATGCAGAAGACAAGGAGAAGCAGGATTGGGTTCAAAATACTTAATTAAAGCAACTGCATTCTAAGTATTGAGGCATGAATTGTGAATATTAGGCCAATGAAACACAACATTGTTATCATTGTCGCGAAAAACAAGAAACAGATAAAAAGTACCAACATTATGTCACACTAGTGAATCTAAAATCCCTACCTGCACTGCTAAAATCTACATGAGAGAAATAGCAGTGTTAGCCCTAATCTGCCCATGCTTGGTGTCTGCAAGGATAATGAGCATGGGGTTACCTGTTGGTATGCTGGCAGTCCTCAAAGGTGTTTGAGTGACAAGGTTGCATCTTGCAGAAATTCAACAACATGGTACAGCATAGGGTGGCTGGCTTGGCTGGAGTGCTCTCCTCTAACCTGGGTAAAAGCATGTCTGTTGTTTTATAATAAAATGTGTTGTTGTTCGGAGAACTGCCCTGATATGATAAAACATATTTTCTGAGTAGGGTTGACATTGTAATCTTTGGACCAGCAATAGTCCGTAAATTATCATGTACAGCTTTGTTCATCATTGGGCTGAGCACAAGATGAAATGTTGTGCACAAGAACTAATAGCAAATTCTGAATCGAAAGGCAGCTGATAAAACTTATAAAACAACACTGTAAAAATGAAGCTTTTGCTAAAATAATAAAACGAATAAGATGAAATGTAACTAGGTGAGAAGGCACAGTCCTCAAACTCAGAGCTAAAATAAATGTGCCCATGCAAAGTACTAAAATAACCCCACGAAAAAACTTTGGATTAACACCAAGGTGTAAGAATTAAAGTGTCAACCAACTCATGTGGTTTTCCTTAGCCTTTCACACTGGTGAACCTTTGCAACACCTTTTTTAACTGGTCTTGTAGCAGATGAAACAACAGGATAGCTTTGCTCATCCTACTGCCCTCCTTGCTGACTTACCATACGAAAACCTCAAAAGGAAGTAGCATTTGTGTCAGGCATTTGCCTAGGGTCCATTTGGCAATCTCCATGGGCATGCCAGTGCCTCAAGATTAACTGGAGGTAGGTGAGTATGCTGTCACTTTCCTTTCTGGAGAGCATACTTCTACTGATGTAGGGGTGGATGCAGGTCTCAGCAGGGGTTTTACCAGTATGGCAGCTGGCAGTGGTGGAACCAGTGCCACATCAGTCTGAGAAGGTTGAATAGGGGGGCTAATGCTGGTATCCTCTGAGCTATCTTCCATGACAATGACTGGTTCATTCTCCTCATCCCTTTTCATAATTCTAATTTTTAGGAACTTTCCTTTTCCCTTGTCTGCCCATGACAGGTCTTTAATTCAGGCGGGTCTCAGACTCAGCTGGGGTCGAATCCATGTTCAGATCATCAGAAGAGGGTCTTGAAGAAAATGGTGGCCTGCCCTTTTTTTCCTTCCTGGAGATCGGGAATTCAATGGTTCTAGAAAAGGTACATCTTGCTTGCTTAGCAGGAAGATCAACCTTCTCTACTGCTCCTACTTCAGGAATAACTATTGCTTGCCGTGGCTCCTGTTGTACACTTTGCTCAGTTTCCTGTGATAATTGGGTACTAGTTTGCAGCTGAGACAACTCCAATTCGAACACACTGCTCATCACCATGACTGCAGTCGCTGCAGGTTGAGAGACCTGGGCTTGGGCTTAGGTTGTGTGAGGCCGTTGTTGATGCAGGAGTGGTGGTCTCAGCTTGCTGCCTGGAGGTCAAAGAGGCAGGCACACAATGTTGTCTGAAAAAAGAGGAGGGCAGCAAACTAGTGGTGGAAATCTGCTTATTCTCTTCCTCACTGGCCACTTTCTTAGCAGCACCTTTCTTTGGGGCCATCTTCAAGCTCTGTCAGTTGGTACATAGCTGCACAAGCAGAAGAGTCATGTGCTGTGGTCACAACACTTTGTGCAAGTCTTCTGTTTGAAGTACTGTGGATGATGTCTCTTGTGCACCTAAAAGCAAACAAACAAGAAAACTGCTTAGTGAAATGTGACATTTTTGCAGTTTGAATTACAGACAATATAATTTAGTGAGATTATCCCAAATAATTATAACAACAACAATATATTGATTCTAAACCACACCATAACGTAATAGTTCAATCAGGATGACAACCTATAGAACTGTTTGCTTTATGTGTATCAAAGGAGTGTGTGCATATGGCAGGCAGGGGATATGGGGAAAATAAAATTAAATAATCCTTAACAAATGAATGCTGGTGTGTGCCTATGGCAGGAAGTGGGTGCAGGAAAAATTATATAATCCTTAAAAATAAACACTGGTGTGAGCCTCTGGCAGGCAGGCAATGTGGGGAATGTCATATAATCCTTAAAAAATTATGGCTTGTGTGCACCTATGGCAGATATTGGGTGTGGGAAAAATGGAATACTCCTTAAAAACTACTACTTGTGTGCACCTATGGCAGGCAGGCAGTGTGGAGAAAATCGAATAATCCTTAAAAAAATAAATTCTTGTGTGCACCTATGGCAGGCAGGGGGTGTGGGGACAATCGAATAATCTTCAAAAATGTATACTGGTATGTGCCTATGGCAGGCAGATAGTGTGGGGAAAATCAAATAATCATTAAAAGATTAATGCTTCTGTGTGCCTATGGCAGGTATGGAGGGCAGGGGAAAATATATTAATCCTTAAAAAAATTATTATGCTGATGTGGGTTTATGGCCTAAGAGAAGAAGATCTATGGCAGGCAGGAGGAAAAATGTAAAAACAAAAATGGTGGACCATCACTAGGGACTAAGAGAAATCATTGGAAAGCAAGGAGGTACAGGAAAGATGGGAAAAAATGTATATACTATTATAAACACTGTTAAAAATACATTTATTACAATAATCCTCAAACTCACTAAGATGAAATTAGGGGGAAAAAGTAAAAAAGAAAATGAACAAAAAATGACATAGACCTCTTCTATCAATGTCCCTAGAAAATGCTTTGAAATTTGGAGAAAAGGTACTAATACACTAGGTATCTGGCTGAAAATAGCTGATTGTCTTTACAGGATGTCCAATAACATTGGCATTAATTGGCAGTATCCTGCTGTTGCTATTTTTAAATGGCTGCCCCATTTCAGCTAAGAGACATGGAGCTCTCCCAGCCCAACTGTGTCATGAACTCATGATGCAGTATTTCAGAGCATCACAGTTGGAAGAGCTAGACAACAATTGGCCACTGTCATTTCGACTGGGTCCCAATTGGGTGAAGTCTGTATTCCTTTACTTGGAGTGCCCCTTGGAAAACACACTGGGAGTATGTCTTGACCTACTACATAAACCATCTTTAGATGCACATCAATTAATGTTCCTGGTGATTGTCCATTGAGATTGCAGTTGTTGCAGATGCCTTTTATGAGCCGCCCTCTGTAGATTTAATGGCTCCTGGTGCTTCAACATCTGCTACTGTACAGAACTCAGCCCCTTGGCCAGAGCTGAGGCTGCAAAGATGGATCATGTGTGATCCTTTCACCTTTTGTCTGACCAGCTGGTGGAATTATTGCCTGCCAACGTGGAGTCCATCCTGGAAACCCTTTCCATCGACATGCTTGGAGAACTCCTGCGGGATCATAATTATTGTTAATTTGGTATTCTGGATATTTTTTCCTAAAATTCTTAAATTGACCTTTTTTGATTTGGCCCCATAATTCTTACTGGTCAGCTAGTCTCTTTCATTTCATGTATATCTTAGTCAGCTTTTAAATAGTAGCATTAACGTAGTTCATTTTAGGTCTTGGACCTTGTACTATTGTACTGACAATGGGAAAGGTGTCATGGGTTCCTTTTAGTTCCTAGATTGGGCACCCATATTTTAGCTTTAGACCCATAGCCTGTGCCTTTAAGACATGCATACATTTTATTTGCTTTTATTCATTTTATTATATATTAAGCACAGCTCACTTTTAGCTTGTTGTTTTACATGTTATCAGCTGCTTTTCGTAGAAAGCATGCTTGTTTGTGTTGCACATTTATCTGTTACTTGCAAACATTTCACTTTGTGCCCTACTCAAGGCTATCATATTTATACACAATAGTTTAACGGGCATTGCCGATCCACGAGTTGCAGACTCAACCTTCTAACCATAGACATACTATCAGATCAGGCCTGTTCTCAGAGCAC
Source organism: Pleurodeles waltl (assembly GCF_031143425.1). Taxonomy (NCBI): domain Eukaryota; kingdom Metazoa; phylum Chordata; class Amphibia; order Caudata; family Salamandridae; genus Pleurodeles; species Pleurodeles waltl. The sequence goes on along the minus strand of NC_090439.1, from coordinate 921,329,252 downwards.
AACATGTTTTGTTATATAATCATCACAAAGAAGGAAAGAGGGGACGTTCCATTCAACCATCTTATGCTATGGACCACTTCGTCGACAGCTCCACTGATCTTAGCCTTGTCTTTCCAGACAACCAGGTGGACTGCCAGAAGAACAACAGGCAGACCCTTGCCTTCTTGCAGAAGAGTTAACACTGCTATGCTTTCATGTTAGAAATTGGGGTATAGGTATGAATTCTCAGACTTATGATTATGTCAGGATGTTGGGACTGTTTATATGTTTCACTCTAATGGTCACAATCATCATTTTATTATGTTTCATCCTAATAGTTGCAGCTCCTGCCTTTTATCATAGAATGCAGTTTCTTCAATAAATGCATTGAATCTTACCCTGTATTCCTTTGTCTTCCTTTGCATGCGTGAGACCTTGTGCAACTGAGAGAAAGGGGTATGATCTGTACCACCACAACTTCCCTGCAGAGTTGGAGTGTCATGGTTGTTGGCTGCCACAAATCACTTTACCTTCTAGGTTTGGGGGAGGTCCTGCTAGCTAGCCGACAAAGTCAGGCTGACAGCTTCCAGTCAGTTTGGGACTAACTGTAAACTGTAAAGCAGTCTCACCCTCATGGTAAGAGTTCTATTACATGGTGCCCCTAACATTTAGTCAGGTAGAAATTTAACAGATCTCCTGAGAATCTCAATCTCTCACACGCTAGAGGCAACCTACTTACCTTATACGGAGTTGTCTGTGGTATTAAGCAAATATCCTCCTCAGCTCAATAGGTAGTACCCATCTTAGGCTGTAGGTTGTTCAAGCTTGAACCTTAACATGATTCCCCAAATTGGCATTTCTATGTCTGGAATTAGCATTCTAAAATATGGCGGACCTTCAATGGATAGCAATTCCAGTAAATACGAGATAACCTCTCACACAACGTCTACTAGCCTCATGCACTCACAGATGAGGGTGGGGATATTATGTTCATGGTAGAGGTACACAATGCATGCAGAACAAAAAAGTTCTATTCCTGGGTCACCTTTCTAGCAGCAGATGGAAATGCACACTTTTTCACAATTACACAATAGCAAACACACCTGCAAAATACAGAGTGTATGCATAGTTAGAAATGCCAATGTCTTATCAAGTACATCAAAATTTGTTTGAATGCACCCTCCCATACATTGTACACAATATCATATTAGGTCCCCTAAGTAATGAAGGACCTACATTGCCAGAATTAGTCACATAACCACACATCCCACTGTAACAAATATGCCATTAGCGGATTTATGCCGCTTATGAAATAATTTAATAGATATGTATAGATGCTTAATACAATTTGTAATACGGACCTTAAATACCGCCTCAGCGAGGGCTGCTTCAGAAGCACCACATTAGTCTACAACCGGGACAAATCCTGTGATTGTGTGTTAAATAATGGGTAAGGTACCCACCAAGCATGAATAAATTCCATTTTGGTTAACACAAAAAAAAAAAATGTGCTGGAAGCAGTGTTTCCCCATCCAGGACCCTAAGACAAACATAGTATTCTTACAATGTGCTTGCCCTTTGGAATGGACCCCTCAGTAGATCACTGTGCCACTTGCAGTGTGCACATGGAATTTACACTACCATACATGGTAGACTAACACTTGCAAACCTTCTGGAAGTGTTAAAACAAATTCAAGATGACTGTGGGGCAGCCACTGCCCTGGATAGGGGATGCCATTAATGGGCAATTTTTCCAGTGTCCTCAATTATATTAGGTAATCTTAAAGGGGAAGGAGTAGCATTGGCAGTACTCCAGTGGCTCATAGACATTCCTCAACAGGATTGCAAGTTGTTTACCACCAAGACTTTTACTAGTATAGGTCTAGATAGTCTGGAAGCCAGACCAGGTAAACCACAATTACAAGACAAGTCCAGTAAAGATAATACCAAACAAGCACAAAAAAGTTCTGAACATTTTTGGGATAAACAAAAATACAAGGCGAAACTAAAGCAAAAAGGAGATTCTACATTTGGAGAACTCAGGAAAACTTTACAACATTAGAAACTGTGCAACTTTAAAAATTGTCACGATTCCAGGCTGTTCTGTCAGGACTCTGGGCAGAACACCCGTTGAGGTCACAGAATATCTTCCTTTAGAGGTATTATACGGAAGCAGAAGGGCAGCTAAAGGCATACACTGGAAATGAACAGGTATAGTAAGGCATAGAAAAAGGATAGTGAAGGCAGAGCAACCATAGTGTGAACAAACAGGGAACAAATCAGTAATGGGCAACCACACTGGGGTTACCACTAAGGTTGTACACAGGTAAGTATCAGAACTTCCCAGAGCCACAGGGAATGTCAATGCCTCTGTGCAGATTACTCTTACAGATAGGCACCCCGCAAGCCCCATAGAAAGGAGGCAGCAGAAGTGATTCTGTCTCTGGACTCTCAGGGCACAAACAAGGATGGTACTTACATACACAAGACAACCCCTTGTGAGTCCAACTGGAGACACTGTGTCAATTCCTGGAAAACAACAATGGCACAATGTCACAGTTAGGCACCTAAGACTACATACAACACTAGACAAAGGATGGGGCAGGAATTGCCTCCTGGAAACCAGGAGCCAACCCCAGTACAAAGGAAAAAAATTATACACAGGTGAGGACTGATAGTACACTTAACTGACACAAGAAGCCAAAAGGAAAGTACAGAGAAAGAGCTAGAAAGAAGCGTAAGAACTGAAGAGCAAGTACAAGACTAACTACAAGAGAACAAGAGGCTGTAGGAATCACAGAGAAAGAGGACATAAACTAATAGGCAAGTCTGAGACACTGAAGAGAGGTTTCAGGCGCTAAGGGAGAAGCAAAGGAATGAGTAAAAGGAAAAGAATGCCAGGAATAGAAGGAACAAAAAATGAAGTTAAGCAGGAACAGGACTGGAAAACAGGGAACAGACTCAGGCTGAAGCAAAACAGGAACAGAACTGGGAAACAGGAAGCAGGCTCTGGTTGAAGAAAAGCAGGAACAGAACTGGGAAACAGGGAGTAGGCCCTGCCTGAAGCAAAGAAGGAACCAAACTGGGAAGCAGGGAGCAGGCGCTGGCTGAAACAAGCAGGCACAGGGCTGAGAAACAGGGATCAGTCTCTGGCTGAAGCAAGCAGGAACAGGCTGAGAAACAGGGAGCAGACTCTGGCTGAAGCAAGCAGGAACAGGACTGGAACACAAGCCAAAAAGAGGTCCGGTACAAAAAAGGAACAAACTCCAATACACGACGAGGAGATTCAGGAAATGGCAGCTTATAAGCAGTTCCAGGCAGCAGCAAGCCCAGGGTAGAGTCACATGGCTGGGATGCAAAAGAGTGATCACAGGTGTGTGCAGTTCCAATCTCACACACGTCCTGGAGGAGAGAATCCAGTACAAAGAAACAACAGGGCTATTCTCATAGGAAACAATGGATAGCAATATCCAGGTCTTACTGACTACCAGGCAGTGCATTATGGGTACTGAAGTCCATGGATGCAAACGTAGTTCTACAATAGCATACCATATCGACATGGGAAGAAAGCAGGGTTTAGAAGGAGACTCTGGATGAGTATTATTGGTGAAAATCAGGCTGCAGATAGTCTGTTTACAGCGCCCCCTAGAGATGGGACGACAGAGTCGTAACAAAAATTCATGACAGATATCAATATACTGTTACTCACCCATCTCATTCCCTTCAGGGCTCACCAGAAAATCTCAGTGAGAGAGGAGGGTGGTCAGATCACCAAAACACGTACATGAAACGGAGAGAGGAGTCACAACGCTCATCAGAGATTTTGGTTAAAAAGGAAGAGAAATTTCCACATCAAAAAACACATTTCCAAAAGAAAAAGGTTGCAGCAATTTTGGCTAAACATGCCACACATGGTGACATTACTGAAGAGCATGATGTGAGCAGTAACTCTGCTAAACAGTGCAGGAGAGGTCACAATAGTTCACCAGAATCTTCTAGACATTCTGGATGAGACATCAACTCAAGACTTCCCTGAAGTCAAAACTGCAGACAGGAGTGTCTCCCAACTCAATAGGGTTTATAAATTAGGAATTCAAATTGAGGGAGCATTGAGCACCCCATTAAAGTAATCTTCTGGGGAAGATTAACACTAGGTTACAATAGACTATTGTGGGAAAAACATTGGCCACCTGAATTTGTATTTATTCTTCCACAAGGGGAAGATGTAATTTGGCCTTCTTCCCAGTACTTGCTCCAAACACAATAAAAGAGGCTAACACCGCAGATTGGGCATAGGCGCAAGCCCTTACTTTGAACTGCAACCATTTGTGGTGGGACTTGCCCTACCATGTTATTCCGATAAGATCCACTGCACAGATCCAATCTCAATATCCCTTTAAACATGTTGCTAAAGCACCGGTGAAGAAAATTCTCCTACAAGTTGAGTACCATGGAGTAATTGAACTCCGGGTCCCTATATGAATAACCCTTTGTTTTGTGTAGCTAAGCTGGACCATTTATCTTGTATATTCTTAGATTACAGATATGTACACAGTCACACACATATTTGCAGTACACAATTCACATAGTACAGCACTTATCAACAACATAGTTACAAAGAATACAAACCAACCTTGGATCTTTCCAATGTTTTTGTCTGCCAAAATCTAGCATCTGAAAGCAGGGACTTAATCACCTTCTCAGTATTAGGCTTTCATGGAAGATTTCGAGGATTCCCTCAGGGGTATATGAACAGTCCTGGATTGTTCTCCAACTGTGTGACATCAACATTTCATAATATTGATCCCAAGGCTTTTTCTTATTCCGATGACATATTTATGAAGATGAGTTCAACATTCATTTAGCCAGGGTGGATCCCATCATTTTGGGATTTGCCTCACAGGGCTACAAATTAAATTTAAGGAAAACTAAAATTGCTTTTGTAAGTGTCCTATTTTTATTACACAAACTACCAAATGAGGGAAAGAGCCTAGCACCACAAGTCCTAGAGAAATATGCCTAATTATAACCACCAAATTATAAGGTAATTGCTGAGTTTCTTCAATTTTGACAGAATTTATATTCCAGAATATGCACAATGCATAAAACTACTTTATGTTTTAATCCATCTTGACTTCTCAAATAAACATTGGACACCACAACACACACAAATTCTCAGAGCAATACAACTAAACATGCTTAAAGCAAAGCATTTGCACACATCTGACAACAAAACAAACCCGGTAATTTATGGTGCCACTGGGTTCACCTGTGTCACATTCAATGAAGGGAACAGAGGACTCATAACATATAAATCATACTTGCACTCCAATGCTGAACAGAGTTTTGAACCAACAGAAAAGATAATGACTGTTGTCCAAATGGCTGTCATAAAGGAGAGACCACTAGCCCAGGAGAAACACAGTATTGTTGCTACCTCAATACCTGCCCTTCAGGCTGTCAATTAAGCAAGTGTCCTGAACGCAAAAACATTGCATCCACGTTGGATACAATGGGCTATCTTCCAGACTGCCACTGATGTTGATTATGTTTTTGATCCAAAACTTCAGACCCAAGAATTCCTTAAGTGTGAACTTGAATACCCCATGTCCACCACCATTTTGCCTCTTGAACAAAACTTCAGTACTCCACGGCTTGCACAGCTGTTTGTGTAGTGATGAGCGATGGTCAATTCCAGCCTCAACAAACCTACAAGCAGACCCTAGGTGACTGCACAGCACACACTGGTGAGCTTACAGATCTAATTTTGGGACAGGAAAACATGGATCCTGAACTATCTACTTTGATTGTGTGATTCATATTACTGTGTCCAGTTCTTTGATGAATATTTACACTACTGGCACATTAATGGATTCAGAGAGTCCAAAGGAAATGCCATAAAATACAAATTCTGGTGAGGGAAGGCAGCAGATCTCAAAGACAAGCTGCCATGGGCTCATGTAGTACATACATTGGGTCATCAGTGTGTTGGAATACACATTGATGAAGCAGCCAAATCTGCAGTAGTTACGGCTTCGGTTGCTGTGATAACTTGTTCTTATATGAGGCTGGATGATGACACATTGGCTGCTGTGAAGGCTTTGGCTGATAGCAAGCCCTTAGCAAAAGCATATCCTGCAAAATACTCCTACCACTTAAGTACCAAAAACATTGTCTTTGCAACCATACCAGGGATGATTGATCATGTGACCCCCAACTAAAACCAGAGATTGGATTGCGTTGAAGCAGAGTATGAAGGGTTTTCTTCTGCCCATGTTGGTATGGTGGCTAGTATCTCCTTATTGAAAAAATGATTGGTCTATGCAAACAGACCAAGCAGTATGTCTTTAGTTTTGACATTTGCCAACAAATTAAAGGATCCACAATCAAACTCTCACTGCAGTCACCCCACTTAGTTTCCAAAAAAACATCAAACTATTGCAATATGTTTACATTATGGTCCCTTATAACCAGATGAAGCTCACAAATATATTCTAGTGGCTGTTGATTCATGCCCCGGATTTCTCTGAGTATAGCCACAATGATTGGCTGACACTTGGACTATTATTAAAGATTTGCAAGTCTTCATCAGGACATATTCAGTTGCAGCATTTCATTCAGACTAGGGCCCTGCCTTTACCTCCCCTCCAGGGCATTCATGGACACCATGGCAACAATGGGTGTTTAAATGGATTTTTTGTCTCCCTGTCATCCTGACATTTGATTGTGGAGTAGAAGAGCTAAGACTTAAAGCAATCCTTAACAGCTAGAGTATTAGGCCCAGGTCATAGTTGGCTACATCACCTGTGTGAAGTCCATAAAGCACGAAATAATCTGTCCAAAAGGTCTTTTGGAGGATGTGCCCCCTATGAAGTCCTGTTTGGGATATCTATGTATGTTCGAGATCTTGATGACCCTGGTGCAGTGGTGGCAATAACATCTTTTGACATAAATAAACGTGTTACTATCTTGCAGGAAATGCAACAGTTCTGTGATGAAAAATTCATCAGAATGTGCCACCACCTTGGGGATGAGGTATTTTCTACTAATCACAGACTGGATTCCTTATGATGGTGACCTAGTTCACGAAAGGCTACCTGTGAAGAAGGAGTTTGGCCCATCCTTCAGACCACCTGTTCCAGTCCTGGGAATAAACAGTACCAGAACTGTAATTCAACCACAACTGCCTGGTTCTAAAGAAAAACACTTGTTTTAATTGACAGTGTCAAAATGCACCATGTGTCGCATCCTGCACAGTAGACCACGTGGACTCCTGGTTAGTTCCCATACCCCTGTCACTATCATCCAGGAGTTAGCTCTTGAAACACTCAATAATAATGAATTTATTTGCCTAAACTTGGAGAGCTAGAGAATGAGATTTTGCTGATTCCTGCCACCACTTCTCCAACACAAAATGTCCAGAATTTAAATTTGCACTCTTCAAATGCAACACAAACGGATGGAATAATTTATCATACGCCATCAATGGATATATCTACCAGTTCCCTTTCATCTGCACAGGCTCCAATTTTTGCACAGACTGCTTTTGTTCCTTTGCCAACATTGACGACTTTTCGTCAAATTCTTCATCATCATGTTCAGTGCCTGTATCAAAAGCATGTAAGCTCTACATGTGGCATAAACATAACTATTTGGTTCATCTATGGTATTATCTGTGGATACCTCTGACACTGCTTTCCTTTCTTCTTTGGATTGGTTTTGTCACTGTTTTCTTCCTGCTGATTTATGGTCATTATCTTCCTGAACATTCTGCTGTTGAACTGGTGGATGAGGTTTAAAACCTTATCAATCCTCACATAAGGTCCAAGGAGACATGTCCCTTAGGAACATTTCAGCTATTCCAATTTTTGATGTGATTGTTTGGGATAAAGTACCATTTGACATTTTCGGGCCTACAGAAATTATTACAATCCCATATGATTTTAAAGTGTCAATGAATTATATTATGACGCCGGGGGCTGTTTCTGATGACTTTAATGCAAAAACAGTTGATTCTATGCTTTCTGAGCTTGAATATTACACTGTATTTGAAAGTGAAGAGGTGTACATGAACACTGCAAATTATGGGGAAATAGTCTGTTATCACCATTAGGGACATCATTTCCTGCAATGAGCTGGTACACCAAGAATAGTTTATAATTGTGCATAGTGAAAACATTGCCCAACTGAACCAGTGGGAAGTTCTAAAACATATGTAGAAAAGTTTTTTTATTTTTACCGGGCATTATGTTAAAGATGCTGAGTCCTATCACTTTAAATTACCACCTTCAAAACCAAGAAAAATATCACAAACACTAAATTGATTTATACAGATTCCTTTGCTTCCCAGTTGGTTATAGAAGGCTATGAGTAGTGGATGCGTTTGATTGACATGAAGAGTGTCTGGGGAACAAAAGATTTGCAAATACAGGGTAGGGTGGCTTTACTTAGATCATGCCCTATTCCGTTACAAATTATATTTCTCAATGACACATACAGCAAACAACTTGTTTAGAATTGGCAAAAATAAAGGGAGTGAATGAGTCCAGTATTCCCTCACCAGCTATATTTGATAAGTGAGAAAAGATTTTAAATGTCACTGAAGAATAGCTCAATAGTCGGGTTCAGAATGTACCTTTAATTCAACACTTGCAGGTTCCAACAGATTGTTAATGACGCCAGTGGCCACAAATGGTTGTCCTGAATGTTTTTTCAGTGAGCAGACCAGATCCTTGTTATGTCATCACACAACACTTTGGTATTGTGACATCATAAAGCATGGGCAAACTGTGTCAACAATGGTTAAAATCGTCCACATTAACCACTGTTAAAGAACACCTTAGTCTCCTTTCAGAAGATGGAGACTTACACGAATGGGTCTATGCCCTGAACATTTCTTATATGCAATATACAATGAAATATGGAAGCTTTTGCAAATGGAAGCTGCTGCCCGTTTAAGGCAAAATGATAAGGAGAATTTAGGGAAAGCTCTATTCATTGCCTAACAATATTTACACTTTAAACAGACAGGCGGAACACAATGTACTGCCCACACTATTACAAGAGGCCTATCCGCCACCTTTTCCGGGGCGGTACCAATGCGATCATAAACATGGCGGAAACAGTATTTGAAAGGGAAACCACTCACATCTCGACACCCAACGAGGAACCAGGACGCCATGGAGCCCAAACTACATGTCCTGCCCATGCTAGTCTTCCTCCTTTTGTTTCAGGAGCATGAAAGATGCTGTCGACGACCACGGTGAGTACTGCACCTGCAACACAGGGGAGAGGGGGAGGAAAAAGAGAGTGACACACACGCAACACACAATACCCCCACCCTCACCCACAACACCATGCACACAAACACATGCAGCAACATTACATATACACCCCATTACCCACTGGAAGAACACAAGGACAAAATTAAATGATTGTAACGATTGTAATCAATAAAAATCAGATAGTGCAAGTTCAGAAATCAATATATACAAACATATACACCAACTACACAAGTCCAGATAGTGTTCAAACATCCATGGATCAGTGTCCCAAAATGCATGGACAAAGCCCACACAAGATACCTGACTCGAAACGGAGAGAACACTGCAGGGGCATCAGATCGAAATGAAACAGGCACCTCAGGGGGAGGGGGGCACCTCACCCGGATGAACGCACAATGCCACTGTTCCACGACGGGGCTCCATGCATACTGCTGTATCCTGGGGAGTGCAAAGCCACAGTCTCATAAGTCTTTCCATTGGGTGGTTTGCCCACTGCTCTATCCTGGGGAGTGCAAAGCCACAGTCTCACAAGTGGATAACAGTCTCAGACTGAGGAAGTGGATGTGAATCTCCACTGGTTCTGGAGGGGGCGTTGTGCCCAGAGTGCTTCATCCTGCCAAGGACTGAGGAAGTGGATGTGAATCTCCACTGGTTCTGGAGGGGGCTTGGTGCCCAGAGTGCTTCATCATGCCAAGAACTGAGGAAGTGGCTGTGAATCTCCACTGGTTCTGGAGGGGGCATTGTGCCCAGAGTGCTTCATCCGGCCAAGGACTGAGGACGTGGATGTGAATCTCCACTAGTTCTGGAGGGGGCTTGGTGCCCAGAGTGCATCACATGCAGTGTGGCTGGTCCCATTCCCTCACATGGGTGTGTGTGTGCCCCGAGATTGCCTGGGAACTCGTAGCATGATATGCCATGGAGGCAGAGACATGCCCCACCCTGCTGCGGCTTTGCCTGCCACCTGCAGGTGCAAACAGTGATGGAAGTCATGCCTCATGGAAACTGGGCAGGGTCCAGGACATCTCCTCCAGCCTCGGACGGCTGCCCACTGGGGGTGATAGCCATGTCAGTTGTGGTGGCACTGTCTGAGCACGCCGTGGGGCTGGTGGAGGTGCTTGCGGCGGTGTATGTAGCGGAGGTGCTGGCAGTGGTGCATGTGTCTGCACCTTTTGAGGGACACAGCAGGACGTCTCCTGCAGCCTCGGATGGCTGCCCACTGGGGATGATGCTGGGGACTGTTGCAGAGGCAGCAGATGTGCAGGTGGTGGTGCTGGTGGCGGTGTAGGTGGCGGCGCTGGTGGTGTTGCAGGTGGCGGTGTCCACTGCTGTACAGATTGGTGTAGTGGTTGGCAGAAGGGGTGACTCAAGTCCCTCAGTCAGAGCCACCGTTCCCTGTCCTGACCTGCCCTTCGGCTTGTGTCCCTTTCCCACCTTAGATGTTGCCACTTGTGTCTTTCCACTGTCCTCTTTTGGTTTGGAGGAGCCCTTGCTTACTGGTAGGTGCGGCTTCTCCCTCCGGCATGTGGGCACTTTCTTCACCTTGGCAGGTGGCGGAATGGCCTGCTCCTTAGCCTCGCTAGGTGGCACAGTGGCAGCCCTGATGGGTGGCGCACTCGATGAGACCGGAGTTGCTGGCACCACTGTGCTTGGGGATTTGATTGCTGAGGTGCTGGGCTGGGACCTGGAAAGCCTGGCCCTAGGGGAAGGACGGGGGGGTGTAGGGAAGAGGTCAATGTTAGTCAGGAAAGGTTTCTTAGACACACTGGGATGGGAAGGTGGAGGGGGTTTGGGAGTGGAGGAAGAGGTAGTGGTTGTAAGAAATGTATGTTTGCTGAATTTGGGTGAAGGTGCATGGGCTGGAGGCTGTTGTGAGGTGGATGGCTGTTTGGTGGGTGTGTGCCTGCGTTTGTGTACTTTAGGAGGAGGGCTCACAGACACACTGGGAGAGGACACAGGGGATGTGTGAATGGTAGTGGGGTGGTGATTGCACGTGAGCGGTGTGTGGTGATGGGCGTGCTGGTGATGGAGGTAGTGGCTGAGGATGTAGTGCATGCAAGTGTGAGTGGAGACGAGACAGGGAGGGAGGAGGAGGACATGGAGGAGGGGGACACAGTGGAGGCAGTGGATGTTGCTGTGTCTGCATGGGTATGGTGCTTGTGTGTGTGCCTGTGGGATGTGTGGTGCTTATATTTGCCATGTCCACTCTTTTGTGTTGATGAGTGTGCATGCTGGTCTGATGGTGTGCTTGGGATACGCTGAGGTACAGGGGATTGGGTTGGGGTGGAGGAAGTTGGAGGAGGGAGGTTGGACACAGGGACAATGGCTGCCATCAGTGCTGAGGTCAGAGCCTGAAATGCTCTCTGTTGGGCCACCTGCCCAAAATGAATGCCCTCCAGGTATGCATTTGTTTGTTGCAAATGCCTCTCAACACCCTGGATGGCATTCAAAATGGTACATTGTCCAACAGTGAGGGATCTCAGGAGGTCATTAACCCTCCTCACTGAGGGCAGCAGGCTGACTGGGGCAGGACCTGAGGAGCCTGGGGCGAAGGAGATGCCCACCCTCCTGGGTGAGCAGACACAGGACACACGCTGAGGGGCTGCTGGGAGTTGGTGCTGGTGGGGGGGTGGCAGCTGTACCTGTTGATGCGGTGGGAACAGAGGTGCCCACCACCGCAAGGGAGCTCCCATCAGAGGAGGAGTCACTGTCGCTGGTATATGCTCCTGTGCCTGTCGTGGAGCTCCCCTCGCCCTCCGTCCCACTGGTCCCTTCAGACTCCGTTACTTCACCCTCCAGGGCCATTTGGGATGCAGCTCCCTCCTGCTCTGGAGCCACTGCTCCTCTGCCAGATGATGCTAATGCACGCAAGAACAGGGTGACAAAGCAAAAAGGGGGGAGACAGAAGAAACACATGTTCAGTACATGCAACACCACTACTGTTGGCGGACACAACACACAGGGAGCAGCCCTTGCACTAAGCCATGCACTAACAGTTCTTAGGAAAATACACATGCCCATGGGGGATGATGCCTAAGCCCATTTGCTGCACACCTGGAACCCACAGGAGCCTGACTAGGTGTAGATGGCTATTACCACTATTGGGGTTGGAGTGCCACAGAGCCTGCCTAACAAGGGACCTACCCTACCAAGTTCGCCCTGGCCTAGGGGAACTCACAGCCCACTTGCTCCTGCCAGACAACTCGTAAAGCATGCAGAGTCAGCTGAATGAGACTGTACTCATCCCCTTGTGGCTGCTGTGATGCCCTCAAGCGCCCATCCAACTCTGGATATGCCACTGCCAGTATCCGGTACATCAGAGGGGTCATGGTGCGACGGGCACCCCTTCCACGTTGGGAGGCAATCCCCAGCTGGGCCTCCGCTGTCTTCTTGCTCCAGTGGTGCAGGTCCTCCCATGTTTTCCGGCAGTGGGTGCTCCGTCTATGGTAGACCCCCAGGGTCCGGACGTCCTTGGCAATAGCACACCAAATACCCTTCTTCTGGTGGGTGCTGACCTAGAGGAAAAGCGAAGTTAGAATGGATGTTACTATCCCACACAGTTCATCTCATGCATTGCCTAAACACCTGCCACCCTGGCCCAGATATACATACACACACACTATCCTCACATGCTGGCCTGTCCCCCTCCCGACCCTCTTCCATCCACGACACTCCATACAATCATGTGCCATCCACCATGCTCACACTGTGCTCACCTGTTTGTCTGGAGGACCGTACAGTTGCGTGTAATGGGGGAGGACCCCATCCACCAGTTTCTCCAACTCCTCCGAAGTGAAGGCAGGGGCCCTTTCCCAAGACACTGTCGTTATCGTCACTTCCAGACACAGGTCACAGCAGCACTTGCAGTGTAGGTCCTCTCCTATTGAAGGTCATGTATCAATTGAGGGAACAGTTAGAAAATGGTGGCCACGTCCGCGGCAGTGCGTACCGCCAGCGTACATTGTCATTTTCTCCTGGAACCCATAGGGCCCAATGTTAACCAATGCTGAATTGCGCCGCGGTCTTTGACCGCCTACCGCAATGGTGTACAACGCCAGTGCAGTTACCTCATTTCCCATTGTCCCACCTTACAGGTCAGTCAGCCGCCATTTCAGGGGGCCACATGGCAGGCAAAAAAAGTGTGTCACATCTATTTAAGCCAGGAATACGGACAGACAAAGGCACATAGCGAATTTGTAACATTTTTGGAAAAAACACATTGTTATATCTAAGTGTTGGATGATCCTCTGCTCACTGTTCTCCTCCATAGGGCACATCCGCTGGGGCAGGTGATGAGATGGCGGCATCCTCCAGTGTCCAGACCCCTGGTGGACCTGTCGACAATGGATGAGAGACACATCATTATCACTTACAGACTTGATTGTGCAACAATCCATGAACTGTGTGCCCAGTTGGAGCCAGACCTGATGTCAGCTATCCACCATCCCACAGGAATACCCCCTCTAGTGCAGGTTCTGTCTGTACTCCATTTCCTGGAAAGTGGGTCTTTTCAAACAACAGTCGTATGGCATCACAAATGTCCCAGCCAATGTTCTCTAACGTGTTGTCCAGAGTGTTGTCTGCCCTGCTGAAACACATGCGCAGCTACATCGTTTTCCCTCAAGTGGAGAATTTGCCCACAGTGAAAGGTGACTTCTAGGCTCTGGTACATATCCCCAACATCATTGGTGCCATTCATGGTACAATTGTGACATTTGCCTCCCCCCGCAGGAATGAACAGGTGTACAGAAACCAGAAAAGCTACCATTCAATGAATGTAAAGATGGTGTCTTTGGCAGACCAGTACATCTCCCATGTGAATGCCAAGTATCCTGGCTCAGTGCATGACGCTTACATTTTGAGGAATAGCAGCATCCCTTAAGTGATGGGGCAACTCCAGTGGCACCATGTGTGGCTAATAGGTGAGCCTAAAGTCCTCACACAGTTCCATTTGGTGTCTTGGTGTGGGAGATTCCCTAATGTTTGGAGGATGTCTAACAGTTGTCCCTCGATATTTGTGGGTGACTCTGGTTACCCCAACCTGTCATGGCTACTGACCCCAGTGAGGAATCCCAGGAGAAGGGCAGAGGAATACTACAAAGGGGCACAAGGGCAAACTAGGAGGATAATAGAATGCCCCTTCGGCCTTCTGAAGGCTAGATTCCGGTGCCTCCATCTGACAGGTGGATCCCTATACTACTCATCGAAAAAGGTGTGCCAGATCATCGTAACCTGCTGTATGTTGCACAACCTGGCTTTGCGACGCCAGGTGCCTTTCCTGCAGGAGGCTAGGCCTGATGTTGGTCTTGGGGCAGCTGTGGAGCGTGTGGATAGTGAAGAAGAGGAGGCAGAAGAAGAAGAAGTAGAGAACCGAAACAACATCATCATGCAATACTTCCAGTGAGACACAGGTAAGAAGATGGAACTGCTTTCCACATCTCATACTATTGTAGGAGCTAGCATAAATCTTAATTTTTCACTCTGTGTATGGACCCTGATTTGTCACTTTGGCGTTCCATTTCACAGATGTGGCTCCCAATTTGTGCCTCTGCTATGTTTACTCCTGGCCTACAGCTGTGTAACCTTGGTATGTGAACAAGTACATTGACATTGCTATATTCCAGAGATTTTGCAATTACACATTTGTGAAAGCACAGACTGACTCCAGATTTGTTTGCGAATCAAGGGTGTTTATTTCTGTGCAAATAAGTGGAGGGGTGTGTGAAATGGGCTGGGGTGATGGTGGAGGAATCTCCATGGCAGAGTCCAGTCTATTTGTATCACAGGTGCATTATCTAATGGGGCATAGGAAGTGGAGCAATAGCAGTTTAAGGTGGACAGGGTAACAAAGTGGGATAGAAGGGTGACATTCAGGAGGGTCTTATTTCCTGGCGGGGGTCTTGGCAATGTTCTCTGTTTTGCTCCTGAATCTCAGGGACCGTTTGCGGGCTGGTTCTCCTTCTGCAGGGGGTGGGGTGCTGGTGGCCTGTTGGTCCTGTGGCAGTGCCTCCTGTCCACTAGCGCTGGCGGAGGTGGAGGGCTGTTCATCATCCAGGCAAGTGTCAGGGGCCCGTTTGTGTCCCGCTGTGTCCCTCATGGTGTTGACAAGGTCTCCCAGCACCCCTGCAATGGTGACCAGGGTGGTGTTAATGGACTTCAAGTCCTCCCTGATCCCAAGGTAGTGTTCCTCCTGCATCCACTGGGTCTCCTGAAACTTGTCCAGTACCGTGCCCATGGTCTCCTGGGAATGGTGATATGCTCCCATGATGTTGGAGAGTGCCTCGTGGAGAGTGGGTTCCCTGGGCCTGTCCTCCCCCTGTCGCACAGCAGTCCTCCCAGCTTCCTTGTTATCCTGTGCCTCTGTCCCCTGAATCGTGTGCCCACTGCCACTGACCCCAGGTCCCTGATTGTCTTGGGTTGGTGGGTTTGCCTGGGATCCCTGTAGTGGTGGACACACTGCTGATTGATGTGTACTGGGGACAGAGGGATGGGCCCACTGGGTGGGTGCTGTGGTGGTGCTTCCTGAGGGGGGAGGCTCTGTGGTGGTTTGTGACTTTGTCAGGGGAACCGACTGCCCGGAGGTCCCAGATGGGCTGGGCTGGTCATCTTGATCCAGGCGTGCAGAGCTGCTGTCATCACTGTGGGCCTCTTCTGTGGGGGGACTGGATATGTCTGGCACCTCCTGTCCGGTGACGTTGGGTATGGGTCCTGTTGGGGTGTAAATGCATAATTGTAGTATCTGCGTTTGCCATATTGTGCATTGGGAGCAGTACCTTCCACTCCTGTGCTTCCATTGTTGTGTTTGCCATTGTGTGATTAGTGTTTAGGGGTATGTGTGGGTATCTGTAGTGGACATGCTTTGGTAATGGGTGTCCATGCTTTGGTGTTGCATGCAGGGCTTGGTATTGGGATGTGTGGGTTGTGATGGTGGGGTATATGTGAGGTGGTGGAGTGATGGGGGTGAGGGTAGGGGTTGTTGTTTGTGATGGCATGCAGGTAGGGTGGGGGATAAAGTAGTAAAGATTTGACTTACCAGATTCCAGTCCTCCATTTGTGAGGTGTTGGAGTAATGGGGGTGAGGGTGGGGAATGTGATGGCATGCAGGTGGGGTAGGGGGATATGGCAGTTAAGATATGACTTACCAGAGTCCAGTCCTCCTGCTACTCCTGCGAGGCCCTCAGGATGCATAATCGCCAAGACTTACTCCTCCCATATTGTTAGTTGTTGGGGAGGAGATGGGGGTCCACTGCCAGTCCTCTGTACAGCAATCTGGTGTCTTGATACCATGGAACATACCTTCTCCCGTAGGTCGTTCCACCTCTTCCTGATGTTGTCCCGTGTGTTTTGGATGCTGTCCCACTGCGTTGACCCTGTTGACAATTCTCCACCATAGCTCCATCTTCCTAGCAATGGAATAACTGTGGCTCTACCCGGATGATTTCCTCCACCATGACCTTAGCTCCTCCTCATAAACCTTGGGGTGTCTTTGAGGTGCCATGATGTGGTGTGGGTGATGTGTGAGGTAATGTCTGTTGTGATGTGTGGGGGTGTGCTGGTGTGTGTTGTTTGAGGTGCGTATTGGTGGGTATGAGTGATGATGGTGTGTGTCTATGGGTGCTGGTGTTGTGTTAGCTAACCTCTCTCTCTGGCCTTCTTTCAGATTTTTAGTTGTAAGGGTCTGTGGGTAATGGGAGTATGTGTTTTATGGTGTTGTGAGTGTGTGGGTGTGGTGTGTGTATGTGTATCAGGTGTGTGTATTTCGAATTGTCCAATGTAGTTGTGTTTTGTAAATATGTGTGTATTTTGAATGCGGCGGTGTGTACCACTAATGGATTACCGCGGTTGAATGACCGCCATGTTGATTCGTGAGTCGTGATAGTGTGGGTGTATTATTGTTTGCGTGTCGGTGTAGGATTTGGTATCACCAGTTTATCACTGACCTTTGGTGTGGCGGACTTGTGTGGGTGTCTGTATTGTGGCGGATTCCGAGCTGTGGGTCGTGATACCTGTAGCAGAATTCCGCTGCCGCAACAGTATGTTGGCGGTTTTCAGCACAGCAGAAAGTGGGATTTACCGCCAGGGTTGTAATGAGGGCCATTGTGTCTTCTGCAATTGACATTATTCAAAATGACATGTCTCCTTTACACCATGGCCAGAGTCAACCGAGGTCCATCATGCAGTTGAGTTGGACATTACAATTTCTTTAAAATGGCTGAGTGCCTTGGATGCATGTTAACTCTACAGAGTTATTTGCCACATTTAACTTGACATGGACGGAGTGGATATTGGCTAAGAAAGAAGCTTGTTACATCATGCTCAACATCAAAACATGATAAATGTCACCTTTTACTGTGGCAGAAGTACCGTTTTCAGTGTGGTTAATGCATGGAGTGAACAATTTGCCCATTTCAACATTTGAGTTTACTTTGTGTTTAAAATATTTTCCTGTAGACAGATTTGAACAGTTAAGGGACAGTTCAGTCAGTCAGTCACAAAACTTTATTCGGCAAATGCCATAAAAGTACAGACAAAAACACAAATACCACACAATAATTACGTTACAGTAAATAGATAGAAGAATAAAATAGTACCATATCTAAAACATTACGTAAACATCCGGTCTAAAATCTCATAAAAGAAACAAATAAAACTCATAACATAAGAAAAATCACAATAACAGAATACAAAGATTAACTTACAATATTAAACTATACATACATATACATTTAAAATGAAATGAGCCTTTTCCTAATGCTTAAAGAAGCTGTAACAAAATCTAATACAAAATGACAAATTTGTCTATCTGGCAATCTCTGAAAATATATTAAAGCTTCCTTGTAATGGATGGGTCTAACAGAACGTAAAGTGGGTAAAATGCAAACCCCTCTAGGAGCAGCATAAAAAGGGCAAAAGAGAAAAAAGTGCAAAGTACTCTGGGTTGATCTAGAATCACAGGGACAAAGAGGTAAATCCCTTTTCCAAAAACATGGTTCAGGAAACGCTACTTTAAAATGAATTAAATTAAGTCTAAAAAGTGTTAAAAAAGAAAGTATCTTAAAACTGGAAAACCAGGTCAGATAAGGTTCAAGGCATGGGGCTGTCACAACCTGAGAATAGGAATCAAAGGATTTTAATTTCAGAGAACTGTAAAATCTCAGGTCTGATATGTACTCGGAGTAAGTAGCCTTCAGAACGGACCTAGAATTTATAGTTAATAGGTGAGGTTCATCAAACATATATCTAAGACCTAAATTCTCAAAAGAGTTTCGTAGAAACATAAGCCAGGGGATCCTATTTGAATTTTCCAATTGTAAGCATTCGGAAATACAATCTTGGACCAATTTTGCCATTGGGTTTAGCCAACATCTAATCCAAAGCAATAATGGCGCCAAAAAAACCCTATCCTCCAAAAAACACTGACCAAGTTCTTCGTGGCAGATGATATTTGCAGTACATTTTGGAACCAACAGTAATCTTCGCAAAAATTTATTTTCGACCCTCTGGAGAGATGGTACCTTTACACAGCCCCAGACGCCTGCTCCGTAGAGCACAGCTGCGGTACACTTAGAATTATACAGAGTTTTCATATGTGCGGGGGGTCTATGGCCTAGTTTATTAGAGAAGCGAAAGATCGCTTCGGTGTTCCTTATCAGCTGTTGGAGCTTAAAATTAATATGAGTCTTCCAGGACAGAGAGGAACTCAAATGCATGCCTAGGTAACAAAAATCTTTGACCTTAATAAGAGAATGCCCTCCCATAGTAAATTGTTTGGATTTTGTGTTACGTGGGCCACAGGTCATGACAAAAGTCTTGGAGTAATTGACCTTCAAATCGAGGCTCGACATAAACTCATAAAACATGTCCAATAAGCCCTGTAAGCCATTTGCAGTACGAGCAATTAAAACTGCATCATCCGCATATAATAAAACTGGAAGTAATCTTTGGCCCATCTTCGGTACATCCTTTGCTTGTTTAACCAAAAAATCATAGAGCCCATTTATATAAATCAAGAAAAGAAAAGGGGCTAAAATACATCCTTGCCTTACGCCCCTGGTTGACGGAATAGGAGGGGTTCTCTGCCCAGATGAGCCGACCTGAACAGAGACCGTTAGGTCTGTATGTAGACGTTTAATAAGCTCCAATAGAGCCGGGTCACACCCTAGAACTTCTAGGATTTGCCATAACTTGGATCTGTTAACCAAATCAAAGGCACTGGTTAGATCGATAAAAGCCATGTGGATGGACTCTTTCTTAACAGACACATATTTATTAAGTATCAATTGTAAGTTTAAAACTTGCTCAACTGTGCCCACACCGGGTCTAAAACCAAATTGGATGGGAGATAAAATCTGGGCATCTGTTACCCAATCTTCTAAACGGGACAAGATCACACTACCTAAAATCTTTGCCGTTGAATCAATAAGGGAGATTGGTCTGTAACAAGAGGGGTCTTGTCTATTACCTTTTTTAAAGATGGGAACAATAATAGCCGATTTCCATGAAGAGGGCACATTACTAGTTACCACGTTGTTCAACACATTTGTAACCAAAGGGCCCCAGAGCTCAATTTCTGATTTAAAAAGGTCGACAGGAACCCCATCGGGTCCAGGGGCCTTTCCCTGCCCTGATCTATCAATGGCATCTTTGACCTCATGGAGATCAAAAATAATATTTAGGGCCTTAAAGTTAAAATCTGGAGTAAAATGTGTAGCAGGAGTAACTGCCACATGCGAATTCTCATAAGTTTCAGAGCAGAAAACTTTCCTAAAATGATTTATCCAGACATCCTCAGTAATAAAACATTCATTGGCCAAAGAGTTCTTATCAGAAAAGTAAGGGTGATTTATCACTTTCCAGAATTTGGAAGTGTCCTTAAATTCAGATGCGGCCAAAAGATCGCTCCAAGCCCTGGACCTAATTTCGGATTTCCGTTTATCAAGGGCAACCTTATAGTCAGTCCTCGCTGCTTTTACTAATTGACGTGCGGGAGGAACTGCTTTAAGAGCTTCTTTAAGTTTTTTATGGGCTAAAGAACACGCAGAATCAAACCATCTATGGACCACCGGCCCCTTCCCGGGCCTGTCCATCACCAGGGCGCGTGAAATATCACTACTTAAGGATTCGAATTCTCGCACAATACAGTCAGAGTCTGATTGCTGAGACAAACACGTATAAATCGTATCAGACCTACTTCTTACAATTTCTTGGTTAAACTTTTTAGGGTCAATTTTATCCCATTTTAAACGAATGCCACTATTTAAATTATAAACTGTAGCAGCACACAAATTTTTGTTCAAGGGTGCCTGATTTACTTTTAGGTCCAGTGTAATACTAAGAGGGTTGTGATCACTTGCACAATGAGGCGTAATCTTAAAATTTCTAATTAGATAAAAATCAGAAGAGCTGATAAGTATAAAATCAATGGTACTCCCCTTCAAATTCCCGGTGTAAGTGGGCGTATTACGGGCATCAGGGGCCAATTTCTCTGTAACGTGAACCAGATCAAATTTACAAATAAAAGAATTTAAGGCATCTCCTTCAGAGGTATGATTAAAATGAATTGGTGACTCTCTACCCTCAACAGGGAAGGCACACAAGTCCGTGTGTTCTTTACAGCATAAGGGAATGTTAAAATCACCCACCCAGAAAATAGTTAAATCACTAAACTGTAAAGCATGTGAGGAATCTATAAAATCCATTACCTCTTCCAGATGGGTCATAAGGAAGCCCCGAGGGATATTATTATAAAAGTTTAAAATTAGAATATCCTTTTGCCCGCTTATAGAGACGAGAACAACCATAAAATAAGGGGAAGACCAAATTAGGGACACATTTAAAAGCGGAAGATTTACAGAAACAAGTACTAAAAGGCCACCACTAGCTCTCCCCATGTGAGAACTCCGTGCCGGCTGGCAAAAAGAAGTAAAGCCATTCAAGAAAAACATATCTTTAGACCAAGTTTCCTGTAGACAAATTATATCATAAGAAGAAATGAAACTCTTCCAGTCCGAATTGTTAGTTTTAGATCGCAACCCTGCTACATTCCAACTGAGCAGGGTTAGTGGTCTAAATGCAGAACATAATGATGAGACTTTGGTATTTAGATGAGTTTGTAAATCTGTAGTACACATTCCTGTGCCCCTGATACGCTTGGATTGGACGGTCCCAACCATCCGTCTCTCTAAATTAGAAGAACAGTGGTGGGTCACCGATAGTCAGTCATTCTCATCAAAGTGACTAAGGGTTGAGAATCTATTGCTAGTTGGAACGTTGACCTGTAAGAGAGACCTATCTGGCTCTTGGCTGTGCATGCTTAAATTAGTAATAGGACGATTTGGTAAAAGCACAGGGTCATAAAAATGGTGCAGGGAATGGATTTGAATCTTGTTATTTAACATATTACAATAGGCCGATTTAGTCAAAAAATAATCTACTGACTGAGGATTGGCAAAGTTTAAAATAACATAATCGCCCTCCTTCAATTCTTTTGAGAAGCCAACCCTCTTCACCCTTCGGGCCATAAGAATCTTATCATTACGGAAGCCTGAAGAATTTGGTTTAAATTTAGAATTCAACCAATGGCCGGCTTTCCTAATTAAAGAGTGGGTATCTTCTAGTTTGCGGCACTCCAAAGGAGGAACGTTAGAAAGAACCAAAACGTACGGATTACAGTCCGGAGGTAAATGTAAAAAGTCTGCATGATTAGTGAATAAGTTGGAGCCATTGTCTTGCAACCTAGAGGAGTGAGCCTTCCTTGCTGGACATAATACAGGGTTATCCACAAGGGTTCCTTGGCCAGGGACAACTTGTAGATCAGACAAATAGTTACCGGCTCCTTGGGGTGCCAATGTAGGGGGAGGAGTAGGTAAATGAACTGATTCGGGGCCAGGGAGAATTCCCGAGCTAAGTGGGCCAGGTTTAGAGAAACTAGATAAAAGCCTAGTTACATCATTAAAAAAACAATCAAGCTTCTCGGTAATCAAAGTTGTAATTTTAGCCTCTAAAGTTGCACAAAATAATTTAAGTGTCGAGTCAAATCTATTAGAGCCATCTTCAGAAATGATCGTACTTGGAAGACATTCAGAGGTAAAAACCAAGGGGGCTGAAGGTTTGTTACTTTGGGTCAAATGGGTAGGTAAGTTCTTTTTAAAACCTGTGACATTTTTTACATTTTTTGGCTTTTTCCCGGCTCGCCTCTTCTTCGTAGGTGGAGAAACAGTCTGAGAACCCTCAGAAGGAGGAGTAACTAAAAGGGGAGAAGAAGTAGTACGATCAAAAGTAGGAATTTTGTCTTCTTTCAACTGGATGGAGTTTGTTGTTAAGGACAGTGGTGAAAGACCAGTACTTAAGGAGGTAGGAGCGTGGCTGATAAGTTCCAGAGAAGGTTCCAGCGGAGGATATTGGACAGTACTTTGGACAGCCCCAATCCTTTCTTCTACATGTTCTAGTTCAGACTCAATGGCCCCCATTACAGAGGATAAATAACTGGTAATGGAGGACTGGAGGGAGCTGGACCCACCTATCCCCTTTTGAACATTAATTTTCTTTTTCCCCATATTTAATAAGAGATCGCACTGTACCTGGCGCAGCACACAAGTATAAATGACACTGTAGAGAGGAGAAGGCGTTAGAGGGGGGGCCCAGCCCGGCCTCTTCCGGTCGATGACGGGCGAAGGACGGGCCCGCCCTTTGCCCGGGCTTCGCCCGGGCGCCGCCCGCGCGCGTCCCGCGGTTGCGGGCGCGCTGTGTATTAAAGAAGGGCTTCCCGCCCTATCAGCAGCTGAGGCTGCCTCCGGCAAAGTTTAAAGGGCTCCCGCCCAGGAAAGAAGTTGTGCGCGTCCCGCGGTTGCGGGCGCGCTGTGTATTAAAGAAGGGCTTCCCGCCCTATCAGCAGCTGAGGCTGCCTCCGGCAAAGTTTAAAGGGCTCCCGCCCAGGAAAGAAGTTGTGCGCGTCCCGCGGTTGCGGGCGCGCTGTGTATTAAAGAAGGGCTTCCCGCCCTATCAGCAGCTGAGGCTGCCTCCGGCAAAGTTTAAAGGGCTCCCGCCCAGGAAAGAAGTTGTGCGCGTCCCGCGGTTGCGGGCGCGCTGTGTATTAAAGAAGGGCTTCCCGCCCTATCAGCAGCTGAGGCTGCCTCCGGCAAAGTTTAAAGGGCTCCCGCCCAGGAAAGAAGTTGTGCGCGTCCCGCGGTTGCGGGCGCGCTGTGTATTAAAGAAGGGCTTCCCGCCCTATCAGCAGCTGAGGCTGCCTCCGGCAAAGTTTAAAGGGCTCCCGCCCAGGAAAGAAGTTGTGCGCGTCACCTTTTACTGTGGCAGAAGTACCGTTTTCAGTGTGGTTAATGCATGGAGTGAACAATTTGCCCATTTCAACATTTGAGTTTACTTTGTGTTTAAAATATTTTCCTGTAGACAGATTTGAACAGTTAAGGGACAGTTACATTCATGAGGTGTGGAACCTGCATTTCTATTACAAATGCTTTAACTGTGAGAAAGAGGTCTTTCTTAGCAGTAGTGGTTGTGAGACTTCTGTAAGCCATTCTATGATATGTAAACAGGTGTCCTTGCATGCCCTGCTTCCATCACAAATTTGGCATGCTATCTGAAGGGTATTACCATCCCTTTTATTCACCCAGTGTTTCAGCTGCTTTTGAATAGGAGTTAATTAATGCTGGGTGATCAAGTTTGCTGTGGGGTGAGGCCAGGTGTTCCATATGTAATTTTCAGCTCTAAAGTTGTGACTTACTTCTGGAATGTATCCCCCCCCCCCACGCATGAGATAAAAGTAGTAGACATATGGCCTCATATTGTTTCTTATAATGTAAATTTTATCAAGCTGAGCAGACTAAAAGCCCTTTTGATTAAAAAACATGTAGCTCTCACATCAGCTCGTTAAACCTATGACCTTCAAGTGGATACAGTCACTTATAAATACTAACTTCCTAAAACATTTTGGCAAATTAATAAGTGACATCTTTAATGAGTCTAACACCACTGGGATTGTGCACTTTTTTAAGGCTGTAGGTTCTGGTTTTGTCAGCACCTTTCAGCCTGCGTTTGGAGTAATATCATAAGCTATCCATTCACTTTTTTTGGGTGCCTTTTTAGGATTTCCAATAACATTACAGTGGCTATCCCATCTCAACTAAGAGACATGATGGAGCTCCCACTAGCTGAACTTTTGTGAATATATGATGCAGTATTTTCAGGGCATTGCTGTAAAAAGAACTAAACAATAATTGGTCACTGTCATTTTGACTAGTTCTCAATTGTGTGCAGCCTGTCTTCTGCTGCTTTTGGTGGCCTTTATATAATGCACTGGAAGTGTGTCTTGACCTAAAATGCACCTTCTTTGGATACACATCGGTTAATGTGGCCAATGAGGGATCATTGCCAGCATTGTCCAATGAGATTGCAGTTGTTGCAGGATGCCTCCTATGAGCTACCCTTGGTGGATTTACTGGCTCCTGGTCATTCAACATCTTGCAAAGCACAGAACACACCCCTTAGCTAGAGCTGAGGCTAAAATGACAGATCATGTGTGATCCTTTCACCTTTGTATGACAAGATGCATTTATCACCTCCTGCAAGATCATGATTATTGTTAATTTGGCATTTTGGATATTCTTTTCTTAAAATTCTTAAATTGACCTGTTTAGTTTGGCTGCATAATTTGGACTGGTCTTCTTGTCAACTTAGACATTTTGATCTCTTTCATGTATATTTTAATCAGCTTTTAAATAGTAGCATTAGTGTAGTTCATTTCAGGTCTTGGATCCTGCACACTTGTACCCACAATCTTGAGGGTGTTGTGAGTTCATTACACAGCCTGGATTGGGTACCCATATTTGACCCTATAGGCCCATTGACTGTGCCTTTAAGACACACACATATTTTATTTGATTTTATTCATTTTATTATATTTTATCACAACTCACTTTTAGCTTGTTGCTTTACATTTTATCAGCTGCCTTTCTTAGAAAACATGCTTGTTCTCTCCCTTACACACATTTCACTCTGTGGCCTGCTCAGGGCTGTAATATTATACACAATAGTTTAACAGGTATTGCCGATCCTTGACTTATGGAGTCAACCTTCTAGCCATAGGCATACTATCACTACGGGCCTGTTCTCAGAACACAATACACAGGCCCAAGAAGGGTAGAGGGGACATACCAGCCAGCCATCTTATGCTGTGCAGCACTTATTTGACAGCTTTGCTGATCTTGGCTTTGTCTTTCCAGCAAACTATGAGGACACAAACAGAGCAACAGGCAGATCCTTGCCTTCTTTCAGGCATGGGGTGGTGTTGCTTCCATTGACTGGGACAGGAAGAAGTGCTAACACTGCTATGCTCTCATCTTAGACATTAGGGTGTAGGTAGGAATTCTTAGACTTATGATTATGTCAGGATGTTGGGACTGTTTAAATGTTTCACTCTAATGATCACAATCATCACTGTATAATGTTTTGTCCTCCTAATAATCACAACTCAAGCTTTTTAAGATAGAATACAGTTTCCTCAATAAATGTATTGAAACTTAACTTGCATTTCTTTGTCTGCCTTCACATGTATGAACCCTTGTGCAACTGAAAGAAAGGGGTATGATCTGTTCCACCACAGATTCTCTGAGGAGTCAGAGTGTCATGGTTTTAGGCTGGCACAAATCACCTTAATCTTACAGGTTTGGGTGTTGCTACTTGCGACTGACTCAGTCTCCCACACACGATGGTGCTGCTGCTCTAAACTTAGAAGTCTCATCACCATGTCAAGAGTCGTAAGAGACAGGCCTATGGCAAAAGCACACTGAATGGCTAGGCAAATGGCCGTCGGCCACATGGTCAAACAACAACAGCAAACAAGGAGGCATGGAGGACAAAGAATAGATGCAGCCCTATGGCAAAAGTACACTAAGGTCCTCATTATGGGTTTGGTGTTCCTAAGAGGCCAGGAGACTGCCACCATCATCAGGATCAGGGATCCCAATGGGTTGGAGGTGGTGAAAGTCATGGTAAGCAGTACAAACCGTGGTGGGTGGCGGTGAAAGTCGTGGTCAGTTGTGGCAGCACAGCCATGCTGGTAACGGCTTTCCTTTCCACCAGCCTTTTCATGGTAGGATCACCACCATGATAAGGCTGGCAGAAAGGCAGAGATGAGGCCCCCCGTCAGCATTCTCAGAATGCGCACTGTCTACTACGGTAGACAGTGTACATTCCGAGGGTGTTGTGTGCAACAGCGTTGGCCTCGGCTCCCTGAGGGAGCCAAGGTCAATTCCACAGCACTTTTACCACCGGTTACCCTGGCAGAAACATCATAATACAACGGTGTAGAGGCCACCGGCTTGGCGGGTGCCTCCCCACCACCGTATTGGAGTTCAGGCGTTTCACCCACCAAACTTGTAATCAAGCCCTGACTGCCTACACAAAATGGCCACTGGCCACACGGCCAAACAATAGCAAGCAAGGAGGCATGGAGAACAAAGAACACATGCAGGTCTATGGCAAAATCGCACTGACTGGCTAGACAAAATGGCCACTGGCCACATGGTCATTTAACAATAACAAGCAAGGAGCCATGGACAATTAAGTACACATGCAAGGATCTGGCTGAAGCACACTGGCTAGCTACACTAAATCGCAACAGGCCACCTGTTCAAACAAGAACAATCATGGATGAATAGACAAAAAATGAACACATGCAGGGCTATGGCCAAAGGAAACACTGACAGGGTGGACAAAATTGCTCCAGGCCACATGATAAAACAACAACAAGCAAGGAGGCATGGACAGCAAAGACCACATGCAGGCTTATGGACACTGACTGCATAAAATGGCTGGTAGATGCATGCCATGGCATGGAGAACAAATACAAAATGGTGGCCTATGGCAAAAACGCACACACTCGTCAAACAAAGGAGGCATGGTAAACAATGAAGAAAATTAAGTTAGCTATTCAACTTTTTACAACAACAATTATCCCCCCAAGGCATTATAATATTGCCCCACCGAAATACACGTTTTTGCAGAAAAAAAAAGTTAAATCATTTAATGCCATCCCTGGCCTCAAGCATAGATGTTTTAAAACAACATTTTCACAGAAACAGTTGTTTCAAATAACCAATGACTAGTACTGACTGGATGGGCATGGGCAGACTTGGCCACTTTGTAAAATAAGTGAATTGTGCGAATTTAACAATCATGGAGAAAATGTATTCAACTGTGCTACCTTTTTTCTTTATAAAAGATAAAAAAATAAATGCAAAAAAACTAAGCCCCCATTGTAACTCCTCGCCACCCACCACAACTGTAAATTGAATAAAAGTACAAATAAAAGTATTGGTTCATACCCTATATCAAACAACACCCTTATCCAATAGGTTTTTTTAACTTGCATGCTGTGATGTCCCCAAAACAAAGTCCCTAAAATCCAATAGTGTATATGCAGCAGGAATTACAGACAAAGAGAGAGACCCTTTCGCCTTGGAATCCAAAGCACTGGGACAAAGCACTTGGAGGAGCCTTCTCAACAGGAAGAGGAAGTTG
This sequence comes from Pleurodeles waltl, assembly GCF_031143425.1. NCBI lineage: Eukaryota > Metazoa > Chordata > Amphibia > Caudata > Salamandridae > Pleurodeles > Pleurodeles waltl. Next base: position 921,301,455 of record NC_090439.1, on the reverse strand, counting down.
GAGTCTCTGAGGCACTTCCTTCTCATTGAAAAAAAAAATGCTTTTCACGCTAAAAAACTCTCAGTTTAAGTAGAAGATCAACTTGAAAAGGTATTTTTAAGTTGATGTAGATACTCCTCAAGTAGAAAATCTATGAAGCAGCTGTGCTACAGCTTGCAATTGTGATCACCGGTATCATAAATTGGCACTGGAAGCCTCCGTGGTGGCCGGAAATTGGGCTAGCGGGCCACAAATTACATTCAAGCTCGTACTGAGCCTTGTATGCATTTCAGGAACATAATTTAGCAGTGCGTTATTTGGCAGATTTTGACAGGATCTCTGAGTTACATGTCTTACAAAATATCTGAGCTAAATTACACCACATTAGGCAAAAAAGTAGAAGGAGTGCCATTTGTGATTTGGTGTAATTCTATTCAGCCGTTTTATAGAAATTCAATTTTCTAACTTTTTAGATAGCTTTTGCCGCAGGACTCCTGCGTGGCTCCTGCTGGACCATGCACCATAATAAAGCAGTCTGATTGGCTGAGTCTACAGGAGTCCTGTCAAGTGAAGGCAGAGAAAAAGGGAGGTTCTCATTGCATGTTTTCCTCCTGCAATTTGTCAATGGAAAACTAGACACTACTGTTGCCAAAACAGCTGAAATGGAATTACACAGAATTTTGCAGAAAGCTAGATCTCAGCCCAGTAAGCATATTTGTTGTGATTTGATATAACTCCTTTCAATTGTTTTTGAGAAATTAATGCACTGAGGACACACAGATCCAACAGATCAATGATAAGATCTGATTGGCTGCCACCTCATCATCAAAGATGTGGCAACACCCATTTTAGGACTTGATTATTCATTCCCCTGTCCTGAAAAAAGTATTAAAAAGATATAGAGGTGCAATGTCAGGTTATCCTGACCCCATAGGCCTGGAGGGGGGCCTCAGGACCCCCAGAGGGCAAAAACATATTTTCTTTGTTAATGGTATCACAGATCTGCATTTCTTGGGTGAGGTAGTGGGCCAACTGTGGGAGGAGAGGGTGGTAGTTTATTTTTCATTAATAAATGGATTACTGTTTTTAATGTCTTTGCATTGCTAGCTAGTGTAAACTTCCTGTTAAATAAACCACTACCAATGTAGTGATGAGAGGCTGTTCTCCACAGCTGTCCCCTAGCAAAATATTTCTTACACATTGTACATCTCAAGGCCAAAACACAAAACTGACTATGATCTCTAATGGCTAACACTCTTTATGGATTGATAAATCTGCACTGTACCCATTCTACCATCGGAAATAGTTGTATATTACTTACTTACTGCCCTTGTCCTACCCTCTGTAACTAGTGATCATTAACTGGGTTTGTCAACATACACCAATTAAACCTCTGGCAATTCAGAATTGCTGCCCTGGACTCAAATTTGCAGTTATTCTTCTACTTGATCACTCCCTTTACTGACTCTCCAAGTCTTATGAACTAAGACATCCATTTCTGTAGAACAAATGAAAGTGGCCAGCACCTTTTCGTATTATTGATCCAGTACTGTGGTACAGATTAACTCTTTGGTGGAACAAATATCTTTTTGCAGTCTTTGATCACTGTTGAAGTCAAGGAGTAAACTAGTCACCAAAGAAGCTGCTTCTTCATTGAGATTGGTAAACATTTGTTTGACCTTTTTCAAATGATCCTGTAGCAGATGCAACAAAAGAATTCCTAGGTTTGTGGTATTCTCATTGCTTATCATATCATAATTTTTGGAAGGCTCTGGCATTTGTATCAGACACCCCACTAGCCCCCAGGTTTCTACCTCCATTATGATGGCTTTGGCAGCTGCATCCCCTCTTCTAAGAATTACATACTTGTTGATAGACTTGTAATGCTCAAATAAGTGGTGCAGCATATAGTAGGTTGATTTCTAATGTGTTGGCACATCTTGTACGAGGGATTTTACAGGTAGTTTCTTAGCATCTTAAATAATAGACAACTGTTCAGGACTTTCAATGAATTATGAAAATGGCTGCACATACTTTAGTAGGTTACCAGTATGTTGGTGACTACATCCTATTTTTTTCAAAAAGTCCTGCTTTTAGGTTGATGCAATTCCCTGAACCCAGTACTTTTACATAACCACCATCAGCCATGGTTTTGACTATGGGCCTGATTAAGAGTTTGGCTGATGAGGTTACTTTGTCACTACACGATGGATATCCCATCTGCTGTATTGCACTTCCATTCTATCCCATGGGAATCATAATATGGCATACGGCAGACGAAATATCCATCACGCTTGTGACATAGTAGCGCGCCTGCCAAACTCTAAATCAGGCCCTATGCTGCTGCCATCAGCAGTTGCAACAAATCTAACTGTGAAACCTCTGGGTTTAAGCCATTCAGAGACCTTGGTATTAAACTAATCCAAGTTGCTGACAGTTGTATGCATTTTCTCCAGTGCAAACATTGCAACTGTTGGATGCCTCAAATGCCTTGAAAACTATCTTCATCAGTGAGGCCAATAGCAAAGAACTCTTGTGTAAGAAATCTAGTGTACAGTGATACACCTTTAGTCTGTTGCTTGACAATTGGTACATATGTCTGTTGTAAGGTGGATAGACTGAATAGGGTTCTGTTTTATAGCTTTGACAACCAATTGCAGGACTTCACAATGCAGTGTGACCAGCCCATGTGACCAAATAGGTCTGAGTGGGAACTTTCCATGTTAGGCAGAGGACCTCCACAAATTACAGAAAGTCTATTCCTTCAACAGAAGAAAAAGGGAGGAGGTCAAACGCTAACATCTTGACTGCTTCCTATTGTAGACGTGGACTTGTTCATGGTTTCAGTGGTACAGCTACTCCTTGGTTAACACAGACTTCATAGAAGGGTGTTTTTGTTCTGGTACTTCTGCCACAAGTGGGTACCAGCAGCAGGTGGGCCGCTTGGGTGCTTTGGGGCGGATGTTGCTGTATCCAGCTGTGCTTTGTGCCTTACAAAGGTTGCTGCTGGTGAGAACTGCTCACTATGTGGGAGACTCAAAGGGCTGCTTTGCTTAATGCTGCTGCTGACATCCTTTTCTTCCACATCACCCCCTTCTTCTGTCACTTCAGGTGCTTCATCTGACTCACCACCATCAGCTATCTTTGTAAAGTGCTCTTTCCACATGAGTGTGTGTGTTTTTTTTTCTAAGTGGATCAGTTAGCCTCAGGGACTGTAGTGCCCACCTGGCTTACCACAAGCCTCCACTGGGTTGTGTTGGAAGTAGTATATTTTGTAAACAGTGTGCTATGGTGTTTTATCAGTCTGGAAAAGTAGCAGACTAGGGGGGTTATTACAAGTTTGGAGGAGGTGTTGATCCGTCCCAAAAGTGACGGTAAAGTGACGGATATACCACCAGCCGTATTACGAGTCCATTATATCCTATGGAACTCGTAATAGGGCTGTTGGTATATCCGTCACATTTGGGATGGATTAACACCTCCTCCAAAGTTGTAATAACCCCCTAGGTGATCATTAATAATCTTGCAGTATACCTATTGGGGCATAAACAGATTATAATATTGTGTAAGCCAACCCCTAATAATCACCTGAACCCCAATAAATTGAAAAGCCCAATTATTACCTAATCAATTAAGCTTCAAAGTATCTGGATGATCCAGCAGTTTGAGACAACATTCCTCATCAAAATACATAACTTAGCAGAGTGAAACAGAATACAATATGAAAGCATTAACAACTGAGTTTTAAAGCAAGTATAGGGCATAGCATACCTAGATTTATTACAGAAATATCAATACTTGTGGTGAGATACTCAAATACATGAATCACCATGAAACCCCAGATCCAGAACTAAATAAACATAAAAATGCCATAAAAATCTCTAATGAGGCAAATCTAGACACAAAATGTAAGAGGTATGTTCATCTAGAGTACTGACAGCATCCCATAGATAATCTAATGTGCCTACCAGCACTGGTCCATAGAAAATAAAAGCAAGAACCGCACAACAGCAAAAAGTCAAAAGTTCAAGATACCCAGAGGGTTTTATGCACAATTCACACAAGCTGTTCATAGATTCTATAAATTCATCATGATATAATCTTGGTTAGGGTTGCACTCGCAAAATAGAAACAGCAATGTAATTTTCTTAATTTTTAGTACTAACCCAGTTTTTAAGGTAAGAAATCTTCCACCTGCTCCATCAGCAACTACACTCTGGAGATGTACCACACACATTTCCCAAACAATAGATCGCCTGCAACAGGACTTACAGCAGATGTTCTTGGAAATTATACTTAAGGTACACTATGCAAGCTTCATTAACAAATACATGTTCCTAGCACAATTGTACATCTTTGAATCTTTGACTGAATTCACTTTGTGCTCAATGTATATGAAATAGGAAATGTCTTGCAGTGGGACATTGATGAGGAGGGTGAAATAAACAGGGGCAATATAAGCAGAACACCAAAAATTGCATTCATTTTAAAATAAAACCCATATTTATACTTTTTAGTGCTGCATTTGCGCCTGTAAGGGCCTTTGGGGGGTGGTTCTTCCTCCAGAAAAACTTTGAAAAGCTGCTGCCCAAAATTGAACTTTAGGGATTTTTGCAAAGAAATGAGCTAAAAACAAGAAGGTTCCAAATGTATTCGCAAACACTCATGAAACGGATTAGTTCTTATTTTCTTTTTTTGTCGAGTAAGCAGGAAAAAGACTTAAAGCTAGAATGGATAAACGAATGTTAATTGATACTTGTTTCGCAGTAGACTTTGTGTAAGAATGTATGTTGCATCATACATAGATTATTAAAGTTATATATTTCCTTAGATCATTATTTGAGAATACAATTTCCCACTTCAATCCTATCCATTGCTTATAATCTCCCTCACATTGACAAAGTGTGTCCTTCGCCGTCCTGCTTTTCACCTTAAAGCCATCTTCTAGTCGATAGCAATCAATCGGTCAACCACTGGCATATCTGAGAGATTCCTGTTTAAACCAACTTTCACTATAATTAACATAGCAATGACAATAGCACGGGCTGATGGTATTCCTTCACAATTCCGTATAGTAATTTCCATTAGAGAAATATCAAACTTATTTTATGTTATCCTTTGTCATTTACCAAAAATATGAAACCAACATTTCCTTAAACACATGGAGAACATATTGATTGTGCCAGTATCTTTTGCCTTAAAATGATACCTAATAGCCTTTCAACAACCCCTACCATCCCAGTTCCTTAAACTGCCTCTCCAATTCCCACTCAATGCACCAGAAACGATCTTGATCTACCAGTATATTCTTAATTTCCAGTCTACATCTGATGTAGAATTTATATTGCTTAACTGGCTGGACTATTTTGCAAAAATGATTTTGCCTTCCCCTCTGGAGTCCAGAAAAGCATTTGATCATTCGGGTCAATCTTAAATTTATCTTTCTTCTATAATAAAACTCAGGCTCACATAGCCTTTCATTTTCTCTTAGCTGTCAGTTTCACTGCCACACAGCAGTGGTTCACAGTGATTTGAGGCTAAGGGAAGCGCCGAGTGTACAGAATCTCTCTCACATTGAAATGAACAGTACATATCAATATGAATCTAGGTTGCTTGCTTCCCATATTATATTTGAGCGAAAATGTATGTGCCTTCTGAACCGCTCAAAAATGTTCCACTGATTTAATTCTGAAAATGCCTGGCTGGAGAGGTCAGCAATAAACTGCTAAACTGCGATCAATGCCTTTAATACCTTAAACCATTTTTAGAGCTCTTCGGCTCCCTGTTTCTCAAAGTCCTCAACATTAGGGTGAATATCCACAATATGATCAGAATGGGTCTGAACAAACTTTCTTCTGGCAGTAACAACCTGGTTTTCCACTAACTTCTTCTACTCGACAGAAAGTGTTCTTTGAATTTATTTCTGATGTCTGTTTGATGTTTGTATTATATGAGACCTTTCTGTTGAATTTCAAATAACGACACATTCTTTTTGGGTCTCCGCCTTATTCCTGATCTGTAGTCTATATATGTTGGCAAGAATGGGATCTCCTACATATATGGTCTGTACTGTAATATCTACAGCTGTCCGTCTTTTCCGATAGTTTCCCTATACTCCTAACGCATCCCCTAATTCATGTGCCAAGTCACCGCAACATGAGCTGCTGGATTTATCCGAGTCTTTTTTACCTTTTCTCTCACCCTATTTTAAAGTACTCAGACTTCGAGTCTAAGGCCAGGGAGATTATGCAACCGTCTTCAACCCCATTTTTCTCCTTGACATTCCAAAAGTTTAGTAAGACCAGTTTCAGTTATATGTTTCACTGACTATTTTTTAGAGGAGCTCTAGCTCATTCTGGCCTCCTCGGCTCAGACAGGCGAAGCCTCCTCTGCTTGGTCAGCCTCATTATGCTTCCTTCTTGATAAAGATCTAACCACTTTTGAGGATGCAACTTTCATCAAAGTCTTGTCATTCACTTTTTTCTACCATCATACCACCTCCCAATAGCAAGTAGATTTTTCTCACCTAACTTATTGTTTACAATCCTTGGAGGTGTCTCATCTTTAGGGTGTATATGTATTTGGGTTCTCTGCACAATGGCTCATACACTGGGCACATCTCTCCTTTCAAATATGAATATGTCTCTACGGTGAGGGTGTGCCTCTTCTGTTCCAGCACTTAGGAAAATGTTAAGTTAGGTTTAAATGCGGGTGTCATTCTGTAATATTGTTTTCCTGGTTTCCACTCATACATCACAATGGCACCCAATTTATGTCTTGTTTTCTAAAGAATGGAAAAGAGAATCCATTCTCATGTTACCGAAAAAGTCCAACCTCAACTGCTAGAATCACGGTAGCTATCGACCCATCTCACACCTTCCATTTCAAGTCAAAATAGTAGAAAAGGCAATCAATCTGAAACTGGCCTCTTTCATTAATTCCAATCACCTACTTGATTCCACACAATTTGGATTTAAGACTGACCACAGCACTGAATCGGGTTTGAGTGTCACTTCAGAAGATCGAAGAGCCACCCTTGATGCAGGAGGGAGGGCAACCCTTATTCTACTTGATCTCTTGTGGGCATTCGACATGGTCAAGCATGACCTGTTGTTTGACCATCTTCACAACATCGAAATAAGGGGAGCAACTCTCGCACTCTTGAAATCCGTTTTTATTCTGAGCAGAAACAATTTGTCACCATGAATGAATTTGTTTCCAACTCTTTCTCCCTGCCTTGCAGGGTGTCTCAGGGGTCATCCCTCAGCCCTACCCTTTTTAATCTATATGTCACCACCCTGGGCTGGCTCATTAAAACGTTTGGATTCTCTGTAATATCGTACGCTGATGACACCCACATCGTTGTCTCAGTGTCCAGTAATCCAGATGATACAGCCACCAGATTCCATAGCTGTATGCTGCAAATAAGCAACTGGATGTGCAACAGCTGCCTTATGTTAAATTCGGAAAAAACAAAGGTCCTCCTTTTTGGCAATAATAGTTCCTTTTGGGCCCCCTGTTGGGGGCCACAAGAACTGGGCACTTCACTATCCCAGGTCAGGAAAGGTAGGAAGCTAGGGATTCTCTTTAATGATAAATTGTCTTTTGAAAGTTAAGTTAATGCTGTGACCTCATCATCTTTCAATACTTTTAAGATCCTTTGGAAAAAGCTTCAATATATTCCTCTTGACCTATAGAAGACAGTGGTCACTGGTCTTGTTCTATCTAAAATGGACTACTGCAATGCTCTTTACTGGGGCATGCAGCAAAGAATCCTTAATAAACTTTAATTGTTGCAGAATTCAGCAGCCTACCTTCTGCTGGGAATTCCTAGACACCAGTCAGCCTCACCAGGTTGCACTGATTGCCTAAAAGGAAGTGTATTGAGTTTAAGGCCTCTGCATTGCTTTTAAAAGTCTTCATGATTCAGGCCCTGATTTCTTGAAACAGTAGTTTACTTGGTACATTCTGTCCAGGATGCTGCGCTCCTCCATAGGCAAGAATATCATCATTTAAAAGTTCAGAACATTCTCTTGAGGTGGTAGAAGCTTTATAACTTGCACTGCCAAACTATGGAATACTCTTCTATTAAATCTGATAGAATTGACAAGTCTTCTCCCTTCTAGAAACAAGTTAAAAACCTGGCTGTCCCATTACAAAATCTACCCTCTCTGTTAAATTTTCACGCAGTGCCAGCACCCAGACGTCCTTAAGTATTTGAGCACTTTATAAAAATACATTTAATTTAATTTAATTTTTATTTTGGTAGGTTGGCTGTTTCCATATTATCAAGCTTATTATCTTGATGAGAACATGTCCTAGTGAATTTTTACCTCTGAGCTTTTTATTTTCATTATTGTTGAACTCTTAACAGACGTTACTGTTCCTTTTCAAAGTCCCTTTTCGATTATTCAGGGTGCTGGTGAACTAGATCGTACCACTGCAGAGACCAATGCTGACTCCGATGCAAAATTAGCCACAACGAGAATCGGATATTCCTTGACAACACTTCACGTTCTGATGCAGCTCCACTGACCCCCTCATTGTAGCATCGTCCAAGAGACAGGTTAGGTGGTGCATCATCTTGATCTTGTTGCACAAATATTATTGGACACAAATATTGTGCCAAAAATATTGTGAAGTCAAGATTATAATGAAGGGCAGTGTCTGGCCAATGAAGAAGATGGTAGCCTGATCCGAGGACTTCGCTGAGCAGGGAGGGGCTGATGTATACAAGCACCGGTACAGGGCACCTTGTAGCCAGAGATTGGTCGATAAGGGACCCTAGACCTGACAATGCCTTGATTATGGGCTCCTTCACATTTCCCCTCTTTGCTGCATTGGCCCAAAGTGGATGGGGGGGATTCAGCCTGTTGGGAGGGCAGCAGCATGAGACCAGGTGAGACTGTCGCACCACAATGAGACAGAGAGGCCCTAGCTCATCGAACAGTTGGCTGAACAGGACCTTGCTCTCCCAGGAACAGGACGGGTAAAGGGTCTTGGGCTTTCTGAGTGATTGGGCAGGGTGAGGACTGCACCACCCGCTGGGCTGCTGGCCACTACACTGGATCCTTTGCCATGCCACCTACCCTTGTATAAGAGGACCCCCAAAGGGTGGCTGTGACCAGCCCCAAATGAGAAAGAGGAAGTCGTCTCCCTTTGCCCCACCCTTCTCCCATTTTGTCAGATGAGTGGCTGGACTCTCCCATACACACCTGGTGAGACAGAGAGGTCCTGGATAGTGGGCTGGTTGGGGGGGGGCAGGACCTTGTCACCCATTGGCCAAAAAGAAAACTCCTCTGGACCCTTTACTCTACCACCTGCCCCCGCATAGGAAGACCCACATCAGGAGGAGCTAAGGCTGACCTAAATACAACAGCACTCCCTTCGTCCACCCTTTTTTGTCAGAAGAATGGACTGACACCCCATTCCATGGGTGGTAGATTACTGGGAGCCTTGTTAAACAGGTGCCCCCCATCATGTCCTTGTCATGGATGCTACGTGAGGCTCATGGACATAGACAAGTTGTGGGCAAAATTTTAGTTCTGCAGCAGATTTGGAGGAATTTAGTAATTCTGCATTACTCTTGTAACATGGAACTACTAATAAACTCCACTGCTCCACCAGTGGACTTAATCAGCACTGGTGGGTGCTTCCAAAGCTCCACCATTGTCATGGCAAGTTACCTCCCCAGCTGTTTATTACAACTCAAGATCACTTCAATAGGACAGCGCTGCCTCTGCCCTGAGGTGTATTTGTTGCGATAACAGCAGCAACTCTGGTTGGACACCTCTGCACAAATTATCAGAGTTCCCTCCTGCAAGAAGACACAAATTTATGGTTTGAGACTGACTGGAATTCAGATGCTAAATGTTATTATAGTCCAGAAGCCAGTCCCGTTAGTTCATTGCAAGTGTGCTTGATGCAAGTGCTGTGCATTAGCTGCACCAAGCACCCTATTCTGGGAAGTTCATGTACCCAGGCTGTGCTGTATATGACTGTGGTGTTTAGCTGTTTTGCCAAAGAGGGGCTTGCACACTGGCTGCACACATCCCTGCTGCCTGCTGACTAGTCGACTGTGCCCTGGTTTGTTGAAGGGATTCTTGTATATGTTCACTGTTAGAAATGGGGTCTTTGGTTGACAGTCAGGGTGCTTGTAGAAGCAGTCCTGCACAATTCTTCCACCAGTGCAGGGCTGTTAAACTGCAACTGGTCCTCCAACCTGGGGTCTGTACCTTCAGGTTGGACTAGGACCAGAGGTGAGGCTTCCCTCCCCCTGCCCTCCCTTCTGGGGTCCTGCACCCCCCAACTAGGAGTGGCCCACCCGAGAAGACAACATGGTAGGGGCACTGTTAGCAGTAGCCCCTTCCTGCAGGTCAGGGGGGACACCCTGAACCTGGCCTTCCAATCCAGGGTCTGTACCCTTAGATTGCACTGGGGCCAGGGATGAGGCTCTTTCTTCCCTGCCCCTACTCTCAGGGTCCTGCACCCCCCCTCAGGGAGAGTACCCCTTGAAATCACACCCGGGGGGGGTGATTGGGCAAACCGCCCACCCCTTCAGGTCAGGGTTTACCCCCTGCACCTGATCCTCCAGTCCAGGGTCTGTACCCACAGACTGGCCCACTGCCTGGCAACCCAGGACTTCCTGGGGGGCATACCTACCCCCCACCAGGTCAGAGTTTACCCTCTGAACCTGGTCATCCAACCCAGAGTCACCACCCTGCGGTTGAACCACTACCTGGCACACCAGGACTTCCTTGGGAGCACACTTACCCCCCATCAGGTCAGAGTTTACCCCCTGAACCTGATCATTCAACCCAGAGTCACCACCCTGCGGTTCAACCGTTGCCTGGCACACCAGGACTTCCAGGGGGGCACAATTACCCCCCTCAAGGGACACACTGTCCCGAAGGGCCACACAAGAGTCTGGCTGGCGCAGGTCTCCTGACCTCTGCCCATCTGACAGAGTCTAGATTCCCCCAACCCAGAAATGGTCTCACCAAGGTCATTCCTGGGGGGCTCTGCTCTCAGAGCTGACCCCTGAACCTCCAGATTCTCCACTGGGGTCCGCAACCCCCTCTCAACCCTCTGTCTGGACCTCTGCACCCTCTCACTAGGAGTGGTACTGCCAGACACCAGAACTGCCCCAAGTTCTCCTGACACTGTGGGGTCTCCCTCGACAGATGGCCCTATGGTACAGGCTAGCCTCCCCTCCTGGTGTTCCCTCATGGAACCCTCCAGGACCTGGGACCGGATCTCGGGCACCTTGGGCCTCAACCCATCCCCATTCCCTCTCCTCTGAGACTGGACATGGGGTCCCTCACCCATCCCACTACACTGGGACCTACCTGGGACACTACAATCCTTCCCTACCTCACCTGGTTGGGAAATACCTAGACCACTCCTCTCAGGAGCCCCCTCAAATGCCTCTTCAGACTCTCTGTTGCTCACCCAGAAGTCTGCCTCCATTGTAAGCTCCCTGGGGTCAGAGAACTCACACTCCACCTGGTGTTGGCGTAGCTCTGGAAAATGAGGACTAGATGTATGCTCTCCAGCAATTACATCACTCAGCCCCTCACATGAATTAACCAAAGTACCCTTCACCCAACCATCCAGTGACTCTGCTTTGAAAAAGCACCCCTCATCAGCCTCCTGAGACTGGTGAGACAGTACCTGACTGTCCCTGACACTCAACCCACACTCTTCTGGGATGTCTTCACACTCCATAACCAGGACTTCTACCTGGGGGGAACCCCTCTCCCTGTCACTCTCACCTAGGGTCAGTAGAGTGTCCCTCCCACCAGTGGGAATATGACTCCCCATGCCAGTTCCCCAATCCACCTCAGAGACCCTGTGCATCACTGGAGCTACCTTATACCCCTGAACCTCTTGGTGTGTGTTAACTCCCTCCTTCAAGTAGGGCACCACAACTCTGGGCATGTGCACTTCTTCAGCAGCATTGGATATAAAATTGTTGCTGCCACCATTCCAGCTGGACTCTGCCCTTATGACTTCCAGCTCCTTCATTTTGAGCTCATAAGCCCAAATCCTCTTTTTGATCTCTAAGCCCCTCCTTCTTTCTTCCAACTCCTTCTCCCTTTGCATCCTCAACTCCTTGAACTTCAACCGGCGAGCCCTCTCTGCCTGTCTGTCCTGTAACTCTTCAGGAGTCAGACACTTGGGTGGCACCCTGCTACTCCTCCTGGGGACCCTCCCCCCAGGCGTAAAAGGTACCTCCACTACACTACTGTGCATCCTATGCACTTCCCACCCATATTCTCCTCCTCTGTGTGCCCTCCAGCCTCCTTGATTGTCACCCAGGCCCTCTGTGCCTTTTGCAGCTCCCCCTCCCTGGTGGAGCTCTCAGTGGGACAGTCATGATCTTTAAGGAACTGTTTCAATTGAGCAACTGAGTACTCCTTCAGTTTCTCTATTTCAAACACAGCTCCAGCTGTTGCATCTCCAGATTGAGACATGATGGTCACAAGTGCAAAGTTCCAAAGGCAGAAAATAAGTTCCCAATGAAGTAAAAATAATCCGTCAAGGGATCAGCAAAATCATGGAAGTAGAACAAAAAGGAGTCCTTAAGAGAAAAAGCAACAGATCACCAAACAAGTAGTATGTGATCACATAGTGGTCTGAGATCAAAACAGTAGTGTACACTTAATTACTGTATGTCAAGTACAAACACAAGTCCAAATCCCAACCGCTGATCACCAATGTTAGAAATGGGGTCTTTGGTTGACAGTCAGGTTACCCCCTGTTCAAGCAAGGACCCTCACTCTAGTCAGGGTAAAAGAGAATCACCCTCAGCTAACCCCTGCTTACCCCCTTGGTAGCTTGGCAGAGGAGTAGGCTTAACTTCAGAGCACTAGATGTAAAGTATTTGTACCAACACTCACAGTAACGTAATGAAAACACTACGAAATGACACAACACTGGTTTAGAAAAATAGGAAATATTTATCTAAACAAAACAAGACCAAAACGACAAAAATCCGACATACACAAGTCAAGTTATGAATTTTTAGAGATTAAACTCAAAAATGGCACTTAGAAACAAAAATGCTTCGATGAGATGTTAACACAGCGTCGTGACGGAGTCGTTCCCAACAAGCCGACACCAGCGGCGCCGGACACGGAGTCGTGTAGACCCCTAAGTACAGTACCTTTGGTGAAGAGTGAAAACAAGCCGAGGCGCGAATTCGGGGATCGCGGCGTCTGTGCGAAACGTTGAATCCATGCACTTCGAGCGGTGTCGGTCACGACGTGGTGCGGCGACTTCTACGGAGTCACGGACTTCAGCGGGGCTGCAGCAGCGTCGGGCCTCCGAAGAGCGTCGTGTTCCAGCAAGGGCCACGGTGTCGGGTGCAGGCGGCGTTACCGGATTCAGCAGCGGCGTCGGTCCGAAGTCGTCCGAAGTCGTCCGAAGTCAGTTTCCTTGGATTTCCACCAGCTTTCCTTTCAAGGGCCCAGGGACTGGATAGGGCACCACTTGTCGGGCTGGAGTCTCTCCAGAGACTCCAGGTGCTGGCAGAGAGAAGTCTTTGCTGTCCCTGAGACTTCAAACAACAGGAGGTAAGCTCTAACTCAAGCCCTTGGAGATTTCTTCACAAGATGGAAGGCACACAAAGTCCAGTCTTTGCCCTCTTACTCTGGCAGAAGCAGCACTGCAGGAAAGCTCCACAGTCACAGGCAGGGCAGCACTTCTTACTCAGCTATCAGCTCTTCTCCAGGCAGAGGTTCCTCTTGGTTCCAGAAGTGTTTCTAAAGTCTGCAGATTTGGGTGCCCTTCTTATACCCATTTTAGTCTTTGAAGTCACCTTTCTTCAAAGGGGACTCACACCTACTTGTGAAATCCTGCCTTGCCCAGGCAAGGCCTCAGACACACACCAGGGGGTTGGAGCCGGCATTGTCAGAGGCAGGCACAGTCCTTTCAGATGAGAGTGACCACTATGTTCTACCTTATCCATACACTGCACCCTGCCCTTGGGGCTACCTAGGGCCTACCTTAGGGGTGCCTTAAATGTAAGAAAAGGGAAGGTTTAGGCCTGGCAAGTGGGTACACTTGCCAAGTCGAATTTACAGTGTAAAAATATAGTGTAAAAATACACACACAGACACTGCAGTGGCAGGTCTGAGACATGATTACAGGGTTACTTATGTGGGTGGCACAATCAGTGCTGCAGGCCCACTAGTAACATTTGATTTACAGGCCCTGGGCACCTCTAGTGCACTTTACTAGGGACTTAACAGTAAAACAAATATGCCAATCATGGATAAACCAATTACATACAATTTACACAGAGAGCATATGCACTTTAGCACTGGTTAGCAGTGGTAAAGAGCTCAGAGTTCAAAAGCCAACAGCAACAGGTCAGAAAAAATAGGAGGCAAGAGGCAAAAAGATTGGGGATGACCCTGCATAAGCAAAAAAGTCCAACATTCACCTTCTGTCTCTTGCTCTTCCTAATGCTAGCAGTCTCTCATTAATCACCAAAGCTAGCATAAAGGACCCCAAGCAATGTCTTATCTGGGAACTCGCTTACAGGCAGAGTTGTCCTCCTGGCACAGCAACATCCAGACTGCAGATGAAGAAGTGCAAAAGTTAGTGCATGACTCTTTCTTAGGCTGATGAGAAGATAGATTATTTTGGACAATGTCTTGTACAATACTGGATGTATAGAAATGCTAAAGGGAAATGTGATAATGATGCAAAAGTTGCTGAATAGCCACTCGAAATGGGAAACAGAGAGTAGGAGCAGATGTTGCAAGGGATATTATAGCACCGGGCACTGTCATTCAGGGCAGACAGAAATATTCCTTCATAAATTGGTTTTAGTGAACTGACTGTGTCCCTTTCCAGTTTTATTTTCTTAACCTAAATTGACTAAAAGCATTTTAAATGCACTTTATAAATTATAAATAATCAAACTGAAATTGTACCTAACAGATAAACCATTGAGCAGTGTTATGTGGTGAGAAATGGCCTGGACTGTGTAAGCCAACTGCAGCCATAAGGATGAGCCTGTAAGTGCCATCAGCTGGCGCTTAGCTGAAATGTAAACAACCCAGCTGGGACTATTATCAACTAGCCCGGCTCCATTAACTGCATAGTATAAGTGACATGGTTGGGATGTCATGTACAAATTATCTGCTTCGATTTTTAGCATGTAGTGTTTTGTACCTCCATAATGGGTTTGTGAGCATGAGCCCTCCATGCTCAACTATATTTAGGAGTGGACAGAACTCTATAAAAACTCTGCAGAATTCCATGGAGTAAAACTCCATGAGTCCACCCACCTGTACCATAGACTGCACCCAGACCTACGAGAGATCTTCGACCCAACGTCTGCTTCACCATCTCAGGACCTACCAATACTGGCACCATGCCCCCAGCTCTAGACACAGAAACTGGATAAATATATCCAAAGACCAGTGGAGGAACACTCTCAACTCCCAGCTACTAGGCACAATATCCAACCCAGAACAGGATGTGAAGACCTTCTCCTAGGGGATCACAGAATGCACCAATACAATCACCATCACCAAGCCAGCCAAATCCAAAGGTTTTGCCAGAAGAGCCAGCTGGTTCACCACAGAACTAAAATCCACCAAACGCAACTTCTGGAAACTAGAACCAGCAAAGAGACAGGAAACCATATCACCTTCAAGACAGCACTCAACCAGTACCACCACCTCATGAAATAAACAAAGAAGACTGCATAGAAGCCAGCACAAACTGCATCGAGGAGTTCTTTCCCATCATGAAGGAGTTCTCTAACCCTGCAGACACTAAGAATGGCATCACCCCCTCCTTGTGTGACACAGAGGCAGACTTCTTCCACAAGGTCTCTGTCATCTAGAAAAGCTTCAAACCCAAACCCAGCACTGCCAAGAGCGTCAGCCTTCTCACATCCACCAACTTAAACCTTGAACACCTGCTCACCCAGTGGGTCAATCTCACAATTTAAGCCACAATCTCCATAATGCACTTGGGAGCACCTACAGACCCCTGTCCCCCGCACATCTTTAACTTTGGGAGCAAGACGATTGGCAGCAAGCTCAAAAAAGTCCTGAACACTTCCATAACCTCGGCCTCCTTCCCTGAGAACTCAAAACATGTTGAAGTGAAGAAATTATGCAGATTCAGCAGTTCTGAAGAACTACGAGCCCATCTCCCTGCCCTCCTTTCCAGCGAAAGTTCTTGAGCAGGCAATTGTTAGAAATGGGGTTTCTGGTTGGCTAGGGTATGCACCTCAGCCAGGCATTACCTACCCACTCTAGCAAGGGAGTTACACGTCCAAGATAACCCCTGCTCAACCCCTTGGGAGCTTGGCCCAAGCAGTCAGGCCTATCCCAGAGGCAATGTGTAAAACACACAGAACACACGTGACGCAAAATGTACACCACAAAGTAAACACAACACTGAGATATGTAAAAATAATCTGTATTGCACAAAACATAATTAGCATATTAGAATTAGAATATGCAGTTGTCACATTAGAACACATAAGTACTCAGGATTCTGCAACATAAGCATTAGTCAGGAATTACAATAAGAGTTATATGCACTTGTCATTAATAACCCCTAAATACCCATAAAGGGCATATTAGAAAACAGATCACAAGTCATAAAAATACGTATCAGCTTGTCACACTCATAAAAGAAACATCAGCACATATATGTAATATTATGAAAGCAGGTAAGGTCTGTACTAGGCTCCTGGAGCCCATATTCCCTAAAAAGTACCTGGTTGTGATGTAGAGACACTCCTTGTGCCTTAAAGATGAACAATGGTGCCCCAGCGCTCCTATGCACAAAACGGGGGCCTCTGAGGGTTCCTGATAGAGAGAGGCGGTCTGCACACCCTCTTCAATGAAAAGACCGGCCCCTCTGGGGACCCGTGATCCTTGGGGGCCCCCGGGCCTCTAATGGCCCTCTCCGAAGGGGGGGCCAAAGCGCTAAAGATTAGGGCAGTATGGGGCGATCGCGCCCCTAGCGCAGTGACCGGGGGAAAGGGGATTCCCTTATCTCCCTGCGTCCTGCTTAGGACTAGGCAGCCGCCCTTGTCCACGGTGCGGCTGCCCAAAATGGAGGAAAAAGGAAGCAGGAGCCTCCGATGAGGCTTTCCTCCTACTTCTGCAGGCGGCCGCACCCGATTTGGTGCGCGAGCCGCTTCCCAGCCTGACCGGGGCTGGCGCGAGAAGCCAGCACCGAGGATGGTGCCTGCAAGGGCCCGGGGGCGCGTCAAGAAGCGCGCTTCACCCCGGGGGCACTTTTTGGAGCGTGTTCGCTCCTGTCCTCCTTTCTGGGTGCCCGGGGGGCACTAGCAACAGCACGATCCTCGCGCTAAAGACAACATGTGGCTCCCGGGTTGCGGTGGTGATCCCTGGGGTTCTAAATAAAGGCAGAGCACTTTAGGGAAGCGCAACAGCTCTTTGATAAACCCGGGGGCGCGTCAAGAAGCGCGCTTCACCCCGGGGGCACTTTTTGGAGCGTGTTCGCTCCTGTCCTCCTTTCTGGGTGCCCGGGGGGCACTAGCAACAGCACGATCCTCGCGCTAAAGACAACATGTGGCGCCCGGGTCACGGTGGTGATCCCTGGGGTTCTAAATAAAGGCAGAGCACTTTAGGGAAGCGCGACGGCCCTTTGATAAACCTGGGCTGTGGAGATGATTTTTGGCACGTCTAAAGCCCGGGCTGCGGTGGTGACCTTTTTCTCAGCAATGAAGAGAAAGCGCTTTTTCCAAGCGCTACAGGCAAGGCTGAAGAGATCGTGGCAGGGGTCAGGGGCCACAGCACCCTGCCCCTGGGAACAACAAGAAAAAGCACAGGGCTGGTTGATCCAGCTACAGGCCAGCACAAGGGGTGCAGATGGTGGCAGTTCCTTCTAGTGGCCAGGCAGGTCACAGGTCAGCACAGCATCAGCAGTCCAAGGTGGTTTCCTGCTGAGTTCATTCATCAGCGTTCTGTGTCCAGTTTCAGTTCCAAGAGTGTTCAAATTGTGGGGAAAATTCCCCTGTACTTATACTGGGTTTACAGTGTGTTTCACAATGGTAGGGAGAGGAGGTTCCAGCCAGTTACAACTGGTTCTGGGAGTGCCCCCCCTCTCCTTTCAGCACAGGCTCCAGACATCTGTGGGGGGTTAACGACCCTGGCCAGGGCACAGCCTTTACAAATGCAGGTGTGCCCCGCCTCTCCCTTCTCTCAGCCCAGGAAGGCTTTACAATATGTAGATGCACCTCTGTGACACCTCCACCCTCCCTGTGTTCAGGCTGTCTGAGAAGTATGCACAAAGCCCCAACTGTCAGTCTGCCCAGACGTGGATTGGAGGCAAGCTGCAAAACACCAAAGTGATAAGCACAGATAAATGCACACTTTCTAGAAGTGGCATTTCTGTGATAGTAATAAAAAATACACCTACACCAGTAAGCAGCATTTCTCACCACTATCACAACCACACCAAACATGCCTACGCTACCCCTCATAAATCAGATAATACCGCTTACACATAAGGCAGGGCATTTCCTATGCAATCCTATGAGGAGGCAGCACTCACAGCAGTGAGACACCAAGTTAGGCTGTTTGTCACTACCAGGGCAGGCCAAGCAACATGGCACATGTCCTGTCTTCCACATACATGGCACCCTGCCCAAAGGGCTAGCTAGGACGTACCTTAGGGGTGACTTACATGTAGTAAAAGGGGTGTTCTGGGCCTGGCAAGTAAATTTAGATGCCAGGACCCTGTGGCAGAAAACTGCGCACATAGGCTCTGCGCTAGCAGCCCTTAGATAGGTTTGACAGGCTACTTCTGTGGGTGGCGCAAGCAGCGCTGCAGGCCCACTAGTAGCATTTAATTTACAGGCCCTGGGTATAGAGATACCACTTTACAAGGGACTTATAGGTAAATTAAATATGCCAATTGGGTATAATCCAATCATACCAATTTTTGTAAGGGAGAACACATGCACTTTAGCACTGGTTAGCAGTGAAAAAGTGCTCAGAGTCAAAACGTCAGCCAACAAAGGTCAGAAACATAAGGAGGCAAAAAGCAAAAAGTCTGGGGAATGACCCTGTAAAAGGGCCAGGTCCAACAGCAATCAACCAGCAACTCACCAAACCTCCTGGATCCCTCTCAATTCAGATTCTAAGCCAACCACAGCACTGAAACAGTCCTGATCACAGTCACCGATGACATCAGGGCCCTACTGGACCACAGCAAAATGGCAGCCCTCATCCTCCTAGACCTGTCAGCCATCTTCAACACCGTCTCTCATCACATCTTGATCTACAGACTTCACCACATCCAGGGACACCCACAAATGGCCACTTCATACCTCACTGGAAGAGCCAAATTAATATATATCTCCCACCGTTCACCTTGGAAACCAAGAAGATCATCTGCAGCATCCTCCACAATCATGCCCAAGATCGACCTTATTCAACACTTACAAAACGGCCAACACTGTCAAATCGCATGGACTAAACATTATCTTCTATGTCAACGACATCCAGCTTATCCTCTCACTGTCACCACCAAACCACAGATATATGATGAAAGTCACTGAATGGATATAGGGCAACTGTCTCAAGCTCAACATGGACAAGGTAGAAGTTTTCATCATTTGCCTATGGTCTCGACGTTCCCCCAAAGAAGTCTCAATTTCCTTGTCCACCAACCTTAGTGTCTTAAGAGTAGTAGCAATGGAAGCATTCCTAGCACATGAGTGAACCCCTGAAATGTCAAAATTTTTACAGCCTGTGTCCTCCCCTTAATGAAAGATGGAATTGAGAACACATAGTCAAGCCTCATCCTCTCCAGAAGCAGATCTGTTATTCGCCACCATGCAATCTAGTCCCTGGAATTCTTCTCCTGGGTCGAATTTGTGGAGCCTCACAAAGAGGTACATTCATTCAGGTTTGTCAAATGCCTTCTTGGCATCGCGCAATAGGGTCAGAGCTTCTCCGGGTAGATCTTTGGCTAGCCTTTCGGTGTAAGCCAAAGTGAGACGATATTTGCGGGACGATTACCCAGGGCCCAAATCCACTTGGGTGTTGTGGACCAGAGAGGGGATGACCTTCTTTAAATAGGCTGCCAGAATACCATCTTATATCTAAATATCCCTTTTCAGAAGGGAAATCAGCCTGTAGCTTCTGCAAAGATGGAGGTCTGCCCGGGGCTAGTTGAGGACCGTGATCAGGGCCCTGTTCAAGAGAGGACCAAGGGTGTCCTTGTTTTCCACTTCTCTGAAGATGTCGTACAAGGAATCCACAATGTTCTCCTTTGTCCTCATGCAGAAATCAGTCAGAAAATTGTCTTCCCAGGGGTCTTGTGGTATTGAAGGTTGTAAATGGCCTATGCAATCTACTCCTTTTTGATTTCCCCCGGAGTACTTCTCTAGTCCTCTCGTGGAGGCCGGGTAAGTGTATTCCATCAAAGAAGTTGTTTAGATGGGTAGGGTCCACGTCCACTTCAGGGGTGTAGAGGTCCAGATAGAAAGACAAGACAGCCGCCCACCATTTCCTGAGGGCAGCTGATGATGAGGCAGAGGTCAGTTTTTTTGGCCAAGATAGCCATCCCTGGATCCCTCTGCCACAATTGAACCACCAGCAGCCTACCTGCTGCTGTCTCTCCTTGCTCATAGAGATGATCCTTCACTTTTGGCTCGCACATTCTGTTTTGATAGCAAAGTGTGTGTTGAGATCCATGCACGCTTTTTTCAAGTTGCACTTGATAGGGACAGAGAGGCAGGCCATACAGAGGAATGTTAGGTCTGTGTTGACACCCTCCAAGGCCCTCTGATGTTCTGCCTTTGCCATTGGATAAAGGGGCGTCTCTCATCAGCTACCCCCTAATTGTAGCCTTGACTGCCACCCATAGCATTTGTGCCAAGACTACTGACCCACTGTTGTGTTCTAAGTAAGTGGTGACTTGAGATTTTAGTCTGTTCTGGCCCTGGAGCAGCTTGTAACAAGAGAACGTGAGGCACCAAGGAATGCAAACCTGCATAGCTAATGCCAGATCCTCCGAAAAGTGGATCAGGGAGTGATCTGAGAGCCCTTCGTCAAGAATTAGAATATCACTTGCCAGGGTGACTACTGTTTTTAGAAGTGAGGAAGTAATTCAGCCTCAGTTGGTTGTCATGCACCAGCAAGATGTAGATAAATCCCTAATGGCGGGGTACAGGAGCTGTCAAGTGTCAATAAGACCATTGTCTGTGATGATGTCTGCCAGGATTGCCTGATCCATGTTGCTGCCCACAGTGCAATCCAGGATCACCTTCTGAGCTAAATTCCAGTCATCCCCTAGAAGCAAGTGAGTGATGTCTATCTCTGTTAGCAGGTAGTTAAGCTGCAGGAGGAACAGACATTTCGTCCCAGTCATTGAATACACTGTGCACACACAGAGCGTCATGTCATCAATTCACTGCTTGACGAATGCTTACCATCACTTCAGATTGGTCCACGTCTTAAGCACAATGAATGGGAGCAACTTGCATAGTAGAGTAGCTACACCAAATTGCGGAGGTGTCACTGTCCAATCATATTGCGACAGTTTTATGAAGTGTGCAAGGTCATTCACATTCCTCAATATGATGTTCCGCACTCTTGGTGGTGACTGCAGTGTAGTGATTGTGGGGCTGAGAAGGGGTGGGTGCTCTGTTGTGCTGCCTGTAATGAGCTGTCCTGTGCTAGAGGGGGCCAGGGCTGTGTAGAGATAGGGATGGGAGAGGAAACTACCCTACGAGGAGCTACTCCATGACCACGGTTTGCTTAGACTCAAGCTGACATTTCCACAGAAAAGTTGTAGGCAAGGGATATGCGATGGGGAGGAAAGAGGGACAGAAACAGGGAAATGGGGGCAAAAACAGACAGAATGGGAAGGTATATGAGAAGAAGTGAAGTATAACAGAACACTCTGATGCCTGGTACCAAGCAAGAAGGTCCAGACCTTGTGGATTTGCCGAGCCTGAGCGTACCCCTAGCAGGATAGAACTAGCATGAATCTGAAGTGAGTGCACCATGGCGAAAAGTGTGATGGTCATGGGGAGATCCCCAGCTAAGGATAGGTGCAGAAGTGCTGAAGGCCACTGGCTCACAGGAATGGGCAATGGTGGGCGGCCAGTAGAGGAAGTTACCCCCCTTTGTTGGATGGACTGTGCGCTAATATTCTTTGACTAAAATGCTCAGGAGTGTCCTGCTAATAAGAGAGCTGCAATTTTTGGGAGAAAGGGGATGGGTTGGCATAAACTTGTTAAGCACTCTGGTGGGCCAATCTTTGATTTGTCTAATACCTTTGATCTAAACGTTCAATTGAAACTAATTGCATTCATATTAATGATGAGAAGACAGTGACCGTGGACAAAATAGACTCCCTCACTAAGCTAAAATCCTACAATCAGCCATCTGCCCCGTAGCACAATTAAACACTTCAAAAATATGTATAGTAAAAGCTAGCTTTTATACAGATTAAATGTTGCCCACCACTAACAGTGCGAAGAAGGTTTTTGATATTTTTCAGGCTTCATCTAATCAACATTGCTTAAAACAAGATTTCATCCCTATACATAAGCTACGTAACCATCTGGCTGTCTTTTTTTAAAACAATTAGCAAGATTCTAGAGGATATTGGAAGATCATCAGAGGTGAATTCAGCACTTTTTACTGACAGCTTTGTCATGAATGTTGCTTTGTTGCCTGACACAGATGCTTTAGAAATGTTAAGCCCTGGGACTGGCAATAGGTATGATCCCCGTGAGAATACCAATTGCGGTATTGAATTCTTTGAACCAATCTCAGAGGAAAATTTTCTAACCATTGCCTCGTCCATGATGTCTTGAGCCCCATTAGATCCTCTTCCTTCTAAACAAAATGTCCTGATGCGCTTATGTCACCACTGTTACAACTTTGCATTCAACCTCTAAAATCAGGATTAGTACCACATAGATGGAAGGAAGCTGTAGGTATGCCTCTGCTGAAGAAGCCATCAGCAAAACCAGTGGTTTTGTGTAAATATAGACCAATTTCCCTCCTACCTTTTCCGGTGATAAACGTGGAATGTTACATTAATATGATTTTATCATCCCACTTGGAATCACACTCCTTGCTTAAGGAGGAACAATTTGGTTTTAGATGGGGCAATAGTACAGAGATGGCTCTACTGACTGCATTGGATGAGTAGATAATGCAGAGTCCACGGTTCTTTTCCTGTTGGATGTGTTGGCCACCATTAATACGGTCAACCAGCACACCGTGTTGACAAGGCTGATTGATTTGGGTGTTGTTGGAACCATATGGAAGTGGATCAAATGTTATCCGCAAGACCGCTGTCAGGCAGTTGTATTACCCTCTTATCAATCTAATTTTAGCTCCATGAAACAGGGGGTGCCACAAAGTTCAGCACTTAGCCCATTGCTATTTAACATTTATGTGCAGCCACTAATCTCTTTGATAAAAACACAAAGTAAAAACACACAACATTTCCCTGGTTAACTATGAGGATGACACACAGGCTCCTAATAATAGTCAGCTGTCAATGTCAGGTTGTATGAGCCTTTCAGACTTGTTTAGTGGATATTGTACGATGGATGAATGCAAACTCCCTTAAACTAATCAGGGACAAGACAGCGGGCCTCATTGTGAGTTTGACAGTACTACTGCTGGATAGCCAAACTCGCAGAGAGGACGCCACCGCCATGGCCGTGATGTCCCCACTGAACGTATTACAATGTTCACATCGTGCTGACCGGTGGGAACATTGTAGTATGCAGTTTCTTCTGGGCTGTCTGTCTGAAACAGTGCTAGAATATTGGTTCTGGTTCCCTTAAGGGAGCCAAGGACAATATTGTAGTACTCCAGCACCCTTGGAATATGCACTATGTCTGAATGCCCTGGGCAGTGCAGTCGACACTGTGGCCCCTGGCACTGGCTTTCCACCAGCCTTTCCATGGCAGGGTCCCAACCATGGAAAGGATGGTGGAAAGCTGGGTTGTAATCAGCCAGGCAGCTCTGAGTTCAGCTCTGCCCTGGCTGTAGAATTCAGGCCGCCATCACCACGTTGAGAACCATGTTCCTGGAATGGATGGCGGTCTTTAGGCAGGTCTGCCTGCCAGGATTGTAATGTGGTGGTCAGACCACCTGGAGTACGGCAGTCTGACCGTCACTGGGAGTGTGGCTTCCTCAGACTGCCACACTCGTAATGAGGGCAATAGTTTTTTCTGCTGCTTGGCAAACAAGCTCGGAAATTGCCACTACCCTACATTTCTGGTCATTCCTTAACGAGACTGAGTTGTACTCCTCAGAGGTAGTACGTAATCTTGGAGTCATATTTGATGATTGGCCATATTTAGAGAAGCATGTTAACAAAGTGGCTGGTGTCTGTTTGCACTGCTACTTGGACTAATAAAGTTGTTCTCTGTTTTATCTGTTCAGGCTAAAGCCTTAATTGTACAAAGTGTCATACTCAGTAGACTGGTCTACTGTAATGCTCTTCTTCTGGGTGCCCCCTGACTACCTGATAAAGAGATTGCACAGAGTCCAGGTGGCTGCAGCAAAATTGTCATTAAATAGACCAAAGAGATCCTCAGCCTCCAAGGCTGTCAAGGAGCTTCACTGGCTCACTGTGGAGCACAGGATCCTTTATAAAAACAATGTGTATTATGGTTAAGGCCTTTCAGAACAAGGGTCTTGTACTGCTGTAGTGAGACTTAAGAGACATGCTCCTGGGAGAGTCCTTTGGTAAGCAACTGCTAATCTTATTCAGAAACAAAAGTTTCAGAAGGCTCAACCAGTGGGGGCGAGCCTTCTCAGTGAAGGCTGCCCAGCTTTGAAATAGGTTACCATCTGATTTGAGAGCCCAGACATCTTTGCTGAGATTTAAAAAAGCTTTGAAGACCTGGTTATTCCAGAAATAATGGAATCCGTTATAACATACTGTTCTCAGCCTTTTTCTCCCTAATAAACAATTGTTGCTTCAGCACCAGGATACCAGTCTGGTCACAGTGTGCTATATAAGTACTGTCAATAAATAAATTAAATAAAAACAGGTGAGCAAAATAAAGGTGTGACCGCAGGTTATACTCTTCGGATGAGGGAGAAATAGACAGGGTGGGGTCAATAAGCAGAGGGTGGGAGTTATACTGTGTATAAACACATGCATCTATGAAGGTAAACAATCAGTTGGGACCAGGTGGATGTGCTGCTTTGCCCCAGTACTACGTGGCAAGCCTCACGGGCATGTTCCTAGAGAAGGAGACCCTGCAGATCAGGGGTGCTCTGGTATAGGATCCTGGGCTGTTCTTCCCAGGCGGCTTAACAATACTTGACTGTCTGCAGGAAAGGCGCAGCTAGTCGTGGCCTTCAGCACCAGGTCAGGAGGGCACTCCATGAGACCAAAAGATCATAAAAATGGCCGGGAAGCATGCTTCGCCTTAGGCAAGCAACATTAAGAACCTTAACATTCAGTGAACAGTAGAGCTGTAGACAGATAATACTCATCTTCTATCAAAAGGGTCACAAAGAGAAAATAGTCTAGGAGCGCCATCAGTCAGACATGGATCCAGTCTTCAATAGTGAGTGGGATTTGTCAAGTCCTCTGTACTATGTGAGATTCACCACTGCTCTGATTGCTTTGTCCTTACTGCTTTCCCACCGGGATGTCCTGATGTCTGCCTCCTTGGGGCACAGGCCCTCAGCTCCAGAGGTGGGCAAAGAGGCTGTGAAACTGCATTCTGGATGGAATTGGGAATGCCCATGCTCTGGTCCTGGAGGCCTTCTAAGAAAGAACATAGTTCCTCCGGATCATAAAAGTCTTTAGATTTGCCATCTATCATGATCTACATATGCTCTGGTTTAATAAGACCAAACTTAATGTCCCTGTCACAGGGTCACAGTAATGGAGACTCGCAGGTGGTATTATTCGTTTTCTTTTCCTCGTTGGTCTTGCACTCCTTCCCTTTCTGTACTTGTTTTCCTGTTTTTGTCACTTTTTCCTTCATTTTCTGCCTCTTTTCCTTCTTTTATTCTTTACCTCTATTTTTCCTCTCTATATCTGTTCACAAACAAAGAATACCAAAACAAAATAATAACTGAGCGCTCTATTTTGTATTTGTTTTTCCCCTTTTCTGCCTGTGGTAATTCCTTACCAAATTTGTAATAACAACGAAATTTACCCAAGATAACCAGATAACCAGACAGCGGTTACAACCTCAACACGCTGGTGTTGCAAGGTATACAGGATAAAAATAAATTAAAAAAACCTAGGAGAGTTCACTCCGTTCCACCCAGACAGAAAATAAATATAAGCACATTTTAGGAGGTCACTTACCCTTCCTCCCACTATTCCTGATCTATTGTTCTCGCCGTCCTGTTTACAGGACCGTACCTGATGAGGCCACACTCTCCCCAGAGCGTGGCCTGTTTGTATGCCTCGTCGCCTCCTGATCGTTCCCCAGGGTGTCAGGGAAGTTGTCGGGCTGCTGTCTCCGTCTTCTGGCAGGATCTGGAGTCTTCTCTTCAGCTCCGCTCCTTCGTGGGGTCCGTCCTTCGATGTCGCAAACCTCCGGAAAACCAGTTGACTCCTTGGTTACCACTGTTCGGGTTTAAAAAACCCTCCTACAGCAAAAGGCATCTCCTCATTGGATGCAAGGACATTTCCATCCGGGTCACTCGCTCCAGCCCCGATGGTGCCCCCAGGGTACTGCTGGGCCGGATCTCCGATATGTGTAGTTGAGGTCTGAGGGACAAAAAGGACTTCCATTTTTCATTCATCTCCATAGAAAAGTCAGCTGACATATGGGTCAAGTGACTGTCTTGGTCATACTGCCCATGTTTACAAGCTGCCGCCAGTATTTCTTGTGTCTGCTCATGATGGAGAAAACATGCTATAAGCGATGTGCCCTAAGGCGCCATTGGTCTTTACAACCTAATTCTGTGGGGCCTCTGAATCTCTAGGAGGAAGGAAAAACAAGTCCCATTTGGATAGGGAGAGATCCATGAGCAAGCTGAGTACGTCAATCTACTCCATCTTCTGTGGGAAGCCGAGAAAGTGAGCATTGGTCCTGAGGTTCCTAGGTAGATGATCTTATTGTACAGGTGCCATAGTTCAGAGTCTGTCTCTGGGATGTGGTTAAGCCTTGTTTTCACCAACCTCAGATATTGTTCCAACCCCTCCACCTTGGTGTGGAAGCTGCCTATATCCGCCAGGATGAACTTTGTTTCTGTTATGATGTCGGACATTTTTACATCCATGACCTCCAGTCTGTGCCCCACAGCCATCATTTCCTTAAGGATCAGGTCTGTTGTGTTATCCAGGGAAACTGTGGGTGGGTCGGATATAGACTTGAATTGAGAGATGGCCTCTGCAAAAAGCAGCGGCTGCAACTGTTTCCCAAAGGCCATTGTTCTCCTTGTGGAAGGTTGATGATTGTAATTCCTCCCTGAGGGCATGGGTTGGGTTTTGGTGGTTGACTAAAGAGACCTGGAGAGTGTCCAGTAGGTGCAAGCAAGAAAGGAAAGGGGAGTGTGCCGAACTCCCTGCAGTCTCAGTGGAGCACTCTTGATAGCGGTCTCTCTCTAAAGGGTCCCCTGTTCCCTTGTTGCCCCCGCACAGTGTCCAGTTAAAAAGGGAAGCAATCAATCAAACATGAATTTATAGAATGGGGCAAATCAACTGTGAGGGTCTCAAGGCACCGGAGTAGCTAACTACGTTGAAGTGATTTGTTCATTCAAACAGCTAGGTCTTGAGTCCTTTCTTAAATTCATGAAGCCATTGGGTGGGCCAGAGGTGCAGGGAAGGTCGTTCCAAGCTTTGGCTCTAAGGTGTGAGAAGGAGGGCCCTCCACTATTGCTTTGGTGGATCAGAGGGCTCTCTGGGAAGAAGAGGGAGGTCGATCGTAGGTGTTTGGTTGGTTGAGTTGATGGATTGTCATGCATTTGATGATGTATTCTTTTTCTTCATTGTGCAGGGCTTTGCATGTGTGGGTCAGCATCTTGAACAAGCATATCTTCTGGATTGGGAGCTAGATTAGCTTCTTGAGATGCAGTGCATTGTTAGTCTGTCTGGGGAGGTTGAAGATGAGGCGGAGACCCTCTCAATCTGCTGCTGCTGGACTCATGCTCTATAGCTCCTGAACGCTGATCGACTCGGCAGATTCATACAGTAATATAAGTCCCAGTTTACTTAGAGGGTCCAGGTGGTGGCCCTTTCAACATGCTGCATCTGGGGACTCCACGCACTATATAGCACCTGCATGGAAAGAACTCAGCAGATTCCTGCAGGACTACAAGTCCCAGTTTCTATAGAGTGTCTCTGAGGCAACCCTTTTGATCTGCTGCACCTGGGGACTCCATGCGTTATATGGCACCTGCATGCTGCCTGCTGTGTGGAATGCACACTGACCACAGCTGAGCAAAGCCCAGGCCAAGGGCGGGCCTGTCCTGTGCCCGTCAGTGCTAGAAAGAGGCAGGGCAGGGCCATCCCCCTTGGTCTTGTGGATACACTCTGTTTATGCTGACTACGTTCATTTGGATTTTCCTGCTCGCTTTGTTCAGTTATTGATGTGTTGGGAATCTGCCACCCCCCCTTTAGA
The DNA here is from genome assembly GCF_031143425.1 of Pleurodeles waltl. Classification (NCBI taxonomy): domain Eukaryota; kingdom Metazoa; phylum Chordata; class Amphibia; order Caudata; family Salamandridae; genus Pleurodeles; species Pleurodeles waltl. Next base: position 921,272,885 of record NC_090439.1, on the reverse strand, counting down.
ACTGTGAGTACGTGCAGTCTTTAAATGCCCGAGGAGCTTATTTTGTATCTAAGGAATCAATAGTTTGTGGTCCCTCAAGCTCGTGTGGAGGTGGGCTTAACAACACATTTAACCTTTAATCTGGTGATCATGGGTAAAAGGAAGCACACAATAAGTGTCACAGGGGGTGTTGTCATGCTGGACAAATTTCTATCCAATGCTATGTGAGCATTAAATAAGGAGATCAATAGCACAGAGGCTAAACCTGAGGTGACTATAAAATCTGTCACAAAGCTGGTTGAAAGCCATTCTAAATCCCTGGACATTCCATCTAAAACGGTACAAATTTATAAAAGTTTATAAATGTTGCTACTAACAAACAAACATGTTGATGAGTATGTGCTGTAAATGTGCTCTATTATGGAAACCGCTTTATCATGTGTTCTGCAGGGCTACTGGTATTGTTGTCCTTTATTGATGTTTAGACCACAATGTGTTGTGTTTCTTTAAATGCACAGAATTTTGAATTCATGCCATACCGTAAACAAGGCTACGGCTGAAACGTGTTGGGTGAGGCCCATTTGTGAGAATTAAATCTACCTTTTTTAAACTGTGCCACGAGTGACTGAGAAGTTCTTTGCAAGGGAGAAGGACCTTGCAATATATATATGTATATATATGTGTGTCTGTGTGTGTATTTCTTTATTTGGTGATCATTTTCATATCATTTAATTAATAATATTTTAATTTGTATTTATTCATAAACTATGCAGTGTCAAAATTCTATATAGTAATTTTTTTTAAATATATTTTCTGTTTATTTGTTATCTATATTTATTGTTTGTATTTTTCTTTAACTAGGAGTGGCCATAATAAATATGACCCTTCCAAAGTCCAGCAATTTCCCTGCGGTTACTCAGGTTGCAGTAGGAACAGTATATCTGACCACTCCAAAGTGCAGCACTTTCCATAAAGTTGCTCAGGCAGAAAGGGGGAGGATAAGTCTGACACCTCCAAAGTCCAAACCTTTCCTACTGCCCATGCTGTTGCTCAGAGTGAAGGTTAAATTGTAAAGCTGAAATCCAAAGCCCATTACTTTCCATACTGTTGCTAAATCTGGAGTTGGTGATAATAACTCTCACCATTCCAAAGTTCAACACTTCCCTACTGTTGCTCAGGCTGGAGAAATAACAGTAGATCTAACTCTTTCAAAGTCCTACACTTCCTAACTGTTGCTCAGGATGGAGAAAGAACAGTAGATCTAACTCTTCCAAAGTCCAACACTTCCCAACTGTTGCTCAGGCTGGAGCAGGAACAGTAAATCTGACCCTTCCAAAGTCCAACACTTTCCAAAGTGAAACACTTTCCATACTGTTGCTCAGGCTGGAGTGAGAATCTGAAATCTGAAATCCTCTGAAGTCCAACACTTTTCATATTGTTGCTCAGTTTAGAGCTGGAATAGTAAATCTGTTCCTTCCACAGTTCAACACTATCCCTACTGTTGCTTTGCTGGAACTGGCAATAGGGAATTTGACTCTCCTGAAGTCAGTCTCTATATTTGTATTTTTTTTGTTAATCAGAAAACACCAATCATAATTTTAAAAAAAAACATTCTTGAATGCAATCATCGAAGATTCGGGAATGATCCCCATTAGACCCGGCATGGAATTAGATACAAAACATGCCACAAAGAGAGCAAAACCCAAGAAAAAAAGAAAGAAGGGTCCCATGTTCCAACTGTATTGAGAAAGCTATGATTAGTTAATCCTAGACCTATCAAGTGTGCACTGAAACCATTGTCAAAACCATATCTTGGAGTTTCCAGGAAAAACCCGCCTAGATCCTGGCCAGCCTTGCAATTGAAGAAACACCCCTCAGTTTAGCCAGTACAAGCTCCAGCTCATAAAGTTGGCACATGACCCCCCCCACCAATGAAAGACCAGTGGATTGTCTGAAGAAACCCAGAGCCGGGCAATACACAGTCTGGCAGTAACTATGATAATGGACAGCAAGTTTCTCCGTCCCTGATTGTTTTCCATGCGATATCCCAACATTATCGCCTTAGAAGTAACGCAGATGCTGTCCTCGACACATATAGTAGCTACCCGAAAGACAGAATCCCAGAAATCCTGATGAGCGGGGCAGGTCACAAACAAATGAAGAAATCAAGCAGCGACACAGCCACACTCGGGACATGTAGTTTTACCGAAACCCAGTACTGTACCCCATTTAGGCCCGTATTTATACTTTTTTTGCGCCGCATTTGCGTCGTTTTTTTACGCAAAAACGGCGCAAACTTGCAAAATACCATTGGCCCGTATTTATACTTTTTGACGCTAAACTGCGCTAACGCAGTTTAGCGTCAAAAAAATTAGCACCGTCTAACGCCATTCTGAAGCGCCATGCGGGCGCCGTATTTATAGAATGGCGTTAGCCGGCGTTAGCCGACCGGCGCTGCCTGGTGTGCGTGAAAAAAAAACACGTACACCAGGCAGGGCCGGCGTAGGGGAAAATGGCGTATGGGCGTCTCAAAATGGGGCAAGTCAGGTTGAGTCAAAAAAATCGCCTTAACCCGATTTGCGCCATTTTTTTACGACGCCCATCCCCCATTAACATGACTACTGTCTTAGCAAAGACAGGAGTCATGCCCCCTTGCCCAATGGCCATGCCCAGGGGACTTCTGTCCCCTGGGCATGGTCATTGGGCATAGTGGCATGTAGGGGGGCACAAATCAGGCCCCCCTATGCCACAAAAAAAAAAAAAAAAAATACTTACCGGAACTTACCTTAATGTCCCTGGGGTGGGTCCCTCCATCCTTGGGTGTCCTCCTGGGGTGGGCAAGGGTGGCAGGGTGTGTCCCTGGGGGCAGGGGAGGGCACCTCTGGGCTTATTCTGAGCCCACAGGTCCCTTAACGCCTGCCCTGACCCAGGCGTTAAATTCAGGCACAAATGCGGGGTTTTTTGCCCCGCCCACTCCCGGGCGTCATTTTTGCCCGGGAGTATAAATACCACGCACATGCCTGGGAGTCATTTTTTTAGACGGGAACGCCTACCTTGCATCTCATTAACGCAAGGAAGGTGTTCACGCCAAAAAATGACGCTAACTCCATGAACTTTGGCGCTAGACGCGTCTAACGCCAAAGTATAAATATGGAGTTAGTTTTGCGTCGAATTTGCGTCGAAAAAAATGACGCAAATTCGGCGCAAACGGAGTATAAATATGCCCCCATTGTATTTTGTAGGTTTGCGCCGTTTTGCGTCAAAAAGCGGCGCAAATTCGGCGCTAAAAAAAGTATAAATACGGGCCTTAGTAGTTTTCTCGGGGCTATAGTATAAAATACAAACAATCTTAAATTGTTGCAATTTTAGATTGATTGAGTGAGCTGAGCTATCAACCGTTTCCCTAGAGCTGTAGATTTCGAAGGCAAAATCTTACATGCCAGCGCATTACTCTACCTAACTGCTGTCAGCGGGACATCATGGCACCGACGTTCTAAGAGCCCTATAGATTGTGCTAATCAGGGACTGCCGATTTTCCCTATATTATCAAATCCGAAAATCAGGATTATTGGGGATCGTTTGAAGATTGCTGCGATGCAAAAGTTAATCAAGCAGCTGGAGATATTTTAAAGAGGAGTATTGCAGGAGATCGTAGGCAAATTGCAGCTCCGAAAATGTGCAAAATCCAGCAGACTCATATAGTTGCCCAACTGTGTCTACCCCTAACCTCTGCCCTACTCTACTAACGGAATTGTGAAATACAGATGGAAATGCTGGGTTACCCCATAATGGTGTATCAGCATGGATCAACCTAAGAGTATACTCCGCAGATGTTTCCTGCCACACGCGAATAACACCTCTATGACTTTGAATTTTAACCACCTAGCCTATACAGGAAGAGCCTACATTTCTCCCCAAGCTCCAAGCGGTAGCCCAGGATTGACGTGTCAGGCTCAGACACTGTCAGCAGGTTACACAGACAGCTGACAAACGCAGTCCAGAAGAGTGGTATAAAATCTGGAAGCTGATGCCCTCCCTGCCTAAATGTCATTTTCATATAACGAATAGGACACCTAGCACGCTTATAGCGCCAAATGATGCTCCCAAGCACATCCTCCAGACATGTAAAGAAGGAATTCAGCGCCCTCAGTGGAACTGACCAAAATAGATAAAGCAATTTTGGTAACACATTCGTCTGAATGATGTTACATTTGCCAATGATGCTAGTCATTATGATGATTTGCTCCAAATAGATCAGTCCCCCCTTTGATAAGGTCTAGTGCTACTGCTGGTTGCAAGGTATATACTGCAACATCATCAGCATATGCCTCTATTTTAAGCTCAAAGCCCCCAGACAACAACGACTGAATGTTATGGTTCATCCACAAAGATTACAGATAAATCACAAATAAAAGGGGAGATAACAGGCACCATGGCGAGTACCTCAATAGATCTGAAATGCCAGAGAAGTGACCCCAGCATAACCAAACCTGGCACTAGGATCTGCGTATAGGGACTGCACCATTTACAAAACCGATCAGTATTCCAAACACCTTCATTGTACACCACAAGCATTCCCACACTACCCTATTAAAGGCCCACTCAGCATTCAGTAAAATGTTAGCGAGCTGCTTGCCTTGCTTCCCTGCCACATGGAATGCCGAAATTGCTGTTGTGTCCCTACAGGGCACAAAACTGTGCTGCTGTTTAGAAACCAAATTTGACAGAACTGGGGCAAGGCGGGAGGCTAAAATCTTTGCCAAACCCTTTGCATCAGTGTTAATTAATGAGATAGGTCAGTAGACCCCCGGTCCTCAGACTACCTACTCTTCTTAAGGAAAACCAAAATATTGGTCAAATTACAAGAAGTCAGTACATTCCCACTTTTATCTATATGCTGGACTACTGCAAGAAAAGGCGAGATAATAAGATCTCTAAATACCTTGTAGCATCCTCCCCAGCAGCTTTATGCGAAGGCAAAGCCGCTAAGGCATTTAAAATTTTCCTCACAGATATATCTGCCTATAACACCAAAGTATTGGGGTCACCAAAGCAAGGCAGTCTACAGCCTTCTATGTATGCATTAAGGCACTTAAGGTTAATCTGTTGAGGTTGGCTGTACAGCTCTGTTAGAATAAGAAGAACTCACCTGTTATAGCCTGTGGGAGTGTATGTAGCAACCCAGCACTCCCTTTTATATGCTGAATTGAACACTTACCCTTTCTTCCTGCTGTGTGTGGTGTGTTAAAACCCAGACTACCCGCTCCCCATATTCACATTGAAGTGCCTTATTCCTATGATAACTGGCTGCAACTTCTCTCTCAAAGACTGCCCAAATTGAGCTCTTTTGTTAATTAAATGAGCATATAAAACCTGTTCTTCTGAGTTCCTGGTCCTTATCGGTGAAGCATGTAAAAGTTCCAATTGGTATACACTACTTTAAAAGATGAACTGTGCTGTTATGCCTCTAATGAAGGCCTTCATAGTATCCCATACAATAGGTGGCGAGGCTGTTCCAACATTCAGATTCAAAAACTCCCAAAGGGATTCAAACATAAACTTGCAGGGTTCATCAGGAGATGACAAGGAAAGGTGAACTTCGCTGACCTCCCTTTCTCAATCCTGCATTTAATAAAAATGATAGGATTGTGATTGGACAAAACCTTCGGTTGCAGCAAATACAGTTTAATAAACAACATGTCAACTCTAGAGTAATGCTTATGTGGAAAAGAGTAGTATGTAAAGCCTGGAACTGACAGGTAGACTACTCACCAAGAATCTACCATCCCATGTAGCCAAACTAATTCACGAATAGATGCCTTTGTTTTTGCCATGCTAGAAGAGGCAAGATGATTGGTCGAGTCTATACTATAATTCATAATGCAATTGAAATCTCCCATCAAAGGGGTTCCCGATGCCAGTCCAAGAGCTTGCTGCTTAGTGTATCTATAATCCCTGAATTATTTACATTATTACCATAAACAGCATAAGCCACCCATTCCCACCCATATATAATAATCAGAGCAATAGTCCACCTCCCTCTTGGGTCCGAGGCAGTCGTCTACGCCTCATAATCGATATTCTTAGCTATGAAGATGACCACACCCTGTATAGGGACAGTTTGTGATGTGCTAATAAGCAGATAATACCCCAATGAATTGAAAAGGCAGCAATCTTGGTAGTCTAGATGAGTCTAGGTTAAGGACAGTAATGAGGATTGTACATTTTAATCTCCTCCTGTACCATCCGGTGATTACTCCCTGATTAAGACCCGAAACATTCCATGTCTAAGCCTGTTGTCAGTGTGTAGACACCTAAGAACAGCAATTCTTAACCAGTTGACTTTTCTGAACTGTTCTCCCCCTCCTAACCACAAACTCTACTATTCCAAGTCTACCTCAAACATCTCTTCTGAGTGCCTTCCTTGCAACCCTCGCAGCCATTCCCCTCCTGTTCCCTTCCCCCTTGTGTCCACCTGAGAGAGTCTTCCCCATCCCACGGCTATCAATGGAGGAACAGACAGCCTATAAGCCACGTCCATGCCCCACTGCCCTACCACCCCTCACACCTCCACTGGCCACAGAGAGACCAAGATTTAAAAGGAAAAGAAAAAAGAATAGATACCCCCCCGCCACCTAAGTTGAAAAAAAGAAAGCAATTGTAAGGAAACATTAGACAGGGGCTGTTAGAAATGGGGATGCTAGTTGGCAGTCAGCTTGCACCCTGTCCAAGTAGGGCCCCTCACTTTAGTAAGGGTAAGGAAGATACACAGCTCAGATCACCCCTGCTCTCCCCTTGGTAGCTTTGAACAAGCAGTCAGGCTTATCTCAGAGGCTTGTGGATAAACAGCCTCAGGTATGTGCGGTGAGGTTGAAGATTCTGACATCCAGGGTCGATGTATGGAAACTTCTGATGCGCTGTTTGAAGGGTCTGCAGTGGGAAGAAGAGCTAGGTCAATTCTCCAGCCGTGAGGCAGACATTATGTCAAATTTTCAGCCACAGGACAGGCGCTGCATTGATTCTCCAGCTGTGGGGCAGGCACTGTGTTGAATTTTCAGCTGTGGGACACGCTCTGCATGGATTTTTCTGACACACACACACACCGGTGCATGGGTTTTCCCCTCACAGGTTACCCGCTTCCACTTCTAAGGGCACAGGGACTGGATTTGGCACCACTTAGCAACTTAGGACTCTCAGCAGAAGAACTCTGGCACTGGCAGATGAAGTCTTTGATGTCCTTGAGACTTCTTAACAGGAGGCAAGCTCAGTCCAAGCCCTTGGAGAATTTTCACAAGCAGGATACATTGCAAAGTGTAGTCTTTGTCCTCTTTAAGGCAGAAGCATCAACTGCAGGCCAACCCAGAAAAGCACATAGAGCAAAGGAGCTCTTCTCCTTGGCAGAGGTTCCTCTTGACCCAGAAGCTTTCTAAAAATCTGGTGTTTTGGGTCCACTACTTATACTAATTTCTGCCTTTGAAGTAGGCAAACATCAAAGGAAAGTCTCTGTTGTTCACATGATCCTGCCTTGTCTAGACCTGTCTCCAGACACACTCCGGAGGTTGGAGACTGCATTGTGAGAGAACAGGCACAGCTCTTTCAGGTGCACTGTAGCCCAGGAAGATTTATCAGGATATGCAGGACACACCTCGGCTCCCTTTGTGTTACTGTCTAGGAGGAATTCACAAACAGCCCAACTGTCAGTCTGACCCAGACGAGGATTCTACAGGCAAGCATATGCACGGAATTTGTTAAGCAAGAAAATGCCCACTTTTTAAAAGTGGCTCTTTCAAACAGGCTCTATCAAAAGATGTATGTTTAAATTGTGAGTTCAGTGACCCCAAACTCCAGATTTCTATCTGCTCCCAATGGAAAACTGCACTTAAAAGATATTTAAAGACAGTCCCCAGGTTAACCTACGGGAGAGATAGGCCTTGCAATAGTGAAAACTGAATTTGACAGTGTTTCATTATCAGGACATGTAAAACACACTGGTACATGTCTTACCTTTTAAATACACTGCACCATGCCCATGGGGCTACCTAGGGCCTACCTTAGGGGTGACATACATGTAGTAAAAAGGGAAGGTTTTGGCCAAGCTAGTGGGTCACTTGCCAGGTCGAATTGGCAGTGCAAAACTGCACAAACAGACACTGAAGTTGTAGGTTTGAGATATGTTTACAGGGCTACTCATGTGGGTGGCACAATCAGTGCTGCAGGTGCACTAGTAGCATTTGATTTACAGGTCCTGAACCCCTCTACTACACTTAACTAGGGACTTAGTAAATCAAATATGCTAGAGATGGCTAACCAATCATAATCACAATTTATATAGGGAGCACCTGCTCTTTAGCACTGGTCAGCAGTGGTAAAGTGCCCAGAGTACCAAAATCCAGCAAAAATGAAGTCCAGTGCACATTAAAAAATACAGGAATCAGAGGCAAAAAGACAGGGGAAACCACGCCAAGGATGCCAGCTCTAACACACGTCCCCCCAAGCTGAAAGTGGGGAGAACTCCCCAACCTCATGGGAGTTCTCATCACTAAGGCGAAAGAATTTGGACAGACCATCAGCATAGGTGTGTTCTGCACCGGGGGGGTGTTCCACCGTAAAGTCCATTCCCTGTAGGGAGATGGACCACCTCAACAATTTTGCGTTCTCTCCCCTCATCTGCATTAACCATCTGAGGGGGCTGTGGTCTGTCTGAACCCAGAAGTGAATCCCAAACTAGTCAGGTCTTAGCTTCTTCAGTGCCCAGACCACAACAAAATCTTCTCTCTCAATTGCCCTCCACTTCTGTTCATTGGGGAGTTACTTCCTACTAATGAAGGCTACAGGCTGGTATGGGTGCTCTTCGTTTAGCTGTGATAGAACTGTTCCCACACCAAGCTCTTAGGCGTAAGTCTGCACAACAAATTCCTTGCAGAAGTCGGGTGCCCTTAGCACTGGTGCTGTGAACATGGCTGCCATCAGGGCTTCAAAAGCGGTCTGACAATCCTCAGTCCAGATCACTTTATTGGGCTGCTTCCTGGAAGACAGCTCTGTCAAGGAGGCAACAATGGTGCCATACCCCTTGACAAACCTCCTGTAGTAACCAGTGAGAACTAGGAAGGCTCGCACCTGTGTATATGTCTTGTGGGGTGGCCAATCCAGAATGGCATAGATTTTGTGTTGTGGGGGCCACCTGGACACTCCCCACCTGGTATCCCAGGTAGACCATAGACCCTTGCCCTGCTAGAACTTACTAGCCTTAATAGTGAGGCCTGCCTTCTGCAGAGCCTCCTACACTTGCTGATACAGGTGATCGTCCCAGCTGGAGTTAAACAGTGCAATGTCATCAAGGTATGCTGCGCTGAAATCCTCACGCCCAGCCAAAACCTGGCTGATGAACTTCTGAAAGGTGGCAGGGTCATTTTTCAACCCAAAGGGCATGAGCCTAAACTGGTTACACCCCTCTGGTGTGGAAAATACGGACCTCTCTTTGGCCCCATCAGTCAAAGAAATCTGCCAGGCAGTACCCAGACGTTAAGTCAAATGTGCTGAGGAACTTGGCAGCTCATAGCCGATCTATGAGCTCATCAGCCTGGGGGATGGGATGCATGTCAGTCTTAGTGATGGCGTTGAGTCCAAGGTAGTCTACGCAGAACCTAAGTTCAGGAGTGGCACTGGGGGCAGAACTCTTTGGAACCAAGACCACTGTGCTGGACCAAGGACTGCTGGAGAACTCTATCACCCATAATGCTAGCATCTTGGAAACCTCATCCTTGATCTATCTCTAACCTTGTCAGTCACACTGAAGCTCCTATGCTTCACATGTTGACTGTCCCCACTGTCCACATCATGTGTACACAAATGAGAGACCGCAGGAGTCAAGGAAAACAGGGAGGCAAACTGTCCCAGCAAATGGTGACAGTCCCTCTGCTGTTCCAGGGTCAGTGTTGGGGAGAGGTTCACACTTTCCACAGACCCATCTTTGTATTTGGCAGCTAGGAGGTCAGGAAGAGGTTCACTCTCCCCCTCCATCCCATCACCTGTTGCCAAAAGCATGGACAGTTCAGATCTAAAAAAATATGGTTTGAAGCCGTTCACATGCAGGACCCTCAAAGGGTTCCTGTGAGTCTGCAAGCTCACCAGATAGGTGGTGTTACTCTTGCGCTCTGCCTCAAAAGGCCCAGTTCACTTGTCTTGGAGAGCATGTGGCTCCCCTGGAGTCCTTATCCACATTTTCTATCCAGGCTGAAACTCAAACAGAGTGGGATACTGGTTGTACTACCATTTCAAGTCTTCCTAGCTGGCTTCTAGGTTAACCTGAGTGTGATTCCTGAAGCAGCAATCTGGTTCCTAAAGACCAGCACATAGCTAAGTACATCCTGGGTGGTCTACTGGGAGCTTTCTCCCAGCTCTCCTTCATCAGACTCAGAGGTCCTCTTACAGAGTACTCATGCAGCAGCTCAAAGGGGCTAAACCAAGTCCCTTCTCTGGTACCTACCTGTATGCAAAGAGAAGGCACAACAATAGGACTTCCCAATTACACCTCATGGGTTCAGGGTGCCATTGAACCTTTCAACCAACCCATTTACTTAGGGGTGGTAAGGAGTGGTGAACTTGTAGGTTACCCTGTACTCCTTCCACAAAGACTTCATATAGGTAGATATGAAGTTGGCACACCGGTACAATACCACCTTCTTGGGGAACCCTATGTGGGTAAAAATCCTCATCAATGCCCGGGCCACCACAGGGCTATCACCGACCTCAGAGGGATGGCCTACGGGTACCGGGTGGCATGGTCCACCAAGACAAGGATAAACCTGTTACCCACGGCTGTCTTGGGGTCCAGAGGCTTTACAATCTAACTTCACATCCACCCAAAAAGGGGTGCTGACAACAAGGAATGGTTGGAGGGGAGCCTTGCATCTCCCCTCACTCTTGCCACTTGCCTGGTAAGTCTGGTAAGACCTACAATAGGTGTCAGGGTGCCTGTGTATTTGGGGTTAGTAAAAGTGGGTGACAACCTTCTCAAAAGTTGTGTCCTGCCCCAAATGTCTTGCCAAAGGCAAATCATGAGCCCGCCCCAGTAGGAAGGTTCTGAAGCGCTCAGGTACCAATAGCACTCAGGCTTCCCCAGGCTCAGCAACTTTAGGCTCACTATGCAGGAGGCCATTCACCCAGTAAATCCAGTATGATCCATACTCTTTGCAGATGCCTGGCCTGCAGCCTTTCACCACAGACTCTCAAGAGAAGGGCAGGACTTCTGGGCCTTGCAGAACTCCTCCCTTGTGGGACCCCCTTCCTGCTGCCAATGGGTCAGCTCGGGCACATCCCCAGTTCAGCCACTTGTTCCATGGTAGGCTCTGTGGCGCCCCCTCAGGCTCAGCCTCCTCCTGGACCGTGGGAACTTCTAGGCTGGGTTTCCCGCACCCCTTGCCCTTCCTAGCAGGCACCTGGGACACTCTTTCAGGCTCCAAGGCCACCCGATCATCTTGATTGACTGCCATAGATTTCGTGGTCATGCATGCCTATCCAGGCAAACCCAACATCTCCAAGTGTTGCCCGGGTTGCACCTCACTCCAAGGGGAATCCTCCAGTTCGTTACCTAGCAATCAATAAGTATATTTGGATTCACAGCTACCCTCAAGGAACCTGTGACCCCCCCACCATTCCAAGGGAACATGCACCACCTGACACAGGTGCTCTGAGTTGTCTTCAGCAACTACTTGGTGAAGCACATTGGGAACCACTCGCTGTTAAGACACCAGGTGACACCTGCCAGTAGTCACACTGGCTCCAGTGTCTTTCAGATCCCCCACCCTCTATTGATTGATGGCCACTCACTGCCAGTATTTCTTAGTGTTCTCAGGCATGAGGGTCCTCTGGACCATCTTACTGTCCCCTATTGAAATAAGGGTCAACTCACCTAGCTCCCACCTTTCTCTTGGAACTAACTCCTCCCCAAGTGCTACACTGGCCAAATCCTGTGACTGTGCACCAGTGGGTGCCCACATGGGGCACTCGGGATCCCCCTCATGTGACCCTCCTAATCACATGGATAGCACTTATGGGAACCCCTCTCTGCCAGCTTCCTTATAGAGGTACATGGCTTCTTCTTACCTGCAGGATGGGAATCCTTACCCTGGGCACTAGGTAGAGGTCCTTTGGAGAACTCTACCTGTTTACCCTTACCCCCCACTTCTTCTGAGGGGGACCCTGCCCACCCTTGGCAGAGTCTCCCCCATAACTGTTCCAGACCCTGGTGCTCTCCCACCGGTCTGCCTCCGAGGCAAGCTTTCTGGAGTCAGTCAGCTTGCTGTCAATAAGGTGCTGGTGCAGCTCTGGAAAACAAAGAATATACAAATGTGCCATGCAATCAAATTATAGAGCCCCACATAGCCCCACCTTACTGCCTTTCACCCATCCATCCAGTGCCCTACAAAAAGAATCAACACATTCCAACCAAGTTTGAGAATCCCCCTTCTTGTAAAATCTGAATCTCTCCTTGTACTGCTGTGGAGTCAGACCATGACAAGTGAGAAAAGCATCTTCATGGTAGAGTAGGTGAGCCCCTAAGGATCCCCTAGGGCTGTCAAGGTGTCCCTCCCTTCTACCTAAAAGTGCTTCCACAGACCCGCCCCCAGTGTACCTCCGGGACCAAGTTCATGTGAAGAGCTGACTCATACCCCTTAAATAACAAGTTTACCAGATCTTTGGGAATGTGCACTCTCTTCTCAGGTTGTTCTGGGGTGCTGCTACCACGATCTGTTCTGGATCTGCCCTTCATATCTAGTTCCTTGAAGCTCCACTCATGAGCTAACAACCCTTTTCTCTCCTCCATGGCCAGTGTCATTTTCTTTGCTCTTCCTCTCTATCCAGTTCGGCCAAATACAGCTTGAGCTTCTCAAGCTCTAAATGATGCTTTCTTTCTGCTGGTCTGTCCCTCAGTTCCTTTGTGGTCAGGCCTTTAGAAGAAACACTGCTTTCTGCCCTGGAGGCCCTCCCTGCCAGGCAGGTCCAGGTTATCCACTAAATCATGATGCATACTCTGCACCTTCTCATGCACAGCCATCTTCTTCTCTGCTGTGTGCTCCTCAGCCTCCTTTGCTTCCAACGAGGCCCTCTGCACCTTTTGCAGCTTATCCTTCTTGGTGGAGCTTTTGATTGGGCAATGGAACTCCTTACAAAATTGCTTGAGCTGGGCCCTTGTGTAATCTTACAATTTATCCAGCTTAAACACCACTTTTGCAACAACTGCTGATGGCTCCCCAGACTGAGACATGTTTGTGGACATCGTTAAATAAAGGTGAAAAGTGTGAAAAGGCAAAGAGATTCCAAAAAGGACAAAAAGAAAGCAAAAGAAATCAGAGAGAAAAACAGTATGTGGTTGTGTTATTGTCTGCAATAAAACAGTAGGGGACACCAATCACTGTATGTCTAATACAAATACAAGTCCTATGTTCACCGCTGAGCCACAGGGTTACAAATGGGGTATCTAGTTGGCAGTCAATTTTCACCCTGTCCTAGTAGAGACCCATACTCTAGTCAGGGTAAGGGAGATACACAGCTCAGATAACCCCTACTCACTCCCCTGGTAGCTTGGCACAAGCAGTCAGGCTTATCTCAGATGCAATGTGTAAAGTATTTGCACCAACACAAGGTAGTCCATTACGCAACTGGGTTAGATCAAAGGGTGAGGCGAAGGCTCTAATCTTTCGACTATCTACAGGACAGCTGAGCAGTCAGCCATCTAACCTGGCAGATCAGCGACAAGACGCAGTGATAACTACTCCTAACTTCACTGATACAGAGGGCACAGGGTTTCCGGACAATAATTACAAAGCTGGTGCTGATGCTGGTAGCTCACCCTCCCTCAATATCTGGGGTCCACAGGCTGCTGTAGTAAATGAAGCTCAAGTGCCTTCTCTGCTGTCTATCCTACAGCTGCTTTAGTACAGGGAGCAGAAGCACAACAACACTATGCCCAACCTAGAGCTGATAATGTATTAATTCAAAAGACTCTGGTTGAGGTAACTAATAAAAGAACTGCAGTTTCCATTGATGTCTTGGAACTGCAGCAGCAAGTGGCCAGCATTGAGGAAGTGAGGTCTGCCATGGCTAAGTCAGTTGAGAATCAGGATCGATATCTGGCTTTGGTTCAATCCAAAATAGATGATCTGGAGAACCGTCAAAGACGGAATAACCTCTGTGTTTTTGGGATATCAAAGGGCCAGAAAGGAGATGACATCAGGTAGTATCTACTGTCCCACTTTTTGAGAGACTGTTCGGACTGGAAAATGGATGCACAAATACAGAAGGCACACTGGCTGCCTTTAAGTTGGAAGAATTCCCTATCAAGGCTAAATCTGCATTACTCAGGCCAATCTCAATCTATGTGGGTAACGTTCTGCACAGGCAAGCTATTTATATGAAGGCTCACACTGCTCTTCCAGTGGCTATCGACTCTATGTCAATTTTTGTTCGGTCGGATCTCAACAAATCCAGTATGGTCCAAAGATGGAAGCTTTGTCAGTTGATAGACCCCTCAAAGCAGCCCAGGCTCAAATTTTCTTGCAGGAGCCAGTCAGGTTTAAGTTTGTAAAGGAAAGATGCACTATGATCTGCTTTACTGAACATGATGCGGAACACGTCCTAATGGACGTGAAGGGCCTCGCTTCTGATTTCTTTAGGGCATGCTCTTAATAATGCATCATTTCTTGATTTTGCTGGTCCTTTTGTCTTTTCTATTTTTGAGTGCTCATTTTTTTCTGATGTATTTTTAATACCCCTGTTAAACCTAGAATCCTTGGTGTGATTTCCTCTGTGTTTTTGCCTCCGCTTTCTATATTTTTCACTATGTGCTGGACTTTGCTTTTGCTGGTTTTTGGTCCTTTGGGCACTTTACCACTGCTGATCAGTGCTAAAGTGCAAGTGCTCCCTGTATAAATTGTGATTATATTTGGTTATCCCTGATTGGCATATTGTATTTACTACTAAGTCCCTAGTAAAGTGGACCAGATGCCCAGAGCCTGTAAATCAAATGCTACTAGTGGGCCTGTAGCACTGATTGTGCCACCCACATGATTAGCCCTGTACACATGTCTCAGACCTGCCACTGCAGTGTCTGTGTGTGCAGTTTTGCACTGCCAATTCAACCTGGAAATTGTACCCACCTACCAGGCCCAAACCTTCCCTTTTACTACATGTAAGTCACCCCTACGGTAGGCCTAGGTAGCCCCATGGGCAGGGTACACTGTATTTAAAAGGTAGGACATGTATGGTGTGTTTTACTTACTGCTACTTGTTGCTCTTCTCCTTGCCTGTGTGGGCATAGTTTTCTTAGTTATAGTGCCATTCTGCGCTGACTTAGGCTTCTTAGGGGTCTTGGTGCAGTTACTCCCACCCTTCACTGTTTGCCCATTTTGTTTGGCAGGGGACAGTGACACTAGTTCTGTAATCACCCCAGTCTCCAAAACTTCCTCAGAATTGCCCAGTCTGTTCCCCCTATCCTGGGTTCCATCCGTCCATTCACACCAGATATCTGGGCAATTTGAGTATACTGGATGAACAAAGGGGATTGAGGGCTAGGAGGTGTAGAGTGAGGGAGGCCCAGATGCACAGTCTGATGCTCAAAATTGGACTGTTTTAGATCCCCCGGCCCAGTATAGCAATTATTATCAATTCCATTGTTGTCAGCATCCTTGACCATCCTGTGGCCATCATCAGAGTCCTCAGGCATCCCATGGCCCCCCACTGTCTCTGTGGATGGGCCACCCCTGCTGCCCTAGCTAATACGAGAGTAGATCTATGTCCAAGAATACCAACTGGATGTAATGTTGAGCTCCCTACCTGGATGCCGGGAACTGCATTGGCTGCTTACTTGGGGTCCTCTTGAAGAATGTTATTTTGTAGCTCTTTCAAAAGCTCCCAGGCCTCTATCATGTTGCCACCCACGGCCGAGAAACGGACACTCCCCTTTTCCTCCACACATGCCGCTGCAACAGCCATCAGTGCTTCTGCAAGTGTGGTCTCATCCACCACACCCTTTGCCCGTACCTCTTGAGTATGAGCCTTCAAGAGATCTGCTGCTTCCCCGCACTCAAATAATTTTAAAATTGGGCACATCAGCACTGAAATGCCACTCTCCTTTGCCAGTGATGAGCCCGAGACCATTCCCGGGGTAGAGCACTTGTTGCACACTTTGTTTGAGCCACGGCCACTACAGGATGGATCGGAGCATAACGGCAACATAGCACTGCAGTCCCAGGCCCTATAGGCGGTGGGAGGAGTAGGCCACCCATCTGAGGAGCAGTTTCATCAGTCCCTGCTGCCTCCTGACCCAAAATTTCAGGATCAACTAGGCTGCAGAGTCACGAAGTATCCATGAAGAGCAGGTGCTAAGCAGTACATGGGGTAGAGGTAGCAAAGCCGCTGGTGGTCAGATATGGCAACAGAGCAGTAATTGGGAGGCGCTCAGGGTGGCGAGTTCAACCTGCCATCTGCCTCTCTCATTTCACCTGCCGACTCCCGTGAAGTCAGATGATTTATTGACTTTTTAAATTCTATATATTTTAACATATAATTTTTATGATTACATTTTGAAAGTTATTTCAGTTTTAATGTATATATTAATTGCATGTTTTAATTTTCGGAGTAATATGTTTTTATTAAAAAAAAAAATTTTTTAATTTTTATAATTTCCTACCTTTTTATTATATTTAATAGTTTTTAGATTTTTATTAATTATTATTAGTTCGTTTTATTCAATTGTTCTGGCTCATTTAATAATTGTATGCGTTGTCATATCATGTCTATTTTTTTTTCCATTTGTTCAAAGTATTTAATTTATGTTTTGAATTAATACAATTTACGGTTTTTACGAGATATGTACGTAGTTTAAAATTTTGTTTAAAGTAATATATTTTTAATAGTTAACATAATGTTAAATATTTTAAATTGAATACTGATACCTATTTACTGATGATAGTTTGGCCGACTATATTTTTCTAGCTGTTATAGTTATGCTTTACATGGAAACTAGGCAAAGTCGATATTTGTGCCCTCGTTATTTTTGGCGACATTTAGAATGATGATATTTTTGTTGGTAATATAATGTCATCGAAACGTTCAGGGCAGTCCAGAATCGCCAGCTTCCTCTGTTGGTGAGACGGATCAGATGACGTAAATAAATGAAATGAGGCAGGATTAGCATGTGGACTGGTGAGATAGGCAAGTTTATTAAACGCTTCCACAATCCGAAGACGCCAGGAGGTTCTAAACGCAGTTTATTTCTGCCCACCCGACCTGGCAATAAAAGTACAAACAGCATTATCCTCCTTTCAAATGCCGATTCAGGTTTATTTTATATTTGTTCAAAGTGGAATGAGGAGGAATTGGAAGTAGGAGCATCACGGTGCGGTCTGTTTGTCTAGATCACCTAGACACTATCTTTCCCGTACTTGAAACTGAATTTTTCGTATCAATTCCCAACAGCATGCAAGAGATATTAATTATTCAATGGTGAAAAAGTTAATGTCAGGGAGCTGCTCACATTTTCCATGAATCTTCTAACAATGATGCTGAATGTGCGTATCTACGAGCGGTGATGCTCAAGGCGCCAATATCAACTGTAGGCCTTCTTGCATTCTCCAGTCAATACACTATCTCAGGAAGTAGGCTCCTCGGCCTAGTATAATAAAGGAGCAGAAGCAGCAAGCCCTAGCATCACTAGGAAATGGCAGCGCACAGGTGTGTAGCGTTACCAAGCCTTAAAGACAGTAGGCCTCGATCAGATTATGCAAATCTGCCGAGGTAGTTCCCTCAGTGTCGTTCATAGGTTTAACAAGGAGAATGCTTCTCTAACCACCAAGTTCGAAGTCAGTGTCATTTCTTTCCTGCTTCAATGTGGCTTCATGATCTAGTCACCATGTGTGGGGGAGCAGAAACAATGCTGTTATTAATAAGAATTTTTCCAATCCACGAGGACACAATAGCCACACTTTCAGCAATATCAGCCTTAAAATGATTTTTCCACACTAAAGAGCTGGATCAGATTGGTAAGCACTTACTCGGAGGAGATGTCTGTCATTTCATTATAAAAACAGATGTCGGAGCTAAAGTAGGGGTTGTTGTGCAGTAGAAAAGCAGAATGTGTGGTTTCAGAGGTCAGAAAGCAGGGAGAATGAGTCATAGTGCATACATTTCCTCAATCAAACCTTCATCTGCTTATTTACTCGTATCACTTTATAGCAGAAATAAAATGTGTAAATGCTGATTTGCTACGGTATTAATCGCTGGTATGCACTTACAGAGGTTTTAAAATGCATCCCAAGCATTCACATCAAAAGTTCACCTTACCTATTGTTCGTGCCCAAATATTAACCACGTTCACCGTTGCTCCCTCTTCTTCTATTTAACCTATCAATTATTATATTCTATTTATTTAATACACCTTTTTACTTCCATGTTTTTCTGCTGCCTTCCTAATAATAATTAAAATAGTCAGTCCAATTTATTGACATCCCAGCTCTTCATCAACGAAGTAAGGGTAAAAAGCATGGAAAGCTATCGGATTTCAGCCAGCTCTCAAACTCACTTGTTTTAACCTCGGAAGGAATAATACAAGAATAAGGCGACCCGACTGATAAAAAAAAGCTGAAAGACCATCATTCATTCAACATATAAAGAAAGGTGAAAGGCAGAGACAATTACAAACATTTATGGCAATATGCCATAGTAGCATCAAATATGTGCCAAGAAGGCTCCACACGTTATAGAACAAAATGGGCACTCCACTTACTATTAAACACGATTAAATAGAAGTTTATAGTACACAATGCTCTTAGAGTAGCAAGAGTTGACATGTTGGCCCACTGTTTGCACCAAATACACATTAAGGCCCTTATTTATACTTTTTTAGCGCCGCATTTGCGCCGCTTTCTGTCGCAGAAGCGGCGCTAACTTACAAAATACAATTGTACTTTGTACGTTTGCGACGAATTTGCGTCAAAAAGCGGCACAAATGCGGCGCTAAAAAAGTATAAATATGTGCCCAAATGTCATTTACGATGCTGACTCAATAGGCAACACATCAGTATTTATATATATATGTATACATATATATATATATATATATATATATATATATATATATATATATATATATATGTATATATATATATATATATATATATATGGTATATTTGGAAAAAAGTACAAAAAACTATGCAGAGTTATGACAATGCAAGCCTGTCATTTTGCACTATATTTTAATGCAAAATGTGTCTTCGCGTCACTTTCTCATGTGAGGAGGCATTTAAGCAAAGCAACACAAATGACAGCAGCTCACATTCTGTTGTTCCTATGCATTCGTTGTAAATCTTTACTGTGAAAGGTGCCATTCACTGTAAATTTTTAGTGGGAAAGGTGCAAAATTATGTAAAGTGGCATAATTGTAGCATGATTTCAGGTATTTTGCATAACAAGCGTAATGCAAAATTCCTGAAATTATTTCAATTACGTCAGCACAATTTAAATTTCACCCAAGGCTAGACATTATGCACAGATTGCAGTCAGATTTCAATTTGGGGATGAGATGAGAAGGAATTCAGTTTTACTTGGATTGAGTTTCAAGTGATATGCTGAGGACCAAATGAGTATTGTATTAAAAAATTCAGATATGGTTGGTATATCTAAGAGGACATTTTCAAGTATAGTTACTGATCATCTATGTAGAAGATGTAGTTGATGTTGGATAGGCTCAAGATGTAGGCCAACCGTTCCAGATATATATTGAAAAGATTGAAAGATAGGCTTATACTCCACTGTTGCTGGCTATACCGATCATTAAATGCTTGCTCCAGCATTAAAGGTAGCGTGCCTTCAACAGCCGGTATAGCCTTCTGCAGCGGGCTATAAGGCTATTAGAACATTCTGGGCCAGATGTAGCAAAGTTTTGCGAGTCGCAAATGGGCCGATTCGCTATTTGCGACAGTGCAAAATCGGAAATGGGATGCAAAAACCCAATTTCTGACTTGCAAAAAGCAATGGGACCCGTTTGCGAGTCGCATCAGTTGCGACCCCATTTTGCGACCCGCAAATTGCAAGTCGCAATTTGCGAGTCGCAAACCATATGCAATTGCAACTCGCAAATTGCGACTAGTCGCAAAAAGCCCATTTTGCACTTGCAATTTACCACTAACTCAAAGCAGGTGGTAACCATAACCAAAGTATAAAAGGAGACACAGAAGGCATCTGGGTTACTCAACATTGCGGAGATATACCTGATAGCAGTGAGAAGGAGAGTCCACACAGCCCAGCAGAGGAGGAGGAGGGGCCACAGACAGGAGAAGATATATAGAACAAGGCAGACTCTTTTTCAGCAAACTGAGGATGAGATATACAATAAATACCGCCTTAGCAGCGCAGCCATACTAGAATTAATTGATTTACTGAAACCACAGCTAGAACACCAGACTCTGCGTGGCTGCGCCATACCTACGCATGTGCAAGTGCTATGCTCACTGCACCTCTTGGCCTCAGGGAGCTATCAGGGGGTAATTGCTGTGGCAGGTGGGGTATCCCAAAGTTCAGTGTCAAGGTTCCTCAGGGCATTCCTAGATGCCATACTCACACACAGGTCTCACTTCATATACCTACCCAGGAATGAGGCAGAAATTAACAGCACCAAGCTAGACTTTTACCGCATTGCCCACTTTCCCCATGTCATAGGGTGTGTAGATGGGACACACATTCAAATATGCCCCCCTGCAAATCTGGAACATCTTTTCCGCAGCAGAAAGTGTACCCACTCACTGAATATTCAGGTTGTTTGTGACGCCCATTATGTCATCACGGACATTGTAGCTAAGTTTCCAGGCAGTACCCATGACTCATACATGTTTAGGCATAGTGGGATACATCAACGCCTGGAACGTGGGGAATTTGGAGACGGATACCTCCTAGGTAGAGCTACAGACACCTTGCAGACATACACACAGGTCACTGTGCACAACAATCAGGACTTCCTAACAGTGTACGTTTTGTGCCCAACAGGTGACAGTGCATATGCTCTAAGGCCATGGATCATGACTCAGCTTTTAACACCCAGCAATGAATGTGAGAGGCGATACAACAATGCACATAAGAGGACCAGGAACCTTATCGAGCGCACCTTCGGACTCCTGAAAGCAAGATTCAGATGCCTCCACTGCAGTGGAGGTACCCTCCAGTATACCCCCATTACAGCATTCAAAATTGTGGTCGCATGCGCCATCCTCCACAATATAGCCACCTGACGTGGGCTACCTCTCACCCCTGCAGACCCAGATCCTGATGATGAAGAGCAAGAACAACCACATCGCCATCATGGGGATAGGAGTATAGCTAATCAAGGCAGACTGAGATGGGAACACATCGCAACACAATACTTTGGAAGGTACGTGTCAACTCCAACCATACTCACCTATTGACCAAAAACTCCATTTGTTTAGTGGAACAAAAATAACTATTTTATTAGTGCAGAAATGAAACTATTTACAAGTAATGAATGTCCATGGGCATGAAAATGCACACCAGGCATGTGGCACATTGACGTCATGTGCCACTTCTAATGGTCCAGGGGGATCTCTATGACCTTCTGCCCCTCCTGCCAGCCTGGCTGGTCCCTGGTGCTTCCGTGGTGCTCTGCCTGCTACTCCTGAGCACCCTGCTGTCAGTGACAGAGACACTGCTCACTGTCGAGCCCTCCTCACTGTCCTGGGGTGTTTCCCCTGTGCCCCTAGACATATTCCGTGTCTCCATCAAGTCAATGATGTGGGTCAGACGTCCCAGGCCCCTAGCCACATCCCCAGCGAAATGGCCCATTTCCACCTGCAGCCCAACTGTCCTCCTCGACAGGCGTGTGGTGTTCATGGCGAGCCTGCCGATGGATGTGGCCATCCTGTCCAGTCTGTGCAGGAGCTGACGGTCCCTGCGCCGCCAACCCTCGGCCTGGGCCAGTAGTCCTCCCGCCAGTTCCCTCATGGCAAGGACAAGGTCCCCAGTGTTAGTGCAGATCATGTCCATCCTTGAGTTCAGGTGCTGCATGCTGGCATGGTTATTGCGCACGAAGCGGTGCAGCACACCACTAATCCTCCCTAAAATTCAATTTTGTAGGCACTGACCATGCAGCAGATGTGCCTCACTGGTGATGGGAGGTAGTTGCCCGGATGCAGACTGCAGCCCTGATGTCCTGGACCTGCGACGCCTGCGCAGCGGTGACTGCCCTGTGATTTCACCTGTCTCATCCCTGCCTGTTGCTGGGGCAGCCTCTTGGGATACTGTTGCAGCAGGTGTGGCTACTGCAGGGATGCTGTTGACCGTGCAGGTGGGGGTGCTGGCGGGTCCTGAGGTGTCCTCATGGGGCTGGCTGATTGGAGTAGTGGTGGTGTCTTGTTGGAGACCTGTGGGACATGGGGAACAGACTGTCAGTGTCTACTATCTGTTGCACACTTCCTAATAAACATTTGCCTATGAGCTGCCTACCTGACTACATTTCCCATAACGCATCATTCTGGCGTTTGCTACCCTGAAATGGAGCTATCTTGGTTGTGCATGCCCCTGTGTACATGGTGGGTGGGGGTATGGCATTGATAGGGGTACAGGCATGTCACATGGTACTCACCGGTTGATGTGCTGGGCTCTGAGGTGTCCAGGTCCCCAAATCCAGAAACTGCCTCCTGCTCCAAGGTTTCCTCCACCCTTTCTTCCAGGGGTGTTGGTAGTGGCACAGACGATGGTCCCCCTCCTGTGCCTCTCATCTCCCGGAGCCTTTCAGCCACCCTCTCCTTGTTCCGGGAGCAGAGGTCATACCACCTTTTTTTGATGTCATCTATGCTCCTGTGGCTCACCCCCAGGGAATTTATCTTGTCCTGTATGTCCTGCCACAGCTGTTTCTTGGTGGCTTCAGGAACATTGAGGGCTGATTTTCCAAATAAGTCATCATAGTGCTGACAGCATTCGTCTGTCAGCACCTCCAGCTCCCTCTCTGAGAATTTCTGCTTCCTCTTCCTTGGTGTTGCTTCCATGGCAGCTGCTGTTTGTCCTGTGTGTAGTTCAGCAGTTTTAAAAGGGTGTGGTCCTCCCTCCCCCCAGGTGTATTAGTAAACTTCCTGGCTATGATGTCATCATCATGTGCCAGGAAGTGTTTCCAGAGTGTTCTGGAGTGGTTTCTGGAGTGTTCTGCTGCACCTGTATTCAATTAACAAGCTAATCGCAATTTGCGACATCCACTCGCTAATTGCAAGTTCGTTTTTTGCACACTCGCAAAAAGCGACCTCGCAATCGGCGGACTCACACACTGCGTTGTGAGTCCGGGTGCGAGTCGCAATTTCGGCACGTTTTTTTTGCCTGCATTCCAATTTGCGACTCGCATTTTGCGAGTCGCACCAACTCGCAAAATCCGAGTCGCAAATTTTTTGTTTGTTACATCTGGCCCTCTGCTCCTTAAGGGCAGAATGTCCTAATAAAAAAATACAAAGGCCTTTCTGAGCTCAAGGGGGTTGGACTCCCCGAGGCTCTAAAGCCTTTGATTCACAGCTGTTGCTGTGATTGTTCTGCAGCTAACAGTCACTGGTAGGGCCAAGGCTGTTAGCTGTTGAACATTAGCAGCAATGCGAAAGGGGGCTGAAGTCAACCTCTGGCCCTCTCTGGACTCAGCTAAACTTTTTTCTCACTCAGCCAGGTCAGGGAGACCTAGCAGCATTCTCCCTCCTTCCTTTTTAGATTGAAGTGATTCTGTGTGGCGGGAGATGGAAGACTCTGGCGTGCCCTGCAGCATAGTCTCAGCCTTTTGCTTTCTCCTGCTCACTCTATATTTGATGGAGAGGCAGGGGAAAGAGAAAGACAAAAGATGTGTATCAGAAAATTTAAATGTTGAGAGCAGCATGCCCGTATCAGTTTATATAGACCTCTGCTGCTTGATTGTCTTCAATGGAGCACTAAACATTACAATGTTGTAAAACAGAATTGAACCTTGGGGGACTCCATGTTTAATTGGGATTTCATCAGAAAAATAATTGTTGATCTTTGTTTGTTGAGTCCACTTGCCCAGAAAAGAAATTTCGGTCAGAAAGATGTGAACTAGGTTGTGGTAAGATTAGGTTAGACCAATTCAGTATACAATTGTGAGTTTAAATCCTGCAGTAAATAATACAAATCAATAGTCAGTAAACCATTTGCTGATTGTTAGATTTAATGAACAGATGACCTGATTCAGAGGAAGGTAGTATCAAGATATCCACCAATAAACTAGCAGATGTCATGACTGCCAGTCATCGCTCATTAGACATCAGAGGATCGTGGGTTTCCCATTGGCAAACGTACAGATGGCTCCACAGAAACTGTTTAGAGGGTATGAGAAAATACCCAATTTTTTGCTGAAAATGTGTAACTGTCCTTTAGACATTGTAGCTGGCTTTTGGACTATGCACTCTGGGGCACTGCTGTCCAGTGCCCACTGTATGCGATCTGACCCCTGAACGCTGAGGAAATCAGCTGATGCCTGATTAACATATTTTGCACCTCTATGAAGCCATAGTGTATGAAAAGGACAGTAAAATGCAATCTGCAACTCTTACTTTGCTATCCGCTAGTTTGACAGGAAAAACATGGCTTCAGGCCAACCCATGAAGTCTTATTGCTGCAGTTTAAAACTATAGCCCAACATATCACAAAAGTCCTTTTTGACCGTAAATCTACCCCCCCCCCTTTTAAATATGAATAACTCACGCCTATGTAAGCCTGGTGGTCCACAAGAAAGGGTGCTTGGTATTTAAAAATGGAACATATAGATACTTAATGTTACCATGTTCCTACAGTAACAGGGCACTAAAAGCTATATTCACTGTGTAAGGCTCTGGCTGTCCTAGAAGGAAAACTACAGATTAAAATAATAATTCTACTGTCTCTAGTTTGGGAACAGATAGAAAAATAATTCAAACATCAATGTTAATATTTAATAAATACCCATTTTAACAATGACGTTGGATTTTAAAGAAATAATTAGGAAGAGTAACTTTTAAGAAGTTACCTTTTCCCTGCCAGAAGCTCCATGAAACTAATGTGCCTTAGTTCTCCAGCAGCTACCTGGGCAATGCCTGTCCCTACTGATGTCTGAAAACTATTCTCAGAGCAGAAACAGTGAATCGGGTGTGGAACATTTATTTTTCTTCCCGATCCAAGAAGACCACCTATGGTAGACCTAGAAACTTTAGTGACTTGTAAAGTGGTCTGCCCTTTCACAAGTAAATATAAAGTGAAACCCAAGGAAGGCATCGCTTTGCTTCCACAGCCAGGTTAGCCCCAAGCCCAGTGAGAGTGTAGCTACCCCAAGAACCAATTTTGAGTGACCACCTGAATGACCACAGGGAGGGTGACTGCTCATTTCCCTGTACAAGTACTGTACAAGTCAGCAAGGGTCCTGCCACTTTGGATTTTGGGTGTTAGGTGTACTGTGAGACTGTTTACAGCAGGGAAAACAGGAACTGCTGCAAAAGTGGGTAGGGTTTCCCTAGTAATTTTCACCACATTGGTTTGGGAGTTACCAGAAGTCACCCCACCCTCAAGTTCCCACCCACTAACTGATGCCAGCCATAAAGTCGGCAACCCAAGGCACCATTCTCCTCTCTTTCTGGACCTGTGAGAGAACTGCACCTTGTGTTTGAGACCTATGTGGAGACCTGAAAGGATGGGCATGCTTACACTGGTACCCAGGACAAAGGAGTGGACTTCAAAGATCGGCAGGCTGAACTCCTGTGTGGCTAAAGGGACACAACACGATGCAAGAGTCTGTTTTCCCTGAAAATTCCATGAAATTTGAATTTTCCTTCTCAGAGCTTTTCCCACCAAAACCAACAGCTTCAGTGGGACAATGTGCATTGTCTATCTGACTTTGAGAGGACTTTATCTGATACAGCCTGCAACCTTGCCCGGCTGGAGGATTTAGACTTCTATTTCAGAAACTAAGACACAAGGTCAGATCTCTGACCAGGATTAACCTGGTAGGTGTATGCAATTCTTGCTCTATCAAGCTAAAACTGCAATTGCACTTAGGTCCTCGTCTGATGCAACCACAGACTATCATTTGTGCTTAATGTGATGCTATTTTCCTTAAATGCTCGAAACTTCATATCTGTGGTTCCCCATGCTGGATTTGTATTGTTTTGGTGTTACTTTGATTAATACATTTTACTCTGTATTTCATATTTGGAATGGGATTTGTATTGTGTTGTATTTTTGACATTTTAGATGTTTGGTACTTCTAAATAATTTACACATTTTCTCCAAGTTAAACCAGTCTCCTTCTGAAACCTTTGCCTCGACCTAACAGGTTACTGACTTTATTAATTGTGGAGCACTAACATCCACCCCAATTAATAATTTACTTTCTTACAGAAGTTCAACATTGTCAGAAATAGTTTTAAGTGGCTGCCAAATACAGTGGGCATTCCAAAGCTATTTCTGTTGAAATCTTTCCTGTCCAAGATTACCAGGGATTCTATGTTGATTGCGAAAACAAAAGACACAACAATGCAAAGCTACCAAATAAAAAAAGAGCTGGAAATCAGCTTTGATTTTTATTCCAAAAAATACTCCACTTTTGAGTCTGTCTTCGGAAAAACTAAAATGCTGACATGTCAACCATGCCCCCATGGCAAAATGTACCTGCTGTTCCTGCTTTTTCCTCCCAACGAAGCTCCAGCCATGGAGGTCACAAATTAGGCTGCAAAGAATAGATTGAGTGGTCCTAGTGGGTTGTAGAGGTGGTGCCATCACAACCGCAGGCAACTGGTGGCTGTCTCGCCATTCTTTAAATGACTCCGAAGATTCCTGTCATCAAGTGTTTCTCTTTCATTGCTCGAAATGTACTCCTATGCTTCTTGGTTGTAGTAATGCAGAAGGGTTTGTAATAATTTTATCTGACTCTGTAATACGGAGGGAGAACGTTAAAGCACTAGAGTACTTGTGAGATAGTTCATATGGCAAGGCATCTATTAGCAAAAGCTACATTCAGGGTAAACAGATTCTCATTGTTAGAAATGGGGTTTCTGGTTGGCTAGGGTATGCACCTAAGCCAAGAAGAACCCACCCAATCTAGTCAGGGCAAGGGAGTTACACATCCAAGATAACCCCTGCTCACCCCCCCGGTAGCTTGGCACGAGCAGTCAGGCCTAACCCGGAGGCAATGTGTAAAACATTTGCACAACACACACAACACATGTGACGGAATCTGTACACCACAAAGTAAACACAACACTGAGCTATGTAAAAATAAAGTGTGTTGCACAAAACATAATTAGACCAAACATTACATGTCAAAATATCCTGCTACCTTAGCAGTTGTCAGAGCTTTACACAGGTTACTAATACTCTGCAAGAATAAGCAGTAGTCACATTAGAACACGTAAGTACTCAGGATTCTGCAACATAAGCAGTAGTCAGGAATCACAGTAAAGAAATAAATGCACTTGTCATGGAATATAATAAATGCCTACACTAAGAGCATTATAAAATCCTATGGCAAGTTATGAAACACATATCAGTATGTCATGTCCATAAAAGGTACACCAGCATATATATGTGACATCATAAAAAAAATTGGTAGGTAACATATAACCCCCCAATGTCCATACTAAGCCTATAAGACCCTAATATATCCCAAAAGTGCATGTTTCCTGAGGAAAAGGCACTTTTAGGGCCTAGAAGTTGAAAGTGGCCCCCCTGGTGCTCCTGTGCGCTAACCGGGGGCCATGTGTTGCTCCTGGGGGAGAATGGCGGTCTGCACCCTCTCTGATGTTTATAACAGGCCTCTCCTGGGGCCCAGGATCTCTGGGGGCTCCACTGGGCCTTCACTGGCCCTCCAACAAGTGGGGGGGGGGGCAAAATAAGGCCCACAAAACACCAAGGGCCACAGTGGGGGGTGAAAAAGGAGACCTGCGGTTCGGGGGCCTCCATTGAGGCTTCCACCATGCCTGCAATCTCTAGGGGCAAAATGACAGCTTCGTTGGGGCAGGGAGAGCCTCTGATGAGGCTTCTTTTTCCCCCCTGCCCGTTCCAAGAACCAAAAGGGACTCCGGTGGGGCAGGGAGCCTCAGACGAGGCTTCCTTCCCCGCTCAATCTTCCCTTCTTCACTTTAGGCCCGCTCGGGCCGCTGCGGTGTGCAGGCACCAAAGCAGGTGCCTGCTTGTGCCCCGGGGACGCTCTGTCGGGCACACTTCGCCCCGGGGGCACGATAGGAATGCGCTTGCTCCTTATGTGAAAACAGGGATACCCCGGAGTCCCAGGGGAAGCGCTGCACTCGCCCTTAGGGAAGTCAGCCTCCCAGGCTGCGGCGGTGAATTTTCAGCACGGTCCCGGCAGTGATTTTGGCAGCAGAAAAGCACTTATGAGCGCTGGGGGCAACTAAAATGAGCCCTTTTTGCGGCGGTGAGTCTCCCTCACAGCCCTATGCTAAGAAGCGCAAAGGCGGGCACAGGAAAGCGCTCTCCAGGTGCTACATATGAACAGATTAGCACTCCTTGTATTGGATGGTTGCAGGGGCCAGGGGCCACAGTACCCTGCCCCTGGAGACAGAAGAGGGTAGCCCAGGGCTACTAGGCCCCAACAACAGGCCAGCACAAGGGATGCAGATGGTGGCAGTTCCTCCTAGTGACCAGGCAGGTCACAGGTCAGCACAACAGCTGCAGTCCAAGGTGGGTCCTGGTGAGTCCATTTAGCAGCGTCATGTGTCCAGTTTCAAGTAAATTTTGGAGTCCCAAGAATGTCTAAATTGTGGGGAAAACGTCCCCTGTACTTATACTCAGTTTACAGTGTGTTTTACAAAAGAAGGGGAGAGGAGGTTCCAGCCAGTTACAACTGGTTTTGGGAGTGCCCCCGCTCTCCTGCAGCACGGGCTCCAAACATCAGTTGTGGGTAAACAACCCTATTGTGTGAAGCCAGGGCACTGCCTTTACAAATGCAGGTATGCCCGCCCCTCCCTTCTCTCAGCCCAGGAAGACTGTTCATTATGTAGATGCACCTCTGTGACACCTCCACCCTCCCTGTGTCCAGGCTGTCTGAAAAGTATTCCCAAAGCCCAACTGTCACCCTGCCCAGATGTGGATTGGAGTCAAGCTGCAAAACACCAGAGTCATAAGCAGAGAAAAATGTTCACTTTCTAGAAGTGACATTTCTGTAATAATAATAAAAAAATCCACCTACACCACTAAGTAGCATTTCTCACTACCATTAGAACCATACCAAACATGCCTACGCTACCCCTCATAAATCAGACAATACCCCTTACACATAATGCATGGCATTTCCAGTGCAATCCTATGAGAAGGCAGCCCTCACAACAGTGAGAAACCAAATAGGCTGTTTGTCACTACCAGGATCGGCCACTGTTAGAAATGGGGTCTTTGGCTGGCAGTCAGGTTATCCCCTGTCCAAGCAAGGACCCTCACTCTAGCAAAGGGTTAGTCACACACAATCTAAATTATCCTGTGCCCACCCTCTGGTAGCTTGGCACTGAGCAGTCAGGTTTAACTTAGAAGACAATGTGTAAAGTATTTGTGCAGTAAATCATACAATACCACAATATAGCACCACAAAAATACACCACACAGTGTTTAGAAAAATATATAATATTTATCTGGAGAAATGCAGGTCAAAATGATCAAAGATGCAATAAGTACATGTAAAGATATCACTGAAAAGTGATATAAAGTGTCTTAAGTCTTCTTAAATGCAAACAAAGTCTCTTTCAAGCACAAAGTACCTGGTTTGTGTGAAAAATCTCCGCAAAGGACCGCAGAGGAGGAGATGAGTGGAAACAAAAGAGTGTGCGTCGATTTCTCGGGCAGCACACGGCGATTCGTAGTTTAGTTTTCACGAAGGGACGGCTGTGCGTCGATTTATGGCACTCGCCCGTGGATCCTCTTCAGGGTGCGGGGTTTTCAGACTCCCTGGAGACAATGCGTGGATTTCCGGCCCTGCTAGGATGAAGTCAGAGGAGCTGCGTCGAACTGGTAGGTGCTGCGTCAAATTTTCTACCGCACAGCAGGCGCTGCGTCGATTCCTCTCTGGAAGTCAGGCTGCGTCGTTCTGGCTCGCCTGTGCATCGATCCGGTGAGGCAGTGCGTCGAATTTCCAGTCGTTACGCTGGCGCTGCATCAATCTTCTCATTGTGACTCGGGGTGCGTCGTTCCGGTTCGGCTTGCGGCGACATTTTCACTGCGCTGTAGGCTGTGCGTCAATTCTGGCAGGCTGTACGTCAATTTTCACCACATAAGGAGTCCTTCTTGCAGAGATGAAGTCTTTTTGGTTCTGAGACGTCAGGGAACAGGAGGCAAGCTCTATCCAAGCCCTTGGAGAGCAATTCTTCACAACAGCCAAAGAGCAGCAAGGCAGCAGGGCAACAGCAAAGGCAGAAGTCCTTCACAGAAAACAGACAGGTGAGTCCTTTGAGCAGCCAGGCAGGTCTTCTTGGCAGGATGCAGGTTCTGGTTCAGGTTCTCTTCTCCAGGAAGTGTCTGAATTGGAAGGGGCAGAGGCCCTGTTTTGATACCCAAATGTGCCTTTGAAGTGGGGGAGACTTCAACGAGTGTCTTAGAAGTAAACCAGGTCCCCTTTCAGTTCAATCCACTCTGCCAGGGTCCTAGTAGGGGGTGTGGCAGTCCTTTATGTGAGAGCAGGCCCTCCACCCTCCTAGCCCAAGAAGACCCATTCAAAATGCAGATGTTTGCAAGTGAGGATAAGTATCCTGTGTTTGGGGTGTGTCTGAGTGTATGCACAAGGGAGCTGTCAAATAAAGCCAGCCAGACGTGGACTGTAAGGCACAGAAAGATTTAGTGCAGAGAAATGCTCACTTTCTAAAAAGTGGCATTTCTAAAATAGTAATATTAAATCCAACTTCACCAGTCAGCAGGATTTTGTATTACCATCCTGGCCATAATAAATATGACCTTCCTACTCCTTTCAGATCAGCAGCTACCACTCAAACAATGTATGAGGGCAGCCCCAATGTTAGCCCATGAAGGGAGCAGGCCTCAGAGCAGTGTAAAAACGAATTTAGGTGTTCTACACTACCAGGACATGCAAACTACATAGGTACATGTCCTGCCTTTTGCCTACACAGCACCCTGTCCTAAGGGTTACCCAGGCTTGGCAAGTACTTTTAAATGGCAAGTCGAATTGGCAGTGAAACTCCACACACAGGCCTTGCAATGGCAGGCCTGAGACAAGGTTAAGGGGCTACTGTAGTGGGTGGCACAATCAGTGCTGCAGGCTCACCAGTAGCATTTAATCTACAGGCCATGGGCACATATAGTGCACTCTAGTTGGGGCTTATAAGTCAATTAAATAGCCTGATTGGGTATGATCCAATGTTACCATGTTTAAAGGGAGAGAGCATATGCACTTTAGCACTGGTTAGCAGTGGTATAGTGTGCAGAATTTTAAAACCATCAAAAACAGTATCTAAAATGTGGAGGGAGGCAGGCAAAAAGTTACTGGTGACTCACCCTAAGGCTGTAAGGTCTAACAGCCACATTACTAAGCACATGTCCTGCCTTCTACATATACGGTACCCTGCCCATAGGGTTAGTTAGGGTGTACCTTAGGGGTGACTTACATGTAGTAAAGAGGGAATTCTGAACCTGGCAAGTAAATTTAGATGCCAGGTCCCTGTGGCAGCAAACTGTGTACACAGGCCCTGTACTAGCAGGCCTGAGACAGGTTTGAAAGGCTACTTCAGTGGGTGGAGCAAGCAGCGCTGCAGGCCCACTGGTAGTATTTAATTTACAGGCCCTGGGTATAGGGATAACAAGGAACTTTTAGGTAAATTATATATGCCAATTAGGTATAAGCCAATCATAGCAAGTTTACAAGGGAGAGCACATGCACTTTAGCACAGATTAGCAGTGAAAATGTGCTCAGAGTCATAACGTCAGCCAACAAGGGTCAGAAAAATAAGGAGGAAAAAGTCAAAAAGTTTGGGGAATGACCCTGTAAAAGGGCCAGGTCCAACACTCATGCTTACGCAACAGGGTAACATTTCAACCAAGTCTTTGTCATTCTCTTTTGAGAATATCAAAAATATTATCTTTAACTAAAGAGTCCCTATTACTTTGTGCATGGATAGTGTTACCTCATATCTGCAGTGTGTGCTGCTATTACACAGTTTCTTTACTGATCTGTTTGTGCACTATTCTTCGACCTGGTATTGATGTACTGGACCTTGGCTGACACTTACAGTGTGGCTTAATGAAAATTGACTTCTTTCCTGGTGAATCCTAGCCCTATGAATATTCATCTCCTTCCTAGGAGGCTGTACTGACTCAGCCTTCCACTTATGTACCCATTTCCGTTCCATCAGTTCCCATTTCCGCCCATTGTCTTGTACATGAGGATTCTTCTCTGCATATCACTGGATTCATTTACACACGAACTTTCAGATTTTTTGCACAATGACCGGTACATGAAGTTCACAAGAACTGAGACTCAGTTGTATTTGACCTCGGGTGATGTTCTCTTTTGCCTAGGAGTAGATCATCTGTGCAATAATTTACTCACGAGACCATTCTACGTGCATTTTATTGCTCTTCCAGTATAATTTCTTACGTATTCTCTTGTGTACCTTTCCTATGCAGCCTCAGTGTCATCTTGGTACTCTGTTCACTCAGTTTTTCAGCTAAAGACTCCTTTCAGTATTGTGTCTTACTATTGATTCCCCTGACAGAACACTGGGCCATGCTTAGCTTGTACTTCTGACTCACACAGCTTTTTTCAGGCTCCATAATGAATTCAAACAAGCGAGATCCAATTTAGCTACTGTCCCTGCAGGACATCACACTAGTGGATTTTCAAGTTGTAAAAGCAGAATGCCTGCAACTTCTGTGATTTTCTTTAAAGTACCGAAAGATTGCAGAATTCACAGTGGAACCATGAGAAGCTCTACAGCCAACTGCAACAATGAGAAAGTACACTTGCTGCTTCAAAGGGAAGCCCTCTGACCCCCACCCACCACCTAGCAAGCTCCTCCTATTTTACATACCAAGACAAAGTCCTGTTGTGCTTTCACCCTCAAGGCAAAGCACTGCTGTGCACCGCCCCCCTATTACCATGACCAAAGTAAAATCTCAGGATTCCTCACCATTCCAAGCAGTCGCCACAAACGTCCCACTGTGGACCTTGTACTGGCCAAATACTTAGGGCCTGATTTAAGGAAAGTGACGCTGCACCCAGGGCAGCGCCACTTTCCTTGCACCCCTTAGCGTCCCCCAATGCCACCATGTGTGCGCAGAATCTAAGATACGGCACACCATGGTGGTAGTTAGGGAAACTAGCATCAACATTTTGGAATCTAGTTCGAAGCTTTTCAGGACTAGTGTCAAAAATGTTGATGCTAATCCTGCAAAGCCCAATAAGGCCCTTTAAAAACAATGATGTGCCTCCTTTTAACGCCTGTTCTGAGCAAGCGTTAAAAGTGACAAAATAAAGGAGTCAAAGAAATCTCTTAGATTTCTTTGCACCATTGTTTTCATCCCCCCCTAATGGGGGAACACCCCTTTTGCATTCATTATGCCTGGCTCAGGCATAATGTAGCACAAAGGGTTAAAAAGTGGTGCAATGCATGCAGTGCACCACTTTGTAAATATGGTGCCGGGATTGTGGCCTCATTTGGCCTCATTAACGTAAAAACGAAATGAAGCTAATGTGGCACAAGAAGGCACTAGGGGCTTTTAAATAAACCCCTTAATGCAACAAACCTAGTGTGGCCTAACCCTATGATATTGTCGAGCAGTAAATCTCATATGATAAATTCTTGATAATTTCATTTCCAGGATGCCCATTGTGCACATTATCCTGGCAAAGGAAATTACCATTATTGGTAATTTTTATGGGTGGGTGGTGAACTCTGTTCTGCTCGTGGAGTTTTTCCCACTCCGCACTCCACTTAGAGCATGGATTTCCGAAAAACTTTGCGTAGCGGAGTTTTTTCCTTGCTCACGTTAGCCAAAGTTAAGTTGCCGAGAGTGAGCTGGGAAAATCTTACTCCAGACCGCCTCCCAGCAAGATTTCCCAACGTGGTAGGTCTCGAGTGGTTGCTACTGCTCACGTTGACAAAACTTCTGTTCGCATTGAGGAAGCTGCTGCTAGAGTAGAAAATCTACTTGAGTGGTAGGAAGAAGAAGTGCCCTCTTGCCCTGCGCGTAGTGCTGTTTGAGCAGATTTTTCAGCGTGGGATAAAAACCTGGCGCTAAAAATCAGCACGAATGGCGCAACCTAATGCACTCAGTCGCTTGTGGAACTCCGTATAGCGCAGCAGAGTTTTTTTGGTCACTTCCCGTAGCAGAACTCCACCAACTCCATGCAGGCCTAGTAATTTTCTGCTCAGTTTTATCTTGCCGGTGCAAAACATGTGACATCATCATTCGCCATATGTTTTGCCAAAATAATCGAATTTGAATGCTTTCAAATGTGGAGTGAAAATTTCGCTCATCTCCAGTTGCTGCAGTGATTGAGCCAGGAGAACAAAATCAGTCGAAAACGTTTTGGAAAATCGTTTTTAACTTTTTCCACTCTTTGCCCTCAACATCCTGTCATCAGTAGCACTCTCATTCATACTCAATGACTGTTAGTGTCTTTACGTGTGACACTATTTCATTCTTCCGGCCCTCTTAAAAAAGGGCAAAAATACACTACTCAGTTATTATTTTCAGCTATATGCTGGATATTTAAACAGAGAAATATATAACATATTTTGGTGCATGTCAGTATCAAATTAACCCTATAGGGTACATATGAAGGTGTCCACTGTAATTTGGAAGTGATGATGTTTGACTCAACTTCAATTTAGACAGCACAATTATATATTTTGAATTGGACTTTAACAAACATATGCTTCATATAACCGATGATCGTACTTCGGGTAAATTTCAATTCGTCAGTAGGATTACTTTTCTGCTGCCCATCAAGGGCATAATGTGCATTCATAAACTTTTGCAATACACTATTCCACTCTCGATTTTGTTAAATATTTACTGCTGTCAAAGGTAGAAGTTAATCTGTATGCTGAGTAGGAAATGGAACAGAGCACCAACAAATTAGTGGGGGGTGCAGTTGAATGAGACTTCCCATGGGGGAAGTATTTTCCCCATTGAGAAAAGGAAAGCATTTAAGGTACAAATTGCATGAAATATAGTTCTTGTAAATGTTCACAATACTTTAAATAACATGTAATTCACTAATAAAAAGCACTACTTCGCCAGGGAATCAGCAGCATTAATAAAATGAGTATGTTATGCAGATTTGTAGAGCGTGCTATCGCCCTGTGAGGTATCCTGGGCCTGAGCAGATAAGAGTTTAGCCTCACCTAGGGCCAGATGGAACTACTTGAAAAAAACAGGTCTTTAACTTCCCTGCGAATTCATGTAGCGAGGAGGTGGCTCTTAGGTGTAGCAGCAGGTTATTCCATGCTTTAGGAGCAATTTAGGAGAAGGTTCGACCACCCGATCTAGTTTCCCATATAAGTGAGATGTGTGCAAGTAGTGTTCCGGACGAGCAATCCACAATCAGTTGTGAAGTCCAGGGTAAATGGATATTTACTCCAAACATAGCACGAACCCTCTAGGAGTACATTTCCAACCACCTTAGGTGAGTTAGGTCCTGTGACTTCCACTAAGGGCATTATAGGACCATATTGGGATAGCGACCAAATTCAAAACAGGTAGGAGTGCCTAAATGCAATTCTTTCAAAGAAAAGTTTAAAACATCCCAATAGCTCCTATTGTTGTCTTAACCCTCAGAAAAGGGCGACCATTAAAACCAGCTTCCTGTAGTATAATGTGCATTGGATGTCTAACATTAAAACACAGAACTCATTTCAATCTTGTCAAATTAAAAGGACTCAGTTTATTTAGTTTATGTAGAGCAACATTCTGCAGGCTGTGGCTTCGGCTGTATTATTTAATGTGCTTACCAGCGCTATACATTCTGAGGCTGTAGGGCACAGGTCATTTTAATTAAACAAATGCAAATCACAACATGGTA
Source organism: Pleurodeles waltl (assembly GCF_031143425.1). NCBI lineage: Eukaryota > Metazoa > Chordata > Amphibia > Caudata > Salamandridae > Pleurodeles > Pleurodeles waltl. The sequence goes on along the minus strand of NC_090439.1, from coordinate 921,236,848 downwards.
TTTAATGAGACATCACTAGAAGCAATAAATGTCAGATTTTTAATTTTGAAAATTATCACAGGGGATCTACAAATACACTGAAATCTTTTTTCAAACATACCGAATGGGTTTTGGCAATTATTTAAAGTGCTGCAATTTAAACACGCCAAAAGCATCAAATAAAGGGAACATGCTGTGAAGATTAGTTTCAACATTTTTAGTCTCCAGTTGTAAATATTACCACACCATCATGTCCCATGGAAGGGATTATGTATTTGTCTTCAGAAGAAATCGCTTACGTGCAAGACTTAAGCTTCCCTTTTGATTGTGTTTGAAATAAAGGCAGGAAACAATACCGTCCAAATGAAAGGCAGGTAAATTTCAATTTCAGCACATTGAAAATAGCCCAGGAGACTAAATGCATCCACCTACCACCATCGCCCGGTTTCCTCACCAACTGCGGCTTCCGTATGTCATAAGGTCAATACCCATGTTAACAGCTGAGGCCAGTCTTTCAACTTCCTGCCCTGACGAAATCACGTGCGTCACAGTATTCCGTTTTCTGATTTGCCAGAGTACATCATATCCACCCTATAATATTGATAAGGTAGTTCAAACTAAGGAAATGAAGCAGATGGATTGTATATCTGGAAGAGATATAAGACTGGGCAAAACTGCGGTAAAATTGTCCCCTGCAAAAGATGGTTCTGGAAAAAACTGCACCATTTACTGTTTGGCTTTTCTACAACATCCTTGAAAATAGTCGTTATTTACAGCCTTAACCGGATTTTATGAAGACAGGCAGCTTTAAAATATGCAGTCAAAAGTCCTGAGTCTCCTTCAAACCAGCTGACTTACAGAGCCTAGAAGAAAAAAGTGGTCCTTCAAGTTTACTGGAAGTTGGAAATCAGAAGACACAGATCTTGACTTAGATATTATTTTAAGGGAGTGAAAACTGGGGCTAAAATCTGCTACAGATTCGGAAATACAAAAGGATACTACGGCCCAATACTAAGGCCCTCATTTTGACTTCAGTGGTCTTTTTAAATGACCGCCAAAGCCGCTGGTGGTCTGCTGACTGCCATATTAGGAGTCACTGGAGGACTTCTGCCCATTTATGGGTTGAAGTCCAACTCCAAAGAGGTGGCTGCATCGCCAGCACCGCCACAGCAAGACTCCGCCCACCATATTAAGAGCCGTAATACGGCTGGGTGGAGAATTGCTGGCGTGCTGGTGCTAGCAATACAAGATTGCCAGGACCCATCCCCTCACAGACGACCTCCTTGACAGAGAAGGTAAGTGATCCTCTGAAAGGGGGTGTGGCAGTGATGGACGGTGGGGAGTGTTGGGTGCATGTGTGTGGTGTGTGTGTGTGTGTATGTGTGCAAATAGGGGTGTATGAGTCCGTGTATGCATGTGAATGGGGGTGTATGTTGGGGTGTCTGGGAGTGAGTGAATGGGGGTGTGTGTCTACATGTATGCAAGTGAGTGGGGTTTTCTGTGTGAATATATGCAAGTGAATGGGGCTGTGTGTCTGCATATATGCAAGAAAGTTGGGGTGTCTGTGTGTATGCCGAGGGCGGTGTATGTGAATGCATCCATGTGTGAAGGGGTGGGTGTATGTGTGGATGTGTGGGAGTGCATGTGCTGGCAACAGGAATGGGGATTCCTGTCACCGGGTGCGTTTCCGCTAGGGTTTTCGTGGTGGGGTTTCGTCTGCCAAACCCCACAACTTGTAATGTGTCAGTCTTTACTGCCGGGTCCGCCGGGGTGAGACCGCCATGGCGAGGCTGGCGGTCTGATGGCGGCCAGCCTCGTAATGAGGGCCTAAGTGTCCAACCTTCAGGCCCTGAAAACACTCTGGCACTCTTTACAACCCTCGCGATCAGCAGTAATATGGCAGAAAGTACTGCCAACAGGCTGGCGGTACTTTCCACCATATTATGACATTGGCGGTTTGGTTGAAGCCAAACCGCCAATGTACCAAACCGACCGCCACTGCGGTAACAGCTGCCAGGCTGGAGATATCAATCTCCAGCCCATCGGCTGTCACTGTCCCGCCTACGGGATTATGACCCCACCTACTGCCATGGTTTCCGTGGCTTCCTTACCGCCACGAAAACCTTGGCAGTAGGCACTTCCCTGTCACTGATAGAGGTCTTCCCCACCCCCACCCTCTCTCAGGATACCCCTCACCCCCACTTCCTCTCCAAATGCCCCTACATTCACACCCCCTTCACACACACACGCATACACACACCCATTCCCAAATGCATCCACACATGCATACATCCATTCACACACACATCCACACATACTTTCACACAGACACGCATTCACAGAACACAACATACACGCACTCACACTTCCATACCTGCACACACTCATTCAACACAAAACACACACCAGCATACACGCACACACAGTTACACACATCCTCACACACACACACAAAAAACACTCCCCAACCCCTACCTTGTCAGAGCACCCACTTACCTGTGTTTAGGGGGTCCTCTGGCAGGAGACAGGACAGAGCGCTGCTACCACCAGCAGTGTCCGCCAGCAGAACACCGCCAGGCCCTATTGTCGGTTATGAAACGGCTGGCAGAGGTCTACTGGCGTGGCGCTCCTGGTGGTAGCAGTGGCAACTTACCGTCATCCACCGGCATGGCCACAGTAGAATTTCCACCATTCTTCTGATGGAAATCCAGCTGTGGTCATATTACGGCAGACGGCTGGTAGCAGCGGCAACTGTCTTTTGGCAGCCATCGCCGCAGAGGTAGGCGTTTTTTACCGCCAGTATCATAATGTGGGCCTCTAAACTCTAAATCAATAGGCCAGGTCATTGTCTCACTTTAGTGTCACCCATGCTTAATGTCCTTTGGAAACCCTCAGGATCACAGACGTTTTGCACTTGGCAAGAGTGGAAGGCTACCACTTGGGTCTGTTCTCAATAAAAGAATGCAGGTGGAAACCGACAAATGGTTAGGTACCTATTATGGGCATCTTCTCCACTTTTTTACTTATATTTAAGTTGAGATCAGGGTGAAAACCATTCTATAGGAAATTTGCAAAGAAAGTCTGGACCAGATACTGAGGCACTATTTTATTTGTTGATCAATCTCTGCATGGTAACGGCTAGAGCAGTGACACAATGCTTGGCCAAGAATTGTGTGTAAGAGAAAAACCTAACCATAATACAGAGTATTGATTGATTACATATGTGTCACTTTCATTACTTTCAGCAGTGCCCGCTTTCTCCATAGGTACAACAGCTGCCTTCCTGCTCTTAATTTGCTTGATGAGGTAAACACTTAGGTATAGACCTTCCTTGTTTGTTATACAAAAATTTAAAACTCCTCTCACACACTATCGCTCAAAGTATTCTTCCCTATGCTCCACTTCCTGTTCAGGTTCCTGTGTCTAAGAAGGTGTACAGCCCTCATATTATGGTATGGTAAGGTTCCATTTGTTAATCCTTACTGTTTGTTTCGGCTTTGTCCCGTACCTATAAACGTCAGCAAGAGTATGTCAGACCATTAAAATATTAATTCTGGTATGCCCTACTTGAGGGAGTTAGCTGCTCTGGTTAGTGCACCCCCCATTAACACAGCAAGTGGTGTAACATTAGCCCCCACAACACCTGCAGTGCAGGGGGGAGGCCTGTGCTCTAGGGGGCCCTCAGCACAGCTGGCACTGATCACAGGCAGAGGGCCCCTGGCCTGAGTGCTCCTAACTGGGTCCAGGGAGAAGGGTCCCACCTACAGGTACTCTGCAGTGGCCCCCCTCAAGTTTTGTTAAGCCACTGAACACAGCATGGGAAACCGTTTGATGTGCAGTGCACAAGGTGTCAGACATGTAGCATCCCATGTTTAGTGAGGCGTTCAGTCTTGTGCAACAAGATTAGCTGTATGTCTTTATGTGTTGCCTTAGAAAGCTACTAAATGAGATTTTTTTCTATTTATGTGAGGCAATTCCAAGACATCTTTTGTTGATAACGGGGCCTTAAAAGTGCTCAACAAAGAAGCAGCATACTTCTCCAGCAAGAGAGGACTCTGACATTCGGCACAGGTAGATATGCTTATCTGGGAGTTAGCTGCCAGAATCTATTTGCAAAGCCATTGTGCCATCAACACAGTCTAATCACATTGAGGATGGTCAGGTTAAATGCGACATAAAAAGTGCACCTCTTGAACCAAACACATACAGGATACACAAATGGAGGAAGAGCTAAAGCACATTAAGGCAAATTTGTAATTTCAGTCAACAGTTTTAGTTCAAGGAGAACAGTTTGGACAACCTTTGCCTACAGACCTGATGTTTAACTATAATATCCAGCAATTAAAAAATAATGATAAAATACTAGTCAGCAATAGATAAATCAGTCTTCCTCATATCATAGTTTAGTGATGTCTGTGGAAAATTTTAAGAATGACTTTCCTCCTACCCTTACAGTACATTTTGACCCTGCAAATGTGATGCATCCATCATCAATGGTTCCAGATGACTCTCCGGCAACAGATGGAGGGGACAAGAAAGTCGAGGGTACTGTGAAGAGAGCGTAGCAGCATTTCATGTTAATCTACAAACAACTTTCTGTACTGCTTTTACAATGTTGTCATTGCTTAGGGTTTCAGTTTGTACTTGATGTATTTCTGAAAGCTGCTTATGGCCTTCAACTTCTGGCTGATTTGAAACACAGCAAGTGCATTTCTTTTAAGATCGCACGTTTAACATTGTATGTTCAGCAGTATTTGTGACAGGGCCAGCAGTTGTAGCTGGACACCATGTGTAGCTAAGACCTTAGAAAATAATGCTAAAAAATCAGATTGTGCATTATACCTTTACTGGTAAACATTTGAATGAGAAGCCTTTTGAAGAGTATGGCAATCTTGACATCCTTATCAAAGTATGGCTTAGGTTTGGGGAGTCATCATTTCGATAAATCCAGAGAACAACAACCGGCTTCATTCACAAATATCAAGCCTCTAGTTAAACTATGACTATTTCTGAGCTCGGACCCCACTCGAGAGGTGACGGTTACGCCCTTTGGGACCCCACTCGAGGGGACGGTTTCGCCCTTTAGGACCCCGCTCGAGAGGTAACGGTTGCGCTCTTTGAGACCCCCCTCGAGAGGTATATGGTGTTGAATTAGATTTTTCTTGGGTAAAACAGATTGAGAGAATGATGATGCCCTAAGGAGAGAATGGAGGTGTGAAATCAGCGTAGGCGGTACTAGTGACGGTATGAGTGAAGTCAGGGTTTTGCGCTTGCACAGCTTATTGCCGCAGATTGTTTGAAAAGGTTGCGAGGATTTTAGAGAATAGCGGAGGTGCGACTCCGAGTGTGAGAGTAGGGAAGTCGTCGAACTTCATGTGCATGTGGCGCTTTGTGCGGAAAAAGGTCCACGTGGTTGTTGTTGTTGAGACGGGCCCTGCGAGGTCAAGAGACTCCGGAGTATGTTGAAAAGTGTATGAGACACTTGTTTTATGTTGTGGTCTGGTCCGTTTAATAGGTTGACCGGGCGTGGTCAACGAGTCGGTACGTGTGTTAAGGGAGTGAAAGAAAACTTCGACTTCGGGCTTTGACAAATTCTAAGTGCACTAGAATAGATCATTGACAAGTTGAGAGCAGAATCTGCGGGTCAGATTTGCTTGCGAAAGTGGGGACCGAGAAAGATGGAATAACTGCCGAGGCTAGTGAAAAATCCCTAAGGTCCTGAAGCGATTGTGTTACCCTTCCTGTAGTAAACCGACAGATCTGTTTTATTTTTATTTGGTTGCTCGCGATACATGCCAGAAGTTGTTACGAGAGGAGCTGAGTGAAGGAGGACTAGCCGCGAGGCTTTGTCAGCCGCAGTGTGTGTGAGTGTGACGTCACTAGGAGCCGCGCTGGGATAGGTTGGTTGCAGAGAAGGGTCACGCACGGATTGGACGCAGTCCGTGGGGCTCGATTGGAAAGGGAAAGGCAAGCGAAGAGTATTCCGGGAATTAAAGTCACTTATTGATTACAAACTTTGTGAAATAAAAGACGAGAAAATGAAATTTTTTAAAGCATTAAAGAGTACGATGAAGGGGGAGTCTTACATTAAAGCGAGCGTAGGAAAGGAGACGCCACCCGAAGGTACACCAGCTTACATTGTAATGGAGGAAAGGGGGGTAGCTCCGTGCCTTTGGCTAAAGCAATGGCACAAGCTGACAGAGAGACATGGGAGCGTAGCGTTCCCGATCCATGGGACATTCAATATAAGGATCCTAGAGAATTTGAGATTTGCGATGTACGACATGAAGGTACCTCCAAGGCCAGCACAGTTTGAGGCTCTAGCGGTTTGGGAACTAATGGCTAGACAGCAACAGCAAAAGAAGTTCGAGGCCAGGATAAGAAAGGTAGAAAAGACACTAGCGGACGCTAGGTGGGATAATGCACAGAAGGTGTGGAGGTCAGATATATTGCAGGGGATAAAATTGTTTCCCGCAATTGCTAAGGAAGAAGAGGCGACAGGCAAGAAAGCTACCTGTAAGACAAACAGGAGATGTTCCAAAGATAGAGAGGACGAGGAAAAGTTAAGGAGAGAAGACGAGTCAGAGGATGAGGAGTTCATCATGCAATTGCTGAACGACCGTCCACCACCTTATGTAGAGAGTGAACAAGGTCCAAGTACCAGTTCTGCCCCTCCGGCACCGGTACAGAATAATGAAACTCCGAGTTCAGAAACGCCATTGGGATCTAAGGACCCGAGTTTACTGTTCACCCCGCAGATACCGCAGGTTAGGAGAATATATCCAGATGTGCCTATATTGAAAACAGCAGAAAATTATCAGCCGCAGGTCCCAAGGTACTACAGCAGTGACAACAGTACGGGAATGATTCTATGTCCAACCGTAATGGGAGTACAGAATGGTCGCAACCCAACATTGGCGCAAGCTGAATCAACCCAGTTTTTGATGCCTCAAAAGCAGATGCAGGGGGGAACCGCACATGCTCAGATGACGGGGAGTCAGACGGGCATGCCGGCAAGGATGACCCATAGTGTGGGAATGAACATGCCTCAGAACCTGGGGAATGGACAGAACCCAGATGCGATATCCCTACCCATTACTGTAGGTCCACCGGTACCTTTGTACATTCAGCCTAACTCAGGTATGAGCGGTCAAGGATCAGTGGTGCAGAATGGGACGGAAAGGAGGTGCATAGAAAACACTCCAGAGACAACTCCGATAGCGGCTCTGCCAACTGGATCTGGGTCCTTGATGGAGTTTAGTCCCATATGTGCTCAGTCAACAGTGGTGAGGTCGAGTCCCCCACTGATGATACCGCTATCATCGAACACTGAAAAGTTGCCGCAACCATCAATGGCAGTCGATGTGAATGCTACACTGATGGGGTTGAATGCGCAACAGCTAACACAGTGGTTCAACAGTCTGAATTCCACACAAAGCTCAGCCAGTGGGAAGGGAGAAGACTATCTGAATAGGGTAAGGTTGAACATGGAAGCAGAAGAATTGGTGGAAGGGACTATGGGTTTGAATAGGTTAGAGTCCTACTCGGAAGAAGAGCTGAGGTATCTATGTCCTAGGATTACGAGAGAAGTGAACAAGGTACATAGAAGGTTGCAAGAAATAGCTGACAAAAACGGGGTTGAGATAGACAAGACAAAACACTTGAGCAGGAGCTATAGATTGGATTTTGGGACCATAGACTTTGAACACATGAGGTCAGCAGGCCTGAAAACGCACCTTAGAGAATTGCTGCAGAGTGCACAAGTGTGGAGGTGCTTAGACAAATGGGAAAGCAGATGGGCAAAGAAAAAGGAAAAGAGGAAAAACAGTGTCCCAGAGCACAACGAGAAAAGATCACAGAGTAGTGATGCAATAACCATGTTACCAATGAGGGAGTCAGCAGGGGGAAAATTAATACATGTACCGTGGCACAGAAGCGACATTCAGTCTTTTACGGATGATTTTCCCAAACTGAGAGAGAAACCGATTGAATGGTATCAACAGACTGATAGGTTTGTGAAGCTTGCAAAGTGTCTTTGGGAAGACCTGAACACCCTCTTTGAGATTGTGGTTCCGGCAGATTTGTGGGAAGATTGCAAAAGGGCTGTAGGTTGGCCGACAAGTGAACCAGAGAGAGACAGGGATACGGGTGCACCATCACCTATGGTAATGAGCTTGTACTATAAGGTGATTGAGCATTTGAAGACGAAGGTTGCCGCGAAAAATGTGGATTGGCAGAAGATTGATCGAACTGCCCAAGAGGCTAAAGAGTCGATTCATGGTTACTATGAGAGGTTGTTGAAGGCGTTCAAGAACTACAGTGGCACGGAAACAATAGAGGCGAAGGACATGCTTCATTTTGTGTTTAGATTTGTGGAAGGGCTGAGACCAGAGATAAGTCAGATGATAAAGACGCATTTGATTTGTTGGCAGTCGAAACCGATTGATGAGGTGTTGAATTATGCGAAATACTGTAGCGACGAAATTGAAGTGAAACAGAAAAGGTTGAAAGAGAAAGTGATGGTGATGCAACTTAAAGCAGCTCAGACAGGTCTGCAAGGGTTGCAAGGGTTCCAACAGCAGATACCGCAGCCGCAGCCGAAGGGAAATATGGTGTTTCAGCCACAGGCGAGAGGCAGAGGCAGAGGAGGCTTTGGGAGTAATGGTCCGGATTTGAACACTGTTGCAATTCCGAATGGTGTGCAGGCAATGAAAAGGGTGATGCCGTGTCACGTGTGCGGAATCGTCGGACATTGGAAACGCGAGTGCCCGATGGTGGTGCAGGAAGGTGCAGGTGTTGGTCAGCAAAACAATGATGTCAATGCATTTCAGACAATGAGGGGACCGAAAATGAGAGGTCCAAACCCAAATTTTCAGACCATAAATCAGCTGCAGGGATTACAGCCCATGCAGCCACAGCAGATGCAGATGCCCCGTATGCAGATGACGCAAATGCAGCCAATGCAACAGCAGTTTCCCATGGTACCTAATCAGCAAATGCAAATACCCTTGGCACCAGTGAGTCAGCAGCAAGTGATGGTTCCTCCACAGGTCTCGGGTCAGGTGATGAATACAAATGGCACCGTACAACAGTTCCCACTACACAGTGAGAATGGAATAAACAATGTATGGGAGAGTGAAAGTTCAGATGAGAAGGGAAATTGTGTGCTTGCAGCATCCTTGGAAGTTGATCAAAAGGGTCCATATGTGGAGGGAAGAGTTATGGGTCATCGTGTTTCATTCTTGGTTGACACAGGAGCCACACGTTCAACTGTTAGGAGCATTGAAGTACCAAATTTGCCACTCTCAGGGAGAACAGTTCAAGTAGTGGGAGTAGCAAACAGGCACCTGACGAACCCAATCACAGATCCAGTACAAGTCAGAATTGGTAACTATCAAGGGTTACATAATTTTGTGGTATGTGACTCAAGCCCGATAGCACTGTTAGGGAGAGACCAATGTGCAAATTGGGATGTTCGATTATGTGTTCGCACGATGGAATTAGAATTCAGACGAGCAGTAAAGGGGAAGAAGAGGACAGTGTAGAAGGGGATGAGATGGAAACTGTCGATGAAGAATATCCTCTGATTAACCTTTTTCCGATGATAACTGAAGAAGATATTCCAGCTGAATTACGGGAAACAGTCGGAAAGGAAGTGTGGGATATGACAGGAAAAGAGGTGGGATTGGTGAAAGGAGTGGAACCAGTGAAAGTGACCGTAAAACCCAATGTAACCTTTCCCCAGACCCCACAATACCACATGGCACAAGACACCCTCATGAAAGTTGCCCAACTCATTGACGAGTTTGTAAAACAGGGAGTATTGAAAGAAGTGTTAAGCAGTCCATGTAATTCACCAATCATGGGACTAATAAAGCCGAGTGGAAAGGTCCGAATCGTGCAGGACTTGAGGAAAATAAATGACATCATAATTAAATGCTGCCCCGTAGTACCGAATCCAGCTGTGATAATGTTTCAAGTCCCTTGCGATGCCGAGTGGTTCTCAGTCATTGACTTGTCACAAGCATTCTTTTCGGTGCCTCTTCATGAGGACAGCCAATTTCTCTTTTGTTTCAAATTCTTAGACAGAGTTTACAGTTGGTGTCGAATTCCTCAAGGGTTTTCTGAGTCACCGTAAATTTTCAATCAGATTCTAAAGAAAGACTTGGAAGCGTTAGAATTGCCATTCGAGTCAACCCTAGTACAGTACATTGATGACTTACTGATTGCATCTAAGACAGAAAGTGGCTGCACAGCCGACACCATTGCTCTGCTGAACCATTTGGGAAGGAGTGGACACAAGGTGTCTCCTTCAAAGTTGCAGTTCTGTCAGAAGAAAGTGAAATACTTGGGTCACCAAATAGAGAAAGGGTCACGGAGAATAATGAAGGAAAGAATAACAAGTGTACTTCAAATGAGTCCACCAAAGACGAGGAGGGAGGTGAGGAAGTTTTTGGGGATGGTGAGCTACTGTCGCCAGTGGATTCCCAACTTCTCAACTCTAGCAAAGCCTTTACTGAAACTGACCCAGAAGGATGCCTTGGATGAAATTGAGCTGAAAGGAGATGAGATGGATGCTTTTATTGAATTGAAAGAATGCATGTGCAGGGCTCCAGCTTTAGGTATGCCTGATTACACAAAGCCTTTCACATTGTTTTGTCATGAACGTGATGCATGTTCTTTGTCTGTCTTGACCCAAGCCCATGGTGGCATAAACAGACCAGTAGCGTATTTTTACGGGTTTGGAATTGTGCACGACTTTGGGCAACTATGGTCACAGAGAGGTTTCCTGACCTCTTCAGGGTCCCCAGTGAAAAACGGGGAGAGAATAAGGGAATTGTTACACGCCATTCAGATGCCAGCCAAGATTGCAGTGGTAAAGTGTAGTGCTCATACAAAAGGACAGGACTATGTTTCCCTGGGAAATGCATATGCGGATCAAGTCGCAAGATTTTGTGCCTTGAACTGTATATTGCTCAGGGATGAATGGAATTTGATAAGTGAACCAGAACTCGAACCAGCTGAAGCATTTGCCTTGAAGGTCGTGGATACAATGGATGAACTAAAAGCATTACAGAATAGCGTCAGGGAGGATGAAAGAGTTTCCTGGATTAAGTCACAATGTACAAGGAGACCAGATGAGTTATGGGTTTCAAATGAGGGAAAATTTGTTTTACCAAATAGTCTCTTATCGCAGCTAGCGCGGTTCTATCATGGGCAGGCTCACCTAGGGAGAGATGCCATGATAAGATTGTTCAAAACTGATTGGTTTAACCCCAGATTCCGTCAAGTTGCAGAAGCAGTTTGCCATCGTTGTGTCATTTGTCAGCAGATGAACCCAGGAAAGGGAACGGTTGTGAACGTGAGCCACATTGGCAGGGCGGGTGGCCCGTTCAGCAGAATGCAGATGGACTTTATTGAGATGCCTGTGCATGGAGGTCTGAAGTATGTGTTGGTGATTGTGTGCATTTTTAGTCACTGGATTGAAGCATACCCCACACGTAGAAATGACAGCCTTACAGTTGCAAAACTATTGTTGAGGGAGTTGATACCACGTTTCGGATTCCCGATCTCTTTAGAATCAGATAGAGGAAGTCACTTCAATAACGAGGTGATAAAGTTACTTTGCGCAGCGCTGAACATTGAGCAAAAACTGCATTGTAGCTATCGCCCTGAGGCCTCAGGACTGGTGGAACAAATGAATGGTACACTGAAATCAAGAATGGCGAAAATATGTGCATCGACAAATTTGAAATGGCCTGACGCATTGCCTTTGGTGTTAATGTCAATGAGAAACACCCCTGACAGAAAGACTGGATTGTCCCCGCACGAAATTCTCATGGGCAGGGCCATGAGACTTCCTGCAGTTCCCGCAAACGCGCTTTTGAATATTACAGATGATATGGTGTTAGACTACTGCAAAGGTCTGGCTGACGTGGTTCGCTCTTTCTCTCACCAGGTGGAAGCAACCACCTTGTCACCAATCCAAGGTCCAGGACACACACTGAAAGCAGGTGACTGGGTCGTGATAAAGAAGCACGTGAGGAAGTCGTGTCTAGAACCCCGTTGGAAAGGCCCTTTCCAAGTGATCCTGACGACCACTACCGCTGTGAAGTGTGCGGGAGTTCCCAACTGGATTCACGCCAGTCATACAAAGAAGGTGTTGTGTCCCACAGATGAGGAAGTTGAAGCGCTGAAACTGCCAGTACCTGATAACAAAGTGCCGAGCGCTGAGACAGAGCAAAACAGAACTAGAAGCGAACAGGCAGAAATAGAGGAGAGAGAAATATTCTCTGAGGACGAAACAACCGATTCACTTGGGGAAGACCAAGGAGAAACCTCAGACAGCGACGAAGCAGCTGAAGGTAACAAAGAGCCTGAAGAAATTAACGGTGACAAAGGGCTCGAAAGAGGTGAAGAAGCAGGAGAGCCTCATCAGTGGAGGGCTTTCCCAGAAGCAGACGGTACAGAAAAAGAAAAGGAAAACCTGATTGACTCCCCAGAAGGAGGGGACAAGGCAGAACAGAACAAAACTGTTCAAACTTCCTCAGAAGAGATCGCAGGTCCATCAAGTGGACACAGTGCAAAGAGAAGACCAAGTATATCACCAGTAAAACTAAGAACTAGAGAAACGTTGAACGACAGTGAAGGGCCAAGAGTGAAAGAGAAAAGAAAGGAAGTGTCTGTCGTGGTACCAACATCGAGTGAAGGAAAAGACTTGGCCAAAGAGGAAAGTACCAGTGAGGCAGAATCAAAGAGAGATGCAAAATTGAAAAGGAAAAGGATACCAAACAGGAGATATTCCGGTCCAGAATGGGCATATGTAGTCAATGACGATTGGACCGACGAATTTGTATCTCTTAGCCTCGAGAACGAAGAAGAAGAGATACCAATAGAAAAGAAAAGTTTTATGGACACTATTGATTGAAAGGGTGATAAATTACATTGCTTGCTATAATCTAACGTGATACAACCAGCTGAGACATTGCTAAAACCGGATGAGACATTTGCTAACTTGATAAGACTTTGATAACCTGATTGACTCTTAAACCCGATTTGAGACAACGTTGCTAACTGATAAAAGACTGAGTTATTGCCGAATTGAGACAAATGCTGCTAACCGATAAGTGACTGGGCTCCTGAAGAAAACTGTGTGAACATTGCGCTCGTTCAAGCTTTGTAACTAATTGCTAAATCGTTTCTTTATAAGTGCTTCTAGCTCTCTGATTCTATACAGATCATGACTAAGTACGCTACACAAAACAGTAGAGTGAAATATTGTAAATATGCGTGTATAGGCTTGATAACTGCATGTGTACTAATAATAATGGCAATAGTGCTTGCAACGCGTGGTAAGGGTGAGAATGAGAAAACAATGCTTGCAAATCTAACAAAAGAGAGTGCAGACTTGAAGGAATTGAAAGAACCAGGAGTGTTGGAGAGGGTTGGAAAGGGAGTTGCTTCAGTGGGAAATTGGCTTGGTGGCATTTGGAATGGAATATTACTAAAAATGATACAGGGAATACTAAGAGTACTAATTTGCATCTTTGGGATTTGGGGAATAAAGAGGGGAATACTAATGATCATGGCAAGAATTAAAAGAAGGAAGGAAGAGAAAATAATGAAAAGAATGGCAGAAGAATACAAGGCAAGAACAAGGGGAACTAAAAGGCAAAGAGAACTGACAGAATTTTAATGGAATAAAATTTGTGGGAATAGTTTTGTGTGATGACAAATAGTCATCAGAGGAGGGATTGATGACGCAGAAACGAAGGTTTTACATTTATTAGCGCATAAACGTAGTGCCGCAATAATCAAGTGTGACTTTAACCGAACTAATAAAGATTGTACGGGGACAAATCTGCCCTCAGAGTAGTTCGCCAACATTTATAAGCGTGCTTTATATAACGTGATGTATTAGAATTGTACTAATCTGACATAACCGTAAACGTGTGCCATGATTTGCTTGTTTGAAATGTTTTAACTTAGCATAACTTTAGTGGAGGCTTCGGCCTAGTTGCCTTGTCTCACGGTTTAGATGCTCGTGTTTTTCTAATGTGCTAATAAAACGTGTATTCTTGCTTGAAGCTGTACTTTTCCAGTGAGATCGGTTCACATGCATTTCTTTAAGGTTTCGTGCCAGCCTGGCATCTTCTTCTTTGCTCCAAGGTCAATCTGCAGGTGCAGACAATGGAAGCTCTGAAAGTGAGTTAATTGGTAAAATATGTTGCAACTTACGTTCCCGACTCCAAGGATAATGTATGCCTAGGTAGAAGCTTGTGAATTGTTGTTTTTGATTGGACAATTTGAAGCCAACCTATGAACCCTCCAATGGAAGACCCTACTGGATTTGAACTGTTGTCTATTTAAACCTGGTGCACAAGAAGAAAGCGCGCCATTAGCCATTACCCGCCATTTGCAGGACATTGCAGCCATTATGGCCCATCTTGCCGACCTCGTCATTTTGCCATCTTCTACGATGCCAATTGATGTTCGACGCCATTTTGAATGAGACTTCGATGCTTTCTCTAATCGAGAGAAAGAGACTTTAAGTCATTCTCGCCCTAGAGACTTTAACTTTGATTCGTCCCTTTGCATGAAGTAGTAGTTTTGTCCTTTTATCTTGCCGCTGTGAGGCAATTGCCCCGTCCACCCTGCCCCTTTGCCCCATCCCATGCTGATCGAAACTGGTACCTGTGAGACGAAGACTTCCTTGAATGCTGAATGAATTTGGTAAATATGAAAGGAAAATGTACAATTGCATTGTGTTTCTTTTTAGGTAACCAACTGCTGATTTTTTATAAGAGCCCTAGTTAGGAGTTTTCCAAATCAATGTTGCTAAATTGTTTTTGCATGAAGTCCCACATGCAGATGCTAATTTGAGGTTAGATGAGGATTCATTTGTTGCACGATGCAATTTGAGACCTTGTTATGCTGACTAATGTATGCAATTAGCCCATTACAGATTATAGTTTTAGTGGTTTGCGTTGCTATTATCGAATGCATTGTTATTCAAATTCTGCATAGATTGCATCTTTTTCGCCGTTATGGACAGCTATTAATGTTCATTTACATATATCATTTGGTGTTGAGACACATTTATATTGTGCTAGCTTTGTTAATATAGGGAAATAAATTCATTAACTTTGAATGAACTGGTGTGGTTATTCATGGCCGAAAGGTCATGGTTCGCCGAAATGTTTTCTGGATTAATTGTGAAGTGTTATGTTGATCAGGGCATTGCTTATGTTCGTTATTGATTATTGATTAGATTAAATTGACTAATCTCGGGTGAAGAGAGCCCCACTTGGTCAAAAGATTCATCGACCCAAGAGCGTCTAAATACAGGTAATTTATTAGTACGGAACGCTCTATCAAGTTCAAGATCCAGGAGCTCCAGGTCACGATAAAAGATAGACTTTCAAAAATTCCCACATTCCTAAAACTGCAGAGTTGGGTGGAATATTCACATGGGTGGAGAAATGTGCAGTGAAAGATGTGCCTCAGGATGAGCGATTTAAGGGATCTGTCTAGTCTGGAAGCCGGCCTGTATTCTACTCATCCAGTGAACAAAGTAATTCAAGCAAAGCCTTCCAGAGTGTTAACTCTGCAGTTGCTGCTGCTTGCACCTTTAGTTGACTACCTGCATGAGTTAGTCATTAGAAAGTATCTCTACTTACAACATTGCCTTAAATCTGCTTCCGCGTTTTCAAAGGTGGAGAAAGATACTAGCGCCAGATTTAGAAGGATTTGATGGAACACAGCAAGATAACTTGCTGCACTGCGTCAAATGGAGAGGACGGGAATGTGCCAAATTTATGTACATATGGCTCAATCCTGATCTCACTCTGTGCTGCTGCTCTTGCAGCTGCCAAGCGCCCCCACATGAACCCTCGTGACATGATGCAAGGGTGCCTGAGTTACTGATTGTGCTTATGAATGAAGAGGCACCTTCCTGGATAAAAATAATCCTCTTAACCATTTTCCTCTTTCTATGTGTACTGCAGAATGTAGTATGTGTAGGAAGAGAAAAAAAACAAGGAGAAGAAAATGTGTTTCCCCGTTTTTATACCTCATTTGGGAAGGTGTATCATTTTGATGCATTCTTAGACTTACTAGTGTTGGTAAATCAGGGAATACCTCAAAAAGTGGATGTTTGCGAATACCCATGCTCCACCCATGGAAAGCCCTCCCAACACAGAGTAATGCAGGGTAGCAACTTGGGTTGTTTTGATTACATCAGATTTGCTATGCCACACAGAGACACACAAGGTGGCTCTGTGTGGCATAGTAAATCTGAGTTAAGGTCTTGTGTAGCTCTATGAGCCACAATGCGGACACAAGTCCTTAGTAAATCTGGGCCTCAGTGAGACTCCATAATCTTTTAACAACATTTTCTTCTGTTGAAATGAGAGAAATCTAATTTAGTCCCAGATCAAGCATAAAAATGTACTGGGGCACAGTTCAAAACAGACACAGAATGTTATAAAAGGAAGAGCTCTAGAATCTTTTTTTTAGATTGTGAGCCAGTGAGTGTTGGTGACAGTGGGTTTACATCAAAGGTCACATGGTAGCAGCAACAGCCATAGTTCCAAGAACCATGGTGGCATCAGAGAATTCTACTACATTTATCAAGTCTGTGGTCTCCAAAACAGAGAATTACAAATGTTTAGTTGTGGTCATGAATAGTATGAGAAAATACATTCATTGGTCATTGGATCTGAAGAATCTGCTAACATGTGTTGTGCTGGATCCTCCATCTCTAATGGTGCTAACAATAGATCTAGGTTATTTATGATGGTGGGCAGCTCTTTCACACTATGAATTGCAGCACTGTTGGATTAGGCAGGAGGCCCGTCAATCCTCCATTTGGAGGAGATTATCTGGAATCCAAAGGGTTCTACTCATTTTTGTTCATCTACTATGGGGAAACAGTGCGTTACTCAGTCCAGAGGAACAGGTAGCGAGATTGCAAGTCAATAAGCAGGAAGGGGCCGTTTCAATTTTTTTTCAATAGCATTGCCAGAAAGATTTGCCAGTGGGTGTATAGAGATCTCATTTGGAAGCCCTGACAGCAGCCTATCTTTCAGGGAGGGAGAGCACGCAGGCAGACCAGTTGAGCAGGATCTCAGAGAGGTGCAGCTATTCACTTCTGGACTCCTTCAGAAGTGAAGATGATGTGCTACTTTTGTATTTTTGCCCAGTTCACCCAAGTTGCAAGGCATGCCGTGAGATGCAATGTTGCTTCCTTTGCCATTAGACCACTCAGCGGTACATCGAAGGAGCTAAAATATTTAGGCCCCTTATTTATACTTTTTGGTGCAAAACTGCACTAACACAGTTTTGCACCAAAAAGTTTAGCACCGGCTTGCACCATTTCTGTGCACCAGCTGGGCACCATATTTATGGAATGGTACAAGCCGGGGCAAAGGGTAGGCTAACATTATTTAAAAATGACGTTAGCCGGGTGCGGCTGGCGGTGTGAAGAAGGGGGTTTTGCACCAAAAAAGAGGTTAGGCAGGTTGGAGTAAAAAAAAAAGAAAATGACTCTAACCTGCATAGAGTCATTTTCTGATGCAAAACCATCCATACCATGTGACCCCTGTCTTAGAAGAGACAGGAGTCACGCCCACCACCCCAATCGCCAGCACAAGAGACCACGGTCCCCTGGGCATGGCCATTGCACCCAGTGCCATGTAGGAGGGCTCATTCAAGGTCCACAATGGCACTTTAAAAAAATATATATTTACCTGTACTTACCTATACTTACCTGGGATGGGGTGCCCCATCCCCCGCTGTCCCTCTGGTGTGGGTCCCTGGGGCCTGCGGAGGGCACCTGTGGGCTTATTCCATGGTGTTTAACCATGGAAATAGGCCCACAGGTCCCCTAACGCCTGCCCTGAGCCAGGCGTTAAACAATGGGGCAAAGCAAGTTTTGCACCACTATTTGATCCCTCTTCCCCCGTGCCTGATTTTAGCACGGGGGATAAATATGGAGCTAAGGCCATAGAGTAATTTTTTGCATGGGAATGCCTACTGTGCATCTCATTAACAAAAAGTAGGTTGCCATGTCCAAAAAACGACTTTAACTCCATATATTTGGTACTAAAAGGGTCTAGCACCAAAGTATAAATATGGAATTAGTTTTGCACCAAATTTGCATTTAAAAAATGATGCAAATTTGGGGCAAAACAAGTACAAATATGCCCCTTAGAGCCCCTAGTAGCAAGCCTATGCAGTAGTTTGGGAATTGCGAACCAGTTTCGTTTTATTTTTTCCCAGATCTGCCCCCATTTTGTATGTGACAAATAAGTGGATTGGTGCTAGCTGGGTAACACTGACCTGTCACGCTCATTTTTGTCTATACAGGTAACACTGAGGATTTATTTATTTTGATATTAGGGTGTAGAAGTGAACAGAGCCCTCTGGCTTCCGTCTGTCTGAGTTTTTAAGAAAGTGTGTGTAAGGCCATTGCCAGCAATTGTTCAAACCAGGACATCAACACTTACATATTCTTGAAATCTGTGATGTATTCAGGCCATCAGCGTCAGCGACCCTCAACTCACTCAGGAGTCGACCATTCATGATGGCCTGTAAGAGGGCTAAATGGATAGTAAAGGTAACGAAGTGGCAGA
The DNA here is from genome assembly GCF_031143425.1 of Pleurodeles waltl. NCBI lineage: Eukaryota > Metazoa > Chordata > Amphibia > Caudata > Salamandridae > Pleurodeles > Pleurodeles waltl. Next base: position 921,218,234 of record NC_090439.1, on the reverse strand, counting down.
TAACGAGGCAGTAATGGATGTCACAGCATTTAGGAAAGACAAGTCCTGCAATCTGTTTCCAAGTCCACCAAGCATAAGGCAAAAATATCATCTAAGCCTCTTCATTTGAGGGGTTGAAAAAGCAAATCTGCGCAGGTAGCACATTAATATTTCGAGAGGCACAGAGATGTATTCCCAGAAAGGTATTATTGATTTATTATGATTTCATCTAAGGACAAACTCTCTAATGTCTATTTTGTTTGCAGCACGAATTTGACTTAAAGAGATAGCAGAGTGCTTTACAAATGTTCACGTTGCTTACAAAACAGAATTGAAGATACAGTCGTGTCGAAAATAAAATCTATGCCTTGAGAGGCCTTCCTGAAGTAGTGGGTCAGGACACGATCTTCAGTCATTACGATCTGTGTCTCCGCTGGAGTCACAACTCCCCTGAACACAAGCGCCCCTGCGTTCAGCAGAACAGTACCCCTGATAACGAGGGACAATTTTAGAGTCCAGGAAAGCCAGCTGATAAAGTTGAGTAAAGATAAGAAAGTTTGCGCTGGCGCAAGTGCAGCCTGAGCCCTCCTGATTCCCATCAAGGGCACCGGAAGCGCAGAGCTTCACTTCCACTTCCATTTATATGCTTTACTCTGCCTGACCACGGTATTTCATCTCTCTGACATCCTACCCTCCACTGTCAGCAAATTACACCGGGGTATCAGTGTGTAAGCCTTGGGTGATGCAGGTAAATTTAAGGCAAGTTATTGTATTTGTAATAAGACTGTTGTGCACATTCATAACGTCGGGCTTGAATTCAAGTTGCTTCATAATATCGAGCTACACTTATTTTGGCAAGGCTCAGTTGGGTGACACAATAAGGAGAACCCCAGTTTTAATTTCAGTTTGTTTGAGGTAGTGGTGTGTCATCTTTTGATTGAACACACATTTGCCAGAGAAAATATGAGTATGCAATGTGTGGAAGTTTTTTTCATATAAACCAGTGTCATACAAATGGCACTCTGGTTTGCAGATTGAAAAGGTAAAAGGTTCCACTAACAAGTTGAACAGAATAGGAAAGAATGGAACATTGGTGTACTCCTTGGTTTGATGATTAAATGTTTGACAGTAGTTTTTCTATATTTGAAATCATGGCCTCTGTTTTTCAGGTACAGCTAAAACTACTTCACTTTTACTTTATTTACACCCATTCTTTCCTTGACGACTGTCAAGAGGGTTGAGTGGTTTACCTGATAATCTACAGCTGATAAGTCGATTAGAAAAATATACGCAATGACCATCTGTTGTGTGGTGAACCCAATACTTTTGTCCTGGCTATTTTTGCTGGCCATAGACCAGAGGTAAAGTGCCTCAGCTCCTCATTTCATCATGATGAAGTTGGTCTACCCCTAATGGCTTATTTAACTGGCCTATAAGTCACTTGTATATGAATGAAAACAGTATCTGTATCGCGCAGGCTGTTGCTCCTACAGGAGCATCCTGGCACTACAGCAGTTAGTCTTGGCAGCTTACGGGGAGAGGAGAGGGCAAGTGGACATTAAGAGGATCAGCAGAGTTTGTGGAACACTTAAAATCTAGGTTTTGAGCTGTTTCTGAAAAAAACTACTTTAGACTCAATACCTCTAAGAGATCTGGGGAGTTGATTCCAGCTTTTGCTTCTAAGACAGAAAAGGACTTTCCTCCTTAGAACTTCAGCCTGAACTGTGGAGGCTTAAGAAAATTGACTGAGGAGGATCTTAAGGTACGAGTGGTGGCATAGCGAGAGAACCTCCCCGCCAGGTATTTAGGACCTTTTCCCCGAGAAGCTCTGAATGTGAACAATAGGATTTTGTAAAGCAACCTTTTACACACTGGTAACCAGTGGATGGTTTTAAATGCAGCAAAAGCTGAGAAGCGATGTGGAAATCTCAACACCAGCACAACAGCGATATTTTGTACCACCTGCAGTTTATGAATCTTTGTTTGGTGGACTATGCATGCAGACTGTTACAGTAATCACGTCTGGAATTATAGTGGCAATGGGTAGAGTCTTACTTGCTGATAAAGGCAGAAGATCAAAGATTTTTTGAGGGCTTTCAGTAGCTTGAAGCATGTTCCTGCCACCACCAAACCGTGGGGGCGTATAGAAAGAGCAGCATCAAATTTGACTCCTAAAAAAAGAGCAGGAGGAGCAGAGTTGGGGGACCATAACTGCGGGTCAAAACGGTTACCCTTTCGAAGTAGCATGATCTCAGTCTTATCTGTATTACACTTTAAGTGATTGAGGTGCATCCACTTAATAAGTGCAGTTAAACAAAGTTTGAAGTTGGATTCTGCTCCTATGAAAGTTTTATCTAAGGCCAAGATACATTGAATATTGTCCAAATGGGAAGTGGTTTCAATACGGAAGAAAGTAATCAGCAAGATCAAAGGAGCCATGTAAATATGAAACAGTACCGGGCTCAAACAGGATCCCTGAAGGACTCCAGAAGAAATAGACTTTTCAGCTGAAAAGAACGAGCCAAGTACCACATACTGTTTGCAGTCTGAGAGAAATTATTTTAGCCACCCAAGGGCAAGATGGGAAATGTTGCAGTTCTCAATGCGTTGCAGTAGGATATCATGGGCTACTATAAGGAATGCAGCTGATAAGACTGATAACATCAGCACAGCATTATTTCCAGAATCTAAAGTAAACTTCAGCGTGTCAGTGACTTCCACTTGTGCTGACTCCATGGAATGAAGCCGACAGAAGCCCGACTGTCATGAATGGAAGCAATTAGCTTCTTCCAAAAAAGTTATAAGTTGGTTATTTACAATTTTCTCTATGATTGTGCCACGGTCGGGGAGAAGCGAGGAATGACGCAAATTTGACAGGGTGGAAGAATCTACTGTCTCTCTTGTACCCAAGGCCGGGAAGTCAAAAGTTACTATTGGACTGCAGCACCTATTGTGCCGATCGCTACAGTGACAGTGTAAAACATGACCAGGCTTTACAGTGTAGCATATCTTACCTCCAATTTCACCTGTCGAAATTAATTCTTTGACAGGTATAAACCTTCCTATTAAATATTACTAAGTAAACCCTAAATCAGCCTTGCTGGCCATAAGGCAAGTTGCATGTTATTTAAAAGTAGGATATGTACAAGTTTAATGTTAAACATATCCCTACAGTGAAAAAGCCCCAAAAGCCTTGTTTTGAGTGTAGAAAGTCTGGCTGTTTTCAGGAAAAAGCTGGGATGCAATATTAAATGTAATAATGCTGTCTCCAGCTAGGAAACACCCAGAAATCTTGTTCTTTCACACTTTTTAATATTCATTAAATCCTGGTAAAATCTAGCTTTCAGTAAATACTAAGGTAAAATTCATGTTTTCCCTCTCTAATGGCTCTGGAGGCTAATGTTCATTAGCCTCCAACTGCAAATCTCTGAAAGGTGAGCCTTTGTCTTATAAGGAGACAAAGGCTTTGGTGTGGGGGGTGTTTCTGTTTCTATGGCAGAATGAACATTCGGGCAGTGCCCAAGAGCTTAATTATCTTCAAAGGACCCTCCACTGCCATGCTCAGATGTAAGATGACACCTGCCTAGGCCCTCTCTTTGTACATCCATCTGCAAGTCTCAAATCACACTGGAGAGGGTGCTGCCCTAGAACTACTATGAAGTGATCACGTAGGACCCGTTGCTCATTTCCCCGGCTATGCCTCTGGGAAGGGCACAGAGGCTCTGCACAAAGGGAGAATGATTCCACCAAGATCAGTTCAAGCTGATGGGGGCACTGTGGGGTTGTCCACTGTAGGGCACGCAAGAAACATTGCAAAAGTGAATAGGGTTAGTCCTAGGAACTTTTATCTTATTTGTTAGGGTGGGATCAGGAGTCACCCACACCCAAAAGCTGGTACCAAGCATAATTGTGGCATCCCCAATACCCTCCTCAGAACACCCTGGACTCTGCTGTTGGCCTCTGCTGGAGTGAGTCTTGAAGCAAGTACTATTCCTGAGGTCCTGAAACACTTGGTTGTGTGAAGTGTGCTCCTCCTAACATCCTGAGAACCCAGCACTTAGAAATATTTTGGCTCTAATGACCTCTGGAGAGCTGTGACAAACCTGTCAAGCTGATTGACTGGGGTGGGTTACAGCTTTCTCCCACTCAGAGCATTTCCACAGCAATAAATCAGATTCTGCAGGAGAAGGTATGCAGCCTTGTGGAGCCCTCTTCAGCTACAGCTTGCATTCTTGCCTCACTGAAAGAATTGAAGCTCCAAAAATGTGTCTAAGTGCTAAGAAATCTTGACTGGCTGACTGCCCCAAAAGCATCAGGCTAGCGAGGGTCCTTTAGAGGGCATGAAGTCAGAATTTTATCCTCACTGAACTTCCCAAGTCAACAGCTTTATCAGGACTTCCTCTGACTGCTAGTTGACCTTTTGGAGCCCTCTTCAGTCACAGCCTTCTGCCTTGCCCCCACTAAAGACTTTGGATTCCTCTTTCAAAGACTAAGGGCCTAATTTAGAGTTTGGCAGGCAGATATCTCATCTGCCGTATTACGATTTCCATAGGATATAATGGAATCGTAATATGGTAGATGTGATCTCTGTCATGTTTATGACGGAGTAACCTCATCGGCCAAACTCAGGCCCTAAGTCAGAAGGTAACATTTCCAACTATATCAATACTGAATTCAGTATCCACCACAAACTCCACCACAGCAGGCTTAAATCACACCTAGGACCCATTCTACTGCAGTCAGTTGACTACAGTTAGTAAGTAATGGTTTCCAGCACTATGTTTGTTTCAAATAAATTAAATTCACATCTCCAACTCCCCTTATTGTCAATAAAATGCTCGTTCCTGGGTGTGAACCTATTTGGGTAGGGGAAGGATGACCAAATTCTTTCTGACTTGGCTTCCTAAAATAGCCTTCATGATCTTTTCCAATGTGCATATCGTAGGAGACATGAAAGAACATTACCCTAATCCCAAATTAGAGAGAAGTATATCAGTGGTGTGTGAACATAATTGCATGAGTTTTTTGTGAGCTTTTCACCCACTAGTTGAGGTGGAAACTGATTTGCAAAGAGGAAGTTGTCCCTTGCCCTTTTTGAATTGTTTCCTCAGCCTTGAAGACAGCAGCCAGTGATCTAGGGGACCACTACGTGAGCTCCTTAATGTTTAAAACTGGAAGGAACATAGTGGACAGCGTATTTGATGGTAGTGAATGACTGTGTTTGCTACGCAGGATCGCTCTACCTACAGGCTGGAGCACATCCACTTTGCTAGTTACTCCTACCTTTACTTCCTATATGAGGAGAAGGGAGCTCGACGTCAGCTGCCAGCTACCCAGGTGGCAGTGGAGGCCTAGCAGAGAGGCACCGGACACATAGACTTGGGGGGTGAGATAACACGGGGCACTGCTTTGGGAGGGATGCGTGGTTGAAGGAGATCAGGAAATCTAGAGGATTTGGTGCCCGGGAGCTACTAGGGATTTCTCGCATAGCACGTCTCCTAGAGGGGGGAGAGCCAATACTATTTGCATCGCTCCGGTGCATTCACTTCATGCATGGTAACCAATACCTGAAATTTACCTTTCTGCAATCGGCCCGGCTGCAGAGGGCTTAGAGAAGCTCGACTTGACTGAATTTGCTCCACTGGAGGGATGGCTGTCACTAGAGGAGGTGTCCTCAAAAGCTATCTCCCTCACATATAAGACACTCAATAACCACATGAGGGATAAATTGGCCAAACTGAGGGAAAGATGGTGCCAGGAGATGGGAGATCTGGAAGACATAAATTGGGAGGCAGCCCTGATTCACGCAAGGGAAGTGGCAATAAAATCTCACATGCGCCTAAAACAGCTCAAATCTTTCCATTAGGTATAAAATAACAGGGACGGCTTACATCATGTAGAAAAGGTGGCCTCCATGGACTGCCTTCATTGTGTGGGGGGCTGGGGTGAGGAGATCCTATATCCACACCCTCTGGAGTTGCCTGGATATCAAGAAATACAGGTCATGGGAGAATTGGGTCAGGTGGTGGGCGAAACCATTCCTCTCGACCCCAAATATATCCTGTGGGAGACCCGGGAGATGTTGACACCCCCAGGGTGTGGCTTTTCTTTTGTAACTTGGGACTGGTGGTGGGCAAGCAAGATTGGCATGGTATTGAGGGGCATCTGAAACCCCAAAAGTTCATGAATGGACTAGAGGGATTGATCTATATATGGCAGCCAAGAGAGTCACATACTAAGCCAGGGGGTGCACGGGCAAATTTCATAAGGTTTGGGGGGGTTGGATAAGGCATTATGGTTTCCAGCTTTCATCGGGAACTGTGACTCCCTTGATGTAAAAGAATTGCTATATTATATGTGGGGGCATTGCTGTAATCATTACTGTGATTTCTATCATCTATGGAAATGTCATCTTAATGTCTGCTATATTTGAATGAGTGGGTGTGTGCTTGCCTCCTTCACAGTTTAATATTTACCAGAAGGTGTGTTTACTGCAATGCATCAAGAAAGCCAAATAAAGATATTTTTAAAAAAACTGGAAGGAAAATGTGCTGCTTTGAAAAGAAAGTTTAAATAAGGTGGTCTGCCGTCCTTACACTGCGTTGTCTTTGCATAAATAACACACTCACCAACGAATGCAAATAATGACCCATCTAATTAATATTTGTTAGGCAGGTCATTCTCTGACTCACTGCAAATGGAGATTTTTAAATTTGACATGCAAGTGCATGGATCTTCTAATAAATGAAAACCGGTCACAAAAAGTCAGTGCCCAATTTCTGACCACATTTTGTACCAGACTTTTAGTACATCTGACCCTATGATCCACTTTCCTAATTCTGGGATTAATCACACAGGACACAGATAGAGGAGTGCCAGGTATGGTTTGGGATAAGGATGTTGTTTACCTAGTATTGTATCATTACGAGGTTAACAGTATCCTTCTCCCCAACCGTACCTGACACTGCCATGTACCCCTAATTTTCTGCAGTAATCTGTACTACACTACTTCCCTAATACTGAAAGGGATGGTCAGGTTAATCTTTTAATCTATTAAAACATTTCCTCTGCTTCTGCTTCTCCTTACAATTGTTGCCTGTCATCTTCACAGTGTAACTGTCTCTTTTTGCTCTCTGGTTGAACATACTACCATGGGTGCTGGGCGTAACAACCATTGTGTATCTTTTTCTATGGGCTTGGACATTGAGGTATGAAATGAAGTATGTACAGGTAATGTTGAGCTAATTTCAGTGCAACAGTTTTCATATTCTCCAGCACAGTAGAATGCACAACAAACATGAGTTGAAACATTGTACTCCTTTTTAAACAAAGGTATTTTGTGGATAACAACATTGGGCATGATTCACAAAGGTAAACTTAGACCAGAAGTCAAAGGTTAGACCAAAAACCTAAACTTAGACCTAAAGGTTAACCTTACTCATAATACAGTTATGCTTTTGGTCTAAGTTTATCAGACCAAAAGTCTAAGGTTAGACCAAAAGTCTAAACTAAGATCAAAAGTCTAACTTTACCTGTAGTAAAGTTAGACTTTTGGTCCAAACGTAGACTAAAAGTCTAAACTTAGACCAAAAGTCTAACATTACTATGAGTGAAGTTAGACTTTGGGTCTAAACTTAAACTTTTGATCCAAGCTTAGACTTTTGGTCTACGTTTACCTTTGTGAATCAGGCCCTCTGTGCCTTCAGGATGCTGCTCGGGGACAATCTGTAATATTTGTCAGGATAGAGTTTAGATCTTTGTTTTGTCTATTCTAGATGAGCTAATTTATGTATCTGTGACACTTGAATATGAAATTATTTAAAAGCAGAAATCTTAATGACTGAAGGTCGAGCCTCTCAATTGTGTGAGGGCTAAAATCACTGTTGTAGGAGGCTGGACTGGTGTGTGGTGGGTACCTATGGTACTTACACCTTATGCCAGGTCCAGGTATCCCTTATTAGTGTAGTGTAGTCAGTGTCTAGAAGCTAGGCTCTCTAGAGGTAGCTGTGGATGAGCAGCCAATGCTTATCTAGGGGACATGCAAAGCTCATGCAATACCACTGTAGTTACACTTAGTACTTACACACATGAAAGAAAACACTCAATGTTGCAAAAATAAAGGTGCTTTATTTTGGTGACACAAATACCAAAAATACCATAGAGACTATACTCCCTTGTGAGGTATGTAATACACAAATTATATACACTAGTGTGCAGAAATAGACATAAAAACAGTTAGAAAACAGTGCAAATAGTGAAAATCAAAACAGTGTGAAATGAACCTAGGGGAGCACAAACCATATACCAAGAAAGTGGAATGCGAAAGTCGGTCCCCCACCTATGCAAGTGTAGTGTGTAGAGGGGAGCTGGGAGTACTAAGAAAGCCCGAAGGTAAGTACCACAACCCACCCCAGAGACCAGGAAAACAGGAGTAAATCTCAGTAAGTTTCCAAGAACACACACAGAGAAGTTAAGAATAATAATGCAAAACCCAGAAGAGACTCTAAGACACAAACATGGATTCCTGGACAAGAAGACCTGTGGAAGAAGAGGACCAAGGCCAAGAAGCACAAAAGAGTCCAGGAAGGGCAGGAGCCCCTACCAACCGAGATGAAGGTGTAAAAGGTGAATCACGGTGAAGAAGAAAAGTCAGCACTGCACCCAAGAAGGCAAAGTCAGGTTTCTGGAGGGTGCAGGTGATGGCCTACGCCAGATGGAAGATTGCAGTCAGGTGTGCGTCATTGGAGTCCACCAACAAGCCTTGGTACACGCAAAGCTCGCGATTAGCGGAAAGTGGCGCTGCTGGGCACCAGGTGGACTTTACCCAGGAGGAGAAGTCAGAGGGGGCCTTCAGCAATACAGAGAGCCCACAGAAGACCTGGCAGTGTACACAGGAGTCCCACAGGATGGGAATACAAAAGTTGCAGAAGAGGCCCAATGTGCATCACAAGAAAGGCTCCCACACTGCCGGAGAGCAACTCTGAGAGTTGTGCGTCGCAGTATAGAGTGCTGGGGGCTGGAGCTTCAAGATGCATGAAGATCTTGGAGGAAGGATTCCAACACGCCTTGGCAGCTGCATAGGATGCGGTACATGGGGGTACTGTCTTACGTGGGAAGGCAAGGTCTTACCTCCACCAAAGTTGAATAGTTGGAAGAGAGGACCATTGGAACCACTTACGTCCCTCCAGGGATGCAGGATCCATTCAGTTCAGCAGGAGAGGGGATCCACGCAGCTGGTCGTTGTCACAGTTGGTGCCTGCAGAAACAGGGGAGTGACTCCTTCCCACCAAGGGCGATTCCTTATTTCTTCTGCTGCAGGTTGAAGATGGACTGTCCTCAGAGGATCCACGACCGGGGAAATGTTGCAGTTGCTGGAAGGAGCTGGAGATACAATGTTGCAGAATGCATCTTGCATCTTTGTTGCAGCTTGTAGGGTCCTGAAGAGTCCAGATGCAATTTCTTCAGTTAGAAGTCGAAGTGGAGGGTGCTGAGGGTTTTTGTTGGAGTCTTGCAATCTAAATCTGAGGAACCACCCCAGAGGGAGACCCTAAATAACCATGAAATGGGGATTGGTCACCTAGCTGGGTGACCACCTATTTAAGAGGGGGCTCTGATGTCACCTGCTGGCACTGGCCACTCAGATGCTCCCAGAGTTCCCTGCCAACCTTGAATCCAAGATGGCAAAACCCAGGGACCCTGTGGAGGACCTCTCAGCACCACCTGTGGGGTGGTGATGGACGGGGGATTGGTTGCTCCACTTTCCTTTGTCCAGTTTTGAGCCAGAGCAGGGACTGTGGGTCTCTGAACTGAAGTAGACTGGTTTATGCAAAGAGGGCACCAAATGTGCCTGTAACACATTTTTCCAAAGGGAGAGTGTGTAACACCTCTCTCTCAAAGGAAATCCTTTCTTCTGCCTTTCAGGGCTTGAGCTTCTCAAGCATCAGGGTGGTAGACACCTGCCTGGGGGTTGGCAGAAGCTTGGGCTGCCTGGAAACCTCAGAAGGCTGTAATGGCAATACTGGGGGTTCTCCAAGGAGCCCTCAGAGTGCATGAAATCATATAACCAATGCTTGCAAAAGCCTTGGGGATGATTACAACATGTTTGATACCAAACATGCCTAAGTTCGGAGTTACCATTATGTAGCTGGACATAGGTAGTGACCTATGTCAAGTACACATTCACGAAGTTCAGGAAAATGGGCCTGGAGTTTGTGGGGGCAGCTCTGCTAGTGCAGGGGTGCTCTCACACACAGGTACTTTGCACCCTGCCCCCTGGGCTAGAAGGCCTACTATAGAGGTGACTTATAAGTGAGCTGGTGTAGTGAAAAATGGAAGTGAAAGGGTGCTTGCACCTTTTCATGCAAGCTGCAATGGCAGTTCTGCAGAAGCCTTTGCATGGGCTCCCTATGGGTGGCAAAATATATGCTGCAGCCCATAGGGATCTTTTGGAACCCCAATGGCCTGGGTACCTAGGTACTATATACTAGGGACTTATAAGGGGGCCTGCCAGTTGTGGGTGAAACACAGAGTTTTGGGAGAGAGAGCATAATCACTGGGGTCCTGGTTGGCAGGATCCCAGTGAACACAGTCAAGCACACTGACATCAGGCAGAAAAAAGGTGTAACCATGCCAAGAAAGAGGGTACTTTCACACAACTGGCACAATAAAATGGAATATATTAATGGATGGCAGACGTGCATTGTTCCTTGCAAATTCAGCTATCCATAGAGATGCAACCCAATCAATACCTTCTTGCAGAAGATGACATTGAAGTTATTATTTACCTTTTTAGTTTGCCTTTCTATCTGAGTAGGATGGCTGGATGACTAACATCTATCAATGTTCATCAAGACTCAAGGGTATTGATAGAAATGTGATTCAAATTGAAAATCCTTGATTGGTTATTAGAACTGAGGAAATCCCACATAGCCTTACTACTGTGTTCAGAAACACAAGAGATAAAGTGCTAAACAATGGTAATCTCTTAGACGGTGCAAATTGTACTATCTTATCTGAGTGATCTACCACCACTAGCATGGTATTATATTCCTTTCAGTTACAACTGGAATTTCAGTGATAAAGTCAAGAGACTCTGCATACCAAGCAAAGGTGGCACCATTAATGGCTGAAACAGGCCTGGGAGGGCTAGATGGTACCTCCAACGTTGAGCATAAATTCCACAAGTAACCATAAACTCCTTTGCAACTGATGGCCACCAATAGCTCTGTAACAGCTAGGAAGTATTTTCCCTCCTGGATGTCCATTTAAGGGTAAAGAGTGTGTGGTTTCAGTAGCATGACTCTTTTGCAACTGTCCAATGGTAATGTAAGGGCTCACATAAACCATTCTTGGCCAAAATGTAGGTAGCTCTTTGGAGGGAGAGTTCTGTTAAGGCATAGCCATACCTTGACAAATACCTAAAAATATTCACTAAACAAATGTGACCATCACAACTATCTTGTTGACAAAGCTCTATGATTGGAGAATTGAAAATTTCTAATGATCAGTTACGATGGCTACTGAATGGCATAATCCCAGTACAGTGTCACCATTTTCAAAGGCAAATTCAATTGCTAACAGTTCCCACTCTTAGACAACATATTTAGATTAAGCAGGAGTTAGTTTATGTGAAATGTATACGACAGACATAGCAGTCCAGTTGTAGTATCTTGTTATGACAAAGATAATCCAATTGCTACCTATGAGTTATCAGCTTTAACTTAAATGGTTGAGTTGAGTCTGAATACATAATATTGGTGTGACAATCTTTTCTTTCAATGTCTGAAAATCTTGATCTGCTGCCTCGTCCACTCAAAACTAGTCACAGTTACAGACACATTGCTAATAAACCTCCTATAAAAGTTTCTGAACCCAAGGAAACTGAATGTCTTTAATGGTCTTGGGTGAAATTCATTTTTGTTTTGCTAAGCAGTGCTCAATTGGTGGTGCTTACTTCTTAATACATTTTAACGTTGTCCTAGACATGATTGGCAAATTTACTTATTAGTCCCTGGTAAAATGGTACAATCTGTACCCAGGGTATATAAATTAAGTGTTAGCAGTGGGCCAGCAGCACTTATTGTGCCACCTACTTAAGTAGCCCTTCAAAATAGGTCTCAAGCATGCAATTGCAGCCTGTATGCAGTTTTAAACTGCCAGTTCAACCCGGCACAATAAACGTTTTGCAAAGCCTGTACCTTCCTTTTTAATATAAATATGTTGCTCCTACGGTGGGCCCTAAACTGCCCGTAGAGGAGGGTGCAATGTACTTAAAAAGTTGGACATATGCTCTTAAGTTTTAAATGTCCTGGTAGTGAACAACTATTACATTTGTTTTTATCTACTGCAAAGCTTACCTCTGCCTTAGGATAACATTGAGTTACCTTATTGCATTTAATAAGTGCTAATGTTTATTTAGAAACAGGTAGAAATATCAGGTTTACACTGAAATATATTGTAATTTAAAATCCTCTTTAATTGAAAATTTGAATCTTACCCTCTTTAATTGAAAGTTTGGATTTTAACTCACAAGTCACAGCCCCCATTTGATGCAAGGGCTACCGTATGGTTTACAAGCCAACAGACTATGAACATTAACTGCACTATGACTTTTATACAACACAGAACTGGAAAACGTTGTTAGACCTGTCAGCCTTAAGGTGGTCTTCCCACAAACATTTTACCTGCTTGCCTCCAATTTTGCTGCATTAATTTTTCTTGGCCTTAGTACTGTGTGCTCACACCCCTAAGCATGATTTTGATTGACATCTACCCAATTGGCATAACTAATTTACTTATAAGTTCCTAGTAAAGTGCACTACATGTGCTCATGGCCTGTAAATTAAATGCTACTAGCGGGCCAGCAGCACTGTTATGCCATCCACTTAAGTAGCCCTCAAAACATGACCGAGACCTGTCATTGCAGCCTGAATGCAGTGTCATACTTCCGTGCTGACTTTGAATTTAAAACACCGTGCTCACCCTTAAACTCCACATTTATTTCATATAGGTCACCCCTAAGGTAGGCCTCAGGTAGTCGGGTGAATCAGGGCAGGGTGCTATGTATTTTAAAAGGTAGAAAATGTACCTTTCAGTTTTACATTTCCTGATAGTGAAAAACTCACACATTCATTTTCCACTACTGTGAGGCCTAACCCCTCATAGTATACCATTGGGGATTCCTTATTACATTTAATAAGCTGTAATTCCTGATTGAGAGAAGTAGATCTGTCATATTTAGTCCCTTTGGAATGTAATAATAAATCTTCTTTAATAGTAAAGTTGAATTTATTGTTACAATTTTGAAAATGCCACTTATAGAAAGTTGGCATTTTCCTGCCATTAGCCCTTTGTCGATGCAGCCTGCATCTGATCACACCTCTGGGGTTGGTGACAGCTGGGATTTGTGTATTCCCTCTAGACAGCCACAAACAGTAGGTGCTTAGCTCTGCCTTCATTTTCCCAGGAAAGGATAGGAGAGGTGAGCTGGCTACAGCCTCACACTTATACCTAAATGGGTTGTCTCCTGTCCTGATGTAAAGGGCTGCACACCCTGTTGGAGCCGGGCAGGAAGGCAGGACCTGTACGAACTTCAAATACTCATTTGAAGTCTCCCCCACTTCAAAGGCATTATTGGGTGTAAGAAATGGACCTCAGACCCTACTGCTATACTTCTGGACCTATGGATACTCTGCCAGGAAAAAGAACTGCTGTGCTGCTTAAGGATGTCCAATCTGCTCGACTGCTGCTCTGGAAGAGATGTTTACTTGCTGTTCTGACCTGCTGCCTGCTGCCTTCCTTGCCTGATGAGAAGAACTGGATCCACATCAATTAAAGCCATAATCCAGAACCAGCTGACAGGTCTCCTGTTTTCTGAGGTCTCAGGGACATAAAAGTCTTCTAGCTCATTTACATCTACCCCTGAAGTCTGCCATTTGTGTGTCTACCTTGCCAATTGGTGCCACCCTAGTCCTGGGCACTTGGAAGTGGGCTGAAGGTGTTTGCTGCAGCTGAAATGATGCATCACCACTGCTGTGCATATTGAAACAGGTGCATTGACCCTGTTGCCTAGGTCAAGACCGGCACATCAGCCCCATTGCGTTGATTGGAATTGATGTATCGCCTTTCCAAGGAAGACCGACCTTGGGGCATCACCTTCAGAGCTGACACATCTCGGACCCATGCATCACCACTGTTACATGGAAAAATAGATACATCTTCACTACTGCATGGGAAAGATCCACACATCGCCTCCACACACTGACAAATCGAATCAGCCTACTCCGAGCACCTTCAACGTCGATGCAACCAGGATTAAGGTATTTTTGTTAAGCAGGTCTCACTGGGTCCCTGTAGCTGGCCCATGCTCAAACGTGATTTGCCTGAACTTTTGACTTTGTCCTGGTCTAAAGCGACCAGATAACCTCAGTTGGCCCTTTTTGTTTCTAAGCCCTTTTCAACAGTTTATTCTTTAAGAATGAATAAAGTTTTACATATTGGATTTTTGTTGTTTTGGTCTTGTTTTATTTATTAAATTAAGTTCTATTTTTCTAACCAGGTATGGTATCTTTTTGTGTGGTGCTTTCACTATTTTACTGTCTGAGTGTTGCACAAATACTCTACATGTGGCCTCTTAAGTTATGCCTGACTGCTCTCTGTGCCGGGCTACCAAGGGTTGAGCACAGGTTAATTTAGGGTGTGTTTGTGACTTACCCTGACTAGGACTGTGGTTCCTGCTTGGAAGGGGTGCATACCTCTGTCAACTAGAAACCACATTTCTAACAAAAGTTTTTTTCTTATTCTGTGATTTTTTTTGTGCATACACACTGGTGTTAGGTTAGTACAATTGAGCATGCTGTTGGTTTGTGCTCACTTATGGTGCACATGAGTTTAGAACTTTTTGGATGAAAGTTGCTAATGGCAAAGTGATGTGTATGATTTTCTTAAGATGTTTGTTGTAATTGTGTTAAAATCAATCAAATGAATTCTAATAAATCAGTTTGATCATGAAACTAATTTTCTGTGTCATTGTATAAAGATATTCTTTAAAGTTGTTGAGATGAGGTATAATTTTTCTTCGTATGTATAGGTGGTATAACCTTGTTTGAAAGTTGGCATTTTCTTGTCCTAGCCATTTACCTCCTGCAGCCTGTGCCCTGGGTCACTATACTGGGTGTAAATGGCAGTTGCCCTCTGATTATTCCTCTCAGATAATAAGACAAAGGGTGATGAGCTGTTGGCAGGGTGGGCCATCCTGTCAGGATGGGGGGTACAAAGCTGTTCCCTGCCCCACTTACATTTCAAAGTGGGTGCCTCACCACACTCACAAATAATTTGACACCATTCCATTGACACTCTAGACCCCCTGGAGCCTGTGCAGAGGAGGCAGGAAATTCCAGAACCAGTTGTGAGGGGCATTTAGACATTTCCCTCACTTCAAAGGCAGGTGCCAACTATAAATATTGGACCCTCACATTAACTTTTCAGTTCACCCCTGGACCTGCAGAGGACTCTGGAAGGACAGGTTTGGAATTCTAAGGCCTGCCCTACTGTTTGAGTCCTGTTTTGTACTTCAGAAGACTGAGTTGCTGCTTGAGGCCTGACTCTCTGATTGATCGCAGGACTACCAGAGAAACCCCAAAAGTCAGAGGGCTAATCTCTTCTTCAGAGCTACAGGGATACAACAAGCTCCACAGGCCCCCTGCAACTGCCCAGCCTACTGCTTTAACTGGACCCACCTGGTCCTGTAACTGGACCTGCCCTAGCCCTGCTGGTCTCTGATAGAGTGAGTAGCTGATTCCCAAAAGGGGTCTCCCAGGTCCTGTACCCTTGGTGGTAATCAAAGTACACTTGTTTGTGAAAAAAGGAGAAATCCTAATGTTTAGGGCTATTTGTGACCACAGAGACCTTACCATCAGTGATGATCATCAATGTGAAACTTCGTTAAACCATACTATTTGTACTAAAACAACTGCCAATGATGACCAGCAATTTGAGATCTGCACTTTGCACTACTGCGACAACAGCCTGCGTTGACTGCCAATGAGAAGCTCCAGCACTGGCTGTCCATGGCGCCTGGCAGGATCTTCCCGCTATAGTGACAACCACCTGTTCGCCCTGTCTGCTCTTCATGCTACAAAAACAACCATCCATGACGCTCTCCTTGTGGCCTCCTTCACTGCATTCTGGACTTTTCGAGCCGCCCTCATTTTTTCACTGTTTTTCCTTGTTTTCCCCATTGCCTGACATCCATTTTCCCACATCCCACCTAGCCCCGCCCACCACCTCCCAAAGCCCCTCCTTTCTCCCAGGACCTACTTAACAGAGGCTGCAGTGGAACAGCCATCATCTACAGGGACACCATCTGCTGCATGACATCCCCTGATGACCCGACACCAGTAATGCAACACCTCAACTTCCAACTCCACACGGAAGGAAAAAGCACCATCAGAGGCACCCTTGCCTACAGACCACCAGGGCCATGCCCCAGATTCTGCAATGCCATCCCAGAACTCATTGTCCCACTCACAATCAATTCCAAGCACTACATTTTCCTAGGGGACCTGAACTTCCACCTTGACGACCCCAACAATGCCAACTCCAGCAACCTCCTGGAAAGCATGAGTAACAACATCCTCAAAATAAATCACTGACCCTACCCACATCACAGCACACATGCTCAACCCCATCTTCACCTCCAGTGACAGTCAGGTACATCCACACCACAGCACTCACCCAGTCTGACCACCCACAGCATACACATCACCATCTCAGGACCCACCCACCCTGGCACCATGCCCCCCAGATCCACATGAAGGGACTGGAAAAAGGTATCAGAAGAGCAGTGCAACAACAGTGTCTGCTCCCAGCTCCCAGACTCTACACACGACCCTGAACAAGAAGCTAACAACGTCTCCCAGTGGATCACAGAATACGCCAACAGCCAAGGACAAAGAACAAAACAAAAGAGCAAGCTGGTTCACGAGGAAACGCACTTCACCAATGCAATTGCTGACAACTTAAAAGGAAGTGGTGCTTCAGCATAACACCACCTCCTAGAAGAACCCAAGATGGACCCCGAGCAGACTGCATCAAAACCAGTGCAAACCACAGCAAAGAACTCTTCACCATCGTGAAGGAGTTCACCCATCCTTCAGCCACCGAGAATGACATCACCCCCTCCCAGGAACTGTGCGACAACCTCACAGACTTCTTCCACAAGAAGATCTTGGCCATCTACAAAAATGCAATACGACAATCCTCTGCCATGGAGAGCATCAACCAGCTCACAACCACGAACATAAACCCTGAACACCTTCTCGCCCACTGGGAACTCCTCACAACACAAGACACTATCTCCATAATGAAGTTCATGTACTCAGGAACACACAGGGACCCATGCTACCACAATGTCATCAGCCTCAGAAACAAGACAGTTGGCAGCAAGCTCAGGAAGGATCTGAACACCTCCATCACCCCCGAAGACTGGAAACACACTGAAGTGAGGCCCCTTCTGAAAAAGCCATCCACCAACCCAGCCGAATTGAACAACTGCTGACCCATCTCTCTGCTCCCCTATCCAGCAAAGGTCCAGGGGAAAGTGACCAGCAACCAGCAAGTCACCCAACCCCTAGAAGACCACAACCTCCTGGACACTTCACAATCTGGATTTTGAGCGGACCACACCACTGAGGCAGCCATGATCGCAGTCACAGATGACATCAGAGTTCTCCTGGACCGCGGAGAAACAGCAGCCCTCATCCTCCTGGACCTGTCTACTGCATTTGACACCTTCTCACACCACATCCTGATCAACAGAGTCCATCACCTCGGGATTCAAGGAAACACACCAAATGAATTGCCACATACATCACCAGCAGGACCAGAAGGATCCATTGCCCACCCTTTATCTCAGAGCCCAAGAAGGTCATCTGCAGAGTCCCCCAAGGATAGTCCCTCAGCCCGACCATCTTCAACACCTATATGATCCACCCTATGCATCACCGCCAGATCACATCACTCCACCACTAAAGTTAACTTCCATAGATGCATGATGAATGTCATGGACTGGGTGAAGAATAACTGTCTCACACTCAACAATGAAAAAGTGGAAGTCATCATCTTTGGTAACAACCCCTCGCCATGGACTAACACATGGTGGCCCACAGAACTTGGCACAACTGTGCACCAAAATACTATGCCCACAACCTTAGCGTCATCCTGGAAAGCAACCTATCCATGCAGAAGGAAGTCAACTCAGTCTCATCCACCAGCTTCTATAACCTTTGCATGCTCCCCAAGATCTTCAGGTGGCTCCTGGCAAACACTGTCACGCAGGCCCTCATCGCCAGCAGATTAAACTATGAAAACACACTTACTGCACACCTCCTGAAGAGACTCTAGACAATCCAGAAAATGCAGTAAGACTCATACTTAACCTCCCTAAAAGGGCCCACAGCTCAAGGAACTACACTGGCTCCTGAGTCAGAAAGATGCTGTTTCAAAATGCTGACTCTCGTCTGCAATGCCTTGCACAACAAGGAACAGCATACATCAACAAATGCCTGACCCTCCACCAACCGACTAGATACCAGTGATCAGCTTCCCTCACCCTCACAGACACCCCATGGATCCGTCGAGCCAACAGCGGAGAATGTGCCTTCTTTCACCTGGCAGCCAAGGCTTGGAACAACCTCCCCCTACACCTCAGGACCACACCATCGCTGCAGCAATTCTGAAGAGAATTAAAGCCCTTGATGTTTCAATGATCAAACTCCATGCAGCAGCAAACAGTTCCAGTGCCTTGAGCCCTCATAAGTGATTTGCGGTGCTCTATAAATGTCTGATTGATGGATTGACACTTTGAGGTTGTAATTTGTTCAGAGGAACTAACCTGGTCCCTGTATTTGGCCGACACTCAATTGTGGTTGGCCTGAACTTGTGACTTTCTCCCAGTCTAGCATGACCAGATGGTCTTGAGTGGCACTTTGTGCTTTTAGGTGCTATGCTTACCTAAGTCTTTGAGATTTCACATCTTCAGTTCTACCAATTGGATTGTTGCCATTTTGGTCCCAATGATTTATTAAATATTACTCTATTTTTCTCAACTGGCATGGAATTTTTGCTACCACAATGTCATCAGCCTCAGAAACAAGACAGTTGGCAGCAAGCTCAGGAAGGATCTGAACACCTCCATCACCCCCGAAGACTGGAAACACACTGAAGTGAGGCCCCTTCTGAAAAAGCCATCCACCAACCCAGCCGAATTGAACAACTGCTGACCCATCTCTCTGCTCCCCTATCCAGCAAAGGTCCAGGGGAAAGTGACCAGCAACCAGCAAGTCACCCAACCCCTAGAAGACCACAACCTCCTGGACACTTCACAATCTGGATTTTGAGCGGACCACACCACTGAGGCAGCCATGATCGCAGTCACAGATGACATCAGAGTTCTCCTGGACCGCGGAGAAACAGCAGCCCTCATCCTCCTGGACCTGTCTACTGCATTTGACACCTTCTCACACCACATCCTGATCAACAGAGTCCATCACCTCGGGATTCAAGGAAACACACCAAATGAATTGCCACATACATCACCAGCAGGACCAGAAGGATCCATTTCCCACCCTTTATCTCAGAGCCCAAGAAGGTCATCTGCAGAGTCCCCCAAGGATAGTCCCTCAGCCCGACCATCTTCAACACCTATATGATCCACCCTATGCATCACCGCCAGATCACATCACTCCACCACTAAAGTTAACTTCCATAGATGCATGATGAATGTCATGGACTGGGTGAAGAATAACTGTCTCACACTCAACAATGAAAAAGTGGAAGTCATCATCTTTGGTAACAACCCCTCGCCATGGACTAACACATGGTGGCCCACAGAACTTGGCACAACTGTGCACCAAAATACTATGCCCACAACCTTAGCGTCATCCTGGAAAGCAACCTATCCATGCAGAAGGAAGTCAACTCAGTCTCATCCACCAGCTTCTATAACCTTTGCATGCTCCCCAAGATCTTCAGGTGGCTCCTGGCAAACACTGTCACGCAGGCCCTCATCGCCAGCAGATTAAACTATGAAAACACACTTACTGCACACCTCCTGAAGAGACTCTAGACAATCCAGAAAATGCAGTAAGACTCATACTTAACCTCCCTAAAAGGGCCCACAGCTCAAGGAACTACACTGGCTCCTGAGTCAGAAAGATGCTGTTTCAAAATGCTGACTCTCGTCTGCAATGCCTTGCACAACAAGGAACAGCATACATCAACAAATGCCTGACCCTCCACCAACCGACTAGATACCAGTGATCAGCTTCCCTCACCCTCACAGACACCCCATGGATCCGTCGAGCCAACAGCGGAGAATGTGCCTTCTTTCACCTGGCAGCCAAGGCTTGGAACAACCTCCCCCTACACCTCAGGACCACACCATCGCTGCAGCAATTCTGAAGAGAATTAAAGCCCTTGATGTTTCAATGATCAAACTCCATGCAGCAGCAAACAGTTCCAGTGCCTTGAGCCCTCATAAGTGATTTGCGGTGCTCTATAAATGTCTGATTGATGGATTGACACTTTGAGGTTGTAATTTGTTCAGAGGAACTAACCTGGTCCCTGTATTTGGCCGACACTCAATTGTGGTTGGCCTGAACTTGTGACTTTCTCCCAGTCTAGCATGACCAGATGGTCTTGAGTGGCACTTTGTGCTTTTAGGTGCTATGCTTACCTAAGTCTTTGAGATTTCACATCTTCAGTTCTACCAATTGGATTGTTGCCATTTTGGTCCCAATGATTTATTAAATATTACTCTATTTTTCTCAACTGGCATGGAATTTTTCTTGTGTCCTGTGTTCATTTTGTTAATGTTTGTGTACTGCTTAAATACTTAACACAGTGCCTCTAAATTAAGCCAGGCTGCTTAGGGAGGGTTAATCATAATTTAATTCAGTGTCTTTTTTGAATCACCCTGTCAAGGATTGTGGTCAATCAATAAACAATATCTTACAATAATGATAAATCCTAGAAACTCAAATGAAGTAGTGAGAGAAGCACACCTCCTTAGTTTAGCAGATAACTGATTTTCTTGTAAAAGTTGTACAATTGTACATGAATGTTGTACATAGTCTTTCATTAAGTTTTCATAAATTAAATGTTGTCCCTGTATACTAGAGCACAGACACTGAGGACTTAATTTATGAAATATTGAGACACAGCTGGGTCATTGCAAAGGCCAGAAGGCATGACGAGGTACCCATAGAGTCAGACATTGCCTGGGATGCAGGTTTTCACTTCTAACCTACTTTCACCTTTACCAAGTTGTATGCCTCACACAAATCAAACTTGCTGTAGATTGTTGCCTTCTTGATCTAGTTTAAAAGGTATAAATTAGATCTACTTGGTATGTATTCTAAACTGTAACCTGGTTTAAGGCACAGTAGTCAAGGTCCTTTTCTTGGGAGGAAGAGTCCTTTTCTAGGGAGAAAGAAAAGGGCAGAAGAAGTTGGGCGTTTTGAAGGACAAATCCATCTCCAAGAGTTAATTCAGATACTCTTGTAAGTGCTGATTTGCCTTTTTCACTGACTGCATAGAACTTACAACAAGGTATCTTTGCACTTGATTATGGATCTATCCTGCAATTAAAAAACGTAAGTGTCAGTAGTGGACATGCCTTCACCATGTCAAAAATGACTCCATAACCCTAATATTGTGATGGGATATCATGCAAGCTTACCAGATCTAACTGACTTGCAAGACATTGTACTGGTTACTCTTCATGATTACCCAACATGCAGTGCTGCAAATAGTCAAAATGAATTTCACTTGTTATACAGCCCAATGAATACCTGGTTTTGCATTTGAAGCCATTGAATTCCCAAGTCTTTCGTTATGCAATCCTAGCTTTTAAACAAGAAATATTTGTGAAGTTACTTGTTGCTCTTGAATCTAGCAGCACTTACAGGGTAACTTAATTTCTACCTAAATTTGACCGAAGACTGGAGGAATCTGAAATGTGTATAGAATTAGATTGACACAAATGTGCTTAATTTTGTGAGACCATGCTGGAGTCAAACTCAAAAGAGTGGTCTCAGATGGTACCAGGCTCCCAGGTTTTGCCACTGTACTAACCTATTTTAGCTATTAGGCTGTGCTCAAAGGTTCTTCAAGAAATGGCCATGTTTCCAAACTATAAGATAGTTTTCTGAGATACTCACCTTTCTCTCTCTATATCTTTCTTTTTTAGAGGACCTTGAATACTTCTGATCTGCATTGGTTCACTTTCCTCAATTGGCTTTGCTTCTTCTCTATTCTTACCTTTCACAATTAATGCCTAGTTCTGACTAGTCCACTTCTGCAACCATTCGGTTTAGTGAACTTAGGTAAGTTGCCAAATATTCATTTGCTGTTTTATGTTTGAGTGTTCTGTATCGACAGCCTGTACAAAAGAATGCTTTACAAATCATTTCTTCATTTCTAGTTTAAACAATTAATAGTCGTAAAATTATAGGTTTTCTCTTCCAACTAAAAAAAATAACTTAGAGCTGGCTGTTCCACCTAAGTAAGACAGACCAAAAGCCACCATTGACTGCTGGAATGGGCAATGTGTGGGCTACCACATAAAGTTACGTTGATACTTATTTATGAAAGTGCTAAAGAATGTTATCTTTATTTAAAACTGTATGGTGGTGCAAATGGAATAGGGTGGGGAGTAAATAAATGTACTTTAAGGACTGTAGCTGAAGCTACCTTATATACATTGTAATGGTTCTGAGATAGACTTGGATATGTGGCAGGATGTAGAGTAGGTAGGATAGGTCTAATTCTGATTTCCGAAGGAGAAGGACATTCCACTGGCACAACGCCACCCTTGCAGTTTCTCTTGTGAATTATACAGCCTTTCACCTTTGTCACTCCTCATGACTGTGTACATGCCTCCCACACATCGCCATTGTCATTTTGTAATGAAATCAACATGTGTGCTGAGTATTTCAATGTAATGTTGAGCTACTCTCTGGTACTTGTGGGCTTGTCTTTCTGTCAGAGGCCAGAACCCAGGAGCACTAACAGGGTGCTCTTCCTGTAGGAGCAAATTGGATCTGTCATAGCTGCTCACTTCCAATTCCACTTCTGAACTGATGCCTCCCTGAGAGACCAACACAAGGAAGATGACTGTAGGAAAGTGGGTTATTAGTAGATGGGGGTGTTCAGCCTCAGTCAGTAATAACACCACAATCAATATTAGGTCCAATCAAGTCTCCTTGCTCATGCCTTGTAAGCTTACCAAACAAGCAGTAAGGTTTAACCTAGGAGAAAAGTATG
This sequence comes from Pleurodeles waltl, assembly GCF_031143425.1. Classification (NCBI taxonomy): domain Eukaryota; kingdom Metazoa; phylum Chordata; class Amphibia; order Caudata; family Salamandridae; genus Pleurodeles; species Pleurodeles waltl. The sequence goes on along the minus strand of NC_090439.1, from coordinate 921,194,930 downwards.
GGTAAAGCAATTAGTGCCACCAAAACAGTAAATAAGTAAAAGATACAACACAGGAAAAATCCTTCATCAATTTATAAAAATTGAAAATAATCTTATCTTCAAAATGTTATGTTACGTTATGTTACACAATTTATAGAGCTCATGGCTACCCTCAGGTTTCCCAGCGCTACTAAACCCTAACCACAGAGGGGATGAGAATGTTACGCAACAAGAGAGGAATAAAAAAACGGAACTAGAATAACCAAGTTTTCAAGGCCTTTCGAAATTCCAGTTCTTGTTCCATCAGCCGAAGATTAAGGGGCAACGAGTTACACAGTTTGGCTCCTAAAAACATCAGAGAGGACCCACCCCATCTTGCTTTCTTTATTTTCGGTACAGTAACTAAAGCTAGAGTAGTGGATCTCAAATCTCTATTCGGCCTATAAAGAGTGGCCAAGTTCCTAAGGAGCATAGGTCCTCTATCATGCAAAGACCTGTGGATATGACATAGAGCCTTAAATTTGATCCGCTGTACAACAGGCAACCAGTGCAAGGAGGCCAATCCAGCTTTCACAGAAGACCTTCTCGGGATGTTCAGTAGTAAACGAGCTGCAGCATTTTGAACTCTTTGTAATCTCTTTTTAACATATAATGGGGAACCTAGAAAAATGCCATTCCCATAGTCTAGCCTTGAAAGAATAACAGCTTGCACAATAAGTCTTCTAGCCAATGCTGGAAGAATAACAAAAATCTTCCTAAGAAGTCTCAGTAAGGCAAAGCAAGTAGTAGATATGTTCGTAGCCTGCAGGTCTAGCGTCAGAAGGGGATCCAGACTGATCCCCAGGCTCTTAACTTGCTTTTTGGGAGGAGGGAACTCACTAAGTGCCGAAGGACAAGTTTGAGCATTTCCAGGCCTGGGTTCAGGGCCCAGTATCATGACTTCCGTCATGATAATGACATACAAATGACATACAAATGATGAAAATCCTATGTAGGGAACCACAGATACAATAGAACAATAAATCAAAAATTGTAAATTCTAGCAACAAAAAGAATACAGCACCACTGTCAGCTATCTGGTCTTGCTGGGCCAGGACAAGGTCAAAGTTTTAAGCCTACCAAGATTGAAAGCAGGTTGGATTGGTTAAGGGCTAGGTCTCAGTCAAACACTTACCTTTGGTCTTTTTCTTGTAGCTTTTCTCTCAACGACGAGCTTGTTGGTGGGTCCTCTGGTTTTTCAAATTCGAAGTTCAACCTGATGAAGGCCTGCTGCAACTCGGCAGCTCTGTGAAAAGACATACCATGAATCCTCAGAATCGGCAGCAAGAAGGATCTCAAAGCAGTAGCTAACAACTTCCTTCTTTGTGTCGAGTTGGGCTCTGCCTGAAGCTTTTAAAGTGGGTGTGAGTGTGAGTGTGAGTCATTGGAGGACTTCTGCCCATTTATGGGAAGAAGTCTGACTCCGCAGAGGCGGTTGCATCGCCAGCACAGCCACGCCAGCAAGACTTTGCCCGCTGTATTACGAGCCATAATATGCCATGGCGGAGTCTTGCTGCATGGTGGTGATGTTGATGCAAAACCACCAGGACCCATCCCCTCCCCGATGACCAGCTTGCTGGAAAAGGTAAGTTGATCGTCCAACAGGAGGGGGGAGGGTGTCTGTGTGTGTGTGTTTGTGAGTGAGAGTATCCGGAGGAGGGGTGTAGTATGAGAGGAGATGGTAAATGCATGCGTGTATGCAATTGAATGTGAATGTTTGTGTGCGTGTTGTGTGCGTGTTGTGTGAATGTGGGTGTGTGTCTGCATGTTTGCGAGCAAGTGGGGGTGTCTGTGTGAATGTATGCATATGCCGAGGGGTGTGTATTTGAATGCATGCATGCGTGAAGGGGTCGGGGGGTGTTTGTAAGTGTGTGGACGGGTGGAGGGGTGTCTGCATGTGTGGATGTGTGGGAGTGCATGTGCCGGTGACAGGAATGGTGATTCCTGTCGCTGGGTGCATTTCCACCAGGGTTTTCATGGCGGGATGACCACCACGGAAGGTCTGGCAGTGTGCAGCCTTGTAATCTGGCCTGCAGGCTGAGGCCTGCTGGCATGTTGGAGGTGCTCACTGCCGGCCGTGTCGATGCGACCGCACCGGCGGGCCAGGCAACGTTGTGGAGGTTTGGCTTCTGCCAAACCCCACAACTTGTTATGTGGCGGTCTTTACCGCCGCATCTGCAGCGGTAAGACCGCCACGGTGGGGCTGGCGGGCTGATGAATGCCAGCCTCGCAATGAGGGCCAAAGTTCTAGAACTACTCTCCTATAATAGTTATAATAAATCCTACCTTGGCAAGTTGTTGGATTTATAACCATTATTTTGATACTTTGAATGATGTGTCTAGCTAGCTCCAATCAAAAGTTAGACTTTATTAAGTTTAATGAAGTCTTCCTATGTTAGCCTATGGGGTTTGCAGCACTACAACAGATGAAAAACAGCATTGACTGTTTTTCATTATCAGGGCATATAAAACATATTATATATTGCCTTGCTTTTTATAACAATGCACCTTAGCCTTGGGGCACCTAGGGCAGATCTTGGGGTGACGTAAATGTAACAAAAAGGTCATTTTGGACTTTGGAGGTACTTTTAATTCCAAAAATGTATTTGGACATACTTTTATTTTCAAATCAGCCTGCAAGATGGGCCTGGCTGACACCACAGCTATGCATTATGTCCACTGGGGACTCTAAAACTACATGCCGTACAATATTCCAGGGACTACATGTAGGTTTGCTTTTGCCAATTAGAATTATACCAATTACTGTATACCTTTAGAATCCGTAGCACTGGCCCTGGGCCTGGTTAGCAGAGCCAAGGGCACTTCAGAATCAGTAACCACCAGGATTAGTAAAAAAAAATGGAGGGTGATCAGGGGAAAATAGACGACTTTTCTACAATGATCAGTATGCTAGGGCTACTGAGAATGGTATGAGGCAAGAAAGAAGTGATGTGTGTCTCATCACAGGATAACTGTTCTTTGTACCAGCCTCGTGTCATCCGCATCCACTAACTTTGCTTCCAATCTAAATACCTGAATGACTAGCTAGATGGAACAGAAAGTAATGCAACTGCTTCTGCATTTCACTATTCATATCTACATCATACATTACTAGGTTATCAGCATCCTTCTCAACACCTGTACCTCATGCTTCTCTCTTCCCAGCTCTTCTGGAATAATCTGCACTCAGCAGCTTCTCTAATGCTGAAAGGAAAGACTGATGATTAGTCTCTAATCCTATACAAAACATGAAAATAATCACCTTCATAATAGTTGTTCATTCCTTCAGTTGTTACCTTCTAATTTTTCCCTTGCACTGGAGATGCCTCGATTTGTTCCAACTCTACACTTTTCTAAATTCATGCAGTCACTCAAAGATTCAACAATAGTTTCCAGTGATAATAGTTTTTTTTACCAACAATGTCTAAATCCACAGCAAAAGTGAAGAAAATATCTTTACTGCACTCTAAAATATTTCTTGATTTTTTTTCATAGACGGTGCTGCGCTGAAAAAGAGCACTGCTCCCATTCACGTCTTCAATCAGGCAAGTATAAATTCAGGTATGGGAGCTGTTGCTGGTGCTTCGTTTGTAAAGTAAAGAGCGCTGTGCTCTAAGCCACTGTTCAGTGCAATTAAACATTGATGCACCTAATTCCGAGGCTAGCAGTCTAGGCTTTACCTCATGCCTCTGTGTTGTCTTCTGCACTGGCGTTAAATTAAGCTCCCTGCACAAACGCAGGCATCCTTGTACCATCATGCACGGATGTCTGCATTGAGGGTTTGATTGTTTATGTGTGGTAAGGTGTCCCTTTTTGCATATAAACATCACTAATGATGATTTGGCACTTCTGGGTGTGCTGCAGAACGCAGCATACCCAGAAGTGCCAAGGCGTTGTTTTGAAATGTTTGTTTATGTGCAGGAAGGGACACCTTCCCACACATAAACAATCATGTCTGCCATTTTGTTCTTTCTATGTGTCCTGCAGAATGCAGCATGCATAGGAAAATCAAAAAATGAGGAGGAATAAAATTAATTACTCCTCGTTGCGCCTTTGCAAAGGCCACCCCTGAGATGGCTTAGAATTTGGCACTGCCTCAGGGTTATGAAATCTTGTAAATCTGACACAGTGTCAAAATGTAAAGGGTGTTGCTGTGGCACACCCACAGCAACACCCATTGCACACCCCTTCCACACAAAGGGCTGCTTGTGAGGGTCTGTATTTAAAAGGTGGCATAAAGCCACTAAAACTGACATGAACACCACCTTGTAAATATGATCAATTCACTAAAAGTGACACTCTGGTGGCGCTAGGGGCTCTTAAATATTCCCCTATGTGACGGTTTTTCCATCTTTTTCCTCCGCCTTTTTTACGATTTGTGTGCTTTTCCCTCATGGGGAATATCTGATGTGAAAAGTAAGTTCCGGTGGACCTTACACGGAAACCAATGGCTCAAATTAGCCACTGGCTGGTGCATTACCTTAACTAAAGCGTACTTCTGTTAATACAGTTTTTTCTTTCTCTGTTCCGGTAGATTACTGGATTTGCTAAGCAGGTATGTTTCTTCAGAAGTCAAGAAAAGCAATGAGATAGCGCATGCTCCTCAGTAAACTTCAAAAACTAGCAAGGAAAAACGTCTTGGACGTAGCTTATATACTCTTACTACACCCAAAAAGATTCTCAGCTCTTGTGAGATCTTGGGATCTCGAGGGCGAACAGAACTTTATCAATGAGACTAATCACCTCCTTTCACCAAAAACAAAAACCTATAGATACCGTGCCTCCACTTCACTCAGACTTCATCTCTATTCAAATATCATATGACTTTGCATCCAAATCAGTACAAACATACAGGGCAAGTGAATGCTCTCTAACCAATACATGCTTTAAAGCTAAATGACGTCTTTGGCAAAACACAAGACAGGTGCCCGGACCAGGTTACGACACTACAAAGTATGCTTCCAGATGAAAAGAGACATCTAAACCACACGATATCTTCAGTGTTCACTTTCTGCCTCACTTTCTACCGCTAAATCAGATGCAACTCAAATCATTCGGAGATCAGCTGAAATATCAGAACTGGAGCAGTCTTAAGAAGAAAATCGCATCCAAGAAATTAGGGTGCGAAAAAAAAGAAATTACCTTGAAATACTGTATTTTTCACAGGAGAAAGAACCCTCAGACAGCAAACACCAATCCATTTTAAAAGGGACACGAGGCAGCACATCTCCTCATTATACTTCTAAAGATGCAATTCAAATTAAATTAGGAGGCAAACATCACTGATACTTCTGTCTTCTAGCTATTGCAGTATCTGAAAACAAGGCAGATTGAGATTGGCTCCCATCGATCCTAAGGGGAAGGGCTGTTCGGCACAGGTAACAACACTTCACGAATCACAAATAAACTGCATTGTCTACAGAGTAATCCTCTAACCGGGAAACATCCTGAACAGCTAAGTCTAAACCACTACTTGCCTGAACCACTACTACTAAACAACTAAAAAGTCTCTACAACTAAGTACTGAACAACTACTGTCTAAACAACAATTGTGCCTGAATAACAATTGCCTGAACAACACATTTTAAGGTAAGATTTTCTTTTTGGTTTTTATGGTTTATTAGTTGTTAAAAAAAAATAATATATATATATATATATATATATACATATATATATATACATACATATATATATATATATATATTAGTTGTTCAGGCAATTGTTATTCAGGCACAATTGTTGTTTAGACAGTATAAATGTCAACGTAATAATAATGAAAATCTCAATAAATTTTATGCAAGCAGTGATAATGAACAAACTTCAAATCGATAATGGACAATAAAGTATTCTACTCATTCGTGTATGTTTAAATCTACACAACCAAGATAAAAAAATTGCAGCTAAACAATTTCTAGAGTAAATGGAGGTCTTAATCCACATAAATCCAGTGAATTCATGATATTATGATTACAGGGGCCTTTATGTAATGTTATTAAACAAAAAAGTGCTTCCCAAAAGGCCACATTTAGTACCAAAGTACTGCAATTTTTCTCTAATCCCTGTAAGGTTATATAAAAAATCACAAATGAGGACACAACACTCACCGCTTACGACACAAACTCCATACTAGATTACACATATTTTTTGAGATTCCTATTTTCACATTGTATGGGATTTTTTCAGTTATTGAAATGCTTGAAAGTGATCACAATTAGAGGTGGGTGTAACTTGAGGAGTTTCACTGCGGAATTCTGAGAAGTTACATAAAAACTCTGTGAAATTCAATGGAGTTCTGTGAATGGGCGGTATTAGGCATGTTGCGCTGCTCGAATTGATGGTTGGCACCAGGTGCATGATCCACTCTGCAAAAGCAGCATGAATGAGGGCGCTGCTTCTCAAGCTAATTTTGCTGCTGCTGGAGTAGATTTTATACTCGAGCGGCAGCTTTTTCCCTCAATCTGTCATGATCACCCTTGTTTGAGAAATCTCATGGGTACCCTGCTAGCGACCGAAAATCATGTTAGGAGATGCCAAATCTTGCTCGCACTTGCCACCTTACTATTGGCGAGCTACATACAAAAAAAACCTCCACCATGTGGCTGTTGGCATAATTTGGACAAAACGCAGCATTACAGGCGTGAAGCAGAGTGGCCAAAATTTCACCAACCTGGCCTACAGAGCAGAGTTTATTACCTATCCCTAATCACAATCCTACAGCAACTTCTCTGGATCTGTCTATTAAACGTGTAGAAGGCGTAATCATTTATTGGTAATAAGAAAAGCCTATTGTGATGAAGGAGAGTTAGATGCTAAAGCAACTGAAAGCATCACAAGAAAGTACCCGGCCAGTGGAAACACTTCTTACCAAGCCACCAAAGGCATCTTAACACTCTGGCAAGAGGTGATCAGTGGGCTACAAAATGCCATGGTTAAGGGCCACCTCAATTTAAGTCACCTAACGATAGACACAAAGGATGGTTTACATTGGAGCTAAAATGTTGCAAAGCTGAGATTAGAAAGGTGGAATGTATATGCAAAAATGGCCAACATCTGGTTTTAAAGAGAAGTTAGCCCAACTAAAAATAGAATATAGGAAATGATGGCCCTCTTTACAACATTGGCGGTAAGTGCCGCTTATAGCCATGCTGACTGCTGCCAACATACTGCGACCGCGGCGGTATACCACTACCTGTATTATGACTCACACATAGAAATCACCACTATACAGACACACACAAGTCTGCCAGCCCAAAGGTCAGTGATAAACTGGCAGCACCAAAACCCACACCTTTACGCCAACAGAAATACGCCCACAGCATCATGACCCACGAATCACCGTGGCGGTCATTCAACTGCGGTAAACCATTGGCGGTACAGACTGCTGCACTCAAAATACACACACACATACAAAACTACAGCACATTGAACAATTCAAAATACACACACATGACACATACACCCCAATATAAAACACACACCCACACTACCCACAACCCTTTACGACCCAAAGAATTTGGCAAGTGAGAGAGAGACAAGCCAGGAGCACCCACTGAATCTGAGCCACAAAACACCATCACCCATATACCACCCACGCACCTCACAGCACACACCCCAACACATCAGCCCACACACCCTCACACACACACACCACTCACACTACACCCATGGCACCACAAAGACACCCCAGGTTCTCTGAGGAGGAGCTAAGGGTCATGGTGGAGGAAATCATTCGGGTAGAGCCACAGCTATTCAGATCACAGGTGCAGCAGACATCTATTGCAAGGAAGATGGAGCTATGGTGGAGAGTGGTGGACAGGGTCAACGCCGTGGGACAGCACCCCAGAACAAGGGATGACATCAGGAAGAGGTGGAACGACCTACGGGGGAAGGTACGTTCCGTGGTTGCAAGACACCAGATAGCTGTACAGAGGACTGGTGGTGGACCTCCACCTCCTCCCCCACAACTAACAACATGGGAGGAGCAAGTCTTGATGATCATGCATCCTGAGGGCCTGGCAGGAGTAGCAGGAGGACTGGAATCTGGTAAGTCAAATCTTTACTACTTTATCCCCCACCCTACCTGCATGGCATCACAAACAACAACCCCTACCCTCACCCCCATCACTCCACCACCTCACATATACCCCACCATCACAACCCACCTATCCCAATACCAACCCTGCAAGCAAGACCAATGCATGAACCCCCATCACAGACCTACATGGACCCCCATCACCACAGCATGCAGACTAGTGACAATCACTTAGCCAAACAAATCACAACTCACACAAGCCAAAGCTGCCTTGCAAATAACAGCCATAGAGGGAAACATACCCATGCACAAGATGGTACACGCAGAAACAATAACACTGCATTTAGATCCCCATAGGACTCCCCATTCAGAGGAGGTGCCAGCCACATCCAGTTCCCCCCCCAGAAGAGGGCCACAGTGATGACAGCAGCTCTGCACACCTGGATCACGATGTCCAACCTGGCCCATCAGGGACCTCTGGACAGTTGGTTACCCAGTCACAGTCCCAACCCATCACAGAGCCTCCCACCTCAGGAAACACCACCACAGCACCCACCCAGCGGGCCCATCCTTCTGTCTCCAGGACACGTAAATCACAGGACGATCAGGGACCTGGGGTCAGTGGCAGTGGGCACACGGTTCAGGGGACAGAGGCACAGGACAACAGGGAAGCTGGGAGGACTGCTGTGAGACAGGGGGAGGACAGGCCCATGGAACCGACTCTCCACGAGGCACTCACCAACATCCTGGGAGCATACCACCATTCACAGGATACCATGGGCCAGATACTGGCCAAGCTGCAGGAGACCCAGCGGCTTCAGGAGGGACAGTACCTGGGGATCAGGGAGGACCTAAGGGATATTCACACTACCCTGGTCACCATTGCAGGGGTGCTGGCAGACATGGCCAACACCATGAGGGAGGCGTGGCACACCAACGGGCCCCTGTCACTAGCCACACCGAAGAACATCCCTCCACCTCCGCCGACGCTAGTGGACAGGAGGTCCTGCCACAGGAACAACAGGCCACCAGCATCCAACCCCCTGCAGAAGGAGAACCACCCCGCAAACGGTCCCTGCGATCCAGTCAGAAGCCAGAGAACATTGCCAAGACCCCACCAGGAAATAAGACTCTCCTGATTGTCACCCTTCTGTCCCACTCTGTCACCCTGTCCACCTTGAACTGACATTGTTCCACTTCCTATGCTCCCTTGGACAATGCACCTGTGATACAAATAGACTGAACTCTATCCTGGACTTTGCTCCATCATCAACCCAGCCCATTACGCATCCCTATTTACTTTTCAGCACTTAAATAAACACCCTTGGAACTATTACAAGTATGGAGTCTGTCAATTGTATGACATATGTATTAGTAAAACAACTGTAAACTTTGCAATTCAAATGTACTGTAATATTTGCATAGGTATGACCTGTAGTTGGCAGCAGTAAACACACCATGAGTCAGAGTGGGGCACATAGATCTGAAAATAGAGATGCCAAAGGGTCCAGTAAGTGGCCATAGAAATAGGGATTACAGGCTGCCATGTTCAATGTCCAACACAAAACTGCAATGGAAGGTGAAGTTCCAGTGTCTTACCTGTGTGTCACTGGAGGTACTGTTGAATTAGTGTAGTTCTGTTGTCCACATCCTCTGCCTCTTCTTCGTCATTGTCCACAGGCTCCACCGCTGCCACACCATCATCCCCAGGCTCATCCTCCTGCAGAAATGGCACCTGGCGTCTCAAGGCCAGGTTGTACAACATGCAACATGCAACGATGATCTGGCACACCTTCTTGGGTGAGTAGTACAGGGATCTATCTGTCAGATGGAGGCACCGGAATCTAGCCTTCAGGAGGCCAACGGTTCGCTCAATGATCCTCCTTGTTCGTCCATGTGCCTCATTGTGACGTTCCTTTGCCCGTGTCCTGGCGTTCCTCCCTGGGGTCAGTAGCCATGAGAGGTTGGGGTAACCAGGGTCACCTGCAAATATCGAGGGATACCTGTTAGCCAGACACTCACCCTTAGGGCCAACCCCACACCCATATACCTACATCAACTGGGTGGGTACCATGAGCTCACCTACTAGCCACACCCTGGACCTCTGGAGTTGGGTATCACATATGGGATGCTGCTATTCCTCAATATAAAGGCATGCTGCACAGAGCCAGGATAGTTTGCATTGACATGGGAGACGTACTGGTCTGCCAAACACACCGTCTGCACATTCAGAGAGTGAAAGCTTTTTCTATTTCTGAACACTTGTTCATTTCTCCGGTGGGGGACAAATGCAATATGTGTACCATCAATGGCACCAATGATGTTGGGGATATGTCCCAGTGCATAGAAGTCACCCTTCACTGTGGCCAAATACTTCACCTGTGGGAAAATGATGTAGCTGCGCATGTGTTTCATCGGGGCAGACAACACTCTGGTCAGCACGTTTGAGAACATAGCCTGTGACATCCCTGATGCCATGGCCACTGTCGCTTGGAAGGAACCACTTGCCAGGAAATAGAGCACTGACAGGACCTGCACTAGAGGGGGGATACCTATTGGGTGGCAGATAGCTGATATCAGGTCTGGCTCCAATTGGGCACACAGTTCTTGGATTGCGGCCCCATCAAGTCTTTAGGTTAGGATAATGTGTCTGTCCTCCATTGTCGCCAGGTCCACCAGGGGTCTGTACACGGGGGGATGTCTCCATCTCCTATTCATCCTCAGTGGTGAACTCTAGGGTGAAAAACGGTGAGCAGAAGGTCATATCCAAACATTTTCACAATAATCTGCAATTTTTGCTTTACAGAAGCAGTATGTGAACTCGTAAGTCAGTTGATGTGCCAATGTCTGCTGTGACGCAGTTAGGTGCCATGGCCTGTGCCTCCCAAAAATGGCGGCTGCCTGACCTGTGTGGAGGGACAAGTGGAAATGAGGTAATTCGCTGGCGTTGTGCGCCGTTGCGGTCGGCGGTCGACGACCCCCATGCAACACCGCATTCGTTATCATTGGGGCCTATGGGTTCCAGGAGCCAATGGCGATGTACGTCAGTGGTGACAGTACACACCGCCGCGGACGTGACCGGCATTTTCTATCTGTTCACTCACTTGCTACCTGACCTTCAACAGTAGAGGACCTACACTGAAAGTGCTGCTGTGACCTGTGTCTGGAAGCGACAATGGCTCGAGTGTCTGGGGAAAGGGCCCCTGCCTTTACTTACTTCGGAGGAGTTGGAGAGACTGGTGGATGGGGTCCTACCCCAGTACCCTCTACTCTTTAATCCTCCAGACAAACAGGTGAGTACACTGTGAGCATGATGCATGCGGCATGAATGTATGGATTGCTGTGTGTGTAAGCCTCGTTTGGAGGGGGGCTGAGGGGTCCTGGGCAGAGTGCTGCATGTATGGTGGTCAATGTATGTGCGTAAGGGGATGGGGGAATATGGTGGGCCATGAGTATAACAGTCCGGACGGTATGACTAATACCTTTTCTGCTGTATTTTTTCTGCAGGTCAGCACCCATCAGAAAAAGGGTATTTGGCGTGCCATCACCAAGGAGGTGCCAACCCTGGGGGTCTTTGACAAGTGGAGCACCCACTGCTGCAAACGGTGGGAGGACCTGCGCCGCTGGGCGAGGAAGACGGCTGATGCCCAGCTGGATCTGGCCTCCCAATGAGGAAGGGGCGTCCGTCGTGCTCTGACCCCCTGATGTTCCGCATCCTGGTGGTGGCCTATCTGAAGTTGGATGGGCGGCTGAAGGCATCACAGCAGCCACAAGGGGTGAGTACAGATTCAGAATCATGACTTTTTTGCACACGTTAAGGTATTACCTGGGTGGGGGATGTGGGCTGTGGGTGCCCCTAGGCCAGGGCGAACATGGCAGGGTATGTTCAGTGATGGGCAAGCTCAGATGCAATCCAACACCAATAATGTTAGTGGGCATCTAATACTGGGCAGGGTCCTGTGGGTTTCGGGTGTGCAGCTAATGGTGTTAGGCATTGTACCCCATGGGCTGGTGACTAGCATTGTAACTGGTAGTGCATTACCTAGTGCATAGGGCTGATCCCTGGGAGTTGTGTACGCCAACGGTAGTGTTGTTGCTGGCATTGACCAAGTGTATCCTCTGTCTCTCCCCCCCCTTTTTGTTTTGTCACCTTGTCCTTGTGTGCATTAGCATCATCTGGCGGAGGAGCAGAGGCACCGGGGATGGAGGGAGCTGCATCCCACATGGGCCTGGAGTCTGAATATACAACACCAGTGGGACGGAGGGCAAGGGGAGCACCATGAGAGAGACAGGAGGGGACAGTACTGACAACCACTCCTCCTCCGATGAAAGCTCCCTGGCGGTGGCGGACACCTCTGTTGCCACCCCAACTACAGGTACAGCTGCCACTGACGTACCAGCACCACCCTCCCAGCAGCCCCTCAGCATGTTCCCCGTGCCCACTCACACAGGATGGTGGGCATCTCCTTCGCCCCAGGAAACCTCAAGCCCTGCCCCAGTCAGCCCTGCTGCCCTCAGTGAGGAGGCGATTGACCTCCTGAGATCCCTCTCTGTTGGGCAGACAACCCTACTGAATGCCATCCAGGGTCTAGCAGGGCATTTGCAACAAACAAATGCATACCTGGAGGGTATTCACTCTGGCATGGTGGCCCAACAGAGAGCATTCCAGGCTCCTGCCAACTCACTGATGACAGCCATTGTCCCTGTCTCCAGCCTCCCCACTCCAACTTCCTCTACCCAGTCCCAATCCCTTCAACCCCAGCCCATCCCAAGCACACCTTCAGACCAGCAATCATCCAAATCAACACACAGAAGTGGCTCACGCAAGCACAAGCACCACATTCATCTCACAGGCACTCACACAAGCACCATCCACCTGCAGACACACCACCATCAAGTGCCTCCACTGTGTCCCCCGGCCTCTTCGTCGTCCACCTCCCTCACAGTAGCATCTCCACTCACACCTGCGTGCACTACATCCTCATCAACTACCTCCATCACCAGCATGCCTATCACTACACGCCCCTCACTGGCAGTCACCACCCCCCACATCCATGCACACGTCCCCTGTGTCCTCTCCCACTGTGTCCAAGATGCCTCCTCCCAAAGTACACAAATGCAAGCACTCAGGCACACAACAGCCATCCACCTCACAACAGCATCCAGCCCATGCACCTGCACTCAAACACAGCAGACTCACACCTCCTACAACCACTCTCTCTTCCTCTACACCCAAACCTTCACCCTTTTCCCACCCCAGTGTCCCTAAGAAGCTTTTCCTCGCCACCATTGACCCCTTACCCCCCATCCTTCACTTTGGGCCAGGGTGGCCAGAACCCAGCCCAGCTCCTCAGTCACCCAGTCCACGGCCACTGTGTTTTCTGCAGCTACTGCAGGTGGGAGAGGCTCCAAGGAGGCACCCGTCAGCGCAGCCAGTGTGCCAGCACAACCTGCCAAGGCCAAGAAGGGTCTGCCACTTAGCAAGGGCAAGAAGGGGACACTAGCCAGCAAGGGGAAGGAGGCACCACCAGTGAGGAAGGGGAAGGAGGCACCAACAACCAGCAAGGGCACGAAAAAGACACCAGCTGGCAGAAGCAAGGAGGCACCACCATCTGCCAAGGGCAGGAAGGGGCACAAAACACTAGCCATGGCACTTCAGCCGTCTGAGGCTGCAGACGAAGGCCTGGAGGCTACCTTCACCGCGGCCAGCACCACCACCTGCACCACGGCCAGCACCGCCATCTGCCCCGCCACCAGCAGCACCACTGCCAGCAGCAGCAGCCCCAGTGGGCAGCCGTCCGAGGTTGCAGGTAAAGGCCTGGAGGCTACCACCACAACTGACAGCACCGCCACCTGCACCGCAGCCAGCGCCGCCACATGCATTGCGGCCAGCACCGCCACCTTCCTTGCCGCCAGCAGCACTGCTGCCAACAGCTGCAGCCCCAGTGGGCAGCCGTCCGAGGCTGCATGTGAAGGACTGGAGGCTACCACCACCTCTGATGGCACTGCCACCTGCACCACGGTCAGCACCGTCATCTGCACCGTGGCCAGCACTGCCACCTGCACTGCGGCCAGCACCGCCACCTGCCCCGCCGCCAGAAGCACCACTGCCAGCAGCTGCAGCCCCAGTGGGCAGCCGTCCGAGGCTGCAGGTGAAGGCATGGAGGCTATCACCACCACTGATAGCACTGCCATCTGCAGCGCAACTGGCATCCACTGAGCAGCCGTCACCACCAGCGAGCAGTGTGTAATGGTGACTAAATGGGCTGTAGTGCATCCTGGCCCCTGCAACACCTGTCGGTGTGAAACCCAGGTGAGAGACTGTGACATTGCCCCAACCAGGATGAAGCACTCTGGGCAGAAGGCCCCCTCCAGCACCAGTGGAAGAAGCCATCAACTCAGCCCCTCCTTGCCAGGATGAAGCACACTGGGCACAAGGCCCCCTCCAGCACCAGTGGAAGAAGGCATCCACTCAGCCCCTCCTTGCCAGGATGAAGCACACTGGGCACAAAGCCCCCTACAGAACCAGTGTAGAAGCCACCCACTTAAGAGACTGTGGCCTTGCACTCCACAGGACCAAGCGCTGGGCCAACCACCCACTAGAGAGACTGTGGCTTTGCACTCCCCAGGAACAAGCAGTGGGCATCCCACCCACTAGAGAGACTGTGGCTTTGCACTCCCCAGGACCAAGCAGTGGGCAAACCACCCACTTGAGAGACTGTGGCTTTGCACTCCCCAGGACCAAACAGTGGGCATGGATCCCCCTCCAGGCCAATGGTGTTGTACCATCTTACGGCTGAGGTGCCCCCCATTTCCCATCCCCCTGAGGTGCCTGTGTTTTTTCGACCTGATGCCCCTGCAGTGTTCTCTCCGTATTGAGGCAGGAGTCAAATGTGGCCTTGGTCAATGTGTTATGGCCCCATGGGCCACTGACATTTTGGAGTGGGCATTATCCCTCCTTTTGTATATATTGTACATAATGTTTATTGATTTAAGGACATATTTATCTAAAACTGTACTATTACACTCATTTTACTCGATTCCTTTTGTCCTTGCATTATTCCTGAGGGTTACGGGGTGTATATATAATGTTGTTGCATGTGTTTGTGTGTATGGTGTTGGGGGTGGGGCTGGGGGTGATGCGTTCTGTGTGTGTGTCACTCTCTTTTTCCTCCCCCCCTCCCTTGTGTGCTAGGTGCAGTACTCACTGTGGTGGTCTTCACCGGCATTCTTGTTCCTGGTGAATGAGAAGGTACACCAGCATTGGAAAAAAGTGCAGCTCGGGCTCCATGGCGTTGTGGTTCTTTCTTGAGAGTCGTTTCCCTTCAGTGCTCTGTTTCCGCCGTGCTTTTGATGGTGTTGGTACCACCCCGGAAAAGCTGGTGCATAGGCCTGTTGTAATGCTGTGGGCGGTACATTGTCTTCTGCCTGGCTGTTTTCGGTGTTTGTTGCTACCGCCGTTGCGGTTGGTGTGTTAAAGTGGCTGTACGTGTTGGCGGTTTCCGCCGTGGTCATGATTCCATTTCTTTTACAGCCGGCCTGTTGGCGGTGTTACCGCCGCTTTATCACTGACCGCCAGAGTTGTAATGAGAGCCTATGTGGGAAATAAAAAAGAAGTAGAAGCACCAATGGTAGTTTGTTTATAAAATTGCAAAATTAAGAGATCAAACATACAAAACCGGACTAGATGATAGAAGTAACCATGTCACAGAAAATGGGGTTAAGCACACCCAAATGGGAGAAGCACATCTGTCAAATGTATACCTACAATAATTGTGAACTGGAGTGAATTCCAGACTCTGGAACAGTCAAAAAGCAACCTAATAGCTTAAACAGGGATTACAACCTCAAGAGTCTCAAACGATGCTGTATAATCAACACATGGGAAACCAAACAATCCTTAAAATGGTGCAAATAAGACAGTGCCCCAGGGCCAAATGTAATCCATTGGCTCTGCTTAAACAGATATTGACTATTAGAAGACTTGGAGCAAAGCCTGATACACAGCATTCTTTATGTTATCCACCAGAACAGAATTCTGGGGCAGATCAATTCTAAGTCCTCTTTTTAAAAAAGGCAACAGGGAAGATCCATCTTGTTATCGACTTACAGCTTTGTTAGACTCAAAAGATGCTGTAAAATCAACACATGGAAAACCAAACAACCCTTAAAATGGTGCAAATAAGACAGTGCCCCAGGGCCAAATGTAATCCCTTGGCTCTGCTTAAACAGATATTGACTATTAGAAGACTTGGAGCAAAGCCTGATACACAGCATTCTTTATGTTATCCACCAGAACAGAATTCTGGGGCAGATCAATTCTAAGTCCTCTTTTTAAAAAAGGCAACAGGGAAGATCCATCTTGTTATCGACTTACAGCTTTGTTAGACACTGATGGAACATCTTACTCCTGAATCCTATTGAAGGATTTGATAAAATAGACAGAAATGAAGCCAACAGCTTCTTACCTTGACACAGGCTTCACACCAAACTGCTATACCATCAGTAGTTTCGTTACAATGTCTTCTTTAGTGCAACTCACAATCTCAGAGAAAAATGGTCTATGGCTTGCATGCTTCATTGATTATAGAGCTGCCTTCCTAGTGTGGATCATCATATTCTCTGAAAAAGAAACACTCCCTAGGATCCCTTACTAACAACAGTTATATCATCATACTTCCAAACTTTTGTCAGAATTGTTGGCTCATCTGTCCTTAATAAGTTAACTTACAAGGGGACATGTATCGGTTGAGGAACCTTTTGATTTGTTTAAGGTGTTCTTGCCATAGTTCAGTATAGAATCAGTAATCAACACACAATAACCAATAATCAATAATCATTAGTCAAATCAACAATCAATGGAGTCAGTAAATTTCACACACCATGACTCTTCAGCCATGAATAATCACAGCTTTAATTATAAGTTTAGTATGTTTATTTCCCTTATATTAACAATACTAAAGTCATGAATCCTAATCATCAACTCAAATCAAACTAATTTAACAATGCTTGTTCATTTCACAAGTCACAAGAAACATGATCTAATCAAAGCTTGAATCAAAAGACATTCCAAGGCATCAACACAAAACGTTAGTAACACCCATTTCAGCAAAGCTATGATGCCCATAAAGTTCAGCAAAATAGTCTGTCAACCATTTGTCTCTGCAATTTGTCAGTCGTCATGTGAATAACCTCAACTAACCCAGATTAGCAGCAGCATGTGGGGCTTCATGCAAAACAATTTAGAACACAAATTGTGAAAACATCTACCGAAAGAAGGTACTTAGACAGCTCAGTTGGTACCGAGAAAGATAAGGCATAAGAATGCAATTCAGTCATTGTCATATCTACCTATCCACGGTATGGGTCAGCAGCAGAATCAGTCTTCATCTTCAGGTCATCCATTGATCAGCAAAACATCATGCACTCAGTCAGAGAGTATGAGCCCAATGACAGAATCTCAAATCTCCTCTTCTCCCACCATCACTCTAGATCTCTCGTCTCACAACCTGTCTAAGTTCTCTCTGTCATGTTGTTATATCAAAGTTCCCCAAACTATCCCCCAATTTCCAATTGGTCAATTAATCGTACATTATTACTCTGCCAAATGATGTCCATATACCAAATCTATGAATTTTAATATTTCACAGTTCACACGTCGTTGATTGGTTCGTCTTACGATGTTCTCATCTTCTGGCTCGTCAGGTATCAATTTTGTTGCATCTTAGTCTCCAGTCAGTGTCTTCATTGTTCGCGTACCGGGAAAGTACATCTCATGTACATTACACATGTTTTGTTACATTTCTAGAGACCTCATCTCCTGTCCGTGGGTTCCCTCAGAAAGTTTCTGCTAAGCATTTTATTAAAACAGTAAGCATTTCACAGTTAGTTCACCCTGTCAGCATTTTGTATTGAACACTAAGAAATACAGCTTCTGCATGAGGCCTGGCAAAACTAGGCCAAGACACTCGCTAAGTTAAGGCCTACAATTAAAAGCAAGAATATAATTCATAACCCTTCATATGACATATTACTACATTAATCTAATAAATTTTCAATATTTCGTACGTATTAATTATAATTTAGTACATTTCGTGAACACTGGTGGCCATTCTTCGAGGTCACATTTTCAAACATGCACATTATTTTTCTATGATATTCTTTTTTCTACATAGGTCATTATTCAAAATACGGAAGCATTCATTAAAAATTTCTAATTAAGATATCTGCTGCAGCAGAATAAAAGTCAACAGAGAGAATTGAAGCAAATAATGCACTAATCAGAGGTTCAAACCAAGATGCTTATTGGCCCCTTTGCTGTTTAGCCTCTACTATGCTGAAATTCATGTTATGTTAAACAAAGTCAGAACCTTTCTACCAAGTAATGTAAGCCATTAACTTCAGATAATGCAATTTACCGACAACATTGTCATTCTTGACCAAACTCACATTGGGTTGCAGAGAGCCTTGAATGAGTTACATAACTACAATGTTGAAAATAAGTTGGAACTAAACCAACAAGAATCAAAGGTGATGATCATTGAAAAGTATGCTAATACACTTAAAAAAACACGTCAGCGTGGCTAATTTGCTTGGGTAGACAGAGTACCATGTATCAAACTTCAAATCTGGCCCTTAGTAATCAGGACTTCAGGACTGTTAGTCATCATGTTTTAAGTCCCCAGGGAATGCCTGTAATTTAGTAGTCCTGGTCAACAGACAGCAGAACCTCTTTCTATTTTAATGCACATTATAGTCAGATAATTTGCAACATTGATTGATAAGGGACTGTAGGTGAGGTGTGACGGTTTAAGGGTAGACAGGACATAATCTGCTTACAGCAGTACTTTCGATACTCCAGCTTAAGTACGTAGTCTCCTAATAGTCATTGAATCATACGCTTATGCTAATAATGGCTCTAGCGCAAGTAACAACACAAGTGGAAATTGGAGACAACATTGTTTATTGCCTAATTTGGACTTTAAAGGATTCTGAAATACAGCCTATACAACTTTTTCTGAGCCTATTGCTTAGTACACAATTATTTATCCTTCTCTAGGGAAGTGCCTTTTTTTCTGATCCTTGACACTGAGAGAATGCCACGTGGCATTTCATTGCTTGTTCCCTGACTCCTAAAACATGCAGAAACATTGGGTTACCCAAATTGGTTCATGTAACTTTTCAGTAAGACCCCAGTAACGTGGTGAAATAAATATACCATTGGCCTTCTATTACAGGGCCCCTGCATCGTTGAGGAAGAATGGCCGCAGGTCTATCATTTTAGAATGCCCAGCTACAGACTAGAACACAGCTGCAGCACATATAAAAAAAAATGCCATTGACGTGCAAAAGACTATTTTATACATTGATAAGTCATCCCTAAGTGATCAAGGCATCCTATAACAGCAAGGAGATTTTTGTAATCTTGTGCTATCTTTGTTAAATGCCGAAGGGGAAGATCTATCTGTAGCATTTATCTGTAGATGGCTACCATCTAGAAAACAGTGGCAGAGTGCCAATGAGATGGAGACCTTTGCAGTTGTCAGGAAGAAGGGCTGGAGGTTTTGTTTACCACTTTGTGTGGACAGCATGGGAGGCGTGGTGGGCAAAAAAACAATGGATCATACCAAGATCTTTGTGATTGGGGGTGAATGTTTGCATTGTTCAGCATTCCGTTCATCAGATGTTCTTTTGAGTTTTAGAAAGTTGGCATTTTCCTGCCTAATGAACAGAAAAACAAGCTTGGTTTTGAAAGGATAAGACAGACCTGTAGCGCAGCTAAACAGGGCTGTTCCTTTTATAAGGACGAATTCCCTCACCCGCCAAAGGTGGCATGCTTCACTATTGGGAATTTCTTCGAACTGTGACAGCTGATCACAGTGTGGGCTACAACCTCCTCAATAAGATGGAGGAGCTCTTTGGATGTTTTCAAAGTCAAGGAGTGCCATACGGTGCGCTTAAGTGTGATGAGGTGTGCAAAGCGCGAAAAGTAGGGTGAGTAGTGATGAAAACTGGAACCAGGACATAGGCTCAACTTTATTCATGCATGCCTGGGTCACGAATAGAAGAAAACAGCACTCATGGATTAATTAACCCTGCCTTGGTGTATTGATACGGACTGTGAGAAGATTAAGGTGGTCATTATGACCCCCGCGGTAGGCGTTAATATGGAGGAAAGTACTGCCAACATGCTGGCAGTACTTTCCTCCATGTTATGACTATGGCGGTTGGCTGAAGCCAAACCGCCAAAGTACCACACTGACCGCCACAGCAGTAATGACCACCGGGCTGAAGACTTCAAACTCCAGCCCGGTGGCCGTCACTTGCCTGCCTGCAGGATTATGACCCCACCTACCGCCATGGTTTTCATGGCATCCTTACCGACATGAGAACCATGGCAGTAGACACTGTCAGTGACAGGGAATCCCTTCCTTGTCACTGATAAATGTCTTCCCTGCCCCCTCCCCACATCTCCCCCGACCCCCTCTTCCTTTCCAGAACCCCTTCATACACGCCCCTCCCTTCACACACACACGCATACACACACCCATTCCAACATTCATCCATGCATGCATACATCCATTCACACACACATCCACACACACTTACATACATACACGCTGACGTGCATTCACACAACTCAACATACATGCACACATACCCCCAAACATGCACACACATACAACACGCAACACACACCCGCATACACTCACTCACAGACATACACACGCACCCCCAAACACATACACAACACCCCACTCCCCTGTCGGAGCACCCACTTACTTGGATCCAGGGGGTCCTCCGGCAGGAGACGGGATGAGGTGCTGCTGCCAGCAGCAGGGTCTGCCAGCAGAACACCGCCAGGCCGTATTAATTCTCATAATGCGGCAGGCAGTGGTCTTCTGGCTGTGGTCATGATACTGCAGACGGCTGGTAGCCATGGCGACGGTCTTTTGCTGGCCGTCGCTATGGCGGTAGGCGGTATATGCCGCCAAGGTCCTAATGAGGGCTTAAGTGTATTAATAGATAGTGCTGGCTCAACTAGTATCCAAAATCCACAGCAAACAACACTGCAAAAAAGAGTCTGTTTTCAATGGAAAGATCTGATGTATCCTAATGCATTTTGGACAGTTTCCCTGTCACATGCATTAGGCCTACACACCCAAGTGAGGTGCCATTTTTATCAGAAGAGCATAGAATAGAACAACAGTTGTTGTTACCAACTGGATTTCACTGCATTTTTGCCTACCAAATGTAAATTAGTATGTAAGAAAGAAAATATTTTGAAAAATGTCCACTGGATCATGTGCTTGCTTGGGTACCTACAAATTCAGGGATACATAAATAACCATTGCTGCTAAAGTCCCTATCTGGTTCCCATTAAAGACATACATAGGTTTCCTTGACAACCATTTTTTCAGTCTACATATTTCACAATATGAATTGTTCTACACTTTATACACAATGAAAAACCATTGCCAGGTACAGCTCAATTGTTGGCTCTGGGTACCTCAGGGTCCTGGAAAACTTACAAACCAAATTTATCCCTGCAACCAGAATGGTCTAGCGGACATAATGGATGTAGGAAGCTGGCTCAGTTTATGATGTACACTTATGGTGTGGCATCCTATACTGAGTCCAGGCAACCCTTAGTGATAGTGAATAGGTGTCCAGATAGCAGAAGATCTCTAGTGTTAGCTGAGGCGAGCAGCTAAAGCTTACTTAGAAGGAATGTAAAGCACTTGCAATACCACAGTAATTAGACAACTTAGTCACCAGAAAGAACCACACAAGTGTTGGAAAGATAAAGGATACTTTATTACAACAATACTACTAAACTGACATTGGTATATCTCCCTATGCCAATAAAACAACTAGCAAAAATAGCATAGAAATATACAGGGTCAAACCATATACTAAAAAAGTGGACTGTGAAAGTGGAACTCCAAACAAGTGTTGTGGTTAGCTAGGGGCTGGGGCCAGTTAGGAACACCAGAGGTAAGTACAGTAGATGACCCCAGCAACCAGGAGTAAGTCAGTTACCCACTCAGTTGTCCCATAGTCTAACACAATAAGCAGTTGTTGGAGTTTGTGGAATTCAGGACCCTGGCTCAACCACAGGATACCGAGACGACAGGAGTGCATATACCAGGAACCCAGATGCAGAGCGGAGAAGGAGCTCTCTCCGAAGATTGTGGCTGCTTTGGGTTGTCAAGCTGCTGTCATGGCCGGTGGACCAGGCCGGTGGAACCCAGGAATGGATTCAAGGAGTGCCCAGGTGGTGCAGGTGGCAATGCCCACCCTCCCAAAGCTGAAGTACCTGCGGGTCTGTGGAATAAGTCCAGCTGTTGGGTCCAGGAGTTGATGAACATCCCAGGAGTCACTTATGAGCTGTCTCTTGACAGTCAACGTATTTCAGGAGGGTTAGGGGCCAGCTAGGTCACAAAAAAGCACTGGCAAGTGCAAATGGAAGCAACAGAGATGTTTGCAAAGTTGTGGAGACAAGCAAGCTCCAGGAGATTATACCCAGGAGTGGGAGTCAGAGCTGGCTCTCAGCACACAGGAAGGCCAAAAGAAATCAATGGAGCCTCCACGAGTGACTCACAGGTGCCAGAAACAGGGAACCACAAGGAGGCCTTACCAGCCCAGCAAAACAGAAGTTCAATGTCACAGGAATTGTGGAACAGGAGCTGATCTTTGGTTTGCAGATTGCTTGACGCTGGGACTATGTGGAGGCTGAAGATCTCCTGGAAGAATAGTCACCAAGACTTAGCAAATGCAACAGTTGTGGTGCACAGTGGAGCCATTCCAGCAGCAGGAGCAAGGGCCTACAGTCTCCCAACTTGGATAGAAGACAAGCAGGACCCAGTGGAAGCCACAGACTCACCAGTTATGTTGCAGGATCTTCGGTTGTCCACAGACAGCAGACTCCACCAACAATACCTGAAAGTGCCTGTGCTTTTTGGGGACTGACTCCTTCACCCCAAGGGAGATTCCTTTGTGCTTCCTGGTGCTAATAGAGTCCTTGTGACCCAGGAGGATGCACAGCCTTGGATGTTGCAGAATTCTTGCAGGGTCCAGAGAAACAATGATGCAGTGGGAGCCTTCTCACCAGAAGCAGACTTGTTCAGTTCCATGTCAGGACCAACAGCAGTCCCAGAAGCCAGGAGCACAAGATGTCTCACAGAAAGTTCCTTGTAGAGTCTTGCTTCATGAATCTGAGGACCCACGCACAAGGGAGCCCTTAAATACCTCTAAAAGCGGGTTGGTCACTCTCTGCAGTGACCTACCTATCAGAAGAGGTCAGGGACATCACCTGCCTGGCCTAACCAACCAGATGCTCCCGGGGGCCTCTGCAGTTCGTATTTTCAAGATGGCAGAATCAAGTGACCACTTGACTGAGCCCTGGGCCCCTCCCTAGTGGAGGAGCGGGAGAGGAGGGTGGTCACTCCCTGTCCTTTGTGTAGTTTTGCACCAGAGAGGAAACTGGGGGTTCCTGAACTGGTGCAAACCAGATTATGCAAGGAGGGCACCAAATGTGCCTTTCAAAGCTATCTGGTGGTGCTCAGAAGCCAACCCATCCCAGCCCTTAGACTCCTAATATACAGGGAGAGGTAGTCACACCTCTCCCATGTAGGAAATCCTTTGTTCTGCTCATCAGCAGGAGGGCAGAACAGTGTCTGGGGTCAGCAGCAGCACGGACTGGGAGCTGGACCCTGTAAGGCTGCAGAGGCAGAACTGTGGGATCCTCTAGGGAACTCTCAGAGTACATGGTATCATGCAACTAACACCGGAATCAGTGTAGTTGCATGATACCAGCATGCTTGATAACAAACATGCCTAGTTTTGGAGTAGGCATTATGTAGTTGGAACACTTGTGTTGACCAGTGTCTACTACATACCTTACAGAGTCCAGGAATTGGCCTGGGGTTTGGAAAGGTACCTTGCGCTTGCAGGGGAACCCTCACACTTAGAGACACACTCCCAAACCTTGGACTGAAGGGTCTAGCAGAGGGGTGACTTATAGGGTCTAAGTGCAGTGGTTAGGTTTGGCAGTGAAAGGGTGCATGCACCCTTTCACAGAGGCTGCAATGGCAGGCCTGCAGTCACAGTTTGCTTGGGATCCTATGGGTAGCATAATACATGCTGCAGCCCATAGGGGACCACTGGTGTACCAATGCCCTGGGTACCTGTTTATCTGGTCTGTAGGGGACTTTATTTTTACTTAGTTTCCTGCTTCTGTCAAGGAAAGCTTCCCTTTTCATTTGCAGAGCATTCTTACTCTGAGCTATATATCAGCCTGTCATCTTGCTTACATTTGGTATCTTGGTGCTCTCTGCTCCCTCTCCAAGCTGCCTGACTCCTGCCCTTCCTTGGCTTATATTTTCTTTACCAAGGGTGCCTGCCAGTGTGCTGTGAGCAGGAGCAGATGATCACTTGTAATTACTTATAGCATAGCCATCCAGGGCATTTTACATCAGGGTCTGTAACAAAAATAGCAGTGTTATCTGCACACCACAAAATTGTTTTCAAGAACTTTGGAATAAACTGCGACTGCTTGACATTTCCTGCTTTCTTAGTCAGATGTGCCTGATCTTTCCTAATTAAGTAATTCAGTGGCGTTGTAAATTACCTCCACTTTTGTCCCAACAAGCGTACAAGAAAGTTCCCTCATTCAGAGGTCCCGCCCCCAAATGTTACCTGATGTCATGTAGGAAACCTTTATACTGCGTCTCTGTCTTTTCAACTCTGCTACCCACATGCAGCTCAACAAAAGCACCTCATTTCAAGCGCCATAGTGGGATCCCACTCGCAGCTCGATCAGTGCACCTCAGTTCACACACTCCAAGCCCTCAACTGTGCCTGTGCCAGAACCCCACACACACTGTCTGCCAGAGCACTTTAGTTCTTACAGTCAGTACACACTGCTGTTCCAGTACTGGGACCTCGGGTCCAGCTCCATCAGTGCACCTCAGTTCACACACTCCAAGCCCCTCAGCAGTGCCTGTACCAGAATCCCACACATGCTGTCTGCCAGAGCACCTCAGTTCTCACAGTCAGTACACACTGCTGTTCCAGTGTTGGAACCTCAGACGCAGCTCCATCAGTGCACCTCAGTTCACACACTCAAAGCTCCTCCGGTGTTCCAGTGCCAGAATCCCACACATGTTGTCTGCCAGAGCACATCAGTTCTTACAGTCAATATACACTGCTGTTCCAATACTGCAACCTCAAGCGCAGCTCCATCAGCTCCACCTCAGTTCACATACTCCAAGCCACTCAGCTGCGCCCGTGCCAGAGCCCCACACACCCTCTGCCAGAGCACCTCAGTTCTTACAGTCAGTACACTCTGCTGTTCCAGTACTGGGACCTCAGGCACAGCTCCATCAATGCACCTCAGTTCACACACTCCAAGCCCTCAGCCGTGCCCATTCCAGAAACATATACACGCCGTCTGCCAGAGCACCTCAGTTCTTACAGTCAGTACACTCTTCTGTTCCAATACTAGGACCTCAGATGCAGCTCCATCAGTGCGCCTCAGTTCTACCCCAGCAAGATCAAATCCTTTCCTATATTGAAACCCTGCTCACATACAGTGCCATTACAGCAGCTCAATTATAATATTCAGTCCCACTGCCAAGCCAATACTGGACCAAAAGAGCAAAACACATCTCAGCCTGTGCACCTCAAGTCTAACATCGACTGCCACTGTTGATGGGAACCACCACAGCTCCATCAGAATTAATCAATTCTAACATTCAGTGCACATTTCTTCTAGGTACTAAGGCTCACACACACGCCCTCAGGACTCCTCGCTTCTGTGGTTCAGAGGCAATGCCACTCCCATACTGGGCCCCACTCGTAGCTTCACCAGGGCACCTCCAGGCTAACACTCTGCAACACTTGCACACCAATACTAGGTTTTACACATAGCTCCATTAACATACCTAATTTCTGACCTTGTGTGCCCGTTAATATTCCAGTACTGCAGCCCACATACAACTATGTCAGTGCACCTCAACCCTAACCTGCCGTGCCCCATTATTCCAATACTGGAAATTACACAGCACTCCGTTTCTCATTCCTCACTGCTACCTTTCTGTTATTCCAGCACTGGCTGGAATCCAGCTCTGCCTATACCCTAATCCTGATTTGAAGCACCCCAATATTGTTGTATTGGGGTTAACATACAACTCTGCTAATGCACCTCCTGCTGTTCTGCAGTGACCCCTGCTGTTTCACACTCTGACTTCTGTTTGAGGATTTGGGGGATCCAATTAAATCTATTCTTAGCTGCCATCTTTATTTGGAAGGGTCTGTTTCACCTATCTCACCCCATTCTTTCATTTGCTCTGTTTACTCTCCAAGTTTTCTTTTTCCTCCTCTTTTCACTTTCCAGCTCTTAAAATCCACACATTAACAGTTTCGCTCATTCTTTCAACTGTTGATTTCTACTCCTCTTCCTTATTTTATGTACCTTTTTCTCTTGCTACCTCTTCTTTAAAATTTGCAAAAACATGGTTATTTCTTTCCTTTTTTGTTCCTCTCTTTTTTCTTCATCAGGCATTCATTCTTTCCCTATTTTTTTTCTTATCTTCATTCTTTCTTTGTCTTTTTTATTTGCCCTTTCCTTTGACTCGGTTTGCATCCTTTCACTTTTTTGTTTTAGATCTTTCTTCCTGCCTTTCTCTGGTGTTTTTCTTATCTTTATCTGTCAATTTACATTTTACTTTAAATCCTTCTTTTTCCCATTTGTATGTGGAAACCGCAAGTTACTTGCCCGGACCCAAAGTGTCAAATTGGTTTTCCCATTATGTGTCTGGGGAAACGTGTCAGTACATACATGCTCTGGTTCTTTCGCTGCTTGCTTCTCTGACCATCTCTCTTGTTTTATCTCTAATGTTCATTTTCTCTTTCTTTTCACACTTCTTTCATTTTCTTTTCCTCTTTATCTTTCGTTCACTAGCTTCCTTCCCTTTTTTCTTTTGTCTCATGTTTGCTCTATTTCTTCTTAGTTGTGTTTTCATTTTCTCATTCTTTCTAGCCCTTCTTTCTTTTATTTCTTTGTGACCCCTTCTCTTTCTTCCTTTTGCTGTTTTATTCCTTTCCCTTTTCTTTTCCTTCCCCATCCGCTTCCTCTCCTGAGGCCTAGTTATCAATGTAGTAACAGGTGCAGTGACACTGGGGCCCAGAAACCTGTGGACCTCACTCAACTTTAATTACTGCTGTATTTTCCAACTGAAATTGAGGTTATCCATTTTCCTTTCTTACCCTAGGGCCCATGACACCATTACTACACCACTCGTTCTCTCTATCTTTACCCACGACTCCCTCTTTCCTTTCACCACTCCCCTATCCTACTTCCTCTGGGCCGGGGACTTACCACCTCAGGACACAAACCATGGCGTCTGAACTTGTTGTGATACTGCACAGCTCAAGGCAAGGCTCAATTACGCAGCCATATCTGACTTCCCAACCCGATGGAAGCCGTCATGTCTTAAGTACCTGGGGATTTACATCAATAGAGGCCTTGATCGCACGCGAGCAGACAATCTTGACCCCTTGCTCGCCCGCCCGAAGCAAGTCTTTGAGAAGTGGTGATGTGAGAAAACAGGGATGATTGCAGAGGCCCCCTAACTTTTTGCCCCCATTTTTCACTTTTTGCTGGTGTTTTCCTGACTCTGATGGTGCCCTGGGTACTGCTAACCAGTCCCAGGGCCTGTGCTCTGTGTAAAATCAATATGCAAATTAGGCTAATTATAGTTGGCTAAGTTAACCTACCTATAAGTCCCTAGTATATGGTAGGGCATGTAGGTTTAGGGACCACAGCATAGCACTGCTGAGGTGCCCAGTGTCATTTTAAAGGCAGGCCTGCCTTGCTGGCTGCTTTTAAATTAAAGTTATATGCAAATTCGACTTTGAAATTAAAAGTAGTTCCAAAGTGTTAAACTACCTTATTTTTACATATGTCACCCCTAAGGTGTGCCCTATGTGCCCCTAGGGCTGGGTGCCATGTAACTATAAGCAGGGACCTTATAAAAAATAGTTTTATAAGTCCTGGTGAGGTAAAAACAGCCAAATTCGTTTTTCCCTCATTGTAGTAAATGGCCTTCATAGGCTAGAATGGGGAGACTTTATTTTAATTTTTAAAGTCCCCTTAAATGATGGATACCAAGAGTTTGGTGTCAAATTAATTGTTATAATAAATCTCACAACTTCCAGTTGTGGGATTTAATATAACTTGTTCAGGTAAAGAGTTTTAAACTTTACCTAAAAAGTTGCCAATTTCAGCCCTGCATTGTTTTTGCTGCTGTGCTTTGATTGGCCAGCCTCTAGCAGCCTGGCCAGGCTGATTGATGAGGTGTGAAGTGGCCTGGCTTCACACAAAGGAATGTGCCTGTGGGAGGGAATCTCCCGTCAGCAGATGGTGAGGCAGGAAGGGGGAGGGCTGACAAATTGGTCTTCAAAGGCAGAGAAGGACATTTGGAGCAACCAGCAACACCCCCACATCCTGCAACCCCAGACAACTAGCTGTCCCCTAGATTAGATTAGGAGAGGACAGGAGAGGGGTGTGTTTATGATTTTTAGCCACAGCAGTGGGTGGGCTCAGTCAGATGTAACCTCCAAAAATCAGATTCAGCCATGATGGATTTTTGGAGAATGTTGCCTCCTGGGATTGATTTGTGCCACACTTCCCAGGAAGTGGTCATCACAGGGGGAAGGACCCTGCACCTGATTGGAGAACCAGGACCCCCCTGCTTTTCACCCGGGAGCAAGGATAAAACTGGCAGACCTGCACCCACACCTCAGTTCCCTACCACATCCAAAAAGGAAGAACTACAGAAGAAGAAGGACTGCCCTGCTGGACCCCTGGCCTGCACCTGGAACCTGCACTCAGAAGGACTGCACCAGCTGCATACCTGGGCTTCACCACAAGAAGGACTTTGCCTGGCTTCAACTGGTTCAAGGAGGGACTCCCTGTTTGCTACAGGTGAAAAATTGCTAACCAGAGTCTGGCCAAAAAGGAGTTTGCTCCAGGTGCATTCTGGGAGTTGTAGTCCGCACCCCCAAAGACCATCTCAGAACTTCTGGACCCTTGGGGTCACCTCAAAAGAACCTTAAAAGGACATCTGGGAGAAGACCCAGAAGTTTGGAGAAGTTTGGACAACTTTTGAAAAAAAGCTCCATAGAGGGACCGACCTGCCGCGGCAACTCTAGCCGGCTTGCCTCAACCGCGACCCGTCCTGATTTGCTGGTTCATCCCGGTAAAGAAAATCTCAGAAAAAGAGACTAAGTCCGAAGGTAAAATGTTGACCGGGACCTCCCAGCCAGCGTATCCGAGGAGGGCTCCAGGGACGTCGGATCAAGATCCAGGTTTACCCCGGTCGAAGGATTTTCACCTAAAAAAAAACGACTATGTCCGAAGGTAAAAATCTCCACTGAGGATTCACGCAACGCATATCCGGAGAAGGGCTCCAGGAGGTCGGATTGGACTGTCAGGTTCGTCCCGCTGAAGAAAATCTTTGAAAAAGAGACTTAGGGCCAGATGTAGCAACTTTGCAAATTGCAACTTGCAATTTGCGAGTCAGAGCGACTCGCAAATTGCAACTCGCAATTTGCAATGCAGAACGGTGTCTCAGACACCGTCTGCGAGTCGCTATGGGGTCGCAAAGACCCACCTCATTAATATTAATGAGGTGGGTCGCAAATTGCGGCCCCATAGCGACTATGGGCACTTACGGATATGGAGGCCTGCTGTAGTCAGCAGACCTCCATGTCAGTGACTGCTTTTAAATAAAGCAGTTTTTTTTTTTTCAAGTGTAGCCCGTTTTCCTTAAAGGAAAACGAGCTGCACTTAAAAAAAAAAAAGAAACCTTTTGTTTCGGAATTTTTTCAGGGCAGGTAGTGGTCCCTTGGACCACTACCTGCCCTGAAAAAATAATTTGGGGTCCAGTCACAAAGGGGAAGTGAGTGGGTTGCGAGTGGGTTACCATCCACTTCAAGTGGATGGTAACTGCGACTCCATTTACGACCGCGTACGCGGTCGCAAATGGAGTTGCATACCACTCCTACTCGCAAATAGGAAGGGAACACCCCTTCCTATTTGCGACTCTGAAATGCATTTTGCGAGTCGGTCCCGACTCGCAAAATGCATTTCTGCATAGCAAACTAAGTTTTGCGACTCGCAAACGGCGATTTTCACCATTTGCGACTCGCAAACCGTTTGCTACATCTGGCCCAAAGTGTGAAGGTAAACTTTTAACCAAGGCCTTCCGCGGCCTGTAGCCGAGCAGGGCTCCATCGCGGTCGGCCTTAAACTTTGACTTTGCCCCGGTCGAGGTGCAACCAGATGACCTGATTGGCGCTTTTTGTTTCTAGGTGCTAAAAAAACAATAATTCTTTAAAAAATCATATCTCCGGTTCCCCTTATCCGAATTTACTCATTTGTTGTGTCCTTTTAAAGATAAAAATATAATCTATTTTTATAAATTGGTTTTGGATTGTTGAACTGTTTCCTGTGTTTTATTTAATTACTGTTTTGTGATATTTGAATGCTTTACACTCTGGCGGTCATTCTGACCCTGGCGGTCAAAGACCGCCAGGGCGGAGGACCGCGGGAGCACCGCCGACAGGCCGGCGGTGCTCCAATGGGGATTCCGACCGCGGCGGTAAAGCCGCGGTCGGACCGGCAACACTGGCGGGCTCCCGCCAGTGTACCGCCGCCCCATTGAATCCTCCAAGGCGGCGCAGCTTGCTGCGCCGCCGAGGGGATTCCAACCCCCCCTACCGCCATCCAGATCCCGGCGGTCCGACCGCCGGGATCCGGATGGCGGTAGGGGGGTCGCGGGGCCCCTGGGGGCCCCTGCAGTGCCCATGCCACTGGCATGGGCATTGCAGGGGCCCCCGTAAGAGGGCCCCTAAATGTATTTCACTGTCTGCTGCGCAGACAGTGAAATACGCGACGGGTGCAACTGCACCCGTCGCACAGCTTCCACTCCGCCGGCTCGATTCCGAGCCGGCTTCATCGTGGAAGCCTCTTTCCCGCTGGGCTGGCGGGCGGCCTGAAGGCGACCGCCCGCCAGCCCAGCGGGAAAGTAAGAATTACCGCCGCGGTCTTTCGACCGCGGAACGGTAACCTGACGGCGGGACTTTGGCGGGCGGCCTCCGCCGCCCGACAAGGTCAGAATGAGGGCCTCTGTCTCTTAAGTTAAGCCTTGACGCTCGTTGCCAAGCTACCAAGGGTTGAGCTGGGTTTAATTTACTGAGACCTAACTGGACCTAAGTGGAGGTTAGTGGCCTATTGCTAAGTGTAGGTACCCACCTGCCCTTACTAATAACCCACTTTCCAACAGGTGACATCTGGGCCTCTCCTAGTGGGGGATAGTACAGACAGTGCGCATGTGACACTACCACAGTACACATACATCCTTGGAATACTGCCCCTGTTGGTCCCTCTCTCGACACTGTGCTCTGTGGATAATTGTATATGCTCCTTCATTTAGGGTACTTCCTGACCATGCCTAACTAGTGTCAAACCCGTGGCCCATCGCTCTTCTGGTGGGCAGGGCTTACCACCAGAGGAAGGCTATGCACTATCTCACCATCACTCTAAGCTTGCCTACAGGCTCCCTGGGACACAAGACCAACCGCTGTGGGTACAAGGGGAACCCACACTATTATAGTGCCCCTGAGGCTTAGGCCCACTCTGTGGTGCCGGGGGTTCAACGATGTGTCCTGTCAACCTGATTCTGAAAGCCATGATAAAATCTTGGCAGCATTCTCATCACCTACTTGGGGTAGAGCTCTGCCTCCATGATTATGCGCCACAAGGGGACAATGCCAGTGTGGAAATTGGTGAAGAGATGCTGGACCAGGAAAGTTGGTGATCGGCTCGTATCACCCACCTGGGACAGATCTTAGATGGCAGCACCCTTAAGCCCTTTACTGTGCACTGTGAGGAGTTCGGCCCCATGCAACGACAATCCTGGAAGTATCTACAGCTCCAACACTCTCAATTATTCCATGGTGTGCATCCTTGGACTCTTCACTACTCCCTGGTGGTTTCATATCTTAAGACATGGGGGCACTTCCAGGCGTGATGTTGGGCTTCTATAACCTCCTGAACTGCCAGCTATTCTCCATGCCTTTTTTAAATACTCTCCACACTAAATGGCAGATGAGGTTACCAGTGGACTACGAAATGGAAGAGTGGGCCAACTTATTGGAGTCATGTCACCTTGGATCAAGAGAGGCTTGGGTGAAATTCAACCTCTTTAAAACCCTACACAATTGGCATTGGACACCAGTAAAGCTGAGGGCAGGAGGCTTTTACCCCATGCGGATTGCTGGTGTTGCACCCATGCACACTGTGACCTATCACACATTTATGCGACTGTCCTTCCCTCCGGCCTTATAGGGACGCTGTGGGGAACATGCTAAGTGAGACCTTGCCAATCGTGAACTCCCTTCCCCACCCCTTGATCATCCTACAAGATAAGGAGGGGTCCCCAGACCTCTCTCACCTTCATTTACCAAGCAAAGACATGTAGCACTTTGTTGTTTACCAGCCCAGAGGGTGTAGTATTTCTTTTCTGCTAGCTCAGCATGTGTCGAGCACTTCCTAGCATTTTGCAATGCTGTGCTATACAAGGCCCACCTGGCGCACTTGAGGGCATCTTTACACAGCCATCCAGACACTGCCAAGGTACAGTGTGTAAGGGGAGGGGGCCGACTGCTCAGCCTCAATGCATGCATACCCATCGAGACCCCATGCCACAGTTCTGGGCTTCCTGTTGTGCATTTCTGCCCCTCATTGACTTCCAATCTTGAGGGGCTAGGGAAGTTGAGATCCCCTGCAAGTCATTCCAGTTGGAAGATCACATCGAAACTATAAGTGTGAGTGCTTTCTTAATACCCCTCTAAAGAGAACTTACTGTAACTCCCTGAAAGAAGCACATGCATCTTTTTAAACACTGTGATCTTGAATACTACCTTTGAACTGTGATAACCTATGAAAATGCAATTGGATTATTGTTGATTTGGTCTCAGTTTAATTAGAGAAATATGCCCTATTTTTCTAAACTGGTGTGGAGTATTTTTGTGGTGTTTTCACTGTGTTACTGTATATCAAGTGTGCCACAAAGACTTTACACATTGCCTTTTAGGGTAAGCCTGACTGTTGTGTGCCAAGCTACCAGAGGGTGAATACATGTTAATTTAGGAAGTGTAACTGACTTACCCTGGCTAGAATTGTGGTCACTACTTGGACAGGGTGCATACCTCTGTCAATTAGGGACATAGGCCCATATTTATAATTTTTTTGTGCCGCACTTGCACCGCATTTTGATGCAGAAACGGCGCAAACTTACAAAATATGATTGTATTTTGCAAGTTTGCGCCACTTTTACGTCCAACAATGACGCAAATGCAGCGCTAACAAAGTATAAATATCGGCCTTGATTTCTAACATTGGCGGTAGCAATGGGATAGGACTTGTGTTTGTGCAGCACCTTACGGTAATTTGTTGTACACTACTATCCACAACTAGACTGATTTTAATCAGTTGTTTTGTGGCATAATTTTTTCCTACTCTCTTCATTTGGCAGTTTTATTTTCAATTCTCCCTGAATCGTAATTTCTGCTTTTTGTTCTAAATCATGTCTCTGCCAGGAGATCCCATATCTGCACCCGCACTTATACCTGCAAAACTAGAGTTGGAGTTGTCTAAAGTGAAGAAGTGCACAGTGCAACAACTCAAAGATTTTTGCAAGGAGTTTGGGGTTTCTACTAAAGGCTTCACCAAGTAGGTAGAGCTTTAAGAAACACAGGAATCAAGGGATGTAACACATGTGACCCAACAGGAGGATGTTGTGGAGATAGAGGATGACAACAAGCTGTACCATGATTCAGTGGAGAATCTGGGACTACTTGTGGGATGGGGCAACCAGCCTACAAGAAAAGATGGGTCCCTCCAGGGCAGGACACAGTGTGCCCTCTGAAAGCCTGACCTCAGAGGAGCTGTAGAGCAGGAGAGAGGAGAGGAAACTAACATTTGAGATGGCTAAGCTGAAATTGAGAGAAAGAGAAGGCCTTCAAAAAAGGAAACAGGCCTTGGAGGAGAATAAAATGGCCATAGAACAGAAAAAAATAATGTTTACTCAGGAACTGAGTTTGAGAGAACTGGACATCAAGCTAGACAGGTAGAGTTCCACAGTGAAGGTGGCAACAATTCTTCGGTGCCCTCTGATAAGCGGGTCCACGTACCCATGGGTCTGGTGTCTGATTTTGTAGTGGGAGACAACATAGACAGATGGTTTGAGGCCTGTAAAATTGTTCTAATAATGCAAAAGGTCCTGGGACTGCTTGGGGAGCTAGATAGTGAAGATATATCTGACATGTCCTTAGTGAGGGGAGGGACACTCTAATGGCCATCACATCCATGACAGAAGCAGGGAGACTCCTGGCCTCATTATGAGTTTGGCGTGTGGCAGTGGCCGCCCACCAAACTCATTAGGTCGGAAGACCGCCAGTTCAGTCTTCTGCCACCTGGCCCTATTATTAGTTTCCCGCTGACCCAGCAGGAAGCTAACTACAATATTGACACCGGCTCATAATCAAGGAAGTGAAACACGTGATGGGGCTGTCCATGAGGGACCCGGCACTGACCATGGCAAGTACATGGCCCGTGCAGGGGCCCCCCATATCCGCCAGCCTTTGCGTGGCGGTGGAACCGCCATGTAAAAGCTGGCGGACACAGAGTCGTAATCCCCAGGGCAGTTTTGCTTGCAGCACTTCCCTGGCGGGTTAAGACCGTCAGCCTGCCTGGCCGTTGGCTGGTGAAAAAGTGGCAGTGCAAGCGGTTGGACCGTGGTGCTTTCGCCACAGTCATAATGTGGCTGTCGGACCGCTGCATTGGCGGCTGTCCGACCGCTACTGCGAGTCTGGCAGTCCTATGACCACCAGACTTGTAATAAGCGCCTCTGTCTGTCCAAAGAAACCACTCACTGGTGAAAACTCTACAGGAGTGGACAATGTGCCCTTAGACATAGGTAGTCCCCAGGGGCAGGTCATAGAACATGCCATGATCTCCCTCCACTGGGAGGTGCGCTCAGAGTGAATTGGTGATCTCTGAGGGTAGAAGTCATCACTTCTGCAAGGTGACAGTGAATGTGGTCCCAGTCACTGCTCTGAGGAACATCAGGGCTAGCCATACTATGATAGTGGAAAGGCTAATTTTCCCAGAGCATTAAAACTGCCAGGTGTGTTGGGTGATTCCAGCCCATGGGCATGACATCTTCTGCCCTATGGCCCTAGTATCACTATAATAGGGTATGGAGGTGTAGTTAGTCCACCGATGTTAATAAACTGCCTTCTGGGAAATGAGTTGCACCCTAAGTCAGGGTAACTGGCAAGGACACCACACAGTCACCCAAACAGTTCAGTTTCCTGGGGCTACCATTCCAAGGCGGAGGGGATAGGACCCCAGAGGAAGGAGCAGGGTGAAGAAGAGACCACCCCTGTCTCCTGTTCAGCCTAAGGGTATAGACCCTTGGTTGAAGGACCAACTTTAGGATATCAACCCTGAACTAGTGGTAGGTAGATTGGAACAAGGGTGCAAATCACCTGGGGTACCGTCCCCTATTCTGAAAAACCACTAAGGTCAGACACTCCTGGATGGCCTAGGACCTGGTTGTTGATACTGACAGCCGTCAGTGGCCTCTGTTGATTGTTGTCCCTGTGGACAGAGTTTACCCTGGGATGGGGAGAGATGTCAGACTCAAGGGGTGGAATTTGCCACATCACTGTTTTGGTCATGGTTGTACTGTCTGCCTACTGGGATGCATCTGTAAGCAAGTTGAAGTTAGATGATGCGCAGAAGGGGTCCACAGATGAGAAGAAGGGTTCCCCATAAATCAGTTCAGTGGTTTCAGAGAGTATAAATGGAGGGATTCAACTGAGATACTGAGTTCAGGGAGGCATAGAACTGACAAGTCCTCCTGCAGTAGTGGGCCATTGTCCATGTCCTAGGGCCCTAAGCAGGGAAGCCCATCAAGGTATTGATTAGTCTACCCTGGCTTTAGAAATGGCCCTTTCTGCAGGGTCGTCCCCAGATTTTTTGCCTTCCCCCTCTTTGCTTTCTGACCTTGTTTTTGTTGGCTTTAGGACTCTGGGCACTTTACCACTGCTAACCAATACTAAAGTGCAGTTGCCCTGTACTATAAAACATGGTGACACTGATGTATCCACTACTGGCATATTTAATTTACTTGTAAGTCCCTAGTAAAGGGGAGTTCCCAGGTCCTGTAAATTAAATGCTACTGGTGGGCCTGCAGCACTGATTGCACCACCCACTACAGTGGCCCCTTAAAAATGTCTCAGGCCTGCCATTGCAGAGCTTGTCTGTGCAGTTTTAAACTGCCAATCCAACCTGGCAAGTGCACCCACTTGCCATGCTCAAACCTTCTTTTTATTACATATAATTCACCCCTAAGGTAGGCGTTAGTTAGCCCCAAGGGCAGGGTAGAATGTATTGAAAAAGTTGGACATACTTTTAAGTTTAACCTGTCCTGGTGGTGAAAAAACCTTAAATTCATTTTTCACTACTGCAAGGCCTATCTCTCCAATAGGAGAACATTTAGATTACCTTAAAACATCTTTTAGGTGTAATTGCGAATTGGGAAAAGATGGAAATATGGAGTTTGGTGTCCCTGGACTCCCAATTTAAAATCACAACTTACAGTGAAGTTGGATTTTAAATTGTAAGTTTGAAAATGCCACTTTTAGAAAGTTTACACTTTCTTACTTTAACCATTCTGTGCCTCTGCCTATCTCTGAATACACCCCCAGGGTAGATGACAGCTGGACTCTGTGCATTCCCTCTAGGCAGACACACACAAAGGGAGCTTGGGTATGACATTTTTATATGGCCTATCACCTGGCTGATTTGTCTTCCTGGTCTAGATGTGAGGGAGGAACTGACACGTACATCTGAATAAGGCTGTGCCTCTTCTCACACAAAGGGCTGCATACCCCCCTTTTAGAGTGTTTGTAGCCAGGGAATGAAGGACGGGCACTGTGTGATCTTAAAGGACCTCTTTTGAAGTATCCCTCATTTCAAAGACACATTTTGGTATAAGTACTGGACCCCAAACCTCATCAACTCAGTAGACTTTTGGGTCCTGAGGAGCTGTGCTGCCAGGAGAGACTGCCACTTTGCTAACTGCATTGTTGTGCTGGCATACTGCCTGCTGATTGCTGTGCTGCTAGGAAGTACTGTAACTCTGCAACTTGCTCTGCCGTGTTGTCCTGCTGTCACCTGCTTCTTTCAGTGAGAAGGACTGCATTTGCTCTACAACCTCAAAGAACAACTCAAGTAACTCCAGGGGACTGTTGGCTTGCCCCCTGTTGGAAATCTCAGGGCCATCAAAGATTTCAACTCTGCACCACTGCTGTGGAAGTCTGTCACCCGTAGGTACGGTAGCAGTGCATCTCAACAAGGAACTCTGTGGCTGACGGCTCTGTGTGCATGACACACTCCATCTGACCACCGCATGTCAAGCGGTTCTTCATTCACCAAGTTAGTTTGTATTGAGAGCTTCTTTGTTCACCAAGTCAGCATGTGCAGAGCGTTTCTTAGCTTACCAAGTTAGCACACATCTGGTGCTTCTTCGTTCACCAAGTCAGTGGGTGTTGAGTGCCTCTTTGTTTGCCAAGCCAGTGTATATAGCATTTCCTTGTCTGCTAGCTCACTATATGTCGAGCACTTCCCAGCATTCAGTAACACTGCACTGTACCCGGCCCTGTCCCTGCAACTAAGGACATCTTCACACAGCCATCCAAACATCAACAAGGTACAGTGAATAAGAGGAGTGGGCCAACTGCTCAGACTTCCGCCAACTAGAAACCCAATTTATAATATCGAGGCTGATGTATACAACATGAGGTACTCTGTAGATGAGTTTCTGGGCTTCGGAGGTGAACAGTGTTGAGAATTTGAGTCCTTTTCATAAAAAATTAGCAGATTCAGGTGAGAGCACTTGCTTGAATGCTGATCTCATATTCGTATCTGATGAAGATGAGGTTTTGAAGGCTCCCAAGAATTCTAGAAGGATGAGGGCAACTGTCACACCTCTGTCAAGGACCGTGTGGATGTGATCTGTTGCAGTGATAAATACTCTTTCCATGGAATGGTGGGGTCTGACTTCAGACGGAGTGGTGACTATGACCTTATAGTTGATGAGAAGTTTGATAAGGCATCTATTGTCTCTAAAACCTTGGCCAGGAAGGAGAGCAGTCTGTAGCTGATGAGCTGGGCTAGGCCTGCCAAGTGCTTCTTGGGCAGGGCAGTGATTACACTATGTTTCAAAACTTTTGTGAAGGTGGCTGAGTTGCTGGAGGCATTGAGAATCAGTGTGGAGGGTGCACTGATGGCAGCGAGTCCCTTGTTGAAGGTGTGATGAGGGCTGGGGTTTGACAGGACTCTAGAGTGAATTATTTCATGGTGGTAGTGGTTTTGTTTATAGTGGTGGTGGACCATGAGGTTAGGGTCTGTCCTTCATCTGAGACTGGGAGATGCAGCAAGTTTAAAGGGGGCCAGTGCTGGTCAAAATTCCTGGAAATGGAATTAAACTTTTTTTAGCAACAACTTTTAATGTTTCATTTGTAGGCATTATGACAAAAACCAAAGCCCAAATAACTTTGAATATATAGGTCCGCCATAACTGGTGCATGGTATACACCAAAGGGCATGTTAACTATTATTTAAAAAAAGCACAGCATCTAAAGGAACCTCACTGTGTTGCTTTGCATGAGAGA
Source organism: Pleurodeles waltl (assembly GCF_031143425.1). NCBI lineage: Eukaryota > Metazoa > Chordata > Amphibia > Caudata > Salamandridae > Pleurodeles > Pleurodeles waltl. The sequence continues at coordinate 921,156,064 of NC_090439.1, read as the reverse complement.
GAGAGAGCAGGAATGCTTCATATTTACAAAGATATGGATTTCTGCCCTCTCCTTGTGCTGGCACACTGTGTTGCGTAGTGTAAACACAGTCACACTAGGGCCATGCATGTGTTATGCGCAGGATTGTTTTTTCATGCAGGAAGAAATACTTTCCCGCACAAAATCTAAAAAGGCATTTTACTCCTTCTATTTCTAATACGGAGTGTATCACACATTGAAAGAGGAACAAACAAAGAGAAACAAAGATTTTTCTCCCTCTTACGCCATCATCTAGGATATGTACTGATCTGACGCAAAACCAGGTACACAAACATTTGTAAATATGAAATTACATCAAATTCATGAGTGCATGCACAAGAACACTTGTGTTCCACCTGTAGTGAGGCTCTCTTTGACCCAAGCTGGTTCCCTATTTTGGTTTCAATTTATATTTCATATTTTACACTTTTTAGTGGTATCACGTTTTAGCAGTGACATTTTACATACTTTGCTTGCATGATATTAATCTAGGAAGATATTGTATGAGTTGCGTGTTATAGTTAGCCTGTTCTCGACATATAATCAGCACATTCTGTTCAAGGCTAAGAACACAGTACACAATATCCTAGTGCTTGCATTGCCCGAACAGGTGATACCTTCTAACATCCAGCCATATTGTTGCATCAGAGCTGTGCTTCTAAAACAGTGTCGCTTTTATTATATAAATGATGCACTGACCCCGAAGGGGCCAAGGGGCACTCAATCCGTGACCGTCCTGGTTCAATGCTGTGTTGGACATGCAGCTTTGCTGGCGCTAATCTTCCAGCCTCCTGAGAGGATTGCTATCCACACTATAGGCTGATTCCTGATGCTTGTTTCCAGTTATGGGGCTAAAGTTAATCCCTTAAATTGGGCAAAGGCAGAGGGTACACCCACTATGATCTCAGTATAGCCTTAGGGTTATGTAGGAACATCTAGAAATCATCTATCATGGTTGGTTTGTTCATCCTCTTTACCATGTTCGTAATACTAGTTACCTTGCTTTGTTTCAGTTGCCTAATTATTGCAGCTCATTCTCTCTATGCAAAACTAAACTTATTTTCATATCTTCCATGTGTTTCGCCTGGTCATGCATGAGTAATACAACGAAAGGATGAGATCTGGTTCCACAAATTCCTTAGGAGTCAGAGTGTCATGTTCAGGTTCCCAGAATCACCTTCACCCTGATAGGGGTTTAGGCGAGGCATTGTAATCTAGCTAGAAAATTGGGTCAACAGCTCTTGATGGTGTGGACGGACTTAGTGCTCCACATTCTGAAGTTTGGTTGTCCTTTCACACAGTTATCTTAGTAGGAACGTTACAGCACACTCATGGAATGCCTCCCAGACAAAATGTAACAAAACACAGTGCAAGCCTGTGTGTTGTATTACAATTCTTTACAAAGTCACTCGAAAGTGGTACAAAATGTCCCCTTGTGTGATTTTGTAAATATTCCTTGTCCTTGAGTCACCTTGGGTGACACACAAACAACACAAAATATTAATTCATCTGGGCCCACATTGAAAATAACCAGTATGGCTGCAAATAAAAATAAGTAAGCTTCAGTTGTATATATGGTATATACAGCTTCATAATACACCACCCAGATGTGATTCCCAATCTCCCTCCTTCACTCCTACCATTCCCCCAAACCACAAGATGATGCATCCCACATGACCACATCTTAATCTCCCATCTGCCCTCCATCACATCAAACTGTGCAGGAAGACCTTGTCGCCTATATTGTACAGGCCACCTGGCAGTATCACAATATCAAGTACCATAAACCTTCTGTCTATTTCCCCTGGTGTATCCCATTTTCAGTAGGTTCAGTGCTTTCAAACTTGGTGGCACGGAGGATGGAAATCCGTCTGACAGGTAAATCAGTCCCTGCCTTCAAACAATTTCAGAGTTTACTTTCCTATCTGTTATATTATCAGTTAATTGCTGCATTGTTGGGAGGTCTCACAGGAGTGTATGACAGTGTATTATCGGTGAGGGATGTAGTTTCTTCAACTATAACTTTGGACACACTCAAGAAATTCCACAGGATATTTCTGTCAGCTCTAGTGCAATATTTTAAGGTGGATGATCTTACTCCTAGAAGGACTGTAGGCACAGCTTGAGTGATGACATAGGCTAGAATTGTCTTCAGAGTTGCAAAGATTTCAGACAAAAAGCAAGAAATTTGAAATAGGTCATACCATATATTTTTGCATCTCCTATTGTGTCGCAGCCTCTCCAGCATGTAGGGATAACATTGGAAGAAACCCTGTTGACTTTGAATGGATAGTGGAAAAAATCTAAAAAGAGTTTACAATGGGCTTCTCTGCCAGCAGTACTGTGTACCACATGGATAAGTTCCCTCCAAACCATAGAACATTCAGGGCCTGATTTAGGGTTTGGCGGATGGGGTTACTCCATCACAAATGTGACCGATATCCCGTCTGCCGTACTATAATCTCATTAAATCCAATGAAGATTGTAATATGGCGGATGGGATATCTGTTACTTTTGTGATGGAGTAATCCATTCCCCAAACTCTAAATCAGGCCCTCAGGGTCAGTAAGAGGTATCCCTGCTAATTTCTGTCATCTTACATGCTGTTTCTTCTAATCATTTGGGGTAGAGTCTAATAGGAGAGCAAAAACCTGCCTTTAGACCATGTACCATGCTGTACCAATTAATTAAACAGAGTGATATCCCTGCTGCTTCCCTAAATCCGGGCTGGAGCACCCAGTATAAGGAAGTCTGTATATATCCTTTACCTGAAAAGTTAGCTTACACTGGTCAAAGGATCTAATCACGCCATTAGGGTTGAGGCTAATAGGAGTGAATAAAGCTATATGATGATATCTTTGGGCCTGCAGCTTACCAAATTGATTTCATGAACCAAGTGATATCCCTGATTTCCGCTTCCCTAAAACCCATCTGGATCACTCAGTGACTCAACTGTGTATAATAAAACCTCTTTGTTTCATTTACCTGACAATTTTGCTTTAACTGCTCAAAGGATGTAATCATGGCAGTTTGAAGAAGATTTGATATCATGAGGCAATCATAGTCATGCCAAGCTTCAAAGGGGCTTGGGCTAGCACTGGCATAAATGAGAGGTTAAAAAATATCAGGGTGTGAGGAGATGGGTAAATAGGTAAGTGCATCTGTCTACTTAGTGTATCCTAAGTTTTGTGAATAGTAGCTGTTGGTGTGCTAACAAATTTATTTTTGGGGTGATTCCCTTTAGGCTTCCAAATCAGACCCCAGTGGGTGGCCCCCAATGGCCCTAACCATATGTAGACATTTTGTATATGAATGTCTAGCATACCATGCAGAGAGTACTCTGCTCTAGACAATTTTTTAATATGTCCTAAACATGGAAAGCCAGGACATTGGCTGAATAGGGCTCCACAACATCGGATAGCTGCTGGATGAGGTCTTGGTGAAGGTTTTGACTTTTGGCGATAATGCTCAGAGCAGCAGAAATTTGAATTTCATGCCATGAGAAAGTCCCCCGTTGGCTGGATTCTTTCAGCATTTTCTCTCGGCTAAGATTTCCACCTTGGGACATTTTTGGAGCTCTGATTCTTCCAGCAAGCCAAGACTGACGCTGTAACCAAAGACAGCATCACCAGGCCAGATGCCTTCTCTGCAAGGTCCTGCTGAATCAGATTTGCTGCTGCAGAAAAATCCAAGTGGGAGCAACCTGAATCTTTGGCCCAAAAGCAACACATTTTTGTCAGATTGACTTGGCAGGTTGCCCCGGTCCTTCGTAGGTCTTTGAATCCAAAGAGTTTCCAAATCCAAGGTTTCAGGCAAAGTTAGCAGGGGTACATGCTCATGAAAGTCAATGGTTCAGGACCTTGAGGATAGTACTTGATGGTCATGACTCATTCCAGAAGATGCCAGCCCCAGGGTTCAGGACAGGTGCAGTTGGAACTGGTTAGTTGGGCAGTTGCATAAAATACCTCTTGTAGCTTGTTGTATCCCTGTATCTGGATCAGAAGGTTAGCCTTATAAACCTTAGAGTCCACTTCTTTGTCATGTGTGCACAAGAGAGAGAAGATCCAGTTTTTAGGGTTCTTCTCGGGTTACAGACAGCAGCTTCAATCCTCTTTTGCTCTTCAACAGGACCAGAAAGTCATCTGAGGAGGGGGGTTATGTAGATGTCCTGTATATGCCTGGCATTAGCCCATGGGTGGGTGGGAATTTCTGGCCACTCCTTAACCAACAGGATAAAGGTTCCCATTGGTGGCCCTACCCACTTTGGTAGGATTACCTATATCCCCCGCTGCAATATATCCCACAGTGCTGCTCTCTACCTAAAACCAAGATGGCAGAACCTTTCTTCCCCTGTGCAGATCACCTGTGTCCACTGTAGAAGTATGGCGAGGGAAATTACCCACTCCACCTCTGTGATCTCTTAAAACGGGTTCTGGGGCAGCTTCTCCCCCAGTGGGATTGTTGCATGACTGACTGGAGGAACAACTGATGGGGCAGGCCCTGGTATTGAATACATCTGCCTGTGATAAGGTAGACCTCATTGAAGCTTATTACCTTCCAGGGCAAGGTCCAGATGTTCCTCCTGCCAAATGAATAGAATGTCTCTGTTCACCCAAGGCTTTTGCCTCAGTTCATCAAGAAGGCTATTCAGCTTTCAAGGTGACAATTTTAGCTGATACAAATGGACCACTAGAGGCCTCTGGTAGGGAAAAGATACATTTCTAACAATTACCTTTCTACATTGTTAATTCCAAATCCAACTTCAGCAGTTAATTAGGCTAGCAGTAAATATTTCTACAAAGCCCAAAATGAACTTTATAGGTGTTTCACAGCCGGAGAAAACAATATTAAATGTAATATTATATCCCAATGCTTTCCTATCAGACAGCCATCCCTGCTACACTGAAAATAGCTTTTATGGCCTTTTTATTGCAAGGGTATGTTTAACCTTAAACTTTCATGTGCCCTACTTTTAAATACCTTTCACCATGCCTTTTGGGCAGTAAGGTCTAATTTGAGATTGCTTATAAATCATTAAAAGAAAGGCTAAAGCCTGTCATGTGAGGTTATTTTGAGAAGTCGAATGTGCAGTGTCACTGTAGCTAATGGCAAAATGGTTGCTGCAGTCCACTAGCGTCATTTGACTTATAAGTCCTAAGTACGTGTTGTACAATATACGAGGAACTTATGAATGAGATAAATATACCAATTTGGGGATGCAAATTTTATTCTGTAGAAAGGGGGACCAAAGGCACTTTAATTCTGGTTAGCAGGTGTAAAGTTCTACAACCGGCAAAAATAGTAAAGGCAAAAATAATTTTCAACATTCAAACATTCAGCCAAAATCTTAACCATAAAGATAATTCTATTATGGACTCCACAGTTTTTTGTCTTTCTTTTAGTGCCCTCTTGATTTGTATACCAACTCCTCCACCTTGGCATGCAAGTCCATGCAACAGGTTTATTTCTCAAGTGAAGGGGCCTTATCTGAAAGTCAGTAGTGGATGATGTCCCTCTTGATGATAAGCAAGCCTGTGCCACAAGTGGTTTAGTGACTAGTGGACCCTTCACTCATCCAGGGTCGAATGCATTGAAATTCAATCATGTTGTATGATAACACATTCCTAAATCATGTGATAGAAGGTGCCCAGTTCAGCCCCACATCAAAGACAAAGGGGGTCAAGGCCGCTTTTCATTCTGCTTAGTCTGGTTGGACTATAAGAAATACATTGTATATATTTTAGTTGAATGATTCAGAAATCTAGGGGCCATCCATGCTTCTACTCAATCCGGATATACCCTTCCCATCTAGAGCTGCTAGTCTAATCTTTGCCTCTACAGGGCTGAATTGTGTCATACCTTCCTTCATTTGAACCAACTGAGCCGGTGAGTCCTGCTTGAAGGTAAGCTACAGATCACGACAACCAACTTTTAAATGCTCAAAAATGCTATCTTATACAGAGGAACAAATGACTGAGGGCCTGATTGAGATATTCAGTGACAGATATCCCACCTGCAGAAATCTAAATCCCATTATTTCCTGTGGGATTTAGATTTCAGCAAACAGGATATCCGTCACTATTGTGATGGAGTACCCCATCCGCCAATATCTAAATCAGGCCTTTAGCCCTCATTGAACTCCCATTCATAGACTATTTAAGTCCCTTGCAGGCTTATCATAGTTAAGTCTAAACTTTCTTAGAGATGCTTGTGGGTGCTTTTCAGCATTAGAAATGCCAGTTGATAGATCAGGCATTGATTGAGTTTTTAAAGATGAGAGCACTAAATATTTATCATGCAAATCCAGACAATAAACATAGGAAGAGCCACACTGGAAAATCCACACAAGACAAGGTTCAAAGTATCAATCATTCAGGTTTACTTAAAAATTAGGAATCATTACCTAGCTTATTATCCACATAGTGAGTTTTTATACACTTTAGACACAGAAATTGTAGAGTAACTATGGTATGATGAAGAAAGCTACATTGAGCCACCTGATAATAAAGCAAAGAATGCATCACATCTTTCAATGATGTTCATCTACATCTATGGAATAATCCTGCATTATATCTTACAAGGAAAGCAATACCACATTAAAAAAAATATAAACAGCAGCTCCATTCAGCCTAATGAAGTGGCTTTGAACTGTACACAGTTGTAAATCTGATGAACCTCATGAACAGGAATAATGCAATTTTATAATGTTAGAGAGAAAACAATACCACTGAGAAAACCGAATTTCTTAAATTAAACAAGTAAAGGTGATAACATTTGGCTTTTCCAGGCACAGACAGACAGTGAGAAAACTAGGTAGTGTCAGGCACAGCACACTGCATGATTTAAATGCACTATTTGGGAACATGACTAGGCTTCTCAGGCCTACCCAAATTAACCTAACAAGACTACATCATAATAAATTCAGTACAAATATTGGATTTGTGTCTCAGTACAGAATATTAATACGTGGAATGTGCTTCCTCAACCCCTCCTTCTGATTATAATCATCATCACAAAACGCCTCTTCCAAAACACTTCATAATTCAAACGTTGCTTTTTCTGTCAGAAATTCTCCAAGTCCTGCATTTCATCGCATTCCTTGGATTTAATGTTTTCCATCCCATACTCCTTTCTCTTTCTCTTCTTATAAGTTGCTACTTCTCCCTTCTTAGGCCCTTCCCTGCAAGATATCACTTCAAACTTACCAATAAGTATTGAAGCTATTGTGCACAACATGATTATGATTATTGGTGTTAGTAGGACATTACTTAACATTCCACCATCCACATCACCAAGCCATTTGCCAAGCTTTGATGTTCCATCTCCCATCGTACTAAACCATGAACCCACTGTCACCTATGCACCAAATGCTTCAATAGCCTTTGCCTCAAACAAAACATTTATGATGCTGCTAATATATTGAATAATATGCCCACTGGTATAAAGAATGAACACATAACAGTGACTCATTTTCAATATGCAACAAACAATGCTTTCATTTGCAAGGAAAATATCCAATTCTAATCTATTCTGCAAAAACAGAACACTCAAATCAATAATTTCCTGATTCTTGGTAAGTGCACCTGTAGTATTAGTTAGAAATAGATCACCCAGTCAACAACGTTCTAATTTTCACATCACTCAAGGCAACACCTTTTGGAGGAATCAGCACACCAAACATTTCCATAGACAGGTTTTACTCTTTTAAGTCCATTTTAATGCATTTCATTCACATCATAAACTCTAACGCTAAAGCAAGATAGCTGCCAATTTCATTGCAAGTTAAAATAAGACATAAAGATACCACAAAGATAGTAAATCCGTCTAAATATGAGTTCTTCACCCTTGAAAAAAATCATCATCAATCACAAAATTATAACTACATTCACTCTTGCCAATAATTTCGTATAACTTCAAACCATCAGATTTCCCATGCATCAGGGACACAACTTTTCTTTCTTGATCAATTCTAAGTCTAGGATGTATTTTTAAATGTTTGAATGTCTAAACATCCAATCCCTTTTGCTTCATCCAAATATGTCCTGACTTTCACTCTTCTCTAATTAAATTCTCTAATACAATTCAGTTCAACAATACTCACCTTACATGTACTCTTCTCACTTTTCACATTAATAGTGCAAATGCATTAAATATTTTCTACATGCTCCACAGTAGAACCTAAACCCCCAATAGAAGGCATTTGTTTTCTAATAACACGCCCACATATACCTTGTTCATAAGGAACAAAGGTTAATATACTACAGTAAAAAACATTTGAGAACAGTAGTAGATTGTAGGGCGCCATCTCTGAACAAGAAACAGGAAAATATGTACAGGCAAAACTATCCGATACATTGTTTATATCTAAACATCCTTTCAACAAGCTAGCAGAAGTATTCTTGTTATATTCATTAACAGGCACATTATAACCAAACCTCTAATCCCTCGAAGTATTAGTACCAATATGTGATTCAATTTCAGTTTTAAGTGAAGCATATCATACTGAAGAGTAAAGGGTAACCAGAATACTTACCATGATAACCACAAAAAATATTATAGAAAACACCTTCAACATTAATTAACAGCTCTTCTTAATTTTGGCTAGTACTCCTTCAAAAAATAATAAAAAATAACAAATCTAAACTACTGAATGTGGTGCAAAGTTTAAACTTCAAAGTTTTTAAAGTACAATAAGCAATGCATCAAGTTTAGAAATGTTACAGGAGGCCTACTGTATTGACTGGATACCAAAGGCAAGGTACAAAATGTATTTTCTTTTTTAGTAAAGAATACAACTCGAAATAGGAGACTCAGGTAGGGACTTTTAAATGCAAAAACCTCATTTAAAAATAATTTTATGTTGTTTTCTCCCATCTCATTTCAGAACATGATCACTGTGGTTCTTCAAAAATGAACCGATTGGATTGTCACTAACTATGACTATTCAGGCAAGCATATTTCTTGCTTGATACTCTTACTTTTGTAGATCTTCTGATCACTTGTTGCTTGGATTCCTTATAATTTGAATCTGATTATTCTCCCCATAAGGCTCTCGTGAGGAGAAAGTTCTGTCACTATGTTAGTGGTGCATTTCAAACTCATCAGAGCCAAAGGTATAGTATCTGGCTCCTTAAATTATTTCTAACTGCAAATTATAGACAACTTTGATTGAGTGCCATTAACGTTCTCAATTATTCTGGATGCTTTGGTCGATAACTACAGTGTAACTTATAATACATTTTCAATTCCGTACATACAAATTCAATGACTTAACTCTTAAAGTGAGTTCCCTATTTGACCCTATAGAGGTTGGGGATGCCCAGGACTTTTCTTGCTCATTGTGCCTGCTGGGGTGGGACTTCACCCTCCCAGCAGGCTACGTGGCGGAAGGGTGGAGTAGGCACTCACGCAATATTATAGTGCTCTGTTAGGCCTGCAACACGGGGCACACAGGACTTTGCTTGCTCATTGCGCCTGCTTGGGTGGGACTTTATCCCCCAGCAGGCTATGTGGCGAAAGGGAGAAGGAGGCACTCACACGCTATTATAGCGCTTTGTTTGGCCCACAGCATGAGATGCATGCAGGACGCACCCAGCTCCTGCTTGGGCCAAGACTGGACCAAGACTGTGCACATCTATGCCCATCAACGGCCCGATGAGGCCGGGCTGGGCCACCCTCTTTCCACCCACTTGAAAGCACTGATTAAGTTTGTTGGGGGTTTGCAGTGGGGCCTCAAAAGTCCCCTGGGTTGGAGATTGACAACAAGAAAGTAATGTCCTCAACTTCAGTACCATCTGTGGGCCCCATTACATCTAACTCTCATTCTACACTCAATGGATTTCTCCAGCGGGCGGTGGAGGTGTTAACTAAAGAAATAGAACTGGTGAAGAGGAGGTTATCTTTGTCCTCTCCCCCAGGTCCCATAGGTAAATGTTTGGCAGGACCGCAATATCTCACTGAGTAGAGAAGAGGAACCCCAGCACACGGAGTAGAGTAGAGTAACCCCAGCATTAATACATAGGTTGGATAATTCATCTCACTAGTTATTGTTTGAAGGCCATGTAAGTCCTCATCCCATCCCTGCAGCTGGAGTGATTAAGTTGTAGTTAATGAAAAGGGATGGGGGTAGTTTGAAAGCAAACTGACCTTGCCCGGCCACCCCAAGTCACCTGCAGGTGCCTTCCTCAAATGTTCCACAAGTTGTAGTAAGTGGGGATTTTGAGGCTGCCATAGAGGCTACTAAAGAGACTCGGGGTCATTACGACCCTGGCGGCCTTGAGTCCATCAGGGTCGCTGTGGGGGTCGGGCCACTGTCAATGTGCCAGTCTAACAACCACATTTCGACCGTGGCGGTAGCACCATGGTCGGACCGCAAGCACTGCCAGTTTTCCTCCACAGGAGGGACTGGAGATGCTGGCGGTCCTAATCAGCCAGGGATTATTCTCTGCCGGTGGTAACATGGCAGTAGCATCACCATGTAACTGCTGGCGGAGATGAGATGCAGGGGGCACCAGGGGGGGCCTTGCACTGCCCATGCACTTGGCATGGGCAGTGCAGGGGCCCCACTGGCCAGCTCCGTGGCGATGTTCATTGTCTGCTTTGCAGACAGTGAACATTGCGACGGGTGCTGGGGCAACCTTCGCACTACAGCATTGCTGCAGGCTCTACTATGAGCAGGCGTCAATGTTGTAGGCTGTTTCCTGCTGGGCCAGTAGGGCTGTTTCCACCTGGTGCCCAGCTGAAAACTCTTAATAGGGGCCGCTGGAAGGCCGCTGGAAGGTGGCTGCACTGGTGGCAACCTGCCCGTTGGGCCTTTGGCGGAAGGCCTTTTCCATCCGCCGAAGTCATAATGACCCTCTTTATGTTCACAGTCACAGTCACAGGGAATGATTCGGTACAGAACATGAAGCAAAAGGATGTTCAGTTTCCACACATAACAATAGTCATCTGGGTATTCAGGACAATAATGATAGGGTAGCAGGGGAGAGAAACAAGAAGGCCCCAAACCCTTCAATTATTCAGGGCATGGCACGGAACATCATAGTCCACCAATTGACCAAAAAAAAATCTGTAAGGCCTGTAAGGGGAGAGTCACCAGAGATTTATGAGTCGTTGTGAGGAACATTCCTCAGGATAAAAATCTTGCAGCTACTCATTCTGGCCTCCCTTTATGTTGTAGTACTGAAAGTAGTACGACCTCTACATGATGGAGTAACCGAAGATCATGATGAATTAAAAAATAAGATGATCCACTGGCTGAATTGAAATCCGTTTAATGAAAAAAAAACATCATGTGAGGAGGGTTAACTGGGTGGGGACTATCCTGAAAGAAGAGCCCGCAGATTGTGTTGTTGTGAACTTTAGAAGTAAAGAGTTGGAAAGGCAGATTTTAACCAATTTAATACAACCTAGGCATTTAGTAACCCGAATCAAGGAATTGCCTTTAGGCTACCTTACTGGTCAATTAATGCAATCCAATGTCTTTTCCACCTAGGGCCTATCACCACTTTTGCAGTGCCAGTTTCAAACAGCTATAATGCTATTGCCAACCTGGAAAAAATTTACTGATTCAAATCCTTCCGGAGAGAAGCCCAAGGTAATGCCCCGACCTCACACACCAATGGGGTAAATGACTGCCCACCACCACAGCTTGTAACAAGGGGAGGTTGTAACCTGATCACTTGCAATATAGCCGGGCTGCGGGCTAAGATAAATAATCTGGAGGCCCGGCAAATCTTGTCTCTGTTTTTATTTCTGCCACAAAAGTTTCCAGGGTTTGGTTGTCCTCTTATTGTTTAGTGATCTCATTGTCTAGTTGGGGTGATCTTAAAATGTTGGTGATTCATTTCTATTATAATAACTTTAAGGACACTGATGTGGAGCCCATTGACCACTTTGATAATTTTGTGATGTCTTATGTAGCAAAGCCAAAACGAAAATCAATGCTGTTCTGGGTTTGGGATTTTAACATAAAATAATTCAAGTTAAATGCTTAAAGGGTGTGCACTTCAGTAAACACTGAGGATCAGAATCGTACTCATTTTTTACATTACCTGTATCAGGATGCCCTAAATAGTCTTGTTAAAGGCTTGTCCTTGTTCTGGCAAGTGATTTGATACCCTTCGAGAGGGAAGGAACAACACCACCCACTTTTGCAGACTGTAATTCAGGTAGTACTATTGATTTCATCCTAATGTCTTATTACCTGGTCCCTCTTTTACAGGAATTTTGGGTTCAAATAAATTGCTTGAGCGATCATAATCCTTTAGTCTTATCTTTGAGCCTTGGGACAAAAGATGTTAACATGGATAACCAAAATTGCAAGCTAGTTGCAAGTACAATGGGTTTAAAAATGAGATGGAAGATGATAAATCCTGAATCTTTTTCAAAGCAGTTGATTGTTAATAATGCGCCTCTTATTTTTACATGCCTTGCAGAGGACCCGCCAGGACAGACCTTCAAACTGCGACTTGCAATATCCCAGAAGCTTACTAGGCACGCACCACTTAGGGAGAAAATGTTATGTAGGAGGTTCAACGCTTCATGTTCAGCAACCCATAAGGAGCTATAGCAATTCTTGCAAATTTCACCCTGCCCACTACAGCAACTTCAGCTGGCTAGACATTTATATAAACTGTACCTCATAGAGAGAAAAAGGAAAATTAGGGCACAATTGTTGGACGATTTACAAAACGCATCCTTTTAAAAAGATAACAGGCTTTTTGAAATGTACTAAATAGGCCCTGTATTTCTGATGCTAGCACCCCGAAAATAGAGCTATCGATATCTGCTGAGAACTGGGTTACACATTTCAACCTAAGGTCACGTCCTCGACCTCTCTCCCCCCAAGTATTGAAACAACATGGAATAGAAGTAAAGGGGTAGTATGTCATTTATGCTTTGACATTAAGGAAGTGCAGACAGCAATTAAAAACTTTATGGCAGGGAAAGCCCTAGGACTGGATGAAGTTCCCCTGGATGTTTATATGTCAATATAGAGTTATGGGCCCCACTATTAAAAAAATGTTCAGGTATTTGGCAGAGTATATATCCCTGCTTCATGAACACTTTCAATAATCGTCCCAATTAATAAAATAGGGTAGAATGTTATTGGGGTGTCTGTAACAATAGGCATTAGATAATAAAATACTGTCAAATATACAGTTTGGCTTTAGACCAGGGGTCAGTCCATGGATCAAGGCCTACATTTATATCTAGTACTGGGCAAATACGTTGTGGCAAAAAAGTGGTTACTCTACATGGCCTTTAATGAACTATCAGCTGTATTTGACCTGATAAATCATCAAAGACTCTGGGCCCTGATGGAAGGGATGGGTGTAGAGCCATAACTGTTAGCACTATTAAAGTGTTTACACCAGGACTTGTTGTTAAAAGTACGCTTTGGACCTAGGGTTGAATTGACTCCACCTATAAAGGTTATACGTGGTGTGAGGCAGGGATACATTCTTGCACACTCTCTAATTTTATTCTACATAAATGGAATTACCAGACATCTGGTTCAACTAGGGAAAGACATTCATTGCATAGAGGACCATCAGATCCCAATTTTGTTATAAGCAGATGAAGCTGTGCTAGTTGCTCGCATGGCAAATGGCAAATTCTATTACATGGTGCCTGAGATTATATGACCTCCTTGGACCTTATAATAACTTATTGCACATCTTGTGTAATGACATGCAGGCCTTGCACAAGGAAGACTAAAACCTTTAAAATGGGTGGTACAGTATTAGAAAAGGTACAAAAGTTTAATTATTTGGTGATCCCATCCAGCGTTTCCCTGTCCTGGAAGTATCACTGAGCTGTGAGGACTTCTTGCTTCAAAAGTAATACTGAAGCAATCTTCAGGTTTTCTCAGAAATGAGGACAAAACCCATTATAGAAAGAATACACTTGTATAAAACAAAGTGTGTTTCAGCTAGCCTTTATGGGGAAGGTAGTTGGGGCTATGCAAATGTGGATAGAATACAAAAAGTTTCTCAAGAGATTACTGCAGGTGCCTCAGGGTGCGGCAAACTTCTTACTTAGTGGATTTCCTCAGACTTGCTTACCTATTTTACTGGGTCAAGGTTTGGTTAAATCATGAAGCCTCTTTGGTGTGTGCTTGTATTTCTGACTGCCCAAGTTTAACAAGGATGGCAGATATTTATTGGCTCTCCTATCTGAAGAAGACCTTTGAAATGATAGGTTTGAAAGGCCTGTATGACAATCCAACCACTATCACTTTAAATTCAAAATATGTAGTAGAAGATAACTTTTTAACCTATTATTCTAATGTTTGACTAAAGAAAGCTCAAAGTATGCCTGCACTGATAAAATATGTCCTCCTGTCAACAACAGAGGGCATGGAACCTTATCTATCTTTGGTAGAGAAACCATTTCATTGTTGGTATCGTTCACTTCTTGGATTTTCTATGATCCATGTGACTGTGGTCTTCCCCACCTATGGTCTTGTGATTTACCTCCTTGTAGATATGACTAACTCTTGGTCCAAAACACGTCACTTTTTGCTCTTCTGCCCCCTATATATGAAGCACCAAGGCACATGTTTTTATTACCTATATTGCAGAGAGCAAACATCAGAGATTATTTGGATGGTTTATGTTACCTACAGAGGAAAGAGAATGAAGATGTTTGTTGGGCAATTTTGAAGTTTTTAAGAAGATCACTGGCACTAAGAAAGAGATAATGAACGTGTGCCCCTGGGTTAGTTTTATTAGGGGGTGTAATCTAATATGTACACTGAAATTGTAATGATTTGCCCTTGAAGTAAATGTTCCTGTTTGCATGTTACATTCTCCTTTTAATTCCAATATACTGGACGTAAGAGCACAGTGTTTTGCAACTCCATCAACATAATGGTTGCCAAGTGTAGCCATGTAATCTTCACACTATGTGCTAACATTAAACACCTTCCTTAGGTACCTGAAGAGAGTAAAACTCAATAATATTTGGCCAATTTCTAATTGGAGTTCCATAGGATGTTAAGAAATCCCTTTGTGACCATAGTAGGCCAAAATCATGGACCACTCCCAAACCATATTAACTAACTTTGTAGATTGTAGTACTCAAACCATTGGCAATGCATCATGCTCTTGTAATGACTATAAATATAGCCACCTGTGCATAGATTGCATGACACAAGTATGATTCTTCAACTACATACAGTTGTGCAAAGTGCTTTAGCTACTTACATAATTTCTTGACGGAGTCTCAGCCAGAACAATCTACAAATTATATTGTATTAGCAAATTTAATTGGCACATCTTAATTGTCCTGTCATGTTTTGGTACAGTCATGATCGAACACATTGGCCCTGATTATGACACTGGTGGTCACCAGACTGCCAGGGTCACGGTGGCGGTCGGACCGCCGCAGGCTTGGCGGTCGACCATGGTGACGCCGCCACAATCCAACCGCTGCCACCGCAATGCTACCGCCAACCTGCAGCCTGGAGGTTCCGGCGTTTGTAATCCACCAGAGCAGAGCTGCAAGTCCCCATCTGCCAGCCTGTCTATGGAAAGGCTGGCGAAATGAGGGACTCGGGGCATGGGCAGTGCAGGGGCCCCCATACACAGCCCCATTGTGCAATCCACTGCCCGAATTCCGTGCAGTAGAATGCGCAACAGGTGCTGCTGCACCGCCACATTGCTGCCATTAGGAGCCCGCTGCAATGTTAAGGTCCTGTTCCTTGCTGGGCTGGCAGGCGTAAATGGTGTTTTCTCCCACTGGGGAACTCAAATTAGGGCTGTCGGGGTTCAGGCCACCCGTGTGGCCTGATAGCGGGATGAGTTTGGCAGGCGGCCTCACCACCCGCCAAACTCATAATGGGGGCCTTTGTCTGTATTATTGGAATCTTTCCCACCAGGCATTGGGAAGAGTGTGGAGGGTTTCATGGTTTTGCAGACTCCTATTGAAATATTTTCACCTGAACGGATGATTTGCTCATAGTCAAACATCTGTCAGATGCTCAGTTTGCATGCAGATCATGAAATCTCAGCTGAGTAAAGGACTAACATTACCCATCACAATCCCTTCACTCTGCTAAATTTCATGACTGGTAGCAGAAACCCTTTCATGCGGCCCAGAAATATGGCAGTTACTGGTTCTAATGTAGCTCAGAAATAAGCAATTGACTGCTTTGCTCCTCCATACTCCTGAGTAAGCACAGAAAGAGAGAACCCTTCTCTCACCTGGCAAAATAAATAAAAATCATTTTCATGATTAGGCATTTCAAGAGAGGGTACAGCCTCAGTGCAAGGCTAGTAGTCACTAGACCACTAGCCTTGCGGTAGCGATCGGAATGTCATGGCTGTGGCAGGCCGACCACAACATTGCAACCGACCAATGTTTCTGCCAGGATCCTAGATCCCAATGGGGTGATGGTGGTCTTGGTTGCAATCAGCCAGGGCAGCGTTGAACTCAGCGCTGCCCTGCTGATTACAACCCTGTTCTCCACCAGCCTTTTCATGGCGGTTTCACCATCATGAAAAGGCTGGCAGAGAACAAGTGCAGGGGGCCACAGTGGGGCAGGGGGCCACAGTGGGGCCCTGCACTGAAGAGGTCCTCTGCCCAGCAACATCGGAATGCGCACTGTCTGCTTAGCAGACAATGTGCATTCCAAGGGTGTTTGTCGCCCCCCCTGTGCGAAGGCATTGGACTCAACTCCATGTAGAGTCCAAGTTCAATGCCACTGCATGCTTTCTACTGGGCTGACCGGTGGAAACCTTGCAGGGGAGGTACAGACACTCAAAATTTGTGTTCAGAATTTGGGAGGCACTCAATGGATTTTCTGTATACCACTGCTGGATTCAAGACCAGACTGTTACTCTATTTAAAAATCTGAATTCAAAGAGATACCAACTATTCTCATGAAGGGGAATTGAGAAGAATTCTTGGCACAGATCTTTGGAAGCAAATCACTCCTCATCAGCAGGAATTTAGAACAAAATGACAACAGGATTTGGTAACACACAATAATATGGAACTACAATATTAATAATTTTTCTCAGAACTTATACTGTTCTCTACTTTCTGCTGGTGCAAGCACTTTGTAGCACTTCTTATAAAGTTCCTTGCTCAATCATTTTCTCAGTGGCAAATACTATTTCCTTCCTACTTCATAAGTAAACTTTTTCTGAGGAGTACAAGGAAACACCACATTAGGTTTCACTTTGATCTGCGCTCGCTCTGCACATTCTGTAAACTCCTGCACCTTCTCTTTCAATGTTTGTTTTAAATTAGGATGGAAATCCTCTTTTGTGACATCTGGAAACAAACTAAATCTAGAATCTTGTGATTTTAATTTTAAATCTATATCCTGGTCCTGTGTTTGAATTGCTATACCATCTGGTGTACAATAAATTACATAATTCATTTTGCACAAATGATCACAATCCAACACATTAACAGCACTTGTGTCAAAAGTTATGAATAGATGGCCTTTCTAAATAGATCTGTTTGTTACTAATGCCTACAACTTGGACCTCCTTTCCAGAGAGGGGGTAGGTTAGGAAATTTATTGGTCTGAATGTAGAGTTCGTATCACTTGTATCAGTCAAAAATTATACTGGGTGGCCATTCACCTCACCATATACAAATGGGCCATTTTGGACTACCTCTAGCACTGCAATAAGCATCTAATCCTTCCACCTCCTCTTCAGGCAATGTAATTTTGCTTGCATTTGACTACTCCAAAAGGAACACAGAGTATGGATGCTATCCGAGGAAAATTGTTGCTCCTCACTGGAGAATGTTTATGAAAATCAGGATTCCATTGTAAATTATGAATTTCATTTTGCATGTTATAATTCATTATTGCTGTTGTAGGTAAGTTTCCATTGGATTGCCCTGGCAAATGCAACTCACTTGGGCCATCAGATTCATGCTCCACTGCATTTTGTCATAAAAATGATATTTTCAACATATTAATACTTGAATTAGGCACATTCAAATCATTGTCAAAACTTGAACCTCTGCCCTGAGGGTCACTCTGTGAAAGCTTTGTTCTACTCTGTGCAAACTGAAATGTATTACTCTGAGCACTCCCTGCATTCACAAATTCTCATCTGAAACAAAAGCCGAACCAAAACCAAGATCTCACATTTGGGGTGAGTACCCTTTCCTTCCACCTTTCTGAAAGTACTTCATCTGAGCAACCATAATCTTTTCCTTGGTCATGGGAATATTTTGCTTGCCAAATCATCAGCATCTGTTGAAAATGAGAACTAATCTCTGTCTGCAAAGCCAGCACAGAAACTGAAATGGATCCCTTAATGCCTTCATTGACCGGGTAATCAACTCTGCTATACTGTCTATAGATTTGCATTAATATCTTATGCACCATTTCTTTAGGCTCTTGTGTCATTCTCATAATTTTCAACAAATGTATTTCTTTATGTGGCACTTTAGTCTTCAAATATTCAATCACTAATTTATACCTATCATTCATATTAAGAAATGATCATTGTGAGGCTGAAGTCCGGGTGGTTCTTCATTTGGCCATTTTCCAACAGCCTTATACTACAAACACAAATCTGTCTTTACGACTAATAATCTCAAAATGTATTTAAATAAATCCAAAAAACCTTTGTTATCATCACAATTCTTTCTACCTGTTTATCTAACTGCTTTCATTCTTATTTAGGCATACTTTTTGTATGTGTGGGGAGATCAGATCGTGTCCACAGCACATGACCATATGCACCTCCAAATACTGCTCCCAAAACTAATACTACAGACACTTTATACTCAGAATCACTCACACTACTTCTCTTTTCTTTTTCTTCTCCCTTTTCTCTCTGCTTCCCTCTTTTTCATCCATCTTTCCCTATGTTGTTTCAAGTTCTGCAAATGGCTTATAAGATTTATTAACTCTATCACATTTATTCTTAAACAAACACGTTCCATTTCTCGCATTTCACTATCAATCAATTCCATTCTATAATTCCTGCGCACTCTCTTTTGGTACAAATATACACTATCTGCTATTTCTTCAAGCTTGTCATTTGCATCACAAACATGCTTTGCTGCTTCTTTTCTTAAA
The DNA here is from genome assembly GCF_031143425.1 of Pleurodeles waltl. Classification (NCBI taxonomy): domain Eukaryota; kingdom Metazoa; phylum Chordata; class Amphibia; order Caudata; family Salamandridae; genus Pleurodeles; species Pleurodeles waltl. The sequence goes on along the minus strand of NC_090439.1, from coordinate 921,136,983 downwards.
AACCTCAACTCTTCTTCATTATATGACATTATTCTGTCTTCATTAATCATACCATTAGTACTTTTTCCCAATTCAGCTTTGATTCTTTCAACATCAATATCCTATGGCTTTCTCAGTGCTGTTACTACTATTGTACTGGTGCTTGGGTCTCACAAAGCAGGTTTCGGTATTCCTACACCTCTTTACTGTACATGTGGAAGTTTAGCATCACTATACGGAGATGGTTTTGAATTTAGAAAATCATTTAAAAATCCAACCCTCTCATCAGACACAACACAAAGAAATAATGTTTCTTCTTTCTCTTTCTTGTTTCTCATTTTTGATTTTTTTGTCATTTATTTTCTATTTGTCTACGTTTTATCAATCCCTGAAAAGACACTTCTACCATTTCCTTTCTTCATATTTTCTTTTACATTCACCTTCTAGCATCAATCTAATGACTCACTGCTTTACTAACATTTCCTTTAAATGTTTCCTTCTCATTCACCACAAAATCCTATCCATTCACTGCCTCGAACTGGGCTGTGGTTTCACCTCAGATATTCTTTCTCACTTTATAAGTACTATTCAAAGGAAATTGTATAAGTTCATCATCAGCAGTAATATTATGCCATTCACAGACCCATATACAAGTGTCATGATTGGAATGTATCACCATTTCACAGGCAAATGATGCTTCAAAGGGGACCTTTACCTTCCTCACAAACATCAGTTTCAGACTTTTTCAGAGAAGCACCTATTTTCAATCAAGTTAAATTGAGTAAAACAAGCAACACACCAATCACAATTTAATTGCAAAATTAGGTTTAAAAAGCAAAGCTGCTTTCCAAAGCAAAGAAACTTTGAGTGTGTCAGAATGCAGGAAGGTTTTAATTAAACTCCCTAAAAATGCGGGAAAATACAAAAACAATTTCAGTCACACTAAGATAACTCTCTGGCCAGCTGTACATCTCCTAGTCTGTGTGTCTAATTCCAGTGCACAAAGAAATAAACAACACAACCCTAATTAGTTCAAACTCAACTTAAAACATTAAGTTGTCCTAGAAAAGTATACCTCTGATGAGTCAACTTAAATATTTATATCTCAAAATCTTGGATTACTTCAAATCTGATCATCTAAACTGAAATTACCCCAAAACACAAAATTTCAGTGTGCACAATTCAAAACAATTTTTAGCATCTCATGGGAAATATTTAAAAAGCAATGCAAAATTTAAACTTCAATGAGATTGATGCACAGGTACAACACTAAACACATAATATGACGAGCATCAGCATGCCACAAAGCAATTATTCACTCACAATCACACAATTCATAATGTATAACAATCCATAAACTACACAAAAGACAAGTGCTTCTTGTACTCACATAAATATCTCTCTGACAACCTCTAACACAACCAGTTAATCAAACAGTTCCAGGAACTGGGACTAGGTAAACTAAAGATCTCTCTAACTCAAACAATTTTACAGAAGTGCAAATTGTCAATTGAGATTTCCACAAATGTTTAACACCATCACCTCTTAACAGAAACTGTGAGCACTTTTCAGCATTAAAAGTGCCAATTGCTGGCTCAGGGCTTAGTTAGCCATTAAAGACAAGTGTCCTAAACCTAAACAATGTAAACTCATTGAAAACACATGGGAAAAGGCACACCACAAAATCCACACAAAATCAAGGTTCAAAGTGTAAGCCTTGAAGGTTTATTTAAAAATTAAGAATCATTACAGAAAGCGAATTGATAGAAATGGATTGTATTTTTATCTTCTTTAAAGAGACACCTCAATGATATGAATTTGCAAAGGAAAGTAAATCACAGATTGTCACTGATTCAATAAATCATTATAATCTATTATGACCTGTGGTTTAGGATTAACGACAAACTACAAATCTAGCAGACAGCCAGTCAGTGGAACCACCAGGGCTGAGTAAAACTGTTACCTTGCAGTCAAATCAGTCTCCAGCCCAGTTCCAAGGTTTATGAGCGAAAGCCAAAGGCATTAATGGAGTGGTCCTAATGGAAGGGATACTGGATGCTGAAGATGCTCAAGGATGCTAAGACGGTGATGGGGGTCTTCCTAGGGATACCCCTATTTCCACAAACATGGTGAGGAAACTTTGGCCACATGGTTCAATGTCCCATGGAGACTGAGTAAAGTGCAACCACAAGCCACTAGGAACTGATCTACTGGTCTTATTTACATCTAAACCAGTGGTTCCCTTTAACTGGTGATGAATTCCTTGCTGGGTGACTAAACAGCACTCCAATGAATCTCCTGGATCCAGTGCACTTGGGTGCAACTTTTGAGGGTCATGGATTGGTCTCCCATGCTGCTCTTTGGTGCTCAGTAGTGAACAGGAGTTCTTGGCTAACCACCCCACTCACCTAGGCTGGCTTCTTCAGTTTTTGTTACCCTATAGCTGAAACAGGAAGTCAGCTAACTTATTCTCTGAGTCACTTCTTCTGTCTGGGGCTCAGAGATAACGTTTCCTTAAGCAGAGCACCACAGGCACAGTCCTCTCTGTGATAGCCCAAGGAGCAGCAGGTGCCATCTAGTCTTTGTTGCAGCCTCTCCTTGCTGAGTCTAGGTAACAGCAAAGGAGTTCTTCTTCGGTCTTGCTCCATATCTGATCTGAGGTATGGGTGCTAGGGGTGCTGCTTTAAACCCAGGTTGTGCCTAGTGGGATGTAGTGACTACCATCCAAATGGCTACCAGGTCCCACCTAGTGACGACTTCCTGTAAGGTGTGGCATCTAGCTAGCACAGAATGCACCATTTGGCCCACTTCTAACATGGCAGAACCATTATCTTAGTTTGTGGAGCTCCCTACCCCTTTCCAGAGGTATGGATACCTGAGGGATGCATGCCCATGTAAAGAGCAGCTTGGCAGCAGCTTCCCGCTCTCTGTCCCCAATGCCAACTTGTCTATTAAAAACTAAACAGCAGTCCCTCTTGTGTGTGTCCACAATTTGATCTTAAAAGGCGGTTTCCCATTCGAAGCTCACTTTTTGGCCTTTCTGCCAGGGAGAGGTCACAACTTTTTTAGCAGCAGGCCCTTTATGTTTTTTCCTTACAGTTGTTCACACCTCCACCCCAGGATGGTAGAAGGCTCTCTCATGGCAAGCAATTGTAAAACGTCACTGGATAACTGTGGGCAACAAAGTGGAAACTATCTACAGTTGCAATTTGTACAAGGGTCACATTAAATTTGACTTGAGCATCAGGTCAGGTTTATTGCAACAATTATTTTGATACCTTGAAACTTCATATTTAGTAGTCCCATTCAGATGGTAGCACTGCTGAGTTGTCAGAATGTAACTCTATACTTGCCAATAGAGCTACTAGCCTTTCAGCAGTAAAAACAACAATGAAGGACTTTTACAGTCAGGATATGTAAGGTTAGAAAACACATGTCTAACTTTTTATTGTAATGCACTCTGCCTTTAGGCCTCAGCAGGCTTGCCTTAGGAGTTGTTTATGAATATTAAAAAGGATGGTTTGGGCTTTGCCATTGCTTCACATGGCAAAGTCGAGTTAGTAAAAACTGCTCAGCAGCATCAGTCCAAAAAGGTGGGAGTCACAATGCAAAGAGAGGCATTTCATTACACAAAAGATACATGGTTAGACAATCAATTCAAAATCTGCAAATTGCAAATAAGTGTAAGATATAATTGGCAGTGGAAACTAAACCCTAACCCAATTAAATGACAAAAAGTGAAATCAGAGATATACATTTTTAAAGTTGCAAGTAGGAGAATAGTGCCATAAAGCAGAAAGTGCTAATGCTAATAAATGGTCATGGTAACTGAGACCTAGGTGTAATCTGGCTTTGAGTGCGATTGAGTGTGGGTCGGATACACTTACCAGGTACGTCTGGGTCAAGCAATTAAACCTCTGACTTTAGTCCTTTAAGTGCACACCAGAAGTATACTTCTAAAGCCCCCCAGGTCCTCAGGAGAGGCACTTAGCGACCTACAGGGTATGAGGCAGAGTCCAACCAAGATCCACTGATTAATTGGACAGTTTCAGGAAAGGTCTCTTGTAGCTTGTTGTAGCCCTGAATCTTAACCATTATGATCTTTGGAGTCCAATCCTTTGTCCTGGTTACAAGAAGGAGAGTGCATAAAGTCTTCTAGACACTTCTGAGGTCTCTGACAGCAGGTTCAGTAGTATTCTGATCTTCCACAGGTTCAGGAAAATTCTGAAGAGGGTGACTGGAAGTGCCACATTTATGCCTGATATGAACTAGTTAGTGGGAATGAGCCCTGCTCACACTGGAACCAATGGGGTAAAGGTTCTTGGGACTAACCCTATCTGTTTTGAGCATATTCAAGATGGCAAAATTCTTCATCTACTCTAAATTTGGGCTCTGAGGACTAAGAGTGTGTGTGTGTGTGTCTGTGTGGTATACTGTGATATTCCTAAGTTCTTCCCACGTCTAACACCAAAATTCCGTTAAAGCAGTCCCTAAATCCCCATGAAAGACAAAGCCAGAAATCTGTTAGAACAAAGTTGAGTTTTCCAGGAACCAGACAGTGGACTCACAAGAAATGTTTTGGCATTCTGCCCTCGCTCATTAAAACCCATCCCATATGTTATATGTAAAATGTCAGTAGACTCAAATAGGTATAGACCCTCCATCAGGGTTTGACAATGCCAACAAGAACCACTGTGATTGCGGCCTGCTTGGTTGTCGGGGACAAAAGAAGGAGTCGATCAGGTGTCGGCTAACATGTGCTTGTGACAAGGGAGGCTTCTTTAAATGGTTGCTCAAGTGCCATATGAGAAATCCCAGCAGACCTGTCTAGCAGAATTTGACATACTAATGACAACAAGGATGCTCACAACCCCACCCTGCATATTCTGTTATGTTCATGGGGGTCAATTGAGCCCTTTCAGGTCAGCCTATTGTTTATTTATTGGAGGCATTTCAAACCCATTCGCACCTAATGAGTGACAACCAATACAAAAGGGTTTTCAGGGGATTTAGACAGGAAAACGTAACTTTCAAAAAATTACTTCTTTTCTGAATAGTTAGCACAAAATTGATTTTACCATTACATTGGATTGGAAATAACTATTTCAAAGAGGCTTTGATTACATTTCTAGGTGCTTGCAAACCAAAGTTAGCATTACTAAAGATAATAAAATAACCTAGTGTTTCCCTATAAAGCAGTCAGCCTTGATACAGTGAGAATAGCTCCTAGGGCTGTTTCACTGTAAGGACATGTGTGACATTAACCTTTTACACATAGTAATTTTAAATACCATGCACCCTAACTTATGCTTACTACTATTTAAAAGGAAGGGTTAGGCCTGTCAAAAGAGGTTATTTTACAGGTCAGATTTGAAGTTTTAAACTGCAATAGTCTAGCCATACATGGTAGGCCTTCTGTTATGTTTGCACTGTCACTACAGAAGATGGCACAATGTGTGGTGCAGTCCAGTAGTGATTTTTTAATTACAGATTCTGAGTATACTTTGGCCGCATATACTAGGAACTCAGAGGTAAGCTACTTATGCCAATTAGGAGTTTATGAGTTTTACCATGTTAGAAGGAGGAACACAAGCATGGTATAACTGGTTAGTAGGGGGTAAAGTGTATAGAGCTCTACAGCAAGCAAAAATATTGAATCCAGCAAGAAGCAAAAAATCTGGAATGACTACGTAGAGGAGGATTTCCTAAAGTGACTTTATGGAAACCATTTTTTGTGCTGTCTAGAAGCCTTAGCAGTATTTATATAATGTATTTGGACACCTGACTTTGAACTTGATGGAGAGCAGTAGACAAGAATAAACATATGTACTAAACACTCCCTTAATTGAGGAAGGTTTTTTAATTGAAATTTTTCCGTTCACCACCTTATTTTATCAAAGTGGGAGAGAACTGTTTTACAGAATCAGAAAGGGAATGTTTTCAATGGGTAGATCCATACTTCTGTAATGCAACTTATCTATCTGAATGGTTCAGTGACAGAATGTTGTGTAACACAATATTGACCCACCAAAATGTAACCAAATTAATATTGTTTACAAACTGATTACCATTATATATTTAACCAAAAAGAACACAAATAGACATAACAAATATATCGCTGTCAAAAATATCTAAATTTAACAATATTGAATACACAAATATAGAACCATAAAATATAGTCTAATATTAAGTATCTTGACAATATTGAAAATATGGAAACACACAATATCAACTACAATAATATTGTTAAAAATAAGGAAAAAATAAAAAGTGAAATCATAAACAATAGTCATAGTACATTGAACCAAAATGCATAAAAGTATTTACAAATATAGACATATTTATTCACAATACGTGTACTATTAAAACGAAAAACATTATAAAAAAGCAAGCAATATTACTACAAAATAAATATCACAACACTCATTAAAAATAAACTAAATAAATTTAACATTTGAACCAAATGATTCATATGACAATCCAGCAAATGGCCATATTAAAATAAAAATAGAAACACTAGTTATCATCCACCCAAGAGTGACTTACTAAAAAAAAAAATGTAACTTACTCACAAAGTAGCTGATAATATGTATCATAAAACAAACTAACCAATACAAATATAAACATAATTAAGTGAATGCTAAGAAAAAAACACAAACCTTGACTATGCAACAGAAAACAAACTGAACAACTGCAAGAAATGGACACTCTGCTGGACTGCACAAAGAAAACTTTGAAGGAAGACTTCAAGAAAATAAAAAGGCATATTCACAAGTAAGTTCAGCAATTAAATGAACTACAATGTAACCTGGTATCATTTTAAAACACAAATTTATAAATAAATTCCTAAACCTACTCTTTTATTGTGTATAATAATCCATAAATAATAAAGAAGCATGTCAATACAAATGAAGCACTGCACTCCAACTCCACACTCGTAAACCTGGACAAAGGCACTTTCAAAATAAGTAAATTAAGCACTTATAAAAATAACTCAACCCCTATACATTAAACTTAAAACCAAAATTCCACAACTCTCCAAAGCTTCCCAAACCAGTATTTTTAACATATACCTAAAACTTTTTCTCACAGACAGAAATGGAAAGCCCACCTGACCGAAATCTCGAAATTAAGGAGAAACAGAAGAAAATCAAGCGCAACATAAAACAAGAGCATACTGTATATGTAAGTAAAAAATGCTAAATGTTTTAAAGCATGTTCACTTTTTATTAGAAAACAAAATAAGCGAATGCTCTTTTCAGAGAGAGGAGCAGAAAGAGCCACAGATATCACATCACAGAGAAAAACAATTGATTTCACACATTGGATACATATAGAGCTAGGCTCTCAAAGTGTAGGAAATTGAATTACGGATTGAGGGGGTGAATCCCTTCTGAGGCAACTACCACAGTTCCTGTGAGGGTGAACTCATAAGCAAACTCCAAATTAACCTATGATTAATCCTCTGATAGCTTGCTCTTTGCGCTACATCGATGACTGTCCACAATCCTTTCTTGCTCCTCGCGGCCTCTTCCACTGTGAACAGGACTCTTTCCGCTGGGCTGAGAAGGTAACTTTTCAGTGGGACTAACCTGGTAACTGTATCTGACCCGAGCTCCATTGCTGTCAGCCTGAGCTTTCTGAGTTTCTCCCAATCTCACACAAAAAGGTGGCCACCGGTGGGTGATCAGCTTTTTGGTCCAATTTTCACTTAAATCTTTTGGATTGCAAATCTCTGGTTCTACTGATTGGATTTTTGTCACTTTTATATTGTTTTATTTATTAAGATCTACTCTGTTTTCCAATTTGGTGTGAGATCCTTCTTGTGTGGTGTTTTACTTTATTGCAGGTTGAATTGCTGCATAAATAATTTACATGTTGCCTGTACGTTAAGCCTAGCTGCTTTGTGCCAGCGACCAGAGGGTTGAGCACAGGTTAATTTGGGGGTTGCTTGTGACTTCACACTGACAAGAACTGTGGTTGCTGCTTTCACCCCTCACCAGAACCCCAATTTCTTACATTGGTGAGGATTAGGACTTGTGTTTGTGCGGTAGCATACAGTGATTTTAAATTACACTGAAAATCCTAGATAAATGATCTGAGACCAGTTCGAGCCTTTTTGAATTCTCCTTTTTTCTCTTACTTGGTAATTTTTCTAGATTTGATTTCTGCCTCACATTCAGCAATTTGGAACTCTTTTGTAGTTGCACTTGTGATACCTTGCCAGAATAGAAATGGATCCTAAATACCTGTCATGCTACAATTTAAGTTAGATTGCTAGTATGAGGCACCCCCTGAGGACCAAGAAGGTAATTGCCATGGAAAGGATGAGAAGGAGGGAAATGACAGCAGTGGCTCCAGAGGACAGAGGAGGGCCCACAGAGATGGAGTCCCCTGCTGGATCCAATGTAGGAAGTTCTGTAGCCTCCCACACTGTGTCTATTGAAGAGTTGAAGGATAGACAGGCTGAGAGGGATCTGAAGCTGCAGCTAGCCAGACTGACTGTGGAAGAGAGAAGATCTGAGACTGAAAAAGTCTTAGCGGAAGAGGGAAGGCCGGAGGCCGAGAGGGTCTTAGCAAAGGAAAAACTGTCCATTGGGGCAGAACAAAAGAAGGCTGGGGCAGAGAGAGCCTTAAAGGATAGAACAATGTTGGTGGCTTATGAACTGAGCCTTAAGAAGCTGGACTCGAAGGTCAAACAGTTATCAGAGTCCAGCAGAAATGGTAGCAATGAAAATAGTCGGCCCGATTCACAAATGTAAACTTAGAACTAAAGTGTAAGTATAGACCTGAAGTCTAAGGCCTGATTCACAAAGCTAAGCTTAGACTTCAGGGCTAACTTTACCCTTGAGAACTGTTCCCCTACACTTCAGGTGTAAACTAAGACTTCAGGTGTAACATTAGACTTCAGATCTAAGTCCATCTTTATGAATTGGACCCACAATGTCCAGTGGTAAAGGAAGAATCCACATACCTAGGGATTTTGTTGTAGTATATGACATAGACAGGTGGTTTGAGGCATATGAAATAGCTGCAAAGGTACAAAGGCTCCCTGAGGAGCATTGGGGAGCTATCCTCTAGAGGCATATACCTAAGGAGGGGAGAGGCACTCTCCTGTCCCTTGAATAGGGAGACAAGATGAGGTATCCCCCATGAAGGAAATCTTATTCAAGAAACATGGTCTAACCCCCGAAAAGTACGGTTTGATTTTCAAGGTCAGTCAGAAATTGGCTCACCAGTTCTGGGGGAATTACACATATTACTTGTGCAAGGCTGTGGATGGTTGAAAGGTAGTGAGGTTAACACCTATGAGGATCTGTACAATCTGATGGCCAGAGAGCACATGTTCAGTCATTGTTTCCCAGAGCTGCACCAGAGCCAGTACCTGGTTGACTGCAAACTTACTGACCAGAGAGCTTACAAAGGAGGCAGATCTATGGGTTGGTACCAGAGTATCTGGGAAGGCCTTTGGGAGTGATCCTAAGAGGATTGTCCAGATTCCCCCAACAGAGTGAAGTGGAGGTTCGCAGTCACCCAGGCAGGGCTCAGTATAGCGTGCAGGGGAAGGATTTCCATATCTCTTCTAAAGAAAAGGACATGAGGTTATGGTGGGAGGAGGCCCAGGGTGCCCTATTTCCAACTGCAGTTCTGGGATTGATCCTAGTTGGGGTAAAAGAAAGGAAACCTAATCTTTACCAAGGGACCATCCCCTGGAGTGAGGTCTATGGTCTCAGGAGAGCTGAGAGGGGCTGATCTTCAGAGTGCCTTGAAAATTGGTTTCTAGGGGTATTGCTCCCAAGTGGAGGGCACAGAGACCCAAATGGAGGGACAGGAGGTGAACAGTCCTCAGTGGGATGACATGTGCACTAGGGGTTGTCAGCTTTGAGTTAAAGAGTACCCCAAGCCTGACCCTGGTGAGGCTATGTCTGACCTGGGATTGCTCCCTACACTGTCATAGGTACAGAGGGCTGGAGATCTGCACCAGGTAGACACCTGCATGGCACAGACAGTTCCACTCTTGAGGGGGAATGGTTCCTCCCTGGAAGTCAAAGCTCATCAGGCACACATTCAGCCTCAGAGTACAGACCCTGGGCTGAGTGGCCAGTCTCAGGGTACCACCCATAGACTAGTGGGACGGAGAGTGGAATTAGGGTGACTAACAGACAGGATTGTTGCCCCTCACTCTGAGAAACCTCAGTGGTCTGAGATTCCTGGATGGCCTGGGTCATGGCTCTTGACACTGCCAGCTGTCAGTGGCCTCTGTTGGTTACTGTCCTTTTGGGCAGAGTTTTCTTTGCGTTGGGACAGTAAATGGGTCTGAATGGGTCATATGCCTCAGCTGACAGTGGTGGTACTGTTTGCCTACTGAGATACATCTGTAAGCAGGTTAAGGTTAGGGGATTTATGGATGGGGTCCAAAGGTAAGGAGAAGCGTTCCATATGTGTCAATCCAGTGGCCCAGGAGAGTGTCGACAGATGGAGCCAACTGAGTTCAGAGACACATAAACCTGACATGTGGCCCTGCATAACAGGGCCTTCATCCATGTTCTACTACCTAACCAGGGAATCCCATGAAGGTACTGAATAGTCTATATTGGCTTCTGGCTAGTTGTGTTGGACTTTGCCCTTTTTGCAGGGTCATCTCCAAACTTTTTGTTTTCACTATTTGTGCTAAATTATTTATGTTAGCCTTAGGACTCACCCCTGCTGCCAATACTAAAGTGATTGTGCTCTCGCCTTAAACAATGGTAAAATTGCAGTCAGGCTTCACTTAGAGGCAATATGCAAAGTATTTATGCAGCACTTCAAGCAGTAATAAAGTGAAAACACAACACAAGGATATCCCACACCAACTTAGTAAAATAGAATAAAATGCAATTATTTGACACCAAAACAAAAACAAATCCAATTAGTGATACTGAGCTATGCAATGTTGAAGGTTTACATTGGACTAGGCCCTTTTTTTAATGGTCATCTCCAAACTGCTTGCCTTCACTCTTCCTATTGCTTAATTTTGTTTTGTTGGCCTTAGGACTCCGTGCACTTTACCACTGCTAACCAGTGCTAAAGTGCTTGAGCTCTCGCATTAAAACATTTAAAATTGACTGATACTCAATTTTCATCTTTAAATAACTTGTAGGTCCCTTTTAAAGGGGTACTACCTGTACTCATGGCGTGTAACCTAGATGCTAATAGTGTGCCTATAACACTGATTGTGCCACCTTCTTGAGTAGCCCTTTACACATGTCTCATGGTTGCCATTGCAGCCTGGGTGTGCAGTTTTGTACTGCCATATCAATCTAAGAAATTAAACCTTTTGCCACGCCTAAACCTGAATATTTAATGCATATAAGTCCCCCCAAGTGTAGGCCAGAGACATATTTTAATGAAAAGAATTCATGGAATAACCAGATAGTTACAAAAAGTTAAAGTATACAAAGCAGCTCACAAATTAAAACACACAAATACAAATAAAACCTTTCAGTTGCTGTAAAAACAAAATGCATAATAAAATATATCATTTCCACCCAAAATAGATAAAAATATTGCACTTACAGTTGCAGAGCTGACGCTATTGATCCACAGCCTCCTGCTAAGAATAAAAAACCTAATAAAAACCGATACATGTGAAAATGGAATGTCCAAACTAAATTCACCAAAGTAATCCACAGTCATGGGAAGCCATAAAAAACCTGAAAAACTGAAAGTAAAAGCTGCTTAACGAACTCTGAAAAATCAAAGGAAATTAAAAAAGAATGTTGATTTAAATTGAATCAAACTCATTTTAATTTAAAAATACATTAAAAATAGCTGCTAACGTTGCATTCTGACTTTCTGACCTGTAAAATCATACCATACCAACCTTCACAATACATACATGCCAAATCTACCACAAACACACCATTAGAAATCCACAAACATAGTAAAACACATGACCTTGTGTACAATACCATAATACTAGTAACAAAGCATAGAAGGTCTAGCACACTACCTACTTAACAGCGCAACACAAGCTACCACTGAACAAGCTTACCAAATAAAACTAATACCATAATCCACAGTAACTAGACCCACACACCCTCATGTCCCTGAAGTGCTAAATGAAAATGTAAAAACGGTCTCACTTTTTTTGTCGAACAGCAACATGGAACCATGATCCACATCAAAGTCCACCTCTAAATTACAATAATAGAGTAACAAATGCAAAACGCGTTAGAAAAGTAGCTGACAAATGAAAATTAAAAAATACTCTGTTTTTATAGAAATCAGTAGTGTGGGAAGGGGGCGTCAGGTCCCCAAAAACCTAAGGATGGAGGTGGTAGGCCCACCACAGAGACTCCCTCTGTACCCCAGAGCCCTAAGTGGGAGGAGAGTAAACATCACTCTCGCTCTAACAAGCAGCGGCAGGGAGACCCAGGGTTAAAAAAGCTCTTGGACAACAGGGCCTGCTTTGATTGTCAGCAGACAGGTCACTTCAGGGGAGATTCAGCCTGTTCCACGATGGTGGTTAGCACTGGGCTGTCCAGTGTAGTCCTAGAGGGGGACTCCTTAGATGATGAGGTCCTCATAGCATTGGGCTCAGAGACAAGCCTAGATTATACATTTGTGATCTCTGAGGGTGGGAGTAGGCCCTTTTACCCTATTCAGGTAAATGGGATCCCTACCACTGGCCTGAGAGACACATGTGCCAGTCACATTATAGTGAGTGACAGGTTGGTGTCCCCAGAAATGATTGCCCCAGGGGAGACAATAAGAGTCAGGACAGCCACAGGTGAAGTCACCACCAAACCTATACCCACAGCGCCCCTAGAGAGGGAAGGTATCCTTGCCTGGTATTGGGTGGTGGTTATTGCTGACCTCTTCTTAGATTGTATCCTGGGCAATGACCTCCCAGAGGTTAGACTGATCACAGAAGGGGTGGTCGCCCAGGACTTCACCCCAACCCAAAGGCCCAGGGAGCCAGTCCCTACAGTTAGGAGACAGGGTCCCCAAGAAAATGGAAAAAGAAAAGGAAGGGAATGCCACTCTTTAAGAGAGGGCCAGTGAGTTAAATGCCTTCTGCCCCACTAGGGGGGGGGAGCCCCGAGTTGGCACTGATGAGGCCTCACCTGACCACAAGGAAGTCCTGAGTAGTCAGGCAGCTGTCCATCTGCAGGGTATTGCCCCTGCACTGACAGAAGTGAGAGTGGAGGAAGGCTGTAAGCCTCTGGATGTGGTGACCCCCACTCTAAACAGCAAGAAGGGTACCAGGACCCCACAGTTGTCCCTAAAGCAGCTCACACACCTGTCAGTGTAGAACATAGGGCGGGGTTCTGGGTTCTGACAGTTGTCAGTAGCCTCTGCTTGGTGCTGGCCTTCATAGCAGCACTGCACTTGGCCTGGGAAGCAGACCCCAGGGCAAAAAGCAAAGTAGGTCATGGTGAGGTTGCTCAAGTGTTGGGTAACCTGTGTGGGATAAGCTAAGTGCTGCCCTAGCAAAGGTGGGAAAGGGAAGGTGGGCACCTCACTACCCAAGTTGGCAGAGACAGAGAAGGAAGACCCCGCTAGAGAGAAGTTTCATTTTAAAATGGGTCCTTTCATTGTTGGGATGAGTATCCTATGCAGAGGGAATGATCATGACAGGTGGATATAAGGCGGAGTAGGGCCTGCAAAAAGGACAGCCAGTTTTCCTCACTGTCTTGCTCGCCTGACAAGCCAGGAAGACTCTCCCAGGGTTGGGTTGAGTCTCCAGGGCATGTCAACTGGGGGGCCTGTGTGGGAAAACTTGGCTGATTGCAGAAGCCCCCTAACATTTTGCCCCCATTTTTCACTTATGTTGGTGTTTTTCTGACTCTGATGGTGCCCTGGCTTTTGCTAAACAGTCCTGGGGCCTGTGCTCTGATTAAAATGGATATGCAAATTAGGCTAATTATAATTGGCTGTGTCAACCTACCTATTTGTACCTAGTATATGATAAGGCATGTAGCGTTATGGACCCCAGCATAGGTAGTGCACCCAAAGGTGCACTGCTGTGGTGCCCAGTGTCATTGTAAAGGCATGCCTGCCTTGCTGGCTACCTTTAAATTAACATTAACCCCAAATTCGACTTTAAAATTAAAAGTACTTCCAAAGTCTTAAACTACCTTATTTTTATAAATAAGTCACACCTAAGCTGTGCCCTAGGCCCCCCAGGGTGGGTGCAGTGAAACCCTAAGCAGGGACTTAATAAAAAATGTTTTATAAGCCCTGGTGAGGGAAAATGCCCCATTGTAGTGAATGGGTTCCATAGTCTAACATAGGGGGACTTTAATTTTAAAAAAGAGCTAGATATTTCAGGTTTCGTATCAAACTTATTGTTATAATAAATCCAACAAATTCCCATAGTTGAATCTAATATAACTAACTCAGGGAAATAGTTTTAGAACTCTACCTCAAAGTTGCCAGTTTCAGCTCTATAGTGCCCTTCCATGATTGGCTGGCCTTTGGCAGACTGGCCAAGCTGCCTTGATGAAGTGTGAAGTGGCCTGGGCCGAACATATAGGAAGTAACTGGGGTAGAACTGCCTCAGTAGATGGTGAAACAGGATGGAGTGAAAGCAGCCAAGCTGTACTTCAAAGCAGGAAAGGACATTTGGTCCTACAATTGGACCTCCCCCAGTTGCTTCAAAACCAGAGAGTCAGGTACCTCCTAATTAGATTAGGAGAGGGCTGGGAAGGAGTGTTTAAGGAAACCTAGATTTAATTTTAGCCATCTTGGATTTTGGGAGAATGTTACTCCCTGGGATTGATTTTTGACACGCTTCCCAGGAAGTGGTCACTCAAGAGGTTGGTGGTCTGCATGTGATTAGTCAAGAGCCCCCCTGCTTTCCACCCCAGGAGCAAGGATAAAATTGGCAGAGTTGCACCCCACCTCGGATCTCTACAAGGAACAAGACAAAGAAGAAGAAGGACCACCCTGCTAGACCCATGACCTGTACTTGGACAATGCACTCTGAAGGACTGCACCAGCTGCACACTTGTTCTTCACCACTAAAAGGACTTTGCCTGTCTTCAACTGCTTCAAGAAGGGCCTCCCTGTTTGCTACAGGTAGAAAATAGCTGATCAGAGTCCCCTGCATCAAGCCCTAAAGAAATTGACCAGCTGACCAGTGGCCAGTGGTCATTTGTGGATTTGAACCAGGTGCATTCTGGGAGTTGGAGTCTTAACCCTCAAGGAGTAATTCAGAGCTTCTGGAACCTTGAGGTGAATTGTGGAGTGCTAAAGGACCTTCAAAGACCGTCTGGAAGAAGATCCAGAAGCTGGAAAAGATTGGAGAACTTTTGAGAAAAAAAAGCTTCATAAGTGGACCGAATCGCCACTGCGAGTCAAGCCGGCTTACGTCAACCGCGACCTGGCCTGACTTGCTGGCTTGTCCCGCTGAAAAGCTCAGTAGCCTCAGATTTCCAAGAATCCACTGGGGGCTCGTGGAAAGGCAATATGACAATGTCAACTCAAAATCAGCTTGTTTGGAGGGTCATCCAATGTTGGAGAGAAAAAGCTCCAAAAAAGTGACAAAGTCTGAACGTAAAAAGTTGTCCGAGGCTTCCGGTGCAGCGTATCTGAAGAGGGCTCCAGGGAGGTTGGATTCAATTTTAGGTTTGTCCCGGACAAAGATTTCCTTCACAAAAAATTATCGAATTCCAAAGGTAGAATTATTCACTGTGGTCTCCTGTGATGTGTATCCGAACAGGGCTCCAGGGAAGTCCGGTCTGACTTGTGACTTTGTCCCGGTGAAGAAAATCATCAAGAAAAAGACTAAATCAGAAGGTAAAACTTTGACCGATGCCTCCGGCTCAGTGTAGCCGAGCAGGGCTCCATTGCAGTCAGCCTCAAATTTTGACTTTGCCCCGGTCGAGTGCGACCAAATGTCCCTTTTAGTTTCTACGCTCTAAAAACATTTATTCTTTAAAAACTCATATCTCTGATTACCCTTATTGGATTTTGGTAATTTTAGTGTCATTTTAAAGATAAAAATATTATCTACTTTTATATATTGGAGTTAGATTTTTATTGTGTTTTACTTATTTACTGTTTTGTGATTTTTAAATGCTTTACACACCTGTCTCTTAAGTTAAGGCTAGTCGCTTGTTGCCAAGCTACTGAGGGTTGAGTCTGGATTAATTTATTGAGACCTGACTGGACCTAGTGGGGGTTAGTGGCCTATTGCTAAGTGTAGGTAATTACATGCCCTTACCAATAATCCACTTTTCAACAAGTAGAAACAATACAAAAACTTTTTTGAATGGTGCAGCACAGAAAAGTGTTTAAAAATGGTAACCAATGCATTTACCAAATATAGGCCCTCATTATGACATTGGCAGTAAATCCCACTTACCGCCATGCTGACTGCCGCCAACTTACCACCACCACCGTGGATATCCATTCACCATATTATGACACACATACACCAATCCATCAGTATTCAGACACCTACACAAATTCTCCACACCAAAGGTCAGTAATAAACTGGCGGTACCAAAACCCACACCGTTACGCCAACAGAACTACGCCCATCACATTATGACCCACGAATCACCACGGCGGACATTCTATGGCGGTCAACCATTGGCGGTACATACCTATGTGCTCAAAATGGACACACACAAACCAAACAACACCACAGTGGACAATTCAAACAACACACACCTGACACCCATACACACACCACACACCCACACTATTATAAAACACACACCCACATTATCCACAACCCCTTACGAATAAAAACCCAGGCACAAGACTGACACCAAGACCACAGACACAACCAGAACCACACACTACTCACGCCTATATACCACTCACACACCCCACATCACACACCCCAACCCATTACCCAACACACCCTCACCTACACATCTCACACAACACCCATGGCACCACAAAGACACCCCTGCTTCACAGAGGAGCAGCTAAGGGTCATGGTGGAGGAAATCATCAAGGCAGAATCACAGCTCTTTGGAGCACAGGTGCAGCAGATATCGATAGCTAGGAAGATGGAGCTATGGCGGAGGATCGTGGACAGGGTCAACGCTGTGAGACAGCACCCAAGAACTAGGGATGACATCAGGAAGAGGTGGAACGACCTACGGGGGGAAGGTACATTCCGTTGTACCCAGCAAGACACCAACTCGCTGTACAGAGGACTAGCAGTGGACTCCGACCTCCTCCCTCACAACTAACAGCATGGGAGAAGCCGGTCTTGGCAAATCCTGTATCCTGAGGGCCTGGCCGGAGTAGGAGGAGAACTCGACTCTAGTAAGTCAACTCTCTACTACTATCACCCCCCTACCTGCATGCCATCACATATCCACACCCTAACTCCCATCACTCCACCACTACCCACATACCCCACCATCACATCTCACTCATCCCAATACCAAGCCCTGCATGCTCTACCAATGCATGGACACCACTCACAGCCCTGCATGGACACTCAGCACTAAAGCATGCACACCATAGAGAACTAACAATCCCACCATACACTAACATACACAAGTGAAAGCTGCCAGGGCAAATCCAACCATAGAGGGGAAGCCAGGGATGTACAATATGTCAGACACAGAAACCATAACACATCATTTACATCCCCAAAGGTACCCCAGCCAATGTCACCGGAGAGAAGGTGCAGCAATATCCAGTCCACCAACAGAAAAGGCCCACAGTGATGACAGCAACTCTGGTCTTCAGGGTCTGGATGACTAACCTGGCCCATCAGGGACCTTTGGACAGCCGGTTACCCAGTCACACACCACCACAGAGCCTCCCCCATCAAGAAACACCACCAGAGCACCCACCCAGCGTACTCATACCTTTGTCCCCATAACACGTCAATCAGCCGTGTGTCCACCTCGACAGGGACCCCAGGCCACACCTCATACCCATGACAATCAGGGACCTGGGGTCAGTGGCAGTGGGCACATGGATCAGGGGACAGCAGCACAAGCTAACAGGGACACTGGGAGGACTGCTGTGCACAAGGGAGGGGGGCACAGGGAACCGACTCTCCAGGAGGCACTTGCATAGATCCTGGGAGCATATCAACATTCCCAGGACACAATGGGCCAGATCCTGGACAATGTGCAGGAGAACAGGCGGCTGCATGAGGGACAGTACCAGGGGATCAGGGAGGACTTGCAGGCCATCAACAACACCCTGATCTCAATAGCAGGGGTGCCGGCAGACATGGCCAATATTATGAGGGAGGCAGTCACACAACAGCGGGCCCCTGCCACTAGCCAGACATCTGAACAGCCTTTAACATCCACTGGTGCTAATAGACCGGAGGCCCCACCACAGGACTCACAGGCTACCAGCACCCCTCCACCTGCAGAAGAAGAACCACCCCACAAACGTTCCCTGCGATCCAGACAGAAACCACAGACACTTGCCAAGACCCCCACCAGGAAATTAGACTCTCCTTACTGTCACCCTTGTATCCCACTCAGTCACCCTGTCTACCTTGAACTGCCATTGCTCCCCTTCCTATGTCCCCTTGGACAATGCACCTTTGCTACAAACCCTGAACTTTCCTCCATCATCACCCCATCCCATTGCACTTGCCCCTCAATATTTTAGCACTTCAATAAACATCCTTGGGAAAAAAAGAAGTTAGTATGTTTTTGAAATATGTATTCATTTAAACAGGTACAAACATTGAAATTCAACTGTACAGAAAATGAGCATAGACTAATTACCTGTAGCTAGCTGCAGTGATCACATCAGGAGCATATGTGAGGTCACCAACATCTGCAAAATGAATTGCCAAAGGGTACAGAAAGTGGGCATGGAAGTGGGAAAAAACAGCATACCAGTGCCACAGAAATTCAAACAAATGTCATTGAAATGTGAAGTAACACTGACTTACCTGTGTGTCATTGGAAGCATAGTCTGATCAATGATGTTCTTTTGTCCTCATCCTCATCCTGTGCCTCCTCATCCTCACTGTCCACAGGGTCCACTGCTGCACATGGCGTCTCAGGGCAAGGTTGTGCAACATGCATCATGCCACTACTATCTGGCAGACCTTCTAGGGTGAGTAGCACAGGAATCCATCTGTTAGATGGAGGCACCGGAACCTGGGCTTCAGGAGGCATGTATGTATGTATTAAAAATGAAAAGTATGTACATTATATACAATAAATAAAATTCATAAATAAAAATATGTAAAAATCTTGCTATGTATTGGTTATTAATCTAAAAAACTACACACTATACAAAAGTATAAACTACAAACCATTTTGTAGGAAGGTGTATGACACTAAAAAGTTAAAATTTACTACTCTCATCTAATCGTGACATTTTGAGGAAGATGTTGGACACTAAAGGGATCATATTTACTATTTCCACTCCAATGTAAGCAATTGTAGACACTAAAGAGCTTGGATTAACTGATCCCACTCCAACGTAAACCATTTTGGGGAAGTTGTTGGATACTAAACAGGTCAAATGTACTATTCCTACTCCAATATAAACAATTTGGGGAAGGTGTTGTACACTAAAGGAGTTAGACTCACCATCCCTGTGCCAACATATATCATTTTGAAGAAGGTGTGGGATGCTACAAGGGCAAGGTTTACTATTCCCACTCCAATCCAAGCCATTTTGGGGAATTTATTTTGACACTGAGGGATACGATGTACTGCTCCCACTTCAATCTAGACCATTTTGCGGAAGGTGTTATACAAAAGGGGTTACATTTTACTATTCTTTCTCCAATTTAAACCATTTTAGGGAAGGTGGTGTCACTAAAAGGACAAGATTTACTCTTCCCACTCGAACCTGAACCACTTTGGGCAAGGCGTAAGACTAAAGGGATCAATTGTACTTTCCCACTGTAAAGTATAAATACATGGTCTTAGATTACCAGTGGGTGATTCTGGAACATGTATAGGAAATGGTGAACTGTGAAAAAAGACTTCTGGATAAAGAACAGTGATGGGTCTTTAGATTGAAAACTCACCACACTGAAATTAATGATGATATGCCATGGGGTCTTTTCACAGGATAAAAACATTGTTCTCTCTTTCCACACATTATTTCTTCAAGTGACTGCAACAAGCATGAGAAATATTCCCCAGTTTTATTCCAAAATGAGACCTTAGTATACCAGGTCACGCCTCCCTACCCTAATGGTTACTTTATACCACGTTATAATGCTTTACTAGTGACTCCTTCCACTGTGCTTATTTTGATGTGATGGTTCACCAGGGCATGGTTCTACCATCACCTCTCGCGAAGAGCACCCATAAGCTGCAATATCAATCGCACACTTTTATTTTGTTTCTGTCTGTGTAAATTGTATTTTTTAATGTCCTTCCTCTCCCTGCCTTTACTATGGCTTTACGTTCTCCATTAGGCTGCAGACACCAATTACATAATAGCACAAGCCTGCATTGTGGCTCACTGCCAGTGGTTCTGAGAACCAGGAAATGGTTCAGTTCCATAGACACATTTTTGTGTCAGTAGTTGGTTTAGTCTTCCCGCACCTATACGGGCGACGCCAGCAACATGCTGTAAGTGCACCCGGTCCTTGATAAAGTATTCTCGCACCAAGACACCTGTTAACATGAAGACCCTGGTGATGAAGTAATAGGTAATTAAATCAAATTAAGACGTTGGAGTAGTGAGTACAGCATAGCTGATGACTGATAAGGAGAATCACGTTTGCTTACTCCTTTGACGTAATGTCAACATATATTTTTTGTCCCACAACAGAGTGTGACTATAGGCTCCCCTTGCCACTACAGGATCTATTTAGTAAAGTTCCTCTACGATTACATGTATGTTACAGTTTGTCTATGTATATGTTGTTTAATGTTGTGTATTGTCCCCAGTTTGCTTTCACAGAGAGCTGCATCACTGTTTGCTCACAATATATCATAAAAGTGTTCACATGAAACGTGTTGGATTTATTGCGTGTTTTCCCTACATGGACTGTGAACATCTTGCAGTATAAACCCTTTTGCTACATGATTAATAATGCATCCAGGTTGACTTACCTCACCCATCATGTATTACAGGCACAGTACAACCCACCAAGTAGGTATTTCTTATGTTAAAGCATGCAGAGTGTATGTAGTGCTAACACCCTGTAGTCAGTACAATTTTTTACTATGAGTCGATAAAGGGAGTTAGATCCTTGGTCCTGAAGAGAGCCACAAGGAAGAGTGGCTTGAAATATGTCAACCTAGCAGGAACAGGGATCATTATAACTACTAGTTTTTCTGTGCATCTTCCCCTTTTTAACTTTACAGCTTGAGAGATGAAATAAAACATGGGTTTCCTATCAGGCAGGTATTTTTAACTCACCAAAAACCAACCCCTCCAACTCATATAAAGTCATCACATGGTAGTCACCATCTAGTGCTCCAGTGTCTTCCACTGGTAGTAGCATGCCCCACACCAGAACGGAAGGGGAAGGACCCTATGATGAAGCATGCCTAACTGCAGACTGTATATTATAAGCAATGGAGTGGGACTCTCTCTTTTTCAAGACCTTGTTGGGTGCATATGACACAGATTTAGACCCAGTCATTTTTTGGAGCAAGTCATTTTGCCCTCCTCAAGTATGAAGCATTGCAAGATGTCAGGTAGTACAGCGACAGATGTAAGAAGGAAAGCAATGCTCAAAGAGGCTCAATAAATACAAGAAGCAAAAGGACATTATGGGGGTCATTCTGACCTCTGCGGTAAAAGGCCCTTACCGCCGGTCAGAAGACCGCCATAACACCGCCGCGGCCGCGGTTAACCGCCACGGTCATTCTGACCCACAACGGCCAAACCTCCAAAATTCCGTCCTCCACTGCAGGCCGCCACATCAGCGGGCAGCGATAAACTGGAGATGACCAAACCTCCACCGTCACGCCAACAGAAATACGCCCATGCCATTACGACCCACGAATCCACACGGCGGTCATTCAAACGCGGTATTCCATTGGCAGTACACACCGCCGCGGTCAGAATACACACACATCACCAAAACACAGCCACATTGGACAATTTGAAATACACACACCTGATACACATACACACACCACTCCCACACAATCAACCAACTATAAAACACACACCCACATCACCCACAAACCCCTGCGACCAGAATTACTGAGAGAAGGAGAGAGAGACACAGCAGACAATCCAAAGCAAGACACACTGAGGCACACTACACCATCACACACACCACATAGTAGCACAAAGCACCACTCACCAACATACTTATCATCACATACACCACCCCACACCACACCCACACCACCCCATGGCACCCCAAAGGCACCCACGCTTTTCGGACCAAGAACTCGGGGTCATGGTGGAGGAAATCCTAAGAGTGGAACCCCAGCTCTTCGGCTCGCAGGTGCAGCACACCAGTATAGCTAGGAAGGCGGAGCTATGGCAGCGGATCGTGGACAGGGTCAACGCGGTGGGACAGCATCCCAGGAATAGGGAGGACATACGCAAAAGATGGAACGACCTACGGGGGAAGGTCCGATCGATGGTCTCCAGGCACAACATCGCGGTCCAGAAGACTGGCGGCGGACCCCCACCCACCCCTCCCGAATTCACATCGTGGGAGCAAGACGTCTTGAACATCCTGCATCCTCAGGGCCTCGCAGGAGTAGCCGGAGGAATGGACTCTGGTAAGTCCAATCTCAACTACTATATCCCCCCCACCCCACCAGCATGCCAACCCAC
This sequence comes from Pleurodeles waltl, assembly GCF_031143425.1. NCBI lineage: Eukaryota > Metazoa > Chordata > Amphibia > Caudata > Salamandridae > Pleurodeles > Pleurodeles waltl. The sequence continues at coordinate 921,114,294 of NC_090439.1, read as the reverse complement.
ACCCCCACCCTCACCCCCAACCCCCCAGCACACATCCTCCCTGACAATGTCTCACCAGCACAACCCACCCATCCCAACACCAACTCCTGCATGCCAACACAAATCATGGGCACCCATCACCTAAGCATGACCACTGCACTAACCCCCCCCCCCTAACTACCCTCACAACACCTCCCTCAAGGGAATGCCTGCACTGGGGGACAAGGGCACCCATAACACGCACGCTATTGCACACACAGAAACAATAACCAAACTCTCTTACCCCATGCAGGACCCGAACGACAACACACCAGCCAGGAGGGTCCAGAAGTGTCCATCCCACCCCCGGAACAGGCCCACACTGAGGATAGCAGCTCTGTCGACAGTGAACCTGATGACCAGCCCGGACCATCGGGGACCTCTGGGCAGTCGGTTCCCCTCAGGCAGCCACAGGCCACACCAGACCCGACCCCCTCTGCCAACACCAGCACAGCTCCCACCCAGCGGGCCCATGCCTCTGTCTCTAGGACAGCTCAATCAGCGGTGTGTCCGCCACTACAGGGCACCCAGGCTAACCCAACACCCCAACAACAACAGGGACCTGGGGGCAGTGGTAGCGGGCACACCGTCCAGGGGACAGAGGCCGGGGGAAACCGGGCAGCTCGGAGGGCTGCTGTGCGACAGGGGGGGGAGGAGAGGCCCAGGGAACCCACTCTCCAAGAGGCCCTCACCACCATCATGGGGGCATACCACCACTCCCAAGAAACGATGGCGACGGTACTGGCCAGGTTCACTGAGATCCAGGCACAGCAGGAAGAACGCTACATGGGGTTCAGGGAGGAGCTGAGAATCATCGGGACCGCAATGGGGACCATCGTCCTGGCCCTCCACAGGATAGAGGACGCGTTGCGGGACCATGGTGCACCACACAGGGCCCCTGTCACTAGGCCGGACCAGGAACAGCCTACCACCTCCGCCGGCGCTAGTGGACAGGAGGTCCCAACACCTCGACAGCCCCCCAGAACCCCACCTCCTGCTGAAGAACAACCACCCCGTAAGAGGAGCCTGAGACCAAAAAAAAAGACAGAGTAGGATGTCAAGACCCCCGCCAGCAGGACATACCCCCTCAAGTCTTCCCACTGTCCCACATTGCCACCCTGTCCAACCATGAACTGCCTATGCTCCATCCTTCCACAGGCAAAAGAACAATGCACCTGTGAGACTGAGAACTGGACTCTGCCATGGATATTCCTCCACCCCCACCCATCACCCTTAGAATCACATGTACCGATATCTAGCACTGTAAATAAATCACATTTTGCACACAAATCTGTTTTGAGTCATGCTGTATTATTAACAAATGTATTACATATTACTGTTCAATTTCTGTTCTGTCAATTAGTCATGACAACATACCAATGTCAATACGCTGTATTTCATGTGCGAACCAAGCAGAAGTCAGGTACTGAGTCAGACAGCACTGAGAAGGGAAGGGAAAGGCAAAAATTAATGAAAAACATCTGTGGGGAACTACAGAAAGTACAGATGCAGGAGGCTATAAGCAATTGTGAAATGGCGTGGGTGATTCTTACCTGGGTGTTACTGGAAATACTGTTGTATCACTCTGTCCCTATTGTCTGTGTCATCCTCAGAGTCTTCCTCCTCTTCACTCTCCACAGGCTCCACGGCTTCTACAACACCACCATCTGGACCATCCTCCTGCAGGAAAGGCACCTGGCGTCGCAAAGCCAAGTTGTGGAGCATACAGCACGCCACGATGATATGGCACACCTTCTTTGGTGAGTACATTAGGGATCCACCTGTCACATGCAGGCACCTAAATCTGGCCTTCAGGAGCCCAAAGGTTCGCTCAATCACCCTCCTAGTATGCCCATGGGCCTCATTGTACCGTTCCTCTGCCCTGGTCCTGGGATTCCTCACTGGGGTCAATAGCCACGGCAGGTTGGGGTAACCAGAGTCACCTATTAGCCACACACGCTGTCTCTGTAGCTGGTCCATCACATAGGGAATGCTGCTATTTCGCATAACATACGCGTCATGCACTGACCCTGGGAACTTGGCATTTACATGGGAGATGTACTGGTCAGCCAAACAGACCACCTGGATATTCATTGAATGGTAATTCTTCCTGTTCCTGTACACCTGTTCATCGTCATTTGGGGGGACTAAAGCCACATGGGTTCCATCAATTGCACCAATGATGTTGGGGATGTGTCCAAGGGCATAGAAATCAGCTTTCACTGTAGGCAAATCACCCTCCTCTGGGAAAATGATGTAGCTCCGCATGAGTTTCATCAGGGCAGACAACACTCTGGATAAGATCTTGGAAAACATAGGCTGAGACATCCCAGATGACATGGCCACTGTTGTCTGGAATGAGCCAGTTGCAAAGAAATGGAGGACTGACAGAACCTGCACCAGAGGGGGAATTCCTGTGGGTTGGCGGATGGGGGACATCAGGGCTGGCTCCAGCTGGGCACACAGTTCATGGATGGAGGCACGGTCAAGTCGGTATCGTAGTATTATATGGCGTTCTTCCATTGTCGACAGGTCCACCAGCGGCCGGTACACGCGAGGATTCCTCCTTCTCATCGCTAGTCCCAGCGGACGGTGCCTAGGAAGGAGAATATGGAGTACAGAGTCAATCCACTCACAGGTACGTACAACACAGCTTGCACAGTACAGGTAAATTTATGGTTTGATATGTTTGTATGTGTGCCATTGCAAGGCCTAGGCCTGTGTGACGCATTAGAAATTAAGCCATGTGGGCCCTTGAAATGGGCGATGCCTGACCTGTGAAGTGGGACAATGGGATGTGAGGTCACTGCGCTGGCGGGGCACACCGTGGCGGTAGGCGGTCGAAGACCGCTGTGCGAAGACGCATTGGTTAACATTGAAGCCTATGGGTTTCAGGAGCCAATGACGATGTGCGCCGGCGGTCGCGGGACGCACCGCCGCGGTACGCACCGCCGCGGGCGTGACCGCCATTTTCTATCAGCTCAATCATTCGAGACCTGATCATCCACAGGAGAGGACCTATACTGCAAGTGCTGCTGTGAACTCGGTCTGGAAGTGACAATGGCTGCTGCTACTGGTGAAAGGGCCCCCGCCTTCAGTTCAGAAGAGTTGGAGAAGCTCGTGGACGGGGTCCTCCCCCAGTATGCGCAACTCTACGGTCCTCCAGACCAACAGGTGAGTACACTCAGTGCACATTGAATGGGTTATGCCTGTGTGGAGGGGGGGGGATGTAAGTTGGTGGGGTGTGGAGGGAATGGGGAGTGCAACGCACGACAGATGAGAGAATGGGAACCATGACAAGGTTGGGGAGGGGGGGGCATGTACTCCAAACATGCAGATATGTGACGGTTTCTCTTTCCCACCCTGTACATGTCAAACAGGTGAGCGCCCACCAGAAAATCGATATTTGGCGTGCCATCGCCGAGGAAGTCCGGAACTTGGGGGTCCACAACAGACGGGGCACCCACTGCCGCAAGAGGCGGGAGGACATCCGCCGCGGAACGAGGAAGACCGCAGAAACACTGCTGGGGATGGCCTCCCGACCTAGGAGGGGTGCCAGTCGCACCATGACCCCCCTGATGTCCCGGATCCTGGCGGTGGCCTACCCTAATTTGGATGGGCGCTTGAGGACAGCACAGCAGACACAAGGGGGTGAGTATCCGCACATTCTCTCATCTGTATGCGCATTGGAGGCGTCTGGGGGGTGGAGGAGGGCTGTGGGTGACATTAGGCCCGGGCGCTCTCTGTAGTGTAGTCCGCTCCCTTAGGCATGGCCCTGTGCCCCCGCCCCCCACCTCTGTAGGGTGCCAAGTGCAGCTACCCATGCTCCAGCATCACCCATGTGCGCGTGTGTTGTCCCTAGACCTGTTTGCCTAGTCAGAAGTACTGAGTAGTGTACCCCAAGTTCGCGACTTAGTGCACGAGGCACCTGTGTCTGTCCTCTCCGCAAAGGGTATTGCTAAGGCATGCACTCAACTTTGTTTAATTTCTCCCCCCACCCTAAATCTTTGTCTTCTTGTGTTTTAGCATCATCAGGCGGAGGAGATTTGGCGTCGGAGCAGGAGGGAGCTGCAGGTCACCAGGCCCCGGTGGGCACTGACACAGACACCGAGGGCACCAGTGATCCGGAGGGCGAGGGGAGCACCACAACGGGGGCCGGTGGAGACACCAGCGACACGGACACGTCCTCGTTTGGGAGCTCCCTAGCGGGGGCGGCACCATCTGTGTCCCCCGCAACAACAGGTACAGCCGCCACCCAGCGCACCAGCACCGCCCTCCCAGCAGCCCCTCAGTCTTCGCTCCGTGGCCGCTCGGCCAGGAAGGCGCGCGTCTCCTTCGCCCCAGGCACCTCAGCCCCTGCCTCTGTTACCCCTGCTGCCCTCAGTGCGGAGCTCATTGACCTGGTGAGGATGTCATTGTTGGGCAGACTACCCTTCTGAATGCCATCCAGGGGGTGGAAAGGGAGGTGCATCGGAGCAATGCCTACCTGGAGGGCATTCATTCGGGTCAGGCTGCCCATCAACGAGCGTTCACTGCTCTGGCCTCAGCACTGACGGCAGCCATTGTCCCTGTCTCCAGTCTCCCTCTTCTATCTGCCTCCACCCTTTCTCTGTCTCCTGTACCTCAACCTATCCCATCCACACCATCAGACCAGCCTGCACACACCTCAACACCCAAGGCCAGCTCATCCAAACATAAGCACCACAGAAAACACAAGCATTCACCCAAGCAACACACAGATGCAGACATATCAACAGTCACTACCACCTCTGTGTCCCCGTCCTCCTCGTCTCCCTCCTCCCTCCCTGTGACGTCTACACTCACACCTGCATGCACCCCAACATCAGCCAGTTCTTCCACCACCAGCAAACCCTCCACTACAGTCCGCACACCTGCAGTCACCACCCCCACTGGCATTTACACGTCCCCTGTGTCCTCTCCCACTGTGTCTGTCACCCCCTCTTCCAAGACACATAAACGCAGGCAGACACCCAAACAACAGCCAACCACCTCACCACAGCCTACGTCCCAGTCACCTGCACCCAAGGACAGCACACCTGGCTCTCATACAACCACATCCTCTTCCTCCACTTCTCTCACCACTACTCCTACCCCTTACCTTGGTCCCAAGAAAAATTACCTCTCCAGTTTTGACCTCTTTCCCTCCCCCGACCCACCCCCTCCAACTGGGAAAAGTCCCAAGGGCACCTCAGCCACCACCAGCCCAACTACTACAGTGCAAGTGGTGCATGGCATGTGGAGTCCACCCTTTGGCGGCAGTAACACTTCGGTGAGCAGCAAGGGGACAGCCAGCCCCCCCCCAGGCAAGAGGACCCGGAAATTGAAGGGCCGCCGTGAGCGGACAGAGACGGCTGCCCCCAAGGAGGTGACTCCGGCCACTTCACCGGCCACAGCAGCCAGGGGAGGCAAGGGCCCGAGAGCCCCATCTAAGGAGCGGAAGGACAGCAGGGCGGAGAGGACAACCACCAGGAGCGCGGAGCAGGAGGGCCCCACAAGCCCCATCCCGGCTGCAAGGGACGACACCAAAGGGCCCAGGACTCACTCCCCGAAGGGGCCTGACACAGCACGGTCGGAGGGCGACTGAGCAGGGTGTCCAGGCCAGGTATGACTCCCTTGACATACTGCAAGAGCACCGCTGAAGAGGGCCCCGCCGTGAAGACAGGTACCGCTGAAGAGGGCCCCGCCGTGAAGACAGGTACCGCTGAAGAGGGCCCCGCCGTGCAGAAGAGCACCGCTGAAGAGGGCCCCGCCGTGAAGACAGGTACCGCTGAACAGGGCCCCGCCGTGAAGACAGGTACCGCTGAAGAGGGCCCCGCCGTGAAGACAGGTACCGCTGAAGAGGGCCCCGCCGTGAAGACAGGTACCGCTGAAGAGGGCCCCGCCGTGAAGACAGGTACCGCTGAACAGGTCCCCGCCGTGGAGACAGGTACCGCTGAACAGGGCCCCGCCGTCTCAAGCACCGCTCCGCTGGGCCCCGCCATCTCAAGCACCGCTCCGCTGGGCCCCGCCGTCTCAAGCACCGCTCCGCTGGGCCCTTCCTGTCAAGCACCGCTCCGCTGGGCCCCGCCGTCTCAAGCACCGCTCCGCTGGGCCCTTCCTGTCAAGCACCGCTCCGCTGGGCCCCGCCGTCTCAAGCACCGCTCCGCTGGGCCCTTCCTGTCAAGCACCGCTCCGCTGGACCCTTCCTGTCAAGCACCGCTCCGCTGGACATCGCCATGTCATGCACCGCTGCGCTGGGTTCCGCCGTCTCAGGCACTGTTTATGGTTCACTGTGCCCACCATGCCTCCTCCTTGACCAGTGGACTCTGTAATCCACCTGAGAGACTGTGGCTTTGCACTCCCCAGGATGGTACAGTGGGCAACCCACCCACTGTAGAGACATTGAGAGACTGTGGCTTTGCACTCCCCAGGATGGTCCAGTGGGCAACCCACCCACTGCAGAGACTTGAGAGACTGTGGCTTTGCACTCCCCAGGATGGTACAGTGGGCAACCCACCCACTGTAGAGACATTGAGAGACTGTGGCTTTGCACTCCCCAGGATGGTCCAGTGGGCAACCCACCCACTGTAGAGACTTGAGAGACTGTGGCTTTGCACTCCCCAGGATGGTACAGTGGGCAACCCACCCACTGCAGAGACTTGAGAGACTGTGGCTTTGCACTCCCCAGGATGGTACAGTGGGCATGGTGGCTCCTCGTGGATCTGGCGTCGTGGACTCATGTGGCTGTGGTGGCCCCCCCTTCCCTTCCCCCTGAGGTGCCTGTAGTTTTGACATCGGATGCCCCTGCAGTGTTCTCTCCAAAGGACGCAGGTCTCGTGTGTGGGCTTTGCCCTTGTTTCGCAGAACCTTGGCCCACGGACATGTTAGATTCGTAGGATGTGCAGGACTTGTTACTTCAATGATACACTGATGTGTATATCTTTTTGGTTTTTGTAAATATTTTTCACGGTTGCTCAATTATTTCCAGGTGCTTTTTTTTAACATGAAAATTTATTCCAAATTTGGTTGTGTCATTGTATTTTTAAAGGGTCTTTGTGTGGTGTCACTGTGACTTCCTGCTTTGCATTGGTGTGTACATATTGGGGGGGTCGCATATGTGTTTGCCCGTAACCTTTCTTCCTCCCCCCTCCGTGTGTCGTAGGTGCAGTACTCACCGTTGACGTCTGCGCCGGAGTTCGTACTCGTGGTAGATGAGCAGGTAGACGAGAGCAGGTATGATGTTCAATTCGGGTTCCATGCTGTCCGGATTCCGCGTGGAGTGTCTCGAGGTGAGCGTTTTCCATTGGAAATGTCTGTTTCCGCCGTGTTTTTATCGGCGGTGCTCCCGCCCCGGAAAAGGTGGCGGATTGGTGGGTCGTGATAGGGTGGGTGGTACATTGTCTGCCGCCTGGCTGTTGAAGGTGACCGCTGCGCTGTTTGTTTGTTCCGCCGTGGCGGTCGGAGTGTTAATGCGGCGGCCTGTGTTGGCGGTTCCCGCCAGGGTCAGAATTGCATTTTTTTGACCGCCGACCTGTTGGCGGGTTGGCCGCCGCTTTATCACCGACCGCCAGGGTCAGAATGACCCCCTATCTTTCTAATGAGTGTGCCAGACTGTAGTGATACAACAAATTGTGATTTCCCATTCCTCAAAATAGCTTGGTCATTGGTATTTCACCTTTCAGGACAATCTGTTTCTATCAAGGACTTGGTCAAGTGATCCATTCCAGTTTGTTCTAGTAGCAACAAAGCGAATCCAAATTCTACCAGCAGTCTGAATATTGAAAAAGGTTAGTCTTGGAAAGAATCAGTAAATAAAAAGATCTTGCTAGTTGTTTGAAGTCAGTGGTCTCTATCGCTCCAAAAATATATATGTCCTTAAGTCCTTTCCGGCTTTTAAGATCCTGCAAGGTATTGACGTTATGAAAAAAACAGCTACTCCACTTTTTTAAAAGGAAGCACTGGCTGGTGAGAATTAAGACAGGGAACTACAGCTTTTGTCAACCACTTTACCCCAAATGTCTCATTTATGATTCTCCAATTTAGAGAATGAGGACTGGATGTTTTGTAAAGGACAGCATTCCTTCATTTGGAGGGTAAGGGGATCTAAAAGGCCATGAATTGTCATCCAAGAAGGGACAAGTAGCACCATAAGGAAACAAGGGCTGACAAGAGCATCTAATTTTGTGTGATATGGGTAGTTTGGCTGGGTCATTGGTTAGCTAAATATAGAGAGGATGGGCAAGCATTATGGGCTGTGGGGAGTCCCTCTTACGCTTAGACATCAATAAGGTTCCTGTTGTTGACTGGAATAGGATCTCAATAGACGAATGTGAAGGGATTAGGAAATGAAAAAAACTGTCTAAAAAGCTATAGGAGGCGTCTGTTAAGGGTCGAGCTGTGTGAATTTTATAAAAACAAAAGCACTGGCACTGAAGGGAGCCTTCTTGTGTGCTGATGTTCTCCTTGTGAATGAGCAGAATGCAGTCACTTAAAGGTGAGTTAGCCAGTGGTTGGAGTAGGCTGACCCATTGCCCCATGCTATATACTGAAGTGGGAAGAAGAAAAAGGTGAATGATACAACAGACCAATAGATGAAGAGAGATGCCTGAAATCTCCTTTAAGTAGGTATATTGTACATACAATTTCAGTAAAATCAAAAGGTCTTGGTTAATTCTAGAACTTAGGGGCACATTTAAGAAAAGCAGTGCAGCACACAGTGCAGCGCCACTTTTCTTGCACCCTTTAGTGTCCCCCTACCACCACCATGTGTGAACTGTATTTAAAATATGGCGCACAATGGCAGGGTAAGGGGCAATAGCTTCATTTTTTGGGACACTTTTGATGTACTCCTGCAGAGTACATAGGGGCCCATTGTATTCAGTGGTATGCCCCCTTTCAACGCCTGGTCTGAGCAGACGTTAAAAATGCTGAAATGCATTATGCAAAAAAGTCTGTTAGATTTCCTTGTGCCATTTTTTAGGCCCCCCTGTGTGCATTGTGCCACTTTATAAATATGGTGCAGAGTTTTTGGCCTTCTAACGCCACATTGGCATCCAAAAATGACACTAATGTGGCCTTCGAATGGCGCTAGGGGCTCTTAAATATGCCCCTTAGTTTCTCTACTGTGGTCAGCCAGATTAGTGGCCACAGTGTCTGCCTTCTCTGTGGCATTTTTCGTCCTCATTATGGGTACCTGCCCCGTCTTTTGAGTGTGTCTCTGCAACTAAAGAAGACTAGACTTGATGAAAAACACCCACTTGTGTGTTTGACTCTTCCATTGCAATCTAATAAGCTTTAAAGTTGTCATGAGTCGCCGTTTTGCTATTTTCTCTATTTGTAATACTGTGATTTGTCTATTTGCATAATGCAATTTTATGGTTCCATAATCTAGACATAATATTTTGCTAGTAAAACAATTTTATCAGGCAAATATCCATGTATTATAACATTACAAAAGAAAATACAAATGAGGCTGCAAGCTTCCATAATCATTATTAATGCTGAAAATCTGACAAGACCTTTGGAAACAAATGTTTCTATATTTTTGTGAAATCATATCTGCAATAGCTGTATATCGAAGTAGTTGTTACTTTTGCGGTTGCCTCACACAGAGGTAGAAATAACAGCTACCACAGCTCACCATGACCTTAGATGAAAAGACATGTAGGCCCGTATTTCTGAAAAATGGAGCACGCGGCTTTGTGTAATTTTTTTTAACGCAAGGTAACGCCATTCCTTAAAGCCATACGTGCGCTATATTTATGTAATGACACACGAGGCTAGTGACCAAAAAAAAAGACGCTAGCCGGGGGAATGGTGTTATAGGGAATGGCGCTAGTTGGTCAAAAATGAAGTTAGGCTGGTTAGCGCCGGCAAAAATTCTGCCGCTAATCAGCCTAGTGTCATTTTCTGACACACAAGCAGCCACAAAATGACTCTTATCTGAATTTAGACAGGAGTTATGCCCACCACCCCAATGCCCACCACAGGGAACCAGTGTCCCCTGGGCAAGTCCTACATACCCAGTGCCAGGCAGGAGGCCCCATGTAAGGGGCCCCCAATGACACACCACACACACAGACAAAAACTTAGCTACAACTTACCTGGGATGGGCTCCCTCCTCCTGTAGTGTCCCTGTGGAGAGGGTGGTGGTGTTGTTGGGGTGGGCATCTTTGTGCCCACTCCATGGTGTTTAGCCATGGAAATGGGCCTACCTGCAATCTAATGCCTGGTCTGAACCAGGCATTAAATAATGGAGCTAAGCATGCTTAGCACCATTATTTAGGTCTGCCTTCCACCCTCGCGTAGTTTCTGCGCCAGGAGGTGAATATTGCACTGGGTGGCTAGCATCATGTTTAGAATGGGAACGCCTACCTTGCATCCCATTGACGCAAGGTGGTTTGGTGCATCCTAAACATGCCACTAACTCCAATATTTCTATGCTAGACGGGTCTAGCATCAAAATATAAATATGGAGTTAGGTTAGCACCACTTTAACGCCAAACTAAACAGTGCTGAGGCAACGCTAAGGTTCCATAAATATGGGCCGTAATGTGTTAAAATATTCATATTAACAATAGGAATGAAAATAATGCAAACCATTTTTTCTGAAATGTTTTATGTAAAAAGGGTCTAATTATGCTGCACTCCGTGACAAATCAAACATACATAGAAGCTGTAATATGCTACTAACAATATATCTGTCACTTCATGATTACATGGCAGTCCTGAGATCTGAATCAGCTTCTGACAGGTCTGTTGTTAGATCCAGCCTGCAGCTTCATTACAGACTCTGTTCCGTGCACTGTCATCCAACAGCAATCGCACTGTCTTCGTCCCTTTCACTCCATCACTAGATAATGAGTTTAGAGTAAGATGCTCAGAGACCTCTCCGATCTCCCGTTTGTATGTAAGAAGAGGTGAACTGATGGGCTTATGAACAACATTGAAGTGGACGTGGTAGTATAGAACATCTGGATGGAATGATGTAGTGAATGTAGACAAGCACTTTCACACTGTTACTTGGCATCTGAAGAATTAGGATTATTAACCCCTTCGCTGCCGGGCCTTTTCTCCTCCTATGTCGAGCCTTTTTTTGGTATTTGGGGCAGTTCACGCTTAGGCCCTCATAACTTTTTGTCCACATAAGCTACCCACACCAAATTTGCGTCCTTTTTTTTCCAACATCCCAGGGATTGTAGAAGTACCCAGACTTTGTGGGTTCCCCTGCAGGGGACCAAGAAATTAGCCAAAATACAGCGAAAATTCAATTTTTAAAAAAAAAATTTGAAAAAAGGGCTGCAGAAGAAGGCGTGTGTTTTTTTCCCTGAAAATGGCATCAACAAAGGGTTTCCAGTGCTAAAATCATCATCTTCCCAGCTTTCAGGATCAGACAGACTTGAATCAGAAAACCCCATTTTCAACACAATTTTGGCATTTAATCGGACATACCCCATTTTTACTATTTTTTGTGCTTTCAGTCTCCTTCCAGTTAGTGACGTAACTGGATGTGAAACCAATGCTGGATCCCAGAAAGTAGACAAAATTCTGAATGCAGCATGGGGTCATTTGGTAGATCCTACAAGTGTTTCCTACAGAAAATAACAGCTGAAATAAAAAGATATTGAAATTGAGGTTAAAAAAACAGCCATTTTCTTCACGTTTTTTGAAAGCAATACACCGCTACGTCTGCTGGACTCTTTTGGTTGCGGGGATATATAGGGCTTGTAGGTTCATCAAGAACCCTAGGTATCCAGAGCCAAAAAATGAACAGCACCTTGCAATGGGTTTTCATTCTGTATCGGGTTTACAGCAATTCATTTGCTGAAATATAAAAAGTTACAAATAGGTATCAAGAAAACCTTTGTATTTCCAAAATGGGCACAAGATAAGGTGATGAGAAGTAGTGGTTATTTGCACATCTCTGAATTCTGGGGTGCCCATACTAGCATGTGAATTACTGTGCATTTATTAAATAGATGTCTTTTTTACACACTGTCTTACATTTGGAAGGAAAAAATGTAGAGAAAGACAAGGGGCGATAACACTAATTTGATATTCTGTGTTCCCCCAAGGCTCCCGATAAAAATGGGACCTCACTTGTGTGGGTAAGCCTAATGCTTGCGATAGGAAACACAACATGGACACATCACATTTTTACATTGAAATTGACATGTTTTTTGCAACGTTCCTAGCTATAGATTTTGGCCTCTAGCACCTAAGGAAACCTACCAAACCTGCACATTTTTGAAAACTAGAGACCTAGGGGAATCCAAGATGGGGTGACTTGTGGTGCTCTGACTAGGTTCTGTTACCCAGAATCCTTTGCAAACCTCATAATTTGCACCCAAAAACAGGTTTTCCTCACATTTCGGTGACAGAAAGTTCTGGAATCTGAGAGGAGCCACAAATTTCGTTCCACCCAGCATTCCCCTAAGTCTCCTGATAAAAATGGTACCTCACTTGTGTGGCTAGACCTAGCACACGCGACAGGAAATGCCCCAAAACACAACATGAACACATCAAATTTTCCCAAAGAAAACAGAGCTGTTTTTTGCAAAGTGCATAGATGTGGATTTTGGCATCTAGCTCAGCTGGCACCTAGGGAAACCTAGAAAACCTGCGCATTTATGAAAACTAGACACCTAGAGGAATCCAAGATGGAGTGACTTATGGGGCTCTAACCAGGTTCTGTTACCCAGAATCCTTTGCAAACCTCAAAATTTGGCTAAAAAACACCTTTTCCTCTCATTTCGGTGACAGAAAGTTCTGGAATCTGAGAGGAGCCGCACATTTCCCTTCCACCCAACATTTCCCCACGTCTCCCGATAAAAATGGTACCTCACTTGTGTGGGTAGGCTTAGCTCCCGCGACAGGAAATGGCCCAATACACAACGTGGATTAATCACATTTTCCTACAGAAAACAGAGGTGTTTTGTGCAACGTGTCTAGCTGTGGATTTTGGCCTCTAGCTCAGCTGGCACCTAGGGAAACCTAGCAAACCTGTGCATTTTTTTAAAATATACTCCTAGGGGAATCCAAGATGGGGTGACTTGTGGGGCTCTAACTAGGTTCTGTTACCCAGAATCCTTTGCAAACCGCAAAATGTGGCCAAAAAAACACTTTTTTCTCTCATTTCGGTGACAGAAAGTTCTGGAATCTAAGAGGAGCCACAAATTTCCTTCCACCCAGCATTCCCCTAAGTCTCCCAATAAAAATGGTACCTCACTTGTGTGGGTAGACCTAGCGCCCGTGACAGCAAATGCCCAAAAATACAATGTGGACACATCACATTTTACCAAAGAAAACAGAGCTGTTTTTTGCAAAGTGCCTAGCTGTGGATTTTGGCCTCTAACTCAGCCTCACTTGTGTGGTTAGGCCTAGTGCTCGTGAAAGGAAATGCCCCAAAACACTATCTGAACACATCAAAATTATCAAATACAAAACTACCTGTTTTTGCGTTGAGGGGCACCTGCATTTTTGGTCCTGGGCTCAGCACCCATCTAGGGAAACCTACCAAACCCAGACATTTCTGAAAACTAGACACCCAAGAGAGTCCAGGGAGGTGTGACTTGCATGGATCCCCTAATGTTTTCTTACCCAGAATCCTCTGCAAACCTCAAATTTAGTTAAATAATCACTTTTTCCCCACATTTCTGTGTGGAATCCCTGCACCGGGACAAATTTCCTACCACCCAACGTTCCCCTCATCTCCCGGTAAAAATGATACCTCACTTTTGTAGGTGGGCCAACTGCCTGTGACAGGGAAGAACAAAAACATGTTGAAATTGAGGGGGAACCAAAGCGGGTCCAAAAGGCCAGTTTGAAAAAAAACATTTTTAGGCTGACAAGTGCAGCAGAATTTTTATCGGTATAGATGAGACAATGTTGGGTGGTAGGAATTTTGTGGATTCCTGCAGATTCCAGAAGGTTCCATCACAAAAATGTGGGAAAAATGTGTGATTTCCGGCAAAGTTGTAGGTTTGCAGGGCATTGTGAGTAAAAAAATGGCGTTGGGTGCATGTAAAGTATACCACCCTGGAATCAACCAGATGTTTAGTTTTCAGATGTGTCTAGGTCTTGTGGATTTTTCTACATGGCAGCGTCCCAAAGTCAAAAAAGTGCAGCCCCCACCATTCCAACTGGGACGATTTTGAGAGTTACCAAGCTCTCATGGCCCAAACGTAAAACCAAAACCCAAAATAATCAAATGACCTCTTGTTTGCCGTGGGATAAGATGTTTTAGTGAGCTGACTAGTACCCCTTTTAGTTAGGTGGGGGCATATCCAGGCCCATACTAGTTGGTAGCCACAACCCCACTATTTATATTTGTAAATTCCATGACATCTAGTAGACTTTCTGCCCTTCCCCAGGGTGTGGATCAGGGGTAATTGCTCCATCTGCCTACTGGTGGGCAGAGCTCCTTTGGCCCCATTTATTTGGGGTGGCGGTATGGCCATACCCCCACCCTCTTATTTTGAAAAAAAAATTCTTCCCTGGTCTCTGGTGGGCTTTTTGCCCCCCTTGGGGGCAGATGAGCCTTCTAAAAATAGGCTGATCTGCCCCCAAGGGGGGGCAGGTATGGCCAACAGTAATGTGCCTCCATGGGGAGCGACCCTTGCCAAAGGAGCTGCCCCCCAAACAAAACACACACACCAATCCCTGGTGTCTAGTGGTTTCTGCCTGCCCCCCTTTGGGGGCAGATTGGCCTAACAAAATAGGCTGATATGCCCCCAAGGGGAGCAGAAATGGCCTAAATACAATTTGCCCCCCAGGGGAGTGACCCTTGCCTAAGGGGTCGCTCCCCATACATAAAAACATAAAGTAAATAAAACTACAGATATCCCTGGTGTCTAGAGGTATAATTAGGCCTGGGGGGCAGAAAAGGCCTAAAACTAATTTGCCCCCCCTGGGGTGCCGCCCTTGCCCAAGGGGCCGCTCCCCTGATGCGTTGGTATAAAAAAAGAATTCCCTGGTGTCTAGTGGCTTCTGGCCTAAAAATAATTTTGCCCCGGGGATTGACCCTTGCCTAATGGGTTGCTCCCCACATATAAAAAAAAATGTAAACAATTTTTTTTTTTTATCCCTGATGTCTAGGGGTTTTCTGCTCCCCCGGGGGCAGATCAGCCTAATTATATTAGGCCGATCTGTCCCCAGAGGGGCAGAAATGGCCTAAAAATGGTTTGGCCCCCTGGAGAGTGGCCCTTGCCTAAGAGGGGCGCTCCCCTCTTGACAATTACCACAAAAAAAAACCCTGGTGTTTAGTGGGCATTTCTGCTGCCCGATTGCATCGGACAGAGACATTAAAGGAAAACAAATGCCTTTCCTTCCGTTTCCTTTCATGCCTTTGCTGGCCCCCTCCTCCCGAGTGGAAGAGAAATGCTGAGCATTTCTCTTCCGCATCGCACTGGAAGCATGCTCCCTGCGTGATGGGAGGTGACCTCTTCTGAGGTCCACACTATATGCAAGAGTCACACATACTGACACTACCACATCACCCACTACACCACCCTCCACCTCACACAGCCAATTGCACACACATGCATGTACTGACACACACATAATTTGAGCCACAACATGACAGGTACATGTCTTTTTGCAATGTGCACACATCAGCACTTTTAACAAGTGTGAATGCCAGCATTCATTTGGCAATGCATACTGGCTCCATAATGATAGTTATGTATGTGTGCGATATTTGTAGTGTACTAATATGTAATCACCCGGTTCTGACCCACGCATATCCCCGACATATGCATGTCACAGTAATTTTAACAATTACTGTGACATGTTTATGTCTGCAGTAGTCCCATGTTCACGTGCAGTGACCCCTGTAGTTCGCCAATGCGCATTGTCTACCTTTGTGTCCAGCAACAGTGGGGTCCTGTTTTATCTGTGGTCCCATGGCAGCACCAACGGAGGGCCCTGTCCGGTCAATCCATCCAGAAATGGAAGTAGACTCAGTAGAAAAGGTGAGTTTTCTCCCTGTTTTACCACCAATCCACCAAGTCAGAGGTGGAGGTCAGACTGCCATTTTTTGCTTGGCAGTAAGGCACAGCCATATCTTCTTGGTAGTAAGTGTGTCTGGAGTTGCGCCATCAGCCACACTTTCCTGTGGTACCGTCCACACAGATAGAAATGCTTGGCAGAATCGGTGGGACTCGGGCAGGTTAAAGTCTATGGGACCGTCATGGAGGTGGACGGGTTTTCTGTTGAAAACTCTACAGTGGGACCGTTCCGCGAAGTTCTAAATCAGGCTCTGAGTTAGATTCTCCACATTACTAATTCTTGAGCCTGGGGCTGGTTGGGAGACTGGGTACTTTAATTATAAATTTTTTGTAATACATTTTGACCACCATAATGGAAATGTTATTACTGCACTGGAAAAGGATTTGAGTTCACATATGCCAATCTTAGGCAAGGAACTATAGATTATGTGGGCTGAAAATTTCAATACCCAGCTCTCTGGGCATGGCTACCAAAAGAATTAAGTGAGATGGTTTACTCAGGGGGTGAAGATAAGCCTCACTTTACACATGATTTGTATGTTAAAGCGTTAAACTTTTTTTATAAAACATAATTTTGTATTTCCAGGGATGTTTATTAATTGGCTTCATATACCATGCCCACATTCACTGGAAGAGGGGTGTTTATTACCAATGTTTTTATACTACTTACTAAGAATTTAAAACCCCTTGCTCCTAATTTTCAGTTCAAATAAAATGTATGTGTGATCGTAATACAATCATACCGAGGATCTGTCTGGGACAAGGTCCAACTAAACATTTGGGACAATAGATGATGTAGAGGCTATCAGAAGTAAAAGCATTTGAATAAAATTGAGTAGAGTGAATCCCAAGTGGCCATTATCAGGCCTAAGTTTACGACTTTGGGAATTCACAAAGGGCATTTGTGAGCAGTATCTTGAAGTCTGCACTTGGGTTATATCTCCCTTTGTGAATTCCAAAGGTCATAAAATTAGACATTTGGTCTAAGTTTTGGCCAAACATCTTAGTTTACCTTTGTGAATCGGGCCCTTAGTACGGGGAAAACTGTGATATCTGCCTGAATGATGCTTGGGATGATATGACCATAAAACATGCTTTTAATGTAATTTACTGAGAAATCAAGATATTGTTAACCACATTAAACCCCCTCAGGAGAAACAAGCAGTATGGTTGGTATGATCCTGAAAGTACTAGAGGCCATACAAATTTATGAATGTCTCTAAGTTCCCTTTGGAAACTCACCATGCTCCGGTTATTGAAGCCTTGATTCCTTCCCATGAGCGGTAACATCTATTGCAAACAGGTAGTATATGTGGACTGTTGATGAGGCTCCCCCATGAGTGTCTAGGATTTACTGTCAGTTACTGGATTTTTAACTCAACGCAGTCACAATGGCAATCACAGAGGATCAGATTGTTAAGGCTCCAGGGCATGATGGTGCTCCAATGGATATTTTCAAGCAGAATATAGATCTGCGGAGGAATGTCTAGAGAGCTTCAGAAATAAGTGGTAACTTAAGTAATTGGTTCAAATCATGAATTGTTCTAATTTTCAAAAAAGGAGATAGAGCCCCTTTAAGCGTTATCTCCTGGTCTCATTCTTAGACTCCTTAGTTAGGGTCATTGGGAGGATCTTACTTGCAAGGTTGGAAAGTTGGTCAAAGGAGCAATCTTTTTCTTAAGATGTCCAGTATTGTTTCCGTAATGAGTTGGGAACCACTAAACAATGCCTAAATTAAAAAATGTAGAAACAAGTATGTAGTGGCCAAGAAGATGCCTTTGTATTTGGCATTCTCAGACCTCACCAGTACCTTCATTTGTGTGAACCACTCAAAGCCGTGGGCTATTATGACCTCAGTGGGGGTGGAAGAATCAATAGTGCAATTTCTTAGACCACTGTACTTAGGCAAAACTGTAAAATTTAATTTTGGAGCAAATGAAAAGCATTCAGAGTATTTTAGAATCATGATAGATGTTAGGCAGGGCTGTGTCCTTACCCCATTTCTTTTTACTTTGTACATTAATAAGTTTTAAAGGTTTTTAGCCGGTAGAGCAAGGGACATTCCACTTTCTGGTGCAAATCAATCCTGTTCTTATTGTATGAGGACAACCCTGTTTTGAGGACAAATGTAGGAAATGGCCTCTGGAAACTTTTGGACACTTTTAATGTTTTGATGGATGAATTGACCCGTATAACAAACTTTAGTGAAATCATGTGGTTCAGAAAGAACATGATCTCATGTTCACCTAATTTATATTGCACAATTAGGTAAAGTCGACATATTTAGATAATTACAACTGCACTTTGATTCAAATGGCAATTGGGCGTATTAGTGTAATATTAGGCAGCAACAATTTGAAGAATCCATTGTAACTAAGCTAGGAATTAAACTCCACTGGGAGTTACATATGCTATATAGAATCAAATGTGTGTCCGTGGCCATTTACAGATTAGGCCTTTGGAGGTATACTAATGTAGAGGTCAACAGCGGTCCTAAAATCTCTGCTTGAGAAGATTGCTGGCTGTCCCTAGGAACTGTTCGAATTACATCTGCCACAGGGAACTGAGCCTGACTTATTTGGAAGTTCGAATTTTACTACTTCGCCTGCCTCTATGGTTGCACTCAATCTGTTCTAAAACGTAGGCATGAGCAGTGCTTAATTTGTGCTTGTTGTTTCCAGTGCTGAGCACCGGCACTTATTTTTGAGGGCCGGGGCTTATTCTTCTGCCTCATGCATTTGCTACGAGCAAAAGACACATATGGTAAAGATGGAGGAAGGGAAACATGAAAAAGAGTCACAACGGGAGAAAGCAGAAAGCTTCAAGAGTGAGCTGGAGCAGCAGGGAGTGGCTGTAAATAGATTAATAAGGCCCGAGATGGCTTCAGGATTAAACTGCCTCAGTATTCTGTCCTCACACATTTAACTGCAGCAGCCCGGTGTTTCAGAGGAGATCTTTGCGCACCAGCACCTTTTTATTTACAAATTAAGCACTGGCCATAAGTCAATAGGGTGGTTTTACATGACTGTTTATCTCTTGAATATGCACTTTGCATCCCTTGGTTAGTTCATATTAAAACGTTGTGTGAGAGACTAGGGAGGCCTGTTGTTTTAGTATCTCGACTGTATCAAGGCCCAGACAAAAGGTAATATCAAGCTTTTGTTTGTTACATTTTGTGAAGAGGGAAGTGTGAAAATAGAGCTTCTTGAATAGAAAATAATTTCTCACTCACTCTTAAGAATGGCATTGCAACCATATCTCAAAAATGTGACAAACCCGTAACAGAGGTTTGTGTTGACACGGATCCGTCTTAACCACTTGGGTGACCCTTGCAAGCTGGTCTTACCCTCGGCACCGGTTGTGCGGTGCCGAGGACGAGACCAGCTTGTCTGGCTACGGGTCCCCGTGGGGAGCGCTAGCGCTCCCCCAGATGGTCGAGCGCCCCCCTCCCCTGGGCAGAGATGGAAGGCAAATTGCTTCCCCTTCCACCCCCGCTCCCCATAACCCCCCATGGCATCTGATGACGTCAGCCTGCTTTCGAACGCTGACCTCTTCGGAGACCTTCCCCTCTGCTCAGCTTCCAGTGCCCGATTGAAGGAGAAATGCAAAAGCATTTCTCCTCTGATCACGTGGAGGGTGCTGAGAGGCCTGAAAGGAGAGGAAAGGCCTTTCCTCTCCTTTCATGTCTCTCTGAGCATTTCTGCTGCTCAATCGCGATGTGATCGGGCAGCAGAAATGGCCACTAGGCACTAGGGTTTTTTTTTTTTCTTATTTCAAATAAGGGGAGTGGCCCCTTGAACAAGGGCCGCTCCTCGGCGGGTCAAATTATTTCTAGGCCATTTCTGCTTAATATTAGTAGGCCGATCTGCCCCAGGGGGGGCAGAAATCCACTAGACACCAGGGATAATTTTATTGCTTGTTTTTTTATTTTTATGTTTGGGGAGCGACCCTTTGGGCAAGGGTCACTCGGGGGGAAATTATTATTAGGCCATATCTGCCCCTGGGGGGGCAGAAACCACTAGACACCAGGGATTATTCATTTTTTGGGGCTATTTCAAATAAGGGGAGCGGCCCCTTGGGCAAGGGCTGCTCCTCGGGGGGGGAAATTATTTCTAGGCCATTTCTGCCCCCAGGGAGGTAGAAATCCACTAGACACCAGGGATAATTTTATTTATTGTTTTTTTTATTTTTTTACGTTTAGGGAGCGACCCCTTGGGCAAGGGTCGCTCCGGGGGGGGGAAAAATATTGTTAGGCCATTTTTGCCCCCCCCTGAGGGCAGATCGGCCTTGCGATCTGCACCCAGGGGAGGGCAGAAACCACTAGACACCAGGGATTATTTTTTTTTGTGTTTGGGCAAGGGCCGCTCCCCAGGGGGGCAAATGATTTTTAGGCCATTGCTGCCCCCTCGGGGGCAGAAAACCACTAGACACCAGGGCTAATTATTTTTGTTTATTTTTATTTTTTTGTTTGGGGAGCGACCCTTTAGGCAAGGGTCGCCCCCAGGGGGCCAAATTATTTTCAGGCCATTTCGGCCCCCCGGGGGGGCAGAAACCACAAGACACCAGGGATATTTTTTTATACTAACGCATAAGGGGAGCTGCCCCTTTGGCAAGGGCCACTCCCGGGGGGGGGCAAAATATTTTTGGGTGTTTTCTGCCCCCCCGGAGGCAGATCGACCTAATATAATTAGGTGGATCTGCCCCCGGGGGAGGCAGAAACCTCTAGACACCAGGGATACACATATTTTTTTATTTACTTTATGTTTTTATGTATGGGGAGCAACCCCTTAGAGCTTGCTAACTCTCAAAATCGTCCCACTTGGAATGGTGAGGGATGCACTTTTTTTTCCTTTGGGACGTTGCCATGTAGAAAAATCCAAGACCTAAACACATCTGAAAACTAAACATCTAGTTGATTCCAGGGTGGTGTGCTTCACATGCACCACACAACATTTCCTTACCCACAATGCCCTGCAAACCTGCAACTTTGCTGGAAAGCACACATTTTTCCCACATTTTTGTGATGGAACCTTCCGGAATCTGCAGCAATCCACAAAATTCCTACCACCCAGCATTGTCTCATCTATACCGATAAAATTTCTGCGACATTTGTCAGCGTAAAAATGTATTTTTTTCAAACTGCCCTTTTGGACCCATTTTGGTTCCACCTCAATTTTGACGTGTAATTGGCTCTTCCCTGTCACAAACACTTGACCCACCTGCGCAAGTGAGGTATCATTTTTACTGGGACACTGAGGGGAACGATGGGTGGTAGGAAATTTGTCCCGGTGCGGTGATCCCCTAGGTCTCTAGTTTTCAAAAATGCACAGGTTTGATAGGTTTCTCTAGGTGCCGGCTGAGCTAGAGGCCAAAATCCACAGGTAGGGACTTTGCAAAAAACACCTCTGTTTTCTTTGAGAAAATGTGATGTGTCTACTTTGTGTTTTGGGGCATTTCCTGTCGTGGGCACCAGGCCTACCCACACAAGTGAGGTACCATTTTTATCGGGAGACTTGGGGAAACGCTGGGTGGAAGAACATTTGTGGCTCTTCTCAGATTCTAGAACTTTCTGTCATCGAAATGTGAGGAAAAAGTGTTCATAAGGCCAAATTATGAGGTTTGCAAAGGATTCTGGGTAACAGAACCTGGTGTGAGCCCCACAAGTCACCCTGTCTGGGATTCCCCTAGGTCTCTAGTTTTCAAAAATGCACAGGTTTGATAGGTTTCCCTAGGTGCCGGCTGAGCTAGAGGCCAAAATCCACAGGTAGGGACTTTGCAAAGAACACCTCCGTTTTCTTTGAGAAAATGTGATGTGTCTACTTTGTGATTTGGGGCATTTCCTGTCACGGGCACTAGGCCTACCCACTCAAGTGAGGTATCATTTTTATCGGGAGACTTCGGGAAACGCTGGGTGGAAAGAGATTTGCGGCTCCTTTCAGATTCCAGAACTTTCTGTCACCAAAATGTGAGGAAAACGTGTTTTTTTAGCCAAATTTTGAGGTGTGCAAAGGATTCTGGGTAACAGAACCTGGTGAAAGCCCCACAAGTCACCCCGTCTGGGATTCCCCTAGGTCTCAAGTTTTTAAAAATGCCCAGGTTTGGTAGGTTTCCCTAGCTGAGCTAGAGGCCAAAATCCACAGGTAGGAACTTTGCAAAAAACACCTCTGTTTTCTTTGGGAAAATGTGATATGTCCACGTTGTGTTTTGGGGCATTTCCTGTCGCGGGCGCTAGGCCTACCCACACAAGTGAGGTACCATTTTTATCGGGAGACTTGGGGGAACATAGAATAGCAAAACAAGTGTTATTGCCCCTTGTCTTTCTCTACATTTTTTCCTTCCATACATAAGACAGTGTGTAAAAAAGACATCAATTTGAGAAATGCCCTGTAATTCACATGCTAGTATGGGCACCCCAGAATTCAGATTTGTGCAAATACCCACTGCTCCTCAACACCTGATCTTGTGCCCATTTTGGAAATATAAAGGTTTTCTTGATATCTATTTTTCACTCCTTATATTTCAGCAAATGAATTGCTGTATACCTGGTGTATAATGAAAACCCACTGCAAGGTGGAGCTCATAAATTGGCTCATGGTACCTAGGGTTCTTGATGAACCTACAAGCCCTATATATCCCCTCAACCAGAAGAGTCCAGCAGACGTAATGCTATATTGCTTTAAAAAATCTGACATAGGAAAAAGTTACAGAGTAAAACGTAGAGAAAAATGGCTGTTTTTTCACCTCAATTTCAATATTTTTTTATTTCAGTTGTTAGTTTCTGTAGGAAAACCTTGTAGGATCTTCACAAATTGCCAATTGCTGAATTCAGAATTTTGTCTACTTTTCAGAAATGTTTAGGTGTCTGGGATCCAGCATTGGTTTCACACCCATTTCTGTCACTGACTGGAAGGAGGCTGAAAGCAAACAAATCATAAAAATGGGGTATGTCCTAGTAAAATGCCAAAATTGTGTTGAAAAATTGGGTTTTCTGATTAACGTCTGCCTGTTCCTGAAAGCTGGGAAGTGGGTGAATTTTTCACTGTAAACCCTTTGTTGATGACAATTTCAGGGAAAAAACCACAAGCCGTCTTCTGCAGCCCTTTTTTCCCACTTTAAAAAACAAAACAAAATTTCTACTGTATTTTGTCTAATTTCTTGGTCTCCTTCAGGGGAACCCACAAAGTCTGTATACCTCTAGAATCCCTAGGATGTTGGAAAAAAAGGACGCAAATTTGGCGTGGGTAGCTTATGTGGACAAAAAGTTATGAGGGCCTAAGCACGCCCTGCCCCAAATAGCCAAAAAAGGTCCTGGCACCTGAGGGGGAAAAGGCCTGGCAGCAAAGGGGTTAATACGGTATATGTTTTCGTATCTTTTACTATGCCATATGATTGGTTCAGGGATCCTCTTTCTTTGGTAACTCCACTCAGTGCATTTTATTTTTTATGTTCTGTTGTAATTATTATACTCTCCTGAGGGATTGTCATGTGAAGCAGCTGCTCAAAAATTGCATTTTACTGTGTAGACCGGTACACGTTTATTTATAGCAGCTAGAGAGTGTTGATATATGTATAGCTGTAGCTGGTTATATTTGGCAGGCAAGGAAAATTAGAAAAATGTTTTAATAATATTGGTTAGTATCCCTGTCGTAAGTAAATATGAATTGCGTACCCTTTATACTCGTTTTATTCCTTGTAAATATTATTTGTTTAATGAAGTGTGTTACATATTGATATTGAATATTTAATATAAATAGATGTTAAGATCTCTTTTATGGTTTTTCATAGAAACCAAATATAGATTATTATTAATTGATTGATTGATTGATTGATTTAATCAATCATATCTAAAATATGTACAAGAGTGTCAGCTCCATTAGATTATAGATTAAATATTATTGCCACAGAATACAGTTATTGGCTATTTGTGGTTATTTGTAGTGCATGGGATCGTATTGGGAATACAAGGGAGTGGCTTGGTATTCATGGGAGAGAACTTGGACAGAATCTGGGGAAACATATGCTGACCTCTCCCTGACAATACCTTACCCTGTGAAGAAACAAACATGCTGTTATCTGAGTCTCATGAAATTATTCACTGTGAGCAGGTTTCCCCATTGACAATTTGGTGGTGTATGTAGGCAGGGTAAGGGGTCCTAATGGTGGACATTTAATCCATGATGAATCAGCTTGAGCGATCCTCTTGGTAAAACCTGCACAGCAATTAAAGATAAAGAATTTGGGGCATATTTAAGAAAAGTGGAGCTGCACTCAGTGCAGTGCCACTTTTCTTGCGCCCCTTAGCACCCCCTAACGCCACCATG
This sequence comes from Pleurodeles waltl, assembly GCF_031143425.1. NCBI lineage: Eukaryota > Metazoa > Chordata > Amphibia > Caudata > Salamandridae > Pleurodeles > Pleurodeles waltl. The sequence goes on along the minus strand of NC_090439.1, from coordinate 921,089,948 downwards.
TTAGCGCCGTATTTAAAATACAGCGCAGCATGGCGGAAGTTAGGAGACTAGCGTCAGAATTTTTGACATAGTCCAGAGCTTTGCGGGATTAGCGTAAAAAATGTTGACGCTAATTCTGCAAAGCCCATTGAGGCCCATTCTAATCAATGGTGTGCCTCCTTTTAATGCCTACACTGAGCAGGCTTTAAAAGTGCCAAAAAATATGATGCAAAGAAATCCATTGTTTAGTCCCCCCCAGTGGGGGAATGCTCCCCTTGCATACATCGTGCCTCACTCAGGCATAATATAGTGCAAAGTGTACCAAAGTGGCTCAATGCATGCATCGCCCCACTTTGTAAAATTGGCGTATTGATTTTGGCCTCGTTGGGCCACATTACCATAAAAAAAATTACATTAATGTGGTGCAAGGAGGCGCTAGGGGCTCTTAAATATGCCCCTTTGTTGTTTTGGGATATACCAGGAAATTGACCAACACAATTTTTCTGGCCAGTGTCCCAATGTCTTCCTTTTTTGTTTAACTCAGGTAATAGCGTGAATGGCAAGAAATGTATTTAGAAAATGTTTGTGTTTCATGGAGTTTCCTTTAGTTGAGAGGCTTTCATTTCTTGTGGATGTACCTTTTTATGGTCTAGTCCTTTAAAGATCCTAGGATCACAGCTTCTCTTTGCTTAAATCCTTGTTTGTACACTGTGTGAGTGTCATTGAACGCTGGCTGGCAAACAACATTCTGCTATGCTGGATAAGGGTTACAAGTCTGAGAGCTTTTTTCTCATTAGTTAGGAAGAGCTCAGGAGTCACACCAGTGCTTACTTTGTGAAAGAAAGAGAGCGAGTGCCTGAAACACTGTTCAGAACCAGATCCAGTGCAATTAAATGACAGCATGCCAAATATCAAGACTGGTAGTCTTTAATCCACTACCAGAAACTCCCTGCTCCCTTTTATTGCACTTATCTTTTTGTTCCTCCGTCTTTCTGATCTGTCTGTTTTCCCTCTCTTGCAGTTGGTAAATATCTGATACAGAAAACATATGTGCTGGACCCCAAAAATAAGGGCTGGTGCCCCCACCAGCAACCACATGCTCAAATTGAGGCTCGAGTCACCCAACGTACTGGACAGCAAATCTACAAAGCTGTCACTTCACCTACATCTCATCAGAACACTTTCTGAACCTGCAAAAGAATAGACAAGGACTTTCCCTGCTGGGTGAGACATGTGTGGAGACCAGAAGGACTGCACTGACTCGCCCTTGTATCCAGGAATAAGAAGTTGACTCCAACAGTCATTTGACTTTCTTCAATTGTGTCAACAGGGACATAACACACTTCAATGAGCCTTTATCCTGAAGTGCCCAACAGATGAGTAGCAGCTGGAACTGGAGTGGATGCTGCTTCTGGCCTTTTCGTGAGTGAGTCTTGGTCCCTAAGGTCCTTGGAGCCGTAAAAGTGAAAAATGTTTGGACTTTCAACACCTTTGGAGTGGGATCTTGTGGCTAGGGTGTTCAATTCTATGCAGCTGAATCCACTGGAGGATTTTGAGCTCCACAAAAAAAATAAGGGGCAACTTATATTTTGGTGGAAAGGGTACTACATGGAAATGGCAATGGAGTACCCTGTCTGTCAAAATAATGGTCTGCTTACCAGATTTAAATGTGGTGTAACCACAGTGAAGATCACGTTGGCTCCACCATGATCACACCCCTCCAACACGCTGATAGAGTACAGGCCATCAGCGGTTCGCCTTTATGTCCACCCACCTGATTTACATGGGCAGACATAGAAGTCAGTTTTCATTGCCCGTCACCGCCAGGAAAACCCATCAGCGTTGTTTTTTATTTTCAAAAACAAAAATCCTCTTTGAGGTTTTCTTTTTGAAAATGAAAAATGAATAGTTACTTTGCTGCATGTCTCCGTTATGTTTGAGAGAGCCCTATGGTTACAATCCATTGGCAGGAGCCAGTTCATGTCAAAGCTCGAAATGCCTGCCAGCCCAATGCGCATTTCAAAATCTGGACATTGGGACCTGCGTCAGGGCGCTAGAGTAATTTATTCCATTACCCTGGTAGAGGATCACAAGACCACCAACTTTCAAATCAAGCACTAAGTCACATGGTGGTGGTAGGGGAGAGTTAAAGGGTGCTGGGTGCAGTGCACTTTCCTTAAAATGCCCCTAAGTGACTATATTACTTTACCTGACCTACCAAGGGCAGTGATACAGATGAACCAGAGATGCTCTGGGTTACACTGAATCATATTTCTTGCATTTTACGAAGTGGGCCAATTAGTTCCTGCTTCACTCTCTTATGTTTGAAGGACACAATTGCCCCCCATTGACACATTCAGTTCCCCAGTTGTGGTTAATTCCATCATATCCTTGGACCTCATTATTGCTAATATGGGTGTACCCCACTTTACAACTCATTTTCATCTCTGCAGCTTAATATAAATAACTAGTATAAGGTTGTTCTCTTTACCTTTGCCGCTGCAGCTGTTTCAGCTCCCGAGAAGCTTTCTCTGGTTGTTAAGCGGCGTGGGCCGCGGTGGCCTCATGCTGGGTTGCTCTCAGCAGTGGTGATGATGTGATAAACTCCTACACCACCGTCATCTTGGACTGGGCACCACACAGGCAATGGGGAGGCCAATCCTGCAAGCCCTGACATTTGTCACATGCAGTTTTTATAAAGCTTTTTGGCAAAGCAGAGATACCCACATGCTTGTTCTCCTGTAAGATACATGTCAGCTAACTATGCACATCATTCTTTCCATGTATTATACATATTTAAAGTGGCTCACCTTTTTCTTAGTGAGGTCACTTCCCATGTTCCATTATGAACGTATCCTGAGGCCACTTTTGTTGCAATTGTTTCTTTTTTTGCTCGCTCCTGGATTCAGTGGGTCTTCCCAGTCTCCAGTTCTGCTTGCCATCCTGTTCTACAATTGTTTCCTGAATCCTGATTCCAGTCAAGAACAGCCTGAAGTTTGTTCCTGGATGCCTTTTTTTTCCCTTCTTGCTGAGTTATTCCGTGAAGCAGTTCCAGACTCCAGGTTGCCATTCTGGCATCCACTCCTGCCTCTGGTTACAAGCAACCTTGAACTCATGCTAAGAAGTTCTCTTCAGCAGTGCGTAGAAGACGGGTCCTTGAAAACTGGGGCCTATCAACAATGGTTCCCAACTTATCTTTTCCTCATTAAGCAATTGGAGGAATATACTACACATAGGTGGTCATTACAAACCTGGCGCACAGTGTTAAAGCTGCGGTAATACCGCAAACAGGCCGGCAGACAAAAAAAGGGAATTACGACCCTGGCGGAAACCGCCAACTAAGACAGCCACTTTAACACACCGCCCGCCACGGCGGTACAGACAAACAGCGCGGCGGTCACCACCAAGAGACAGGCGGAAGACAATGTACTGCCCACACTATCACAACACACCAATCCGCCACCTTTTCCGGGGCGGATTCACCGTGGATAAAAACACGGTGGAAACAGCTTGTGCTATGGGAAAACGCTCACCTCAACACATCCCACGAGGAACGAGGAAACCATTGAGCCGGAACTACAAATACTCCCTGCCCTTGCATTCCTGCTCATCTACGACCAACAGCGACGTAGGCGCAGAACATACCGGTGAGTGCAGCACCTACGACACGGGGAGGGAGGAGGCAAAGTTACGGGGACACCCACCAAACACCCCCACCCCACCCTCACATATTACAACAGACACACCAATGCATTCACAAAAATCACAGTAACAACCCACAATCCCCCCGGAAGAATGCAAAGACAAAGCGAATAGCGGTCAAACTTTGTATTGTGCCAATATACTACTCATTAAAAAATATACGGATATATATATCACGAAATCTGTCAAAAATAAATGTACACTACAAGAAGTAGTGCAGATATGTACACAACAATGTCCATGCACCAACAGTCCAAAATTGCATGGGCGACGCCCACAATAGATACCTGACCAAAATCGGAGAGAACACTGCCGGGGCATCAGATAGAAACAATACAGGCACCTCAGGGGGAAGGGAAGGGGGGGCACCTCAGCCAGATGAATGCGAAGCCAGATCCACGAGGGGGCTCCATGCCCATTGATGTATCCTGGGGAGTGCAAAGCCACAGTCTCTCAAGTCACTTCAGTGGGTGGGTTGCCCACTGTGCCATCCTTGGGAGTGCAAAGCCACAGTCTCTCAAGTCTCTACAGTGCGTGTTTTGCCCACTGTTACATCCTGGGGAGTGCAAAGCCACAGTCTCTCAAGTCTCTACAGTGGGTGGCTTGCCCACTGTTACATCCTGGGGAGTGCAAAGCCACAGTCTCTCAAGTCTCTACAGTGGGTGGCTTGCCCACTGTTACATCCTGGGGAGTGCAAAGCCACAGTCTCTCAACTCTCTACAGTGGGTGGGTTGCCCACTGTGCCATCCTGGGGAGTGCAAAGACACATCTTCGCAAGTAGATGCAGTTCTCTACTGGTACTGGGTGGGACTGGTGCCCACACTGGATGAGTCTTCCCGTGAAAGTACATGTCCTGTCACAGTCCCAGCTGCACATGGGAGAACGATGCCTGATGTGCCGGACTATTCATACCGACACGGTCTTGGCCTTGTTCAGCGGTGCTTAGCCATGGCAGTCTTTGCCCTGTTCAGCGGTCTTCACCATGGCGGTCTTTGCCCTGTTCAGCAGTCTTCACCATGGCAGTCTTTGCCCTGTTCAGCGGTCTTCACCATGGCGGTCTTGGCCTTGTTCAGCGGTGCTTTGCCATGGCTGGCTATGGACTGTTCAGCGGTGCTTTGCCATGGCAGTCTTTACCCTGTTCAGCGGTCTTCACCATGGCGGTCTTGGCCTTGTTCAGCGGTGCTTTGCCATGGCTGGCTATGGACTGTTCAGCGGTGCTTTGCCATGGCAGTCTTTGCCCTGTTCAGCGGTGCTTAGCCATGGCGGTCTTTGCCCTGTTCAGCGGTCTTCACCATGGCGGTCTTTGCCCTGTTCAGCGGTCTTCACCATGGTAGTCTTGGCCTTGTTCAGCGGTGCTTAGCCATGGCGGTCTTTGCCCTGTTCAGCGGTCTTCACCATGGCGGTCTTTGCCCTGTTCAGCGGTCTTCACCATGGCGGTCTTGGCCTTGTTCAGCGGTGCTTTGCCATGGCTGGGTATGGACTGTTCAGCTGTCCTTTGCCATGGCAGTCTTTGCCCTGTTCAGTGGTCTTCACCATGGCGGTCTTTGCTCTGTTCAGCGGTCTTCACCATGGCAGTCTTGGCCTTGTTCAGCGGTGCTTTGCCATGGCGGTCTTTGCCCTGTTCAGCGGTCTTCACCATGGCGGTCTTTGCCCTGTTCAGCTGTACTTTGCCATGGCGGTTCTGGTACGGATATTGGTGTGTGGCATTACGATCTCCACAATGGACAGTGGTGTGTGGCATGACGAACTCCATACTGGACATTGGTGTGTGGCATGATGAACTCCACACTGGATGTTGGTGTGTGGCATGACGAACTCCATACTGGACATTGGTGTGTGGCATGACGAACTCCACACTGGACGGTGGTGTGTGGCATGACGAACTCCAAACTGGACGTTGGTGTGTGGATTGACGTTCCATCATTGCCCAGCGGGGCTGTGGGATTCTGGACCCTCATGGGCTGTGACTCCGGCGGTGGTCTACTGACCAGTAACGATACTTGGGCCCTCCTGGGCTATGACTCTGGCAGTGGTCTCCTGACCAGTTATGATACTTGAGCCCTCCTTGGCTGTGACTCCGGCGGTGGCGGTGGTCTCCTGACCAGTAACGATACTTGGGCCCTCCTGGGCAATGACTCTGGCGGTGGTCTGCTGACCAGTTACGATACTTGAGCCCTCCTGGGCTGTGACTCCGGCGGTGGCGGTGGTCTCCTGACCAGTAACGATACTTGGGCCCTCCAGGGCTATGACTCTGGCGGTGGTCTCCTGACCAGTTACGATACTTGAGCCCTCCTGGGCTGTGACTCCGGCGGTGGCGGTGGTCTCCTGACCAGTAACGATACTTGGGCCCTCCTGGGCTATGACTCTGGCGGTGGTCTACTGACCAGTTACGATACTTGAGCCCTCCTGGGCTGTGACTCCGGCGGTGGCGGTGGTCTCCTGACCAGTAACGATACTTGGGCCCTCCTGGGCTATGACTCTGGCGGTGGCGGGGGTCTCTGGACCAGTGACGATACTTGAGCCCTCCTGGGCTATGACTCTGGCGGTGGCGGGGGTCTCTGGACCAGTGACGATACTTGAGCCCTCCTGGGCTATGACTCTGGCAGTGGTCTCTGGACCAGTAACGATACTTGGGCCCTCCTGGGCTGTGACTCTGGCGGTGATCTCCTGACCAGTAACGATACTTGGGCCCTCCTGGGCTGTGACTCTGGCGGTGGTCTCCTGACCAGTAACGACAGTGCTGGTGGTTGTGTCTGGACCACCGGAAATGATTGCGCACTTCTCCGCCGTGACACTCACAACAGGTTGGGGAGACTTCCTCAGGACCTTCCCCACCTTCTTTTGACTTACAGATGACTCACCAATCGCCTTGGATCCATTTCACTGTTTGTCCCACCAGGAGTCTTGACACAGTCCCGTCGTCCACTCTCCAATTTCGGAGACTTTACAGGGGGTGGGCTGACAGTGCCTTGGCTCCGGGTCCTACTGCCTGCCCTGGTGGATGGGGCACTCCAAAAACCTGAGACACGCACCACTGGTACTGGAGGCTTTTTGGCTGAGGCGCTACGACGGGACTGATGAATTGGAGGGGGCGGTGGGGGCAAAAAGGTCAATTTGACATAGGGACAGTTTCTGACGTACACTGGGATGGGTAGCTGGAGGGGCTCTGGGAGTGGAGGAAGAGGAGGTGGTTGTAGGAGGTGTCACTTTAGCTGTTTTGGGTGCAGGTACTGGAGGCTGTCGAGAGGTGGATGGATGTTGGGTGAGTGATTGCCGGCGTTTGTGTACTTTGAGAGGGGGCGTCACAGACACACTGGGAGAGGACACAGGGGACGTGTATATGGCAGTGGACGTGGCAGGGGAAGCGCATTGCAGCCGGGACTTCAAGGAGGGCAGGAGCCCTTTAAATTCTTTCGCGCTCCCGCCGTCACGGGAAGCGCGTTGCAGCTGAGGAGGGCAGGAGCCCTTTAAATTCTTTTCGCGCTCCCGCCGTCGCGGGAAGCGCGTTGCAGCCGGGACTTCAAGGAGGGCAGGAGCCCTTTAAATTCTTTCACGCTCCCGCCGTCGCGGGAAGCGCGTTGCAGCTGAGGAGGGCAGGAGCCCTTTAAATTCTTTTCACGCTCCCTCTCCCGCCGTCGCGGGAAGCGCGTTGCAGCCGGGACTTCAAGGAGGGCAGGAGCCCTTTAAATTCTTTCGCGCTCCCGCCGTCGTGGGAAGCGCGTTGCAGCTGAGGAGGGCAGGAGCCCTTTAAATTATTTTCGCGCTCCCGCTGCGCGGGACGGGCGCGGGCGGCGCCCGGGCCAAGGGCGGGCCCGTCCTTGCCTGGAAGAGGCTGGGCTGGTCCCCCCCTCTTTCATCTGCTTTCTGAGGGCCCTAGCTTATAAAGGAAAGAGAAATACTAACTGGTATTGAGAAGACAAAGGAACTATTGTCCATCCTGACCCGGCCAGTGGCTTCATTTGGGAAACCTTGGGATTCGCGTTCAGCCTTTGGTGGGATACCAAGTGCAGGAATATCCCAGGAGCTACCATACGTGGGACAAACAAGTGACAATTTATCCTTTTATCCTTTCCTTCTTTTGATTTTCCTCCTTTTTTAAATTCTAACTTATACTCAAACAGATTGCAACCTGTCGGCAAAAGTATTCTCTATACATTTTACTTTCTACCAATTTGTTTAATTATCTTAGTTGGGGTGGCGCTATTTTAGTGCATACAATTAACTAAGCGCAACTTATTTTACATATAAATACCCCATTTTTCTTATATCGGATTTAGAGTGACATCACATAAAATATGGGGAAAAGGAAGCACTCAAAATTAAGTCACCCCCCCAAGCTTAAAAGACAGTACCTCTATATTAAAATACATTTCAGGGGCCATGGGTATGATAGATAAACAAATTGCTAACGTAGAGGGGAAAATTCTGACATCCAAAGAACATAACACCCAATTTCCAACGGATGTGGTGATAACTGATGACTCTACAAGGTGTAATAATGAAGCATTGAATAGAGATGCAACAGATAAAAATGGATGCATTCAAAATATCTCAGACTCTATCCTTTCATTAGATGACCTTTCACCTGTAGCTAAACGCCAAAGGAAGCCGGCGCCAGAGAAGGCAGATAACACCCCAAAAAAATCTCTTAAGAATGATTCGGCACCCACACTCGATAGAAAGCCCTTAAAGAAGACATCTCGGAAGAAACTTCCAATTAAACCAGCAGATACGACTAGATCTCTTCTAGCTAACCTCTGTGACCTAATAAATAGCATGAAATCATTATTCGGGGCCAAACTGGATTCCCTGTTGGAACGCTTAAAAGCAGTGGAATGCAGGGTCGAGGCAGGCATGGGATTTGTAAAGTCTTTACACCCAGAGGCCTTACACGACCTAAAACAAAATCCAAGTTTAATATTGCCAAATTCTAATCTAGAGCGAAACTCCCAATCCATACCCCTAGATAAGGTTAATGACCCACACTCGGTCTCAAAGCTCTTGATTAAACCACAGGTACCATTCATATCAGCAAGCACTAGCCATATACACTCTATTCACAAGCCTCTAACCAGTATACAATCATTCCCACCAGTACCAACTACTAATCAGAAACAAGTTTCCACATTGCCTAACACTCCCTCACTAACTAGGACAAATATTCCCCAAACAGACAAAGGAAGGTCTCAATATATTGAAACAAGACCCCCGAACTCTACATACATACCTAGTGACCATTTACATCTTCCTCCGGAGGCAACTCCATATGTTGTGGTCCTGATAAATGTTCCCCCTATAGGTGATCAACACCGGGAAACGTGGCCGGCATTGAGGAATAAGGCCCTGAATTGGATAGGAACACGTTTGGGTCCTGGGGGTGTGGGGGTCCTATTTAATGATATAAAAATGGCAAGAAGAGTCAAGTGGATAGGAAACAGGGAAAAAGTAGTGGAAGGAGACTGTGTGGTCCTTTCATTCAAGACCCCAGACTTGGTGCATAGTATCATCTACAAATTAGGCACTAGACAAGCCACTTCTCAAGGAATTTCACTGCTACCCTTGGGTTTCTTTTATCCAAGATCTTCGGGGTGCAATGTTAGGAATCTACAACCCGTAAATGAACAAGTACCAAATACCCTGGACCATAATCCTCTTAGTAATAGATTTCAACCTCTCACAACGTTAGAAGATTTGGATTGACTAAACAGGAACAAGATAGATCTTCCATATGATCCTGCCCTGGATGCAAATATAGAAAGGCCTACTGAGAACAGGGGAGATGTATTCTGCGAGAAGGTACCTGATAGGAACATCATAGACACCCGTTTGAATCAGGGAAACCAACTCCCTCCAATAATCTATACTCAAGATGATGTATCACCATTACCACCTATAGAGGAGGTGCACCCCCAACCCTATCAATATATGGGAACAACTATACTTTACTGGAATGTGGCAGGCCTAACTAATAAGATCAATAACAAGCTTTGGGTGAATTTCATTGGGGATTTTCCTTGTATCTGTCTTCAGGAGACTTGGACATTAAATCCAGTTCACATAAATGGGTACAAGACATTTCATACACCAGCTGTACAGGCTAATCACGGCAGGCCAAAGGGAGGCCTATGTACATATATCTCAAATAAGGAATGGCTACGTAACCCAAAAATGCAAATCACAAAAACCTATTACCAAATGATTGAATGCAACTTGGATCAGAACACGCACCTACTACTCATCAACTTCTATAATAACGCAACGCATAGAGAAGTCCCCAAAATTTTAACAGAGATGGGTGAGGACCTAGAGGAAATATGTGCGAGCAACAGACGCGAGACTCTTATTATATGGGGGGGCGACTTTAATGTACATCTTTGCAAGGAACCTACAGGAAAGGTGTGTGGTTGGGATTCCGAAGATATCGGCATAGGACCGCACTTTTCACATACCATTCAAGGAGAGGCAATGAATTTAGTGGTCCAAAAACATAATATGTCTCTTGTAAATGAATTACTTTCCAAAGAACTACAGCTTAAACCATCCTTTAATGGAAGGGGTGCAAATACAGTTATTGATTATATTTTAATGTCAACACATTTTGTACACTATTTTACTAATTATATAATCCACGACATCGCAATAAGCGACCATTTCCCTCAAAGATTGGAACTTTCACTAATCCCTGCCACACAGGCCAAAGCCAGAGGGGTAACAATGGCAAATTATATTGTACTAGCCCCGGGTAATGGTTATATACTGAGATGGACTCAGACTGACCCACAGGCATTATTAAAAGATATATTACGTGAACATACCCAAGTGTTCCTTGATTGCCTTAGTGATGACACGGCCCCAGGACAATGTCTAAGTGCTTTCCAACAGATAACCTACGCCGTAAAAAAAGCCCTCACGTTCAGGACAGGAGGGTCAGGGGGAAAGAAAAGGGAAATCGGCTGGTTTGACCACGATTGTACGAAAGCGCACACAAGACTAAAAAAAGCCCTAAGTGCCCCCATAAGATGTCAGACTGAAATACGTATCTGCAGACTGGCATATAAGACAGCCACAAAAAAGAGGAAACTCGCTTTGAGAGGGAAGTCATGGGACAACCTACACAGAGCTAGTCTGACGAAAGACAACGCCCTCTTCTGGAAAATAATAAATACTCCCGTTCTAGGGGACAATAATACACCTAGAATGGAAATTGCAATTTCGGAAGAGGACTGGATCACATACTTTTCTAAGATATACTGTCAACCCAATGACAGAGTTCCTCTGGACCTTCTAAAAGTCCCAGATCCTGAGGAAGATCGACACCTAGAAGTATCACCCCAGTTTACCTTAGAGGAGGTAGTAGAAGCTATAAACACAAGAAAAGCCGGGAAAGCGCCAGGGCCCGATGGTGTTCCAATTGACCTATATAAAGCTAACACCGACTTATGGGGCCCTTTATTGACGCAGGTACTGAGGGCTATTTGCACACAAGGCCCACTACCAACATGGCGCCATTCTATCATCATACCCATATACAAAAAGGGGGATCGCCTTAACCCAGCCTGTTATAGGCCAATTTCTCTCCTCGATACATCAGCCAAATTAGCGGGGAGAATAATTCTAAATAGACTTCAAACATGGGTGGAAGAAAATAACATTCTATCCCCAGTGCAGTATGGCTTCCGCACAGGACTAGGAACAGTGGAACAGGCCCTGAACTTAACTATCCTAGTGGGGAAATATACGAAGACCAGAGAGGGTAATTTGCACCTGGCCTTTATAGATTTGTCCTCAGCATTTGACTGTGTTTTGCATGAAAAGCTATGGGACATTCTAATAAGCATGGGGGTCGAACCAACAATAGTCCATTTCATAAGAGATCTGTATACTGGGTGCAGAGCAAGTGTAAGGTACGGGATGAGAGGGGAATGCACTAAGGGCCTCATTATGACCCTGGCGGGCGGCGGAGGCCGCCCGCCAGGATCCCGCCCTCCAAATTACCGCGCCGCGGTCAAAAGACCGCGGCGGGTATTACGAGTTTTCCCCTGGGCTGGCGGGCGGTTCCAGTTATACCGCCCGCCAGCCCAGGGGAAAACGACCTTCCCACGAGGATGCCGGCTCGTAATCGAGCCGGCGGAGTGGGAAGGTGCGACGGGTGCTACTGCACCCTACGCGTATTTCACTGTCTGCAAGGCAGACAGTGAAATACATTTTGGGGCCCTCTTACGCGGGCCTCTGCCGTGCCCATGCCATTGGCATGGGCACGGCAGGGGCCCCCAGGGGCCCCGCGACCCCCCCCTACCGCCATCCTGTTCATGGCGGCTTTCCCGCCATGAACTGGATGGCGGTAGGGGGGGTCAGAATCCTCATGGCTGCGGAGCGCGCTCCGCAGCCATGGAGGATTCCAATGAGCAGCGGAAAGTCAGCGGGAGACCGCTGACTTTCCGCTTCTGACCGCGGCTGAACCGCCGCGGTCAGAATGCTCATTGGAGCACCGCCAGCCTGTCGGCGGTGCTCCCGTGGTCGGTGGCCCTGGCGGCCACCGGCCGCCAGGGTCAGAATGACCCTCTAAGTCTTTTGGCATATACAGAGGGGTGCGTCAAGGCTGTGTTCTCGCACCACTTCTATTTTCATTATACATAAACAACCTAGAAAGTGAATTGATAAACAAATGTAAAGACCTTCCACAAATAGGCAACCGCCCCGTTCCTGCACTCCTTTACGCAGACGATGCAGTACTCATGGCCAGGACAGCGCTAGCCCCCCAGAAACTCCTAACCACTTGTATAAATTACATGACAGCCCTGGGCCTCACAGTCAACCGTTCAAAAACGTTTATAATGAACTGTGGCAGGAAACTGAGCAAGTCCTACAAAATCACTATTCACGAGGACAAGGTGAAGATAGCTCCCACCTTCTCATATTTGGGCATAATGTTTGACAAACAGGCCACCTGGGCACACTGCGTGAAAACAAAAAAAGATCAGATTAATAAAACAACGGCGGCCTTGAAGATTTTTTCCCAAAAACTAGGGGGGATCTCCCCGTCAAACATGGTAAAAATCTACAAAGCCAAATGTATCCCGGCGGCTACTTATGGAGCATGTATCTGGGGGTACACGAACTGCCATGCGATTCAGTTGGTGGAAAATGACTTCCTGAGATACCTGCTAATGACACCAAATAGCACGTCATCATATATTAGCCATTCGGAACTAGGGGTCCACTTTGTAACTGATCTAATTAAGATACAACCTCTATTATTATGGCATAAAGTATGGACCTCTGAGTATACCGGATTAAACCAGGCCATACTATCTGACTGCATGAATCTAACACACTCGCTTAGAGTTCCTTGGCTAAGATATATTATGACCTTTTTTTTAAATATGGGCTGCGAAGCATATTACCAAAACCCACAATCATTGGAAAAAATAACTAGGAGAGACTTGAGGGCTCTGACTTTGAAGCACTTGGATGAACAGAGATGGGAAGTGGAATCAAAAAAATCTACAGTAATGTCTAACCAACTAATTCTGTCGACGGATGCAGTCCAGCCCTACTTAGTAAGTGTGGTAAATCCTCGACATCGATTTGTTCTTAAAAGATTCCGCTTAAATATTTTCCATCGGCTAGTAACCTTTCCGATTATGTGTGATTGGAGTACAGTTTTAAGAGTATGTCCATGTGATGCGAAAGCTCCCCAATCTACAATGCATGTGGTCGTCTTTTGTAAATTTTATGATATACCAAGAAAACGTTTTTTATTGCCTTTTTTAAGATCAACTAATTTGCGTCAGTGCCGCGACGCATATTTCAGCCTACAGATTTTATCTTGTATTGAAATGTGCAGAATTTTAGCAAACTTTTTATGTACAGTACTCTCTGTAAGGAAGTCTATGGGCGTACTGAACTAATTTTATTTGAAAATCCGGAATTTCCGGTAAACTCCTCACTCTCTAGAAAATACTGTAATTGAACTCGATTTTGCACTGATGTAAATTTATCAAGTTTTATATACCTGTCCTTGAATGAATTAAGGATGTGTCTTATTATCTTCCCTATTTATTTATAATTTTTCTTATATATTTATTATTAATGTGCTATTACTTGATACTTTTATGGCTTGTTGAAAACCGAATAAAGACTGTTTGATGATGATGAGTGCAGGTGAGCGGCTTGTGGTGCTGGGTGTCCTGGTGCGAGTCCTAGTGCCTGTAGATGTGGTGCATGCAGGTGTGTGTGTAGACGACACTGGGAGGGAGGAGGGAGAAGAGGAGGAGGGGGAAACACAGTGGAGACAGTGGATGTTGCTGTGTCTGTATGGGTCTGATGCTTGTCTGAGTGCCTGTGGTGTGTGTGGTGCCTATGTTTGCTTGAGCTACTTGTGTGTGTTGACTTGTGTGCATGCTGGTCTGTAGGTGTGCTTGGGATGGGCTGGGGTACAGGGGATTGGGTCTGGGTGGAGAAAGTTGGAGGGGGGAGGCTGGACACAGGGACAATGGCTGCCATCAGTGCTGAGGCCAGAGATTGCAGGGTTCGCTGAAGGACATCCTGACCAGAATGAATGCCTTCCAGGAATGCATTACTGTGTTTCAACTCTCGTTCTACACCCTGGATGGCATTCACAATGGTAGACTGCCCAACAGTGAGTGACCTGAGGAGGTCAATGGCCTCCTCACTGAGGGCAGCAGGGGTGACTGGGGCAGGGCCTGAGGTGCCTGGGGCGAAGGTGATGCCCATCCTCCTGGGTGAGCGGACACGGGGCGAACGCTGAGGGGCTGCTGGGAGGGCGGTGCTGGTAGGGGAGGTGGCGGCTGTACCTGTAGAAGTGGGGCGCATAGATGGTGCCGCCACCACAGGGGAGCTCCCATCGGCGGACGAGTCTGTGTCGCTGTTTGGTGATCCTGTGGCCGACGTGAAGCTCCCCTCGCCCTCTGTCCCACTGGTGAATTCAGAGTCTGTGGTGTGGCCCTCCATGGCCATTTGGGATGAAGCTCCCTCGTGCTCCAGTGCCACTGTACCTCCGCCTGTTGATGCTGATGTGCAGAAGGACAAGGGGAGTAGAAAAAGGGTGGAGACAGAAGAAAAAGAGTTTTAGTGCATGGCATACCCCTACTGTTGGCGGACAAGACAAACGCAGCAGCCCCCTGCATTACGCCGTGCTCCTGCCCTCTGCACATGCAATTTCTGGGATATGGCCTACATGGCAATGGTAGAAATCTGCCCACATGGATGGCAAAGGGGCAACTATACATCAATTTGCCTTTTTTTGGGAGCTGCGGTAGAGTGCCACATGGCCTACATAACGGAGGGGCCTTGCCTACCTAACTCGCCCTGACCTAGGGACACCCACATCCCACCACCCCCACCCAGACAGCTCCACTGCACGCAAAGTCCATAGGATGAGGTTGTACTCACCCCCTTGTGTCTGCTGTGATGTCCTTAAGCGCCCATCCAACTCCGGGTAGGCCACCGCCAGGATCCGGAACATCAGGGGGGTCATGGTGCGACGGGCACCCCTCCTACGTTGGGAGGCCATCCCCAGCTGAGCCTCCGCCATCTTCTTGCTGCAGCTGCGAATGTCCTCCCATCTCTTCCGGCAGTGGGTGCCCCGTCTCTGGTGGGCCCCCAGGGTCCGGACTTCCTTGGCGATGGCACGCCAAATGTCCCTCTTCTGGTGGGCGCTGACCTACATGACATGCACAAGGAAAGAGGAACAGTCATTACCTACAGCACCGTCGTTGTAATTGGCCCCCTCCCAACTCTATCCCTGTGGCCCATTCATCCCCATGCATGACTGTTCTATGTACTCTGCCCCCTTCCCTCATCCACCCAGCCCTCTCCACCCAGGCCTAGCCCATACAACGTGCTCCCTGTGTACTAACCTGTTGGTCTGGAGGACCGTAGAGTAGCGCATACTGGGGGAGGACCCCATCCACAAGGTTCTCCAACTCCTGTGCAGTGAAGGCAGGGGCCCTTCCCCAGACGCAGCAGCCATTGTCGCTTCCAGACCGAGGTCACAGCAGCACTAGCAGTGTAGGTCCTCTCCTGTCAAAGGTCAGGTATCTAGTAATTGAAGAGATAGAAAATGGTGGTGACGTCCGCGGCGGTGACGTCCGCGGCGGTGCGCATCATCACCGCCAGCGCACCTGTTCATTGGCTCCTGGGACCCATAGGGTCCAATGTTAACCAATGCAGCATTGCGCCGCACTCTACGACCGCCTACCGCGACGGAGTCCAACGCCAGCGCAGTTACCCCACAATTCCATTGTCCCAGTTTAGAGGTCAGGCAGCCGCCATTTCAGGGGCCCACATGGCTTCAATTACTACTGCGTCACACATACCGAGGCCTACACTCAAAACCTTTCCCGGATGGGTTAATTGTCTGGTGTAGTCTTGTGTGTGACTGTGGGTACATACCTGGAGGAATGCTGACAGTTTCTTCACTGTTGTCCTTCTTAGGCACCGTCAGTTGGGACATATTGGAAGATGGCGGAATCCGCCGGTGTACCGACCGCTGGTGGACCTGTTGACAATGGAATAGCGACATGTCATCGTGACCTACCGGTTTGACCGTGCCACAATCCAGGAACTATGTACCCAGTTGGAGCCAGACCTGATGTCACCAATCCGCCATCCGACTGGAATCCCCCCTGACGTGCAGGTGCTGTCAGTGCTCCATTTCCTTGCAAGTGGGTCTTTTCAGACAACAGTGGCCATGGCATCAGGGATGTCCCAGCCTATGTTTTCCAACGTGTTATCCATAGTGTTGTCTGCCCTGCTGAAACACGTAAGGAGATACATCATTTTCCCTGAGGTGGTGGATTTGCCTACAGTGAAAGGTGACTTCTATGCCCTTGGACATATCCCCAACGTCATAGGTGCCATTGATGGGACCCATGTAGCTCTGGTCCCCCCCGCAGGAATGAACAGGTGTACAGGAACAGGAAGAGTTATCATTCCATGAATGTCCAGATGGTCTGTTTGGCAGACCAGTACATCTCGCAGGTAAATGCAATGTTCCCTGGCTCAGTGCATGACGCCTACATCCTGCGGAATAGCAGCATCCCTGATATGATGGGTGAACTCCAGAGGCACTGTGTATGGCTATTGGGGGACTCTGGTTACCCCAACCTGTCCTGGCTACTGACCCCAGTGAGGAATCCCAGGACCAGGGCAGAGGAACGGTACAATGATGCCCATGGGCGGACTAAGAGGGTGATCGAGCGGACCTTCGGCCTCCTGAAGCCCAGGTTCAGGTGCCTCCATATGACAGGTGGGTCCCTATTCTACTCACCGAAGAAGGTGTGTGACATCATCATCGCCTGCTCCATGCTCCATAACTTGGCATTGCGACGCCAGATGCCTTTACTGCAGGAGGATGATCCAGATGAAGGTGTTGTTGCAGCGGTTGAGCCTCTGGAGCCTGTGGACAGTGATGAGGATGAAGCTGATGAAGATGAAAACGACAACAGGGAGTCAGTCATACAGCAATATTTTCAATGAGACACAGGTGAGTACAATTTCATGTTTCACATTATATTACATTTCACACGTCTACCTCTATCCTGTACCTACATTTCACTCCCTATTTGGTAACTGAGTTGTCCCCTTCCATTTCAGTTGGTAACCTACGTGTCAACAGCTTGCACACTTGAAAGGCTTGTGATGTGTGACATTGGTATGTTGACCTTCCAATGGGTAACCTTTTTTAACACTGTAATTGACATTACAAAGTTCACAATCATTGGCTGACTCCAATATTATTGAGGTTTCAAGGGTGATTATTGAAGTGCATAAAAATGTAGGGGGGTTGTGAAATGGGTAGAGGTCATGGTGAAAGAATGTCCATGGCAGAGTCCAGTCTATTAGTCTCACAGGTACATTGCACATCTGTCCATTGGAAGTGGAGCTGGGGCAGTTCCAGTCTGGACAGGGTAACAAAGTGGGACAGTGGGGGGACAATCAGGGTGGTCTTATTTCCTGGAGGGGGTCTTGCCATCTTGCTCTGTCCTGTTCCTGGATCTCAGGGACCGCTTTCGTGGTGGTTGTCCGTCTGCAGGGGGTGGGGTGCTGGTGTGTTGGTCCTGTGGCGGGGCGTCCTGTCCACTAGCGCCGGCGGAGGTGGTGGGCATTTCATCGTCCTGGCTAGTGTCAGGGGCCCCTTGGAGTGCCACGGTGTCCCTCAAGGTCTTTTGAATGTCCGTCAGCACCCCTACGATGGTGCCCAGGGCAGAGGCGATGGTCCTGAGCTCCTAACTGAACCCCAAATACTGCTCCTCTTGCAGACGCAGGGTCTCCTGCAACTTGTCCAGGACCGTTGCCATCGTCTCCTGGGAGTGGTGGTATGCTCCCATGATGGAGGATAGGGCCTCGTTGAGAGTATGTTCCCTTGGCCTGTCCTCCCTCTGTCGCACAGCAGCCCTCCCAGTTACCTGGTGTTCCTGTGCCTCCGTCCCCTAGATCGTGTGCCCACTACCACTGCCCCCAGGTCCCTGTTGTTGTTGGGGTGGTGGGTTAGCCTGGGTGCCCTGTAGTGGTGGACACACCGCTGATTGACCTGTCCTGGGTAGGGAGGTATGGGCCCGCTGGGTGGGTGCTGTGCTGGGGTTACCAGAGGGTGTAAGCTCGGTGTTGGGCTGTGGCTGGGCAAGGGGAACCGACTGTCCTGAGGCCCACGATGGTCCGGGCTGGCCATCAAGATCCAGTAGGGCAGAGCTGCTGTCGTCACTGTGGGCCTCTTCTGGGGGTGGAGTGGTGTTGTCTGGACCCTCTGGTGTGGTGACGTTCCTTCGGGTTCCTGCGGGGGTATAAGTACATGATTATTGCATGTGTGTGTTTCATGGTGTGCAATGGTTGGGTGTGCGTGAACCCCAGTGCAAGCATTCCTGTGTGGGGGCTTGTGTGGTGATGGTTGGGGGGTGTTGTGGGTCTGTGCAGTGGCATGCTTTAGTGATGGGTGTCCATGCTTAGTTGTGTCATGCAGGTCTTGGGGTTGAGATGGGTGGTTGGTGTTATGGGTAGATTAGTGAGGAGTTAGGGTGATAGGGGAGGGTGTGAGGGTGGGGGTGTGTGATAGCATGCAGGTAGGGTGGGGGATATGATAGTGAAGATTTGACTTACCAGTGTCCGTTCCTCCAACGACTCCTGCGAGGCCCTCAGGATGCAAGATGGACAAGACTTGCTCCTCCCATGTTGTTAGTTGTGGGGAGGAGGTGGGGGTCCGCCGCCAGTCCGCTGTACCGCGATATGGTGCCTGGATACAGTGGAACGCACCTTCCCCCATAGGTCGTTCCACCTCTTCCTGATGTCCTCCCTATTTCTTGGGTGCTGTCCCACAGCGTTGACCCTGTCGACTATTCTTTGCCATAGCTCCATCTTCCTGGCTATGGATGTGTATTGTACCTGTGAGCCAAATAGCTGTGGCTCTACCCTGATGATTTCCTCGACCATGACCCTGAGCTCCTCCTCGGAGAAGCGGGGGTGTCTTTGGCGTGACATGGGGTGGTGTGTGTGATGTGTGGGGTGGTGTATGTGTTGATGAGTGTGGTAAGTGTAGTGGTATGTGGTGTTATGTGCGTGGATGTTGTGTGGGTGATGGTGTAGTGTGCCTCTGTGTGATGGTGTTATCTATTCTGTGCTGTCTCTCTCTGGCCTTCGTCTCTAATTTGTGGTCGTAGGGGTTTGTGGGTGATGTGGGTGTGTGTTTTATATTGTGTTGGGTGTGTGGGAGTGGTGTGTGTATGTGTATCAGGTGTGTGTATTTGTAATTGTCCAATGTGGCGGTGTTTTGGAGCTGTGTGTGTATTTTGAGCGCGGCGGTGTGTACCGCCAATGAAATACCGGGGTTGAAAGACCGCTGCGTGGATTCGTGGGTCGTAATAGCATGGGCGTGTTTCTGTTGACGTGGAGGTGGAGGATGTGTTTCCACATATTTATCGCTGACCTTTGGTGTGGTGGACTTGTGTGGGTGTCTGAATTTCGGTGGAATCCGTGATGTGTGTCATAATAGCTGTGGCGGTCTCCCGCCGCCGCAGCGGTGTATTGGCGGTCTTCTGCACGGCGGTAAGCGGCTTTTACCGCCAATGTTGTAATGACCCCCATACTGTTTTTGATCCTGTTCCTTATTCAGCTGATGCAGATAGCCCTTAAGCATGCATTGGCTTGCTCCCCTGTTTGGGACTTACAGATTACTCCAAAACATTTACATTCGTTTTTATGAGATAGATATTTTTACTCTAGGAGTTTTCATTCAAAATCAGGGGGGTCAATATTGATCCGATGCTCATTATTTCTCTACAATAGATCCTGAATTTGCTGGTCTCCCTTCTTGTCTGCAATGTGGTCGCCATAGCAGCTTTGTTGGAGTAATCTGTGGAAAACATTATTTTATGTATTCTGCTTAGTGTGGCTGGCCCTCATGTAGTAGCAGCACATCTTTTAGAAAGTAGGACTTAGCTCCTCACCAATGCCAGGCTCACAGATTATGAACTTATTTTACTTATACCCTCCATTAGCTCCTTGTAATGTTTGACACTGTTCAATCATGCTTCATTGTTACCTACTCTCCAGGACGGTGAACCTCATGAAAGTCTTAGGGTCACTGTCTTTGTTGCAAAACCTCAAGTTGACCTGCTGGGTACATCCCTTCCAAATTTGGATTATATGTTCTTTCTTGGTGGTACATGCTTGCTCAATCAGCTTTACTATTTGATTGTGTACTATGCTATATACACTGTTTCCTCTGCTGTTGAAGGCAATATTTTAAAGCACATCTGATATTTACAAGAAGACAGTCACAATTTTTATGGTCTCAAAAAATGCCTTTAAAACGTTAGATAATTTTAGTCAGGTCTGTGCCCACACGGGCATTCTCATGTCAGCAGGCACACCCATCAAATGGTGTATGAGACTCCCATTTGATTACTGCTGTTCAATAGCCTTTAAATTTCTATTGTTATGTGGGAAAATTACGAATATGCTTATGCAGAAAAGGCAGCAAAGACAGCAACCTTTTTGCTCTCTAAGGTTCACAATCAATACTCCTGTTACCTTTCCTGTCTAACTACACTTCTTCAATTAAATTGTTTTCAATCCAAAATAGCTGCCAAGGATGGGAAGCAAACATTGCCTAAAATTAATGGAAGGGTAGGATAAGGAGTTTCTGCATGGAGAAACATATTTTCTTTTTGAATAATGTATTAAGTAGCATTGAAGAATTGAAATGTGATGGTAGTTTTCACTGCACAGTTGGTCACTCTGTACAATTTTAGATTTAGGAGTCCCTCCATATAGTCTCAAGTGGTACTTGATAAAAGCTTCCGAGGAGAACGCCTGAAAAACTGTGATTGTCACAAGTTTCTGAACAGTGTTGAGCTTGTGACAGTAATTGCAGCTATGAATAGTGAACTTATTTTAAGTACTAGAAATTATTATCATTGGTATTGTTATTATTATTCATGCCCCCTCATTTCTCTGGACATGAAGTGACATTAGTGAATTTCTCATCAACTCCCTGCATAGGGAATGATATCAGTGGTATCCTGCCAAAACCATGTTTGAAATAATGAACCAGGCAAGAGGATTTAGTTTCCCATCATCCATCTCCACAGTGAGAGACATTACCTAAAAGATACGATATAATTAAGTATCTCACTCAGCATCCCATGCTGCTAATCCCCACAATCACACCCAGACATGGGCGACCAAATAATCACATATCAATTGCACAGCACTCAGACACAACCTTGTATACATTTCACTAAATTTCACACATCCTCAAACTATAGAGGACACATTCCAACTCATGCTCATCAACACTCACTCTGCAGTACTCTATGCACCATACATCACAAACCTCGTTACCTTTCACAAACTTGGCACCCTCTTCATCACATAAACGTGGTTCCCCCCCAAATCCTCTGACATCCTAATCTTCATTTTACCTTCAAGCTGCAGTATTCATTGTGTGTACTGCATACACAAGAAGGGATTAGTGTTTGGCACTCCAGTCAAGTAAATAACACTCAGTGCTATGGAGGTTCTGACATGCCATTTCCCACTCTCTGCAACTCAAGCCACCACCTTCAATATCATCAACAAGCTTCCTGGACAGAACAAGGACCTCATTGATGAATTCTCACAGTGCCTCTCCTCCTCCTCCATCTGACATGCCTGCACCACTCTTTTGGGTGACTACAACATACTAGACAACACAAACTAAAAAAAACTAAAAAGAGACACCATCCTCAACCATATCAACACAATCACCATTGCACAGCATGCCATACAAACAACACATTACAAAGACCACATCCTCGACTTCGCCATCACAAATGATCTAATGTCAACTACCAATGCCCTTGAGCTGGATCGACCACTTCACCATCAGAATCCCCTTACTCAGCATTCTATCAGCAAACCAAGTTCAACCGAAAAAGAGAAGACCAAACCTTAAAATACTTGAAAGACTTCTCTATCAATTCCACCTCTTGTACAAACACCTTTCCAAACAAAAGCCACACATTTTGGTAGAAGTTGAAAATTGCTCTTTTCTAAGGTTCCATATTTTTTACTTGTTTTACCAAGCCCATTTTGTTGGTCTTAGGATTCTGCCGGATGTACTCCTTTTATACAGTTGTAAAGTGCTTGTGCTCTCCTAGTAAATGTGGTAAATTTGGCATATCACTGATTGGCACATTTAATTAATTTCTAAGACCCTAGTTTATTATACAGCCTGTATCCCTCGGCCTGTAAATGCTACTAGTGGGATGCAACATTCATTGTACCACCTACGAAAATAGCACTGTTAAACATATCTACAGGTCTGTTATTGCAGCCTGGGTGGTCAGTTTAAAACTGTCATTTTTACCTTATAAAATAAACTTTTCGCTAAAACTAAACCTTACTTCTAATGCTTATAGGTCACCCGAAGGTAGGTCCTAAAAGTCCAGAGGGCAGGATGCAAGGTATTTAAAAAGCAAGATATGTATACTTGAGTTTTACGTGTCCTGGCAGTAAAAAAAAATCTGTAGCCCCTACAATAGGTGTGAATGGTTCTCATTAAAAGGTCTTAAATGGCCTTGCTGGGAAGGATGTTTTCCTTCCTCCTAACAAGATATCCTGGGGGGTTGTGCCCACCAACTGCACAATCTTCAAAGGGACAGCCCCTGACATAGGCAGATTTAACTCATACCTAAGCCTATCCCTGCCATTATCCTTGAAGCTAGAGTGGCACCCATTCCAGTGGGCAAACATGTGTTTCAGAACTGTTTTTCTGGGGGAGATCTCTGATTTTCCTAAACACACCTCAGACGCATGCCCAGAGACCTTTACAAATGATGAAACTGCTACAAAAGTGTGAAGGGAGATTCCTGTAACTTTTACCCCATTGATAAGGGACTGGCCAGGAGTTTTCCTCTCCCACAGGCTGGCACTGGGAATAAACATGGCACCCTCAGTGTCCTCTACAGAACAGATCAGGACCTGTGGAAGATAGAAGAAAGACTGCATGTGCTGTTGAACCTGTGGAGATAAATCTCCAATAGTTGGACATGCTCTCCACTTGTACCCTGGACAGACGAGTGGACTTAAAGGGCTATTTGGCTAGCCTCCTGTTCAGCGCCAGAAACACAAAAGCAGCAGGAGCCCAAATATCTGATGAGCCTAGCTGACCAGTTACTAACAAATTTACCCATGACCCTGCAGATGGCTTCTGTTAGATGGAGTTCTAATGACCACATGGTGCCCAAAAAGTCCAAGACCCATGGCTCATGTTAGAAGTGTACTCCTTTCCTCCTAAAAATGTCAAGACTGTGCACTTCGAAAAAAATTCCAAGGTTTTCTTCAAAAGAATCAGGGGCTATCACCAGGCTGCCATCAAGCCGCAGCTGCCAACATCGAACTGCTGGTCAGAATAAACGTACTCATTTGCCCCGCCGAAAGGATCCTGACATCCAGAAAAGTTTCAAAGCCCAAATGAAGAGGATTTCACTGGGGCCAACATTGAGCAGTATCCCTAAGACAATGACAACTTACTGGACCAGGACTTTAGACTATGCAGACTAGGACCCATATTTATAATTTTTTAGCCCCGCATTTGCGTCATTTTGTGACACAAAAACGGCACAAACTTGCAAAATACAATTGTATTTTGTAAGTTTGCGCCATTTTTGCAACCAAAAGCGGTACAAATGCGGCACTAAAAAAAGTATAAATACATACCTAGAAGTTTTTCCCACCATCAATGTTGAGAGCTTCAAGCTTCCAGTCAGGCTCAGGCTCCCACAAAGATTCTGCTCTTCAGCCAGCCGCTACTGCCAAACCACTCTTCAGATCCAGCTGGCACCCTGAAACACTGACGATTTCCTTGACATGGACATTTTTCCAGGAAAACAAATATGTCAGGAGGTAAACTTTGCACTGGGATGTACTGGTCCCTGTATCCAGCCTGTGCTCCATCGCAGTCAGCCTTAAATTTTGACTTTGATCTGGTCTAGTACCAGAACCCACAGTTGTCTCTTTGTGCTTTTTGGAACTAGAAACACTTATAAAATGCATCTCCAGTTGCCTAAATCATATGTTTAATGTTTTGGTGCCTATTTGTTCATAACAAATATCTCTATTAGAGTGGAATTTTTATTGTACTGTGTTTTCTATTTTTTAACTGTTTTGGCACTGACAAATGTGTTGCACATTTCTAATAAGTTAAACCAGCCTGCCTGTACTACTGATACCAGGATCGATCTTAAGTTTAAACTATTGAGACATAACTGGACCTAATAACGAGTAGCGCCATTATTACTTGAAGAGGGCTGCAATCCATTTCAACTAATAATCCACTTTCTCACTTTGGTGTTCAGCGATGAGATCCGGACCTTGCGTTTAGCAGTGCCACTTAGCTATTATGCAATAAATTAAAAATCCCTAAATTCACTGACAGCAAAAATTGTTTTGATTTTTAATTAGTTGTAAGTCTTTATTTGGGTCATTTCAGATTTTTCCAAATTTTTCCTGATTACATTTTTCCAAATTTTTAAAGTCTAAACAGAACATGGAGTTGGATTGGGCTATCTTTGCAGATCACACAGTGGGTGAGATGTGTTGTGAATGCCAGGAGAGAAATTTGGATCTGGGACACAAAGCCAAGGAATCAGATTATGAAAAGTCCCTCAGGCCTGGCAAGAAACTTGTCTAGCCCAGATCACCTCTGAAACAGATCACACTCCAGAGAATGAATGAAGAAGAAACCACTACATATAGTGGAGATGAAGGGGATCATGTCTCCGAGCATGCTCTCTTAATGGTGCTCTCAAGGGATGGAAGTGGGATGAACTCAGTCAGCACCAGCAATTCTGAAACAGCCCTTCATTAAAGAGAGCTAGAATCCCATCTGGCAGCCATAGCCATGGAATAAAAGAAACTTGATCTGAGATGAGGAAACTGGCCCTAGAGGAGAAGGAGGCCAGAATGGGCCTGATGACCAATAACATGGTGGCAACGATGAGGTATTTGCAGGGGGTCTCACACACACACACACACCTTGCTTGCCCAAGTACATTGTGTCTAGCTTTGTGGTGGGGGATGAAATAGATAAATTGCCTCTTTTAGAGGTCTTGCAGGTTATGCAAGGTGGGTCAAGAACACTGGTTCTCTAGCACTTGTAGAGGGGAGGGATAGAGGGAGTAGCTGAATCCTATCATAACATGGTGGAAAACTTCAGAGACACATACCAAGATGTACAACAGTCCTGGGGAGATTTTGTGGCTATCTCAGTGAAGGCACTTAAAGGCTGGATACAATGTAATGAGGCTACAACTTATACGGGGCTGTATAGTTTGATTATTAAAGAGCACATCTTGAGTAACTGTTCTTCAGAGTTAATACATCAGCATCTAATGGATTTCAGGTTATCTAACCCGAGAGAGCTGGCAGCAGATGAACCAGTATGCACATGTATCCAAAAATTTCCTGGGGGCAATCTTGAGATAGGGGTCAGTTCTCTGCCATTCCAGAAGGGAAAATAGGGAGGCAACAAGGATAAAAATTAGTTTTTTTCTAGGGCCTATCCAAGAAGAGGAGTCCTGTGGCTTTGCCAAACTACATGTAGAGTGTTCAAAGGGAAGAAACCTTTTGACTCTGTGAAGGATTGGGAGTGCCTGGACCGTCAGTAGGCATTACACAAGAAGAGAGACTCTGTATGTTCTAAAAAAGCACCCCTCTGTCGGGCAGTAAAAGGTGATTGCAAGTGTAGGAACTGGGGTGCAAGTTTGTACTGGGGAAACTAGGCATTACACTGAAGCCGTATTAGTCTCCATGTGCAGTGTGGATGTTGAAGTCCTGGTTACCATACCTCCCAGCATGATGAAGTACAGGCAGTGATATAACATCAGTGCAAATAAAGTAGAAGCTCCAAGGGAAACAGAAGTCAGCATGACAACTGTGGTGGATAGACTGGTTTCTCCAGAGCAAACTATACCAGATGTCATCCATAATGTGGTCAACACTGACAATGAGGTGTCAGTGGGATTATTAGCCTGAAGAAGGTAGCTGTGAGCCCTGCCATCCTCCTCAGATCCAGGTGGTACCCTGACCTGCTGCCGACTTTGTAGACAAGGATTTTTCTTCAGAAAAATGGCTAAGTCATATGGTAAACTTTCCACCTGAATAAACCTGGTACATGTATCCAACCTGTGCTCCATCGAAGTTGGCCTTAACCTTTGACATTGACCCAGTCTAGCGTTAGCAGATAACTGTGGCTGGTGCTTTGTGCTTTTTGGTGTTATGAATAACTAAAACTTTGAAGAATCATATTTCCAGGTCCTTACATCAGATATTTGTTATTTAGGTGTATATTTCTTCACTGTGCTTTTCTCTATGTTTTATAAATTTGTGTGGGATTTTTATTGTGTTGTGTTCTGGTTCTAAACTATTTTGCCACTGATAAATACTTTACATATTCCTCACAGTTAAGTCTGCCTACTCTGTGCTATTGCTATAAAAGGATGAGTTCAGGTTTAAATGGGTCCTAGTAAGAAACAATGGGCCTGATTACAACTTTGGAGGAGGTGTTAATCCATCCCAAAAGTGACGGTAAAGTGACAGATATACCACCAGCCGTATTATGAGTCCATTACATCCTATGGAACTCGTAATACGGCTGGTGGTATATCCGTTACATTTGGGACGGATTAACACCTTCTCCAAAGTTGTAATCAGGCCCAATGTCATTATTACTTGAAGAGGACTACTATCCACTGAAACAAATAATCCACTTTCTCACAGTTTTAGAAATAGTTTGTCTTTGTTCTTGATGCACATATTATACTACCTTTTCTGTAACTCTTTAATACTTTTTGAAGGTTTCCCATAGCACTACATGGTTTTGCATAGTGCTTCACATATGTTTCTTGTTGATTCTGGAACTTTTTAAGCACTTCACATGCAACACACATCGGTTGGCTTGGAATACTACCTGCCTCTATATAAGCACACTGATCCTTGCCATGGAGCTTCACAACTGCCTTACGGCATTCCAAAGCTCTTGTTACTTTAAACTCATTTAAAATCCAGCTCGTGCTTCCTTTCTCGAGCCTTGTGCTGCTTCCTTTTCTTTGTTTTTTCCTCCGTTCTCGGTTATTCATTTGCTTCTGCCTCCAGATTGTTTTAAACTCTTGCTGGCATTGCTTTTACTCAGTTCTCCAGTCAATCCTGCAGTTTTTCTGCCTTGATCCAGAGCTATCTAATCAGTTTACTTCTGCTCTTTCAGTTGTTGGCCCTGTCATCAGATCCTGAACTCTAGTCTGCCTTTCTCCTTCAAAGTAAGTACCAGTTTGGCTCCTAGTAAGGGTCTGCACAATCGTTTTGCTAGCTTCTTTGAAGACACCTGTGTAGTGCTGGCCTAGCTACTTTATAAGTACCAGTTTGGAACCCATTTGTAATTATGGAGTGAGTAGTTCAGGGCTGCTACTCACATCAGTCTTTCCTGACACCTATCAACAATTAATAGTTAGTTTTTCAGGCAGATCACTTGAGCCCTTAGACAGGGTTTTGCTAGCTCACATGAATGACAAGGAAGTATATTTGTTTGTCATTTATCTAATGTAGGTAGGTTCCTAGAAACCGAAAAATATGTAGTTGTTACAAAGTGTGGTAGGCCATTTCCTGATGATTAGAGATATTTTGGCCATATGCTTATCGCAAAATACTTAGCTGCTAAGGTAAACAATAATGGTGCATTGGCAATAAACGTGAAATCCAAATCTTCAAAGCAGAATTAAGCATTTTAACAGTATATGAACCAAATACTTCGTGTTATTTTCAAATGTTTCTAAAGCAGACAAAATTACATTTTTAAAGCTCCTCAATAATACCAAGACAGTTCTTTCAATATATAATCACTGCAATTTTGGTAACACAAACGCCCAATGGTAGCCTTATAACAGAGAATGACTTCAAACAATTACTCTGAAAAAAACATGTTAGTATTATTCTAAAAAAACAACAACTGACAATTCAGGATCTAAATTTCTTTTTTTGCACTACGAAATAGGGCTTACAAATCCATCATCTTCCATCCTTCCCAATTGTCTGTTCCCATCGTGAATATGTTGGTGCAATATTCTTTTGCCTTAGCTTTGAGACTGATCAATGTACTTTGATATTTTCAGGAAAGTGAACAGCCATGTCAAATGTGTTTCGTTTTTAGGTTTTACATACACAGCTCTTGTGCTGAGCTTCTAAAATCTCATGTTCTTTTAAAAAAAGCTTAAAGGGGGAATGAAGCCCGCCCATTAATTCCCTCTACTTACCATTGTCTGGTTCCCATGTGACTTCTACATCACATTCTTACCCATTCTCTGGCTCCCAAATGGGTCTTATATGCTTGCTTCTCATTGGTCAGCTACCCTCCCCATCTCTGAATTCTTCGTAGGCTTCAGTCTTCGTCCCTGCTGTGGAACCTGGACCAAGTACTGCTTCTGGTGGCTAGCGTCTTTCCACTGTCAGTGCTTCTTGTTTTGAATTAGTAAACTCATATTTTCTTTGCCTTTAAGAATAAACAATATACATTTTGAAATGCCATTTTGTTTGAAGTGGATGTCTATTACTCACAAACATTGGCAAAGCCTATAAATTTCACCTCTGCGCAATCTATTGTTTTTTTTTAAGACCTCTTGCCAAGCAGCACTAGCAGCTGTACAACATGACTTAACGATTTAAAAAATGCTCTATCTTGAGGTGTTGGACCTTGCCATTTCTGTAGGCTCATCTACAAACATTTCCCTTCCTCCTCCATTTTCTTTATTTCATTTTGGCTGGCTTTAGGATTTTGTGCACTTTACCATTGCTAACCAGTGCTAAAGTGCATGTGCTCACTCCTTAAACCATAGTAATATTGGTGTATCCCCAATTTGCTTATCTAATTTACTTAAAGGTCCCCAGTACTACATGTACCTAGGGCCTGTAAATAAAATGCTACTCACTAGCACTGATTGTGCCGCCCACCTAAGTAGTCCTTTTAACATGATTTAGGCTTGCCATTGCAGAGCCTGTGTGTGCAGTTTTAAACTGACATTTCAACCTGGCAAAATAATCCTTTTGTCAGGCCCAAACCTTCCTTTTTAGTACCTCTAAGCCACCCTAAGATAGGCCGGGGATCGCCCAGAGGTCAGGGTGCAGTGCATTTAAAACAAAAGACGCACTTTTATGTTTACATGTCCTGTTAGTGAAACGCTTAATTTTGTTTTTCACTACTGCCTAGCTCTCTTATAGGATAACATTGGTGTTGCCTTATTATATTTTATATGTGTAATTTCCAAATGTGAAGGAATAAATAGTTCATGTTTGGTGTCTCTGGAATCCTAATTTAAAATAGTAGCATATGGTGAAGTCAGATTTTAAATGAAAGTTCTGAAAATGCCATGTTCCGAAAGTTGGCATTTACTTGCCTTAGCCATATAGGTGGTCATTATGACCCTGGCGGTATTATAACCGCAGGGCCAAAACGATGGGAGCACCACCAACAGGCTGGCGGTGCCTCCCAGCGTATTTTGACTGTGGCGGTAGCGCCGCTGTCGCACCGCCGGGGCCGGCGGATTACCGCCACAATGGCCCCGGCAGATGTAATCCGCCAGGGGTGCGCTGCTTGCAGCGCTGCCCTGGGGATTACGACCCCCCTACCGCCAGCCTGTTTCTGGTGGTTTGCACCGCCAGGAAGAGGCTGGCGGTAAGGGGTGTCCTGGGGCCCCTGGGGGCCCCTGCACTGCCCATGCCACTGGCATGGGCAGTGCAGTTGCCCCCTAATAGGGCCCCGGCCAGCTTTTCACTGTCTGCATAGCAGACAGTGAAAAGCACGACAGGTGCAACTGCACCCGTCGCACGGCCGCAACACTGCCGGCTCCATTAGGAGCCGGCTCCTATGTTGCGGCCTCATTCCCGCCGGCCAAGCGGGAATGTCATAATGGGGGCCGCGGTTACCGCCAAGGTCGTAATGACCCCCATAGTGTCTGCAGCCTGTCCCTGATCACATGAGAGGGTTTAGTTTGCAGCTGGGCTTTGTATATTCCTCCTAAACAGCCATACAAAATGGGAGCTTAGGTGTGACTGGATGTACCCTCACTGGCAGGGAGGCGCTGGACACAGCCTCACACCTGAATCAGCTGTGTCCTGTCCCCACACAAAGGAACTAGCAACCCTATATTGTAACTTCAGCCAGATTAGTGCCATGGCTGGAGTGGTAGAGAATTTCTTGCACTTCAAAGCCACTGTCAAAGCTTCTCCTACCTTCCAGAGCCAGGGAATGAAAGAAGGGTCTCAGACATCACCACTTCAGGACATTTCTGGACCTCTGCCAGAAAGAAGGACTGATGTGCTGCTGCAGGACTATCACTCTATTGGCCTACAATCTGCTGGACTCCTGCTTTGCTGACCAGCTGCCTGCTGTCCTCTTGCCTGGGTGAGAAGGACTGGACTTGAATATCTTGAATGCAGAGTGACTCCAAGAGCTATTTGACTGGCCTCATGAGCTGAACTTCAGGGACATAACAGGCTCCCCCACAGGTCCTGACCACATCCTCAGTTGGTTCTTGGCCCCCAAAAGGTGCCTCCCAGTCCTGGATCCTTGGTGTTGCTTTTAAGCTCTTCAATCTAAGCCTTTGGGCACTT
The DNA here is from genome assembly GCF_031143425.1 of Pleurodeles waltl. Lineage (NCBI taxonomy): Eukaryota > Metazoa > Chordata > Amphibia > Caudata > Salamandridae > Pleurodeles > Pleurodeles waltl. Next base: position 921,059,108 of record NC_090439.1, on the reverse strand, counting down.
CTCAACCACAAACAGGCCCTTTTGCACTGTAGTTGTGCTGCTCGTACTGAGAATGAGTACTAGCTGCCTCAATCTGTCTCTTTGCCCAGCAAGCATTGATCACCGCAGAAGACCGCCAACACAAGGTAACAGCCTGCCATTCTGTGACACCCAATATGCTCCTCACACCACGCCAATCGCCACCAACAATGCTCTCCTTGCTCCCGGGTAGCCCTCTTCTATGGACTCTTGGCACAAAACTTGAAAAGATAAACCTTCAGTGGGATAATCTGGGACTGTATCCGAGATGTGCACCATTGAAGTTGGATTCAACATTTGACTTGCACCCGGTCCAATGTGACCAGATAACCATGGATGGAGATTTATACTGTTGTTGTTTTGATCTTATTTTATTTATTAAATTGTATTCTATTCTTCTAATTCTCTTGTGGGCTCCTTTTGTGGTGTATTGTTGCTATGTTACTGTCTGAAGTGTTGCACAAATACTTTGCCCATTGCCTCCAAATAAAGCTTGCCTGCTCTGTGCCAAGGTACCAGGTGGTTGAGCACAGATTGATTTGGGATGTGCTTGTGCCTTAGCCTGACAAGAATTGCGGTTGCTGCTTGACCAGGGCTCACACTCCAGCCAACCAACAACCCAATTTTTACACATGGCCAGCCTTGACCACATCATAGTGCTAATTTTCTTTAACTCACAGTGCTGTGTAACATGTCTAAAAAACCAGTGACAAAACCAGTTGATTTCACAGTGACAAAAACGTAGATTTCTCAGAGGCAAAACCTATTCACTCTACCAATGCTTGTTCTCATTTGCTCCTGGCTGGCAGTCGGGGAGTCGTAATCCCCTGGGCAGCACTGCAAGCAGCACTGCCCTGGTGGATTACATCCGCCGGGGCCATTGTGGCGGTAAACCGCCACGATCATAATACGCCGGGAGGCACCGCCAGCCTGTTGGCGGTGCTCCCGTCGTTTTGGCCCTGCGGTTGTAATACCGCCAGGGTCATAATGACCACCCATATGTCTAAGATAGGTAGATAGAAAGATAGATAGATAGATAGATAAATAAATAGATAGTTAGATAGATAGATAGATGATAGATAGATAGATAGATAGATAGATAGACAGATAGATAGATAGATAGATAGATGATGTTTATTACCTGCTCTAAAATGTAACATGTTACTTCATTTTAAATTGTTATTCTTGTGTTTTTATTTACATACATTTGTTACATTACATAAAATGTATTACAGTGGAATTCCTTCCCTTCATTTGTTTTGGATGTGTTTCTAACCCTGATGCAAGATATGTGTTATTGTATTTGTGATTTATTTAAAATAAATTATAATTTACAATATGTTGTATTGGAATGTTGTGATGCATATAATGAATACCATTTAGTAGTTTTTAATTTAACAAATTCATTAATAATAAAAATACTATTTAAAATGTTATTTAATTTACTTTCTATATTTCCCAGTGTGTTAGTGTTATTTCCTGCCTTCACTGATTTTGAAAGGAATGTGTTGCATCACCAGTGGGTAGCCCTCTGTGGTGTTTTACTAAGTCTAAGACTGGACTGGAACATATTTAAGCCTGTTTCGTTGTGTGCACTACCGTAATAGCTTTAAATATGCGTTTTGCGAATTTGCAATTGTCCTAACCATGTGTTTTGCATTGCCCTGTCCGCACATTCCAACCCTTCAATGATACTTATCTCTAGCATTTTCATAGTAATTGTTTCCGTTTTGGTACTACTTACCAATGTCTCAACCACATTTACTACTAAAATCCTATATTTGTGCAGGGATCTCTGCCACCAGGTCTGATATCTCCATACAGAAAAGATTGACAAGGCAGGGATCTCTGGCATGAGGTTTGCGAGCTGCATTTCTGTAACATATTCAAAAACAAGTTTTATGAATAGGATCCTATCTTTTAAATACATATTTAGAAAAATATAGCATATCTTTTGTATTGTAAGGTAGGCATTTTTGTATTGTTATAAAGTACAAAGATCATGTAGGTAAAATGCACATTGTACTATATGTGCAATTCCAATATTTTAAGCATGTTCCTTCTAGTTTTTTAAAAACATTGAACAACATTTTTAACACAAAAATAAAAGATGATAGTTGTATGAATTGTTTAGAAAAAAAGTATTTATTGCAGTCCTAATTATTGTGTATATAGATACTTACATATTCCAAAACAGTTTTAATAAATAGAAGTCTACAAAAAGTACTGGAACATTTAAAGAACACAAAACTTGACTCTGAAGTGGCATACATACTAGAGAGGTTTGCAGAAGTAAAAAAGATGACAGCCAGGTATGCTTTTAAAATGAAATCTGCAGAAATAAAAAGAGACATGTTATGATTTCATAAAGCTCCCCTTCCAAGTCACTAGTTCATAAATCATTGTGTTTTTGAAGATTCAATTGCCTGGTGATTACACAGAATACAAATGAATGGTAGGTTTATGAAACAAAAAAGTCAGATAGCATCAGCCAACTACAACTTTTCCAGACATCAGACACAGTTATTGACTTCACTGGATGGATTCTGTCACCAGGTAAAATAAACCTCTTGAGCTAAGGCCTCTATTTCAGTCCTGTATCTAAGCAGTATAATACGGCTTACATGATGAGAGACCTAAAAAACTTCAAGAGAAGATATAGACTTGCAGAGTACCTTAACAATAATTCTGATGTTGATCTGCCAAGCTCCCTTGCAGATCCATTTAAGAAGTTCTGCCATCCAAAATCATAGACCACCCAAGAACATGGTTGGAAAGTACAGGAGCTTAAATCTCATTGATTATTCAAGAGCAGATATATTTGTTTACCCCAAACCAAGACCTGTAAGAATTGATATACTTCTCAAAATTCACAAAACCAACAACCCTGGCCGTCCCACCATCTCTGGCATTGAGTGACTATCTATACTAAGTGACTTGCACCTCCAGCCCATTGTCACTTCCTTCAGATTATTGGAGAATTAAACCAAAAATAAACATTTGATGACCACACTCTTCTGGCTGCATTTGACGTTACATCATTATGCACCAGCTTACCACATGAGGATGGTCGTATGGCATTATCTGAAGTTCATAGTAAAAGAACTGTGAAGAATCCATCAACATACTTACTAAGTTTGCAAGAGTTAGCCCTAAATCCAACAATTTTACCTTCAATGGTAAACACTGGCTGCAGATACAAGGAACTTCCCTGGGCACTCAGATGGCTCCACCTCTTGCAAATATCTTCATGGGGACACTACGGGACTAAATACGTGATAATTCTAGCATCAAATCACCGGTATGGCTAAGATACATTGATTACATATTGGTAATACTGAATGCAGGAAGTTGAAAATTGGAATTTACAGCTTATATCAAAAGTATCCATTCTCCCATCAACTTTACCAGCTGCAATACTACACAGAAGAACCATCTCCCCCCCTTTTATGAACAAAAAAATATAACTGATCTGTATCACAAGCCTATAGATTCTTATTTGTATCTAAACTAGACTTCATGTCACCCACACCACACTAAACTCAACATCATCTACAGCTAAGCACTCACAATAAAATGTATCTGCAGAAATGAGGACACCTTTAAAGGACATCCACAGGAGCTTGCTAGATTATTTCAAATGTGAAGCTATCCTCCACATATCATACAATAAACTTGGAAGTCTTTGCAGTTACCCAGGGAAGCACATATATGGAACACAAATAGCAGAAACAACAGAATCCCATTTGTGGCTGACTATCATCCATCAGCTTCCAACTACAGAAACATCCTGCAAAAAATATTCCTTTTTTCTCCACTTGTGAACAATAGCAAAAGTTTTTTTTTCCAAAACTGCCAGTCATTTCTCACCACAGAGCTCTTAATTTATGATCTCGTATTGTGAGAGCTAAACTCAAGAAAGCTGTAACAAACACAGGGGTTCATTGCTGTGTTTCTAAAAGGTGCATCACGTGTGAATATATTTTACAAAGATCATCAGTGTCTAGTTATGTTACAAGAATAACTTATGGAATAAAACAGCATGTTATGTGCTGCTAAACATGCATTATTTATATGATTCAGTGACAATGCCAAAGCTATACAAAATGTAGGACAGCGAATGACCTCCATACACGATTCAGTACCCACAAATCATCAATAATTTATGAGAAACTTGGCAAGCCTGTAGCCAATCAATTTAACCTTGTGGACCATTTGCTATCAGAATTGAAGAATTTCCCCATGGAACATGTCTTAAAGGAAGAACTACTATCGAGCAAATGTCTGAATGTATTATTTAAAATCATTTGCATCCAGGTGGACTGGACATCACTGCCAATACAATATGATGACTGCATATTTCAAGAGATCTTAGTACTGCATTGATTCCACATTCTAAATGGAATTTTCACTCAAGATTCTTTTTGAAAATCCAGCAGTGTCAGCTGTGCAACCACTGTCCAAACAATCTTGAACTACCTGGGGAAGTTAGAAGTCAAAACATAGTGGATATATATTTTTGTTGTTTGGTGAGCACAACTGTTTGAGTCACTTCCTTCTTGGATGGCAACGCTTTCCAACCAAACGGTCTTCTTCATGGCCACACCAATGACTATGCACCAACACCCCCTCAAAAATATTGTGATACCATAGACAGAGAAGAAATAGAAACATGCAAAACCATCAAACTGGTCCCGCCATATCAACCTATCAAGTAAATCATCAGTATAATTCACACACAAGTTTGTAATTTTGATGGCAACAATAATGGGAAGCATAATAAAAAAATAAAACAAAATCTCAGGATCAGGCTATGTCCCATTTCCACAATAGGCGATTCAACTATAAACATAATATGCCAAGTGGCTTTGTACGTTGCCATCATAAAAAACAGAAATCGTATGCATCTGGTAATGATACTGTAAACTTGAGAATACCCATTCCCCACAAATATATGGTAAAACAAATGATACCAGCCTAGTGGCTAATTACCAAGAAACGGCAGGACATCCATGCATGGCTATCATGACTATACTTTATAAACCAAACAGTATGAGAAACAATTTTGTCTTTTTGAAAAAGGTTCAAAAAGGAAAATCACGGACTACACGGGTGATAACTCAACAATTATCAAAAATACACAAATCATAATGTTAAAACAGGCATACATTATAGAAAAAACTCCATCTCAAGCTGAAAAATTAAGAGAATCTGAATCAATATGCACATGTAGCTCTTTATCAATGTTGACGCCCCTCGGGTTTTCTTATGTTTACAGTATCATAACTAGATGCATATGATTTCTGTTTTTCAATGTAGGAAGCCACTAGACTGAGACTGAGCGTAGGAGAGACTGAGGCCCTCATTATGAACACGGCGGGAAAGACCGCACCACCAGCGGTGGTGTAAATACCACCAACAGTCAGGCGGTCTGGCCCGCCACATAATGAAGCACAAGAAAAACAGGCAGCCCGAAAACCACTTACCGCCAGCAGAGGAGTGCCGATAATGACAGAAGAGGCTGCCCAGAGGCCGACGGAAAGGCCCTACTCGCCCACCAAATAATGAAGCACTAGACTGCCGTCAGTTCCGGGGCGGGAACCACTGCCAGGCAAAGCCAGGTGGAAACTAACCAAATAAAAGGAAACACTCACCGGAGGCTCATACAATACGACGAAGCAGACATGGAGAGAGAGTTGCAAATCAAGTCAGTCCTGCTCCTTGCCATATACCTCCACGACCGAGACCGCTGACGAAGACGACGACGGTAAGTACAGCAACCTACTAAACAAGGGAAGAAAGGTCACAGTTACATACCGAACCACTCCACCCACCCCACAAAGCACCCACAACCCCTCACAACAGCACAAGCCATACACCCCAGAGCAAGAGGTACTTACCCGACACAAGGCAAATTAAACCTGCCCAAAGTACACACATGTGCACAACACCCCCCCCCCACAATCAAATGAGGAACCAGGGATCCAGAGTGTGCCAACACTGGCCACACAAACTTTAATAATGCTCCAGGAGCAACAGAATGTCCACATTAGGTAAATGGCCAGTCCATAGCTAAAAAGCTGATGGGACCAAATGGCCCCAACTTGACTCCCACATGTGCACATGGTACTCCACCATAAAGGGGCATCAATGGGGCAGCCAGGAACCTCAGGGAACGGGGTAGGAGTGGCGGGGTGCGGACTTATGTCTGGGACGGGGGGCTTGGGCTTACGTTTGGGAGCTGGAGGGGGTTTGGGTTTTGTCTTGGAAGGTGGGGGAGCAGCCTTGGATTTGGGTGCGGCAGATGTACCTGGGCCAGCATGGGATCTCTTGCTCACAGGGGAAGGTGCAAGGGAATGTGAAGGGTGGACAGGGGCGAACTTGGACGTGGGAGGAGTGGACAGGGCAAGGAGGTGAGCACGTTTAGGGACAAGACGGGGGCGGTGGGTTCAAAAAGGTCTACACGGAATAGGAAAAGTTTCTTAGGGGCAATCGAGGTGGACCTGGAGGAAGGTGTGGGAGTGGAGGTAGAGGGAGTGATCGTAACAGGTGTAGGTGTGCTTGACATGGATGCAGGTGACTGTAGAGTATGCTGAGGTATGGTGGATGTGTGTTGGGTGGGTGTCTGGGAACGTTTGAGTGTCTTGGAAGGAGGGAGATGGACACAGTGGGCAAGACAGGCTGCCAGTGTAAATGGATGTTGTCTGGGTGTCTGCAAGTTTGGTGAGTGTGCTGCAAGTGGAACTCAGAGACGTTGTGGTGAGCGCAGGTGTGGTGTCTGGGGTGCATGACTGGATGTCTGATGTTGTGGTGACTGCAAGAATGGGGCCAGAAAAAGTGAATGAAGGTGCAGTGCCTGTGAGTGTGCATGTAGAGGTGACAGACAGGGATGCAGAAGAGGTGGATGTTGTTGTGTGTGCCTTTGTATGTTGGCTGCGTGTATGCCTGTGGTGGGAAGTGTGGTGCTCGTGTTTTTGTGTGTGCTTCTTGTGTGTTGAGGTGTGTGCATGGCTGTCAGAATGTGTGCTTGGGACAGGTGAAGGGAGTGGGGTGCTGGAAGGGGTAGAGGTGGTTGGAGAGGGGACGTCAAGACCAGGGACACTGGCTGCCGTCAAAGAGGAGGCCAGAGCCTGAAAAGATCTCTATAGGCCAGACATGGCACCGTGAATGCTATCCAGGTGGGCATTGTTCTGCTGCACCTGTGATGCTAGCCCCTGAATGGTATTGACGATGGTTCTCTACCCTACAGAGATGGTCCTCAGGAGGTCAATAGCCTCCTCCGTGAGGGCAGCAGGGCTGACTGGAGCAGGGGATGTGGTGCCTGGGGTGAAGGAGACACCCACCCTTTTGGGGGAGTGGGCACGGGCAACTGGGTGGGGAGCAACTGGGAGGGCAGTGATGGTATGGGAGGGTGGCAGAAGATGTTGGGAGGACTTCCCGAGCTGGGCCTCACAGGTCTTCCTGGCCCAGCGCCACAGGTCCTCCCACCGCTCCCTGCAGTGGGTGCTCCGCCGATGTAGAATGCCAGGGTCCACACCTCCCTGCCATAGTCCCCTCTTCCGATGGGCGCTGACCTGTAGAGGACACACAGAAAAGTAACACAGACAATGCCCATTGATACAGCAGGCTATAGGTCCCCTATGGGATGGACACTTAAACAGCATTGCAGCACCTCACACACACAGTATGTCATGCATTCCACGGCTGAACAGTGTCAAATCATGCACACATGTTTACAGCCATCTAACACCATTATACACATCCATGCACCCAAATCAGTCTACTCACCTGTTCCTCTGGTCGACGATATAGCTTGGCATACAGGGGTAGGACCCTGTCCACCAGTTCCTCCGTGGTGAAGGTCGGGCCCTTTCCCTTGTCACTCATGCCATTTCCAGGACCAGAGTCAGGACACAGCAGTAAACTCAGTGTAGTTATTTCTATGCACGTAATCCGGGAGTCAAGTGAAGCTGGGGTGACGAGATAGCGTACGCTCCGCGGCTGTGTGCACTGTCACCACCGGCGGCAATCATGATAGCCCCATTTTTCCCATTGACAAAAATGTTAACCAATGAATGGTTGCACGACGGTGATCATCGTCTTACACCATTACGACTAGCGGTATGAGGTCACTTCCACTGCTACATATCTGGATTACTGGGGGCAGACATTTTGCACACTACTATGCAATTATTAATTTCTCATTGGCCCCATGCAGGCCCTATGGACCCCATCCCCCAAACTCATGGACAAAAAAACATTTACTCACCACAACAGTCCAGATGTATCAGTGAGAACATGTCACTCCAGTTTAACATCCTACAAAGGATATGTGTCATCGACTTGTTTGCCAGCAGTGCTGAATACTCAACATGTTGAGCAGATGAATATGTGTCCCTCACATGTGTTCTCCACTCCTCCTAGGTACAGACCCATGTGGCGAAGGAGGGCCCCATCGGTGTACAGACCACTTTTTGATTTGGAGACCATGGTGGAGCGTAACATCATTATCAATTACAGACTCACTCGTGCTACTATTCATGAACTTTGTGCGTTACTGGATCCTGCACTGAGACTGGCTAATCGGAATCAGCATGCCATCCATACTGAGTGCTCTCTGCACTCCATTTCTTGGCCCCGGGCTCATTTCAGGTGACAGTGGGCCTGGGTGCTGGTGTTTCACAGCCAATGTTTTGCCTCATACTGTCCAGATTCCTGAATGCATTTGTACGACACCTGCACTCATATGTGAGGTTTCCCCAAAGTGCTGAACTCTCTGCCATCAAGTCAGACTTTTATGCATTTGCCAACATCCCTCATGTGATAGATGCCATCGATGGCACCCACATAGCTCTCATCCCCCAAGAGTAAGTGAACAGGTGTACAGAAACAGGAAAAACTTTCACTCTGTGAACATTCCATTGGTGTGTACTGCAGACCAGTACATCTCACATGTGAATGCCATGTTCCCTGGATCAGTCCATGATTCCTTCATGTTGAGGATCAGCAGTGTGCCACACATGATGGAACAACTACAAGAGGACAGAGGATGGATCATAGGTAAGTGTGTCTGACACATTTTCTGTACATAGCTGACATCCAGGCTGTCTGCAACTGAGGGTTGTTAACTACAGTCCTGTTTTCCCCACTTTTGCAGGTGATTCTGGATACCCCAACATGCATTGGCTCCTGACACCAGTGAGGAATCCTAGGACAGATGCTGAGAGGAATTACAATGAGGCCCATGGACGTACTAGGAGGGTGATTGAGCGCACTATAGGTCTCCTGAAGGCATATTTCTGGGGGATCCCTGGCCTATGGCCCTGAAAAAGTCTGTAGAATAGTGGTGGCCTGCTGCATGCTGCACAACGTGGCTATGAGGAAATCTATTCCCCTCTTGGAGGAGGACGGTGCTGTATATCCAGGCCAGCTTCCTCTGAGAGCGGATGAGAGTGATGGTGATGATGAAGAGGGAGAAGATGTACACTCCAGGAACCAACTGATACAACTATACTTCCAGTGACTATGAGGTACTATTTGCTGCTGTTGTTGTCTGTGCTACATACTCTCGGTATGACTTATCCCCTATGTTGGTGTTGGGTCTATAGACATTTTCACTGTAACAAGGTTTGCAGGTGACATGTGACATGATAAACAACTTGTCAGACATTTCTGTTGACACCACCCCATGTTGTGCGTGGGGTGTCATTCCTGCAATAAAGGTATGATTATATGATTTCAATGAGAATTGCATGCACACTTCGATTTGATTCAACATACTGACAGGGGACATTGACATTGGTGTACGTGTTTTATTAGGTGTCAGGGATGCCATGGTGTTCTTTACAGTGATGGGAGTGGACTGCTGGTGGATGTCCATACTGGCTGCATGGTCTCAGTGATTGTTGGCAGTGTTACTATGTCCATCTGTATTTTACATGTTGTTGAGTTGATATTGCAAAGTGGGGATGGAGGTTGAGTGGCACACTTGGGGGACAGTTTGTGTCACAGTAACTTCTTTGATAGTGCCTTGGTCTTGGCAGGTGTTCCAGTGCCATATCTGGGCCTGAGGTACTCTTTGGGTGCCTGGTGTTGTCCTGTATGGGTAGAGGTGCTGGTCTCCTGTGTGTCCTTAGATAGTGGCACCAGTTCAGTTGCTGTTGCTGTTGTTGATGGCTGGTCTGTATCTTGGTCTGTGGTAGGGGATTCCTGGTCTGTGGGGGTCTCAGGCTGGGTTGGAAGTGGTGTAGCAGCACCCCTGCTATGGTGGCCATGGTGGCATTGAGCTGTTTCCACTGCTCTGTGGCCTCTTGGTGGTATGCTATCTGCAGCCTTTGATTCTGCTCCTGGGTGGCCACGATCTGGTCCATCCTGTCCTGGGTATGGTGGTATGCTCCCAGGACCTCAGAGATTACCTCCTGGGCTGCAGCATCCATCCTTTGGCCTCCCTCCTGGGCCACTGATGCCCTCCCACTGGGTCTAGCCCCCTGTACCTGTGTCCCCTGCACAGGTCTGGCGGTACCACTTGTACTGGGGCCATCGTCTTCCTGCCTATTGGTAGGTGGTGACTGTGGCCTCTGTCCTTATGTTCCACCAGTCTGTAGTCTGGATACACAGGTGTGGGGCAGGTTGTCCAGAGCTGATGTTGGTGGCTGGGTGTTAGGGATGTCAGTGGTGTCCTGGGTGGGGCTGCTGGATGGTGATAGGCCAGGACTGTGTGAAGAGCCAGGGTATTCCTCACTCTCCAGAGTTCCCTCTATAGCGTCCTGAGTGTTACCTGTGTCTCCATGTGGGCCGCTGACACTCCTTGTCTGCCACTCCTTGCCCTGTCCGTCAGGGTGGCATGGATGGTGGTGCCTGTTGGGGGGAATGGACATGTATATTACAATTGCAAAATCGGATGGGGGGCACAGGGCAGGCCTATTTTCCACTGTTGGGCCATGCAGGGTGCTTTTGTGAGTTTGCCATTGCATTTTCCTATGGATATGGAGGTGCATTGTGGGTGGTGTAGTGCCATTGTGATGCCTTGCAGGGGTAAGTGGCTGTGCACAGGGGGAGGGATGTGGGCCTGTTGGTAGGTTTGTGGGCATGCAAGGTGACTGGATGTAGTGATTATGGCCTGGGTGGGGTAGTGGTACTGGCGGTAGTTGAAGGGTTGAGGTGTTACATGCTTTACAGTTGTGATGGATATGGGATAATTGTAGATGACTTACCCAAGTCCATTCCTCCAGTGAGTCCAGTGAGGCCCCCAGGTTGCAGGATGGCCAGTACCTTTTCCTCCAAGTCAGTGTAGTCAGGAGGTGTTGGTGGAGGTCCTCCGCCAGTCTTCTGGACCGCAATGTTGTGCCGGGATGCCATGGACCTCACCTTTCCGTGCAGGTCGTTCCATCTCTTGCAGATGTCGTCCCTCATGTGTGGATGGTTTCCCACTGTGTTGACCTTGTTGACAATGGTCTGCCATAACTCCATCTTCCCGCCGATGGGTGTGTGCTGGACCAGTGCCCCAAATATTTGTGGCTTGACCTTGAGTATCTCATCCACCATGGTCCTTAGCTCCCATTCTGTGAAGCGTGGGTGCTTGGGGTGTGCCATGGTGCGTGTTGTGGGTGGTGTGTTGTGTTAATATTGGTGAGGGTGCTGTTTTGTGTTTGGGTGTGTGAGTTGTGTGATGTGGTGTTCAGTGTCTGCCTGCAGTGTTGTCCGTCTGGCCTCTCCTATTGGCAATGCAAAGGATTGTTGGGTGTGTCTGTGTGTGTTTTGTGGTGTTGTGGATCTGTGTCAGGTGTGTGGGTTTCAAACTTGCCAATGTGAGCATTTCTTACTATTGGGTCCACTTGCTGGCCGTGTTCGTTAGACATCCACTGACCGCCACGGTGATTTGGTCATCATTATTTGGAGGGTGGGAGATTTGTGTGCTCGGCAGTGGTGGGGTGGGATGTGCAACTTTTTCGCCGACAAGGCCCTGGCAGTGAATGGTGGTAGGAATATTTATGACAGATTGTGTTTTTTGCATCTTTATATGGCGTGTTTCTGTTCACCGCCATTGGTGGGATTCTGTTCACCGTCGCCATGGCGGGAGATGGTATTTACCGCCATGTTCATAATGACCCTCTGAATGTCCAACAGTGTTTCTAGCCCTGCTCCCTCACATTCCTGATGCTGCGGGCACCATGGAAAGCTGAGGTTGCTTAGGGAGATTTCTATCCTCCTAGTCACAGCTCCCAGACCTGGCTCTTCTCTGTCGGTGTTTTTTAGATATGGAGTGGGAGCTGTGGAAGCTGTGGAAGCCATTTGCCGCATTGTGGCTACATGGCTGGCTTGGCATCTGCTGCAGCCGTTGTTAGATGATGCCAGGATTTCTGATGTGGCATCCCCTTCTTTAGGTGGTCCCCCTAGGTGCTCGCCAATGCTGCCAACATGCCAGGCTTGTGTCCTGGAACCCTTTTTCTGGCTTCCCTTCTTCTTTCACCACTGTTGCTGTCCAGAGTCCAGAGGCCAGTCAAGGCCAGACAAGAATTTTAAAGAATTTAAAAGGATAAAAGTATAAAGGTTTAAAGGACTAAAGGATGAATTCAGGGAGGATCCAGTGTGTGGTCAGGGCATCATGTCACTCCAACTGTTTTTACACCTGTGTGAGTTGAGCAAATTGAACACAGCGTGAAAGGAGAGAAAGGAGAAGGGAAAGGAAGTAGGTGCTTGAACTAAGTGCTTTTGTACCTTATATTTCTACTGGCTTTCACATACACACTCATTCAGCGCTAGTTTTCCGGGGTGCTGGAAAGGGCTTTCAGAGCTCTGTCTTGTAGCTAGAGTCATCTGGCCGCGGAAGTGGCCTTGCAAGGTCTGTGGTGTGGCTTGCTCTCCATTGTGTACTCCCCCACCTCTGGTTCTTCTTTTGAGACAGCGTCAGATTACAAAACCTGCTTCTTTCTTCGCAAAACAAGGATGACAGCCCAAAGACTACACTTAGGTAAATTGATTCTTATTAGAGCCTATAAAAAGACCAAATCGAACCCACTTAGAGAACAAGGGGTCTGATTCATAAAGGTAAACATAGACCAAAAGTCTAAGCTTAGACCAAAGTCTACACTTACACAAAAAGTCTAACTTTACTTGTACTAAAGTTATACTTTTGGTCTAAGTTTAGATTTTTGATCTAAACCTAGACCAAAAGTCTAAACTTAGACCAAAAGTCTAGCTTTACTAGGAGTAAAGTTAGACTTTTGGTTTAAACTTAAACTTTTGGAATAATTTTACCTTTGTGAATCAGGCCCATAATGGCGAGTTTGAATCCGTTGAAAAGCTTGAATTCAATCATCTCCTTTTTTCAAAAAGAGAGTATCCTACATGACGTTAATCATGGTGGCCCCTCGTTTAATATGGAGGCTAGTATGGAGGTCCCTACTACTTCTGTAGCTGTAGAGTCAATTATAAATTCTGCCCACCTGTTTCAGGGCCTGCAAATTATCTGAGGAGTCAAGTATCCTCTCATCCAGGACTTTACCTTACCAGATGTAGATATCAACTTGAGGAACCCCATACCTATGACTTCTGACACACCTAGGACACCATTTGGCTCTTCACAGGTATCTGACTTAAAGCTTTACATTAGTTCACCATCAGATCACTCATCATTAGTACTGTGGACTTCTTCAACACCTGACTCAGAACTTTGGAAACGTATCCTGCTAACAACCTGGCCAATTTGTGCTAATCTTTGAATCTCTCAAGTACATGGAACAAATCCTGTCATCTGTCTTAGCACTATTAGAAGAGTTGGTACTTGGATCACATGCAAGACATTATGGTGGTCATTACAACCCTGGCAGTCGGTGGTAAAGCGGCGGTAAGACCGCCAACAGGCCGGCGGAAACAAAATTGGAATCACGACCGTGGCGGAAACCGCCAACAAAGACAGCCACTTTAACACTCCGACCGCCACGGCGGTACAAACAAACAGCTTGTCGGTCACCGCCAACAGACAGGCGGAGGACAATGTACTGCCCACAGTATCACAACCTACCAATCCGCCACCTTTTCCGAGGCGTATTCACCGCGAACGAAAACACGGCAGAAACAGGACTTGAAAGGGAAAACACTCACCTCTACACACCCCACGAGGAACCAGGACGCCATGGAACCAGAGCTGCACATCCTGCCAGCCCTTATCTTCTTGCTCCTCTACCAGGAGCACGAACACCAACGGCGAACACAAACACCAACGGCGAAGATAAACACCAACGGCGAAGACAACAGTGAGTACTGCACCTACGACACAGGGGAGGGGGGAGGGAAAAAACAGTGACACACACGTGCAACACGCAACACCACCACCCCCACCCTCACCCACTACAACACACACACTAATACAGCATGATACATTACAGTTACACCCCCCAGCCCCCCTGGGAAGAATGCAAGGACAAAAGGAAATGAGTGTAACCATTGTAATATATTAAAATACAGTATGCAAAAATATATACACTGTAAACAAATATATACACCAAGAATAGTAGTCCTGGTAGTGTCCATTGAAGTCCGTGGAACACTGGGCCCACATGGTATGGGCGAGGCCCACACCCAATCCCCGAACTGACGGAGAGAACACTGCAGGGGCATCAGATAGCAATAAAACAGGCACCTCAGGGGGAAGGGAAAAGGGGGGCACCTCAGCCGGTTGAGTGCACGATGCCAAATCCACGAGGGGGCCACATGCCCACTTTTCCATCCTGGGGAGTGCAAAGCCACAGTCTCTCAAGTCTCTACAGTGGGTGGTTTGCCCACTGTGCAATCCTGGGGAGTGCAAAGCCACAGTCTCTCAGTTCTCTACAGTGGGTGGGTTGCCCACTGTTCCATCCTGAGGAGTGCAAAGCCACAGTCTCTCAAGTCTCACAAGTGGGTGGTTTGCCCACTGCTGCATCCTGGGGAGTGCAAGGCCACAGTCTCTCAAGTCTCTCCAGTGGGTGGTTTGCCCACTGTTCTATCCTGGGGAGTGCAAAGCCACAGTCTCTTAAGTGGATAACAGTCTCCACTGGTTCTGGAGGGGGCTTTGTGCCCAGAGTGCTTCATCCTGCTAAGGACTGAGGTAGTGGATGTTTGTCTCCACTGGTTCTGGAGGGGGATTTGTGCCCAGAGTGCTTCATCCTGCCAAGGACAGAGGTAGTTGATGTTTGTCTCCACTGGTTCTGGAGGGGGCTTTGTGCCCAGAGTGCTTCATCCTGCCAAGGACAGAGGTAGTGGATGTTTGTCTCCACTGGTTCTGGAGGGGGCTTTGTGCCCAGAGTGCTTCATCCTGCTAAGGACTGAGGTAGTGAATGCTTGCCTCCACTGGGTCTGGAGGGGGCTTTGTCCCCAGAGTGCTTCACCCTGCTCGTGACAGACTGAGTAGCGTCAGTGCCCTTGGCGCTCATGGGCCAGTGGTGCTTGTTGCGGCGGTGTCATTGGCAGCGGTGCTTGTGGCGGCAGTGCCCTGTTCAGCGGTGCTTGTGGCGGCGGTGCCCTGTTCAGCGTTGCTTGTGGCGCCCGTGCCCTGTTCAGCGGTGCTTGTGGCGGAGGGGTCCTTTGCAGTGACTCAGCTTCTGGGGGCCATGTCTGGCCCAGCTGGGCTGGTGCTGGAAGTCCTTCATGGCCCAGCGGGGCTGGTACTGGCGGTCCTTCATGGCCCAGCTAGGCTGGTGCTGGCGGTCCTGTCCTGGGCAGCAAGGCTGATGCTGGCGGCCCTGTCCTGGGCAGCAGAGCTGGTGCTGGCGGTCCTGTCCTGGGCAGCAGGGATGGTGCTAGCAGCAGGGCTGGTGCTGGCCTCCTGGGCAGCAGGGCTGGTGCTGGCGGTGGCCTCCTGGGCAGCAGGGCTGGTGCTGGCGGTCCTGTCCTGGGCAGGAGGGCTGGTGCTGGCGGTGGCCTCCTGGGCAGCAGGGCTGGTGCTGGCTGTGGCCTCCTGGGCAGGGCAGCGGGGATGATGGCGGTGGGCTCCTGGGCAGCGGGGATGATGGCGGTGGCTTCTTGGGCAGCGGGGATGATGGCGGTCTTCTCCGCCGTGCTGCTTTTCCCAGACTTTGTGACTTTATTGTGGGCCTTCCCCACCTTTGAAGGTGTCGCAGCTGACTCCACACTCCCACCTATACCCCTGGGAGTGGCTTTGGTGGCTGGAGTCTTCCCCCTCTCCCGCCGGGCACTGGCCAACTTTTGATGCTTGACAGGTGGGGGAATGTCCGTGTTGTGGCTCCGGGCCACACTGGCTGCCCTGCTGGCCGTGCACTCCAGATTCCGGTGACTACAGGCACCACTGGCCCGGAGATGCTGTGGCTGAGGTGCTAGGTTGGGACCTGGAGAGTTGGGCCCTAGGAGACAGATGGGGTGGGGAGGTGAGGGAAAGAGGTCAAGGTTGGCCAGGAAAAATTTCTTGGGAACACTGGGACGGGTAGCTGGAGGGGGTTTGGAATTGGAGGAAGAAGTTGTGGTTGTAGGAGGTGTTTGTTTGGTGACTTTGGGTGAAGGTGCATGCACTGGAGGCTGTTGTGAGGTGGATGGCTGTTGGGTGGGTGTGTGCCTGTGTTTGTGTATCTTGGGAGGGGGCGTCCCAGACACACCGGGAGAGGACACAGGGGACGTGTGAATGGTAGTGGGGGGGTGACTGCACGTGAGCGGGGTGTGGTGGTAGGTATGCTGGTGATGGAAGTAGTGGCTGTAGATGTAGTGCATGCAGGTGTGAGTGGAGACGAGACAGGAAGGGAGGAGGGAGACGAGGATGAGGGGGACACAGTGGAGGCAGTGGATGTTGGTGTGTCTGCATGTGTGTGACGCTTGCGTGAGTGCCATGTGGAATGTGTGGTGCTTATGTTTGCCAGAGCTTCCCTTGTGTGTTGGGGGATGTGTGCATGCTGGTCTGAAGGTGTGTTTGGGATAGGCTGAGGTAGAGGGGATTGGGTCTGGGTGGAGGAAGTGGGAGGGGGAGGCTAGAGACAGGTACAATGGCTGCCATCAGTGCTGAGGCCAGAGTCTGAAAAGCTCACTGAAGGGCGACCTGACCAGAATGAATGCCCTCCAGGAATGCATTTGTTTGTTGCAACTGCCTTTCTACACCCTGGATGGCATTCAAAATGGTAGACTGCCCAACAGTGAGGGACCTGAGGAGGTCAATGGCATCCTCACTGAGGGCAGCAGGGGTGACTGGGGCAGGGCCTGAGGTGCCTGGGGCGAAGGTGATGCCCACCCTCCTGTGTGAGCGGGCACGGGGCAACGGCTGAGGGGCTGCTGGGAGGGCAGTGCTGGTAGGGGGGGGGTGGCGGCTGTATCTGTATATGCGGGGGCACAGATGTTGCCGCCACCACAAGGGAGCTCCCATCAGATGCTAATACACACAAGAACAGGGAGACCACAAAAAGGGGTGGGTGTGACAGAAGAAAGACATGTTGAGTGCATGCATTACCGCTACCGTTGGCGGACACGACAGACACAGAAGCCCCCTGCACAACGCTGTGTACTTGGGGTCCATTGTTCAATCCCTGGGACATGGCCTACATCTGCACACATGGATGACACAGGAGCCTGACTAGGTGAACTTGGCCCTGTACACAGGCAGGGTGGGGTGGGGTGCCACAGGGTCTGCCAAGACAAGGGGACCTAACTAGCACACTCGCCCCGGCCTAGGGAAACCCACAGCCCACCTTCCCCACCCAGACACCTCCACTGCGCGCAAAATCAGCAGAATGAGAGTGTACTCACCCCCTTGTGGCTGCTGTGATGCCCTCAAGCGCCCATCCAACTCCGGGTATGCCACCGCCAGGATCCTGAACATCAAGGGGGTCATGGTGCGACGGGCACCTCTCCCACATTGGGAGGCCATCCCCAGCTGGGCCTCCGCTGTCTTGTTGCTCCAGCGGCGACTGTCCTCCCATCTTTTCCGGCAGTGGGTGCTCCATCTGTGGTGGACCCCCAGGGTCCAGACTTCCTTGGCTATGGCACGCCAAATATGCTTTTTCTGGTGGGTGCTGACCTGCCGCAATTGTACAGGGGGAAAACAAAAGTTATTACCAACTGCACTGTCACAGTCATTGGCCCCCATCCCTACCCTTGCCATGTGGCACATGCACTCACTGTCGTTTCATGCACGCTTAAATCTCCCCCCCCATCTTTCATCTACCCCACTCCACACAGGCACAGCACATATAGCATGCTCCCAGTGTACTTACCTGTTTGTCTGGAGGACCGTAGAGTAGCGTGTACTGGGGAGGACCCCAACCACGAGTTTCTCCAACTCCTTCGATGTGAAGGCAGGGGCCCTTTCCCCAGATGCACGAGCCATTGTCTCTTCCAGACTGAGGTCACAGCAGCACTTGCAGTGTAGGTCCTATCCTGTCGAAGATCAGGTATCGAGTGATTGAACAGATATAAAATGGCGGTCCCGTCAGCGGCGGTGCGTACCGTCACCACCGTCGTACATCGTCATTGGCTGCTGGGACCCATAGGGTCCAATGTTAACCAATGCAGAATTGCGCTGCGGTCTTCGCCCGCCTACCGCAACGGTGTACAACGCCAGCGCAGTTACATCACATCCCATTGTCCCACTTTACAGGTCAGGCATCCGCCATTTCATGGGCCCACATGGCTTAATTTTTCTCTGCGTCACACATACCTAGGCCTTGCCTCAACACTCATAGAGGCCAAATTTCGGATTATGATTCGTGTTCTGTGTAAGCTGTGGGTACGTACCTCTTAGTTGGTTGACTCTGTGCTTGCTGTTGTCCTTAATAGGCACCGTCTGCTGGGACATGTGAGGAGATGGCGGCATCCTCCGGTGTACAGACCGCTGGTGGACCTGTCGACAATGGAGGAAAGACATGTGATCATCACCTACAGGCTTCATCGTGCCACAATCCTGGAACTGTGTGCCCAGCTGGAGCCATACCAGATGTCAGCTATCCGCCATCCCACAAGAATACCCCCTCAAGTGCAGGTGCTGTCAGTACTCCATTTCCTTGCAAGTGGGTCATTTCAAACAACAGTGGCCATAGCATCAGGGATGTCCCAGCCTATGTTTTCCAACGTGTTGTCCAGAGTGTTGTCTGCCCTGCTAAAACACATGCGCAGCTACATCGTTTTCCATCAGGTGGAGGATTGGCCTACAGTGAAAGGTGACTTCACTGATGCTGGGACATAACCCCAACATCATAGGTGCCATTGATGGGACACATGTTGCTTTGGTACCCCCCCCGCAGGAGTGAAAAGGTGTACAGAAACCGGAAGAGTTATCATTCCATGAATGTGCAGATGGTGTGTTTGGCAGACTAGTACATCTCCCAAATGAATGCCATATTCCCTGGCTCAGTGCATGACTCTTACATCCTGCGGAATAGCAGCATCCCTTATGTGATGGGTCAACTCCAGAGGCACCGTGTGTGGTTATTAGGTGAGCACCTGGAAGCAAGTCAGTGGGAATGGTTGTCTGGGTCTGGGGGTATCCCTACAGGTTAGTGTGTGTCTAACAGTTGTCCCTCGCCATTTGCAGGTGACTCTGGTTACCCCAACCTGTCATGGCTACTGACCCCAGTGAGAAATCCAAGGACAAGGGCAGAGGAACGCTACAATGAGGCCCATGGGTGAACTCAGCGGATGATAGAGCGGACCTTCGGCCTCATGAAGGCCAGGTTCAGGTGTCTCCATATGACAGGTGGATCCCTATTCTACTCACCAAAGAAGGTGTACCAGATCATCGTGGCCTGCTGTATGCTTCACAACTTGGCTTTGCGACGACAGGTGCCTTTTCTGCAGGAGGATGGTCCAGATGGCGGTGTTGTTGCATCTGTGGAGCCTGTGGACAGTGAGGACAAGGAAGCAGAAGAAGAGGACATCGATAACAGGACCTCTGTGATCCTGCAATACTTCCAGTGAGACACAGGTAAGAATACAAACCTGCCTACTGCATGTACTTTCACACTACTACCTCTCTACTGTCTGTCGTTTTCACCCAGTGTATGGTCACTGAGTTGTCACTTTCCCTTACGATTTCACAGATGTGGGTCCCACTGTGTGACATCTGCTGTGTTTCCTCATGGACTAGAGCTGTGTGACATAGGTATGTTGACATTACAATTGAAAGAGCATTTGTCACTGTAATTGCTAGTACACAATTTCGAAATCACAGACTGACTCCAGATTGTTTCGTGCTTCAAGGGTGTTTATTTAAGTACTCAATATTCAAGGGTGTTGTAAAATGGTGAGGGATGATGGTGGAGGAATGTCCATGGCAGAGTCCAGTCTATTAGTCTCACAGGTGCATTGTCCAAGGCATAGGAAGTGGAGCTGGGGCAGTTTGAGGATGGACGAGGTGACAAAGTGGGACAGAAGGATGACATTCAAGGTGGTCTCATTTCTTGGTGGGGGTCTTGGCATCGTTCTCTGTCTTTGTACTGGATCTCAGGGACCGTTTGCGGGGTGGTTCTCCCTCTGCAGGGGGTGGGGTGCTGGTGTGTTGGTCCTGTGGCGGGGCGTCCTGTCCACTAGCGCTGGTGGAGGTGGTGGGCAGTTCATCGTCCAGGCTAGTGTCAGGGGCCCCTGGTTGTGCCATAGTGTCCCTCCTGGTGTTGAGTACTTCCTTCAGCACCCCTACGATGGTACCCAGGGTGGAATTGATGGATCTGAGTTCCTCCCTGAAGCCCAAATACTGTTCCTCCTGCAGGCGCTGGGTCTCCTGAAACTTGGCCAGTACCGTTGCCAACGTCTCCTGGGAGTGGTGGTAGGCTCCCATGATGTTGGAGAGGGCCTCGTGGAGAGTGGGTTCCCTTGGCCTGTCCTTCCCCTGTCGCACAGAAGCCCTCCCAGTTCCCCTGTGGGGCCCATACCTCTGTCCCCTGAACAGTGTGCCCACTACCACTGCCCCCTGGTCCCTGTTATTGTTGGGGTGGTGGGTTAGCCTGGGTTCCCTGTAGTGGTGGACACACTGCTGATTGACGTGTCCTGGAGACAGAGGTATGGGCCCGCTGGGTGGGTGCTGTGTTGGTGTTTCCAGGGGGGGAAACTCTGTGGTGGCCTGTGACTGTGTGAGGGGAACTGACTGTCCAGAGGTCCCCAATGGGCCGGGCTGGTCATCTAGATACAGTTGGACAGAGCTGCTGTCATCACTGTGGGCCTCTTCTGTTTGTGGTGTGGACATGTGTGGACCATCCTGTCCGGTGACTTTGGGTAGGGGTCCTGCAGGGGTATAAAGGGATGTTTATTACATCTGTGTGTGCTATAGTGTGCAATAGGTGGGTGACTGTGTACCACAGTGCTTGCGTTCCTGTGTGGGACCTTGTGTGATGGTGGGTTAGGGGGGTGTATGGGTATGTGCAGTGGCCATGCATTGGTGATGGGTATCCATGCTCTGTTATTGCATGCAGGGCTTGGTGTTGGGATGTGTGGTTTGAGATATTGGGACATTTGTGAGGAGTTGGAGTGATGGGGGTGAGGGCGACGGTGGGGGTATGTGATAGCATGCAGATAGGGTGGGGGATGTAATAGTTAGGATTTGACTTACCAGAGTCCATTCCTCTATCTACGCCTGCGAAGCCTTCAGGATGCAGAATTGCCAAGACTTGCTCCTCCCATGTTGTTAGTTGTGGGGGAGGAGGTGGGGGTCTGCCGCCAGTCCGCTGAACCGCACGGTGGTGTCTTGAGACCACGGAACGCACCTTCCCCCGTAGGTCGTTCCACCTCTTCCTGAGGTCATCCCTATTTCTTGGGTACTGTCCCTCTGCGTTAACCCTGTCCACTATTCTTCGCCATAGCTCCATCTTCCTAGCTATGGAGGTGTGCTGCACCTGTGCTCCGAATAGCTGTGGCTCTACCCGGACGATTTCCTCCACCATGACCCTGAACTTCTCCTCAGAGAACCTGGGGTGTCTTTGCTGTGCCATGGGGTGGTGTGGGTGATGTGTGGGGTGGTGTGTGTAGTGATAAGTGTGGTGGTATTTAGTGGTGTTTTGTGTGAGGTGAGTGTAAGTTATGTGGGTGATGGTAGTGTGTGTCTGTGGATGTTTGGTAGTTGTTTGTAGTGTCTCTCTCTGGCCTTCTCTCTGTAATTTTGTCGTAGGGGTTTGTGGGTGATGTGGGTGTGTGTTTTCTATTGTATTGGGTGTGTGAGAGTGGTGTGTGTATGTGTATCAGGTGTGTGTATTTGGAATTGTCCAATCTGGTAGTGTTTTGTAAATGTGCGTGTATTTTTAGCGCAGTGGTGTGTACCGCCAATAGAATACCGCGGTTGAAAGACAGCCACGTGGATTCATGTGTCGTGATAGTGTGGGCGTATTTCTGTTGCCGTGATGGTGGAGGTTTTGTTTTCACCAGTTTATCACTGACCTTTGCTGTGGCGGACTTGTGTGGGTGTCTGAATTTTGGCGGATTCCGAGCTGTGGGTCATAATAGCTGTGGCGGATTTCCGCGGCCACGGCGGTGTGTTGGCGGTCTTCTGCACGACGGTAAGCGGCATTTACCGCCAATTTTGTAATGACTGCCTATATTCGTAATTCTGAAAGAAATGATTGGATCAAAAAATTAGGGGATGCTTCTCAAAGAGGTTTTTAAAACAGCTGCAAGTGAGGCCTGTGGAAAGCTAAGCCTTCTGGACCCAAGAACAAGATGTATGAGGGTGCTCCAAATCGTCCTGAAGCCTTTGATCAAGTGACACAAGCTGGCAAACCCCAAGTCACATCGGAAGCGGCCCCCAGTGCTGAGCACAGAAAGTTTCATCTATTCATTAAAAAATCTTTCTAACTCGAGCTCTCCTGGCTCTGCCATTCCCAAACCATTGGTGAAAGCCTCATGTCCTGGGTTTAGACCTTTCCTATCTTCAGATCCCACAAGCTTGGCTTTTTCTCCGTTCCCGGCTTTTCCCAAAGTAAAAGCTAAAGTAAGAAAAAAAAAGGTTTGAGGAATAAGAGCAAATGGAGAATATAAAAAGAAACACAAGGAAACTTTGCTTCCAAGAATTGGGAGATTCCAGTGCCCCTGTTTCAAAGATGGATTATTGTCCCATAATAAATCCGCAAGCTAGTAGAGAGGTTGAATCACCCATAGTTGAGCAAGTTACCTTAGATCAGGGTTTTTCTGACTTGAATCCTAGAGCTGGCTCTTTTGTTGTTGCATGAAATGTAACCTTTAATCCCATGCAATTGAGTTGAAGTACCCATTTCCATGGAACAATTCACCTCTATTTGGCACTATGGTCCTCATTATAACCCTGGCGGTCGGTGATAAAGTGCGGCAATACTTCCAACAGGCTGGTGGTAACTACTGCCAAATTATGACCATGGTGGTGCACACTTAGCGAGACAGCCAATTTGCCACACTGACCACCACGGCAGAAACAACAGCCACCACGGCGGTAGCCACCTACAGCCAGGAGGAAGTCAATGTTCCACTCACCGTATCAATAGACACGAATCCGCCACCTTTTCCAGGGCGTTACCAACGACATCAAAAGCATGGCTGAGACAGAAAACAGAAGGGAAAGGACTCACCTTTGGAGACACAGGGAACAACCACGCCGCCATGGAGCCTGAACTTCAGATCTTCCCAATGATTTTCTACGTCCTGCTCCACCACGAACACCAACGACAACGAAGACGACCGCAGTGAGTACAGCTGCCTAGCACATGGGGGGGAAGAGAGTGACACACACACGCAACACGCAACACCCCCACCCTCAACATCATACACACAATCAGATGCAGTAATAAAACATATTGACCCCGTACCCCTGAGGAATAATGCAAGGACAACAGGAATTGATGAAAGTGAGTGTAATAATATAAATACAGTAGAAATATGAAAATTAAATCTAATGGTATATACATATGTAAAGTTCAAGGAACACTGCCTAGTCCTCAATGTGCGTGGGCCACATCAAAATCCAAGCCCCCACTTGTCATCTGCAGCAACACGAGAGAACACTGCAGGGGCTTCAGTTGGACAATAGGCAGGCACCTCAAGGGGACGGGGGGCACCTCAGCCGGCAGATGGAACAACACCACTGGTCCTGGAGGGGGCAACATGCCCTGTCCTTGGTCCTGGGGAGTGCAAGGCTACAGTCTCTCAAGTGGGTAACTTGCCCACATGCCCTGAAGGGGGAAACATGCCCTATGCTTGGTCCTGGGGAGTGCAAGACCACAGTCTCTCAAGTGGGTGGCTTGCCCACTGGCTCTGGAGGGGGCAACATGCCCTGTGCTTGGTCCTGGGGAGTGCAAGGGCACAGTCTCTCAAGTGGGTGACTTGCCCCCTGGTTCTGGAGGGGGCAACATGCCCTGTGCTTGGTCCTGGGGAGTGCAAGGCCACAGTCTCTCAAGTGGGTGACTTGCCCCCTGGTTCTGGAGGGGGCAACATGCCCTGTGCTTGGTCCTGGGGAGTGCAAGGCCACAGTCTCTCAAGTGGGTGACTTGCCCACTGGTTCTGGAGGGGGTAACATGCCCTGTGCTTGGTCCTGGGTAGTGCAAGGCCACAGTCTCTCAAGTGGGTGACTTGTCCACTAGTTCTGGAGAGAGCATTGTGCCCTGTGCTTCTGATCCTGGGGAGGATGGGGTGAGTGGGTGTCATACCCACTGGTTCTGGAGGGGGCATCCTGCCCTGTGCTTCTGATCCTGGGAAGTGCAAGGTCACAGCTCTCAGTTGGGTGTCATTCCCACAGTATTTGCAGGGGGTAGGACGCACAGCATCCAATGGAGGCAGGACTACAGACCGTCCGCCGGCGATGACGGCTGCTCAGTGGTGGTGCTGCTGATGCTACTGGTGGTGGGGGGGAGGCTCCAGCCCATCCCCTGCAGCCTCGGTCGGCTGCCTACTGCTGGTGGTGGTGGTGGTGCTGCTGGTGGTGGTGGGGTAAGGCTCCAGCCCATCCCCTTCAGCCTCATACGGCTGCTCACTGCTGGTGGTGGTGCTGCTGCTGCTGGTGGTGGGGGAGGCTAGAGCCCATCCTCTGCAGCCTCGGATGGCAGCACAACCATGGTTGGTGGTGGGGGCTCCGACTGAGTGCCTGCACCAGGCCCTTGTTCTTCCTGCTTGCTGGTGCAGACCCCTTGCTCTTCCTGGCAGAAACTGGGGATGGCTACTTGCCCGTCCGGGAAGCACTTGGGGCAGGTTCCTTGCCCTTCCTGGCAGCAGCTGGGGATGGCTCCTCGCCCTTCCTAGCACCAGCTGAGGCTGGCTCCTTTCACTTCCTGGCAGCAGCTTGGGATGGCTCCTTCCCCTTCTGGGCAGCATTTGGGGCAGGCACCCTTTTCTTTTCCTTGATGCTGCCTGGTGCCCTGGGTCCTTTCCCACCACGAGTGGGTGTGGAGACTACTGGGCCCGTGGACTGGGTGGCTGAGGTGCTTGCCTGGGTTTTTGCCACCCTGGCCAGACGTGAAGGACGGAGAGAGGGGTAGGGAAGAGGTCAATGGTGGGGAGGAAAAACTTCTTAGGGACATTGGGGCAGAAAGAGGAAGAAGGTTTGGGAGTGGAGGAAGAGGGAGTAGTAGTGGGAGGTTTCTGTCTGCTTTGTTTGGGTGCAGGTACATGGGCTGGATGCTGTTGTGAGGTGGATGGCTGTTGGGTGTCTGAGTGCTTGCGTTTGTGTACCTTGGGAGGGGGGTGACAGACACAGTGGGAGAGGACACAGGGGACGTGTGCATGGCTGTTGTGGTGGTGTCTGCCAGTGAGGTGTGTGTTCTGCTTGGTGTGGTGGTGATGGCGGTAGTGGATGGCGATGTAGTACATGCAGGTGTGAGTGTAGACACAACTGGGAGGGAGGTGGAGGAGGAGGAGGAGGGGGACACAGTAGAGGCAGTGAATGTTGGTATGTCTGTATCTGGATGGTGTTTGTGTGAGTGACTGTGGGATGATGTGTGGTGCTTGTGTTTGCCTGTGCCACTCTTGGGTGTTGTCCTGTGTGCAAGCTCGCTTGGCTCTGTGCTTGAGATAGGTTGGGGTTGAGGGGAATGGGATTGGGAAGAGGAAGTTGGAGGGGGGACGGTAGAAACAGGGACAATGGCTGCCAGCAGAGAGAAGACCAGAGCCTGGATTGATTTCTGTTGGGCTGCCAAGCCAGTGTGAATGCCCTCCAGAAATGCATTGGTCTGTTGCATTTGGGCTGCTAGCCCCTGGATGGCATTCACAATGGTTGACTGCTCAACAGAGATGGATCTCAAGAGGTCAATAGCCTCCTCACTCAGGGCAGCAGGGCTAACTGGGGCAGGGCCTGAGGTGCCTAGGGCAAAGGAGATGCCCACCCTCATGGGTGAGCGGGCACGGGCAACTCGCTGAGGGGCTGCTGGGAGGGCGGTGCTGGTACAAGGGTGGAGGCTGTACCTGTAGCTGGGGTGGTCACTGAAGTGCCCGCCACCACCAGGGAGCTTCCATTGGAGAAGGTATCTGTGTCTGAACTGTGCCCTCCAGTCTCCGCTTTGGTGCTCCCCTCCCTCCGTCCAACTGGTGCCCTCACCGTCAGTGGAATCTGCCTCATGGGTCCTGTAGGATGCAGCTCCCTCTGTCGCCGGTGCCTCTGCTCCTCCACCAGATGATGCTAATGCACATAAGGACAGGATGACAAAACAAAAAGGGGGGAAGAGACAAAGGATACACTGGGTCAATGGCTGCACCGACACCACCGTTGGCATTCACACCACCGTCACACACGGGGAACAGCCCTACACACTATGCAATGCACTACCAGTAATAATGCTAGCCACCAGGGCATGGGGAGAGGCACATACTGCCAACTGCAGCCCACCTGGGACCCACACAGCCCTGACCAGTAGTGGATGCCTACAAGCTAGGTAGCAGGATTATCACTTCAGAATCCTGCCAAACATGGGACCTACTCTGCAATGTCAAGCCTGGCCTAGGGGCACCCACTGACACACATCCCCCACCCGGGTACCCCCCTCCCATGCGTAAGTTGTAATGATGATAACTGTACTCACCCCCTTGTGGCTGCTGTGATGTCCTCAAGCGCCCATCTAGCTCCGGATAGGCCACTGCCAGTATGCGGGCCATCAGGGAGGTTAGGGTTCGATGGGCACCCTTTCCTTGTTGGGAGGCCATCTCCAGCTTGGCCTCAGCCGTCTTCCGTACCCAGTCTCTCAGGTCCTCCCACCGTTTCTGAGAGTGGGTGCTCTGCCTGCCGTAGACCCCAGGGGCCGCACCTCCTTGGCGATGGCACGCCATATACCCTTCTTTTGATGGGCGCTGACCTGTAGAGAAATACATGCAAGACAAGGTATCAGTCAGACCGTCCTGCCTGTTACACTTATGGCCCACCATAGCCCTTCACATCGCCATTTTTACACACAGGCCCCAGCAGACAAGCTGCACGCCGCCCAGGGGACATCAAGCAACCCCCAGTACACGAGGCCTTCACACACACTACTCCATGCATTCATGCCCCATGCATCGTGCTCACAGTGTACTCACCTGTTGGTCTGGAGGCCCATACTGCAGTCCGTACTGGGCTAGGACCCCATCCACCAGTCGCTCCAACTCCGTGAGGTGAGGGCAGGGGCCGTTTCCCCAGTCACACGAGCCATGGTAGGTTCCAGACAAAGGTCACAGCAGCACATGCAGTGTAGGTCCTCTCCTGTTGAAGCTCAGGTAGCAAGTGAGTTACCAAGTAGAAAATGGCGGTTACGTCAGCGGCGGTGCATACCCTCACCACCAGCGTACATCACCATTGGCCACTGTATCCCCATAGGGAGCTATAATAACCAATGAGGAGTTGCACAGCGGTTCCCGACCGCCTACCGCAACGGCGCACAACATCAGTGGAATTACCTCACTTCCACCTGTCCCTCCACACAGGACAGGCGGACACCATTTAAGGGGGGGTAGGGGGCCAGGCCCTGGATAATAACCGCGTCACAGTTTAAAATTTGGACATACAGGACAAATGCCACTTATACATTAAAAATTAACATCATGCATTGTACTGTTGTGGCTACGGTGTGCAGTTTGTGACTTGCTCCTCACTCTTTGGAGACAGAGACATACCCCCGTGTACAGACCCCTGGTGGACTTGGCAACAATGGAGGACAGGCACATTATCCTCTCCTATAGACTTGACAGGGCCACAATCACAGAGCTGTGAGCCCAACTGGAGCCTGACCTAATATCTGCAATCTATCACCCCACTGGGATCCCCCCCCCCTTGTGCAAGTCCTATCTGTGCTTCATTTCTTGGCAATTGGTTCTTTCCAAGTGACAGTGGGCTTGGCAGCAGGAATGTCACAGCCAATGTTCTCAATAGTGCTGACCAGAGTTTTGTCTGCCTTGATTAAACACATGTGCAGCTACACTGTTTTCCCCCAGGTGGAGGATTTGGTCACAGTGAAAGCTGACTTCTATGCAATGGGACATATCCCCAACATTATAGGGGCAACTGATGGTACACATATTGCATTCCCCCCCCCCCCCGGCAGAATAAACAGGTGTTCAGAAATCAAAAGAGTTTTCACTCAATGAATGTCCAGATAGTGTGCTTGGCGGACCAGTACATCTCCCATGTCAATGCTAAGTATCCTGGGTCGGTGCATGATGCCTTTACCCTGAGGAATAGCAGCATCCCCAATGTGATGGGCCAACTACAGAGGCACAGGGTGTGGCTAATAGGTGAGCTCTGGTTCCCACCCAGTAGATGTTGATGTATGGGTATGGTGTGGCCCATATAGGATAGTAGGTGATTTAATGTTGTCCCTCAATATTTGCAGGTGACCCTGGTTACCCCAACCTCTAATGGCTACTGACCCCTGTGAGGAATCCTAGGACAAGGGCAGAAGAATGTTACACTGAGGCACATGGGCGAACAAGAAGGATTATCAAACGTACCTTTGGCCTCCTGAAGGCCAGGTTTCTGTACCTCCATCTAACAGGTGGATCCCTGTGCTACTCACCCAAGAAGGTCTGCAAGATAATCGTGGCATGCTGCATGTTGCACAATCTGGCCCTGAGACGCCATGTGCTTTTTCTGCAGGAGGAGGAGGCTGGAGATGGCCGTGTGGTAGCAGTAGACCCTGTGGACAGTTAGGATGAGGAAGCAGAGGATGAGGATGAGGACAACAGAACTGCAGTGATTCGACAATACTTCCAATGACACACAGGTAAGACAGTGTTACTTCACATTTCATTGTCAATTATTTGTATATATTTAGTACTGGGATGCTTTTATTTCCCACTTATATGCCCACTTACTGTACCCTTTGTCAACTCATTTTGCAGATGTTGGTGCCCCACTATCAAGCCTGGTGTAATCATTGCAGCCAACCACAGGTCTTTCCTATTTGAATATTACTGTACATTTGAATTACAATGTTTGAACCTGGTTAAATGAATACATACTTAAAAAAGTTTGACATACTCCATACTTGTATTTTTTCAAATGGTGTTTATTTAAGTGCTTTGAAGTAGAGGGGCAAGTGCATTGGGATGGGGTGATGATGGAGGAAAGTCCAGATTATTGTTCCAGTCTATTTGTAGCACAGGTGCATTGTCCAAGGGGACATAGGAAGGGGGAGCAATGGCAGTTCAAGGTGGACAGTGTGACCGAGTGGGACACAAGGGTGACAATCAGGAGAATCTAATTTCCTGGTGGGGGTCTTGGCAATAGTGTCTGGCTTCTGCCTGGATCACAGGGAAAGTTTGCAGGGTAGTTCACCTTCTGCAGGGTGTGGGGTGCAGGTGGCCTGTTGGTCCTGTGACAGGGCCTCCTGTCCACTAGTGACAGCGGAGGTGGATGGCAGTTCAGATGTCTGGCTAGTGGCAGGGGCCGCCGTTGTGAGGCTGCCTACCTCATAATGTTGGCCATGTCTGCTATAGAGACCAGGGTGGTGTTGATGGCCTGCAAGTCCTCCCTGATCCCCTGGCACTGTCCCTCCTGCAGCCACCTCTTCTCCTGCACGTTGGCAAGGATCTGGCCCAGCATATCCTGGGAATGTTGGTATGCTCCCAAGATCTCACTGAGTGCCTCCTGAAGAGTTGGTTCCCTGGGCCTGTCCTCCCCCTGATGCACAGCACTTCTCCCAGTTTCCCTGTTGTTCTGCGCCTCTGTCCCCAGAACCATGTGCCTACTGCCACTTACCCAGGTTCCTGATTGTCTTAGGTATGAGGTGTGCCCTGGGGTCCCTGTAGTGGTGGACACACTGCTGATTGACGTGTCCTGGGTAGAGATGTATGGGTATGCTTGGTGGGTGCTGTGGTGGTGTTTCCTGAGGGGGGAGGCTCTGTGGTGGTGTGTGACTGTGCCTGGATAACCGACTGTCCAGAGGTCCCTGAAGGGCCAGGTTGGTCATCCAGATCCAGGCGATCAGAGTTGCTGACATCACTGTGGGCCTCTTCTGTTAGGGGACTGGATAGGGCTGGCACCTCTTCGCCACTGACATTGGCTGGGGTACCTGTGGGAATGTAAATGCAGTGTTATTGTTTCTGTGTCTGACATATTGTGCATCAGTGGGTTGTCCTCTTTGTTTGTATTTGCCCTGGCAGCTTTAACTTGTGTAAGTTGGTATGTGGTGGGCTAGCTGATTCTCTCTAGTGTGCATGCTTTGGTGATAGGTGTTCATTCAGGTCTGTGAGTGATGTCCATGCATTGGTGTGGCATGCAGAGCTTGGCATTGGGATGAGTGATATGTGATGGTGGGGTGTGTGGGAGGTGGTGGAGTGATGGGAGTGAGGGTATGTGATGGCATGCAGGTAGGGGGGTGATAATAATAGAGATTTGACTTACCAGAGTCCAGTCCTCCTGCTACTCCGGTCGGGCCCTTAGGATGCATGATTGTCAGGACTTGCTCCTCCCATGTTGTTAGTTGTGGGGGAGGAGGTAGGGGCCCACCGCCAGACCTCTGTACAGCGAGTTGGTGTCTTGCTGCAATGGAATGCACCTTCCCCGGTAGGATGTTCCACCTCTTCCTGATGTCATCCCTTGTTCTTGTGTGCAGTCCCACGACGTTGAGCCTGTCCACGATCCTCCATCATAGCTCCAGCTTCCTTGCAATGGATATCTGCAGCACATGTGCTCCACATAGCTGTGGCTCTACCCTGATAATTTCCTCCACCATTACCCTTAACTCCTCCTCTGAGAATTGGGGGTGTCTTAGTGGTGCCATGGGTGTTGTATGAGTTGTGTGGGTGAAGGTGTGTACTGTAATGTGGTGGGGTGTGTGATGTGGGGTGCATGGGTGGTGTATAGGTGATGGTGGTGTGTGGCTCTGGTCTTGTCTGTGGTCGTGGTGTCTGTCTTGTGCCAATGGTTTGTAGTCGTAAGGGTTTGTGGGTAATGTGGGTGTATGTTTTATAGTGGTGTGGGTGTGTGTCTGTGGTGTGTGTATAGGTGTCAGGTGTGTGTTGTTTGAATTGTCCAATGTGGTGTTTTTTTGTATCTGTGTGTGTATTTTGAGCGCGGCGGTTTGTACTGCCAATGGTTTACCACTATTAAATGTCAGCCGTGGTGATTTGTGGGTCATAATGTGATGGGTGTTGGCGTAACGGTGTGGGGTTTGAAACTGCCAGTTTATCACTGACCTTTGCTGTGGCAGAATTGTGTATGTAGCTGAATAGTTACGAATTGGTGTGTGTGTGTGTCATAATATGGTGAAAGGAGGTCGGCAGCAAATTTACTGCCAGTGTCACAATGAGGGCCTAAGTTACCTCAAATCCTGCTTCATCTGACCATCACTTGCTGCCTTCACATGAGCTAACTACTAATGACTTAAAAAGTTTAAGAGTCTCTGTCTTGAATGGAGGAAGATTAGTATGGCATCTGGGTCCAATGTCCTTGGTTTCTCAACCACCTCAGTGGAGGATGAGCATTTCAAATTCAAGTGGTTAGCTGGTATAGTAAATGGTGCCAGGGCACCTGGTCATGATTCAAAGTTTGCATCATCATTAGCAACAACATGAAAGTGGATTTCTGGAATGCATACTGTCTATTGAATGCTCCAGAGAAAATGTAATTTTGAAACACATTAAAAGCAGACATAGGCCCTCATTACAACCCTGGCGGTCGGTGTTAAAGCGGCGGTAATACCGCCAACAGGTTGTCGAAAAAAAAATGGCATTACGACCACGGCAGAAACCGTCAACATAGACAGACACTTTAACACTCCGACCGCCACGGCGGTACAAACAAACAGCGCAGCGGTAACCGCCAACAGACAGGCTGAAGACAATGTGCCGCCCACCCCATCACAAGATGCCAATCCGCCACCTTTTCCGGGGCGGAACCAACGCGAACAAAAACACGGCGGAAATAGTACACAGAAGGGGAAATCACTCACCTCTCCACACCCCACGAGGAACCAGGACACCATGGAGCCAGAACTGCAGATCCTGCCGGCGATCGTCTTCCTGCTCCGCTATCAGGAGCTCCAGAGACGGCTGCGATGACCACGGTGAGTACTGCACCTACAACACAGGGGAGGGGGAGGGGGGAAGGAAAAGAGAGTAACACACACACGCAACATGCAACACCCCCACCCCTATCCACACCACCATACACACAAATACATGCTGCAACATTACATATACGACCCCACACCCCTTCAATAACGCAAGTACAAAAGGAATTGATTTGAACAATTGTAATCAATAAAAATCCAGTAGTCAAAACTCTAAATACCGTATATACAATTATGTACACCACCTACACAAGTCCGGATAGTGCACCAATCATTGTCCGTGGACCACTGGGCCAAAAATGCATGGGCGAGGCCCACACTCAATACCTGACTCCAAACGGAGTGAACACTGGAGGGGCATCAGATGGAAAATAAACAGGCACCACAGTCTCTCAAGTCTTTTCAGTGGGTGGCTTTCCCACTGCTTTATCCTGGGGAGTGCAAAGCCACAGTCTCTCAAGTCTTTTCAGTGTGTGGCTTGCCCACTGCTTTGTCCTGGGGAGTGCAAAGCCACAGTATCAAAAGTGGATGCCTTTCTCCACTGGTTCTGGAGGGGGCATGGTGCCCAGAGTGCTTTATCCTGCCAAGGACAGAGGTAGTGGATGTATCTCTCCACTGGTTCTGGGGGCGGCTTGGTGCCCACAGTGCTTCATCGGACAAATGACCACTGGGGATGGCAGCCATGTCTGCGGTGGTGCCACTTGCTCAGGATGTTGCGGGGCCGCTGGCGTTGCTGGCTGCGGGCTCTGTGGCTGCGGTGCTGGCAGCGGGCTCTGTGGCAGCGGTGCTGGTCGCCGGCTCTATGGCGGCACTGCTGGAGGCGGGCTCTGTGGCGGCGGTGCTGGCTGCGGGCTCTGTGGCGGCGGTGCAGGTCGTAGGCTTAATGACAGCGGTGCTGGTGGCGGGGTCTGTGGCGGCGCAGGTGGCAGTGCAGGTAGCGGTCTTCTCCGCCGTACAGGTTGGCATCGACGTGGACAGGTGTGACACTGGTCCCTCAGTCGGTGTCACAATGCCCTCTCCTGACCTGCCCTTCAGTTTCTGGCCCTTCCCCAACCTGGATGGTGGCGCAGCTGTCTTGCCACTATCGCCTTTCGTTTTACCTGAGCCCTTGGTGGCAGGTGTTTTCTGCTTCTCCCTCTGGGATGTGGGCAACTTTTTTAGTTTTGCAGGTGGCAGAATGTCCTTGCCCTCGCTCCGTGGCGCACTGGCAGCCCTGATGGTGGGCACACTCCAATAGCCCGCAGTTGCTGGTACCACTGTGCCTGGGGATGTGATGGCTGAGGTGCAGGGTTGGCACCTGGAAAGCCTGGCCCTAGGGGACGGACGGGGGGAGGTGTAGGGAAGAGGTCAATATTAGCCAGGAAAAGTTTTTTAGACACACTGGGATGGGTAGATGGAGGGGGTTTGGGAGTGTAGGTAGAGGTAGTGGTTGTAGGAGGTGTACGTCTGCTGAATTTGGGTGAAGGTGCATGGGCTGGAGGCTGCTGTGAGGTGGATGGCTGTTGGGTGGGTATGTGTCTGCATTTCTGTAGTTTGGGAGGAGGGCTCACAGACACACTGGTAGAGGACACAGGGGATGTGTGAATGGTAGTGGGGGTGGAGAGTGCACGTGAGCGGTGTGTGGTGATGGGCGTGCTGGTGATGGAGGTAGTGACTGAAGATGTAGTGCATGCAGGCGTGAGTGGAGACGACTGGGAGGGAGGAGGGAGACGTGGAGGAAGGGGATACAGTGGAGGCAGTGGATGTTGGTATGTCTGCATTGGTATGATGCTTGTGTGAGTGCCTGTGGGATGTGTGGTGCTTATGTTTGCCTAAGCCACCCTTGTGTGTTGATGTGTGTGCATGCTGGTCTGATGGTGTGCTTGGGATAGGCAGAGGTACAGGGGATTGGGTCTGGGTGGAGGAAGTTGTAGTGGGGGGAGGCTGGACACAGGGACAATGGCTGCCATCAGTGCTGAGGCCAGAGCCTGAAATGCTCTTTGTTGGGCTGCCTGGACAGAATGAATGCCCTCCAGGTATCCATTTGTTTGTTGCAAATGCCTCTCAACACCCTGGATGGCATTCACAATGGTAGACTGCCCAACAGTGAGGGATCTCAGGAGGTCAATAGCCTCCTCACTTAGGGCAGCAGGGCTGACTGGGGCAGGGCCTGAGGTGCCTGGGCCGAAGGAGATGCCCACCCTCCTGGGTAAGCGGGCACGGGACACACGCTGAGGGGCTGCTGGGAGGGCGGTGCTGGTAGGGGTGGTGGCGGCTGTACCTGTTGATGCAGGGGGCAGAGACGGGACCACCACCGCAAGGGAGCTCCCTTCAGAGGAGGAGTCGCTGTCACTGCTGTCACCTCCTGTCCCCGCCGTGGAGCTCCCCTCGCCCTCCATCCCACTGGTGGCTTCAGACTCTGTTGTTCCGCCCTCCAGGGCCAAGTGGGATGCAGCTCCCTCTTGCTCCGGTGCCACTACTCCTACACCTGATTATGCTATTGCACACAAGAACAGGGTGACCACAAAAAGGGGGGGGAGACAGAAGAAAGACATGTTCAGTGCATGCAACACAACTACCGTTGGCGGACACTACAGACACAGCAGACCTCTGCACTACGCCATTCAATTATAGTTCCAAGATTATTCACAGGGCCATGGGGTACCAGGCCTATGCCCGATTGCTGCACACATGGAAGTCACAGGAGCCTGACTAGGTGTAGATGGCACTAACCACTAGTGTGGTGGGGTACCACTGAGCCTGCCTCACAAGGGGCTTTGCCTACCAAGTTCGCCCTGGCCTAGGTGAACACACTGCCCACCTCCCCTACCCAGACACCTCGTAATGCGTGCAGAGTCAGCTGAATGTGACTGTACTCACCCCCTTGTGGCTGCTGTGATGCCCTCAAGCGCCCATCCAACTCCAGATACGCTACCATTAGGATCCGGAACATCAGAGGGGGTCATGGTGCGACGGGCACCCCTCCCACGTTGGGAGGCCATCCCCAGCTGGGCCTCCGCCATCTTCTTGCTTCATTGGCGAATGTCCTCCCATCTTTTCCAGCAGTGGGTGCTCCGTCTGTGGTGGACCCCCAGGGTCTGGATGTCCTTAGCGATGGCACGCCAAATATCCTTCTTCTGGTGGGCGCTGACCTAGAGGAATAGTACAGGGGAAAAGGATAATCTTTACCCGTCCGGACCATCATACTCATTGGGCCACGTTCGCACCCTTGCCCTGACGCACATACACTCACCGTCCACTCATGCAGGCCTCAGTCTCCCCCATGTATCTTCCAGCCACACCACTCCAAACAGGCATTGCCCATGCTGCATGCTAACAGTGTACTCACCTGTTTGTCTGGAGGACGGTAGAGTAGCGTGTACTTGGGGAGGACCCCATCCACTCACTTCTCCAACTCCTCTGAAGTGGAGGCAGAGGCCCTTTCCCCAGACACATGAGCCATCGTCGCTTCCAGACCCAGGTCACAGCAGCACTTGCAGTGGAGGTCCTCTCCTGTCGAAGGTCAGGTATCAAGTGAATGAACAGACAGAAAATGGCGGTCACGTCCGCGGCGGTGCGTACCGTCACTGCAGGCGTACATCGTCATTGGCTCCTGGGACCCATAGGGTCCAATGTTAACCAATGCAGGATTGCGCTGCGGTGTTCGACTGCGACGGTGTTGAACTCCAGCGCGTTACCTCATATCCCCTTGTCCCACCTTACAGGTTAGGCAGCTGCCATTTCAGGGTGCCACATGGCATTAATTATAACTGTGTCACACCTATCTAGGCCTTGCATACACACAGGAACAGGCACATTGTGGAATAATAAATGTGTGCAAATGACATTTTGTGATACCTCAGTGTTGGCTGACTCTCTACTTGCTGTTCTCATCCACAGGGCATGTCCACTGGGTCAGGTGATGAGGTGGCAGCATCCTCCGGTGTACAGACCGCTGGTGGACCTGTCAACAATGGAAGAGAGATACGTAATAGTCACCTACAGGCTTGATCGTGCAACAATCCATGAACTGTGTGCCCAGTTGGAGCCAGACCTGATGTCAGCTATCCGCCATCCCACAGGGATCCCACCTCTAGTGCAGGTCCTGTCAGTACTCCATTTCCTGGCAAGTGGGTCTTTTCAAACCACAGTGGCCATTGCATCAGGGATGTCCCAGCCAATGTTCTCTAACGTGTTGCCAGAGTGTTGTCTGCCCTGCTGAAACACATGCGCAGCAACATTGTTTTCCCTCAGGTGGAGGATTTTCCTAAAGTGAAAGGTTACTTCTATG
Organism: Pleurodeles waltl; assembly: GCF_031143425.1. Taxonomy (NCBI): domain Eukaryota; kingdom Metazoa; phylum Chordata; class Amphibia; order Caudata; family Salamandridae; genus Pleurodeles; species Pleurodeles waltl. Next base: position 921,022,433 of record NC_090439.1, on the reverse strand, counting down.
CCCTGGGACATATCCCCAACATCATAGGTGCCATTGATGGGACATATGTGGCCTTGGTACCCCCCGCAGGAGTGAACAGGTGTACAGAAACCGGAAGAGCTACCATTCGATGATAGTGCAGATGGTGTGTTTGGCTGACCAATACATCTCCCATGTGAATGCCAAGTTTCCTGGCTCAGTGCATGACGCTTACATTCTGAGGAATAGCAGTATCCCTTATGTGATGGGGCAACTCCAGAGGCACCGTGTGTGGCTAATAGGTGAGGACAAGTACCCTATACCCTGTAAATAGTTGTCTGCGGTTGTCCCTACGGGTTAGTGTGTGTCTAACAGTTGTCCCTCAATATTTTCAGGTGACTCTGGTTATCCCAACCTGTCATGGCTACTGAGCCCAGTGAGAAATCCCAGGAGGATTATAGAAAGAACCTTCGGCCTCCTGAAGGCCAGGTTCTGGTGCCTCCATATGACAGGTGGTTCTCTCTCCTACTCACCAAAGAAGGTGTGCCAGATCATCGTGGCCTGCTCTATGCTGCACAACCTGGCTTTGCAACGACAAGTGCCTTTTCTGCAGGAGGATGGCCCAGATGGAGGTCTTGTGGCAGCTGTGGAGCCTGTGGACAGTGAAGAAGAGGAGGCAGAAGAAGAGCATATCGACAACAGAAACAACGTTATGCAGCAATACTTCCAGTGAGACACAGGTAAGAAGATTTCACTGCCTCCCACAGCTCATACTATTGTTTGACCTATCATAGGTCTATCATTTTCACCCAGTGTATGGACCCTGACTTCTCACTTTGCCTTTCCATTTAATAGATGTGGGTCCCACTTTGTGCCCTCTGCTATATTTCCTCATGGACTAGAGCTGTGTTACATTGGTATGTTGACATTTAAATTGACTTTGCTATATTCCATAGTTATTGCAATTACAGATTTGTGGAAGCACAGACTGACTTCAGATTGTTTTGTGATTGATGTGTGTTTATTTTTGTGCAAATAAGTGGAGGGGGTTGTAAAATGGTTAGGGGTGATGGTGGAGGAATGTCCATGGCAGAGTCCAGTCTATTTGTTTCACAGGTGTGATGTCCAAAAAGGCATAGGAAGTGGAGCAAGGGAAGTTGAAGGATGGACAGGGTGACAAAGTGGGACAGAAGGATGACATTCAGGGGGGGTCTCATTTCCTGGCGGGGGTCTTGGCAATGTTCTCTGTCTTGTTCCTGGATCTCAGGGACCGTTTGTGGGGTGGATCTCCATCTGCAGGGGGTGGGGTGCTGGTGTTGTGGTCCTGTGGTGGTGCCTCCTGTCCGCTAGCGCCAGCGGAGGTGATGGGCTGTTCATCATCCAGGCTAGTGTCAGGGGCCCCTTGTTGTGCCACAGTGTCCCTCTTGGTGTTGACAAGGTCCTGCAGCACCCCTACAATGGTGACCAGGGTGGTGTTGATGGACTTGAGTTCCTCCCTGATCCCCAGATAGTGTTCCTCCTGCAGCCGCTAGGTCTTCTGAAAGTTGGCCAGTACTGTTGCCATTGTCTCCTGGGAATGATGGTACGCTCCCATGATGTTGGAGAGGGCCTCGTGGAGAGTGAGTTCCCTGGGCCTGTCCTCCCCTTGTCTCACAGCAGTCCTCTCAGTTCCACTGTTTCCTGTTCCCCTGTCCCCTGAACCGTGTGCCCACTGCCACTGCCCCAGGTCCCTGATTTTCTTGGGGTGGTGGGTTTGCCTGGGTTCCCTGTAGTGGTGGACACACTGCTGCTTGACGTGTCCTGGGGACAGAGGGATGGCCCGCTTGGTGGGTGCTGTGGTGGGTGCTGTGGTGGTGTTTCCTGAGGGGGGAGGCTCTGTGGTGGCTTGTGCCAGTGTCAGGGGAACTGACTGTCCAGAGGTCCCAGACGGGCCGGGCATCTGTGTGTGGCATTGTGTGCAATGGGTGAGTGACCCTGTACTCCAGTGCTTGCATTCTTGTCTAGGTCCTTGTGTGATATTTGGTTTGGGGTCTGTGTGGGTATCTGTTGTGGACATGCTTTGGTGATGGGTGCCCATGCTATTGTGTTGCATGCAGGGCTTGGTGTTGGGATGTGTGGGTTGTGATAGGGGGACATATGTGAGGTGTTGGAGTGATGGGGGTGAGGGTGGGGGTATGTGATGCCATGCAGGTAGGGTGGGAGATATAATATTTAAATTTGCCTTACCAGTGTCCATTCCTCCTGCTTCTCCTGCGAGGCCCTCAGGATGCAGAATTGCCAATACTTGCTCCTCCCATGTTGTTAGTTGTGGGGGAGGATGTAGGGGTCCACCACCAGTCCTCTGTACTGCAATCTGGTGTCTGGAGACCACGGAATACACCTTCCCCATAGGTTGTTCAACCTCTTCCTGATGTCATCCCTAGTTCTGGGGTGCTGTCCCACTGCGTTGACCCTGTCGGCGATTCTGCGCCATAGCTCCATCTTCCTAGCAATGGAGGTGTGCTGCACCTGTGATACGAATAGCTGTGGCTCTACCCGGAGGATTTCCTCCACCATGACTCTGAGCTCCTCCTCAGAGAACCTGGGGTGTCATTGAGGTGCCATGATGTGGTATGGGTGATGTGTGAGGTGGTGTCGTTTGTGATGTGTGAGGGGATGTGTTTGTGTGTGTTGTCTGAGGTGCGTGGATGTTGTGTGAGTGATGATGTTGTGTGCATGTGGATGCCAGTGTTGTTTCTCGTGGTGTCTCTCTCTGCCCTTCTATCGCAATTCTGGTAGTAAGGGTTTGTGGGTGATGTGGGTGTGTGTTTTATATTGGATTGGGTGTGTGTGAGTGGTGTGGGTACGTGTATCAGGTGTGTGTATTCCGATTTGTCCAATGTGGTTGTGTTTTGTATATGTGTGTGTATTTTGAGCGCGGCGGTGTGTACCGCCAATGGAATACCGCGGTTGAAAGACCGCTGTGTGGATTCGTGGGTCGTGATAGTGTGGACATATTCCTGTTGCCGTGACGGTGTCTGCTTTGGTATCACCAGTTTATCACTGACCTTTGGTGTGGCGGACTGGTGTGGGTGTCTGGATTTTGGCAGATTCCGAGCTGTAGGTCGTAATAGCTGTAGCGGAATTCCACCGCCGCAGCGGTGTATTGGTGGTCTTCTGCACTGTGGTAAGCGGGATTTACCGCTAGGGTTGTAATGAGGGCCATAATCTTTATCCCGGAAACCTGGTGTACCCCTGACTTCTTATGTGATGGCTATTTTGTCTTAGGTTGCAACGCTCTCACTTCTAAGAAAGGGCACACAAAGGGAGGAATATCTATTTTGCTGAGCAATAGGCAGATTGGGAATATACTATCTTTAAAGACCCTCTAATCTTTTTCAGGTCCTGAAGATTGTCTCATATGCAGATGGAGGCATTAGTGGTGAATGCTTATATTTCCCCAGATTAAAGTTATTAACATGCTTCATGATATTTTCTCCTTCTTTATTAAAAATTGGGAATAATGGGGGGGAATAGCAAGTTTTGCTAGTCGGAGACATATATTGTGAGGTATCCAACCATTCCATTAATTTATTCTTCAGAGAGAAAGAAGCTGCATTTAACTTTAACATCCATTATTGCAACTGCTGTGGTGCTAAAGTGAGGTGGTATCCATCTTGTTTCCCTGAAGACATTTTGAGAGGTTTAATTCTCTCATTACATGCAGAGAGCCCAAAAATTAATTTTTAACCCGAAGACATATTGGCAGATTTTAAAATTGTAACTGTTGGTTATGCCCCCCTTTAGTGGGTGAGATTGAGTCCTAAATCAGAGCTCTGCAATCCTCAGGTGCAATGTCCCTGATAAGATCCCAAACTCACTTATTAACCAAGAGCCCTCTCTCTGGGCAGTGATTCTTCTGCCTGTGTTTGAATACTGTTATCTTCAAGGTACAGTTACTTCCTCGTGGGATGGAAGTGTAATCATCGTCATCACCATCAACAGTTCCTTCGAGACCGTCACTGTCACGGAGGGGTGGAAACACACCGAGATCAACGCCCTCCTCAAGAAACCCAAGGCGGACCCAAAGGACCTCAAGAACTTCCGGCCCATCTCCCTGCTCCCCTTCCTGGCAAAAGTAATAAAGAAAATTGTCAAAAAACAACTGACCCGCTTCCTTGAGGAGAACAACACCCTGGACCTGTCCCAATCCGGATTCCACAGCAACAACAGCACTGAAACCGCCCTCATCGCTGCCACCAACAATATCAGGACAATACTTGACACTGGTGAACCCATGGCCCTCATCCACCTGGACCTCTCAGCCTCTTTGGACACTGACTGCCACCACACCCTTCGCACACACCTCAACGACGCAGGGGCCTGCCACACGGGGAACTGTCGCGCCGCGCGGTGCGGCGCGAGCCGAGAGCTCGACTCAAGCCGGGCGTTCGGCTCGGGCCGCGCACCGCGTTGCTAGGACGCGGCGCGCCCCAGCCTCTCCTGCGCATTTCGAGGCCCCAGACTTGCATGGGGCCTCGTTCTACCTTCTGCTTTCCACTGTACTAGGGGTCTATGACCCCTCTTACCTGTTTTTTCGTTTCTTTCCCTTTTTCTTCTTTTCTTCTTTTCTGCAGTCTTTTGTTGTGCCTTTCTTTATGTCTTTTCCCCCTTCCCAGATTCCTGTTCTTTCCCAGCATTCCTTGTTTCCTATTCTCTATGGTTCCTGTTCTATTCTGCTCTATGTGTTGTTTCCCTGTCTAAGATGGTGTCCTTTTACTTCCTGTGGGTCACTTCCTGTTTTTTAGTATATAAGGGCTATGTTTTCTTCTTTCTTTGCGCTGCAACACTTTCTGCTCAGTTAGTGTCTTCGCTCCTGATTTCCTCACCTTTTGGCTCTGGATTTCAGCATTCTGTGTTTCCTGAATTTTGCTCCTTTTGGATTCCTGTTTGTTTGTTCTTGTTTTTTCCAGGAATCTTCCTGTTTGGAGGTTTTTCCCCTTTTTCTAAGGGTTTTTTTCCCTCTGGCGCTATTTTCTGAAGGGCACGGTCTGTTCTTGGTGTCTCCATTGCCTACAGCACCGTGGCTACCAGAAAGAGTCGCCCCTTTTTGGGCCAAAGTCGAACATTGAAGATCCACGCCACCAGATCTGCAAATTCCAGGCGCCAGCAGCACGTGAGTCGTGACAGATTTCAGCGCCCAACCATTCCGACGTCCTCAAACACCATGGATGACACAGTGGCGGCTGCTGCAGATCCGGAACAATCTCTTTTGACCACGATTCAGCAACAAGCTCAGGAATTGCAACAACTACGCAATGAAAATGCTGCGTTACGACAGGCTTTGGCTCTCCGCACCAGTGATGTTCCAACTATCTCCGCTTCTACCCCTTGTTTCTCTGGTGAACCAACCAGGCTTCGCGAGTTCCTGGATGCATTAACAGTGTACTTCGCCTTCCGACCTACCCAATTCTCCCACGACAGGACCAAGGTGGGTTATCTTATCAGTGCCTTAACCGGTCCAGCCTTGGCCTGGGCAACCCCGATGGTGTCCTCCAACGACCCTGTATTGTCGGACTATTCCACCTTTGTGAGTCGCTTCAAACAGATGTTTAGCCGTCCTGGATTGGAAGCCTCTGCTGAAGAAGCCCTATGTGACATCCAACAAGGCTCTCAAGACGTCCTGCAATATATAACCCGTTTTCGTCAGCTGGCGGCAGAGACCACTTGGGTGGAACGTACTCTGGTAACTTTATTTCGTAGAGGACTCAAAGAAGAAATAAAGGATGAACTAGTACATTCTACCAGAGCGGAAGATCTTCGTGGCCTGATGGATCAAGCACTGTCCATCGAATATCGTCTTCAGGAACGGAGATCGGAAAAGAAAAGGAGTAGAGGGTTTTCCCAGCCAAGTAGCTCACGAGCTTGCCTGCAGCGTTCCGAGGAACCTCGCACTCCTGCTAGAGACATCGAAGGGGAACCCATGCAGGTGGATGCTACCCGAGGTCCGCTCTCTGCTAGTGAACGAGAAGACAGACGCAAGAGAGGGTTGTGCCTGTACTGTGGTTCTGCTGGTCACATGCTTCGTACCTGTCCTGTACATCCGCCCAGGCCTTCGGGAAACGCCACTTCCCGTCCTCTGTAAGAAGGGAGGGGACGGGATCTACAGCTATACCTTCCATCAGCTCCTTTAATGACAATACAACCGCCTTGTTCATTTTTCCTGTCCTGTTACAACTTCCTGACGGTCGTCAAGAAAAGACTATGGCATTACTAGACTGTGGTGCTAGTGGTATATACATGGACAAGACATGGGCTGCTGCTCACCAAGTTCCTACACAAGCAAAAGAAGTACCCGAACAGGTACACACCGTGGAAGGATCCTTGATATCTTCGGGTCCTGTAGACACTACTACCCTGATGTTAAGTCTACAGGTGGGAAACCATCAAGAACACATTTCCTTCGATCTTATCACGTCCCCCAACCATACCATCATTCTTGGAATTCCGTGGTTCATCAGACATAACCCGTATATAAATTGGGTAACCCGGACAGTTTCTTTGTCTTCGCAATTTTGTCATGAGAACTGTTTTACTTCCGACAAGTATTGGTCTCCAAAAAGATCCTTAGATACTGAAGGTGCCACTGGTATGTCCATTAATACGGTCCAAGGGGTCCCAGACCACTATTTGGAGTTTCAGGATGTTTTCCAAAAACCGTCGAAACCTGTGCTACCTCCACATCGAGAATATGATTGTGCTATTCCATTGGAACCCGGCACAATTGTTCCTTTTGGGAGGATGTACTCTCTCACGGAACCCGAAAGGGAAGTTCTAAAAGAGTATCTGGACGAAAATATACAGAGTGGTCTTATTGTTCCATCGTCGTCTCCGGCTGGGGCTCCTCTCTTTTTTGTGCCCAAGAAGACAAAGGATCTTCGTCCTTGCCTGGATTTTCGAGGTCTGAATAAAATAACAATTAAAGATCGTTATCGTTTGCCTCTCATCAGGGACATACTAGAAGCTATCAGAGGGGCTCAACGTTTTACTAAATTAGATTTACGAGGAGCTTACCACCTTTTACGCATAAAAGAAGGCGACGAATGGAAGACAGCTTTCAGGACTCCATTTGGCCATTTTGAATATAGGGTTATGCCGTTTGGTCTCATTAACGCCCCCGCAATCTTCCAGAGATTTATAGACTCAGTGTTTTCAGACCTTCTGAATCAGACAGTCGTGATCTACCTAGATGATATTCTTATTTATTCTAGAAATCCTGAACTCCATTCTTCCCATGTGAAACAAGTTCTTCAAAGACTTCGTGCTCATCAACTATTTTGCAAACCAGAAAAATGTGAGTTCAACATGACGGAAGTCAAATATCTGGGCTATCATTTAAGTCCCACCGGCATAACTATGGATCAAGAAAAGGTACAAGCTATCCTAGAGTGGCCTTCTCCTTCTTCCATAAAAGAAACACAATGTTTCCTAGGGTTAGCAAACTTCTATCGACAATTCATTCTAGACTTTGCCAGACTGACTAGCCACATAACTCACACCTTAAAAAAGGAAAATTTAAAGAAAGGGTTTGTCTGGACTGAAGCGGCTGAAGCAGCCTTTCAAGAATTAAAGAGAGCCTTCACCCAAGCCCCCATCTTGAGACATCCAGATACCACCAAACAATTTATAGTCGTAACTGATGCTTCTGAGAGAGCCATCGGAGCTGTCTTACTCCAACGACAAGAGGATGATTGTCTTGAACATCCTGTTTTCTACTTGTCTCATATCCTTTCCACAGCTGAACAACACTATTCTGTACTGGAAAGGGAATTATTGGCTCTGAAAACAGCCTGCCTTGAGTGGAGACAGTTTCTGATGGGTTCCAAGGAACCATTTGAGGTGAGGACAGACCACCGTAACCTACAATGTTTACGAAATTTTGTATGCCAGAATAGTCGTCAGGCCCGCTGGGCCTTTTTCTTCAGTCAGTACGATTTTTTCATCACATATATTCCTGGATCTCAAAACATTCTGGCTGATGCTCTGTCTCGCCGATATCCAGAGTGTACTCCTTCCTCATCTCAGTATCTTCTGGAACCCAGTAAGATCGTTGGAGTGGCTCAGTCTTTCCTGGAAGAAGTTCAACTGGAATACGCCAACCTATCGGACCACGACATAGAAGAACTAAGACCATTATTACATAAGAAACAAGGATATTTTTATTATCAAAACCTGATATTCCTCCCTACTAACAAGGTGCAAGAAAAGGCATTACAAATGTGCCATGATTCACCTGTAGCTGGTCATAGAGGCATCAAGGCCACACAAGAACTTCTTTCACGATTTTTCTGGTGGCCTACCTGGAAGCTGGATGTGGAAAGATACGTTCAAGCCTGTCCCATATGTGCCCAAATCAAGATACCCCATACCAGACCGGCAGGATTACTACAGCCTTTGCCTGTTCCACCGGCCCCATGGCATACCATCTCTACGGATTTTATGTGTTCACTCCCACCATCAGCAGGAAACCGGGTCATCATGGTCACTGTGGATTCTTTCACGAAGATGGCTCATTTCACTGCCCTGAAAAGGCTACCTACTTCTCAAGAACTAAGTCAAATATTCATTGATCATATCTTCCGTCTCCATGGACTTCCACATACCATAATATCTGATAGAGGACCTCAGTACGTTTCCCGATTTTGGAGGCATTTTTGTAAAACACTAAATATGAATAGAGCCCTGTCTTCAGGGTTCCATCCTCAGACCAACGGCCAGACCGAGCGTCTGAACCAAGGACTAGAGCAATATCTTCGATGCTTTTGCAATTCTACCCAAAGTAACTGGAACACTTACCTCTCTATAGCTGAATTTTCCTACAATAACTCAGTCCATAGTGCCTCCAAGGTCACTCCCTTTTTCTGTTCTTATGGTTTTCATCCTACCTCTTTTCCTACTTCTCCACAATCCAACTCTCCTTTACCCGCTATTACCTATTTCTCCAAACGCCTTCTCCAAATCCATAGACTAATTCGATCTAATTTGTTACATACCAAGAGATATATGAAGAAGGCTGCAGACAAGAGACGTGCAACCAATCCAGACTATCATCCGCAAGATAAAGTCTGGCTCTCCTCCAAATTCTTACCCTCACGTCTTTCTCAAAATAAGTTCACACCTCGTTACTATGGGCCTTTCCGTATTCTTCAGTTGGTCAATCCTGTCACTGTCCGTCTTCACTTACCTCATACATGGAAGATTCATCCGGTCTTTCATGTTTCTCAGCTTAAACCTTATGTGCCTGACCCTTACTCACGTCAGTTTCCTTGTCCACCTCCTGTACTCGTGGATGATGTTCCTGAATATGAAGTACAGGAAATTTGTGACTCTCGTCTTTTTCACAAACGCCTTCAGTATCTGATTCATTGGAAGGGTTATCCTCTCAGTGAATGCTCTTGGGAAGATGCATCTTCCGTTCACGCACCTCTCCTGATTCAACGCTTTCACTGTTTATTTCCTCTCAAACCTGGACCTTCGGGAGGGGGACCTACTGCCGCGCCGCGCGGTGCGGCGCGAGCCGAGAGCTCGACTCAAGCCGGGCGTTCGGCTCGGGCCGCGCACCGCGTTGCTAGGACGCGGCGCGCCCCCAGCCTCTCCTGCGCATTTCGAGGCCCCAGACTTGCATGGGGCCTCGTTCTACCTTCTGCTTTCCACTATACTAGGGGTCTATGACCCCTCTTACCTGTTTTTTCGTTTCTTTCCCTTTTTCTTCTTTTCTTCTTTTCTGCAGTCTTTTGTTGTGCCTTTCTTTATGTCTTTTCCCCCTTCCCAGATTCCTGTTCTTTCCCAGCATTCCTTGTTTCCTATTCTCTATGGTTCCTGTTCTATTCTGTTCTATGTGTTGTTTCCCTGTCTAAGATGGTGTCCTTTTACTTCCTGTGGGTCACTCCCTGTTTTTTAGTATATAAGGGCTGTGTTTTCTTCTTTCTTTGCGCTGCAACACTTTCTGCTCAGTGTCTTCGCTCCTGATTTCCTCACCTTTTGGCTCTGGATTTCAGCATTCTGTGTTTCCTGACTTTTGCTCCTTTTGGATTCCTGTTTGTTTGTTCTTGTTTTTTCCAGGAATCTTCCTGTTTGGAGGTTTTTCCCCTTTTTCTAAGGGTTTTTTTCCCTCTGGCGCTATTTTCTGAAGGGCACGGTCTGTTCTTGGCGTCTCCATTGCCTACAGCACCGTGGCTACCAGAAAGAGTCGCCCCTTTTTGGGCCAAAGTCGAACATTGAAGATCCACGCCACCAGATCTGCAAATTCCAGGCGCCAGCAGCACGTGAGTCGTGACAGGAACGGCCCCGACATCCACCGACCACGCAAGAAACCTGGGATTCATCCTGGACTCATCGCTATAAATGACCCAGCAAGTCAACGCCATCTCCACCTCCTGCTTCAACACCCTCCGCATGCTTCGGAATATCTACAAATGTATCTCCACTAGAACCAGAAGGATGTTCACCCAAGCACTCGTAAGCAGCAGACTGGACTATGGCAACGCCCTCTACGCAGGAACCACAGCCAAGCTCCAGAAAAGACTGCAACACATACAGAACGCCTCCGCACGCCTCTTCCTGGACATCCCCCCCCACAGCCACATCCCACCTGAGAGACCTTCGCTGGCTCCCCATCAACAAGAGAATCATGTTCAAACTCCTCACCCACGCTCACAAGGCACTGGACAACACCGGACCAGAATACCACAACTGACGGCTCTCCTTCTCACCCGACCCGGGATTCAAATACTTCCAGGGAAGAAAGTGCATAAAATGATTAACTTCTTGTGGCATCTGGGATCTCAGAAACTAGAGCGGGTTAAATCATGTCACTTTCTAGGGAAAATCATGTCTAGCTCTCTTAGCGATACTGCTCATATATTAAACCATGTGGGTAAATCTTTTTCTCAAGCCAATGAATGAGGTGTATTTTTTAATGCATTTTTCCCATCTCCTCGCTGTATATCAGGCCAAGATCCCTGCCACCATGGTGTATGCGGTGGAGCTAATAGATGTGGAAAATTGGGTTTTTCTGGATAAAACCAACAGTCAGAGTCTAAGACATCTGACCTTAGCAATGACTGCTGCTTTAAGATTGAAGTTTGGGATTAAAAGTTTGTTTCTAGAAGGCTTGGTAGGAGTGATACAATGGACTTTTTGTTTGTTATAAAGCAATGTTTCTTCACTAAGAGACCTTATGTAGGAGGCTGGCATGGTTTGTAGTGGGTACCCTAGGTACTTACACCTTATACCTGGTCCAGATATTCCTTATTAGTGAAATGTAGTCAGTGTTCTAGCAGCTTAGGCTGTTAGAGGTAGCTGTAGCAGAGCAGCTTAGGCTGAACTAGGAGACATGCAAAGCTCCTTTAATACCACTATAGTTACACAGTACTTATACACAATAAAAGACAATACTCAGTGTTACCAAAAATAAAGGCACTTTATTGTAGTGGCACAAGGCCAAAAATATCTTAGAGGCAATTCTCCTTCTGGAGGTAAGTATTATACACAATATATACACTATAGACCAAAATCAGGTAAGTGAATAGTCATAGAATAGTACAAACAGTAGAAAATGTTTATAATGCAATAGGAATAAATAGGCCTAGGGGCAACACAAATCATATACTAAGAAAGTGGAATGCGAATCACGAATTCCCTCCTAGGCTAGTGTAGTGTGTACAGGGGTGCTGGGAGTGTAAGAAAACCACAAAGGTCAGTAAAATACCCCACCCCAGAGCCCGGGAAAGTAGGAATAAAGTACTGCAAGTTTCCTCAGGACACACTAAAAGTAGTGATAAGAGTTATTGCCAGAACCAAGCAAGACTGCAAGAAACAAATGGTGAATTCCTGGACCTGAAGACCTGTGAGAGAGGAGACCAAGTCCAGAAGTTGCAGAAGATTCCAGGAAGGACAGGAGCCCCTGCCAACTTAAAAGATGTTGCAAAAGAGGATTCTCCGGTTGGAAGAAGTCTGCAGAAGAGCACCAAAGAAGATGGCTACGGGTTCCTGCATGATGCAAAGGATGTCCCACATCGAGATGTTGAAAGTAGGTGAGTTGCAGATATTTTATTTTTATTAAAGGCAAGGATGCTAGCCTTATACAGTAACTTTTGTTCACTCTTCTCAGCAGCTTAAAGATCCAAGAATCAGAATATTGAATGCAAACACAATGAAATAGAATCCTACTGGTCTATATAGATTCCTTGTCCACTATTTCCTACCTATTGTAGTTTCTTACTCTGATCTTCCTCCTCTTCGTTACCTCCAACCTTGCCTATTGATTTTCTGCATGAAAAACAACATTATCTCTTCATGACTTACACTTTTAGAGAAACAAATTACTTTAAATGTTTTTCACTGTGAAACTTTCCAACAAAAAGGGGTCTTACCTCTGTCACATCCCACTCCCAAGGGTGGGATGGAGGGTTTAATGCTAGCCTCCTTTAATAAAATTGTGATTCTCTCTGCAGTAAACCTAGGAAAATAGTCATTTTAATGGCAAGACAAGAGGCTAGCATTATGCATGTTCAAAGCCTTTCAAGCCACAGCTTGAAACATGTTTTATTGGTTTAAAATGCATTCAGATCAGCATTAGACCAATCTCTGCCTTTACGATCTCCTCCAGTCTTCCTCTTGTGGTGAAAACCTTACACACCATAGCTCCTCTGAAGGAATGTGCTGTAAGCTGAGATAAATGTGCACCTGCCTCCTTCATAACTGATCTTGCATCTTATAATAGTAGCAGTTGAAACACCTTAACTGGTTTCACATAAGAAATTATTAATTGATCCTCATCGGCACTCTTCTTCTCCAATATTGTTGCTTCATATTCCTTGACACATCTTACTGCAAACCACTTTGGGCAATTATCAAATCTCGGGTCAAAAGCTGATTCAGACAGTTTTTGTTCTCCTCCAAATTTCAAACAGAAGAGTGGGCCTTATTTAGATCTTGACGGGGGGAATACTCTGTCACAAGGGTGACGGATATCCCGTCTGCCATATTACACTCCTATTATAGCCTATGGGGATCTTAATATGGCAGATGGGATATCCGTCACTTGTGTGACAGGGTCTTCCCTCCATCAAGATCTAAATCAGGCCATCTGTTTGGCTATTAACATCTACTGTTATTGTCCAAAGCTCTAACATCTATTACCCTCCTAAAGGAAACTAAACATAACAAAGAAGCCAACTTCCACAATAGTTCTTTTGGCACAAAAAAATATTAATTGTCCACCTCTCAAACAACTTAAAAGTGAATTCCACATTCCAAAGGGACTCATCTCTTGGTTTAGGCAGTCGCTTTATACACAATCCCTTCATTAATTTACAAACTGAAGGACTTCAACCAATCAACATCTCTTATACGTTCAAAAGTGCTATTATGATATGTGATAACTACATAAAAAATATGTGTTTTTTGTACATTTGTTAACATTAACTTAACATTATTTATATTTTTAACTGGTTTGTCTCCACTTCCTTTTTATATGGGTGGAGACATGTAAGTCCATACTTTTATTTAACTTTACTCTCTAGTTTTTTTAATGGAACAAAAGAGTACAGGTTCCTAAAAGTGTATGAGTAAATGATTCATGAGTGTAGCTGATCTTTAACAATTGATTGTTCTGTTAGTGAACATTTTTTAACAATTCTGCCAACAAAATTAGCATTTATTACCTCATCAGCCTCCATGGGATCAAGATCCCTTGCCACGCACTAACCTAACGAGATTCCACATGCACTGCTGTATCTTCATCTAGTACCGGGGGTGAAGTCTCATTGAAGAGTTCTGAAGCTGTTCCAGAAGGCTCTGCAAATCTTCCCAGTTCCCTGTAATCCTCCAAACTAAAAGGTTGAGCAAACCTGAATCTTAAGCAAACCTGAATCTACTAAAGGATGCCTTTTTCTCCGACTCTTAACAATCTCTTGCATGATCTGATTAATTATGGCACCTCCATCAACATTTCTATCACCATTGGAAACCAAGCAAGTGTGGTCCAAAAAGGAGTCAGCAATGTAAACTGGCAATTCTGTCTCCTCACCTGAATTAACACTCTCTTTATTACATAAAAAGGTGGAGATGCATAACCTCTGATTTCTCTCCAATCTTGAGTGAGGGCATTCACCTCTATGGCCCCTGGATCTGGTTTCCAACTTTCATAGTCCTTTAACTGAAAAGTCAATTGGAAGCAAAAAGGACCACTCCAACCAGCACTAAAAAACGTATCCTTCAATTTCCAATTTCTGACATCTATCACATCCTGAGTTCCAATCTGCCGCTACATTGTTGATCTTAATTTGTTTATATAAGCCACCTTGAATATGGGACCTAAAACTGAAGAGCAAATCAACCCACTCATCTCCAAACAGTTTATGAAACTTTTCCTTCCTATTATATTCCAAGTTCCTCCTGTGCCTTTCCCTAAAAGCAAAGCATCACCCACCAACCTAAGTTGCTCGCATCATTTTCTAAGACATAATTTGACCTTGTTCCAATAATTGCTTGACTTTCTATACCTTCACATTTTTCATCCACTATATTAATTCTTCCTTTGCTTCCAAGGACATTACCACCTTGAAAGACCTGCAGACTTCAAACGCTCCAAGCCTCTGTAGAGTCAAGTGCTTTGAAATACCACCTGAATTGAGGAGGCAATAGTCCGATTACACATGCTAATTCTCTCAACATCATCTCCTGTTTCTTTAAAAAATATATTCACTTTCTTTCTTGTCTTCCTGATTTTTTTCTCTGTTAGTAACAACTGAGCTTTGGCTGTATCTGTTTAGAAACCCAGAAACTCCATGCTCTAAGAAGATTGTCAAATTAATTTTCCTGATTGACAAAGAAACCTAACAACTCCTTCACCACATTTAACTGATATATCAACACATCTGCATTCTAATTCACAGTCAGGGTGTCGCCCAAATAATAAGCTGTATTCCCCTTTCTCTAGTATTGGTCTCTTAACCTTTGTAAAACACCAAGAAGCTTCTGATAGCCTTAATGGGAGACATTGAAAGTGATACAGCTAACCCTTCGATCTTAATTGTAGGTAACAATGACTCTCCATAAAATATCATATCCATTTTGTGATCCATTTCACCATCCAATCAAAATCCTGCAACACATCTCTCAATAAATGAATCCCCTCCAGCTTGAAATGTCTGTATGTCACATGATAATTCAGTTCTCTGAAATTTATCACTAGTCTCCTAACTCAGGTGGTCATTCTGAGTTTGGCGGTAACCGGACCGTCATACTGGTGGTGGCGGTGAGACTGCCACTAGAGTGGCGGTGCAGACCACCATATAACGAGGAAGGAGATGAACCCAACGCAACACAGACAACTTACCACCAGTACCTCCACCGTCGATGAGCAGAATCCAGCGGTGGTAGCCAGCTTCAGGCTGGCGGGAACCAATGTCCGGCCCACCATATTACGAGTCACCAGGCTGACAAGATATCTGGGCAGGCTGACCGCAACAAATATTTTGCCAGAAACAGTAAGAACATAAGGAGACACACACCTCCAGGTACACAGACGCGTCCGCGGCTGCAATGGCAAATGAACTGCAAGTCCTCCAGCATTGTATCTCGCCATACACCTTCAGGGCCATCGACAACGATGAAGACAACATCCTTAGGTACACCTAGCTCATAGTGGAGGAAATGGCAGTAATACCACCCACTGATAACAAACTCTCTCCCGGCACAGACAACGATGGCCACATACACACGCATACAAACGTACCATAGCAGCACACACATATACACACACACACACAAAATATGTAAAAACCAAGTACTCAATACACACACAAAGCCGAGCAGCTACGTGCCAAATACATAGCGCAACACACACTAACAAAACCAATACAGTGATACACATCCATACATAACACCCCATAATCACACAACAACAACTAGACCACAAACACTTCAACACAGTCATAGACAGGCACGTTGTGAAACACCACACATCCACACACACAAAGAACTGTATGTAGCAATGACACACAATCAATAGCAGTGAACACACATCCAAACAATGACACAGGTGACACATCACATACAGCCAACATACAAGGAAACCCACAGATGCAGCACCATACTCACATACACACACTACATCCCATACAATCCCGCAAGTAATGAGACACATAAGAACATGTACATGACACAACCCATCTACCCAGCGCATGCACACGCCATACACATACCTCACACACTGTTGCACACAGATGTTACACCACCATGTAGAAGGGAACCAGGACAAGCATCTCATCTTGCCAACCACAATAAAGTGGGCAGATGTAATATAAAAATACCAGTAATAGGAACTATATACAGAGGGTGCCAAATGGCCAGTCCAACATGCAGAACTGCACAACACAAAGTCTAATCATCACAGCATGCAAAACCCCAAATCAGTCATCACATGTCAATATGCACACACATTTGCCATCAAACACCACCGGAAATGTGGGACGAAGGATGTTGTACTGACCTGTCGCCCTGGAGCCCCATAGAACCGCCCATACAAGCGTAGGACCCCTTCCACCAGTTTATCCAGCTCTTCAGCAGTAAAGGATGGGGCCATATCCCCTGCAGAGCATGCCATGGATGCTCCAAGATTCAGGACACAGTAGCACATGAAGTGAGGTCTTCCTTGCCTGAATGCCAGGAGTCGAGTGAGCTTTCACATACAAAATGTCGGTCACGACCGCAGCAGTCATGACCGCCAGCGCCGGCGGTGATTGTCATTAGTCCCAGTTTCCCATAGACGTCAATGTTAACCAATGAGGAGTTACACGGTGGTTCCGACCGCCTTCCGCCATGACAACTGCGGCCGACAGAATGAGGTCACTTCCATCTGTCCAATGCATGCTGGACAGGCTGATGCAATTTTAGTATGTTACATGACAGTCCTGTGTTCACACTGCGTCATTACCTGCATATTGTCACAAAATGATTAATGTAGGTTACATTGTGTGAACAATCACAGATGTAGTGGGTGTCAGGTGACATCACCACACTTGTCACTACATATGTTTGTATTGATAATCGGTATGGTGGAACACAAGGAAAGTCTATGTTTACATGTCCTGTACACGTCCCTTGTCACAGGGATTATGTGGCATTGTCTGGCTGGGAATTGAGTGTAGAGTAATGTGCTTTCCACAACATGACAGCTAACTTACATGACCAATACTTCACAATTGTCATATTTGTTTCACAACATTGTGAGAGGTGACAAGAATGTTGTTTGTTTCCCTGCCTAGATACTGCCAAAATGGAGTGATGAGAAATGCACCAGTTTACCGGCCCCTAGTAGATCTTGGAAGGATGCCACATTATCATGAGCAATCGACTGAACCGTGTGTCCATCAGGAACTGGTCGCCCAGTTAGAGCCAGACCTCCTGCTGGCTTTGAGAAATCCCCTTGCCATCCCTCCAACAGTCCAGGTGTTGGCAGTCCTGCTGCAGTGGCTCATTTCAGGTCACTGTGGGACTGGCTTCAGGGATGTCACAGCCCAAGTCCACTAAGGTGTTACAGGATGTGCTGGATGCCCTACTAAAGCATGTGAACAGGTACATTAGGGTCCCACAACATGCTGAATTGCCCACTGTTAAAGCAGACTTCTACAATATATCACATGTCCCACATGTAATAGGGGCCATTGATGGGACTCACATCATCTTGATACCTCCGATGGCCAATGAACAGAAACCGAAAGAGTGCATATTTGCTCAATGTACAAGTGGTGTGTCTTGCAGATGAGTACATACACATGTAACAGCTAAATTCCCTGGTTTGATCCATGATTGCTATGTCCTGAGGAACAGCAGCCTCCCTGCATTGATGTTACAGCTACAGGGAGAAAGGGCCTGGCTAATACGTATGTGTACTGCTCTCCATGTCAGACGTTTGATATCACTCCCTACACAGTCTGCACTCTGCCTAGAATTGTTACCTATCGTCATATCTCCTTTCCCACACAGGTGACTCGGGATACCCCAACCTGCCCTGGTTCCTGACACCTGACAACCAACTACAGTAGGGGAGAGCAGGTACAATGAGGCACAAGGCCGGACGAGGCAGATGATTGAGAGCACTTTCGGCCTCTTGAAAGCTAGATTTTGTTGCTTCCATCTGTCCTGTGGTGCCCTATGTAGGAAAGTACCATCTTTCTTGGCATGTTACCCCCAATTCCTAACTGTTTGTCAGTATGTTTTGCCTGCTGGTCGGGACCCCAGTGCTTAGTTTGTGGCCTAATGTGTGTGTTGTCAGTAGTGCTTAACTGTGTTACTGAAGTTCTGCTAACCAGAACTTCAGTGCTTCTGCTCTCTCTGCTTCCAAATTAGTCACTATAGTTTAGTGACTTCATTTACAAATTCCAATTGCCACACTGGACCCACCTTATAAGTCCCTAGTATATGGTACCTAGGTACCCAGGGCATTGGGGTTCCAGGAGACCCTTATGGGCTGCAGCATTTCTTTTGCCACCCATAGGGAGCCCATGCAAAGGCTTTTGCAGGACTGCCATTGCAGCCTGCGTGAAAAGGTGCATGTACCCTTTCACTGCCATTTACACTGCACCAGGTCACTTATAAATCACCCCTATTGCAGGCTCTTCAGCCCTGAGGGCAGGGTGCAGAGTACCTGTTTATGAGGGCACCTCTGCACTAGCAGAGGTGCCCACAAGACCTCCAGGACCATTTTCCCAGACTTCATGAATGTGGTGATGCCATTTTACAAGTGTACTGGACATAGGTCACTACCTATGTCCAGCTGCATAATGGTAACTCTGAACATAGGCATGTTTGGAATCAAACATATTGGAATCATACCCCAAGGCTTTTGCAAGCATTGGTTGTACGATTCCATGCACTCTGGGGGCTCCTTAGAGGACCCCCAGTATTGCCATTCCAGCCTTCTGAGGTTTTCAAGGCAGCCCCAGCTGCTGCCACCTCTCAGACAGGTTTCTGCCCTCCTGTTGCTTGAGTAGGTCAAGCCCAGGAAGGCAGAACCAAGGATTTCCTTTTGGAGAGGGGTGTTACACCTTCTCCCTTTGGAAATAGGTGTTGCAGGCTTGGGAGGCGTAGCCTCCCCAAGCCTCTGGAAATGCTTTGAAGGGCACAGATGGTGCCCTCCTTGCATAAGCCAGTCTACACCGCTTCTCTGGTGTGAAACTGGACAAAGCAAAGGGGAGTAACCAGAGCTCCTCCAGAGGGTCCCTGGATTTTATGATCTTGGATTTCATGTTGGCAGGGAACTCTGGGAGCCTCTGAGTGGCCAGTGCCAGCAGGTGATGTCAGAGCCCTCCCCTGATTGGTGCTTACCTGTTTAGCTGACCTATCCCTCTTTCATGGCTATTTAGGGTCTCTCTCTTGGGTGGTTCTTCAAATTTGGATTGCAAGGCTCCAGCAGTAATCCTCTGCATCCTTTATTTCACCTTCTTACAGAAGAGACTGCATCTGGACCCTCCAGGAACTCTACAAACTGCAACAAAAAAAAACAAAGATGACTTCTGCAACATTGTATCTTCAGCTCCTGCCAGCAACTTCAACTGTTTCCAGGTCATGTATCCTCAGAGGACAGCCTGTCTTGAGCCTGCACCAGAAGAATGAAGGAATCTCCCTTGGAGTGAAGGAGTCACTCCCCTGCTTCAGCAGGCACCCCTCTGCAGTGACGACCGGTGGCGTTGGTCCCCTTTCCTGATGAAGTCCTTGGATCCCGCATTAAATGTGATGGATGGAAGTGGCTCCGATGGTCCTGACATCCAACTGTCCAACTTTGGTGGAGGTAAGATTGTGTCTTCCCACGCAATACAATACCCCCATGCACTACATGTTTTGCAGTTGCCAAGGCTTGTTGGCATCCCTCCACAAAGTTCTTCATGCACCTTTCAGCTCCGGTCCCTAGCACTCCTTCCTGCTATGCACAGCTTCCTGAGTGGTTCTCCGGCGGCATAGGACCCTTTGTTGTGGTGCTGCGTGGGCCTCCTTTTGCACCTCCTATGTCCCCATGCTGTGGGACTCCTGTGCATGCTGCCTGGTTTGCTGAGGGCTGTCCTGTAGGAGGCTGGCCTGGTTTGTAGTGGGTACTAATGGTACTTACACCTTATACCAGGTCCAGTTATCCCTTATTAGTAGAGTGTAGAAGCTTAGGCTGATAGAGGTAGCTATAGCAGAGCAGCCAAGGCTGAACTAGGAGACATGCAACGCTCATGCAATACCACTATATCATGTAGGTACTATAACATAAGAAAGACAATACTCATAGTTACTAAAAATAAAGGTACTTTATTTTAGTGACAATGTGCCAAAAATATCTCAGAGGATATACTTCCTTAGGAGGTAAGTAACATACACAAAATATACACAACTAACCAAATCAGGTAAGTAAAATAGTCAGAAAGTAGTGCAAACACTGTAAAACACAATAGGATGCAATAGGCCTAGGCGCAACACAAACCATATACTAAGGAAGTGGAATGCGAACCACAAATGCACCCCTAGGCAAGTGTAGTGTGTAGAGGGTCACTGGGGGTGTGAGAGAACACTAAGGGTGTAAAGGAGACCCCACCCCAGGACCCTGGAAAGTAGGAGAAAAGTACAACTATTTCCCCCAAAACACACCAAAGTCATGAAAAAGGATTTTGCAAGGACCACAACAGACTGCAAAGCACTGAAAACAGATTCCTGGACCTGAAGACCTGCAAAGGAAGGAGGACCAAGTCAAAGAGTCGCTAAAGTGTCCAGGGGGCACAGGAGCCCATTAAACCCTGGATGAAGGTGCAAAATGGCTGCCTTCGGTTGGAAGAAGATGCTGGTTTTGCACCAACGAAAGTAGGTAGGAAGCTCTTCTTCGTGCATAAGATGTCCCACTGTGTGCTGGAGGAGGCAGAGTTGTTTCCTTGGTAAAATACCACAAACAAGCCTTGCTACCAGCAAGAGTCACGGTTAGAGAAAAAGGGTGGTGCCCGGGCCCAGGAAGTACGAGGATGTCGCCACTTGAGGGAGGAGACAGAGGGGGCCCTCTGCAACGTAGAGAGCCCATGGAAAGGAAGGAAGCACCCACAGAAGTCCTTGAACATGGGTTCAAGATGAATGAACATGGCGGTCATCTCAACACTGCAAAGAGAGGTCCCACAACACTGGAGGTCAACTCAGGGAGCTGAGCATCACAGGACGAAATGCTGGGGACCTAGGCTCAGCTGTACATGAAGGAATTTTTGGAAATGTGCACAGAAGCCCTTGTAGCTGCAGATCACACGGTGCACAGGATTACTGTATGGGGAGGGGAGGCAAGGATTTACCTCCTCCAAATTCAGACAGTTGGACCTCTGGACAGTCTGGGTCACTTGGGTCCTCCACCTGTGTTCCCAACGTGTCGGTGGTTAAAGGTCTGTTAGAGCCCGTCCGACTTTCACTAACCACTCTTTTGTGGTTAGAGGTCTAGTAGTTGAGACTTGTGGTCACGTGAGCCTCGGACATGCGCAGCGGGTGCGCCGCCTGTGCCCATCCACGCCCAAACAGGACCAAAGGCCAGGGACTATGTCTCTAAATTGGTAGGTTCTGATCGCAGATGCTACTCTTCACAAACTCTTCACTCTCTAATCGGTAGTTTATGCACTCATAAGATCGATTTAAATAACCTGAAAGAATGGAATTGCACGCAGTGTAATTGGACGCCCCAGATACCGGATGAGATAGGGACATGTGACAAGCCCTTGCTCTTGGGAGGTAAAAAGCAACTTAAGGATTCTATTTTAACTAAAGATATGCTCACCTACGCTTTAATAAATGCCCGCTCCTTAGTCAAGCACAAAACGGAAATTGAAGATTTAATTATGCAACACAAACTTGACTGCCTTTTTATTACAGAAACCTGAGCAAAAACTGACTCCAACCCAGACTTTATAGAAGCTACTCCTTTGCAATATGCTTACTATAGATTGGATAGAACTAATGGGAGTGGGGAGGTTTAGCTGTCATTTGTAAATCGCAATTAACATGCCTATGGAATGGGATTGCCACTCTCTCAGAGACATTAGAAACAATGTATTTTAATATATAGCAAAACAACTCTATACTACTAGAGGGACTGCTTGTCTATCGACCACCTGGCCCATACACTAATTTCTTGCAACACTTTCCAACTTTGCTAGAACCTCTAACTCTGTTTCCTAAAGCCATCATTTTAGGAGACTTTAACCTTCACTTTGATGACACTCAGAACCTGCACATAAAAAAGTTTTTACACTTTTTGGCAGCATTAGACTGGGAATTAAAAGTTAACACTGCCACTCATGTTGCGGGCCATCTGTTAGATGGGATATTTACTCGAGCGGAGGACCAGTTACTACTAACAGACTCTCCCCTCATTTGGACATATCACCATTTACTAATTTTTAGGTTGACCAAGGTATGCCCCCCTAAGCCACATGAATCTAAAGGGAAGCTGGACGGACATTGGAATCGCATCAAGAAGGAAGATCTTGCACCAGCTTTGGAGGCTGGCTGGGTGGTTACTCAAAATCAGCCCTTGTCAGCTACAGATAGTTTTAATCAGGGAATAACTATGGCCATTAATCAATTAGCTCCACCTAAATCTACTATCTCTCATGAATTAAAAAAAGATAAGCATCCCTGGTTCACTAAGGATCTCAAGATATTTAAAAGAAAATACCGACAACAAGAATGTTGATGGAAGTTAGACCCCAATCCAATTGTGAAAGGAAAACTGAAAGACGATCTCAAAAACTACGAAGAAGCAATCTCTGAAGCTAAATCTGTATACTTCACTGAAAAGATTAAGGAAGCAAAAAATACCCCCAGAGAACTTTTTAAAGTTGTACGTACTTTGACAACCCCCTATACCCTCTTTGGAATTGGAGAACTCTCAAAAGTTCTGTAATAAGGTGGCCATTTTTTTTTTTTTAAATAAAGCTCTACAAATTCATTCAACCTTTAAGCACTCTGATGAGATGGATGGTGTACTTGATACCATCAATGGCATTACAGATACTGACTATTCTCTGCTAACTAATTTCCAACCTGTACCTCCTGAGAAAATAAAAAAATTAATGTTAGGAATTAAATCAGGTTCCCCTAAAGGCCCTTGTCCTCCTTATGTTTTGCATCAGGTCGCTGATCCCGTTTCAATGGCATTAAGCCCGGTTTTTCATGAAGTCTTATCCACGGGAGTTTATCCCCCCTCTTGGAAAGATGCAGTTGTGATCCCCTTGAAAAAAAAAACCTCAGGGAGCAAGACATGACTTGAGTAACTTACGGCCCATTTCCTTACTTCACTTTCAGGTAAAGATCTTTAAAAAACATATTAACTTGGAACTAGCCAACTTTCTAACTGCCTCAGGAGGACTGGACTCCTCTCAACACGGCTTTAGGCAGGCTCATAGTACAGATTCAGCACTTATCACCACCTCAGATATGATTCATAGGATGGTGGATAAGGGACAGGGAGCTACATTAGTTCTATTAGAATTATCTGCGGCTTTTGATACTATTTCACCTCTGATTATCAACTTTATCAAGCAGAGATTAGAGAAAATGCTCTGAAGATTTTAGAATCTTTTTTAAGAGATGGATCGATTACAGTGAGCTGCGGAGATTTCAAGTCTACGCCTTATTCCCTTCCATGTGGAGTCCCTCAGGGGTCATCTTTGAGCCCCACATTATTCAATTTGTCTGTGGCTCCTTTAGCCAGACCTATTTGTACATTTGGCTTCATGCCTACATTATACGCCAATGACACTCAACTGATCATTCCTGTGTCCAAAAACTGGGAGGAAGTGGCAGAGCGTTTTAGCAACTGTATGCGAGAAATCAATAAGTGGATTGGCTTAATTGGCTTAAACTCAATGGGGACAAAACAGAAATCCTGTGTTTTGGACCCAGCAAAGATTATGGAACTCTCGCTGGTGGGCATCAGAATGTGAAGCCACCCCAGTCCCTATTGTGGCCACCCGAAATCTGGGTATTATCTTCGACAACTGTCTCACTTTTAAGCCGCAGGTTAACTAGGTTGTTTAAACTTGTTTTTGGACATTGAGAATGTTGAAAAAGATCCTCCCTTATTTAACAATGGGAATGGAGAGTGACAGCCATTTTGGCACTGGTGATGACCAAATTAGATTATTGCAATGCTTTATTGCTCAATCTCGATAATGCTTCACTCAGGAAGCTTCAGTTTATTCAAAATACAGCGGCCCGGTTTATTTTAAACCTCCCCTGCTCAGCATCCGCCAGGGATAGTTTGAGACAATTGCATTGGCTTCCAGTAGCGAAGCATATTCAATTTAAAACCTTATGCCTCACCTATAAGGCTGTTCATGGTAGAGGATCTGAATGTTTAACCTCTAGACTACATTGGTACAGACCTATCCGACAACTCAGATCCATGGGAGCCTTTTGGATTCCGGTCCCTCGTACAAACAGGGTTAGATGGGATGATAAGGCATTCACAATAGCGGCTGCCAAATGCTGGAATTCACTCCTTATAACCTTAAGGCAAGAACAATATTTCCTGTGCTTTAGAAAGTCAAATAAAACTTGCCTTTTTCCATGCTAATCCAGATTTATTTTCTTTTCTCTGTGATCTAACACTTACTTCTCTCCTTTGAACGCTTCAATGCTTCTGCCGGAACGCGCATTATAAATACCAAATACATACATACATACTAACAAGGGATAACTGGACCTGGTATAAGGTGTAAGTACCTCAGATACCCACTACAAACCAGGCCTGCCTCCTGCAAATTGAAACTAAGGCCCTCATTATGACATTAGCGGTAAGTACTGCTTACCGCCATGCTGACTGCCACCAACATACCGCTGGCGCGGTGGATTACCGTTACCCACATTTTGACACACACATAGCTATCCGTCACTATACAGCCACACACACAAGTCTGCCAGCCCAAAGGTCGGTGATAAACTGGTGGTAGCAAAACCCACACTGTTACGCCAAAAGAACTACGCCCACAACATTATGACCCACGAATCACCATGGCGGACATTCAATGGCGGTAAATCATTGGCGGTACATACCACTGCGCTCAAAATACACACAGACATCCAGAACAACACCACATTGGACAATTCAAATAACACACACCTGACACACATTCACACACCACACCCACACTCCCACACCACTATAAAACACACACCCACATTACCCACAACCCTTTACGACTACAAACAAGTGCCACAAGAGAGATAGCAAGACCACAGACAAGACCACAGCCACACACCACCATCACCTATACACCATCCATGCACCTTACATCACACACCCCAACACATCACCCTACACACCCTCACCCACACCACTCACACCACACTCATGGCACCACAACAACACCCCAGGTACTCAGAGGAGAATTTAAGGGTCATGGTGGAGGAAATCATCTGGGTAGAGCCACAGCTATTCAATTCACAGGTGCAGCTGACATCAATTGCTAGGAAGATAGAGCTATGGTGGAGAATCGTGGACAGGGCCAACGCCGTGGGACAGCATACCAGAACAAGGGATGACATCAGAAAGAGGTGGAACAACCTACAGGGTAAGGTGAGTTCCGTGGCAGCAAGACACCAAATAGCTGTACAGAGGACTGGAGGTGGACCCCCAGCTCCTCCCCAACAAATAATAACATGGGAGGAGCAAGTCTTGGCAGTCATGCATCCTGAGGGCCTGGCAGGAGTAGGAGGAGGACTGGACTCTGGTAAGTCAACTCTATATTAATACTACCCCCCTACCTGCATGCCATCACATACCCCCACCCTTACCCTCACTCCCATCACTGCACCACCTCCCACACACCCCACCATCACAACCCACCCCTCCCAATACCAATCCCTGCATGCAACACCAATGCATGGACACCCATCACAGACCTACAGGGACACCTATCACTAAAGCATGCACACTAGAGGGAAACTGCTAGCCCACCAAATAACAACTCACACAAAGCAAAGCTGCCAGGGCAATACCAACCATAGAGGGCAGCACACCCATGCACAATATGACTGCATTTACATCCCCACAGGTCCCCCAGCCAATGTCACTGGAGAGGAGGTGCCAGCAACATCCAGTCACCCCCCCAGAAGAGGCCCACAGTGATGACAGCAGCTCTGGTTGCCTGGATCTGGATGACCAACCTGGCCCATCAGGGATCTCCAGACAGTCGGTTACCCAGGCACACTCTCACACCACCACAGAGCCTCCCCCTCAGGAAACACCACCACAGTACCTATCCAGCGGGCCCATACCTCTGTCCCCAGGACCTGTCAATCAGCAGTGTGTCCGCCACTCCAGGGACCCCAAGGCACCCCACAAACACAGGACGATCAGGCACCTAAGGTCAGTGGCAGTGGGCACACAGTTCAGGGGACAGAAGCACAGGACTACAGGGAAGCTGGGAGGACTGCTGTGTGCCAGGGGGAGGGCAGGCCCAGGGAACCGACTCTCCAGGAAGCACTCACAGCGATCCTGGGAGCATACCACCATTCCCAGGAGACGATGGGCCAGATACTAGCGAAGATGCAGGAGAACCAGCGGCTGCAGGAGGGACAGTACCTGGGGATCAGGGAGGACTTGAAGGACATCAACACCACCCTGGTCACCCTTGCAGAGGTGCTGGCAGGCATGGCCAACACTATGAGGGAGGCAGTGAGACACCACTGGGCCTCTACCACTAGCCAAACCGTTGAAAAGCCCTTCACCTCCGCTGCCGCTAGTGGACAGGAGGCCCCGCCACAGGACCAACAGGCCAACAGCACCCCTTCCCCTGCAGAAGGAGAACCACCCCACAAACGATCCCTGTAATCGAGGCAGAAGCCAGAGACTATTGCCAAGACCCCTGCCAGAAAATAAGACTCTCCTGATTGTCACCCATGTGTCCCACCCTGTCACCCTGTCCACCTTGAACTGCCATTGCTCCCCTTCCTATGCCCCCTTGGAAAATGCACCTGTGATCCACATAGACTGGACTCTATCCTGGACTTTCATCCACCATCACCCCACCCCATTGCACATCCCCTTCTACTTATTAGCACTTAAATAAACACCCTTTGAAAAAATACAAGTATGGAGTATGTCAAATGATTTACCTATGTATTTGTTTAACAAGCTTTAAACACTGCAATACAACTGTACAGTAATGTATAGATATGAATGACCTGTGGTTGGCTGCAGTTAACACACCAGGAGCGATAGTGTGGCACAAATATCTGCAAATAGAGACGCCAAAGGTTACAGTGAGTGGCCATAGAAGTGGGAAAATCAGCCTGCCAGTGACAATGTCAAACACAAAACTGTGTCATTGGTAGTATTGGCGAATTATTGCACTTCTGTTGTCCTAATCCTCATCATCTGCCTCCTCATCTTCACTGTCCACAGGGTCCTCTGCTGCCACACGCCCAACTCCAGCCTCATCCTCCTGCAGAAAAGGCACCTGGCGACGTAAGGAGAGGTTGTGCAACATACAGCATGCCTCGATGATCTGGCAGACCTTCTTGGGTGAGAAGCACAGGGAACCACCTGTGAGATGGAGGCAACAAAACCTAGCCTTCAGGGGGCTGAATATCCTCCTTATAATTCTTCTTGTTTGCCCATGTGCCTCATTGTAACATTCCTCTGCCCTTGTCCTGGGATTCCTCACAGGAGTCAGTAGCCATGAGAGGTTGGGGTAACCAGAGTCACCTGCAAATATCGAGGGACAACTGTTAGACACACACTAACCCTTAGGGCCCACATCATACCCATACACCAACATCCACTGGGTGGGAACCAGGGCTCACCTATTAGCCACACCCGGTGCCTCTGGAGTTGAGCCATCACATATGGGATGTCGCTATTCCTCAGGATAAAGGCATCATGCTCAGACCCAGGATACTTTGCAATGACATGGGAGATGTACTGGTCTGCCAAGCACACTATCTGCTCATTCATGGAGTGAAAGCTCTTTCGATTTCTGAACACCTGTTCATTTCTCCGGTGGGGGAAGAATGCAATATGTGTACCATCAATTGCCCCAGTAATGTTGGGGATATGTTCCATTGCATAGAAATCAGCTTTCACTGTGGCCAAATCCTCCACCTGGGGGAAAACGATGTAGCTGCGCATGTGTTTAACCAAGGCAGACAACAGTCTGGTCAGCACTATTGAGAACATTGGCTGTGACATTCCTGATGCTAAGCCCACTGTCACTTGGAAGGAGCCAGTTGCCAGGAAATGGAGCACAGATAAGACTTGCACAAGAAGGGGGATCCTGGTGGGGTGACGGATAGCAGATATCAGGTCAGGATTCAACTGGGCACACAGCTCTGTGACTGTGGCCCTGTGAAGTCTATAGGTGATGATAATGTGCCTGTCCTCCACTGTTTCTAAGTCCACCAGGGGCCTGTACACGGGGATATGTCTCCATCTCCTATTCATCTGCAGCGGTTGCAATCCATGGGGCAAAACGGTGAGCAGATGGTCAGTATCCCATATTTCCAAACACTACACTTCATTGCATGTTGTGATTGTAACAGTATATTGTTGGATAGGTCCAAATAGTGCTTATGTGGACTGTGACAGCAGTTAGGTGCCATGGCCTGTCCCACCCCTGAAATGGCGTCCGCTAGTCCTGTATGGAGGGACATGTGGAAATGAGGTAATTCCGCTGACGTTATGCGCCATTGCGGGAGGCGGTCGAGATCCGCCGTGCAACTCCTCATTGGTTATCTATGGGTTACAGTGGCCAATGGTGATGTTCTCCGGCAGTGACGGTATGCACCGCCGTGGACGTGACCGCCATTTTCTATCTGCTTACTCACTTGCTACCTGACCTTCAACAGGAGAGGACCTTCATTGAATGTGCTGCTGTGACCTGTGCCTGGAACTGACCATGGCTCATGTCACTGGGGAAAGGGCCCCTGCCTTCACCGCAGCGGAGTTGGAGACACTGGTGGATGGGGTCCTACCCCAGTACTGAATCCTGTATGGCCCTCCAGACCAACAGGTGAGTACACTGTGAGCACAATGCATGGGGCATGAATGCATGGAGTGGTGTGTGTGAAGGCCTTGTGTAGGGGGGGTTGGTGGAAGGGCCCTGGGCAGCGTGCTGCATGTATGGTGGACCATGTCTGTGTGTAAGGGGATGTGAAGGGTTATGGTGGGCCATGAGTGTAACAGGCAGGACGGTCTGACTGATACCTTTTCCTATGGTTATTTCTCTGCAGGTCAGCGCCCATCAGAAAAAGTGTATATGGTGTGCCATCGCGAAGGACGTGGGGACCCTGGGGGTCTACAGCAGGCGGAGCACCCACTGTCAGAAACGGTGGGAGGACC
The DNA here is from genome assembly GCF_031143425.1 of Pleurodeles waltl. Taxonomy (NCBI): domain Eukaryota; kingdom Metazoa; phylum Chordata; class Amphibia; order Caudata; family Salamandridae; genus Pleurodeles; species Pleurodeles waltl. The sequence goes on along the minus strand of NC_090439.1, from coordinate 920,993,080 downwards.
TGAGACGCAGGGCACAGAAGACGGCGGAGGCGCAGTTGGGGATGGCCTCCAATGAGGAAGGGGTGCCCGTCAAACCCTGACCCCCCTGATGGTCTACATACTGGTGGTGGCCTATCTGGAGCTAGATTGGCGCTTGGGGGCATCACAGCAGCCACAAGGGGGTGAGTATAGTTCCCCAATATACTACTTGCGCTTGATGGGGTGGCATCCGGGTAGGGATTGTGGGCCTGTGGGTGCCCCTGGGCAAGGCCGGACATTGCAGGGTAGGTTCCATGTTGGGGAGGGTCTCATGTAAACTTCCTCCAACCAAGCTAGTAGGCATCCACTACTGGGCAGGGGTCTGTGGATCTCAGGTATGCTGCAATTGGTGTTAGGTGTCCCTGTCCATGGGTTGGTGACTAGCATTGTGACTGGTAGTGCATTGCCTAGTGCGTAGGACTGTTCCCTGTGTGTGTGTGTGTCGTGTATGCCTACAGTGGTGTTGTTGCCGCCATTGACTAATTATATTCTTTGTCTATTCCCCCCTTTCTGTTTTGTCACTCTGTCCTTATGTGCATTAGCATCATCTGGCAGAGGAGCAGAGGCACCAGCGACGGAGAGAGCTCCATTCCACAGGGCCCAGGAGGCCGAATCCACTGACGGTGAGGGCAACAGTGGGACAGAGGGCGAGGGGAGCACCACAGCGTAGACTGGAAGGGACAGTTCAGACAATGATACCTCCTCCGATGGAAGCTCCCAGGTGGTGGCGGACACCTCTGTGCCCCCCAAACTACAGGTGCAGCCGCCACCCTCGTACCAGGACTGCTCTCCCAGCAGCCCCTCAGCGTGTTTCCCATGACTACTCACCCAAGAGGGTGGGCATCTCCTTCAACCCAGGAACCTCAGGCCCTGCCACAGTTAGCTCTGCTGCCCTGAGTGAGGAGGCTATTGACCTACTGCGATCCATCTCTGTTGGGCAGTTAACGATTGTGAATGCCATCCAGGGGCTGGTAGCCCATTTGCAACAGACAAATGTATTCCTGGAGGGCATTCACTCTGGCATGGCGGCCCAACAGAGATCAATCCAGGCTTAGGCCTCCTCTCTGATGGCAGTCATTGTCCCTGTTTCTAGCCTCCCCCCTCCAACTTCCTCTACTCAATCCCATTCCCCTCAAACCCAACCTATCACAAGCACTCAGGCAAACCAGAATGCACACAAGACAACACACAGGAGTGGTTCAGGCAAACACAAGCACCACACATCATCCCACAGTCACTCACACAAACACCATCCAGATGCAGACATACCAACATCCACTGACTCCACTGTGTCCCCCTCCTACTTGTCGTCCACCTCCCTCCCAGTTGCGTCTCCACTCACACCTGCATGCACTGCATCCTCATCCACTACTACTTGTGTTTTGTTTTGCTTTTGCCGCCATAAGTGCACCAGGTATGCCCAGACGTGGGTCCCGGCTCACTATGTCACTGGATACAAGCTAGCCTGGCTGATGAAGGGTGAAACCCTGAAACCGGTCGAAGGATGCTTGTTTCCGGTCCAGGGAGGACCTGGCCTGGCAGTTTGGGCTGGACTGTTCCAATGAGAAACAGGGTGAAGACTGATTTGCATATGGCTGGGTCTAAACTGGGGTGGCATGGTGAGCAAAAGAACAATGGATTAAACCCAGATCTGTGACTGGGGGTGAATGTTTGATTGGTTCCGCATTCCGTCCATCATTTGTGTTTTGCTTTGCTTTTGCCGCCGTAAGTGCGCCGGGTATGCCCAGACGTGAGTTCTGGGCTCACTATGCCACTGGATACAAGCTGGCCTGGCTGATGAAGGGTGAAACCCTGAAACTGGTCCCAGGATGCTTGTTTCCGGTCTAGGGAGGACCTGGCCTGGCAGTTCGGGATGGACTGTTCCAATGAGGAACAGGGTCAAGACTGATTTGCATATGGCTGGGTCTAAACTGGGGTGGCATGGTGAGCAAAAGAACGATGGACTAAACCCAGATCTGTGACTGGGGGTGAATGTTTGATTGGTTCCGCATTCCGTCCATCATTTGTGTTTTGCTTTGCTTTTGCTGTCATAAGTGCGTTGGGTATGCCCAGACGTGGGTCCCGGGCTCACTATGCCACTGGATACAAGCTAGCCTGGCTGATGAAGGGTGAAACACTGAAGCCGGTCCCAGGATGCTTATTTCCGGTCCAGGGAGGATCTGGCCTGGCAGTTCGGGCTGGACTGTTCCAATGAGGAACAGGGTCAAGACTGATTTGCATATGGCTGAGTCTAAACTGGGGTGGCATGGTGAGCAAAAGAACAATGAATTAAACCCAGATCTGTGACTGGGGGTGAATGTTTGATTGGTTCTGCATTCCGTCCATCATTTGTGTTTTGCTTTCCTCATCCACTACCACCATCACCATCACACCTATCACTACATGCCCCTCACTGGCAGTCACCACCCCCACATCCATGCACATGTCCCCTGTGTCCTCTCCCACTGTGTCTGTGTTCCCTCCTCCCAAAGTACACAAACACAAGCACTCAGACACCCAACAGGCATCCACCTCACTACAGCATCCATCCCATGCACCTGCACCCAGAATCATCAGACAGACACCTCCTACAACCACTTCCTCTTCCTCCACTCCCTTACCTTCACCCTCTTCCCACCCCAATGTCCCTAAGAAGCTTTTCCTCTACCGTTGACCTCTTCCCTATCACTCCCCCCGTCCTCACCTCAGGTCAGGGTGGTCAGAACCCAGGCGAGCACCTCAGCCTCCCAGTCCACGGCCACAGTAGTGTTGACAGCTGCTCCAGATGGTAGAGGATCCCGGGAACCAGGCAGCCACACTGAAAGGATGCCTGCACCAAGTGCTGCAAGGAAGGCCAAGGAGGCACCACCAGCTGCATCAAGGAAGGGCAAGGAGGCACCCCCAGCTGCTACAGGGCAGGGTAAGGAGGCACCACCAGCTGTGTCACGGAAGGGCAAGGAGGCACCCCCAGCTAATACAGGGAAAGGCAAGGAGGCACCCCCACTCCTACAGGGAAGGGCAAGGAGAAATCCCCAGCTGCTGACAGGAAGGGCAAGGGGCCTGCACCAGCAGGCAGGAATGACAGGAGGCCTGGTGCTGGGACTCAGTCAGAGCCCCCACCACCAACCATGGGGGCTCAGCTGTCCGAGGCTGCAGGGGATGGGCTGCAGCCTCCTCCCACCACTACCAGCACCGACACCAGCACCACTACCAGCAGCAGCAGCCCCAGTGGGCAGCAGTCCGAGGCTGCAGGGGATGGATTGGAGCCTCCCCCCACCACTGCCAGCACCGACACCAGCACTGCCACTGCCACCACTGAGCAGCCGTCACCGCCGGTGGACAGTGTGTAGTCCTGCATCCATGGGCTGTTGTGCGGCCTGGCCCGTGCAAATCCTGTGGGTCTGACACCAAGGTGAGAGACTGTGACCTTGCACTCCCCAAGATCTGCATCACAGGGCACAATGCCCCCTCCAGAACCAGTGGAAGAAGCCATCCATTCACCCCATCCTTCCCAGGATGAAGCACACTGGGCACAATGCCCCCTCCAGAACCAGTCGAGAAGCCATCCTCTCGCTCTATCCTTCCCAGGATGAAGCACACTGGGCACAATGCCCCCTCCAGAACCAGTGGAAGAAGCCATTCACTCATCCCATCCTTCCCAGGATGAAGCACACTGGGCACAATGCCCCTCCAGAACCAGTGAAGAAGCCATCCACTCACTCCATCCTTCCCAGGATGAAGCACACTGGGCACAATGCCCCCTACAGAACCAGTGGAAGAAGCCGTCCACTCACCCCATCCTTCCCAGGATGAAGCACACTGGGCACAATGCCCACTCTAGAACCAGTGGAGAAGCCATCCACTCACCCCATCCTTTCCAGGATGAAGTACACTGGGCACAATGCCCCTTCCAGAACCAGTGGAGGAAGCCATCCACTCACCCCATCCTTTCCAGGATGAAGCACACTGGGCACAATGCCCCCTCCACAACCAGTGGAAGAAGCAATCCACTTGAGAGACTGTGGCCTTGCACTCCCCAGGACCAAGCAGTAGGCAAACCACCCACTTGAGAGACTGTGGCCTTACACTCCCCAGGACCAAGCAGTGGGCAAACTACCCACTTGAGAGACTGTTCCTTGCACTCCCCAGGACAGCGCACAGGGCATGTTGCCCCCTCCAGGACCAGTGGTGTTTTACCATCTTCCGGCTGAGGTCCCCCACATTCCCCGTCCCCCTGAGGTGCCAGTCTATTTGTGACCTGATACCCCTGCAGTGTTCTCTCCGTGTTGTTGCAGGAGTGAGGTGGTGCCTTGGCCTATGTGTTGTGGCCCTGTGGTCTATGGACATTAAGGACTGGGCAGTGTCCCTACATTTGTAAATATGTATATACGTTTGGATTTTGATGCACTTATTCATAGTATTTTATCATATTACACTCACGTTCTTCAAATCATTTTGTCCTTGCATTATTCCTGAGGGGTACGGGGTAAATATGGTATGTTGCTGCATATGGTTATGTGTATGGTGTTGGGGGTGGGGGTGTTGTGTGTTGCATGTGTGTGTCACTCTCTTTTTCCTCCCCCCTCCTTTGTGGGCTAGGCAGAAGTACTCACCGTGGTCGTCTTCGCTGGCGTTGGTGTTCATAATGAAGCAGAAGGTGGACAAGCATGGGGAAAAACTTGCATCTCAGGCTCCATGGCGTTGTGGTTGTTCCCTGAGTCTCCACAGGTGAGTCCTTTGAATTCTGAGTTGTGTTCCTGCCAGGCTTTTGATGTCATTGGTACCGACCCGGAAAAGGTGGCCGATAGGCCGGTCATAATAGAATGGGCGGTACATTGTCTTATGCCTGGCTGTGGGCGGCTACCGCCATGGTGCTTGTTGATTCCACCCTGGCAGTTGGTGTGTTAACGTGGCTGTCTGTCTGAGCAGTTTCCGCCGTGGTCATAATACCATTTTTGTTACCACCGGCCTGTTGGCGGTATTACCGCCTCTATATCACCGACTGCGAGGGTTGTAATGAGGGCCTTAATGTCATATGTGGGCTGCAATGTGTACTTATACCACCCATACATGTAACAAAAAACTATAGCTGATATGACCACCACTGTGCTCTGACTGGGCAGCAGTTTGAAATCAGTGCAGTGACACATGACAGGGAAATGTGTCTTTGCCATGTGTGAAACCTAATTTTTACCAAGCCAAAAGTGAACTTCACAAGACGACATTGCAAGGTGTGTGATAGTTCATAAAGTGTTGTGCTACATATGTGGGCTGATGTGCCCTCACAGTGAATACCCAAAACAGTTTTCACTGTGGATGTAAGGCTAGATGTTCAATCAGCAGATGCAGGTGTAAAAAAAATCCATATTTTGTATCGTCACAAATGACTAAAAGCTATTTTACATTAGTTTCAAACATATATTTCAGTGGTAAAAGTAGATTTTCTGATAGCTCCATTGGAAAAGTAAGTTCTAAAACTGACCTTTGTGCTGCCTAAGAGAAAACTGGCTCATAGCCAGTTTATCATTCAGTCATGCTACTGTAGCAGAATCGACCCTCTTGGTTGGGAGCTAACAACTCTGTTTCTATAGGACAATGGCTTATAATCTGTTGTAGGATGGCAGGGATGTTGTCAATAACTGCCTATGTAACAGTGATTAGTCATCTAGAAAACAAAAAGGAACATGTGGAGGAACGAAGGACAGCCTTAGCACTTCCTCCTTTGAATTGATGATGACAAATGGGTCTGTCAGGGACTGTTCCCTTTCATTTACAGGGACATTCTAGACAATGTGGCTCCAGTATTATCAGGTGGGTAATTATGTTGTTTGACACTATCGGGTAAGGGGGGATTATGTAACGAGGCGAATGGGTCCAGCCAAAGCCCTCTCAACCAGATTGAAGAAAATGTGAGTCATCTTGGATGTAGGGCTTATAAAGATGCTTGCAGTACACCAAGCAGGGAGTGCTGAAAAAGGGGATGGGGAATTGACATAGTTAGGATTAGATGGTTGGAATTCTGAAGTTATTTGCTAGTCCACAGGATAAAACTAGAAGCTCACCACTCACTAAAACGTTGTTAGAAGACCACATCTGCAGAAAGAAGACTCACAAACTCCTAGTTGAATCCAGGGACTAGAACTGTTCTCTGTTGGTCAAATTTCTGACCTTATATTTGCCTGCTCTAGGGATATAAAAAGAAGGACTTCTGACTCTAATAAGACTCACCTGACCACTGCCCTATCTGGAGAAAATTCTGGTAGTTAGAAGCCTTTCCTCAGGAATTGAGGGCTACAGAGAGATGAGGCAGGACTTTCCCAGCAGCTGGAGAAAAAATTGGATTTCTTTCAACGTCTTGAGCACTTTGAGAAAATCCCAAGGCTACCCGTAGGCATCAAAGCTGATGCACCACTTTCTTGTAAATATGACCCACTGTATTTTAGCCAAACCATATTGTGCTCAGTAAGGTGGTGGCTTTCGCCCCACCCAAATTCATAATCTAATTTCTGGCATGGATGCAAACTTCTATTGTATTTCCGTAAACATTGTCACTGAATCTTCAAATGAGGTCAGTTGGAGACACAAGAGATCTAACCAACCTGGATGTTCTCCCTGAAAACTTTACAGAAATGCATGTTTAATTACCCAGGTATTAAAGTGGTATGTAGAGCAACGTATTTCACATTTGTCTTTTTAGTGTTTTCAACCCTGTAATTGTCTCAACATGTTTTCCTTTCAGAACCATCTGTGGATCTGTAAAAGAAAAAATAGTGTTTTTTTGTTACAAAAAATTATCGTGCTGATCTCTAATCTACAACGTGATACTTATCAAAGGACCTTGTTTTGCACTTTCAGTGAAAGTAAAGATACAAATATCTCTTTTGAGAATATAGATGACGCAGCGGTATATGTGGGAGTAGACTTTCCAACTCGTCTAGTCCTCAGGTGGATAACACTACTTGTGTTCAAGCTGTCTTACTAGCGTGGAGTTAAACTGTAAACCATCTGCTTTTAGGCTCAGCTCTCAGAGGTAATTAACTATGGATCAACTTCGTGAATAATGTGGCAGAATTTGTGTATTCTCAAAATAGAACAGTGTCCTGCAACACATGAAAACCTCACAGTCTGCTTCAAAGCCCTGGCCAATTGGAAGCAGGACATACCAGACCAGGGGCCAGATGTATGGCCCCAAGATTTGCGACTCGCAATTTGTGACTCATTTGTGAGTCGCAAATTGCACGTTGCAAAACTGTATGTACAACAGTGTACTTCACACTGTTTGCGATTCGCAATGGGGTCACAAATGACCTACCTCATGAATATTCCATTGGGAATGGCGGCACTCACACGGATGGTAGCCTGCTGGGGTCAGCAGACCACCATGTCTGTGACTGCTTTTAAATAAAGCATTTTTTTTTTTTTTTAACGCACCCTGTTTTCCTTAAAGGAAAGCAGAATGGATTACAAAAACAAGAATGAAACATTTTCTGTTCATTTTTCAGAGCAGGCAGTGGGATCGCTGCCTGCTCTGAACCTTTTTCCACATGCATTCACAAAGGGGAAGGGGTCCCATGCGGACTCCTTCCCTTTTGCGAATGGGTTAGCACCAATTTAAGACTGGTGCTAACCTCATTCACGGTCACAAAACAATCATACATCGGACTGCGACTCGCAATTAGGAAGGGAACACCCTTCCTCATTGTAACTCGCAAACCCTTTTTGCGATTCGGCAAATAGATTACCGAATCACAAAAATGGGCCAGTACATACCAAGGGCCAGATGTATCATTCTTCACAATAGTGATTACCTAGTTGAGATTTTTAGCGAACGCAATTAAGTAATCGCTATTGGAATGTATGAAACTCCAGGAGTTTCATACTGCGATTCGCAAGGGCTTGCAAATAGACCTACCTCATTAATAATCATGCAGTAGATCACAATTTGTGAGCCATTGTGAATGGCTACAATCACAGGGATGGTGGCTTGCTGGGCTCAGCAGACCACCATGTCTGTGATTGCTTTTCAATAAAGTAATTTTTTTTTTTTTAAATGCAGCCCATTTTCCCTAAAGGAAAATGGGCTGCATTTAAAAATGAAAAATGAAAAGTTTTCTTTTCATTTTTCAAGAGTTGGCAGTGGTCCGTGGGACCACTGCCTGCTCTCAAAAAACGTTTTCACATGCATTCACAAAGAGGAATGGATCCATTGGGGACCCCTTCCTCTTTGTGAATGGGTTACCACCAATTTGAAATTGGTGGTATGTGCGATTGTTTTGCGACCGCGTTCACGGTCACAAAATAATCATACATACCTCTACGATTCGGTATCAGGAAGGGACGCCTTTCACACGCCCCTTCTTAATACCGAATCGGTATGTAGTTGCAAATCCAATTTGCGATTCGGTAACAAGTTACTGAATCACAAATTGGACTTGCTACTTACCAAAATGTATTTTTGCGATCGCAAATGGCATGATTCTGCAAATCGGGCCATTTGCGATGAGAAAAAAGGTACGTACATGTGGCCCCAGATGCTTTACGCACAGAAGTGGCTGGTGGTAGTTTAGAAAGGTGGGTGCGCATAGTGGTGCATCAAATAAGACACTTGCCATTGTTTATTCTCCTACACTCTTGTTAGATAAACCTCTTACCTTAATGACATACTGTAAAACTTTTCATCCGTGACGTGGTCTCCCTTAACTTTTTGCCTCTGTTTCCCAGGTTGTTGATGTGTGCTGGACTCTGTCTTTGTTGTTTTATTTTACTCTGGGCACTTTACTACTGCTAACCAGTGCTAAAGTGCAAGTGATCCTATACAAAATGTGTATGTAGTTGGTTTATCCATGATTGGCATATTTGATTTACTAGTAAGTCCCTAGTAAAGTGCACTAGAGGTGTCCAGGGCCTATAAATCAAATGCTACTAGTGAGCCTGCAGCACTGGTTGTGCCACCCACATTAGTAGCTATGTAATCATGTCTCAGACCTGCCACTGCAGTGACTGTGGCCCTCATTCTGACCCTGGCGGTCGGCGGAGAGACGGCGGTCGGACCGCGAACAGACCAGCGGTATTAAAAATGGCATTCTGACCGCGGCGGTCCCCGCCGCGACCGACCGCTACTTCTCCACTCCGACCGCCGCGGCGGTCATGACCGCGGGGCTGGAGTTTGCGCACTCCGGCCCGGCGGTCGTCCCAAGACCGCCAAGGGTATTATGACCCTGCATACCGCCGCGGTTTCTTGCGGGCGGGAACCGCCGTGCGAACCATGGCGGTAAGCACTATCGGGGCCAGGGAATTCCTTCCCTGGCACTGATAGGGGTCTCCCCCACCCCCCACTACCCACCCGAGTCCTCCCCCCACACCCTCCACCCCCCTGCCACCCCCCAGAGGTGGTACGAACCCCCTCCCCACCCCCACCCCGACATGCACATACATGTACCGCGACATGCACACACCCCCAACATGCACATATACACACCCCCTACACACACATACACAACGGGGACACATACCCGCACACATACATGCCGACATGCGCACCTGCCGAACAGCACACATTACCCATAGACACAGCAGCACCCCCCGCCCGCATACACGCACTCACACACCCCCTCTACACACTCACACGCACACCCCCATGCACGCCCACATCACACAACACCCCCCCACCCCCTCCCCTCACGGACGATCAACTTACCTTGTGCGTTGGTCCTCCGGGAGGCGACGGGAGCCATAGGGACGTGACCGCCAACAGAAGACCGCCACACAGAAATGTGGGTCGTAATTCTGTGGGCGGTGTTCTGCTGGCGTGGCGGTGGAGGTTGACCAGTCTCCACTTTCCCGCCGACCGCCAGTGTGGCTGCTGGCGGTTTTCCGGCGGAACGCTCCCAGCGGTCAGAATGCGCACAGCGGCACACCGCCGCGGTCGGCGGTCTTCACCGCGGCGGTAACTCAGCGGTCTTGCGAAAAGACCGCCAAGGTCAGAATGAGGGCCTAAGGGTCTCAATAAGAGTTTGGTGGTACCCGGACCACCATGTTGGTGGTGGCAGTCGTACCACTGAGGGCATGGCAGTGAAAATGGCTGTTAGAAATAGGGTCTTTGGTTGGCAGTCAGGTTACCCCCTGTCCAAGCAAGGACCCTCACTCTGGTCAGGGTAAAGGAGAATCACCCTCAGTTAACCACCGCTTACCCCCTTGGTAACTTGGCATGAGCAGGCAGGTTTAACTTCAGAACCAATGTGTAAAGTATTTGTACCAACATACACAGGAACTCAGTGAAAATACTACAAAATGACACAACACAGGTTTAGAAAAATAGGTAATATTTATCTAAACAAAACAAGACTAAAACAACATTGGTGGTTAAAACTGCCTACCGCCACGGTGATGGGCGCCAAAAGACCGTCGACGCAGCTACCAACCGTCCACCGGTTTATAACCATAGCTGGATTTCCACCAGAAGGATGGCGGTAATCCGGCTGCGGCCATGGCTGCAGATGGCGGTAATGTGGCACTGCTGCCAGCAGCAGCGCTATGCCAGTAGACCTCTGCCGGCCGTATTATGGCAATAATACGGCCTCGCGGTTTTCTTTTTTCGAACGCTGCTGCTGGCAGCAGCGCCCCTTCCATCTCCTGCTGGAGGACCCCCTGACAACAGGTAAGTTGAGTGCTCCGACACGGGAGGAGAGTGTTGTGTGTGTGTTTGGGACGGTGTGTGTATGTCTGTGCGTGGTGTATGCAGGTGTGTGTTGCGTGCTATTGTGTTTGTGCATGTATGGATGTGTGAGTGCATGTATGTTGAGTTGTGTGAATGCATGTGTGTGTGTATGTATGTAAGAGTGTGCGGGTGTGTGTGTGAATGGATGTATGCATGCGTGGATGAATGTAGGAATGGGTGTGTGTGTGCATGTGTGCATGTATGAAGGGAGGGACGTGTAGGGGATGAGAGGTCCAGAATGGAAGGGGGATGGGGGAACCAGGGGAGGGGGAGCGGGGTGGGGAAGACCCCTATCCGTGACAGGGAAAGAATTCCCTTTCACTGATAGTGCCTACCGCCATGGATTTCGTGGCGGTAAGGATGCTCTGAAAACCATGGCAGTAGGCGGGGTCATAATCCCGCAGGTGGCCAAGTCATGGCCGCCGGGCTGGAGAGTGAAGTCTCCAGCACGGCGGTCATTACCGACGTGGCGGTTGGTGTGGTACATTGGCGGTTTGGCTTTAGCCAAACCACCAACGTCCTGATATGGAGAAAAGTACCGCCAACCTTGTTGGCAGTACTGTCCTCCATATTTACGCCGACAGCCGGGGTCATAATGACCCCCTAAGAGTCTTAAATCCTTAGAAAACAGTGAGAACACTGTTAGCGTACAAAGTACCTGGTAGCGTCAAAATGAAGCCGCATGGGTGAGTGTGCATCGGAAAAGGCCAGCGATGTGTCGATTTCTCACTCACAAGCAAGACCGAGCGTCGTTCCTCCTCTGGTCGAGTCAGCGTGCATCATTTATTCTCTCCCACAAGAGAGCGATGCATTGATCCGGATGGGCACCTTGGGTCCCGGCAGGCTTTGCGTTGATTTTCCGCGCCCAGGGATGTTGCGTTGAAATCCGGTCGCACAGTGTCAAGAAACTGCGATGCGTGGGGGTTTGTGTTGTTAACAGCAGCCTCTGTGGTTATTGCACGTTGTTTCTCCGCATGGCTGTCTTTGAGTGGATTTATGCCCTTTTCCAACAGCTGCACATTTTGAGGGCCCAGAGACAGGTTAGGGCACCACTTGGCAGGCAGGACTCTCAGCAGAAAGCCCAAGTGCTGGCAGAGAGAAGTCTTTGTTGTCTCCGAGACTTCAATAACAGGAAGCAAGCTCAGTTCAAGCCCTTGGAGATTCTTCACCAGCGGGAAGCCACACAAATGTCAGTCTTTCTCCTCTCTCAGGCAGAAGCATCTACTACCAGCCCAGCAAAGCACAGTCACAGGCAAAGGAGCTGTACTCCTTCTCCAGCTTCTCAGCTCTTCTCCTTAGCAGAGGTTCCTCTTGGTTCTAGAAGTAATCTGATTTTCAGGGGTTTTGGGTGCTCTTATACCCCTTTCTGGGGTCCAATTGGCAGTTAAAAACTGCACACACATATACTGCAGTGGCAGGTCTGAGCCATGTTTCAGGGCTACTAAAGTGGGTGGCACAACCAGAGCTGCAGGCCCACTAGTATCATTTGATTTAAGATTCGTGGGCACCTCTAGTTCACTTTACTAGGGACTTACTAGTAAATCAAATATGCCAATCATGGATAAGCCAATGTACACATACAATTTATACAGGGAACACATACATTTTAGCACTGGTCAGCAGTAGTAAAGTGTTCAGAACAAACAAAAACAGCAAAAACAGAGTCCAGCACACAGAAGCAACCTGGGAAGTAGAGGCAAAAAGATAGGGGAGACCATGCCACAAGACAAGAGACCAAGAGACCAAGACACATCCCTTATGTGATAGGGGCCATGGATGTCACCCATAAAGCATTGGTCCCTCCCAGTGCAAATGAACAGGTGTATTGGAACTATAAAAACTACCACAATCAATGTTCAGGTGGTGTGGGTGGCAGACCATTAGATCTCCCAAGTGACAACCAAGTTTCCTGGCTCTGTGCATGAATCCTACATTCTGATGAACAGCAATGTCCCGCACATGATGGCACGTCTACAGAGGGAGAGGGCTTGGCTCATCGGTATGTAAGCATTTGGATGTGTCTCACTATTATGGCACCTATCATCACAATGTTCCCTGTGGCTAAACCTATCCTGTAACAGGTCCTATATCTGTGAACATATGTGACTCTGGCTATCCCAACCTACCCGGGCTATTGACAGCAGTGAGGTACCCTGCCACTGAAGGGAACACAGTTTCAATGAGGCGCATGACTGCAGGACCAGGCATGTGTTAGAAAGGACATTTGGCCTTCTGAAGTCCAGATTCAGGTGGCTGCACATCTCTTGAGGTGTCTTCCACTACAGTTCCTAAAAGGTATGCCAGATCATAGTTGCCTGCTGCATGCTCCACAATCTAGCCCTGAGACAACAGATACCCTTGCTAGCTGATGAGGAGGAGGCAACTGGACCAGTGGATGGTGATGCAGAAATGGAAATAGATGAGGAGGCAGATGAGGAAGGTGCAGCTGACTCAAGGTCTGAGCTCATCAATGAGAACTTCCAGGCACATACAGGTATGTCGTCTGTGTATTTGGATGTCTAGTATTTCAACATTTTGGTATCAATGGTCCTTCTGATTTGAAATATCCCTGGTTTTGTAATGTGTTCCCATCCCTATGTGTGTGTTGTGGGAAGTGAGTGACTGCTTATAAGGCACTGAGTTGAAATGTCTCAGCTCTAACATGTGTACTCTATGCAGATTGCAAGACTCACATCTACTATGGACAGGCCTGTATTGTGCTATGTGTCCTGCATTCTCCTGGCCTCATGTCATTCCAGCGACTGACTGTGCACTGTTCATCTTTGTTACTCCTATCTATTGCTTGAGACATTCATCTTCAGTATCCTTTGATTACTGTTCACTGAGTGGTGTTTTACACATGAGAGATGGCATCTAAAGTGTTTTGTGATGTATGTTCAGCGATGTAAAAGTGTTACTTGTTGTGCCCTGTTTAGTTGCCTACTACACTGGGCACGTCAACTTTGGACTGCATATGTGCTTTGTGTGGCACCATGCCTTCAATCCTGATGGTAGTCTCTGTAATGGTCTTTTTGCAGATTTGATGGGTGGATTTACTCCAGTGTGTGGCAAGACTAGTGACTCCCTTATATCCACCCTAGCCATATCTGTTTTACGGTGTCTGGTGCAGAGGATGCCTCCCACTGCGCTCCATTTCTCCGCCTGTTGGATTGTGGCACATTCCACATTGAAAATTTGGTAAACATGCATTTGTATCTGTACAAATAAAGACACATATGCAGCAGCTGTGATCTATAGTGTTTATTGTGAACAGAGTGGCAAACAGGTGATGAGTGGGGTCATGTTAGTTGAAATCCTCTGAGTAGGTGGCACAGCTGTTAGTAGCAGAGGTCCAGTGACCATGGGCCATAGGAAAATGGGGTAATGCCATTGCACAGGCAACAGGATGTCTCATTGGCACACAATGGTGAGTGATCAGGAGAGAGTCACTTCCTGGCACTGGGTTTGGTATTGGCATCTGCTCCAGCCGGATGTCTGTGTGGATGTCCACATTTGCGGGGGGATCTTCAGCTACAGAGGGAGAGGTGCCCGAGGCCTGTGCTTCCTTTGGCAGGGCCTCCATTCCACTAGCAGCCGCAAATGGAGAAGGTTCAGGTGTGATGTAGCTAGTGGAAGGGTTCTGCTGGTGGTTGGAGGAGGAACTCATGATGGTAGTGAGGTTTCTGAGCACCCCTTCAATGGAAGCCAAGGTGGCATTGTGGGCCTGCCACTGCTGCATGACCTCCTGGTGGTATTCCCTCTGCAGCCTATGGTTTTCCCCCAACATGGATATGATCTAGACAGACCTGTCCTGGGATAGTTGACATGCTCCCAGGTATTGGGAGATGGCTTCCTGCTCAGAGGCCTCCCTTGGCTGCCCCGTCCTCTGGCTCACAGTTTCCCTCGCATGTCCCCTGCCCCCTTGTGCCTGTGCCCGTGGCACGGTGTGTCCACTCCCAGTTTCACCAGGACCTTCATTGTCTTGGATGTGAGGGGAGGACTCAGGTCCCTGTACTGTGGGGCACATAAATGATTGAACAGTCCTTGAGGAACAGGCGTGGGGACAAAGGGTTGGCTGAGAGTTTGATGTGGGCAGGGTGAGGCAGGGTGTGGTAGACTGACCAGGGGTCCAAGATGAGCCTGGTAGGTCGTCACTGTCCATATGTCCAGCAACGTTGCCCTTACTGGGGCCTTCATTCTGGGGAGGGCTGGCAGTCTCTGGTAACCTTTCTGTTGTGGCTGTGATGGGATACCCGTGGATGGAGTGGGAAAGAGTTAAATGTTGGAGGTGTGTATGGGTGTCTGTTAGTCTGATGCGTACAATGGCTTCACTTGATTTCCAGCAATGGCTTTGACAGGTGCAGCACATCTCACACTGTTTGTGGATTGTGGATAGTGACATGTGTACCATGCTCCTCGTTTTTGTTGTGAATCATGATTGGTCATTTTTGCTGGGTGGGTTTTGTTCCTGTGTGATGGTTCACATGACAGGTTTCCCCTGTTATCTGGTCAGCATTCTGGATTGGTATATGTGAGTGGGAATGGCTGTACATTGCAGCAGAGTGTTCAAATGTGAGGGGGTATGTGTGTATGCAAGGTTGTTTGTCCTATCTGTGCCTGTTGTGCATAGAGTATACCTTCTTACTTTAAAGGCCAGAATTCATCCATTTCAGTGTAGTAGGCCTGGTCTTGTGGCCCCTAGGATTGGTGACAGTGTTGTGTCTACGTTTGGACAAGTTGGCATTGTATAGTGCCATTGCCTTGCTGTCATTGCCATGTAGTGGTTCTCAGTTGAAGCTACCAGTTGTTGTAGCTTGTGCAATAGTCATACATGAAAGAGGTGTGATGTGACGTGCACATTGCATGTTTTGATGTGGATGGGCTAGTGCATTGTTGGAGTCATAGTGATTGTACTTGGCAGTGCTATCCGTGCACTTGGCAGGGAGTGTGTGGGCATTGGGGGTGGATGGTGGTGTAGTATGCAGGAGAGGGGCATTAGGTGAGTGGGTCGGAGGTGTTGTGGGAGGTGGAGTGAATTTGGGAGTGTTTGAGTGGTGAGGAAGCATGCTGGACAGGAGGACTTAATGCCAGGGGAGTGTTAGTTACTCATTATAGTCCAGTCCTCCAGGTATTCCAGTCAGGCCCTCAGGATGCAGGATGTCCAAGACCTTTTCCTCCCACGTTGTGAACTTCCTGTCTTCAGTACTGCCAGCTGGTGCCTGGACGCCATAGAACACACCTTGCCCCTAAGGTCGTTCCACCTCTTCCTGATTTCGCCACTGTGTGGATGGTTGCCCACTGAGTTGACCCAATCAACTATTCTTTGCCTAATTCAATTTTCTTGGCTATGGAGGTTTCTTGTACCTGTGCTCCTAAAAGTTGTGTCACTGCCCTGATGATTTCATCAACCATGACTCTCAACTCATCGTCAGTGAAGCATGAGTGCTTTTGACGTGACATGGTGGTTGTGTTGTGGGTGAGGAGGGTGTTGTGTGTAGGGTGCAGTGTAGGGTGCTTGGTGGGATGGGGGTGTTTGTGTTTAGTTGTAATGTGTTTGGTTGTGATTTCTGGTAGGATGTGGTGTTTGTGTAGAGTTGTAATGTGTGTATAGTGTTGATGTTGCAGTTATGTGGTGTGTGGTGGGTGTGAAGTGTATATTTGTCTCTAGTGTGTAGGTGCTAGATTTGTGATTGTGGCTGATCTCTTCTCTCGATCTGTGATTTTAGTCACAAAGGCTTGTGGGTTGTGTGGAAGTGTGTTATATAGTGCTGTGAGTCAGTATGTCTGGAGTGTGTAGGTGTCAGGTGTGGGGTCTTCGAATTGTCCAATGTGGTGTTGTGTTCTGACAGGAGTGCTGTGTTGATTCATGGATGATAATATGGTGGGCAGAAAGTTGTCGTCAAGGTGGTGCTGGTGGTGGAACCACCTCTTTCCTGCCCACCAGTGTCCTGGAGGTATCTGATTTGTGGCTGTTTCCGGCAGTCTCCATTGTGGACTCTTAATACGGCTGGCAGGATACTGCCAACAGTGGTGAACTTTTGATGGCCGCCACAGTGGCAGTCTTGATGAAAATACCGCTAAACTTGTAATGAGGGCCTAAGTCCATAGGTAAACTTTCGACCGAGGCCTCCCTCTTGCTGTAGCCGGGCAGGGCTCCATCATGGTTGGCCTCAAACTTTGACTTTGCCCCAGTCTAGTGCGACCAGATGACCAGATTGGCGCTTTTAGTTTCTATGAGCTTGAAAACATTGATTCTTTAAAAATTCATATCTCTGGTTCCTGTTATCCAATTTGAATTGCTTTGGTGTAATTTTAAGAAAACAAACATATGCTATTTTTATAAATTGGAATTGTATTGTTTTGTGTTTTCATTATTTACTGTTTTGCTCGTTGTCAAGCTACCAAGGGTTGAGCATACATTAATTTATTGAGACCTGACTGGACCTAGTGTGGGTTAGTGACCTATTGCTAAGTGTAGGGACTTACCTGCCGTTACCAATAATCTACTTTTCAACAGCACTCCTCTTTCCAGTGCTCTTTAAGCCCCCTCATATCCTGCTTCTCATGTAATATTCTTTAACAAGATATCCCAGTGTGAATGTTGGGAAATCTGTAACTCACACCCCCAATCTTACTGACAATGCTGTGCCTCTGCGTACTACATATCTATGAGTCCATTGAAAGCCAAGCAAAGTGGCTTTACGTGGCCTCATAGATATGGCTGAAAGATTTGCGCCGTCAGAGAGCCAGAAAAAGTGATGCCCCAGCGGCGCAAGCTTCTCATAAATAAGCCCCTGTGTATGCAAACTCAAAATTATTAGCAACAAAAATATAAAGGACAATATCATCAAAAATGAGTAATTATATTGAAGATTATCTTTTATACACGGTTAACTTTAAAACATATATTAACTATTAAAATACTATATTTAAATGTATTAAACTGTATCACATGAACATAGAATAAAGCTATATACTTTAAAATAATTGCGAAAACTAAAAAGAATGTTTAAAAATATTATTTAAACATGAATAATAAAAATACATTCTAATTACAAACACTAGATCTTAAAAAATGCAAATGATTTACGATAAACTAACTTTTCAAATAAAAATAAAAATATATTAAAACTAGAATGACATCACCTAAAAAGACTCAGATGTGCTATTGCCGCTCCAATGTAAGCAAGTAAAATTTGGGAAAACATTAAACTATAGAAGGCTCAGATGTAATTTTCCTATCTTAAGTTAACACAAACATTACTTATATAAATTAACAAATTTTTCCATAAACAAATGTAAAACATATATTAAATATCTTATCTTTAAGTTAATTTATGAAAAACATCAAATAAACATAGATATTTATATTTAAAGTTATAATTAAGAAAATATCAATTAAAAGATTAAAATATTTAAATACTTCCATTTTTTTTACTGTAGTATTCCACTGACCACAAAAAAACAAACTCAACAATATACATTGGTTTAAAATATAGACAAACCATTAAGTTACTAGACAAAGAACGTTAAACTTAATATAATTAATTAACATCCACATTTATAAAAATAATGAAATAATTAACCTAATTATCGAATGACCAATTAACAAATAAAAATGGATTGTCATACTGTTTTCATTATCATATATATTGTTTTTTAAATGTACATAATTAATTGTGAAATTAACAAAATAAAACTTCAAAAATATGATCATACAAAATAAAATAAAGCTTAATTTTCTTAAAACACAAAAGCATACTTATCATTAATATAATAATCAACGAGAGTACAAAAACTATTTAAACCCAACTAAATATTAAAACATTATTACGTACAATTATATTTAAAAAACAATACATTTGTCACAGTATTTTCAAAACAGTATTTTGTGGTACTACCCTATGCTATATTACTGCACATCTTCTTGTGCAACTCTCAATATCAAGTGGGACTTCAGAGGACCCAATATATCTTTGGGCCTGGAGGTGAGTAGCAGCAGCTCTGCATATTGTTTAAGCTCTTTGATGCAGTATGTAAGAGCTTTCAATCACTGCTTATAACAAAGAACTTGCGTTGCCTCAATTGAATGCCACCAGTCTTTTCACTAGTAAAAATGCCAAGTTTGGTCATTTTCCTTGGGAGGTGGAAATCTGTTTCACCCATCACAACAAAGCCATCCTGGGGCCGAGTAATAACTCACAGTCTCTCATCCTAGATATAGCAGCTATGTCATCCTAGATATAGCAGCCATGGCCTTGGTCAATTATAAATGAATCACAGGATGGGACCATGTTAAATAAAGGAAGTAAGCCCCTAGTTTTCCACATCTGGCAGAATCCCTGAGTCATCTCCTCAGATTTGTGGTGATTTAGTAAGTCTATGTAAAAACTTAAAATGAATTATGTGTAGCATACCATTCGAGTGCAGCAGAATTTTCAGATTTCCTCTTCTCCATCCACTTCTTCTGACTGTTTGACTTTTGGCAAGGGGACATGTGATGGAGGCCACCTTCTGCGTGGAGAAGTAAAGAAGAGTTATTGAACACCTAGTAGATTTGGCGACTGCAAGCATAAACAGTATTTTGAGAACAGCTGATTCCAGCTGTAATATAGGGACGCTGACCTGCACACCCCTCGAAGGTGAAAGTAAAGGACTATATCTAGGGGTGCATGGTTTGGTTTATCAGTAACAGTATTGGGACCATTAAAGCTGCTATCCCTTTAAAGATTCCCACCATTTCACGAGGCCAAGAGAACGAAGCTCATTAATCACTTTCTTCTCATGGTTAACTGACATCCTTGGATGGCAGGGCAGTGGGAGCAAAATACAGCAGATCAAGTCAAGTATGGCCCTTGCTGGCTCTGTCCCTGGCGCTGGTAGTACAGGTGACAATATCAACTGTCGCTGACTATAGTGAGGGTTGTATCCCCATCTGAAATTGGTAAGACAAAGCAGCTGCATTATTTAGTTCCACTGCAACAAGCTGTGTACTCAAGAAATACAGCTCGAAGTCAGTCACCCCAGTGTATTTGTAGACTCATGGCTCTTTGCCAGTCCATGCCAATGCAGATTTAGTGATCCAAGTTCTTGGGAATAGCTCTAATGCAGTGAATGGGGATACTCATGAAGTAATAGAATAGTTTGGGTAGAGTGATCGTTCTCATTAATTAGTGCAATTCTCCCTGGAAGTGATAGGAGAGAGGGCCTGATCTTCTGATTTGATAAAAGCTACACAATATTTCTCACAAATAATTGGGTTGTTGCTGTTTGACACATATCCCCAGATATTTAAGTAATTCCTCAAACCATTATAAAGGATATTCTGACTCAAGCACAGTAGTGCTAGTGGTAAGGGGGTAAATCTGATTCATTCCAGGCTATACTGATCTCTGCAGTAGTGATGATCTTTATGAATTTCCTTTTTATAAGATTAAATCTTGTTTGTGGAACTCTTAAATAAAGAGTTACATCAGGTGTGTAAAGGAAAATTAGAAGCTTACTACTGATATACGTGAGGGCATAATTTAAATAATGTTGGCAAAGTTTCACAGTCAGATGTTCCCGAGCTTACCAGATAGAATAGTGATAGGGGCCAGTCCTGCTGGATTCCAGAACAAAATTGTTATTTTAAGGATTTTATGGTTTTGATTCAGAAATAGGCTAATGGGAACATAACAATCTGATTCAATTTATAAAGCTCAAAGTTATTTTGACTACTCAGTGGGTGAGAGACACACATACCTTGTGTGACACAAGCCAACTGTGGATGAAATTAATTAGCTATATTGGGTGTTTTGAAATGGTCCTAACCACGCCCAGAGGATTGTATAAAGACATATGGCCCGATTTAGAGCTCAGCGCATTGGTAAATCTGTCACAAATCACAGATATCCCCCGCTGAAATCTATTAAAGGATTTAGATTTCGGCAGATGGGATTTCCGTCACCGTCGTGACAGAGTAACCCATCCACCGACTTCTAAATCAGGCCTTAATTGTGTTAATCTAAGTGTGACAACAATATGAAATGTTACTTTGTAACAACATTTCAACTTTCAGTGTATCCTAATGACTTATCTACCCTGTATGTTCTCTATCAATCTGTTCAAATGTAAAAATTATTTATAAGTGAAAACCCCAAATCAAAACTCACACTTCTAACAGTGTTTCAAACACATCCCACACATGTGGTAAAATAATGAGAATGTCTTTACCATCTCCCCGCACAATAGCCAATCACAGCCAGGCTAAAAACATAAAAAAGAGCAACCAGGAACAAATTCTTTCAGAGCTTTCATTGTCTTCCTGAATGTGTTTGAGGATTTGTCCATTCACATGTGAATGAGTGATTGAGGTGGAGAATCAGGAGGAGAAGAGATAAGCGGATTTATAGGCAAATGATTCTCCTTTTTGGTATGTCCAGCCAAGATGTGAGCTCCAGATTCTGATTCTCATCTCAAACATGATTTCTAAGTTGGTGCATAATCTTGATTCTGATACATGCTGCTCCCAGGCTATGCCATCCTATGTGAAGATATTAGTAGTTGTGCATTTTCTTGCCAGTGGATCTTTTCTGGGGTTGTCCAGAGACATTGTTGGCATCGCACAGACAAGCCAGTGCAGATGCTTGTATCATGCTCTGAATTCAATAAGAGGAGAATGTCTTTCTACATTGGCATATCACATAGACTGGTAGGAAGGTAGCTTTGCTAGAGATTTTTAAGTCATTTCCCACTTCCCAGGTGTGCTAGGTGCCTTTGATTGCACTCGCTCAGCACTTCAGCCACCTTACTATATAGCACACATTTCCCTCAATAGACACCTTTGGCACTCAATCAACATGCAGACTTTGTGATGCCAGTGGCGGTGTCATCGATGTATATGAAGTTTTCCAGTCAGTACACACAACAGGTTTATCTTCCACAGACCAACTTTTCAATGCATCTTGTTCGCAGGAGAATTTGAAAGGATCCACCCTATAGATTCAATATTCATAAATATTGGTTAGATTTCTACAACCATACCAAATGACATACTCAAGCCACATACATGACCCTACCAGACACTGCATGGAGCTTGCCATGCATAATGTACTATACAGACAAAGAGGGCCATTTACCATGTTTTATTTTTTTCTGCTTCAGGTGATACTATTTGTTCACAGTGAGAAATTGGATTGTTGGTTGACTGGGGTATAGGCCTCTTACAAGGTGGACCACAAAAAGTCACTAAATCAACCTGTGCTTAACTTTGGTTAGCTTGGCGCAGAAAGCAGTCAGACAATGTGTAAAGGATTTCAACAGCACACAAAAAGTAATAAAGTGAAAACACAACACATGAAAAATCCTGTACTAATTCAGAAAAATAGAGTACATTTTAATAAATTGTTTGAAACAAAAACAACAAAAATCTAATCAGTAAAACTGGAGTTATGATTTTTAACATTTTCAATAAAAAGTAGTGCTCAATAGTTCAAAGCGTCAACTTCAGACTGGTCAAATTGAAAAACTGTGGCCAACCACAATTCAGAGCAGTTCGGAAGCTGGAAGTGGATTTGGCCCGATAAACACTCACCTTTGGATGTGGAAAAAGATTTTAAGGACATTTTTATGAGAGATAAGGTTCAGCAGGGCACGGTTGGAGGTGGTATCCGAGTAAGGAGCGTCATTGTCAGGAGACTTGGGTTGAAGCTGTGGTGAAGATTTCTACGTTCAAACTTAATCTCTTTTTTCGAATTCTAAAATCTCCAGTGGGATGATACAGATGACTGCAAAGGAAGACAGTTCCACGAGGCCAGCTACCTCTTTGGGGAAACGCTGCTGAAGAGGATATCATGCTGTGGAGAAGAATGTAGAGGAAGAAGTCACAAAGTCAATTCAAATGGCAACGCACCTTGGGCAGATAAACAAACAGGTTGGTCCTCGTCTCCTCTTTGTTCTCAGAGGAGTTTTGGGCCAAAAATACCTTAGTTTTGGGACTTGACCATTTGGGCATCTTTAGCAACAACACCAAAAGTTAAGGTGTAGTGAGACACCACTTGGGATTTCAGACTCACTCACGCTGGTTCCAGGTGCGGGTTCAAGATGGTGGGAGACTTTTCTGCCCTAAAAAGGAGCCCAGCAAACTAGCACTTGGCATCACTCAGTAATTCTGAGTTCAGGTGAAGATGCACAGTTCAACAGCAGGGCTGGCCTCTGAGGGTTCACAGCTGGCTCCAGGCAGCAAAACAGCACTTCCAGGTACACCAAAGCAGTCTTGAAGAGTGCACTGCAGGTCACAGCAGCAGGACATTCTCTGAGAGTCCGTCTGCAGGTCCAGAAGTGAACTGAAGAGTTGATGTCCTATTTGAATACCTTGGTGCCTTTCTTCTGGGAGGTGGGAAAAGCCTCTAGACAGTGGCTTTGAAGTACATGGAATTTTCCCTGCCCCAGCTCCAAGTTGACTGCAGCGATGATGTGGAGATCCTTTGAGTAAAGTCTAAGTGTCAGTTATACTCAGTCATGTGACTCAAGAAAGGATGCAGGCACAAGAGGGCTAAGGGCAGAAAAATGTCACCTTTCTAAAAGTGGCATTTTCAATATTGTAATAAAAAACCTGACTGTACCATTAGACATGGTTTTCATTCCAGTTTCCAAGACATCAACCATGATATTGCTGCCTGTTCCCAATTAGGAATTACAGCTTAATAAATGTAATAAGGTATCTCCAATTTTATCCTATGAAAGGGGTATGCCTCACAGTAGTGAAAAACAACAAATGTAGGAGTTTTCCATTACAGTGCATGTAAAACTAAATGTACATGTCTAACCATTCAATTACAAGGCACCCCTGCTTATAGGTTGCATAGGGTCAACCTTAGGGGTGACTTATGTATAATAAAAGGGGTGTTTAAGTCTTGGTAAGTGGGGTTTTTGCCAAGCCAGCATGGTAGCTTTAAACTGCAATCAACCTGCAGACAGGCCCAGAGAACGTTTTAATGTGTTCCTTAAGTGGGTGGCACAATTAGTGCTGCAGGCCCGTGGGTAGCATTAATTTACAGGAAATAGTTATATGGTATACCACTCACCAAGGTACATATAAGTAAATTAAATATGTTAATTTGGTATAAGCCAATTTAGCGATGTTTTAGGTTAGTGATCAAAAGCACTTTATTAGCACTAGTTAGCAATAGTAAAGGGCACAGAGTTCTAAGGCCAACCAAATTAAGTTCAACAAAATGGAGGACGAGAGGCAGAAAGTTTGAGGGAAGGCCAAACTAAGGCTGACAGGACTTACATGAACTTTCTCCCCATCTGCTCACACTGTACAGACATGCTACTACTGCATCCTAGCAGAGTTACAATAGGGCACACATTCATACACAAGCATGGCTTTTCCTCTCCCTAATTCACAATTCATATGTCTTGACTGTACAGAAAGGTGCGGTTGTACTTCCCTGTAGGTCTGTTGTGTCTTCTACACCATTGTGTTACAAAAAAGCTTACAAATACCTCTGAACCCAGAAAAATGTTGAAATTCAGGAACCAGGGTGATGCCCCCAAACAGAGGGCAGGCCTCGCAGGTGCGTGATTAGCTTTTTCTCTGGAGCTAGTTGGCTTATGGACTTTATGTGGTTTCACAGTCTCTTGTCATTGATGAGTGGAGGACAATTACCACTGTCCATAAATTCCATCCCAAGGAATCTCTGTAAGTTTTTCATAATGTATCTAATGAAAAGGTGTACTCATCAGTTGAAAAATAGACCACGATAAAAAAATTGCCAAATGTGTTTGTAGCCTGTCAGGGCTATGGAGTTAAGGACTCCCTTTCCCTTGGGGAGTAAATGTTGCTCCAGTTTTTAGAGGCCCCGGCCCAGTGGACACCTCTAGCATTATCTGCCACAGCCAGAATGATGGTTCATGTCTATGCTTTCAGTGAGTGAGGAGTAATTTTATGAACACGATGGGGCCTCAAAGGTTTGTAACAGAGGTCCAAATGGCGCAATATGGGATTAAATCTTGGCAAATTGAAAGCGAAAAGCAGTGACAGCCTATCATGAGGAGGTGGAGAGAGGCGAACCAGTATCTGTAGGGAACCTCATGAAGGGAGTAAGATGTATAAGCAATATACCCACATGGCAGCTTTCCTGTCTAGGAAGCGTAACTCCCTTGGGTTTGTGACTATAAATTACACTGCATTTCTTGACTGGTCCATGTCATGCGTGCCTACCCTGCAGACAACACCCACATACTAATTGGGGCCGCTACAGGTGACACTTCCTCAAACGTAAATAAGTAACATATATGGGACATAAGTTGAACATCAGGGACTAGCAAGCCAATCATGCTGAATATTGTTTATGTGATGTAGCAGGCAAACTTTTTGTTTTTGATGTAAACACACCAGAGTGAAAATGGCACCAATCCATTGCACTGTAACTTGTTATTGTTGAAAAAGAAATAAAGACATTAAAAAACAATAAAGGTTTATAACAAAATTGTTATTTTGTCATTTTAATGAAAGTAATGGATCCAAATAATAAAATATAGGTTTTATTTTTGTTATTTTAGCACTATGCTGCTCTAGTGGCAGTGTAGCAACAATGCTGGCACCGTGTACCAACAATGCATGCAACATTGCAGCATGGAGCAAGTGTTCTTATGTAATAGTCAGGATTGTGTTAGAGTAGGAAGGGACTTCTTCCTAAAATCTTAGAAGGATGGTTGGATTTGTGATGGATGCTGAAAGCATCTGACATACAAATAATAAGTAATGTGGATAAATAAATAAATAAATATATCTTCCTCCTGCCTAGGCTGGGAATGGTTAACAATTTGCTGAAAAGCCAGGGTGACCTATATTTGTAAATCTGGAATGTCAAAATCATTGGGTGTATGCACTGGAATGCCCTTAATTCACCCATGGAAGCGTTGCATGATGTAAGGCAAGGTAAAGCAGTGTTATGCACCATTTTTGTTAAGTCATTTATTTCACATAGGCAAACAGGACAAATAGGATGGCATTGTAAATAGCAGTTAAGGCTGTATTTTGCCAACATAAAGACAACATATATACCTAGTAAATCTAGTTATCAACATGGGTGTAGAACAATTTCATTACACACATAACACATAGGGCTTGATGTCAACATTTTGAGGATGGTTCTGTCATATTAGAAGTGCATCATATCCAATGGCACTTGCAACATGGTGGACCGTATATTGGCCATAGTTGTAACGGAGTATCCCATCCACAATATGTTAAATCAGATTCACAGATTTAAAAGCAAACAAAGAATTAACTATTGCATTTTAGGTAGCATAACAAACTAGCTTACCTGAGTTAAATGAACTTTCAATTAAAAGTTTTTTATATTCTATAAGAAAATGTAAGCCCATTTGTACCTGTGCAAAAATGACTTCCACATGCAGAGCACCACCCCAAGCACAGAGTCTCCACTCCAAGCATGGAGTCTCTGCTCTGTGGAAACAGACTCCACAGACTAGGCAGAGATCGCAACAAAAACATATGAAATTACATCCAGGAAATGACATCCAGGAAATGACACACAAAAAGAGGAAGTCTGTCATTTTTAATTCATTCTGTGTTATACTTCCACTGCTATGTGCATCCATCTTGCCTCCAGCACTGTTGAGGGAGTAGATGAGAAGGCACCTCATTTCACAAAGAGTGAATTGAACATTATAAGTGAGGGGGTGTTTGCAAAGTACTCTTGGCTTTATGGGTGTCCATTTGAGCAATGCATCACATGCACAAATCTGGTGGGACATTGCTGTGTGATGCACTGCAGGGGCATGTACAACCAGCAGGGCAAAATGTGCCACAGTGCTTGTAGAACCTGTGTGGCTGGGCCCAGATCAAGGCCCAGGACATCATAGGTGTGTCCTCCCAGTCTCATACGCAAAAATCCTGCATGACCCTTCTGTACCTGAAGGTTCTACAGGCTGTCTGGCTGATCCCCAGTGTTAAGCTGGAAGAATTTCAGCAGCAGAGATACAGTAAGTACATACATATAATATATTATCTGTCACAAAGTTTAATGTGAGTGCTTAGGAGATGTGCTGTTATTTGTTGCAACACCTTTAACTTAACCAGAGTCATAGCTGCAAAATGTATAATGTCTATGTATGAATAGTTAATTAGGCTTAACATTCTTGGAAGGAATTCTGGAACTTCCATACCTCTTTCTCTGTCTTCATTTACATAATCCGTTTCTTGATCTTCCTTGTCTTCTTCAGGAAATAAAATGGCAAATGTTGCAAGAAAAAAATGTACAGCCACATTTTGGGATTTTTTACGACAAAAAAGGTTTTTATAGAAGATTTGCATACATTCTTTGATACACTTTCTGTAGCAGTGTGCTTGTTGCCCTGTGAGTCCAACATGGCATCTATAATTCTCTTACCAGCTTGAGCTTTTCAGAAAGAAGAAACACAAGTGTCTAATTTTACTCCAAGAATTGAGATCCACTATGGTGAATCAAACCTTTTGTAAAATCATTGTGCAATGAAGATATTTTCTGCTTGCACATTATTCTATTAGCGTGTGTATCAAACACACACTAGTTCCCTGCTGAATAAAGAAGGACTTTATGTGGATTTTAATGTCCTCCCACCACTCACTTATTTAGAGAAAAATTATTTTCAAGGATTGCCAGTTCTTGTAAGGATTATTGTAATGATTCCCTTTTTGAGGTAGCTGAGCTATCCCAGATATGCATACTTCCACAGTAATAAGGTTGTGGTCTGAAAAGAAAACTGGAATGAGTGTAGCTGAAACTATCTTTTCAGATGGACTTGCACAGATACAATCTATGTAGGACTTTGTAGACGAATTAGAACTAAGCCAAGTGTGTCCTGTTTTACTAGGCTGTAATACTTTGTTAGCATCCTGTAAATGAAAGTTTGCAATAATATTCAGATATGATTTGGAGCTTCTATCAAGGTATACTGTAGAATAAGACTTTCTCCCACAAAAACTTGTTGTGTAAAAGGATCTGTTGTGATAAACTCAAAACATTGTCCCTCATGATAACTAGGTAGGGCTATAAATAATAATAAGGCAAATTTCATGTCCAAACAATATACCATCCACACATAGTATTGTGCCTTTCACTACCTGTTGCACCTTTTGAATAGAAAACATCAGAACTTCAAAATAAAATTCCTATTCCGGCATTTCGGTCTGATTTGCAGCATGACCAGATTTAAGGACCACAGTTCCACAATTTCTACAATTTGTTGTCCTTCAAAAGTTCTGGAATAGCGCATTCCTAAAAAAATATTTAATCTAATTTTTGTTTTTTCAAAGCATCAAAAACTGCTGGAGATTTAGCATTATTGCCCAAATTGCAACTGGCATTAATGCTTCCCAAGGGAAGCATCAGAAAAAATTCTGATAAAATAGACATTGTCGCATTTGACTTCTTGTTCAATTTTGTTTTTCATTTCTTTGTCTTTCTCTTTATCACAGGGGAAAAAACATCTTATGCTTTTCCCTCCTGAAATGTACCTCTTTTATCCTGTGCACAAAGGTCTCTAGAGTCTTTGCTCTCAAAATCAGTTTCTACAGTGCCTTCACCCTCTTTCTCCTTCGTTTTTAATGAGAGTGATGTGTATTTGGCTGTTTCAACCTGTTCCTCAATTATATATTTATTCTTGCCCATTCATGCCACCAATTACAGTGTCAGAGAAAAATGACTGATCCAGGGCTTTACAGTCATAGTCTATCTCACCACAAGAGTCTTTTGATGAAACTGTAGAAATATTATCCTAGTTATCAATCAATCAATTAATCAGGCATTTGTAAAGAGCGCTACTCACCTGTGATGATCTCAAGACGCTGATGGCATTTACATTATCAGATGAAGCTGTTTCTACTGTTTGTTGGCTTGGAGTATCATACATACAGCCATCCTTTTCAATGCCTTTAAGCTGCAAATCATAATGTGGGGCAAGGTGCACCTTGGATGTTTCATTGGCTGCACCTGTAATAGAAACTAGGGAAGAGACTCCATCATTGATTACTTCAGTCCTTTTAGCTGAACATAGTTGTTTCCCAAATATCTGCATACTGCCCTTAGGAAGTGTTTGCTGTGATTAGATAGCAAAATACAAATCAGGTGTAGGAGCCTTGATTGGTTTATCAGAAGCACCTGGTGAAGCTCCCTCATTGTGTTCCATGCTCTTGTTCATTTCAGCCTCATTAACAAAACCTTCTTGTTTTCCCTCCTCAAAAGGAGTTTTTTTTTCCTGAGGTGTCTTGTTCCAGAGTGATGTCCATGTTTCTATCAGACAGAGATAAACCAGTTTGCCAGTTTGGAAACCAAAGGGCTCCTTCTCCAAACAAAGTCTGATTAATTCTTCCTCTTGGTTAGCAAAATACTTCTCTAAATTTTTGACTGACCCACGTAAAAGACAGAGCCTTGTTCTCCTCCCAC
The DNA here is from genome assembly GCF_031143425.1 of Pleurodeles waltl. Taxonomy (NCBI): domain Eukaryota; kingdom Metazoa; phylum Chordata; class Amphibia; order Caudata; family Salamandridae; genus Pleurodeles; species Pleurodeles waltl. The sequence goes on along the minus strand of NC_090439.1, from coordinate 920,963,905 downwards.
TCTAATAGCACTTGATATATGCCTTAGTTCCTCAGTGGCTGTGCCTCCTTTTAAAGTCACTAAGGCTTTAAAGTTCCCAGTCTTAACTCCATCAGCATCTCTCACTGTGACTCCATGTGAAACAATGCAAAACGATTTAGCCAGGTAAATATATCATTTCTCTGAACATATTTATTAAACATGGAGACATTCACCCATCTCTTCTGTGGAGTTAAGGCACTTATGGCAAAAACTTTCAGAGGTATAAAATCATGTTTCTCTTTGTTCAAACAAAGCAAAGGTGGATAAAATCACTTCCAAAATTAGTAGTCAATTTGATCTGATCTGAATCCGAGCTCCTTTTGCAACACTGACTGGCTGAACGTGAATCGGTCCACCTTGATGTCTTCAATGGTGAGACATTCACATCATTTAGGCAGTCTCAAGTAGCAACCTTTTTTGCAGGAACCCATTCCGGAAGGGTTTCCCAATCTCATGCTGAAGGGAAGAGCTGAAACTTCCGAAATGGCTGCAACATCTTCCTCGCACACCTACGACGTCATGACCACATGATCATGGTGTCTCCCTGGCGGGTAAGTATGGCACTGAGCTAATCCTATACCTGAAGTCTTTGTTAGAAACACAGACATTTGAGGTGAGCAGATTCAACGTATCCCTGGTGTTGTAGTGTGCTCTACATTGGAGCTGTTCTCTGCCTAAATTTGGGAACTCTCTATACTTCCTTGCTTCTTTTTTTGCATATTTTATGAAGCTCTCTAAGCATTTGAAGGTATTGTTTTGACTTACACTGTGTGCTTCCTTGTGTTTGCACAAAGCTATACCTCTGTGAAGAGCTCACAATGAGAGCAAGACACTTGCCAAAGGTTTGGTTTTATTCATTCCAGGTTGGCTTGTAGGGTATATTACCAACTAAAGCTGTAATACTGTGTGTGAAGTGGTAAGGCTTTTTTAATTTTTCAGCTTGGTGTTGATGGCATGTGCCGTCCTACCTGAAATAAATAGTTTGCATAAGCCCCACCCCACCCTGTTTTTGTTAAAACAAAGTGTGGCATACTGCACTTTTTTAGAATTTTGCTGTGGATTCACGGATCAAAAGTGTTTTTGGCCAGAGGAGGGGTCCTCTGGAGCACACCACCAGGCCTAGTAGTTCAGGGTATCCCTTCAGTGGCCCCTTATTTCTTTTTTACCTTTTTGGCAGCTACTGTTATACAGTTCTAACAAATCAAGCAGGACTGTGTATTGGGTCAACATAAACTTCAGGTTATAGGGACTCAGTCCAGCTATACCATCAGGTAATGTTGACACAATTCCTAACTTGCTCATTGTACTCTGTTTGAACCCCTAGACTTACCAATGTACCAGACAGTATCGCCAACCTCGAACATGACTACTCAGATTTCCAAGGCAATCATGGAAACCATTCCACCTTTTTGCTGTTACTTTGCATGCCCAAGCTAAGACACAAGGAAGATACAAAAACACCTTTTCAAACATTTATTGAAACCATCACATTCTTGTATACAAAGCATGAGCTGCACTTATTAGGCAGATTAAACAAATCACGGTAACCAGAATTATAAGAATGGTGAATAAGATGAAGAAATTAACCATGATAATGTTACTCTGTTGGCAGACTTCTATCTGATACTATCTTCACTTTTGAGAGCATAGTGGAATTACCATTTGCAGATCAATTTGAATAGCTTAACTACCCATACCTGGGTAAGGCGTACCGGAAATCCAGAAAGCCGGCCTGGTGTTGGGCAAGCTATCGTCCTTTGCAGAAGTCAGCAGGGCTGCATCTCATTCACAGAACACTGCTTTCCAGGATAATCCCAGCAGGTGTTCCTCTGATGAATGTAGCACAGAGGCAATTTATATAATGAAAGTGCCATTTGTATTACACTCTGTCAGCGATGTAGACCTGGTGCAATGATTTGTCTGTAGCTAAGGAGCTGTCCAAAACTGATAATTGTGATAGAAGGGCATCATTTTCTGTGTGCCTAGCCTTGGGCGGGGAGTACAGATTGCATGGCTGCAATGCTTACAAGTAATAGGGTGCATATACAGTGTCTTCTTAGTACATTATTTCATGAGTTATAAAATCATGTAAAAAGTCAAAAAGATGGCAAGGTTTAAAATGGAGACTTGGCATGGTCCCTAAAGTGCTTCACCACAATCATTGTTCATATGTTGTCAGCCAATCAGATCTCTCTATGAGATCTGTTGGGCCCGCTGATCCTCCACAGCATGACAGATACAACGTTTTTGAGCAATGAAGCATATATTTATACTTTTTTAGCACCGCGTTTGCATCATTTTTTATGCAAAACCAGTGCAAACCTACGAAATATAATTGTATTTTGTAAGTTTGTACCACTTTTGTGTAAAAAAGTTATGTAAATGTGGTGCTTAAAATTATAAATATGGGTCTAAATGCTTAAAAACTACTGAATAAATTTACACCAAATCACAAAAGACATTCTTTCTGGACCAAGATAATTTGCTGTAAATCCATTGAGAGGTTTGAGCTGTGTCTAAATTTCCTATAGAAAAATGAATGGGAAAAAAAATTCCCAATCTTTTTTTTTTATTTAGTTACCTAACATAACAATAGTGAAACATATTTAACAAATATGATTGGAAGAAATCAAATTCATAATAAAAACATAATTTAACAAATCTAAAATAAAATGAATAAACTTACAATAAATACACTCTCATCTCTCCTTACAAAAAAACAACATCAAAATAAAATATAAATAAATGAATAACATAAGAATAATAATTAAATAAAACTAATAAAATTAAAAAAAACGAATTTTAAAATAAAATTATTTTAAAAAGTGTATTATTTGATACTCTTATAACTCAATTAACAAATAATCAAAATAGAACAAATAGAGGAGTAGATACTTGGCCACGCAGGAAGATGGTTGACTTCTAAATTGGTTGGTGGCTCCTGAATCGATGTTGACTGTTTTGTACCTCCATGCTTGTGTGCAACAGTCTTTATCCTCCTGCTGCAGAGACTCATCCGTGCCACACCACTGACCTACTTCCAAGGAGATACCATCCTGTGAGGCCCGTGCACTTACCAAAATCAGGGGGAAAATGCTGATACTGCCTCGCAGGGCTCCTCCTTGAGTGCCATGAAAGTACTCCATGCTCTCTGCTCACTGAACATTGACCCATCATCTCCTGCAGCTCCCAGGTGAGGGAGCACTTTCTTACAGGCAAGTGCCCTAGTACCTCATTGCTTCTCCATGGAGCACCACTGCTACACAACCCTCCAGAGCTGCTAACCCCTTTCAAGGCCTCCAATAGATACAAGCAGTCATAGGACCCAACATCTTCGATTGAGCTGGTCTCATTTTGATGATGTCCTGTTCCTCACTGTAGGCTGACATATTTTCTCTTCAGCTGCACATCTAACTTGAACGGGTACCATCTGGTATACACATCTACTATTGCTGACTGGTATACAGATCCAGTAGTGCAGGAAATGGCTTGACACAGTAAGTAATCCCTTGCACAGCCGAGGGATTCTTGCAGAAAACTAGCTTCTCTTTTCAGAGGTGCCTCCCCTTGCCAAGTCATGCATTCTGCTCCTTGATCTGAACTCTGACATGGCTACCGTGATGTTGAATCCTTGTTATGGGAACTGAAAGACATTAATGTCAATAATGTTGAATCATCCACGGCCTCAACTGAGAAGGAGATTAAGCTCATTCATGAGAAAATGGAGCACTTCAAGTCACATTTACACAGCTCAGAGAAATTCTTCATAAAGCTAGAATAAAACAACCATGACAAACAAGACTGGGTGGATGGATTGTTGCACCTACAGGAAAAAGTCATTCATCTGGAGGACTGAGTAGGAAGAACAATATCCGTATATTTAGAGTACCTGAAACTGAACCTGGCTAGGATCTCACCATGGTAATAGTTAACCTTCTGTCTAAAATTACAATTTGCAGATTTCAGAAGGCCCATAAACTCATACCATTACCAGGATCCCAGGCTCTGTCCTCTAGGCTGATTATAGCCTGCATTCTCTGACATCAATAGGTCAGAATGCTACTTTTGGAGTCCAGAAGCCATGGTCCCTTTGAGCATTAGGGGCACAAAATGTCCATAGCCGCAGACTATTCTTATAAAACAAATCTGGGCAGAAAGAAATTTCTAGTACTTTGACAGCAGCTAGAACTCATGGACATCTGTTATGGCCTTCTAGACCCTACAAGCTAGATTATTACCACAGGTGTCAGAACCTGAGAATTTCCAGATCTGGGAGAGCTCAAACATTTCTTAGCAAGCATCTCAGACAATGGAGGGTCCAAGATGGAGGCTAGTTCTACCTCATATCCAGATTTACCTGACTACTTAACTTGTGATGATAACCCACCTGACTGCTGCCCCAGAGATCCCGTCTGCCAGAAACCTACACAACAGAGAGACAAACCACAAGATCTAACTGCTGGCTACACAAAGCACCAACCAAGGGATAAATCAAGATCTCCCCTTAAATCTTGAACTTTACATTTCCTAACTTTCTGTCGTCCCCAACTTCACTAAGAGCGTCAACAGGTCTTGGGATCTAGGGGAAATAGACAGCCTCATTTGAGTACCTACTCATCCAAAGCAACTGGACCCACTAAATAGCACAGCACGACTGTTTAAAGTTAAATTTCAGAATACACAGCTACTTTGTGTTTTTGAACACCAGTTTTCTATGGACTCACCCAATCTTACACTATTCTTCTTACTGTAGTCAAAATGGCTGCACTGCTGTATACCAGACCTTTAGGCATCTAGGGGGTTATTACAACTTTGGAGGAGGTGTTAATCCGTCCCAAAAGTGACGGTAAAGTGACGGATATACCACCAGCCATATTACGAGTCGATTATATCCTACGGAACTCGTACTACAGCTGGTGGTATATCCGTCACTTTACCGTCACTTTTGGGACAGATTAACACTTCCTCCAAAGTTGTAATAAACCCCCTGGTCTCTTAACGTCAAAGAGCTTTCATCATATGTTAAACAAAAGATAATCCTGAGCTACCTTGCACATCTTCAACCGAACACTATACTTATTCAGGAAACACATTTATCCACTGCAAAGTCTACCAAACTGAAAAAGGGGCTGGGTGGGCAAAGTTGTATTCTCAACAGTGGATACTACAGATGCAAGAACACCCAGTGGGAAAAGGGGTGTGGCCATTGTTCGTCATAAATAACTAAAAGCTGGAACATCACAGACTTGGTCATATCCTGATGGGAGATATGTGTTTGCCAAACTTTCAATTCAATGTCATACTGTCATTGTCGAATTAGTCTATACACCTAATGTTCAACAACTTCCATTTTATTCTAGGTTCAACAGATGCGCAGACTTCAGTCATTCTCAACTCCTCATAGGGGGTGATTGGAACATGATGATGCTCGATCCCATCCTGGACAGGTTGAGGTGACTAGACCTTAGCAACTCTCAGTCCAGGAATGTGCTAAGGGATGTGATGGCTGACCACAGCTGAACTGACCCCTGGCGTTTGCACCAACCAACAGCTAGGTATTAGGCTTTTCACTCCTGCCTTCATAAAATAGAAACATACATTGACTTCTTCTTTGCGAACAATAGCCCCTTGACACAAATACTGGGATGTACCATTTTCTCACTGGGGTCTCTGATCATGTTCCAATCAGTGTCGCCATTGACTGTCAAATCACTTCTCCTGTGTCAAAAACATGGAGGATGAACCTGTTGTATTGCAGATACCCTCAGGAAAAGGAACAACTGTGCTTCTGAGTCTAAATATATTTGGGCATTAATGCAGGCTCACTGTCCTCTAAGCAGAGCCTATGGGCAGCTGAGAAGACATATATAAGGGGTATCCTGATAAGAGATGCAGCTGCAAAAAAAACACCAACGCAACTCTTAAAGGAAATCCATGGTCCACAAAATCAAGACTCACCAACACTTCCAGAGACTTACACCATTGATAGCACCATCCTGCTTCTTTCCAGGGAAAAATATGATCTCCATGCAATGTACTCTTCCTCGGGGGGAAAAGCCTTAGTTCAAATAAAATGCAAACAGTACACACAAGGTAAAAAGGCTGGCATACTCCTCACCTTTCAATTTAAAAAAGGAAAGCCCACCCAAATACATCTGTTATCTGATCTACGAATGACCTATTAATGACTAACCCAAAAGAGATCGCAGGAGAATTTGCTTCTTACCTTTCCACACTATACACTTCGAAGGGGTCGTAGGACCTTATGAGCAAGGAACGTTTCCTCCAGGCTCTGCCCGTTATAAAAATTCCCTTGGAAACACAAACTGAGCTTGACCAATAGCTTACGATGAAGAAATTGATGAAGGCTACTAAACCCATATCCTCTGGAAAGGTACCTTTAGAAGACGACTTTCCAATTGACTTTTTAAAAATCTCATCCAAACTAACCATCCCCCTCCTAACAGATGCATTCAATAAACCTCCAATTGATGGAACACTCTGTCCCTTACTCAACAGATCACACAGTACTACTACCAAAGCCTGGATGTAACCCACTGCATGTCACTACCTACAGACCAATATCCCTCCTAAACAGTGACCTAAAATTCTTAGCAAAAGTTCTAGCTAACCTTTGAAGAGGGCGATCCCTTATCTTATTCATAAAAATCAAGTGGGCTTCATTACAGGATGTTCTTCCCAGAACTGCCTCAGAAAACTGCTTCATATCCTATGGCAGACCCAAGACAGCATCAACAAGTGTCAGCCCTCTCCCTCCATGTGGATAAAGGCTTCAATCTAGTGGAATGCGGCTACCTGTTTTGGGTGATGTCACACATGAGGGTTGGTGCCAAATTAATTAACATGATTCGTGCTCTCTACTCAAATCCTGTGGCACAGGTGAACTGCAGGGCCTTCTTTCCAACATAATTGCATCCAACAGGGCACTAGACAAAGTTGCGCCCTGTCTCCTCTTATATTTCTGATCACTCTTGAGTCATTAGCGCTCGCCTTCTGGTCTGCTACTGGTGTCAAGGGAGTACATTTGCTGGCAGGTGATTTAAAAATCATGCAGTATGCGGATTACATTTTTTGACTATCTTCTCCCCAGCCACTTCACTGTCAACCCTCAAGGTCATCATTAGAAAGTTTTCTACCTTATCTGGGTACAAGATTATTTGGTCAAAATGTATATCCCTGCTCATGACCAATGCTACTATAGCTGGCTATCTTTATGGCTTCTCCCTCAAGTGGGTACCTCACAAATTGAAATACTTAGGAATCATAGTTAGTGACAACATCAAGCGAATGGTACAAGACAATATCTGACCCTTAATGCACCAGATGCAATGTGATTTCCACAATGACCATGGCACCATGTTTCAACCACATCTTCAGCATGCTCCCACAAATTATACTTCACAAAACTTTGCAACTCATTAATCCCTACATGAAGGCATACATATTGGGCAAGGAAAGGCCCAGAGTCACCATGTCGAAATTACATGGAGATACTGATGTCTGTGACTTATGACTCCGGCAGACATAACAATACTATGAGGCCTACCATACTATGTGGCCCACCAACTGTCTCCATTTACGTATCACTTCCAGGAAACCCTTGAGACCCTAGACTGGGTCGTTATTGAGCAGTACATATAAAACAACACTCACCTCCTACACCAGGCTCCCCAGTAGTCCAAGGATCAGAAAAAAACAAATGTTATAAAATTCAATCCACCTATGGAAGGCAGTACACAAAAGCTTTAAAGAAAATCCTTTTTTCCCATGTCCTGTGCTGCAATCTGGAATAAATCAGCAACCCAGATAGGTGGCTCCACAGACCACCGAGTGACATGGATTTCTTGTAGCATCCAATCACTTGAACAACTCTTCTGGGAAAAAAATGTAACTTACTTTCCAACTTATTTATTCAAACCCAACAACGCCTTACTAAATTAGAAATTAGAAATTATGCTATAGAACATTTAGATGACACACAACCAATTACAAAATGCATTTAGTTAATTAAAACACTAATTAATAAATTAAATACTGTAAATATGGAATTACCAATTTAATATGTAATTAGCATAAAAAATAATTTCCAATAAAAAAATAACTCACATAGGGCCAGATGTAGTAAAGAGTTTGCGAGTCGCAAACGGCGAAAAACGCCGTTTGCGAGTCGCAAAAGCCTCACCGGAATGCAGAAATGCATTTTGCGAGTCGGATGCGACTCGCAAAATGGATTTCCGACTTGCAAATAGGAAGTGGTGATCCCTTCCTATTTGCGACTCGCAATGCTATGCAATGGAATCGCAGTTACCATCCACTTGAAGTGGATGGTAACCCAGTCGCAAACGGGAAGGGGTCCCTATGGGACCCCTTCCCCTTTGTGACTGGACATAAAAATATTTTTTCAGAGCAGGCAGTGGTCCAAGGGACCATTACCTGCCCTAAAAAAATCCGATCCAGCGGCAATGCTGCCACCCGTAGGGGGCACCAGCACCCTCGTCATGCACACTGTCTGCTCAGCAGACAGTGCCTTACAAGGGTGCTGGGCAGGGGGACCCCTGCACTGACAATACCACAAGAATGGGTAGTGCAAAGACCCACCTGTAGCCCCCTTCATCAGTTCTCCATCTGCCTTTTCATGGGGGTGAAACCATGATGAAAAGGCCTGCAGACTTCAGCGCCACACTGACTGGTTACAACCTGCACTTGCAGTCAGCCTGTCGGGATCACCGATCTCGGCAGAGATGGCGGTACCCTGGTGGTCGGACAGACAGGGTCGTAATGTGGGGGTCAGACCACCATAGCAACGGCAGTCTAGGCCGCCGCCACAAGTCTGCTGGTCACTATATAATTAGGCACTGAATCTCAAGGTACAGTTGCTTTCCAGAACAAACGTGCATGGTGTAGCCAAACCATGCTCAATCGATGTTGGCCCAAAATCACAATAAGGACCCAGTCAACAGTGACCACAGAATACCACTGACATTTTACTACTTGGTACTTTTAAACTTAAGTCATCTAAAAATCGTATCTCCAGCTGTCTTTATTTTTGTTTTTTTTGGTGTAATGTTGCTTTTTTAAATGTTTTTCTAGTTTTTTTAAACTGGATTAGGATTTGTATTGTGTGGTTGTTAGAAATGGGGTATTTGGTTGGCAGTCAGGTTACCCCCTGTCCAAGCAAGGACCCTCACACTAGGCAGGGTAAGTCACACACAATCCAAACTATCCTGTGCCCACCCTCTGGTAGCTTGGCACTGATCAGTCAGGTTTAACTTAGAAGGCAATGTGTAAAGTATTTTTGCAATAAATCATGCAATAACACAGTAGAACACCACAAAAATACACCACACAGTGTTTAGAAAAATATATAATGTTTATCTGATAAGCTGCAGGTCAAAACAATCAAGATGCCATAATTATACACTGAAATATCTCTGTAAAAATGGTATAACGTGTCTTTAGACTTTTAAAAAGCAACAAGTGTCTCTTGCAAGCACAAAGTACCTGGTTTGTGTTCAAATTCACTACAAGGGACCACAGAGGAGGAGATGCACGGAAAACGAGGAGGTGTGTGTCAATTTTTCCAGCGCACACACAGACGATGCGTCATTAAGTTTTCACGCAGGGCAGACTTTGCATCGATTTCCGAAACGTACACTGGGATCCTCTTCGGGTTGCAGAGTTTTCGGACACCCCGGGGAGGATGCATGGAAATCCTGGGCATGCAGGACAAAGTCACAGGGGCTGCGTCGATCCTGGTGGGCGATGCGTGGAAATTTCAAATGCACAGCAGGTGCTGTGTCTATTCCTCTCAAGAAGTTGGGCTGCATCGTTCCGGCTTGGCTTTGCTTCGATTCAGTGGGACGTACGTCGAATTTCTGGTTGCAACGCTGGTGCTGCGTCGATCTTCTCCTTGCAAAGTCAGGCTGTATTGTTCCGGTTCGGCATGCAGTGATTTTCTCACCGCAATGCAGGCTGTGTATCGTTTCTTGCAGGCTGTGCATCGATTTCCGACGCACAAGGAGTTCTCTTGGAGGAATGAAGTCTTTTTGGTCCTGAGACTTCAGGGAACAGGAGACAAGCTCTATCCAAGCCTGTGGGGAGCACTTCTCAGCACAGCCAGAGAGCAGCAGCAGCAAGGCAGCAGGGCAACAGCAGGACAGTAGTCCTTTGCAGAAAAGCAGTCAGGTGAGTCCTTTGGGCAGCCAGGAAGTTCTTCTTGGTAGGTTGCAGGTTCTGATTCAGGGTTTCTTCTCCAGGAAGTGTCTGTGCGGTAGAAGTGTCCACCTCAGAAGTGTCTGAGTTGGTAGGGTCAGAGACCCTGCTCAAATACCCAAATGTGCCTTTGAAGTGGAGGAGACTTCAAAGAGTGGCTTAGAAGTGCAAAAGGTCCCCTTTCAGCTCCATCTTGTCTGCCAGGGTCCCAGTGGGGGGGTGGCAGTCCTTTGTGTGAGGGCAGGCTACTGTCCTTTGACATGTAAGTGTCAAGCCCTCCACCCTCCCAGCCCAGGAATACCCATTCAATATGCAGATGTATGCAAATGTGACTGAGCATCCTGTGTTTGGGGTTGTCTGACTGAATGCAAACGGGAGCTGTCAACTAACCAGATGTGGATTGGAAGGCACAGAAGGATTTGAGCGTAGAGAAATTCTCACTTTCTAAAATAGTAATATAAAATTCAACTTCACCATTAAGCAGGATTTTGTATCACCATTCTGGCCATACTTAATATGACCTGGCCATTCCTTTCAGATCAGGATCTGCCAATCAAACAGTATATGAAGGTAGCCCTAATGCTATCCTATGAAAGGAGCAGTGTAAAAACAAATTTAGGAGTTTTACACTACCAGGACATATAGAACACACATATTCATGTCCTGCCTTTTACCTACATAGCACCCTGCCCTATGGGCTACCTAGGGCCTACCTCAGGAGTGACGTATATGTAGAAAAAGGGGAGCTTATGGCTTAGCAAGTACTTTTAAATGCCAAGTCGAGGTGGCAGTGAAATTGCACACACAGACACTGCAATGGCAGGCCTGAGACATGGTTAGGAGCTACGTATTGTATTGTAATAGTATTTATATAGCGCTTACTACCCCTGACGAGACGTCAAAATGCTTTTCAGCGAGTAGCACGTTACTCCAGATCCCAAAAAGAATTTGTGGTGGATTAGTATAGGGAAATATGAGTACAGTTTTAGTATTATTATGAGTTAATTTGAGCCGCGGATATGTGAGTTTGTTAGTTAGACTGACTGGAGTAATGGAGGGGCGGGGGGGAAGAATTCAGAAGTGTTAATTGGGAGTTTATGGTAATAGGATTTAGGCTTGGGATGAGTAAAGTGGGGATGGAGGAGGGAAGAGTCTGTGGAAAGGGTTAGGGAGATCATAGCAGGGTGAGATAAATGAGGGAGAATATAGTAGGGTTGTTTGGGAGATCATGGTAGTAAAGTGAGGTTTGGGTGAGTTAGATGTGGAAGAGGAGGGAAGAGCTTAGGCAGAGTTATTTAGGAAATGAAAGTAGTAGAATGGATTTGGGATGAGTCAGACTGGGAATGGAGGACAGATTGATAGAGACATGCCATATGGTGATGGGTAGATAAGTGTGATATAAGATGAGAGCAGGGATTCATAAGTATCTAGTATAGCAATGTATCTAGGAGTTTTGCAATGACCTATGAACATGTTAAGCATAGAATAACATACACACACATATATACACACACACACACACACACATACACACATGAATACACACACATAGAAAACATTCTTTCCTAACAACAGCATCCAACAAGAATGTCATAAATCCTCTCACTTTGAAGTCAGAGAAAGGAAGTAAACTAGGGCCCTCAGAAGACAATGCTGACATTTTACCTCAGTCTTTGACTGCACAGCAAAAGTGGTGAAATAAGAACAAGATTTACAGGCCTGTTTACAGCAAAAGAACACTCAGAAGCATACTGTTTGTAAATAAGGTTTTGGGCAAGGGACGGTATGAATTCAAGTTGGACAGCCTAAATCAAATAAAGTCAGCAAATGTAAAGCAAGAAAATGATTGATAACCCACAAGGCCAATAGCAAGTAATGAGCAGAATGCATTCCTGGGTCAACTTTCTCAATGCCCCTCAAGATGTCCTTAGCAAACCAGATGGCTGCACTGTCTCATAGGTGGCAACTTAATAATAAAGATCAGAAGAAAAATATCTTTACTGCCAATCAATAAAAAGCCGAAGTTCCAATGTTTCAAGACTGATGACCAAGGTCAGTTTTTAATTTTAAAACTAGAGATCAAATTAAGCCAAAAGCAGACAACTTAAAATATTAAATTATTTTAGTGCCTTTTCAATGGTCTACCAACATCATTTCTAAAATTTTGGGGTTGGGTGGGGGGGACCTTTTCAAAGGCTTAGAGCCTCAACTGTCCAGATCCAATGCTCACAAGCCAACTACATAGCCCAAAACACCAACTAGCTAGTCTGCCCTACAAAATTCATTCATTTTAATTTAACCTGTAGTGTAGTGTTGAAATTAAAATCTAAATTAAAGGTCCACTAATACTGTAATTATAGAAAAGCCTGAGCTCTAATTTCCGAATCAAGTCCTTCTATGTTAGACCATTACTTTCATGTTCACCATTCTGTTTACTGAAATGGAAATCCCCTGGCCACTGTTTTGAGGTCCCGCATGTGACACTTTTGAGCGATACTGTACACAAGGGGTGAATGTGCTGGCTTCACTTCCTCTTTTTTCGGTGGAGCATGGACCAAGCACAGATTGTTTGAGCGCTGTCCTTCTGCTGATGGTGCTGTGACCGAGGCACTACTTTTAACTTTTTGTTGTCCTTGTGGAACCTCTTGTCATTTGTAGCTGTGTTTTACTGTGATGCAAACACTTCAAAGAAACCCTCTTTTCCTTTAAACTGCTGTTTATTGTGCCAATAGATACTATCGTCTTTTATTGTGACAACAGATATCAGCTTCCAAATGTATTTTCACTAAGTCAAGGACATGGTCGTAATTGCTTTCTTTATGTGATGGGATTATTTACCAACTGTAATGTTTTCTTCTTTTTCACACAGACTAACTGATTTGCTTAGAATGGCAGAGTTGTTGTGTGAGACCTAACTATCATTAGCAATGCCAATAGGTCACACCTTTGTAATGATTAGCTCTGCCAGTGCCTTCATTTCATGCTGTACAGCATGGACACTGATGACTTTGGCAATGATTTGTAGCTAGGCTGTAGTGCAGCATGGCTGGTGTGCAGCATGGCTAAACATAATATTAATAAACAAGCATTGGCAAGGCCAATAGGTTTTGCTTTTGTTTTTTCTTTTGCGTTCTATCTTACTAACTGGATTATAAATATTAGAAAAAGGTTATAATAAGGTTTGTTTTAAATATGATAAACTGTTGAGTTGCTTATGTTGTGATGTATGTTGAATTAATGTCTCAGGCTTCCAAACTTGTAATTTGTACCTTATTTAATATGGCATTGTATTAGAATATAGTAATGTGTAGTTAGTAAAGTGCCACTGCACCTTACAAATCATGCCCCTTTTAACAGCACAGTAACCACAATTGTACCCACCCATTTAGTAGTAAAATATAGCAATATTTAGTCTTCAGAGGTGCTATGGCAGCTTTTGGCCCCTGTGCTACTGCACCTGCTGCATCATTCGAATCATGACCTTAATGCCTGCAAGATAATTGCACTTGTGACTGCCTGTTTAGTAGTAAAATGCAGCAATATTTGGTGCTTAGAGAGGTTCCTAGAGCCTTTGGCCCCTGTGTCACTGCTCCTGCAGGACCACTAGAAAAAGAATGTAATAATCTGTGTTTAAAAGGAATCTGACATCTTCTGATACCAGTGCCACTGCACCTGCTGCGCCATTTAAACCATGACCCTAGTGCCTGCAAGATAACTGCACCTGTGACTGCCTGTTTAGAAGAAAAATGTAGCAATAATTTGTTTAGTGGTGTTCCTAGAGCTTTTGGCCCCAGTGCCACTGCACCATTCAAATCATGACCCTAATGCCTACAAGATAACAGCACTTGTGACTGCCTGTTAACAAGTGACTGAGAGAATATTTCAAAATAACACGTTGCCAAATTATACAAATAATTTTTCTTTAAATATGAGTGAGTGGTAATTTAAGAAATGAACACAAACACTTTAAATATTTATAACTGTTATTCATCAGAAATGTAATTATGAAGTAATGAAAAACACAACATAATGAGCACTCTCGCTGCCAGCTTTACATCTGCACTCGCTACTGCAGTGCAAGATCCCTTTAACGAATTTTGTTAGCAATGTAAGACTTTGCAAACAGCGCAAGCAAGTGTAGGCGAAATCTTAACAAGCATTTACAATGCAATAGGTCTCATTTGCGAGAGTTAGAGCTATTGACAGTGTACATGACAGTGTCTTTTACCTATGTGTTTTGGTTTGGAGTGTAGTAGATTATGCCAGGTGCCAGAGCAACCCTCCTAGGCCTGTCGCTACAGGAGAGAGGACACAACAAGATCGCCATCTTGGGAGTGTTTTTGGCTCATTCCTACTGACTGGCTGTGAAACCCTTCAGATGTAAGAATTTCTGGTGTGTTTAGCTAAACATTTATAGTTTTTAACAAGCTACCAAGAAAAGGCACCTTTGTGGCACTTAATCCAGATAATTAGGGGGTCAAAAGAGTAAGGAGCAAAGAAAAGGGGTTAGCCACATATTTCTATGTGTTAACCTTTTAAATGAATTATTCCTCTACAGTGGCAATACCAGCCTAACTTTTTAAAAACACTGACTATGTACAAAGAGACTAAAAGAAGAGGCAGTTTAGCTTCAAAATTAATTATAGTGATTTTGTTAAGAATGGGACCCTCTCTGCAGCTCTATGAAATGGCAGAACCTGTATTACCAAGCAGTAAATTTAAAAAACGTTTTTATTCCCACACACACCAGCCAAAAGAACCCTAGGGGAGAGGATATGGTGTAAAGGCCAGAGCTGCTGAGGTTAGAGCTCGGGAATGTGGTTCGAATCTTCGCGCCAACTCAACATTCTGCGATTCCTAGCAAATTACTTAATCTCCCCTTGCTACCAAAAATGAATGGGTTCTTGTGTAATGTAACTAGTGCTCATGTTAATCGCTCCAGTACCTTTGTCTTGAGTTCATGCTACATAAAGCTGCAAAAAAAAATCAAATAAAGCCACTTCAGACATAGCAAAGAAACAGCAAAGTGCTCAAAACCAAAGAAGATCAAGCAACAACATACTGCCATGAGCAAAGCGGGGAAGCAAAATAATAAAATAGTGCGCAGACATGAAGCTATCTTGCTGATCATCCAAAAATCTATGTAAAAGGGTCAGTCTCCAAGGCAGTAACAAAACAGCCTCAAGGTGGACAAATATAAAGCATTTACCAACAACATAAATGAATTTTTGAAAGGCAGGCCCAGGAGCGAATGAAAGTGATGGTCGTGAGATGGGCGTAGTTTCAACATGTCGATAAGAGAGGCTATTGCGCGCTGCTATTCTCAACCTAAACAGGACAGTGATATATCCAAGGCTGGTGTGCTTTTAAAAAAGAAAAAAAGCACATGAACCCTGGCTGCCTCATAGCGCTTTTTGAAAATACTTTTAGCCATTCTGCAAAGCATCCGAACTTCTGTAGAGCAGGGCTACAAAACGTAGCCAAACCCAATAGCTCTCAGACACGTCCTATTAGTTTTGTCAATGCTTGTTTCAGGCTTGCACAAGTGACTGTGAATCCTTTTTAAAAGGAATACTGCACAAGGCTCCGTAATCTACACACTCTGTATCCTAACACTGCTGCACTTGGACCCCTCCACTGAGCATGCAGATATAATCAAGTCTCTATAGAAGCTTAAACAGCAGATCCAGTTGTTCCAACATTGATTTTCCAAACTGACAGCACCACAGCGCTCCAGGGAGGAAATAACGTTTTATTTCTTCTCCCAACACCTCTAGGCCCATTTTGCGCCCAAAAGCGTAAATCAACAAAACCTCTCAGGACCTTATTTTAGAGGTGTGCATTTTACAAAAGATCCCCTACATATTATTCTCAGCTGTCTGACCACAATATAGAGCAATGCTATAGTCTAACGTTATTGTATTGATGTGGAAATACAGATTCACTGTGGGAAATTGGATATCCTAGACCAGTGATCCAAGAGCACTGGCTCTTTTAAAAATAACTTCAAGAGATGCGGTGTTCATGTGCATAAAAGCTAGTGGTTTTCCTGCAAAAGCAGTTTCTGATCCCTCAAACATGGAGTACGTCATGTCTCACCTTTTCAAATCTTATGTAAAACACATGGCGCAACTGACAAAACTCGTCTTGAAACTGAACACTTGACAAATTCTTCAAGCAATAGAGTTACATTATGCAGCAATAGGCTAAACTTAACTATGGCATACCCATGGTAACTTGGGCGCTCTCGCACCTGCTTGCCCGCCAACCATTAATCAGATTTAAACGCAATAAGAAACCATTTCGTGGCTATTTCGTGCTGTTGCGTCCAGGATGTCAATGAACAGTGTTCAATTCATATATACAGTGGTCACTGCATTCGACAAGACTGCAAATAAAGGTAAAAAAATAAATAAATACTAACGTGAAAGGAAAACTAAATCGCCTCCTATAATGGTCATAAGACAACATGCAATTAACTACCTTTTGTGACGGCACCAGAAAGGTTCTCACTTATTAGTAACTGAATTATAAAGTGTAACAATGGCACCACAATATCTTAGCATACAGTCATATATTTGGAGGAGAAACCATGCCCAATGACTTAAGTAGGCATGGCTTAGTCTAAGGTCTGCAACACCTCTCAGGGGAACTGTTTACAAAATTAAACAATATTAGCAACCCAATAAGTATATATATATGTATATACTTACTTACTTATAAGTATACATATATATATAAAAAAAATCAAAATGTAAAATTAAAAATTTGAAAACGCAATGTAAATCTGAATCTTTAGGTACTTGAGGACCTGCCTGTGGCCTCCAGTTCCTGCTTGTTCCAGCCTGATCCAGCTGTCAGCGTCTGACGAAGTGACACCATCGCTGCCTGGGTTTTCCCGCCAACAGAAGCCCAGCCCACCTTAGGGCCTACTTAATGAAGTTCACAGCACAGGCGCAAAAGGCAAGACCTTCTGAGCCCGTCCTCTCATGGACTGTGCCCAGCACCACGACCTCTGCCCCCGTTTAACAGAGATACACCATCCCCCAGATACACCATTGCCAAGCTCTACACCTTCGACCCCGGAAGCCGCTATAATTGCTGCCATTGTATCAACCTACACTCCACAGTAGGATCACCTACCTACCTACACCCACTGCCACAACACACACATACACACACACATCAACCCACCGACCAGCCTCACCCCAAGCACACCACAGAAACCACTTGAACAAAAATACCAACGACGATTGCACCCTTTTCAACACACGCTCACTATGCGAACACACCACTGAGATTTGAGACTCGCTCTCTACCCTCACACCAGACATCCTCTTGCTCACAGAGACCTGGCCCAACTCCACCTCAACGCCAGACATCACCACCGCAATACCTGCAGGACACAGGATAATAAGGAATGCATTCAAAGCACCACCACAATTTACATTATCCAAGCCACGAAACAACAGCCCATTCCAAACAGAGCGCAAAACCTCCATCAGGGGTGCCGTTGCCTACCATCCCCCAGTACCACACCCAGCCTTCTGCTACTTTATTGTCGAATTAACCATCCCACGATACACTCCAACAGCTTCATTTTCCTCAGCGACCTCAACTTACAACTCAACACCACAATGACATGCAACTCTACCAATCTCCAGGACCCCAAGCTCAATGCAGGCGACACACTAGACCCCATCTTCACCTCCTGCAACCGCATCAATTAAAAACCCACAACAAGGAACTCACCAGGACGAACGACTCAATCTTCCACTTCAACATCACCAGCTCAGGGACCTCCACCCCAGTCTGCCCACGGCAGCTGGAGCAAAGCCTTCAAGGAGATATGGATCAACACCTCCACCCCATCTCCTCCAACAACCCAGACCAGTGTTGTAAACTTTAACAACTGGATTACCAACTGTGCATTTCCAAGCAGTGTGATTAATATAATAACAGAGTGTTGTCACTTCACAGCAACAATATTATACATTATTGAAACATAATCAAACAGCATTGGCACCTCACAGTAAGGCTGCCAGACGTTTAATGAGCTGGCACTGTTAATCAGGGCCAGCTTTAGGATGATACAACTGGTGCCACCACACCAGGCTTAAAGCCGGGGTCAGAGGGCGGGCGCTGTGCTTTGAACTGAATGGTTTAACACAGCTGCTGCAGAGTTCCTTGTATGTCCAACATTTTTCAGACAATCAAAACATCAAGATAACTCTGGTGATAAATGTACCTGCTGGAGGAAGATTTGTTTTGCCTAGTAGCAAACGTGCCTGTGGTGAAGAATGTGCACCATGCAGATCACAGATTTGTATTTTAGGTAGCTAGTTCAATGGGTTACTGCTTTTGTCACAGAGATTATTACATGCAGTTCATAAGTCACAAAACCTACTATAGCACACCGAGCTATAAACTAGAATCAAATAACGGCATGCAAATTATAAGGAATAGGTTAGAATATTATTCTATTCACCAGTCTAATCATCCTAATGTGGCTTAAATAGTCAGTTTGGGTAGAATTACACAAAGTCAACCCCAACCACTGCTTTTTAAATCCTGAGTTTGTGCTTCTTCTGAGCAAAGCACTATTCAAATATGCTGTCTCCCCCAGTAGTTATAAGTGACTCCTACACCTTGTAGTCATCATTATCTTATGTAATATGTCTGAAACATTGATTCACACACACACATTTGACTCTCCATAATGCGTTTGTGATGTAAAGTGCTCTGACAGCCTACACTCGTATGAGTAGCGTTATATGACAAATTAACTACATGCGAGTGAGGGGTAAATAGAAATGAGGGGCACTGTGGAGAGTGGAGAAGGAGGTCATTGGGTTTCCAATAAACAGTGGTGCTCCGGATGCCACCAGCTTAAGCCAGCACCCACTTTCATACCTTAATGGGAGAGTTTCAGCACTTCTTAGTCGGTCTCTTAAATGTTTAATAGAACTACAATGGCACTTTTCAGCCAAAGTACTATACATTTAATGGGACGGTACCAGCACATCTCCACAGCACTGTTACTCATTTTAATGGACAGTACTAGCATATCTGTACAGGGTTGTTACGCATTTAATGGGGAGGTATCGGCTATTTTAAGCACAGCCTTCTATACTTTTAATGGGTTAGTCCCAGCGATTCTCTCTAGCACCACTATAGCTTTTATGGTACAGCAGTGGTACTTCTCAGCAATGGTTTGCACATCGGATATACTTTTAATGGCATAGAATCAGACGTTCTGCTATATGTCAATTGTATAGAACACTGACGTAGCTCTGTGAGAATGCAAAGGCTGCAAGAGAAATACCAGCGCTTAGAAGTCAAGAGGAAAGCTGGAGTCCATGTAGCTATTTATTCAGAAAGTGGACCTGGGCAAAGTGATTGATCCTGGCACTATGGGGGTCATTACAACATTGGCGGTAAAAGCCGCTTACCGCCGTGCAGAAGACCTCCAACACACCGCTGCGGCCGCGAAATTCCGCCACAGCTATTATGACCCACATTTCGGAATCCGCCAAAAATCAGACACCCACACAAGTCCGCCACACCAAAGGTCAGTGATAAACTGGTGAAAACAAAACCTCCACCGTCACGCCAACAGAAACACGCCCATGCTATCACGACCCACGAATCCACGCGGCGGTCTTTCAACCACGGTATTCCATTGGCGGTACACACCGCCACACTCAAAATACACACACATCTCCAAAACACCGCCACATTGGACAATTCAAAATACACACACCTGACACACATACAAACACCACTCCCACACACCCAACACAATATAAAACACACACCCACATCACCCACAAACCCCTACGACCAAAAAATCTGAAAGAAGGCCAGAGAGAGACTACAGCAATAGACAACCCCACCACACAGAGGCACACAACACCATCACCCATACAACATCCACGCTCAAAACACCCCACACCACCACACATCACCACACTCATCAACACATACACCACCCCTTACATCACCTACACCACCCCATGTCACGCCAAAGACACCCCTGGTTTTCCGAGGAGGAGCTCAGGGTCATGGTGGAGGAAATCCTACGGGTAGAGCCACAGCTATTTGGAGAACAGGTGCAGCACACCTCCATAGCCAGGAAGATGGAGCTATGGCGAAGAATCGTCAACAGGGTCAACGCTGTGGGAGAGCATCCAAGAAATCAGGAGGACATCCGGAAGAGGTGGAACGACCTACGGGGGAAGGTGCGTTCAGTGGTCTCTAGGCACAACATCGTGATTCAGCGGACTGGCGGCAGACCCCCACCTCCTCCCCCACAACTAACAACCTGGGGGGAGCAAGTCTTGACCATCATCCATCCAGAGGGCCTCGGAGAAGTCGGTGGAGGAATGGACACTGGTAAGTCAAATCTTAACTTTCATATCCCCCACCCTACCTGCATGCTATCACACCCCCCCACCCTCACCCCCTCCCCTATCACTCCAACTGCTCACTAATGTGCTAATAACACAAACCACACATCCCAACACCAAGCCCTGCATGACACAACTAAGCATGGACACCCAACACTAAAGCATGCTCACTGCACATACCAATAACAACCCCCAACCATCATCATACAAGCCCCCACACAGGAATACTTGCACTGGGGTACACGCACACCCACCCATTGCACACCATGACACACAAACATGCAATAATCATGCTCTTATACCCCTGCAGGACCACTACGTAACGTCACCACACAGGAGGGTCCAGACATCTCCACTCCACCCACAGAAGAGACCCACAGTGACGACAGCAGCTCTGGCCAACTGGATCCAGATGACCAGCCCGGACCATTGTGTGCCTCGGGACAGTCGGTTCCCCTTGCACAGGCACAGCCCAACACTGACCTTCCACTCTCTGGTAACACCAGGACAGCACCCACCCAGCGGGCCCATACCTCCGTACCCAGGACACGTCAATTAGCGGTGTGTCCACCACTACAGGGAACCCAGGGTAACCCTCCACCCCAACAACAACAGGGACCTGGGGGCATGAGTAGTGGGCACACGGTCCAGGGGACGGAGGCACAGGAACACAGGGGAACTGGGAGGGCTGCTGTGCAACAGGTGGTGGACAGGCCAAGGGAACACACCCTCCACAAGGCCCTCTCCTCCATCATGGGAGAATACCACCACTCCCAGGAGACGATGGCTACGGTCCTGGCCAAGTTTCAGGAGACCCAGCGCCTGCAGGACGAACAGTATTTGTGGTTCAGTGAGGAGCTCAGAACCATCAGCTCTGCCCTGGGCACCATCGTACGGGTGCTGAAGGACATACAAAAGACAATGAGGGACACCGTGGCACTCCAAGGGGCCCCTGACACTAGCATGGATGATGAACTGCCCACCACCTCCGCCGGCGCTAGTGGACAGGACGCCCCGCCACAGGACCACCACACCAGCACCCCACCCCCTGCAGACGGACAACCACCCCGCAAGCGGTCGCTGAGATCCAGGAACAGGACAGAGCAAGATGGCAAGACCCCCGCCAGGAAATGAGACCACGCTGATTGTCCTCCCACTGTCTCACTTTGTTACCCTGTCCAGATTGGAACTGCCCCAGCTCCACTTCCTATGCTCATATGGGCAGTGCACCTGTGAGACTAATAGACTGGACTCTGCCATGGACATTCCTCCACCATCACCCATCACCATTTTGCCACCCCCTCCAATAATTAGCACTTCAATAAACACCCTTGAACCACAAAACAATCTGGAGTCAGTCTGTGATTTTGAAAATGTGTATTAGCAATGACAGTGACAAAATGCATTTTCAAATGTAATGTCAACATACCTATGTCACACATCACAAGTCCATGAAGGATGCAAGCAGATGGCACACGTTGGTAACCACACCTGTGAAACCGTAATGGAAATGTACAACTCAGTTACCAAATACTGCTACTAATTGACAGACAGGATAGAGGTAGAAGTGTGAAAGTGAATGTAATAGTAAAAAAAATTGTTCTCACCTGTGTGTCACTGGAAATATTGCTGTATGACTGACTCCCTGTTGTCTATGTCTTCCTCCTCATCACTGTCCATAGGCTCCACAGGCTCCACAGCTGCAACAACACCGT
Organism: Pleurodeles waltl; assembly: GCF_031143425.1. NCBI lineage: Eukaryota > Metazoa > Chordata > Amphibia > Caudata > Salamandridae > Pleurodeles > Pleurodeles waltl. The sequence goes on along the minus strand of NC_090439.1, from coordinate 920,941,527 downwards.
CATCTGGACCATCCTCCTGCAGAAAAGGCACCTGGCGTCGCAAAGCAAGATTGTGGAGCATCGAGTAGGCGATAATGATCTGGCACACCTTCCTTGGTGAGTAGAATAGGGAAACACCTGTCATATGGAGGCACCTGAACCTGGCCTTCGGGAGGCCGAAGGTGCGTTCGATCACCCTCCTACTCTGCCCATGGGCCTCATTGTAGCGTTCCTCTGCCCTGGTCCTGGGATTCCTCTCTGGGGTCAATAGCCAGGACAGGTTGGGGTAACCAGAGTCCCCTAATAGCCATACACGGTGCCTCTGGAGTTGACCCATCACATACGGGATGCTGCTATTCCGCAGGATGTAGGCGTCATGCACTGAGCCAGGGAACATGTCATTTACCTGGGAGATGTACTGGTCTGCCACACATACCATCTGTACATTCATGGAATGATAACTGTTCCGGTTCCTGTACACCTGTTCACTCCTGCGTGGGGGGACCAGAGCTACATGGGTGCCATCAATAGCACCTATGATGTTGGGGATATGTCCCAGGGCATAGAAGTCACCTTTCACTGTAGCCAAATCCTCCACCTGAAGGAAAACGATGTAGCTCCTTACTGTTTCAGCAGGGCAGACAACACTCTGGACAACACGTTGGAAAACATAGGCTGGGACATCCCTGATGCCATGGCCACTGTTGTTTGAAATGATCCACTTGCCAAGAAATGGAGCACTGATAGCACCTGCACTTCAGGGGGTACTCCTGTGGGATGGCGGATTGGTGAGATCAGGTCTGGCTCCAACTGGGTACACAGTTCCTGGATTGGGGCACGGTCAAACCTGTAGGTGATGATCAAATGTCGCTCCTCCATTGTTAACAGGTCCACCAGCGGTCGGTACACCGGAGGATTCCGCCATCTCCTCAAAAGTCCCAGTTGACGGTGCCTAAGAGGGACAACAGCGACCACAAAGTCAACAAATTCCCAGGTATGTACCCACAGCTACACAGAACACGACACCAAATACAAAACTCTTCCTGTATGTGTGTTGAGTGTAGGCCTAGGTATGTGTGACGCAGTAGTAAATAAAACCATGTGGGCCCCTGAAATGGTGGCTGCCTGACCTCTAAAGTGGGACAATGGGATGTGAGGTATCTGCGCTAGCGTTGTACACCGTCGCGGTAGGCAGTCGTAGACCGCGCCGCAATGCTGCATTGGTTAACATTGGACCCTATGGGTCCCAGGAGCCAATGATGAAGTGTGCCGGCGGTGATGATACGCACCGCCGTGGACGTGACCGCCATTTTCTATCTGTTCAATCACTCGATACCTGATCTTCGACAGGAGAGGACCTACACTGCAAGTGCTGCTGTGACCTCGGTCTGGAAGAGACAATGGCTGCTGCGTCTGGGGAAAGGGCCCCTGCCTTCACTGCTCAGGAGTTGGAGAAGCTAGTCGATGAGGTCCTCCCCCAGTACACGCTACTCTACGGTCCTCCAGACCAACAGGTAAGTACACAGGGAGCACGTTGTATGGGCTATGCTCGGTGGAGAGGGCTGGATGTCAGTAGGAAGGGGGCAGAGGTCAGCGACCATGAAGGACTGTGAATGCATGTGCCACATGGCAAGAGTAGGGATGGGGGACACTCACTTCGACGGTGCAGTTGGTAATGACTTCTCTTCTTCCCCTGTACATGTCATGTAGGTCAGCGCCCACCAGAAGAAGGACATTTGGCGTGCCATCGCCAAGGATGTCCAGACCCTGGGGGTCCACCAGAGACGGGGCACCCACTGCCGGAAAAGATGGGAGGACATTTGCCGCTGGAGCAAGAAGACGGCAGAGGCTCAGCTGGGGATGGCCTCTCAACGTGGGAGGGGTGCCCGTCGCACCATGACCCCCCTGATGTTCCGGATCCTGGCGGTGGCCTACCCTCAGTTGGATGGGTGCTTGAGGGCATCACAGCAGACACAAGGGGGTGAGTACAACATCATTCAGCTGACTTTGCGTGCAGTGGAGGGGTCTGGGTGGGGGAGGAGGGCTGTGGGTTTCCCTAGGCCAGGGCGAGTTACGTAGGCTAGGCCCCTCCGGAATGCAAGCCATGTGGCACTCCATCCCACCTCTGTAGAGTGCCAAGTACAGGTATACATGCCCCTGTGTCATCTATGTGTGCAGTTGTCCACCATAGCCATGTAGGCCAGATCCCAGGAATTGCATCTGTAGAGGCCAAGAGCACGGCGTAGTGCAGGGGGCTGCTGTGTCTGTATTGTCCGCCAACAGTAGCGGTAAGCCATGCACTCAACCTGTCTTTCTTCTGTCATACCCCCCCTTTTTGTGCTCTCCTTATTCTTTTGTGCATCAGCATCATCAAGCGAAGGTACAGTGGCACCGGAGCACGAGGGAGCTGCATCCCACATGGCCATGGAGGGCCACACCACAGACTCTGAATACACCAGTGGGACGGAGGGCGAGGGGAGCTTCACGTCGGTCACCGGGTCACCAAACAGCGACACAGACTCGTGCGCTGATCGGAGCTCCCTTGTGGTGGCGGCACCATCTGTGCCCCCCACTTCTACAGGTACAGCCGCCACCCCCCCTACCAGCACCGCCCTCCCAGCAGCCCCTCAGCCTTCGCTCCGTGCCCGCTCACCCAGGAGGGTGGGCATCACCTTCGCCCCAGGCACCTCAGCCCCTGCCCCAGTCACCCTTGCTGCCCTCAGTGAGGAGGCCATTGACCTCTTCAGGTAACTCACTGTTGGGCAGTCTACCATTGTGAATGCCATCCAGGGTGTAGAAAGGGAGTTGCAACACAGTAATGCATTCCTGGAGGGCATTCATTCTGGTCAGGCTGCCCTTCATCGAACCCTGCAATCTCTGGCCTCAGCACTGATGGCAGCCATTGTCCCTGTGTCTAGCCTCTCCACTCCAACTTCCTCCACCCAGACCCAGTCCCCTGTACCCCAGCCTATCCCAAGCACAACATCAGACAAGCATGCACACACCTCAACACACAAAAGTAGCTCAGGCAAACATAACCACCACACAACCCACAGGCACTCACACAAGCATTGTGGTTCTAAAAATTCTGGACCCATGTAATTTACTTTGCCACAGCAGTACGATTTTAGTATCAAAAGACCGATAATGACTAGTACACTAAGCATGAGCATTTTCGCTCAATTCCAGCAGCGTTTTCACCTCGAAATCGACATTTTCGTCCTGCACTCGTGGCTCCCATTTTATACACAGCAGCCATTTTTAAAAGTTGCCCTCACATAGGCTTATAATACAGTCAGATTTGATTCCAAGGACACGTACACCTTGATTGACTTCTCTCTGGCCTGGGCAAGCTGGAACCATTGCCTGAGGCCAAACCTGTTTGGTCAGTCCCTCTCCCAGTGGCCAAATCAGATAGCATCAAGGCACACCATGCCATAAAACCCTTATTATCGCTCACACACCCTGCCTAATCTTGCTCACACCTGCACCTGCTCTTTTCTTCTTCTTACTTTACGAGGGGGAGGTGCCCGTTTTTATTGGGGGTCCACACTTATCTGATGTAAAATACTAGGCCTTGCCGGGTAATTTATTATGGGTTGGATGACATGAAATATAAGGTTTCATCATGACACTGTTTTTTCCTTTGTAGTGAAAACATGTGAATGACCAACCAAAATGTCAAGAATGTTTGCCTGAAGCTTAAAAAACTGTATATAAGGAAACCTGACTTTGCATTGAAACACAGTCTCCTGAGAACATACAAACCGTGCTGTTGTACTTCTAGGACGCTTGTCACTTGGTTGCAGCCAATAAATTCGATCTTTGACTTCACCTAGAAGACTCTGAGTTTCTGTGGTCTGAATCAGGAAAGTACCCGAGGTCTTTGGGTGTACCCTGGCACCGCTGGGTTACCGGATCAGTACCGGTTCTGAAAAACCCAGTACCTCAGCATCACCCACATACAGACACAGCAACATCCACTGCCTCCACTGTGTCCCCCCCCTCCTCATCTCCCTCCTCCCTCCCAGTCTCGTCTACACTCTCACCTGCATGCACTACATCTACAGGCACTAGGACTCGCACCAGAACACCCAGCACCACACCCCGCTCACCTGCACTCACCACCCCCACTACCATTTACACATCCCCTGTGTCCACTCCCAGGTGTGTCTGTGACGCCCCCTCCCAAAGTACACAAATGCGGGCACCCACACACCCAACATCCATCCACCTCACGACAGCCTCCAGTACCTGCACCTGCACCCAAATCACCTAAAGTTACACTTCCTACAACCATCTCCTCTTCCTCCACTCCCAGACCCACTCCAGCTACCCATCCCAGTGTTTGTCAGAAACTCTTCCTCAGCAATGTTGACCTCTTTCTCACCACCCCCACCCCTCCAATTCATAGGTCCTGTAGTAGCACCTCAGCCCAAAAAAGTCCGGTACCAGTGGTGCGTGTTAAAGGTGTGTGGAGTGCATTGGCCACCAGGGTAGCCAGTGTGACACAGAGCCAAAGCACTGCCAGTCCACCCCCTGTAAAGCACCTTAAGTTGGAAAGTGGCCGACGGGAGAGGGTGAAGACTCCTGCCGGCAAAACAGCTCACAAGGGGCCCGGGGGGAGTGCCGAGTCAGCAGTGACTCCTCCCAAGGTGGTGAAGGGGCAGAAGAAGTCTCCAAAGTCTGGGAAGAGCAGCACGGCGGAGAAGCCCACCATCCTCCCCGCCGGCTGGGACGCCACCGCCAGCACTGTCGTCACTGGTCCGGAAACCACCGCCAGAGTCAGTGCCCTGGAGGGCAGCAGTATCGTCACTGGTCTGGAGGGCAGCAGTATCGTCACTGGTCCAGAGACCACCGCCAGAGTCAGAGCCCTGGAGGGCAGCAGTATCGTCACTTGTCCGGAGACCACCGCCAGAGTCAGTGCCCTGGAGGGCAGCAGTATGGTCACTGGTCCGGAGACCACCGCCAGAGTCAGTGCCCTGGAGGGCAGCAGTGTCGTCACTGGTCCGGAGACCACCGCCAGCGTCAGTGACCTGGAGGGCCCGACAGCCACAGCCCCGCTGGGCACTGAGGGACCGTAATGCCACACACCGCTGCACAGGTCAGAGAGAGCAAAGGCAAGCACCGCTGAACAGGGCAAAGACCGCCATGGTGAAGACCGCTGAACAGGGCAAAGCACCGCTGAACAGGGTAAAGCACCGCTGAACAGGTCAGAGACAGCAAAGGCAAGCACCGCTGAACAGGGCAAAGACTGCCATGGTGAAGACCGCTGAACAGGGCAAAGCACCGCTGAACAGGGCAAAGACCGCCAAATCAAGGATCGTTAGCCCATGTGCAGCTGGGACAGTGACGGAACTGGGACCGTCACGGGGAGCGTGATGCACTCTGGGCACCAGTCCCCCTCCAGAACCAGTGGGGACCTGCATCCACTCTGTCTGTCCTTCACAGGATGAAGCACTCTGGGCACCAGTCCCCCTCCAGAACCAGTGGAGACCAGCATCCACTCTGTATCTCCTTCACAGGATGAAGCACTCTGGGCACCAGTCCCCCTCCAGAACCAGTGGAGACCTGCATCCACTTGAGAGACTGTGGCTTTGCACTCCCCAGGATGGTACAGTGGGCAACCCACCCACTGTAGAGACTTGAGAGACTGTGGCTTTGCACTCCCCAGGATGCAGCAGTGTGCAAACCACCCACTGTAGAGACTTGAGAGACTGTGGCTTTGCACTCCCCAGGATGGTACAATGGGCAACCCACCCACTGTAGAGACTTGAGAGACTGTGGCTTTGCACTCCCCAGGATAAAGCAGTGGGCAAACCACCCACTGTAGAGACTTGAGAGACTGTGGCTTTGCACTCCCCAGGAAGGTACAGTGAGCAACCCACCCACTGTAGAGACTTGAGAGACTGTGGCTTTGCACTCCCCAGGATACATCAATGGGCATGGAGCCCCGTCGTGGATCTGGCGTGGTGCTGTAATCCGTCTGAGGTGCCCCCCCCTTCTCTTCCCCCTGTGGTGCCTGTTGTATTTCTATCTGATGCCCCTGCAGTGTTCTCTCCGGTTGTGGACAGGTATCTAGTGTGGGCCTCGCCCATGCATTTTGGGCCCAGTGGTCCACGGACATTGATATGTGCATACCTGCAGTACTACTTGTGATGTATGATTTTCGATTGTTTATATATATCTGTATATAGTTGGTTACTGTATTTTGATACATTACAATGTTTGAACTGATTTCCTTTTGTCTTTGCATTCTTCCGGGGGGGGGTAGTGGGTTGTTACTGTGCTGTTTGGAAATACATTGGTGTGTGTGTTGTAGTGGGTGAGGTTCGGGTTGGGGGTGGGGGTGTTGCGTGTGTGTGTCCCTGACTTTTGCCTCCCCTATGTCGTAGGTGTAGTACTCACCGTTGTCTTTGGCGCCTATGTTGCTGGTAATCGTAAAGGAGCAGGAAGACAAGCCCAGGGAGTATTTGCAGTTTGGGCTCCATGGTGGGCTCCTTCATCGTGGAGTGTGTTAAGGTGAGTGTTTTCCCATTGCAAAAGCTGTTTCCGCCGTGTTTTTATCCACGGTGAATCCACCCCGGAAAAGGTGGCGGATTGGCGGTTGTGATACTGTGGGCGGTACATTGTCTCCCGCCTGTCTGTTGGCGGTGACCGCCGCGCTGCTTGTCTGTACCGCCGTGGCGGTCGGAGTGTTAAAGTCGCTGTCTATGTTGGTAGTTTCTGCAACGGTCATAATTCCCTTTTTTTGTCCGCCGGCCTGTTTGCGGTATTACCGCAGCTTTAACACCGTCCGCCGGGGTTGTAATAACCACCTATGTGTGTATAGTTAAATTTTGTGTTACTGGAGCTGTGCCTGTGCGACCCTTTGAGTTTGAAATCCTTTAAAAGTCCACTCACCCTCTCCCAGTCATTTTGTGCATTCTCTTTAGTCTACCTAGTCCAGAGTTGGCACTACTGAAGTCAAACCCTGCTCAGCCATTGGTCCTGCATGTCTTAGGCACACAAAGACAAGAACTTTGTATATGTGGACCTTGAGTAACTCTGCACCAAAATACACACTAATGTTATGTTGAGGTTTTTAGATTGCGTTTAGTACATTGCTTATGCCCATGCCTCAGTGATATGAATGCTATTAGATGAAGACATGGAGATGAAGTGGGAGAAAATGTGGGGTTACGACCACAGCTGCCGTCGCTCAACATCCTGTGATTCTGAGTAAATGACTTAGGTCCTCATTATCTCATTATGAGTGTGGCGGCCTCAAGACTGGTACACTCGCGATGGCAGTCAGACCACCGCAGACAGGGCGGTTGAACTGACCTATTACGACCGTGGCAGATGGGCTTGATCCGACTGTCAACACGGCCAGGTTGCCACCTGTCGACAGCCTGGCAGTCTCAATCCGCCACGGCAGCGCTGCAAGCATTTCTGCCCTGGGGATTATGAGTCCCCTTTCCAACAGCCTTTGCATGGCAGTCTGCATGGACAATGCAGGGGCCCGCCAATGGAGAGCCCAGTTAGGCATTTCACTGCCCGTATTACGGCCAGTGAGATGCGCGACGGTTGCTATCGCACCCGACGCACCACAACATTGCAGCCGTCTCTATTACGAGCCAGCGTCAATGCTATGGTGAGATTTCCACTGGGCCAGTGGGCGAAAACACAATTTTTGCTGCTGGCCCAGTGAAAAACTAATCATAGGAGGCCAGCATACTATCAGCACTGGCGGTATGCTGGCTGCAGCAGCTTCAACCGTCTTCTCTAAAGTCGTAATGAGGCCCTTGGTCTCCCCGTTCCTAAAAAAAATATGAATGTGACCTTGCACAATGTAACTGGTGCTCATGTAATGCGCACCAGTATCTTTGAGTCGAGTTCACACTATATAAAACTGCAAAAAAAGTGAATTGCACATGATCACACAACACAAGGTTATGTATGCTGACAACTCACTGTTGTAACTTGGTTGTGAGAGGAAATAGTCAGCTTTTCATCCTTCCCTGAACAATACAATTAGTGAGCTGTGCTAAACCAGCATTATTTGTGATTGGTAAAAGATCACACAATACATACGTTATTGGCCCGGATCACATAAAATTAAGTTGCACATGACCCAATGATATAAAGTGTTTTCTTAGGCTTACGAAATACAAAGCGAGCTGGTCACATCCAAAATAAAGATTACATCTCATGTAGTTATCCATCTGGAGTACAAATTCCTCCCTCACAAACACTCCTGTAGTCGAGTCAAGGACCCAAACTAAAATGTCCCGTTCATCAGAGATTACCACACGCTTTGTGGAGATTGCAATGAAACCAGGAAAGAAACAGAAGCACGTCACTGGTGTTTCTAAAAATGATAATGTTTCACAAAGGGGAGATCAGGAGTGATGCATTTTAGAACATGCTACCCTAAATCTCTCCAACTTGAAAGCAGATTGTATTCAAGGGCACAGAGCTTGATGCAGGTTTGTGGGAATGACACCATCCACCCTTCCTATGTCTTCTTCAAATAAACAAGCATTTGCAAAGCAACGGATCTCGCATATTTCTAACACGTTAACTGTCATGTTTTGACAATGGCGCCAACAAGTAAAAACAGAAACAAAAATTTAAAAAAACGAGTGAAAACTAAGAAAAGAAGACTTAACCAAATAAAATAAAGTTAGCTTCAAAAAATGAAAAATTCAAATTTTGTGCCTGCTGTCACCACTCACAGGCCTACTGTTTGCGGGGCACTTGAAAATGGAACAAAATAGTACCTCAATCACATTGGGAGCAGTGGACAGGCACTAATTAAGTTGAAATCAATTAGTGCTTGATCCCTGCTCCACACCGAGGAATGGAAATGATGCCAGACCTACCCAGACGAATTACGAGGCTGTGACATGCAAACCAACAAATGGTGATCAACAGGCAGGCTCCAAGCCCTTTACTGATCACAATTGCGTCTCAAATGTGAGACGCATGTGCAAACGCATGCACTCATAGGCTCGACCCTAAAAAGGGACAGAAAAACAAGAACAAGCAACGACGTGGGAGGGGTTTTGAGGATGTGTAGTCACGTACAGGAAACTGAGGGATGGGCGGGAGATGCTGGGTGACAGCAGTGCGAGCAGATTCAAAGCGCCATGGACACCATGAGCATGAATGTTAAGGTGAAAAAAAAGTAGTTCGCTCACAGTGAAACATATCAGCACTCATGCAGTAATCCATATAACAGGGGCAGTCTGCAAGGCGGTAACAAAACCGCCCCAAGGCAGGACAAAAGTAACACATTTACCAATTTCATCAATTTTTGAAAGGCAAGCCCACGAACGCCTGAAAGTGATGGGCATGACATGGGTGTGGTTAAAAGCCGACAATACTTGTAACAGGGAGGAAGCACTTGCGTGCTCGCCCTGAAAAGGTCTTCGCCTCATGCACTGAACCAAGCTCCGATAGCAGCAAAGAATTCTTCAACATTATCAAAGAATTCTTCAACTCCTTCAGCTGAAACCAACATTACCGCCTCTCAATAACTCTCTAACAACCTTGCAGACTTCTTCCACAAGATCGCCAACATCTACAGAAACCTCAAAGACCAGTTCAAAGCCATCAACTTCTTCAAGCAACACAACAACACTACTACCACCAAAGACATCCAACTAACTGAACAGAAGCAGCTCGCATCACAGGACACCGCCTCCATCATGAACTCTGTCCACTCAGGTTCCCCAACCGACTCATGCACTCACCACATCTTCAAACTAGGAAATGCCAGAATCAGCATCATACTCATTCCCTTGTTTAACACCTCAACTGCCAGGACCTCCTTCCCAGAGGGCAGGAAACATGTGCAAGTCAACACCCTACTAAAGAAACCATCAGTAGACCCCCGGCAAACTCAACAATTAGCAACCAATCTCCTTGCTCCTGATCCCGGACAAAGTATTTTTTTTAAAACCATCAACCAACAACATTGCTCACATCTGGAATGGAACCTCCTACTTGACTCCTCCCAATCCAGATCCCTCAGCAACCGCAGCAGTGAGACAGCCCTCACTGCGGCTACTCATGACAGCTGAGGAATATCTGGGTGTTCCTCATAGACCTCTCAGCAGCCTCTGATATGGTCTCCCATCACACACTTATCACAAGGCTGCACAACATAGACATCCAAGATGTAGCTGTAAGAAGAATCGCCACTTTCTTCACCAGAAGAACGCAAAATGTCTGCCTTTCCCCCTTCACCTCCGAACCCAAGGAAAATCATCTGTGGAGTACCCCAAGGATACTCACTCAGTCCCACCCTCTTCAACACTTATATGACACCTCTGTCCAGAATTGTCAAAACCTATGGAATCAACATCATATTCTACGCCAACAACACACAACTCATCCTCTTCTTCTCTGAGGACACCACCAACATCAACATCAACCAGCAACTCCATGACAACTTCCACAGCCGCATTAACAGATATTGTCAACTGGATGAAATGCAAATTCCTGAAGCTCAACACGGATAAGACAGAGGTACAGATCTTCAGAAGCAAAAGCACCACCCCCCTCCCCCTCAGGAAGCAGCCTGGTGGCCCTCAGAACTCAGATCTACCCTACCCCCCCACAAACCAGGCTAGGATCCTAGGCATCATTCTGGACATCACGCTAACCATGATGACTCAGGTCAACTCGGTCTCCTCCTCCTGCTTCTTCATCCTCTTCACAAGATATTCAAAAAGCTACACCAAAGCTCCAGAGGCCAGGCCCTTATCTCTAGCGGAACGGACAACAGCAAACCTCTCCCCAAAAGGATCTCAGTTCATCTTTTTCGAATACAGTTCATACAGAATGCAGACTCTTCCCAAATCTCTCTAGACGAACCCATTTCACACTGTACCTCAGGGAACTCCAATGGCACACTGTATAGAAAAGATGTCAGTTTAAACTACTGACCTACGCATACAAGGCCCTAGACAACTGCTGATCCACCTTCTTGAACCACTGCATGAACTTCCATTAGCCCACCAGACACCTCGGCTCTGCTTCCCTTTCTCTAACCCTCGATCCCCTCTCACACCCACATCCCCCTCCACACATCTGACGTGGTTGATGCTGAGGTTGCTCCTTCTCCTACTTAGCACGAAGACATAGAATAGGCTATCCTTCCATCTTCAGACCCGCCCATCTCTTCCAGATTACTGAAAGTCCATGAAGACCTGGCTAATCAACTGGACCCTGCCATCACCTGAATACCCTTATGGATGACAAGACGTGCTCTACTAATCTGACTGATTGATTTAAAGAATGAATATGAAACTGGAGGCTAAAAATTAAGTTGGTATCCTTAGCTTGAATCATGGGAGAAGTGCAAGTACATCAAACTATTCTGGAATGGGCTCAACTGAAGTGCAGTTATGCATTGTTAACAGCATGCACTAGGAGCAAAAAAAGTCAAAGTTATATGCTGGTGTCCGGCATATCACTTACTCTTTAAGAAAAAAAAACGAAGGGGGTGAGAGGGGGTTAAGAGATTAACACAAAATGAATAATAACATGTTAGAATACCAAAAGTTCTATTATTTTACTTAGTTTAACATTCTCAAAAATATTTATCACACAGAACAGTTTGTGCCATTCAAGTCACAAAATATCACTTTTACAACAGCATTATACACTTGTGTATACAGAAGATTGACAACTGTGAGAAGTAGCTGTAATGTAACTGTTATTCAAAAAACTCCCTTTCAGTCTTAAAGACAATCAAGTGCAGACATTGAGACGTTGTAAATGTAGCTATGTAAATGTAAAACTTGCAGAGAAGGCAGTTTAAAACTTTAACATCTTTAACACTTCTATTCGAAAGTCCCAGGTGGTAGGCCACAACAGAAAGGGTATGCCAAAGATGAGATCTACCTAATGTTAATGATGCATACATATACTTTAAGAATGGGTGTAGCTTACGCAGCAGAAGAACAAACTGCATTATGTCCACAATGCATAGTGTATTGCAGCCCATGTTGTATTTTTCAGGACCTATACTGTGATTATATGAACTTTCCAAGTGCAACAGCCACAGCCTAAAGCTACAAGAAACTGATGAAGTCCAAATAAGCCAAAACCCATCTGGGGTTATTTTTGTTCCAACCTAGGCAGACCCTCTAGCAATTCACAAAATAATCTTGATATCTTAGAAGAGCAATATTTACTATTATGGCCAGGAAAAAGGTCTCCCAGCAGACAGCAAAAACATTGTGACTTCTTATTGGCTGAAAGCACACACGTCACTATGTGCCACCGTACAGATGTAAAAGATGCTACCCCCTGTCGCATTACAGTCATTAAAAAACAAAATCTAAATGTACTTCCAGCATGAGTATGTGGAATGAAAGGACACATTTTCACCATTTGCATGAAGTGATGTATTTTGAAACTTGTTTTCATCGCAATATTTGGTTCCTCTTTAATGTTAACAACGCTTGTGATGACGCTTCTTATCTGAAGGCGGAAGCTGATTCGGGTATACCCTGGGTGACTGAGGTCTCCTGTGGAGCGCATGCGAAAGCAGCAGGTGGGCCGCATTGAATGGAAGCTAGGGGTTCTCTTCTTGAGCACTAGGTATCAAAGGTCCACACTGTTGCAGGGACCTCATATCAGATCTCCAGGAGCACGCCGGGGAGAGCCCTGCTCTGCTGAGACTCTCAATGCCACAGAGCTTTAAATTCCAGAGTGCTCAAGGTACTGAAGGTTATTAATGTATGGTCTAATGAGTACTGCTAAAAAATATCAAACACGCAATTTTGTTCTCATCTGTAACGGTGTGTGAAAATATAGTTCTGCCGGTTGAATTTTGCGTGGGTAAGAAACTTCTCATCTTTACTAGCTTGAAAAAAATCTCAGAGAAAAGTGATTTTGAAAGAGAATTCTCCCTTTAAAAATATGGGTGGTCATTACAACCCTGGCGGTCGGTGTTAAAGCGGCGGTAAGACCGCCAACAGGCCGCCGGTAAAATCTTTGCAATTACGACCGTGGAAGAAACCGCCAACAAAGACAGCCACTTTAACACTCCGACAGCCACAGCGGTACAAACAAACAGCTTGGGGGTAACCACCAACAGACAGGTGGAGGACAAAGTACTGCCCACAGTCTCACAACCTACCAATCCGCCACCTTTTCCGGGGTGGATTCACTGTGGATAAAAACACAGTGGAAACAGGATTCCGAAGGGAAAACGCTCACCTCTACACACCCCACGAGGAACTAGGACACCATGGAGCCGGAACTCCAAATTCTCCCTGCGATAGTCTACCTGCTCCTCTACCAGGAGCACGAACGCCGGCGACGAAGACCACGGTGAGTACTGCACCTATGACACAGGGGAGGGAAAAAACATGGACACGCAAAACGCAACACCCCCACCCTCACCCACTACAACACACACACTAATACATATTGATACATCACAGTTACACCCCCAAACCCCCCGGAAGAATGCAAAGACAAAAGGAAATGAGTGTAACTATTGTAATATATTAAAAGCAAGTAGGCAAAAAATATACATACACCATTAACAAAATATACACCAAGCATAGTAGTCCAGGTAGTGCTCCAATTAAGTCCGTGGAACACTGGGCCCACACGGTATGGGCGAGGCCCACACAAGATCCCCGACCATGACGGAGAGAACACTGCAGTGGCATCAAAGAGGAAGAAAACAGGCGCCTCAGGGGGAGGGAAAGGGGGGGCACCTCAGCCGGTTGAGTGCACAACGCCAAATCCACTAGAGGGCCACATGCCCACTGTTCAATCCTGGGGAGTGCAAAGCCACAGTCTCTCAAGTCTATACAGTGGGTGGGTTGCCCACTGTTCAATCCTGGGGAGTGCAAAGCCAGAGTCTCTCAAGTCTCTACAGTGGGTGGGTTGCCCACTGTTCAATCCTGGGGAGTGCAAGGCCACAGTCTCTCAAGTCTCTACAGTGGGTGGGTTGCCCACTGCTTTATCCTGGGGAGTGCAAAGCCACAGTCTCTCAAGTGCATAACAGTCTCCACTGGTTCTGGAGGGGACATTGTGCCCAGAGTGCTTCATCCTGCTAAGGACAGAGGTAGTGGATGGATCTTTCCACTGGTTCTGGAGGGGGCATGGTGCCCAGAGTGCTTCATCCTGCTAAGGACAGAGGTAGTGGATGGATCTTTGCACTGGTTCTGGGGGGGGGCATGGTGCCCAGAGTGCTTCATCCTACTAAGGACAGAGGTAGTTGATGGATCTGTAGTGGAGGGGGCTTTGTGCTTCATTCTGCCTGTGACGGACTCAGTAGCATCAGTGCCCTTGTCACTCATGGGCCAGTGTTGCTTGAGACGGCGGTGCCCTGTTCAGCGGTTCTTGAGACGGCAGTGCCCTGTTCAGCAGTGCTTGAGACAGCGGTGCCCTGTTCAGCGGTGCTTGAGACAACGGTGCCCGTTTCAGCGGTGCTTGGAACGGCGGGCTCCTTTGCAGTGACTCAGCTGCTGGCGGTCCTTCATGGCCCAGCAGGGCTTGTGCTGGTGGTCCTCTCTGTCCCAGCGGGGCTTGTGCTGGCGGTCCTCTCGGTCCCAGCGGGGCTTGTGCTGGCGGTCCTCTTTAGCCCAGCGGGGCTTGTGCCGGCGGTCCTTCATGGCCCAGCGGGGCTTGTGCTGGCGGTCCCAGTGGGGATGACGGCTGTGGCGTCCTGGGCAGCTGGGCTGGTGCTGGCAGTGGCCTCCTGGGCAGCAGGGATGGTGGCGGTTGCCTCCTGGGCAGCAGGGCTGGTGCTGGCCTCCTGGGGAGCAGGGCTGGTGGAGGTGGCCTCCTGGGCAGCAGGGCTGGTGCTGGCGTTGGCCTCCTGGGCAGCTGGGCTGGTGCTGGCGGTGGCCTCCTTGGCAGCAGGGCTGGTGGCGGCGGTGGCCTCCTGGGCAGCTGGGCTGGTGCTGGCGGTGGCCTCCTGGGCAGCGGGGATGATTGCGGTGGCCTCCTGGGCAGCAGGGCTGGTGCTGGTGTTGGCCTCCTGGGCAGCTGGGCTGGTGCTGGCGGTGGCCTCCTTGGCAGCAGGGCTGGTGGTGGTGGCCTCCTGGGCAGCTGGGCTGGTGCTGGCGGTGGCCTCCTGGGCAGCGGGGATGATGGCGGTGGCCTCCTGGGCAGCAGGGATGATGGCGGAGGCCTCCTGGGCAGCTGGGCTTGTGCTGGCGGTGGCCTCCTGGGCAGCGGGGATGATGGCGGTCTTTTCCGCCGTGCTGCTCTTCCCAGACTTGCTGAGTTTCTAGTGCCCCTCCCCCACCTTGGAACGTGTCGCAGCTGACTCCACACTCCCACCAGTAGCCCTGGGAGCGGCTTTGGGCATGGACAACAGGGACTCAGTGATCCAGCAATATATCCAGTGAAACACAGGTAAGAATACAAACCTGCCTACTACATGTACTTAAACACTACTACCTCTCTACTGTCTGTCGTTTTCACCCAGTGTATGGTCACTGAGTTGTCACTTTCACTTACGATTTCACAGACCTGGGTCCTACAGTGTGACATCTGCTTTGTTTCCTCATGGACTAGAGCTCTGTGACATAGGTATGTTGACATTACATTTGAAAGAGCATTTTGACACTGTAATTGCTAATACACTTTTTCAAAATCGCAGACTGACTCCAGATTGTTTTGTGCTTTAAGGGTGTTTATTTTAGTGCTCAAAATTGGAGGGGGTAGCAACATGGTGAGGGGTGGTGGCGGAGAAATGTCCAGTCTATTAGTCTCACAGGTGCATTGCCCAAATGGGCATGGGAAGTGGAGCTGGGGCAGTTTAAGGATGGACAGGGTGACAAAGTGGGACAGTAGGATGACAATTAGGGTGGTCTCATTTCTTGGCGGGAGTCTTGGCATCGTTCTCTGTCTTTGTCCTGGATCTCAGGGATCGTTTGCGAGGTGGTTCTCCCTCTGCAGGGGGTGGGGTGCTGGTGTGGTGGTCCTGTGCCGGTGCCTCCTGTTCACTAGCGCAGGTGGAGGTGGTGGGCAGTTCATCGTCCATGCTAGTGTCAGGGGCCCCTTGTAGTGCCACAGTGTCCCTCCTGGTGTTGAGTACTTCCTTCAGCACCGCTACGATGGTGCCTAAGGTGGAATTTATGGTTTTGAGTTCCTCCCTGAAGCACAAATACTGTTCCTCCTGCAGGCGCTGGGTCTCCTGAAACTTGCCCAATACCGTTGCCATTGTCTCCTGGGAGTGGTGGTATGCTCCCATGATGTTGTAGAGGGCCTTGTTGGGAGTAGGTTCCCTGCGCATGTCCGCCCCCTGTCGCACAGCAGCCCTCCCAGTTCCCCTGTGTTCCTGGGCCTCCGTCCCCTGGACCGTGTGCCCACTACCACTGCCCCCAGGTCCCTGTTGTTGTTGGGGGTGGTGGGTTATACTAGGTTCCCTGTAGTGGTGGACACACTGCTGATTGACGTGTCCTGGGGACGGAGGTATGGGCCCGGTGGGTGGGTGCTCTGCTGGTGTTTCCTGAGGGGTGAAGGTCTGTGGTGGCCTGCGACTGGGTGAGAGGAACCGACTGTCCAGAGGTCCCCGATGGGCCGGGCTGGTCATCTAGATCCAGTTGGACAGAGGTGCTCTCATCACTGTGGGCCTCTTCTGTTGGTGGTGTGGACATGTGCGGACCCTCCTGTCCGGTGACGTTGGGTAGGGGTCCTGCAGGGGTATAAAAGGATATTTAGTACATCTGTGTGTGCCATGGTGTGCAATGGGTGGGTGACCGTGTACCCCAGTGCTTGCATTCCTGTGTGGGACCTTGTGTTATGATGGTTTAGGGGGTTGTATGGGTATGTGCAGAGGCCATGCTTTGGTGATGGGTGTTCATGCTTTGTAGATGCATGCAGGGCTTGGTGTTAGGATGTGTGGTTTGTGATGTTGGGACATTTGTGAGGAGTTAGAGTGATGGGGGTGAGGGTGAGGGTGGGGTATGTGCTGGAATGCAGGTAGGGTGGGGGATGTAATAGTTAAGATTTGACTTACCAGAGTCCATTCCTCCACCTACTCCTGCGAGGCCCTCAGGAAGCAGAATCACCAAGACCTGCTCCTCCCATGTTGTTAGTTGTGGGGGAGGAGGTAGTGGTCAGCCGCCAGTCTGCTGAACCACAAGGCGGTGTCTTGAGACCACGGAACACACCTTCCCCCGTAGGTCATTCCACCTCTTCCTGATGTCCTCCCGATTTCTTGGGTGCTGTCCCACTGCGTTGACCCTGTCCACTATTCTTCGCCATAGCTCCATCCTCCTTGCAATGGAGGTGTGCTGCACCTGTGCTCCGAATAGCTGTGGCTCTACCCGGACGATTTCCTCCACCATGACCCTGAGCTCCTCCTCCGAGAACCTGGGGTGTCTTCGCCATGCCATGGGGTGGTGTAGGTGATGTGTGGGGTGGTGTGTGGGGTGATAAGTGTGCTGATATGTAGTGGTGTGTAGTGTGAGGTGCGTGGAAGTTCTGTGGGTGATGGTGTTGTGTGCCTGTGGATGCTGGTATTGTTGATGGTGGTGTCTCTCTCTGGCCTTTGTTCGTGATTTTTGGTTGTAGGGGTTTGTGGGTGATGTGGGTGTGTGTTTTATATTGTATTGGGTGTGTGGGAGTGGTCTGTGTATGTGTATCAGGTGTGTGTATTACGAATTGTCCAATGTGGCTGTGTTCTGTAAATGTGTGTGTATTTTGAGCGCATCAGTGTGTACCGCCAATGGAATACCGCTGTTGAAAGACCGCCGCGTGGATTTGTGGGTCATGATGGTGTGGGCGTATTTCTGTTGGCGTGACGGTCGAGGTTTTGTTTTCGCCAGTTTATCACTAACCTTTGGTGTGGCGGACCTGTGTGGGTGTCTGAATTTTGGTGGATTCCGTGCTGTGGGTCATAATAGCTGTGGCGGTTTTCCGCGGCAGTGTGTTGGCGGTCTTCTGCACGGTGGTATGCGGCTTTTACCGCCAATGTTGTAATGACCACCATTGTATTTACTTTCCGCACACTAATAGTATTTTAGCAGTAGTTTCCACCTGATACTTTTCTTATCCTCCAGAAACTATATAAAACTGACAAAGTGCTAAAAACACTTTCTGAAGTGCCAAATTTGCCATTTTCACATGCCCATAATTGTATAATTGAAACTTAAGCCATGCAACAAATGCAAATCTTCACTGAGTTTAGTAGCACATGCAGCAAGATTATGGGGGTGATTCTAACCGCCCGCCAAAGTTCCCTCGCCAGAACACCGCTGCGCGGTCAAAAGACCGCCGCAGTGATTCTGAGTTTCCCGCTGGGCGGGCGGGCGACCGCCAGAAGGCCGCCCGCCCGCCCAGCAGGAAACCCCCATCCACGAGGATGCCGGCTCCGAATGGAGCCGGCGGAGTGGAAAGGGTGCGACGGGTGCAGTTGCACCCATCGCGAATTTCAGTGTCTGCTATGCAGACACTGAAATTCTCAGTGGGGCCCTCTTAGGGGGCCCCTGCAGTGCCCATGCCAATGGCATGGGCACTGCAGGGGCCCCCAGGGGCCCCACGATACCCGTTACCGCCAGCCAGGTTCCAGGCTGGCGGTAAGGGGGTCGGAATCCCCATGGCGGCGCTGCCTGCAGCGCCGCCATGGAGGATTCCTCAGGGCAGCGGGAAACCGGCGGGACACCGCCGGTTTTCCGTTTCTGACCGCGGCTTTACCGCCACGGTCAGAATGCCCTGGGATGCACCGCCAGCCTGTTGGCAGTGCATCCGCGGTCCCCTACCCTCGCGGGCTCGGACCGCCAGGGTTAGAATCACCCCCTATATTCTTAGAGAGTGTGCCGGTGTTGGTGAAAAACATTGCACAACCATAGAAGTGAATACGACCCCTAATGTAAATACATACTACTACAGCTAGCGTGCATTCAGTATTATAGAAAAATTCTAGTGCCCAAGTAAGAATCATCCTACCAGCCGTAGAGGACTGTGCAAGTGGCTTCGCTCTTATGATATGGCCTCTAGCTGGATTTACTACAGCTTATAAACATTCCTTCCACCCAATAATATTACTCCACTTTACCATTTGGTGTCCTACAGAAGATGGCTCTGGGACTTAGAACCCCTAGCCTCAAGTAAGCAATGCCACAGAAAACAAGACGACTAGCAACCCTGTGCTATTGTGCTTCGCCTAAGCGATGCTCCAGAATGTTACCACAAAATGGAACATAGCAAACAAACTTTAAACATGCCTATTTGAAAGAGGAATACTCTGCTAAAACGGTTTCCATTGATTTACGGTTGAAAAACAATGATTATGAGTGAAATAAAGTGCTGTAATAATGTTGCAAAATTTCCATTTTTGTGCAGCAAAATTTGCAAATCAATGCCGGAATATCCTTGGGGGTCTTTCTAGAAGGAATTTGGTCTGCACGTCAGGCTGGACTATTTCTATAAAAACATGACCAAACAGATTTCCATATGACTGGTCTCTGTCTCCAGAGGCACAGAGGACAAATACAAGACTGGAATGCGGCCCAAATCATCATCAGAGGCAAAGTTTCAATCAAGCATTGCTTCCCTTACTTCATTGTTGCAATAAACGTACAACAGCAGCAACATCCAACAAATACCATCACAGTTGCAAAATCAAAATTCCAGGGCTTGCAATAAAAAAAAAAACATTCTCACTCTGGTTGCAGTGAGGCGCACAATTTCAGACTCATATACTCCGGCACCAACAAATTTTGAGAGGTTATACAATTGCTTGGAGTAGATGTTGTGAAACACAAGTCAACAAAAAATCTAATGGACCAGTGCCACTTTAAAATGCATATGACCTGGAAAAACTGTGGCTATTGAGATTGCTGTTGGGTTTGGTGTGGAACTTGATGTTCTACCTGGAAGTGTGCTGGCATTGAAAACTAAGGTAAGTGAGCTTGGCACTGAGGACATTGTTGTAGTGTAAATACAGCAAGATGTGCAAAGCAACCACTTAAAGAATTCATAAAAAAAAGCTTGGGAAGAGCGTGAGGGTACTGGAATCCCAACTACAAAACACAAAACATTGCTAACTAGCTCAGAACCATGTAAGAAACCCTGACACTGAAGAAAATGATTTTAAGTTTGATTTTTAAATTGTTGGGGAAAATATATCTTGATTCAATGTTCTCTTTGACAAAATGGGGACATCTACTTAGCAATACAATAAACAAAATGTGAAGTCGTGAAATTTTGAACGTACACATTTCGTGAGATGCTGCTATTTTGCAACATTTTAAACAGATACTGTTATTGCCACTTGTAGTGGTATGCAGTTTAGTGGATTCAAAATCATGAATGGTTGAGTTAGCGGACCAGGGGTTAGAGTTAGTGACCAGCAGGTAAAACCCACATCTCAGCAGCAAGTACTTCACTCACTACACCATTTTAATGGCGTCAACACACCTGCTTCTGTCATGATTCTGGAGTGTAAGTCTTTGACAAATAGGTACTAGTGTAATAGATAGAACCTGAAGAGCCAAGTGGATAATTCCATTTTCAAAATCATAAGAGGAAAATTTAACCTGCAATAAAACCAAATTATGTTGCTGATAAAGACAACCACATTACCATTAACATCAACTAAAACTGCTTGTAAGATAACATCTTATTTTGTTTCCTGTTCTCTAAGTCTATACCTCTGGTCATTGCAGCCTTATGGTCATGCTTCTCAGAGAACGTCATTATACAACTTGTTGAAGGGCCTAGCCAAAGTCTCGAGCTTGATTACAATTGTTTTTTAATTCAGTAGAAAGGAGATAGGGTACTTGTTCAGAACTTGTGAAAGCACCCAGTGTTATTGTCATTCTTGCATTCACTGTGTTTAAAATATTGCTATTAGGGTTAGTAATAGGTACTGCCATTCCTATTTCCTGAGTAAATATAATTGGATACAGTTATGCTGCAGGGAATGGAAAGAGAAGGTTCATATAAATAGCTATTTGCAAATAATCTGGTCCAGTATTTAACCTTTTGACTTCTGTGGACCCCTACTTAATCATTACTGGAATCCGGGTATGCCCCTGAACCATTACTGGAACCCCGGGACCTCCAGGTAGTCATTACTAGAGGCCCGGGGCACTGGCATAAGCCACCTCTAGGATTTGAACCAGGATTTGAACCACAAAACAATACAAAAAAAAGAAAAAAGCATTATTTTAACACAAATAATTATTTTATTTTATTAATAAATATTTCGGAAAATATATTGAATTTTAATGGGAAGGTTGGAGCTTTTCTATATTCAATTAAGGACACATATCATCCATACTATCTTTCTGTTTGATGCACTTGGATGGCTTCCACGTATGAATCAGTTTGAGGATACCAATTAAATTTTTAGCCTCAAATTTCAGATACCTTCACATTTACAGAAGGGTTTAAAATTCCCACTTTCACATTTTGCTTCTTCATTTATGCATACTTTATTAATCTGTAATATTTCATTTTCTAAGCAGTTGTGTGTGGTGTTGAACCCCAGACCACAGGTTAAGAGCCACTCATGTGGTCTAAACATTACTATCCTGTACGATTATAAGCCATAAGTTAAAAAGTATGTAAGGCCTACTTTTCTTGCATGAACTATAGAAGAATGAACATGGTAAGAGTTCTAGTTTACAGCCATCAGACTTAAGGTCCGGGAAAATCATCACATCTATTGAGCCTAAAGTGTTCTGGCAATCCCATATGAAAGGGCCCACATTTACTCAGACTACTGGATCTCAAACAAGCCCCTTTGAGCTTTAATTTTGGAAAGAAGGCAATTGGCCTAGTAGGTAAAGTTAATTAGAAATTCCAATTTTGTTTAAACTGCATGTTCGTGGGATCCACCTCTATGATCCCTGCCTTTTCAGAAGTATGAAGTAATTATTCAAACTTTGAAACACAAATCTCTGATTTGCTCTCTGCCTAAACATTTGTCACCCTGCTGCCTGGCCTTTGTTAGCCACTTTCATTAAGGTACTGAGCATTCCATTTAAGATTCATGGAAATGCTAGTCTACTAAAGGATTTACTAAAACTGACATGCTTCATTCTGCCACTGTTGTGACCCAGGGTTTAATTAATCTTGCCTTTAACTAGTAATTAAGCTTTGATTTGGACTGCTGAGGAACCAATTTACTTTCTGTAATCCTAACTCATCTAAAAGCAGAGATAGCTGTGGGAGAAAAATACCTTTTGACCCTGACCAAGGACCATTCCTATAGCTTGAAATACTTGGAAAATCACCAGGTCACGAGGGACTAAGAGGCTAGGCCAATGGACTTGGTTTAGGCAATTGTCCTTCTGGTTACTACATTCAGTATGAAAGCTCCAATCCTGTACATAGAGAAGCTTCCCCTCCATTATACTCAAGTACTTTATCAGAGAAAAACATGTTGTCGGTTCTGAATTTGTATCCTAGTAAGACTCTTAGTTTTAGGATGGTTTGCAACTGGCATCTCATTTTAAGTGTGCTAAAACCATGAAACAATTCATGGACTATCACTGGACTACAAACAGGGCACTCACATTATGAATTTCTGGACTGGTGCTCTTTTCCCATAATTATTGATTTTCTGCATTCACCACATATTCCTTCATCATCTGCTGCATAGTGTGCAGATTTTAACGAAAATATTGTTTCTAACTCAAAATTGTCAAAGGTTACAAAGAAGTTGAAGGCCCTTCTCAAAGGTTAACTGGTCATCTTTATTTTGCTCATTTCTGTATTTGGTTTTTAAACTGGTAGTAATGAGGTGAAAAATTTGTCCAGACAGTATTACAATGTCTAAAACAAAAATAACAAAATAATGAAGTAATACTATAAAAAAAGTGCTGCATTTTAAGGCATAATTTGCCCTTTCTTGCCCCATAATTTAGGAGCCATGCCAGATAATGTGGTGGTCTCTGCCACATAATTCCAGTGGGAATGTCTATATTACACAGTACTTATGAAGGTGCCTCAAAGGTCTACTGGAGCATTCTTGGTAGAGCTGGCTCAGCCAGGAGTCCACACACATTCCTTAAGAACCTGAAGATTATTGCAGCAAATAGGCAAACATTTCCCAGAATATGGTTCCTTCCATAAATGGATATTGGCAAGCTCCTTTGATATAAGGTGACAACTATGTGAAGGTAGATTTTCTCATTGTTGCCAAGTGCAATAAAAGCACTTGGTCATTAGTGACTAGGGAACACACTTGCTGATAAACCCAAGGGTTTACTGGTATGTGTACAAAGACCATTAGAAACCAGCTACATAACATGTTAACAAGGTCTTTGATACATTAACTAGAACATTTAACTCAAATGAAATGCGGAAGCTACTGCAGCTTACCCACTTGGCCCTTCAAATGCCTACATGGAAAGCAGACAAATGAGAATAAGCTGGTAGGTAATGCATCTAAGCTAAACAATTGCCAGTCTTTGATCCATGCAATGTTAAAAAGCTTCACAGATGTAAAGTCAACAGTACTAAATGTATATATTAAATTTATGTAGCAGCCTCAACGGAGGTTATCGCCATGAATCTTTCTGTATTTTTCTGTTAAATGATAAAACTTATGTGGGTGGCACAACCAGTCCTGCACCCCACTAGTAGTAGTAATAGTAGTAGTAATTTACAGGCCCTGGGCACATGTAGTGCACTTGACTAGGGACTTGCAAGTAAATTAAATAAGCCAATTGGGTATGAGCCAATGTCACCATGTTTTAAGGAGAGAGCATATGCACTTTAGCACTGATTAGCAGTGGTAAAGTGTGCAGAGTCCTAAAGCCAGAAAAACTGAGGTCAGAAAAAAGAGGAGGAAGGCAAAAAGTTTGGCGGTGACCCTGCAGAAAGGCCATTTCCAACAGTGATGTTTGTGACTTTTTAAATATTTTGGTACTCCTAAATGCTTTACATATTTTCTCTAAATTAAGCCTGTCAGCGCTGTGCTAATGCTAGCAAGGCCTGAGCTCAGGTTTAAACTATTCAAACCTTTGACTGGACCTAACAGGTTAGTGACTATCTTCCTGGGGTGGACTTCCACCCACCCCAATTAATAATTAACTTTTTTCAGTAACAAGAAAATCGTTGCCTACTATAGGTAATCCGTAGGATTCCATGTAACAAAGTACCTGTCCATAGTCTTTAACACTGACTTGTAACAAGCCATCCTTAAAGGCCTATTGGCTTTATGATATGCTTTTCACAACACGTAAGTCAAGGCTACTTTCTTTATTGTAATGTTTCATAACAAACAGATCAGACATATGCCACCTTTACATAATTTCCCTAATGAATCGATCAAGCAAGCAGGTTGCCAACATTCATTTTCCTGTCATCATAACCAACTCAGTCCTACTGTATTAGGCACAAGTAATCCCGCACGGAAGAACAATCAATACAAGAATTTGCTTCAGCAGAAGCAGAAAATGTCTGCCTATTCAAATGATGTACTCAAGACATTCAACATGTGGATAGAGCCAAAGCCACTATGTCTTTTTAGTGTGTCTTTAAACTATTTTTCTCCCTCTCAATAAGGTCTTCTGCCAGCCGCATGCATAACTGAAAGACAGTGGTACAGTGGTACTGTAAAGTACAGTACAAATCAGGTGCATCTCATCCACACATACATTTTGGGTGAGTTAATTTTTACCAGGCCATCTGGAAGGTTTATTAGCCCAAGATGAAAGAAAAAAGTTGGATGACTTGCCACCAATCTTCTACTTAGATGTTTCCACTACCAGTATCAGTATTTACCCCCTTGAGGAAATCCCATATTCCCCACTCAACATCTCATTCTCAAGTGTTTCAACTTTTCTTCCAAACTCCTCATTTACCTCATGTCCTTCTTATTGAAAGGATGGAAGGAAAAAAGTTGTGAGAATCACCTGATCCCAGTGGAAAGCAAAGTTGACTTTAGGCAGAATACATCCATATGACCATTTGATCCTCAGAAATCTGAAGGTATGGAGTAATACAAATACATAAATGGAATGTCAATTTGGTCAAACCCAACATGAAGTTTTACTTTTTATTAGAGTTCTGTCCAAGTGGTAAGGCCTTTTCGTGAAATACCACAAAAAATGCTAGAAATTCTTGATAGATATTTCTGATAGGAATATGCAGATGTACCATTTGAAAACTAAGGGTAGAATCTGCTGAAGATTGTTCATCTTGAAATGATAGACTGTTGAAATATGGTTGAGTTCCTTTACAACTATCAACAATGTGTAGTCCCCCAATCATTTCAGGACCAGTAACACAATGGGGGCCCAGCTGTGCTCCCTTACTGTGGTTGGAACCAGAACTATTTCCTGCTTCAGGAGTATTCAAATAAATCTAACTTGGTACAAGTTACTGATCTTTTAAGGGACTGTGAAGCATTGAAAATCTTCTCTACACACAGGGTTTTCAGGAGGCAGGATTTGTAACCACATTCTGCATACTATCCACTTAAATGAAGGTGTCAACATCCAAATCTTTATTGGCCATGGCTGAGACATTCATTATTCTGAAATGTCACATGAGATAGAAAACTTAGCAGTGGTCTCCATGCATACGAGTCACCCACAGAAGTCCTTCTCCTCTTGCATGGCCAAGGAACGGACATCTCACTACAAAATATTGCAATGTACAGCCCACAAATACCAGAATATACATCTAAACTCAAACCACCATGTGAACTGTTTAATGCAGATTCAGTTTTCTTAACCAACGCATCTGTGAGCGATACCACTTGCATCAGCAAAACAGCATGACCCATCTGATTTGTCCACATAGGGTTCAAAATCAAACTCTGCAGAAGTTTCATCCCTTACTTGGCCAAGTAAGATAGGTGACCCAGGAACCTAGGAACAAATATTTGTACAAGATACTTCCATTTATTGCTTTCTAAAGTGGCAAAATAGCACTGATTCAGCTAATCATCTGCTTAATCACCAGTGAGGCCAAAACTGTGGCCACGTCCAGTCCTTACTTTATGGGATATAGTCCAATCTCTTTTACACAGTGGTAAATGGTTGCTTGCCACATGAACTTTCAAGACAAGTACTGTTTTTTTCCGAAAATGCAGCAGCATTTGTTTACATATCTAAAGTAAACAACATAGCATACAAACAGCAGCTGAGCAGCCCATTAAACCTTAAATGTGCACATTATAACAAAACAGTCAAAACAAGTTGCAACACAACTGTAGTACAAGACAGCAAAATGTCATTGAAGTACTTTAGAACAAATGTAGCACAAATGCAAAGCAGCACAAAAAACAGAACACACCACAATCACAATAAAATGGCACACAAAAAACATGCACAACCAATCTTGTCACTTGTTACAAGCTCCAGAATCCTTTTATCATAATAATATGATAACAGATGTTTGCAGCTAGCACTGCCTTAACATAATACCGGAAATCCAGCCAAAAATGTTTTGTGTACCAGCCCTCTTATTGTTTAACTTTGATACTAGAGCCAGGGTGTGCCGTTGAGGGCGGCACCAAAGAATAGATAAGGGTGCAGGCACTCTTTATAGCAATATGGAGAGGAGAAGGGATGAAGAAAATGTAAATCACGTGGGGTGTCAGGCAAGGAAGGTAGTACTAATAGGGAAGGAAGGAGAGAGGAAAAATGAGGGAGAAAGAAAAGTTAAAATACTTGATCATGAGGTTTTCATGAGAAAGGGAGTATTTCCACAGAGTATGCATTATGAGTATAGCTGTAAAACTTTGTATAGGCAATGGTTTTAATGCATTCAGAAAAAATTGCATCATAGCAACTGAATGCCATGCTCCACAAACACCATCAAACCGCCATCTAAATGATGTTTGCAAATGTATAAAAATGTATCAAAGGCCATGTTATAGTTAGGCTTAATGCAAGTCACTGATGATCTGTCACAGCAAAATGCTTAATTGGAATGTAATGTCTATATATATCAAGTTGTGTTGTCTTAATGAGCATGTGATATAAATGAAAGACATTATATTTCTTTTAACTTTGTGATGTGGGCCATTACACATTGTTTCAGTATATTCAAGGGTTTATTATTTTCTTTGCTTAGGGTATTCATTCATCCTTTCCCTCTCTTAGTGGTAACAATCAGTGTGCGCAGCAGGAGCACTAACTCACTGACGTACTTTAAGATTTATTGGCACTCAATTGCTGTTGCTGTGTTGAGGACACTTCAATTCTTTGCTATATAAATGGAGTATCAGTGCTATTAATTTAGTTTCTGGTTGGCAGGGTTATTTACCCTGTCTAAGCAGGAACCACAGTTCTAGTCAGGGCAAGTCACAAACACACCCTAAATTAACTTGTCCTCAACCTCTGGTAGCTTGGCACAGAACAGTCAGGCTTAGCTTAAGAGGCAATGTGTAAAGTATTTGTGTAACACTTCCAACAGTAAAATAGTGAAAACACGGCACAAAAAGATACGAGGAAGATGATTCGGAAAATGGAGCTTAGTTTATTAAAAAGAACAAGACCAAAAAGACAAAAATCCAATAAGTAGAGCTTGAGTTATTAATTTTTAAAGAATAAACTGTAAAGTAGGGCTTGAAAGCAAGAAGGGGCAATCAGGGCTATCTAGTTGCGCTGAACCAGGACAAAGTCAAGTAGTTCAGGACGATGACAGTGGAGCATGGGCGGGACACAGTGACCTATTTAAGTACACTGAACAAAAGTACCTTGATCCTGGTTGCGTCAACGTCAATGAAGATGTTTGGAGCAGCTGAGGTGGTGCATCCAGTTTGATCCTGCAACAGAAGGAGATGCATTGGTTTTCCCCACACAAAGTCAGCAATGTCTCAGTTCTGATGGCAATGCGCTGGTCCTGAATGTAATGCATCATTTCTGCTCCTATAGCAGAGGATGCATTGATCCTAAGAGTGATGGACTGGTTCTGAAGGTGATGCGCCTGGTCTGGTCGAAGCAGTCAAGAGGTGTGGTTCTAATCCTTGCAATGGCAGAGATGCACCGGTCTCGATGAGGGTGTGTGGGTTGACTGAAGTAGCACCTTAGCCCTCAATTTAATGGGTCCACGACTGGGGTGGCCCCACTTGGCAGGGTAGACTCACAGATGGTAGACTCCAGGTGCAGAGGCAGGTATGTTGCAAGTCTTTTATGTCCTTGAGACTTCATTAACCAGGAGAACAATCAGCTGGTCCTTGGAGTCACCTCGGGTTCTAGGTTGTAGAGATGGAGTACAGCAAAATAGCATTCCCATGGCAGTCCTAGTAGCAGCACAGCATTCCTTCTTCATGGAAGAGTAGCCACAGGACCAGAAAGGTACTGAAGTGGTGGTGTCAAAGGACCAGTACTTTTACCTCGTTGTGCCTTTGAAGTAGGTAGGGTAGAAAGGTATGTGAAGTACACAGAGGTCCTCCCTTCCTTCCCTGGCTCCAGGCTTACTACAGGGGCATGCAGTCCTTTGTGTGGGGACAGGACACAGCCTATTCAGTTGTAAGTGTGAGCCAGTGCCTAGTTCCTCCCTCCCATCCTGCCCAGGTTGGCCCATCAGGATGTGGATGGCCCATCAAGTAACACCCAAGCTCCCTTTGTGTATGGTTATCTAGAGGGAATGCACAATGCCCAACTGTCACCCACCCCAGATGTGTATGCAGAGCCAGGCAGCAGGCACACAATGGCTAGAGTAAGAGAATATCAACTTTCTAAAAGTGTTTTTTTCAGAACTGCAATCTAACTTCACCATAAATTGTGATTTTAAACTGTGAGTCCAGAGACACCAAACATGAAAATGCCATCTCTTCACAATTGGGAATTATACTTAAAAGGTGTATTAAGGTGATCCTAATGTTATCCTAAGGGAAAGATAGGCCTTGCAGTAGTTCCCTACTTTTTAAATGCATTGCACCCTGCCTTCTTGGTTAGCCCAGGCCTGCCTTAAGGTTGCCTTATATGTATAAAAAGAGTAGGTTCAGGCTTCGCAAGAGGTTTCTCTTGCCACGTTGAAATGACAGTGTAACTGCACACATAGGCTCTGAAGTGGAAAGCCTGAGCCATGGTTAGAAGGTTACTTAAGTGGGTGGCACAATGAGTGCTGTAGGCACACTGAACAGCATTTATTTTAAAGACCATGGGCATATGTACAGCACTTAACAGGGATGTTTAAGTAAATTAAAATTATCTGTTGGGGATGAGCCATAAATACTATGTTTAGGGTAGAAAGCACAAGCACTTTAGCACTGACTAACAGTCCCAAAGCCAGCAAAAACAAGGTCACAAAAATGGAGAAGATAAGCTAAATGGTGGGAGGAAGACCACTCTAAGGATGTCAGGTCTAACAATCTGGAACCATATGGCTACCAAGCTCATTGATATCCATTAAGTACTAAAAAAAGTAAAAAACATAGCAAATTATTTAGTGTAAATTAAAGAACTACTCTCAAAATCACCAGATGTTCCCTGTAAAATAGATAGTGGAGTCTTGTGCAATATGCACAATGGGCAGTCTTGTTGAGTCAGTAAGCAGCGGGCCAGGTTGAGCTCGCCCTCCAACCGCAGGAGCCTACACCAGTCTCAGGCCGGTAGCTAGAAGTATCTTTTAAGTGGGGCATGTCCCTCACTTATGACCAACCATTAAAGCTTTGCACTGTAGTCACGTTCTTTCTCAAAATCCTGTTTTATGGATAAATATCACCCCCCAGAATATTGAAGATTCAAGTTATGAAACAGTAATGAGACTGCCATATTTTAATACATATACTAGGCAGCCAAAACACCTCCATAATAAAATCTGGATATCTCAGCAAGTAGATTGTACTTTCTAAGAACTATACCAACAAATGTAGACATTGGCTGATATGCATTAACCCCTTAAGTGCGGGCGTCGCACCCGAGGATTTCTTTTTTTTTTTTAATCCCTGGGAGACACGGAAGAGCTTTCGTGTCTCCCCCGCCCCTTTGTGATGTCAGCGCACCTCGGGTGCTGATGTCACACTGTTGTTTTCCCCATCGGAGCGGGAAGCGGCCGTAGGGCCGCTTTCCAGCTGCGATGCGGAAAACGGCCCCAAACGGCCTTCCCCACGTTCCGGAAGGCCTCGTATGAAAGGGGAGACTCTCCCCTTTCATACGAGGCCTTCCTGAACCCGTTTCCTGGCCCCCAATCGCAGCATTAGATGCCAGGGATTTCACTTGGGGGGGTCGGCCCCCCTAGGAAAACGGGCTGCCCCCCCCCCTGGGGGCCAACTTTTTTTAAAAAATTTATGTTGGGGCCCCCGGGGGGGGGGGGCGCAATTGCGCGCAATCGCGCCACCGCCAGGGGGTATTTAAAAAAAATATATAAGGACATTGACAGGGGGTCGCCCCTAGGCAGGGCGACCCCCTGTGGGGCCATATTTGTTATTGTTGATAATTGATGTTGGGGCCCCCTGGGGGGGTGCGATCGCACCACCCCCAGGGGCTAATTAAAAAAAAAAAAAATAACAAAAAAAACCCGAAATTGACAGGATGTTTGATGTTGGGGCCCCTTGGTGGGGGGCGGGGGGTGCGATCGCACCACTCCCAGGTGCTAATTAAAAAAAATAACAAAAAAAAAACGAAATTGACAGGGGGTCGCCTATAGGCAGGGCGACACCCTGTGGGGGCAATTTCTTTTTAGTAGTTGTAGGGTTTCCCTGGGGGCCTATATAGATAGATAGATAGACAGATAGATATAGAGATATCAATCCATGTAGATAGATATGTCTATCTACATGGATATACCTATATATATATATATATATATATATAGATATAGATATACAGTAGATATAGATATAGATATATCCATGTAGCTAGATATATCTATATAGAGATATATATATATATCAAAACAAGGCCTTTTTAGGGTTAGAGTGACGCATACATTATATATGTATCACTTTTGTCAGTGCATGTGTGGTTTCCCTTGGGGCCGCAATCGGCCCCAGGAAAACCAGACCCACATTTAAAAGTGATCTATATATATTTATATATATCATCCACAACAACTGGTCTATATATATTTGCCACCAGTTGTCTTGCAGTTGCATCTTGCGTCTTCAAAGCAGTGCACATACTTCAACTGACACATTTGAACTGTAGCTTTTAGGCAGCAATAAAGAAGTCAAGTAAGTCTTGTGATTATGTTTCTGCTTCCAAATGATCAGACTTTTGTCTAGTGGCAGTTTTAGTGCCATAAAGAAGCGCAGAAGGTTTATATGACTACTGCAAAGAACAAATCTGTATTTTAAGTAAACAGCTGAGTACGTTAGTAAAGTCAGCCACTACCTGTGCTATAATACAAATGAAATGTATGTGCGGGGTGGCTATGGAGAGATGAAGAGCACGTTTGCTGGGTGGTAATGAGGGAATCCGAGGAGGAGGACATGGGAATGGGAGCACCAATAATGATTGTTGGACTGGGCGCAGGAGGTGCTAAAGACTGTGACGAATGGTATGTGACAAGGTGTTTGAGTGTCTTGAAAGAACGAGCTGATTGAGGGAAGAATCGCAGGTAAGGTGACCTCTACTGTTGCACGTATCACACACACACACACACACACACCAGCAATTTTGTGACTGTCTATGTAGGCTAGTGTTTTAGAGCAGCAGTTTAGCCATTAGCAGAGATGGCATCTTGATGAATGACTTCTGCTGACGTCACTCTGGTTATAGAGGGCAGCTCTGACATAGGATCAGAGACTGAGACAGCAGATACTGAGACAGTATCTGAGGGATAGGACAATGGCGCAGACTCTGGGAGTGATTTTTCAGTTGGAGGAGTCCCATTGGATAACTCCTTCCAGTAAATTGTGAGGGAGGTGATGAGGGCAGTCCTGTTGTCCCTTCGCAAGCACAGTCTGTGCAACAGGGCAATAGTGGGTTAGCCCAACCCAGAGAGCAGGTGAATGCGGGGGGCAAGCACAGAGAGGGTGCTCTCTTGGGAGCTCCCCAATTTAGTTCAGCCCCGAATTCCACTGCCCAAATTGTATTGTGGAGAAATCAAAATTATCTATCACAAAACAAACTGGTTTTGTAAGGCAGGCACCTGTGTTTTTGGTCCTGGGTTCGGCGGCTATATAGGGAAACATACTTAAACCAAACATTTCTGGAAACTAGACATCCAGGGGAGTCCACAGAGGTGTGACTTTTGTGGATTCCCCAAAGTGTTCTTATCCAGAATACCCTGCAAATCTGAAAATGTTGAATAAAAACTCTATTTTTCTTGCATTTCTATCACACAAACTACAGGAATATGCTGCTATCCACAAAATTCCTACCACCCAGTGATTCCTCACCTGTCCTGATAAAAACATTACCCCACTTGAGTGCCTATAGCTAGTGCCTGCGTAAGGAATGGATCACCCCAGGGTCAACAGTTGCCTCATGTAAGTACCAACATTGACCGTTGTGTGATCTATTCCTGTCACGGGCACTAGGCCTACCCCCACAAGTGAGGTATCATTTTTATCGGGAGACTTGGGGGAAAGCTGTGTGGAACAAAATTTGTGGCTCCTCTCAGATTCCAGAACTTTCTGTCACCGAAATGTGAGAAAAAAGTGTTTTTTGGCAACATTTTGAGGGTTGCAAAGGATTCTGGGTAACCGAACCTTATCAGAGTCCCACAAGTCACCCCATCTTTGATTCCCCTAGGTGTCTAGTTCTCAAAACTGTGCAGGTTTGCTAGGTTTCCCTAGGTGCCTGCTGAGCTGGAGGCCAAAATCCACAGCTAGGCACTTTGCAAAAAACAGCTCTGTTTTCTTTGTCAAAATGCGATGTGTCCATGTTGTGTTTTGGCGCATTTCCTGTCGAGGGCACTAAGCCTACCCCTACAAGTGAGGTAGCATTTTTATCGGGAGAGTTGGGGGAATGCTGGGTGGAAGGAAATTTGTGGCTCCTCTCAGATTCCAGAACTTTCTGTCACTGAAATGTGAGGAAAAAGTGTTTTTTTGGCCTCATTTTGAGGTTTGCAAAGGATTCTGGGTAACAGAACCTGATCAGAGCCCCACAAGTGACCCCATCCTGGATTCCCCTAGGTGTCTAGTTTTCAAAACTGTGCAGGTTTTGTAGGTTTCCCTAGGTGCCGGCTGAGCTTGAGGCCAAAATCTACAGCTAGGCACTTTGCAACGTCAGATTTCTTTGTAAAAATGTGATGTGTCCATGTTGCCTTTCCAGTCGCGTGCATTAGGCCTACCCACGTAAGTGATGTACCATTTTTATCGGGAGACTTGGGGGAACACAGAATAGCACAACAAGTGTTATTGCCCCTTGTCTTTCTCTACATTTTTTCCTTCCAAATGTAAGACAGTGTGTAAAAAAGACGTCTATTTGAGAAATGCCCTGTAATTCACATGCTAGTATGGGCACCCCGGAATTCAGAGATGGGCAAATAACCACTGCTGCTCAATACCTTATCTTATGCCCATTTTGGAAATACAAAGGTTTTCTTGATCCCTATTTTTCACTCTTTATATTTCAGCAAATTAATTGCTGTGTACCTGGTATAGAATGAAAACCCATTGCAAGGTGCAGCTCATTTATTGGCTCTGGGTACCTTGGGATCTTGATGAACCTACAAGCCATATATATCCCTGCAACCAGAAGAGTCCAGCACACGTAACGGTATATTGCTTTAAAAAATCTGACATTGCAGGAAAACGTTACAGAGTAAAACGCTGACAAAAATGGCTGGTTTTTTTCAGCTCAATTTCAAAAAACAAATTTCAGCTGTTATTTTCTGTAGGAAAACCTTGTAGGATCTACAAATGACCCTTTGCTGAATTCAGAATGTTGTCTACTTTTCAGAAATGCTTAGCTTTCCGGGATCCAGTATTGGTTTCACACCCATTCCTGTCACAAAATAGTAAAAATGGGGTATCTCCCAGTAAAATGCCAGGATTGTGTTGAAAAATGTGGTTTTCTGATTCAAGTCTGCCTGTTCCTGAAAGCTGTGAAGATGGTGATTTTAGCACCACAAACCTTTTGTTAATGCCATTTTCAGGGAAAAAAACCACAAGCCTTCTTCGGCAGCCCTTTTTTCCCATTTTGTTTAAAAAAAAACAAGATTTTATGTGTATTTTGTCTAATTTCTTGGTCTCCTCCAGGGGAACCCAGAAACTCTGAGTACCTTTAGAATCCCTAGGATGTTGGAAGGCCTAAGCGCAAACTACCCCAAATAGCCAAAAAAGGGCTCAGCACTGGGGGAGGGGGGGAAAGGCCCAGCAGCTAAGAGGTTAAAGAAGAAGACATCTGCAATTCTCACCAAAAGACTATAGTAACAAATAACCAGGGGATGTAAAAAGAAAGGATTTGCAAGACCACTATGTAAGGTGATTTGAGATCTTTCTCTAAGATTCCTTTTAGAAATAAAATGCAGAATTGTGCTTTGAAATCAATCACATTTGGCCAGGTGTACTTGCCAAAATATGATAAACTATAAATTACGCTTAACAGGTCACCCATAGTACTGGAAAAGAAATTGTTTCTGGTAACAACAGCAGAAAGATTTTCTGTTCCAAAATCAAACTCAGGATGCAAGGGAAATGCTTCCCATGAGTCCTGAGTTTGAAATTTTGTTTTGCTGTTTTGCAAAGCCTATTGTGCATACTAACATTACACAGCAAAACAAAAGTGAAAGCAGACCGCACTACCTTGATCTGCAGGAATCCTCAAATGCTCTACCACGCAGCATTCCCCCTATTTTCCAGATAACAGTAGTACCCCGCTTCTGATCTATCCCCCATCAATGGAAAGGCTCCTTAAGACACAAAAAAAATCAAGATTTTACCTTGCATATTGGCTAATTGTGGCAATGTAGGTAGTTACGGTATTTAGGCCAGGGCACAGTTGGCACCTGGGAAACCTTCCTGGCCCAGGTATTTCTGAAAACAAGGTACCTAGGGTAGGGTATTTAGGCCAGGGCTCATTTGGCATCCAGGGAAACCTGCCAGGCTAAGGCAGTTCTGAAAACAAGGGCCCGTATTTATACTCCGTTTGCGCCGAATTAGCGTCGTTTTTTTCGACGCAAATTCGTCGCAAAACTAACGCCATATTTAGACTTTGGCGTTAGACGCGTCTAGCGCCAAAGTATGGGCAAATAGCGTCATTTTTTTGCGTGAACGCCTTCCTTGCGTTAATGAGATGCAAGGAAGGCGTTCCCGTCTAAAAAAATGACGGCGACGCAAATGCGTTGTATTTATACTCCCGGGCAAAAATCACGCCCGGGAGGTGGCGGGTCAAAAAACCCCGCATTTGCGCCACTATTTAACGCCTGGGTCAGGGTAGGCGTTAAGGGGCCTGTGGGCTCAAAATGAGCCCACAGGTGCCCTCCCCTGCCCCCAGGGACCCCCCCTGCCACCCCTGCCCACCCCAGGAGGACACCCAAGGATGGAGGGACCCACCCCAGGGACATTCAGGTAAGTTCAGGTAAGTATAATTTTTTATATTTTTTAATTTTTTTTGGGTGGCATAGGGGGGCCTTCTTTGTGCCCCCCTACATGCCACTATGCCCAATGACCATGCCCAGGGGACATAAGTCCCCTGGGCATGGCCATTGGGCAAGGGGGCATGACTCCTGTCTTTACTAAGACAGGAGTCATTTAAATGGCGTCTGGGCGTCGAAAATAATGGCGCAAATCGGGTTGAGGCGATTTTTTTGCCTCAACCTGACTTGCCCCATTTTAAGACGCCCTAACGCCATTTTCCCCCTACGCCGGCGCTGCCTGGTCTACGTGGTTTTTTTCCACGCACACCAGGCAGCGCCGGTCTGCTAGCGCCGGCTAACGCCATTCCATAAATACGGCGCCCGCATGGCGCTTCAGAATGGCGTTAGACGGCGCTAAATTTTTTGACGCTAAACTGCGTTAGCGCAGTTTAGCGTCAAAAAGTATAAATATGGGCCAAGGTACCTATGGTGATGCAGTGTGGCTTGCCTAGATCCTAATACCTTTTCTTATGCAGAATGCCTTGCAAGCACAAAACTTTGGCTACATCACAGATTTTCTTCATATGTCTGTGAAGGTAAATTCTGTAATCTGTGAGGATTCATAAAATCATCCAGAGTGCCCTCATCTCTCCAAATAAAAACTTGATCCCAAATATTGAAATATTCTGCATTTAGATAGTCAAAACAGCAATTTATTTGCAAAGACCTTCAATTAGAAAAAGGTTAAACTGAACTTTAAAGGAGTCAATACATTTAAAAAAACAGGTTCATACTGCACAGATTTCTAAATGATAATACACAACATTCAGAAAATGTTGGTCCATGTGTTGTGTAGACATTTTAGCTATAGTTTTATACACGTTATTTTAGCAAACTAGGACTGCCGCTGTGCACTGTAACCTAGATATGTTTTATCCTGGCTCCGTTATAATATTTTAACAATAGCCACATTTGCAGTCTTGTTTTATTTTCTCTATCTAGCTGTTCTCCACATGGGTCAGCACGACGTTCTTAAATTTCTTTCACTCTGTGCTTTTCTCAAGGCTGTAGTAAGATAGGTCACCGGCAAAAGTGTCTCCAATGTTCACAGAAACATAGACACTCTTACATGGGGATCCTATCTTGGAAAATCAGCTGTTTTATTATAAAAACACTATTTTGACCCATGTACGCTAAAAGGACATTCTAGCCAGATGACCACATCTGTATGCTGATTGCTGAGTGCTTCACTGCAGCTGCTTATGTATACTACAGGCCTCTTACTCAGGTATGAGTGATGATGTCTTCCAGGGGAACCTGAAGGGCAGAATTAGAGCTTAACCTGCTGTGCTCTAACATAGTCTAGGTAGGAACTATCTTCAAAACCGTAGTGACAACATGGTAATGTTATTTTTGTGTTTTACTCTCCTTGTCACAATTTTAATCCTGTCATTCTTCATTGTCTTAGGTATTGCAATACATGTGTTATTATCTTAAGATATAGTTGCTCCAACAAAACTTCTGCCTCTGATTGTCCTTGCATATGTGATACTAATGTAACTGAGAGAAACAGATGAGATCTCAGTGACCACGATTCCCCTGAGGAGTCATTTGTGTCATGCGCTTTGTTGCCCAATCATCTCTGCTCTTGGGTAGAGATGAGGCACTGCTAGTTAGACGGAACAAAACAAGGATTTGGGCCGACAGGTGTCAAAAGTGATTTTGCCACCAAATCCAGAAGGCTTATTAGGATAATGAGAACCTATGCGACAGATGTTCTGCAGAGATGCTTAGAGTGGTCAGCTTATAATACAAATGCTCTCAGCCTCATATTCCCTGATTATGGTTTCCACAGTATTTAGCTCAAAGAGATGAATCATCAGTGTGTTGAGTCTGGCATGGTTATCTAGCTATGAAACCATTTTTGAAAGATAGTCTGTTACAGCAGCTGTTTGTGACATAGCAGGCTATTCTGAGTCATTTCAGATTCACATTACTCTAGTTATTGTATTTTCTGCCCTCTTCAGTAGGCACATTAACCTAACAAACTGCCTGGCTCCTGCAAACAACATGACAATCTCCAGAGCAGATACATTATCTCACCAAGCTATATTTCACAACAGTGTAGACTGGAGCAATATCAGTCAATTGTAAGTCGTATCTTACTTGTGATAACGCTAACCCATCACAATATGCTAATAAAATCACCATGCCATACTGGAATCTGGAGTTTCCTGATCGGACATGGGTCTGAATGACTGGTAAGTTTAAATGGTGACAACCACTTATGCATCTACCTAACAAACGTAATTAAGGAATTCAACCTCACCTATGACAACTATGCAGAAGACCACCAAATAATTTTTGAAAATAGATGGTCTGAAAGACCTGTATAACTTGATGATTGCATTTAGGCCTTAAATATGTAAATGATGAATAGCCATCCAGCAAAATGCAACAAAGTCAGCTTATGACCTGCTGACAGTGACAGAAATACCAGCCTTCCACCATATGACTTACGGAGCATGAGTCCCCTCCAACAATATTGAGAAGTCTGTAATCTAGTCAGAACCATGGAGTGCCTTCTATGCAATGAAAATACTGTGATGCATCCTCCCATAGTTTGTATACCAATATAAACTGCAAGCCATCCTCACCTGTCATCTCCAAGCTTGACTATGGCAAAAGCCTACAACGTGCTGCACCTGCATTCATCATATGCAAAATACAACTCATCCAGAACGCTGCTGCAAGACTTCTCTGACTGCACCCAAGTGAACACATGACTCTAGTCTGTCATCTCTCCACTGGCTAGCTATAGAAAGAAAGGCAATGTTCAAGGCACTTTGCATTGTTTACAGAGCCTCCAATGTAAAGGACTCCTATACCTAGAAGCTAAATTTAAGCAACACAAACAATTCAGGACATTTCAGTCCATGATGGCACCACCATACCCCCTTACTATAGCAAATCCGTAGGATGCACTTCTTTCTCATTTCAAGACACTACGCTCTGGAACTCTCTAACAGCCAGCATGCAAAGCATCCAGGAACATATGCACTACAAAATGCAGTAGAAAACATGGCTATTTCCAAGACAACTACACTACCCATATCCTGGCCACTGATGAGATCTGTCACACACTGTGGGTTAATCGAGGACTTCAATCTAGACCATGACTATAGGTCCGACATATTTATACAGCATGGCTACTTCTTTTATTTCACAATTTCTTTCAGCTATGAGATGATAGTAACAATGCACATCCCAGGAGATCTCTCACTTCTCTCTCTCTCCAACAATGCCATCGCTGGCCCTGAACAATACAGTTGGGGAGTTGGGGGAAGGTTTACCTAAGTTTTTGCATCAGGGTTATGTCACTTTTGTGGCGCAGCCCCAAAACAAAATAATGTTTGGTATTATTGAGCTATTAAACCCACTTTGCATGATTTAGAATATACACAGTAATGCAAGGCAGCAACATTAGGTTGCTTTGGAAAGGTTTTCCATGGGTGGAGCATGGGAGTTCCCATGCATCCACCCATGGATTTTGTCACATTCCCATATTTATTAAAGTTACTAAACCTGGGAATATATCAAAATATAACATATTGAGGAGAAATATATATTTCTCCTTGTTGTTTCCTCTTTCTATGTCTGCAGCACACATAGAAAGAGGAAAATGACTCTAAGGAATATTTTTGTGCAGGATGGTGTTCTTTCCTGTATAAAACAATTGTGCCTGTAATGCAGGCACTATGGCACAAGGGTGCCTGTACGGCCACTAGGCAGCACACAGTGGTTACACAGTAGTAGGAGACAGTAGAAATGCGCAATATCTTTGTAAATACGGCACAATTGTGCAGTCTCACTTTCAAGTGACAAAGTGCAGCAAGTTGCCTTGCTGTGTTGTGTAAAATGCAAGTAAATCTGCCCCAAAAGTTCTGATTGGGCTACCCAGTGCAGTAACCAGCTAAGTAGACTATAATCATAAGAATTACCATAAAGGATCTTCAGAGCTGTCAAAGCTGTCAGTGTACTGAAAAACATAAACCTTATGTCTATGTTTCCCACCCCTCATCATCCACCACACTGCTATGAGCTGCGTCCAAAAACACGATAAGCACTCCTTGGGGGACTTCACACATGAAGTGGACACACTTTCCACATTTCCCACACAGGACCACAAAACAAGGACAACACCATTTCAACCATACACCACCCTATATTAGGTAGCTTGCCTCCCATGCAGGTAATTGCTTCAGAGTGCCTTGCATAAGGGTAATAAGTGTTATACAAATGTGCAGTACAATACAATATACAATATTTATCATTTTTGCATCACCAATATTTGTTTTGAGCCTATTTAAATCTTTGTTTCCATCATACTTTATAATAATAAAACAATGTGCTTCATTTGTGCATTCATAACTGCTGGTATAGACTGAAATATTTCTACAGTTTATTTACAGGTATTTACATTTATTGTAAATTAGAAACAATTTGACATCCTACAGTACGTCATTTCACACTTCCTGTTCGGAAGGCCATCAGAATTAGGAGATTATGTGGCATTTTCCACATAATTAAGAATGTTGTGGAGTTTTCCACATAATTCATCACATGCTGCATAATCTGCATATTTTATTAAAACAAAATTTTGTTTTATAACTGAAATAGATCAGGAGCTGCTTAAAATGCTCCATATGTGCTACGGGGCAGTGGAAGGTCCTTCACAAAAGTTGACTAGTCACCTGTCAGTTACGTATAGCTGCATTTGTTTGTAGAACTGGTTCTAATGAAGTGAAACCTTTGCCCAGGCAGTGCTAACATGTTTACAAATGAAGAAAAATGAAGCGATACTATCGCAATATTTCCCAAACTAAGCAACATAATTTGTATTTCCTTGCCACATAATTTAGTAAAATTTGCAGCATAAAGAATAAACAACAATTTGTTATTTTTGCATTTGCTGCCCCAAGTGGGAAGGGTATGCCCAGACGTGGGTCCCTAGCTCCCCATGCTACTGGAGTCAAGTTAGCCTGGCTGATGAAGGGTGATACCCTGAAACCGGTCCTAGGATGCTTGTCTCAAAACAATGGATTTAGGCCCAGATCTTTGTACTGGGGTTGAATGTTTGACATTGTTCAGCATTCCGTCCATCACTTGTTCTTTTTGCATTTGCAACCATGGCCTGACAATAAGGGACATGTTTATTAGCCAGTTGCATCACCCATGTGCCACAGAAAGGGGCTCAAGGGCGACAGAGCGGCTAAGCTAGATTTATCAGGCCACACAAGGCCATCTTGAATGGCCCTAAGTGACTTGATAAATCTACAGTAATGCAATGCAGTGCAAATCAATGTGTAGCACTACCCTTCCCCAGAGAGGCGTTCTATGTGTAGAGTGTGGGTGTCCACCAATAGATTTTAGTGTATATCCAGATTTACCATTACTGGTGGACCTGGGTATGCGTCAAAATGCTACACCTCCCGAGGCGAGACTTAAGGAGGAGAAATATCTTTATTTCTCCTTGTTTTTTCTTTCTTTCATAGAAAGAGGAAAACGCCTCAGAGGATTTTTTTTTGCAGCAAAGTGCCCCTTCCTGCACAAAACAAACTTTCCTGCCTGCAACGCATGCACTCTTGCGCCATGGCTCAAGGGTGTTTGTGGTGGTGCTAGGCAGCAAAAAGCGTGGCAGTGCAAGGAAAGGACTGGAATATACTGTATTATGTTAAAACAACACATTCCACCTGTTTCCCTCTCACACACAGCAGTGCAGCAAGGTGACTTTCTGAACTGCTTGAAATATCAATAAATGTGCTGTTGGAAAGTGGATTATTGGTAAGTTTAGTTTAGTTTAGTTTTAAGGATTTATAAAGCGCGTAGTGACCCGAAGGCATCCCAGCGCTAAACCTAACCTGACCAGTGCTGGCAATAGGAGAATTGAGAGAGCTACCTACAGAAAAGAATAGTCTTAAGTTTTTTTCTAAAAAGCAGTTCTGAATGTTCATGACGGAGTTCAGAGGGAAGATCATTCCAGAGACGAGCGGCCTTGGTGAGGAAGGAGTTGGACCCCCAAGCTCTCTTAGACCGCAAGATGGTCACAAGTCGAGAGGAGGAGGACCTCAGACTTCGAGAGGGGACATAAAGACATAGCCGCTTTCTAAAGAACATTGGACCCTTATATTGCAGGGCTCTGTGAACAATGCATAGGGCCTTAAAATGAGTGCGTTGCTTAACAGGGAGCCAGTGAAGTGTGGAAAAAGCAGGCTTAGCGGATAAATGTCTGGGAAGATTGACAAGAAGCCTGGCAGCTGCATTCTGGACTGTTTGCAGCCTTTTTATAACATAAGCCGGGGCGCTGAGAAAAAGTGAGTTCCCATAATCCAAACGGGAAAGGATAAGAGTTTGAACAAGGATTCTTCTGGCCATAGGGGGAAGAAGATTAGAGATTTTCCTAAGGACTCTTAAAATGCCAAAGCATGTAGAGGAAACTCTTTTTGCTTGATAAT
Organism: Pleurodeles waltl; assembly: GCF_031143425.1. Taxonomy (NCBI): domain Eukaryota; kingdom Metazoa; phylum Chordata; class Amphibia; order Caudata; family Salamandridae; genus Pleurodeles; species Pleurodeles waltl. The sequence continues at coordinate 920,899,675 of NC_090439.1, read as the reverse complement.
CCATGGTCAGGCGAGAATCCACCCAAAAACCAAGGCTTTTTACCTGGTCCTTGGGAGGAGGAAGATTATTGAAGGCCTCAGAGTACAGCGAAAGCGAAGGAGCTGGGGGGGCATTGCCTAGTACAATGACTTCTGACTTTCCATCATTGAATTTAAGCTTAGACTGGATCATCCAAACTCCAATGTCTTTCATACAACACGAAAGGTTGGCCGCCGACGAATCCCCGGAACTAGATAGTGACACCACAAGTTGAGTATCGTCGGCATAGGTGACCAAAGACAGATTGTAGGGAGCGATCACTTTAGCCAGCGGGGATAGATAAACATTAAAAAGAGTTGGACTCAAGGAGGAGCCCTGGGGAACTCCACAAGTCAAGGGAAAGATATCAGAGAGGTAGGCTCGGTCCAGGACTTGAAAAGATCTACCTTTGACGAAAGCGGACAACCAGGACAATGCCAGGCCTCCTATCCCTAATTCCGAGAGCCTACAGCAGAGAAGGTTGTGGTCCACCGTATCAAAAGCAGCGCTGAGATCAAGTAGAATCATGGCTACATGAGACCCTTGGTCCAGAAGTTGCCTGGCTGACTCCGTCACTGTGAGGAGGGCTGACTCCGTGCTGTGATGGGCTCTAAAACCCATTTGAGTGGGGTGAAGGAGTTCATGGGTCTCTAAGTAGCTGTTTAATTGGTGGGTAACATGTTTCTCCAGAATTTTTGTTGAAATGGGAAGGAGAGCAATGGGTCTATAATTCTCCAGCAGAGATGGGTCCAGTTTTTTTTTTTTTAAAAGAGGCTTAATGATGGCATGCTTAAAAAGAGGGGGAAGAAAACCTAAGGATAGGGAATGATTCAGTATTTTTGTAAGGGGAGGGACAACAATATCTGAAACTCGCGAGAGGATGGAGGGAGGGGCGGGGTCTAGGGGGGAGCCCGATTTAATTTGAAGAAGAAGGTTGGTAGTAACAGTATCAGTGAAAGGTATAAAAACGGTTAATGTGCTTCCGGAGAGGGAGGGATCCATCATTTGGTGCTCTACTGTACCTGGGGGAGGAGAAGAAGGGAACCCAGAGTATATCTTGATGACTTTGTCATTGAAGTGAGATGCCAGAAGATTACTGTATTCAGTGGAGGGCTCTGTGGGAGGAGAGGGCATAGGGGTTATGGTTAATTCCTTAAAAATCAGTTTTCTATTCTTAATCCGTAGTAGGAGGACTGGGCGGCTTTAATGTTTTGGTGGTAGAGTCTGACAGATTTCCTATATATTTCTCTATCAATGGGACTGTAATTCTTTCTCCAAGCTCTTTCTAACCTTTTGCACTTTTTTCTTAATTCTAACAGACGAGGTGAAAACCAGGGTTTAGCCTTATGGGGGGGCTTGTTAGATCTTAATTTGATGGGCAGAATACTATCCAAAGAGGAGGAGATCCATTCATTAAATAAATCTGCGGAGGTGGAGGGGGTGCTGGCCCCAAAGGAGGTCTGGAGAGCAGCACGCCACTCCACAAGGGCCAATTTTGACCAAATGCGACCAAAGGTTGAAGAGGTAGGCTGCACCTCTGGAGTAACCTTGTAAGGGAAAGAGAAAGATAAAAGGCAGTGATCCGTCCAGGTTAAAGGCTGGGACGGCAAGGTGGTGAGGACAGGGAGATTACTGAATAGGAGGTCCAGCGTATGGCCTTTGGTATGGGTAGGTCCTATTACGTGTTGAATTAAATCAAGCGCAGAGAGGGACGCAAGTAGAGACCTGGCGTGCGGACAGTTTTCATTATCAAGATGGATATTGAAATCCCCAAGAATAGTAAAGTTAGGGGATTTACAGATAAGACTTCCGGCAAGGAATCTAAAAAACAAGTGCAAGGTCCTGGGGGTCGGTAGAGAAGCATACCTGAAAAGGTAAACGTGGGGGAGAGATAGAGAGAGAAAATTAAGCTTTCACACTCCGGGATATCAGAGGGGAAGGTGGTACACCGAAAGATATTTTTGTAAATAATGGCTAGACCGCCACCTCTTCCATGGAGTCGATCTACATGCGCCATAGAGTAGGTGGAGGGTAGAGAATTGCAGATATCTACTGCTGAGTCATTGCCCAACCAGGTTTCGGTAAGAAACAAGGCGTCAGGGGAAAGATCTTCTATCAGGGTATATATGTGAAGGGAGTGTGCTGGTAAAGAACGACAGTTGAGGAGCAAAGATTTGCTGGTTAGGGATGGGGGGGAGGTGGGGGGTGAGACAACCTTAGAGGAACTAGGGCAGGCCGGGCAGAAAGAAGAGGCATAGGACCCAGGGGGTACTAAGAGAGGTGGGCCAAATCGTGCCCCTCTGAGTGTGTGAAGCTGCAAGGGAGAGTAAACTAACCTGTCTGTGATAAAAGGAGCAGCATTTCTGGGCTCTGGGCGCTTCAGGGCGCGGACGGGCGCAGACGGGCTTGCCCCTGGCGCGCCTTCGGCGCACCAGCGGCGCACCCGCTGCGCGGCCGGCGTCCTTCCGGCATTAAATGAGCCGGGGGAGCCGAACGAGGCTGAAGAGCCTAAAAACAACTAGACCGCTAACCCAAAATGGCGGTCTAGTCGGTCCCAACCAGGAAGTGGGGAGGAAAGAAAAAAAGTAGGCAACCGGGGACCACTGAACACGGGCCCCGAGGTTGCTATGAGGTAGGGAATCAAGTTATGCCCCCAGAAACACACACAGAGACAAGGATGTGCCCCCAATACTTGTAAATCCAGCAAAAAAGAAAATATTCGATTATTTCCAGTCCCTTATATTTTAAAAAGAAATTCCCCCTAAAAAGAGTGAAAAGCCAAAAAAAGACCTTTAGAGGTTAAAATGCCCAACAAACAATTAAAAACATTTGTTTCTTAAAAATATTAAAAGATGCTTACACGATCAAATTAGGTGCCAGGCCGGCGTCCTTCCGGCATTAAATGAGCCGGGGAGCCGAACGAGGCTGAAGAGCCTAAAAACCACTAGCCCGCTAACCCAAAATGGCGGTCTAGTCGGTCCCAACCAGGAAGTGGGGAGGAAAGAAAAAAAGTAGGCAACCGGGGACCACTGAACACGGGCCCCGAGGTTGCTATGAGGTAGGGAATCAAGTTATGCCCCCAGAAACACACACAGAGACAAGGATGTGCCCCCAATACTTGTGAATCCAGCAAAAAAGAAAATATTCGATTATTTCCAGTCCCTTATATTTTAAAAAGAAATTCCCCCTAAAAAGAGTGAAAAGCCAAAAAAAGACCTTTAGAGGTTAAAATGCCCAACAAACAATTAAAAACATTTGTTTCTTAAAAATATTAAAAGATGCTTACACGATCAGTGCAGCAAGGTGACTTTCTGAACTGCTTGAAATATCAATAAATGTGCTGTTGGAAAGTGGATTATTGGTAAGGGCAGGTAAGTACCTACACTTAGCAATAGACCACTAACCTCCACTTAGGTCCAGTTAGGTCTCAATAAATTAAACCCAGCTCAACCCTTGGTAGCTTGGCAATGAGCGACAAGGCTTAACTTAGGAGACAAATGGGGAAAGTATTTAAAAATCAGAAAAAAGTTAATCAGTACAACACAAAACATGATAAAACTAATGAATAAATATAGTGTACATTTTTATCTTTAAAATGACATCAATATTAATAAAATCAGATAAGGGGAACCGGAGATATGAATTTTTAAAGAATTACTGTTTTTTTAGCGCATGGATATGAATAGCGCCAATCTGGCCATCTGGTCGCAAATCGACCGGGGCAAAGTCAAGGTTTGAGGCTGACCATGATGGAGCCCTGCTCAGCTCCAGCAAGCAGGCAGCCTCGGCCAAAACTTGTCAGTGTCACCAGATCCTCGGGGTCTGTGCACGTTCCCAACACTTCCACCACAAGACAGCTCCAATACTCTGATTAGAACTGTCACAGAGTCTAAGAAAGTCCATGTGGGGAAAAGGGGATTAGGAAGGGAACAGCTGGGAAGGAGACCTGTAGGAAGCAAAAAGGTTAAAACACACAATATAAGGTTATATCATATTAATCAATACTAGGCTATGACTCTAAGCATTGTCATTCTGAAAACATGGACAAACTAAGCATAGACTTAAAATGACTAGGCTTCAAGATGACTGGATACCTGTGAGGGAATCAAGAAATGTTAAATGCAACTTTCAAATTCAAGTATTATCTTTTGCATGAGGATCAGGAAATAATCTGAATGATTTATAAACCATCATATGAATCATGTTTGAGAAACTTATTATGTACACACAACATTACATCTAGAACTCTAGCTTTTTTGTTCTCTCAAAATTGCCGGAACATGATTTGCGCACATTGCAGATTTGTACAAAGGTTGTAAATACCATAGAATGATTGTGCACCATGAATATCATGAATGAGACTCGAGAAATAAATCACACGTTGTTGGAAAATGGGTTAATGGTAAGGGCAGGTAGGTACCTACACTTAGCAATAGGCCACTAACCTCCACTAAGGTCCAGTAAATTAACCCCAGCTCAACCCTTGGTAGCTTGGCAACGAGCGTCAGGGCTTAACTTAGGAGACAGAGTGTAAAGCATTCAAATATCACCAAACAGTAATTAAATAAAACACAGGAAACAGTTTAAAAATCCTAAACCAATTTATAAAACAGATTATATTTTTATCTTTAAAATGACACCAAAACGAATAAAATCGGATAAGGGGAACCGGAGATATGAATTTTTAAAGAATTATTATTTTTTTAGCGCCTAGAAACAAAAAGCGCCAATCGGGTCATCTGGTTGCACCTCGACCAGGGCAAAGTCAAAGTTTAAGGCCGACCGCGATGGAGCCCTGCTCGGCTACAGACCGCGGGAGGCCTCGGTTAAAAGTTTACCTTCACACTTAGGCCCTCATTCTGACTTTGGCGGGCGGCGGTCGGACGCCGAAAGACCGCTCCGCGGTCAAAAGACCGCGGTTGCCATTCTGGCTTTCCCGCTGGGCCAGCGGGTGACCACCAAAGGAGCGCCCGCCGGCCCAGCGGGAAAGGCCCTGCAACAATGAAGCCGGCTCCGAATGGAGCCGGCGGAGTTGCAGGGGTGCGACGGGTGCAGTTGCACCCGTCGCGATTTTCACTGTCTGCAATGCAGACAGTGAAAATCTTTATGGGGCCCTGTTAGGGGGCCCCTGAACTGCCCATGCCAGTGGCATGGGCAGTGCAGGGGCCCCCAGGGGCCCCACGACACCCGTTCCCGCCATCCTGTTCCTGGCGGTAAAAACCGCCAGAAACAGGGTGGCGGGAAGGGGGTCGGAATCTCCATGGCGGCGCTGCTTACAGCGCCTCCATGGAGATTCAGCCCATGCAGGGGAAATCCGGCGGGAAACCGCTGGATTCCCTTTTCTGACCGCGGCTTTACCGCCGCAGTCAGAATGGGCTATGAAGCACCGCCAGCCTGTTGGCGGTGCTTCCGTGGTCCCCGGCCCTGGCGGTCTTGGACCGCCAGGGTCGGAATGACCCCCTTAGTCTTTTTTTCGAAGATTTTCTTCAGCGGGACGAACCTGCCAGTACAATCCAACCTCCTGGAGCCCTTCTCCGGATACGTGATGCTGGAATCCTCTGTGGAGATTTTTACCTTCGAACTTAGTCGTTTTTTCGAGGTGAAAATCCTTCGACCAGGGTAAACCTGAATCTTGATCCGACGTCCATGGAGCCCTCTTCGGATACGCTGGCTAGAAGGTCCCGGTCAACTTTTTACCTTCGGACTTAGTCTCTTTTTCTGAGATTTTCTTTACCGGGACAAACCAGCAAATCAGGCCGGGTCGCGGTTGAGGCAAGCCGGCTAGAGTTGGCGCGGCGGGTCGGTCCCTATATGGAGCTTTTTTGCAAAAGTTGTCCAAACTTCAGGGGCTTCTCCTAGATGTCCTTTTAAGGTTCTTTTGGGGTCCACAGCTCACCCCAAAGGTCCAAAAGCTCTGAGATGGTCCTTGGGGGGGTGCGGACTACAACTCCCAGAATGCACCTGGCGCAAACTCCTTTTTGGCCACTGGACAGTGGTCAGCTGGTCGCTTTCTTCAGGACTTGGTGCAGGGGACTCTGGGTAGCAATTTTTCACCTGTAGCAAACAGGGAGTCCCTCCTTGAACCAGTTGAAGCGAGGCAAAGTCCTTCTTGTGGTGAAGCCTAAGTGTGCAGCTGGTGCAGTCCTTCTGAGTGCAGGTACCAGGTGCAGGCCAGGGGTCCAGCAGGGCAGTCCTTCTTCTCCTTTGGTTCTTCCTTGTCGGAATCTGATGGGGATCTGAGGTGTGGGTGCAGGTCTGCCAGTTTTGCTTTGCTCCTGGGTGAGAAGCAGGGGTGTCCTGGTTCTCCAATCAGGTGCAGGGTCCTTCCCCCTGTGATGACCACTTCCTGGGAAGTGTGGCAAAAATCAATCCCAGGAGGCAACATTCTCTAAAAATCCATCATGGCTGAATTGGATTTTTGGAGGTTACATCTGGCTAAGCCCACCCACTGGTGTGGCTAAAAATCATAAACACACCCCTCTCCTGCCCTCTCCTAATCTAATCAAGGGAGCACCTAGTTGTCTGGGTTGCAGGATGTGGGGGTGTTGCTGGTTGCTCCAAATGTCCTTTTCTGCCTTTCAAGACCAGTTTGGCAGCCCTCCCCCTTCCTGCCTCACCATCTGCTGAGGGGAGATTCCCTCACACAGGCACATTCCTTTGTGTGAAGCCAGGCCACTTCACACCTCATCAAGGCAGCTTGGCCAAGCTGCTCTAGGCTGGCCAATCAGAGCACAGCAGCAAAAACAATGCAGGGCTGAAATTGGCAACTTTTCAGGTAAAGTTTCAAACTCTTTACCTGAACACGTTATATTAAATCCCACAACTGGAAGTTGTGGGATTTATTACAACAATTAATTTGATACCAAACTCTTGGTATGCATCATTTAAGGAGACTTTAAAAATTAAAATAAAGTCTCCCCATTCTAGCCTATGAAGGCCATTTACTACAATGAGGGAAAAATGAATTTGTCTGTTTTTACCTCACCAGGGCTTATAAAACTATTTTTATAAAGTCCCTGCTTATAGTTACATGGCACCCAGCCCTAAGGGCACATAGGGCACACCTTAGGGGTGACGTATATGTAAAAATAAGGTAGTTTAAGACTTTGGAACTACTTTTAATTCCAAAGTCGAATTTGCATATAACTTTAATTTAAAAGCAGCCAGCAAGGCAGGCCTGCCTTTAAAATGACACTTGGCACCTCAGCAGTGCACCTATGTGTGCACCACCTATGCTGTGGTCCCTAAACCTGCATGCCCTACCATATACTAGGGACTTATAGGTAGGTTAACTTAGCCAATTATAATTAGCCTAATTTGCATATCCATTTTACACAGAGCACAGGCCCTGGGACTGGTTAGCAGTACCCAGGGCACCATCAGAGTAAGGAAAACACCAGCAAAAAGTGGAAAATGGGGGCAAAAAGTTAGGGGGCCTCTGCAATCAGCCCTGTTTTCCCACACGCGTCTTGCCAACTCGAAAGCCACCAAGTAAATGCCTTAAAATGGTAGTGCATAATGAACACCGTGATTTTTAAACACAGAAAAGGAATTGCACAGCTTGACGATTCAAAGGTCACCATATGAATGTCAGAAAATAGTAGCGTACAATGAATAACATGAATTACACATAAGAAATGAATCGCGCGTTTTGCAGATTCGAATGCCAAAATGTAACTGTCAAGAAATGTTAGCACACAATGAATATCAAGGGTTAAAAAACGAGAAATGAATTGCGCGTCTTGCTGATTCGAATGCCACCATGTAACTGCCAAGGAATGGTAGCGCACAATGAATATCAAGGGTTAAAGCACGAGAAATCAATTGCGCGTCTTGCCCATTCAAATGCCACTATGTAACTGTCAAGAAATGTTAGCACACAATGAATATCAAGGGTTAAAAAACGAGAAATGAATCACGCGTCTTGCTGATTCGAATGCCACCATGTAACTGCCAAAGAATGGTAGCGCACAATGAATATCAAGGGTTAAAGCACGAGAAATCAATTGCGCGTCTTGCCCATTCAAATGCCACCATGTAACTGCCAAGGAATGGTAGTGCACAATGAATATCAAGGGTTAAAGCACAAGAAATGAATTGCGTGTCTTGCTGATTCGAATGCCACCATGTAACTGTCAAGGAATGGTAGCGCACAATGAACAACATGAATTAAGCACGAGAAATTAATCATGCGTCTTGCCGATTCGAATGCTACCTTGTAAGTGGCATAAAATGTCAAGCGCGCTTTCACATGCACAAGAGCAAATAGATTTCTCATACTAATTAGGCCCAAGAACTCAAAATACTTTGGGAACGGGATCGGGGGCCCAGCCCGACCTCCGTCTTACCGCCCTGATCAAGAATCACCCAGCCAAGTGAAAGGGCGAGGCCTGGAAGATCAAAGTAGGCCTCTGGAACAGGAGCTCAGGATGTTGCTGCTGCTCTGCACTGGGCCCTCTGAATAGTGAGCACGTGGAGCTGGGCTGGCTCCCTTTTATAGAGTCTTAGCCCAGCCCACCAACCACACCCTGGCATGCTGCAGGGAAAGCTTCTAGAAGGCCCTGGAAGGGGACCTCACCCTGACACAGTCTGAAAGCCTGCAGCAGTACATTACATGTGAACAGTATTTATATGCATGCTGAACATAAGTCTTCAGGATTAAACTCTGCAATGCAAAAGGTTAAACATCATCATATCAGCACAATGCATAAATTATGTTAGCTTGAAATTGTTAGGTTTTTGCATTCTAGTCACCCGTAGAGCGCGCACTGCCCTGATGTTGACAAAACTTTACCTTCGGACATAGTCATTTTCTTGAAGATTTTCGTCAGCGGGACGAAGTCACCAGTCCGATCCGGCCTCCCTGGATCCCTTCCTCAGATATGCATCGAGGGAGCCCTCGGTGAAGATTTCTACTTTCAGACTTAGACAATTTTTCGAGATGAAAATCCTTCGACTGGGCTGAACCTGAATCTTGATCCAACGTCCCTGAGCCCTCTTCGGATACTCTTCTTGGGAGGTCCCGGTCAACTTTCTACATTCTGACTTAGTCACATTTTTCATAGATTTTCACCAGTGGGCCGAACCTGTAAGTCAGGCTGGGTCGAAGTTTAGGCAAGCCGGCTAGAGTTGCTGTGGTGGGTCGGTCCCTCTAAGGAGCCTTTTCCAAAAATATCTCCAATCTTCTCCAAACTTCTGGATCTTCTTCCAGAAGGGCTTTTAAGGTTCTTTTGGAGTCCACAGCTCACTCCAAGGATTCAGAAGCTCTGAGTTGCTCCTTGAGGGTGTGGGCTACAACTCCCAGGATGCACCTGGCTCAAACTCCAAAACGGGGATCCTTTTCCTCCAATCAAGTGCAGGGTCCTTCCTCCTATTATGACCACTTCCTGGGAAGTGTGGCAAAAATCAATCCCATTCTTCAAAAATCCATCATGGCTGAAACTGATTTTTGGAGGTTACATCTGGCAGAGCCCACCCACTGGTGTGGCTAAAAATCCTAAACACACTCCTCTCCTGCCCTCTCCTAATCTAATCAAGAGGGCAAATAATTGTCTGGATTGTCTGGGGTTGAAGGATGGAAGAGAGGTGCTGGGTTGCTTCAAATGTCCTCCTCTGCCTTTGAAGACCAGTATGGTAGTCCTCCCCACTTCCTGCTTCCCCATCTGCTGAGGAAGTTCTCCTCCTTCAGGCACATCCTTTGTGTTCAGTCCAAGCCACTTCACACCTCATAAAGGCACCCTGGCCAGGCTGACAGAGGCTGGCCAATCAGAGAAGGATACTACAGAGCTGAAGTTGGCCACTTTTTAGGTAGAGTTTACATCTCTTTACCATAACTAGTTATATTAAATCCAACAATTGTAAGTTGTGGGATTTATTATAACACTTACTTTGATACCAAACATGAGGTATCTGACGCTTAAGGGGACTTTGTAAATTAGAATAAAGTCTCCCCATTTTAGCGAATGGAGGCCATTCACTACAGTGAGGGAAAAAAATAATTTGGCTGTTTTACCTCACCAGGCCTTATAAAACTATTTTTATAAGGTCCCTGCTTATAGTTACATGGAACCCAACCCTAGGGGCACATAGGACACACCTTAGGGGTGACAGTAGGTAACAATAAGACTTTGGAAGTGCTTTTAATTCCAAAGTTGAATCTGCATTTAACTTTAATTTAAAAGCAGCCAGCAAGGCATGCCTGCCTTCCGTAGTGCACCTATGGGTGTACTACCTATGCTGGGGTCCCTAAGCCTACATGCCCTACCATATACTAGGGACTTATAGGTAGGTTGACATAGTCAATTATAATTAGCCTAATTTGAATATTTATTTTTTACAGAGCACAGGCCCAGGGACTGATTAGCAGTACCCAGGGCACCATCAGAGTCAGGAAAACACCAGCAAAAAGTAAAAAATGGGGACAAAAAGTTAGGGAGCCTCTGCAATAAACCCTGTTTTCTCACCTGTGCGCCTTAACCAGTCTTGGAATGTGCAGCATATGTATGTATCATGGTGAAAACAAAATTTAAAGGCATTTTGTTTGCTCAATTATGCTCTGGACTCTGGCAACTCTGTACTTTGCCAGCTGTCTGGTAATTTGGGGGGCCTAAGATTAATTTGGTTTAGTCTGGGCCTCTAATGCCCTCCCGTGGCCATAGCCCTAACCAACCTCATATCTCCCTTGACTATAAATATCACAACCTCGGTTGGCTGCTGTGCAGGCAGCTATCTGAAATTGCTGATCAGCATGGGCGTCATCTTGAAAGGCACCTGCCCGGTGACAACTTTACCTGCAATGGGTAGTGACAGAGATATCACATCATGTCATCAGGGTACCATGTTTCTAGTCCTCTCGTCTTCCATTCAACAAATTACAGCATTTTGTGACCATTACTCAGTTACTTCCAAACAAACAAATTACAGTAGAATACTTGATGTTATTGACGTATAAAACAATGTAATTAAATCAGGGTATATTGTCAAAATGTGTAAACTAGAGGGTTAGGCTCTACTTCTTTGACACCACTGGCGTACTATTGTGTGTGCTTTATTTTCCCCTACTATTCTGTGAAGCGCAGTTCTGAGATACAGGATTCAAAGGTTTTATTCCATTTCAGAGCTGCATGTTCTGCACACAATTTTTTTCATGCGAGAATGTGCTGGGCACAATTGTGCTTCTTGTACCAGGGGCTAGCACTTCCTCTGGTACTGTAAATAACATAGACAATACTCTTGCTGTAGTTCTGTTTTTTTAGAACGATGGAATATACATGATGGCCACAAAGTGCTTCTATGAGAATGGTGTTGTTTTTGGAGCCACAGAGTGCTAGTGTATCTGCGAGCTGGTGCAAGAGTACTGGAAAAAAAATCAAAGATTATTAGAGGTCACAACCAAATGTCTTTTTTTCTAGCTTCAGGGAGTTTGTGCAAGACTGGAGAAGAACCTGATGGTCAGAACTGCAAAGTTTATAGTATATTTTTTCCACGTATGAGTAAGTTACCTAAGATAGATAGATAGATTGCTTTACTATGTCAATCAATCCATCACTCCATATCATTCCCTCAGAGAAATAATCAATTGAACTTCTGGATGTGTCAGACTACTGAGATGTTAGTGATCAAGGTGAGACACTCTCTTACTTCACATTGCTACATGGCCCTATCATTGATCAAGGCGGAGATGAAGCATTTTCAACTGACTGTTGAAGGTTCAATGCATTGTTGAAAGCGTGTTTATACCCTAAGGTTCCCCACGCCTGTTTTAAAAATATGTAAGATAAGGATCCTTACTGCCCCTTCATCAAAACTGAGTTGGTGGTCTCCTAATTGTTTCTGAGGCTTTATTTTACCTAGGAGGCCTTTTCAATGAAGAATGTACTTCTGAGAAATTACATTACCATACCAAAGCAGATTTTTGACATATATTTTCAAAATGTACATTCCTCTCAACTCGACCACAGTTATCACCAAATGTAGAAATATGCATTAATTCATCATGCGTGATAGGATAGTTGTAAGTGCATTTTATTTGCCCTAGCCTTTCCAGTAAGTCTTTGTTGTCTGTGACAGGGCTTGGGAGTCCACGGAGGACGGGCCGATGTTGGACCCCCCCCCCCCCCCTCCCAGGGGGACTCCCAAGAACTTAGTAGACATAACCACGAAAGAACGTGCTTACGTCACTCGGTATTTCTGCCTACAGAAAAAAGCCAGAACTACAGAAGAGAAAGGCAGCACCAGAAAGGAAGAAGGCGAGACGGAAGACGGACACGAAAATGGCACGTTCTTCTCTAACCTGCACCAAAAAATAAGGAAAAATAAATCTAAGAAACCCTGAAACCAACACCGGTGCAAGGACAGCCCAAAGTTTTAAAAAACCTTTGTATGTTCTCAAAGAGGAGTCCTCTACCCCCCTAATCACCCAAACTTGCATTCCCACCGAAAAACAATGAAAAAGTAATAAAACAGAAACTAAGATCAGAGAGAATACCTACCTGATAACATCTTTCATTTGTTTTCCTCCCCTTCTTTCACTGGTTGTTTGGGAGTGGAAGACAGAAGAATTCCTGACGTCCTACGGAGAGAACAAAGAAATTGTCATAGGGGAAAGGAGACAAGAGACAAAATACAAATACATCATCCCAACATAGTCTAAGAAGAATTAGACCTGTGTATTGGGTACAAATAAAGTACAACTGGTTACATATACATAGCTTAGAGTTCTTTATAGACTAAATAGACGCCTTATATACCTCCTTAGATACGACCCCCTGTCACATTGACATAAAGGATTTATACTGATGCATCTTGAGATTGCATTTGCTTCGATGCAGTCCAGCACTTCGAACTCCTTTCCCCAAAGCACACTTGGGGGCATATTTATAAGCCCTGTGTGCCACTGGTGCGTCATTTGTTGCGATGCACCAGCAGCCCATTGTGCAGAAACATATCTACAAGGCCATGCAAAGCCATTTTGTGTGTCTTTTCATGGCCTTGTAGATATGATGTAAGGCAGCGCAGCCCAAATCATTGCGTTGCCTTACACTGAGTCAGAGAGGCATTCCATGGGCGTTGCGGTGTGTTTTCACAACCAACATCCATGGGGTATGATGCATTATCATATTTACAAGGATCTGTAAACCTGGGAAAGCGTCAAAACTGTAAGCGTCCCCAGGGAAGACGCAACGAGGAGAAATATCTGTATTTGTCCTCGTTGTTTCCTCTTCCTATGTGTGCCTCATAGTGCACAGGCACCATGGTACAAGGGTGCCTGTGTTGGTGTTAGACGGCAATTTGTGTGCCAGCGCAAGGTTAAAGGACCTAAATGCACCATATAAATATGGTGCATTTCTGCCTTTTGCCTGTGGCAAAGGAAGCACAACGAGCTCACTTGCTGCATTACCATGAGCCATGGGGCTTTTAAATATGTCCCTTGATATTTCATTTGCTGGGCTCTATAGGTTATCCTCTACTCCTCGTGAAGTTTCCCTGAATGGAGGGAATATTGCCAAAGAGCAGCATGACAATACATTTTGGCAAGGAGGCCACTAATAAATGTTTCTTGGGAGTTAAGGACGTTGCTTTTTCCTCAAAGGTTTGATCTTTCTGCTTTATGATTTTCAGTGGCAAATTAATTAACTCTTTACAAAAGGTTTGTATCACAAAAGTGATGCAAACTAGGGCAAAATTCTGCTTTGGTATTTACTTTCATGATCAAATCCTGATTTACATTGGAAAATATCTCTAAAGTACCGTAATGAAGTTATTTGTGCTTCGTTGCACTAATTAGTGGCTCAAGGGGAATTCCCACCAGTGGTACCTAAGCATTGCCAAGAAACGACCTGTGGATTTTGGCAAGCAGTCCTATTGCTAGAGCACCTAATTGTTTAGGGGCCGTTTTATTCAAGTCAAAATAAGAATCTGTAGACAAGCACTTATACAGGGCCTTAACTCCGAAAAAATATAACAAAAACAAGCGCTCACATTTAGGAAACCGAGACTGAACCTTGAACTGGGAAGCAGCATATCAAAAGAGGTATCTTTCCTGCCTGTATTCAGCATTTTCTGTGATCATTATTTTTTATCATAATTCAATAACTGTTGATAGTGTTGTTTTTCCTTTTCTTTTCTTTTTTATTACAATGGTTTTTATGCATATTTATGTGCAATGGTTTTAACTGACCATGCACTTTACTAATACATCTGAATCTGAACATACTAGAAAAAGAAAAGCAGGACTTTGTGCCAAAAATTAAAACCTCCATGAGGCAGGTACAAGTTTTGAGAACATTTTTCTTTTCTCAAAACATATTCCGCTTTTTATGTGTGCTGCATCGTAAAGCTCACATACAAAGTGGGAAACGTGTTACACTATTTCTACGTATAGCACGTCATGCCATTCCAGTTTGGACCCAGCCATATGCAAATCAGCCTTGACCCTGCTCTCCATGGGACAGTAAATGGAATGTGGTATATTAACATGTTACCTTAAAAGTTGGGATTATCACAAGAACTGACTCTGTAATCTTTTCTGTTACTGTACTCAGCAAATTGTAAACAGAAAATACATTGAGTGTATTTAGGGTGGTTGTTGCATACACCAACATATTATGGCCCTCATTCTGACCTTGGCGGTCTTTTCGCAAGACCGCTGAGTTACCGCCGCGGTGAAGACCGCCGACCGCGGCGGTGTGCCGCTGTGCGCATTCTGACCGCTGGGAGCGTTCCGCCGGAAAACCGCCAGCAGCCACACTGGCGGTCGGCGGGAAAGTGGAGACTGGTCAACCTCCACCGCCACGCCAGCAGAACACCGCCCACAGAATTACGACCCACATTTCCGTGTGGCGGTCTTCTGTTGGCGGTCTTCTGTTGGCGGTCACGTCCCTATGGCTCCCGTCGCCTCCCGGAGGACCAACGCACAAGGTAAGTTGATCGTCCGTGAGGGGAGGGGGTGGGGGGGTGTTGTGTGATGTGGGCGTGCATGGGGGTGTGCGTGTGAGTGTGTAGAGGGGGTGTGTGAGTGCGTGCATGCGGGCGGGGGGTGCTGCTGTGTCTATGGGTAATGTGTGCTGTTCGGCAGGTGCGCATGTCGGCATGTATGTGTGCGGGTATGTGTCCCCGTTGTGTATGTGTGTGTAGGGGGTGTGTATATGTGCATGTTGGGGGTGTGTGCATGTCGGGGTACATGTATGTGCATGTCGGGGTGGGGGTGGGGAGGGGGTTCGTACCACCTCTGGGGGGTGGCAGGGGGGTGGAGGGTGTGGGGGGAGGACTCGGGTGGGTAGTGGGGGGTGGGGGAGACCCCTATCAGTGCCAGGGAAGGAATTCCCTGGCCCCGATAGTGCTTACCGCCATGGTTCGCACGGCGGTTCCCGCCCGCAAGAAACCGCGGCGGTAGGCAGGGTCATAATACCCTTGGCGGTCTTGGGACGACCGCCGGGCCGGAGTGCGCAAACTCCAACCCCGCGGTCATGACCGCCGCGGCGGTCGGAGTGGAGAAGTAGCGGTCGGTCGCGGCGGGGACCGCCGCGGTCAGAATGCCATTTTTAATACCGCCGGTCTGTTCGCGGTCCGACCGCCGTCTCTCCGCCGACCGCCAGGGTCAGAATGAGGGCCTATATGTCATAGAGAGGAAGGTTGCTCAAAATTATAGAGAAATGCACTTCCAACTAGGGACTGTTTTTAGTCTGCTCGTTTTCTTCAATTAATTAACAACCTCCTTGGCAGACCTATTTCCCCTTACATTTATTGTAAAAGCACTCCAGCATTCACTTCTAGCACTACCCATTGATTTGGCTGCAAATCACAAGAAACAGCAAGTTTATGAAAGAGCTATTTCTAAGCTAACATTTGGGTAGCTACTTCCTCTTTTTTGTGCCTTGGGAGTGTGTGTTTGCTCAGCTGCCCCACACAAAAGATCCATCTCTCAAAAAAGAACCACACATAGGAGATACTTTAGATTTGATCACGGATTTGAACTTTTCATACCAAATTGACTTGAAGATTTTGTCTTCAAAGGTTACCAGAGCAAACTGTCCAAACAATCTTATACTTTACATAACAAGCACATAACGGGGCTTATTTACTAGCCCCTTGCGCCACCAGTATGTCACATTTTATGTGGGAAAAGGTGACGCACGGACAGCGCAAGGGGCTTGTAAATAAGTCCCAAAGTCTCCAACAGTACTGGTGATAATGTATTTTTATTCTTCACAAGAACAATGATTCCAGTATATCATTTACAGCCCTCATCAAGACTTTCTCACGGCCTGATCAGAAGATATGCGTCCATATGTAAAGCATATAAATCTTCGATTGAATATTTTACATCGAGATCCTATAATATAACCTGTGATGTTTCTCCCGCTTACAACAATAGTTCAGAAATCGCCATGATAAGCCTCGTTGTTAGTAATGGTTACCCCTGATGAAGCAGAAAAAGAGGGTCCAACATATATTCATACATATCACGTAATCAAAAGCATATAATGTAGTGTGATTTTAGTAAAGAAAAAAAATGTACGAGGGAAATTGTGCCCTCGGGGTAGTTCGCCATCATTGTAAACGAGCTTTATTTAATCATGAAGTATTGAAAACGTAGTAATCCGTCATAATTGCAAATGTATGCCATGATTTCTCGTTTGAAACTGTTTTGCTTAGCTTAAATTTAGTAGAGGCTTTGGCCTAGTTGCCTGGTCTCAAATTCTAACTGCGTGGCTTTTTCCTTGAACTAATGAAACATATATTCTTGCTTGAAGTTGTATTTTTCCAGCAGAGATGACTAATACACTTATCTCCCAGGTTTCGTACTAGTCCGGTTTCATCCCCTTTGATACAAGGCCAGTCTGCAGGTGCGGACAATGAAGGTACAGATACTAAAATAATTGGCAAACCATGTTACAACTTGTGTTCCAAGGCTCCAAGGACAGTGTATGCATAAATGAGCGCTAGTAAAAGACAATTTTCATTGGACAATTTGAAGCCAACCTATGAACCCTCCAATGGAAGACCCTGCAGAATTTGGAATGTTTCTTACTTAAACCCACTGGACAAAGAGAAGTCAGCCATTTTCCTTGATGCCAATTTGAAGCCAGATGCCAGACTCCATTTTGGACTACACCCTGATGCCCCTTTCTCTATTCTAGAGAAAGAGACTTTAAGAATTCTCACCCTAGAGACTTTAACTTTGATTTGCCCCATCTTGCCCATGAAGTAACTTTGCCCCATTTTCCTTGCCGATTGCAAGGCAGCTTGCCCTTAACTTTGCCCCTTTGAAATCTGCCCCATGCTGATCGAACCGGTACCTGAAGGACGAAGACCTTCTTGAATGCTGATTGTATTTGGTAAATATGAAAGGACAAATGTATTATGCATTGTGTTTTTCCTTTTAGGTACCAACTGCTATTTTGATAGGATCCTAGCTAGAAGTTTGCCAAATTTGTGTTGACTAAATCCGTTTTGCATGAAGTCCCACATGCCAATGCTAATTAAAGGTTAGTCGAGGGATTCAATTGATACACCATGTTGATTTGAAATCTTGTTATGCTGACCAATGTATGAAATTAGTCAAATACAGTTAGTTATATTAGTGATTTGTATTGCGATAACTGAGTGTATTATTATCCAGATTTTGCGTAGATTGCGTTTCTTCCGCCGCTATGGACAGCTTGCAATGTTCATATACATATATCATTTGGTTTTGAGACTTATATACATCGTGCTAGCTTTGTTAATATAGGGAAATAAATTCACTAACTTTTAATAAACTGGTGTGGTTATTCATGACTGAAAGGTCATGGTGTGCCGAAATACCAACTGTTATGGATTTCTGATGTGTTATTTTGATCTATTGATTGGGTATTGATTGTCGATTATAATAGTTACTGATTATTGATCTGAGTGACCCGACTATTCTAGGATGAGGATTGCCCGACTCAGTTAAAAGATCCACCGACCTCCAACGTGTCCAGGTACAGGTAATTTATAAGGGCTGGACGCGTTATCAGTAGATGGTAGCAGAGGATGGTTTAGCCCTTTGGGACCCCATCCGAACAACAGACAGAGTCAAGTTAGAATTTTCTTTGATAAAACAAGTTGGAGGGATGATGATGCCCTAAGTCCCCAATGACTTTCCCGGGATCTCGGAGCTTGCGAATGGAGGACATGGAGGTGTGAGAATGTTTTCGTTGTTCCTAGTGACGGTATGAGTGAAGTTAGGGTTTTGCGCTTGCACAGCTTATTGCTGCGGATTAATTGAGAAGTCTGTGAGGATTTTAGGGGGTTAAAAGATATTAGAAGAGTGTTACTCTAAAAGTGTGAGAGTAGGGAAGTCGTCGAACTTCACGTGTGTGTAGCGCTTTGTGCAGAAATTTTTTCCACGTGGTTGTTGATGTTGAGGCGGGCCCTGCGAGGTGAAGAGACTCCGGAGTATGTTGAAAAGTGTATGAGACACTTGTTTGATGTTGTGATCTGGTCGGTTTAATGGGTTGATCGGGCGTGGTCAACAAGTTGGTATGAATGTTGCGGAGCGAAAGAAAAATTTTGACTTTGAGATTTGACGAATTCTAAAGTGCACCAGAATAGTTCATTGATCGGTTGAGAGTAAAGTTTGCAGGTCAAATTTTGCTTGCGAAAGTGGGAAACCGAGAAAGATGGAATAACTGCCAAGGCTAGTGAAAAATCCCTAAGGTTTCTGAAGCGATTGTGTTACCCTTCCTGTTTATTCTTTTGGTTAGTGCTTGCGTTATATTGCAGAAATTAGTTTGTGAGTGAAGACGAACGAAAGAGGACAAGCCGCAGGACTTTGTCAGCCGCAGTGTGTGAGTGTGACGTCACTAGGAGCCGCGCTGGGATAGGTCGATTGGAGAGAAGGGTCGCGCACGGATTAGACACAGTCCGCAAAGCGCAACTGGTAGGGGAAAGGCAAGCGAAGAGTATTCCGGGAATTAAAGTCACTTATTGATTACACGTTTTAGAAAAATAAAAGACGGAAAGATGACATTTTCCAAAGCATTTAAGAGTGCCATGAGGGGAGATGTTTATATTAAAGCAAATGTAGGAGAAGAAACACCGCCTGAGGGTACACCAGCTTACATTGTCATTGAAGAAAAGGGTGTAGCACCATGTCTTTGGTTAAAACAATGGTGCAAATTAACGGAGAAACATGGAAGTGTAGCGTTCCCTATTCACGGGTCGTTTAATCTAAGGGTTTTAGAAAATCTGAGATTCGCGCTATACGACATGAAAGTACCTCCAAGACCAGCACAGTTTGAGGCACTAACAATTTGGGAGCTAATAGCTAGAAACCAACAACAAAAGAAGTTCAAGACCAGAATAAGAAAAGTAGAAAAGACACTAGCGGATGCTAGATGGGACAGCACACAAAAGGTTTGGAGATCAGACGTATTGCAGGGGATTAAATTGTTTCCAGCAATTACTGATGAAGCGGAGACGGAAGGAAGGAAAGCCACCCATAAGACAAACAGGAGTCAGTCCAGAGATAGAGAGAACAATAGAAACTCGAAAAGGGGAGAAGAGTCAGATGATGAGGAGTTCATTATACAATTGCTGAATGATCGCCACCACAATACGTGGAAAGCGAAAAAGGCTCAAGCAGTAGTACTGCCCCTCCAGAACCAATACAGGGTAATGTAACACCAAATTTGAGAATGTCTCAGAGGCCGAGAGGTTCCGAGATGCCTTTCTTACCACAAATACCACAGGTTCGGAGAATATACCCAGAGGTGCCTACGTTGAAACCTGCTGATAATTATCAGCCCCAGGTTCAAAGACACTGCTGTGATGAGCATAACATGGGAATTACTTCTGATTCAACGGCGCAGGGAGGACAGAGTTATCAAAGACCAACATTGATTCAAGCTGAATCAACACAGTTCTCGATGCCCCAAAAGCAGACACAAGAAGTGTGAGTAATAGAAAGCCAGTTAGGTATGCCAGCAATGATGAACCATAATGTGGGATTTAACATGCCACAGAATTCGGTGCGCAGACAGAATCCAGACGCGATATCTCTACCTATTACTGGAGGTCCACCAGTACCACTGTACATACAAGGAGACCCAAACGTATGTGAACAAGGGGTAGTAATGACACAGAGTGGGACAGGGAGAAGATGCATAGAGACCACTCCAGAAACAACTCCAATAGCGGCTCTGCCAAATGGGTCTGTGTCCATGTCGGAATTCAGTCCAATTCCAATTTGTGCTCCGTCGACCGTGGTAAGGTCACATCCACCACTATTAGTACCGTTAACCTCACAGACTGAAACATTACAGAAACCATCAGTAGCAGTTGATGTAACTGCTACACTGATGGGACTGAACGCGCAACAGTTAACACAATGGTTCAACAGCCTGAACTCCCCACAGAGTACATCCAGCGGGAAGGGAGAAGAATACCTGAATAAAATAAGGTTGGGTATGGAGGCAGATGAACTGGTAGAGGGAACAATGGGTTTGAACAGATTAGAATCATACACAGAGGAAGAACTAAGATACATGTGTCCTAGGATTACAAGAGAAGTAAGCAGCATACATAAGAAGTTACAAGAAATTGCAGACAGAAACGAGATCGATATAAGTAAGACTAAACACCTGAGCAGAAGCTACAGGTTAGACTTTGAGACAAAAGATTTTGAACACATGAGATCCGCAGGGATGAAAACACACCTTAAAGAGATACTGCAGAGTGCACAGGTCTGGAGATGTTTAGACAAATGGGAAAGCAGGTGGGTTAAGAAAAAGGACAAAAAGAAAGAAAATACTCCAGAGCGGAATGAGAAAAAAACAACAGAATGACGATCTGATAACTATGTTACCAATGAGAGAGACAGCAGGGGGAAAACGTGTACATGTACCATGGCACAGGTGCGATATTCAATCCTTTACGGATGACTTTCCCAAATTGAGAGAGAAGCCGATCGAGTGGTATCAACAAACGGATAGATTTGTGAAACTCGTGAAATGTCTCTGGGAAGACCTGAATACTGTATTTGAAATTGTGGTTCCAGCAGATTTGTGGGAAGATTGTAAAAGGGCTGTAGGTTGGCCGACGAGTGAACCAGAGAGAGATAGGGACACAGGTGCGCCATCACCTACGCTAATGAGTTTGTACCACAAGGTGATCGAGCACTTGAAAACTAAGGGTGCGTCGAAAAATGGGGATTGGCAGAGGATTGACAGGACCGCCCAAGAGGTTAAAGAGTCTATACATGCGTATTATGAGAGGCTGTTGAAAGCGTTTAAAAATTACAGTGGCACTGAAACGATTGAGGCAAAGGACATGCTCCATTTTGTGTTCAGGTTTGTGGAAGGGTTGAGACCCGAAATCAGCCAGATGATTAAAACGCATTTGATTTGTTGGCAGTCAAAGTCGATCGATGAAGTGTTGAATTATGCCAAATACTGCAGTGATGAGATTGAGACAAAGCAGAAAAGATTGAAAGAAAAGGTGATGGTGATGCAGCTTAGAGCAGCTCAGACTGGTTTGCAAGGTTTGCAAGGTTTCCAACAACAGATGCTGCAGCAACAGCAATAGGGAAATGCTATGTTTCAGCCGCAGATGAGAGGCAGAGGCCGAGGA
This sequence comes from Pleurodeles waltl, assembly GCF_031143425.1. NCBI lineage: Eukaryota > Metazoa > Chordata > Amphibia > Caudata > Salamandridae > Pleurodeles > Pleurodeles waltl. The sequence continues at coordinate 920,878,059 of NC_090439.1, read as the reverse complement.
GGTTTTGTGAATAATGGTCCTGATTTGAATACCGTTATGATTCCGAATGGTATACAGGCAATGAAGAAGGTGATGCCGTGTCACACGTGCGGAATCGTCGGGCATTGGAAACGGGAGTGCCCAATGATGGTGCAGGAAGGTGTAGGTCAGCAAAACAATGATGTCAATGCATTCCAGACTATGAGAGGACCGAAACTGAGAGGTCCAAATCCAAATTTCCAAAACAATATAAACCAGATGCAGGGTTTACAACCCATGCAACCGCAACAGGTGCAAATGCCCCGTGTGCAAATGGCACAATTGCAGCCAATGCAACAGCAGTTTCCTATGGTACCTAATCAGCAAATGCAAATACCCTTAGCACCAATGAATCAGCAGTAAGCAATGCTTCCTCAACAGGTCACGGGTCAAGGAATGAATCAAAATGACACAGTACACCAGTTCCCATTACACAGTGAGAATGGAATAAACAATGTATGGGAGAGTGAAAGTTCAGATGAGGAAGGAAATTGTATGCTTGCAGCATCTTTGGAAGTTGATCAAAAGGGTCCGTATGTGGAGGGAAGAGTTATGGGTCATCGCGTTTCATTCTTGGTTGACACCGGAGCTACACGTTCCACTGTTAGGAGCATTGAAGTACCAAATTTGCCACTTTCGGGGAGAACAGTTCAAGTAGTGGGAGTAGCAAATAGGTACCTGACGAACCCAATCACAGATCCAGTTCAAGTCAGAATTGGCAACTACCAAGGGTCACATAAATTCGTGGTGTGTGACTCAAGCCCGATATCACTGTTAGGGAGAGACCTGTTGTGCAAATTGGGATGTTCAATTATGTGTTCAAACGATGGAATTAAAATTCAGACGAGCAGTGATGGGGAAGAAGAGGACAGTGTAGGAGGGGATGAGGTGGAAACTGTTGATGAAGAGTATCCCCTGATTACCCTTTATCCAATGATCACTGAAGCAGATATTCCTGCTGAGTTACAGGAAACAGTCGGAAAAGAAGTGTGGGATATGACAGGGAAAGAGGTGGGATTGGTGAAAGGAGTGGAACCAGTAAAAGTGACTGTAAAACCCAATGTAACCTTTCCCCAGACCCCACAGTACCATATGGCACAAGACACTCTCATGAAAGTCGCACAACTCATTGATGAGTTTGTAAAACAGGGAGTACTGAAAGAGGTATTAAGCAGTCCATGTAATTCACCAATCATGGGACTAATAAAACCGAGTGGAAAGGTCCGAATTGTTCAGGATTTGAGGAAAATAAATGACCTAATAATCAAATGTTGTCCCGTAGTACCGAATCCAACTGTGATAATGTTTCAAGTTCCCTGTGATGCTGAGTGGTTCTCAGTTATCGACTTATTACAAGCATTCTTTTCTGTGCCCCTACATGAGGACAGCCAGTTTCTTTTTTGTTTCAAATTCTTAGACAGAGTTTACAGTTGGTGTCGAATTCCTCAAGGGTTTTCGGAGTCACCGTCAATTTTCAATCAGATTCTAAAGAAAGATTTGGAAGCGTTAGAGTTGCCATTCGAGTATACCCTAGTACAGTACATTGACGATTTACTGATCGCATCCAAGACAGAAAGTGACTGTACAGCTGACACCATTGCCCTATTGAACCATTTGGGAAGGAATGGACACAAGGTGTCCCCTTCAAAATTACAGTTCTGTCAGAAGAAAGTGAAATACTTGGGTCACCAAATAGAGAAAGGGTCACGGAGAATAATGAAGGAAAGAATAACAAGTGTACTTCAAATGAGTCCGCCAAAGACGAGGAGGGAGGTGAGAAAGTTTTTGGGAATGGTGAGCTACTGTCGCCAATGGATTCCCAATTTCTCAACCCTAGCAAAACCTTTACTGAAACTGACCCAGAAGGATGTGCTGGATGAAATAGAGCTGAAAGGAGATGAGATGGATGCTTTTATTGAATTGAAAGAGTGCAGGGCTCCAGCTTTAGGTATGCCTGACTACACAAAGCCTTTCACATTGTTTTGTCATGAACGTGATGCATGTTCCTTGTCTGTCTTGACCCAAGCCCATGGTGGCGTAAACAGACCAGTAGCATATTTTTCAGCTACTTTGGATCCGGTCGCAGCAGCACTGCCAGGGTGCTTGCGTGCCGTAGCCGCAGTTGGAATCAGCCTCACTCAGAGTGAAGGAATAGTGATGGGACACCCTTTAACAGTCATGGTCCCTCACTCAGTCGAGATACTTTTGACACGTTCCCAAACACAGCACATGACTGGTGCTAGACTCACAAGGTATGAAACAATAATTCTGGGATCACCCAACGTGCAGCTGAAATGGTGCACTACATTGAATCCAGCAACCTTGTTTCCCAGTGAAAATGCCGAAATTGAGAACGCTGAAGACATCGAGCACGACTGTCTTCAGGTGACTGAATTTTGCACCAAACCAAGACCTGATATCAAAGATACCCGATTGGAAGAAAACGATCAAGTTATTTTTGTTGATGGTTCATGTTTAAGAGATGCACTGGGAATATTGAAGGCAGGATACGCTGTATGTACGGTAACAGGTGTTCTGGAAGCATCTTGGCTTCAAGGAGTTTACTCTGCACAAGTAGCAGAATTGGTAGCCCTTACTAGAGCTTGCCAACTCTCTGCATTAATGAAAGTTACCATTTACACTGACAGCCAGTACGGATTCTTGATAGTGCATGATTTTGGACAATTGTGGTCACAGAGAGGCTTCATGACCTCTTCAGGATCACCAGTGAAAAATGGTGAAAGAATAAGAGAATTGTTACATGCCATCCAATTACCAGGAGAGGTAGCAGTGGTAAAATGCAGTGCACACTCGAAGGGACAAGACTATGTTTCTCTGGGAAATGGATATGCGGTTCAAGTCGCAAGGTTTTGCGCATTGAACTGTATATTGCTCAGGGATGAATGGAATTTGATAAGTGAACCAGAACTTGAACCAAGCGAAACCTTTGCTCTAAAGGTTGTAGATACAATGGACGAATTGAAAACCTTACAGAATGGTGTCAGTGACGATGAGAAACTCTCATGGACCAAATCACAATGTGTAAAGAGACTAGATGAATTATGGGTTTCAAGTGAAGGGAAATTTGTTCTTCCAAACAGCCTTTTGACACAGATAGCCAGATTTTACCATGGACAAGCTCATCTTGGGAGGGATGCCATGATTAGATTGTTTAAAACTGATTGGTTTAACACCAAATTCCGTCAAGTTGCTGAAGCAGTTTGCCATCGTTGCGTCATTTGCCAACAGATGAATGCAGGGAAGGGAACCGTAGTAAATTTGAGCCACATTGGAAGAGCAGGGGGTCCCTTCAGCAGGATGCAAATGGACTTTATTGAGATGCCTGTGCATGGAGGCTTGAAATATGTGTTGGTGGTTGTGTACATTTTTAGTCATTGGATTGAAGCATACCCTACATGCAGAAATGACAGCCTCACAGTTGCAAAACTACTCTTGAGAGAGCTAATACCACGTTTTGGATTTCCGATCTCCTTAGAATCAGATAGGGGAAGTCACTTCAATAACGAAGTAATAAAATTACTTTATGCAGCGCTGAACATTGAGCAAAAGTTGCATTGTAGCTACCGCCCTGAAGCATCAGGTCTAGTGGAGCAAATTAATGGCACATTGAAATCAAGGCGAAAATATGTGCATCAACAAACTTGAAATGGCCTGACGCATTGCCCTTGGTGCTAATGTCAATGAGAAACACTCCTGACAGAAAAACTGGACTGTCCCCACACGAGATCCTCATGGGCAGAGCTATGAGACTTCCAGCAGTTCCTGCAAATGCGCTTTTGAATATTACAGATGATATGGTGTTAGACTACTGCAAAGGTCTAGCTGATGTGGTTCGCTCTTTCTCTCACCAGGTGGAGGCAACCACCTTGCCACCGATCCAAGGTCCAGGACACGCCCTGAAAGCAGGTGACTTGGTCGTGATAAAGAAGCACGTGAGGAAGTCGTGTTTGGAATCCTGTTGGAAAGGACCTTTTCAAGTGATTCTGACGACTACCACCGCTGTGAAGTGTGCAGGAGTTCCCAACTGGATTCAGGGTATTGTGTCCCACAGACGAGGAAGTTGAAGCGCTGAAGTCACCAGTACCTGATAACAAAGTGCCAAGCGCCGACACAGAGCGAAAAGGAACTAGAAGCGAACAGGTAGAAATAGAGGAGGGAGAAATATTCTCTGAGGACGAAGCAACTGATTCATTTGGGGAAGACCAAGGAGGAGCCTCAGAGAGTGACGAAAGTCCGGAAGGTGACAAAGAGCCTGCAACAGCTGAAAGTGACTAAGAGCCTGAAGAAAGTAACGGTGACAAAAGGCTCGAAACAGGAGAAGAAGCAGGAGAGCCTGATCAGAGGAGGGCTTTCCCAGAAGCAGACGATACAGGAAAAGAAAAGGAAAACCAGATTGACTCCCCAGAAGGAGGGGACAAGACAGAACAGAACGAAACTGCTCAAACTCCATCAGAAGAGATTGCAGGTCCCTCAAGTGGACACAGTGCAAAAAGGAGACAAAGCATATCGCCAGTAAAATTAAGAATCAGAGAAACGTTGAACGACAGTGAAGGGCCAAAAGTGAAAGAGAAAAGAAAGGAAGTGTCTGTCGTAGTACCGGCACCAAGTGAAGAAAAGGACTTGGCCAAGGAAGAAAGTACCAGCGAGAAAGAATCAAAGAGAGATGCAAAATTGAAAAGAAAAAGGATACCGAGCAGAAGGTATTCTGGTCCGGAGTGGGCATACTTAGCCAATAACGATTGGTCAGACGAATTCGTATCCCTCAGTCTTGAGAACGAAGAGGCAGAACTTCATTTTGGCACATGAGAAATAAAACTTCATGAACTCTACCGATTAAAGACATTGATCACCTGATTGACTTTTCAACCGGCTAAGACATTGCTAACTTGATTGACTTTGAAACCAATTTTGAGACAACACTGCTAACCGATAAGAGGCTAAAAGCTGCTAAAGAAAACTGTGTGAACATTGAACTCGTTCAGCTTTGTAAATATCTGCAAATCCGCTTTGATAAAGTGTCTTCAACTTTCTGATTCTATACAGATCATGACTAGCTTCACTACACAGGGGCGTAAAATGAAGTGTTGTAAATATATGTGTATAGGTTTAATAACCGCATGCGTACTAATAATTGTAGCAATAGTTCTTGGAATGCATGGTAAGGATGAGAGTGAGACGAATGATGCTTCTACTTCTAAGCCTACTATTGTTACTGAATTAACAGCTCTAAAGAGATTTGAACAAGACGAGAGACATTTGCATGATAAAAAGGAACTTTCATCTAAAGTTTTCTATCGCTTGCTGAGTGAGTATTTTGAGACCATGGATGCGAAAGATTGGTATGTGTGTACATAAATACCTACCTCAGTAGTGGAAGGGGTGACATATCACAGCATGCCTCTTACGTATGGAATTACATGTAGTATAATAACGTCCAGATTTTATGGTCAGACGTACATTCATTATTTTTACTCTAATTATGATGTTACATTTGCATATGCCCCATAATCGAGTACCTGAGTAAAATAGCTAGAGATTATTATTTCAAATTAATGAGAGAATTCTTTGAGCCGTTGTCACCTTTTCACACAGCACACGCACATAGAGAGAACCTTACATGCTTGCTTTCACAGGTAGAGATAAACTTCTTAGACCGCACTGATGATAGGAGGAAAGAAGTGAAGGAGGAATTAGAAAGGGAATTACACAAAAGAACATCTGTAGATAACTATGCTTTTGCCGCAATAAAGACACAAGGGAAAATAGCTTTAGATACATTGCACGTAGGGAGATTTTGTATACATAGACATAAATCATACTATGACACAGCTTTTGTGGGAACGAGTGAATGCAAACATACGTTTTTGTTTCAACCTAAATGGACATTCATGCTGAATGGACAAGACCCAGTTATTCCTGGAATATTTTATATTTGTGGACTTAACGCCTATTATCGTCTTCCTAAAGGATGGTATGGGAGATGTTATGTGGGAATAGTGTTCCCAAAGATTTACCAGCTGGATGACTTAACGAAATTTCCAAAGCTGTCTGAATCACATCATGTTCAGAAAAGAGAGACAGCTTCTGGTGTGGTAGGAGATATATTTGGAGCATTGATTCCTTCAGTGGGAGTCATATTGAATTCAATCAAAATACGAAAGTTGTCTACTATTGTGGATAACATGCTGACAAAATTTTCAGGAGCTATAATCCTGATGGATGCTGAACTTGCTGCAGAAAGAGCTATGACTCTTCAAAATCAGCTTGCCTTAGACATTCTTTTAGCAAAGGATGGTGGCGTTTGCAAAATGCTTGGTACACGTCACTGTTGTACATATATACCAGACAGCAGTGGGAAAATTAGAACAATGCTTACAAATTTAACTAAAGAAAGTGTAGATTTGAAGGAATTGAAAGAACCCAGAGTCTGGGAGAAAGTTGGAAAAGGATTTGCTTCTGTGGGAAATTGGCTCAGCAACGTTTGGAACGGATTGTTACTAAAAATAGTGAAGGGAATATTGATAATATTAATTTGTTTATCAGGCTCCTGTGGAATATGGAAAGCTATCAAAATATGGAAAATGAGGCGTGAAAGGAAAAGAGAAGAAAAAGAACAAGCTAAAATGGTGGAAATATATAGAGAAAAATCAAAAGGGACTAAAAGAAAAAGGGAATTGACTGAAGTGCCAAATTACTATACAGAATTTTAATGGAATAAAATTTGTGGGTAGGTTTGATGTGATGACATAATTAGTCATCAGAGGAGGGATTGATGACGCAGAAAAAGAGGGTCTAACATATATTCATACATATCACGTAATCAAAAGCATATAATGTAGTGTGATTTTAGTAAAGAAAAAAAATGTGCGAGGGAAATTGTCCCCTCGGGGTAGTTCGCCATCATTGTAAACGAGCTTTATTTAATCATGAAGTATTGAAAACGTAGTAATCCGTCATAATTGCAAATGTATGCCATGATTTCTCGTTTGAAACTGTTTTGCTTAGCTTAAATTTAGTAGAGGCTTTGGCCTAGTTGCCTGGTCTCAAATTCTAACTGCGTGGCTTTTTCCTTGAACTAATGAAACATATATTCTTGCTTGAAGTTGTATTTTTCCAGCAGAGATGACTAATACACTTATCTCCAAGGTTTCGTACTAGTCCGGTTTCATCCCCTTTGATACAAGGCCAGTCTGCAGGTGCGGACAATGAAGGTACAGATACTAAAATAATTGGCAAACCATGTTACAACTTGTGTTCCAAGGCTCCAAGGACAGTGTATGCATAAATGAGCGCTAGTAAAAGACAATTTTCATTGGACAATTTGAAGCCAACCTATGAACCTCTCCAATGGAAGACCCTGCAGAATTTGGAATGTTTCTTACTTAAACCCACTGGACAAAGAGGAGTCAGCCATTTTCCTTGATGCCAATTTGAAGCCAGATGCCAGACTCCATTTTGGACTACACCCTGATGCCCCTTTCTCTATTCTCACCCTAGAGACTTTAACTTTGATTTGCCCCGTCTTGCCCATGAAGTAACTTTACCCCATTTTCCTTGCCGATTGCAAGACAGCTTGCCCTTAACTTTGCCCCTTTGAAATCTGCCCCATGCTGATCGAACTGGTACCTGAAGGACGAAGACCTTCTTGAATGCTGATTGTATTTGGTAAATATGAAAGGACAAATGTATTAGGCATTGTGTTTTTCCTTTTAGGTACCAACTGCTATTTTGATAGGGTCCTAGCTAGAAGTTTGCCAAATTTGTGTTGACTAAATCCGTTTTGCATGAAGTCCCACATGCCAATGCTAATTAGAGGTTAGTCGAGGGATTCATTTGATACACCATGTTGATTTGAAATCTTGTTATGCTGACCAATGTATGAAATTAGTCAAATACAGTTAGTTATATTAGTGATTTGTATTGCGATAACTGAGTGTATTATTATCCAGATTTTGCGTAGATTGCGTTTCTTCCGCCGCTATGGACAGCTTGCAATGTTCATATACATATATCATTTGGTTTTGAGACTTATATACATCGTGCTAGCTTTTTTAATATAGGGAAATAAATTCACTAACTTTTAATAAACTGGTGTGGTTATTCATGACTGAAAGGTCATGGTGCGCCGAAATACCAACTGTTATTGATTTCTGATGTGTTATTTTGATCTATTGATTGGGTATTGATTGTCGATTATAATAGTTACTGATTACTGATCTGAGTGACCCGACTATTCTAGGATGAGGAGAGCCCGACTCGGTTAAAAGATCCACCGACCTCCAACGTGTCCAGGTACAGGTAATTTATAAGGGCTGGACGCGTTATCACCCCGAAGAGCGTGGCAGTTGTGCAGAAGTTGACGATTTTATTTTAACTTCAAGGAGTGCCACCATCATCGACATTTAAATAAAGATATGATTTTTATTTACCTTCGTGAGACGTGGCTTCTCTGGTATGACTTAAAGGGTCAGTGCAGTGTCTAAACTGCGTAATTTTTTTTTAAAATCGTGTACATAATTATCCTATTCTACAGTCTCTAACTATCCCAGAAGCCACCGGCAGAAGGCCTTGTGTTTGCATATTGCCTTGCCGAGGCTAGTTATTACCATCTTATGAGTTTCCAATGTCAGCAGATAAATTACCCTGACAGGCATATCACGGCAGTCACCTTTTACCAGTGGGTGCACTGAGACAATTAAGGCACATCCTTTTTAGTAGATGCCCATGCCTCGGCCTGCCTAACAGTCTAAATTATCCATTCGAAGTTACATTTCTAGAGGTACAGATGGAAAAAATAGGAAGATGGAATTTTCTGCTTTCAGCCTTGTGTTGATTTGAGAGAACACCCATAACGTTTGCCTTGTCACTATCTGCGGGTTTGTCACACAGGCACGCAAAAACACATGCTTACATGTAATCTACACAAAGATGCGTGTTAATATTTGTGTGTGTGTGTGTGTGTGTACGTGTAGTGTACATGTGTGATTGTTACCAAGTAGGGAAACATCTCAGGCCCCATTTAAATGTATTTTAACTTGACAAAAGATGATCTTACCCCTGTTGCCATCCTCCATGTTGCTCTATTATCCGTGCCTTGAGGTTACAGTTTGATGTGTCACAAAATGTCTAATTAAACATATCTATGAACAAATAAACAGGAATACATCAAAATACACTTTATAGTTTGCCTGTAGGTGATGTGGACAATATTGGCGTCTTTGTAGAATTCAAATAGAGCAATTGTTTGTTTTTTTTGCCTTTAAACAGATTTTCTTTGCCATTTCGTGACCATGTCAACAATCACCTAATTACATTCATGTAGGATAAATAAAACAAAACAAATACAGCAATGATGGGCTCTATATGTGCTGTCAACCTTTTAATTTTGAGTAAGCACATTAATGGCTTGCCAATATCCACAAATGCGTTTTTCTACGTATTGTTCTCTTTTAATTCTAAACAAAAATCTGAACTAAAATTTGGACTGCCAAGGGCTAAATGGCTTTTACAAGAGCTCCTATTCGACTGCAAATTCTGCAGCTATGCCAACAGTACATTCTATCTAAGGCCAAGAAGCCGTGCCTTTCATATCCCCTTGCATGAAACTGGAGACAAAGGACTTTCTACCTACATTCCAACCCATTTGGTGTTTTATTTATGTGTGTTCCTAATAGCTAAACCTTGTCCATCATCACTGTACACCATTTACTTCACATTCATTATTACATTTTGACTGCAATGAGTGTGATAAGGTTATTTTTGTTGCTTTTATTTTCTTTTCCAATCAGGTTCAGGAACTCTGTGTATCCTAGTCGCAGAAACTTAACAAGAGGTAATTCAGGGCATTGGGAAAATGGTGAATCTTGCTTTTCAGCTAAATTGTTTATGCTCCAGAATTTATTTAGAACGTTGTATGCTGGGAGAACTTTCTACGTTCTCCAAGAACACATTCAGCAGGCTCACAACCAGAAAGTCAAGAGAGAAAGACAAGAGTCGAGTCATCGTCCGAGACACCTAGGGGTTGGAATGTAATTTACACAACAGTTGGAAAAGGAGACTCATATTTTCAATTGATACCTCAACCTTAAGTAGCCTTCTATTGGACGATGAGCGAACTTGGAAGGCACACCACCCCTCCCCATTCTGCACCGTATCTAAGAATTTATTCTACCTGATGTGCACATCTATGTTCTCTCATACACACCCATGTTGCACAGTAGTGCATTGTCGTCTTGATGGTGGAGCAGCATAATTTTAGACTCCAACCTCCATACATCATTTACATGAATTTACATGTAATGTGTATGTTAGACCTGTCTGCCTAAGGATGGTCTTTCCACAAACGTTTTGCCTGCTTGCCTCCATTTTGTCTGGATTTTTTCTCTGTTGGCCTATGGGCTCTGTTCTCCTTAGCACTAAAGTGCTAAAGTGCAAGTGATTACTCCCCAAAACATGGTTTGATTGGCATATACCTGATTGGCATAGTTAATTTACAGTTAGGTTCCTTGTATACCATATACCTAGTGCCATTAATTAAATGCTGCAGTGTGCCTGCAGCCCTTATTGTGCCATCCACTCAAGTGACAACTTTCCTACCCTTGCAGCCCGAAAGCAGTGTCCCACTGCCATGTTGACCTGGCGTTTAAAATACCTTGGCAAGCCTTAAACTCTCCTTTTATTACATATGTCAACCCCAAGGTAGCCCTAATTAGTCATAGGGCAGGGTTGCTATGCAATTAAAAGGTAGGACATGTACTGTTTCGTTTTGCATGTCCTAGTAGTAAAAAATTCCCAAATTCGTTTTCTCACTAGTGAGAGACCTACCCCTCCCATAAAGTAACATTAATGATTCCTTATTAAAATTAATAATTTGTAATTCCTAAACCAAAAGTGGTAGATATATCATGTTTGGTACCTATAAACTTGTAGTGATAAGCCCTCTTTAATGGTAAAGTCGGATTTATCATCATAAGTTTGAAAATGACACTTAAAAAGTTGACACTTTCCTGTCCCTAGCCCTCTCTGCCTGTAACCTGCCTTAGGTAACTGGCAGTTGGGACTTTGTGAATTCACCCCAGGCATACATATAATACAAGGATTGGCAGACCCTGAATGGGCAATTAACTGATGATGGGGGGTGGAGCAAAGCACAGCACCACTTGCAATTGAATAGGCTGGGCTCTGCCACCACACAACAGGCTTAACAACCCTGTATTTTCAGTGCAGCCAGCAAAGATCCAGGGGAGGCTGGAAATTCCCAGACCTTTAGAGAACCCTTCTCGAAAGGTCTCCCAACTTCTAGGAGCTGGGCACCTGAATACAAAGAGAGAGCTCTCAGACCTGGTCCCCAGTTCACTATTGGACATGTGGAAGGACTCTTAGAGGGCTGCCTGCTGCTGTGACCTGCTGTGTCAGACTGCTGCTGCACCTGGAAAGAATGTTTTACTGCCTGAAGCCTGCTTGGGACCTCCAGAGAGCAGTCCTGTGCATCACCACCTACACCCAGGACTCTTGAAGTGACTCCAAGGGCTAGTTCAGCTGGTTTTCTGTTTTGAGCTACAGGGATATAACAGGCTCCCACTATCTTAAACCTGCACCTGTACCATGTCTGGGTGACTCTTCCATTCCCTAGAGGTCTCCCTCCACTCCTGGACCAGTTAAGGTGCTAAAGTTGCCCAGGTGGCCATTTCTAAAACTGAGGACTTGCTCTTTTGAACACAAAACTTTAAAAAATCATAGCTCCCGTTCTTTGATTTTGACGGTTTTGATGTGAAATAATTCATCACACTTTTCTCTATTTTTCTACATTGGTTTGAGATTTCATTGTCTTGTGTTTTCACACTGTTGATGCTTTTTGTGGTTAGCTACCCTGGGTTAGCACAGGATAATTGAGTTACTTTTTGTGAGAGATTGTGGCTGTTGCTTAACCAGAGTTTACACTGCAGTCAACCAACAACCCAATTGTTTAACAATAATGCAGTGTGCTCCCATTTTGATTCTCAAACTTACTTACCCTGACATTAGGCTTTAGTTGAGCATTGAAGATTTAAAGTTTACCAGTATGCTGATTTCTCTTCCTCTGCAGGTGTGTTATTGGGTTCCCTGATAGTTAGTGAACAGGTATATTGTTATCTATAAGGCTGATCATGAGATCTGAGGTTGGGAAGCCTGCAGCAAATGTGGTGGGATGATGATTAAATAAGCCTCCTGTACCTAGAGCACCAGGAAGATGCAACTCTCAAGGACAACCAGATGTGTACCTAATTGTGTGAGTATGGAATTTCAGGGGTTTACCAGCTCCTGGCAAATGCTGGCATGTGCTTGGATTAGGGAGCTGGATATGCATGCTCTGGAACCTTTGACTGTGTTTTAACTAGTGTCCCATAGTGAGTTAAAGCAGACACCTTACTTTGACTTTGAGGGGAGAAGATTTCTCTACTAGGTTTCCCCAAGCGGAAAGTTTTATGCAAGACACTCTTTCATTTCCTCCTAATTTCTACTGAGGATCACACTATGCTGACACCTTCTTACCCTTCTCTATGGAAATCTCAGACTCTCTTTCATTACTTAGTTTAGACAGGGAGAGTTTCTTAATCAAGCACATAATTTGGATATTTTGCATTCTTTAAGTATTGAATATTACCGTTGTGTATTCATAATATTTAAATTTAGAGTACTTGAGCATCGTAGAATTTTGTCTGTACTAATATATTTCTTAATCATTGCCCATTTTGCTGATTGTGACATGACAATTGTTGGACCTGGCCATTTTACAGGGTAATTCCCCAGACTTTTTGCCTTTTGCCTCCTTATTTTTCTGACCTTTGTTGGCTGACATTTTGACTCTGAGCACTTGTTCACTGCTAACCAGTGCTAAAGTGCAAGCGCTCTCCCTTAGGCAATTGATATGATTGGCTTATACCTAATCAGCATATTTAATTTACCTATAAGTCCCTTGTAAAGTGGTATCCTTATACCCAGGGCCTGTAAATTATATGCTACTAGTGGGCCTGCTACGCTGCTTGTGCCACCCACTGAAGAAGTCTGTCAAACCTATCTCAGGCCTGCTAGCGCAGGGCCTGTGTGCGCAGTTTTCTGCCACAGGGACCTGGCATTTAAATGTACTTGCCAGGCCAGAAACTCCACATATACTACATGTAGGTCACCCCTAAGGTACGCCCTGGCTAGCCCTTTGGGCAGGGTGCCATGTATGTAGAAGGCAGGACACGTGCCATGTTGCGTGGCCTGTCCTGATAGTGACAAACAGCCTAACTTGGTGTCTCACTGATGTGAGTGCTGCCTTCTTATAGGATTGCATTGGAAATGCCCTGCCTTTTGTGTAAGGTGTATTGTCTGACTTATGAGGGGTAGCGTAGGCATGTTTGGTATGGTTGTGATAGTGGTGAGAAATGCTGCTTACTGGTGTAGGTGTATTTTGTTATTACTATCACAGAAATGCCACTTCTAGAAAGTGTGCATTTATCTGTACTTATATCTTTGGTGTTTTACAGCTTGCCCCAATCCACGTCTGGGCAGACTGACAGTTGAGGCTTTGTGCATACTTTTCAGACAGCCTGAACACAAGGAGGGTGGAGGTGTCACAGAGGTGCAACTACATATTGTACAGCCTTCCTGGGCTGAGAGAAGGGAGAGGTGGGGCACACCTGCATTTGTAAAGGCTGTGCCCTGGCCTCACACAATAGGGTTGTTTACCCCCCATTGACGTTTGGAGCCTGTGCTGGAGGAAAGAAAGGGCACTCCCAGAACCAGTTGTAACTGGTTGGAACACACCCTCTCCTCCCCATTGTAAAACACACTGTAAACCTAGTATAAGTACAGGGGAATTTTCCCCACAATTTAGACATCATTTGACATCACTTTGGACATTCTGGGAACTCCAGAAACCTTACCTGGAGTTGGACAGGACGCTGTTGAAAGGACTCACCAGGACCACCTTGGACTGCTGCTGCTGTGCTGACCTGTGACCTGCTTGGTCACCACAAGGAGGAACTGCCACTGCTTGCAACCCCTTGCTGTGCTGACCTGCTGCTGGGTTCTCCAGTCCTGCGCCCCCCTTCTTCATTTGGAGTCTCCAGAGGCAGGGTGCTGTGGCCTCTGACCTCTGTAACACTCCTGCACCTTAAGAGTGCTGCTGCAGCTGTATGGCACTTCTAGAGCGCTCCTTTGGGACTTCCAAGCACTTTTCTACAAGCGCATCTTGCTGCCTGAAAGAAACTCACTGCCGCCGCCCGGGCTGTAGATTTGGGCCATAATGCTTTTAAAAGCGTCCTCTCAATTACCCCCAAATCACCGCTGTGACCCGGACATCTAATTTCTACCCTGTCCCTGGGGCACCAGAAGAAGCCAAGCGGAGCAAGAGTGCTCCTGTTGGCGCCCCCGGGGCACGGTCTGCTCTTGGGTGTGCTCTTGGGGCACCAGCCGCCTCCAATTCTCTAAGAATCACTGCGGCAGCCCAGGAATAGCTTGGGACACTCGCACACCACGTCATGTGCGGGCGAGTGCCTTCTCGAGCCCCCAGAGAGGTCAGAGCTTCAAAGAAGCCCCATCGCAGGACTCTGGGAAGGCACGGGGAGAGCCCCTCTTCCCCGGTCTCTGCACTAGGAGCAGGATGCTCCTTTTTCTCCTGCTTAATAGAAATGGGCATTGTTTTCTTGTCAACTGGGAAGGGAAACTTCAACAGAGGCCCCCTTCTGCTCACCCTAATTGTGGTTGGGCCTTGCCTGGCCCCCACCCCGAGGACGTGGTGTGAGGAGGCCGAGGCAGGCCCCCATCCAAATTGCAGGCCCCCAGAGTGGTCCATTTCCTACCAGGAGAGGGTGCTGACCACCCCTCTGCCCCAGGAGCACCGTGTGGCCCTCATAGTGCGACCAGGAGCTCCAGGGGCCCTTTCATGCTCTTCTAGGCACTGGGCGTGCCTCTTCATCAGGAAACACGCTACTTTCTAGGGTTATAGTGGCTCAGTGAGCCAAGTATGGACCTAGGGGAATCTATATGTTTTGCCTACTTTTCCTGCCATTAAATACATTTGCTAATGTTCCTTTTATGGGCATGACATGCTGATATGTATTTTTATGCTTTGTGATATGTTCTCTAATGTTCCTTTTATGGGTATTTATGAGGTATTCATGAGAAATGCACAGAATTCTTACTGTAATTCCTGACTACTGCTTATGTTGCAGAGTCCTGAGTACTTACATGTTCTAATGTGACAACTGCGTTTTCTTGCAGAGAATTAGTAACTTGTGTAACGTTCTGACAACTGCTAAGGTAGCAGGCTATTACTTACATGTATTGTTGGTCTAATTATGTTTTGTGCAATACAGTTTATTTTTACATAGCTAATTGTTGTGTTTACTTTGTGGTGTACATCTTGCGTCATGTGTGTTGTGTGTGTTGTGCAAACACTTTACACATTGCCTCTGGGATAGGGCTGACTGCTCGTGCCAAGCTACCAAGGGGGTGAGCAGGAGTTATCTTGGACATGTAACTCCCTTGCCCTGACTAGAGTGGGTAGGTTCTGCCTGGCTGAGGTGCATACCTTAGCCAAACAGAAACCCCATTTCTAACAACAATTGTTAGGAAAATAAACATTCATGGTTAAATACCATCGTCTATCTCAGTAATATAAAGCCACATTAGTTTCATAGTGTTTGAAATGTATTTTCGAGATGGTAGCTCTCGCTGAACGCTTTAACCAAAGGTCCATACGACCAGTAGAGGATCCTGTTTGAAGATTTTACTACGATATTGATACTCAAATACCCCTGCTTCATCTCTGGGTTAGTGCTTTAAACATTCCTCTATATTAATTCATACACGTATTGCAAACCCTACAGTTTCTATAGAGTGGTACAGTTATTATTCCCATAGGCTGTCCCTTCCAAATTTTACTTAGAACAATTAGTAAGCCCATTAGGGTGTCATATTTTACACGTTGTTGTTTATTTGTTTTTGACTGTCATCATACATCTTGCAGGAGATAAAGGAACATATACATTGACTTTAAAATCAATGGTTTACAGCATTAAAGTTCACTGACATTTCTTGGCGGATCATCAGATTGTTGACAAACTTTAAGGCCAGTAAAAGCACAACATCTCTTTGGAAGGTTGGAAAAATGAGTGCACCACAAAATCTGGGTGCCTAGTTGATATGCACAACCATACATTCTATTTATTTGCATTGTAAGTAAATAGAACAGAAAGTGATAATTTGGTAAGACCATTAGAGGCCACCCTCTGTAATGGATTTAGAGGGAAGGACAGATATTCATAGAAGAAGAAGAAGAAACATTGTTTTGTCCAATCATTACCAGGGCCGCAGCCACGGGGGGACATTTGAGGGCTCGGCCAGCCCAAATTAATCTTTGCCATCCCCTCCCAAATGACTATACAGGTGGCACAGTATAGATTTGCCAGAGTTCAGAGCATGAATGAGCAAAACAAATCCCTTTACATTTTATTTTTACCATGATACATATGCTGAACGTTCCGAGACAGGTTAAGGGGCATATTTATCGATATTTCATGCAGTTCAGCAAGTCACTCTGCTGCACTGCTCTATGTGAAAGGGAAAGGGCAGGCGTGTTCAGTTTTAACATAATACCGTGCATTCCTGTCCTTTCCTTACACTGGCGTGCTTTTGGCCACCTAGCGCCACCTCAAACACCCTTGTGCCGTGGTGCAAGAGTGCTTGCATTGCAGGCAGGAAAGTTTATTTTGTGCAGGAAGGGGCACTTTCTAGCAAAAAAAATAAAATCCTGAGGCATTTTCCTCTTTCTTTGAAAGAAAGAAAAAACGAGGTGATATAAAGATATTTCTGCTCGTTATGCCTCGCCTGGGGAAGCATGCAATTTGATGCATTCCCAGGTCTAACAGTAATGGTAAATCTGGGAATGTGCTAAAATCTATTGGTGGATGCATGATAACACCCACGCTCCACCCATGGAACGCCAGTGCCACACAGTAATTTGCATTGCATTGCGTTACTCTGAATTTATCAAGCCACTCAGGGCCACGCAAGATAGCCTTGCCTGGCTTGATAAATCTAACTTAGTAGCTGCGTCGCCCTTGAGCCCCTTTGTGTGGCACAACGGAGATGAAACTATTTAATAAACATGCCCCTTAAAGTCAGGCTATGGTTTTCTGACAAATTGCTGCTTATTCTTTTAGGCGGAAACGTTGTTTACTTTTCTTTCTTTGACTGCAAATTGAGAGTATTTTGTAAAGTGGACTTTATGCCAATTTGGCTAGGGTACAGCTAGGGACTCTGGAATTATGCAGCAGGGAGAATTATGCTGCAAATATGACTAAAATATGTGAGAAAAAAAAACAAATTATGCTGCTTAGTTTGGCACGTTTCGCGATAGTATCATTTCATTTTCTTTCTTTTTTTCATTTTTAGACATGTTATCACTGCCTGGGCAAAGGTTTCACTTCATTAGTACCAGCTCTACAACCAAATGCAGCTATAAATAACTGAAAGGTGTCTAGTCAACTTTTGTGAAGGACCTTCCACTGCTCCGCAGCACATGTTGCAGCATTATTAGTAACTCTTGATCTGTTTCAGCTAGAAACAAAATGTACTTTCTATTAAAATATGCAGATTATGCAACAGATGATGCATTATGTGGGAAAATGCAAAATTCTTAATTATGTGGAAAATGCCACAGAATCGCACAACTCTGATGGCCTTGCAAAGTGGAAGTGCGAAAGAAGTACTGTAGGATGCAAATTGTTTCTAATTCACAATACATGTAAATACCTGTAAATAAACTGTAAAAATATTTCAATCAATACTAGCAGTTATGAAAGCACAAATGAAGCACATTGTTTTATAATTCTGAAGTGTGATGAAACAAATATTTTAATAGGCACAAAAATTATAACTATTGTAATGCACTGTTTTGCACATTTGCATGACTCTTACTACTCTTATGCGTGGCACTCTGAAACAATTACCTACATGGGCAACAAGCTACATCATATAGGATGGTGTATGGTTGAAATAATGTTGTCATTGCTTTGTGGTCCTATGCTGGAAATGTGGAAAATGTGTCACTTGAAAGTGAGACTGCAGAAATGTGCCATATGTACAAAGATATTGCGTGTTTCTAACATTTGCTAACATTGGTGCACTGTGTGCTGATTAGTGACAATGCAGGCACCCTTGCACCATAGTGCCTGCATTGCTGGCACAATTGTTTTATGCAGGAAAGAACATCATCCTGCACAAAAATATTCCTTAGTGTCATTTGCCTTTTTCTATGTGTGCTGCAAACATAGGAAGAGGAAAAAACAAGGGGAAATAAAGATATTTATCCACAATCTTACATTATGATACATTCTCATGTTTACTAGCTTTCGTAAATCTGGGAATGCGACAAATTCCATGGGTGGATCCATGGGAATGCCTATGCTCCACCCATGGAAAGCCTTTCCAATGCAACCTAATGTTGCTTCCTTGCATTACTTCGTATATACTAAATTAAGCAAATTGGATGTGATAGCTTAGTAAATGCCAAAAATGATTTTGCTTTGGGGCTGCATCACAAAAGTGACATAACTCTGACACAAAATGTAGGTACATTTCAGGGCCAGAGCTGGCATTGTTGGACGGAGAGAGAAGTGAGAGATCTGGTGGGATGTGCATTGTTACTATCATCTCATATCAGAAAGAAATTGTGAGATAAAAGAAGTGGCCATGATTTGTAGATATGTCGGACCTGTATTCATGGTCTAGATTGAAGTCCTCGATTAACCTGCAGTGTGTGACAGATCTCACTAGTCATTCCATGTCTGCTTATTTAGTAAAGGCTGGTTTATTGGCTGTACAGTACTGGTGATGGACAACTTTTGTGACAAATATGCCTTATTTGAATGTAAGGAGTGTATGTTACAGTTGGCTGCCGACCAGTGAGGGCCAAAAATATATTGTATGAACTTACATAAATATGTAATACCCCGGCAAAGCATCAGTCAACCATTCTTAACTTACCTGCTTACTGAAAGTAGTTTGCTGATTGGGTTATTTCCAGCCTGTAGATTGTAAGTTTAAGAATTGAGCTTGTGGGTGCAACTGTCTTTCTGGGCTCTGTGGCCGGGATATGGGTGGTGAAGTTGTCTTGGAAATAGCCATCTTTTCTACTGCATTTTGTAGTGAATATGTTCCTGGATGCCTTGAATGCTGGCTGATAGTGAGTTCCAGAGCTTGGCAGGCTATACTGAGAAAGTACTGCCGCCTGTGGATTTCCTATAGTAAGGTAGTACGATGGCACCATCATGGACTGCAATGTCCTGATTTGTTTGTGTTGATTGAATTTAGCTTTGAGGTATAGGAGTCCTTTTCGTTGGAGGCTCTGTGAACAATGCAAAGTGCCTTCAACATTGTGTTTCTTGTTATACATAGCGAGTGGACTGATGGCAAGAATGGATTTGTGTGTCCGCTTGGGTAAAGGCAGAGAAGTCTTGCAGCAGCATTCCGGATAAGTTGTATTTTACATATGATGAATGCGGGTGCAGCAAGGTGTAGGCTATTGCCATTGTCAAGCTTGGAAGTGACAGGTGAGGATGGCTTGCAGTTTCTATTGGTATACAAAGTATGGGAGGCTGAATCACAGTATTTTCATTGCACAGAAGGCACTCCATGGATATGCCTGGATTAGAGACTTCTCTTGATATCATTAGAGGGGACTCATAATCCTTAAATCATATGGCAAGAGGGGTATTTTTGTCACTGTCAGCAGGTCAAAAGCTCTGTCTTTATGGCATGTAGCTTTACATGGCTTTTCATCATCCAAATATTTATCCCCCAAAGGCAGTCATCAAGTTTTAGAGGTGTTCCAGACCACCTATTTTTAAAAATTATTTGGTGGTCCACTACATAGTTGTAATAGGTGAGGTTGACTGACTTAATTAGGGCTGTTAACCCCTTTGCTGCCAGGCCTTTTCCTCCTCCTGTGCCAGGCCTTTTTTTGTCTATTTGGAATAGTTCTCGCTTAGGCCCTCATAACTTTTTGTCCACATAAGCTACCCACGCCAAATTTGCGTCCTTTTTTTCCAACATCCTAGGGATTCTAGAGGTACCCAGACTTTGTGGGTTCCCCTGAAGGAGGCCAAGAAATTAGCCAAAATACAGTGAAAAGTTTGTTTTTTTCAAATAAATGGGAAAAAGGGGCTGCAGAAGAAGGCTTGTGTTTTTTTCCCTGAAAACGGCATCAACAAAGGGTTTGTGGTGCTAAAATCACCAGCTTCCCAGCTTTCAGGAACAGGCAGACTTGAATCAGAAAACACAATTTTTCAACACAATTTTGGCATTTTACTGGGACATACCCCATTTTTATGATTTTTTGTGCTTTCAGCCTCCTTCCAGTCAGTGACAGGAATGGGCATGAAACCAATGCTGGATCCCAGAAACCTAAACATTTCTGAAAAGTAGACAAAATTCAGAATTCAGCAAGGGGTAATTTGTGTAGATCCTACAAGGGTTTCCTACAGAAAAACTGAACAAAAACATATTGAAATTGAGGTGAAAAAAAACTGCAATTTTTCTCTACGTTTTACTCTGTAACCTTTTCTTGCAAACTCAGATTTTTGAAAGCAATATACCGTTCCGTCTGCTGAACTCATCAAGAACCCTAGGTACCCAGAGCCAATAATTGAGCTGCACCCTGCAGTGGGTTTTCATTCTATACCGGGTATACAGCAATTCATTTTGCTGAAATATAAAGAGTTAAAAATAGCTATCAAGAAAACCTTTGTATTTCCAAAATGGGCAGAGGATAAGGTGTTGAGGAGCAGTGGTTATTTGCACATCTCTGAATTCCGGGGTGCCCATACTAGCATGTGAATTACAGGGCATTTCTCAAATAGACGTCTTTTTTACCCACTCTATTCTATTTGGAAGAACAAAAATGTAGAGAAAGACAAGGGTCAATAACACTTGTTGTGCTATTCTATGTTCCCCCAAGTCTCCCGATAAAAATGATACCTCACTTGGGTGGGTAGGCCTAACGCCCGCGACAGGAAATGCCCCAAAACACAACGGGAAACATCCAATTTTTTGACAGAAAACAGAGATGTCTTTTGCAAAGTGCCTACCTGTAGATTTTGGCCTCTAGCTCAGCCAGCACCTAGGGAAACCTACCAAACTTGTGCATTTTTGAAAACTAGAGACCTAGGGGAATCCATGATGGGGTGACTTGTGGGGCTCTCACCAGGATCTGTTACCCAGAAACCTTTGCAAACCTCAAAATTTGGCTAAAAAAACACGCTTTCCTCACATTTCGGTGACAGAAAGTTCTGGAATCTAAGAGGAGCCACACATTTCCTTCCACCCAGCGTTCCCCTAAGTCTCCCGATAAAAATGATACCTCACTTGTGTGGGTAGGCCTAGCGCCCGCTACAGGAAATGCCCCAAAACACAACGTGGACACATCCCATTTTTGGACAGAAAACAGAGGTGTTTTTTGCAAAGTGCCTACCTGTAGATTTTGGCCTCTAGCTCAGCCGGCACCTAGGGAAACCTACCAAACCTGTGTTTTTTTTAAAACTAGAGAACTAGGGGAATCCAAGATGGAGTGAATTGTCGGGCTCTGACCAGGTTCTGTTACTCAGAATCCTTTGCAAACCTCAAAATTTGGCTAAAAAAACACATTTTCCTCACATTTGGGTGACTGAAAATTCTGGAATCTGAGAGGAGCCACCAATTTCCTTCCACCCAGCGTTCCCCCAAGTCTCCCAATAAAAATGATACCTCACTTGTGTGGGTAGGCCTAGCGCCCACGAAAGGAAATGGCCCAAAACACAACGTGGACACATCACATTTTTTCACAGAAAACAGAGGTGTATTTTACAAAGTGCCTACCTGTGGATTTTGGCCTCTAGCTCAGCCGGCCCCTGGGGGGGGCAGAAATTGCCTAAAATAAATATGCCTCCCATCCCCCCTGGGGAGCGACCCTTGCCTACGGGGTCGCTCCCCTTGCGTGACATTGGCACAAAAAAAAAATCCCTGGTGCCTAGTGGTTTCTGCCCCCTTGGGGGCAGATTGACCTAAAGTCGTCCGATCTGCCCTCAAGTGGGGCAGAAATGGTCTAAATACAATTTGCCCCCCAGAGGAGCGACCTTTGCCTAATGGGTCGCTCCCTATCTCTAAAAAAAAAAAAAAAAAAAAAAAAAAAACACACAAAAAATTAGCCCTGGCGCCTAGAGGTTTCTGCCACCCCTGGGGGCAGATCGGCCTAATAACAATAGGCCGATCTGCTCCCAAGGGGGGGAAATGGCCTAAAACAAATTTCCCCCCCAACCCCCTCCCCCGGGAGCGACCCTTGCCTACGGGGTCGCTCCCCTTGAGTGACATTGGCGAAAAAAAAAAAGTCCCCGGTGCCTAGTGGTTTCTGCCCCCTTTGGGGGCAGGTTGACCTAAAATCTGCCGATCTACCCCCAAAAGGCGGAAGAAATGGCCTAAATACAATTTGCCCCTCCAGGGGAGCGACCCTTGCCTAAGCGGTCACTCACCATCTGTAAAACAACAACATAAAAAAAATCCCCGGGGCCTAGTGGTTTCTACCCCCCTTGGGTGCAAATCGGCCTAATTAAAATAGGGGGGCAGAAAGGGCCTAAAATAAATTTGCCCCCCAGGGTAATGACCCTTGCCGAAGGGGTCGCTCCCCTTGCATGAAATTCACAAAGAAAAAAAAAACTCCCTGGTGTCTCGCGGTTTCTGTCCCCCTTGGGGGCAGATTGGCCTCATAAAAATAGGCCAAACTGCCCCCAAAGGGGGCAGAAATGGCCTAAATGTAATTTGCCCCCTAGGGGAGCGACCCTTGCTCCCCACCTCTAAAAAACAAAAAAAGAAATAAAAAGAAATAATGATCCCTGGTGCCTAGCGGTTTCTGCCCCCCGTGGGGGCATATCGGCCTAATAATAGGCCGATCTGCCCCCAGAGGGGGGCAGAAAAGGCCTTAAAAAAAATGCCTCCCCTGGGAGCGACCCTTGCCCAAGGGGTCGCTCCCTTATGCCAATTTCCACTTTCAAAAGAAATCCCTGATGTCTAGTGGGCGTATCAAAAGCCGGATTGCTTTACAATCCGGCTTTTGAAATGCTGAGAGAGACTTCAAAGGGAAGGAAATTAATTTCCTTCCCTTTGAAGCCTCTCCGGCCTCATCCACGTGATCGGAACAGAAATTCTTTGCATTTCTCCTCCGAGCGCGGTGTAAGCTGAGCTTCCAGCACGAAGGAGGAGGCCTCTGTGACAATCAGCGCGCAATGCGCGCTGACGTCACAGGTGGGGAGGGGTGGGGGTGTCAGGGGTGGAAGGGGAAGGGATTCACCTTCCATCCACGACTGGGGGGTGTGGGTGGGGGGCCCATTGGGTGAGTGCTAGCGCTCCCTGCGGTTCCCGGGTGCAGGAGGAGGTGATCTCGTCCAAGGCGCCCCGGAACCGGTGCCTTGGACAAGATCACCTTGTCCAAGGCACAGAAGGGGTTAAGGAAGATGTTGACAAATGGTGGGGGTGTAATGTACCCCTGTGGGATGCCACAGTGTTGTGTGTGAGGAGCTGATATGAAAGATGGCCACAACACAAGTACACTGTCACAGCTGAGAGGCCAAGAATTCAATGGGCATCAGCTGGACTCCCTTCTTACCTTTCACACATGGCATGCCAAACAAGAATTTTCTGTACAACTGTGCAGGACATTGACTCATTTTATTCTTAAAACAGCAACTTTCCTGACATTTCCTATTCCTGATACATAAGTGGTTGTCACTATCTAAATCTACCAGCCATTCAGACTCAACCTCCAATTAGGAAACTCCAGATTCCAATATGGCATGGTGCTTTGATTAGCCTATTGTGCTGGAGCACTGTATGTCTTACAATTGACTGATTTTGCTCCAGTCTACACTGGCCTGTTGTGAAATATAGCTTGGTGAGATAATGTATTTGTTCTAGATATTGTCATGCAATTTGTTTGCAGGAGGCAGCCCGGTTAATGTGCCTACTGCAGAGGGTGACAAATACCCTAATTAAAGTAGTGTGAATATGAAATGAACCAATACAGCCTGCTATGTTACAAACAGCTGCTGTAACAGATTATCTTTCAAAAATGGATTGATAGCTAGATAACCCAGCCAGGCTCGACAAACTGAGCATATGTATTATAATTTGACCCGTCTAAGCATCTTCGCAGGACGTTGACTAACATTTTCTGAGTTTTGTATATTATAATTTAAAATCTGTGTACTATGAATCTGCTTTTTGAAATGTATTGACTCCTTTAAAGTTCTGTTTAACCTTTTTTCAAATTTAAGGTCACAGCATATACATTGCTGTTATGAGGTCCTATGTCTTTAATTAACTAAATGCATAATCTTTGAATATATGAGATAGAGATTTTGTTGGGAGAGTTGTGGGAACTCTGGGTGATAGCAATTTTATGGAACCTCACAGATTAAGGAATTTACCTTCACAGAAATATGAGGAAAATCTGTGATGTGGCCAAAGTTTGGTATTTGCCAGGCATTCTGCATAACAAAAGGTACTGGGATTCAGACAAGCCACACTGCACTACCCTAGGTACCTTGTTTTCAGAACTGCCTTGGCCTAGCAGATTTCCCTGGATGCCAATTGAGCCCTGGCCTAAACACCCTACCCTAGGCACCTTGTTTTTAGAAATGTCTGGGCCTTTCAGGTTTCCCTCGGTGCCATCCGTGCCCTGGCCTAAATACCAGAGCTACCCAGATTGCCAGAATTGGTCAATATGCAAGGTAAAATCTTGATGTTTCCTTGTGTCTTAGGGAGCCTTTCCTTTGATGGGGGATAGCTCTGAAGTGGGGTACTACTCTTATCTGGAGAACAGTAAGAATGCTGTGTGGTAGAGCATATGTGGATTCCTGCAGATCGAGTTAGCAGGGTCTGCCTTCACTTTTGTTTTGCGGTGTAATGTTAGTACGCACAACGTGCTTTGCGAAACAGAAAAACAAAAAGTCAAACTCAGGACTTGTGGGAATCACCTCCCTTGCATCCTAACCTTGATCTTGGTTCAGAAAATGTTTCTGGTGTTTTTACCAGAAACATTTTATTTTTCAGTACTGTTGACGACCTGTTAAGTGGAATTGATAGCTTATCATATGTTGGCCAGTACACCTGGCCAAATGTGATTGATTTCGAAGCACAATTCTGCATTTTATTTCTAAAAGAGATCTTAGTGTAAGATCTAAAATCACCTTACATAGTGGTCTTTGAAATCCTTGTAAGGTCTGTCTATGACTTGATCCACATTGCTTTTTGCTTCCCCTGGCTATTTGTTACGATATCCTCTAGGTGAGAATTGCACATGCCTTCTCTTTTATTGCATATCAGCCATTGTCTACATTTGCTGGTATAGTTGCTAGAAACTGCAACCCACTTGCTGAGATATCCAGGTTCTATTAAGGAGGTGATTTGACTGTCTAGTACAGTGATTCCCAACCTGTGGTCCGGGGACCCCTGGGGGTCCGCGAAGCCTTCTCAGGGGGTCTGCGAGAGCCTAGAAAATTAAAAAAATATTAACAAATATTGACAAATTAGGTCTCCAGCTTCCAGTAATGACTCAGCTGGGGGTCCCTGGATTCCCATGATGATTCATTGGGGGTCCCTGGGTTCCATTAATGTTAAAGTGGGGGTCCACATAAATCAAAAGGTTGGGAACCACTGGTCTAGTATACATTTAAATATGGCAGTCTCATAATTGTTTCATACCATGAAGCTACAATATTTTGGAGGTTGATATTTATTCATACAACAGGACTTTGGGGAACAGCGTGCCTATAGTGCACAGCTTTAATGTTTGATCACAGGTGAGGGCCGTGCCCCCCTGAAAAGATACTGATGGCTGTGGGTCTGGTCCTTACCACAGCCTTTTTCCAGCATGGCTGAGTTTCCTTAGCAAAAGTTAGTGGAGCAAGCTCATAAACAGAGGGCACGATTCAAGTCAGTACCCTAAGGCACACATGTTTCGTTTATGATCACAAATCCATTTCTTACAATAAGCACTAACAGGTGCCTAGACTGAGGTCCTGGCAACGAGAAAGGATGACCTTCAAATAGTTGCAGATGTGAACACAGTCTTGACTGAGCAAACTCTTTGCAGCTTATATACTTTGGAAGCAAGGAAGCAAGAGCGGCTTCATGTCGAGATGGATGGACTCTTGCTGTGGGTAATGTTAACATGACAAGAAAACATGGCTGGCGATGGTTACTGTTACCATATTGCAATTAAAAACAATTCATGATCACAGCTCATGATCAGAATTCATGGGACTACCAGAGCGTAAATAATAATACTGCACAGCATGCAACATTACTATTTCATCAGCTCATAACGCAGATGTTTTGTTAATGACGCAGGGGGGGAAATAAGTCTGGTAACCCAAAAAGTGGACAATTTGTAGTTTCTACACCATATCACCAAACATCTAAATGACCTACTTGTTCTTTTTACGTTACCCCAGATTGCACACATCTACCTCTAAGTATGTCTGTCCCCTAATGAAACGTGATATCTTTGAGGGATATACATGGTCACCTAAAATGTGTGTAGGTCCTAAAATCTGCATAGGTGTTGCAGGGGTGTCCCGATAAATACACATTTGATTTAGAATTATCTGGAATTCAAAGTGGTATTACATATGCAACAAATGAAATGGATGATGCAATGTTGAGTTGAGTGTTACCTCTACAGTAATGTCAGAATTACTGGCACTATGCGAACAGAGAATCTGTTTTGGAGAGGCTGTAACCTACAGTCGGAGGGTCTATGTAAATCCTATGGGACTGCAGCTCTTGTGCGTGATTGTTCAGTAGGTGTAGCCCAGGGTAGCAATGGATAATTGCAGTATTTCCAATCACAAAGGGGAATCTAGATAGTAGTGAATTGACCAGAGTGTCAGTTCAGCTTAGAAGCTAAGGGTTGGTCGAAAAAGAAACGTGAACCAGAAGATGACAAGACCAAGAAATCCCACTGGAGATAGGAGTGACAATGCATACTCTAGAGTGCAATACATCTTAAAAGTATCTATCTGAAAAGTCGGTTAATTATGAAAAAAACGAACACCGAGGTCTGATGTGTAATTTGTCTGAATCTTGGCCGGGTTGTGTTTCCAGGGACTCTGCACCACAACTCTGTCAGATTTTGGCACTAATCTAGAGGCAACACAGTGCCAAAGGTATGTTTGCAAATAGTGGCAAACATTCTGCCTCATTGTCATTTGAGATTCAGGATTTCACCCCTTCTTTCGACTGGCTGTGTGAAGTTTTGGCGGCAGATATAGCATACCCCCAACCCTACATTTGTACTTTGTTAGTAATGTAACGCTTGTTAGACGTGCAGGGGCTGCAACGCCAAAATAACTGGTACATATGGAAAGAATGTGTTAAAATTACCATATCACCCGGCATAATTTCAATATCAAAGGAACTGTTCTAATAGGACTCCAATGTTGTGCAGCTCTCAATCAATGTGACAATAAGATAGAGAGATTATTCAGTTGTTCATAAAATTCAATACCAACCGAGACAGATGCTTCAGTTGCATATACAAATCAATTCCTAGTTTGTCCCCATTCTTAAAAAAATATAGTTTTTTTTAGATTTATTTTTAACTTTACTTATTCAAAGAAATCAATTAAACAGAAAGGGCGATCATCTAGCTGTGCAGCAATTGAATTGAAATATATTTAAATCAGAAAACTAATTTTAACTTATGAAGACACAGTTACTCCTAAAAGTACAACGAAATTATCAGACAAAATAAAAGGAGGAAGAAAAACACAAAATGACGAGATGGGTAAGAAAATAGACCCACTTCTGGGTTAATTCAACGAAATGCAATTGAATAAATGCACAGTTCCTTTTTTCAAAGAAAGAGCACAGAAATATAAGCAACTACTCTCAGAATAGCGTTAAGGCAGAGATTTTGGGCGGCTATTGTTGATTGAATGAAATACTATACATGAATACAGTCTTGCTCCCAACTGAAACATACTAAGACTACAAAACACATTCTTAAGTAATTGATCAAAATAACGATAAGTGGTGGTAATCTTTTAGTAAATTCGAATATAAGAAATCCGTCTTCCAATGTTTACAATGAAGTCGGAGAACTGTAGGAACATAAAATAGAACCTTTAAGTTTTGGTTTCAATGTATATGAGGATATTATATATGATTCCCATCTGTATTTGGTGAAGCATGTTTTATCATGGAATCGCGTTGGAAACCTAGAACTTTAGTTATTAAAGAATATGATTTAAAAAATGTAGGCCCAGCTGGACTTGTGCTGGCGGTCCTCTCTAGCCCAGCGGGGCTTGTGCTGGCGGTCCTCTCTGGCCCAGCGGGGCTTGTGCTGGCGGTGGCCTCCTGGGCAGCGGGGATGATGGCGGTGGTCTCTTGGGCAGCAGGGCAGGTGCTGGCCGTGGCCTCCTGGGAAGCGGGGATGATGGTGGTCTTCTCCGCCGTTCTGCTCTTCCAAGACTTGCCGGGTTTCTTGTGGCCCTTCCCCACCTTGGAAGGTGTTGCAACTGACTCCACACTCCCACCTATACCCCTGGGAGCGGCTTTGGTGGCTGGAGTCTTCCCCCTCTCCTGCCGGGCACTGGCCAACTTTTGATGCTTGACAGGTGGGGGACTGTCCGTGCTGTGGCTCCGTGCCACACTGGCTGTCCTGGTGGCTGGTGCACTCCAGATTCCGGTGGTTCTCCCTCTGCAGGGGGTGGGGTGCTGGTGTGGTTGTCCTATGGCGGGGTGTCCTGTCCACTAGCGCCGGCGGAGGTGGTGGGCAGTTCATCGTCTATGCTAGTGTCAGGGGCCCCTTGTTGTGCCACAGTGTCCCTCCTGGTGTTGAGTACTTCCTTTAGCACCCCTACGATGATGCCCAGGGTGGAATTGATGGTTCTGAGGTCCTCCCTGAAGCCCGAATACTGTTCCTTCTGCAGGCGCTGGGTCTCCTGAAACTTGGCCAGTACCGTTGCCATCGTCTCCTGGGAGTGGTGGTAGGCTCCCATGATGGAGGAGAGGGCCTCGTGGAGAGTGGGTTCCCTTGGCCTGTCCTCCCCCTGTCGTACAGCAGCACTCCCAGTTCCCCTGTGTTCCTGGGCCTCCGTCCCCTGGACTGTGTGCCCACTACCACTGCCCCCAGGTCCCTGTTGTTGTTGGGGTGGTGGGTTAGCCTGGGTTCCCTGTAGTGGTGGACACACTGCTGCTTGACATGTCCTGGGGACAGAGGTATGGGCCCGCTGGGTGGGTGCAGTGCTGGGGTTTCCAGAGGAGGGAAGCTCTGTGGTGGCCTGTGACTGTGTGAGGAGAACCGACTGTCCAGATGGGCCGGGCTGGTCATCTAGATCCAGTTGGACAGAGCTGCTGTCATCACTGTGGCCCTCTTCTGTTGGTAGTGTGGACATGTGTGGACCCTCCTGTCCGGTGACGTTAGGTAGGGGTCCTGTAGGGGTATAAAAGGATGTTTATTACATCTGTGTGTGCTATGGTGTGCAATAGGTGGGTGACCGTGTACCCCAGTGCTTGCATTCCTGTGTGGGACCTTGTGTGATGGTGGTTTAGGGGGGTGTATGGGTGTGTGAAGTGGCAATGCTTTGATGATGGCTGTCCATGCTTTGTTGTTGCATGTAGGGCTTGGTGTTAGGATGTGTGGTTTGTGATGTTGGGACATTTGTGAGGAGTTGGAGAGATGGGGGTGAGGGTGAGGGTGGGGGTATGTGATAGCATGCAAGTAGGGTGGGGGATGAAATAGTTAAGAATTGACTTACCAGAGTCCATTCCTCCATCTACTCCTGCGAGGCCCTCAGGATGCAGAATCGCTAAGACTTGCTCCTCCCATGTAGTTAGTTGTGGGGGAGGATGTGGGGGTCCGCCGCCAGTCCGCTGAACCGCAAGGTGGTGTCTTGAGACCACGGAACGCACCTTCCCCCGTAGGTCGTTCCACCTCTTTCTGATGTCATCCCGATTTCTTGGATGCTGTCCCACTGCGTTGGCCCTGTCCACTATTCTTTGCCATAGCTCCATCTTCCTAGCTATGGAGGTGTGCTGCACCTGTGATCCAAATATCTGTGGCTCTACCAGGACGATTTCCTCCACCATGACCCTGAGCTCCTCCTCCGAGAACCTGGGGTGCCTTTGCCGTGCCATGGGGTGGTGTGGGTCATGTGTGGGGTGGTGTGTGTGGTGATAAGTGTGCTGATATGAAGTGGTGCGTTGTGTGAGGTGCGTGGAAGTACTGTGGGTGATGGTATTTTGTCCCTGTGGATGCTTGGTAGTTGTTTGTGGTGTCTCTCTCTGGCCTTCTCTCAGTAATTGTGGTCGTAGTGGTTTGTGGGTGATGTGGGTGTGTGTTTTATATTGTATTGGGTGTATGGGAGTGGTGTGTGTATGTGTATGTGTATCAGGTGTGTGTATTTTGAATTGTCCAATGTGGCTGTGTTTTGTAAATGTGTGTGTATTTTGAGCGCGGTGGTGTGTACCGCCAATGGAATACCACGGTTGAAAGACCGCCCCGTGGATTCATGTGTCTTGATAGTGTGGGCGTATTTCTTTTGGCGGACAGTGGAGGATTTGTTTTCGCCAGTTTATCACTGACCTTTGGTGTGGCAGACTTGTGTGGGTGTCTGAATTTTGGTGGATTCCGTGCTGTGGGTCATAATAGCTGTGGCGGATTTCCGCGGCCGCGGTGGTGTGTTGGCGGTCTTCTGCATGGCGGTCAGCGGCTTTTACCGCCAAAGTTGTAATGACCGCCAATGTGTCAAAAATATCTCAGAGGATATACTTCCTTAGGAGGTAAGTAACATACACAAATATACACAACTAACCAAATCAGGTAAGTAAAACAGTCAGAAAGTAGTACAAACACTGTAGAATACAATAGGATGCAATAGGCCTAGGGGCAACACAAACAATATACTAAGAAAGTGGAATGCGAACCATCAATGGACCCCTAGGCTGATGTAGTGTGTAGAGGGTCGCTGGGAGTGTAAGAAAACACTAAGGGTGTAAAAGATATCCCACCCCAGGAGGGCAAAATCCTGTCTGTGGGTTGGCAGCAGCTGTAGCTGCAGAGAAAACCCCAGAGAGCTGTTTTGGAAGTACTGGGGGTCCATAGAGGAGCCTCCAGGATGCATGGAATTGACTCCCCAATACCATATTTGGAATGGGGGACAATTCCATTATCTTAGACATGTTACATGGCCATATTCGGAGTTACCATTGTGAAGCTACATAAAGGTATTGACCTATATGTAGTGCACATGTGTAATGGTGTCCCCGCACTCACAAAGTCCGGGGAAATGGCCCTGAACTATGTGGGAGCACCTTTGCTAGTGCAAAGGTGCCCTCACACTTAATAACTTTGCATCTAACCTTCAGCACATGAAGGTTAGACATATAGGGGACTTATAAGTTACTTAAGTGCAGTAAAAATGGCTGTGAAATAACATGTGCGTTAGTTCACGCAAGCTGCAGTGGCAGTCCTGTGTAAGGGTTTGTCTGAGCTCCCTATGGGTGGCAAAAGAAATGCTGCAGCCCATATGGATGTCCTGGAACTGCAATGCCCTGGTTACCTAGGTTCCATGTACTAGGGACTTATATGGGGGGTCCAGTCTGCCAATTCAAATTGGTAAATGTAGTCACTGGCCTACAGAGACAACTCTAAAAGCAGAGAGAGCATAAGCACTGAGGTTCTGGTTAGCAGAGCCTCAGTGACACAGTTAGGCACTACACATGCATACACATTAGGCCACAAACTATGAGCACTGGGGTCCTGGCTAGCTGGATCACTGTGACACAGTAAAAACACACTGACACACACTCACAAAAAAGCCAAAAGTGGGGGTAACCATGCTAGAAAGAGGCTACTTTCTCACAGCCATTAGTTCAGTGCCTCTAATAAGTCTTGTGCCCTCATCTCCAGGTGTTTCTGTCCCCATTATGGGACAAATGAAAAACAGAAATACCCTGCCCACTTCATGGCAAGGGGGGGTGATTCCTCTTAGAATATGCTGCGCACATACCCCATAGCAGATGGATTAAGTTCATTCAATTTGTGATTTTTCATAGAGCTTCCATGCCCTCTTCTCTTCGGCGATATCCACTTGTCCCAGATGCCACATTGAGGACGTGGACTGATACACATGATACGGGCATGTCGCCAGCTGTCCCCCTACGGGGAAAGATAGGGAAACACACTTAGATCACTAACGGAACACCCATATTAGGATAGAATGGAGCACTGCATACTGAGGCTGTAGCTAAGACCGAAAGGTACCCGCTCTGAGGCTCGCTCTATTGACCTGGGATTACTACTGGCCAAGCAACAGATACCACGTGTTACAAACTACCAGTCCCTCCCTCTGTACCACAGTGGAGGGAGGAGGTGTGTGGAAAGTATAGCACTGCGCAGGGAGGAGCAGAGGACGACCAAATTCTATGGTGTGAGGGACATGACGCTGAAACAGTTTTGACTGCAAACGACACAGGGTGAATGATAAAGTGCAGTCCTTCCTAAGTACTGAGAAATGTGACGGGCGGGACATTTTCAACCCCTCTCTGCCTGATGTTCCATATGAGAATTTGAATTTTGAGTACACCCTGCCATTGACATGACATATATCTGCTTTATTGTGCAACATATATGGCACATATATGGAGCCATCCTATCTTGGTGTTTCAGTTGGGAGGTGGGTGGCGGGAGTTTTTTTGTTAAAGACGAAAGCAGGTAAAATAAACTGAGCAGGGACTGTGAATTGGCGAGCTACAGACAGTAACTGTTTTGATGTCTCAAAGATTCTGTTAATGTAAAATAACTACTCTGGTGCCCGTGCATACCGCATCATTGATTTGTGTCAACTGCCTTTTTATGGTTCGCTATTAAATCATTAAAGTACGCTTTAAAAAATCATGGATGATGCAATGTATGGTGGCACAAAGTTGCGCAAATTGCAGCGCTGATCACATTGCACCCAGAAATTCATATGAATCAACGTTCATGAGCATGCAGCCCCTACGTCGCTTTGCATTACAGAGCACGAACCACTCAATATTTATGCAAAGGGAGAGAACGAGGCCATACCAGAACAAACACCCAAAGATTTAATACAAAACCAGAGCTACTAAAATGGGACCAGGTGCAAACAAGGGACAAACTGAATATCTGATCATATTCTAACATGCAGCATGTCATGTGCATGAAATAACACATTCAACACGGTATACCATTGAATGGTTCTGATGCACTGAAATGTGTCATGGATAGAGTACCTCGAGCACAAGTCTCAGCTTAGACTGCTCTTGCTCACCTTTGTAGTGTCCTGGATAGAGTACATCGAGCACAAGTCTCAGCTTAGACTGCTCTTGCTCACCTTTGTAGTGTCATGGATAGAGTACCTCGAGCACAAGTCTCAGCTTAGACTGCTCTTGCTCACCTTTGTAGTGTCCTGGATAGAGTACCTCGAGCACAAGTCTCCGCTTAGACTGCTCTTGCTCACCTTTGTAGTGTCCTGGATAGAGTACCTCGAGCACAAGTCTCAGCTTAGACTGCTCTTGCTCACCTTTGTAGTGTCCTGGATAGAGTACCTCGAGCACAAGTCTCAGCTTAGACTGCTCTTGCTCACCTTTGTAGCATTTTTTGTAGAAGCACAGGCCATGATATTATCAATATCCCACGATTACTAAATTCTGGCCTGCACCATTTTTACCCACTCACAATGCACGATTGCTGCAATTTATATATCAATGCACCAACTTTAGTGAATCTAGGCAGCAGTGCCTTGGTTTCTAACAAAAAAAAAGATGGTGTGCTGAATACAGGTGCTTCTAGGGGAGGTTTGGCATCCATTCCCTACACCATTCTTTATCGGGTCAGTAACCCACACTTACTGCATTAAGAGCGAGGACAGCGCAGCTGGAAAGGGAAGGAGAGAGACAAAAACATTGACCCTCATGCCTAATGAAGTTTCAAAGTATATGGTCATGGCGAATGCATTTTCAGCACTGGCCATCTGCAGGAGTTGACTGATATCCAGCTCTGGGGTATATGGACCTATTCACCCGTCCAATTGAAAATAGTTACCATTATGGTTTGTGGAGCAAATTTCCTTGCAATGTGCCATAAAGTATGGCAATCAGTTTCAGGTGAAATGTCTTGACTTCTGCCATAATTCAAATCACAGGATAAAGGGAAGGGCTGAGCAACTAGCCTGCTGTGGAGAGGTTGTGCAAATTTGGCATTACCTTTTGGCCATTCCTTTGTTCAGGTGTTTCGCTGTCAATGTCACGAGCGGAACTGCTGGAACTAGCTTGGGTCCATGGTTAGTGCAACAGATTATTCTTCCTTTTTAATTCACCATATGTGTTTTGGATAGAAGCAGTCGCAGCTCACGTTAATTGAAAGTGGAGGGGGGCAAACGCAGGGAGTGGGCAGGGAAGCAGAGTGGAATTAAATTAAATTAAAAAATAATAATAATATAAAAACACCTCTGCTCCCATGCCACTCCTCTGCCTACTCCCATCTTGCTGCAGGCAGGAACAGGCTCCCAGCATGCCCTGCACCAATCCTGATGCTGCCTAGAGCAGCATTGGGATTAGCTGGGAGTGCCCAGCCAGGGCGCTCCCAGGCAGACTGGGAGCCTGTGCTGCAACTGTATTGCTGGGCTGGAGAAAGCCCTGTGCGCATGTGTTTGGCCAGCCCGAGACGGCTGGCCAAACACACATGCGCTGTGATGGGGAGTGCTAAGCACTCCCAATCACTTCTCATCACTGCTGTGGCCCGCTCCTTTTTCCTAAAAATGATCATAAACACAGTGTATGATCGTTTTTTTGGAAAAAGGGTTTTCAGCTGCGGCTGCTGGCCAGGGAGCAACGCTCCTCCGCCCTTATGGAGGAGCCCCACTGGATATAGGAGAGAGGAATTTAGCTTTCAATGAATTCCAATGAGAGGGTGCAGAGGAGAAGCACATGGGGGAATGCAGAGATAGCGGAGACAGCAGACAGTGATTACCGATGATCCTAGACAGAAGCCTATAATCACAACCATAGAAAAGGGTCCCTTCCTCTCCATTCTTTTGGAATTCAATTTTCCTATGTTCTGAGATCCCAAAATACTGATTATTCGACCAACAGCTCCTTTTCTGATTTTGTTGTGTTGTTGTGTTTTTTGTCTAAGAGGTTTTAGTATTTTGCTTGACTGCTGTTTGTTTAGTGGAGAAGTGTGGCTCAATGGTTAGAGCGGCAGACCCTGCTGCCTGGGACCAGGGTTCAATTCCTGCTTGATAATTCTCCCATCGCTGCCTATTCTAATTCATGGGTCCCACTCTGTAACTCTGGGCAATAGCTTCCTTAGTCTCCACAACGGCCCCAACAGTGCTGGGATGCCTAGCTTCACCTTGGAGGTTGCCCAGGAGTGGGCACCTCACAGGGAAAAGCCAGAAGGGGTTCCACAGTCCCTTGAGACCCTAACTGGAGTGCGCTGTGCAAGTAGGAAGTTTACAGTTTTATTCATCATTGTGTTGTACATCAGTAGCACCAAGAAGTTCTGTGTAGGTGTGGTGTATAATTAAACATAACACACTTAGCAGCTGCCACATAGTTAGAGTTATAACCTGCTTATTGGTGCATTAACCGCCCATGTTAAAATTGGTTCTACATTGAAGGATCCCAATTACTCAGCATAGTCTAGCACTCTTTTAGTGAGCAATGTGCCATGATCATTGATAGCACTTGTAATGAGTCCACCACAAAAGACAATGCACCAGGCTGCCATAATGGTAAAGTAAGGGCAGATTGTCACATGAAGCCTGCACTAGGGACTCTCGACCCTGTGACATCCATGACGTTTCTACTAAGCAGTATTATTACAAATACAAAGCAATACCTTTCACATCTATGCATACAGATTAGTGGAAAGGTTATGAAATTGAGATGGGTGTAAGGGCTCTTCAAATTTGCAAACTGACAGTCCAAAGTCAATTGCTCGCTCGTGTAGACATCCACTGAAGCAAGAATATAAAGTCTCATGCAGACTGCAATGGACTAATAGGTCACAAATTGCCTCTGTTCAGATTTCTCATTCCTGTGCGACAAAGGTTTCTTGCCATTATGCCACTAAAGGCTTTCAAAAGATTGTTTCAAAGGAAAAGTGCACAAGGCTTTTCTTGCTTCCGAGGTACTGCTGCAAATAAAGGAAGTACATTCATGGATCATCAGGAGGCTTGTGCCTAAAACAATGTTCCTTATCCAGAAAGAAAGGCCATGTGGAGATTCTGTGTTATTTCATAGTTGCACTGTGTGGACAACAAATTAAAATTAATGTAAGTTCTCAATGGTTCCAACTAATAAATAAAATACAGCACAGCAAATAGATTTCTTTTCAAATAAAGTTTAGACGTTATTATTTACTAAACCTTTTCATTATTTTATTCAACATGAACAAAGTATGTCATATGTACAAAACATTTCAACACAACAACCACGAAGCACCATTTGACAGATGTATCTATAGATTGGTCGCATTATGGTGCTTCATTCAGTGATTTTGACTTAGGTTTCACTGATCTTCACCAGCTTCCCCAGATATTGCGATGTTTATGTGGGCAGCCCCGCGACCTGGAAACTGGCTCTGCGATGCCAGAGCGTTTGTCCATGCCCTTGGGCCATTCGTATTTGGAGGGGCCTCTGTCCCTCCCGCAATAGGGGCCTCTGTCCCTCTCCCAATACTTTGTGATTTCCATTTTAGCTAGAAAGACTCATATACTCATTGGGGCCCTCTAGTCCTGTGTTCCTCCTAATTAAATTCTAGTAGGATTATTAAGGGTGACAGTGACATGACTAATAAAGGTATTGGGTATCCTTATGAAATTTTATCACAATTTATGTGACACAAAATCTTCCTGTTTCATAGGTTTTAAGTTAGCCAAGGTTTAAATATAGAGACGTGGATATTTCTACAGGAGTGGAGTTGCCAAACTAAACAAGCATTGGCAAATCCAATAGTTCTCGGCTCTACAAGCGCTATGGGCGTTGCCAATGTGTTTTGCTAGGTTTTACACTAGTGTGGCTGGTGTTCAGCATTGATAAAAGTTTGGGGTGTAGAGTGTCACAGTGGACTGGAGAAGTAGAGTGTGATAGAGTGGATTTGTTGGAATGTCGGAGAGTAGAGATGGAAGAGTAGAGTGTTGTAGAGTTGAGTAGGGGGAATAGAGTTCAGTGTTCAGTGGCAGGGAGTGTTGTAGAGTGGAGTGGGGTGGAATAGGGTGGAGTGGGTTGGAGTGGATTGGGGTAGTGGTAGGGTGGATTTGATTGGAGTAGACTATGATTGATTGGATTGGGGTAGAGTGGGGTGGACTGAGTGGAGTGGGGTGGATTGGAGTGGGGTGGGTTAGAATGGCTTGGGGTGGGTGACTTGGATTGGAGTGATAGGGCTGGGGTTGATTGGCCTGGGGTAGGTTGAATTGAATTGGAGTGGGGTGGATAAGATTGAATTGGAGTGGGGTGGATTGGATTGGAGTGGGGTGGATTGGATTCACTGAATTGAAGTGGGGTGGATAGGATTGGAGTGGGGTGGATTAGATTGTAGTGGGCTGGATGAATTGTAATGGGGTGGGCTGGATGGATTGTAGTAGGGTTGACTGAACTGGGATATGGTGGGGTGGATTGGATTTGGGTAGAGTGGGTGGATTGAGTAGAATGTGGTGGATTGGAGCGGGTGGGATTGGATTGTGTTGGGATAGATGAATTGAGTGGGGTGGGCTAGACGGATTCAAGTGGGGTGGATTGAACTGGGATGGGATGGGGTAGATTGGATTGGCATAGGGTGGCTGGACAGGAGTGGTGTGTGGTAGACTGGAGTGAGTGGGCTTGTGTGGATTGGAGTGGGTGGTGTTAATTGAAGTGCAGTGGAATGGAATGGAGTGGGGTGGATTGGATCAGTGTGGTAGGATTGATTGCAAAGGGGAGGCTGTAAGGCGTGGAGTGGGGTGGACTGAACTGGGGTGGGGTGGGGTGTATTGGGATAGACTGGGTGGATTAGAGTAGAGTGTGGTGGATTGGAGTGAGTGAGATGGAATAGATTGGAGTGTGGTTGATTGGGTTGTAGTGAGGTGAGGTGACACGGGCTGGAGTGGTTATTTGGGGGATTGGAGTGGGGTAGGTTGGAATGGAGCAGTTTTGGTTGGATTGGAGTGGGGGAGATTGTTTTGGACTGGGATGGGGCAGAATGGACTGGGGTGGAATGGAGTGGGACATATTGTTTTGTATTGGAGTGGGGCAGACTGGAGTGGGGCAGATTGTTTTGGATTGGAGTGAGGCAGATTGTAGTAGGGTGGATAGTAGAGTGGTGGATTGGAATGGGTGAATTGGATTGGAGTGGGGTAGATTGAGTTGGTGTGGGGAGGATTGGATGTGAGTGGGGTGGATTGGAGCGGGGTGAATTTGGATGGAATGGGGTGGATTGAATTGGGATGAGGTGGATTGAATTGTATTGTAGCTTATTTCAGTGGGAAAGATTGGAGTGGGACAGATCATTTTAGATCAGAGCGGGTCAAACTGGAGTGTGCAAATTGGCGTGGGGCAGATTGTTTTTGATTGGAGTGGGGCAGATTGGAGTGGGTCGGAGTCGGATGGGATAGATTGTTTTGGATTGGAGTAGGATATCCTTCCAGTACAAAACCTATGCTAGACACATGCAGACTTCCCTGCACTATGGTGCAAAGGTGTTGTGCACCGGCACTATGGAGAGTGGAGGAGATCATCATATCCCTGTAGATATGGTGCTTTCCTGCTCTCTTCCTGCAATGCAACGCAGAGAAGGATCTTTTTAACTATGGGTCCATATTTCTAAATTCTTATGATGTGATATGGAAATTCATAATGAGCAGCACATTAAAGGAAATGGCAGCTGATGGTAATAAAATACCAAATACAACCAGTGGGTCATGACTAGGGGTCTATCATGATTGGATCCACTTCCTCAGTGTAGAGGGAAGGCTTTTTTATGACAAGCAGTTTAAAAAGCCACTTAACTTAACCTAATATCTTTCAAATTTGGAATTTCATTTTCAGCCAGTACAGCTTGAAAACAGCGGCCAAGGTCTGTCCGTTTCTCTCTCAAACAATGGACTAATTCAAGCAATAGCAGTATAAGGCAATTAATTTTAGGCACTGCAGGTGAATGAAAACGGGTGCTCTGCTCAGTGCTAAACCTGCCCAGCCCATCATATCATGAAGTGCCCCTTGGAATCTTACTTCAGAAGAAGCAGGCTTTAAAGATGCCTTAACTTATGATGGTCAATTTTGTGAACGGATAACATAAGCGTGGTCTGAATTATTTCTCAACGACTCCATAAACATTGTATTCTTAGACAATTGTGTTTATTGGGAAATCTCTCTGCACTACAGTGAAATCGATGTATGGTATCTGAAATATGTTCCACCTGAAAAACTGATTGCCAGCAGTAAAACAGTTTGAAAAGACTTTTAGTCTGATGTAGAGTTTGGTGGCCAGGCTACGCCTGCACAAACAAGACGGATTTCCTGTCTGTGGCACGATGATGGGTTGGTAATACGGTGGACAGAATATCCGTCAAGCTTGTGACAGAGTAATCCCACCCGCCAACTCTAAATCAGGCCCTTACCCTCATCTAGTGCTGCTATACTGATAAAAGCAGTCTGTAAAGACGTCTTGTATGGGTAACCCCAGATCCATTTGGACTTATGCACATTCTTAGGGTATTTGATGGATCACAGGCTGAGCTCCAGGGACAAGGAGATCACATCAATAAGAACCCATTTATTATAATAAAATCACATTCAACAGGACCACAGTAGTGTTTGTGTAAATTCAG
Organism: Pleurodeles waltl; assembly: GCF_031143425.1. Taxonomy (NCBI): domain Eukaryota; kingdom Metazoa; phylum Chordata; class Amphibia; order Caudata; family Salamandridae; genus Pleurodeles; species Pleurodeles waltl. Next base: position 920,838,121 of record NC_090439.1, on the reverse strand, counting down.
TCCAGATTACAAATGCAATGGTGACTGTGAAATATATTTTATTTGGTATTTGTGAACTTCTGCACCTTTTTTTGTGTTCAATTTATTATGTGTTCAAAAAAATATTTTGTTTTTTTCTCTTGCAAAAAAGTAATTTATTAATTGGGGTGGATGGTGATCCAACACAAGCAATAACATCACTAACATGTGGGTCTAGGGAAAAGCTTAAGCAATAAAAACCTGAGCTCAACCCCTGGTAGAAATGGCACAGAGCAGACATACTTTAATTAGAGAAAATATGTAAAGCATTTAGAAATACCAAAATAGTTAAAAAGTAAAAAAACACAACAGAATAAAAATATCACTGCAATTTATGAAAATAGATATTAATTTAAAAACAATTAAGAGGAAAATCACATAAAAAGTAAAACAATAACTAAATTATTGCAAGTGAACAGGACATGGGTTCAATTTCAGGTCATCTATGATAAAACGTGGATCAGATACACCAAGTAAATTGATCCTGGTGGAAAATGTTACCTCGGGACTTAGTTTCTGAAATGGAAGTCAACTTTTTCCACGGGGCCAAGGCAGCAGACCGTAGCTGAGGAAATCTCATCAAATTTGGAGACCTTAGCTGTCCACTGAACTGGATTATCAGGTGCAAAAAGCTCCAAGCAGGACCAGCTTGAAACATGATTTTTTTGCTTGCAAATCTTGCACCTTGCTCGGATCGATTTGGGTGGTTGAGTGTGGTAAGTGGTGCTGGAACAATTTTCAGAGTTGGGGTGCTGCCGTTATTGTTATATTGCTGACATCAAGTTTCTCAAGTTTAAGTTTATTGACTTGATTAATTAAAACCATTGCAATTCCAAAATGCATAATAATAATATAAATACTTTGCCTACTCATTATGTTAATAGAAGCCCATAATAAAAACATAAAAGCTTATTTGAAACTAAAACATATCATGGTAAAGAGTTGTGCATAGCTAAAATGTTCTCCACTTAATTCCAACCTTGGTCTAGAACTTAACTTTAGGACTTTCTTACTCCCTTACGAACACTATAATAGTAAATGAGTGAAGCTGAGTGAGAATCCTAAGTAGTACCTAGGGCTGTTTCCTGGCTGGAATTAAACTTTCGGAGCTTTACTAATCATAAAATGATGGCCCTTGCACACTCGGCTTCAACTTTATTCACTAATTCTTTCTGATCCTGTACCATGAATTTGGTCCCTCAACAGGAAAACTGGATTGAAAGTCCGCTAAGCCAGCTTATAATGGCCAGTCTGCATGAGCGTATGTTCAGTATCTTAAAAATGTTTTTTAGATATAATATCCTGAGGCCTAGCAAAGCCGGGCACGCACAAAAAATGTGTTCTAATGACTCTTGTCTGTACCCACACAGTCGACAGGAATGTGTCAGATCCTGCTGTCTCCATGAAGGGACCATATCCTTCGTTTCCATCAACCCAAAGCGGAAAAGCATGAACCGATGTTTCAGCGACTGGTTGAAGGTTGCTGCTAGGTATTCCTGTGCCCGTAAAGTTTTGTATGATGTTATTATAGTCCAGGCATGCTGTCTGCTTGCCAGTTTTTGTTTATCAGAATTTAAAGATTTCTTCTTAGTGACAGCGTTTGCCTTCCGAAAAAAACTCCTTTTTGTCTGGGTTCTGGTCCCAGGTTTCTAGCAAACCTAGTGCTTTAATGCAGTTATTTAAGTGATGACCCCAGGTGCTTTTACCATTGTGTCGCTGTTGCTCCTCAATTTCCATCCAACATAGGTTGTTTAGAGTACCAGTCTCAGCTGCACACAACCTCCAGCATAGTTTAATGAAGGCACATCTACTCTCAAATTCATAGTTTTTCAGACCCAATTCTAAACAAACCTGAGCTGGTGATGCTGGTCGTGGTATCTGAAAAACTGTTTTGGAGGCCTTCGTCTGGACTTGATTGAAAAAAACTGCCTCCTTCCCCAGCATAATTTCGGCGCCATAAGTGATGGTGGGCATTAGCCGCGCTGCCATGACCGAAAGCAGATGGGAGTATGAAGGGCAGCTCAGTTTTTGTTTTAGAACTTTAAAACCATAGGTCAATGAGATGGTTTTTGCTTGAGCGACAGCAAGCTGCGGCTTGAAAGTCAGGAGGCAGTTCATAGTGAATCCCAAGTACTTATATGTGGGTGCAACCTCCACCCGGGATCTGTTTATGAACCATGAAGCAGATTTAAACTTCCTGTCAACTAGGCGGACAACCTTAGTTTTACTCAAATTCAATTCTAGGCCTTGCATTGTTATGTACGTATAAAATGCATCAATGCTATGCTGTAGCCCAACATGTGTTTGGCTGAGTAGAACTATGTTGTCTACGTACTGTGGCCATGCAATTCCTTTCTTGGCCAATACTGGCGGGTGGCTATTTACGGGAGCTAGAGCCTCGGCTAGTTCTGCAAGATATAAGTTAAACAGCGTGGGAGCCAATACACATCCTTGTTTGAGTCCTTTTGCTGTTAATATTCTGTTGGTGAGGTGGCTGCCCTCTCCAATTTTTACTTGCGCCCAGGTACCTGTGTACAAGTCCATCATTGCGCCAAGGAGGCTGCATGGTAAGCCCCACCCTTTCAGTTTCTCCCATAGGCGGGTTCTTGGTACGCAATCAAAAGCTGCCTTTAGATCAATAAAGCATGCAAGTAGCCTTTTTTTCTTAAGCCTGGCTTTGTTCCCCAGCAGGGCCAGGGTTGCCAGGTTGGTGGAAGCTCCCATACCAGCTCTGAAACCTGTCTGGCATTGTGGATTTAACTGTCTGTCATGAATCCATTCTGCTAGTTGTTGCAGTAGGCAGGATGTGTAGAGTTTTGCTTCCACGTCTATCAATGCTATTAGCCTGTAGTTTGAAGGATTTGCAGGGTTACCTGCTTTGTATATAGGGTGAATAATGCTGCCTTTCAATGCATCTGGGAGACCCGTAGTGCCTTGGAGCTCGTTAAAAAGCAGCGCCAAATAATACGCCCAGAATGAAGGGTCTCCTCTAAACAAGGCGTTTGGAATACCGTTGTGACCAGCTGGCCCTTCCATTTTTATTTTCTTGATAAGGCTTGTCAGCATTTCTATGTCAATGGTCATTAGTGCATGCTTTCCTTCGTTTCCGTTTAGAGTTAAGTCTGTTTGCGTTGTCACTCTGAAGCCAAAATTAATCTTACTTGAGTCATTGGCTATCTGTGAGGCCTCCTCCTTCGCATGGTGCTTTGGGAGTGAGAACATTCTCTGTACGTGGGCTTCCCATGTGGCTGCATCGATACCTGCATTCGTGTGTCGATTTTGTCCCTTAGTTAGTCCGTTTATTAGTTCCCAGAACTTTTTGTTATTTTTCTGTTTGTTGGACATGAGCAGCTTGGTCCACAGATCCTCATGATAAATCTGTTTTGCCATCCAACAGTTTTCCTTATATTTGGCTCTTACTTAAGAAAGCCTTGTGTCATCAGATTTCATTCCCCAGTGTACGTCCTTCAGGACTTTTTTTGATTCTCTAGAGACTTGAATTTTCAAATTGCGCAATGTCCTGTTGAACCATGGCTTTTCTTCTTTGCGACTCTTGACTTTGTTTTTTGACTCTATGACCGCAATTGGGAGATGTTTTTTGATGGAAAATGTATTTATTAAGGAATCACACAAGTGCATCCAAGCGATCACTCGTTCTCCTTGGTGGTGGTCTTCTAGTGCCTGCACTCTTAGTGATTCTTTGAGCTCTTTAGTTGCGCCTGCACTGTGGTACACTACTTCCATTACTTTGTCAAGGCCCGGCCCCTTCCATTTAAGTTTTTTTGTATCATAAGTCACTGGGGCTGAAATTATGATACTAGCAATGGGGACCCTATTCCATTCATTCCGGATCTTAATAAGTTGTGGAAAGTGATCGCTCTCTGTGCGCTGTTGAATCCTATATTCTGAAACCAGTGGCAATGCGGTTTCGTTTATTAATGTAAAGTCGATGTTGGATTTTTTTGTGCCACTTGAAAAGGTTACTTGTGCGGATGAGGCGTACTCAGGGAGAGGCATCAGGCAGCGCAATCCCAGGGTTTCAAATTTTATATATGTGCGTGTTTCGTTAGGGTGTTTTGTGCTACCTTTTCTCAAATCAAGGTTGAAATCACCAGATAAAATTAGGATTGCGTCCTTATTTTGTTTCTGCAGCATTTTTAGAATATTGGTCAATGTTTCAATGTTTCCACTGTTTTGGATTTTAGGGTGTACGTATACGTTGATCAATAGTAAAGTTCCTTTGTTGCCTAATGGCGCCTGATGTTCCAATTTTATTGGTAGAAGCCAGTCAATTCCCAGGTCGATCTGTTTGATCACCCAGTTGATTTTTGTGGAGCAATACGTTGTGAGGCCCCCTTGGGGTGTCCATGTTTTTTAGGTTGTTTTGCAGAGACGTCTATCCCAGAATAACCCGAAATTTGTATCGGCTCCATGCACCATGATTCCTGCAACATGATGATTTCAAACTGCTGAAGGAAACTCAGAGCCACCCTGTCAGTAACCAGATTTTTTAAACCGTGAGTGTTCCAGGAGCAAATATGGATAAATTCTGGGTTTTCGTCAGGACCATTTGTAATTGTTGTCATTTAAATTTTGCCTTCCATCCTGTTTGACTGTTGAGGGAGTACCAATGAAGATCTGTTGGTGCATGCCAGGATGGGACGTGCTTTGGTGCTTTACAATTGTAATGTGGTCCCAACTGCTTAGGGAGGTTTCTACTCCCCCTTTTAAGATTGAGCCGCCCTTCTTTTGTTGCGGTACCAAAAGGTTAGGGTATCTGGGCTGTTCTAGTTTTTGCACGGCGATGCCCCATGCGCTAAATGTATCTTGATGTGCTAGAATTTGGTCAATAATGGCGGACGTGGCCCAGGATGTCAGCGTTGCCTCTTTATCTTTATTGTTTGGATGTGGAGTGAACTCCACAGTCATCAATTCTGTTGTTGAAATGTGAGCCAGGGGCAAAATTGCATTTATTAACTTCAGTATGGTGCCTCTATTTAGAATGTCAAAAGCCCCCTTCAAATTATAGCACGGGATGAAAAGTAATTTAATTTCCTCTGGGGCCGTATTGCCCTGCGTTATCTGGTGTCCTGGGATTCTTTTTTGTGCCACGCTGTTTGTGCAATCATCTGACCAAGGATGGTAACCATGATCTAATATCTGTTTGTTGTTGCCCGCAGGTTGATTTATTACGGTCATGTTGTGGGCGGAGTTTGTGCATTGAGGGTTATATTCCCAGGGTTTGCCAGTTTCCTGCCTGTCAGTAGACCACTGAGTTCCCTGTTCTGGGCACTGCCTGATTATAGTTCCATTTCCCTGGAATTCTCTTAAGGCCGTCTCTCCTTGCAAAAGGCTGCTACCCTGCTTGTTGCTGGAACGGGGGTTTTTCGGAGACTGTTGCTGTGATGTTGAATGATTAACAAAAGTGCTTGGTTCACCCGCAGAATTGTCCTCGCTGGCTGGCTGTTCTGCCCTGCTCTGTCTAGATTGGCAGATCTTGTTTCTGTTTTCAGTGCTTTCTGATTGCTTGGACTGCGTGCCATTTGATTTAGCAAACGATTTCCATATACAGCTTTGCTGGACCCCCTTTGTTTTTTTCCCGTTTTGTAAGGTAAGATTCCCCACTATTGAATTGTTGGGAATTAAATCCTTTGATCCACCCTTGAGGGGTGCAATTTCTTATGTGCTAAGGCATGATCTGCCCTCTGTATTGCTCTGAGACATTCCCTGTTCGGATAAATGAATATCCTTGATATTATTGCTTTCCTCGTGGGATATCTTTGCGTTTTGTGGGTCATCCTTCTTTGTTTTTGTTTTTGGGGGTCTTCTCGCCACAACTACTAAGATGCCCTTCAGTTCTAAGGGTCTGATTTTTACCTCTTTCAAGATGTCATTTAGGATATCCAGGGATCTTTGTGAGTTATCGCCTGTGATGGAGCACTGACATGTCACCTGCTGAGTGTATGAGTGGGTTTGAGCCCTCTTTATCAGATCATTCAAGGATTATAGCTTGTTGTCAATGCTCACAATGTGGATGGCCAGGATGTTGAGTAAATCTACCTGAGTGTCTTGCTTATCTGCTTGAAATTGAATGGCTGCTGATATCGCGTCCATTGTTGCTAGCAAGGCCTTCCACGAGTCTCCAGATGTTGATGGTTCTATGTTTGCTTTAGCCCCCGTTGTGTGGTCTAGGGAGTCTTCAAGTTCCTCTAGTTGATCTGGTTGCTCCATTGCCATGACAGCTGGGGATGCATGCGTGTCGAATGTTGTTGTTGAGATCTTTTCGTGGTGAGCTTGTACTACAGATAGATTTCATTTTTGTTTTATTGTTTGCAAACTGAGTGCCCTGAGGTGTATCTGAGCAAGAATCTGAAAGGTCTATCACCGGAAATTCCTCAATTATTGTCTGTGTCGTTCTCTACTTGCGAGGGTTGTTTGGAAAAAGGAGTGCAGCACAGACTCTCACCCCAGTTGTTCCAGTTACTGAGGTTTAAAGTGGAAAAAGTATCATCTAGGTAACATCTGTGAATTTCTGTGCTGATCATTAAGCCGGTTTTATTTGGCTGGGGAATTGTTATGTTGATTTTTCCCAGGTCCGCGCACGTCCTTTCGATGTCCTGCGCAGTCTTCACGTCAGCTGCACATGTTGTCTCGGAGTCGTCGGCAGGGGCTACATCCCTTAAGGTGCTGGTGGAATTCGATTCCTTCTTAGTGAGCAAGAAGTCTGTGATTTTGTATCCTGCTTTTTTTCCCCTTGCTTGGAGATTTGCAGGGCAATTTCTTAGTTTGTGCTGGGTTTGGGGGTACTTTCCTTTTGGTAGATTCATTTTTTTGCTCATGCTGACCTTCCCCTGGTGAGCCTAGCCTTTGTCTCTTTGCTGCTTTTTTCCTTCCACTTGTTAATGTCATCCTTGCTGCCACCCCTGGGTTGACAGACAATATCTTAGTGCTTTCGACTGGTGATTGATTTTAGATTTTAGATTATGTGTGTGCTAATCACGCAAAAGCCTCTCCTTCCCCACTTCAATCCAATCCTGGTTGCACTGGTGAGGAAGAGAGCCGAGTGGAGTCAGGCAACTCCTAACTAGCGGAAATGTTTGGGGAAGAAAGGGACCTCGGGCAGCAGGTAGCTTGTGCTATTCTGCTCCTCGCTGGCAGCAGTTTGTGGATTTCTTGGGCTGCACTTCGTGTACGCCACAGAGGGATGCAGCGGAACTCCTCACGGCCCAGCCCCTCTGTGATCCTGCCCCGCGATCGGTCCCCGTGTGCTGGAGGAAGAGGCAGGCTCGGCGGTCCACAAAGCACAAAGCCCCAAACAGCCCAGCCTTTAGAATAGTCCCAGGCGCCCCTGGCTGGGGTGGGAGCGGGTTCTAACTCGCAGCGCAGGGCGGGGGCCAGTGGCGATCAGTTCCTTACCGGGAAGGGAGTACTTCGATTGCAGCCCCAGGGTCTGAGCGGCGCCAGCCGTGTGGGCCCCCGGTGTGAGAAAGGCAGAGCTTAGTCCAGTGGCAGCTCCTCCTGCCCGGCGCCCCCCAGCTCTCGGCGCTTGGCTCTGGCGAGTCTTGAAGTCCGTGGTGCCGAGCAATCATGGGCTGCATGTGCGGGTGCGTTGTCTCCTGACCGGGGTGCCGCAGGTGTCACCGCTCCGGAACGCGCGGACCTGGCTTCACCAGAGGTGCTCCAACCGGAAGACAGGCGGCCCAGAAGTAAGGCGGCCCGTAAGTCAGGCATCAGGCAATCTCGCAGCAATCTCGCTTCAGCAACCAACAGCAACCAACAGTAAAATGGTACAGTGACATCATAGAGAATGTGAAAAATCCAAGAAAAACAAGTGTGGCAAATGTGCAATGTTCCTTCAGTAAGAGATTGGGGTGGATTGGAGTGGGGTGAATTTGAATGGAGTGGGGTGGATTGAATTGGGGTGAGGTGGATTGAATTGGAGTGCAGCTTATTTGATTGGGGCAGATTGGAGATGGACAGATCATTTTAGATCAGAGTAGGGCAAACTGGAGAGTGCGAATTGGAGTGGGGCAGATTGTTTTAGATTGAAGTGGGGCAGATTGGAATGGGTCGGAGTCGGGTGGGATAGATTGTTTTGTATTGGAGTAGGCTATCCTTCCAGTACAAATCCTATGCTAGACACATGCAGACGTCCCTGCACTATGGTGCAAAGGTGTTGTGCACCGGCACAATGGAGAGTGGAGGAGATCACCATATCCCTGTAGATATGGTGCTTTCCTGCTCTCTTCCTGTCTTGCAACGCAGAGAAGGATCTTTTTAACTCTGGGTCCATATTTCTAAATTCTTATGATGTGATATGGAAAGTCATAATGAGCAGCACATTAAAGGAAATGGCAGCTGGTCGTAATAAAATACTAAATACCACCAGTGGGTCATGCCTAGGGGCTTATCATGATTGGCTCCACTTCCTCAGTGTAGAGGGAAGGCTTTTTTATGACAAGCAGTGCATAAAGCCAATTAACTTAACCCAATACCTTTTACTAGTGAGGTAGCGCACTGTCATTTATAGAAAGCACATTTTCTGTTAAAATGGCCACTAAATTTGCACAGAAATGCAGTTTTATTGGTGAAGCTTTATAAGTAAGTAAGTAATTTATTGATGCATAGTTAATTAAAACTATTACATATCCATAAAAAACAATTTAAATATTGCAATACTAGTACAGTATTATCACTATAACATTATAATTAATAAAAATGTAGCTAGACAATAGAAGTGCAATTAAAATTAACCTCTTTAACAAAAGAGGCAAATCTATAATTAGACACAATGTATTAATGGCCTGCACCTGAGCATTTAGGAGATAAGGTGCCCGTGCATGTTTAGACTAAAGGGCTAGCAGCTTATCATATCATGCACATGCGGGGCACTCCAGTTTGCTATACTTAAATTAACAAGATTAAGTCAGAAACCACCGAAACAGAGTTGTGCTTTCATACTAGTATGCCTAGTGGGGAGATTACTCGTTTAAAATCACCAGCTAAAACATAGATAATGAGGTGACCGGAACTCGACGGTCACTAAAGTGCTGAGCTGGAATCAGCTGGAGTTATCCAGTGCAAAGTCAGAAGGCTCTCAGCCTTTGCGTAAGAGACACGAGAGGAGCCCAGTTTGCGCAACACCCAATGTTGGCCCATTAATGAGGAACGGCATAATGCAAAAGGATAAAAAATGCACAAACCCTCCTAATCCTCTACTGATCGATTTAGCAACTCTTCAATGTACAATAAAAATGTAGTGACTCTATCCACTAACTGTATGTTATGCCCATTTTTAAGAGGGCCATCACAGCTTTGCGACAAAATCTAATTCGTAAAGCTTTCAATGAAGGACATAACAATTTCTTTCCCGTAGGCGTGACTGCCGGCCAAATACACAAAAATGTAAGACACTTTAGTTTGACAAACAACAAAGGCGACAGAAAGGATCTGGCCAAGTTTGCTTCCACGAAGGGACCAGATCCCTGGATGGAAAAACTCCCATACAGATTAAAATAAAGGAGTGGCAGATAGTGCCTGCAAGATGGGTCATTAAATATGGCTCAGGGTGCCAGGAGATATATGAACAAAGGACACACCAGCTGTGGCATTGTCTTGCCATGTCTGCTTTGTCTAATGTCCTAGAATAAAGTTTAGAGGCCTTGTTGGTGATTTATTTGAACAAAGAAGAGGCAATTTTGGTGTCACATACTTCATGTAAATTCAGGTTGGTCAGAGCTTGCCTTAGTACTGATAGCCAACAGGTTCTGTATTCTGGTTGTAGCCCATTTCCATCCAACATAAAGCAGGTGGTAACTCTTAATTTCCAGCTTGCTTTTATTATTGCCCCCCAACAAATCGGGGCTTGATGAAACAAGCCAGACTCCAATCTCACCTGAGCTTGCAATGTATGTTTGGAAGATGGCAAATGGTCTTAAACAGAACTGACTGGAGCCAGTTGAGCAGAGGGACATCACACCCTTTAAGTAACTCTGAGCCGTAGGTAAGCAATGGATGGAATTTTGCTCCAATGACCTGCAGAAGAGGACTCTGCGATCAGCTGGCAAACATTTTTTGTAGCTGTAAAAAAGTAAAGCATAGTTTGTGGCCCACCCTTCATGTTTGCAGTAGATGCTCGTTATATGATAGATTAGCATCAAGTGAGACTCCCAAATATTTATAGTGCTTTCTGAGCACTACCAATTTGCCGGTTTGAACTTGATGGGCTGGTGTTTGGTTTGCCCGAAAAACAAATCACTTTGGTTTTGTTCTGATTAGCTCGAGACTCCCAAATGGCCGTTTATTCCACCAGTTTGGAGATTTGGCGCTGGAGACATAGCTGCATCTGGCTAAAAAGCACATCATCTGCGTACTGTAAAACACACACAGGTTTATTTGCCAGTTTGGGGGGTTACATACCACTACCTCTGATCAAGAGTCATGGTCTGCAGTATAGATGTTAATTAAAGTCGGGGCAAGCACACACCACCATTTTAATCCAATGTAGAGATCTTCCGGGTGATTGTCGTCATTTCCGATTTTTACTTGGACTCAGGGGTCTGTGTGTAAGTTAATCACCACATCTAACAATTTTGGCGGCACCCCCAGATAGCCATTTTTGCCCATAATTTCTGACACATCACCTTGTCAAAGGCAGATTTTAAATGGGCAAAACAGGCATAGAGGGGCTCATTCCGAGTCCGCCGCCCGCCGAGCGGAAACCACCCAAAGACCGCACCGCGGTCAAATGACCGCGGGGGTCATTTTGACTTTCCCGCTGGGCCGGCGGGTGATCTCCAGAAGATCGCCCGCCGGCCCAGCAGGAAAGCCCCTGCAACGAGGAAGCCGGCTCTGAATGGAGCCGGCGGAGTTGCAGGGGTGCGACGGGTGCTGTAGCACCCGTCGCGATTTTCACTGTCTGCATAGCAGACAGTGAAAATCATGGTGGGGCCCTGTTAGGGGGCCCTGCACTGCCCATGCCAGTGCCATGGGCAGTGCAGGGGCCCCCAGGGGCCCCACGACACCCGTTCCCGCCATCCTGTTCCTGGCGGGTTTTACCGCCAGGAACAGGCTGGCGGGAAGGGGGTCGGAATCCCCATGGCGGCGCTGCAAGCAGCGCCGCCATGGAGGATTCCCTGGGCCAGGGGAAAACCGGCGGGAAACCGCCGGTTCCCCTATTCTGACCGCGGCTTTACCGCTGCAGTCAGAATAGCCCTGGAAGCACCGCCAGCCTGTTGGCGGTGCTTCCATTGCCCTCCACCCTGGAGGTTTCAAATCGTCAGGGTCTGGAAGGGGGGCCAGAGTGTCTTATGTTTTCTTTTGGCTTTTTCAGCAAGAAGTGAGACCGCAAGATTGATTGTAGTGTTCATTCCTGCCCTAAAACCCATCTGTGTTTTCGGAATGATGTTGGTTGCAGAAATCCACGCTTCTAGGTCCAACAATAAATTGGAGGCAAAGATCTTAACTTTCACATCTATCAAAGCAATTAAAATGTAATTTGTTGGAACTGTTCTTGAACCAGCTTTGTAAATGGGATGCATAATACTGCCTCTCTATGATGCAGTGTCACCTTGGTGGTGAAGGCCTGATCAAACAATGGAGTAAGGATCAAGCCCCAGAGAGGTTGGTCTTGTTTAAATAAATGGTTATGGAGACCGTTCGGACCAGGAGCCCAGTCTGATATCAGTTTCTTAAGGTTTAACCAAGGTTGTGTATCTGACAACCATTGGGTGTCTGCAGAAGTTTGCAATTGGAGACTGGAAGTATTACCTTCTACATTAGGCAGAGCGGACGGCAATTTCCTTGCTTTCTGATCGCCTGAAAATGCCACCATAATAAAGGCTGGCCATTCTGCTTCCGAAATACCTGCATTGTAATGACTCGTTCTTCCATTTACACGGGAGTAAATTTCATCCCAGAAAAGATTACAGTTTTTTCATTTTGCTTGCATGTAAAGGCTTTAACCATACTTGGGTCTGGTATGACCATTTAGCAAACCAAGTGCTGCTCTTATATTCTTGCTTTAGGCCTACTATTTCTTGGCTAGAATCATGACCGGCAATGGGTCCTGTTGTCCAACCTTTCTAACACCCCTTTTTAGTATTCTTTTTTTCCAGCCGGAGTGAGTTGGAGAACCAAGCGGCCTTTCCTTGATGGTTTTACGATTTTTAGGGCAGATTGATGGAAAACAACCAAAGGGCATCGTAGTCAGGGACTGCCAGAAGTGCATCAGATGTAAACCTTGTAAAGGGTTATGCTGATATAAAGTTTGATGTGAAGAGGACTATAAACTCGATTTCCGCTCCCTTCCATGTTAGGCACCTGAGATTATAAGCGCTTAGGGGGTGATTCTGACCCCGGCGGTCAAGGACCGCCGGGGCCAGGGTTGGCAGGAGCACCGGCAACAGGCTGGCGGTGCCCCGCAGGGCATTCTGACCGCAGCGGTTTGGCCGCGGTCAGAAGAGGAAAACCGGCGGTCTCCCGCCGGTTTTCCGCTGCCCTCATGAATCCTCCATGGCGGCGCAGCTTGCTGCGCCGCCATGGGGATTCAGACACCCCATACCGCCATCCTGTTCCTGGCGGTTGGGGAAATGTCTATTGTAGGGATTTGACTAATGCGTATAGAACTTCAAACTTCCCTGCTTTGCCTTTTTTATTCGGGTGAATGTAATCATTGCACACTTAAAGGCTAGATGTAAGGTTGTTGGAGCTGAGAATTTAACACATTGGGCCCAGGTCAATCAAAGCATGCTGCCAAAGCAGATGGGATCCAGCATATATAGATTTTCCACCAGCCGCTCTGCCTGCCTTTATTGTTTTTGTGTCTGCTACATGGTATTTTTTAAAGCATGTGATTGGAATTCGCTTCTCTGACCATGTTTCCTGCAACATCACAATATCATATTTAATTAACTATAGGAGGTTAATTAAATCCTCCTTTCCCTTACTACTAAGGCCATTTACATTCCAAGAGCACAGGGATAATGTGCTGAGCCTGTGCCTGGTTGGGGTTCATGCTGCAATCTTGTCCCCTCCCAGGGCATGTGGTTAGGTGCTGAGAGATACTTGTCCCATGTAACTGAGCGCTCTGTGGGATGCAGTTTGCTGAACATTGTAATTCTTAGGAGTATGAATTAGAGGTTCAGAAGGGCCAACCGCTCCCCTTAGCATCCCGGTACTCTGGGTCTTCCTCCTCAGTAATTGGTTCCTTTTTGGACAAAGGGGGCTGGGACAGAGCTCTGGTGCTGACCTTGACAGTTCTATATCCCATCTTGAGAAACTATCCCTGTTTTGCCATATTACTGAGGCAGTCCTGATGTCTGACCAGGTAACAACTGTAATTTCACTTCCTGGTAAAACTGGATTAGCCTTAAATTGGATGCTTTTAATGTGATCTGATTGAAAATGTTCAAGATTATCCTTGTTCTAACAACTTCACCTTTCAAGGGCCCAGGGACTGGGTAGGGCACCACTTGGCAGTGTAGGAGTCTCAGCAGAGACTCCAGGTGTTGGCAGAGGAAGTCTGGTGGCTCTGAGACTTCAAAACTGGAGGCACGCTCAGTCTAAGCACTTGGAGATTCTTCACAAGCAGGGATATACCACAAAGTTCCGTCTTTGGTCCCTTCCACAGGTAGAAGCAGCAACTGCAGGATAGCCCAGCACAGCACAGTCACAGGCAGGGGCAGCACTTCTCAGCTATTCAGCTCTTCTCCTTGACAGAGGTTCCTCTTGGTTCCAGAAGCAAATCTAAAAATCTGGGGTTTAAGGCCCACTACTTACACCCCTTTCCGCCTTTGAAGTAGGCAAACTTCAAAGGAAAGTCTCTGTTGTTCACAAGATCCTGCCTTGTCTAGGCATGGCCCCACACACACACACCAAGGGGTTGGAGACTTCATTGTGTGAGGGCAGACACAGCCCATTCAGGTGTATGTCACCACTCCTCCCTCCACTCGAGCCCAGATGGCTCATCAGAATATGCAGACTACACCTCAGCTCCCTTTGTGTCACTATTGAGATGGGATTCACAAACAGCCCAACTGTCAGTACGACACAGATAGGGAATACAGAAACAGGTAGAGTCACAAAATGGTTTAAGCAAGAAAATGCCCACTTTCTAAAAGTGGCATTTTCAAACTGACAATATAAAAAACAACTTTACCAAAAGATGTATTTTTAAACTGTGAGTTCAGAGACCCAAAAATCCATATCTCTATCTGCACTCAAAGGGGACCTGCACTTTAAGGATATTTAAAGACAGCTCCCAGGTTAACCTATGAGAGAGTTAGGCCTTGCAACAGTGAAAAACAAATTTGGCAGTATTTAACTGTTCGGACATGTAAAACACATCTGTACATGTCCTCACCTTTCAAATACACTGCACCCTGCCTGTTAGAAATTGGGTTTTTGGTTGGCAGTCAGGGAACCCCCTCTGTCCAAGCATGAACCCTCACTATAGTCAGGGTAAGTCACACACTATCCAAATTACCCTGTGCCCACCCTCTGGTAGCTTGGCACGAGCAGTCAGGCTTAACTTAGAAGGAAATGTGTAAAGTATTTGTGCAATAAATCATACAATAACACAATATAGCACCACAAAAATACACTACACAGTCTTTAGAAAAATATATAATATTTATCTGGATAATTGCAGGTCAAAACAAATAAAGATGCAGTGTGAAATTGTAGAGATATCACTGAAAAGTGATATAAAATGTCTTAAGTCTTTAAAAAGCAAACAAAGTGTCTTGCAAGCACAATGTACCTGGTTTAAAGTGGAAAATCTCCGCAAAGGGCCGCAGAAGAAGAGATACGTGGAAAAATGGTGTGTGCGTCGATTTCTCCCCTGCACACACGGACTTGCGTCGTTATTTTTCATGCGAGGAAGTTGTGCATTGTTTTCTGGCGCGCGGACAGTCTCTTTCTGTGGTTCGCGGGATTACCAGATGTCCCGGGGTCTGTGCGTGGAATCCTAGGCTTGTTTTCTGGCTGTGCGTCGTTCCGGTGGGCTGTGCATGGAATCTTCTCCCTCACGGCAGGCGTCGCGTCGATTTCCTTTCTGGAGTCGGGCAGCGTTGTCCAGCCGCGAAGCAAGCTGTGCGTCGAATTTTGCGGCGCACAAGGCGTCCAAATGCAAAAGAGAAGTCTTTTTGGTCCTGAGACTTCAGGTAACAGGAGACAGCTCAATCCAAGCCCTTGGAGAGCACTTCAGCAGCAAGGCAAGAGTTCAGCAAGGCAGCAGGGCAACAGCAAGGCAGCAGTCCTTTAGGCAGCCAGGCAGTTCATCTTGGCAGGATGCAGGTTCTGGTTCAGGTTTCTTCTACAGCAAGTGTCTGATGAGGTAGGGCAGAGGTCCTGTTTTCTACCCAAATGTGCCTTTGAAGTGGGGGAGACTAAGAAGTGCACCAGGTCCCCTTTCAGTTCAATCCTGTCTGCCACGGTCCCAGTAGGGGGTGTGGCAGTCCTGTGTGTGAGAGCAGGCCCTCCACCCTCCCAGGCCAGGAAGACCCATTCAAAATGCAGATGTATGCAAGTGAGGCTGAGTACCCTGTGTTTGGGGTGTGTCTGAGTGAATGCACAAGGAGCTGTCAACTAAGCCCAGCAAGATGTGGATTGCAAGGCACAGAAAGATTTAAGTGCAAAGAAATGCTCACTTTCTAAAAGTGGCATTTCTAGAATAGTAATATTAAATCCAACTTCACCAGTCAGCAGGATTTGGGATTACCATTCTGGCCATACTAAATATGACCTTCCTACTCCTTTCAGATCAGCAGCTACCACTTCAATACTGTATGAGGGCAGCCCCAATGTTAGCCTATGAAGGGAGCAGGCCTCACAGTGGTGCAAAAACGAATTTAGAAGTTTTACACTACCAGGACATGTAAACTACACAGGTACGTGTCCTGCCTTTCACCCACACAGCACACTGCTCTAGGGGTTACCTAGGGCACACATTAGAGGTGACATATGTGGAGAAAGGGGAGGTTTAGGCTTGGCAAGTACTTTTAAATGCCAAGTCGAGGTGAAAGTGAAACTGCACACACAGGCCTTGCAATGGCAGGCCTGAGACAAGTGAAGGGGCTCCTTAAGTGGGTGGCACAACCAGTTCTGCAGGACCACTAGTAGCATTTAATCTACAGGCCCTAGGCACATATAGTGCACATTACTAGGGACTTATAAGTAAATTAAATAGTCCAATCAGGTATGATCCAAGGTTACCATGTTTAAAGGGAGAGAGCATATGCACTTTAGCACTGGTTAGCAGTGATAAAGTGCGGAGAGTCTAAAAGCCAGCAAAAACCGAGTCAAAAAAGTGGAGGGAGGCAGGCAAAAAGTTAGGGGTGACCACCCTAAGTCTGTCAGGTCTAACACTGCCCATGGGGACACCCAGGGCCTGCCTAAGGGGTGTCTTACAGGTATAAAAAGGAAAGATGTGGGCATGGGAAGTGGGTACACTAGCCAGGTTGAATCAGCAGGTTAAAACTGCACACACACACACTGCAGTTTCAGATCTGAGCCATGTTTACAGGGCTACTCATTTGCGTGGCACAATCAGTGCTGCAGGCCATTTGTACACAAAGAGGGTGTATTAGAAAGGGGAGATGTGGTGCACCAAGGAGAGTTTCAACAGTATATAAACAGATTTTTTGACTTGACTATCTACAATGGTGCATGAGAAGAAGGATCTATCGAGACGAGAAGGATTATCAGTCAGGCAGGATTTTTACGTTCGCAAAGAAGTATGATCATTTGGTGAATTATCCTTCACACATACAGGGTTCCCAAACATCATTGTCATCTGATTCCACAACAGCAAGTGGGGTAATGTCAAGTGAAAGCGAAACGGAAGGAATAGCCGGCACCTCCGCACAGGCTAGATCAGACAATGGAACTGTTTTTTTACAGGAAATTCTGAGGAAATTCTGAGGATGCGACAGGGACAACGAGATATAAACAGGAGAAAGGTGAATTTAGGAGGATCAGAAGAGGTAGGAGAAAGAGCAGAGGCAACAGAAAAGGTGGGTGTGACAACCAGATCCAGGGACAAGAAAACTTATCAAATGTGCCACTCTCACCGGATGGTACCACATTATTGGAAAAAGGTTTAAGTTTTTGCCCTACCAGGAGGAGGGATATATGTAGAGCCAAATTAGATCTTTTTAGGTTCATTAGACGATTGAAACTTAAGAAATACTTCAAATTAAATCCCACTAGTACTAAATATAACAATGACTTGGTCTCTCATGTGGATAACATACCATCTATACAAGAAGTATTTGACACAGCCATGTTGCTCTCCATTACGGAACAAGAAGAAGTTCCGATTATTTTTGAACAAGTGCTGGAAGACTTGGATATTACCCGAAATGGAGGAGGGAGCAGTGGTTTGAGATGTAAATCGAGATAGATTCCTAAAACATCTGATAATAGGAATCTTGACAATTTTTTTATTTGGTGTGTAGGAATTTGGATTTACACAAACACAAACACGGTTTACCTAGAACAACCAGCAATTTAAATCGAGGAGAATGGAGGGCGCTTAAAGATCTGAGTCAAAACGATCAGATTATGATAAGACAGGCTGATAAGGGAGGTAATGTTGTCCTAATGAATAAAATTGATTATGTGCAGGAGATACGTTCACAACTGAGTGATATACATTGCTACGAAAAAATGGACTCTAACCCAATTGTAAAACTCAGTGGTGTTATTAATTATAAATTAGAAATTTGGTACCAATCCAATTTATTGAACAAGGATGAGTATCTGTACCTGAAGGTGATGAAAGCTAGATTTCCTTGAATCTACACACTGCCGAAAATTCATAAAGATCTGCCCTTTCCCCCGGGCAGACCAATTATTTCAGGTATAGGTGGTCCAACCGAAAAACTATCTGAATATGTGGATGTTTTTCTGAAACCTATAGTACAAAAATTACCATCTTATATTAAGGATACAATGCATATTTTAAGTATCCTCAATGATGTGGAATGGGAAGACTGCATGTTATTGGTCACCTTAGACGTAGTTTCTTTATACACGTGTATTCAACATAATGTGGGTCTGGAAGCTAAAGAATGGTTTTTGAATAAGCAACCTGCGAATAGATGGCAACATGCAAGGATGTTGTTGGAAATTATTTCCATGATTCTTGAGATTTTCATGTTTGAGCAGGATTGGTTCAGACAAAAACAGGGGGTGGCCATGGGCTTCAGATTCTCCCCATCTTATGCAGGACTATTTATGGGCCGGTATGAGGAGAGGTGGGTCTGGGGTCCATGTGCTGCCTCTTGGCAGACTCATATCCTCTATTGGGGGCGTTATATTGATGACTGTATCATGTTGTGGACAGGGGGTGTTGGTCAATTACGGGAGTTTGTTAAACATCTCAACTCGAATTATATGAATGTTAAGTTTACGTGTAAGCATAGCACGACCAGCATTGAATTCTTAGATGTAGAACTGTACATAGAGGATGGTCATATTGAAAGGAAATTGTTCCGTAAATCTACTGCCTGTAACTCTGTATTACACGCGGCAAGTGCACACCCTAAACACCAAATAGAATCAGTCCCTTATGGGGAAATGGTTAGAGCACGGAGGAACTGTAGTAATGATAGGGAATTTGAAATATGTATTGAAGAGATGGGTAATCGTTTTAAAAGAAGAGGTTATAGTGATAATATTATCACTAAAGCACAGAATAGAATAAGACATGTTCCGAGAAATGCAACGTTGTCATCAAAAAACAAAGATGTTCGAAGGCACAAGAATGAGAAGGTGAGATTAGTTACAGATTTTACTCATAGTACGAGGATTTTGAAGAAATAAATCACCAAACACTGGCATATTCTACTTCGAGATGAAACAATGTCTGAATTTTTAACTAATAAGCCTATCCTCACCTTTCGAAGGGGGAGGTCACTGAAAGAGATTCTTAGTCCGAGTTTTCCTAGAAATGTTCCCAAGGCAAATTGGTTACAAATACAGAGAGTGGGATTCTACAAATGTGGATTTTGTGGACTTTGCAAATGGGCCTGTCATGGACAGAAAGAATTCTCAAATTTTTTGGGTGAGACATTTCCCATTAGGTCAAATATGAACTGTAATAATCCTTTCGTAGTCTATGTTTTAGTTTGTAAGTGCAAGAAATATTATGTTGGTAGCACTATCCGACCTTTACAAGCAAGAATTGGCGAACACGCTAGAGCTTTGGCTCAACAGGATATTAGATATCCAGTGGTAGCACATATGATCAATTGTGGATCTCAAAACACAAGAGCTGGTTTTACTTTCTTTGGCTGTGAACAGGTACTAAAAGATCAGAGAGGTGGTAATAGGGAATTAACGTTACGTAGAAGAGAAGCAATGTGGATAATGAGGTTAAGGGCAGTAGAAGATGGATTGAACTCAGATAGGGAATTGGAATATTTTGTGGGACACTGAAATACCATCATACAAGAATTTGGGTTATAATTTGTCAAATATGGTAGTACAATATGAATCAAATTCTTTAGGATAAGATAAAGGAATTTGGTAAGAACTGTTCAATAATTAACCAGCAATTGTTTATCCTCTCGTCAAACAATGTGATGGAATGGTATGTAATTTTGTGTATGTATAATTTTAATATTTTATAATGGACTACATGTGTGGTGATACTAGAGATAAGCTTGTAATATTCATTTCTTTACTCTACTCACACTTACCTTATAGTGTATTGTACTTTGTTGTGATTGGTTACATAATAATTTACTCTCTTTAGTCTAATCTCATAAATCACTATTTGTTGTCACAGTATAAATAACCTAGGGTTAAATGGCTACAATACTGCATACGATGATTTTTCATGGGTTATTTTTTCTACTTAGGTTCATCTTCATATTAACCCCTTCTGTGCCGAGGAAGTAGTGGTTACGTCCTTCGGCACAGTGCTGCTGTGCCGAGGACGTAACCACTACGTCCTCGGCACACAACCCAGAGGGAGTGCTCTCGCTCCCTCTGTGTGCTTCCCCCCCACCCCCCAAAGTCAGGGATGGAAGGGGAAGACCTTCCCCTTCCACCCCCGACCCCCCCCACCCCCCATAATGACATCAGCGCGCAATTGCGCGCTGACTTCATTATGGGGATCTCGCCGCACAGGAAGCCATTTGCGTTCCGAGAAGAGGTGAGTTCCTCTTCCCGGTGGGTGGGGGGTTTGGGCCAAAGAGGCACCGAGGGAAAGGAAAGGCTTTGCGATCGGGCAGCAGGAATGCCCACTAGACACCAGGGTTTTTTTTTTGTATTTCCCTACTGTTTCTGTCTTGCGGGGAGCGGCCCCTTGGGCAAGGGTCGCTCCCCTTTAGGGAGCAATTATTTACGGTCATTTCTGCCCCCCTTGGGGGCAGATTGGCCTACTTTTTAGGCAGATCTGCCCCCAAGGGGGGCAGAAAACACTAGATCACCAGGGATTTTTATTTATATGTGTATTTATGTGGGGGGGTGCCCCCTTGGGCAAGGGGCGGCCCCGCAAGGGGGCAGAGAACTGTTGCCCTTTTTTGCCCCCCTTGGGGGCAGATCGGCCTATTTGTTTTAGGTCCATCTGCCCCCAAGGGGGGCAGAAGCCACTTAGGCACCAGGGATTGTGTGTGTAGTGGATGGGGGGGCAGCCCCTTGGGCAAGGGTCGCTCCCCTTTGGGGGACATGTCTTTTAGGGCCATTTCTGCCCCCCTTGGGGGCAGATCAGCCTATTATTTTTAGGCTGATCTGCCTCAAGGGGGGCAGAAACCACTAGAACGCCAGGGATTTTTTTTATTTGTTTATTTTTGTGGGGGGGCGTCCCCTTGGGCACGGGGCGCCCCCCCAAGGGGGGCATTGACCTGTTGGCCATTTCTGCCCCCACTGGGGGCAGATGGGCCTATTTTTTAGGCCCACCTGCCCGAAAGGGGGGCAGAAACCACTTAGACACCAGGGATAGTGTGTGTGTGTGTTAGTGGATGGGGGGGCCTTGGGCAAGGGTCGCCCCCCACTTTGGGGGCACATGTACCGAGGCCATTTCTGCACCCCTTGGAGACAGATCAGCCTATTATTTTTAGGCTGATCTGCCCCCAAGGGGGGCAGAAACCCCTAGAACGCCAGGGATTTTTTAAATTTGTTTACTTTTGTGGGGGGGCGTCCCCTTGGTCACGGGGTGCCCCCCCCAAGGGGAGCATTGACCTGTTGGCCATTTCTGCACCCCCTGGGGGCAGATGGGCCTATTTTATTAGGCCCACCTGCCCCCAAGGGGGGCAGAAGCCACTTAGACACCAGGGATAGTGTGTGTGTGTGTGTTAGTGGATGGGGGGGGCCTTGGGCAAGGGTCGCCCCCCACTTTGGGGGCACATGTACCCAGGCCATTTCTGCACCCCTTGGAGACAGATCAGCCTATTATTTTTAGGCTGATCTGCCCCCAAAGGGGGCAGAAACCACTAGAACGCCAGGGATTTTTTTTATTTGTTTATTTTTGTGGGGGGGGGCGTCCCCTTGGTCACGGGGCGCCCTCCCAAGGGGGGCATTGACCTGTTGGCCATTTTCTGCCCCCCCCCGGGGCAGATGGGCCTATTTTTTTAGGCCCACCTGCCCCCCAGGGGGGCAGAAGCCACTTAGACACCAGGGATAGTGTGTATGTGTGTGTGTGTTAGTGGATGGGGGGGGGCATGGGCAAGGGTCGCCCCCACTTTGGGGGCACAGGTACCCAGGCCATTTCTGCACCCCTTGGAGACAGATCAGCCTATTATTTTTAGGCTGATCTGTCCCCAAGGGGGGCAGAAACCACTAGAACGGCAGGGATTTTTTTTTATTTGTTTATTTTTGTGGGAGGAGGCGGCATCCCCTTGGTCACGGGGCGCCCCCCCAAGGGGGGCATTGACCTGTTGGCCATTTCTGCACCCCCTGGGGCAGATGGGCCTATTTTTCTAGGCCCACCTGCCCCCAAAGGGGGCAGAAGCCACTTAGACACCAGGGATAGTGTGTGTGTGTTTGTGTGTGTTAGTGGATGGGGGGGGCATGGGCAAGGGTCGCCCCCCACTTTGGAGGCACATGTACCCAGGCCATTTCTGCAACCCTTGGAGACAGATCAGCCTATTATTTTTAGGCTGATCTGTCCCCAAGGGGGGCAGAAACCACTAGAACGCCAGGGATTTTTTTTATTTGTTTATTTTTGTGGGGGGGCGCGTCCTCTTGGTCACGGGGCGCCCCCCCAAGGGGGGCATTGACCTGTTGGCCATTTCTGCACCCCCTGGGGGCAGATGGGCCTATTTTTTTAGGCCCACCTGCCCCCAAGGGGGGCAGAAGCCACTTAGACACCAGGGATAGTGTGTGTGTGTGTGTTAGTGGATGGGGGGGGCCTTGGGCAAGGGTCTCCCCCCACTTTGGGGGCACATGTACCCAGGCCATTTCTGCACCCCTTGGGGACAGATCAGCCTATTATTTTTAGGCTGATCTGCCCCCAAGGGGGGCAAAAACCACTAGAACGCCAGGGATTTTTTTTATTTGTTTATTTTTGTGGGGGGGGGGCGTCCCCTTGGTCACGGGGTGCCCCCCCAAGGGGAGCATTGACCTGTTGGCCATTTCTGCACCCCCTGGGGGCAGATGGGCCTATTTTTTTAGGCCCACCTGCCCCCAAGGGGGGCAGAAGCCACTTAGACACCAGGAATAGTGTGTGTGTGTGTGTTAGTGGATGGGGTGGGGCATGGGCAAGGGTCGCCCCCCACTTTGGGGGCACATGTACCCAGGCCATTTCTGCACCTCTTGGAGACAGATCAGCCTATTATTTTTAGGCTGATGGGGGCAGAAACCACTAGAACGCCAGGGATTTTTTTTATTTGTTTATTTTTGAGGGGGGGGCGGCGTCCCCTTGGTCACGGGGCGCCCCCCCAAGGGGGGCATTGACCTGTTGGCCATTTCTGCACCCCCTGGGGGCAGATGGGCCTATTTTTTTAGGCCCACCTGCCCCCAAAGGGGGCAGAAGCCACTTAGACAACCAGGGATAGTGTGTGTGTGTGTGTGTGTGTGTTAGTGGATGGGGGGGACCTTGGGCAAGGGTCGCCCCCCACTTTGGGGGCACATGTACCCAGGCCATTTCTGCACCCCTTGGAGACAGATCAGCCTATTATTTTTAGGCTGATCTGCCCCCAAGGGGGGCAGAAACCACTAGATCTGCAGGGATTTTTTGTATTTGTTTATTTTTGTGGGGTTGCGTCCCCTTGGTCACGGGGCGCCCCCCCAAGGGGGGCTTTGACCTGTTGGCCATTTCTGCACCCCCTGGGGCAGATGGACCTATTCTTTTAGGCCCACCTGCCCCCCAGGGGGGGCAGAAGCCAATTAGACACCAGGGATAGTGTGTGTGTGTGTGTTAGTGGATGGGGGGGGGCCTTGGGCAAGGGTCGCCCCCCACTTTGGGGGCACATGTACCCAGGCCATTTCTGCACCCCTTGGAGACAGATCAGCCTATTATTTTTAGGCTGATCTGCCCCCAAGGGGGGCAAAAAACCACTAGAACGCCAGGGATTTTTTTTTATTTGTTTATTTTTGTGGGGGGGGGCGTCCCCTTGGTCACGGGTCGCCCCCCCCCCAAGGGGGGCATTGACCTGTTGGCCATTTCTGCCCCCAATGGGGGCAGATGGGCCTATTTTTTTAGGCCCACCTGCCCGAAAGGGGGGCAGAAGCCACTTAGACACCAGGGATAGTGTGTGTGTGTTAGTGGATGGGGGGGCCTTGGGCAAGGGTCGCCCCCCACTTTGGGGGCACATGTACCGAGGCTATTTCTGCACCCCTTGGAGACAGATCAGCCTATTATTTTTAGGCTGATCTGCCCCAAGGGGGGCAGAAACCCCTAGAACGCCAGGGATTTTTTAAATTTGTTTACTTTTGTGGGGGGGCGTCCCCTTGGTCACGGGGTGCCCCCCCCCAAGGGGGGCATTGACCTGTTGGCCATTTCTGCACCCCCTGGGGGCAGATGGGCCTATTTTATTAGGCCCACCTGCCCCCAAGGGGGGCAGAAGCCACTTAGACACCAGGGATAGTGTGTGTGTGTGTGTGTTAGTGGATGGGGGGGGGCCTTGGGCAAGGGTCTCCCCCACTTTGGGGGCACATGTACCCAGGCCATTTCTGCACCCCTTGGGGACAGATCAGCCTATTATTTTTAGGCTGATCTGCCCCCAAGGGGGGGCAAAAACCACTAGAACGGCAGGGATTTTTTTTATTTGTTTCTTTTTGTGGGGGGGGGGCGTCCCTTTGGTCACGGGGCGCCTCCCCAAGGGGAGCATTGACCTGTTGGCCATTTCTGCACCCCCTTGGGGCAGATGGGCCTATTTTTTTAGGCCCACCTGCCCCCAAGGGGGGCAGAAGCCACTTAGACACCAGGGATAGTGTGTGTGTGTGTGTGTGTTAGTGGATGGGGTGGGGCATGGGCAAGGGTCGCCCCCCACTTTGGGGGCACATGTACCCAGGCCATTTCTGCACCCCTTGGAGACAGATCAGCCTATTATTTTTATGGTGATCTGCCCCCAAGGGGGGCAGATACCACTAGA